>NC_089825.1:63192981-65592981 GCF_035046505.1 Tiliqua scincoides | reverse complement strand
ACATTTATGAGAGTGATAAAAATAAGTCATAAACTAATCTAACCACCTGCCTTCCTTGCAAGAAGAACAGAACATCTCCTCAGCATGAGATGTTATGTCAGAACAGGTTACATCTTTCAGAAAACATTGCACAACCTTTGCTGTCTTTCCCTGATATTGTTTAACTAGCATGACTGAGTGGCTTAAATCTTAGTAATGAGGCTACTTAATTAGAGTCACCAATGACAAGTGGCTTAACATCTTTAAGCAAGCAGAGGCAAGAGACTAGTCAGAACCATGTGATGATAAGATGGTTCTGTGGGCACAAAGAAACTTCATTAAATTAAAAGACATTGTATTTTATTTCAGAAGATTAATTTGAGCTGGAACAATTATAGCCCTGATTTTCTCATGTGCATGAATAGTGGATAACATGATTACAAATAACTCTTTGCTTATGTTCTTCTCAAGGCTGACCTGCAAAAGTTCTAAGATTAGGATGAAACACAGCAGAGGAGAGATGGATGGATATGCTGGGTGTATGGGAGTTATTTTTGCCTTGTCGAGACTAGAGCTGTTATGTGGTTTTGTTATGCAATATGTTTGCTTAACTTCTGTGTATGTTAAGAGAGTGAAGAGATAGCACCCTAACAAATACAGGGTGGGAAGATAGGCAGCATTTTGAGTTGAAGTGGTTGCTTTTTCTAAAAGGGGAGAAGACTCAGAATTGTCTTTTAATCAGAACTCTTGCATTCTCCACATCTATAAGCCTGACTGAAACCATGCAAGGTCTTTTTGTGTGGGTATATGTAGTTTTGGTAAATGGGTATTATAGACAGTATTGTAGCACTCGTGCTTCTGTGCTAAATGCTGGGAAGTAATAATAATACAGTATTGCCCTCTTGAGAGATTTATAGCAATTAAGCCTCAGCCCAAGCTGAACCTGTGTGTGTAGCATCACCAACTGCCCACCCCTGTCCCTTTTTCATTTGGAAAGTGAGGGAGAAGAGAATCATGGTGGCAGCAGCCTACCTCATCTGCCACCTGTGCAGTGGCATCACTAGGAGGGTGGGTGCAGGTGCAGGGTGGGTGTAGGGCGTGTGGACCAGGTTGTGAAGCTCCCAGGTTCTTTTCGGTGTCCTGAGTAATTTTGCAAAATGTCAAGTCATGGTTATAGAAACAAATGGGAACCTATGATGGTGTGCTTATCACCTGGACACTTCCATTGAGTCACACACTGAGGAAAAGCAACTTCATTGACCTGAGGCAAGAGGGAGGTATATATGGGAGGAGGACAGCTGTAATGCCTGAAGCTATGCAAGGCCCAGGCCATTGAGGACTTTCAAGGTAAGTTTCAGTTCCTTGACCCTTACACTCAGTGGCTACTTGGCAGTCAGTGTAGATGTCTTAAGACAGGGGGGACCCGGGAAACTATAGGCTGGTCAGCCTAACATCCATACTGGGTAAGATGGTGGAATGCCTCATCAAAGATAGGATCTCAAAACACATCCTGAGGGAGAGTCAGCATGGCTTCTGTAAGGGTAAGTCTTGCCTCACGAACCTTATAGAATTCTTTGAAAAGGTCAACAGGCATGTGGATGTGGGAGAACCCGTGAACATTATATATCTGGACTTTCAGAAGGCGTTTGACACGGTCCCTCACCAAAGGCTACTGAAAAAACTCCACAGTCAGGGAATTAGAGGACAGGTCCTCTCGTGGATTGAGAACTGGTTGGAGGCCAGGAAGCAGAGAGTGGGTGTCAATGGGCAATTTTCACAATGGAGAGAGGTGAAAAGCGGTGTGCCCCAAGGATCTGTCCTGGGACCGGTGCTTTTCAACCTCTTCATAAATGACCTGGAGACAGGGTTGAGCAGTGAGGTGGCTAAGTTTGCGGACGACACCAAACTTTTCCAAGTGGTGAAGACCAGAAGTGATTGTGAGGAGCTCCAGAAGGATCTCTCCAGACTGGCAGAATGGGCAGCAAAATGGCAGATGCGCTTCAATGTCAGTAAGTGTAAAGTCATGCACATTGGGGCAAAAAATCAAAACTTTTGATATAGGCTGATGGGTTCTGACCTGTCTGTGACAGATCAGGACAGAGATCTTGGGGTGGTGGTGGACAGGTTGATGAAATTGTCGACCCAATGTGCGGCGGCAGTGAAGAAGGCCAATTCTATGCTTGGGATAATTAGGAAGGGTATTGAGAACAAAACTGCTAATATTATAATGCCGTTGTACAAATCTATGGTAAGGCCACACCTGGAGTATTGTGTCCAGTTCTGGTCGCCACATCTCAAAAAAGACATGGTGGAAATGGAAAAGGTGCAAAAGAGAGCGACTAAGATGATTACGGGGCTGGGGCACTTTCCTTATGAGGAAAGGCTACGGCGTTTGGGCCTCTTCAGCCTAGAAAAGAGACGCCTGAGGGGGGACATGATTGAGACATACAAAATTATGCAGGGGATGGACAGAGTGGATAGGGAGATGCTCTTTACACTCTCACATAATACCAGAACCAGGGGACATCCACTAAAATTGAGTGTTGGGCAGGTTAGGACAGACAAAAGAAAATATTTCTTTACTCAGCGTGTGTTCGGTCTGTGGAACTCCTTGCCACAGGATGTGGTGCTGGCGTCTAGTCTAGACGCCTTTAAAAGGGGATTGGACAAGTTTCTGGAGGAAAAATCCATTACGGGGTACAAGCCATGATGTGTATGCGCAACCTCCTGATTTTAGAAATGGGTTATGTCAGAATGCCAGATGCAAGGGAGGGCACCAGGATGAGGTCTCTTGTTATCTGGTGTGCTCCCTGGGGCATTTGGTGGGCCGCTGTGAGATACAGGAAGCTGGACTAGATGGGCCTATGGCCTGATCCAGTGGGGCTGTTCTTATGTTAGGTGTAATGTACTCTTTTTGGATGCATCTCTGTAAGGAGGTAGTAACTGACATATCAGTGCTACTGTATCAGCACTGCTTTTCTATTATTTTCAGAATACTATATGCTTCAGGGGAGTATACCATCCTCAATCAGTGGTTATGGGCCCAACAAAACTTAAGACTTCTTCCTTCCCTGCACCGCTTTGTAGTTTTTTCTGCATGGTATCAGTTCAGACTGCAGGTTTACATGATTGAGGGCACAATCCTAACCAGGTCTACTCAGAAGTAAGTCCAATTTTGTTCAGTGGGGCTTACTCCCACTGTGTATCCTAAGTGTGGTTAGGATTGCAGCCTGAATGTTCCCCTATGCAAGATGTCCATACCCATACAATATCAGAAAGGGTAGTCTAGAAGCCTTTCTCATCCTATCTAGTTTTTCAAATGCAGAGACAGTGGGGGTTCTGTGAAGGAGCATCAGAAATCATGTCTACTCTATGTGAAGTGGTGCAGCCCAGACACTGATCTTTATTGTACTATTTGCATGCCATGCCTGGACAGAGTGTACAGGCTTCAGCATACTTATTAGGAAGAAAATTCTACTAGACCATTCTACACGAGCATGCTTAATCTGGCCAATAAAGGCACATTTTTCCATTCTGTTCCTCAACTATGACTGTCCTTCTGAAGCAGAAACCTGGTGAAATCCTTTTATTTGAACTGGTTTGAAGGAGCTGCAGTGAAGCTGGTAGGAAGTTGCAGTTCCAGCATTTCAGATGTGTTTCAACTGTATTTTTGCTAACTGTCATTCATTTTGTTTTAGTCTGTTGGCAATCATGGTTCTGTGATTGTTTCTAACACAGAAACAATGGAAGTGCCATTTGTTTCACAAACTTTCTTGATTCACAAGTATCTTTCTGCTGTGTTAGGTGTGGGTGGGAGGGTCCTAACCCAACTTTGCACAGTTCTGTTGATGAGGATTTATTCCATTGTACTTAAGACTATCCATAATCTTTTGGTACCTGCCTTGAGCCAGTGCTGTGGTATGGGGAATATATTGTTTTAATGTTAAAGTCCACTGTCTGTGCTTGGTAATCTTTCCACTGAATTCCTACTATGTCTTGGTAGATCCTGACCTACTTATAGGAGGAATCACTGCTCCAAGGTCTCTATCAACAACTATTTCTCTCCAAAATATATTTCTTTCCCTCATGGAAACTCTCCACCACTGCATGTCTCTGCCTTCAATTAAGACTGTGTGTGTTCTTGCAGGTCTTAAAAACAAAAATCTGTTAGATTTTTCTGTCTTCATTTTTAAGCATTTTTTTTTTTAAACCATTGTGTTTGGAACTGCCTCCTTCTCTCGGTGCACAAAAGCATTGCCCAAAGAAAGCATGTCCTACCCAACTACATTAGTCTCTCCAGCTTTGGAAAAGGCCACCTGCTGATCCTCACATTTTTTGGATACTAAACGTGTATTGTCCTGCTAATTTTAGACTGTACCTTCATTGGGATACAGACCATTTCCTTTCTGATGTTTTGACTGGAGCTGAGGGCACACAATGAATGCTATTTTTTTCCTTTCCCCCCTCCAAAATGAAGAAACCAAATATTCTAGAGTAATGAATTTCCCATGGTTATGATTGAGTGCTTTGGAGTTCTGCCTCATTCCACCTGTACCCACATACTGAAAGGAGATGCCTCTGAAATGTCCTGTTCATGAAGTTGCATTAAACGTATTATGTCTAATATTATTATTATGCTATTATATTACAAACAGAGTAAATCATTTTGAAGATCAAATTGCATTTTCATTTTAAACTCAACATGGGAGGGCTGGTGGTGAGGAACGCTGCCCAGCTACAAATTATAGTTCAACAGCAGACCAGCACAGACTTGATAAAGCTTAGGCGAACTGCCTGTTGAAGCCAGTGTGGTGCAACTGTTACAATGCTGGATTAGAAATTTCTGGTTGAAACCCACTCAGAACTGTTTGGATTGTTTTGTTTAAGGAGACTTGTGTTTTTCTCCATGAATTCCATTCAAAGAGCCAGTATGGTAGAAGGCAGGAGTAGAACCTGGCAGATCTGGGTTTAAATCTCCACTTTGCCATGCAGCTCACTGGGTGACTGTAAACCATTCACTATCTCTCAGCCTCACCTAATTCACACCTACTTACCCAGAGCTTATGAGGGTAAAATATGGGTGGAAAGACCCATATTTAACACCTGGGCAGCACAATGCTAACTTGTGCTAGAACAGGCCGGCCGGTGGCCCTGCTGTGTATCCCGCGCAAGTTTCAGGCTAGCTGTGGCTCAGCTCGAGGCAACCCCTTACCCCTTGTTGTGCTGCAGTAACACACCCAATGGGTTTTGAATCTGTGTCACCTGAAGAGATGGAGCAAATCAGAGTAGCCTGAAGCTGCCCCAGGCTGCCCAGGAACGGAGCTAGGATCCGGCATACGTGCCGGATCTTGGTCCTACCCCCCCCCGCTTCCCTGTCGCTCACCCATGGGACTACTTACCAGGTCCAGGGCCCATGTTGGCGTGGGAAGGCCGACGCGCATCATTGTGTCGGCCTCCCTGACTCCCAAGTCAGCCTTACAGCACGTTTGCGACAGTTCCTGGCCAGCACAAGGGACTTGTGCCGGCCCAAGAGCACTTTAGGACTGCATCCTAAGCTCCTTAGAGGAAGAATGGGATAAAACTGCAATTATTGTTTGTTTTTCATATTTTTATACCACCCTTACTTCAATGAGCTCTGGGTGGTGTACATAGTTCCTCCCCACCTTTTGTCCTTACAACAACTCTGTGAGGTGGGGCAAGCTGAGAGGGTGATTTGCCCAAGGTCACCCAGGAAGCTTCAAGACTGAGCAAGGGTTTGAACCTGGATCTTCCAGGTCTAAGTCCAACTTCCAAAACACTACACCATCCTCCTCACCTCCAAGACATGTCACTAGTCTTATCTAAACCTTTTTGATTTACTTTGGAATTCCTCAAATGTTTTCAGATTTAATCCTGGAACTATGCAGAGACTGCCTACCCAAGAACATGTGTCTGTCTTATCAAAAGTATTTTAGCTACCTTCTTGGATATTTTATCTGTGGGGTAATGCCCTGAATTCTCAAAGCTGTAAGTATGCAAAGTGCATTGGTGAATCAACAAATAAAATGCGGAAGTACATTTGACTTGTCTTCACTGCAAACTTGTGAACAGTTCTATACCACTAATATAGCTTCATCCATAGACTCCTGGGACCCTGTAGTTTGATGAGAGTAATGAGAATCAGTTAGAGATGTCTAGATATAGAACTATAATTGCTAGGATCAGTGGCATAGCTGATGATCCTGCAGCCCGGTACAGAGATCAAGATGTTGCCCTGGAAGTGATGTCACATCCGGAAGTGACATCACTTCTGGGTTTTGATTTCACACCCACTTTTTTAAAAAGTGAAAAATAAAAAATCTGCCACAACCCCCAAGCTTCCTCCCCCAGCACCAGCTCCCTCCTACTTCACCTCCATTCCCTCTGAGGTCTTACACTGGGCTGCTCCTGCAGCCGTATCGGGCTCATGGGGGGGAAGAAGCAGCTGCCACCGCTGGCACGCACCCCACCAGCCAGGCACATTGGGCCACAGGGGGCAATGGGCTACATTGAGGAGAGCCTTGCGCCTGTGAGGGGAGGTGGGGCATCCCCCCCACTGCCATTTTGTTTGGTGGCACAACTCGGGTCCAGCCACTGCAGGGGGGGAGAGAGGAGGCTGTGGAGAAGCCGCCTTTCACATTGATTGTGGGGGAAGGAGAGCTCAGGGCAGACAGGGGGGAGGAAGTTGCACCTGACTGACTGAGGCTCCAATCCTATCTGCGCTTACCTTGGAGTAAGCCCCGTTGGGTATAATGGGACCTACTTCTGAGTAGACATGCCTGAGCTGGTTTGGGCTCTCAGGCTCCTGTCCCAGCCCCACTTTCCTGGGAGTAAGTCCCATTGGCTATAATGGGACTTACTTCTGAGTAGACCATCGCAGGCTTGGGCTCTGAGTTGCAATCGTCTCCACACCTTCCTGGGAGTAAGCCCCATTGGGTACACTGGGACTTGGCTCTGAGTAGACGTGCCAAGGATTGGCTCTGAGTGGGTGAGTGAAAGGAAGGCTTTCCTGCTGCGGCTGGGGGGAGGAGGACCTGGGTCTTGGGGCAGGCAGGTGGGAGGAAGTTGTGCCTGTCTGACTGAGGCTCCAATCCTGTCCATGCTTTCCTGGGAGTAAGTGCCATTGGACACAATGAGATCTATAGGATTGTGCTCTGAGGCCGTGGAGGAGGAGGTGGAGGTGGAGGTGGTGGTGGTGGAGGTGGTGGTGGTGGAGGAGGAAGAGGAGGAGGAGGCGGCTGCGGTGGCGGGGGCAGGGGCGATGCGCCTCATCCTCCCTCCCTCCCGCTGCTGGCTGTGGTGGGATAGGGGCAAAGGAAGCCTTCAGTGCCTGCAGCTGTTGACTCTCAGAAGAGGGAGGGAGGAGAAGGAGGCCTCATCACCGCTGCCTCCCCCTCCTGCACCTCCTCTCCTCGTGCCCCACGAAAGCCTTCCAAAGCCCCGCCGAGGTCTCAGGCACAGCGGAGCAGAGCTGCAAACTTTCTCTGCTCAGTGCTGCTGCCGCCGCCTCGACCCCTGTCCAGGCTCCGCCAGCAACAGACATGTGGTGCGTCTCCTCGCCTCCTTCTTGCCCAAACGCAGAGCGAGGGCACCTGGCGGGGCTGCAGCAGCCCAAGGCAACTCACATGCAGGCGGAGTTGCCTCGATGTTGTCCCCCCACCCCCTGATGTTGCCCCTCTCAGCAGCTGTAGCCCGGTGCATTTGTAACCCCCTGCACTTATATAGCAACGCTACTGGCTAGGATTCCTTGGGGAGAAGAAACTACTTAAACTAGTTTGCACCTGTAACATGGCTATGCTTTGTGAGTCAGGGATTAATAGGGTAGCTGACCTTTCTGGAACCTATGGGTAGTTTCTCATACAAAGTTAAATTCTGCTTGTGGATTCTTTTGAATAAGGTACTTTGGGAACCACTGATCCAGTACCTGCACACTCCAGCAGTGTGCCCATCCATTGCCAACTGCTGAGCATAAAAGTATTCGTTTCACTTGAAAACTTGTAGGAAACACGAAATCGCCCAGGTGCCATTCACTGTACAATGCTGTACCTTTAATCCCGGATTGTCTATAGAATTTCTGAGAACAGAAAGAAGGCTTCAGTTATGTCCTGGTCACAAGATGGAAGCAAAGCAGCTGGAGGGCTTAAAAAAAATCTTCCAGATCACATCTTACCAGAACATTCTGGTCTTCATGCTGAAGGTGCCTTCCCCCCTCCCCTCTGCATGTTATACAGGAGAGTGAAAGATACTTCCTCGTCAGTGGATCCTTACAGGAAATTCATCTCCAATTTCGATTCCTGCTAAGAATAAGAAACAGACCTGAATAGCTTGGCTAGGAGCAGAATGCATGAATAATGAGTTATGACTCAGCTGCATCTGTTCTGATGTTAGCCTGTGAGCACGTCGTGTCTTGTTAGCTGAGCACAGTGATGCCTTCGCTGTAGATCCTGCTCGGGCTTCCAAAGCTTCAGAGGAAATTAGCCTGCCTGTTCGAGGTAGTATATCCCCACAAACTTCAGAAACAAATTCAACATGTATGGGGAATAATGCAGATGGAATGTCTCTTTCTGAGCAGAATAAATGCAATGGCTATTTTATCCCCATAGCATATGGGGAATATGATAGACATTTATACAAATGTGAATGCTTAATAGATGAGTAGAGAGATTTTTTTTTCCTGCCACCCTTTTCTCCAGATACTAGAAATCTGGGTCACCCAGTGAAACAGATTGGCAGTAGATTCAGGACAGACAAAAGAATGTTCCTCTGTCATCAGAACTTATGGAATGCACTGCCACAAGATGTCGCCCACTGGCTCAGTTGCCTTTAAAGGGGGTAGAAAACTCATAAAAGACAAATTCTATGAGCTCATGGTGAGCAGTGGAGAGAGGCAGAGAGGGAGACTTCATTTCAACTGAGATTAGTATTGTCAAGAGAGGGGTTAACGTTGAAGTACCACAAAGTTGTGAATTAAGAAGAAAGGGGGGATGGGGTCCAAGATAATTTTAGTGCCTTTTGTTATGCATTTGGGCTGAAATATTTAGAATTGGCCAATAGAGTCGAAGTGCTAGACTCTGAACAAATACTGTTCTCTTGTTTGTGTAGCCAGGTTAATTTCTCCCTTTAGCTATACTCATTGACACAAATGTTTGTTAACACTATGAGGCCCAAACCTAACCCACTTTCCTGCACTGGCATAGCTGTGCCAATGGGACGTGTGCTGCATTCTGCAGTTGGGGAGCCCTTATGGAGGCCTCCTCAAGGTAAGGGAATGTTTGTTTCCTTACCTTGGAGCTGCATGGCTCCTATGTGCCGGAGAGTGGGTTAGGATTGCGCCCTGAGGCAGGCTCAAAGTGTATGCAGTTGGTAAATTATCTCTCCAGGTACCTTTAATCAGCAGCTAGTTGTCATGAAGGACCACTTTATGAAAGCATTTGGGGGATTTGGAGTGAACCCATTTCGTCCATCCTTTCCAAAATGGTGTCTGGCAACCCCAACACTGTCACCCAGCTTCCCAACCCATCACCCTTCATTCTTTTCCCCTTCTTGTAGAAGGGATGACGTGAACACATGTGATCATTGCATAGCAACTGCCCTTCATGTCTATAACTCTTCCTTCCTCTGTGAGGAGAACGGAGGTGAAAGGGAGGCAGGAAGGCAAGAGGGAGAGCCCTTCTACACCTTCTGTGTGCTACTCTCTCTCCTTCTCATTCTGTCACCTTTTGCATCCTTCCCGCTGTCTTTGTCCATCTGCCTCCTTCCCAGCAGGAGCACGGAAGGGAGGTAGAATTAGGTATGCATTAGGGTTGTCACCGAGTTTACCTCAACCACAGTCACAGTGAATTTGATAGCCCTGCTTTGTCAAAGTGGCTGTGGGCATTTTGATGGGGGTATTAAAAGAATTAAATGAATGTCAACAATGCTGGTTCTCAGATGTGCACATACTTGTGGGTTCCATACATCTCTTTACGGCCACCCAATGTAACAGGAAGCAAACTTTGTAGAGAATTTGGAGAGCGTGGCTCAGAAAAAAAACATGTAGGAATGTTAAAAAAAACAACTGAGATTTCGTGCAGGTGAAGAAAAGAGGCAGCCAAAATGTGCAGACCTTGTCAACCTCCCTCCTTTAAATTGCTGTTCATGCTCCCTATGACAATTCCGCATGCAGATTGGGAAATTTTCTCTCTTGTCACCACAACCTCCCTTTAAAATTGTTTTCAGTGGGGTGGAGAAAATTCCTCAGTTTCACATGGCATAAAGTGGTTTACAGTGTGGAGAGACAACTACCATAGCAATCAATTTCAAGCTGTCTCCATCCGTGTGCTTCAGTCTTTTTAATCTGCATTAAAATTAGGCTGGGGAAAAGCTGAAAAGGAAGAGAAAATGTTCCAAGCAAAGTTTTACAGAGCTGCTTTAAATAAGGTCATGGGGCTTAGTTTTTATGGGGGATGATGGTGGAATTATGTGATGGTGGAATTGAGCAAATGTTATAGAAAAGAAATCAGAAAAAAGTGAAATGGAGATGACGAGATAACAAGACTAAGAATTCATGACTTTTCAAAATTATGACTCTCTCTTCCGTCCCCCAACTCTGGAGACTCTTTAGCAAAATATAATGAATCAGCATTTGTTTGCCATTCATTTCTCAGGCAGTGGAAATCAGTGGAGTGCAACATTGAGACTGAGGTCTGATTAAGTTTCATGTACGGGAATTCCTCTGTGAATGTCTTTTGTGTTGGCTTCACACCTGCTGAGCTAGGAGAAACATAACAGCCCCTTTCATTGCTCCAGTTAAAGCCTGTCACAGGGATGACATCATAGCTCTCGCAGACATTTTAGCTTGAGGCTCTGGAGCCAGTCTTTCAAAATGCTTGCAGATAAAAATCTGAATCTTTTCCCTTTTTTTATTTTAAGATTGTCCTTTGCTAACTTGCCAGAGCCAGTCTGAAGTACAGTCAGTTATGTGGCTTGTGAATTGAGCCTGGTAGGGGTGGGGGCTAAACAAACTTTCCCATGTTGTTTTTAGACATAGATGGGGGCTGCGGTGAAAAGTGACTTTTATGCTTGCCTGAGTCCTGGTTAAATGTCTCGGATACCACAGGGGCTTGATTCTCAATGACAGGGAATGCATGACTTTGGCCTGTTCTCAAATCCGCAGACAAAGGACACCACAGATGGCCCTAGCGGGCGTGAGTTTCCCATTTTTTTTTGACTAAGCAAAAAGAAAAATCATTAAGTGAGACTTATGAATACAGATTAACAGCAGAGGGTATTATTTCTGCCTGCCTCAAGAGATCTTTGTTTATTGTTGCCTCTACAATACGAAGAACAGAAGGAAGATTTGGAGGAAGGGCACAGAAACATCAGCATTTAAATTTCAAGTGAGGTTGCATGGCTAAAAAAAAAAAAAATCATCACCTCAGCAATTTATTTAATTTTAGGCATCGTGGCAACAGAGGGTTTAAAA
Source organism: Tiliqua scincoides (assembly GCF_035046505.1). Lineage (NCBI taxonomy): Eukaryota > Metazoa > Chordata > Lepidosauria > Squamata > Scincidae > Tiliqua > Tiliqua scincoides. The sequence continues at coordinate 65,581,520 of NC_089825.1, read as the reverse complement.
AAAAAAAGACCACACTCCTGAAGCCAATATGAAAGCTATTTCAGCAAGAGTCTAAGCGGTAATATAGAGCAAGATTAATTTTAGTGGCGAAGAATATGAAATGTTTGAGGCCTTGAATGCTCATGTGTTCATAAACGTCATTAACAAATAGGAGTGGTATAAGCTGGGTATGATCTTTTCCCCCAGGAGCATCATTGAGCCTGTTTACATGCTTATGTAACCTGATAATCGTTTTCTCATAGTAAAAGTATTCAGTGCAGAGATCCAACTTATACAATCTTACACTTGCTTTAAAAAAAATAATTAATAATTGTGCAGGCTGAGCCTCCATGCATATGGATTTTCATGTGGGGGGTATGTCATGTTACATTTGTGGTGGAAGACATTGGGAATACCAGGAAGAGGACTGGCAGGCTGAGGAAGCCTATGAATCACCCCTATATCTCTGGCCTGTATCACTGGTTCTGCATACTGAGTGATGATTGTTATCAACAATTAAATGGGCCTTTGTACTAAGTTTGAATGCCAAAGACAGAAGAATCCCTTTGCCTAAAAAAAAGACTGCCTGTTTGTTTTGTGCAGCTAACAGTGCTATAATTGTTTTGAGGTGGAAAAATAATAATGACAATACGTCCTCATTGCTTTCAATGTCTAAGAGCAGGCTTCTGGACTTTGCTGAATTTTTTCCACCTCCCTTCACATCTCTTGCTTTGTTGTGTTGAACTTGGATTGGGTGACCGGTCTCTTAGTCTAACCTAACAGTTTCTGTGAGGTGGTGGTGCTGGTGGTGGAAGGACATGTTACCATCCTGAGATTCTTGAAGGAATATAAATAGAATAATAAATAAAAATAAATATGATGGACACAGGCACACTTTGATCCTTAATAATCAAATACACTGTATTCAGCTTGGTAACAAGGAAGCATAGCATCAGGGCCCAATCCTAGCCAACTTTCCAGAGCCATTGCAGCTGCAATGCACCGCTGAGGTAAGGTACCCCCCCCAACACACAATGCAGTGCACACTCCATTGGCACAGCTACATCAGCACTAGAAAGTTGGATAGGATTGGGCCCTCAGTGTTTTGTACTGTGCTAGAAGAACGCTAGAGCAGTAGCCTTCACCTTTCTAGACCCAGGGTTCTTAAGAAGTAGGGAAAATATTGGGACTGAATGGATGAATGCCTCTGAAAAACTGTGTGTGTGTGTTTAAAAGGGAGATAAATATATAAAAGATAAGATATGAATGAAGAGGAAACTATTTTCTAAATATTTGATGTCCACTATGCATTTTTGATAAAGCAGTGTTTCTCAAACTGTGGGTCAGGAGCCGCTAGGTGGGCCGCAAGCCAATTTCAGGTAGGTCCCCATTCATTTGAATATTTTATTTTTAATATATTAGACTTGATGGCATGTGACTGCTTTAGGGAAATGTTGTACATCTGTACTTTTAACAGGCTACTCTGTATATGCTTTTAACAATGATAGTAAATGGGACTTACTCCTGGGTAAGTGCGGGTAGGATTGCAGCCTAGGATTGTTAAAAAATTTTCTGCTTGATGGCGTCACTTCTGGCCATGACATTACTTCTTGTGGGTCCTGACAGATTCTCATTCTAAAATGTGGGTCCCAGTGCTAAACGTTTGAGAACCATTATGATAAAGTATTAGTTTGCTTTCTCAGGAGGCTTGTTTTGCATGCGTTCTGTGCCATGGATTCACTGATGGTTGTTTGGACTTGAGCCTCCACCTGAAAATGTTATCCCAATGTTTATTTCCTTAATAATATGGTGCATAAACATATGATGACATGTAGTCCTCTTGAGTCAAGAATTTTTAGCTGTTGCTTTGTGTTTGTGGCACAGTTGAAGTTCTGGTTTGGGATGCTGATCTGTATTGGCTCGGTATCAGATGGTTTTGGTGAGTGCCTGTGCACTGCTTGGTTTGGCGAGTGCCTGTGTACTGCTGTCACTGTCTGGAATAACTCTGATGGAAAGTGGGGGGGGGGGGCGCGCTTGCATGGCCTACCACACTGCGGTCCCTGCAGTACTTACTGTTTTGCTTAGCTATGCTACTGATAAGATATTCAGGGCATGAGAGTCATTGACCTGCTTATGTGAAACATCCCATAGTATGAACGATGTCCCATGGTGTTATTCTATTGCTCTAGTAGTGCAAGCTCAATGGGGAGATGTAGTAATGTGTACAAGTATCCACAATGTCATAGGGGAGGGGGAAAATCATGCAATATGTCACTAATACTTACTTTGCACTATTGTTATGTCAATGCCAGGTGGTTCCTGTTATCTCATATGTGTATGCAATGTAATTTTATTGCTTTACCCAAAGAGATGCCCTCCCCATGTTTCCATTCAGCCTAATACAACTCAAAGAAATTATACTGCATCTATTTCCAGTTCAAACATTATTATTTGTAGTCAATACGAACAAAGCTACTTATTTAGGAACTTTCATTTCATTCATACGGTAGGGGTACTTCCATCACTAACACTTTCAGAATCAGGTTCCTTTCATACATAAATTATGTTAGCATTAAACAGTTTTTGCACATTGCTTTGTATCTCTGCATACTCCTCTCATATAGAGGTCCAATCTTGTTATACACAGATTTTTTTTATACACGGATTTGACTCAGCACAAATGGCTACTGCAAATGAGAGGGAATGTGCTGATCCCTGAAGAAAGGGAAAAATGCATCCTTTTAGAATCACAGTTTTCAAAAATGCTTTTCTTATTGTTGTAGAGAGACAGTCATGCAAGCAATCACTCCATTCTTCAGCTGAGCCAGGCAAAGGAAGGGGGTCCTTTGCATTTCTGATTGCTGACTGCCTCTCTACAACAGTAAGAATAGCTGTTTTTAAACCACAGTTGCAAAGGGACGCACTTTTTAATTTTTTTTAACTGTTTTTATTTAACACATTTTATGGTATCAGCAGGGAGTCCCAGAATCAAACCCCTCTGGTTGTCGAGACACAACCTTATTAGGAGCAATGGATGGGGCAAGAAACCTGTAAGTGGGTCTTTAAATCTATTTTTTCCACAGCTTTTTTTATCCACTAGGAGTTCTGAAATAGAACCCCAGCGGATAATGAGGGATGACCTATACATCAAAATTGTGACATTGTTCAGTTTTAAATCTGCAGGCCTTTGGTACGTGCTTTCTTCCACAGAAATAATAGCCTTCTAGAGGCATATCTATCCCCTTTTCTGATTCTTTTGTAAATGAAAAAAAAATTTCTTTTGTCTCCTGTGTACTATTTTGTCCTCTCCAGTTCCCAGGGGTGCTGCCTATATGGCCTGTATTTGCTGGTTCCATAGCCACAGCCAACTTTAAAGCAGTGTAAAGAAACTCTGGTGCAGACAGTAGTTTCTTTCAATTTTCCCTCTAATTTTCCCTGAGTGTGCAGAGTCCTACTATGCTTGTGCAGGAGCAGCTATGGAGAACTTGGTGATAATATCTTCATCGTTGCCAAGCTCCAGAGCAATGAGAGTGAAGCTGCACCGGGCTTCTGTGAGAGCTTACAAGGAAGACTGGTTATCTCTGCAGGTTTTCACTACCAATTCCATATGCCAGCCTGTTCCTTAACATCTTTGTCAGAGCTGCACCATAATTAAAATTCTGAGAAAGCTTTTTCAGTTCTGTCACAAACTTTCCTACCCTCTCCCCAAAGAGTAAATTTGCATTCTAATATAGCACTGGGAGTTGTGTTAAAATCTGTCTTGAACAAGTATTCCAGTTCCTCCAAAGTTTATCACCTGGCTTTGTAAAGGTTAATAAACTTCTTATTAAACTATAAATAGGACTATAGACTGCCAAATAACATTGCTTTCTGTTTATGTTCTGTTATATCATTAGGTGAAAAAGTGAATAACTATTTCAGTACTTTTCCTGGGTTGGTTGCTGCTGATTAAACCATACTAGAATCTTCAGTGTTGTTGTAGCCATGACCTTGCAGCAGCCAGAAGTACTTAGAAAATAAAATTGCACCTCTTTGTTCTGTTCTCTGAACAAACTTGTGGGTTCTGCTCTGATTTGTCACTAGTGTGTTATATAGCAGACACAGGAAAGTCTGGCCTTGAACAAAAAAAGTATGCTTCATTCTGTTTAGTCACAAGTAATCTGCAATGAGTATTCTGTACTTTCAAGAAGGGTTGTACTGAACATAAGAGGGACAAACTAAAACTTACAAAGCAGACACTTATCCCTCAATGGCTGCTTGTACACATTTCTATGGCTGCATGTAAATGTAAATGCTAAACCATGGTTTATCATGTGCATGAGAAGAATCAAAGAAACCCAAGCTCATATACTTCCTGTCTTTTTCACACATGAGAAGACTGAAAGCTGCTGCTCTAGAATAAACTGCTGTTTCGAATTATGTCTGAGGTTTCAGATCCTGGTTTGTGAACTAACTGTGGTTAGAATCAATCATTGTTTCCCAAGCTCAGACATAATGGGAAACTGCAGCTTATTCCAAACCAGCAGTGTCCAATCTACCCCTTGAGCCCAAAAAGGGGAAGGGGGAAAGGAGTGGGTAAAGCTCTTCTTGGTTCCATTGGCCCTGCTCAGGTATATTATACTAAAGCATGATTTATCATTACATCTTTATGGGATCAAAATCTTTTACTGGAACTCAAGATGGTGCTCCTGCAAAGTGGCAGGTGTTTGAAACCCTGTTTCACTGGCCCTGTTGTTCACTGCATCTCCCAACTATTGTAGCAAGTATAACTTTACTTAGTTCCAAAAGAGTGGAGGTGGAGGAAAAAGAATGGAAAATTCGGTTCAGAGCCAAATGAGCTTCTGAAACATTTTATTTATCTGTATATTTGTGTGCCATCTTTCTACCTCCTTACAGGCCCTCAATGGCTTTCATTCGGGTGAACACACTGTTCAACTTTCAAAAGCACCAGTAGTTGGAGGAAATAGTGATGATTCTAGCTTTGTTGGCTTTTCATCCCCTCATCATAAGACCATTGATGTTTCTCCTGGAGGCAAGAGGGGCACAGTTTAAAGTCAGAAAGCACTGGCAGGTGGAGGTGCTGATGGAAGTTCTTGTCTTGCTGGTTTTCCTTCATGTCCAAGGTTAGTGTAATATGTAGAGGAAGAAGTAGGATTGCAGTGGCAGGCACTGCTCTTCCACCTGCATGTGTTGGGTCTGCTGACAGTTTACATGGGGCTTATGCACATGCAACTGTCTCCCCATGATTGGGAACCCTGCATTTCCATGGTTCCTAGCACATGGAGATAATCCATGCAAACATTCAACAGATTGTGTGTAGACTGGTGTCAGGGGCTGGTGCCATGATCTCAAACCCCCCTCCCCCACATTCACATACTCTGTGTATGACATTTGGCTATAAAGCTTACACAGACAGTTTTTTGGAGTTGGTCAAGGGACAGGCTCCACATCTGCACAAAGATCTGGCAGATCTATATTTGGATTTCTGCTTTTCTGATCCTGCTATTTTTATTAGCATTTACAAGCTTCTGCCTCCTAAAAAAACAAAATGCAGTATATGTTGATATCCAAGTGCCTGCAAGAACCTAAGGGGCATTTTGTTTGCTCTCCACTGCCCTTCCCTGTAGCTGCAAATTAGGGAGGCTGAAGTAAATTGAATGTGTCAAAATATCACTGTCAAATGGAATACATTATACAGCATTTAATACTCAGTGTAATTTCATAAACAGGTGGAGATCATTGCATGCAAAATGTAATCAGATCATAAAGCTTTGTTTAACTGCTTGGGCACATTTATGGATGGTGTAGCTCTCTGTGTCCTATTGAAATTAATGAACCAGTCTCCCATATCACATTAACATGAAGAAAAGAGCACAATTGAATAGCATGCATTAATGGGAGACATTAATGGCCCATAGCATTTTCATATGAATGCTATAACATAAGACCATTGATTACTTGCCTGATAACAGCAGCATTCAAGTCCTAGGGACATCCTGCACCTGTTGGCCTCAGGACAATGGAAGCCCTTAGCAATTCAGACTTGATGACAAAACAGTGGCACTAAAGTGTATGCAAAATGGCCTGAATTGGTGGCTGTGTCTGTTCAGCAGCCGGATGAGTCCTTGACTTTGGAGGGGAAGCCTGCATCAGAGCTGTGTGAGCAAGGGGAATCTTTAGCTTTAAGTTTACTAAAGTACAGCTTGAAGATCTGTAAAACAGAATACAGTGCAGTGAAGTTAAAGACGAATCATCCATAGTGCAAGGAGGCTGGCTGCAACTCATTCACTAGACTAGAGAATAAGCTACTGAGCTCACTGGGACTTACTTATGAGTAAACATGCCTGAGAGTATGCAGCAATTGGTCCCTCTCTGTGTGTGCATGACAATTGTCTTGCATAGCGTTTAGTATGGACTCTAGTATTATACAAAGAATCCTTTGCATTTCATTTTAAAATAGCAACAGCAAATAAAATTGCCCATTTTTTAACATACAGTTTCTTTGAAAGGTCATTTATATTACTAGAATATTCCGGTACGTACATTGTAAAAACATTTGAACCCAATTCAGACATAATGTTAAACCATGTTCTAGCTCTACATAAATGTTCCTAAAGGAGCCATGTGTTTACATACACCAACCTCCTAGCATGACAATAGATAAAAGTTTTGACTTTCACATTAAGAATAAACCACAGTTATGTATTACATATATTTGAGTTGAGAACAGCTCCTTCATTGTTAACCTTCCTTTGAGGCCTGAAGATGTTTTTATTCCAGCAAGCCTTTGATACCTGTTGGCTGCTTTTAATTGTTTTTACTGCTGATTTTATTGCCGCTGGTTGCTTTTTATCTATTATTGCAGTTTTTATGTATTTTTTGATGCATTTTAATGTATTATTTTTAAATGTTGTTAGCCGCCCAACAACCCAATGTTGTTGGGTGCCCTCCGGGGAGAAAGGCGGATTACAAATAAATATACACTTGAGGAACTGTGGTTTGTTAGCTAATGAAAGTTGATCAAATGAGGATATGAAACCAGGATATCCAGCAGGACCAAGCTATGACTTTATATTCAGGTTTATTCTAATGTTAGTTAACAACTGCATTTCCCAAAGTTTGTAAGTAATGCTCTTTTTAAATTAAAAGTTAAATTCTTTAATTTCATTTCAATTTGATGTTTTGTTTTACAATGTCATTATGGGTTACAAGATCATTATGGGTTACAGGTTGTGTCTGTTGTCTTGTGTGCTCCTTGTGGCATTTGGTGGGCCACTGTGAGATACAAGAAGCTGGACTAGATGGGCCTTTGGCCTGATCCAGCAGGGCTCTTCTTATGTTCTTAATGTCATTTTGAGATAATAAAGTGTGGAACTCCCTTCGGCTCTTTGACAAAGTGCTACTAAATCAAGGTTTAGCATTCTGCCTGAAATGGAGAATGTAGCTGGTTCTTTGAATTCTACTTTAAGCAGCAAACTACTTAGGGCTACCATGGTGTCTTGTCTAAAAGACCGAGGGGTGGACAAGCCAATCTCCAGTTCACCTCCTGCTCTATGCCTTTCTCTATGCCTCCTTCAACTTCAGCCCCCCCATCTGCCCTATGGAGATCATAATACTAAATTCTCTTATAAACATTGTAAGAATAGCTCAGGTAATGTGTAGGAAGAACTTTGAACACTTTACAACAGTATGAATTAACGAAAGATTAGGAAAGCAACGTAGACACAGTTCTTCTTTCCACTCCTCTTGCAAAAATCAAATTCTTGGTCAGCCCAATCCTGAGCTTCCTGGCATCTGGAGGAACAGCAGCGCCAAATGGTGACAGCTGTATTCCAAGTCATCGGGAAGCAGCCAGAGGTCTCCTTGGGGGAAGGGAACTTTTGTTCCCCAGGCTCCGCAATGGCTTCTCATTTCTGTGCCAGCTGTTTTGTCAGGTCAGATGAGAGAAACTTCGTGTTGGGCTTTGCAGCCTGAATGGAGAATAGGATCCTCCCCCCACCCCCGATAGCCCTCTCCATCACTCCGAAAATCTGCACCACTCCCCGGAGCTCTTACCTTGCTCTGGGCAGTGTCCATGGTGCTGATGTGGCTCTGGTTCTCCTTACTCTGAGGGTGCTGTAAATGCACTTTGGAGCACATTTACAACACCCAGTGCTGGTGCTGGAGTTCAGCACCAGTGCCACACTCAAATAGGATTGGGCTCTAACAGCCCACTCCTGAGCTGCCAAAAATGACTACTGCCACATCATGTGCACTTCGGGCAGCCGCCGGTGGCTCCTTGGGAGAAGGGGACTTTCGTCCCCTTCCCCCAGGTAAAGCGAGTAGACCCACAATGGGGCTACTCAATTCACCAGCAATGAATGAATCGGCAATGAATTAAGAGCCTCCGTGTAGGGTGGTGAGCCCAACATGGAGGCTCTGGATCTGGTGGAGCGTTGCTCCACCGGTTCCGCCTCCCTCCCTCCCTGCTCCCTCCCCCGGCACGCCTCCCCCCTGCCCTCTCCCTGACTCCCTGTAATGCCTCCTGCCTGCCTCCCCCCTCCCTGGAACACCTCCTCCCACGCCCCTGCTTCCCACTGACCAAGCCCAGGATTGGGCTCTAAGGCTGCAATCCTAGAATACTTTCCTGCTAGCAAGCCCCAATGAATTCAATGTGGCTTACTTCTTAGGCATGCATAGGATAGTGCTGTGAAACACATGAAAAGTACATTTTTGATGCCCTAATTAATTACACATTAGTGGTGCTCTCTGTGTGTCTCCTTGTTTCAGTGCATTCTTCACTGCTGCAATCAGGTCCTCATTGACTACTCTTTGCTGACTTTTTGCATGGGTTTCGTTGTCTTTCCTCCATCATCTAATTTGCCACGTGTCACCGTGTCGTTTTCCTTCGTTTACTTTGGCTAACAATGCGTCCTTCCAGCATTGTTTCATTGTCTACTTTCAGTCTGCATGTTCACTCAACATTAATTGACATTTTCACTCCATTCATCTTCATTCTCCGCATGATGACTCAGCCTCCAAAATGTTTTCATTCTCTTTCTTTCCCTTCCATTCAGCTGTAGTAGTCTTTTCTTCATTCACTCACTCTTTGCCACTTGATTAGCTGGATTACTACCAACTGGCAGCAAAATCGCAAAGTAACATCAGGTATAAGTTGAAATATTTTCTTCCCATGGTGGAAGAAGTCTATGCATTTTGAAATCAGGAGAAACAGCTTGTTTAATGTGAAAGGGATATTACATATATACAGTACTGACAATTTTGATTTGGTACAATGCTGATTGTTTCACTCTCACTTCTCTGGCAATTAGGGCTGGTGCTTTTATTGCACATGGAGGCCTTTGGAGCATTGGTTGCCTTGATACAGTGGCCATAACATACAAAGCAACTTGCCACATTAATCAACTAATTCCATAGGGACAGCCTTCACAAATGAAGATAGCTGTGGAAAAGAAGGTAGCAAGAGTTAGATTTGTGAGCTAATACAATAGAGCCCAATCCCATTAGGCTGCTGCGCTGGTAGAACAAGTATAAACTGCCAGTATAAACTGTCTTACTGCATGCGCAAAAAGCATTATGGCAGTGTGCCGTCACATGCTGCTGGAGCACTGGCAGGAAAGCCAGAGCCTCCTTGTGCATGCTGGTGGACTGGAGAAGGTCCACTGACACTGGTATGATGACAGGCGAGGCGGGGTAAGGGTTGAGTAGAATGGGGAGGTAATGGGGCAGAGAGTAGGGCGTACTCAGAAGAGGGCAGGTTTGCAGCAGTGGCAGTTGCCAAATCCCCTTCCTAGACCCAATCCACCTTTACAGGTCTGAGTTGACCTGAGGGGCAGGCAGGAGCTTACCCTGGGGGAAGGGGACAAATGTTCCCCCTAGGAAATCTCCCAAGGCCAAAACTCTTTTGCAGATTCAGTGTGCACCATGTTGGTGCTGCCCCTTGATGAGTTAGGTAAGAGTGGGCTGTAACACATGCTTTGTGCTCATTTTAGCTCAAGATAATAACTGAGCAGGAGGATAATAATGGAGGAGAAGGCAAGTGGACCTCTGAGTTTTGGAGAAGGGGAGGAGGAGGAAGATGAGAAGGAGAAGTATACTCTTTCTAACTCTTTGTCTTTCTAACTCCTTGTCTTCTAACTTTAAATCAACCTTAAATCAACTTTGAAATTTAGCTTTACCTAAGCTTTACCTAAGTTAGCACCTAATCTAACTTAAGGGAGGGAATCTAAGGTCCAGCGAGGTGAGGGCAATAGAAGGTACAGGAGCTAGGTGAGGGCAATAGAAATTAAATACGCAGGTGTGTACATAGGTCTACTCTGGGCAGGAGCAGAGTCCTACTCGTGAGTAAGAGCCCAAGGGTCAGGCACTTGGAAAAATAAATAAAACAGAGGAGGATAAAGTGGAAAGCAGGTTTTTCTACTTTGTTTTAAATTAACCCTATACCTAACCCAAGTTAAACCTAATCTAAGTTAGAACATAACCTAAGCAGTTCAGTAAATTGGGACACAGGATCTAGGTGAGAGCAATCAAATCAATCAATCAACCAACCAACCAACCAACAAACAAACTCAAGTAAAAACTAGCTTTAGGTTAAAAAACAGTCCAGCCTAAGAGAACTGAACTAGGAGGGTAAGAACCTAGGAAGGGCCAGTTCCCACCCAGCCAGGGCAATTTTAGCATAGTCATTGACCTGTAGTAGGTGATGAGCCCCATTAGGCTAATCCAAGCAACCCATTCAGGGGCCTGCAGAGTGGATTAAGCCCATCAACCTTTGTCTTTCTGAGCTTTTGTAATCTCACCTGGGAAGACCAGCCCCTTTTCAATCAGCAAGGAGGGAGGGAGGAGGAGCTAGCTAGGGGTATAAAGCTAGTGCCTGCCACCATATGAGCCTCTCTTCAGAAGTGCGCATGGCCTCTGGGACACCCAGTGCCTCTGGGAACAAAGTGCCAGGTAAGGCACTGTGAGTTTAGCATCTGAGTGAGTTCAGCAGCAGGGTGAGGAGGCCAGGGCCCCAGGCACCACCCTTCTCTTCCCTTGAGAAGAGGGCAGCAAACCAGTCTAGGGTTTTTCAAGCACCCCTAAATAAAAACAACAAAAAAAGCTATGCAGTCAGACAGCCAGCAGCAGGGTGGGGGCTATCCAGTGTTTTACATTGAGTGCCACATGTATGACTATATGCCTCTGGGGCATAAGTAATGGGTGTGTCCTCGGTGCAAGGAGCTCCAGGTACTCAGGGAACGCATCTGCTCCCTTGAAGCCTTGGTGGCCGACTTGGAGAAGCAGAGGCAGGCAGAGAAGGACCGTGGGGAGACTTCCGGGAATGATCAGGCTTCATCCCAACCTCAGGCGTGCAGCTCCTCAGCTGCCTGGGTGGGAAGTTTCGGAACTGGAGGACGTCATCCTGGAGAGGAGGGAAACAATCCCCTAGGTGGGACCCCTTCTTCAGGGGACGGGCCCATATCTGAACACACTCAGTATACTCCTCGTGGGAAGGGGGTCAGGGGCTTCTTGTAGTGGGGGATTCGATTATTAGAAACATAGAGAGGGGGGTTTGTGACGGATGTGAGGACCGCATGGTGACTTGCCTGCCTGGTGCGAAGGTTGCGCACATCACTTCTCGTCTAGACAGGCTGGTAGACAGTGCTGGGGAGGAGGTAGCGGTTGTGGTGCAAGTTGGCACCAACGACGTGGGCAAGTGTAGCCGGGAGGTCCTGGAGGCCAAATTTTGGCTGTAAGGTAGGAAGCTGAAAGCCAGGACCTCAAAGGTAGCATTCTCTGAAGTGCTCCCTGTTCCACGCGCCGGGCCAGCTAGGCAGGCGGAGATCAGGGATCTCAAAGCGTGGATGAGACAGTGGTGTAGAGAGGAGGGGTTTAGATTTGTTAGGCACTGGGGAATGTTTTGGGACAAGTGGGGCCTGTACAAGAGGGACGGGCTTCACTTGAACCAGAATGGAACCAGACTGCTGGCGCATAATATTAAAAAGGTGGCAGAGCAGCTTTTAAACTGATCCCTGGGGGAAAGCCGACAGGAGCCAAGGGGCATTCGGTTCGGGACTCCTCATCCCTATGGGACGAGGATGGGGAGGTTAGAGAACAACAAGGCAAAGGCAGAGTAGGAGAAGAAATTGGGGATGGTAGCATGATGGGATGTGATAGATGGTTTGGCACAATGAGAGGATGCGGGGACAAAGGAGTGAATAAGCAGCCCATCCTGGGGCATTCCATGTATAAATACTTTTATGCAAATACCCGAAGTCTCTGAGCAAAGATGGGAGAACTGGAATGTCTGGTGACAAGGGAAAACATTGACATAGTGGGCATAACGGAAACCTGTTGGAATGTGGAGAATCAGTGGGCTACCGCAAACCCAGGCTATAAACTCTACAGGTGGGACAGGGAGGGGCATGTTGGAGATGGGGTGGCCATTTATGTTAAGGAGGGGATAGAATCCAGCAAAGTAGAGATTGAAGATGGGTCTGACTCCAGCGTAGAATCTCTGTGGGTTAAATTACCAGGCCTGAGGAGTGATGTAATACTGGGGGTGTACTATTGTCCTCCAGAAATTGGAAAGGGACCTTGAAATGAGGAAACAGATCAGGGAGGTGACAAGGAGGGACAGAGTTGTAATCATGGGGGACTTCAATTATCCTCATATTGACTGGGTCAATTTGTGTTCTGGTCACGAAAAGGAGACCGGATTCCTTGTCATGCTAAATGACTGTGGCTTAGAGCAGCTAGTCACGGAGCCCACCAGAGGACAGGTGATTCTGGATTTAATATTGTGCGGTACTCAGGACCTGGTTAGAGATATCAATGTTACGGAGCTGTTGGGGAACAGTGATCATGCTGCGATCTGTTTCGACATGCACATCGGGGGAAGAAAACCGGGCATATCTCTCAGAAAAACCCTTGACTTCCGACGGGCGGACTTCCCTCAAATGAGGAGGCTGGTTAGAAGGAGGTTAAAAGGGAAAGTAAAAAGAGTCAAATCTCTCCAGAGAGCATTACTTAAAACCACAGTAACAGAGGCCCAGCGGAAGTGTATACCACAAAGGAAGAAGGGCTTGACTAAATCCAGGAGGGTGCCTGCATGGCTAACGAGCCAAGTTAGAGAGGTGGGCAAGGAAGCTACCTTCTGTAAATGGAAGTCTTGCCCTAATGAGGAGAATAAAAAGGAACTTAAATGTGGCAAAAGAAATGTAAGAAGGTGATATGGGAGGCCAAGAGAGACTATGAGGAACTCATGGCCAGCAACATTAAGGGGAATAATAAAAGCTTCTTCAAATATGGTGAGGGAGGGAAAGAGGAGATAAAAGGAGACTTAGAGATGGCAGAGAAATTAAATCTTTGCATCTGTCTTCACGGCAGAAGACCTCGAGCAGATACCGCTGCCCAAACAGCCCCTCCTGACCAAGAAATTAAGTCAGATAGAGGTTAAAAGAGAAGATGTTTCAGACCTCATTGATAAATTAAAGATCAATAAGTCACCGGGCCCTGATGGCATCCATCCAAGAGTTATTAAGGAATTGAAGAATGAAGTTGCAGATCTCTTAACTAAGATATGCAACTTGTCCCTCAAAACGGCCACGGTGCCAGAAGATTGGAGGATAGCAAATGTCACTCCGATCTTTAAAAAGGGAAAGAGGGGGGACCCTGGAAACTATAGGCCGGTCAGCCTAACATCTATACCGGGTGAAATGGTGGAATGCCTCATCAAAGATAGGATCTCAAAACACATAGACGAACAGGCCTTGCTGAGGGAGAATCAACATGGCTTCTGTAACGGTAAGTCTTGCCTCACAAACCTTATAGAATTCTTTGAAAAGGTCAACAGGCATGTGGATGCGGGAGAACCCATAGACATTATATATCTGGACTTTCAGAAGGCGTTTGACACGGTCCCTCACCAAAGGCTACTGAAAAAACTCCACAGTCAGGGAATTAGAGGACAGGTCCTCTCATGGATTGAGAACTGGTTGAAGAGCAGGAAACAGAGAGTGGGTGTCAATGGGCAGTTTTCACAATGGAGAGAGATGAAAAGCGGTGTGCCCCAAGGATCTGTCCTGGGACCGGTGCTTTTCAACCTCTTCATAAACAACCTGGAGACAGGGGTGAGCAGTGAGGTGGCTAAGTTTGCAGACAACACCAAACTTTTCCGAGTGGTGAAGACCGGAAGTGATTGTGAGGAGCTCCAGAAGGATCTCTCCAGACTGGCAGAATGGGCAGCAAAATGGCAGTTGCGTTTCAATGTAAGTAAATGTAAGGTAATGCACATTGGGGCAAAAAAATCAAAACTTTAGGTATAGGCTGATGGGTTCTGAGCTGTCTGTGACAGATCAGGAGAGAGATCTTGGGGTGGTGGTGGACAGGTCGATGAAAGTGTCAACCCAATGTGCAGTGGCAGTGAAGAAGGCCAATTCTATGCTTGGGATCATTAGAAAAGGTATTGAGAACAAAACATTATATAATATTGTATATAATATTGTATTATATAATATTATAATGCCGTTCACAGAATATAATTATATTCACAGAGTGAATAAAAAAGTGCCACGTTGATGTTAGATTTGTGATGGCTGATGTTAGATTGTGATTCACACATGCATGTAATCAATAGTGTTGCTGTCATCAAGTGATGAATATGTAGATGTGGACCATTCCCACATCTAATATGATTAATCATCTGAAGGCATGCATATATTACCAATTCCACTGACATAAAAATGTGTACGTTCTTTTGTCACATACACACCCGTCTTGCTCGCAATTCAAATTGAATAAAGAGGGTAACTTTGAAAAACAGTGTTGAAAGTACACGTACAGGCAAAAAAAAGTGTTTTTCTCATTTATCCCATGGTGAACTGAAGCAAATTTTAGCCCAAAAATTGACACTACTCTCACTTATGCTACTCTATTAATATAAAAAACCAAGTTTCCTTCGTCCTAAAATAATTTTTCAAAAAATCAGTCTCTCATTCTTCCACAAATTATATCTAGTTGGATTTGTACAACATTGGTACATTATGGTGTAATAACATTTTAATGTTAGAATTAGTTGTGACAGCTCTGTGTTGAAGAGAATATTTTTGCTAAACATTGTGTTTGTTATGAGTATATGGTTAATCTAATCAGCTGCTGGAGAGCTAGGCTTGTGTTTTCACGTATCAGGAATGTAATGGCCTTGTTGCGTGCTATTAATATCCACCCTTTCCAGGTACGGCTGCCTGATTAAAACTTCAAAATAAGGGACAGAGAAAAACATATCTGCACTTTCTGGGCAGTTTAATGAGGTTACTTTTATGTCCTCATCAAAGATCTCAATATTCTGTATATTAACCTTTTCCAGAATAGGAATTTATCAATCTGACGTTAGGGGCAATTGCACCCCAAAGTTATAGAAACAACAACCAGCAGGGGGAAAAAAAATCAACCTTCTATTGAGTATTTCCCTTTGATAGTACAAGCATAGGACAGTGGTAAAATAATGTGCTCATTATAGCTTATTTTTGAACATTAAAAAACCTGATACTGCACAACAGGCAATGGTCAGTTTTCTATTTAGTATGACTAGGATACAAAATATCCTCAACACTATCAGAGAATACAGTATACTGTAGTTTAAAAACACATTAATAGTGGGAATGACAATATGAAACACTACAGGGCAACTGACCTTTTGTGAGGAATAGCAGTACAGGTGGAACCTATTTATCCGCATTAGTTTCGTTCTGTGACTCAGCACGATTAACAAAAAACGCGTTGTGCTAAATCCAATAGAGTTATGCAAAGAGGCTGCAGCCTGACACTTCCGCATGGAAGGAAACTAAGGCAGCTGTTCTCAATCCACTGCTCCGTACTCAGCCCTCCCCGTTGCCAGCTGCCTGGCTTCTTTCACAGTTGGGATGCTGATCTTTAAGAGTCCAGCCCTATGCATTTCTACTCAGAAGTAGGCCCCATTGTAGTCAATGGGGCTTATTCCCAGGAAAGTGTGGAGAGGATTGTAGGCTTTGCTTGGTGGGAAGGCTTGCTTGTGACGGTGATAGCCTGCACCATGGGGGGGGGGTTGCTTGTGTTGGTGATTGCCTGCACCATCTCAATGGGGGGGGGAGAATTTGGCAAATACTCCCTGGGTTTTTTAAAGCAATCCCCTCTGTTGCTACCACACCTGCCCCTGTGTGTGTGTGTGTGTGTGTGTGTGTGTGTGTGTGAGAGAGAGAGAGAGAGAGAGAGAGAGAGAGAGAGAGAGAGAGAGTGCACGCGCATGTTCCACCTTGCTGCATATGTTCTGGCTACAGAGAATTTTGGCCCCCCCTTCCCCTCTTCAACCTCTTTGCTGGCTCAGGGGCTCCAGGAATGTTACTGTTCCTTTGCAAGGGGAACCTCTTCCAGGGCTCCAGGGCTATTTCCTTGCCTGGGTGAGGCAGAGCCTTTTTGCAGTGTTTTGCGCTGCCTGGAAATGGAGTGAGAGGCCAGCACAGGGCAAAGGAGGCAAAGGTGTGTGTGACTTTTGGTTCCCATGCCCCATTTGCATTGAGACAAATCAGCAGATAAAAAAATCCGTGGCTAAATAGGCTGTACCTGTAGTATGGACTCAAAATTAAAGTCATCATTTTTTTCCACTTCTCCATGCCAATCTGACCCAATTTAATTGCGCTAGGGTTAAGAGGTATTACTAAAAGAGCCATGATCCTACATAGGCTTCCAAATCTACTGAGGCTCCAACCATTAAGGGAGCAGAACCTGGGGACTATGTGGTGGAATCTAATGAGGCAGGTGCAGAGCTTGGTTTTGGGGGTAGAGACTGTCACCTGTTTGGTTAGGGAACATAGTACAGCCATGATAGGTGGCTGACAGCATGATCCAAACTCTGGCTTCAGCCAGCATAGTGGCTGCTGTGCTGACTGAAGGTATCACAAATTTGCCATAAAGTAGTAGTTCCCAAATTGGTGGGTCATGACCCAGCAGCCAGGGAAGCACTTGTCCCTGCCCTTTTAAAGGGTGGGGAGCGGGGGAAGGCAGCAACATGATCCCCAGGATCGTGCTGCTGCAAAGGATGGGTGGGGTTTTTTTACTTACCTGCAGCCAGCATTGCAGTCATGGAGGTCTGGGGGGGGGGGTCTGGAGAGCCCTCTGCAGGACTCCCTGTGCCTGCAAAAATCTAATAAAGAAAAGAAAAAAGGGTGCTTCTGGTTTTCCTGACGAAACTGGAAGTGCCTCTTTTTCCCTTATAAAAAGTTGTGCAGGCACAGAGAGCCCTGTTGAGGGTCCCCCAGACCTCCTGAACCCCCCTCCCCCCAGGACTGCAGAGCTGGCTGCAGGTAAATAAAAAAAAAAACCCTATCCCCAGAAGGATTGTACTGCTGCCTTTCCCCCTCCCTCGTAACAACTTTCAGTGCTCCTAACTCCCTTTTAGGAGTTTGGGAAGCACGGCTGTTAAGCATGTTTAAGCCACCTGGAGAGTAAGCTGTGCCGATGGGGCGCCCGGCATTGCCTTGCCAACACTACATTCAAAGCCACAAGCACAAACAGGTAAGCACTGAGCAGTGCAGAGGCTTGGAGAGGGTGGTGGGGAGGCAGTGTTTATGGGTTGTGGAGAGCCAAAAAGGGAACAGATCAGGTCCTGGAGGGGGGCGGCTCAGCGGAGGCCTCTTCCAGCATATCCTAACCTCCCTAACCTCACAGGCCTCCTGATGTTATGTCAGGCTTCCTGGAATTGCATCAGGTATATAGCTGGCATGGATCCAAGAAACCCTATAAGGCAGGCTGAAGTGTTACTTGGGCTAAGGGGAGGCAGGGAGGGGGGCAAAACTGGGCAGGGATGGGGAGTTACACCGCATAGGGAGGCTGCAGGAGGAGGTGGTTCAGATGCTAACACATGCAGAAGAATCACACAGAACTTTTCCTGAATTGTATGAAGAGCTTCAGATTGTTGGCAAGAGGCGGTAAGTTAGATTGCTCCCTATGAAAAAAGCTCCTTGTATATAGAATACGAGCATATTGGGGAAAAGGGTGCTCTGCTAACCTTCTCCCAGCATGTTAGTTTTCTATTCACAAGGAGAAAATTCTGAGAGTTGTTTTTTTCTTTTTCTGGTAGGGTAGCATTCAAACATGATTTTTCCACCTGGAGTCTAAAGTCCAGCAGCAAAAAACCAGCTGCATGTAGAGATTGGCGGTTTTTCCATTACTCTCTCTTGTAGGCAACCATGTCACCTCCCATAGAGGCTTCCAGTTTTGTCCACTTCTAAAAACATTGTTGGATTACATGAGCTGTAAAATAACCTGGCAACTCTGTATTCCATGCAACACCAGAATGAGAAGTCAGTTTCCTGATAGGAATATTTTGCCTGGCCATGATATCTCAGGATGGACTCATCCCAAAGGCTGAGATTTCATTCCAGCAGCTCCTTTAGCAGTGGAAAAGTTCATACCCAGACAATGTGGCTCAGTTCCATGTCTAATTGAAACTGTCCGAGCTTAGTTGTTTACATTTCCTTTTGAATAAGGGAGCATGTGTCACAAGACACATCTTTTTTCACCCCCCCCCCCCAAGAGCTGGAAAAAAAGAGAGAAAGAGAGGGAGAAAGAGGAAAAAGTTAACGGACACAAAACAAATCTTTCAAGATGTTGACATTTAGCAGAATCCCTTTGGTTAGCAGTGGTAGGACGTTAAAATATTTGTGAAGAGAGGACATTGTGCATGGACAAGGAATGTATTTTCCATATTAATAATCATGTCCTCTTTTATTTTGAAAGGCACACTGTGGAAGGAAAGCTCTTTTGTTGTTGCTTCTAAGCAGCTGTTTTAAATAACAGCTTATTTCAAGGGTATGTGCTCAGGTCGTGACATCACGTCCGTTCCTCTGCAGCTGTAGATGACAGCTCTGTGACACCGATAAATGAGAGAAACTCACACAGAGAATGTGAAAAGAAATGCATTCCTCCCAAAACAGTATTAATAAAACAAAAACAAATCAGACTATATTCAGAAATAGAAAACACATCCTTCTTTGGTGCACTGCCCATCATAATCTCAGGTCCCACTTACTTGACCCTTTTCTTTCTTCTCTTCCTGTTTCCCTTGTTGATCCTTTCCCAATTCTCCTTAGTGATTACTCTCCTTCCATCACCAATTTGGTGGCGGAATTCTTAGCGGTAATTTCTTAGGCAAAGGTCAGAAGCTAATACCTTGTAAAGTTGCATTTATTTGTTATGTTATATTTATTATTGCTTGTGGACTTCCAATATGCCAATAAAGGTTATCGAAGCAGTAAAACAAAAACAAATCAGACTATATTCAGAAATAGAAAATGTCCCCATTTCTAGTGTGGACTTTGTGCTGTTAGATTTACAAAGATTTGTTTGATATGAGCATTTGCCTTTGTAAAGCAACACCACAGAACCCCACCATCTCTGAGAGAGGGAAAAAGAATGTCTTGCATTGGAGATGGCTTTGTGGGAACTTTTTAAAATCCTATTTTTATATTCCTTTATACATAATTTCCTGTGTCACATGGTGAATATTTTATTTCTGTTTAACTGAAGGCATGCAGGAAACACATTTATACTGGTTTGAAGTGCCTGCCTGGACAGCAAAGCTAGACTAGTAATGTGGTCATTTACAGGACTGCAAGAGGCCACAGATCCACAAGCTAGGAAGGCCACACTTTTCATTGAACCATGTAACTACGAATGCCACCATTCCATGGAGTCCAGTGCTCCAAATCTGAATGGAGACTTCTTTACTCCTTTTGAATTTTTCATGCCCCCCAAATGTAGATGAAGTCTTTCAGCTCCTAAGCTTGCTGGGACAGCATATTGTGACCATATACACCTTCTAAGGACTTCTGCGTCTGGGAAAAATGACTTTTGTAAGACAAGGGCAAGATATCGCACCCCTAGTGGTCCTTATGATCCTCCTAATCCCAGGATAAGAATTACAACCTGCAACTAGCTTTTATACCCTCAATTGGGTGGGAAAACAAAGGCACAACCCAGCAGGATTCCTCAGCTAGTAATAGTTTACGGTCCCCTGTTTGAGTTAGCCCCACCCAAATCATAGACAAAAATCTATTAAAAACCCTTGGCTTTGTTTGGCTACAGCAGTGTTTCTAAACTGTGGGCCGGGATCCACTATGTGGGTCATGAGCCAATTTCAGGTGGGTCCCCATTCATTTCAATATTTTGTTTTTAATATAAGACTTGGTGCAACTATGGTATGTGACTACATTTGGAGAAATGTGACAGATCTGTACTTTTAACAGGCTACTCTGTATATGCTTTTAACAATGATAGTAAATGGGACTTATTCCTGGATAAGTGTGGGTAGGATTGTTAAATATTTTCTTACTTGATGATGTCACTTCTGATCATGACATCACTTCCGGTTGGTCCTGACCAATTCTCATTCTAAAAAGTGGGTCCTGGGCCAAAAGTTTGTGAACCACTGTAAGGAGTTTCTTTCCTCTCTTCATTTCTCTTCCTTCTGTGTTATCCTGGGCCCCACTTTGTGTGACTGTTAGCCATACAATTCTCCCCATCTAGAATAAAGTGTGAGTTATTTCAGTCAGACCCAGTTGGAAACTCCCCCCCCTCCCGGGGTTTTGGTTTTTCCTCCATGCACACATGTTACATGTGTTTTAAAAAACACTGCTGGTAACGCCTCTCAGCCAGCACAAGCCTTTTCTTCATTATGGTGATCATTTGTATGTTAATGTCCATTATTTACAATAGCATTTGATAGCTGCACATAAGAGTGAATATAAGAGTGAATACAAACCATCATTTATCAAGTGGTAACTTACCATTGAGCATATATAACCGCTTGGCAACCTTTTTGGTATCCATCCATGTGGGTGGATACAGATGA
The DNA here is from genome assembly GCF_035046505.1 of Tiliqua scincoides. Classification (NCBI taxonomy): domain Eukaryota; kingdom Metazoa; phylum Chordata; class Lepidosauria; order Squamata; family Scincidae; genus Tiliqua; species Tiliqua scincoides. Next base: position 65,560,675 of record NC_089825.1, on the reverse strand, counting down.
CTCTTCTATCATACATGCTATCATGTCTTTTTATTTACTTCTGCTGCAAATATATGGGGAGTCAGAAGAAGCAGAGTCATTGCTTCTGGTTACTTACCCTCATGCAGCACAGCAGTGCATTTTTGCCAAAAGGAACAAGTCAATCCTTGTCTTGCCTCTTTCCTTTCCTTGTCCTCCCAGGCATCAGCTGCTCCTGCCTGTAGCAGGAGAGCAGGGGAAAGCCGCCAACCCAGAGAAATCAAGGGAGGCCAAGAGTCAGTTTCCTTGTTATTTCTGGCAAAAACTTGTCTGATCTCAGAAGCTAAGCAGGGTCAGGCCTGGTTAGTACTTGGATGGGAGAATACCTGGGGATACCGGGTGCTGTAGGCTTATACCATAGTCTTTTGAGACTGAAGGTTGCCAACCACTGTGAAGATGGGTGAACAGTCCTAATGGCTCATTAGGCTTTTCTCAGCCCATTTTTCTGTGTGGAAAATATGGTGGCAATTTTATCTTCCCACACTGTGGGACTGACTGCTGCTTAATTGTTGTGCATGGCAAGCATCACTGGGAAGGTCTGGAATCAGATTCTAATTGGCAGTTCCATTGTCTGGTCTCTCCATTATGGTACTGACCATTGGTCATCTAGTAATGCAAGGGACAACAGAGACAAACATTATTCAGTTTTGTTACATTTAACGGTTCCTCTCTCTTACACATGTTTAGGTACTCAGATATATATAGATAGATAACTGTAATCTAAGTCTACTACACATGAGTTGCTCTTGATCCATAAGTAATAGAAGAGAGAGCTTTCACCTTAACTCATTACCAATCTATGTAATGAGACATCATCACATTTGACATTACATCACTGTGCACTGACTTATGCACCAAAATGTTAATGCGAGCTGTGAGCACCAGCCATTGTTCAGAACAAACCAGCCAGAAACTGAAGAGAACCTGGACCTTTAGTTTGCCCTAATTAGTGGGGTTCTGGGAGAGAAAAAGGCAAAGGAGATTGAGAGAGATAATTAAATGAAGAAGCAAAATCAACCTGTAAATTGGCAGAAACGGTGATTGTATGCAACGACCCCAGATATGCAAAAATGTAAATGACCTTCACCAGTTCTGTTCTTTAGATAGAACTGCAGATGATAAAGAAAAAAACACCAACAATTCATTTATGATCACGATATTAAAATCTTTTTGTCTTCTAGCTGCTGCTTAGTGGTACAGCTGTAAAACAAAGGATAAAGATGCTTGGAGAGTACTCATTTCAACTGATATAGTTTCTCTGACAAGCATTAAGAAAGAAGCGGCTTCCACTTTTTTGTGAGGTTTGATCCGCAGTATGAAAATCCCTCTTTTGAAGGGGTTAAATTTTTCATCAAGCGGTTAATGCTTTTGAAAAACCAATTTTATGACGAAAACGATTGCAGTTGGATTAAATGATTAGTGCTCTGCTTTGTACTGTAGTTCCCAAGGTGGTGATTCACGTTCTTGTAAATGTGCTATAAGAGTACACTCTCTTTCTAGGTGTATAGAGGAGTGGTTCTCAAACATTTAGCATTGGGACCCAATTTTTAGAATGAGAATCTCTCAGGACCCACCAAAAGTGATATCATGACCAGAAGTGATGTCATCAAGCAGGAAAATTTTTGACAATCCTAGGCTGGAATCCTACCCACACTTACCCAGCAGTGACAATCATTGTTAAAAGCATGCACATAGTAGCCTGTCAAAAGTACAGATCTGTAACATTTCCCCAAATGCAGTCACATACCAGTCTAATATATTAAAAATAAAATATTGAAATGAATGGGGACCCACCTGAAAATGGCTCATGGCCCACCTAGTGGGTCCCAACCCACAGTTTGGTAAAGAGGTATTTTATTCCCTCTTTCACTGAGTGCATGCTGCAGATATTGTTAGATTCTGGCAATTGCGGGGCTGCAACAGTTGCAGCATATAAAAGTGTGTGTGTGTGTGTGTGTGTGTGTGTGTGTGTGAGAGAGAGAGAGAGAGAGAAATTGATCATACAAATAACAGTTATTCATGCTGTTTGAGACAACTGCAATGTATGCAGTGTTGCATTTAAAGGCTTCTTTGAAATAGTAGTTAGTTCCAAATACAGCTGCTATGCAGTTAACTAGGCCTGGCCAAAATTAGCACTTCAACTCTTAAACACAATACCTGAATTCTGGGAGAGGGGGTATGAAAGAGGCCTGATCCCTTTACCATTTGTGATGGCCCCTTTGCTACTGTTCTAAATGGCTGGGGGGGGGATGGAACCACAATGTGGCTAAATTTGAGGGGTAAGAGAGTGGGAAAACAGCAGGATACTGGAGACAGGAATCATTCAAATGAGCACACCCATATCATTCCTGGGAAAACTCAAGGCAGCATAATTCCATAACTATCAGCTGTGCCGATCCTCTTCTTTGAGGATGGATGAGCTCCCTCTTTTCCTTTTCGAGAAGAAACTGAACCTTCACAACAGAGCAGGTTTATGGGAAACAATCTTGTCATAACACAGCCATTTGAAAAGCTTCTGGTTCTGCTTTTGATGCTTCCAAAAACAACTCACGTCTTACTGGTGACTTCAGCTGGGTTTCTCTGTGAATCACTGTAAAGGAAATTCGGCTTTTGAAATAATGACTGTAAACCTCCTACTTTGTTTTTTGTTTTCTTTTCAAATGATTATCTTATGGGGTTTTTCCCCCCCTTTACTAAACGGAGCCAATACTCTGTTTCATTTTGTGACAAATACTAGTGTTCTTGTTAAGTCATGCAACATGGAATCCATTTCTAGTTGAATCTGTGTGATGGATTTGAACTGTTTCAGTGTTACCCCAGGGTAGTCAGGAAGTAGACATAAAGAGGAAAGATGGAGAATAAAGCTGAATTTATGTTTGAGTCTTGTTTGGACAGCACTAAATATTCTCTACAAAGCAGGAAAAAACAAAACAAGAGTTGGACAAAACAGCAGCACATTCTGCTCTTAATGGCGCAAACACAAACAGTTATATCAGAGGTTGCAAGACAATTTACTTGCTCATCCAGAACTGAAGTAACTCTTTTTAAAAAATAGATAGAACAAAAAATTTTAGACCAAAAACTAACTATACGTTGTAACTGGTTGGTGTGTAGATAATAATAATATCTTCCTTAGATCTTTCTCTTGAGCTTTTAGCTGATTTGGACCTTCAAAAAGTGCATCATCTCATCAAACTCAAACTCTGGGAGCAAGAATACGTAACACTACTGTCAAATTTAAATCCGACCTGTTCACCCCTTGTTTTTGGATTGTCCCCCTCCCTTGGCTGCCCTGTGAATTATTTTGTCCAACTCACTAATCCGAGCAAAAGAAGGGCTTTCATGCTAGCAAGACTGAACATATTTCCTTTAGCAATACACCAAGGGAGATTTTCTAAAAAAACCCATTCAAATAGATTATGTTTGTTTTCTTCAGCTGAACCAGATACCCTGGATCATATCCTTCTTCGGTGTTCCGCCCATCATAATCTCAGGTCCCACCTACTTGGCCCTTTTCTTTCTTCCCTTCCTGTTTCCCTTGTTGATCCTTTCCCAATTCTTCTTAGCAATTATTCCCCTCCCATCACCAATCTGGTGGCGGAATTTTTAGTGGTAGTCTCTATGGCAAAGGCCAGAAGCTAATACCTGGTAAAGTGTATTTATTTGCTGTGTTATATTTATTATTGTCTGTGGACTTCCAATATGCCAATAAAGGTTTACCAAAGCAAAGTAATAGTAATATGGTTCATAATGAAGCTCATGGAGACTAATGTGTATTTATACTCCGGGTGTACTGTTTCCTGCAGATCATTCAGCAAGATGATGGCAGAGGCCCAAGGGCCATACTTTAAGTTTATTTTAAGGAATGAGTTCATGGCTTACTAGGCAGTGAGCAAGCATTCTCCCAAGAATTGAGTAATAATAAGGGGTGAGGGGAAGAGGCTGGCTCACAGATATGGCAGCTTCTTACACAGGCATTTGGGGAGCATGCTGGGAGCCACCACTATGTACTTGGCCAAGCAACTCTCATTGGTAAGAACCGGTATCTTTCCATGTATACACACATGCAGAGAGCAAGTATGGTGTAGTGGTTCTGGTGCTGTACTTAGACCTGGAAAATACAGGTTCAAATCCCTGCTCAGCCCTGAAGCTTTCTTGGTGACCTTGGGCAAGTCACTTTCAGCCTCGCCTACTTTGTGGGGTTGCTGTGAGCACAAAAGGGGGAAGGAACCATATATATCACTTTGAGCTGCTTGGAGGAGGGGTGGCATAAACATGTGAAAAATAAATGTACACATACAGTTGGCCCTCATTATCCGCAGGAATTCAATTCCAGGAGCCCCCATGGATACCGAAATCCACAGATGATGGAATCCATAGATTTGGGAGGAAGGCACTGAGTCAGCCAACCAGTCAGCCAGTGACCCTGATCCAGAGATGGAGGGAGCCAGGCAGCCAGCTAGCGACTGTGGGGATAAGGGAGGGTGCAGGCCAATAGACCGGCAACCCTAGCTGGCACCAACAGCATTTTTTGCCCAGCCGAAGGGGAAGGGTGTGGGGAGCTGTGAGAGCCTGTCCCCTCACTTCATGCCTCTCATGGCATCCCCTGAGTGGCTGGTGCTGCTCTCAGTCTGTAGTTGGCAGGAGGAGGTAGGAGGGAAGGAAGGCACTTGTGCTTATTCTCCTTCTTCTTGTGGTGGCTTGTGTGAGGTGGGAACCTCCTGTCACGCTGGAGAAAGGAGAAGCCAATGCCTGCTGGTGACTTGCTGCCTGGATCTGTGATTTGTGGGGAGGAACGAGGGAGAGTCCAGTCACTCGGGCTGCCTGCCTGTAATCAGTTTGGTGAGTGTGAAACTGAGCTGGTGGGGGACTGAGGAGGAGTTTGGGACAATGTGTGGAGTGTGGGATATGTGTTGGGGGGCTGCCAATCTGGAGGATGTTGTTTTTGGGCAGGGATCAGGGGAAATGCATTCTGGTATGCTCTGATCTGTTGGAATGGCTAATCTGGATTGAAGGATAAAATGGATTTGCCTCTGAGTGTGTGCAGAGTGCGCCTCCCTCCAGTGACTGCTAAACCCTCTTGGCTATGTGAGGCTTAGTGTCCTCCTGCTTAAAGTAGTTCAGGCTGTAATTAAAACAGTCTGCATTTCTGCTTAAACCAAAGGGCTGCTTGCCTTTAAAGTCATGGGAAGGGGCTCCAAGAGCTACCCAATCAACAGCCTGAGTCATCAGTTCTTTACAAACCTCAACCAGGCTGTCAGCACCACAACTTTCTATGTCTGCATGTAAACTGCTCCAGATAGTTAATACTATCTTTTAATACAGTATTAACATCTGTCTATCTGTTAATACTATCTGTTAACTGTTACTACAGTTAAATACTGTTAATAATAATAATAGTTTGAATACCACAAGACAGGGATGGGCAAGTCCAGTGCAGCTTGAGTCAAGTCGAGTTGCCAAGTCACTGTCCCCTTGCAACTCGACTTGAAAATGAACTATAACAGGAGCACTTTCTGAGTTGCTGAGTCACCCTTTGGTGACTATAAAAGACTTGAGTTGAGTCGCCCCCCTCCTTTAAAAAGCCCGCTGTAGAAAAAATGGGGCTGCTGCCAAGGGGTGTGCATGTGTCAAAGTTCTCTTTACTGTCCCCACCCATCTGTAAACAGGGCGGGAGAGTGGGGACAGAAGCGGCAAGAGGGAAGAGGCTCCTGTGCAGCAGCTGGGAAGCTTACCAGGATGACGCGATCCTTTGCAGTCCTATTCAGAAGTAGTCTCACTTCTACCGGTCATTCAGTGAGGCTTCCCCCTCCCCACAAGCCATGGTGGAAAGCGTGATCACTATGAACTGCCTCCCTCCATTTGCCCACTTCATTTTTCACCCTCTAGCCCAGGGGTGCCCAAACCCTGGCCCGGGGGCCACTTGTGGCCCTCGGGGCTCCCAATCCGGCCCGCAGGGAGTCCCCAGTGTCCAATGAGCCTCTGGCCCTCCGGAAACTTGCTGGAGCCCGTGCTGGCCCAACGCAACTGCTCTTAGCGTGAGGACAACTGTTTAATCTCTCACCTGAGCTGTGGGATGAGGGCTCCCTCCACTACTTGCTGTTTCACATCTGTGATGCAGCAGTGGCAGTGAAGGAAAGGCTGGCCTTGCTTTGTGCAAGGCCTTTTATAGGCCTTGAGCTACTGCAGGACCTTCATTCATTCATATAAATTCCATCTCTAATAAATTCATTTATGTAAATTTATTCAAATTTTTAATGTAAATTAATTCTTCCCTCCCCCCACCCCAGACACAGTGTAAGAGAGATGATGTGGCCCTCCTGCCAAAAAGTTTGGACACCCCTGCTCTAGCCAATCATAAGGCAAGAACCCCTTTGGGTTCCTCCCCTCAGCCAATAAAAATACCAGACTGCCCATCCTTTGTCCGATGATCATCAGTTCCTTACTTCCTATCACAGATGAGCAAAAGAATTTTCTCCCACCTCCTCCCTCCTAAAAGGATGCATTAACCCTTTCCTGCCTCCCAGCTGGCACTCCTTCCTGCTCACTGGTCAGAATGCTGACCCCATGTGGTTTTTCATGCTGCAAAAACAGTAAATAAACACCCCCAGACACAGACAGACCCGAGTCAGCATAGGTGGGGATGAGTGCCTTCAGGGGGCCCCTGACTCGAGTCTTTTTCAGAATCTTCCACGCATGTGACTCATGATTTGCCGAGTCACCCCAAATCATGCATTTTTGCAACTCGAGTCCGAGTCATGGACTCGAGTTCCCAACCCTGCCACAAGATTTAAGAACAGACTGGTATTGGCAACCTTCAGTCTCGAAAGACTATGGTATCGCGCTCTGAAAGGTGGTTCTGGCACAGCGTCTAGTGTGGCTGAAAAGGCCAATCCGGGAGTGACAATCCCTTCCACACCGGGAGCAAGTGCAGTCTGTCCCTGGTCTGTCTCCCTGGCTATGGGCCTTCCTTCTTTGCCTCTTAGACTGTTGGCAAAGTGTCTCTTCAAACTGGGAAAGGCCATGCTGCACAGCCTGCCTCCAAGCGGGCCGCTCAGAGGCCAGGGTTTCCCACTTGTTGAGGTCCATCCCTAAGGCCTTCAGATCCCTCTTGCAGATGTCCTTGTATCGCAGCTGTGGTCTACCTGTAGGGCGCTTTCCTTGCACGAGTTCTCCATAGAGGAGATCCTTTGGGAACAGACTATATGGAAGTCTTCATGCTATGGCTGCTGGGGGCTGCTACTCCAATATCAGAGGTTCTGACGCATTTGCTATCTACTTGCGTCTAGTCTTTGACCTGAACCCTCAGACATACTTTCATTTAGGGTCATGGTACAAGTGGCTAAGGAACATTGCTTCTCACTCTTAAGCAATCTCACAGTTCTTCCCCAAAAGGAGATGCCTTCTTACTAGTCTGCCTGTAATTACCTGGAGACTCCTCCTCCATTTATCTCCATTGGAGAACAGTTGTCTGTAGTGATTAGAGATCCATGTTATCTTTTCTTAATAGCTGTATCATGCCAGAAAGTTTTAGCATAGACCAGTGGTTCTCAAACTGTGGATCACAACACACAAATGGATTGTAACCCAATTTTTGGTGTGTCTCAGGACGCTGCTCAAGCTCTGCTGAGCTTCCAGGTTGTCAAGCTTTCACATTTTTTAAACATGAAAAGCTTGCCTCCAGAGCATGTTTTTGTTTTCGTGAGAAGAGGATGTAACTCAGCCCAGAGTGGGCTGAAGAATAGTGAGTGAAGTGCACTCCGGAAACAGGCTTTTTACTTCTGGGTTGTCACGCTCTGCTCTGAAGGTGGTTTGCAGGGCTAAAAATATTGAGAACCACTGGGATCAACTAAAACAAGTGCTATGGGATCTATTGTTCAATTATTAACAATTACTAACTAATTGACACTGTGCCATGTAATCAACAGTGGTTTGGACCCGGATATGGAAAAAGGGTCTTTTTCCCAGGAATCTCTACGTGCCTTGTCCTTCCTACTATCCTAGGAGTCTACGTTTTAGCCAAGTGTTGACATTTTTCTTGTACGTCAAGTGATTTCTCATTTCCTAATCATAAACCATAAAAGCATAAATCAAATGTAGTTAAATTTAGTACATTAATTTGCCAATGGCTATAAGCCTGTGATGCTTTCCAGCACTCAAACATATTGCATTCATACTGCTGGCAACCAGCTAACTTTGGGGGTTTTATTTAAGGAATTGAAGCACTTCCAAATGCCTAGCAGGCAGGCAGAAGCACCGTAATTATTGTGTTAATATTTGAGAGCCATTTGGAGAGGGAGACGGATAATTATTATTTTTGTCTATTTTTGAATTTTTGTGAGAACTGACTGATGTGAGAAAGGATAGCAGAAAAATCTTTTCCTTGACCTTTGGGTTTCCCACATGGTGACCCCAGGAGAGTTGTATCCTGCAAATTTACCCCATCTGATCTCAGTGTCTGTGTGCAGTTGCATCATGGGTAGCCTTTTAGTATTACATTGAACGCTGGAATGTCCAAACAGGTGAGTTTCTGTTCACTCAGGAGTGAAGAGATTTTTTTGCAAGATTCACTGGTTCATACAAGAACATCTATTCATTTGCCTCACATACATGTACAGCTGCAGAATTTGACTTCAAGTGAAAAACTGATTATCCCATATAACTCTGGTTTCAACCATCTGATCCTTTTGGCTCCAAGAAATCTAGTAGGACTGGTAAATATAAACACCCATTAGCTTTTTAACTTCGGACCTTGCAGACTAGCATGCGGAAGAAAAGTGTCTGAAGACATTGCCAAAGATGGCGTTTATGCTGTTGAGAAGAAAAGAATGTTTATAGTCCTCTTTTGCTTGCCAATTCCTCTAAAAGGGAGTTTTACCATCTCTGCTCATATATAGGTATGCATTACATTTGCCTCTTCTTTGCAAATAATTTGAAGCTCTGAATTTCAAGTTGTGGCCTAGTCCCTGGTAGAAACTTTGCATGAAAACTGAGTTTTAATGGCTGTTGCATCTGTTGCAATAGTTGGCTGTGATCCAAAATGTGCTTTAGGCACATCAGTGAGTCTTTTATCTCTTTCTCTGATCTGTATGCCTTCATACTGTGACAGAGGCAAAGTGTCTCTTGGTAAAGACTGATTTTTGATGGGGTTGGGGGTGGATGATGCCTAAAAGCCCAACTATGCACATGGAGCTCACAAAACACAAAAGCAAGTTCAACAGAAAGAAATGGGCGTGCTATGCTACATACATAATGTTTTTGACACGTAGTCAAACTTTTCCATTTCTTTTGCTGGAGGTCACAGGCATAATTAGACCAGTGTTGATATGTTCTTAAGTCAGCATGAATTTTGGATAGAGATGCCTTTGAATTCTGACCTAAGTAGAATTTTGAGGTGAATTTGGTGGTTCCTTCTCAGGAGAAAATATGAGGAATCTGAGAGCAACTAACAGATGGCAAAAATTTCTTATGCAGAATTTTCCTATCTTTAAACGTATGGGAATATATCAGTGGTTTTCAAACTCTCGCGGAGAGTTTGAGCCACTAAGTGCTTGCGGGGGCGGGGGGAGGCAGCGGGGGTGATCCCCAGGATCGTGCCGCTCAGGGGGCTGCAGGGTCTTGGGTGCGCTTGCCCAAGCCTCCTGCAGCCTCCCGGGGGTGGGGGAGCCCAGCGCAACCTTCGGCAGGGCTCCCCGCAGCAGTGAAAGTGAAAGTGGAGCGATCGCACTCCACTTCCACTTTAGCGGAGGCGGGGTGTGATAGCTTCGCTTTTACTTTTGCTGCCCTGCCGAAGGTCACGCTGGGCTCCCTGCACCCCTGGGAGGCTGCAGGAGGCTTGGGTAAGTACACCCAAGCCCCTGCAGCCACCTGAGCTGCCTCCTCCCTGCCTCCAGGCTTCCCCCGCCCTTTAAGGGGGCAGTGGCCAGGGCCCACAGGCTGGCGCATCACGATGCCCCAGTTTGAAAAGCCCTGGAATATATATATGTCATGCTAGCAGCTAGCATGGTTAGCTAATGCTAAGCACTACTAGCTAGGCAAAGAGACACTTTTTAAAGAGGTAAGTTCTTATGTTTTGCAGAGAGAAAGCAACTATCCCACTTTACCCCAGCATGACATCTTCTCCGCTGACTGCTGCTGGTGTTTCTTCTGCATATCTTTCTAAGAGTGTGAACCATTTGGAGAGAGGCAACCATTTATTGATTTATTTTACTATGTAAATTGCTTTTTTGAGCTACTTTTTGTTGAAAACAGTATATAAATATTCTTAAGAATAATAATGCTATTCAGTATGATGTTCTGAATGCTATGAGAAAATTCAGGGTGTATGTGTGTGTATAGCTGCAATCTTATATAAGAAGAGCCCAGCTGGATCAGGCCCTAGGCCCATCTAGTCCAGCTTCCTGTATCTCACAGTGGCCCACCAGATGCCTCAGGGAACACACAAGACAAGAGACCTGCATCCTGGTGCCTTCCCTTGCACCTGGCATTCTGAGATAGCCTACTTCTAAAATCAGAAGGTTGCACATACCCATCACAGCTGGTAACCTATGATGGACTTTTCCTCCAGAAATTTGTCCAATCCCCTTTTAAAAGCATCTAGTCCAGATGCCATCACCACATCCTGTGGCAAGGAGCGCCATGGACTAATTACACACTGGGTAAAGAAATATTTTCTTTTACCTGTCATAGCTCTCCTAATACTCAGTTTTAGTGGATGTCCCCTGGCTTTGGTGTTGTATGAGAGGGAAAAAACATCCCTCTATCCATTCCCTACATAATTTTGTATGTCTCAATCATGTCTCCCCTCAGTTGCCTTTTTTCTAGACTGAGAAAAAAGTCTATATGCACACACGATGGGGAATAAGCCCCATTCAACATAGTGAGACTTACTTCGGAGTAAACATGTATTGGATTGTGCTGTGTGTGTGATTTCTGTTATTCATTATATATAAAACTGTAATGAGCATGCTTCTGGATTGATAGTCCAGAGATAGAAAATATTTTTGCCTGGGTTTTTCTAGAGGATTAATTATGATTTAGGCCACAGTTTTACTCACACTTTCTGAGGAATAATCCCCATGGAACTCAGTGGAACTGACTTCCAGGCAAACCTTCCAAGGATTGTTCTGCCAGTGTTGTAGTTCTTGTCAGCATTTTCTATGTGAGTTGTGTTAATAGGCAGTCTGCTACATTTCAGAGCCAACTCTCAACTGCTAAGGCTATTTGGGAATCATTCCCATTCCAGTAGATCCTTCGAGCTTCCCAATATTATCCATAGGTAATTTGCCCTTTCTTTATATTTGTGGACTGGACAAGTTGTCATTGGATTTCTCCTAAAATGAAATTGCAAGGATCTTGCCCAGATAAAACTTTTCCGGCAATGGTAAGGGAATAACTTCTTGTTGATTAGTATGGGATCAATTAGTGGCGTTACTAGGGGTGTGTGGGACTGAGGATCACACTGGGTGACTGGGTGGGGAGATACCGAAAGCTCACCCCGCACTCTGGAGCCCAGATTTATTTGAACCCAAGTAGACCTGGCCATAGCTGGAAAAGTCTCTGGAACCCAGGTCTAGCAGGCTTCCTGAAGCGGAATGCAGGTCTATCCACCCAATAGACCTGGCCTCCTGGTCGGTCTCCTCTCTTTGTGAGGCTAGGTCTACCAGGTGGATAGGCCTGGATTCTACCTCAGGAAGCTTGGTAGATCTGGGCTCCAGAGACTTTTCTAGCCTGGGCTCCAGAGACTTTTCTAACTGGTATGAGCGGAGGTTCATGGGGTCAATGTTATGAGTTACCATACGGGGTGACACCAACCCTAGTGATACCACCAGAATCAAAATGTTTCAATGAAATTAACTAAATTTCGCCTCAGTGTATTTTTTTTTTAAACCCATGTTTACAAATTTTTGGATAATGCATAAAATAGTTCTGCATTTTATGCATGTATAAAATGTAACGTTTTATACATGTTCTCAGCGCTGTTCTCATGGAATATGCCAGTTTCCCTGTTAGATGCAGAAAACTGCAGGAGAGTCACAGTACTTATATGAACTCTCATTTTGTGTGGCTTCTTTTAATGCAAGTTGTTTGGCTCCTTATTTTGATAAAGATTCATGGTTCAGTTGAGTCAAGTGTGAGTAATAGACTATCTATAAAGCTAGAATCTTTAGCTGTAAAGCTAAATTCAGAATCTTCAAGGTATTCCATAGCCCTGACAAAGTTCTCTGTGGGCTGGGTTACACTAAGAAAGAACCTGGCTTAGTTTTCTTTCTGACAAACTAGTTTTTTCAGTATGAATTTTCAGTGCAGAAAATTTATGTGGATTGTTACCATCAGTCCCCAAGCACAAGCACCCAAAGCATACATGTTCAGGGATCCTTTGATGTTGGCCACAGTGCACAAACCTTCTGGACTGGTTCCAGGGAAAGGATAGGAATAGTGAGAGACTTCGCACCCCAAATAACTTGAAATAAATTTTTTTGAGGGAGCAAAGTGCAAACGGGAAATAGCATAAGAAAACTGCCCATGGCTATCCATTACTGAGCCAGCTGTGTTGTGCTTGGACATGTGTGGATGAGAGAGGCTTAATTAAGAGACCTGGTTTGGGGCAGGGTGAACCCAGATAGGCAGCCATTTGAGAAATCATGAAAACAGCAGGGAGAGTGAGTGAAAAAGAGGTTTCCTCCAAATGTGGCTGTTTTCTCAGGAGGAAACGGGATCTCCTTGTGATGGTACTTTTTTAAAGAGAAGGGAAAAGAAAAGGAGAGTGGAAAGCAAAGCAAAACATTGGAAATGCTTGATTCTGAAAGTGGAGGATTCCAGGGGAGGTCCTCGAAGTCAGGTTGCTGTGGGTCTGAGGAGGTAAAGCCGCAAAGCAGTGGGGTCCACAGGTTGCCTTCTGAAGCCTCGCTCTCTTTTGGTTCAAAAAACTGAGGAAAGGAATTGGATATCTGCTCTGGGACTTGTCTGCTCAGTGATTTTGGGTCTTGGTTGATTTTCAGCAGGATAACCGAGCCTATGACTTCAGTTCAGAGAGGGAGAAAGAGCCGATGAAGTGATTCCGAACTTCTTTAAAAGAGTTTGGAGGGTACATGAAGAGGGGATGTCAACCTCACAGTAGACCTTAAAGAAGACTTCATCAAGTGACATTCCTAAGTAGAGGCATACCTAGGGGTTGTGGCACTTGGGCTGGTGTCATCATGATGCCACACAACATTGTGATGTCACTTCTGGACATCCAGGACTTCCAGGAGAACTTCCAGGTCCATGTCCCCCCGCTCCTGGCACGCCCTATAATGCATTTCCAAATGGTTCTGTGATGCATTTCAGGGTGCACCAGGGACAAGGGGGGGAGTTGTAGGCCTTGGCACGACCCAGCAGTGGCTTCTGGCTTGCCAGAAATGCCAAATGGAGGACCCTCTTGCCATGTCTGCTCCACTGTGACTCCCCCAGCTGTTCCCGCCACTGTCTTCCATGTAAGTCCATGCCCAGATAGCGCCCCCCTTCAAGTGGTGCCCTACCTGCCACACCCAAGATATTTCTGGGGGTGACTCAGTGGCCTCCTGCACTGTATGACACAAACCCTAGTGGACTTGAGACATCAGCTTTCCTCTATTCTTGCCATTCTCCTGAGTTGTATATAAGCCACTGCACTTCATCTCTGCATATGCAATAGATTCCCTCATGTGCACATGCTACACGTGTTCGAGAGCTTGCTCATTCACACACTTACACTTGCCCACTGCCTCTGCCACCTGGCTAAATGTCCTGTCCATGCCCCTCCCCTCAGCTTGTCCTCCTCCTTTTCTTTGTGCTCTTGATTTTAAAACCCTTTACAGGCTCTGCTGGGCAGCACCGAGAGGAACAAGGAGGAAGAGCAGTAGCATCTGGGTGGTAAAAAGAGGTAGGGTATGTACGGGGCTTGCAACAGGTTGGTTACTACTGTGGTGACTTGCTTCCAGGGAGCTTGGGCCATCCCTGGCACCGTGTGTTTACCGAAGTGCCTATCTCTTATCAATGGAGGCTGACGCATCCAGTTTTTGGGACAAGAGACAGGTTTTGCTCTCATTGCAAGGTTAGAGCTTTACTTTTTCTCACAGTGAATAACTGACAGTCACTTTTATGGGAGTAGATAATAGGATGTTTTTAGACACCCTTTTTGGACAGGGACTGAGCCTGCCTCTCGGTGACTAAAGTGTCTGGGGGGAGAACCAGGTTTTGTTACCTCTCAGCTATGTCCCAGTTTGCAGGTCATTGACTTGGCCCTGACTCAATGGGATCGAAAGACAAGGCTGCTCAAGAGGATATGGTGCCTCTTGACCTTCCCAGAGTAGTTTGCCTCACTGCAGGGACACGTTCTGTTTGCACTGGACAAGATTATTGCTCATTCTTTGAGTCTGTGTCTACCATCTTGTTTATATCTTTAGAGTCGTCGTTTTTCTCCCTGTCATTGGTGTTCCCTGGACTACAGTTCACATACCATTCTGTTTCTCCTGGAATTTCTTGGATGCAGCTGTTGACCCCAGACTACAATGTACCTGCTGTGTATATATTTATTTTTCAGAGACGCTTCCCCCTCACACACACATACCCTGAATCAATCCAGCAGTGCACTGGGAAGTTATCCCAAATCCCGTTCTCGGCTGGTGTTCATTCAAACTCCTGGTTTCAACTGATGCCAGGAATAGTTCATAATGAGGCAATAATTTATATGATGGAGTTTCACAATACTGAATCATGCTGTATGTTCTAGTAGCGAAGAGCAAGAAACTTTTAAAAACTTTCTGTTTCTTGTTATACATTCTGAATGTTTTGATGTGTTTGTATCCATTTCTCCATTACTCTTTATTTGTTATGGGTATACACTGCGCTCTCTTTAAAGTGGCCATAAGTGTTCCCCCCTTCCTCTAGGGTGCTAGGGAAGATTGTCTTGCCTGCAAGCTCAGTAATTGTTGGCTGTTCCTTTGAGAAGCGATAGTTTTAATGCTCTTGCATGGGTATTAGGATGTCCACATGTTACTATCTATGGAATTGAAGCCCTTCAAGCCTGACTGTGCCAATATCCAGCTGGTCAGGTCAGGGTATGATTCCTGCACCTGCTGCACAATTGTTAAAGGTCCAGGAGTCCTAATATTGAAAGACTGGCCACTCCTGATATACAATCATGATGGAGAATAGGGTGGAAGATAATGGAGGAACTGAAAGCTGTGACAAACTGCGTGTAGTGTGCTTTGTACAACAACAGCCCAGTCCTGTGTATGTCTATTCAGAAGTAAGTCCCACTGAGTTCATTGCAACCTAATCCCAGGTGAATGTGTATAGGATTGTAGCCTTCAAAATTCCAAGATGCAATAATGGAGGATTCCTAATGTATTGGTTTCACTTTGAAAACAAGATCTGGTAATATGGAACTCAAAAATCCAGGAGAAATTTTGAATAAAGAAAATTTCAGAAGTATCTTTAATTTTAAAGCTTAGTTTTATTTCATGGTTCCTAACCCACCCTGGATTATATACAGAAGAATAAAAAGCTCTTGCTGAAGCTGTTCTGGTTCTGATCCAAGTAACTAATATAATTGCCCTCTTTTTGAATACCAAGGGACGAAGTTTTGAAATATTTCTGTGCTTCAACAAGACTATCAATTATACGTGGGGGATCTCCCTTTGGAGTAATTATGTTTGTTTGTACCCTTGAGGAACCTGTACACCTGTTTTTGGAAAGAGTGAATAGGACTGAGGAATCCAGTTTGGTTTCTTAGAGGCAGACATTTCATAAATTATATCCAGTTTGGGGGGTCTACCTTGAGCTATATTGTAGATTGACTGATGTGGTTGATTTTGATCTAGGATATAGAACTCTTTCGTATTCTTTCATGTTCTATGCAAAATCTTACATGAAAAGGGAAAATAATATATGTACTACGATATATTGGCCAACAGTCAGAGGCTAAGAGGCAAAGAAAGAAGGCCCATAGCCAGGGAGACAGACCAGGGACAGACTGCACTTGCTCCCAGTGTGGAAGGGATTGTCACTCCCGAATTGGCCTTTTCAGCCACACTAGACGCTGTTCCAGAACCACCGTCAAGAGCACGATACCATAGTCTTTCGAGACTGAAGGCTGCCAACATGAATATATATATATTTGATTGTAAACCAAATAAAAAGAGGAAAATGTATTGGGACTCAATCCTAAACTGGCCCAGCGCTGGCACTGAGCCCTAGTGCTAGTGCTGGGTGCCATAAACAATCTTTATGGCACACTCAGAATAGGGAGCACTGGCGCTGGGCCCACACCAGTCAGACATCGGATGTGCCTCCTCTGGTGGTGTGGAAGGTGCCTCCTCCTTGTAGAAGGACGGGCCTCCTCTGGTGGTGTGACCTCCTGGTGGTGGTGCAGCCTCTGGGGGGATGGGCGGTGGAACGAGGGTGGGGTGGGGGGGAGGAACCAGGACAGGAGGGGAGCAGGATCGATGGAGTTCTGCTTTGCTGTATCCTGAACTGTGTATTGGACTGGAAGGCCCGACACAGAAGGCGCAATCCTAACCAACTTTCCAGCACTGAGGTAAAGGCAATGCAAGTCTGAAGTAAGGGAACAAACATTGCCTTACCTTGAGGAGGCTTCCGTGACTGCCCCCCAACAGTAGGATGCAGCACATGCCTCACTGGTACAGCTATGCCAGTGCTGGAAAGTTGGTTAGGATTGCGCCCAGAGTCTCTAAAGTCTGCGCCAGCAAAATAACTGGCACAGACACGTGAAGCCCCATTGCAGAGCTTGGGATTTTCCTCAGGGGATGGGAATGAAAGTCCCCTTCTCCCAAGGAGACCTCCAGCTGCTTCCCAGTGCCCAATGGCTACACCAGTGACTGCCTTAGCTCTGCTGCTCCAGTGGGTGGCGGGTAGCTCAGGATTGGGCTGCCCATTCTCACTGCATGGATGTCTGCATTGGGTGAGCTGTACGAAATTGGTTTCAAACCAGATGGAAAAGTGTGAGCTAAGAACAACTCAACTGCACTTGCTTAGCTTCCCAAAGCAATCATTATCGTGCCTGAAATGGTTCTTAGGCTGATGTGGCTTTAGGAGCTTTACAGTAAGCAGATTGGCAATGTGTAGCAAAATTCACATCAAGTATTACAGCTGGGTGCATTCCTTATTCATGCTCAAACCAAATGATCCTCTGCTAACTGTTGCCAGTGTTAGTTTAGAATTTATTCCATTCCCCCCCCCCAGTGGTGAATTCTGACACTTATTGGACCTTTTCTACTTTTTATACTTATATAAAGAAAATTCTCACTCTGGGAAGAAAAATTGAACAGCCATTTCCAAGGTAAGACAATCCGGTTAATAATAAAATAGAAGATCATTCTGGTGAGTTATTCTCAAAGGGAATCTGCACTTAGAAACTACTCTCCTTATGCATTCTTCCAACAATGAGATTTGTTTTAGGAATGACATGTTGGCAAGCAGTATGACACATCACAGCTAAGTGAACAGGTAGTGGTGTAAAAGAATTAAATGAATTCCACAGTGATATTTTCACGGTGAGAATTTAAATGCAGCTACATTGTGCTAACAGACTAATGAATGTTAGGATGTGGAAGAGATGACCTTAAAAATGACCTTAAAGGCAATAGGGCACATTCAAAGCATCCACAAAGTTCAATGCAAATATACAGTTTTCTGTTCCAAGGTGAGCTCTGGGGGGGGGGGGGGGAATAGAAACTACTTTACAAATCTGCAGCATGGTTCAGTTTGAATTAGGGCTGAAGTGGCTGTGGAGAGTGCAAATTGGCTAGTGCCTGTCACATCCATATACCGCTCCACCAATTCCGGGTGAAATTTGGGAACTGTTACTGTACAGGCATCCCCCTGTATCCGCAGATCTGGTATCTGTGGATTCAGTTATCTGCAGATCCAACTCCCCCCCCCCCCGCACCCATAGATGCATGCCATATCTAAGTGTTTATTTCTATTATAAGATGTTATCAGCATTCAAGCTTATAGCACAATGTACAGATAGCTTGAAGGGATGAGATCAAACATTAAAAGGAAGCAGTAAATCAATTATTTTGATGAAATGAGGCAATGGTTCTCACACATTTAGCACCGGGACCCACTTTTTAGAATGAGAATCTGTCAGGACCCACCGGAAGTGATGTCATGGCCGGAAGTGACATCATCAAGTAGGACCATTAATCTCCTCCACATCCAGATCACCATCATTCTGCCCAGCAATGAACACAAGGTCCAGCATGTGTCCCGCATCATGCGTTCGGGTGGATATTGGTACATCAACAGAATCCTTATTTTGTCTCGCCCCTCCAATGTGAAATGAAGGCACTCAAACCCTGTGGACTGCTGGACAGGGTACCTGGTAAGACGGATGGTATCACAATAGACCAGGGGTGCCCAAGCCCCGGTCCTGGGGCCACATGCAGCCCTCAGGGAGCCCCCCCATCTCCAATGAGCCTCTGGCCCTCCAGAAATTTGTTGGAGCCCACACTGGCCTGACATAACTGCTCTCAGCGTGAGGGCAACTGTTTGACTTCTCATGTGAGCTGTGGGATGAGGGCTTCCTCCACTGCCTGCTGTTTCACATCCATGATGCTAATCCCTGCTAATTGGGTAAGAGGCACTTTTTCAAGTGGGTGCTCCTTTTCTGTAGTAGGGGGAGAGTAACTGGCCCACCTCACCCCAGCACTGTCTGTTCTAGTGGCTGTCTGCTGGTATTCATTTGCATCTTTTTAGATTGTGAGCCCTTTTGGGACAGGGAGCCATTTAGTTATTTGATTTTTCTCTGTAAACCGCTTTGTGAACTTTTAGCTGAAAAGTGGTATATAAATACTGTTAATAATAATAATAAAAATAATAATAATAATAATGATGATGCAGTAGCAACAGCAAAGGAAAGGCCAGCCTTGCTTTGTGCAAGGCTTTTTATAGGCCTTGAGCTATTGCAGGACCTTCATTCATTCATATACATTCATCTTTAATATATTCATTTATTTATACTTATGTAAATCTATTCAAATTTTAGATGTAAATTCCTTTTTCCCCCGGCCCCTGACAGAGTGTTAGAGAGATGATGTGGCCCTCCTGCCAAAAACTTTGGACACCCCTGCAATAGACCATCACAATCCCACCTCCCCACTCCAGTAGTCGTGGCTGCTGCAGTACCTGGAAACCTGGAGGACAGATCTGGTCACGGTAATATATGCCAGGTCAGCGCCCTCTTCCTGGATTAAATCCTGGACTAGGTAGGTCTTATTAACCACTGACCTGGCATTCAAGAACAGCAATTTCAGACTCGGGATCATTGCGTAGGGTGCTTAGGATCAGAGGGATGGGGGAAGGGCCAGAAAGGGGGACAGTCTGCCTAAGACTGACCCTCATTCTTCTGTAAGAGTGCTGACTGACCCCCACTGCCAGATCTTCTGCAACCCGTCACTCTGCTAATGGTGGTTACACTTCTCTCCCCTACACTCCCCTTCCCTGGGCTCCCTCAAGATGTTAAACACATTCTACTTTGGTGGGACTAACCTTCATGGCACAGACCTTAACCACACAAGCCTTGACACAACACTCAATACCCCCTCACTTCACTATAGGCTCTCAGTCTAAAAACTCTTCCTATCTTTCTTTCCACCATGAACAGCAACCCTCACCCCCCTCTCACTGAGGCAGAAGTCACTACCTACCCCCTGGCCTCCCATTATAAGGCCAAGGTTAACCACTCCTGGGTCAGATCCAGCCCTCACTCTCACCACCCCTCAACAACATCCATTCTCAATCAACTCTCAACTGCATACTGACACAACATCTTCTAATCTCCTTGCAGATGTCTCACCATTGCATAGCTAGGCAGTGGGCAAGGAAGAAGTTCACAGGGCTGGCAGTCGGAAACCCAAGGGTGTTGAACAACTGAAGGCCACAGGTCTTGATTGTCCCAGGTCTTGATCCAGTGGGCGAAGTGCCCTTCGGCTCATGCCAAAGGCCTCTGGGGGGAGGGGTAGAAGTAAACTTCTCCCAACAGTTGAGCAGGAACTAGCAGCAGTTGTCTCTCCAGTGTCCCCAGCTGCTTCCAACTAAGGGGCCGCTGTTCCCCCACCTGCCCACCCCTTATTCTGCTGCCAAAGGCCGATGCACCCGTGGGGGGGGGGGAGGAAGGGTAAGAAATCAACATTTTCCAACAACTGAGCAGGAAAAAGCAGCAGTTGTCTCTCCAGACTCCCAGAGTTTTCAAAATATATGCTATTTTAAAGTATATATTTAATTATCTAATTTAAAGAATTAGAGCTGTGTTATTTTGTGACAGCAGCATTTTTGCTATTAATTAAAATCCTAAAGGCATATTGATACTTGACAAGAAAATTCCCAAGGGACAAAAACAAAAAAAACTCCTTGGGTTCTATTGTTTGCCAGTTTTGTGGACAATGAGAATGCATTTAAAGCTACTAATAAGCTCCTGCTGTGTGAAGCAGTGTGTGGAAGAGACAACCCACAAGTCATATAAATCCATTAGGCAGAGTGTTTCTGCTGTTTCTTTGCAAGAGCATCCAAGTCTAATGTAGGGTCTCCTATGGCAACACAAGTAACTAGACCATAGATCTTCTACCATGATTAAGTTTTTGTCAACACATGCCTCATGACCTTTAATTAGGGTGAAATTGAATGCTCCCCCCCCCCTGTTGAAAGACTGATGAAAAGAAGCTGAATGCCTAAACTTGACTGCTCAGCACTTTTTCCTAGCCATATTTTCTCAAGCCCTTTTAATGGCTAATCAGCCTTTAGGGGATGTGTGCATTTTACTTGCTTTCTGTCTCAGTGATGTCATTTGGCTTTACCCAAGGTTCCAGCTTTGTAGAATGCTATTATTAATGTGCAATACTGTTAAGGCCAGTAGCGCTCCTAATGTTTGCTTTGTAAAGTCATGAATAAGATTTAATTGTTAGGGTTCTTTCAATAGCCTTCCTGAATAGATGTTCTTATTAACCTAACAACTTTAAAAAATAGCTGCATGGAAGGCAGCAATTGGTGTGTGTGTGTGGGGGGGGGGGGGAATGATACCAACCAAAAGGGCAACAAGCAAGGGCTCAGGAAAGTGAGAGTTTTCACTCAGTTGCCAAAAATTAATTCATTTCATCTTGTTCAAATGAGAAAGAGATGCAATCCCTCTGGTTCTGCCATGCATGTGCCTCCGATTTCTGCTTTTGGGTCATACTTCTCAAGTTTGGCTCTATCACTAGGCAAGGGAAGTCACTATCCCTCGGCCTCACCTACTTCACAGGGGTGTTGTGATGACAAAAGGAGGGAAGGAACTATGCATACTACCTGGAAATCCCTTGAGGAAGGGCAGTATAAAAATGGGAAAAATTTTAAAAAGAAGTTTGCAAGCAAATACAGGTGGGGCCTCCGTATCTGTGGATTGTGTATCCATGAATCTGACTCAACACAGGTGCCCCGGACCTATGATGAGGCAGACTTGGCCCAGCCAGAGCCCTCCAACTGGAGCCCTCTGCAGCTGTGCTCCAGTCACTTCAGAGGGCTTTCTGAAGCCTGCAGAGGCCGCCCACATGCTTCAGAATGGCATTTTTGACTGAAAAAAGCTACTTCCAGTTTCTCAAGGGAAACCAGAAGTGACGTTTTTATTCCATATAAGGCACTCTTATCCCATATAAGGGATTCCCTCAAGAAATCAGAAGTAGCATTTTCTTTACTGGAAAGGCCGTTCTGAAGCCCACAGAGTCTGTGGACGGATGCGGGCAGCCTCTGTGGACTTCCAAAAGCCCTCTGGAGGTGACCGGAGCTGTGCTCTGGTCACCTCTGGACGGTTTAAAGGTGTGAAAACTGTGAATTTCATTATCCGCAGTTTTTGGTATCCGTGGGGGTCCAAGAATGGATTCCCCATAGATAGTGAGGCCCCAAGTGTAAATAAGTTCTCATTATTAGATATATGAAAATAGCAGCACATACCAGACCACGCCAGCCATAACTCATCAAGAAACCAGTCATGAAGTCTGTGGTTAATAGAGAAGTCATCGTTGGCTGCTATAATTGCACAAACTTTCCCTGATCCCAGTGATCTCTTGTAAGTGCTAGAGCTCCAGTATGTCCATACTCACTCACAAAAGGACAAGGTCCATGTGAACGTTCAGTTTGGGGAGAGTGAAAGAAGAATCTTTCACTTGGACCAACATGGTTTAAAAATGTTGAATGCAAGTTTTCAGGTTATACTGAGTTCTCAGATGACATAAAAGTTCCAGCTAGTGGAAGAACTGGAAAAAACAGATTATTCTGAGCAGAACACGATGGTTTTTCCCAAGCAGTTGTCATGGGTGCAGATTTTTTAAATCACAGTGACGTTGTCTGCAAGGGCTGAAAATGTGTGGCCAGTGAGAGTAGCAAGATGGACAAGGTTAGTAGCCATGTGCAAGTTGTTACAGATTCAAGTGAACCTTGCTCGTCTTGGTCACATTAATCTGTTAGTCATATTTCATTTTGGTGCCGATGACTGCACCATCTGGAAATGATTTCATAGGGAACTGAGAGAAATGATTGAGGTGAGTCAGTGAATTTTTTTAAAAGTCAGTTCAGTTCAGGTAATTAAAAAATATATACGGGATCGTTAAAATGTTTAAGATATGCTAATAAAATTACTTGACTGAAAGAATCAAGTAATATGAAATTTCAAGTAATCTCAAGTAATAAGAATAAAGTAATATGAAAAAAGTGTGTGATTTCTAGCCAGTTGAAATCCCACCACAGCTTCATATGCAATGTCTGTAATCTACATTTTCTGAAACCTTGCTTTCTTCCTTCCAAGGCGTAAATCCTGTGCATATCTACTTAAAAGTATGGCCTAATGGGGCTTATTCACATGAATATCCCACTGAGTAGGGCTTACTCCCAATCTTAAACATAGTTTAAGATTGCAGCCTTGTATTGGACCTTGAGGAAGGGATGGTGAGGAGGTCAGCAGTGGCCCCTTTAAGGGTTAAGGCCTGGACATTCAGCAGAGAGTGTGCTGCACAGATGCAGCCACTTGAAGGCAATAGGGCCCTCAGGCATAAAAGCACCTGATGAAGGGAGAGTTAGGTGTGGGTAGTAGGAGGAAAGCTTGGAGACTGGATTGATGGACTGTGGAGGCTGCTGAAGCAAAAACTGCTGGAGACACCGAGATTACTGTTTGGTTGCCATGCCCAAGACCTGCTGTAGTGGTGGGAGGAGCTGCTGGCAGGAGGGGGAGGAAGGAGGACCTCTGCAGGTGGACAGGTGAGTTATCCTGGTGTTGGGATCCAGCAGTGCTGCAGGGCAGAACTGGGGTCATTTTTGAGGAAAGAAGGGGAGCTAATTAGCTTAAATTGGGCATAATTCTCCAGGCGGAGCTTGGACTTGGAATCTGGCAAAGCAAGCCTTAAGACATATTTTTACTTTATGAAATAGTCTTGATTGAGGAGTTTGAACTCCTGTTGTGTTTGGTCATACAATGCCACAGAACTCATTTGCAGTCTCAATAACATTTCAGACCAAGCCTTTTAACATAATTCAACCATTAGCAGCAAGACAATGTGCTACAATTCTTTGGACATTATCACATATACCCCATGCTGGTGCCAGGTTGCTGGAGGCCCAAGGCAAAGCCCTGTACTAATTCTCCCATGGTGGGCCCCCACCTCCTGATTGCTCACCGTTTACTGCATTAGAACCAGGGTCAAGCCTCTTCATGGGGTTCCTGTGATGGTCTTGGACTATTTGCTAGCACCTTACTTGTGATGCCACTTCTGCGTAAACATTACAGAACTGATAGGAACAAGTTTGAAATAATACCATGTTAGTAAAAACAGGTACACTAGTTAGAATATGGGTTTTATTTACTGATGAATTAGTATTCATTATTACACAGAATGTAATAATGATGATGTTCATCCTTATATTTTATTTTGTTTAATTGTGATAGTTACGTAATTTAACAGTTTTTAAAAGCCCTTTATTTTTAATAAGTTTAGGAAAGTTTGGGGGAAAATTTTTTTTGAGTTTGGGAAGTTAAATGTTACAATACTGTTTTGCTCAAGTCCTCTCTCCAGTCTTTCCAGAGAAGTTAGGTCTACTTTTAAGCTAATTAGCTCACTCAGCTCTCTACCAACCAGCAATCTCCAGTAGCCCACAGTTACCTGCTCACCAGTCCACCAGTCAGTCCATCAGTTAGCAGGTCCATTAAACAGCCTGTCCCTTAAACAGTCAGCAGGTCAATTGGTCAGTCAAATCCTTCCTCTAACCTTTTACTACACACAGTCTCTCTAACCTCCAGGTGCTACTTTTATCCCTAAACACCTTGTTGCCTCTAGTGGCTGCAGCTGTGTACACACCCACTGCTGAAAGCCCAGGCTTTAACCCCGTGTTTTCCAGATTCACTAGAGCAAAGGCTATTAAAGACACCACATTCTATCTCCTTGCAATATGTTCTGCAATTCCAAAAACCTAATTGTAATACCAAATGCTTTTCCAGAAAAGTACTGTAAAATTTATATCTCAAAAAAATAGAGGTAAAGTTAGCCTTGACCGCAGGATCCAAGACCCCAAATGGTCTTTTATATTGCAAAGCTCAGAAGACTGGTTCACACCTCACTATTTTATCTGTATGTTGGGAGAGTGGGGGTGGGGAGAGACTACTTTTGCACTCCATTGTCATCCTTGTTTTCATTTCCATTCAGACACTGAAGTAGTTTTGCATACTAATTTCTATTGTAAACTGTGAGGGCTTTTCACCACAGAGGTGTCTTTTCTTCCACAGAGAATAGTAGACTACAGTGGCTTTCAGTTTTCATCAGAAGTTCAGGTGGGTCATGCTAATTTTTTTTTACATGCATAGTAACCACTGCATGTATCAGGACATTTGAGACCTTCATCTACCCATATAGGCCCATAGAGTTACATTGCCTGATGATCTTCTTTGATTGTTTCAAACCAGGGCTAGATGGAGCAATGAGAGGAGGCAGTGCATCAGAGGTGAGAAAAATGAAGCCACCTCCATGTCCTTTTTACCTGGCTGGCCTTATTGCTGGGTGGGAAAGAAGGATCCAATCCTTGCAGTGGTTACACTGGAGAAACTGCACTCCATTGAACTGTGAGCAAGAAGATGGAAGGCAGACTAAACTTGTTCTGTGGGTGGTGGGTGTGTCTGTGGGCAGACACTGCTCCCTGAGGCATCTGGTGGGCCACTGTGAGATACAAGAAGCTGGAATAGATGGTCCTTCGGCCAGGCCCAGTAAAGCTCTTCTTATGTTTCTTGCAACCTCTCAAGACAAGGGACTTGAGAGGGAGTAACAAGGGACTTGAGATGCAAGGGAGTAACAAGATTGTTACTCCCTTGCATCTAGCATTCAGAGATTGTATATAGTCATTATGGTTTGTAATCTGTGATGGATTTTTTCTCCATAAATATCCAATCTGCCCTTTTAAAGACATCTACGCCAGGTGCTACCCGAACCCTGTGGCAAGTTAGCTGGGAATCTTGTCACCTTTCCTCAGTTTGCCATCCTTCTCAACTTGTCTTTTGAAGTATCTGTTCCATTCACCTTTGTGGCTAGATTAACTCTTCTCCCTCTCATCTATAATACTTTCTGTCCCATCTCACAGAATTGTTGTACCACTTGTGGGGAAAATGTATGTGATTTAGAGTACAATCCTATGCTTGTCTACTCAGAAGTCAATACCATTGTTTTCAATGGAGGATACTCACAGGAAAGCATGTATAGGATTGCAGCCTTAGGTGGCAATACTAAGGCTAGGAATACTCTCCTAGGAATGAACCCCACTGAATGCAGTGGAACTTACTTTTGAGTAAATATGTATAGAACTGTGCTGTCAACCATTTAGAAAGAGTTTTATCCATATACAACTGAATAATAATAAGCAATAAACATATCAAATTAACTGAAAGTTTTTGCAGTAATTTCTGGCAAAAATCAGTTGCATGCCAATACAATTTCAGTGCAAGAGTTCCCCCCACACCCATTGCTCAGCTGTTCAGTTTTGGTCTTAGCAAAACAGAACAATTACTTAACTGAATTGAAATCAAACTTTTGAAAAACTTTTTCTTTTAATAACCAGAGCTGACTGGCAAAAAACGATGAAAATATAATTTTTCTTTTTTGGCATTTATTATCAAAGGTCAATAGGAACAACCTGTGGAATATTATACAGAATGTTCTAGCCAGTTTTCTTAGTTGATGATTTCTCTCTGTAGCTGCAGTCTCAGAGATGGTAAGACTCCAAGTCTAAAACAAATTACTACAGGTTGAGACTAATTATTCACGTGGGTTCCATTCCAAGCACTCACGTGGATAAAAAATGCACTCTAGCAAATCAATTTAAAAAACAAAGTTTCTTTGCTCCAGTGATTGAAAAACAGCCTTGCTGACCTTTTGACTCTAAGATAAGAGTCGTTAAGAAGACAATCCATCAGCACTTCACTCAGCCTCTCCCTTCACCGATGCAAAATGATCCCTTTCTTTCACGTGCTCAGGGGGAAGGGAGGGGTCCGAAGGAGAGAGAAGGATTGATGGATTGTTAGCCTGCTGCCCTCTCTCTCTCTCATTAAGGAGGCTATTGTTAAAGGACTGTTCAATTTTAAAAACTGATTTTAAAGGATAGCGTTTTTCTCCTTCTCCAGGGATCAGCACATTCCTTCTCATCTGCAGGGGCCATTTGTGTTGAATCAAATCCGTGTATAAATAGGCTGGACCTGTATCTCTTCTTGTGGTGGTAGTAGTTATATTGCTTGTACAGTATTTCTTTCCAGTATGGGCCTAGGCACCAAGTTTCAAGTTTTGTTTAGAAAACATGATGCTTATTACCTGCTCACCTCATGAGGTTTGGGGAAATGCAACATATCTGATTAATTGAAGATGTGTTAAATGCTCCTAAGAAATCTCCTGTCTTCTCTTGAAGTTCCTGCAGTATATTGGTCCAAACTGTCTCCAGACTCATTCAAGTCAACCCAGGAGCCCCAGCTTAAAATGTTCCCTGCTTTGTGTGGCAACTTATTGCATAAATGCCATCCCCTTACCCAACGGCTTGCCAGCCATGGCCTCCACAGCTAGTACTCCTCCTGTTCCCTGAACTAGAAAAGGAACAGGAGAAATGAGCAAAAGAGGAATGTGTGAAAGAGAAAAGACAGGTGGGCTTGAGCGAAGATGGTGGCACCACCAGCAAAGTGAGGGTACTGTGTGGAGAGTGGACACTCTAGCTCAGCCATTTTCAACCACTGTGCCATGGCACATTGGTGTGCCGTGAGTGGTCCACAGGTGTGCCACAAGAATTTGGGGGAATATTATTAGTAGAGCCAATGGGAATGTGAGTCCCCCACTGGCAGCATGGTGTGCCTTGTTAATTGTCAAAAACCTAATGGTGTGCCTTGACAATTTTAGTGGCTTGTCATTGTGCCATGAGATTAAAAAGGTTGAAAATAGCTGCTGTAGCTCACTCCTCTCTTCCACACTTCCTTTTTCACTCAATGCTTCCATTTTGAATCCCCAGACCAAAAAAAAGGGGGTGGCCAAGCAGTTGGTAGGCAGACAGAGGCTGAAATGACCAACTCAGTTGATCTCATGGTTGGGACAGCCCTGAAGTTCCTTTGAACTGAACTTTAAGCAAGATTCGATGACAGTATAGAAATACCGTATGTAGAATTCTATTGAGAAATTGGCTAATCAACTCTTTGGGTATCCCTCATACCCAATATCCCTCTGATATTTCACTCAAGGAGAAAATCCTAAATGCACTATGAGTTTGAGTTTTAACAAACTGGCAATTCTTCTTACCTCCTAAGTTTGGCAAATTTCAAGTGCACATAGGAAGCTAGGAGCAAGACTGCCCAGTGCCTTTGCTGTCAGAGAATGTAATCCCTGACAATGACGATCTCTGTGTGCACTGGAACTGCTGAATCATGGTGAATATACATCAGTAGAGTTTTTTTCCCCCCTCATTCCCTCAAGTGTTAAGACATTTTCAGAGAATCTGTTATATAACTAATGCTCTTGTGGGGAGAGAAGACTGGAGACTTACAATCTCTTTGTAATCTCTGTTTGTTTTTGAAACACACGTTGAGTAACTGGCAAGCATCCAGAGAAAGGAGAAGTCTTGAAGCTGCACCGGTCCCCAAAAGCCACAGGATCTCTTCAAGCCTGCTTCTTGCCAGCCACGTGAAAAAAATGCAGTCTGTCTGAATTACACTTCCTAGAGTCAAACTTCATTTCAATACCCGATACTGAGGACAGGCAAGGCAGGGTGGCGGCGGCCATCACCTTCATACCCTGTTTGTGAATTTCCCAGTGAACTAGCTACTGTTAGAAAAATAGTGGACTTGACAATCAACTTTTGGTCTGATCCAGCAAGAAATTTCTCTTGTTTCCAGGCCACCGCTACTGAGTTTTGAAATGAGAAACACTCACCTAATTTTATATTTACAGTATACGGGTGGGGCCTCAGAACCCATGTGTATACAGACCCCCTCCCTGTTCTCAGACCCCCCCCTCCCATGGATACAGAAAACTGCAGATAAGCAAATTCCATTAAACCCTCTGAAGGCGACTGGAGCTCTGCTCCGGAGGGCCTTCTGAAGCCCACAGAGTTCACAGGCGGACATTGGTGGCCTCTGTGGGCTTCAGAAAGCCCTTTGGAGGTGACCAGAGCAGACCTCTGGTTGCCTTCAGATGGTTCAAGGTTGAGCCAAGTCTGGTTCAACAGGTCCATGGGACCTGCATTGAGCAGGTTCCATTTTGATGGAAAATCCATCAATGGGGCTTGATGGGGCTTATGTATATTTTCTTCATTTTATTCAGGTATGTGTACCCCATCCCACTGAAATAAATACAGTTTTATTTATTACTTTATTTATTGAATAAGCATGGTAGGCTAAGACTTTTGATTTAACCACATCATTAAGACTGCAATAAAAATGCTTAGGGTAGAAACAGACGTACAAAGGTGTCTTATACCATCAGACTTTTGGTCTGTCTCACTTGGTATTGTTACACTAGTGAGTAGCAGCGATCCAGAATTTCAGATGCTTATTTCCCAGCTCTGCCAGATACCAGGGAATGAGGCTGTATCCTTCTGCATGTAAGGCCCAGTGCTCTACCATAGAGCTATGGCGTGTTCCTATTCCTGGTCTTGCATTGCTTTGTACATGTAACGGTTA
This sequence comes from Tiliqua scincoides, assembly GCF_035046505.1. Classification (NCBI taxonomy): domain Eukaryota; kingdom Metazoa; phylum Chordata; class Lepidosauria; order Squamata; family Scincidae; genus Tiliqua; species Tiliqua scincoides. The sequence goes on along the minus strand of NC_089825.1, from coordinate 65,531,460 downwards.
GCAGTAAATTGTTTTTACATGTTGTAAGCTGCCCTGGGTCCCTTTCAGGGAGAAGGGCGGGATACAAATAAAGTTTATTATTATTATTTATTATTATTAGTATTGCATGGCAGTTCTGATTAAGCTGGCTTTCCAAAAATACATCAAAATGGTGTTCCTTTTTAAAACTTTGGTGAGATGAAATAGATGATTTGGTACTCCCCCCCCACCTTTGGCTGACTGAATGAAACCAACTCCAAAAAGACCCCATCCCATTCCCACTTGAAGGCAGTGCAAATCTGCTATAGAACATGTTGCTTGAGAACTGCAATTGTTCAAAAATGGTCACCAAGAGGCTTCTGAGGCTGCTGCAGTAACAATTTATTACTATTTGGAATGAACTACACTGAGAAGATTCACAGCCCAATCCTAACCTGTGCTGGCATTGCCAAACCTGTGCTATATTCAGTTCAGGTCTGTGAAGTGAAGAGAGATTGCCGTTTTCCCAAACTGGCATGGGATGGAATGATATAAGGGTGAGCAAACTTTCATTGCCTGGTCATTAAGATTTTGAAATTCAATATCCAACAGTCTGACTGTGATGCTCTGATAGGCCTCAGAATATGAACACATGTTCAGATGGTCTAATGAGATCCCTATTGTCTCAATTTTCTTCCTTATATAGTTTGACCATGAAGAAAGATCAAGCTTTTCTTGAGCATCCTTTTTCAACTCTTTTTCAACTGAAGAAGCACCAAATTTCCAGTTGTAGTGCAGAACTGTGGCTGACAGCCCAATCCTAACCAACTTTCTAGCACTGATGCAGCCTCAGTACCTTGAAAAGGACTCTGTGACTGCCCCCTTACTGCAGGATGAAGGTTTCAAAATTTTTGATGGCGGTGGTAAGCCATAACTACTGAATGATGTTTTCAGTCCTATAACTGAGAGGGTGGGAGTCTATCTGTAGCTGATGGTGACAAGTAGGCCTAAGAGAGGATATCTAGTATATTTTATATGTTAGGCCAGTATGTTCTATATGGGACAAATATATCTGATTTATTTGGTTATGTAGCCTTATATATCATAGGCTTGTACTAACTACTTTTGTTCTCTTTGTTGTGTTGTTTGTGTTTGTTATGTATGCAATATCTTATCTTATCTATCTATCAGTGCAGGTAAGGAACAAACTTGGGGCAAGGGGATATTTTTATCCTTACATCAAATAATGTTTCAGCCTGCCCAGTGGGGCTAATCGGATCTGTGCCAGCTAAATTGCTGGTGCAAGTCCAAGCAGGCCATGTAGGGTGTTCAGGCAAAAGAGGAAGGATAGGATACGACAGAGGCTTCCTTCACTGATCCCACTCCCTTCCATGTCTGATCCACCCCATTCCACCCTCCCCCACCCTGAAACACCTCCTCCGTACCGCCCTCCTGAAGCTCCTGTGCCACTTGGCACTTCTATTACCTCTGCCAGTGACTGAGGGTCTGGATACAGCACAGATGGACCAGCATAGGCCTTCCCACTGGCACTGCTGGGTCCTAAGTAGTTGCAAATGTGCTTTACTCTGCACCAGCAGAGCCAGTGCTTGGGATTGTGCTGTCAGTTTGTTAGTAAAACTCTTGTCAAAAGCTGAGATTTGCTACAAAATTTGAAATTCAGATTTTTATGTTGGATTTGAAATCAAAATTATTTTTTTAATATATAACACAATCATATATAGAGAGCACATTTCAAAGTAACTTAAGTAAAAGAAAGACAGGCCACTGACTGCCCTGAGAAGCTTGCCAGTTAAAGGTGGAAATTCTGAACTGGAGAAGACGTGTGGTTTAGATTTTAAAAGACAAGGGACATCGGGGGGATATTTAATGTGAGTGAATCATAAGAATCATTGTTTTGGTGTAGTGGATTTGTCTGCATTTAACTATTGTGGTTTTCACAGTGGTCAGGAAAATGACCCTGCTAGATGACTATTATGCAGAAGCTGAGGAGCCTGGATTTCACTTTGCACCTGTTTGGCAGATGTTTTTCCCCCTTTCCCTTTGTGTGGTTGTGTGAGTAATAGTTAGGTAACAACCTAGGAGGTACAGGCAAAGAAGCTGGTGAAGCAGAGATATTGCTTGGAAAGTAGAGGGGGGTAACTAGAACCATAACTAGTATTGAAACTCATCTCCTCATTAACAGCAATGAATACATTGAGAATACACTCAATCCCACTGAATACAGTGGGATTTAATAATAATAATAATAATAATAATAATACAGGTATTTCTATACCGCCTTTCTTGGTCTTCAGATTTCTCCTCGGACTTTATTCAAGGCGGTTTACATAGGCAGGCAATTTTTAAATCCCCATAGGGATTTTTACAATTTGAAAGGTTCTATCTTTCAAGAAACCACAACATTCAGATGTTTCTTTCATTCTGGCCTCCATCCTCCCACGCTCAAGGCAGATGGAATAACTCGGCTCAGCTTGTCAGCTGCTTCAAGGTCGGTGGCCTCGAACTGGCGACCTTCGGATGTTATCTTCAGGCAAATGGAGGCTCAACCCTCTAGACCAGACCTCCTGCCCACTGGGGTTTTTTGGGGGTTGTTATTGCAGGCAGACTACAGAGTAAGCTCCATGGACCATTATGGGACACTTCAGAGTAGACATGCCTAGAATTGTGAGTCAGTTTGTACATGAAGTGGGAGCCTTCCACAGAGCAGGTATGGTTTCTAAATACTTGGGGGGGGTGTGTGTCTTAGGTACACAGAAGAAGAGAAGATTGAAAATTGAGAGAGGAAAAAGAGAAATAGAAAAGCCCCACTCTGATGCAGACGGAGCATGTTCAGTGGCACCAGCGATTGTGCCCCGCCTTCGCTAAAGCGGAAGTGGAGCGCGATTGCTCTGCAACTACTTTCACTGCTGCGGGGAGCCCTGCCAAAGGTCGCACCAGGCTCCCTGCACCCCCAGGAGGCTGCAGGGGCTTGGGTATGTGTACCCAAGCCCCTGCAGCCCCCTGAGCGGCGTGATCCTGGGGAACGTGCCACTGCCTTTCCCCGTCCCTGCTGCTCCTCCCCTCCCGCCCATGCAAGAACTTAGTGGCTCTCAAACTCTCCCAGAGAGTTTGAGAACCACTGGGCTATACTAAAGGTTGAAGAACTAGAGTGAGATTGGATGGGTTCTATTTATAACAAAAGTTGTAAAGTCACAAGCCATAGCTAAGCTTGTGCATGGAAGCTGTCAACAGCATGATTAAGAGGGATTTGTTTCCAAGAATCCTTAAGACACAAATGAATCACACCTTTCCAGCAGAGAGAATGAGATTTCATGACGTGGACAGCAATCTTGCTAGGCTTTCCTGAGTCACTTGTAGACACCATCACCAATATCTTGTGACTGAGGAAATGGCAGGCGAGGGGGTGAGTGCTCTATATGGGCCCATGTTTGTAACTGAAAGGGAATCGCTCCTCCCAGAGTTATTTATGTGAGTTAAGAGAGTGGTGGTTAGAGAAATGACGGCTGCAGTTCTGTACATGCGTATGTTGGAGTAAGTTCCATTGAACTCATTGGGAATTACTTCTGAGTAGACATGGCTGGGGTTGCCCTTGAAATCATACAATGCAGAGCAGAGCAGCCATTTTGAGATTGTGCTAATCAGCCTTAGTACTGAAGCGTGAAACTGTGAACAAAAGCTGCATACAGGGAGTTTCTTGACTCGCAGTCATCTAAGTGGTTATTATTATTATTATTATTATTATTATTATTATTATTATTATTATTATTATTATTAACAGTATTTATTACTGCTTTTCAACTAAAAGTTCACAAAGCGGTTTACAGAGAAAAATCAAATAACTAAATGGCTCCCTGTCCCAAAAGGGCTCACAATCTAAAAAGATGCAAATAAATACCAGCAGACAGCCACTAGAACAGACACTGCTGGGGTGAGGTGGGCCAGTTACTCTCCCCCTGCTAAAAAAAGAGGAGCACCCACTTGAGGAGCACCCACTTAGCAGCACAAAAGAAGGGTCCCCAACCCTAGCTGCACTCACCAAATCCATGGTGAAATTCAATCAAGGAGTCCCTATAGATTAAACCACAGGCCTCAAGAGCACCCTTGGTAGGGTGCAAAACAATAGAAGTGCCCACTGAAGGCCTTATCCCTCATTGCCTTTGGAATCCAGTCATCAAAAGGCTAGATAAGCCTTTGAAGGTCATCTAGTCACAAAAGGAAGTGCTGAGGGAGGAAGTCTAAACAGCTGAGTCAGAGGACCCTATATGCCTTAGTTCTTTATCTCTCATTCTGCTCTCTGTCTTGCTGTTGATATTGTTGTTTGTTGACCCACCAGTGCTATGTGAACCATTGTGCCAAGCTGCCACCCAGGACTACCTAACCATTCCCTTCTCTTCCCGGCTGCTTTCCTTCTCTAATTTCCTTCCTTGAGCACAATTGAGAAAACTGCTGATTCACCACCTGCTGGGTGCTAAGCATAAAGACTGGGCATGCTTCTTGTATAAAGCTGCTATGCCAGTGCATGCTGGGCAGCTATTCTTTTGTGCACTGCCTTGTGACATACTCCTTACCCCAGGAAAGTAGCTTCAGCTCCCTAGCTTTCTTTTTCTTTGTACAACTAGCTATGGCTATGACTTCACTGTGGATTTGCTTTTCATGCTACAGGTAATTCATTCATGATCTTTTTGCTATGGGCAAGCCTTGGAATCCCCCCCCCCTTTTCATTTTCTCTCCCAGCTCTCCTCCTCTATCCCTTCCTTCTACCCCAAACTCCTGGTTCTCCAGTCCCAGTTCTCTCTGGAAAACCCTCCTGATTTCCCCACTTTCCCTGTTCTTTCTCCCCTCCTTGCTAGCACCATTATGTACCCTCTTCCTGTTTTAAGGATTACCTTTTCTTTCTTTTGCATAGGAACTGCTTATGTTTAGGACTTAGTCATATGAATAGCTAAGGAATGGATCCCTTCCTTACAATTGTATTACTATTCCCACAATAAGGTTGCACTTTCACCCTTGCTCCCCTTCCAAACAATTGAACTGTGCCATTGGCCACTGCAAACAGTCCCTGTATGTGCAATAGATTTCTCCCATGTGCACATGTTATGAAAAGCACACCTGGTAACACTGTGTAACTTTACTTCAAATCAGTTTGAGTGGGAACAATCATATGATTTTTAGGGCTTCACTTGAATTGGGGTGGACCTGGGTGGAGATCCAGAGTCTTAAAAAACAAAAGAGAAATTCTGAAGTTCAACCCTGGAAATGGTGTTAAAACAATCAAGATAATGCCTCTGACCCTGTGCAGTGCAAAATGCACTTTTATGCGTTCTGCTCAACATTGAATAGTCACAGCTCACAATCACAAATAAGCACTTTTCAGAAAACCTCACATGGCATTGCTGTATTTAATTCTTACATACTTGCATAGATGAATTCTTTGTGACAAAGTGAGTAAAAAAAAAAAAAATTGAAGCTTTTCTGCTTATTTGTGTATTTGCTCTTTCTTAACAACTTTATCAAGTACGTTGTCTCCTTGACCTGGAATGCAAGGAGAAAGGATAAGCAGATCTGCTCAGGGCGCACTGTTGACTGCACACTTTTATGCTTTTGAATAAATCGCTCAGATAAATCACTCCTGTGCTTGCTTTTTTGACTGTGGTGCTCTCAGGTAAATCCCTGAGTCAGCAGGACAAGAAAATAATTATCTTCAGGCATATGTTGCCTCAGCCCAGGCCCCCATAATTTACCCTGTCAATTTTCATATCCCTGCAAGCATTGGCATGCCTGCTTTGAAGACATCCTCAGGCAATTCACTTGAAAGTGTTGCTAATGCACCTCACTCTCATTTGCTTACTAGCAAAATGTAAGAAAAGAAGAGGCTTTAAACCAAGAGCAATATTAAGGACTTCATGTTGCAGTTTTACTTTTTAATTGATGCCTGTCAAATGACTCTCTGTCCCTTCCCCAATGTTCCTGTTATGTTGTGGTGTGTATTCACTCTTCTTGATAAGAAGAAATACTCTATCATTATTATATATAATTACCATTAATCTGTACAGTCTTTTCCTCTGCATGTGTCCCTCTTATGGGGATAAGAAAGTATAGATTGTAAGAACAACATGCTGAATCCCAAACCCTGTTCAGCCCAAATTGTGGGAACTTTGCAATTGTTCGTTCTTCCAATTTGTGGTTATTCCTGGACATGCTTTTCACTGGGTTGACTTATAGAAAAATAATACATTGAAAGCTTTAAAATGTAGGGTTTTACGCTGTGGTAACATTGATCTCTCTTTGCTGATTAACTGTTTTAAATGTGGTTTTGTATTTCAGTACAGAACATCTAGCCATAAAATAAAATAAAACTGATTTCTGCTTTTATGGTAGCTGAACTCACATAATATATGTTTAAGTAGTCCCCAAAGACTCTGGAAGTAAACTGTAGCCCAGCTATATCACATGATTGCTCCTGCTTTTCATGATTACGAACAATGCTCAGATTCAGGGTTGCAAAGTATGTTGAAGCCGTTCCAGAAACACATTCCACATGGAGGCCTGCAAGTATGAATGTTGCTCTTATGTGAGGGTGAATGCTTACAATGTTGTGAGCATTGCATTTTGCTTTGGGGGGTTGTTAAAACGGATCATTGGATTTTCTGTACATTTCCGGTGATCTTGGCAAACCTCTCAGTCTACATCTTGACCTATTTGGCTGTACAGGAGCTACTTTACTCAGTACTAAGAAGCCCACCAAATTGTGGGAATGTTTGAATTTTGCAATATGACCAAGCTTGCCCTTGTGAGCTTCTGAATTTGCAAGCAGGTAAATATGTGAGTGGTTAAAGAGTTCAGTGATTGACTGAGGTGCACATGACAAAAAGGCCCTTAACTCTTCCTTGGGAGAGCCCTTTCCCGCTATTCCTAGGCAGATACACAGTACACCAGGGCTTTTCAAACTGGGGAGTCACGATGCCCCAGCCAGAGAGCCCGGCCCGCTTTCCCCTTAAGGGGCAGAGGCAGGGGAGAGTCAGTGATGCGATCCCCAGGATCGTGTCGCTAAGGGGGCTGCCGGGACTGGAATGCACTCACCAGTCCATGCAGTGGCCTGTTGGGGGTGTGTGAAGCCCTGTGCGACCTTCTGCAGGGCTCCCCAGGGCTTAAAAAGTGAAAGCGCAGCAATCGTGCTCCACTTTTGGTTTTGCAGAAAGTCCTGCAGGGCTCCCAACAGGATGCTGCAGGGTCTGGGGAGTGCATTCATGCCCCTGCAACCCCCTTAGCGATGCAGTCCTGGGGATCGCATCGCTGCCTCCCCCCACCCCCGCAAGAACATAACTTCAGTTCAAACTCTTCTAAATTATGAAATCCGCTGCAGTACACCATTGTGGCAGGGGCGAGCTTTCTTTCAAGGAAAAGGGCACATTTTCTTATCTTTTCCTCCCTCTCAATTTGCTGTTCCGTTTCACAGTATGATGGGGCTTTCCTGAACCGACAAGAAACAAACCAATCTAAGGTTCTTTTGTTGGACCTTGTCTTCAATAATAATAATAGAAAATGAAGGAGGGGGAATAGCAGTGTAAGTAAATCTCCTGATGCAGGGGTTTTCAAACTTCATCTAACACGACTCATCTGTTCTGTGGTGGAGGGCACCGTGACCTTCCTCCTTTTCTGGTGCTTGGCCTCCGCAGGCCACTTTCACAAACCTGGAAATAAACTTGAAGTGTCTTTCCAGCTGCTTCTGGAGACCTTCAGAGGCCTGGTATGGCCTCCAGTTGCGTCCGGAGGGCTCCATTTTGGAGCCAACTAGACCCAAGACCGGCTGGGAGGGCCCAACCCAGGACTCGCCAGACCCACCAAGTGGGTCACAGCTCACAGCTTGAAAAACCTGGTTTATTTCCAGGGACTCCTATACAGCAATAATGGGAGGAGGGGGGGGTTGCATATCTCTGCCCCACAATGCAGTGAGAAATATATGAGGACTTGTGATAAGGGGAAGAGAGAGGATTTGGAATGTTTCTCACTATATTTACTGATAGCGATGTGAGGAGATGCTGAAAGAAAAAACAGGGTATAGCTAAGCGACTGGGTTCAGATGTTACACCAAACTATGGTTTAATTGTGTTTCAGCATTTCTGTTGGGCTGATGCACCCCTGGTTCCGTTTGCATATGAGTGGAGGGAATTTGTCACCTCCAGTTATGATTTAAAACAAACTAGGGTCGGCTGTTGTGTCCAAACTCAGGAGACCTTGTCTTGCTCTAAGCATAGTTTGCCAACAAGCCATGGATTTAGAATGCAATGACAAATCCAGCAACTTCCAGGTAAAACAAACCTGATTTTCTCCCCTTGTGCATGAAAGGTAGTGGGCAGTGTGTGAGTCTCATGATATTTATGCTAAACTGTGATTAATAATTATGAATAGAAGAAGATTTGTGACTGTATCCGGTGGTTCAACTAGCTCAGTGTTCACAGTAGCTTTCTAGGAAGATTCTCTTCCAGGAATCTCCCCCAGTTTTGCCACTTGAGATTTTTTCAAAAGGAGATCTGGGGACTGAACTTGGGACCGTGTGTATACAAAACATGTGCCCAATCACTCTCCCTTAGCATGGAAGGAGGTCTTTGCCCAGCTGCTCAGGCCGTAGATCATGAGGCAACAATGGTAGCCACCTGGTCGGCACTATAGAACCCTTACTGTGGCTCCAACCTGAGAACATGACACGCATCACCTGGAACTGTGGCACAATCACCCTTGAAAATAGCCAATATGAATGTTCCACGAGGTGGAATTCTGAAACAAAACCCCAGTCCTCTAATAGAAAACAAATTTTGTTATACTGTGAATCTTGGCCTTTGTAATTATTTTCTACTTAGATCTGCCTTTTCTATAATATATTATCTTTCTGCTTCCAAATACTGAGATATGTTTTGTTCAGCAAAATTAGAGTCTTTGCTGTTTTAGGTAGTGGGTTATACTGTTAAATTACAGTTATTTGTTATTCTTCACATTTTTAATGCACTTCTAGAGACTATGGAATTAGCATATAAGTACAGAAACTGCCAGCTTGTCTCCTGGGAATTTCTAATTGAGGGTTTGTGTTGCTGTTGTAATCGAGCCAAATGTTAAATTATTGCAGCTTTAGTATAAAATTGAAGGTGGTTTTCTGGTAACAAAGACTCTTTGAAGAAGAGGGGGGAAAAGGAGCCAGGCTATGCTCAAACTAAGAATTTAAAATCTGTTAACATCTACTAAAAATAAAAAAAGGGAAAGATCTGGAAGAGAGAGATTACCTCTTTTCTCATGCCAGGCAGGCTATTCAAATTTTTATAGTACGTATGCTCAGAATTTATAGAGCGCTTTTTGCGTGTTCACAGCATTTCAAATGTTTGATTATCTCAACTACCTTTGCTGCAGCCATGTAAGGTTGGTTCATATAATTATCTCCACATTGCAGATGATGAGATTGATATTGGCTTGGCTAGGGCAGAGCCATCTCCAGGTTTCAAGAAGTTCTCTTCATACTTTTCTGCTTGTACCACCTCTTAATATGGGCGGAGAGTTCCAAGAGAGTTCCTCCACCACCTCTGTCACATGAAGTCTGTGGGCACAGAAGAACAGCAATGGGACCTTCTGGGGGCCCTCAGAATCCACCCAAACATGCCAACCCCTGCTTCTCATTTTGGCCTTGGGCAACTATGGGAGGCAGTGATTTTTAATCTGTGTGTACTGAATGTTCTTTTGCATTAAAAACTCCCTGTAAGTAGCAAAAATAAAAAATAAAAATAAAAATGTGAGAAGTGCTGGTTGGTTTGAAATTCTCTCCCAGGTGGCCAGCTAAAGGTGGAAGAAGCTGAGCAGCCCCAAAGTCTATTTAAGGACAAGCTACTAGACATTTCAGGTGAGAAGTTGGAATTGGAGCTGTAAACGCTGAGCTAAATCACTGCTGAAATTACTTTGTTGTACTATTTGAAAGAAAGATGGCTATCCAAGTGCTCTTTGGAAATAAACCCAGTTTTGTTTGAAGAACTGCCTTGTCTCTACTTCAGTCCTACTCTAAATTCTGGCAGGATGCCAGGGTACAGGAAGGTAAGCTGGATTTAGGGGTTGAGAACCTGGAAGGGAGTGTTCCTAATTCCCTCCAGGCTTTGTGGGGAGTGAGGCCCAAGCAAACTGGTAGCAGCAGAAGAATGAACAGTTTGGCACTGGGTGTCTTGGGGTCATAGTTGGAAACTATGAGAGTACCGCAGAGGTGTTGAGGAAAGGGTTAACAGAAGAAAGCGACTGTCAAACAAGCATTAACTTGGAACAAGGCATGATGGGAAACTATATGATGGAAAGCTATATGTTCTGATGGGAGGAAAACTATAAAACATTTTTGATGACATCTCAGATATATTCTCTAATCCTAATGTTGATGGTTCCTTTCTATAAGAGAACTCGGTAAATATCCGATATTAGCTTGAAGTAATAAGCGTTGTTTCATTTTAGCTTTAAAAAACTTTCAGTCCTCTTTCTTATTCCTTTTTAATATTTTCCCCCAAACTGTTGATTTTTAATTGGCTTTTAAAACTGTTTTCTTCTGTAGTAAGTTCAGAAACCCTGAAATTTCCCAGTGAATTTTATGAAAGAAAAAGTTCATCATCAGAATTATAATTTTGTGTCTGTAGTGGGTGGACAATGAGACGAACCGTAACCCCCAGATCTTGCAGGAAAATCTCATGAGACATCAGGAGAGGGAAGCATGATGTGTCATCAGAAATACAAGCACCTTGGAATTCCTTATTTAAATTAGTAGCAGATTTGTCAGTAATTCTAATTCACGGCAGCGATTTACTTCTTGTGCAGCTCTATGACAGTGGCAGAGTCGTAGTGTCCCTTAACACCAAAAACTCCTTTACAAATACCTGAGTTTGGGGGAAGGGGAGCCCTCCTTACAGATATCCTAATAAAACACAAAATCCCTGCTTAGCCTCTTAACCATTTTCTTTGATTCAGTGGTGGATCCAGCTTTTGGGAGCCTGTAGGGTAAAAGTTCTTCAAGGAAGGGTTCCTCCATGCTTTGAAAAGCATGTGTGTGCACTAACTACCCCCCTCGAACCCAAGAATCTGAGTGTGCAGTACTCTGCCACTATATTTGTTCTTACTTATTTTTCACATTTTTATACTGCTCTTCCTGCAGGGGGCTCAGAGTGTTGGACATGGTTCCTCCCTTCCTTTTGTCCTCACAACAACCCTGTGAGGTAGGTGAGGCTGAGAAATAGTGACTAGCCCAAAGTCAACCAGGAAGCTTCGTGGCTGAGTGGGGATTTGAACCTGGATCTTCCAGGTCTAAGTCCAGTAGCAGAACCTTCACACCACCCTGGCTCTCCTGTTACATTCTCTATTGCTACCTGCTCCCCCTACTTCTTCGTAAGCCTCCCCTTCGGGCCCTGGACCCCTGGCAAGCTTATCAGGTAATAGTGAGAAGCGACAGCAGATTTGTCAGTTTGGGCCAGAAGAAGGTAGTTAGATGCTGCCAGTGATCTCTTCTACCTCCTGGTAAGCCAGCCTAAGGTCCAGAGGACCACGGGGAGGCTTATTGGGAAGTAGGCAACAGCAGTAGCCACAGGCTGTCCTCTTCCTTTCGCTCACAATATTTCAGAATTCCTAGATATACTGGCCGCAGCATAGCTTTGGGGTAGAGTATCCCAAAATTAGAGAAGAGCACCGTAGAAGGAAGACTATCATCTGGTAAGCATCCCCATGGGTTCTGACTTACCAGGTCATAATGGAGCGGAGTCACAGCATCATACCCTCACTGCCTAAAAAGTTGACTCGGCACAGCTGTGATCTCTACCCCACTTGTGGTGTCATCCCTGCCTTGACTCATAGGCACATTCCATTGATGTCTACCATCTGTAAATCACTACAGATGGATGCCTGTATGCAATTATTTTCTTTGCCAGTACAGTGCATGAACCCTGAAGGAGGACTAATGGTGGTGTGGGGGAGTAACCACACAGTTGGTTCTTGCCATGCAATTTGCTGCATCCAGACATCACTAGTGCAGTGTGGGATGGAACCATGGGGAAGTGGCAAGTGCAGAGTAAGAACAGTCCTGTGTTCATCACAGATTTTTTTTGAATTAGTAATCCATCTCTCAGCCTCGGTTTCTGATGCGGCTCGTATTATAATCAAAATCCATACAAAATGTAGCATCATTTTGCAGCCAGTGCATTTGATAAGATCAGTGTAATAGAAAATAGGCATGTGAAAGGGAAACAAAATGTGTGCTTTCAAACTCATGCAGAGTGGCAGTAATACTGAGACACCTGTGCTGGAAGCTTGCTTTTACTCATCCAGAGTGAGGTTAAGGATAAAGGAATAGCTCATATCTAACCAATATTAGGCTGCAGTTCTATGCACAGAAACTTGGGAGTGAGTCTCATTGAACTCAAAGGTGCTTACTTTTGAGTAGACATTCAGAGGCTTATACTGTTCTGAAATGTCACTGAGAATTGAAAGTCATGAAGGTTAAGTTACTTAAGTTTAAGATAAACTATTGGGCAGCAACTGTTACCCTGCACATGCCCGATCTCATCTGATCTTGGAAGCTAAGCAGGGTCAGGCCTGGTTAGTACTTGGATGGGAGACCGCCTGGCGATACTGGGTGCTGTAGGTTTATACCATAGTTTTTCGAGACTGAAGGTTGCCAACCATAGTTCATATGTACATGATGTGCAAATAAAAGATTTTGCTGATATTTATTTCTATCCCACCTTTCTGTCCAACACTCAGCCTCTAAGGTAGCTTACAGCAGTGATACTCAAACTGGTGGGTCACGACCCACCAGCTCCTGTAAAGCTTTCCCTGCCACTTTAAGGGGTGGGGGAAGGGGTGAGGGCAGAGAAACGATCCCCAGGATCATGCAGCTAAAGGGAGGGCAGAGAGGGGTGCTCTGATTGAGGGCTGCAGCACATTGTAGGAGTGGCAGGGAGCCCCACGCAGCACTCCACAGGGGTCCCCAAGCCTTAGAATGTTCAAACAGAACGATTGCAAGGCACTTCCTAGTTGTGTTCACAAACAGGCTCCATCAGTGGAGCATGCTATTGTTGCTTGAACTGTGCTACGTAGAAACTAGGATCAGGAAGTACCATCTCTCTGTTTGGGGAATTGGAACTTGGGTAGAATGAAGGAAATATTCAGAAGGGGACATTTTAAGGCTTGGAGTTGTGGATAAACCTGGAAAGCTCTAGAGTAGTGGTTCTCACACATTTAGCACCGGGACCCACTTTTTAGAATGAGAATCTGTCAGGACCCACCGGAAGTGATGTCATGACCAGAAATGACATCATCAAGTAGGAAAATTTTCCTAACTATCCTAGGCTGCAATCCTGCCCACACTTACCCAGGAATAAGTCCCATTGACTATCATTGTTAAAATAATATACATAAAAGCTTGTTAAAAATACAGGTCTGTAACATTTCTCCAAATGCAGTATCATACCATGGTAGCATCAAATCTAATATATTAAAAATAAAATGTTGAAATGAAAGGGGACCCACCTGAAATTGGCTTGCGACCCATCTCAAGGGTCCCGACCCACAGTTTGAGAAACACTGCTCTAGAGCCTTTGGGGAATGGAGCTGTGCGCTGTCTGAGCTTGTCTGGGCAAGCTCTAGGATGCTTCCATAATTGAAGTGGCCAGCAGAATATGCAAAATCTTCTTTCAATGTTTCTGTTAACTCTCTAGTTAGCCTTTATTGTTAGTGTATGGTTAAGCCAATCATGTTTCAACCAATAGCGTCAGTGTTAAATGTAAATTTTTAGCTTCTTAGCTTACCCTGAAGGTTCCCTGAAGCCTTAAAACCCTCTGCCCTTGAGAGAATTAACTTTGAGCTGTGACAAGTTTTTCTTTGTTCTGATTTTTTTTTTTTTTCTGCAGTGAGAAAGTAAGAAGTCCTGAAATTCACCAAAAGCCCAATCCTATCCCTCACCATGTTAGGCTATGAAGCCACATGTTGCCTGCAGTGGGAGGGGGTTTTCCTGCTGAAGGCCCACTCTGCCCTCCAGCTAAGTGAAAAGCACCTTGGTCACTGCCACCCCTGCAAGACCACTCCCCTTAAAAGGGAATGCCTTGCTTTTGATTCCCCTTGTGGGTCGTGGCCACTAGTTTGGGAACCACTGCTTTATGATTTTTTGGGTGGTTACCAGCCACTTGGTTTAAAATGCTATACTCTGCCCATTAGCTTGCAGTAGTTTAACCATACATTTTCGGCCACATCGCTTTCGACCTAGACCATCCCCCCATTTGTTAGCACATTGAAAAGTGCGATAGAAATGTTTCAAATTATTACTCTTGAAAGAGCACACAAAATCAGTACTTCTCCTGAAATACTGCTACATGACTCCCTTACCCTTGCCCTTCATCTCTAATACACTTAAAACGGAAAGCCATCCTCTGACTCATTAACCCTGGTGATAATGCTTGCCAGTGTTAAGCATTTAGTCTGATTTGTGGTCATGTGTGTCACACTCTTGGAGGTCTGTGGTGGCTAGAGAATGCAAGTTAGGTTAACAGTGGAAAGTTTGTCTTGCAGGACCAGACCAATAATGGCATTGACCCAAATGCTTTATGTCTGTTACATAAAAAGGTCTATTGAAAATAAGTACAATTGAACTGTTCTGTGTTGCACTTTTCTTGCTATGGTTTGCATCTAAGAATTCCCCCCAGGGGTGGCATAGTGCGGCTGTGTTCTAGGAGCCATTGTGTCCCAAGGTGGTCCTCACTCACACAAGAGTAGTGCGTAAGAATGATGCTCTGTAGAATTTCTTCCAAGCCAATAGTTTCCCTCCTGCATGATTTTTTAGGGTCTCTGTGAAAGAAAAGCATAGACCTTTCAACACATCAATAACAATTGTTGCAGCACATTATGGCAGGCTGGCTAGATGAGCCAACCTGAAGTCCTTGTGTGAAGCAGTGAGCTTGAGGGGGGCGGTGACATGGGCTAACAGGGGACCCTTACCCCTCCACTTCCTGCCACCTCTCTTCCTACCAAAATAAAGGTGCTCCAGCAATATTTCCTATAAGGGGTCCACTCTGCTGCACAAACCCTTTTGCTTGCAGTGTGACTGGGTATCTTCTGGTGTTTGCCAATGACATCACATGTCGTCGTCATCAACTTCTGGTTCAGCTGAGCTCTGAGCTGTGCAGTCATGCAGCTGTGCAGCTGAGGGGGAATAATGTGCTCCAGTTTGTGGTCTGATATCTTTCCCGCTTGCTCAAAGCAGGTGAGAAGAGGATCTGAGCAGTACAGTCCCCTTCTACCTCTAGAAAGGGGAAAACTAACCACTGCTACTTTTTCTTCTCCCTTGCCCACCCCCCAGCTTCCACAGACAGCAGTCAGGTGAACCAGGAAATGGAGAAGCAGAGCCTCTTCTCTTTTTTTTACCAGACTTGTGCTCTTCCATTTTCAGATTTGTGTGTAGAGCATTGCCCTTCTCTCTTTCCTACAGCTTTGGCTACCCTGGACGCAGCCTCCTCTCTCTGCCTGGGTCCTATTTAAAATCAACCAAAAGAGCAGGGCCCAGCATGTTCTGCTCTTCTTGTTCATTTGAAACGGGGAGCAGGCAAACAAGTGTCTAGGGTTGCTGAAGCTGCAGATAAGAGAGGGGTGGGAAGGAGGCCTGGTCTAGAGGGTAGACCCTCCGTTAGCCTGCAGATAACATCAGAAGGTCACCAGTTCGAGGACACTGGCAGCTCCCTGAACGGCTGAGAATGGCAAGACCTTGAAGCAGCTGACAGGCCCAGCTGAGTGATTCCACCTGCTCTTGGTGTGAGCAAGAAGTGTCTTGGCTGCCTTCCATGTGAGAGGTGGAGCTGCTTGTCAGCCTGCATGGGAGAATTGGAGGCCAGAAGCGAGACCAAACCAGGAAGATCCATTCTGAAATGTTGTTGGTACTTGAAAGAGAGAACCTCTATGTTTGTAAAAATCCCCTTGAGGGATTTAGAAATGCTTGCCTATGTAAACCACCTTGAGTAAAGTCAGAGGAGTAATCCAATGACCAGAAAGGTGGTGTATAAATACCTAGTTGTTGTTGTTGAAGCAACTCATCTCACTCTCCTTCCACTTGTGTGCTGAGCAAGATTTCTATTTGGAGAGGGAGGCGTCAGTGGCAGGAGGTTTGCATGGGCTTGAGTGCCTCCCTTCACCTCTTGATATGAGTGCAGGCATGCACACTAAAGCCTGTGCAAGATTTAAAAGAAAGAAAGAAAGAAAAACTTGTTTGGAAGGAGGCAGCAGCAGTAAGGGCTCACACAAAGCTTAACTCCTTCCTCCCATCCCCAGCCACCCACTTGCCCACTCAAATGTGCACAAGTTTTCTTCAAAACATTTTTAGGGAAGGTGGTGGTGGGAACTTAATGCAGGGTGTGCATATGCAGGCAGCATATTTTGTGTGGCTGGTTCAGGTATCACTTGTGCCCTGGCTGGGTTCAGTGGTGGGACGGGTGGGCAACCTAGGACAAACATGGTCAAAGACTGAGCACGGTTGGCATATTTAGTATACAGTCGTGTATCACTTAACGACAGGAATTGGGACCCTGATCCCTGTTCTCAGGCAGAGCTTGATGCAGTGCGAACCCTTTGCAGGGAAGGGGATGCTCCGTTCCCCTCCGGAGGAGGATTGTTTGAACCTCCCAGAGGCAGTACACGTCTGCACGCTGCCTCTGCACGGCTCAGGCTGAGGGAAATTGCGTCTCTCGTGTGACTTCTGGTTTCATGGAGGAAGTTGGAAATCACGCGAGATGCATGATTTCCCTCAGTTGGAGCCTTGCAGAGGCAGAGCATGGATGTGTGCTGCCTCTGGGAGGATCAGTTTACCCTCCAGAGGTGAGGGGAGCAGAGCTCCCTTCGCATTCGGATAGGGGTGTGTGTGCCCCCAACGACCATGTGGTTGTTGGATATGCGATCCTGGCATTAGCTGGAATGTCGCTAAGGGGCACACACTGGTACATACAATTTCCAAATTTGTGTCTAAGTTCTGTATGTGCGAGCATGTGATCATCAGGGCTATCAACAGGATTTGGAAGAGGCACACCTACATATTTTTAATCCTCTTTCTTTGCTTGCTTATAGCACCGGCTGACTACACTCTCCTGTTTACAAAATGTGCACACACATGTACACGAAATTAATGGGAAAAAGCCAATGTTACATAGCTCTGGAATCATTCAATCCATGTCAATCCCAGACATGGTCTGAGGTTATATCACACACGCTGAAATCCTCTGTATCCCTACTTAGAAGTCAGTCCCATTCTGTTCAATGGGGTTTACTACCAAGAAATTGTGCATAGGATTGCAGCCACAGTCAGCTTGTTGACACAAAGGAAGTCTAGAATTAGTGCCTTGTTGAATGGTTACCTGGCAACATTGTTTAAGCCATGATGGTTATGGAACTCATGATGATGGTGTGGGATATAGATGTAATATTTTGATAACATGGCAGAAGAATTCCTTGACATCAATTAGTAAGTTTAAAAGTAATGAGAATTTGAAATGTACATGATTGTTTCCCCAGTTCTGAACCTGGGTTGCTGTCATGCTTTCAAGGGAGAAGCCTGTGGACAAGTGATTTTTCTTTCAAAGTTAAGATGATTGGATGACTAGTATAGGTAACTGGTATTAGTGGTGGATTACTGAGTTCAAGGTTATCATCCATTGGAGGATCTCTCTGAGAATTGGGAGTGCTTGTAGGACTGTGGAGCTAGCATCTGCAGATGGGTATCAAACAGAAAACTTTTTCTCAAGAACCTGCCACAGTTGTAGTGGGCCTAGTCCAGGTTGATAAAGTGGATCAGAGCTATTGTGACAGTTAATTGGAGCAGCAAGCCCAGGTCAAATATTCACTTGTTGTTGGCATCCTTCAGTCTTGGAAGACTATTTATTCATTCATTCACATTTTTATACCGCCCTTCCTCCAAAGAGCTCAGAGCGGTTTACACAGCTGCTCCTCCCCTCCTTCTTGTCCTCACAACAACCCTGTGAGGTAGGTGAGGCTGAGAGAAAGTGACTGGCCCAAGGTCACCCAGGAAGCTTTGTGGCTGAGGGGAGATTTGAACCTGGATCATCCAGGTCTAAGTCTACCTCTCAAACCACTACACCTATGGTATCACGCTCTGAATAGTGGTTCTGGAACAGTGTCCTCTCCAGTGCACGAAGCCTGGGTAAAGTAGGAATGGAGGATAGGCTGTTACCCATGCAGCAAATCCCCCCTCTCCACGTCGCTGAAATGGTCCAATGGAAAGGCAGAAGCCAATACTAGAGGGTCTAGAGGGTAGAGCCTCCATTTGCCTGAAGATAACATCCACAAGGTCGCCGGTTCGAGGCCACCGGCACCGTGCGACCTTGAAGCAGCTGACAAGCTGAGCCGAGTTATTCCATCTGCTCTGAGCGTGGGAGGATGGAGGTCAGAATGTGAAACCAGATCAGAAAGAAACATCTGAATATTGTGGCTCTTGAAAGATAGAACCTTCTTTCAATTGTAAAAATCCCTACAGGGATTTAAATAGCCTGCCTATGTAAATGTAAACTGCCTTGAATAAAGTCTTGAATAAAGACCAAGAAAGGCGGTATATAAATACCTGTATTATTATTATTATTATTATTATTATTATTATTATTATTATTATTATTATTATTATTAATAATAATAATAATAATAATAATACGGTTGGTTCCAGCGGCATCGCAGGAGTTGCCAGAACGTGACTGTGTTCAGCCATGAACTGCCTCAGGGACAGAATCCGGCTCTGGACTTTGCTTCGAGGTTGATTCCTGAAGCCTTTTCCATAACTGGATGTAGCCACAAGGCAGTGGAGGTTTGGGATCAGAGTTTTCCTCCTCTCAGATGAGCTGCCTTCCTAGGCTGACGAGTCCCATCTACCCGGTGGCTGTTTAGTCGCCTCTTACGACAAGTACAGCCAAACTGAGGGCCTATTCTTATCCCCAGCCACCAGGGGAATGCACTCACTAAGCATCCTCAATACTAAGGCAGCACATGAAAAACCTTCATTTACAGACCTTTCCATGATGCTGATAAGCGAATCACCAGTGGGAAAATGGGGAAATAGGCTTAGCATATTGGGTTGATGCCCAATCCGCTCCTTACTCACAAGAACAGCTGGGTAGAAAGTTAATCCGAAGAGAACTGGGCTAGATTTGCTCCTCAATGGTCTATAAAACATCCTTTTTTCCACTTAGAAAGAATTCTGCATCTCTGTGGTTAAACTCTCCACTGCAAATGCTTTATGTGGGTTTTCAGAATATATTTTTTCATGCAGAGCTGTGATGTCAGTACCTCTACATTTCAAAGTTGATTCCAGATGTGTTGCCCTTCCTTTTTCAGAGTTATGAAATAACATTATTCTTTTCCATTAGTCTCTGGTGATTACCATTTTAAAATGCCTTCAAATTAGTAACGTGATGCAAGACATGAATCAGACTATGGCAGCATGGGATGTGAGCACTGGAAATTTCAACTCTGTAGGGGGCTGATTGCCTTGAATCCTGACATTACCTTGGTTGACCTTCCTTCTCCAGCTTCCTGCCTGTCAGATGCTGTAAACTCAGTCTTACCCGGCTGTTTCATGGCTTCCTGTAGATTGTGTTTCTCAATCTTCGCAGGCACTAAAGACCCATAGGGCATAATTCATTCTCTTAACTTCATGAGTAAAATGCAAAGTTCCTTGGTTCCATCTCACGTATTCTTCCTTTTTAAATAGGGTTAAATGGTGACTGTTCATTTCCAGAATGGTTGTATATTTAATTATGTAAGTGTTGTGAAAATCAAGTGAGATCTTTTTCTGATCTCTTGTAGTTAACAGCTAAAGAACGCTGGCTTCCCAGGTATGGGTCAAGACAGCCTTCAAACTTAAAACATAGAACTGGGTCCTGAATCCCAGGGAGACAGACTAGGGACAGACTGCACTTGCTCCCAGTGTGGAAGGGATTGTCACTCCCAAATTGGCCTTTTCAGTCACACTAGACGCTGTTCCAGAATCACCTTTCAGAGCGCGATAGCATAGTCTTTCGAGACTGAAGGTTGCCAACAATGTCCTGAATATGCAAACCCATATTCATTCCAATCTTCAAGGCTCATATCACATTACAATACCTTTTGTTCCATTTTCAGCACTTTGGGAAGCAGATGTAGGGGCTGAGCTGATGCACTTCAAACACAGAATCATCAAGATACGTGCCAAGTTTCTTTGAGATTTTTTTAATACTAGAAGGATCTCATTACAGGATGTGTTACATATTTCCTAGACCCCTCAAAGTTGTGCAGGTTGGGTGGGTGGGTGTTTGAATTTCTAATAGAGAATAACATCTTAAACATCTTAAATATCAACTGTCATTGCAATATCTTAGAACCAGTCTAGTTGTGAATTTATCACATCATTAGCCTTGGCATCCTTGCTCTTTTTCTGTAAATGGCACATGTGAGGAGTGGTCTGGATTAGAACCATGGTGGGGAGATATCAGCCTACTCCCCACATAGTATCACAGTCTGGATCCGCTTCTCTGCATGTGCTCTTTGCCCTGAAAAAGATCAAACAGTTCCAAATACTCTACATCAGGTGTGCCCAAACCCCGGCCCGGGAGCCACTTGCGGCTCTCAAGGCCTCTCAATGCGGCCCTCAGGGGGCCCCCAGTCTCCAATGAGCCTCTGGCCCTCCGGAGATTTGTTGAAGCCCACACTGGCCCAACACAACTTCTCTCAGTGTAAGGGCGACTGTTTGACCTCTCGTGTGAGCTGTGGGATGAGAGCTCCCTCCACTGCTTGCTCTTTCACATCTGTGATGCAGCAGCGGCAGCTAAGGAAAGGTCAGCCTTGCTTTTTGCAAGGCCTCTTATAGGCATTGAGCTATTGCAAGACCTTGATTCATTTATATAAGTTCATCTTCAATATATTCATTCATGTAAACTTATGTAAATTTATTCAAATTTTAAATGTAGATTAATTATTTATTTCCCCGGCCCCCGACACAGTGTCAGAGAGATGATGTGGCCCTCCTGCCAAAAACTTTGGACACCCCTGCTCTACATCATAGGTTGTGTTGGCAACCTTCAGTCTCGAAAGACTATGGTATCGCGCTCTGAATGGTTGTTCTGGCACAGCATCTAGTGTGACTGAAAAGGCCAATTCGGGAGTGACGATCCCTTCCACACTGGGAGCAAGTATTGTGTGTCCCTGGTCTGTCTCCCTGGCTATGGGCCTTCCTTCTTTGCCTCTTTGCCTCAGTCCTTTGGCAAAGTGTCTCTTCAAACTTGGAAATCACAGGTTTCATATGGTTACAATCATAGGTTACAAGCTGTAATAACTATATGCAACCTCTAGGTTTTAGAGGTAGCCTATCTCTGAATTCCAGATGCAAGGGAGTGCAGCAGGACATGGATATCTCATTGTTTTGAGTGTTCCCTGAAGCATCTTGTGGGAAACTAGAAGATAGAGAAAGCTGGACTTGATGAGCCCTTGGACTGATGCAGCAGGGCTCTACTTATGATCACTGGTTTATATATTTATGTGTATACACACACAGAGTGTGACAGGGATGCAAACTGGCATTCCTGTCACCAAGCAGGGCTTGACATAATGCAAAGCCTCCCAGAAGCAGTGTGCATCTGCATGCTGTCACTGCAAGGCTCAGAATGCCAGAATTGCATGAGAGATGAATGTTGGGTCTGTGACCGTAAATAAAGAATGATGATGATGATGCATGAGAGATGCGACCTCTGGTTTCCCAGAGGAAACCAGAAATCGTGTCTCTCGTGCACTTGGGGCATCCTGAACCTCTGCGAGGCTTAGAAAAGCCTCTGGAGGTGAGGGGAGCAGAGTTCCCCTTGCCTTCGGAGGCTTGGGGGGTGCACCAAGGTCCCACCACATGACCAGCGGTGGCCATCACATATTTTGGCTGTTGCTGGCCAAAAGGTTGTCAAGGGGCCTCTCTCTCTCTCTCTCTCTCTCTGTGTGTGTGTGCGTGTATGTGTGTGTGTGCGTGTGTGTGTGATGTTCACAATGTTCTATAGGACAGGGCTTCCCAAACTTTTTAGAGGCCCTAGAGCAGTGATTTTCAACCTTTTTCATCTCACGGCGCTCTGACAAAGTCCTGAAATGGTCATAAAACTGATGGTGTGTCGTGACACTTGACAAGGCACATCATGCTGTTGGTGGGGGGCTCACATCCCCCAATGGCCCTACTCATAGATGACCGTCCCCCAAACTCCTGTGGCATAACTGCGGACCATTTGTGGCACACCAGTGTGCCCTGGCACAGTGGTTGAAAATGGCTGTCCTAGATGCTGCTGCCTGATATATAAATGCCAAGGGGTGTTACTATAGTAGTGATTGGGCAGCAGTGCCCCCCCAGTAGCAGCTTGTTTAACCCTTGATGCGCGTAGCCTAATCTGCCCTATTAGTTTCGCGAACCACCAAAAATTGGGTCACGACCCAGTGATGTTCCCAGACCAACAGTTTGGGAACCGCTGTTCTAGAATGATAATGTTAGGACATACATTTATTTTTTTCTTTGATATGATGATGCAGCTGTGGTGTATTTATTTATTTAAAAGGAAGGTATTTATTTTTCTCCTGGTGAGGGCTACCCTGGCAGCTGAATCTATTCCTGTTATGAATCTATTCCTAGTTACACTATATTTTAATCTATGTTAGGACATCAATTTTTAAAACAAGAAATCAATAAGGTTTTAACTTTGGCTGGATCACAGGGCATATTACAGCAGTGGCCAAATTGCAGCTTGCGAGTCCTTGGCTGCAGTCCTAACCAACTTTGACATAAGTTGACAAAAGAGTGTTGACATAAGAGCAATAAAACTCTGAGATAAGAGAACAAACATTGCCCTACCTTGAGGAGGCCTCCACGACTGCCCCCCAACTGCAGGATGCAGCACATGCCCCACTGGCACAGCTATGTCAGTGCTGGAAAGTTGGTTAGGATTGCGCCTATATATAGTGTGGACATATAGTATGCAGTTCATGTAATATGTTGACTGAGCTCTTTTTTTGCAGCACAATTAATCTAAAAGATAAATAAGAAATTTTTAAGCTTTATAATTATTTACCAGGTATAAAGTGAAAGTCCACTGGAATAAAAAGTAAGTTTAATGTTCTCTGTAATTGCCATGGTGCCTTTAAATGCTTCCATGAGCTGTCCCTGGTCCTGCTGGTTTTGTGGTCCTTGTCAATCCTATCATTCATCTCCCATAGAGCAGCAGAGCTACCTACGCCTTCCTCTCCTACATACCCTGCATGTATTTAGTCAATGCATGGAGGAGAATGGAAGTGTGCTAGCTGGCCCACCCCTGAGCAGGTCAGAGCATTGAACAGAACATCGGAATGGGTCTTATGAATGTACAATTGCATGGGAGTGTAGAAGGGCGGTACACATGACTGGGAACCATGGTTCTGTCTGAATTCCAGATTAAGAGTAAATGCATGTACAATCCCTTCTTAGGTTGTGCCAAATGGGTCTAAGGAGGCAAAGGGTGATACTGAGAGTCTTTTGCTAATTGCAAAACCTGCAATCCTCCTCCCAGTACTGAATACTATCTTGATCTGCTTCTTTAACACAAAACTTTTTCTAAATTGTCCTTTGAATTTTTGTCCTTGCCTGTTCTTTGTTGCCCATTCCCAGGTCCCTCCCAGTTATAGGGGAGCAATAGCATCAACCTAGTCATGCGCACAGTCCAGGGCTGCTAGTTGTTTAGCTTGAATACTGTGCTCAGCTAAGGATAGAGGCCTTAATACCAGGCAGGCTGAGCCTATGTTTTGAAGAGGAGGAGGGTGGGCTCGACAACCAGGCTAATGCATCTGCATAACATGGTTAAGATCCAGTGTTTGCCTAATGAAAGGTCAGGAAGATTTCTGAAGCCCTAGTGCAGGGGTGTCCAGACTTTTGGGCAGGAGGGCCACATCATCTCTCTGACACAGTATTGGGGGCTAGGAGAAAAGGAATTAATTTACATTTAAAATTTGAATAGATTTACATAAATTAATATATTAGAGCTGGAACTGGTATGAATGAATGAAGGTCTTGTGGTAACTCAAAGCCTATAAAAGACCTTGTGCAAAGCAAGGCCGGCCTTTCCTTTGCTGCCATTGCTGCTTCATATAGCAGCAGAGGGAGCCCACAGCTTGCAAGAGGTCAAACACTCAGCCCTTGTGCTGACAGTAGTCGCGTTGGGTCAGTGCAGGCTCAGCAAGTCTTCTGGAGGGCCAGAGGCTCCTTGGAAACTGGGGGCTCCCTGTAGGCCAGATTGGGGGTCCCAAGGGCTGCAAATGGCCCTTAGGCCGGGGTTTGGGCACCCCTGCCCTAGTTCAAGTAGCCCAGTGGTAACACTGTGTTCCAACTGTGTCATCAAAGTAGCCAACAAATGCAAGAACTCTGTAGCAGTTGCAGTCTGTTGAGGCTCTTCACCAATGGCTAGAGGCACATCTGAGCAGGCATGGTGACAGTGATCATAGTTAACCCTTGCACAAGTACACTCTGCCTCACTGATAGCTGATCCCAAAACTAGGGTGTTGCCCACTGTGAGAAAAAAAGGCACCAGCCACAGGAAGCAATCTGTTCCAGTTCATTATGCCAGTACCAGTTTTGGTAGCAATTCTATTCTGTTCAGTAGAGCATTACTTCATTGACTTACTATTTCCACATCAACAAGTTATAACTGAACTCTCTGCTATTACCAGAGTGTGCCAATGTGGTATACTGGATATACCCAGGAGATCTGGGTTCATATGCCTGCCGGCCTTAAAAAAGTAAACAGATGGCCATGTGCCAATCAGTATCTCTCTCTCAGAGCCTAACATCTCAAAGTTGTGTGTGTGTGTGTGTGTGTGTGTGTGTGTGTGTGTGTGTGTGTGTGTGTGTGTGTGTGATGACGATTAAATGGGCCAGCCACATGTATTCCACCAAGATCTCCTTGGAAGAAGGGTGAGGTACAAATGTGAATAATAATTATTCAAACCTTGGCTATCAAATCCCCTTGTTATCATACTCAGCATGTCTCTCTTATGTGAGCACAAGTTAGGGTAAGCTATCTTGTGATTTTTCTAAGCTTCTCATTACTGGGTGTCTTCCATGTTAGCTCTTTGCTCAGGCATAGCCAGAGGCATAGCAAACAATTGGTTCGAGGAAAGTTGCAAGCAGCTGAGTCAGCTGGATTACACTGCACCTGTGCTTGCCACACCCTAATTAACTGGGCAAACTCTGATTGGGTGCCCAGCCCACTTAAGCCTCACTAGGCAGCCCCACCAGTGCAGTAGGTGCAAACTGTAAAGCTGCTGCCGGAGACTTTGATTGACAATTACTGTATATGAACTTGGACAGACTGACTGAGATTTGTGGATACTGACTGGGATAAGGTAACTCTGGACTGCTATATTCTATGTGTATGACCTGGACTGTTTTGACAACTCTGTGTGTAACTCCTTGCTCAAAATACAACTGGTGTTCAAAGATTCGGCTGTGTCTACTACTCCGAGTGCAGCCTGCTCTACAACAGGACACACCCAGGTTTCTACCTAACACTCCAAATAATGTGGACAAAAGCCATTCTTCTTGTCATTTGGCCATTGGTAGATAAGGTATTACTGCCTAACTAACCAAAACAAGAATAAGAATATTTACCGAGCACCCTGTCAGCACTGAGTAATGAGACAGTCCTTACTTGCAAGCTTATAATCAGAAGTAGACGAAACACATAAAAAATAAGGGAGGGAGTGGAGAGGGACATGAAAATAGGAGCTGGGGAGCTGAACTAGGGCAGGGGACAGTGGTTTTTCTTTCTGTTTTCAACTTCTGCATCTACAAAACAAAAACCATGTTCCAATCAAAGCGAGGTCCTATGTACTAAACTCTTCCTTTGAAATAGGAGGAATTGAAAAGTAACTGGATTGTGCCAGAATTTCTGAGAGATTGCAAAAAAAAAACAAAAAAAAAACAACAACTATATTGCCCTAAACTGTTAAATATCCAAACATTGTAAATACTTTAGAACATGTCCTTAATCATAAATAAAATGGTGTATGTGCTAACAAGGAGCTGTGTCTTCAACTAACACTGGGGATGCTAACAAACAGACTATCTGCCGGACTTCATGTTCTGAAAGGCTGAAACAGCCTTTGTTGTCTCTTCTTCCCAAAAGCCCTGGATGCAAACTGAGATCCTGTCTCGCACCTAGTGAGGCTAATCCAGGGGCAGCCTGATCCTATCCTGTGCTGGAACAGGCAGACTGGCTGGCCTGTGCTGAATCTAGGGCAGGGTAGGAGATGGCTGCCGCGCAACTCAGAATAAAGAGATTTATTTCCCCTTACCCCATCTAAGTAATAAAGCAACTATTTAATTTTATGGTTGGTTGGCAACCTTCAGTCTTGAAAGACTATGGTATAAGCCTACAGCACCCAGTATTCCCAGGCGGTCTCCCATCCAAGTACTAACCAGGCCTGACCCTGCTTAGCTTCCAAGATCAGACTGGGCATGTGCAGGTAATTTTATGAATATATGTTTATTTTGTTGATTCAATTTAATGTCAGCCTGTGTGATCACTGCACATCCACTCCTTACCAGGTTACCAGGGGCAACATTTTTAGTAGATGGTGACGGTGGTTAGTAAAGGAGTCCATACTGGGGAAGAAAGGGGGGAGTTTTGTAGGAGTTCCTTTCTTGTTAACATGAGAAAGGAATTCCTTGACATGTGATTAAAGTGAGTGGGATTTTAGAATTTCCTCATGATTTTATTCAAACAATCACATGAGGGGGATAGCAGAAATGGGGGGGGGGGAGGCAATGGGTTCTGCCTGACCTGGCTATTTAACTCATCTCCCATTGTACAAATGTGGCAAACTACCAATAGGGGATGACATACTATGCCCTGCCATCCCTTCTTGGTTCTTGGCTTGACATCCATCATGGTTCTGGAGAATTGGATACGAATGTTTGATGCAGTATGATCTAAATTGAAGTTGAAACACTGGGAGGGGGGGTCAATTGTGAAGTTGCTCTCCTTTAGCCCAATCCTAACTAAATGCCCATGTGGCAATGCAGTGGTGCTGGTGCGGCTGCCACTGCATCCTGCAGGGGATTTTTTTTGGCTTCTGGAGGTCTCCTTGGGGCGAGGGGACAAATGTCCCCTTACCCCAGCGTAAGCCCCAGCAGCTGCTAGGGGGCAACTCAGGCCTGTTGAAGCTGTATCACTGCATGCTCCTTGAACTATGATCATAAGTGATTTTAATGTTTGAGAATGGAAAACATTGAATTACTGCTTTTTTTTTTTTTTTTTTAGATTCTTGATGGAGGTCTCTCACTCCATCATGGTCTCACACCATCATGCGGTATCGTGGAAACACTATGGTTGGCAACCTTCAGTCTCGAAAGACTATGGTATAAGCCTACAGCACCTGGTATTCCCAGGCGGTCTCCCATCTAAGTACTAACCAGGCCTGACCCTGCTTAGCCTTCAAGATCAAACCATTCTGCAATTGTATTGGCAACCTTCAGTCTCGAAAGACTATGGTATCGCGCTCTGAAAGGTGGTTCTGGCACAGCGTCTAGTGTGGCTGAAAAGGCCAATCCGGGAGTGACAATCCCTTCCACACCGGGAGCAAGTGCAGTCTGTCCCTGGTCTGTCTCCCTGGCTATGGGCCTTCCTTCTTTGCCTCTTAGCCTCAGACTGTTGGCCAAGTGTCTCTTCAAACTGGGAAAGGCCATGCTGCACAGCCTGCCTCCAAGCGGGCCGCTCAGAGGCCAGGGTTTCCCACTTGTTGAGGTCCATCCCTAAGGCCTTCAGATCCCTCTTGCAGATGTCCTTGTATCGCAGCTGTGGTCTACCTGTAGGGCGCTTTCCTTGCATGAGTTCTCCATAGAGGAGATCCTTTGGGATCCGGCCATCATCCATTCTCACGACATGACCGAGCCAACGCAGGCGTCTCTGTTTCAGCAATATTGTATTCTGCAATAGCATTCTGATATATACGTGCACATGAATTTAAAACGGAGAGAATGACGATATTTCAGAAAGAGAGACTCCAGCATGAACATATTTCTGTATGATTATGCCGTGGATAGGATGAAAGTGTTGTGGATTCCAGGAGGCCTTCCCAAAGTAACATTTGTAATTAACTAACATTGCATTATTCAACCCAATCCATTATTCAACCCCTATTAGGAGTAAATAAGAAGACTTAACTAAAGAATGAATTCTTCTTAAAATGGGAGCCAGACTGAAATGTGCTGCTGGGGCTTACACTGTGTATTCATCCGGAAAGCATCCTACAAGTTTTAGTCCCAGCCCCAGGACAACAAACATGCAGTATTTTTGGAGTAGCATGTGCTATCTATGATGCGGTATTAAAAGTATTGCAAAATCTAGAATGCAGTACAACTGTAAGAGAAACCTGGACACACAGGTGTTAGAACTGTTTGTGAAGCCTTAGAAATCTAACCTGCCTGTGAACCATGTAACTCTACAAAACACCATGTACGCTGATGGCACAGTACAGTATAAGTGATTCTTAAAAATAGCTAGCACCCTTAATGCAGTGTGCAGTTTGCAGCTATAGGCTGCAGATGTTTTAGTGCCTGCATTGAGCTTAAGGGCAATCGACAGTACTGTATATCATGGTACTTTTAAGAGAGTTTAGAGTATAAAAGGATAGCTTCTCTTTCCTAGACGAACACATGTTTAGTATGAATTAATGTAGGGTGGCTGCCCTTCCTGTCTTCTAAGCTCCAGGCGCTAAACAAGAATAGAAACATTAAGTGCAGAGCGTCTTCTTGTTTCCATCTTCATTCTTCTACATTTCCGGAACCCATCAACTTCCACTCAAAGAGAAACCAAACCTGGAAGCAAGCTGTAAAATCTTTCTGGATGGAACTATTTCCTGAATTGCTCCTTCCCATGGTAACAGCAGCAGTTATGATTAGTCCTTAACTCTATTTTGTTCAGACAGGGTAGTAGTAATTGTAGCCGCATGTCCTCATGCTTTTCTTGGCTATGCCACAGATGCTGCTGTGGGGTATCTTTGTGTGGGTGTAGCAAGTGCAACATAAGGAGTATACGCAACTGAATGTGTTATGTCAATTGGGGAAACCAACAAAGGGGAAAAGAAAGGCAGGCTATTTCACAATAACTCAATAATGTACATGGTGTACCCTTCTGTCTCAGCAGCTGAAAGGATTAGCACTCATATCGCATCATAACAACACCAGTGTGTAGCTCCTGGCTTCCTATTACCTATTTAACTGTCCTTTGACTTCTAGCACCAAACTCTTCCTCTTTGTGGAATGGCAACAGTAATTGAATATCCGGTTCTGTCAACTTTTATTCTGTGTTTATGCATTTAAGAAACACTAGATCAGAAAGCTGGAAGCAATACTCAGAGGGATGTGTGAAATTGTTCTTTTAAAATGATCAGTAGCCCTTTAAAATCTCCCAAATGCAAAACATTTGGTCTCAGTCTTTATCCTCACCTTATTAAGTAGTCTGATCAAACTCCAGGAAATGCAGGGAAGGGGGTTCAGGATCCAGCAACTGCTGACTCTGGATCCAGTTCTATCCAACTTTCCAGTGCTGGTGCTGTTGTGCCAATAGGGTGTACGCTGCTTCCTGTGGTGGAAGGGCAGTCACTGGGGCCTTCTTAAGGTATGGAAATGTATTCCCTTTCCATGGGGCTGCACTGTGGCTACACCGGAGCTGGAAAATTGGATAGGATTGGGCCCTAGGTTTCATCCCACCCTATCCAACTTGGGTGCGGTGGTGGCTCCAGATCAGACTATGAAAAGAATACATAGTCCTTACACTTTTTGGTGTACATCAGTAATCCTTTTCCATAACTTCTCCTCAAAATACCACAGTTGTTGATAGTGGTGGCGACTGGCAATTGGTTTCAAAGAATTAAAATCTTCTGTGTAAAATGTCAGGGTGGGCTTTTAAAAATAGAAATGCAAGCATTCATGAGGTCTTGCAAAGGAATTTTATGATAGCATGCTTCACATGTCTTCATCGCTGCATTGCCCCTTCCTGCTTCGTTGCTTTATTTAAAAGACCACAAACCATACTCAGAAGGAAACAGACAGATGAGCAGGCATATATTAATTCCATTGCTTCCCTCCTGACTCCCAAGATATGAGACTTCCATTTATTTCTGTTTGAAAATATAGATATGTTTAGAAATGTTGAAAAGCTGTTATCATATAGAAGTAAAAAGAGGTGATCGCAGGTCAACAGGGCCAAATGAAAAAGAAGGATGGGGAAGCATGGGCAAGCAGCAAACGATACAATTATCTCCCAATAGCTTACCACCCCCACCATGATTTTTTCCACTTTTATTGGGCTTAATACTTGGCAAGACCTGGTTCTTGTCTCGGGTTCATCACACCTCACGGCCTCAGCATAGTTCACTGTTTTTCTATCTTGTTCCTGGTAAGGAGGACACAGTCAGAGAGTGTAGTTAGAGGGGGGACAAAAGGGTAAGTACTGCAGGTACCCCTCCCACTCGCCGTTGGAGTCATTCTGGGCAGCAGTGGTAACACAAGGTGCTTGCGAAATCAAATGTTTCCTGTGCATTGCTGTCACTGCCTGGAATGGCTCAAACGGCAAGTGGGAGGGACCATTTACACAGCACATCATGGCACCTACAGTACTTAGAATAGGTGATGGCGACTGGCCTGGACGCCTTTAAAAGGGGATTGGACAAGTTTCTGGAGGAAAAATCCATTACTGGGTACAAGCCATGATGTGTATGCGCAACCTCCTGATTTTAGAAATGGGCTATGTCAGAAGGCCAGATGCAAAGGAGGGCACCAGGATGAGGTCTCTTGTTATCTGGTGTGCTCCCTGGGGCATTTGGTGGGCCGCTGTGAGATACAGGAAGCTGGACTAGATGGGCCTATGGCCTGATCCAGTGGGGCTGTTCTTATGTTCTTATGACATGAACACCAACAAGTTGTAAATTTTTTTTTCTTAGATTCTTCCAACTTTTGTCTCCTTTTTCTTTTCTCTCCATTTTACCCTGTCTTCCTCTTCTCTCTCTCCATCTTTCCTACCAGGCCCCTCTATTGACAAAGGTCTGAAAAACAAACTGAAGAGGGATGACAAACATAAACAGACCAGTTTTTTTCCCCAGTTCTGCCTCCTGACTTGGTCCTTCTGACCAGTTCCTCCCCCCCCCCCCCCCATTATATCTCACAGACTGAAGCCTCAGATACGTATTTTCAATCTCTCCTTAGCAAGAGAGCTTTTTTCTTTCTCTTTCTTCAGGGAAAAAACACTCAATTTTTCTTTCTCCTCTTTCGGGCCATTGTCATTACTGTGCCTGGCTTACAGAGTCATTGCCGTCTACAGTTTCTTTGTATACACCACCATAGGTGGCAACAAAGCACTTTTTTTCTTTTCTCCTAATCCTGATAACCAGGATGGTTTTTGCCAAGATTTTGAAAAAGGGTAATGTGAATTTCTGGATTCCGACCTAAAGAGAAACACCTGAAAATTTTCAAAGGAAGCCAACAACAACTTTAAGACTAGTGACATTTCTCAAAAGGTTTTAGACAAGGCAACCTGTGCTCCTCAGTTCCATTGTGGAAGTAAGGTCCTTCACGTGCCAGACTTCTGAGTTTCTTTCATTCCTGTAACAAAATTATTCCCTATCTGTCCTGCCAGATAATTGGCTTCCCCCCATGATTGCTGGTGTAAGTATGTAAAGCCACTGGCAGACTCTCAATCTGCAGCGGGGAGGGTCACATGGAGGCTCTGATTGTATATAAACCAATGTCTCCCCCAGGAGTTAACACTCATGGCCACCATGATTTGCACAGGATGGCTGTACAAATTGCAGCACCCGTTTGTATTCACTGTAAAGGGACTGTAAACACTTCTGGGAAGGCAAATGTTCTGATTCACAGCCCTTCTTTTTGTAGAGAGATCCTGATCGCAGCCTGCCATGTAGACATTGGCATAGGAACAGTTTTAATTATCCTGCAGGTGCCCCTTTATTGCTTGGAAGTGCTTGCTTAGTCATACATGTGGGCAAAGACCATAATTTCCCGGACAGAGTACATTCCCCCTCCCCACACACACAAATGGATTTTATAATGGCCATAATTTGTATTTCATGCTTTTGGTCTCAAGAATAGCATTGCCGGTGATTTCATGCTTATGAACCACAGGGTGGCATAAGAGGGTTTTCTTTGTTCCTGTTGCTTTACCAAAAAAGGATGCAATTTCAAACGTTAATTAACTCTGCCTTCCAGATCTGGCATGCCTGCTTGGTCATATGCTGCCAACTTTATTCATGCTTGTGCGAAGTAGCAAAATACTGCAGCATCCCCCCCTTCCCAATTTTAATGGAAAACATAGGAAGCTTCCTTCTGCTGAGTCAGACCATTGGTCCATCCAGCTCAGCATTGTCTGCACTGACTGGAAGTAGTTCTCTAGGACAGTGATTGTCAACCTTTTTCATCTCATGGCATACTGACAAGGCACTAAAATTTTCAGGGCACACCATCAGCTTTTTGCTCAATTGACAAGGTGCACTGCACAACTGGTGGGGGGCTTGTATCCCCAATGGCTCTACTAATAAATTATGCTTTCCTAAACTCCCACAGCACACCTGCAGACTATTCGTGGCACACCAGTGAGCCATGGCACACTAATTGAAAATCGCTGCTGTAGAGTTTCAGATGCAGGTTTCCCAGCCCTATCTGGAGAAGGATGGCACCTGGGACCTTCTAGATGCAAAGCAGAGGTTCAGCAACTGAGCAGTGGCCTCTCTCCTTTGGGTTCACATCCTGTTGTGAATATGGGCATTGTAGCACTCCCTCTTGTGTCATCATATCTACAAAGATGTGTGGGTCTCACTGAATGATTCACAGTGGAATCATGGGGGATTTCATAAGAGGTAGCAGGAACTATTCACTCATAATCTGAGAAACTCTTGTTATGAGAGGGGAAAAATGTTCGTTAATTCACCACACTGCTCACTTTCGGTCACAGGATGACTAACTTAAGGAATCCTTACATGACAACTCTTTTTCCTTGGCAGCCTCTTACATTTGGAACATTCTTTCAGGACGCCTGCATGGTGCTGCCTCTTACTCTTCCTTCACACCCTTCCTCAAAACCCAACTCCTCTCTGACACCTTTGGCTTAGGCCAGGGATCTCCAATCCCCGGCCCGGGGGCCAGATGCAGCCCGTGGTGAGCCTCTGATCCCCTGAGAAGAACTGGGCCAGTTGACCAAATACAACCAGAGTTCTGCTTGTGGGGTGGGGGAAAGGGGGCCCATTTCTTGGACTGTGTTGGAGAAATCCTGGACATTTGAGCTCATTCATTCATTCATCTAAGTTCCATCTCTAATGTCTTTATTTAAATTTTATATTTAATTTTTTTCCCGGTCCTCGACACTGCCAGATATTTGATGTGGCCCTTCAGCCAAAAAATTTAGAGACCCCTGGTTTAGGCTATGCTTCTGTGCACACTTAACTAGCAGTAAATCCTACTGAATGTAATGGGACATACTTCTGAGTAAGCATAGGTAAGATTGTAGTGTTAACCCCTAGGTTTTATATGATATTAAAACAAAATCCAAGTACATGCAACTGAATGCAAAATCTTCCTGTTACCTTCACATCGATCTTCCCCCATTCCCTTTTTAGTGTCTTCTTATGATGAACTTCCTCTGGATGTTTCCTTATCCAGTACGTTAATACCCAGAAGATATTAACCTGCAGATATCAAAGATAGCAATACAATTCCTCCTTCGTTTAACCAGAAAATTTCTGATAGCCACCCAGCAACATTTGGAAATGGAAAAGTTGCAAAAGAGAGCGACTAAGATGATTACGGGGCTGGGGCACCTTCCTTACGAGGAAAGGCTACGGTGTTTGGGCCTCTTCAGTCTAGAAAGGAGACGCCTGAGGGGGGACATGATTGAGACATACAAAATTATGCAGGGGATGGACAGAGTGGATAGGGAGATGCTCTTTACACTCTCACATAATACCAGAACCAGGGGACATCCACTAAAAGTGAGTGTTGGGAGAGTTAGGACAGACCAAAGAAAATATTTCTTTACTCAGCGTGTGGTTGGCCTGTGGAACTCCTTGCCACAGGATGTGGTGATGGCGTCTAGCCTGGATGCCTTTACAAGGGGATTGGACAAGTTTCTGGAGGAAAAATCCATTACGGGGTACAAGCCATGCTGTGTATGCGCAACCTCCTGATTTTAGAAATGGGTTATGTCAGAATGCCAGATGCAAGGGAGGGCACCAGGATGAGGTCTCTTGTTATCTGGTGTGCTCCCTGGGGCATTTGGTGGGCCGCTGTGAGATACAGGAAGCTGGACTAGATGGGCCTATGGCCTGATCCAGTGGGGCTGTTCTTATGTTCTTATGTTCATTGTCCAGTGCTTGTGGATGTCAGCAGTAAAGCAGTAAAGTTTGGTGGTGGTGTGCTTGTTCATGTCAGTCATGTCAGATATTGTTCAACCCATCTATATCTGTGGCTAGCACTATGGGTAGCAACAGACCATCACCAAGCATAGAAAACAGGTTGTGTTAATGATAACCCAGAAATTAGATCTGATTAGGGGATCAGTCCTAACCTTCCCCCTCATGGGTGCAGCCATGCTGAAAAGGAGTATGCGTTGTCCAGCAACAGGGGTGGTGAGGGGGGTCGGAAGGCTTTGGAGTGGAAAGGAGATTTAAATCACCTTACCTCTCCATAAAACCGCTTCGAAATGGGTCTCATTGGACATGTGCCAGCTACAGAGCTGGTGCAAGTAGTGAAAGGGAGCAGGGAGGCTGCAAAATGAGGGGAAAGGATTGAGTGCACACCATCGCTACCAGATCCACCTCCTCCCACAGCCTCCATTCCTCTCCTCTTCCCATTTCACTCTGGCCTGTTTTGCCTCCTCCCTACCCACGCCATTGCCTTACCTGCTTTGGCAGCTGCTGCGGGGTCAGGGTCCAACGACAGAGGGGGAGTGCTGCCACCTCTTGCAGTAGTGCTCCTAAAATGGCCACCAATGGAGCACTCTGCACTCCGGCCAGCAGCCGTTTTGCAACTGTGGAATTCAGTTCTGCTGTTACAAAGCACTGTGTCTGGCAGCCGAGTCTGGAACAGGAGAAAACAGGAATGGATTGATGCAAAGTGTGAAGGGGTGAGACAAGCAAAGCAATTCAGAAATGCCATTCTTTGCACAAACCAAACTGGAGCAATTGGGCAACATGCTGCACAGATATTTATTTATTTGAGAGTTATATCCTGCCTTTCCCGTGCCAAAGCAAATGCCCAAGGCAGCTTACAAAGCCCCATAGTAGAGTACAAATGACTTCATTAATATTTGTTCTGCGGGCAGCTTGTAGAAACCTTTTCTTCCACATGGAATCTTCAAAGCGTGGTTGTCCTATCAGGCATCTGGGTATGCCTTCCAAGGTTCCAGCTCAAATAGCTTTCCTTAAATTGTTCTGAGGGAGCTCCAATTTCTGATCCAATGTTGTTTGAAAGAGTTGGGTAGTTTTATTCCCTTTTAGTTGAATTTGATTCCCTGGTTTTTGGGAATGCATTTTATTCAAGGTGTTCAATCTCCCAAGTCAGTGAATGATTTTAATTTTTTATTTTCTCTCTTACTTAAGAAATTGTGCTCCCTGCTTAACAATTTGATTCCTCGGCTTTTGGGTTGATTCCCTGCTTTATGAATTAGTTCCTAATTCTCAGAAGAGCTCCCAGAACCTTTGAACAGGGACTTCTGGTTTTTGCGGTGCGTATTTATATGGGGGTGCTCCAAAATCTTTTTTGACCTTGGATGTCAGATGCTTTAGCTACACCACTGCCGTGACCCACCAATGAGTCATGACACAATTTTGAATGGTTTGCAAAATTGACCAATTAGGCTGTGTGCACCAGAGGTTAAACAACCTGCTAGTTGGGGGGAGAACTCTGTCCAGTCATCATTATAGCCACAGAGGCTTGAGTGGTTGGTAAAGTGAAACGGTTTTTTAGGTTGGTCCCAATGCTTAAAAGTTTGGGAACCACTTGTCCAAACAGTAGTTGCAGTACTTGCAGAATAGGATGCCACCAGAGACAATAAATCCTTCATTCTTGAACTCTGCTGCTCTGTTCTCACAAATTAAACAAGGCAGTGCTGTGATGGGTAAAACTGGTGTTGTTTTGCTTTGTTCTTAAATATGGTTTTATTTCATTTTTATGCAAATTTTGCATTATTTAGAGTTATTTTGCATTTTCTGTTTTCAAACACCTGAACTCATAGGGCTTGTTCTCCAATCCTCTGGTCATCTTTTGTCACTCTTCTTTGAAACAGCTCCAGTTTGGCTGCATCTTTCCTAAAGTGAGGTGCCCAGAATTGGACATGGTACTCCAAGTGAGGTTTGACCATCAGGTTCAGGTAAAGTCGAACCACTACTCATTGTGGCTTGGAAGCTACGGCTCTACTACTGCAAGCTACAATTGTGTTTGCCTTCTTTGCAGCTGAATCACACTGCTGACTCGTGTTCATCTTGTGATCCACTGCAACTCCAATATCCCTCTCATATGAGCTGCTTAGCCTGTTATCTTCCATTTTGTGCCTGCATGTTTGGTTATGTTTGCCTAAGTGCAGAACCTTGCATTGATCCCTGTTGCACTTCCTTCTTTGGCTTTAATAATTCCCTGTTCTATTGGCTGAATAACTGAACTGACGTTTGCAGGCAGGAGGGCTGTGAAAATATTGCCAGCCATAAGTTCTGCATCAGGAAGGTGAGCTCAACAATGATGCAGGGCCCAATTGGGAACAGTTGGTTCTATTGGCTTAAGGCCGGCTGTGAACTTGCGTTGAAACAGCAGATGATCCATTCTTCACTGAGTAAAGAACACTTTCTAAGGATAGTAAAGCAGGTTTTGCTGGTTCTCGACTGCTAGCTATGGCTAAAAGATTCAACCTCAATATTCTGAATGGGGCCATGCCTGGGGATCATGCCAGGGGAATTTACTTTTATGGCATGAGCAAGGTGTAGCACTATTGATTACATCTTGGTCTGCAATGATTTACTTCCCTGGGTGGAAAGCCTTCAGATACTCCCTGATTTAGATAGTGACCATCTACCCCTTTTACTGAGGTTGGCTTTGCCATCCCAATCAGTTCACTTCCAAGATCTGTCCATAACATCTATTAAGCCCTCAAAATGTGATGGATGTCGTGTTCAGTGGACCTCCTGGCTTGATCAAAAGGCAAAGGCTTTTTCTGGAGGATGAGAGTTTGGCAGCATGTCGAATAATGTGCCATCATGAATCATTCTGGGGGGAAACAATTTCTTGTCCCCATATGAGTAAATTATCTAGAGATTGAAATCTTTACTGGCACTGGAAACCAGTTCACAAGTGCGAAGGTACTCGAAAAGGTGGATCTAGCCACAATGATGCAACTTTGCATTTCCTTCTTTCTGCTTCTGATGTCAATTGTTACTCAATTTGCTGATTATCTTTATATTGCAGAGATGCAAAGTTAAATCTGCTACTCCTCATAGAGTTGTTAATATATGAGCTGTGGAAACCCCCTTGTTAAGAGCAGGCCATTTCTGTTCTTTGTTCGCTGACTTGTATTTATGTCTATGCCTAACAAAGGTTGATGAGATGAGGTGAGGTGAGTAAAGAACACCACCATCCTGCTTCCAGCTGACATCACAATAATTCTGCCCACAGCATGGCAAGTTCTATTCAGTGGAGGAAGCCTGAATATTTGCAGCCTGTTATATGTTTGCTTTCAGATCTTATGCATGCGAAGTATGTGGTCTACTACTGAACAACAAACCCTCTTTCTACATAGAAATATGCCCAACTAAGTCCTCTTCAGGACTTAGTTCCTAACCTTTCTCCATCTTACCTGAACTTGAGAATAGGAAGAGAGCATACTGGTTAGCCCCCATATTGATGCACTGCACACACCCCAGGAATCCCTCCTTGGATAGAGAGCATGTTAGTGTGAGGGGTGTGGCTAGCCAGTTTGTTCCCCCTCTCCTTCTATTCGGTGAATGCAGGGAGAGAACATCTGAAGATGACCTTAGGGAGCCTTAATAAACCTTGTTTCCTTTTATCCAAGATTGTAGTTACAACATACATAAGGGAAAGATTGTCAAGAAGAGGGGATAATGGAAAACACAAACAAATTTTCCTCTTCTTTCTTTGTAGCTGCCTTTTGCCATTTTCCTTCTTTTGACATAGCCTGAATTTGCAAATTTGTTATATTGAGATACTTGGTGGTCCTTGAAGTAATTATGGTTCAGTACCAGTACATTTCCTGTGTGTGGTGTGCTACTCTTGTATTTTCTTTCCAATAAACATTCCCTGACAGAGAATATCCTGTGCTAACCACTGATGAGAACACTATTGCTGCTAGATGCCAATAGGGCTAGGAATAACAATGTACTAATGGATTGTCGTGTTCTGGATAGTCTCTTCCTAATTCTACCCCATAATCTTATAACAGATATGAGGGAATCAAACAGCAGTAGATGTTGATCAAATGAAAAAGACAGTTTTCCCAATAGTCTTTTTTTTTTTTTTAAATAAAAACATGCTTTGTTTCTAATGATTGATTTCAAAGCTCCTATGGACATTTATGGAGTTTTTAATTAAAATAGGAAGCTCTTGTAAACCTCTTTGGACTAACACAAATCTAAATTGACAACTGAGTCGTCTTTATTGCCCCTCCCCCCCCCCCCAAAGTAGGCTATTTCAGATTCCTAGTCTAGTTCCTGCTTACTTCAGGCCTTGGATGGAATCAGTCCAGGGTATTTCAGCCTCCATCTCTCTTGGACCAGCAACTGCTACAGACAATCACAGCGTGTTCTTCTGCAGCATGCAGTTGTTGACAAGAACTAAGCTCTTAGTCAGCTATGGAACTTCCTTCTCCGAGACATTCGGAGAATCGCACTGCCTTCCAGTTCAAGGCACATAACTCACCGCTTCGTTTCCATGCTCCCATTCAAAAAGAAGCCAGTAGAAAATCTTGGCAACGGGCAGAGGGAAAGGATTCCTTGGACTAAGCAAGGTGTTCAGGCACAATGATGATGCTGAAGAGCTACTAGGAAGGTCATGACGAAAGTTCTGTAAAAACATTTTGTCCAAAACTCTATTTGAGAAAATTCACCTGCTGTTATTCGTGTTGAATAAGTACAAAACAATGCAAGGTTTAATATGCGAGCCTGTCTTAATCTAGTTAAACATCAACAGTTGCTTCCTTCTTAGATCATCTGTACTTTCTTTTAGCTGTCTTCCTATACATGCTTACCTTGGAGTAAACCCCATTGAACTCGGTGAGATATACTTCTGAGTAGAAATGCATAGGATTGAATGGTTAGACATTCCAAGTTGGCCTTTTCCTTCTGGGATTGAAGGGGCAACACTTTTTCTTCTGTCCTTGTTCGATGACTTGGCATGAAAGACTTATACTTCTGATGCAGTAAAGGGCTTAAAAATATAATTGATGGCAGTTGAATCATGTTCCCACTGCTGCACTATATATAAAAATTATGTTGGGCTGGAGATCATTTCAGATATCTTTGATGTGACATTGTAGAGATACAATATATGAAATATTATAAGGATAAGAAAGGAGGATGAGTATGAAAGGAGGCAGTCACCCAACCTGATGCCTGCTTCCCCACCCATTTCAGTGTCAATGGACCTTCCTAGGAAGAGAACGAAAAGGATGTGCGTTGCTGTAGCAAGAGGTAAATAGACAGGCTTGCTTAAGGTCACTGTTGTTTGTTTTGCCTTTGACAGGGCAACAAAAGCACAGGGGACATCCATGAGAATTGAGTTTGAAGATTGGGAAAGTTAGAGCAGACAAAAGGAAATGTTTCTTTAACCAGTGTGTAATTGGTTTATGGAACTCCTTGCCACAGGATGTGGTGATGTTGTTTGACCTAGAAGCATTTTAAAAGGGATCAGACAGATTTCTGGAAGAAAAATTCCTCATAGGTTACAAGCCATGATGGCTATTTGCAACCTCCTGGTTTTAGAAATAGGCTCCCTCAGAATACCTGATGCACACCTGAACAATACCTGATGAGTGGTACTAGGAGGCAGGTTCCTTGTTGTCTGTGTGCTCCCAAAGTCATCTGGTGGGCCACTGTGAGATACAGGAAGGTGGAAATACCTGATGAGTGGTACTAGGAGGCAGGTTCCTTGTTGTCTGTGTGCTCCCAAAGTCATCTGGTGGGCCACTGTGAGATACAGGAAGGTGGAAATACCTGATGAGTGGTACTAGGAGGCAGGTTCCTTGTTGTCTGTGTGCTCCCAAAGTCATCTGGTGGGCCACTGTGAGATACAGGAAGGTGGAATAGATTGACCTTTTTCCTGATCCAGCAGGGCTGCTCTTGTTCTTATGTGGCAGATATGCTTATCTCATAAACAATATTTTTTTAAAGTAAAATAAATTTCTTCTTAAAATGACAGAAATTGTGTCATCATCTTGAGTGCTCACCAATAGCGATGTCCTAGGCTACTATCCCAATTTGTGATTGACTTTCAAACAGCAGCAAGGATGTTCACTGAAGGAAGCATTAAGACGGGTAACTTACCATCCCTCGTGTGAGAGTGGCAGAAACAGCAGTGGAAATGAGGCCTGTAGGGAAGATCCTGGTGGCATCCAGTGGGTTCTGGTGCCTAAAGCAGGGGCTGTTGAACCATGTCTCGGAGAAATCAGGCTCTGGGGCCTCAACTCCTGCACTACATGTGCTCTGGTCCCCTTGCCTGGTAGATCGAACCCTGCTTGTAGGCTCCATCTAGTCTGGCATATTAGTTTGCCTGACTCCAAAGCTAGGTCCTCCATAAAGCCCTAGAAAGTCCTGACTTCAGAGCTTGCTCACCATTCAGAACAAGTTCTATCTGTAATGAGGACTTCTGCCCAGTTCTTATTCTTTCTCCCAATCCTTTCTGTGGATCTTGACCTCTGCCTGCCTTCAACTATTCCCCTGTTTCTCTAGCCCCTTTGATCCTGGTTTGGTGCTCCAGGTCTTGATATCTGCTCACTTTTGACTACACACCTTCCTCCAGCCTCTCTGAACCTTGTTTCTGTACTCCAGAATCTAAGTTCTGATGAACTAGACCCCCACCTTGCTATAGCCTGACAGGGTCCACAATTCCCCTGAAGAGAATTGTAATTGTACAGCTATGTAAGAACAGCAGCAATGGAGGAGACAGTGTGCTATTTGGCAATGAACTGAGATACTGAATATATTATCATTTACTGAAATCTTTTCAGTGTCTTTCTCTCTATTTAGTAAGCTCTGTGGCTTATCCTTGTAGTTCTGTACTCCTGGGTATGAACTGCATATGACAGAATTCCATTTGTCTGGACAGTAGCAGGATGAGCCAATGGTGTGCTCTTTTTTTGACAGTAATCTGGATATTTTCCCCTGGGGGCTGGGGATAAGAATAGGCCCTCAGTTTAGTCGTAAGAGGCGACTAAACAGCCACCGGGTAGATGGGGCTCATCAGCCTGGGAAGGCAACTCATCTGAGAGAAGGAAAACTCTGATCCCAAACCTCCACTGCCTTGTGGCTACATCCAGTTATGGAAAAGGCTTCAGGAGTCAACCTTGAGGCAAAATCCAGAGCCGAAGTCCCTGAGGCAGTTCATGGCTGAACACAGTCACGTTCTGGCAACTCCTGCGACGCCGCTGGAACCAACCGTATTGGCCTCTGCCTTTCCATTGGACCATTTCAGCGATGTGGAGAGGGGGGATTTGCTGCATGGGTAACAGCCTATCCTCCATACCTACTTTACCCAGGCTTCGCGCACTGGAGAGGACACTCTGTTCCAGAACCACCATTCAGAGCGTGACACCATAGTCTTCTGAGACTGAAGGATGCCAACTCAATCTGGATATTCTAGACCAGGGTTGCTCAAAGTTTTTTGGCAGGAGGGCCACAACATCTCTCTGACACTGTGTCGGGGGCTGGGAAAAAAAAGAAAATTTACTTTTCAAATTTGAATAAATTTACATAAATGAATATATTGGAGACGGAAAATGAATGAATGAATTCAATCCAGTTTATGATCCCATTCACCCTAATAAGTGGGGATCTTCATGCCAGTTTATGATCCCATTCACACACACACATACACCCGCCTGCTCGCCTGCCTCCTTGCCCTCCCTCCTTCCCTCCCTCGTTTGCTTGGGCTGCCTCCCTGTTTGCCCAGCTGCATGCCTACCTGCCTGCCCACCTAACTGCCCTTCCTTGCTAGCTAGGGTGGCATGTGCTGCTGCTGCCTGCCTGCCTGGCTGGCCAGCCAACCAGCCCTCCCTCCCTCGGAGACATGTGCTGTGGGCTGGGCTGGGCTCCCCTCCCTCCTGCAGGATCTCTCTCTCTCTCTCTCTCTCTCTCTCTTTTCTGCACTCCCCTGGCTCAGGTTGCGGGAGGGGAGGGGGAGGGGAGAGGAGCTGAACCCAGCCCAGCCCATGGGCAAGGCAGGGAGAGACCTCTTCCCCCCCAGGGGATCTCTCTCTCTCCTGCAGTCCCCTGGCGCAGGTTGCCAGGAGAGGAGGGGAAGGAGCTCAACGGAGCGGATCCCAGCCCAGCTTATGGGCAAGGCAGGAAGAGACCAGCAGGCAAGCGCGCAGGGTCTTTTATAGTGGGAAGTAACGCGAGACCTGCAAGTCTCATGTTACCTTCCCACTATAAAAAGCCCTGCGCATACGCTAGGCTTGTCTTTCCTTCACTGCCACTGAGCTCAGTGGCAGCAAGGGAAAGTAAGGTGCAGAGCTCGCGCGGCGGGCCAGCGTGGGCTGGGGTGAGGGCCGAGTGCCCATTGGAGATGGGGGGACCCACTGGGGGCCGGATGGGGACCGGCAGCAGGCCACAAGTGGCCCATGGGCTGGGGTTTGGGTACCCCTGTTCTGAACTGTTTACCATGACCTAGAATTCTAAAGTTATAGTAATGGTTCTTTTGGATAGCATATTTGCCTGCATACTTTGTTTTGAGTCATACATGAAATATCATGCAAAAGAAGGCTCTAAATCCACCAGATGTTCCGCAGTACTCAAACACTTCCTGGTATTGAGTGTGAAAAATAAAAAAGGACTTCAAGGAACAGGAAGGAATTCCATGAAAAGGCACAAGTGTTTCATGCTTTCCATGTAAAGCAAGGAACACTAGCAATGCACAAAACCACAGTGTTTTCTGAGTGCCAACATTGATCTATTTCAACAAAGACTCTATTAGAGAGAAATGCCCTTTTTCTGCAACCAGAATGGAAGCCACGCTAAAGAGGAATGGGGTGGAAGAAGTGTTTGCAGGCTCAATTGAAATATTCCTTTCTCAATAACATGCTCTTTGCATGTTTGCCTCTTTTGCCATTTGGTCAGAGACACAGTGCAGTGCTCAAGTCAAGAGCAAAACAGCCTTTTGATAACCGAGGTTTCATATGTACAGGCCCAAGTGGCATTATAGGCTGAATGTAGGGATATTTTTTCTATACTATTTGTGTGTATGTAATCCTGATGTCAAAGGGAAAGACAGTACACTATAAGATTCAAGGATAGGATTGGGCTGTTTATGCATCTGTTTACATCCACTTTGACATATTCCATGAACATGCATGGGGGAGCAGGATTGAAGTGGCAGTTGTTTCTCCCACCTATACATCTTCATGTTGTCGATGTGAATAGGGCCTCTGCACATACAATTGTATGTGCACGGGACTCTCGCTATGTTACCAGTGTTCCCTGATGTGCACTGATACTGCTGATCGCTCAATGTAAGCATCAAGATCGGGGTTTGTTTGGCCTGGCCTGGAACAC
Organism: Tiliqua scincoides; assembly: GCF_035046505.1. NCBI lineage: Eukaryota > Metazoa > Chordata > Lepidosauria > Squamata > Scincidae > Tiliqua > Tiliqua scincoides. The sequence goes on along the minus strand of NC_089825.1, from coordinate 65,487,636 downwards.
AAGTCTCCCCGTGGGGGGATTGGAACAGGGCTGGGAGCTGGGCGGTCTCAGAGGGCTTTTAGGGCACCAGTGCCCAGCTGTCTTCCTCCTTTGTACATGGGCACAGTACTGACAACCACCTGCCCGCCCCTAGAGCAGCCTGAGTTCTACTGGTCGCCATTCAGGGCCGGGTAGGAATTTATTGCTGCCTGCCAGGATTGGCTGGTGGTGGGCAGTTTTTGCACCAACCCCAGACAATCAGGGGTTGGGGGTTTTCCCTGCTGACTAATATCAGTCACTTTATGCCATCAGGTGGTGCGGGTTAGATGTGAACTGGTGTGCCCTTCGGGCAGCGTAGGCAGGGCAGAACCCACTTTCACTCCTCAGGGGCCCAGCAGCGGGAGGGCATGGATGGGGCCCTGGCCAGGACTGCAGGGTCCGCCTCAGAGGCTCAGCGGTTCAAGGTGGCACTGCCAATGGTCCGGCTGCCTTTGCTTTCATGGAGTAGACCTGGATAAGCTGCACCACCTGAGAAAGGCTTGGCGTCAGGTGCACGTCCAGCCCAGGGGACAGATGCAATTCTGGTGCCTTCCAATAGTCCAGCCTCTGCATTATAGGTGCTTCACTGCCAGAGCAACTACAGGTCTCAGCCTCTCCTTCTGTGCTATCTTTAACTACTAATAGTGGCCCTTTCTCCCAGGTCCATTGTCTCAAGTGTTCGTTGGGGGATGCACAAACAATCTCTTTATGCTTTCAAAAAATAACTCTGCCTAGGTTTGGAAGGGGCTAGGTTTTGAAAGGGACGGCTGCCACAATTCCACTTTCCCCCACAAGTGTTCCTTGAATGTGTGACAAGGACATTTCTGTACTTGTTTTGTTCTGTCATGCATTTCATTATGATGTGACATGTTTGTTTGTTGGATTTCAAAGAGAATTCAGAGGCTTGAACTTTTTAGCTGTAGGTCACAATTTCCAAATAAGGATGATCAATTTGTTAACACAAAGAAGCTGAAAAACAGAAACAGAGTTTTGCTGGTCTTGAGCCTAACAAATTTGTTACAGCATTTTGTGGATTTGTGTCTACTTCAGCAGGTCCAAGAAGTGTTTGTTATTCTTAAGTGGCAGATATATATTCATTAGAGCTGTACCAAGTTTTCACACACAAAAATGTGGGGAGGCAAAAAAGGAAAATTAAATGTTTAAAACCCCCCCATGAACCTGAATTACTTTCTTTGCATTCGATGCACTGTTTGTTTGCAAATGTTTCTTTCACCAAGTGATAGCTTTGGTGGCACCACACCACTTTTTAAAATGACCTATCAGAAATGATCCCAGGAAGTCATGGATCATGGAGCAGCAAGATGACAAACTGGAGTGAGGGAAGAAGGCGTTGCCTTCACTCTGAATAGACTTCCTGACAATATTAAGTCAATTTGGCTATGTTGATGACATTACTGAACCAACTTTAAGTAAGGGAAATATGTTTTTTCTTCATTCTGAATAAATGAACTAATGTCATCTTATTTATCAGACCTTTTCAAAATGACTACAGTGTGGAAGAGGTTGTCTTTCACAGAGCATAAACCTTTTAATGAATCATGCTGCCACACATAGGTACATTCCTAGATCATTTATGTGAGTTCAGAGAGGAAAAAAACGGTTTGAAAACAGGGGGAACCAAAAACCATGAAATGCAAAATGATAGCTGTATATCTGACACATGTCTATACACATCCCAGGTATATGACAGGCAAACAGTTGCTGTATTGGTAAAGACTCCCCCAATCTGAAATGCAGCTGAATTCATTAGAATCAAATTCGCACAGGAGCTTCCCTTTGAAATCTTATTGAAGAAATATGGACTGTAAGGAGAAACTTGTCTTCAGTCCCTATCACCATTGCTACCACTCTACATTTAACGACGCACACACACACACACACACAACTTAAATGTTGTGGCAAGTCCCGCTTGTTCCACATAAAAGCCAAAGAGAAATATAAAGTGTGAACTCTTTCTCTCTCTTACAATTTGAAATGTTATTTTTCTAGTGAAATAAATCCTGGACCAACTTTTTTACCTCATCTTGACTGAAATTGGATAAGGCCACGTGGGCCAGGTTGGCCCTGCAACAGCGCGTGGAATGCATTACTGCCACAAAGCAGCAGTGGCTCCAGAGCAACACCATTACGGAGGCCGGGCTGCATCAGCTTCAGTAGATTGGCAGTGGGGGCATGTCATGGGCAGTGAGGGGGAAGGGGCATTTGGAAGAAGGTCAGCGGGCAGACCAGGGGAGGTGGGGGTAATGGATTTTGGCAGCACCAACATGTGCCAGGAGCCTATCCCCTCTTTTATGACTGGTTCATCCACTTTTCTCTCCTTGAATTTATGCCCGCTTTATAGGTCATAGGCCATCAGGAGGCTTACAGAGCTTCCTCACAAGCCTCCTGATGGTCTCTCACCATAGCATTCAGTGCACACCTCTGTGGTGTGCCTGCATGCTACAGCATGGCAGAGGATAGAATTGGCTCTTAATCATCCACATGTTTCATTCTTTGGGGGAAAAAAAAATCTCCTGTTGAATGTTATGTTGTTGTCTAGTTCATGCTTCTGAATTTGCTTAGCCCTTAGATCTGGAAGAAGGAATGTGTTTTAAAAGTAGCTCTGTGCTAAGAGCCAACTTGCAGTTTAATCTATCATTTCATGCTGAAGCAAAACACATTGTACCATGTCCTTGAAAACCCCTTTCTCTTCTGAAAGTAGGTAGAGGCTATGCAAACTTTATTAATCTTTTCAGTCAGGGATACCAGCATTATCCTTGTGAAATTTACATCTTGTTTGAACTGGCAGTGTGCTTGAAATCTCAATTACATTCTGAACGGCATGAATTTCATGGTCAAAATGCAAACATAAAACATAAGTGTGCTCAACTACTGCAGTTTCCCTCTTTCTTTTAGACAGCCTGGCATAACCATTACATTACATCAATCGACTGGGTAAGCCTCCTTGAGCGCCCCAAATATTTAGGGGAAAAATGGGCTATAAATCTCTTAAATAAATAAAAGATCCCAGTGCAAAGGACTTATTTCATATCATCATCATCATCATCATCATCACAGTGATAGTCAAAATAAACATCACTTTGTTATGTTGGCTCAAAGTCATTAATTCTGTCAGCTTAGTTTTTGAGGAAAGACTGGTGAGGTGAACTCCACTGGAATGTATCCATGAGCCATCAATAAACTTTAATATATATAATTCTTTTGGAGGTAAAGACAGATTAAAAAATTGCACAAAGACCATGACTTACATAGCTCTCTCTTAAAATTTATTTATTTACTTATCCAATACAAATATCCTGCACTAGCAGGAGCATCAGAGAACTAAAATGCACCCTATGTCAGGGGCTCACAACTGAAAGTTCTCTGACTCATGAGTTTTTTGTTTGTTTGTTTGTTTTTTAGCATTTGTATTGACTCAAGAGGGCTATATTGTCACATTAACCAAGGAACTAAGGGCCCAATCCTATCCAATTTTCCAGTGCCGGTGCAGCCGTGCCTGTGGTGGGGAAGCAGTCACAGAGGCCTCCTCAAGGTATGGGAACGCTTGATCCCTTACCATGGGGCTGCATTGTGGTTTCACTGGTGTTGGAAAGTTGGATAGGATTAGACCCTAAGTTGTTACAATTTGAAGTTCTTATTCTGTTTTTTAAATATTTTTGGCTAACCTCCTTTTCTGCTCATTGCTGTCTTCTCTCCCCGCACCACCACAGGTGATTTTGAACCACTCTTTGTTAACTTTTTCTCTGCCACTCCAAAGTGTGTTCTCTCTTTCTTCTTTCATCACATACTCTCTGTTCTCGCTCTGCATGCCCAGGGTGGAATGGGTAAAGTGGTCATGTTGGAAGCAGGAGGGGATTGCTCCAGGTGTGGGTGACTTGTGCCAGATGCTGTCCCCTCTACTGCTTCATGGATAGCAGGCTGTGGGCCCAATACTATCCAATTTTCTAGTGTGGATGAAGCTGCAATGCAGCCTTAAAGTAAGGGAACAAACATTCCCTTTCTTTGAGGTGGCCTCCATGACTCCCCCCCCCCCCACTGCTTTTTGTCTTTCAAATCTGAAAATGCATGGTCCCCCTATTTTTTTAGGATGTCAGATTTGGCATGAGCTTATGTTCCATAGAAGACAGGGACTTCTCAGTCTGACAGCTTCTTTTGGATATTTAATTGCTGTCAAGTATGGTAAGTTCCAGTAAATCTGTAAGACCCAACAACACACTATAAATTGCTTTCACATATGAGTTTCTACAGTCTGTTCCTTTATCCCACAAACAAAACAATTTAAATACATACATATATATATATATTTTCCATTTAGCTTTTATCATCAGCCCCTTGGTATGGATAGTGACAATGCTTCTTGTTCAGAGAGGATTAAAATAAGAATATTGTGACAGTAATTTCAGTATCAATTTGTGATCCTCTTTTGTAGCTCATGTAAAAAAGAATATAGTCTTGGTTCAGTAATAGCAAACAGCTTAACCCTGTGGGCAGCATTGCCCATGAGTAGCTCTATTTAGTTAATATCATGCATTCAAACCAGTTCTTATAGAAGCCAAAGCCTCAGGAATGAGTCGAGGTTAGTAACTGGCAAACAGTATGATTAAAATGGATTAAACTTCTTAACATTCCTATATAGTACCCTAATTCTATTGCATATATGATTGAGCAAAATTACCTTGTAACAACCACATCTAATTATACTGTATTTTAAAGGGATGAGGTGGACAAGGATCTGTTGATGCCCCCAGCCTTATATTTCTGTTGTAACTAATCTCTTACATTTCTTGACAACAATTTCTAAGCAAGCTCCCCAACTAGCAAATTAGGTCTTCCGATTGAGCCTTATGTTTGTGCTGTGCTACAACTGCATCAGCTTGTTTCCCCTCCAATCTTCTGTTACATAAGATTCCTACAAAATATTAGCACGTATTTTCAGATATTATACATCACTGATATGTGTGTGTGTGTGTGTGTGTGTGTGTGTTTATTCATTTATATGTTCAACCAAACCTCTCTCTGAAAGCAGTCATTTTGCTATGCTCCATCCTTCCGTTGAAAATGCAAATAATTTGTTGGGATAGGGTGGGGCAGACAGACTGAGTATCCATATGGCATCATCAGGATACCTGTTTCTACATGCAACCAGTTGTATATTCAGGTGTATATAAGGATATCTAGGCAACCATTTCAATGGATCCTAGAGTATGTGGGAACACTTATTTCTACCTGTGTATTTCTTTTTATTAATTACCTCCCTTTCAGTTCTAATGGAACTATCAAGGTGGCTCACAAAGCTAAATGAAATCACAGTATTAAAAAAAAAAGTCACTCCCAAACCCGTAATAAGCACACATCAACACAGCAGAGAATAAAAGTTCACATGGTGCATGCTTCAAAGGTGTTAAAAAAGTAAATTAAAAAAAATTCTGAACTGCTCTTCCAATTCCAAAACCAGAGTGTGAGAGAGAGCAGGTCAGGTTGGTCTTACTAGGAAGGCTACCATGGCCAAGAAGGCACAAGTCCTTATGGATACCCACTGAGATGAAGAAGGTAGGCAAATCCAGAACGGAGCCTCCTCCATGACTTGAGTATATGATAAGGTTCATATTGGTGAAAGCAGCCTGTAAGGTATTATGAGCCCAAATGGTTTAGGGTTTTGAAGATCAAACTCAATACTTTGCATTGTGCCTAGAAATCAGTGGAGCTTCAGAACCACTTCTGGGATGGTGAAATATGGAACTACATTTGAGGATTTATTGGGTAGGTGGGACCTATAGTCAGTCACCACTAAAGGCTACATTAACTTCAGCTGTATATTGACGTGTGGGTGACAGCTCTGTTTAATTAAAGCCATGACTGTTGTGTGCGATTCCAAAGACAAGATTGCTGCCCTTCCCAAAGGCTTCCTGATCATTGTGCTATGAACAATTTTCCTGCCTATGGTTGTGAAAATAGTAGATGCTTATATATGTGATCAGCTCTTTCATATTGGCAGCGGCTGTTCATGTTGGGAGACCCAAAGATCTGACACCAGATTAAAGCAAGTTAATTTCTGAAAAATCGGAAGATACATCAGTTGCATGTCTTATTTCCAAAGTCAAGCAATGCAATAGGCAATGTTTTCATTCCACTTCAGTGAGGCTTTACTCTCTGCATTTTAGTCCTTAATTTTCAAAGCATTTTCAGCCCTATATTCCTTTTATTGCAGCATCTGATTTTGTTGTAATGTTTGCATTTTTACTTTTGAAGCAATCACATATTTTGCTTTAAGGTATTTGAATGCTGTTGCCAACAATATCATTTCACATTCCAACAGTGAGAATGAGATTTCAGGGTGTGAGATTCTAAGCAAGGGTGTCCAATGGCCCACTGTTGGATATAGTTAAGAATGAATTGTGTGTGAAGACTGGTGTGTGTGTGTGATGGTGGTTACTTTTCCCTTCTTTTTTAATATTTCACAGTAACTATAGCAATGTTTGCAAACAGAGGAAACAGTTACACCTTTTTTCTGAAGGAAATGGATTTGGGCCTTTGGCAGCACACCTTGTACATAAGCCCATTTAATTGTCTTCATTTAATAAGAGCCACTCTGTGTGTGTCCAGTTCTGGCAAGGTTCTGAGCTTGTGAATTGGCTGAACAAAACCCAGAGGAAGCTGACCAGTGGCACCAGTCCAGTAGAAGATTCCAGATAGCTAAGCCTTGGTCCAGCTGGGCAGTTCAGGACCTGGGACAGCTCCCAGTGTAGGCTGCCAGGAGCAATGAAAGTTGTTTCAACGAAGGCCTTGGTTCAACTGACCATCAAAAGTGTGAAGGAGCCCTATATTTTGCGCCCATTTTATCATACATTCTTTTATTGTTTCTTCATGCATCTCAAAATCCAATAGGAACATATACATTCTTTTGATATATTTTTCTTTTGTTTCTAAGAATTTTCTATCAAATGGCGTCTGTTCTGAATAGAATCCTTCTTGTTTATCTTTCCTAAATTTTGAATCAAGTTGCAAGCGAGTCCACCAATCCATCTCCATGCCCTGTCTTAACAGTTCTTCTTTTGGCTTTAATTGCCCATCTTTCTTCACTAATACTTTCATATCTAAGCATTTTTGTTGTCTCTAGTAAATATGATATGATAGATAAATGATATTAAGAGGCTAAACTAGAAGAGGAACAAGATTAGAAGATATGTATTGATTGATTAGATATATTGATATATGATTGCCTGCACCCTTCAACAGTGTGTTTTTTTGTGTTGTGTATTGAGTTTATGTTTGTTATGTGTTTGTTTATATTTGTTGTTTGTTTTTATTTTGGAAAATAATTAAAAAATTAATTTAAAAAAATTTCAGGGGGAAAAAAGTGTGAAGGAGCCCTACTGGCGATAAACGTATAGTTTTGGATTTATTTATTTTTTACAATAGTTAAAAAAAAAATAGAAGTCAGGGGGATCCAAATTGGGACGATGGCACAGGGAAGGGTTAACTCTTACCCTATGTCATTTTGTTAACTAAAATCCCCCCCCCCAAATTTAGCCTGGGACAGAACCTGCTATGGGCATCAATAGCAGTTCCTCTAGCTATAGCCTCAGGGTTGATTGTCATCTGGAAACAGGTCCAGTTGAAATAATTAAATTTCCCCTTCCCTGTATCATGGTTCTCATTTTAATTCTCTTCCTGACCATGCCTGCTCCCCCCCCCAAAAAAAAAACAATAAAGAAAGGACACATTTAGCATCATCTAGTTTGAGCCTGAATGCCCAAGTCTCATCCTATCTGCTGGTTTAGGCCCTGATCTAACATACCTCAGTATCAGTGCTGAGCTCCATAAGGCACATCCGTGACACCCTGAGAGGAGTTGGCACCATCACTGGCACCAGTCGGTGCTAAGCTCAGTGCCAGACAGATGCCACCAGGAGCATGGTGAGGGAGAGTCAGCATGGCTTCTGTAAGGGTAAGTCTTGCCTCACAAACCTTATAGAATTCTTTGAAAAGGTCAACAGGCATGTGGATGCGGGAGAACCCGTGGACATTATCTATCTGGACTTTCAGAAGGCGTTCGACACGGTCCCTCACCAAAGGCTACTGAAAAAACTCCACAGTCAGGGAATTAGAGGACAGGTCCTCTCCTGGATTGAGAACTGGTTGGAGGCCAGGAAGCAGAGAGTGGTTGTCAATGGGCAATTTTCACAATGGAGAGAGGTGAAAAGCGGTGTGCCCCAAGGATCTGTCCTGGGACCGGTGCTTTTCAACCTCTTCATAAATGACCTGGAGACAGGATTGAGCAGTGAAGTGGCTAAGTTTGCAGATGACACCAAACTTTTCCGAGTGGTAAAGACCAGAAGTGCTTGTGAGGAGCTCCAGAAGGATCTCTCCAGACTGGCAGAATGGGCAGCAAAATGGCAGATGCGCTTCAATGTCAGTAAGTGTAAAGTCATGCACATTGGGGCAAAAAATCAAAACTTTAGATATAGGCTGATGGGTTCTGAGCTGTCTGTGACAGATCAGGAGAGAGATCTTGGGGTGGTGGTGGACAGGTCGATGAAAGTGTCAACCCAATGTGCGGCGGCAGTGAAGAAGGCCAATTCTATGCTTGGGATCATTAGGAAGGGTATTGAGAACAAAACGGTTAGTATTATAATGCCATTGTACAAATCTATGGTAAGGCCACACCTGGAGTATTGTGTCCAGTTCTGGTCGCCGCATCTCAAAAAAGACATAGTGGAAATGGAAAAGGTGCAAAAGAGAGCAACTAAGATGATTACGGGGCTGGGGCACCTTCCTTATGAGGAAAGGCTACAGCGTTTGGGCCTTTTCAGCCTAGAAAAGAGACGCTTGAGGGGGGACATGATTGAGACATACAAAATTATGCAGGGGATGGACAGAGTGGATAGGGAGATGCTCTTTACACTCTCACATAATACCAGAACCAGGGGACATCCACTAAAATTGAGTGTTGGGCGGGTTAGGACAGACAAAAGAAAATATTTCTTTACTCAGCGCGTGGTCGGTCTGTGGAACTCCTTGCTACAGGATGTGGTGCTGGCGTCTAGCCTAGACGCCTTTAAAAGGGGATTGGACGAGTTTCTGGAGGAAAAATCCATTATGGGGTACAAGCCATGATGTGTATGCGCAACCTCCTGATTTTAGGAATGGGTTAAGTCAGAATGCCAGATGTAGGGGAGAGCACCAGGATGAGGTCTCTTGTTATCTGGTGTGCTCCCTGGGGCATTTGGTGGGCCGCTGTGAGATACAGGAAGCTGGACTAGATGGGCCTATGGCCTGATCCAGTGGGGCTGTTCTTATGTTCTTATGTTCTTATGGTAGGAGCTCTGGGCAGTAGTGAGGGCCTTAGGAGGTTTGCTGTGCCAGATCCTATGCTCTGTGTCAGGCTGTTAAGCCTCAAACGGAGCTCTTCCAGTCTGCGCTAGCAAAATAGCTGGTGCAGAATGGAGGAGAACCATTGTGGCCCCTGTGCTCTTACACTGGGGAAGGGGGCAAAAGTCCTCTTCCCCCAGGGAGACCTCCGGCAGCCCTAGCAGTACCGCTGGATACAGCAGTAGCCATTTTGGCGCTGCTGCTCCTGAAGGAATTGCCGGGGATAGGATTGGTCTGTTAGTCAACAATGAATGGCACAATACTTTGCCTCTGGGTCTGGCACACCGGCTGCATTTTCTTTCTTCTTTGTCAGAAGCTTACAAGGGAATGAGCAGCCTTGGTGATTAGAAATGTGATGAATTCTGGTGCAGATTGGATCTCAGCTTGTCTTAAGGCCAATCTATCTCCATAGAGCTCTTCTCCATAGCAGAATCACTGTTTGAGGCACTTAGAACTTGGTATGTGAGCTTGTACAGAACCATTTGGCCAGAAACATAGCTGCTCTCAAGGAACTGCTCTCAAGGTACTCTTTCTAACTCTTTGTCTTCTAACCTTAAATCAACCTTAAACCAACATTGACATTTAGCTTTACCTTTAGCTTAGCTTTACCTAAGTTAGCACCTAATCTAACCAGTCTAAGGTCCAGCAAGTTGGGGCACAGGAATAAGGTGAGGGCAATAAAAATAAATACGTAAGTTTGTACATAGGTCTACTCTGAGCAGGAGCAGAGTCCTACTCATGAGTAAGGGCCCAAGGTACAGGCACTTGGAAAAGCAAATAAAACATAGGAGGATAAAGTAGAAAGCAAGTTTTTCTACTTTGTTTAAATTAACCCTATACTTAACCCAAGTTAAACTTAATCTAAGTTAGAACATAATCTAGAGGTTGAGTGTATTGGGACACAAGATCTAGGTGAGAGCAATCAATCAATCAATCAATCAATCAATCAATCAATCAATCAATCAATCAATCAATAAACAAACAAAGGTGCACACTTAATAAAAGCAGGAGGTATAATTTAGATAGGGAGCTAGAGCTCAAACTAAACAAAGAAGAGGGTAATGGGGGGGAAAGCACACTTGGTGTCAATTTTATAAACAGGGCAAAATAGGATTTAAACTTTGGTGTGTAAGTTCTGCCAAGCCCCAAAAACTCTTAAACCAGTGCAGTTTAAACTCAAATAAAAAGCAGCTTGAGATTAAAAAAGCTGTCCAGCCTAAGAGAGCTGAAGTAGGAGGGTAAGAACCTAGGAAGGGCCTGTTCCCAGCCAGCCAGGGCAATTTAGCATAGTTCTTGTCCTTTAGGAGGTGATAAGAGCCCCATTAGGCAAATCCAAGCACCCCATTCAGGAGCCTGCAGAGTAGATTAGGCCCATTAGCAGCCTTTTGTCTTCCTGATCTTTTGTAATCTCACCTGGGAAGACCAGCCCCCTTTCAATCAGCAAGGAGGGAGGGAGGAGGAGCTAGTTAGGGGCATAAAGCTAGCGCCTGCCACCGCATGAGCCTCTCAGGCAGAAGCGCGCGTGGCCTCTGGGAACCCAGTGCCTTGGGAACAAAGTGCCAGGTAAGGCACTGCGAGTTCAGCAGCAGGGCAAAAGCCAGGACCTCAAAGGTAGCATTCTCGAAAGTGCTACCTGTTCCACGCGCAGGGCCAGCTAGGCAGGCGGAGATCAGAGGTCTCAATGCATGGATGAGACGGTGGCATAGGGAAGAGGGGTTTAGATTTGTTAGGCACTGGGGAACGTTTTGGGACAAGCTGGGCCTGTACAAGAGGGACGGGCTTCACTTGAACTATAATGTAACCAGACTGCTGGCGCATAACATTAAAAAGGTGGCAGAGCAGCTTTTAAACTGATACCTGGGGGAAAGCTGACAGGAGCCGAGGGGCATCCAGTTGGGGACTCCTCATCCCTATGGGTTAGGATGGGGAGGTTAGAGAACAACATGGTAAAAGCAGAGTAGGAGAAGAAATTGGGAATGGTAGCATGATGGGATGTGATAGACGGTTTGGCACAGTGAGAGGATGCGGGGACAAAGGAGCTAATAAGCATTCCATGTACAAATGCGTTTATGCAAATGCCCGAAGTCTCCGAGCAAAGATGGGAGAACTGGAATGTCTGGTGACAAGGGAAAACATTGACATAGTGGGCATAACGGAAACCTGTTGGAATGCGGAGAATCAGTGGGATACCGCAATCCCAGGCTATAAATTCTACAGGAGGGACAGGGAGGGGCGTGTTGGAGATGGGGTGGCCATTTATGTTAAGAAGGTGATAGAATCCAGCAAAGTAGAGATTGAAGGTGGGTCCGACTCCACCGTATAATCTCTGTGGGTTAAATTACCAGGCCTGAGGAGCAATGTAATACTGGGGGTGTACTATCGTCCTCCAGACCAGAAACCAGCAGAGGACCTTGAAATGAGGTAACAGATCAGGGAGGTGACAAGGAGGGACAGGGTTGTAATCATGGGGGACTTCAATTATCCTCATATTGACTGGGTCAATTTGTGTTCTGGTCATGAAAAGGAGACCAGATTCCTTGACATGTTAAATGACTGTGCCTTAGAACAGCTAGTCATGGAGCCCACCAGAGGACAGGTGACTCTGGATTTAATATTATGAGCTGGTTAGGACCTGGACCTGGTTAGAAATGTCAGTGTTACGGAGCCGTTGGGGAACAATGATCATGCTGCGATCCGTTTCGACATGCACGTCGGGGGAAGAAAACCAGGCATATTTCTCAGAAAAACCCTTGACTTCCGACGGGCGGACTTCCCTCAAATGAGGAGGCTGGTTAGAAGGAGGTTGAAAGGGAAAGTAAAAAGAGTCCAATCTCTCCAGAGTGCATGGAGGCTGCTTAAAACAATAGTAATGGAGGCCCAGCAGAGGTGTATACCACAAAGAAAGAAGGGTTCCACTAAATCCAGGAGGATGCCCGCATGGCTAACGAGCCAAGTTAGAGAGGCTGTAAAGGGCAAGGGAGCTTCCTTCCATAAATGGAAGTCTTGCCCTAATGAGGAGAATAAAAAGGAACATAAACTGTGGCAAAAGAAATGTAAGAAGGTGATACGGGAGGCCAAGAGAGACTATGAGGAATGCATGGCCAGCAACATTAAGGGGAATAATAAAAGCTTCTTCAAATATGTTAGAAGCAGGAAACCCGCCAGAGAAGCGGTTGGCCCTCTGGATGGTGAGGGAGGGAAAGGGGAGATAAAAGGAGACTTAGAGATGGCAGAGAAATTAAATGAGTTCTTTGCATCTGTCTTCACGGCAGAAGACCTCGGGCAAATACCGCTGCCCGAACGGCCGCTCCTGACTGAGGAGTTAAGTCAGATAGAGGTTAAAAGAGAAGATGTTTCAGACCTCATTGATAAATTAAAGATCAATAAGTCACCGGGCCCTGATGGCATCCACCCAAGAGTTATTAAGGAATTGAAGAATGAAGTTGCTGATCTCTTGACTAAAATATGTAACTTGTCCCTCAAAACGGCCACAGTGTCAGAAGATTGGAGGATAGCAAATGTCAGGCCTATCTTTAAAAAGGGAAAGAGGGGGGACCCGGGAAACTATAGGCCGGTCAGCCTAACATCTATACCGGGTGAGATGGTGGAATGCCTCATCAAAGATAGGATCTCAAAACACATAGACGAACAGGCCTTGCTGAGGGAGAATCAGCATGGCTTCTGTAAGGGTAAGTCTTGCCTCACAAACCTTATAAAATTCTTTGAAAAGGTCAACAGGCATGTGGATGCGGGAGAACCCGTAGACATTATATATCTGGACTTTCAGAAGGCGTTTGACACAGTCCCTCACCAAAGGCTACTGAAAAAACTCCATAGTCAGGGAATTAGAGGACAGGTCCTCTCATGGATTGAGAACTGGTTGAAGAGCAGGAAACAGAGAGTGGGTGTCAATGGGCAGTTTTCACAATGGAGAGAGGTGAAAAGCGGTGTGCCCCAAGGATCTGTCCTGGGACCGGTGCTTTTCAACCTCTTCATAAACAACCTGGAGACAGGGTTGAGCAGTGAAGTGGCTAAGTTTGCAGACGACACCAAACTTTTCCAAGTGGTGAAGACCAGAAGTGATTGTGAGGAGCTCCAGAAGGATCTCTCCAGACTGGCAAAATGGGCAGCAAAATGGCAGATGCGTTTCAATGTAAGTAAGTGTGAAGTCATGCATATTGGGGCAAAAAATCAAAACTTTACATATAGGCTGATGGGTTCTGAGCTGTCTGTGACAGATCAGGAGAGAGATCTTGGGGTGGTGGTGGACAGGTCGATGAAAGTGTCGACCCAATGTGCGGTGGCAGTGAAGAAGGTCAATTCTATGCTTGGGATCATTAGAAAAGGTATTGAGAACAAAACGGCTAATATTATAATGCCGTTGTACAAATCGATGGTAAGGCGTATTGTGGAGTATTGTGTAGTTCTGGTCCAGTTCTGGTCGCCACATCTCCAAAACATTATAGTGGAAATGGAAAAGGTGCAAAAGAGAGCGACTAAGATGATTACAGGTTTGGGGCACCTTCCTTATGAGGAAAGGCGTTTGGGCCTCTTCAGCCTAGAAAAGAGGCGCCTGAGGGGGGACATGATTGAGACATACAAAATTATGCATGGGAAGGATAAAGTGGATAGAGAGATGCTCTTTATACTCTCACATAACACCAGAACCAGGGGACATCCACTAAAGTTGAGTGTTGGGCGGGTTAGGACAGACAAAAGAAAATATTTCTTTCCTCAGCGTGTGTTGGTCTGTGGAACTCCTTGCCACAGGATGTGGTGATGGCATCTGGCCTGGATGCCTTTAAAAGGGGATTGGACAAGTTTCTGGAGGAAAAATCCATTACGAGTTACAAGCCATGAGGTGTATGTGCAACCTCCTGATTTTAGAAATGGGCTATGTCAGAATGCCAGATGCAAGGGAGGGCACCAGGATGCAGGTCTCTTGTTATCTGGTGTGCTCCCTGGGGCATTTCATGGGCCGCTGTGAGATACAGGAAGCTGGACTAGATGGGCCTATGGCCTGATCCAGTGGGGCTGTTCTTATGCTCTTATGTATAAGGCACTGGTTGCCCCTCTAATGCTGCCTCTGTTCCATATTCTAACAGTGATATTGCTGTTTTTGTAAGTAATTAACTGGAGAAGTTTTTAAAAATGCACAACTAAACACCATTAGACGAACAAATGCTAGTCTAACAAAAGCAATGTTAGACGCTGCAATCCAATCCCCAAGGATACAAATATTTACCCCCGAAAGGAACATAAGAAAATAGGTCACCAAAGCCTCCCCAAATTTTGTTTAGCTTTGTACACTTCTCTGTCAAGTTGGTTTGTGAATCTCATTTGTTAGTATAAGTTGTTAGTAAACAAACGCAAGTTCGCATACTTTAATATTGTTCAAATGTTCTCTAAACGTCCCTTTTAGTCCATCAAAATAGGCAGTCTAGTCATAGGTTAAGCATTTATCCAGAGGCTTTAATCCACAATGTTTGAAAATGTCTGGGGAATTGTTGTTGGACGAAATGCCTAAAAGTTTGCTAGGCTGCTTAAAAAAACGGCACTTTGATCTTTGATTGTGATTAAAAGAATCCTGAAATGTCCATGTTCAAGAATGCTAGTTATTCTGTTCACTCACAGCCAAATGAGAGGGTTGTTTTTTTTAAGGCAGAGATTTAGTTTTAAAAGGAGATCATCTTGCTGTGTTCTGCTTCCTTGCATGATTTAAAACTGGATGTCCTATACAGTACCATGTTCTCTAAATTGCACAAAGATTCTCTAATTTTTTTCCCCCGTAGGCAATATTTATATTATTATGACTGGTTTCATGCAGCTTCTCAGGCCCACTTTGATTCCTATCTAGCTTCAGAAGCAGATGCCTCAAGGTGTGCTTGCAAATAAATAATCTCTGAAAGCCAAACTAGACAAGATGCTGGAGATTCATGATGGTATCTCCTGCAGATTTTCATGAGTTCACAGAGCTGCAGTGGGCCCAGATCGATTTTGGGAGTGGTGCTGGGTGGGGGGAAGAGAGGGGATTAACCCTTTCCCTGATAAGTTTTCCTGTTCAAAATCCCCCCCTCCCCACGCTGCTGTTTGTCATGTAAGTATAATGCCTGTAATTTGTCCTCTACAGGGTAAACAGCAATTTGCAGGGCAATTTAGAGAGGAAAAATAATGCTGTGGGGGAGGATGTAACACCCCATCTCCTAGCAGCTGTCTCTGATCTGCTTTGCCCGCATTCATTCATATGCTTTGAATGGAAAAAAAAAATCCCAAGAAAATGTTCTGAACTGAAAGCCAAACAATGCAGGAGATCTGATCATGCATCTTGCAGTGTTTTGTCTAGGCTGGCCCATTTCCAAGCCCAATTTGCACTCTGTTGTGTGTTAACATAAGAACATAAGAACAGCCCCACTGGATCAGGCCATAGGTCCATCTAGTCCAGCTTCCTGTATCTCACAGCGGCCCACCAAATGCCCCAGGGAGCACACCAGATAACAAGAGACCTCATCCTGGTGCCCTCCCTTGCATCTGGCATTCTGACATTCTGACATGGTGTTCCTTTAGGAACACCATGGGCCTCCTAAACACCTTTAATGAAATCAGATACATCATGAACTCTAGATCTCCAGCAATTCTGGAAAACATAGCCTAAGGGACAAACCTTGGAATGTTGATTCTTGAAGGTGGAATATTGCCTGTTGTCAACTGTTCTCAGCCTTCATGCATCTTACCATTACACTCCTGAACAGCAAATTCTGAAGGTACCTGAATCTGAACATACACACCCATTCTATATGTGCTTCTTGCATTCCCAAACAGAACTATGTGTGGTCCTCATGTCCAGGAAAATCACAGTGGAAAGCAAAGCAATCGTCAGCATTATAATTTTCTAGATATCCTCGCATGCAGACAAATATCTTTTGGCAATTCACTTTTGCTTCTGCATGAGCAGCTGATTGAATTACACAGCAAGAGTTCAATTTAAGTGTTTGACCTATACAGTGTTTGTACTGTTGCAACTGTTACCCTGCACATGCCCAATCTCGTCTGATCTTGGAAGCTAAGCAGGGTCAGGCCTCTACTCAGGGATGGCCCAGTGTAATCTTGGCCCAATGCTGCCTCAACCCACTGTTGCTGCTCCCCCCTCCAACAACACAGTTGATGGCAATCCAGCCCTTTGCCTCCTTTGCCTCCTTCCCACATAGTCACCAACTGTTACCCTGCACATGCCTGATCTCGTCTGATCTCAGAAGCTAAGCAGGGTCAGGCCTGGTTAGTACTTGGATGGGAGACCGTATGGGAATACCAGGTGTTGTAGGCTTATACCATAGTCTTTCGAGACTGAAGGTTGCCAACCATTGTTTGTACTGATGCTCACCAAAGGCCAAGGTGCATGTTGCATGTTAAATTCAGCACATTTTATTTACCAAATGGCAGGTTTGGGGTTAGATGGGAATAAAGACCATGGTGGGGAAAGTGGGCTTAGTCTCCACCACAGACCTGATCTGTTTCCCACTTCCTCCCACTACCCTCATTGGATGCTTCCTGGGGGGGGGGGGATAACAGCAATAGCAGGCCATCCGGATTGTGACCATTGTGGGACTAGAGGTAAAGCCCCCTCCTCCTTGCCATGGTTCAAATCTAGAACATTCCTTTTGTCAATGCTATTTAATAAACGAATGTTAAGTATGTCAGAGTCAGTGATGCATTTGATGTAACCTTGTAGTTTAATCCTCAGTGAACATCAGTACACATTGCAAGAGTCGACAAAAAGAAATGCAATGCTGTGCTTATATCAGCATGTTTCATTGTTGCTGTCAGTAATGGCTGCACCATTCAAATAAGTTTGAATCATGGACAAATATCCTGTTGTCCATATAAATGCTGGAAACAAGCAACAAATTTGGGCCCAAGGGAGGAGGGTGGGATGTGGAGGTCGGCGGAATGGGGACGGGAGGAACAAGGTGGAGACTGGGGGAGGTTATTGAGGTTACAAAGGCGGAGGTGTTAGTGGTGGTAACACCACCAATATCCTATCTCCCTTTCTAACCTTGATCTGCCTGCCTGGGTCCACGTGACCTGCTTAATCGCTGGCACAGGTCTGAGTAGACCCATTCAAGAGGCAGAAGCTTACTCCTGTGCAAGGGAACAAATGTTCCCTTACCTGGAGGAGGCCTTCACGACTGCCCCCTCCCCAAAGCAGCACATACTGTGGTGGCGTGGCTGCATTGGCTGGGGTGGGGGGAGTTTGATAGGATTGGACTGTTAAACCCATTAGGCAATTTGTTTGCTTTTAACTGTGCTTGTAATTTCCTGTGCTTGGAGTTTTGCTAATATTTGCACCTGGGAGCTTCCGAAGACCATGCTATTTTCCAGGCCTACTTGTTTTAGTCTTCTTGTATTATCCAAACCCCATTCCTGCCCACCATTTTAAGAAGCTATGTTTGTGTTAGAGTTCTTTCCTTGCTTGTGTTTGCCTGAACCTGATCAGAGCCTTGCCCCAGTCCTCCTTGACCCTTTTCCTCCATGCTGTTGGGTAGGGCTTGGGGGAATTCTCCACATAATTGGGAGGGAGGGTTTCAAGAAAGGTCTTGAAATTTTGGCTTTGTTCTTGCTGTGGTTATCGAATCCACCAGATTCTGGCCCTGGTATCGGGGTGGATCTGAAAAAAGGAGGGAGGTGCTGGCATCAGGACTCTCCTCCCCACTTTCTCCACAGTCCTAGACAACATAGGTGGAAGTCTTTAGTCATTGTTACCTATGGCAAATAGTTACCGTGTTTTGTTAGTTGTAGGCGGACAGCTGTAACTATGTGTGGTCTAGACTGAGTGAGCACTTGTGCCAGGGTTCTTCTCATTCATTAGCGGATTTCACAGTATTTTTTCCCATAAGAAATTAATTCTGGTAAATACCTTTTCGTTGTTTCAGTTATTCATTTTAACCATTTTGAAAGAGTTTTGGTTCAAAGATATACTCTTTCTCTCTCAATAAGATATTAACTCAGTATCACTAGCATGACTTCCCAGAACATTCTTGTGTAGCATTGTGATTTCTCTTGTAAAATCAGGCCACTCTCAGAGAAAGATGTTCATTATCACCCTGTAACAGGAACTTAATTCCTCATGCAGTTGCCCAGAACTGAGTTCTATAAAGCATCACAACCAATAACCTTTTTTCTTATCAAATCTTATACATTTAAATTTACAGATCAGGGCCCTATCTCACGAGTCATTGGCTCAGTCATATGATGTCATAGGCTGTAACTGCACAGTGTACGTGCTCTGGGTCTTGGTCAACGCAGCTAGCTTTGAGTCAAACCATCAGCATTTACCTTCGCTTGTTTTAAAATTTATCTTCACGCTCACATACTTCCTCCAAGGATCTCAGGGTCATGCGTGCCTCCTCCCTATCATTTATCCTCTCAACAATCCTGTGAGGTAGGCTAGGCTGAGGGAAAGTGTCACTTGTGCCCCCATCCTGTGGGGAGGCCACACCTGGGTCAAGGGGGAAATGCTATCTTCACAGGAGGTGAACCCTGGTCCGAGGCGCTCTCTGGTCACAGAGCTGGGGAACCCCCCACCTGGCCTAATACCCAGGCAGAACACTTTCCACATGCGCTGCCTCCGACGCATTCTCGGCATCACCTGGCAGGACAAAGTTCCAAACAACACAGTCCTGGAACGTGCTGGAATTCCTAGCATGTATGCACTGCTGAAACAGAGATGTGTGCGTTGGCTCGGTCATGTCGTGAGAATGGATGATGGCCGGATCCCAAAGGATCTCTTCTATGGAGAACTCGTGCAAGGAAAGCGCCCTACAGGTAGACCACAGCTGCAATACAAGGACATCTGCAAGAGGGATCTGAAGGCCTTAGGAGTGGACCTCAACAGGTGGGAAACTCTGGCCTCTGAGCGGCCCGCTTGGAGGCAGGCTGTGCAGCATGGCCTTTCCCAGTTTGAAGAGACACTTGGCCAACAGTCTGAGGCTAAGAGGCAAAGAAGGCAGGCCCATAGCCAGGGAGACAGACCAAGGACAGACTACACTTGCTCCCGGTGTGGAAGGGATTGCCACTCCCAAATTGGCCTTTTCAGCCACACTAGACGCTGTTCCAAAACCACCTTTCAGAGCGCGATACCATAGTCTTTCGAGACTGAAGGTTGCCAACATGTGTGTGTGTGGTCACACTTGCTGAATGCTGGGCAAGGCCGGAAGGGCAAAGCCGAGCAGCCCTGCTGCCAGGCTCATAAGGAGTCATATAACTAACTACATCGGAATCAGGCAGAGAATCAACCTACTGTGTCCTCAGAACACACTGTGTTTATAGCAGCTTGGAAGGTATGTTTCAATTCTGCATGTATCTGCAAGTGGCTGATGCTACAAGTGGCTGGTGCTCCGAGGAGCATGTCTGGAAGTGCCCCTTACTGCACTGTCTCATTCTCCACATCTTCATGTTTTCCTTTGCGGGAGCTGCAGAGCTGAATGAGGTCAATGTCTTTTGGTGTGAGAAACTTTTTTCCAAGTTTATTTTATGTGTGTCATGACTTTTAGAACACAGAAGCAACCCCCACTTTTCCCTTTTTAACGTTATTTAAGTAAAGCACATTAACTGATGCTATTATGGGTGTTAGTTGGTTTTACGGTCACACATTTATTTGTAGTGTATTTTGTATGTTTTGTTTTTAGCTATTTTAAATTATGTTCTTATTGCATGTTTTATGCTGCTTTGAGATTGGAATATAAGAGGAATATAAATCTAATAAATTATGCCATTAAAGGTTGTTGAGTTGAGTTGAAAATCTAATAAAAAATACTGGGAAGGGGAGTTGTGAAAGTTGTGGATGTCCGTTTCCTCTTCAGCCAATCCACTGTGTTGAAAATAATCGGATACATATCTGTAACTTTTGGTGACCACAGAGAGGGATGGTGCCCCCCCACCCCCCAATAAACCTAGGCTGACTCAATTTGTTATTGGAGAAAATCCTCTCGGCTTTCTCAGCTGCAGTTCTACAGACATGATGCTGCTATCAAAAAGCAACACAGTGTACAGAAATGAATCATGTCTCAAGTGCTGAGAATTGCAATAGGCTTATTTAAACACTCTGGGAAGTGCATAAGGGCAGTGTGGGTGGAACAGCAGAATTGGCTGCCTGGCCAGTCTCCATACATTTAACATGCTGCCTGTACAGGGAAAAAAAAAAAAAAACCTCCATAGAATCTGTTGAGCGCAGCTCACCCCAGGTTTCGTTTTTCATCTGTATCATTCAGTTAAGTGATATGGATTAATTTTTTTTTATGAAAAAGAGGCAGATGGATGGTAAAGTTGTAAGCTGCTTTGATGACCCAAACTGATAGAAAAGCATCCTAGAAACGGTCATAATAAATAAGTATATGGATATAAGTTTATATAAATAGTTGTTTGAAACCACTCACCTATGGGCCTAGTTCTCACTGAGGTGGTTGAAGTACAGTGGTGTGTGAAGCAGGTGGTGGCGGTACAGCCTGTCCCATGGCATTCTGGGTGTTTCCTGGGCTCTCTGCAGGGAGGGGGTGCTCAGCGCTTGCCACTTGGCAGTGAGTAGAGAGGAGCAAAGCTGGGCCCACCCACCTGCCCGCCTTTAGCTCTGTTTGGCTCCAAAATGGAGCCGTTCTGGAAGTGGGGGTGTCGTGTCCAGATGTTGGGGTGATGTAGGGGTGATGTTGCTGCAACACTGCTTCACTCTGCAGCAGGCGCCATTTGGGCTCAGGATGCTTTTGTCGATGCACCCTGAGCAGAGATGTGTGTGTGCTTTGTAACAACTGAAACAAGTGGAGTCTATTCATTTCGTTCATTACAAGGGGAAAAAAATGAATGTCAAACCGTATCAATTCAGTAGCAGTATCAGAACCTTTATTGGCATAATTGAAAAAAAAAATTATCTTCGTTATCAGAAACGGTCTAAATATTTCCTACGAGAATCTGTATAGAATGGGCAATGCAAGATTACGTGAGAAAGCATTTCCACTTTACCCAACTCGTGGAAATAACACTTCTCTATAAGGGATCCCATTAAATCTTCCACACAGCACTGCCAATGGAATAGCATTGCATCTGCATCTGGCAAAGATAAATGCCCTGCATTCCTGGGGGCATTTTGACAGGTAAAGATACAGTGCTGGTTGGCCAACTTTAATAAGAATCTGCAGGCTCATCAGTGAACAAATCTTATCTGTGGCATTCTGCAGTTCCTGTTTTTGTATGTCCAGTTACCTGCGTTTTCTCACTTGATAGGTGTCCAATTAGATCACGGAGCCCAGAGTATCTATCACTATGCCCATCTGTCTGATTTTCTTTGTGAGGTTAGATGATCCTATGGGGCAATTACGTCCTCTAGAAGTAAGTAGACTATGCTCATCTGAATTATAGTAAACTCAAAGTCAAAATTTTATTTTGATCAATTTTATTGATCTCAGCCTCGCCCTTGTTTCTATCAAGAACAGACCTGCTTCTAAGTGCAGGCTGGTGTAGGAATCACTTTTTGGCATCCCTAAGATTTTCTATAGGAATGAGGCTTGGATTCATTCCACTTAATAATCCATTGCACTCATCCAAATGGGGATTCCATACAACATTTGTTGTATAATTTTGGCATTAAACACTTCAAGGGTGGTTGGCAAATCAAAGTTATCTCTGTTAAAATGAAAATGGACAAATTCTGTCATTCACTACTGCTGAAACAATAGAATTATATACCTGAATATTTAAATTAACTTGTTTAATGTTGCTCCCCTTGAAATTCCCGCTGAATTCTTCCCATGTTTTGGCAAAGACCATGATTTTAGATTTGCTATAATTCAGTTGAGGTTTGTTATTTATTAGGTACTCCACACATTTGTTGACTAGTCGCTTAAGCGCTAAGCACGTCTGAGATAATATAACAGTATCGTCTGCATAAAACAGTATGAAGTCCAAGTTTGGGCAGGTGTCCTTCTACTCAAGGGCACAATCCTAACCCCTTGTGTCAGTACTTCCCAGCACTGGTATAGCAGTGCCAATGGGACGTGTACTGCATCCTGCAGTAGGGTGTCACCCACGGAAGCCCCCTTAAAGTAAGGGAATGTTTGTTCCCTTACCTCAGAGCTGCATTGCTCTTATGTCAGTGCTGGAAAGCACTGACATAAGGGGTTAGGATTGCGTCCTAAGTCATTTAAAAAAAAATTGAATCATGTGGGAGCTATTACACAGCCCTGTTTAATGCCCCTATTTTTTAAAATTTGCTCAGATAAATCCCTTTCCAAGGAAAATCTAACCTGTCAGGTTGTACTACAGTGTAGATTCCTGATGTGGAAGAGTAGTCTTTTATCTATGTCTAGGTTGTACAGTTTTATCCCAAAGCATTGTACTGTCTACGGCAGTGTTTCTCAAATTGTGGGTCAAGATCCACTAGGTGGGTTGCAAGCCAATTTCAGGTAGGTCCCCATTCATTTTAATATTTTATTTGTAATATATTGGACTTGATACTACTATGGGATGTGACTGCATTTGGGGAAATGTTACAGACCTGTACTTTTAACAAGCTACTATATATTAACTTTTAACATTGATAGTATATGGGACTTACTCCTGGGTAAGTGGGAGTCGGATTGCAGCCTAGGATGGTGGGTCCTGACAGATTCTCGTTCTAAAAAGTGGGTCCCGGTGCTAAATGTGTGAGAACTACTGGTCTACAGAGTCAAATGCACCCTTTAAGTCCAGGAAGGCCACACTTGATGTTAGCCACCTTTATCTGTTTGGTGTTAACCAAAGAGCTTGGTGTTAGCCACCTTTATCTGTGTATTAATAAAATGAGACAGAATAAGACAGTGACCCAATGTTAAGTTGCCTATTTGCTCTGCCCCCAATATAGCCTGACTCCTAGTCCACTGATTTAACAGATGTTCACATACAATTTACCTATTGTATGTGACAATTGACTAATAGGTCTATAATTGTCTGGGAGTCTGTGATTCCCCCTTTTTATATATGGGGGAACTATTGCCTTGGTCCAGCTTTTACGTACGATGCTGGTTTTGTCTATCATTGTAAAGAGAGTAGCCAAATCAAGGCCCACCAAATTCGGATCAGATTTTAATAAGATTTTTTTTTTAGATTTAGAGACCTTTATTGGCATTCATTCATGGTCCAACAAATGAGTCATTAAAGTAAAATAAGATGTAAAATAAAAAGAAATAAAGAATTAAAAATAAAATAAAGGTCACACAAATTTTAAGGTTAAAATGCAAACAAATCATACAAATAAACATTACACTAATCTTTTTCCGTACTTTTCTACAACTGACAAAAGGAAATTAGCAGTGCCCTGCAACACATCTACTGGGCCGTCATTTAGTAAGTATACAAGTTTCATCAGCCCTGGGAGCCCATTCTCCTTCGCTAGATTAGATTCTAGATGAATACAGCGCATAGCCGAATGAATTGGACAAGAGAAATATATATGGGAGAGGGTCTCCACCTGGAGCAGAGAACAAGGGCAGAGCCGATCAAGAAGAGGGACCCTTTGGTACCTTCCTGAGGTTACTGCCAAAGGAACAACATTAAATCTGGCTTGTGTAATTACACGACATTCCTTAGGATTAATCAAAAGAGAGATAAGGAGCCATCTGGTTGTGGGCTAACGGAATGTGGAAATTTAAGGGGGATCAAGTTTGTGTGGCCTGGCTAAGAAGGTTTTGAAATTTGATGTCCGCAAGCCTCTGTTTTACTTTTGGAAAGAGTTCTATTTCTGAAGACAAGACCAGATGGTCAAAAAGAAGGCCCATAGATTCTATTTTCTTCCAGACTCTAGTGAGGTACACTGTTCAGAAATCATGAGGTATAGCAGACTATCCCGGCTAGTGCGAAAAAGGACACACAGCCATTACTTAAAGGTTAGCTGTCACACCCTAGTCTGTCCCCAGCAATGATTGCCCCAGTTCTAAACAAGTAGCTGCATAAGGTGCACATCTAGGGAGACCATAAGTAGAATAGCATCAGTCTGGGGGCTTTCCCAGATTTTAAGTGAATAATTAATTCCCTTGTCTTTTCAATTGACATCTGGGGCCATTCTGGAAGGGCGTGAAGAGGGTGAAAAAATGTTGCATCTGTAGATGGAGGAGGATAGCAGATGGCTCTCACCTTTCTGACTGGAAGAAACCAGTCACAATGTCCCAAAATCGTAGCTTTTTCGAGCTATAGACTGAATTAGCCAATGCCATCGGTCTTGAATATATTGTGCTCTTTTCTCCTGGGTATGAATTCATTCTGAATGTCATGTTTCACTCAGTTTCTTCCATATGAATGTCTTTTAATTTTCCCCTGCAGCCAGAATAAGTCAGGTAGAGCTGATGGGGATAAGGAGAGACAAACAGCCGGGGAACGAGAGACTGGAGAGAGTTTAGTGTCAATTTTCCATTCAAACACATTTTTGTAAAAGTATCCAAAATTATGATAGCTCTTCTGTGTGCCATGAATTCATCCCTTTCATTGCACTGCAGTGAAATTCAGTTTGCTCTGAAGAAATCTGTGCATCCTTGATTTGCATGCTGGAAAATAGCTGGTTGCAGGGGAAACCTAGAAATGAAGTGTTCCCGGTTTACAGCAGGGCTGCCCATCTTGTGATTCACCAGGCTCAGTGCCACCCACCAGTTACTTGACTGTTACTTGGTATTTCCAAGTACCTCCTCTCTGCCAACATGGGTGTTTTACTGAGCATTGGTGGGTTGCCATATGCAGATGGTGAGCCGCAATCAAATTGGTGGGTCTCAGATTTTCTAGGCTTGCTTTACTTTTCAATTGCCACATCTCATATTGATTAGAATATGCTTAGAGGGCGGCAAAAGCAGCTAAGCAATATTGATCCCCATTGATTTTAACTTTAGAGAGCTGATCATTTTCCTCCTACTATGGCAGTCTGTAGTTATTTTCTTCTTGAACGTTTGAGGATGCACACACAGAGACCAGAACGGCAGAACATGTGTCTTCTCCCAGTTGCATGCTGTATGGTTGCTGGGTCTGGGTGGGGAAAAATTAACCTCATTGGACTCATTGTCACTCTTGTTGGTTGCTATTTTTTTCACCTGACCTTGTTAACAGCAGCTTCATTCACGGACAATAATACTATCTCCTTGCTGAGAAAAGTTTCACCTTCTCATTTCTGTAGATCAGACTATAGTTAAAGGCACAAAAGCAGGTCATGTCATTTTATCCTAGTCAGTTGGCAACCCTACCATTAGCATTCTTCTTAGATGGCCTTCTTGCTTTAGTCCATGTGGGTTTTCTAAACCTTTGTCATCTTCACGAACCTTGTAGTAGAATCTAGACCAGAGGTGCCCAAACCCCGGCCCGGGGGCCACTTGCGGCCCTCAAGGCCTCTCAATGCGGCCCTCAGGGAGCCCCCAGTCTCCAATGAGCCTCTGGCCCTCCGGAGATTTGTTGAAGCCCACACTGGCCCAACGCAACTTCTCTTAGTGTGAGGGCGACTGTTTGACCTCTCATGTGAGCTGTGGGATGAGAGCTCCCTCCACTGCTTGCTCTTTCACATCTGTGATGCAGCAGCGGCAGCTAAGGAAAGGTCAGCCTTGCTTTTTGCAAGGCCTCTTATAGGCATTGAGCTATTGCAAGACCTTGATTCATTTATATAAGTTCATCTTCAATATATTCATTTATGTAAACTTTTGTAAATTTATTCAAATTTTAAATGTAGATTAATTATTTATTTCCCCGGCCCCCGACGCAGTGTCAGAGAGATGATGTGGCCCTCCTGCCAAAAACTTTGGACACCCCTGATCTAGACCAAGTGTTATGGGTGAAGGGAGGAGGTACAGATGCTTTCACTTGGCATGGAGCCACTAGAGGAAGTTATGCCAGGGATCTTAAATTTCTATAGGCATTCTAGGATTGTCAATGCCTGTTCCTTCTGGGCAGGGAGAAGCTCAGAAGGTGTGGCCTTTTCATTAACTGCATCACCATAGAAATGGGGCAGGGAACACCTGCTTAAGCATCTCTCCATCATGCAGCTGTGCCTTGGCCTAGAGCAATCAAATCTCATGATTTCATTTGTAAGTTCATGAATTGTAAAGTGACAAACCGAATAGAAATTATTGTGCTGCAATGGGAACATGAGGAATTTCTTATGTGCCAACTCTTGTCTATTTGCATGGTTCAGAATATCACTGCTTAATTGAAGAAGTTTCTCTGCAGTCTTCAAGGATGTTGAAAACTTCCCTGTCTCCGTGCTGTTGTGGGCACTCAGCATGTCTTAGATCAGCCAGAAATCCAATTAACTCTCCTCAAAAGACACACCATGAAGAAAATGCTTTCAGCAAGTATTGAAGCTTTGTCGAGGGAAACCAGCAAGGTTGTCGCAATTAAAATGCTTAAAGAGGGAAAGAGTTGGCCTTATATCCTGAACTATGAATGCATATCTATGCATGCTTCTGCATGACTTTCGCCTTTTTTCTTTTTTTCTTTTTTGCTGTTGGATCTCCCATTGGTTGACACATACTGTGCCAATGTGTGTATTGGTGTACTGGCAAGAAAAGGAAGACAAGTTAAGACCATTGAACAGCATTGCTGAATCTGGCTGTGAGATTAATCATACATAGAGATGGTTTTTTCGGTGATAATGAAATAAAAACACATAACCACTTTCTGCACTTCTCATTTTTGTTAAAAAAAATAAACCCCACAGTGATTGCAAAATCTGCAATAAAACCAAACCGTTCTCTAATGCCTCAGAGAATATATAGAGAGAACACCTCCACATGCATGTGGCTGCATCTGCTGACCCTATACCACCTATATAACCTACCTAGTATTCTTTTAAAGCAATTTTAATTTATAATTATAATTTATAAAAATGCACCCTTGGAATAAAAACGCATAACACCACTTTCTGCACTTCTAAAGACCGCCCAGGAATACCGGGTGCTGTAGGCTTATACCATAGTCTTTTGAGTCTGAAGGTTGCCAACCAACCAACTGTGGAAAACACCAAAATCTGTGAAGAAATAAAACCATTTTCACCCATCTCTAGGCATACAGAATGTCACTCTCTGTGATTCCCCCCTCTCCTTTTCCTGTAATTGTTAGTTCAGTGATTTGGAAGCTAGTGTGCTAGAATAGCGGTTGCTATTCTTGGTCATTATTTTCATGCTTATGCTCTTTCTATATAAGGGTATTTAATAAACATTAACTATCTCTTTGGGCCAAGTGAAGAAATACATGGCAGTGGAATCTGAGACAGTCTTGACAGTGGCATTGCTTGGAGATCGTAACCTGATTGTCTTGTCAAGATATCATTCTAGGATTTAATAGCACAGTTATTCTGAAATGGCACTTTTCTTGTTCTCTCCGTCCTCCTTCCATTTACAGAAACACAAGCAATATCATAAATATTATCTGGGCCAAATAATATAGAACAATGGATTTAAAGTTGTGTTCTGAGGAACCCTGAAGGTCCTCGGTGAGATCAGTAAATGGCAGATGAGCTTCCCTGAAAGCCAGCTAGTTCACCATTATAAATATTCCCCTGAGAGAATGCACAACCCAGCAAGGACGTTGTTGACCATGCTCTGCTATGCAGTTTCAATGTGCCTGGGCAATGGCATGGCCCAACAGACTAATGACCCATGTGATTACAAAGTGCCTTAGACCTCACCCCCAGTTTCCTGCAACATACAGGAATTCTGTGATGGGCATATAGGGGCTTTACAACAAATTGGTAAGGTAAAGTGTGGGCTGTTAGAGGAAGCTGGAAAACAACTGAAGAACTATGAAAAAAAACTGAACCTAATTCTTTCCCAGAAATTTAAATTCTCTTTCCCCTGTTGTCCATCCCACAGAAAAAAAAAAAAAAATTTGCTCTGAATCTTGAGCTCACATCCCTCACCTTTGTGCATCCAAATTACTCCTCTCTCTTGCACACACAGCCCAATCCCATGCATGTCTACTCAGAATATTTTCCATTATAGTCAATGGGGCTTAATCCCAGTTAAGAGTGGATAGGATTGCAGCCACAGAGAGAGAGAGAGAGAGAGAGCTGCAATCCTAGACACACTTTCCTGGGAGCAAGTTTCCTGGGAGTTTTATTGGGTCTTATTGTTTTAATCATATCCAGTGGTGTTGCTAGGGGGGTGCGGTCCGCACAGGGTGATGCGCACTGGGAAGGTGACACGCTAAAATTGAGGTGGTTAGGAGTAATACCATCATGTTATATACCGTTGGATGCAGAATTTCCAGCAGAATGCAATGCAAAAAACTGGAGTGAATCATATCCTTTCTATCAAAAGTTATTGGCAAAAAAACCTGAAAATCAAAAATGCATGGATCCCAATGGAAAGTGAAACTGAGCCATATTGCAGGTTTACTTGCGAGTAATTGACCTCGCCTTAGTCCATTGGAAAGGGCAGGCCAAGAGGAGTCCAACAACACCAGAATGGTCCTGATCCAATGAATGTAGTCCCGAAAAAAACACCTGAGAAGGAGGTCCCTCCCTCTAAGCTGGCGAATGTATTGAACCCTATGGAAAGTGAAACTAAGCCACATGGTTGTGTTTACTTGTGAGTAAGCAAACATGCCTTGGATCCTGGGCAGGTCAGGCAAAGGGAAATGTGAGGCCACCAGAATGGTCCTGATTTGATGCAACTGGAGCTCAACAAATGCTCCAGAAGGCAGCCTCCCCCCAATAAAAAGAATGAAACAGAGGCTTGACAGCGTAAGGTGAATTTTTTTTTTTCTGTTTTAGGCTGCAATCCTATCCACACTTTCCTGGGAGCAAGCCCAACTGACTATAATGGCATAGGACTGTATTCTCAGACTTGTAAAGCCAGGTGGGTCCTGATAGTGATATGCTTGAAATATACGAACTTAAATTGAACTGGGTACTTGGTAGGGGTGAAAATATTACTGATTCTTTTTTTTTTTTGGGGGGGGGGTGTTATTGCAGGCAGACTACAGAGAAAATTCTCTTGGTGGAACAGGGCTGGCTTTTCCTTTATTTATTTTACTTTAATTATTTATAATTATTTATATTAATTTGCTTTATGATGGATCCTGGACAGATTGTCATTCTAAGAAGTGGGTCCCAGTGCTAAAAGTTTGAGAACTGCTCCAATAAGGTAAGTTGACACCCTGGGGGGAGGTGACACCACTAGTGACCAAAATCACTAAAATCACAGTTTGTAAAAATAATACCATCATGTTATATATCAATCAATGTGTAATTTCATGCAGAATGCGATGAAACAAACTGCCTTGAAATATCTTTATTTTATCAAAAGGTACAGCCAAAAAACCAGTGGGGGTGGGGCGATGATAGATCACCACACCCACCACCTAGAGTGTTGCCCCGCCCACTGCAGGGGGGTGACGTGCTGGCCTCCCGGACCGGGTGACGCGAACCCTAGTGACACCACTGATCATATCTCAGTGTTTAGTCTGGTTGCGACTTCCTACCTCCGCAGAGGCGGGGGACCATTTTCTATGGTCCGCCCCCGGAGGCTAATGGATCCTGAAGGTTTCCTGAGGGCTCTGGGGGATTTCCCCACTGCCAAGACTGGCGTCTCATCTGAGGCCCTGGTTGACCTCTGGAATGGGGAAATGACCAGGGCAGTGGATGAGATTGCTCCGGAGCGACCTCTGCCACGTCGCAGACTCGGAGCGGCTCCTTGGTTCACTGAGGAGCTGCGAAGGATGAAGCGGCAGGGCAGGCGTCTAGAGCGACGGTGGCAGAAAACTCGGGATGAATCCGACTGGACACGGAGTAGAGCCCATTACAGAGCCTATTCCGTGGCGGTGGTAGCAGTGAAGAGATCGTTCTTCTCTGCTACCATTGCGTCTGCTGACAACCGTCCAGCAGAGCTGTTCCGTGTGGTGCGGGGCCTCCTCCATCAGCCCCCCCAGTAGACCAGGAGGAATACACGGTCAGCCGCTGTGATGTGTTTGCGCAACATTTTGCAGATAAAATCGATCATATTCGTCACAACTTGGATGCCACATTGACGGTGTCTGACGATGTCCCCTTGGCAACTGCTTGTCCTGTGTTGTGGGATTCTTTTCAGCTTGTACAGCCTGAGGATGTGGACAGACTCCTTTGGAGTGTGAGGCCATCTGCCTGCCTGCTCGACCCTTGCCCAGCTTGGTTGATAAGAGCTGCCCGGGGTGGGCTGGCTGAGTGGACAGGAAGGGTGGTCAACTCTTCCTTGATGGAGGGGACATTACCACTCGCTTTGAAACGGGCGGTGGTTCGCCCCCTCCTGAAGAAGCCCTCCCTGGATTCCACTGTGTTGGATAACTACCGGCCAACATCCCGTTTCTGGGCAAGGTAATTGAGCGGGTGGTGGCGTCCCAACTCCAGAGGGTCTTGGATGAAGCGGATTATCTGGATCCTTTTCAATCTGGCTTCAGGCCTGGCTTTGGGACGGAAACCGCCTTGATCGCCTTGGTGGATGACCTACGCCGGGGACTGGACAGGGGGAGTGCGTCCCTGTTGGTCCTGCTGGACCTCTCAGCGGCTTTCGATACCATCGACCATGGTATCCTTCTGGGCCGATTGGCCGAGTTGGGAGCTGGAGGCACTGTTTTGCGGTGGTTCCGCTCCTACTTGGAGGGTCGGTCCCAGATGGTGGTGTTGGGGGATGCCTGTTCGACACCCTGGCCCTTGAGATGCGGGGTGCCACAGGGCTCAATTCTGTCCCCCATGCTATTTAACATCTACATGAAACCGCTGGGAGAGGTCATCCGGGGGTTTGGAGTGGGGTGCCATCAATATGCTGATGACACCCAGCTCTATCTCTCCTTTCCTCCAGACTCCAGGGTGGCGGTTGAGGACCTGGAGCGCTGTCTGGAGGCAGTGAGGATCTGGATGGGGGCTAACAAGCTGAAATTAAATCTGGATAAGACAGAGGCTCTCCTGGTTCGGAAATCCTCGATGCAGGTGCTGGACTATCGGCTTGCGCTGAATGGGGTTGCACTCCCTCTGAAGGAGCAGGTCCGCAGCTTGGGGGTCCACCTGGACTCGCAGCTGCTCCTGGATTCCCAGGTGGCGGCTGTGGCAAGGGGGGCCTTCGCTCAGCTTCGGCTGGTGCGCCAGCTGCGGCTGTACTTGGATCGTGCAGATCCACGGTGATCCATGCCTCGGTGACATCGAGATTAGATTACTGTAACGCACTCTATGTGGGGCTGCCCTTGAAGATGGTTCGGAAACTGCAACTAGTGCAGAATGCGGCGGCCCGTGTGGTTACTGAAGGTAGGCGGTTCGACTCTGTCAGTCCGCTTCTCCAGCGGCTGCACTGGCTGCCCATTCGTTTCCGGGCCCAATTCAAGGTGCTGGTATTGACCTTTAAAGCCCTATACTGCTCTGGACCAGGGTATCTTAGAGATCGCCTGCTCCCGTACAATCCGGCTCGCCCTCTCAGGTCATCAGAGAAGGCCTTTTTACAAGTGCTGCCGCCTAGGGAGGTACGTGGGGCGGCTGCAAGAAATAGGGCCTTCTCAGTAGTGGCACCAACGCTATGGAACTCCCTTCCCCTTGACTTAAGAATGGCTCCCTCTCTTGAGACCTTTCGGCAAGGCCTGAAGACCCTTCTGTTTAAACAGGCCTTCTGAGTTCTTGGCCTTTTAACATCTTTTAACATCTTTTAATATTTTTTACAGGCCTGATTCTTTTATGACTTGCTGCTGCTCTATGCTCTTTTTACCTATTTTTTACTCTGACTGCTGTTTTTAGTATGTGCTAATATGTTTTTATTTGTTTTTAAATTGTTTTTAATATGTTGTAAGCCGCCTTGAGTCCCTTCGGGGAGAAAGGCGGGGTAGAAATAAAGTTGTTATTATTATTATTATTATTATTATTATTATTATTATTATTATTATTATTATTATTATTATTTAGCATTATTCTATCATTTTATTTGTAAGCCGCCTTGTGTGCCCTTAGTGGGGTAGAAAGGCGGGATATGTATAAATAAATAAATATGTATAAGGGGAATGTACAATGTGTAAACAGTTGCATGCAAAGTTGAAAGTAGAAGCATTTTTCTGACAATGTGCTAATTTTCACTGTTGTAGTGCAGGCTTACTGTGTGATTCTCAAATGACGTAAACCAGTCTGCATGCCGGTTCTAAAAAACCAGCTGATTAAAAAAACAACAACACACCACTGGTTAAAAAAATGGGGAGGGGGCTTGTCAAATTGCTGCAGAAGTCTAACATTGTTCCCCCCCCCCCCGGCTAACCTTTGTCTCCTTTTATGCAAGTGCTGGTTTGCACTGCCTTCCAAATTTTTTTTATGAATCCTGCTTCTGCCAGAATGGCCAGTGGTCCTCTCTATGCTCACAAATCTGGGTTGCGCACGTGAATGGGTTGTGCACATGGACTTCAGCCTATGAACCAATGCCTTAACTCTGGACCGTGGGCAACGGTGGCTCCAGGGTGTTGTGGGCCTTGGGATAAAACCCTGATGTGCCCCCACCATAGCATCCCCACTTGATCCTTGAAAGTACACTGGGTAATTCCACTGCCACTGGTACTGAGCATTCAGGGGTTGGTCTTTCCAGGTAGACCTTCTGATAAAAGCAATTTTCAACCTTTTTCATCTCATGGCACACTGACAAAGTACTAAAATTGTCGAGGCACAATTGACAAGGTATGCTGGTAGTGGGCTCACATTCCCCAATGGCCCTACTAACTAACGACCCTCCTCAAACTCCGGCGTCACACCTGCGGACCATTCGTGGCACACCAGTGTGCCACAGTGGTTGAAAATCACTGCTCTGATGGGTGTAGGCTCTTGGCCTCTGATTGATCTCTTTTGCCATCCTGAACAATCGTCTAGTAAACTATTTGAACTTATGAATAGGTTCAGCCTTCTGCCATTGTTTTACCTATTTGTGTTGACCTAAAGTTCAGCTCTGCTACGAACCATCTGCAGAGAACATCTTTCTCCTTTTAAACAATGAATAGTTCTGGCAAGACTGTCTCCAAATAGCCTTAAACTCCCCCCCTTAAATAGCAGGGCTACACTACCCAGGGACTGTCCTAAAGCAATGGCATAGCACTGCCCTAGGTCAGTGACTCTAGCAGAGAGGTTGGGACCTGAAACAAAGAGGTAAGGAGTGGGGACCTTCATGAGAACTATTGAACTAAATATTGTACTGTAGTTCAGAGATAGCAAATTATTTTCTTTATCTCAATACTGTGTGAATCTTTAGCTCAGCTTCTTATAGCATCCAATGAGTTCACTATTTTTTAAACATGACAGGGTGCTAGGAAGTCTGGCATATATTGTTCCTTCAAAAAATTCCCACCATCAGCGTACATAGGAATGCCCACACACAAATTAAAATTGGCAGGAAGTTTCTCAGGCTTAATTAGACATTTTAGAAATGAACCGTGCAAAAAGCAATATTGTTATTATCATGAGGGTTGTTCCTTTTCATCTTTCCTCTGTTTATAATGAACTGTTCCATCCCTTCCTACACATGCACGTCATTTACCACTTACTATCAAGCAAAAGAACACAAGCACTGTAAACTGTGTATGGGAAATTGGATGACCAACCCTTCTTCCTTTTTAGTAATAGGTAATAATGCAAGATTGCCAGCCGTTTTATGAGCTGGAGAGAGCTGTCCGGAATCAAACATTCCCACCCTTTTACCTAGACCAAGTGGCATGACTGGAGGGGCTGAGCCAAAATAGCTCTCTTCTTTGTGCTCAGGAGACACTCCAGTCATGTCAAAAGACACCTCACTTTCTGACCATGTTCTGTCACTTCTTGTGATCATTTTTGTTTGCTATTCATTTCAATTATCCTCAATCTCACAGTGCAGTCCTAACTTTGCGCCAGTACAGCCAGGCCGCATGGCCTGCGCTGTACTCAACGCACAGTTGGAGTAGGCTCCAGATCATCTTGGGGTAAGGAGATATTTTTCCCCTGTGTCAAACCCCAGTCTTCCCTATGAGGTTACTTGAATCTGCACCAGCTGCACAAATCCAATAAGCCCAGGTAGGGCTCTGAGGACTGAAAGTGGGGGTTAGGATACGGCATGCACTGCTGCTGCCAATCCCATCACTCTGCAGGGCCTGATTTGCCCCAGACCGCTCTCCCCCCACCCAAGAATGCCCCCTCCCCACCTCCACATCACCCCTCCGTTACCCTCTCCTACGCCCCCATGCCACCTGTCACAACCTGTGGCAGACAGCATGGGGATTGGACTCAGCATTGGCAGGCTGGTGCATGTTGTTGCCCACTTTTGAGTTGGCACAAATATGCCTTATGCAACACTTGAGAGCCTGCACAGGTCCACTTTAGAACTGGGCTACCCATTGCCTTCAGTAACATCACCATGAGCTGGAGAGGGTTGTCCAGCAGCACATGACAGCATCACCACTATATGATCCCTGACTGAATAGGGACCAGTAATGTGACTGTCTCGACATTGCCTTGGGTGTTTTTGGATAGAGAAGCGTAAACAGCTGCTATCTAGGGAAAGTAAGAATACCAACAGCCATTAAAAATGGTGCCAAGCAGGATTGAAAAAAGGTGAATCTCCACCCATTTGACCAGAAAGAATTCTGAGAAGAAGTTTGCACCCCACCAAAAACAATAATTTTCACTCCAGACTGAAAATGGAGTTTATTCCGCTTGGCTTTACACAGCTGTGTGATCTGCTGAGTACTGCAGATGGGCAGCCCAATCCTGAGCTGCCCGGGGTGCGCAGCTGCAGCGGCGCTGAGAATGGCTGCAGCCGCATCCTGCGCACCTCAGCCTGCCATGGGCGGCGCCTTGGGTAAGGGAAGCAGCCCCGTAACTTTCGACCCCTTCCCCTGGGTAAGGGAAGCAGCCCCACAATGGGGCTACTCACTTTACCGCTGAGTAAGGTAAAGGCGTTCGTGTAGGGCACTGAGCCCCACACGAACGCCTTGGATCCGGTGGAGTGGAGCGCCACAGGACCTGCCTCCCTCCCTCCTCCCAGCATGCCTCCCACCCACCCTTTCTCTGCTTCCTGCCTTCCCGTCAAGCCTCCTCCTCACCTTCGCCCTCTGCCTGCCTCCCTTCTCCCTGGAACACCTCTTCCCCGCCACCCTCCCCGCCCCCGCTTACTGTGCTGCAGCTTGGCAGTCCATGAGACCGCCGAGCAGCGGAGGATGGGCGCTGGCCCGGCAGTAAGCCTCACAGATGTACCTTATGGCATGTTTGTGACAGTGCGCTCCGGCGGAAAGCTGGAGCACCAAGCTCAGGATTGGGCTCTAAGACAACTTCACTTTAAAGAACATGGGAGCAGAATTGGCATCCATGTTTTTCACCTAATGTGAGATTGGAACTGGGATCCCTCTTCATGAGAATTATTTGCAGAATCTTGAGAGAAGGCCAAAGAGTTTTGATAAGATGAGCAAAATTTCTCAGAGGACTGTGCATATCTCAAGGTTGTCACCAGATTTCACATACAGTGAAGTTCTAAACAAATTTGGAAGTTCCTCTTCTGACTGATACTTCTTGACTCCCAGCAACGTAACTTTGAAAATGTAATTAATTAGTTAAGGTCATCTTTCTTCAACAGGTAGAATAACTGGGATTTTATTTGACAGATTGAGGGGTGTGTGTGTGTGTGTGTGTACAACTTTGTAAGACATCAATTTGTCATAAGACATCAATATGAAATAAATTATGCAACAATGTCAGTGCCCAGTGATTATGTATACTACATAAAAACAAAGAACTACTTTTTTTGTTAAAAGAGCAGAATTTTTTGGCAGCTAGCCTTAAAAAGTAAAGGCAGAGATTTATCTTTAAGCATTTAATCCTTAAACTGTTTGAAAATAAAATGCTTTGCACTGTGGGTGGGGAGAGTTGGTGGATTTCCAACCTTGGCTGAAAACCTGTGCCCTTTCAGCAGGTACTTTAGGCTCTCTTTTCAACATGTCATATATTTACTCTAGCTGAAAACTTAAGGAAGGCTCACCGTAAAGCAAAAGTAAATGCTCCTTATTACATGAATTGCCCATCTAACAACAACTTGTGCCTTGAAAATTGCTCCCTGCCCAAACAGAATATGATGTGACTTGAGAATTCCTTGCCAAAATGCAGCATACTTTTACATAAGAAAGAGCACACATAGTGATGATGTGCACACATAAGGATGATGTCCTTGCCTGAGATCTTGCTCTTTCTTTTAGAAAAATTAAGAATTCAACTATACAAGCAAATTAAAAATTAAAAAAAACTCCAAAAAAATTCTTTGAAGGATGGCAGTGTATTTGCCCACAGTGGTTTTTTTTTTTTTAATTATTAAACACTTTTAATTGGTTTTCTATCAAAAATACACCCTACAGCCCAACGTCTCTCTCTCTTCTCTTGGCCATCCAATATTTCATTCCATATTTCTGTATTCTGAGGAAGTACTGGATTTTCCCCATACCATCCTTTTCACTATTTCATGGTTTCACTCTAGTCAATACTTAGTAACTCCTGAAATTTGATGAAATTAAGAGATTTTCTAGAATTCTCAAACTGGGCGCTCACATTTTGAAGCAGCTTTCATTTACTTGTAGTCATTTTGGTCTTTACCCCATACGCACTATTGTTCATGTACATATTGTTAAAACAATGCCAAAGAGCAACCTTTTATTTAATACGGATTATTACTTAACTGTGTTTATATAGTTTACTGATGTGCATATGCACTTTGTGCACTGACAAAATAACAGACAAAAGAAACTTGACACAACTGTGTGTACAATTCCATTGTGATTTTTTTGTTTTGCACCATGGTACCAGTTCAATAAATGTTCATGGAGTATCAGTAAAATACTATATAAAAAGAATGCTGATGAAATCTTATGATCAGAGCAAAGTTGTCTTTTTTTTTTTTTTTTTTTTTTTGCAGTGTTTTATCAGTACTCACAAGCACATCAGTAATGCTGATGGAGGGGATGAAATGAATGAATGGAATGAACTGAAACTGCAGCTACTAGCATATATACAAGATTCTGTACAAAATTCAGAAATAAAACACTAAGCAAGGAACGAAATGGAATGCATCGATTCCACTTTGGAAACAAGACCAGATAATTTGAAAACTCAGACATTTCAGAAGAAATTTGGGTAAGGAAAATGTTAGAACATTATAAATTAGTGTAATACCCATCATCATTACAGGTGTTATTTGTGGAAATAGAGTGTATATATTGCAGGGAACCCCCCCCCCCGTGTGTGTGTGTGTGTGAAATGAAGCTCTCTGCCTTCTTTGCCCTGAGTGACTTAGCAACCCTCATGCATTAGTAGAGACCGAAGTGCAAGTTGTCAAAGGAGACTGGCAAGCTCATCCCCTCTGCATTATCCCCAAGTGCAATGCACTACTTCTCACCTTTGGAATGAATGGTACCTGTTCTGTTATATGGAAAAAAGTAAGGAGGTGTACACTCAGGAGGACAATATTGGTATTGCTCCTGAGAAGCCCAGAATGCAGTTCATTTGTTTTATTCTGAAAATAAAACTGAGAACCAAGTCAGTCCTTATCAGCATAGCCTTAGCCTAGATGTCATTTTCTGGTCAATCTAGAGAGTGTGCTGGAATCTAGGAAATGGCCAATTCAGGCATAGCTAGCCCAAAGGTTTCATATTGCCAATGGCAGAGGCTAATGGGGAATTGCACTTTCCCTTTTCTGAGGAGAACTCTAAAGCCAACACAAACACAGTCCTACATATATACTAAGGGCTCAATCCTAACCCCTTATGTCAGTGCTTTCCAGCACTGACATAAGGGCAATGCAGCTCCGAGGGAAGGGAACAAACATTCCCTTACTTTGAGGAGGCCTCCGAGAGTGACACCCAACTGCAGGACACAGCACACGTCCCATTGGCACCGCTATGCCATTGCTGGAAAGCACTGACATAAGGGTTTAGGATTGCGCCCTCAGTCCCCAATGTATGTACTAGTTCTGTTCCAGAAGTCTATCTGGAGGTCAGAACATGCTTACCTTGAAACAGTTACTGCACCCCAAAGGATGTTCTGCTTATGTGCAAAAGTGCCGACAACTGTCTGTAAGGGTAGATGTATGTGAGTCGGACGTCTGTAACTCAGGGAGCCAGTGTAATCCACTTGCATAGTTTGCAATGTGATCCCCTGGAGTTTTTTATTTGAAGCCTGGAGTTCCTGCTATTGAGAAAGTGAAAAAGCAATTTGGCATGGTAATAGGGCTGCAGATTGGGGGGAAAAATGGGGAAGGTCCAAAGTATATGCAGATCTCTGAACAGGGCCATTTGTTTCTCAACTGAGCAGGCTAGCAAGGTTTCTGGATGTTGTGCAAGAGCTGTGCACTGCACACTATAAGAATTTGCTATCAGTGTCTTGTGTGAACAGTCATGTCAGTGTAGCTAGCCTTGGTCACTGCTTAATAAATGCAGTCTGTGTGGTTGATATAATTTCCCTGAGTCATGCAGAGCCTGTGAGCACTTAGATACTTTATTTATGGTCACAGACGCAACATCCTGTGAGCAATTGCATGTATAATCCCTGTGTTTGGATGATGAAGTCAACTAGATTGTAATAAACCAGTTACTAGGGGAAACCTGCCCCTTAAACTGAAAAAGGTGAGCGTTCTGTTCAGTATGTTGCTAGCTGATTGATTTTTGTTTTCAGAATCTTACAATTGCATTTGATATTGTCATTGTCCCTGAAGTAGTAACCTCTCCCAAGTAAATGAATAGCGGAAATGGTGCTTGCTAACATATAGACACAGTTCCAAAGAAAGCTGCTTAGAAACAGCTGCATTTATACATGTGTTGATGCATGAAAGAAATAGTTAGGGAATACTATGGTAATAGCAGTTATAAACATGAAATGAAATGTGACATCTAATAACTACTGTCATGCTGTAAGTTTAGGCATTAAACAGGAAGTTGGTCTATTAATCAATTTCGTGTAGAAAGCTTAACCATGAGTGTACTGTTTCTGGTCTTCACAAAAACCTAGTGTGAGAGAAACACAAAATTTCCATAGATTTTGTCCTATGAGGACTTGCTGTTGAGATATATTCTGAAAACCCGGACAAAAATCCAATATTAAAACTCTGGAGAATCTTCATACAAACTTTGAATTCTTAATACAGTATTGACTCTTAAAGACTGCAGTGGAACACTTCCTGGGTGGATTCAAGTCATAGACCATGTACTGGTGTCCCTGTTGCCCCAGACAAGTCCCATACATAAGGGAAAACCAGATAAGATGCACAGTCAATTCAAGGAAATGGAAGGATTTTTCTCCAATGCATAAGCTCACATGAAGTCTATTTGATTTCTGAAAATGGCTCTTGCTTCAGTCTGAAATGATCAAAAATGGTTCTGATGCTCTTCCAAAGTGACACAATACATACTGACTCCACAGAATGCTCTTTACATCAACCCTCTTCTTGCTGGGTGGTGGGGGAGGGGGGGAGGAGGCAGCTGATAAGAGAGCAAGTGGTTGTGGAGCCATCATCAGCCCAGTGAGGAAGTCCCACCCGTTGGACTTACCAACTTCCAGGGGCAGGGGTATTTTCCAAGGCCAACCTATGGCTCCACCCTGACACTGGTCACCACAGAGGGCTCATTTTGTCAGCTTTCTGCTTTATGGGTGAGAGAGGAGAGGAGCCAAACAGCAAAAGACAGACAGAAAGGTGATGGTGGAGATTGGTATAGAAGCCCTGCCCCCTTGGTCATGCCAGCTTCCAGTGGGAGTTATTTCCCTGGGCCAACCCACAGGGTAGGGTGCCCTCAAAGGGGACACCAAAGGGAATGTTTTCTCTTTGGATCATCCCTTTGGGACAGTCATGATGGCCCCTATCCTTGACCACATTTTTGTTCACTACTTAGGGTGGTGATTCAAAGGAGAGATGGCGGAGGGGTTGGACTGGCCAGTCCAGAAGAAAGAAAGTTAGTAATACAGGTGTGCACCACTCAACAACCGTTCACTTAATAATGAACTTGTATGTGACAGTGGTCAAAGTACAATAAAGGTGCTCTTAATGAGGCAATTGCGATTCCCATAGCCTGCAGCAGAGTGTCTGTTTGCACAACAGAGAGGCTCTTAATGCAAAGAACAGGCAATCTATCTCCAGTAGCCTGTGCAGGCAGCTAGTGCCTTTACACAACAAAGGCAATAAACTGAACTAAATGTTCACTTAATGACCTAATTGCATAACAGCAGGGATAGGAGAACGTGCCAGTTAACTGGCACACACCTGTATACAGATTATCCCACTTCTTAGACCTCTCCCTAGCCTTCAGACCACCAGTGACCCTAAGCACTGATCCCTCTAGCCTGAAACTCTGGCCTCAACTTAACATCAAGTCAGGAAGAGAATGCTAAGTCTTCCATATAGTCTGCAAGCTTTTTCTTGATGAACTTTCAGTGGAGTTCAAATGTTTTTTCTTCTTCTGTATCTTTGGGTCCAAAAACAAAAAAGCCAGGCAATGCAATATCATATTAATCAATCAAGACAAGAACCCATGTACTGTATATTTTAGCATCGGAACTGCTTGTCTCCTTTAAAATAAACTAGAGAGATAAAGTTCTTTTGCAGGGCTCACACTGTGCAGCTTGAAGCTTGTCTGGGCCAAGGTCTGTTGAGAGACCATGTGTGGTGGAAGATGTGGAAATACTGAACGCATCACATTTTGATTTAGTGGCTATAAATTTGAGACTCAGGAAGACTAATCTGCTACTGAGACTGTAGGCTTGCAACAGTGCTAATATTTTCTCCTCTTAAGCAAGCTGTCTCCCTTGTCTTTTTCCCATACAGGGAAAATCTATTCGAGCTTAAGAGCTAAGAGACTGGTGTCACTAGTGCTGTAAAAAAGTTACTTTCAGCATGTGATCAGGCTCAATGTGCTTGGTTTTTTCATTCTGTACTGAGCCCCCATGGCATCTCCCACCTAAGAACATAAGAACAGCCCCACTGGATCAGGCCATAGGCCCATCTAGTCCAGCTTCCTGTATCTCACAGCAGCCCACCAAATGCCCCAGGGAGCACACCAGATAACAAGAGACCTCATCCTGGTGCCTTCCCTTGCATCTGGCATTCTGACATAGCCCAATGGTGTGTTGGGTGCTACACCACTACTAGAGCAGAGGATCAGAGGTTGACCCAACCATCTGATAGCAGTGTTTCCTAGTCAAAAGTGTGCAGCTCAAATTGGAGCCCTGCACAGCTCCCACCACAGAGCTCCAGAACTTGGTAGTGATTTCATTACTGAGCGCTCCAGAGCTGTCCACACACAACTCTGTTAGGGCCCTGTAAAAATTACAGGGAACATTGATAGTCTATCC
Source organism: Tiliqua scincoides (assembly GCF_035046505.1). Classification (NCBI taxonomy): domain Eukaryota; kingdom Metazoa; phylum Chordata; class Lepidosauria; order Squamata; family Scincidae; genus Tiliqua; species Tiliqua scincoides. Next base: position 65,445,906 of record NC_089825.1, on the reverse strand, counting down.
CTAACCTGGCTGACCCTTAATGCCACTCCTTAGTGTAATAAACTCACCTACCCTTATGTAGGGCAGGAGTGTAAATCCAAAAGTTTGCTGAAGCTGTGACCACTGGAGTATAAGGGGATTGAAAGTCCATGGCCTGCCCAGGAAAAGCATCCACTGCTGTTCATTCTCCAAGACTGCCTTGTGGGCCAAATAGCCAATGTATTTGAACCAACTCTGTGGTCAATGATTCTTGTTAAGTCAACAATGCAGGAGCCTGTTGCCAAGCAACAAGTGGTCCAACCTCTACTCTGTTCTCCTGTGGTCCAGCGTGGCTGCTGACTGTCTAGGCATGGGAGTGAAGACCTGTGGTTGATGAATTTTTCAACCTCAGCTGTAGGCACAAATGAAAATGTGAAGCAGGAAACCGGACAAGAGCATGGATGAATTCAGAATGGGTAATTCTGTGTTTTGAAACATTTGATGAGATTTGGGCCAGAGTATTAAGATCGTTAGCAAATTACTCCAATGCTCCAACAACAAAAACAACTCTTTGCAAACTGATACTTTCTCATCTCCAAATACAGTGTGGACTTACTTTTCAGGGCTCCCATTCATTATAGATGACTGGTAGACATCAGGTGGATGTAGTCCAGTGAGGGGCTATCATTGAAAGCCAGTAGGGAGGAAGTATATGAGAGGTTAGGAGAGAAAGAAACCCCTGTTTGGTCCCTGATGCAAGGAGCACTTATCTCATAAAACTGACTGGCAATATGTAGGCACATTGGTCAGTTCTCTTTTCTTCATCCAGGCAGCATGAGGTAACCATGGTGACACACACACACACACACACACACACGCAGAGGCAGAGAAAAGGAGCATGTGATGCTCAGTTCCTCTGTTTCTGTCAACGAGATAGGCAGCAATTGTGTGTGGGCCCATTGCCCATCACTATTGTTCTTGGTGAAATTGGTGTGCACAGAGAAGCAGCTGGCAAGTAGGCACAACTTCAATAATTTTGTCAGAAGATCAGCAATATGAGTTCCTTAAGAACTCTTGAATGAATGCCGTCCTCCTGGATCTTGTAGTGCCTTTCCTAATCAACACAACCACAGACTCAGGAAATGGCCAGGCTGGATAGCCTAGTGATCTATCACAGCCCAACAGCTGTGACAGCACACCAAGGGCTTGGTACACTTGCTGTTCTATGGGAAGGACCCTTCACCCTGTGGTAAAGCACATGCTTTGCATGTGGAAAATCCAAGTTTCAGTTCTGGGAAAGACCTCTGACTGAGATGCTGGAGAATCACTACATCAGAGTAGACACTATAAGACAGCTTCACCCAGCAGGTTTCCTAGAAGCAACAGCCTGATGTTGGGGATCTTGCGTTTGTGTATAATGTGTAGTTAACTCCTCTGACTCTTTCAGTGTTGTCAGATCTAATCTAATGTCAAGATTCTGAAAAATAGTACTGGAGTGTTGATGCGGGCTTAACAGTGTATAATAGCTGGAGCCATTCTGAGTTCAGCGAACTTAGGGCCCAATCTTGAACTCTCTCAGCAACGGCGCTGCGCTTCAGCACCAGCACTGGGTGTCACAAATGTGCCGTAAAGCACATCTGCAGCATTTGGAGAGGAGGGACTGCCGGTTCTGGTCCAGCACCAGTTGGCACTGAGCCTCAGCACCGCTTGGAGCGCCATCTGGCTCTCCAGCAGTAAGTAATTTTGGGGCAGGAAGGAGGTGGAGAGTGGGCAGAACAGGGTGGGTAGAGGAACCGGAGCAGGAGGGAGAACACCAGATCCTGAACTCTGTGTCGTGCTGGAAGGCCTGCTAGGAAGTCTCTCAAGTCTGCGCCAGCAAAATAGCCGGCACAAACTTGAGAAGACCCATTGCAGAGCGTGGGGCTCCCCCCAAGGAGACCTCTGCCAGCCTTGGTGGCACAGCTGGATGCAGCAGTAGCCGTTTAGGCACTGCTGAACCCAGTGGAGCCGCCGGCTTCAGGACTGGGCTGTAAATGAGAGCCAACTTTTGGCATCAGCGCATTAGTGTGGAAAAATGATAGGAATTAGCTAGCACTCTTTCGCAGCCATAACCTCATTTATGCAATGCAATATCTAATGTTATTAATGAGATTAATTTGGAGCCACCACTCCCTTCCTCTCAAATATATTAAACAAAGCAAGTGAAATGCCTACTCCACACTTGGAGCTATGGCTCTCAACTGGTTGATGTGTGGGAACTGGCAAACAGGTCAACTACTGTTGAAATCCTACAGATCAGGGGTGATTATGCAGAAAGCTCTGGCTGCATGAGCTGAGGGTCATTGCCGCATGCTTAAGTAGATGTTTTAGAAAATAGGCAGAGAGTGGATTAAAATACCAGTGTATGAATATATATATATTCATATAAATAAATACATAGTTCCACCCCTTCACTTGTAATCTTACCCTGATTCTTGATCATAATAGCGTGTGACAGAATATTGGGAGGGTAAGATAGTATTGTGAACTGGCTTTTTTCTATGTAGATAATGATCTTACCACAGAAACAAGCTTTCTATCACGATTTCTCTTCAAACAGAAATATTTTTCCTAGTCAGTTCACACATTTAACTAGCAGCAAGAAGGTGTTGGGAAATGAAGCAATGAGAAATTGAGTGACATGTAAGCATGTGTGAATAAGTCTTAGGTTACAAAGGATGTCAGGGCAGAGGGTGTCCTTCCTCCCTTTTTTTATGGGACAAATTTAAAAAGAAAAACCACCAAAACTCATCAAATGGCTCTCTGCCTTGACCACCCAGAACATTTCAGATGAGCCTTCATATTTCCAAATTGTAATAATAATAAATACACTTAGTAACATCTTTGGAATTTATTATTATAAATAAGTCTCCATGTCCTTCTCAATGATTCCACTCTCACTTCAACAGACAGACCTGGGTTTATTTCATAGACGTGACTTGAGAAAGTAACATTATCATTTTTCTAAAGGTACTTTCAACAATCAGCTTCCAAAAATTATCATGGCTTGCCAAACCAGAGCAAATGATGCCAAACAGGATGGAAAAACCACGGAAAAATAGATTTAAAGACCCCCTTCCAGGTTTCTTGCCCATCCATTACTCCTAATGGAATAAGGTTGTGCCTTGACATCTGCAGGTGTTTGATTCTGGGACTATCTGCTGATACCATAAAATGTGTTAAATAAAAACTGTTTTAAAAAATTAGAACAAGTATGTCCCTTTACAATTGTGGTTTAAAAACAGCTTTTCTTGCTGTTGCAGAAAGATAGTCAGCTATTAGAAATGCAAAGGACCCCCTTCCTTTGCCTGGCTCAGCTGAAGAATGGAATGATTGCTTGCATGACTGTCTCTCTACAACAGTAAGAAAAGCAGTTTTTTAAAACTGTGATTTTGAAGAGATGCATTTTTCTCCTCCTTCTCCAGGGAGCAGCACATTCCTTCTCATTTGCAGCGGCCATTCGTGTTGAGTCAAATCCGTGTATAAAAAATCAGTGTATAACAAGGTTAGACCTGTATTTAAATAATAAATATGGAATGGAGTTGATCGTATTGTGGGAAGACCAAGGCAGTGTTTTCTGCTTGTCATTTTTGATGAGAAGAACCTTATGCAAGGCCCATTGATGAGCATTTGCTTGGTTATGGGAGTCAACCACTCCAGAATGTATCACGTGGTGATTCACCTGAACGTAGGAGCAGCATTCTGATTGACTGCTTTTGTGATCATCCTGCTCACGGGGAGACAGGGATAAGCAGGGAGATGGTCCAGTTTGCAGGCGACACTAAACTTTTCCAGGTGGTGAACACCAGAAGCAATTGTGAAGAGCTCCAGAAGGATCTCTCCAAACTGGGAGAATGGGCAGCAAAATGGCAGATGCGTTTCAATGTAAGTAAGTGTAACGTAATGCACATTGGGGCACAAAATCAAAACTTCACATATAGGCTAATGGGTTCTGAGCTGTCTGTGAGAGATCTTGGGGTGGTGGTGGACAGGTCAATGAAAATTTCAACCCAATGTATTTATTTATTTTTCACATTTTTATACCGCCCTTTCTCCAAGGAGCTCAGGGCAGTGTACACAGCTGCTCCCCTCCTTTTTGCCCTCACAACAACCCTGTGAAGTTGGTGAGGCTGAGAGAAAGTGACTAGCCCAAGGTCACCCAGGAAGCTTCATGACTAAGAGGGGATTCGAACCTGGCTCTTCCAGGTCTAAGTCCACCTCCCAAACCACGACACCACCCTGGCTCTCAGTGTGCGGCAGCAGTGAAGAAGGCCAATTCCTTGCTAGGGATCATTAAAAAGGAGATTGAGAATAAAACAGCTAATGGATATGGAATTGTTATAAAAACAGATTCTACAGTAAAATTCCACTCTCCACTTAACAGTGGAGAGTACAATACAGAAAGATAAATGGTTATTATATACAGGTTGAGACTAATTATTCATGTGGGTTCCATTCCAAGCACTCACGCGCATAAAAAAACGCACTATAGCAAATCAATTTAAAAAACAGTTTCTTTGCTCCAGTGATTGAAAAACAGCCTTGCTGACCTTTTGACTCTAAGATAAGAGTAATTAAGAAGACAATCCATCAGCAATTCACTCAGCCCCTCCCTTCACTGATGCAAACTTTCTTTCACTAGGATTCGTTGGGGGAAGGGAGGGGTCCGAAGGAGAGAGAAGGATTGATGGATTGTTAGCCTACTGCCCTCTCTCTCTCTCTCTCTCTCTCTCTCTCTCTCATATTAAGGAGGCTGTTGTTAAAGGATTGTTCAGTTTTTAAAACTGATTTTAAAGGGATGCATTTTTCCCCTTCTCCAGGGATCAGCACATTCTTTCTCACTTGCAGGGGCCATTCGTGTTGAGTAAAATCCGTGAATAAAAAATCCGTGCATAAATAGGCTGGACCTGTAGAAATGTAATAAATTTCACACAAGGACAATGTAAGTTGAAGTCTTGAAGAAGAATTGCTAGAAGAGGATTTTAACTGTCAATGGTTCCTATAGGATCAATTATATGTAAGATTTAAAATTGATAAATTATATCGATTTGAAGAGGGAGAGTCAATAATGGAACAACAATTAAAAGCAGAAGAGCAGGTAATCTCTAAAATACGTAAATTGTTCTTGAAATTTGAAACGGAAGATGAACAGCTTAAAGAGTGCGTGATTCAAGGTGCGAAGAATGTGGGTCGTGAACTTTCAATGGAAAAATGGGAAAATTATGAACAAAGCAAATAAAATTTACTCTGAATGTCAATATTAAGAAAAATGTATATAAGATATTTTTAGATGGCATATGACAACAAGCAAATTAGCAAAAATGTATGAACGTATGTCAAAAAGGTGTTGGAAATGTAAAAAAACAGGGGGGAACCTTTTGCCATATGTGGAGGACATGTTCTAAAGCAAAAAAATATTGGTCACAGATATATGCACAGATATGGTTGATTTGAGAAAACAAATGTACAATTGAAACCTGAAGTATTTTGTTGGGCACAATACGTGAATTTTGTTCTTATATATGATATGTGCAACTAGAATACTTTAGGCACAGTATTGGAAGACCATGGATATACCATCGATTGAAGAATGGTGGACAAAAGTTATGGACTTTGCAGAAGTGGATAAACTTACGACTTTACTTAAAGAGAAATCAGCAAAAACCTTTATGAATAACTGGAAACCAATCATTGACTTTTTGCAAGACAGAGAGAGTAATGATTGAGGGCACAATCCTAAACAACTATCCAGCACTGACATAGCTATGCCAGTCTGGCATGCACTGCGTCCTGCAGCGGGGAAGCAGTCAGGGGGGCCTCCTCAAGGTAAAGGCATGATTGTTACCTTACTTTGGGGCTGCATTGTGGCTAGGTCAGTGCTGGAAAGTTGGTTAGGATTGCGCCCTTAATGAGTTTTGGATTTGAAGATTAGTCATAAGAGGGACTGTTGGAAATTTAGCTTTTGTAAGGGTAGAAATTTAGATTATTAATATAAATGCAGTAAGTAATTAGAACTTTTTGGCTTGCTACACTGTTAGCGATATTTTATGCAGTTTTTTTTTCTTTTTTCTTTTCTATTTTCTTTGTTTTTTTATGTATTTTTTGTATTAATGTTTGTTTTTTTAATATCATTAGAAATAAAATAAATATACAATGAGAATAAAACAGCTAATATTACAATGCCATTGTACAAGTCGATGGTATGTCCATACCTGGAGTGTTCAGTTCTGGTCACCTCATCTTAAAAAGGACATAGTGGAACGAGAAAAGGTGCAGAAGAGAGTGACCAAAATGGTTACTGGGCTGTGGCACCTCCCTTACGAGGAGAGGCTACAGCATCTGGGGCTCTTCAGTCTAGAAAAAAAGGGAGAACATGATTGAGACATACAAAATTATGCAGGGCATGGACAGAATGGATAGAGGGATGTTCTTTTCCCTCTCACACAACACCAGAACCAGGAGACATCCACTAATATTGAGTGTTGGGAGAGTTAGGACAGACAGAAGAAAATATTTCTTTACCCAGTGTGTAATTAGTCTGTGGCGCTTCTTGCCACAGGATGTGGTGATGGCATCTGGACTAGATGCCTTTTAAAAGGGATTGGACAAATTTCTGGAGGAAAAGTTCATCACAGGTTACAAGCTGTGATGGGTATGTGCAACCTCTTGATTTTAGAAGTAGGCCACCTCAGAATACCAGATGCAAGGGAAGGCACCAGAATGGAGGTCTCTTGATGCCTTGTGTGCTCCCTGAGGCATCTGGTGGGCCGCTGTGAGACACAGGAAGCTGGACTAGATGGGCCTTTGGCCTGATCCTGCAGGGCTCTTGTTATGTTCTCGGCTAGCATAGCCTCTTAAGCATCCTCAGACAAGGAGATAATTTTGTGTGTTCACCTGTTTGTGTGTTTGCAATGGGGAAAGTTGACCATGGCCAAAATCCAAAGACCATCTAGCATGCCTGAGAATTTTGGATATTTAAATTCTTTCTCTTTAAACAACAGACGCCTCTCCCATGCTATGTCCCCAAGTGCTTTTGAAAATCCAGTTTCAAAGAATAGATTGCATGCAGTGTGAGGGGTTGCTGTTTGAGGAACATAAACCTAAGTCCCCTTTGAGCACACGGAACTAGTTGTGCAGTTCTTTGCATCCCAGACTTCATAAATCAGAACTTATATGTATCATTCTAATAGGTAATAAAAAGCTGGTGGAAAGATGTACTTTTGTGCTAAGAAAGTTGCTTTACCCCTTTCAGCTCTATTGTGGACCATTTCTCTACAAAAATAGGAATTTCTCCAAAGGCATTTGTTTTTACAAGCTTGCAATTGTCTCTTCTTGACATGTCAATGAAAAACAGTGCGTACTTTGAACCAAATGTCTGTCTTTGTTGACAGAACAAACAGCAACACAATGATTACACTTGGAGGCCTTAATCTTTATTAGGAAAAAAACTACAGCCTAGTTTGCACGTCTTGACATTTGCTATCAGTATCATGCCAATTTCTTCAGACTCTTCTGATTCTCCTCTGGTCTGGTGCAAGCTTTGCTGTTGATCTTCAGCTGTTAGGTCACAGACATTAAGTTGGTTAATGGAAGCTGCACTGTGATCATTTTCTTATTTTTTAATGAGAAGGAGAAAGCATGAGAGAGACAGAGGGAAATGCTGGAGAGAAAAAAAGGGAGTAGGAAAAACATAGAGAGAGAAGACAGACAGAAAACAATGAAATAGGGGTCCCAAGCTGCAGAGTCTGAAAGGACGTCCCCAGACCTAAAAAGACTGAAATGCCACTGAACACGAACATTCCCCCACACCTTCCCCCCATGCCTCGACTGATTTCTCTGCCACCCTGTTGTCTGGGCAACTGCCAGGCGGTGGAACGTGGACCCAGCACTGGAGCTGGTTCAGTGCAGGTTCATGCTGGGCCAGCTGTGGTGCTGTGCCTCTGGTAAGGGCTTGCAAACGTGCCTTACAGCATGTTTGCGACAGTGTGCACTGGTGGTGAGCCAGAGCGCAGTGTTCAGGATTGGGCTCTATAACAGCTGCAGTTGTTATCAGCACCCAAAGAGAAGACCTTCTTCTTTCCACCATCTACCTGCTCCCTCTCTTTGACTTTCTCAGGCAACACAGAGGAAAACAAAGTTGCTTTTACTTTAACACATCAAACCAGAAATGCAATATTCCATTTAACCATGTGTTCCAGAAATACCATATGTGATGTGTTGCCATGTCAAGTGGCCTGTTCTATAAGATCCTTCAGGAAGCCCCCCCCTGCAGGTTCCTAGACTTTCTGAGGGTTACTTCATGGTCACCCCCCCAAAAAGGCTTTATTGGTGGGAGTTCCTGCCCTATGGAAACTCCCTGTCTCCTGAAGTGTGGCTGGTGCTTTGCTGCTGGTTTTCTTGCACCAGCTGAAGGTATTTTTGGCTTGGCAGGCCATTGTTGGCTTGTAATTTTTATCCTCCCTTGCTTGTTTATGTCATCATTACTGTTTTGTGGTTTCATTGTTTTTTAATATTGGCGGGAATTGTTGTAGGCTGCCCTGAATCTGATGAGAAGGAAAAGGTGACATTTCAAATTAAATAAATAAATAAGATGGTGCCTACTATGTGCCATGCATAATGTTGTGCTTCCACTTTATTTAATTGCCAATTGTGTAGTAGCATGTAATTGTCCATATAATCTGCTCATAGAACTAATTGGAAAAATCTGTGAATGCTCTTTTCCCTTCCTGAACTCCATTTTAATTAAGACATCAAATGATCCATTCTTTCCCCACATGTGTCAGTCTACTGAAGCAAACATGAGACATGTTGAATTATGGCTGGATACTTTTGACTTCCTGGACAGTTGTTTTAATTGAGACTTCAAATGCTCCTGGCTGTGCTTGTCAGTCTATGGAAACAAATGAGAGTTTTACATGTTGAAATGACTAGACAAGTCCATTATCAATTCACTAGAGAACATGAAATATTGGCAATAATCCTTTCCCAGCTGGTTGCCATTTGTATAGAAGGTTTGTGATGATGAAGAAAATGCTCATTGCCATCAAGATGTTCCAGGTCAGTCCATGGACACAATGTACTTGTACCTCCTGACCCCATGGAGTAATAAACACATGACTGTTGGGATCTCATTCTTAGTTATTTAAATCTGGAGGTATGTGTTGTTGGGGGACCAGGGGATGTGATTATTGGTTTTCAAGAGACTGTCAAACCAACTTGCTATATTCATGTCTGCAAATCCCTTATCAATTTCAGCTTGTGTTTCTGCACAGACATACAGAGACTAGCAGGTTTCATTCAAACAAAAGACATGATGGTATCTGCCAACATATGCATGATGCAGATATTGAGGAGGAAAAACGATGATGGATGAATGCATGATTTTTCAACAGCCATTTGTAATTGAGGGTTACCTGAAACTGAGGCTGCAGTCCTAACCACACTTTCCTGAGAGTAAGCCCCATTGAACAAAAGGGGACTTACTTCTGAGTAGACCTGGTTAGGCTTGTGCCCTGAGTGGCTTTTTTGGGTAAGTGCTAAAATACTCTAAGGCTAAAATTCTCCTTGAGGTTTGCAGAACATTACAATTGAGCAGGAGAAGGCAGCTGTGGCATGTGAGCTTCCCACACAAGTGGAGAGAGTGATGGACAGTTACAGATGTTACAGTTACAGACAGTTACCAATGGTCCTGCAGAGACTGTTTCCAATTCCTTTCACATGGCAAATAAAGTGCTTAGGCACGCACTAACTGAGGGCCCAGTCCTATCCAACTTTCCAGCATTGGTGCAGCCGCAATGCAGGCCCAAGGTAAGGGAACAAATGTCCCCATGCATTGACCAAGCCTCTGTGATTGCCTCCCCAACACAAGAAGCAGGGCATACCCCATAGGCACAGCAGCACTGGCACTGGAAAATTTAATAGGATTGGGCCTTAAGACTGTGCGATGAACTACTAAATGAAAAACAACAACAGGGCAGTCTTTAGTACTATGAGGGCTTCAAGACCCTGATGCCACTCTTCCCCAACAGTTCCATCTCAGAAGGCATTGGCAGTGACGTGATGATGTCACCACCAATTACTTCCAGGCTCTGAGCCGTGGAAGTCACTCCACAGGAGAAGAAAGAAGAGGAGGAGAAGGCAGCGGAAGCAGCAGGACTTTTCGATCTCACTGCTGCACCATTCTGTGAAGCTGGAACAGCATAGCAGGAGATCAAAAAGCCACTGAGGCAGGAAGAGGTGGTGGATGGTGGGGCTTTTTGAGAGCCACCAAAACAAGCCCCTTGGGGCGCATGCAGTTGATGGGTTTTGGGGATCAGACTACCCCATACTAGAGCTTTGATGGGTTTGTAAAAAGCAGTGACTTCCTCAGATGCATTATCTTCGCTGTTTCTTAAACAGCTATTCTCACAATTTAATTAAATATTGTAACACTTTTTTAAAAAGGGCAAAATCCATATTATCCTTTCTTTTCTTTGTTTGTATGTGCCTTTTATAATGACAGAATGTCAGATGACATAGCCGTTGGACCTGTCTGGACATGGCTTTTTTTGTCCAGAGAAGTTGGCACAGGGTACGTAGTGTTGTTTAATTTACCTGTTGTATTTACAGTGCAATTCAATGCATGTCTAGCCAGAAGTAAGTCTTAATGGGTTTAATAGGTCCTACTCCCACATAAGTGTGCATAGGATTGCAGCCAAAGTGTTTCTTCTTAACTTAATTGTTTTTTTTTTGTCTTATGTTATTATTTTAATGTTGATAAGTTTTATCATTTATTATATATATTGGCAACCTTCAGTCTCGAAAGACTATGGTATCGCGCTCTGAAAGGTGGTTCTGGCACAGCATCTAGTGTGGCTGAAAAGGCCAATCCGGGAGTGACAATCCCTTCCACACCGGGAGCAAGTGCAGTCTGTCCCTGGTCTGTCTCCCTGGCTATGGGCCTTCCTTCTTTGCCTCTTAGCCTCAGACTGTTGGCAAAGTGTCTCTTCAAACTGGGAAAGGCCATGCTGCACAGCCTGCCTCCAAGCGGGCCGCTCAGAGGCCAGGGTTTCCCACTTGTTGAGGTCCATCCCTAAGGCCTTCAGATCCCTCTTGCAGATGTCCTTGTCCGACGCCGTATGGCGAAGTTGGAGTGTCCTCTCCAGTGCGCGAAGCCTGGGTAAAGAAGGTATGGAGGATAGGCTGTTACCCATGCAGCAAATCCCCCCTCTCCACGTCGCTGGAATGGTTCAATGGAAAGGCAGAAGCCAATACGGTTGGTTCCAGCGGCGTCGCAGGAGTTGCCAGAACGTGACTGTGTTCAGCCATGAACTGCCTAAGGGACTCCGGCTCCTGATTTTGCCTCAAGGTTGACTCCTGAAGCCTTTTCCAGAACTGGATGTAGCCACAAGGCAGTGGAGGTTTGAGGTCAGAGTTTCCTTCTCTTAGATGAGCTGCCTTCCTAGGCTGACGAGTCCCATCTACCCGGTGGCTGTTTAGTCGCCTCTTACGACAAGTACAGCCAAACTGAAACTGGTTTATCATTTACTGTATTTTAAAATGCATGGGTAAGACAGAATATATTAAATATGTAAATATACTTCAAAACTATATTGGTGTTATGTCAATGTAACTTTTATGACTTCTACCAAAGAATTCTGGGAACTATAGTTGGCTGATATGCTGAGTACTCTCAATAAGAGAAACTTATCATCCCCTCCCAGACAACAGCCTCCTTTGGGCTCCCTGGAGAAGGAATGTCAGTTAAACTAGTCAAGTCTGTATTCTGGTTGTGCCCATAATTAAATATAGATATAGGTACACAAAGTACACTTTTGATTAAATATTAGGAAATAAGATTTTGTGTGTGTGCAAGCTTGACACCATCTATCAAAAGTGCAACATGCACCCAAGTAATGTAATCCAATTTTTCTGGAATCTTGTCCTCAGACCATTTGTTCTTATGTCATTTAGCTGTGATTCATTGGTAAAAATATGCAATCAAAACACAGAATTCCTGCCCCTGTTCTCACTTTATTTATAAACAACATCCTAAATTCTTAATCTTTTATACCACTGGCACATGACCAAGAACTTTGCATGTCATTTTGTCTGCTATCTGGCCTAGTCATGTCACAATGAAGAATAAATTGTTCTTCAAGTTTGGCTGAATTAATTTCGGGTTCCTGTGACCCTTTTCCAGACTATGCTAACAAGGCTATTGGACTTTGTTAACAATCTGGCAGCCAAGGCCATTTCAATTTCAAGTAGACAGGATAGAATAGATGCACCAGAAATGTTGGTATGGTGTGGAGGAAAGGAAAGCCATATAAAAAAAAAAAAATCAGTCCAGTTCTTGAACAACAGTTATCATGCATTATATTGTGAATGCTTCATTTGTTTGTTGTTATCTGAAACCTGTATATATGGCTTCTTCACTTGTTTGAGATGGCTGGCAATAATATTCAAATCCACCCCTTTCTGTATTTGCAACAGGGATCCATATGCACATAGAGTTGCTGTTTGCAGGGCCTCTGAGAAGAATTTTTATCAGGGGGTACAAAGTTTCTTTTGGATTCCTTTGCAAAGGTGGGAGGGGTGAAATAGTGCAGGGGAGGGTGGTGATGGGCAAGCAGACTGGGGACAGGGAGGGACAAAACAGGATTGGAATAAGGTGGAGACAGCTGGAAAAGACTTTGGAGCCCAGGTCTACCCACCCATGTGGCATTGGTGCCTAGATACAGTAATATGGAAAACCAAACACATTCCTTGGTCTCTAAAATCTTTTAAATATAGAAAATCATGAGAAAATTAGCATCATCGTATTTTGGCTCACATTAGAATGGAAAGTGTCCTGTGTGCATCAAAACTGACTTCTGCAGCAGCTGTAGCCCCACAGCTGTGTCCCCGAGTCCGTATACACTCAGATTCACAAGCCAAGGAGCTTCTGCAGCAGGCAGGTTTCCTCCCAGATTTGACACTGTGTTAAGTAGTGTCATGTATTCATTCCTTGGCCCAGCATATACAGCTTGCCAGTAGAAGCAATAACTGCAGCTGCACACTCATGTTAGTGTCCCCAGTATCCCATTCAGGCAACAAGTCTGAGTAGGTAGGAAAATGTCAGATCCCAGGAAATTTCTGGGCCCCCTCTTTGGTTCCGGGGCCCCCTTTTTAACCCTTTCCTAGGCCACCCCTTTTAGGGGCCTTTTACCCCCTCCTAGGGGGTAAAAATTACCCCCTTTACCCCCTTTCCTTTACCCCCTCTCATTTGTGTGAATGAAATGCACTTAGAGCCCAAGCCTATCCATGCCCCACCCCCCATGCTGATGCAGCTGTGCCAAAAAGGTGCCCACTGTATCTAGCACAGGAGTGGATTGGGAGCCTTCAAAGGGGAAAAGAGGAATGATTTCCCCTTACCCTTCTGTAAGCCTCTTGCTCCACAATAGTTTCCTCAATGCTGCACCAGCTGTTTAGCTGGTGTGAGGAGAAGAACGGGGCAGGAGATCAGTTGCGCACCATCACTGCTGGATCCATCCTGCACCCTCCCGCCCCTGTTCCTCCTCTCTCTTCCTGCCTCGTTTTGCCTCCTTTTCACCCCCTTCCCACCCATCCCTACCCCAACAGCCTTCTTTTTTGTTTGGAAACTGTTATTCCCCAGTCATGCGCTAGATGGGGATTCAGAGTTCATCTTCCTATCTGGTGCCACTATTCTGCTTAACTTCAGAGCTTCTTGGCCCATTGGGTAGCAAACCTGACTGTCTAGGTCAGGGGTGCCCAAACCCCGGCCCGGGGGCCACTTGTGGCCCTCGAGGCCTCTCAATGTGGCCCTCAGGGAGCCCCCACTCTCCAATGAGCCTCTGGCCCTCCGGAGATTTGTTGAAGCCCGCACTGGCCCAATGCAACTTCTCTCGGTGTGAGTGCGACTGTTTGACCTCTTGTGTGAGCTGTCGGATGAGAACTCCCTCCACTGCTTGCTCTTTCACATCTGTGATGCGGCAGCAAAGGAAAGGCCAGCCTTGCTTTGTGCAAGGCCTTTTATAGGCATTGAGCTATTGCAAGACCTTCATTCATTCATATAAGTTCATCTTTAATATATTCATTTATGTAAACTTATGTAAATTCATTCAAATTTTAAATGCAAATTAATTCTTCCCCCCCCCGCCCTTGACACAGTGTCAGAGAGATGATGTGGCCCTCCAGCCAAAAACTTTGGACACCCCTGCTCTAGGTCAAAGGGGGTAGGATGGTGAAACCAGGTGGGTTCTGCTCCTTCAATCGGGTTAACTCTTCTGCTCACTGAAGAGCTCTTTCTGAAAGAGGAAAGGCATTACATGAAGAAAATGACCATTGATTCAGAAGAGTTATTGCAAGCTCTGGCACAAGACTTTGTACAAGACCTTTTCAAGACCTTTTCTGGTCCAAAAGGAGTTTATCTGGTTCAGCCCTTATTTTTGTTATTTACCATGTTTGTCATACTTTCATTCAACCCTGATACTCTGAGGATTTGCCCTGCAAGGAAACTTCTAGGCATTTGTACAGGAGATTACAGAACAGCTCTAGGTCATTTTCTTCTTACACTTGCTGTTCTTTAGGCTTCCGCTGAAAAATTATACCAGGCCACAAAAGAGAGTAGAATTACCGTAGATACTCACCTATAGTAAGTGAAATTTTTGCCAAGTAATCAAGCTCCAATTATCACTTGGCCTTATCTCCAGGTCAGTCAGAGGGCAGAGCCTTTCAACTCTGAAAAGTTTGGTTTCTGGCTCAGGCAGGCACCTCTTGCCCATCAGAAGCAATACAGAGGTCTTAGTTTCTATAGCAACTTTTCTGGGAAATGTCAGCCAAAGTTAACCTTTTATTCTCCTCCAGAGAATTTTGCAAACCCTGCTGCAGCCTGGTTCCCTTTTGCAAAGGCTTTGCATTTGGCAGAGGTCTGTTTTTTTCAACACCAGGATGGGATACTCCTTTCCATTTGAAACAAGTTCCAGGCTACAATTCAGTGCACCATTACTTAAGAATAACACCCATGGAAAGCAGTGGGTCTACTTCTGAGTAAAAAGGGTTGCAACTATATGCAGCTGCATCTCTCGGCTGTGAACTGAACTGCACACTCTCAGTTATGTGTGATGGGTTGTATGTTGTATTGCGATACAAGGACATCTGCAAGAGGGATCTGAAGGCCTTAGGAGTGGACCTCAACAGGTGGGAAACCCTGGCCTCTGAGCGGCCCGCTTGGAGGCAGGCTGGGCAGCATGGCCTTTCCCAGTTTGAAGAGACACTTGGCCAACAGTCTGAGGCTAAGAGGCAAAGAAGGAAGGCCCATAGCCAGGGAGACAGGCCAGGGACAGACTGCACTTGCTCCTGGTGTGGAAAGGAATGTCACTCCCGAATTGGCCTTTTCAGCCACACTAGACGCTGTTCCAGAACCACCATTCAGAGCGCGATACCAACATCTTTCGAGACTGAAGGTTGCCAACATGATGTATGTTGTATGTAGAGCTTCTGGCTTAACACACCAGACACCTTAAAGGTGTCTTTGATTCATGGTTCTCCTGCAGTAGTTCCCAACCCTTTTCACTTGCATATCCCTTGGCAGCCCATTTCCATAAATTGTACCTTCCTATTAGCAAAATGTTTGCAATTAATAATACAATCTCCCCCATATGAAAACACAGACTTCATGTATTTATTACAGTGTTTTCTCTTTTCCTCTGTTTGAAGAATAGAAGACTCTGCCTTTGCACTGTTTTGCACCAGAAGTGTTCTGAGAAATTCTGACTGATTGATTACTTTCCATATTATGTTTCAGCTTTTTTACTGTGCTGGTTTTCAATCACTGGTTCATACATGAATTGATGACCAAAAACTAGCTATTGGTGGGTCTTTCACAGCCAACTAGCTACCTCCCTTTCTGCCTTGCTGGCCCTGCAAGCCATTCTGGAGCATGACCTGCATTCTGCCATGCTTTTTCAAGTACCCCTAAAGGTCCTGTTGAGTGCCCCTGGGAGTACATGAATCCCAGGTTGGGAGCCACTGTTTTACTGGTATGTTGTTTACAGTGCACTTACTCTGATAGTGCTTACAAAATGGTGGTGAAGACCAGAATTTAAAAAGAATAAAAATGTGTCTTATGATCTTTTACTATGTTTTTAATAAATTAGAGACTGTACAGTTCTTAGGTAACAATTACTGGTAGGTTATTTTTCAGGATCTGGCCTCTTGTAAAATCAGACAAAACTATAGTCAACCCCCCCCCCCAAGTTTAACCCCCTACTTATCCGAGGGTCATAGAAAATTCCATTATTTTTGGCTCAAAACCTGCCCTCGACTTATCTGTGGGATCTATAGGCAAGTATCTCCAGTAAGTTATTTGAAATAGCAAGTGGTAATGATTGTAAAATGTAAATCAAATATGGCAAAATATTTGTCTTAACTGTATACACTTGTTTCCATAATATAAAATCTAAGGTCTGGCAACAGAATAACAGCCCAATCCTACCTAATTCCCAATGTGGCAATAATGTGGCACCAGTGTAGCATCTGCTGCATCCTACAGGGGAGTTTTGGCATCTGGAGGCCTCCTCAGGAAAGGGAACATTTTGGGCAGGAGATCTGGCTCAGTTGGTAGAGCTGCCGCCTTGTATGCCTGAAGATCTGAGGCTGACAGTTTGAAACAACCGGAAGTACCCGAGAACTGACAACATGCTGATATACTGATGAGCTGACCCTCGGTGGCAGAGAGGAGTTGCCGTCAAGTGGAGCGTGGGAGGCGAAGGGCCAGAGAGAGGCCAGACCGGGAAGGAATCCAGTCTATGAAAGACTAGAACTAGTCAATTGTAAAAATCCCTACCGGGGTTTAGAACAGCCTGCCTATGTAAACTGCCTTGGATTAAAGTCTGAGGAGAAAACTGATGACCGCGAAAGGCGGTATATTATTATTATTATTATTATTATTATTATTATTATTATTATTATTATTATTATTATTTCCCTTCTTCCAAAGTAAGCCCCCACTGCCACCATGGGTCAACTTGGACCTGCACCAGGCATATCGTTGACACCAGTCTGCATGAACCTATGAAGGTAGATCAGACCTAGGAAGTGGGTTAGGATTCTGCAGGCACTGCTACCACAGAACCTCCCCCTTTCCAGACCCGATCCGCCTCTTTCCTGCCCCTGTTGCCTGCCTATTCTGTCCACCCCTACCTAGTTCCACACCCTCCCTGCCACACTTCCGTCCCATTCATGGCCTTACCTAAGGCAGTTGGCATCCTTGGTTCATTGCCCTATGGACCCAGCCACTTACCCTTTCTGGTGATGGCCAGGCTGTGTTCACTGGTGTTGTCGCATTTGCAACAGTCAGAAAACATGTTGTGTTGTCTGAATGTGTGTTCTGATGGCATAGTGGCCGGATAGCATTGGGCCATTAGTTTCTTTTTATTTTAGTAATGAAAATGCCTATATATCTTAACCATCTGATTAAATTTAGGGATCAACCTGTGCAGGTATTTGATTTAGGGCGCAATCTAACCCCTGACATAAGTACTGACATAAGGGCAATGAAGCTCCAAGGTAAGTAAACAAACATTCCCTTACTTTGAGGAGGCCTCCATGAGTGACATCCAACTGGTACCGCTATGCCAGTGCTGGAAAGCACTGACATAAGGGGTTAGGATTGTGCCATTAATCTATAACCTGTTAGAAAGACTAATTGGTATAATTAGTTTCTTGAGTATTTGGATCCAGAGCGAATAATTCTGATTTACTGTAATAATTCACTAAACTTAAGGAAAGACAGAAGCCTCCCTCTGTTCTGGTACACCCATCTCTTCTGAAATGTAGCGTCACTTCCCATCAGTTTTTTTCTGTGTTCTCTCACATGAACAGCAAACATGTCTAAAGCCACAAACATGTCTGAAGCAACAAACAGTGTTGCAAGCACAAGGCCTTGGACACAGTACATTTTAGATGAACAATTTTCTAGAAGAACCTCATTCTATTATGAGACTGGAGATCTATTTTATATTTCTGTGTATATAGTCAGAAGGGGTGAACAAGATAGCCAGCATGCACTTGGCTGCACTTTAATGGTGAGAAAACCACAGCAATGAGCATTCTGTGAGAAATAAATAAGGAAGGGTGCAATAAAAACGGATTCCCAGGGACATCAGACACCACATACCTTTGTTCTCCTTGAAAAATAAAGTCTTGGTTTGCAAACAAAGGCAAGAATGTGCAGTAATTAAAGGGTCAGTTTTGAATTATCCAAAATAGAAGCATTTATTTGAAGCAGACACGATAAATTCTTAATAAAACTGAGCCATTACATTATATGAACAGGTTCTGTTTCTTCAAAATTTGACATTTCTAAACCAGAAATGAAGAGCACAATCCTAAGTCCCACTGAGTCCCATTTAATGTGCGATTGAAACCAAAGAGAATATAGGTCATATCACTACGAAAGATCTATGTTGTCTAATTTCTTTGGCTGGTACTCCTCTGTGTGTTCTTGTACTCAGAAAAACAGGTGAAAAATAAGAGAAAAAATTATTTGATCAGTATTGCAGCAAGTGAATGCATTCTGTATTTTATATGCAAATTACTTGCAAGGGGCTAGTTCAGAATGACACCAAGCAGGCCAGGTAACTAAAAATGATGGCCTGCTTGTCCCACCCCCACCTGGCATATTATTTCGCTTGGCATCATCACGTGAAGAGCAGAGAACCACTCCTAATCACATGATTATCTGGACTGGCCCAATGTCTAAAGCTACAACCGAACACAGTTATGCATGTATGGCTAAGCCCGTTGACACTTGATTTTTGTGGGCTCACACAAACCTAAAGATGTCACCATTTTCCCCCCAAGTCAAAAATCTCAAGAAAATGAGGTGGGTACCTTAAAAAAATATAAAAATGAAGCATTAAAATATAAAAATGAAGCATCCAAATAATTTGGATAAGACCTATATTGCCATATATTCTGTCTCCTGCAAAATGTAATGTTAATTTGCAATTCCCTTCTCAGGGGAAATACATCTGACAAATTTTGAGGGAAGCCAAGAGCTTACAGAGGACCTGTGAAATTTCTTGAACCTATATCCTATTCATAATTTTCCTCCATATATATATATACTGAAAGTGTGGAAGGACCTCACCCCTTATCTCCACTTAACTGGTGGCCCTGACCTCTGTGTTTTCATCACAAGGTTTGAAAGGGACTTTTATGTGCCTACAATTGTGCAGCTTGTAGACTGTTCCATGTGATTGAGAATCTTGATCACATAGTTTCTGTACACTTGAAATATCCTACCATTGTATAGTTTGGGTAAAGAAGTCCCTTTCATTTCAGACCTTCCAATAAACACGAGCTCAAGGGCAACACTAGCTGGTGTGATCCAATTTCTCCCTTTATGTGTTCAGTATAGCATGATGGGAAGGTCTGAACATGACTTAAGTCTGTGTGAATTCTCAAGCCAGACAGGGCCTCCCAGTCATGTATGGTAAATCTCTGTAAAGCTCCTGGGTTTGCTACCTACCTGGGATTATAAAACCTTGTGAGAGGATGGGGTTGTCTAACTCCTGGCACATCACAACACACAATCAGGGAAGATTGTTTAGCTCAGGGTTTCAAGTTTGTGAAGGCCTCACGTAGGCAAGATCCCCAGCTTTGGTTGAAGAATAGCTACACTCTGTGACTGATATGCTGTGTTTAGCTTGGTGGCTCAGAACCAAGGAGGCCTGCAAAAACGTGTGATGCTTCTGTGTCAGTGGCAGACTGACAAGTGATACACATAGCAGAGTCATGCAATGCAGCTGTTTTGGAGTTTACTGGACTATTGCTGCTGCTTTTGCAGGGGCAGGGGGAATTAAATGTTTGCATAGAATGAGATCATTTTAGGATGCAATCCTGTATATGCTTTCTTGGGAGCAAGTCCCACTGAACACACCAGACTCACTTCTCAGCAAACATGTACATGACTGTGCTGTTAGTTCAGTGAATTTTCAGTTGTGGGGAATCAGAAGCATGTGTCACCTGCTTTTCTGCAAGCCATCCAATTTAAATAACGTATGAATTTTCTCTTTGCTCTGACCACATATTGGTTCTGAGAGGATTCCGTATGCAGTACATGGTCCTAAAGTAAACATATGAAAATTTCCCCAGGAAGTTTCACCAATCAAACTAGTTTTGCTTCACATTCTTCAGATATTTCTCCCATACAGGATCTTCCAAATTTGCAATAGGAATAAAAGGTAGTATTGCATTATTTGATCCAGGAGTTCCAGGCATACCTACCTGGGACTTGCAGAAAAAAATAATGTATATTAGTTAAGCGCTGTGCTATGCTTGTCATACACCTCACCAGCATTGCATGTTTAGAGTCTGGGTCTGGCGATGGACTTCTTTATGCATCAGACAAAGTTGATAAGAAAATGAATTGCACCTGAAATGCTTCATCTAAAGTAACATTTTGAGGTGCATGTGGGTGGGAAAAAACCATGGGGGAGGGGATTCCAATGGAACTACCCACAGTGGCGCCTCTGGGGGTGGCATTGCCTAATGCAATCCAGACGTTTGGTGGTGATGTGATGATGTTGTTTTGTCACTTCTGGGTTGCCGGGGGGGGCAGAGAAGCATGCTGTGGTGTGCCAGCTGCACATGTGGGTGCCCGTTTCCTCTGGCTGCGGCAAGTACACCCACTGCTCTTTGACAATAACTGAGCCTCCTGCTGGCCAGAACATGGCATGTCTCAGGCTGACATGGCTGGGGTGGGAGCAATGCTAGCACCTCCATAGCACCTTTTTATGGCTGGTACCTGGGACAGACCACACACCCCCACCCTCCTGTTGCTATCCCACTGACTACTCATCTTGTTAGGGTTGTGGATAGCACAGACCTATGCATATCTACTCAGAAGTATGTCCCATTGATTTCAGTGTGACTTACTCCCAGGTAAATGTGTACGGGATTGCAGCCAGAAATAACCTTTTAGAAAATTAACACGTTGCACGATATATTTTTGATGAGCAAAGACTGGGGGAGCAGGAATCAGCATCAGAGTAAAACCAGAAAGCTGATTTGTATCTGTCATTCTCTTTGTAAATAGCTAACCTCATGTTGCCTTGCCCCTCCCCATGTTTTGTTGGAAAGAGTACACAGCTTACATTTGAGAGTTCCACTTTGCTGAACCCTGTAGCACAAGGATCATCATATCCATGCCAGCCAATTCTGCAACATGTAGTTAATTATTGTCCCCATCATAATGCTGTTTGAACATATGCATTTCCTCTAAAGAGTCTGTAAAATCCTCAGGAATTGCACAACAAAGGTTTCTGTTTTGTGGCGACTGTGAAATTTGGGCTGCTGTCAACATTTTGTTGCCAGCAGCTGGGTAGTGCATTGGTCTTTTGGATGATTAATACAAGGTGAGTACATGCAAAGTGCTTGAGGAGAAGGAAGGGGCTCGTGGAAGTCTTCCAATTATCTTCGATTGAGCAAGGTGGACTTCAGAGGTGGAATCCCATTTTCAGGGCTCATGGAACCTAGTCTTCAGCATTTCCTTCCCTTCTGACTGAGCCAGGCTGTGGGTGGCCATAACCAAATCCAGACGTGCAGTGTGTGTTCTTCATCTCAGGGTTCCTGTGGTCAGTTACCGGAGCTGGAGTTGGGGCTTGAGCTGGTGCCCAAAGTGCAGCAGGAAGAAAGTACTGTCCCATTGACCAGGCTTTGAGTAAATATGCCACTCTGGGGAAGAATTCAGATGTGCCCCCCCTCCACACACACACACACACCCCTGCAGACTGAAGTGGTACAGTTCAGGAAAGATGACACCGCAAGATCTGCTTTTTGTAGAAGAATTCCAAGTGATAGGCCCAAGACCACCCACTGAAATCATGGCTAACCAGGCAACTGCAGCCTAGGACTCTCTGGTTTAAGTCCCCTCCTCAATCTGTTGAGCCAC
The DNA here is from genome assembly GCF_035046505.1 of Tiliqua scincoides. Classification (NCBI taxonomy): domain Eukaryota; kingdom Metazoa; phylum Chordata; class Lepidosauria; order Squamata; family Scincidae; genus Tiliqua; species Tiliqua scincoides. Next base: position 65,423,969 of record NC_089825.1, on the reverse strand, counting down.
ATTGGCTCTGAAGTGTCGAATATTTTCATTGGCAAGTACAAGTTCTACGGTTACAGACTCCAGTAGAACGTCTGCAAATACGGAGTCCAGATTTTCTTTTTCCAGAACACAAGTAGATGGCCATTCAAAAGTGTTATGCCTGTGAGGCAAGTAACAATAAAGGGCAGATTGTACCTTTGGCTTTCGCATGGCCTTGTGTACCAAAGAGGTATTTGCTCAGAGGTCACTTCAGTGTTTGGAATGGATGATGCACAAACCTTTTATTTGGTATCAGGAGTCGCAGAGCTGGCAAGCGTGCATGTTTGAGCCACAATCATCTGTGCATTCAACCAGACAACGTGCCCTTCTTAGATGGGGCTGCCTGTCATTTTTGGCAGAGGCTTAAACCACACATTATGTGTTGGAGATTTTGGAGCATATTTGAAAGTCAGTTTCTCACCCTCTTAATTTCATCAGCACATTCAAGGAAGCATATCACGAACATATTCCATTTCTCAGGTACAAAACTTTCCCAGTGTAAAATAGCAAGATACACATGTGACATTACCAATAGTGAAGGGCACGTGCACATTTAAATGACCAGGTTTCCCGGGAAGATGGATGTGGGGGCCAAACCCTTTGCCATTTGCCACTTCTGTATTTGATGTTGAGATATTTAAATGCACATGCCCTATTTACAAGTAAAAAGCACCACATGTATACTTTTGTCATTTTAACCAGGTCTAGAAATAAAATATGAATCAGCGTTCTGTTAGATTCATTTTTAGGTGAAAAAACAACAACATTCAATTCTATTAGCAGGTTGACTTAGGCAGGACCACCTAGGCCATCAAAAAGGAGAGTTCAGGAGGCAGCCCACCTTAGTGGGGGCCCAATCCTGAACCTGTGCCCAAGGCTCCAGCGGTGCCAAAATGGCAGCCACAGGATCCTGTGGACACTGTGGCTACTGCCGGGGTCTCCTCAGGGGAGGGGAATGTTTGCTCCCTTCTTCCAGGCAGGCAGCAGCTGGCAGCAATGGGTCTCCTTGACTCTGCACCTGTGTTTTAATGGGTGCAGAGTCAAGGAGGTCTGTGCCACCCAGATCACAAGGGGGTTTAGGATGCTGCGGCAGACACAGCCGTCATCTCCACCCACTCACAGGCCCGATCCTCCCCTCCCCTCACCCAGCTCCACCTTCCCTACACCTTCCCCTTGCCCTCCCCCTGCCCCCAAAAGCCGTGTCACCACCCAGCAGACTCCCTTACCTCTGATGGCAGTGTGGCATCCTCTTTGTGGTGCCGGCACTCACTCTTTGCCAGAATCCACAAATGTGCTCTACGGCACATTCACAACACCTGGAGCTGGTGCTGAATCCAGCTTCACCGGCTTCAGGATTGGATTCTGGGTCCTTAGTCACAGCCTGACCTAAATGACACCTGATGCCACCCCTGGGCTTCGGAACAGATCTACAGATAATATTGACTGAACTCTAAGATTCAAGTAATCCTGCTTGGAACTGGAGTCTAACTGTGAATTCACTCTGTTACTTAAAAATAAAACAAAGCAAACTTTTCCTGACCTGTATACAGTGTGCTGGGAGGAGCATTTGCCTCTCTCCAAGCCATTGAAAATCAAGCATGATCCCTCTCTGCAGAGCCTATCCTGATTTCTGTTTGTCATGTTAGAGTGTGATAGAATGTCGGAAACAGACTTTTGCATATATATGTGTGTGTTTCCAAAAGCAAGTCACTAGACAAAAAAAAAAATTCTGGTCAAAGAAGAGTAAAAAGCATTTGGCCAATTGGAAAGCAAAGTGAAGGTGTCTGATATAAATCACTGTATGCTTCAGTTTTTACTGCCTTGCATGAGCATTTGATTTTTGTCAATTGTCTCTGTTTCAATGAATGAAAATGTTGATGCTTTGCATTTTTATTAAAGACCAAGTTGGTAGGAAGCATTGATATGGCAACTTATTTCATCCTTTCTAGATTCCCTACCCCAGGGCCACTATATATCTCATTCCCTTTAACTATCTGCATGAAGACTAAAAGATCTTCTTCTTTTGACTATCTTCTTTTGGCAACATCAATCTCTTTGATCAATCTATTATGTCTAATGATAAATTGAGTTTTTGTACTTCAGTACAGCAAGCTTACTCTATAAAAAAAGGCAGCTACAGAAATTTGCTTTAAGTCCTATATTTGGGTAACATTTTTATGTTTTGCTGTGGCCCAGTTCATCATTTACTGGTGCACAGTGATTATTCTCGGCTGCCAAACTTGGTAACCTGGTAAAACTTGTAAACTAGCAAACTCAAAATTCAATCATAGCAACACACAGGTCTAAACACATATTCCATTCAAAAGTTTAACTATGACACAAAACATTCCAGCCATTACATGAGGTGTATTCAAAAGCATCCCTGAGTCAGATCTTCTCTTGATCAGTTTATGTGGTGCAATCAAAACAGATTGCCACAACAACAGTATGACTTTTAAGATGTGTTCATGGTTACAATATTGCAGCTTTGTTTGTCAGGTTATGAGCAAATTGAATATTGGCTCAGACTTGTATACCATGGTCAAGTGGCTAAAAAACAAAGAACATACAAAAGAGTACTGACATCATGATATGTCATTGGATAATGAAAAGGCTTTTGATTAAGTTGAGTGGATTTTAGACAATGAGTAAGTTAATATCCAGAAAACCTTGGTACCCACCAACTCTGCCACTTTTCTGATATTCCATAGAAATGACACAGGGAAAGTGGAAGGTATAGGGTGCAATCCTAACCCCTTATGTCAGTGCTTTCTAGCACAGACATAGTGGTGCCAATGGGACATGTGCTGCATCCTGCAGTTGGGTGTCACTCATGGAGACCTCCTCAAAGTAAGGGAATGTTTGTTCCCTTACCTCAGAGCTGCATTACCCTTATGTCAGTGCTGGAAAGCGCCCGTAATCATTAAATCTGATTAGTAAATTCTTTGTGATGGAATTCACTCTTTCCTTGAAATGAGATCAGCTCATCAGATTTGTCAATTACATTTCTTGAGGTGTCAGTTACATTTCTTGCGCCATTTCTTAGGGTGCAATCCTGAAACATGATCACTGGAGCATCAGCACCTTTGTCATCATCACCCTGCCCCACTTAAGGAGGCAGTGATAGAGCTTTCTGGGGAGGGGGGGTGACACCCCAGTTTGGCACCATGTAATAATAACCTATCAGAAAATAGTCCAGCAGTTAATTATATCCAGACGGTGAAGAAGCCAGGTTCGGAAATTGAAACTGGGATCTAATTTAGCAGCTGGATGAAGCCGAACTGAGTTGGGATTGTAGTGTCTCTCCAAACACATTTTTTATATCTTTCAACCTGCTGCTACAAGAACTAACATTGGGACAGTTAACTTCAATGTGTCATGAAACCAGCCCTACAACCACCACAACAAAGTGAATTGGGGGGGCTAGTTTGGTAGGTGGATAGTGACACACTTCCTAAGCTTTTTGGAACTACAGTCAATTTTCTTAATATGCGAATTCAGTATCTGTGAGAGGCACAATTGCCACCATCTACTGTTATCTGTGACTCTGTTCTCATTATCTGCTAATACTGTGCTGGTGCCACATCAAACAAGCATTGTATTGTCCTGTGGGGAATTGTCAGACACATTTGTGTCCACTTTCAGACTTGCCCCACCATCTTGGGCACCAACTTAGGGACCCCAGTTGAACCTTCACAACTGTGGCAATGATGAGAAGCTAATAATGAAAGGTCTCTGGAAGGCTGCCTGAGGGCTGGTCTGGGACTGGATCAAGCCAAGGGAAGGAGCCAAGAGACAGGTGAAGGAAGAGTACAGGTGAAGCAATCCCCTTCCCACTGCTGATGTCTGAAGTCTCATTGTTGGACCAGCAACCTTCAGTGAGCTGAGGGATAGCCAGCATGGAGAAATTGCCAGCACTATTGCAACAACCAACCTTCAACATTTCATGGGATAGCTAGCAAGGAGGAGGAAGCATCCGATGTTGGAGATATTGATGAGCCCTCACCATCACTCAGCCCCATAGACTTAAAGTTAAGATGCATAAACTTAAAGTTAAGGTTCATAGAGTGTATGGTAAAAAGAGTCCCCTGGAACCTAACTCCACTTTCCCCATAGGCACAATGATTCAGTATCATCTAATTCGGAATCCACTAGGTTTTCCAGAAACCTAACCCTAACAGATGACGAGAACTGACTGCATATTTTAAAACAGTTGAATTTCAGAGTAAGGGTGCAGTCCTATCCTGCGCTGGAACAGGCAAGCCAGGAGGCCTGTGCTGTATCCAGTGCAGGATTGCGGCCAGGAGTGGCTTGGCCAGAGGCAAGGGGAAATTTTTCCCCTTAACCCTGGATAAGGGCTGCTGGCCCCTATGGGTCTCCTCAGATTGCAGCACCTCTGGAGGTGGCATAAGTCTGAGGAGAGCAGAGTGGCTTGAAGCTGCTCTGTTTTCCGAGGGAATGGGGGTTGGGATCTGGCATAACTACCGGATCCCAGCCCCACCTGCCTCTCCCTGTCCCTGGGGCCGCCCACCCTCCTCCCGCCCAAGAACGCCTCCTCCTCCCCACTTCCCCCATGCCTATCTTTTCCTCTTGCATCGGCCCAGTTGGGCCAACACAAGACTTGGCAGGGAAGCCTCTGTGTGTTGGATTTAGCCTCTGTGTGTTGGCACATCTCCTTGCGCTGACGCGGCTTCCTCATAAGGAGGCGCAAATATGCCTTACAGCACTTGCATCGGCCCAAGGCGCAATTAGGATTGTGCCCTAAAAGAACTAGTGTTTGCCTCTGCATGCAGAGATGATGAATTGGGTAAGTGTACTGAAGAAGAATGAAGAATGGTTGTTGAAGGGAAGGAAGATTCAGTCCATTCTTCCTTGGTGCCCCAACTAAATACAATACTAGAATACCTACTTGGTGCTATGCCTCTCTTTCTCCTTCTCAGAACCCACCAGTTCTGTAAAGCTTAAGGTGTGACCCTTTAGTCTTCATCACCAAATGGAACTAAGCCCAAACGCACATCATATAACTATATGGGCAGCCCAATCCACTGTCTGGGTAGCGCCACTCAAATGCACGCTGCCCAACCAACAGCTGTTGCAAACATACCATAAGGCACGTTGCAGCAGCTAGAAAGGGAGAGGCACTGGAAGGGAGGTGTTGGGCCTTCATGCTGGCGGAAGTGGTGAATGCCACTTGGTGGGAAGGTGTTCCTGGGTGACGGGAGGGCGGAGAAGGCAGGGAGGTGTGTTTCTGGGCAGGGGGAGAGTGGTATGCACACAACTTAAAACTATTATACAACAGCAGTTCTATGTTCCACTGTTGTAAATGCCTCTGCATGCGAGCCCCAATCACACAATAGGCATATTAATTAATCAGTCTGAGGATTTGCCTCTTTTGGGTGCTCATTCATTCCCCCAAGTCTTCATTTGATGGTGTCACGTGGAAGTGATAAACATGCACGGACCTGTAAATTTGCCCTCTGGTGGTGAGATGTGTGTGAAAATGGGAGATCAGTCATAATTGTTTAGGATTTGCATATCCAGCCCCAAGTTTGTCCAGTAGAAATGATAATCAGAAATTGAGTTTGGGTTCTGAAAATGCCTAATGCACATGCAGTTGTAGAAGCAACAATGTATGTTCACTATGTTGCAAAACTGGAAGCCAAAAACGTATCTAGGCATTTATTAAAGATAGATTCTTTAATACATTCTTTGCTCTACGCTATATTTCCAAAAAATATACTGATTTTTAGTCCTGCTAGACTAGACACATATCACGTCTATGAGCCTCTTGATTCCAAGTCCCTGTGTTCCTGGACTGTTAGGTCATTTGTCAGAAACGTGTAAATCTCTTAAACCATAGAAAGCTGTTTGGCAATAACAGTGACTCTCATTCTAGCTGAACTGCATACGATACTGCACTTGTAAGAGTGACTTGGCACACTACCCTCCTTTGGTATAGTTACAGATTTGTTCCCTACGTGTTGAGACATTGCTACAATGCTGTGGAGACGGTTATTGTTAGTTCATTCTGAGTTTGCTGTGGAATTTCCAGGCTCATGCCTTCCCTTCATAAAGATGACTAAAACCCAATGCTTTTCTATGTTCTGGGAGACCATGAGGTTCTTCATAAGTTTACTGGGGTTCATCACGGAGAAGAGCAATAATAGCTAATAGGCTCATTTGAAAGTCAACTTACCTCTACTGGTTGTTCCCTGAAATGTGCAGCCACTGAGGCACTTTGGATGTCATTTAGGATGCACTTCCAGCTAATGGGGAATGACAGTAATGTCCAATTAGCTTGGTGTTTTGCCAAATTCCTGTTCTAAACTTGGCCTAGAATTTCTCCCGCCTGATTGTTGTATTTTTGTTTATATGCCAATAAAGGTACTGATTGATTGATTGAACTTGACCTAGAGAACTTATGCTTGACATTCATACTCTCCAACTTCAGAAATAATGTCTGTCTAGACCAAACTTCCCCTAAGTGTGGGTCATGAGCCCATGTGAGGTGGGTCATAATGTCCACTTTACGCTAATTAGCCCTTTCCCCGGCCCAAGCACAGCTAGCTCTAGCAGTGTATACACCTACTGCTGAAACCCGGCACCAGCGGGAAGGTGGCTTGCCTGCACGGCTGTAGGGTCCCTCCTTCCAGTTCTCCAAGCTTTCTTTCAGGTACAGCAGCACCACCTCAGCTCTCCACCACTCAGCAGTCTCTGTTTGGTTAGTCCGTTAGCCAATCCATCAATCAGTGTGCCAGTTCATTGTCCATCAGTCAGTGTGCCAATTCATTGTCCATCCAACAGCCCGTCGGTCAGTGTGTCAGTTCGTTGTTTTCTGCCAGACCATCAGTTAGTGTGCCAGAAAGTCAGTCTGATAAGCCAGCAAGTCTCCTCTCCCTCCTCCATTCTCTCTCCAGCTACAACCCACGAGCTCCCACGGCTTCAGGTGCTGCTTTTACCCCTATAATGACCTGGCTGCCTCTGGTGGCTGCAGCTCTGCAGCACATCCACTGCTAATTAGAGCCCTGGGGTTAACCCTAGGTTTTCTGGCTGACCTTGAGCAAGGGGCCACTGCTAGTACTACACTACCTCCTTGAGAATCTTCTGCAATTCCAATACACTTAGTCAGTGCCCTCTGGGAACCAACTCTGCCCCTGTTTTTATTATCCTTTACAGCACTGAGGGGTTCTGTGGTAGGCAAGTCACTGAAAATGCTGAAGATTGAAAATAACTGACCTAATAGACCAGCAGTTCCCAACCTCATCCTCCATGGTGGGTCGTGATGTTCCTGGAGATGCCGGGGAGGCCTTTGCTGAGTCACGCCAGGCCTATAGTCCACTATATTGGCCTCCAGAAGCCACTTCTGGTTTTTGGAGGCAAACCAGAAGTTGTCTCCGAAAACCAGGAGTGGCTTTCAGAGGCTGGTAGAATGGGTCATCAGCCTGGTACAACCTGGAATAAGCCTCCATGGTTGCCCAATGCTTCTGAAATGGCTCCGATTTGGAACCATTCATATGGAAGCGTGGGCAGGGGGCCTAGCTCATGACCCACCTCACATGGGCTCATGACCCACACTTAGGGGAAGTTTGGTCTAGACAGACATTATTTCTTGAAGTTGGAGAGTACGAATGTCAAGCTTTTGCAAGTCCTTCTGCTGTGCCTGCTCATTGGCCCTTCCTCCTTTCCCACTCCCTCTCCCCAGATAAAAAGTAAACGCTACAGACATGGTCTGTTGGAATAGTAGACTCATCCAGGAGGGCATTTGGCAACATAAGAGCTTGAGTCTTGATATTAGCAAAAAGAATATGAGGATTCCAGATTCTAAATCAGATCATGGATTTCACACTATATGTTACACAGTTAGAACATGGGAAGCCATGTTTACCTTAAAATAAATTTAGGAATCTGCCAGGATCACAGAAGAAGATGTAGGCCCTGTTGAACGCTGCCTTCCAATGTGCACGTCCAGTTCTTCATAATTTTTGACTCTGATTAGGACACTGAGTTCCAGCAGAATTCTAAGGTGAGGCTGAGTGGGGAGTCTGTTCCCATAGAACTCTAGGTTAGCTGCAACAAATTATTGAAGCAAATGTCAAACGTGACAAATGTATTCTGTTTGCAGGTAGAGTCTTCAACTCCCAAGCTATCTTTTTAGACTTGGCAACCTGAGCTCCCAGAAGAAAATTATATTACCATTTTCCGATATGACTCTAATATGAAATTATGCTGCACTGCTCAGTCTTCATTGTCTGGGCACCATCCAAGGAACACTCCAAGGAACACTCCAAGGAACCATCCAAGGAGACAACACACATGGGAGAAAGGCTTTATTAGCATTTTAATATAGAGAGGAGGCTGAGACCTGCAACTGCAGGAGCAGCAAAAACCCCTTTGTGGTGCGGAGGTGGGACCACTGGGCGGCCCCAGAACCAACTCTGTCCCCCAGGCTGGATGTGCTCCCAACTCCAAGCTGCGCCCAGTTCTTGGGCAATGCAGCTCATCCAGGTCTGTCCCATAAGGGGAAGGCAGCCGGACCATGGACTGTGGAGCCGCTGAGCCTCTGAGGAGGACCCCCGCGGTCCCGGCCAGGGCCCCAGTCAATGTCCTCGTGCCGCTGAGCCCCTGAGGACTGCTATTGGGTTCTGCCCTGCCTATACTGCCTGAAGGTGCACTCCAAAGTCCCAAGCATGCCTCTACTGCACCACCTGCCAGCATAAAGTGACCGATTATATTTTCAGCCCAGTATCCATGGCAGTCTGGGGTAGGCGAAAAAACTACCTGTCATTGTCCAATCTTGACAAGCAGCAAAAAATTCCTACCTGGCCCCAAACGGCAACCAGTACAACTCAGACTGCCAAACGGGTGGGTGGGTGTCCGCTGGGAGCCCACAAGCAAAGAAGAAGGGGGGGCTGTTGCTGTGTCCTTAAAATACCTCGGTTCCCCCCAGCCACAGCACCAATCCCCTCACAGGGGAAGGGGCTCTTGTGTTCTGGCCAGGCCATACAAACTCCGATCTCCCTGCTATAATTGGGCGATCGGGATTATTTCATTTATCTGATCTGAAGGCACAGCAGTTTTGCTAAGGCAGCTAAGTAGGTCTGGTTGTCATAAACTACTTGGAAAGGAGACCTCCTGGCAACCATATGTCATTTGCTCTGCACTCCATGAAGGGAAAGCAGGGTGAACAAATAAAAAGTTTCTCCTTTTCTCTCTTATTTAACTTCCACTTTAACCATAGGAAACTTTTAATACGTGCATCTTCAGCTGGTATCCAGAACTTTGCAGGACTTTGGTTCACCCATGAACCTCCATGTGATCAATGCTACTCCTCTCTTTTCAAAGAATTATCGGTCGACTTGCATGTCGAGAGTACTCTCCAGAACTGAACCAAAGCCACACAATGTTTTGGGGCATGCTTTTTGGCAGTGTTGAAAAGTTCTAGATGAATTTTTAGCAATGGCTGCAAAAATGTGCACCCATTAATACGCATTCCTTTTCCTCTCTCAGAATTGGCTGACAGTTGTCAGAAGTGACCAAACTTCATAATTTTAAAGTTAAACATTTCAGTCCCTTTGATGTGGAACCTAAGAACATAAGAACAGCCCCACTGGATCAGGCCATAGGCCCATCTAGTCCAGCTTCCTGTATCTCACAGCGGCCCACCAAATGCCCCAGGGAGCACACCAGATAACAAGAGACCTGCATCCTGGTGCCCGCCCTTGCATTGGCATTCTGACATAGCCCATTTCTAAAATCAGGAGGTTGCACATATACATCATGGCTTATAACCCATAACGGATTTTTTCTCCAGAAACTTGTCCAATTCCCTTTTAAAGGCATCCAGGCCAGATGCTGTCACCACATCCTGCGGCAAGGAGTTCCACAGACCAACCACACGCTGAGTAAAGAAATATTTTCTCTTGTCTGTCCTAACCCGCCCAACACTCAATTTTAGTGGATGTCCCCTGGTTCTGGTGTTATGTGAGAGTGTAAAGAGCATCTCCCTATCCACTCTGTCCATCCCCTGCATAATTTTGTATGTCTCAATCATGTCCCCCCTCAGGCGTCTCTTTTCTAGGCTGAAGAGGCCCAAACACCGTAGCCTTTCCTCATAAGGAAGGTGCCCCAGCCCCGTAATCATCTTAGTCACTCTCTTTTGCACCTTTTCCATTTCCACCATGTCCTTTTTGAGATGCGGTGACCAGAACTGGACACAATACTCCAGGTGTGGCCTTACCATCGATTTGTACAACGGCATTATAATATTAACTGTTTTGTTCTCAATACCTTTTCTAATTATCCCAAGCATAGAATTGGCCTTCTTTACTGTTGCCACACAAAGCTAAAGAGCTGGTGCAGGTCTGAAGAGACCTATTGGTGACTGAGAATCTTATGGGGGGGGGTATAAGGGAGAGTGTTTTCCATTACAGCCCAAATCCTAACCAACTTTGCAGCACTGGCATAGCTGTGCCAATGGGACATGTGCTGCATCCTGCAGTTGGGTGGCACTCATGGAAGCCTCCTCAAAATAAGACAATGTTTGTTCCCTTACCTCGGAGCTGTGTTGCCCTTATGCTGGTGCTGGAAAGTGGGTTAGGATTGCACCCTACCTCTCCCAAACCTCCTGATTGCCCTCCAAGGTGCAGCTACATGCTATGGTAGGGAAAAGGATAGAATTAGTCTGTTAGTTCCATTGAATTCAGTGGAACTCCTGAGTAAATGTTCATTGGATTGCACTGCATTTCTTTCCCATATTATGCAATTGAACCGAAAGTTGCTTATCATTGGCTGGGACGTACCTACATGGCTTTATAATATTGCAGCAAACAAATTGATATCTCTGACTAGGGAACTTATTCCCCCCTCACATCACCAGTATAATCATTCCGTTTCCTGGCTTGAATTTTATAGCCTGTCTGAACTGGATGGTGTGAAACATGAGCAATGATGTAATTTGAGTGGGACTGTGAGAATAGTTGAATCAAGTCATAAATTAAGACTGCTACCAACTACTGAAAATTCTTCCTCTTACTTATAAACATAGTCATCCCAATTCTGTTTCTTTTTCTAATAGAAAACAATAAAATACGAAGAGCAAGTAAATATAGAAGAAGGAATTAATACAAAAACAATGTCTGTTGCCCTCTGGGTCTATGTGCCCATCTGGGTAAGAAGTCTGCACCCACTCCCAAGAAAAAGGCCACTCGGGGTTGGTGTGCCATACGGGAGGAGGCTTGGGCAAGACTGCAGGAATGTCCCTCCACTCCTCTCTCTCCTGACCCCTGTGTGAACTTGCCAGCAGTGTTGGGCATCTGCTCCCCATCATCACATGGACCCAGCTGCTTTCCGCTTGCAGTGGCGGCCAGTCTGCGCACACTGGCATTGTTGTGTTTGTGACAGCCATAAACTTGTTTAAACCACTCGAACACTCGTTGGGGAAAAAAATCAGAATTGGGCCAAAAAAATTTGCTACTTTCATCCTGGTGTCATAAAAATTGATGCATTTAGATATTGTAGCGATGTTCAGTCACCTCAAACACAAACCTGAAACTGGCGGGGTATCCGTCTCTTCCCTCTAGTTTGCTACACAGACTTTAATTTAGCCTCTGTGAGTAAATTAATTACTAAGGAGAACTACTCCTTATAACTACTCCTGAGAACTACTTGGGCTGGTGCAAGTCCTTACGCCGGCCCAGGAGGGTCACAAACGGGCCATAAAGCACGTTTGTGCCTCCTTGGGAGTAAGCTTTGCTGGCTTACAGAGGTGCGTTGGCACACAGAGGCTGAATCCAGCCTCCATGGTGGCTTCCTCGGCCAGCCTTTCACCAGCCTGGCTGGGTTGACGCAAGGCTCTGGGGTGGGCAGGGAGGAGGCTGGGCGGAGGTGGGAGGGAGGGAGGGATTCCTGTTGGGGGGGGAAGAGCAGGCAGTGGGTGGCCTCAGGCAGGGCCTCTGAGAGGAATTTTATGAGGGGGTACAAAGTTTCTTTTGGGCCCCTTTGCAAAGGGGGAGGGGTGAAACAGTGGGGCAGGGTGTTGATGGGTAAGCAGAATGGGGGCAGGGAGGGGTAAAACAGGGTGGGGCGAGGGTAGAGACAGCTAGTAAAGTCTTTGGAGCCCAGGTCTACTAACCCATGCGGCATAAGTAGGATCCCCAGTCATGGTAGTGTCCCCAGCATCCCGTGCTGGCAACAAGTCTGAGTAGATTGGAAAACATAAGATCTCAGGAAATTTCTAGGCTCCTTCCTTGACTCCTGGGCCCCCCTTTTCACCTTGGGCCCAGGTACAAATTACCCCCTTTACCCCCCTTTCCTAGGCCCTGGCCCTAGGGGGCAAGCGGGTGGGGAGCAGGAGGCGGGGCCGGGATCTAGCACATATGCTGGATCCCAGCCCCTCCTCCTGGGGAATTCAGAGCAGCTTCAAGCCACTCCAGACTTGCGCCACCTCAGGAGGTGGCACAAGTCTGAGGAGACCCATAGGGGCAAGGGCGCCTTACCCAGAGGTAAGGGGAAAAGTTTTCCCCTTGCCTCTGACTGAGCTGCTTTGGGCCCCTATCCTGTGCTGGATACAAAGCACAAGCCTCTTTGCTTGCCTGTTCCAGTGCAGGGTAGGATTGCGCCCTTAGACCCCTATTCATTAACTAATCACTGTATTTTGGACACATTTTTTTTGTGGCCAATAGTTGAGCAATGTCAATATACAGGTTCAGGGATGATTAATAACATTTCCAACTGAAAGATTATTCAGGAAATATTTCTCTTACCAGAACCTGAAAACCAAACTGAGATATTATTTAATACAGACCTACTTCTCAACACTCAAAGATAAGGAGGAGGAGTGGAGGCGAGCAGATGGATGGGGATGGGAGTCCCTCAACAATCTGGTGCCTGAGGCGACCACTTTAGTTGGCCTCATGGAAGAGCCACCCTGTTTCCCTCAACCCTATTGGAATCACTGAATGGTCTGACAATGCACACTGCTCACCTCTCTCTCAAATATTTATAGTCATCTGAATCTAAAGAATTGATTAGCAAATTGTGTGAGTTCAAGGAGACCTCAGTTTTTGTTTTTTGTTTTATTTAACAATAGCCCTTCTCCTCATGTTACATGGCAGATTGTATTTGAATCCAGGGGAAGTTTCCAAAGCAGTTTGTAAAAGGGCATGGTTGGAAGGTGCTGTCTGCTGCAAAACAAGTAAAAATTTTCATAGGGCTATCACGAGCCCCTTGCATGAGCCTAAGTAGCATGTTGGATCCTGGCCTCTGGTTTTCCCCAAAGCCCTTGTATTTTACCAATCTGTCAAAGTGAATAAATAGAATTATTTGTTTGGAAAAGGAAATTATATTTGGCACACAGCATCTAAACAATGCCACATGGTGTACATGACAAAGAATGGAAAATGGCTTTCAAATAAATTTAATATTCACAAATGACAGATTGCTGTTATACTGCTGGCAGACACTAAAGCATGCAAAACTCCTCCACTGAGAAATAAACTTTTTTGGAAGGGGGGGGGCTAAAACCATGTCTGAGTTCACCAATGTGGTGACCTCTGACCATTGTGGCCCATTGTACCAAACTGTATTCCAAAGTGCCATAGCTTTTTTTCACTCATGGTGATACTTACATCCAAAATTTCTTTTGATGACTTCAGTGGGCTTGTAGCAGTATCTACTGGGAAGAAAACCCAACTGAAAAACAAATCATGTTTCATGCTTTAGCATCTCAAAAGCAAAAAGTGGAGGTATTTGGTGACAACAATTTTGTATATACTCCTATTAAATTTGTATTTTTGTGCAACAGTCTTTGCAATTTGTTTCTGTTTTTTTTTTCCCCCAGGCTTGTTTTGACTTCTTTTATCTCTTCAGAATTTAGATTTCAGGTATATTAGTGATGACATATTCATTACAATTAGCTGTTCTGACCCTCGAGCCTAGTCACTTACTTGGGATGAATTTCAGACACTTTGTTGGCTCTCAGAAGCAAATGTAGTTCTTCCAGCTGTGTCTTATCCTTCCTTCTAGTGTCTTTCCTTGGCTGCCCCAATGCCCTGTGGAATTTCTACTCTGATCTTCTAATCTGCTCCTTATGCTAATGCGTCCCTGGCATGAGTTAATAGTCCTCTGTTCCTCATATCTTAGTGTTCTGCAGTATCCACAGCAAGGTACATGGCTGACGTCGTCAATGATGAATATTTTTCACTGCCTCTAACCACACTTAATATTTTTCACTACTTCTAATGACTTGATGGAAGAATCATCTCTCACAGATGGTGGCTGATTGGCTGATGTGATGTAGCTGAGCAGTTCACTCTGTACATAGCCATGAAGTCTACTAGGTAGCTCTGGGCAAGCCTTTAATTGTTTTAACCAGACATCATTCACAGTGACAATAGTTCAACAGGATGGTATAAGCTTTGCATGCATAAGTTTTATTCCCTGAAATCTCCAGTTAAAGATCTCAAGATAGTAGGCTTGGGAATGATCTTCCCTGAAAAATTTGGAAGGTGAATCCTAGCCAAAGTAGGCAATATTGCTCAAGATGGTCCAATAGCCTCTGCCTACATAGACTGCCTAATGAAGTCTCGGCTTCATTAAAAGGGTAAGAATTGTAAAACAACTATGGGTGCAATCCTAACCCCTTATGTCAGTGCTTTCCAGCACTGACATAAGGGCAATGCAGCTCTGAGATACGGGAACAAACATTCCCTGACTTTGAGGAGGCCTCTGTGAGTGGCACCCATCTGCAGGATGCAGCACACGTCCCATTGGCACTGCTATGCCAGTGCTGACATAAGGGGTTAGGATTGTGCCCTATGTGACTTGGTAAGTGTTATAACCATGAGGAATTGAAAAGGGGAGAAATAAATACTGCAAAGTTTTAACAACATTTAGAGATAAACTACTGTATATTTGATATGAGAGTCAATTATCCCTTGTTTTTCTGTGATAAGGGGTGGAACCCTTTGATACACCACATTCACAGAGATTCATTCTATAGTCTATCCACAAGCAATAGCCATGAAAGTCCAATAGAAACTGCATGTTCAGAGACAGTACATCTCAGAATATCAGATCCTGGGGACAAGGCTGGCATCTGGTTAGCTACTGTGAAATAAGGGTGGTGCGCTGAATGGATGCTTGGTCTGAACCAGAAGGGCTATTGTTATGTCCTTATATGTTCACATGGTAGAGCCCTTCCTGGACAGCACAGACTACAGCTTGGGGGGCCACATTATCTGGATTAAAACACCCTGCATGGAGAAAGCTACCATGTCTTTTAGAGTCAGTCTGCCCTTGTAAGTGTTCATTTTTTTGTCAAAGTGCAGAAAGGTTTTATAATATGTGAGAACATTCCAAATTGCAATAATCCACATAATAGAAGGCTAATCAATATATAGGGAAGGCCTACACATCACATGGCCCACCAAGCTAATGTCCCATCTAACTATATGTTAGCTGATTTCCTTCCTTTGTGCAATGGCATATGCAAAGAGATACATAAATATGGTAGGTACACTGGGTTATTTTAAGCTGGCTTCCAAAGCACCATGAAAAAGATTTATTGTATACGCTTATGTCCCACTTTTCAAACATGTGGCTCATATAGCAATCTGTCTTCTGCTGAATAAGATCCTGGTCCATTCAGGACAATATTGCTGACACAGACCAGCAATGATTCTTCAAGGTTCCAGACAGGAATCTTTCTTAGGCCTTCCTAGCGATGCCATAGTCTCCCTCTCCTCCCTCCATGGTCTCCATACCCTGCGAGATGGCATGTTAACTGATTCCTTATTCCTTCAGGTGGGCAGCATCAGCATGAGAACACAGGGGCAGTCAGTGTTCTGTCAGGCAGTGTCAGCACAAGGTCACAATGGCAGGAGGGAATCATCAGCTTCAGGACACACTGCTCAACCTTTTACTGAAGCAGGCAACAACTATCTGCATGGGCAGAAAGCCCTTCTCACACAGAAGTGGACAGGAGCAGGAGTGTGTGATCACAGTCTCCCCTCTAAAGTGGGCAGCAGCAATGAGAGAGCATCGAGGTCTCTCTCTCTCATAAAACTGGCAGCACTGCGCCAGCAGAGGAAGAGCAGGTCAGGAGTTGGCAGGCAGGTAGGTACCCCACCTTCTTCTTCCAGACAATGCCTCTGGGTGGACTGATACCCAAGGAGATAGGAAGAATGGAGACGGGCACAGGAATGTTGGCAGCCCTCCAGATATACCAGGGCTATAGGATATAACTGTCTGCCAGAGCTGAGCACATTTTGAGAGGCGAGCAAGCAGGCTGCAAGCATGCAGAATAACCGCAGCTGTTGGCACAATACTTCAGATATGGCAGGGCTTCTGCTTTAGGCATGTGCCTGACAAGGAGGGAGAGGAAGAGAGGCCAGGTGGCAGTGAAGAGTGGGGGGGGGGGAAGCAGGAGTGAGCATAGTTCACCCCAGAAACAGTGGGGCTGCCACTTGCAGCCTGTGTGGGATTAGGAGAAATGGAAGGGGCAGAGAATGGGTGGTGGGCACAGGAGCAGTAAAAAGTGATGAAGAATGAAAGAAGAGATGGAGGCTGACAGGGGAATTGGCAGCATATGGATAGGAGGAATGGAGAGGAAAGAGAGATGGCACATCAATCGGAATAGCAGTGCTCACCCTGGACCGTTCATCCTAAGTCACAGGGCAGCTTGGGGAAACCCAGCAATGAAAGATGACTTCAGGAACAGCAGCTACTTAGGGAAGGAAAGTGGTTAGGAAGAACAGGGGACAGGGGAATGTGCACAGATAAGCAAAACTGGCCCCCAATGAAAATTGCAATAAAATCAAGGAGCATCCAAGGTAAAACCGAGGAGGAAGGAATGCAGCACGAAGGCACTATGTACGTAAATATGAGTGGGTTTGGAATGAGGATCTGATTTAAGGAAGCAACCAATTGAGATAAAAATCTGCCAGCCAGCAGACAGGAGCAGAAAGCAACAGTGCCCTCTCCAATTCAACACCTTACTTACCTTTAGGTAAGTCTTTTTCTATCCCAGTAGAATTTTCTCATAGAAATTGGGATAGATTTTGAGCACAATTCTAAGCATATCTACTCAGAATTCCCACTGAGTTCCAGGTCAGTGTGTAAGGAATTCCAGACTTTATCTCTCCCCCACCTCCAACAAACAAATTGGTTAGTTTGGTTCTTGACGCTGAGAAGATCTTTGTAAGTAAAATAAAGTGTAAACTAAAATTTATCTTGTTTCTTGAGCACTTTAGGCCCCCACCCACATGAGACTGTGTATTCCTTTACAACAAATTTTTAATTTAGCCTATGAAGTATTAGTGGCACTTGGTAAACAAGGCTGCATGAGTTTTAGGAAGAGTCAGTTAACCCTGAAACAAACACCAAATATCTCCCCTCTCACACAATTTTCTAGCAAAAATTTTCCCTGTTGTGAAAGTAACCAGACATTGGCTCCATAGGATTGCACAGCAATTTTTGCATGAAAAAATACTTGTGTTTTGGGGCTTTTGTGTGCGTGCGTGCGTGCGTGCGTGTGTGTGTGTGTGTGTGTGTGTGTGTGTGTGTGAGGGGGGTTGTATTGGGAGGCAGAATTCAATCTTAGCTCCTTTGTGTAAGCCTCCTTTTTCAGAGTAGGGTCATAAGCCACTTTTCACACTTTATTTTCTACTGATTTTCATACAGATGTAGAAGTTCCATATATTACTGACTTTCACATGTTTAGAATGCAAAAATATCAATGACTGTAAAACTTTTTTTTCAAAGTGATTCTGTTTCTTGCCAGTTCCCTCTTTAAGTGCTCATAGTCCCTATTTACATAAAATGGGGCTTCTTATTAAAAAAAGTTCATTTCCTAGTTCATGAATTTTTGATGAACTAGATAATGTATTTTTCAAAGATGCTGGCTGGCCAAAAGTGAAAAACGAGCAACAAACATCTGCATATCAAATATGCACATTTGCTAAACTTTTAAGAGGTGAAGGTTCAGTTTATTTCCTGTAGCTTTTCTTCTAAACAAACACAGACGGGTTTGGCCAGCAGCGTCTAGGATTCTGATTAGAATGAATATAAAGTCACATTTTGGCTGCAGCTATGCAGAAGCAGTAATGAGAAATAAACACACTGCAAAATATTAGGTCCAGTTCAACCACAGTTAATATGGATGGATAAATTTAACCCTGAAAAAAAGATTCTGATACTGTCTATAAATTACTAGCAAAATGCTTGCAAGGGTTGGGGGGGGGGGCTCGTTTGTTCTAACATTGCAGCACAAATTCAATGTAATTCCTTAATATGCTCTCTCTCTCTCTCTCTCTCTCTCTCTCTCCATGCAAACAAGCTACATGCAAACAAGCATACAAACAAAATCCTTCACAAAAGAAATTACATGAGAGAGATGGGTTCTTGGCCTGGGTTCCCAGAATATGTGATATGCAGTCTAACAATGTTATTTACATTTAATTTGCTTTATCAATTAAATGCTACTTATGAAAGGAAGGCAATGAAAGTGAGATTGCAGTGGCTTCTTTTGCACGTTTTTTCCCCCTGCATCTCAGCTGAGAAGGCAACTGTCTGAAATCTGCTCTCCTCCACATTGATAGCTTTATCAAGTAGGAGGTCATCATGGTAATTTTAGCAGGAATATAGAAACATGAGAAAATATGTATTACATTTCAGGCTCTATCTTTCATAGACAAAAGATACAAAGTCTCCACAAGGCTGAATCCAATGTGAACACTTCACATTTCTGCTTTGCCAAGTGCTTGGTTGATCAACAGACAGGTGATGAGGCTCTGGATCCTAAAAAAAAAAAGATGTGAATGGCAAATTGCTATCCTGGAAGGCAGGTGAACTGAGGGCTGTTCAGATTGTTAATGTGCATGAGGGCAAAAAAGGCACTATCGAGGTAAAGATAAATGATATTAAATCATAGTATCTCAGGTACAAAAATCAAACCACCATTAAAAAATGTCATAAAGGCTCTTGTGATGTCTAGATTCAATGCACATGGCTCCTGCTTCCTGTTAATGTTCTCTGAGTCATCCCCTCTAGCGTGCAGGCTTCCTGCCTACGTGTTTGTCTATAAACATCATACTTATAGAGACCAGTAAAAGCAAGACACATTCATTCTTGGTGCTAAGTCTAAAAACAAAGTTAATCAGCATGGGGCAGATGCAGCCCCCCTAGATCCACAGAAGTGAAACTGTGGATGAATACACATGAAACATGAATAGGGGGGGGGGGACTGTACCTGTTGGAGTCTCCATACTAGATCCAAACTTTCAAACTATGATCTGAATCCAGGACATTCTATATGAATGTGTCTTGAGGACTCAGTGCCCTTTGCTTCAGTTATCTCTTAGATTCAGAATTCTATGAAGAGAAATCACAAGGAATCCTAGTAAATACATACTTCCTTTGAAAATCCATTCATTCATATAGTAGATGAAACTTGATTAAAACACTGACTTCTGTTAACTTACAATCAGAAATAGCTAGTCAACATAGCCCTCTCTTTTGCAACCCAGTTTTATAGGATATATTGTAGCCATAACAATATTACCTATATAATTTGTTTCACTCTACCCCAGGCCCAACATAGGAAACTGCCTTATATTGAGTCAGACTATTCATCTGTCTAACTTAGTACAGGATTGTTGACTGTGACTGAAAGAGGCTCTTCAGAGTTTCAAATGGGGCTATTTATCTGCCCTACCTGTAGATGCAAGCGCAGCATCTGACAAGTATTGAGCATGGGACCTTATGTTTGGGAAGCATGTGTACTCCCGCTGAGCTATGACCTTTATTGAATTATACATTGCCCTCCCTGGGGGGGACACCCCACGTTTCTCATGGGGAGACCTAGGCTCCAATGACCCATATCTCCTTCTGTACATCATCCTAGCAAAATGTAGTTGGGGGGCTGTATTGTATTAGCATTTCCTATTGCTCCCTGCAAGTTTTAGCCAATGAAATAGAGCATGGCGTGGAGAAACACTAAAACATAGCAGTGGTGTTCCTGAGGGGGGGTCAGTGGGGGCAAATACATTTGGGTGCCATGCCTGTGAAATCTGTGGGGGTGACACCGCTGCTCACATCCCTCCACCACCTGCCCTTCTGAGGGTTGCAGAGGCCTCACATGGAAACTTCTGGTCCTCCAAAAGCCTTCTGAGGCCATTGGAGGGCCATTAAACATTACTTCCAAATTTCTGACAGCATTCTGCAATCCTGGCCTTGGGCGGCACATGGTCCAGGATTGAAACGACACAATGACATTACTGGATCCAGATTCACACACAATACCAGCGAGCTGTAGAGTGAGATGCTAGTCAGCAATGCCCATGCATCTTCCCTTGATATGTAGTTTGGATCTGAGTACATCACAGCTTTTTCATTTGTATAAGGAAGTATAAGTAAGTGAATAAGGAAAAGACTACCTTTTGTAGCCATATTTGTACTTGTTGCAGCAACAAGAAAGTACTCAAATGGTTCTCCACCTCCCCAATGAAATGCAGTTTGCTGTAACCTGCTCCAAATGTCTTGGGTTTATGTTTGGTGAAAGTTGACCCCTTGAACAAAATAGGTCAACATTTTCCAAAGAGATCAAACACAAGGTTAAAATTTGCCTTTATTGATATTCGGCGAGTTTTTCCAGTGTTTTCACTGGATGCAACACTGAAAGTTAAAGGAGTGACCTTGCATTATTTTCAAAGTATAAGAGCAACATCTGAAAAGCATCTGAACTTGCTTCAGAAGCCACACACACAACCCCCTCCCACTAGCAGGACTGAAGTCTGAGAACATCCAAAAACAGATGTCTGTGTGACTGTCCTCTTGACAAAGGAAAAAGGGAAAATGTGAGCTGAATGAAAACAAAATGTTCTTTGGACTGTCTAACAAAAGATCCTTTTGTTTTTCATTTAGTTGCTTTACATTGCTTTCTGCAAAGCTCAAGGCAACCATCTTTTGTTGTCTAGCTACTAAGTTTTCTCTGGCTGAACAAAGATTTATTTGATGCCACACACATTGAATTTTTTTTTCACTTCCTGCTTGAGATCCACTCCTTCATGTGGGATACAGCCATGTCATCCTTACTGATGAATAAACTTTCACTTATAGACTCCTCTGGAGTTTCAAAAGGATTTCATACCATTAATGAGGACAATGTTCTCCATGTCACCATACCAGGTTAATAACAGCAAACCAAAGGCGATTTCTCTCCTACATATGGTTTACTTGAAGCCTAGTGGCCTGCTGTCAATCTAGTGTAGAAGAACCCAGGAGAAACCAAGAATCCCATACAAATTTGAATACCTGGCAGAGCATTTTGGTTAACCAAGACCCAAGTGTACAAGCTGTTCTACTCATACAAAACATTTGTTCCAGAGGCACATGGAAATGTTCTGCAAAATAGATGTAATAAACAGTGCAATCCTGTGCATGTCTACTCTGAAGTAAGCCCCAATGAACCCCCAAGTGTATACAGGATTGCAGCACTACTTAATTTCAAGAAATGAATGATCTTTTAATGCCAATTTCCTAAGGTTATCCATAGGTCCTTTGGCTTTCTTTGAGCTTTTCTCCCCCTGAAAAGGAGCATGTGCAGAAATGTCCAAGGGTATTGAAATGCATAAAAGATAATGAAACATCTGTCTTCCAGTTACAAAGACCAAAACTATCATCATGACATTTCAGATACAAATGAAAACTGGACTGAAAATGGAACTTACCTTTTTTTCAGAATTTAGGAAGCCACACGAACAGCTGAAGATTAAAGTGCTTCAAAGGAGAAAAAGGTGCTTTTTCTCTCAAATACTAGGTTCACCCAATGACATTTTTGGTAATAGGTCTAATCCATTTTTTGATAATAGGTTCATTTGTTGTTCTTCTGTCAACAAATGAGTACCATGGAATTAATTGTCACCAGGTATAGTTTTGATGATTTACAAAAGGCTTAGACTACATCCTGAAGAATATATCTATCAAAAGCTCTTTGACTTCCATCAGTTAATATATGCTGGGCAGCAACAATGGCTATTTTTCCCAGGGGCATCTGAGTAGCCATTGTTGGAGATAGAGTGCTTGGCAAGGTGGGCCTTTGATTTGATCCAAACTTTTAATGGCATGAGAACCCAGAGGAGGACTTCAGAGGAAAATCACTCTTTTGAAGGGTGGTGATCTTCCACATGAGACAATCTGAATCTGAATTTGAGACTATCTGTATCTGAGTCATCCAGCAGGCCCTCTTGATCTTAAGTGGGTAGTAGCTGGAGAGAGGAACAGTTCACCTGTGGCATCTCAAATATGGAATGCCCATCACAGAGAAGCTCATCTGGTGCCAATTTGGGTGCCTTTATTTTACCAAAGATACTATTATTTGTCCAGATATTCCAAAGTATTTAATATCTAGTTGTAGTGTTGTCTTACAGCTTTGCTAGAGTTAAGTGCTTTTGTTGCTGCTCTGAAATTACAGGGTTTTGTTGGTACCTGATTTTATTGTACGTGTTCATTTTTGTATGCCATCCTGTGACCAAAGGACAGCTTATAAATTTACTATGTAAAGAAACTCACCACTGTCTATCTATGTGAAACAACTGACCCCATTAGAAAGCATTATGTTTCAGGTGATGTTAAGCAACGCGAAAGATCTATTGGTGATGTCTGATCCATGATGGCAAATTCAGCCATTTGAGTTACTACTTGATTCTGTAGTTCTCATGTGATGGTCAGACATAGGCAAGAGCTAAGGTACAATCTGGATCTGGCTCTTTTTTGTGCAAAAAACGTGTCCTAGCTCCTAGACTACGGTAGTTTATTTCTTTTTTTTTTTTTAAAAAAGGATATCCAAGCAGCCATACCATAGTAACAGCAAAAGCAAAAAATATTCTGGTAAGAAACAAAGACAAACTTGCTGCCATTAATACTTGCTTATGTAAAGAGAGAACCAAATCCAAATATTTAAATCTGATGCGGATAACAGTATCGGTTTGAAGGACTTTGGATGTCACAGCTATAAATTAAAACGGATTATATCAGCAGAATTATGTGCTAGGTTCAAAGTTGGGTTACTAACTGTCTTATCAACACAATTCTTTCTTTCTTTAGTAACGGTTTTCCCTTAGAAATAACTCTGTTGCAGAAAAGAAGAATATAAATAGAGCCTTATCACTGGCTTTGCTAACACAGCCATATAATTCTAACCAAGGCCAAACATTACTCATGTCTTCTAGCTACTGTAAACTAAAGTGTTTTCATGTGAAGCACAAATTTCCTGCATTTAATTTGGGGTTTGTAGACCATACACAGGACACCAGTCTGCTTTTGGGGGCCTGCTCTTTGTTAGTTGTGATTACTTCCATTTGTTCCTCACTCCTGACTGCTTAGTTAAGGATTACATGCAATAAATAAGCAGTTTGGAATATTCACAGATGAAGACGTCTGCTTTGCATCCTTGTTTTAGAGACAGGGAACAACCACACTACAGGCTGAAGCAGGGTTAACAGGTATTCCCATCTGTCAGGGAATCCTGGAAATTGTAGGTTTCTTGGTGGGGGAGGGGCTAGAGCACCAGTAGAAATACTGTAGTTAGAGATCCTTAACCCAAAATACAATTCTCAAGATTCTTTGGAAGAAGCCACAAGAGTTTAAAGGTGACATTGATATTGGTTTGTAGTGTTGATTGCCCTTCTATATGGTGGACTTGGGATATTGCAAAGGGAAAATGGACAACTGTCATTGCCCAAATCATTTTTCAAATTTTTTATTTTTAAGAAAACAATTCACATTTTTATGAAGAACAAAACTGGCCAATAGGATAGTACTTTTGTCACACATTCAAGTGAGTGCACCCTAAGGCAGCCAAGAGATCGTGCTTCAGCCAAGTGAGGGACAGTATTGTAAGGTGTCAAGTCCCTGCAGCAGCCTACTGGGGGTTCAGGGAGCCCTGCACGACCCTCCACAGGGCTCCCCAGTTCTTAGAAAGTGAAAGCGGAGCAATCACGCTCCGCCTCCGGTTTGCAATTGAAGGCTGGGGAGCCCTGCGGAGGGTCGTGCAGGGCTCCCCAAACCCCCAGGAGACTGCAGCAGGGACTGGTAAGTGCATGCCAGTCCCTGCACCCCCCTTAGCGATGTGATCCTGGGGAGCCTTCCTCCTGTCCCCACCCCTTAAGGAGGCAGAGGCCAGGGCCCTCAGGCTGGGGTGTCGCTCTAGGGTTAGGTTCCTGGAAAACCTAGCAGAGTATGCTAGGATATGCCAGGATAAGGGACTTGCGCCAGCATAACTTGTGTTTAGGATTGCGCCCTATATTGCCTATACTGCATAATATTCTGTGTCGGGGCCCCTCCCAGATGCCCTGACCCCCGACTTACCCTGAAGCAGGCACCCCATGCCCAGGGTGGGGAGGCTTCACTGCCCTCGAAGGGGGCAAAGCAGGTTGGCTCACCCCAACCAGCCAGAGGGGGCTGGCAGGGCAAACACGGAACACTACAGGAAACAAGCCAGGAACAGGAAAGGCCTTTTCTGCCCCACCTGGAGGAAGGGGCGGGGCCAAAGGGGGCAGGCTTGCTCCATAAAGCAGGAAGGCCAGGAATGAGAGGCGGTCAGTGTGAAGCAGGGAGCTGTGAGGTGAACAGCTCCTAGGCCAGGTTTGGCAGCTCTGCTAGGGAGGAGGACAAGGGTGCTGGAACCCCCTCCAGCCAATCCGAGGTCTCCCTGGGGGTGGAACAAGCCTGCTCCAGGCCCCTCCAGGGCAGGGACCCTACATTCTGTTTTAAGATTTTATCACTGTGTGTTACTGTATGTTATTTACCCAAAAAGATTCTTTAAAATGAACCTGCATCTTACCATGAAGTCTTTGGGGCTGGGCTGGGTGATAGTGAGGGCAGCTCAACATTCAACATCTGATTACTGGCCCAATGAGGCCTCAGAGTTCAGGAGCGGAAGATGGGATTGCTTAAGTTTACTTGGAAGCAAATCTCATTGTGTTAAATGAGGCTCATTCCTTAACAATGGTCAGATCAAGGTTCAGTACAGTACAGAAAAAATAAAATCAGAGAAAGACTTCCGTTAGCATTGCTTGATTTTCCAACCTTCTCAGAAGTGCAACACACAGAGAAGCAGATTTTTTAAAATCTTAAATGGGCTGCTTACACAGGTATGGAGGATATTGGAGGGGCTGCGAGCCTCCAAGAGCCTGCAGGAGACCAGCTCTGCCCCTCAAGTGAAAACAAGTCCCCTGGTAGCAATGGAGCTGGGATTGCTACAACACCATCACTGCCATTGGAGCAGGGCCACACCCCTTTAGGGGGAATGCTCTGCTTCTAGTTCCCGTGGTGGGTCATGACCCATGACATGTTGGTAACCTTCAGTCTCGAAAGACTATGGTATCGCGCTCTGAAAGGTGGTTCTGGAACAGCGTCTAGTGTGGCTGAAAAGGCCAATTCGGGAGTGACAATCCCTTCCACACTGGGAGCAAGTGCAGTCTGTCCCTGGTCTGTCTCCCTGGCTATGGGCCTTCCTTCTTTGCCTCTTTGCCTCAGACTGTTGGCCAAGTGTCTCTTCAAACTGGGAAAGGCCATGCTGCACAGCCTGCCTCCAAGCGGGCCGCTCAGAGGCCAGGGTTTCCCACTCGTTGAGGTCCACTCCTAAGGCCTTCAGATCCCTCTTGCAGATGTCCTTGTATCGCAGCTGTATCATGACCCACCACTTTAGGAACTGCTGCCTTAGAGTAAAGTGGTTATCCCTCCTTGGCATAACAAAAGCCAGATAATAAATTACAAAAGTCACAGAAAATGAAACAAAAGGCATTTGCTTCTATTGCACAGGGTTGCAGGTTGGACTTGCCTGGGGCAGAGGGGAGATCCCAGTCCTCCCGCTCTGACCTGAAACAGTGCAGATCACACAATAGAAATTGCCTCTCCAAAACTCACAACACAGAACACAGGAAAAATCACCTCTCCAAAGTCTCTGCAAAAAGCCTGCAAGCAGCTACAGCCTCTGCAACATGGAAAAGTGGGCGAAGCAGCAGCCATGAGGAACAATGACGTTGAGCACCGAGGATCTCTGAAACAGTGAGAAAGAGCCCCAAGGAGCTCCAACAAACAGTGAGAGAGAGCACCAACGTGCTCAGCGGCAAACCTTTGTTGGAGAAGCTCCAACAAGCAACAAAAGAGAGCAACCTGAAGGAGTAACATGAGCAATGTGCCAAGTTGCAGGCAACAGCCTGGTCCTCCAAGGGACTGTTTTGCGACCGACCTCGTGGATACGGAGGAAGAGGTTGTGAGAAATGTGAGGTAGGTTGCAAAACAGCCCCTCGCGGATTCACAAATTTGGGAGTAACGGATTTGTGTGTAATGAGGATTAACTGTACTTACAGTGCAATTTGTTGGCATCCTTCAGTCTCGGAAGACTATGGTGTCACGCTCTGAATGGTGGTTCTGGAACAGAGTGTCCTCTCCAGTGCGCGAAGCCTGGGTAAAGTAGGTATGGAGGATAGGCTGTTACCCATGCAGCAAATCCCCCCTCTTCACATCGCTGAAATGGTCCAATGGAAAGGCAAGAGGCCAATACGGTTGGTTCCAGCGGCGTCGCAGGAGTTGCCAGAACACAACTGTGTTCAGCCATGAACTTACAGCGCAATCCTATGCATATCTACTCAGAAGTAAGCCCCACTGAATTCAATTGATTTGCTCCTGGCTACATGTACATAGAACTGCAGCCCTCTAGATGTTTTAATTGAATTTGCTTTACTTCTGAAATTGCAGATTTTTCTGCAATATATGAATGGAACTGAATATTGTGCATTAATGAGAATTCCCTCCTCCTTTCCAATGCAAGCAACACACAGTATTTTGGAAGCTGAACCTTCAATAGTTAACATACATATGATGAGAGATAACTGTATTATTTATCTTTTGTATGTCTTATATTTGAATGTATTTTTACACCCTGGCTTCTTGACACCCCCCCCCCCATATTGCTAGTTGTTCAGGCATGCAAGTTTTCTAAATAGTTTTGTCTTCTGATGTTAACATAATAAGGACATGACATGGGAGTCAAAGAGGCTTAAAGGGTTCTCGGGAACCGATGAATGGAAATTCTTGGAATTGGTTACAGTGTTGTTTTGTATCTCAATATAATGAGAACATTATATTCCTATTATATTCCTATGCCCAGTTAGGGAGTTATCTGTCCATTGAAGAGACATCTCACACTCTGACAGATCCGAACCTTGAACTGCTTCTGGTCATAGACTTGTGAGCACATGAGAATTGTCCAACTGTATTTGTCTATACAGGATGCAAAGAGACTTTTGTGACTTCTTTTCCAAACCAGCCTGGAAAAGGAGGACTCAGAACATGTACATGTAGAATACATGTACTCAGAACAAAGGGATGGTTCTGTGCATTACAAGAACAGCCTGGTTGGAGTTCATTTGTTGCTCCATCCAGTATTGCTCTCAACACATTAGCTTACAGGATTCTGTGGAAGGGGCCTACTTCATATGTCAGTGTTGCCTTTTCCCATTGAAGCTTTAGGAGCAAGAGAAGTTATGTGCTGCTGGTGGGAAGGGATCGGAAATTAGTTTTATTTATACATTTATGGACTTCTGCATCGCTAGGCAATCCCATAAGTATATAGAAACCACTGCTTTATTTTGCTCATAATTTAGTAGTTCCTCAACCACCTAAGTCCCTTACTAGTATACTGATGACAATGATTGGATAATAATATCCAGTTTGCCCACTGCAACCAGCATGCATGCTTGCTCCACTGCCACCAACCCCTCTCGCTAAACACAGCCCACCCATGCTCTCACCACCAACCCTCTCACATTATATACAGGCAGCCCATCCATGAATTCATGAGCTGCACTCATGGGAGTGTTATGCATGTATTTGCCATATTTCTGTGTTTGCATTGATATTTAGGAATTGAACTGCTCAGATTTTCATCAGTGGTGTTCATCCACTGCATGCTTCCTTCTCAAAACTATAATTTTTGTGCCTACTTTTATAAACTATTGCGATTGATCCATTTTCTGTTTTGTGCTTACGGGCCCAATATCCCCATTGTGAAGATACAGATAAAAGCAATGAAGCTCATCTTGGATGGAAATTTGGGATTGCCTCTAAATTAAATATTTGGCAAGAAATTACTTCCCCAAGTGAAACTATCAGATGGGACTTGGAAACAAACACATGACCTTGCTTGACCTGCCGAAAGCAAGAAGACAAAGAAAAGTGTTCTGACTGAAATGTGGTAAATGTCAGAGTGAAACATATTGCATTTGTTATCAATAATTTGCAGTTCCATACCAAAGTTGCCTTGTAAAACCGAAGGTCTTGATGACCTTATCATCTTGACAGAAATATTATTACAAGCAAATGAGCTGTTATTGAAAACCTTTTTATAATCAAATCAGTGGTAGTTTTCCTGAATAATGAATGTTCTCCTTTCAAAGGCCACTTTTGTCTGAAAGGCGATTTTGGCATTAGTTAATTTTTTAATCATTGATTTACATTGTTTTGGATTCTGAAACACTTTCTTCTGCAACTTCTGGAACACTTCATTTCTAAAGAAACAGAACCTGTGTATGCATATCAACCAGAAACTCTCCAACATATTCTGGTAACCTAGGCATACTGGCATGTTTTTATGTTGTCAGGTGCCATGGCATGTATCCATATCATTATATTATCAATATAATCTTGATCTAATTTGACCAATGTGGAGAGGCGTGATAGTTCAGTGTTAGGGTGTACGCTTTGCACACAGAAAGTTCAATGCCTAGTAAAACAAATTTCCAGTTAAAAAAGAATCTCCAGATATAGCTATATACAGATATCTCATAGGTCCATTCATGCTCTGACAGTATACTTGGGATTGGCCTGGGTAGATGAGACTAGGGGTATGCATTTATTTTCAGAATGAATGGAAACCGAAACTCAGATGGAAACCAGATTCACTCAGTTTTGTTTACATAATAATAATAATAATAATAATAATAATAATAATAATAATAATAATAATAATACAAGTATTTCTATACCACCTTTCTTGGTCCTCAGATTTCTCCTTAGACTTTATTCAAGGCAGTTTACATAGGCAGGCAATCTAAATCCCCGTAGGGATTTTTACAATTTGAAAGAAGGTTTCTATCTCTCAAGAAACCACAACATTCAGATGTTTCTTTCTTGATCTGGTCGCACATTCTGGCCTCCATCCTCCCACGCTCAGAGCAGATGGAATAGCTCGGCTTGTCAGCTGCTTCAAGGTCGCACGGTGCCGGTGGCCTCGAACTGGCGACCTTCGGATGTTATCTTCAGGCAAATGGAGGCTCAACCCTCTAGACCAGACCTCCTGTCCACATGTTTACATGTTTTCCAAAGAAAACAGGGTTCATGTTATTTGGGCTTTCTAAAATATAAGGAATCTTACTGTGACTTGGTTTTCATTGCTGCCTCTGTTGCTGGCAGAAGATGCAGTTCTTGGTAGGCACTATCTTGAATGCCAACACTACTCTGGAATGCAGAGCTGTGTGGGTGTTCAAAATGGAGGCCAGCAGGAGGTGGCTTCTTTAGCACTCTTCAGCTGGAGCATGTTTGAGGAGACCAAGGGGTCATGCCAGCTGCCACTGGAGGGGATAGCATCTGCTGCAAATACCAGGTGCAAGTACCTGCCTTTACCAGGTGCCACTCTCACTCCCTCGCCTCCATCATGCACCAAGCTCCCATCATGCACCCAGCCCTTCCCCCTGTTCTGCCCCCCCCCAACCTGAGTTGATGGGCAATCCTGTCCCTGCCATCATCCGCTGGGCCTCCACTGCCTTTTTGGTGCATATGATTCCATGTACTAATTCCAGCAGCGGTGACACGGGCTAGGAGCCATAAGAATTGCAAAATTTCTTGGAATGTTCTGCCTGCCTGTGTTTACTCCGTGGTTTTCATAGCAGTTGTTTCACTGTTTAGCAAATGGTCAGTTATGTAAAGTGGATCGCTGGAGGGAAGAACCCCCTGATAGACAGCCTGCCTGCTGTCTCTCTGTGTGGATTTCTAATTTGCCATGAGTTTTTGCCTGAACAGAAATTCAAAGGCAGTAGGTGGTCATGTGGGGACCAACTGGCACCTCTGTGGACACACTTGCAGTCAGGGTCCTGCACAAGACTGAGAGATCACTGATCCACTGACCTCCATGACTGAGCATGGACTTGAAAAATGAGTCTCCCCAATCCAAATTCATCTCTCTATCCACTTATTTTTCAACGCAGATAAAGTGGAGGCCTCCAAGTCGTATTTGCTTTGTGTTTCTGAGGAAAAGTGCATAACCAACCCATTCATGCTGGCTGGATAGCAGATGACACAAAGGAATACAAGTAGAGTGCATGTAAGGATAAAGATCCTGAGCACAGCCCTGAGGCACTGCAGCAGAGCCCTAATTATCATAAGTGTTTAAACACTGTAATTCAGCACAGTGATTTTCAACACCTCTGTTTATCCTATTTTGGCTTTGCATTCAAGTCACACACCTCTGGCAAAGCAATGTCACCGTTTGTGCTTGCATTAATGCTACAACTGCCAGGGATGGGCAAGGCAGGCACAGCTTGACTCAAGTCGAGTCACAAGTCTCACCCCCCATGACTTGACTCAAAAATGAATCACAACGGGGGGACCTTCCAAGTCGCTTTTTTGCAACTTGTAAAGACTTGAGTCACAAATCTTTTTGATACGTGTGTCAGGTGTGGAAAAATAAGGGGGCTGCTGCCCGGTGTGTGTGTGTGTGTGTGTGTGTGTGTGTGTGTGTGTGTGTGTGTGTGTGTGTTGGAATTCTCTTTAAACACTTCCCTGATGTCCTCATCCATCTGAAAACAAAGGGGTGGGAGGGACTGTGTGAGATCCAGGAGAGAAGCGGCAAGAGGGAGGAAGTTCACATGCAGTAGCTACAAGGCTTACTAGGACAACCAATGTTTTGGAGCTGTACTCCGAAGTAGTCCCATTGCGGCTGGCCATTCAATGGAGTTTCCTCCCCTCCCCCAAATTACAGTGGAGTTCAACACACAGCAGCCATGTGTCTGGAAAGCGTGATCGCTACGAACCTCTCCTCCCTCCGCTTTCCAACCACCTTTTCCCCTGGGCTCCTCCAGCCAATTCGAAGGCAAGAACCCCCTTGAGCTCCTCCTCCTGCCCTCCCTCATCCAAAGAAACAAACCAGATCACCTATCCTTCGTCCAATGACCATTGGTTCCTTCCTGTCCAAGAGAGTCCACTCCCACCTCCCCCTCCCCTTGCTTGGATACAAAAACAAACATTAACCCTTTCCTGCCTCATGGCTGCTCACCCAGTCTGAATGGTGGCCCCACAAGGTTTTTCATGCTGCAAAAACATTAATCAAGCACACCCAGACACAGATAGACTACATGCGTGGGGACAAGCGCTGAATCAAGAGGCCCTTGATTCAAGTGTTTTGCCAACTTTTTCACACTCACAACTCGAGTGTAAACGAGTCAGCAAAAAACACTGATTTTCTTGACTTGGACTCGAGTTCCCATCCCTGACAACTGCCATTGGACATTTCCATCCACAGTTTGGATTTTTGCCATAATCTCAGTCCCCTTAGGGAAATGGCATCAGGAGTTCCACTACAACATGTCAAGCGGAAGAGGAATCTTCTCTATCTGTGGTTGCATTTTTATTTTTATTTCTCTGAAGAAAGGGACAATGGGACAAGCCAAATAGTCTGAGGTCATGACTCGAACTGCTTGCCCATTGCGCATGCACTCATGCGCCCACGAACACAAGTACACTTTTTGTGAGAAACAAGAGAAGCTCTGAGAAACAGAAGGTTCTTCCTGTTCACATCTACAATAGTTTTGAGTAACAAATAAAACAATGTGGCCAAAGATTTAAAAGAATAATACACTTCATTTCATAAGCTTGAAGATGACTTGGGACTTGTGTTTCCTGAAAAAAAAAATAGCCACACATGCCACATGGCAACAAGCCCCTGTATAACCAACAAGGTTTCTAGGGCGATATCGCCTTGGCGGGAATTCCACTGTTCAGTAAAGAAAAAAAATCCTATTGGGCCAAATCATTGAACCCTTTGGCACTCCCAAAGTAGCTCTTTGGATCTGTGCTGATTACTCCATGTTCATCAATGAACATTGGCAAGCATTATACTGAGCTGATTGAGTAAACTCATGAGGTGATTCAGGTGTTACTCAGACCATGATAAGGTCACTAAAAATGTTGTTCTGGGGTGGGGCAAAGCATTTGTGGTGGGCTTGCAGCTTGAGTCATCATTAGATCTCCTATGAATTTGTGCTTAAAAATAGCTGTGGGGGAGGGAACTGGAACAGGGCCATGGTGCTAGGGGAGGTTTAATCCTTCCCTCCCACATCATTTTCCTGTTCTAAATTGTTCTTCCTGAAGTTGATATTTGTCCCAGAGGGAAAACATATGGTTACTATATGATTTAGGTTGTGAAAACAGCCTGGGGAAACATATCAAAATGTCCTCTCCCATTGCTGCAGCCACAGCACAGTCCCTCAAAGGTGAGGGGCTGCCAGAGGTTGTGCATCTGTTTGAGGACTGCTAATGGTGACATGCTCAGAAGTGTCATTTCGTGCAAAGGATAATGGGACCTGAAATTTCAGGAAAAAGAGTGGTACTGTTATCAGAGGGAGGGGTGTGAAAATCCATTGTGATGTGTTCTAAGGATCAATGCCGATATGACCGGGTGTGAACTCAAAATATATTACAAAGCCTTTTCCACAGCAGGAATTTGCATTTTCCATTCCTCCTTTACCAAAAATGGCGACATCCCTAAAATGGAGGGGTTGCATGAATGGAGTATGTATTCCCAATAGTGTCTCCCAATTTATTTGCCAAAGTGAATGTGGAATGCATACTACAACTGGAGCAGCTGTTCCAGCAGCATGGCATGACTCATTTTCCAAGGCTGACTTAACCTTTCCAATAATTACTAGCATGAGCTGTGATGTCCCTTTCACTCAAATGGAAGGCCTCTGGTTATATAATGTAGAGGTGGTCTGCAGGGATGGGCGAGTCCAATGTAGCTTGACTCAAATCGAGTCACAAGTTTCTGCCTCCTGTGACTCAACACAATAACGAGTCCTAATGGGCAGGCTTTCCAAGTTGCGCAGAACGTTTTGGCGACTTGGGCCATGAGTCTTTCCCTTTAAAAAGCCAACCACAGCTCCATGGAAAGAAACAGAACTGCTGCCAGTGTGTGTGTTGTGTTGTGTTGTGTTGTGTTGTAGTTTTCTTTAACCACTCCCCTGCAGTCCCCATCCCATCTATAAACAAGATGGAAGGGGATGGAACAGACTGTGTGAGAGTGGGAACAGAAGTAGCAAGAGGGAGGTGGGTCACATGCAGCAGCTAGGAGGCTGAGCTTTTGTAAACTCACCTGGGAAGGCCAGCCCCCTTTCAATCAGGAAGGAAGGAGGGGGGAGGAGCCAGCCAGGAGTATAAAGCTAGGCAGGCCATCGCGTGAGGCTCTCTGCAGACGCGTGTGGCCTCTGGGAACCCAGTGCCTCTGGGAACTAAGTGCCGGGTAAGGCACAAGAGTTTAGCATCTGGGCGAGTTCAGCAGCAGGGCGAGGAGGCCAGGGCCCCATACACTGCCCTTCCTCTTACCTTGAGAAAAGGGCTGCTATCCAGTGTACGGTTTTTAAAAGGACCCCTAAATAAAACAACAACAACAACAAAAAAGCTATGCAGTCAGACAGCCAGCAGCAGGGTGGGGGCTATCCAGTGTTCTGCATCGAGTGCCACATGTATGATTATATGCCTCTGGGGCATAAGTCATGGGTGTGTCCTCGGTGCAAGGAGCTCCAGGCTCTCAGGGAACGCGTCCGCTCCCTTGAAGCCTTGGTGGCCGACCTGGAGAAGCGCAGGCAGCCAGAGGAGGACCGTGGGGAGACTTCTGGGGACGATCAGGCTTCGTCCCAACCTCAGGCGTGCAGCTCCTCGGCTGCCCGGGTGGGAAGTCTCGGGACTGGAGGACGTCATCCTGGAGAGGAGGGAAACAATCCCCTAGGGGGGATCCCTTCTCCAGGGGATGGGCCCGTATCCGAGCGCATTCGGGATACTCCTCAGCGGGAGGGGGGTCGGGGGCTTCTTGTAGTGGGGGATTCGATTATTAGAAACATAGAGAGGGGGGTTTGCGACGGATGTGAGGACCGCATGGTGACTTGCCTGCCTGGTGCGAAGGTTGCGGACATCACTTCTCGTCTAGACAGGCTAGTAGACAGTGCTGGGGGAGAGGTAGCGGCTGTGGTGCATGTCGGCACCAACGACGTGGGCAAGTGTAGCTGGGAGGTCCTGGAGGCCAAATTTAGGCTTTTAGGCAGGAAGCTGAAAGCCAGGACCTCAAAGGTAGCGTTCTCTGAAGTGCTACCTGTTCCACGCGCAGGGCCAGCTAGGCAGGCGGAGATCAGGGGTCTCAATGCGTGGATGAGACGGTGGTGTAGGGAGGAGGGGTTTAGATTCATTAGGCACTGGGGAACGTTTTGGGACAAGCGGGGCCTGTACAAGAGGGACGGGCTCCATTTGAACCAGAACGGAACCAGACTGCTGGCGCATAACATTAAAAAGGTGGCAGAGCAGCTTTTAAACTGATCCCTGGGGGAAGGCCGACAGGAGCCGAGGGGCATCCGGTTCGGGACTCCTCATCCCTATGGGATGAGGATGGGGAGGTTAGAGAACAACAAGACAAAGGCAGGGTAGGAGAAGAAATTGGGAAAGGTAGGGAGATGGGATGTGATAGACAGTTTGGCACAATGAGAGGATGCGGGGACAAAGGAGCGAATAAGCAGCCCGTCCTGGGGCATTCCGTGTATAAATGCTTTTATGCGAATGCCCGAAGTCTACGAGCAAAGGTGGGAGAACTGGAATGTCTGGTGACAAGGGAAAATATTGACATAGTGGGCATAACGGAAACCTGGTGGAATGCGGAGAATCAGTGGGATACCGCAATCCCAGGCTATAAACTCTACAGGAGGGACAGGCAGGGGCGTGTTGGAGGTGGAGTGGCCCTTTATGTTAAGGAAGGGATAGAATCCAGCAAAGTAGAGATTGAAGGTGGGTCCGACTCCACCGTAGAATCTCTGTGGGTTAAATTACCAGGCTTGAGCAGCGATGTAATACTGGGGGTGTGCTATCGTCCTCCAGACCAGAAATCTGATGGGGACCTTGAAATGAGGAAACAGATCAGGGAGGTGACAAGGAAGGACAGGGTTGTAATCATGGGGGACTTCAATTATCCTCATATTGACTGGGTCAATTTGTGTTCTGGTCACGATAAGGAAACCGGATTTCTTGACGTGCTAAATGACTGTGGCTTAGATCAGCTAGTCACGGAGCCCACCAGAGGACAGGTGACTCTGGATTTAATTTTGTGCGGTACGCAGGACCTGGTTAGAGATGTAAACGTTACTGAGCCATTGGGGAACAGTGATCATGCTGCGATCCGTTTTGACGTGCACGTTGGGGGAAGAATACCAGGCAAATCTCTAACAAAAACCCTTGACTTCCGACGGGCGGACTTCCCTCAAATGAGGAGGCTGGTTAGAAGGAGGTTGAAAGGGAGGGTAAAAAGAGTCCAGTCTCTCCAGAGTGCATGGAGGCTGCTTAAAACAACAGTAATAGAGGCCCAGCAGAGGTGTATACCGCAAAGAAAGAAGGGTTCCACTAAATCCAGGAGAGTGCCCGCATGGCTAACCAGCCAAGTTAGAGAGGCTGTGAAGGGCAAGGAAGCTTCCTTCCGTAAATGGAAGTCTTGCCCTAATGAAGAGAATAAAAAGGAACATAAACTGTGGCAAAAGAAATGTAAGAAGGTGATAGGGGAGGCCAAGCGAGACTATGAGGAACGCATGGCCAGCAACATTAAGGGGAATAATAAAAGCTTCTTCAAATATGTTAGAAGCAGGAAACCCGCCAGAGAAGCGGTTGGCCCTCTGGATGGTGAGGGAGGGAAAGGGGAGATAAAAGGAGACTTAGAGATGGCAGAGAGATTAAATGAGTTCTTTGCATCTGTCTTCACGGCAGAAGACCTCGGGCAGATACCGCTGCCCGAACGGCCCCTCCTAACCAAGGAGTTAAGTCAGATAGAGGTTAAAAGAGAAGATGTTTCAGACCTCATTGATAAATTAAAGATCAATAAGTCACCGGGCCCTGATGGCATACACCCAAGGGTTATTAAGGAATTGAAGAATGAAGTTGCAGATCTCTTGACTAAGGTATGCAACTTGTCCCTCAAAACGGCCACGGTACCAGAAGATTGGAGGATAGCAAATGTCACGCCTATTTTTAAAAAGGGAAAGAGGGGGGACCCGGGAAACTATAGGCCGGTCAGCCTAACATCTATACCGGGTAAGATGGTGGAATGCCTCATCAAAGATAGGATCTCAAAACACATAGACGAACAGGCCTTGCTGAGGGAGAGTCAGCATGGCTTCTGTAAGGGTAAGTCTTGCCTCACAAACCTTATAGAATTCTTTGAAAAGGTCAACAGGCATGTGGATGCGGGAGAACCCGTGGACATTATATATCTGGACTTTCAGAAGGCGTTTGACACGGTCCCTCACCAAAGGCTACTGAAAGAACTCCACAGTCAGGGAATTAGAGGACAGGTCCTCTCGTGGATTGAGAACTGGTTGGAGGCCAGGAAGCAGAGAGTGGGTGTCAATGGGCAATTTTCACAATGGAGAGAGGTGAAAAGCGGTGTGCCCCAAGGATCTGTCCTGGGACCGGTGCTTTTCAACCTCTTCATAAATGACCTGGAGACAGGGTTGAGCAGTGAAGTGGCTAAGTTTGCAGATGACACCAAACTTTTCCGAGTGGTAAAGACCAGAAGTGATTGTGAGGAGCTCCAGAAGGATCTCTCCAGACTGGCAGAATGGGCAGCAAAATGGCAGATGCGCTTCAATGTCAGTAAGTGTAAAGTCATGCACATTGGGGCAAAAAATCAAAACTTTAGATATAGGCTGATGGGTTCTGAGCTGTCTGTGACAGATCAGGAGAGAGATCTTGGGGTGGTGGTGGACAGGTCGATGAAAGTGTCGACCCAATGTGCGGTGGCAGTGAAGAAGGCCAATTCTATGCTTGGGATCATTAGGAAGGGTATTGAGAACAAAACGGTTAGTATTATAATGCCATTGTACAAATCTATGGTAAGGCCACACCTGGAGTATTGTGTCCAGTTCTGGTCGCCGCATCTCAAAAAAGACATAGTGGAAATGGAAAAGGTGCAAAAGAGAGCGACTAAGATGATTACGGGGCTGGGGCACCTTCCTTATGAGGAAAGGCTACGGCGTTTGGGCCTCTTCAGCCTAGAAAAGAGACGCCTGAGGGGGGACATGATTGAGACATACAAAATTATGCAGGGGATGGACAGAGTGGATAGGGAGATGCTCTTTACACTCTCACATAATATCAGAACCAGGGGACATCCACTAAAATTGAGTGTTGGGCGGGTTAGGACAGACAAAAGAAAATATTTCTTTACTCAGCGCGTGGTCGGTCTGTGGAACTCCTTGCCACAGGATGTGGTGCTGGCATCTAGCCTAGACGCCTTTAAAAGGGGATTGGACGAGTTTCTGGAGGAAAAATCCATTATGGGGTACAAGCGATGATGTGTATGCACAACCTCCTGATTTTAGGAATGGGTTAAGTCAGAATGCCAGATGTAGGGGAGAGCACCAGGATGAGGTCTCTTGTTACCTGGTGTGCTCCCTGGGGCATTTGGTGGGCCGCTGTGAGATACAGGAAGCTGGACTAGATGGGCCTATGGCCTGATCCAGTGGGGCTGTTCTTATGTTCTTATGTTCTTATGACAATCCTTTGCAGCTGTATTCAAAAGTAGTCCCACTTCAGCCAGTCATTCAATGGGGCTTTCTCCTCCCATGAGATTGGAAAGCATGATTGCTATGAACTGACCCCCCCCCCCCCCCGGCTTCCCTGCTTCTTTTTTACATCACCAGCCAGTCCTAAGGCAAGAACCCCCTTGGACTCCTCCTTCTGCAATACTTCATCCAAAGAAAAAATCAGACTTCCCATCCTTTATCTAATGATCATCAGTTCCTTCAGAGATGGACAAGACAGACTGCTCCTGCCTTCCCCCTCCTGGTCGATTCAAAAGCAAAGCATTAACCCTTCCCTGCCTCCAAGCCGGAGCTTCCCTGCTGCTCACGCGATCTGAATGATGTCCCCATGAGGTCTTTCATTCCGCAAAAAAAGTAAGCAAGCACACCCAGACACAGAGAGACTCAAGTCTGCACGCGTGGGGCTCAGTGCTGAGTCAGTGACTGCAGACTTGTCAGTGCCAGAATCATTGACACAGATGACTTGAGTGTACATGAGTCAGCAAAAAAATGCATTTTTGCGACTTGGACTCAAGTCAGCTGATTTGAGTTCCCATCCCTGGAGGTTTGCCGTAGGTGGTCAGTACAGCATCCCCATCATGACCTCTGTGACTTGCATGTCCATAAGGAAAAGCTTAACTGGGGATGTGAATTAACAGCACCAGTTTGGAGGACACCTCAGTTAGAGAACAGCCACCTTAGTTAGGACAATGGACTGGGGGAAAACACTGGCATCCCACTGGGTTTTGTTCACTCCTGCCATTGGCCCAGTCCATCCAACTTACCATGGCTAAGGAAAGAGCCCGGGGACTAGACAAAATTTCCTGCCAGTGGAATAGCCAATGGGAAAAGTAGAGTTTTGATCTACCTGTATCCTATAAAGGGGCATGGCTGGGTTGTGAGGTTGTGCATTATTTCCAGCACTTGCAGAAGTGTTGGCTACCACCCACAAAGGTAAGTATTTTGCTTCAAGGCAGGGCCAGCCCACCCAGAAAGCCAGTTGAAGCAGTTGCCTGGGGCAGCAGATTCATTGGGAGGTGGACAGTTCTATCTGCCTGCTTGCTTTGACTGTTCCTTCTCCTCAACCCACTCCCTGGATTTGAAAAGAAAGTGGGGGACAGAGGAAAAGGGTGGAGAAGAGGAAAATTGTGAGCTAGACACTGTTGGAGGAGCAGAAGCAAGAACATCACCAGGGAGGCAGCATCTGGCATGCTGGGCCAACCCTGCTTGAAGGGGAAGGAGAACTGGGAAGCAGCAATGGCACTGGTGATGGGCACTTGATCACTGCAAGTGGCCAGTTTGATTGCTCACCAAAGCTTGACTCTTGGCTAGCAGAACTGTGCTTGTTGTGGTTCTCCTCACTAGCAATTGAACAGGAGTGCTCATTTCTTTGAGCTCCCCCGATTGGATGCTTGTGACGTCTCTAGTCCATACATTATGGACTGTTCCTATATACTGAGTACCTTGTGTCCACCAAAATAGCTATATATGCTGTACACAAAATATCATAAGAACATAAGAACAGCCCCACTGGATCAGGCCATAGGCCCATCTAGTCCAGCTTCCTGTATCTCACAGCGGCCCACCAAATGCCCCAGGGAGCACACCAGATAACAAGAGACCTCATCCTGGTGCCCTCCCTTTCATCTGGCATTCTGAAATAGCCCATTTCTAAAATCAGGAGGTTGCACATACACATCACGGCTTGTACCCCATAATGGATTTTTCCTCCAGAAACTTGTTCAATCCCCTTTTAAAGGCACCCAGGCCAGATGCCGTCACCACATCCTGTGGCAAGGAGTTCCACAGACCAACCACACGCTGAGTAAAGAAATATTTTCTCTTGTCTGTTCTAACTCTCCCAACACTCAATTTTAGTGGATGTCCCCTGGTTCTGGTGTTATGTGAGAGTGTAAAGAGCATCTCCCTATCCACTCTGTCCATCCCCTGCATAATTTTGTATGTCTCAATCATGTCCCCCCTCAGGCGTCTCTTTTCTAGGCTGAAGAGGCCCAAACGCCGTAGCCTTTCCTCATAAGGAAGGTGCCCCAGCCCCATAATCATCTTAGTCGCTCTCTTTTGCATCTTTTCCATTTCCACTATGTCTTTTTTGAAATGCGGCGACCAGAACTGGACACAGTACTCCAGTAAATGATGCATTTATCATACATGCACTAAAGCAACCCACACCTTTTTGATGTCAAATTACAGTCTGAAATGAAAGAGAAGGGTTTATTTCTTCATTTTATTTCTTTTTTTCATAAGATCAATATATTTTCCACTATACATTATGGAATAATAATGCACAGTGTAAGTTGAATGGTTTTCTATTATCTAATAAAAAAAATTATTAACAGCCCAACTGTATCTGAACTGTCCACACCACAATGCAGTGGTGCTGAAACAGCTGCCGCTGTATTCAGTGTGGGCAACGAGGCTGCTGGAGGTCTCCTCAAGGTAGGGACCTTTGTCCCCTTCCTCCAGGGAAAGCCCCAGCAGCTGCTATAGAGCTACTTGGTCTTGCACCAACAAAATTGCTGGTGCAGGCACGCGCAGGCTTGTGTTGGTGAATCAGGCCCAGGAGGAGGGATAGGATCCACCGGCAGCCTCTGGCACCATCACTGGCCCCTCTGGGCCTGATTTCCCTGCCCTTGTGCCACCCTCCCTGTTTTGTCTACTTCCTGCCCTTCCCCTGCCCCAGAATGCCTCCACGCAGCTCAGCGGTGAACCTACTATCATCGGTGCTTGGTGCCTCTCTGACCAGTGCAAAAGCCCAGTGCCTGCCCACACTGGTCTCCACGCCGGCAGCTGCCTCTGCTCGACTGCTACAAAGTGCTTTCTGGCACTTTTGTGATGGTTGCTGCCAGAGCAGCGTGCCAGAGACCAGTGCTAAAGCCCTGGTGGATTGGGCTGCCCATCACAGTTTTCACAAGCGTAGCTATTTTGAGCCAAATAAGTGGGGACGTTATCTTTTATGTTCCTTTCTAAAACCAGGCAGTGTCAATAAAATTGTGCATGTTTCTCCTTTTTCCTTTTTTTCACACACATCCAGAATTTTCTAGACTAGAGTTATGGTCAAAGAAATTAAAGGATCAATAAAACTGTCCCTTTTAAGCACTAAAATACATTATAATTTTCTCAACATGAAAGAACTGCAACGTACATCTGAAAAAAAAGTTTAATGAGAAAATCTTGGTATAGATGCAAAGAAAAAAGTCACTTTTTAATCTATACTCAAGGCAGCCCACTTTCTGTCCTCTTCAATTTATGTGCTGATTAAGCAAGAAGAAAAAGTTATTCAGCTTGCAGTTCCCTGCACACCTTAATATAATTTTAAGTGCACGCTGAAGTGTTTTGACTAGTCCAGAATGTCATTAATGCAGGACTGGAATGCCCTAGCTCAGAGCCATGATAAACATGAACCAACAAGTATTGTGTATCTCCAAGGAATCCTCTCTGTACTGCAACAGTCAGACTTGGTGAAGCTGTTCCTATGTGGATTCTGAATTATTATGCTCCCTAAAGGCATGCATGTATAATATATTATCAAGTTACCTGCAGTGTATTATCAGAGTGGGCGAGATAGTGGGCAACATTACAAGCCTGGCGTAGTGATATGATCATAACAGCCATAGGAAAAAAAAGTGGACTTTTCTGTCTCTTTTTTCCCCTCCCATCTTTGCTTTTTCTTGACAAATTCACAAGCATTGTGCTTATGGGGTAAAATAAAGCTGATGATCTAGACCACAGGACATATTACCTATCACAAAAGTAAGATGTGCACGTACAGATACTACATATTGAAAGTGGAATTCTTGGCACACCATACTGGGGTGTAGTATAGAAGTCCTCAGGATGAGAGAGTTCATGTAAGGAACTGGAAGAAACAGTTCTACTTTCATGGCAGAAGTCCGCATGAGTGTATGACCTCCTCAGGAACCTGAACAATCCTAGATCCAAACAGACAAACTACAGATCAGTTGTACTAGTTAATTCATCATTCTGTAGGTTTCTGCCCTGGACCTTTCCAGAGCAATACATAGTTGAATTATTGGAAAATGTATGTTGCTGCTCTCAAATATCCAACACTAACAACATTTGTTTTTAAATGTGCACATTCACTATTGACTAGGTAGCGGCATTGAATGCAGCTAATGTAACTAATCAACATCTAATGCTATCAGCTATTTCAGGCAATCAAATCTATACTATCAATGAAAGTGAAATATTAAATGTCCTTCACTTTCCAAAATGATATATGACGACATAGCAAAAGGTGTCACTACTAAACACCATAGCCTGTCAACTGTTAAATATCAAATTTGTGTGTGTGTGTGTGTGTGTGTGTGTGTGTGTGAGAGAGAGAGAGTGAGAGAGAGAGAGAGAGAGAGAGAGAGAGGGGCATCAAATGTTATTAAATAGGAAATACTGGATATTAAAACACTGTCAATGTCAATTACTGATATCAAATAACATACCGCATACTTGATTGATATACAACCTCAGAATCCCTACTGGAGAACATTAAGGTGGCTTCAGAGAGACAAATTCATTTCAGATCTAGTCTTGGCTCTAGGCACTGGGCACTGGCAGTTCCATTCATCTGGATTCAGGATGTTTAGGCCCAGTCCTTCCAGGTTCTCTGCCCATTCATTCCTGTAAGAGAAATCAAAACATTCCTAAGAATCGAACATCACTCTTCCATAATTTGCTGACATGCAGTTCATGGACCTTTCTATCTAGTGGGTGAGGCACTTATGACATTCTTAAGAATTCCTCTATGAAAGGCCAAAATCAAACTAAAAATAGTGAAAGTGTGTTTACTCACTGTCTGACAGGCAAGATTGATAGAGGAGGGGGGAAAGTAGAAGGTCTTTTCCAAATGGCTTAGAGGTCTCTGTGGTGATGAGGAGATGCCAGCCAATGAGGGCCTGCTGAGCTGTCTTGGAAATGCCTGCGCACAAATTCCACGAGTGCAGATTTGACTGACTTAGGATGGCTTTGGCAACCGGCACATTGGCCCAGCCACTGCTTGGTTCATCAACAAGTCAATCATCCAGCCTAAAATATAGTGTTTTCTTGGGTCATAAATATCACACAGTTTCTTTTTTCATGGAAACTTATGAAATCTAAACCATTTGCCTATTAAATCAAGTTGCATGAATCATATTTGAGTATACAGCATGTGATTCTCTGCCCAGTGGGACTGCATGTTTCATTTTTTCCCTCCTCTATAGCACAAGATCATCTGAATTCTGTATGCTAATATGATCAAAAACATTATATTTGGCTGCCAATGTTTGAAGCACTGTATAGTGTATTATATACGACCTAGTAGGCATTTCAGTGACCCAGTAGTCAAATTGCTGCCACCTAGCTATAAATTTTCTCACCCCAACTCTCTTCTTTCTGAGCACATGGAGCTCCAAGGACAGTTTTGCTTTGGAACCTCCCTGAGAAACATCTCATTGACCTCTTCCTGAGACAGAGCACTGATCTCTCTTGGGAAACTCTCATATTAAGTACTGAAACAGCTTTCGTTGTGGAGGACTGTTTAGTAGGTCAGGCCACTTGCCCAACTTGGTTTAGAAAGAAATGTAGCACAGGAAAGGAAACTTTGTCATGGGGCCAAAGACATACATGGCTCACATGGACAGCCAGAAGTTTGGGACCCCTGCCAAGTAGAAGCGAGCTCGGATTACTGCACGATGCAGTCGACAAGCAACTGTCTTCGAGAACAGCTCTGGGCAATGTAGTATTAAGCCCAAATCCTCTGAGTTGGCTAGTCTCACACACTCACCATTGTTCTGTGCATCTGGAGGGTGGAAATATTTGGTTTGTACTTACCTCTCTCCCTCGTTTGTATCATTTGTTATGAAGATGTTGAAGCAAGGATTCTGTTTGTCTCCATGGACCATATTTTGTACTCTCTCTCTCCCTCCCCCCCCCCTCTCTCTCACACACACACACACACACACACACACACAAAGACTATGCATGTCTACTCAGAAATGTTCCATGGAACATTTACTCTATGGAAAGTATGTATAGGAGTGCAGCCCCCCCCCCCCGGCATTGGGTGTGTGTAATAATTTCCTGTAATGCATAATATAGCAGTAGACAAGTAATGACTGAGAAGTCAGCCCTGCCCATGGGCTTCCCTTTTGACCCTCAGATAGCCTCTGATTTCAAGTGCTCCCTGCTTATTGATAATACCTTTTAATCCTTCCCTCCAGAGTGTTGAATATGTCAACAGAAACTTTGATAAAGTTAAAAATTTATTTATTTATTTATTTTTCACATTTTTATACCGCCCTTCCTCCAAAGAGCTCAGGGCGGTTTACACAGCTGCTCCTCCCCTCTTTCTTGTCCTCACAACAACCCTGTGAGGTAGGTGAGGCTGAGAGAAAGTGACTGGCCCAAGGTCACCCAGGAAGCTTTGTGGCTGAGGTGGGATTTGAACCTGGATCATCCAGGTCTAAGTCCACCTCCCAAACCACTACACCCTTGTTCACCTGAACTGTTAACTTCCATATCTTGGCCTGCATATAGGCCAAGGTGAGAGGCTGAGGTGAAAAATTTGGCCAGTGCCTTTCTTGCAATTAATTGACACTGGGGAATAGAGTTAACCTGTTGTTTGTGACTTTGTGTAAGAGTGAATCAGTGGTGGGCTTGTCAGTCCCTGCTCAATTCAACATGTGGCTCTTAAAAAATTTTTGCCAGCCAGGGGCCTAATAAAGTTACTTTCCAATTCGATGGGATATTTTTGGCAGCTGAACACACCCTGTCCACTGCTGTGTCACCACAGTGTTGTAAAAGACGCACCGGTCCTATGCACTTTGGGACCACCGGTGCAAACAGCTTGGGGCCCTGTCCTGCCAGATCTTCGACTCCTGCCGACTACGC
The DNA here is from genome assembly GCF_035046505.1 of Tiliqua scincoides. Taxonomy (NCBI): domain Eukaryota; kingdom Metazoa; phylum Chordata; class Lepidosauria; order Squamata; family Scincidae; genus Tiliqua; species Tiliqua scincoides. The sequence goes on along the minus strand of NC_089825.1, from coordinate 65,379,165 downwards.
CAATTTGTCCCATCCAAATATCTCAACTCCCTTCTAATGCCCGCTTTTTGGCTAATTAACACCCTCTTTATCTCTAGAACAACCACTGTGGTGTGCAAAGGAATGAACACAGAACTCCTTATCTACAGCAACTACCCAAATTTATTGCTATGAACACAGACACTCCCTGCAAGTCCGCTTGTCCAGAGGCTTTCCCTCCCCAAAACTCCACAACTCAGTGGGTAAAGGTCTGAAGCCTCCAATTCAAGTCCAATCCGGTCTCCAAAGCACAGTCCAGTCTTCCCAGTCTTCTGTGTCCTCCAGCAGAGTCCTGGCAGTCCCCTTCTCCTGTAGGTCTGGGTCAGGTAGCCCTCTTGGTCTCGTTCCCTACAGGTCAGGTAGCGTCTCCCTCTGGGTCAGCGTCCCGCTTCCAGCTGGGTCAGCATCCTGCTCCTTTGGTCCTTCTGAAGCTGCCTTTTATCCTTTGTGTCCCATTAAGTGCAAATGCAGCTCAGCTGTGAGCTACCTCCTTAGCTCATTCAAAGTCCCATCAAGGTCAAATGAAGCTCAGGTGTCCAACCAGGTCTCCATTGGCCTTGATTGATTACAGCTGTGGAGCCAGCCCTGCCCTTTCCAGAGCTGTCAACCAGCTGTCAAAACATGGGATCACTGTCAACACCACATCATCCACCTGATGATCTTCTGATCTTCCATTACAGGCCCCGCACCAGCTTCAGTTCTTCACAGTTCTCCTTGAAAAAGTACAGAATAAATTGTGCAAAACTGGGGAAATTATGCATACTTGCAGAATTCAGTTTTTTTCTTGGTGTCTTTCCCTCGATGCATTTTTTTTTATTTTGGCACAGAGCATGCACACAGTTTTGCCTTCATACCTCATTCAGAAGCCCACTGCAGAGCCACACCACCTATAAAACAAATTTGGAATGGCACTACATGAAGTGCCTGCTTTCCCTCAAAAGTGATTCACGCATCAACCAATGGAGTTTGCGTTATACAACGGATGCTGTCATAAAGAGTAATTGGTAGATTATTGAGAAGAATGAGTCAGCCAGTCATGATTCATACTCTCCAGGGCTTTTACAAATGAATGGGCATAATTATTCTGAAATAAATAAAAGGCTGCGTGCCACACCACGATGAGCTGGGGGCATATGGAAGGTTAAACAGTTCATAATGGAACACATCAGCGTTGCCATGCACCTGCCATGCGATCTCTAGCAGCAGAGAAGCAAAAAGAGAGAGAGCATTTTGCAGGATGAAATAAACACCACAGCACCTACTTTTGTTCAGAATTATTCTGCTGCAAAATATCAGCATGCACAATGTAAAAGAGAATTTAAAACACACACACACGCACACATTTTCTCAATGAGATTCAGAGTCATGTATGCCACAATTCCCACCGCAATGCAAAATGCAATGTTTCTGCTGTACACAGAATCCTCAGAGGACACAATCCAAAGCCAGAGTTAGTGCTGGATTTCAAACAGCTTTTGCTGCAATTCAGCACTCCTATCTCTGTGCTGGATTGTGGTCTGACTCTTCAGTGATACTTAAAATTAGGGTGACCAGATAGAAAGGGGGACAGAGTACCTCTACCTTTCACCATTGACTAGAAGAGGAAATATTGGCTGGTGCTGCTCAATGTGGAAGGGTTTAAAAAGCTGCACCTGCCAAAATTCCCTCTGCTATACAGTGGTTAAAGGTATAGGCACTCTGTCCCCCTCTGGTAACTCTACTTAGGACGCAATCCAATGGTGCCCAAAGGCCGACGCAAGTCCCATGCGCCAACGCACATTTGTGCTTCCTCAGGCTTCCTCCTTGCGAACTTCAAGCTGCTCTGCTCTCCTCAGACTTATGTCACCTCAAGAGATGGTGCAAGTCCGAGGAGACCCATAGGCACCAGTGGCCCTTACCCACAGGTAAAGGGAAATGTTTCCCCTTGCATCTGGCTGAGCCGTTTATGGCCACAATCCTGCACTGGATACAGCGCAAGCCTCTTGGCTTGCCTGTTCCAGCACAAGATAAGACTGCATCCTTAAAGTATTTTCTTGTAGATTCAGATTCAGAACCTTTATTCACATATAATAACAAACATCATTTGATAGCATTTTACATTAGCTATTACCCACCTAAGTAATATAAATAAAGACATTCTGATAGATGTATTATATGGCTATAAGAAAAACTATTTTCTTGTAATTTTTGTTTTGTTTGTTTTCACTGCCTGTGCTACCATCTTCATTTGCCTCTGATTGATTGCGCTCAGCAGGGCTTATGTAAGCATGGAGCATATATTAGGCCCAGACCAAACATGCATTAACCCACGTGGAGACAAGCATTTCCCATGGAATAACTGTACAGAGGTTTTCTTATTTGTGTTTTCCAACAGAATAAGCCAAGTGCCTTTGTCACTATTCTCAATTCTGTGAGTTCTGAAGCTTCCATGTGGGTTTTGAACATATGGTAGCAAAACTCATGTGGTTTTCGATAGCCATGAGTTTTGAATCCGCAGAACATGTGAGACTATGCTGTAGAGCCTAGACTGTTTTCCAGTACAGCCCTCCTTGGCCACAATTCATTCTCTCCCTTTTCTCAGTTTGTAATGTCAGCTGTCTCCTCCTCCTTGCTTGTGGTGAACAGGACAGAAAGGCATGGAAAAAGACTTAACTGGAATTGTGACTGATAGGATTGACCCATGATGGAGGAAACTGGTGTTCCAACCATTTCAGCTACTTTTGTACTAAGAGTCAGCTGTGAAAGGCTTTCTCTTCTTCCAAAGACTTTCTCTTCTTCCAAGGAATCCATTGTGGGATGAGTAGGAGTTGAAAATCTTTATCGGCATTTGATGGGAAGAGGCTGAAATGTCATGCTTGTGTGATGATTAAAGTGGGGGAGGGTGTTGCTGGGATCCAGAACATGACATGGGGTGTTCCACAGAAGCACAAGGTCTTTTGAGTTCACCCTTTCTAGTGTGACCCTCCTACTTTCCCAAAGTCCCCACCAAAAGGCTGAAGTCCCCTGGAGGAGCGTAGCATCAAGCAAAACTGGCTGTTGCTACAAGTAAACATTGACTACCACAATGCACACATACATCCTACATGTGCATTTGTGCTTTGCGAAAACACAGGTAACTGAATCACAGCCCATGGTTGCCACTGAACAAACTCCTTGAAAGAAATGTATAATATAAACATGAACTCAGCGTTACTTAGCTATCAGAGTGCAATTCTATACATGTCTACTCAGACGTTAAGTCTAGTGGCGCAGCGAGGTTATTGAAATTAAATAACCCATAAATAACACATAAACCCGGGGCCCATAAATTTAATTAATTAATTAATTATATCTTTTTATACCACGCTTCCTCTAAGGAGCACAGGGTGGTGTGCATGGTTCCTCCCTTATTTTGTCCTCACAACAACCCTGTGAGGTAGGTGAGAGTGAGAGATAGTAATAGTCATGACATGAAATGCATAAGAATAATAATGGCTAGAAAATAAATGCAGTCAATATTTCCCCACAAGCAATGGATGAAATTCTGCATCAAATGTTATATAATGTGATGGTATTATTCCTAAAAGTCAGGATTTCCACAATTTTAGTCTCTAGGGCAGTGGTATTCAAACTGGGACATCGCGACGCCCCAGCCTGAGGGTCCTGGTCCCTTTCCCCTTAAGGGGCGGGGGCAGCCAGGAGGCAGGGAGGAGGCAGCAGGGGCGGGTGGAAGGCAGTGGCACGATCCCCAGGATCACGCCACTCAGGGGGATGCAGGGGCTTGGGTGCACTTACTCAAGTCTCCTGCAGCCTCCCCAGGGTGCAGGGAGCCCGGTGCGAACCTTTGGCAGGGGTCCCCGCAGCAGTGAAAGCGGAGCGATCGCACTCCACTTCCACTTTAGCGGAGGTGGGGCGCGATTGCTCCACTTTTACATTCACAGCTGCGGGGAGCCCTGCCAAAGGTTCGCACCGGGCTCCCCGCACCCCGGGGAGGCTGCAGGGGCTTGGGCAAGTGCACCCAAGTCCCTGCAGCCCCCTGAGCAGCACGATCTTGCGGATCGTGCCGCTGCCTCCTCCCTGCCCCTGCTGCCTCCCCCTGCCCCCGCAAAGACTTACTGCTGGTTTCAAACTCCCTGAGAGTTTGAAAACCGCAGCTCTAGGGTGTCACCCCCCCCCCCAGATGTCTCATTGGTCCATTTTGAGTTAAGGCAATGGTTCTCAAACTTTTACTACCGGGACACACTTTTTAGAATGACAATCTGTCCAGGACCCCCTGGAAGCGATGTCATGGCTGGACGTGACATCATCAAGCAAATTAAAATAAATAATATAAATAATTAAAATAAAGAAAAATAAATAAGGGAAGCCAGCCCTGTCCTACCAATTTCTTCTGTAGCCTGCCTGCAATAACACATACCCCCACAAAAAATTTCAGCGAGCTTTTCAGCCCTACCCAGTGCCCAGTTCAATTTAAGTTGTTATATGTAAACCATTTTACTATCAGGACCCACCAAGCTTTACAAGTCTAAAATAGAAAACATTTAGCTTACCAGCTCAAGCTTCTGTTTTGTTCTTTTAACGGGGGAAGGGCTGCCTTCTGCAGCATTTGTTGAACTCCACGTTCATTAGATCAGGTCCGTTCTGGTGGCCTCGCATTCCCCTTTGCCTGACCTAACCACAAGCCAAGGCATGTTTGCTTACTCATGAGTAAACACAACCTTATGGCTTAGTTTTGCTTTCCATGGGGCTCAATACGTTCATCAGCTTGGCGGAAGGGACTTCCTTCTCCAGTGTTTTTTGGGGGCTGCGTTCATTGGATTGGGACCATTCTGGTGTTGTTGGATTCCTCTCAGCCTACCCTTTCCAACAGACTAAGGCAAGTTTGCCTACTCATGAGTAAACACACAATATAGCTCAATTTCACTTTCCATAGGGCTCCATGCATTTCTGTTTTCTGGTTTTTTGGTCATAACTTTTGATAGAATGGAGGTATTTCACTTTGGGATTTTTTTCATTGTATTCAGCTGCAAATTCTGCATCAGATGGTATATAACATGATGATACTATTCCTAAAACCACAATTTTAGCAATTTTGTTAACTAAATTTTTGGTGTCACCCCGCCCAAGTCTGGTACCTAGGGTGAACTGCCCACACTACCCCTCACTAGCTATGCCACTAATCCCATTAGAGAAAATAGAGCTTACTCCTAGGAAGCCTCATTGAATTCAATGGGATTTGCTTCTGAGCAGACAAGCAAAGGATTGGGCTGTAAATACCGAAAATGTAAATAATTTCTTTCAAAATTTGTCTACCTTTTTCTTCTTTCACATGAGATCAGATATCAGGACAAGTTTAATTCCAGAGGACTCTGGAACTGGATACCATCTGCAGCAAAGATAAATATTTAGACATTTCTACTGTGCATGGTTTATACACTTGTCACTCATATTTATACTAGCTTCAGAGAGGCTATAGTTTCTACTGTGGGATACCTGCAGAATTGACAATGGGCTCCCCACCTGTGATCCCTACATGCGAAGATGCCAAGGACTGAACTCCTGACATGCAAAGCACTTAGTCTTTGCATGACTTATAAGGGCTCTAGGTAAGGGCTCTAGGTACAGTCCCTGGGAAGGCCCTCTGACATGGTAATTAGAGTTGCCTTTGAAATTCTGCCTAGAGTGAAACCTTGGGGCAAAACAGTTGAAGAATATCAAGGGGGGCTGAAAGAGTTTCAATAAGTCTGGCTAAATTTCCTGAGGGGAGTGAGTGAGTGAGTGAGTGAGTGAGTGAGAGGGAGGGGTGGGTGGGGTCTGCACATCCTAGGTTGTTGCCAGATTTCACATAAAGTGAAACTCAATGTGAATCTTGATGGTGAAACATCTGATACATTTTTCAGAAAAGCTAAACATGTTCCAAAAGACTACATTTTCTGTTTTGTTCTTCCATTTAGCCAATTGCATCAATCTCCTTCTTTTCCCCTCTGCCGGGACCAGGAGGGCTCTTAAGCCTTGCTTAAAATGGAGAAAGAGGGGAGGAAGGGAGATTGATGGAAGATCCGAACAGGAGGAAGCCTTTCCAGTTTGCCACCTGGTGATTCATGCTATATCTTAATCATCACCAATGAAATGGTAGACAGACAAGGCTTCTTCTGTCTGTTCCTGCCTAGATCCTTTCATATAGGTTTCCATATAGGTCTAGATCAGGGGTGTCCAGACTTTTTGGCCAATGGGCCACATCAAATAAAAAAATTTAAATATAAAGTTCAAATAAATATATTAGAGATGGAACTTAGATGAATGAATAAATGAACGAATAGGCTCAAGTTTCCAGGATTTCTCCAAGCACCAACACACACCACAGAAATAAAGCAAATATTTATTTTATTTATTTATTTTTCACATTGTTATACTGCCCTTCCTCCAAAGAGCTCAGGACAGTGTACGCAGTTACTCCCCTCCTTTTGTCCTCACACCAACCCTGTGAGGTAGGTGAGGCTAAGAGAAAGTGTCTGGCCCAAGGTCACCCAGGAAGCTTCATGGCTGAGGGGGGATTTGAACCTGGATCTTCCAGGTCTAAGTCTACCTCCCAAACCAGTACAATTCCCCCAACCCACAAGCACACCTCGGGTTGTGTTTGATCAACTGGGCCAGAGGGGACCAGTGGCTGGATGCAGGCTGAATAGAGACTTGTTGTGGGCCGCATTTGGCCCCCAGGCCAGGGTTTGGAGACCTCTGGTCTAGATTACTATGGCGAAGGACTTAAGACTTGCCCTATCACAATTGATTTCAAGGGTCTGTACCTGAACACTTCACTGGTGATATTAAAGGTTAAGCCATAAATCACCAAGAGGCTACCTGGCAATCAGGGCCAGCTTTAGGAACTATGGGTCTCAATGCAAAACATTTTTGCAGGGGCCCCCACCTCCACGGGCCCTCGCCAGGATAAGCAGCAGTGGTGAGGCACCTGGCAGCAGTGTCGTCACCACCTGCTTCTAGGGGAGCTGATTTCAAGCCAATCAGACTGAGGGAGGGAGGGCAGTCCATCAGCAATGCTCCACTTGCTGCACTTTTCTAATGATGCCCCAGCATGGAAGATTCCATGCTGGAGTGTCAGCTATAGAGTGAGATGCCAGCTATGGGCATTCCGCTAGACACCCCAATGTGGGGCCCTTCCAGGTGCAGGGTCCAATTTGACCAAGTTGGTCAAATTGCCTTAGGATCAGCCCTGCTGGCAATCATAGTGTCTGTAGGAGTAATTTTCAACCTTTTTCATCTCACTGATAAGGGGCTAAAATTGTCAAGGCACATCATCAGCTTTTTGTACAATTGACAAGGCACATCGCGCTGCTGGCAGGAGGCTCACATCCCCCAATGGCCCTACTAATAAAGGACCCTCCCCAAACTATTGCGGCACACCTGCGGACCATTTGTGGCACACTAGTGTGCCACAGCACAGAGACTGAAAATGGCTCGTGTGCAGTCTTGTGCCGTGCCTCAGACCATTGAAAGGGAAACAGACACCGTCGCTGGATGACAGTTTGACAATTTCAGGAGTAGCAACACCCCAAGTAATCATTTTTAATTTCTCCCCTTGACAAGCCCCACCCATTGGCACGAGAGAGCAGAGGTGAAGCTTAACAGCTTTATTATCTCGGTAAGCATTTGCATTTGGAACGGCAGAAGTATTTTAAAGTGGTTTCTTGCGTTATAGATGGGATCGAGCGATACCACAGGCAGGCAGCACCTTTCAAACCTCAGGTGCGATCTCTGTATAATCATCTCTGAAATGCCTGCATAGTTAGTACATGCCCCCAAAGAGCGCCAGCGCTGCCAAGAACTCAGATGGCAAGCCGAGATTGCAGCTGAATGCATTAAGTGGTTTAGATTAAACAAAAAATAACAGCCCAAACTTTCCCCTGCGGGGGAGTTTTCAAATTATTACCTCAGAGCAGGCCTGCACAACTTGTGACCCATCGAGCGAAACACAGTCCACTAGCAATGTGCTGTGACCTGCTAGGTGCTTGAAGACAAGTTTCCTTCCCTACTCTCTCTCTCTCTCTCTCTCTCTCTCTCTCTCTCTCTCTCTCTCTCTCTCTCTCGCACACACACACCTTTTTCAGTCGTGCATAGCTCATGCATGAGAAGAAAATTACCCATTTCTAGGGAATTTACATGCAGAAGCACACCATGTGCTCTTTGTGCATACCCCCATACTGTGGTCTTTGTGCATACCCCCACTCTGCCCTCCTGCTGAGGGCAGTTCTTTCCCTTGTTGGCGATCAGTGGCAACAAGGCTGCAGTCACAGACATTAGGCATATGATCTGATTACGGGAAGACGAAGCTGAGGGTTATGGGGGGGGGGAGATGCCATTCTGAGAGCCTCTAGAGATTGCAGAAGGTGATGCTGCACATTGCAAAATAAATGGTTACTTATGTTTTTCTCTGAAGGATTTGCACTTCTTGCTCTGCTCCTTCGGGTGGGATGGGAAAGTGGTTTTAATGGGAAAAACTAGTTTTTCCCTTGGCCAGGTTGGCTGACTGGAACAGAACTTTTGTCTCCCTTTTCCATAACAGCTGACTGGTCACCACCCTATGACTTCAGGAGCACACCTGATGCAACAGCAGTGTTAGAGGCAAGCCACTGCCATTCTCCCTGTTGGGGGGGGGGGGAAGACTGTGAGGGGAAAAGGGAATTATTTTCCTTTGCCCCTCTATAAGCCTCCCACTCACCAGTGGGTCTCCTCGGACCTGGAACAGCTCTGTAGCTGGTGCAAGTCCATGTTGAATAAAGGGATGGGGAACATCCAAATGGAGTGGATAGGATTCAACGTGCACTGTTGCTACCAGATTTGCCCCCTCACATTGCCTCCCAACCCACCCCCTTTCCTTCCCCATCCCTGCCCAGTTTCACCCCTTGTCCACCCACTCCCCACCCCCATTGCTGCATTACTTGGTCCGGTGGGCACAACAAAGTCTGGCAATGTTGTGGCACTGCTGCAAAATGGCCACCGATTGAGTACTCTGTGCTCCTTTGGCAGTCATTTTACAACAGCTGAAGTAACTTCCACTGTTGTAATGGGCTCCGCAGGACAGAGGGAAGAGCGAGTCTTCATTTTGCAGTTCTGAATATTAAAAGCGAAAGATGGAAATTTGATGTACAAATTTGTAGAACCTTTGTAGGGGTTGTACATTTGTAGAACCTTACGGCTTCTCAGTAGTGGCGCCACAGTTATGGAACTCCCTACCAGGGGAATGAAGATCTACTCCCTCCCTCATGGTATTTCAGCGAGGGCTTAAAATATTTTTGTTTCCTTTTGCTTTTGGGTTGTCTGCCTCCTCTGCCTCTATAGCAGTTCCTTGACTTATTTTTGCCCTCCTCCACTTGGTGTCGTCCCCCCCACTATATTTTCTTTTTAATTTGTTGTATTGTATTTTCTATTTTTGAAAATACATTACATTTCTGTCATTTGAAGTGACTATTGTTCAGGCAGTTCTTGCCTTTTGTCGTGTCACACTTTGTCTCTAGCCCCTTGCTTCTGAAAAGGCAATACTTTTTAAAGGTGCAATCCAGCCCTTGACTTGGGCCAGCGGAAGTCCCTCGCACCGGCCCAGGAGAGTCTCAGGAGGAAGCCAAGCCAGTGCTCAGAGAAGTGCCGGTCTGCGGAGGCCGACGCAAGCCTCTGTGCCGGCTTCCTCCACATGGGTTGCATCAGCCCAGCTGGGCCGAAGCGAGGAGCAAAGGTAGGCAGGGAACGAGACGTTCCTGGGCAGGGGGGAAGGTGGGCAGTGGGCAGCCCCAGGAGCTGGCAGCCTCATGAAGTGGCACAAGTTTGAGGAGACCCATAGGGGCCAGCAGCCCTTACCCGGAGGTAAGGGAAAATGTTTCCCCTGGCCTCTGGCTGAGCCGCTTATGGCCCCTATCCTGCGCTGGATATAGCGCAAGCCTCTTGGCTTGCCTGTTCCAGCGCGGGGTATGATTGCGCCCTAAATCACTTTTTAAAAAAATAATGAAATGAAGCTCTGATGAGTTCTGCTCTGAAGCTTGCACTGCCAAATTTATAAATATATTCTAAGTTTACACAATTCACTTCAAAATACAAAAGCAAGAAAAATACACTGCAAAGCCATTTCTTCTTATTTTCTATTACTACATCTTCTACTTTCAAGACCACTCCCTAATCTGAGGAGGAAAGGTGGCCAATTCATTAATGTTGAATAGTTGCTTCTGAATAGTTACATCAAAAAGTGAGGCACATCTTGTCTAGACATGACTCAGCACTAAACATCAGCAAAGAAAAGCATTGTCATGTGCTGGAGGCATTTATCCAGTCTGGCCACTATAGAAAGTTACCCAGAATCATTGCTGTCTTTTCTGTGGAGATGGTGACTAGCAATGAACAAATAAAAATGTACTTCCAGTCCAAATTTTCAGCTTTCAGTTTGTGACTGTATTGCCATTAACTATACAGATAAATTGCAACGACTCCCGGGATCTGAGGCAATCTCGCTTGAGAAAATCCATCTTATCAAAGCTCTTTTGACTTTGTTCAGGATTTCTGAGATTGGGCCTTTGAGAGGGCCCAATCTCCAAGTATTACTTTTTGTGGGTACCCCTTTTTCCAGTACTACTATTTTTCCAGTACTTTTTCCAGTACTACTTTCCCCTTTTTCCAGTACTACTAGTGGCTACTATTGCCACCATAGACAGCAGTTGTGCATAGGAACACGTGGCTTGCCCATAGGTGGAATGTCACTCTGCACCCTCCTGCCCCACATGGTACCTCTTCTGAAGGGCTGAACAGCTGCACTGTATGTTGACCACTGATGCACTACCACTCCAGCCATCTCCACTTCCAATGGGGTGACAGGCAGCTTAGTCACACATAGTCACCATAGCAAGGGCCCAAAAGTACCATCTGCCAAACCGTGATGTGCCACTAGTGGTACTAGCACCATTGGCTGAAAAGCACTGCCTCAGATGCTTTGCTCAAGGAAGAATCTCCACATTGGTTTTGACATTTGTTTTCGGAGAAATTTCAGTGGCAACTTTGCGTGTGCACTGTGGAGTATTTTTAAGGTTTGGGAGGCAAGGTAGAGATGCCAGAATTGCCTGAAGGTTCACCATAGCATTCTATCATGTGCTTACAATGTACAAAGCTAGTTTTATTAACAAACATTCAGCAGAAGGACTGCCTGAAAGCAGTCTTCCGTGTACAAAGATTGCCCTCTGGATCAAGTTCCACAAATGCAAAAAATAAAAAATAAAAAATACTGCTATATTGGGGAGGAGAAGCAGGACTTCCTCATTTAGCTTCAGGGCCACCACAAATAGTGAGCTTTTTTGATTTGGGGCAGCAGGTTCACTTTGAGAGAATTGGTTACTGATGGTGGCTTCTTGGAGGTGAGGCAATTGATTCCTAACATCCTTACACTCAACAAGAGTTCAGTGCCGTCAACCTGACTGTTAGTTCAGTGGTCATTTGCTCACCGTTCAGTGGTAAGATGCTCACAGGCAGCAGTATGCAAATAAACCAAGACCTTATACAAAGAACTCTGGATTGATGCCAGTATAGTCTTCCAAGTACAGTAAGACCATAAAGGTTCAAAGAAAGCCTGCTTCACTTGCCCAGCTGCCCATACATACCTATATTACAGCCCACTCCCAACTAAATTTCCGTATGGTGATGCAGCGGCACTGGTGCAGTCTATGCTGTATCCCACAGGGGAATTTTGGCTACTGGCTGAAGGTTTCCTTGGGGTAAGGAGCTGTACGGCGCCTTTGCAACAGCACATGCTGGCAGAACGTGTTCTGCTGGCACATAAGAAGAATAGGATTGGGCTATGAGTCATTTGTGGCATATTGACATCCTGGCAAAAAACTACAACTCTGTGCTGTGTTCTCCTTGTTGTTCATCTGGATGTGTTCATATGACATGTGATAGGTAGCCCAATCCTAACCTGCACTGGAACAGGCAGACCAAGTGGCCTGCACTGTATCCAGAACAGGTTAGGAAATGGCTGGAGGGCAACTCGGGGTAAACAATTATTTTTCCTTTTACCCTGACAAGTCCCAGCCATCCCTATGGCGCTACTCAGATCTGGACTAGCAAAAGCTGGTGCAAATCCAAGCAGCCAGTATAAGGCTGTTGGGGCCTTGGATGGGGTTTAGGATGTGGTGTAGGCTGCTATGGCCAGTCCCACCCCACTCCTTGGCTCACCTCCTCCCGGGCAGCCCTTCCCACACCCAACTCCCTCGCCACTTCCCTTCTGCCCTCCTGCCACTCTTTCCGACCCGCTGGTTTGGCCTGCCTGGGCCTCCATGCTGGCCTAGCTGAGTCTCAAGTTGGCACAAATGTGCTCTATGGCACACTTGTGACACTCAGGAGCTGGTGCAGTGGGCTTTCACTGGCACAACCTCAGATATGGCTTATGTTCCAAATAAGAGCGTTTCCAGCATGGGCTGATGTGTCACAATAAATAAAGAACTAAATTTAATCCCAAATTCATGCGACTTCTTGTGTAGTTTGGTTTTCCCAAAAGCATATAAATATATTTGAAAACAAATTTATATGGGGTCACAGGGAAGTTTCGGGAACTTCCAAGCTGTGTTGAAATGATTTTTAATTGGGAAAATCCTATCACGGTTGAATGCACTTTGGTTTATTACTGACAATGCCTTTTCCTGAGTTGTAGTTTTCTAGATGGACACTAGATGAAGCTCTGCAGCTTTACACAATGAAAAGCAACTGTGCTAAGTTGGGTCGTTCAGCATCTACACACAAGTCAAAATAAAGCTGTGCCTTCTGCATAAGGGATCTTCATTGCACATCTTGGATAGATTGCAACCAAAACATTGCCAAAAGTTAACCTTCAAAGTGAATATAGGGATTCTTCCTCAGCTGGAACATCTAAGAATTCAAAGGAAACCACAAGTGTTTTGATAAGATGAGTGAACTTTTCCGAAACAGTTTCACACGTCCTTAGCTGTCTACCAGAACATTTCAATACGTGTCACCAAGGATAAGGACCCAACAAGATGTGAAACTTATGTGAAGCTTTGCATGATAATTTTTTCAACTAGAAATATCAGCTTTGGGAGTGGGACAGTTAGAATCAGAACCATAGGAATGGGGAGTTTTTTGGGTTCTTTACCCATGCAAATCTGCCCAACTCCATGCTACTTGCCGTTGTTTCAGGAGAGAAGCTGTCATGAACAATTGTAAGAGGAGGGGCATTTTGTCAGGATTGTAAAATGTGAATAAAAGATTTTTTAAAAATTCACTCTGTTCCCCATGGTGATGGTTCAAATCAGGCCTCCTACGGCTATTTACAAAAAATGAACACCCGAGGGCCAATGAAATCATTTACAGAAAGTCGAGTTTGGCCTTGAAATCCGAAACAGATTTAGAGGTTTCAGCCAAAAACATTTGAGGAGTTTCAAATGTCGTCAAGGGTTTCCTCAAAATAGCAAAATTTCTCAAGGTGAGTGGGTTTTAGCATCATAATTCAGCTTTGATTCTTAACATTCTCATCCAATGAGCCATGCTCCCATTTTCTTGATCTTATACCATCTTGCAAAAAGGTGAAAGGTAACACTATTTCTGGTTATTCTGATACCCTGTGACGGCTGTTTGAAATTATTTTATCTTTGATGTTTACTTTAGCTTTAAGGTTTTTTTAAAAAAAATAAATAAATATCATTTTTTTCCCCATTTAGAGCGCAATCCTAAGTGGGTGCATGTTTGCGCCTCCATAAAGCACATTTGCACCTTCTTGAGTGTCAGCTGAGCTGGCGCAGGGATGCACCCTGGACTGTGGAGGCTGCATTCAGCCTCCATGCCAACCAGTGGTTTAGCTAATGATTGTGTAGCTCAGTGCCGAGCTCATAATGATGCCCCAGAAGTGACGTCATGCCTGGGCTTTTAAAAAAGTGAAAACGGGGGAAAATCCACCTCCTCCCCCCCAGCAGCTTGCCGCCCCCTCCCAGCCCGTGACATAGCTAAGGCATCTGCTACTGGGGGTCAAAGAAGATTTTGTAGACCCCCTCCATGATGAAATTTAATTAATTAAGTAAATAAAAAGTGTGCCCCGTATTGGTTAGTGTCACCTTTCTGGGGTGAAGGGGGATAGCTATTCTCTCCGTATTAAACATAAGAGGAGCACCATTTGAAAAAGTGCCTCTTTACCCAGTTAGCAGGGGGAACTGTTTTTTGATACATGGAAATGAGAGCTGACTCATATTAACACCTTATTGTTTCCCAGCTGGATCATAAATAACATCTAATTGGCTCTCAGAACAATCAGTCTCATTGGTCAGTTCTGAGTTAAGAAAATCCAGTTTTTGTTACATAATGCAGTTGTGTTTTTAGTGTCTGGTTATTTGGCTACAATTCTCTATCAAGAATAAAGGTAGTTTGACGTGGTTTGTTTCATTGCATTCTGCCTTAAATTCCACATCAAATGGTATATAACATGATGGTATTGTTTGAAAATATCATGATTTTCACAATTTTGGTCACTAGTGTCAAGTTCAAGTTGTTGCTGTCCTAAAGCTTGTTGCCTGGTGCAACTGCTACCCCTGCACCCCCTTAACTATGCCACTGGCACCAACAGGGAAAGCTAGGTCCACACCAACTGAGCTCAGCCAGCGCAGGGGTCTGCGGGGTTGTGGGGAGGACTGGAGGGAGGCAGGTGGAGGCGTTTTGGGGTGGGCCCATGGATGGGTTGCGAGAGGGCAGACGTTGGGGCCAGGACCCGGCACTTGTGCTAGACCCTGATCCTGTTCACAGGTAGCATGGCACAGCTCTGGGCTGCTTGGATCTGCGCCAGCTCTTGAGGTGGCACAGATCTGGATAGCCCAACTGGATCTGCAGTGGCTCTTCCTGGGGTAAGGGGAAGCATTAACCCTTGCCCCAAGCCAAGGCGCTCGCAAACTGAAATGCACGCGAGCAGGCCTGCCAGAGCAGGCCTGCCGGCCTCCCTGTTCCAGCATAAGTTAGGGCTGTGTTTTTCGTTTCCTTTCCCAAGTGCTCTCTGGTGGAATGACTACAGTTCTTAACTTGGCTTGCTGATGCTTGCTCATTCCCAACCTTGTGGCTGCTCCCTCCCATTCATCAGCAAAATGACTGGCAGGCCCAAGATGCCCAAGATAGGTGTAGCACAAAGACGGGCAGCCCAATCTTAACCTGCCCCGGAGCAGGCAGCCCAGCTGGCCTGTGCTGTATCCAGAAAAGGTTGGGCTGGGTTGCAGTGCAACTTGGAGTAAGGGGAATTCATTCTGCTTACCCCATGTTGCATGGCAGCAGCCCCTATTGAGCTACTTGAATCTGCGCCACCTAAATCAGTGGCGTGGTTCTGAGAGATGCAGTGTAAGACTAGGCCACTCTGGAGGGGGGTTAGCCTAAGATCCTGGTCCTGCCCCATCCAGGGTCTGGTTCTCCCACTGGCCCACCCGCCACCTGCCCTCCCCTCTCCTTGAACACCCCTGGAATGCCCTCCCCAGACCCCTTTGCTGGCAGCTTGCCTCCAGTGCAAACTTACCTTGAGCTGGCACTGCAGAGACTGGCTTTGGCCTCTGGAGGATAGTGCATTTCTGTGCCTTATGGAACTTTAGTGACACCTGGAGCCCAGTGCAAGGGACTTGCACAAGCCCAACACCACCTTAGGATTGCACTCAGAGGTTATCACCAGCAGCCAGTAAAGGTCAGATGGTTGCATATCATGCCCTAAAAGGTATTAGTGGATGGTGGTGCTTGTAGCCTATCCAAGGAGAGGTTATACTTTCACTGGAGATGGTACAAGGTGTTATCAGTAGAAGTTTAGCAGGGATGCTTACCTGAAATGTAAACAGCATGGTTTTTGATTTCTCTCTCTGAATGTTCAACTTGAGTCTCACAAGCATTTGGCTGGGATTGGGCAGCCTGCCACAAGATGTTCTCTTAGAACAATGTTGATACTTTTGAATGCAAGCACAGTGAATGTTCCTTTGTTTTCAGAGCACAGAAAAAAAAAATTTCCTTGGTACTTTTAAAAATGCGGTTTGAAATTTGGCTTGAAGTTTTAATATTGCTTTAAGCTCAGAGATTGTATATATAGACATATGTAGTTAGCTATATAATATTATTAGAGCAACAGGCTGTACACACACACGCTGGAACAGTATTATACACCAAAACCAGTTTGGCACACATAGGTGTAACTAACAATATAACATATTATTTTAAGTTAGTTGTAGTGGTAGTCTAACAGCATTTAAAGCTAGTTCCGGTCCACACAAAATCACTTCCAGGTTCATAGGTCAGATTCCCACAGAAAATCATTTCGCAGCCATTTTTAGATGAACACACACACCGTGACGTCAATAGCAAGTATGTTGCCTTATGAAGGCCACAGTAAATCATACGAGTTAGGGGTCAGGTCATTTTGAGCAGGATTGCAAGTGCAGTACCCATCGACAGCCTGCACAAATCTGTATGATGGATGTATGAGATAGCCTATTATAAAACAACGAATGTTTTGAACCCACCAATGAATTGTTTCCAAAGAGAAATGTATGTGTCTCAAGGAGGGAACCCCAGATTGTAATAAAAGTCAGCTGAAGGGGGTGTTACACACTTCTCTTCTCCCCACTTCTGGTGCAAGCAGTCTCCTTTGAGGCTTTTTTCCTTCCCACTGCAGTCTCCTTTGGAGACATGGATGGATTTACCACCTTTTGCTGATGGATTTACAATAAAGGCCTGGATTTGATCACCACTGTCTACTGAGTTTGCTTTGGTACCTGGGATTACAGTGCAACATCTGAGATCTCTTGTAGCATCTAGGATCCCTTGTAACATCTTGGTTTTTGCACCTTGCAACAGAGAGAATGGGAAAGCAAGAAAGGAAAGTTGAAAGACCCCTGTCCAATCCAAGGTGCACAGGGTGGCTTTTCATGAAAGTGGTTGATGAGGAGCAGGCACCATTGTTTCTCCATTGTCCTTCAAATGGACAGCAGTGGTTGGGAGGGCACATTGGCCAGCTTATCTCTCTTTCTGGTGGACAGCATCAGCATGAGGTCACAATGGTTTGACGTCACAATGAGGTCACCTTTAGACAGCCAGCGTCAATGAGGGGATACATTGCTCAGTCATCTTTCCTTTGAATCAGGAACACTACCAAAACCCTTGCTAATTGGGTAAGAGGCGCTTTTTTCAGGTGGGTGCTCCTCTTTTATTTAGCGGGGGAGAGTAACTGGCCCTCCTCACCCCAACAGTGCCTTTTCTAGTGCCTGTCTGCTGGTGTTTTGCATCTTTTAGATTGTGAGCCCTTTTGGGACAGGGAGCCATTAGTTATTTGATTTTTCTCTGTGAACCGCTGTGTGAACTGTTGTTGAAAAGTGGTATATAAATACTGTTAATAATAATAATAATAATAATAATAATAATAATAATAATAACTGTGTACCATTTAAGATAGAGTGGGCAGACATGGTGAAGGCAGAAAAATAGGAGGTGCTGGTATAATACCCAAGTATCTGCAGGCCTTCAGTTTTCAGCATGCAGCCAGATGAGGAGTGAGAGAGACCAAGTGGTCCCTGATGGATGCAAGAGCTGTAGGATGTTGGAGGGAAGAGGAAAGACAAGAAAGAGACTGATAGGAGAAGCCTGGATTTGGGCAAGTGGAGTTGGGAACAGGAACTTCTTTTTCATGTTCATTAATCTTCTGCCCACTTGGTTCACTCTACCCATCACTTTGATCGTGTTTTGACCTTTCTTTGCACTTCCTTTTCCATTACCTGTCTTATGCAAATACCCTAAAAAAGCAGTGGCCACTGGTGAGCATGGAAGAGAATATTTTATCAGGCAGATCAAGCTCTCGTGAGCATGATCTAGGTAAAGCTGAGCACTTGGAAGTTATTTCCCTCACTGAAATAAATGAAATTTCAAGGGCTTAACTCTGGTTGATCCTGTGCAATGTAATATTGAGGTCTCTGGGTTTGAGTATCTTACCATTATGGTTTCTTGTACTTTCAGAGTTTCACATTAGAAGTCAAATAACTTGTTGCAACAAAGTCCAGGTTTATAGGACAGCAGTTTCAAAAATAGATTTTTACCTCATTTTAATCCCTCAAAGCAAACCGGCAGCAGCGTCCTCTTTCTTTTTCTTTTTGAAAGGATTTGAGTCTGTTCCTCCTTCTCTACACTTTACTTTTTCAGATGTACCCCAATCATGCTCTGTTTTTTGATAAGGTTTGTGCAGAGTGACATGCAATTTCACTTCTGAATGTTTATTTTAGCTCCATAAATTGTGTTCATCTCCTGGGCGTAGCTGACATGAGAAAAGGAGAATGACTCCCTTAGGCAATGCTGCATAAATACTTATTTGCCACCAAGCAGATGGTCACAGCACTTTTCTCTGCAGAAGAATTCATCTGATGAATATTAACATTTCACATATGATCATGTTGGCATCCTTCAGTCTTGGAAGACTATGGTATCGCGCTCTGAATAGTGTTCTGGAACACAGTGTCCTCTCCCGTGCGTGAAGCCTGGCTAAAGTAGATATGGAGGATAGACTGTTACCCATGCAGCAAATCCCCCCCTTACAGTTCTGAAAAATACCTGTATCTACATTTATATACACATCGCTGAACTGGCGGGGTCTTTCAACTTCTTTTCTTACTTTCCCACCCTCACCAATGCAAGTATAACTCTCTCTGACAAATACATGCTTCAGAGGCAGGCTTTTTGCATTAAAAAAAAAAAGGTGAAAGCAGCAACCCAGAAATTTTGGTGGGGACATGATGATCTCATTATGTTATCAGGTTACCACATTGCTGCCAAAATTTCTTGGTTGCTGAGCTCCATGCTGATGATGGATCACAGGGCGAAGAAGATTGGGAACCACTGTTTTACAGGATTATTACAGCTCTCCTGAGCTCTCTGGTCAAATGATCTAGGAAAGTCGATCCCTCCACGGTGCCTGCTATATAACTTCAATGCCTAATATGCTCTAGTCCCAGAATAATTCCATGGGAATTGTCCTTAACCGATCATCCCCCCATATCCACTGGGGTTCTGTTCCAGGCCCCTCGGTGGTACGGAAACAGTGGGTATGGGGGAACCACATAGAAATAGCAACCCTCTGTGTCCCCATTTCATTTGTTTTGAAGCATAGGCTTAACAGAAGAACATTCTTGCTTCACTGAAGAATGCAGCCAGTCAGTCTGCATGTTACACCGAGTGTTGACAGGAAGCTTCCTGTTAACATTCTAGCTGTGTCCTAGCATTCAGGCTGCCTGCCTACATGTCACGTTCTTCAGTTAAGCAAGAATGTTCCTCTGTTAAGCAAGAAACACCCGTGCTTCAACCAGCACCAAAGAAAAATAAAGGTAATGGGGGAGGGGGTTGCAAGTGGTCATGAAGAACCACAGATAACTAGATCCATGGATACTTGTACTCCCTTCTGTGGGAGTACACTTGTGGTTCACAACATTGCAGCTCAGTCAATAGTATTAGAGCAGTGATTTTCAGCCTTTTTCATCTCACGGCACACTGACAAGGCACTAAAATGGTCAAGGCGCACCACCAGGTTTTTGTCAATTGACAAGGCACACCATGCTGCCAGTGGGGGGCTCACATCTCCCATTGGCCCTATTATTAATTAATTATTATTAACAGTATTTATATACCGCTTTTCAACTAAAAGTTCACAAAGTGGTTTACAGAGAAAAATCAAATAACTAAATGGCTCCCTGTCCCAAAAGGGCGCACAATCTAAAAAGATGCAAATGAGTACTAGCAGGCTGCCACTAGAACAGACAGTGCTGGGGTGAGGTGGGCCAGTTACTCTCCCCCTGCTAAAAAAAGGAGCACCCACTTGAAAAAGTGCCTCTTACCCAATTAGCAGGGGTATTAATAAATGACCTTCCCCCAAATTAATAAATGACCTTCCCCCAAATTTCTGTGGCACACCTGTGAACCACTGGGGGACTTGTGGTTCACTTGGTACACTGTGAACCAATGGGGGACACTTGTACTCCCTTCTTTACAATTTAGCTTCTTACCAATAATAGGTTCAGCACTAATAAAAAAAGTACTTTTGTAACCATGCATAGTAAACTGAGATAATTCACCAGCATGCAAGACATGATTATGGTTACTAGCTTAAATGGCTTTAAAACAGAATTAGACAACGCATACAGGATCAGTCTTTCAGTGGCACCAATAGCTAACATGTACAAAGAAGGTACATTTCTGGCTGGCAGATGCTAGGGGCAAGAAACAAGAGGTGGTCAGCACTTTCACGACGTGCTTGTGAGCCCTCCAGAGGCAGCTGGCCAACCAGCACACGATGCTGGACAAGGTGGCTTGTAAAGCCATTGTCACGTCTGTAACAAGAAAACACCTAAAAGCCAGAAACAAGAAGCATGTTTAAAATCCAGCTGCTCTGCTCAATATCTTTCGGTCATGTTGCAGACTCACATGAATCTGGACACTGGCATCAGATAGCTGAGGTTGATTCAAACCCTTCATAAGGAACATTCATTCAGCCCAGAGTTTGGTTGAGGAGAGGGGCCTCCGGGCATCCTAAACTGCAGAGACATAAATGCCAAGGTAGGCCAAACTTCTTTTGTAAGTCTAATGATGTGTAATTATGTCTTTTCTCTTTTAATAACAAGGCTTCTTCTATGGAAGTGTGTGCTAACAGTTGGGTTTTCTTAGGAGAACTAAATATACTATTTAGTCTGGTTTACATTCCCTTTTCTGCTCTCTCTTTAATCTGATGATGTTTTCCATTTTGGCATCTTTTACTAATAAATTACTATATGATAGTGCATCTTGATAATGGTGGATGCATGTGATCCTTACAATGCATTTATTAGGGGAAAGAAAAAATAATTTCAATAAGAGAAGTGACAATTCTGTGAAGCAATTCTACCCATCCCTCTGCATTTTTGTAATGAAAAGGCAGGGTGTGATGAACATGGCAAAATCACTGGCATGGCCGGACTCCGTTTTGTGGGCCAGGAACAATTTTGAAGCTGCTGTAGGAAGCTGTGCTGTTTTGAACAGGCTAGCAACTAAATGGTTGGCAACCTTCAGTCTCAAAAGACTATGGTATAAGCCTACAGCACCCAGTATTCCCGGGTGGTCTCCCATCCAAGTACTAACCAGGCCTGACCCTGCTTAGTTTCCAAGATCAGACAAGATTGGGCATGTGCAGGGTAACCCTGAGCAATGAAGCCTGATAAACTGACTGTTAAATAGTGGGCCATGTGAATAAAGGAAGGCATCGAGATAATGGCTCAACACATTTATTTCATCTTCAGAACCGAACCTGGCAATGAAAACACAAGGCAAACAGCCCTGGCTTTATACCCCTTAGCTCTGCCCAGATTCCCCACAATTGGTGCTGTTGAAACACTAAACTAGAGGGCCAAACAGTAGGATTTCAATCCACCACCCAATTGGCCAGCCATAAGACTGGGCCAATCGGTTATGCAGGATTTCAATCCTGCATACTTTCATACATAACGCTGACCTTCACGCTTGCACCCAGAAGCGTCAATTAAAAATAACAAGGCGCAGGTATGAGTTTCAACTGGGAGGGGGTGAGAATGATTGCATGGCATTGCATCAGCTGTGAGGTCATCTTCCAGAAACTTCAGCTGGTCCAAGTCTATGGTAAGTTAGTTAGATGTCACCTTCAAGGTATATAAGCCTATTAGGAGGGAGAGAACTGGTCGCCTGGCAGTGCAGGGGTGGGGGAAGAGCAGGGAGGGGCAGAATGAGGCAGGGGGAGGGCAGCAGCGGGGCAGGGGCAGGTTTGAGATATCTTCATGTAGGTGTGGCACCAGGAATGGGCCATGTCAGGCATTGGTCTGAGGGCCCACCTGGCCAGTAGACCTCTGAAACTTCAGTACTGGTGACAGCAGTACTTCCAGTGTGCCATCAGGGAGTTGGAGAAGGGTGCTATGGGGAGCCCATTGAAGGGCTTTGTCCCACAGCCCCCAGCAACCTTGCACCAGCACTCTGCTCCTCAGCCCCCAGCACTAGCCATGATCTTATTGGTTCTGCGGTGTCATCATAAAGTCAAACCAAGAGTGGATATCTGTACCCAGATATTTCTGGTCCCTTCCAACGTGCTCTGGTTCACTGTAGTAATTTTAATTTCATAACGGTCTTGCTAATTTTAGCAGTTTGTATTTCAGTTTGGAAGGATCTTTTCTGACTCAGTAATTAGTCTACACTGCTGTTTGGAAAAAAAAAATCAAATGGAAGTACATATGAAAGGCAGGTGCTGAACATTCATACTAGCTGCCCTTGGGTGAAAGAGTCAGTGTTTTCATCTTGTGCAACTTCTGTAAGGGGGTTGGAGGAATGGGACTCCTGGTGTGTCCTTATTCCAAAGGTTGACACATTTTGGCCTATCATCTGACTCTTTTTATGACTCATTATTGGAAAGGAGTTCCCTTTTTTCCCCCCCATCTCATTCATCTCTGCCACCCTTAGGGAAAATGGCCACTGGTTACCAATCCCTAGCCCCACCCCTGCTTCAGGGTACTGACCTCATTTGCAAAGAACTGCATGTCTTCTTTACTAACTGACACCAGCCTGATTAAGGAAAGAGACAGGTGGGCATTACCCCAGTATCTGGATGTGGGCCCTACCAGATTCTATTCATGTTGTGTTACAAGTTCTTTAAGAACTTTTTTTTTTGGCTGAGAATAGTGCGCTTCGGGCAGTGAGGGAAAGGTTTCATAAAACTACCCTGTGCTAATTCTCTTTGCTGTTTCTAGGTTGTGTTCCTCGCTAATCCTAGATGCCATTTTAGCCACAGGTTTTTGCATTTGTTCACAACATACCAAAGTGAGGGCAAGAATCACTGTGTTATAACTGCCAATGCTCATTAGCCGTGTGGCATCATCACAAAGCCAAATTCAAAGTGTGGGCACTCACTCTTGTGAAAAAAGAAAATAAATGGTACTCAGGAGCAACATGGTGTCCTTTCCCCACCATTAGTAAGGAGGACAAATGACATTGAAGACTATAGAAACTAACTTGCGAGAACAGATAAATGTTCACCTGGCCAGTGTGAGACAGACTGTTGGGTGAACCAGGGAGACCAGAGTTCAAATCCCTATTCAGTCATGAAGATCCCAGGGTGATATCAAGATTTCAACTTGCCTCATTTACCTCACAGGGATGTTGTGCAGATGAAGTCTCTCACTCACACACACAAACACACAAAGGGGGGGAGAGAGAGAGAGAGAGAGAGAGGTATGTACCCCTTAACAATACTGTCTCTTATTCCAGTTGTTATGCAATTAGGGGCCCAATCCTATCCAATTTTTC
Organism: Tiliqua scincoides; assembly: GCF_035046505.1. Taxonomy (NCBI): domain Eukaryota; kingdom Metazoa; phylum Chordata; class Lepidosauria; order Squamata; family Scincidae; genus Tiliqua; species Tiliqua scincoides. Next base: position 65,355,828 of record NC_089825.1, on the reverse strand, counting down.
AGTGCTGGTGCAGTTGTGCCATTGTGGTGGGTGCTCCATCCTATAGTGGAGGGGCAGTCACTGGGGCCTTCTCAAGGTATGGGGACATTTGTTTCATTACCACAGGGCTACACCAGAGCTGAAAATTGGATAGGATTTGGCCCTAGGTCATTAAGTGAACATTCAGTCCAGACTATTGCCTTGTTGTGTAAAGAGACACTTCCTGCCAAGCACTAGCTGGCTACACAGGCTACTGGAGACTGATTGGCTCTTCTTTGTATTAAGAGCCTCTCTGTTGTGTAAACAGACACTCTGCTGCAGGCTATGGGAGATGCCATTGCCTCATTAAGGGCATCTTTATTGTGCTTTGACCGCCATCATATATGCAATCCGTCGTTAAGCGAATGGTTGTTAAGCGGCACACACCTGGACTTACAAATAAGCCCCATCAGGCCCTCTCTGGCAGGAATTTTATCACCAGGTGCAGTTTCTTTTGAGCCCCTTCCCAAAGGGGGAGGGGGCAAAACAGATCGAGGGAGGGTGGTGATGGGGATGGGCAGAACGGAGGTGGGAAAGGGGTGTAACAGGGCAGGGAGAGAGTGCCTGAATAGTCTTTGGAGCCCAGGTCTGCCAGGTTTCCCTGATGCGGCGCCCAGGTCTACCTGCCAGTGTCACATCAGCAGCTAGATGCAGTAATACAGAAAACCAAACACACTCCTAATTCTCTCTAAAAGAGTTTAATATAGAAAATCATAATATGAAATTAGCATAATTGTATTTAGACTCACACTAGAATGGTGCAGGCAGTGAGTATGGGTGAGATTGGAAAATGTAAGATTCCAGGAAATTTCTGCCCCCCCTTTTTTTTGCTCCAGGGCCCCCTTTTTGACCTTGGGCCGAGGCACAAATTACCCCCTGCACCTCCTCTCGTGGGCCCTGAGCTCCATTTTTTCATGTTTTAATTTCTTACAGAATGAATGCGCATCTATCTACCACTAATGTATAGCTTCTCCCTAGATCAGCGATTTTCAACCTTTTTCACTTCATGGAACGCTAACAAGGGGCTAAAATTGTCAAAGCACACCATCATTTTTTTGCCAAGGCACACCATGCTGCTGGTGGGGGTCTCACATCCCTCAATGGCTTTAGTAATAAAGAACACTCCCACAAGCACCCATGGCGCACCTGCAGATCATTGGCAGCACACCAGTGTGCCATGGTTGAAAATCACTGCCTTAGATGATGTTCAGGACCTACATAGCAAAGTCTGCCCCATTTCATTTTTCTCAGCATAGATGCTTGGGTGCATATTTCAAATATGTATATTGGTAATGCATTCATCTTAATTGCTGGGAGTTGCCTGCTGATTTTACAGGTGAATGGAATGGATTCTTTGCATAAAGTCCTTTCACTTCAAGATTCTTGGCATACAAAGCAAAGTATTGATACCAGCTCACTTTTCCTCTAATTTCTCCAGGACTTTCATTAATAAACGATGTGTTTCTTTCCCAGAATATCAACAAACCTTTACACATGATTTTGCCCACTTCATGCCTTAGTTGCTCATATAAACTCATGTGCAAAGCTAGCATTGTGAGTATTTTGTCGGCAGAAGCAAATTAAAGGATTGTCATGGATTTATTTTGGTCTATCATGGTGGACGGGGAAATGAATGCTTGTTATTTTTAGAAAGTTAGATGATCTATTTTTATTCTTCCTATCTTGAGCGACTGCGACCTTCTGTATTCTAAATCAGCAATTTTTCACAAATTTTGTCCCTTCAAAGAACCCTTTCCATATCAGTTTTTCTGCTGAGGATTCTAGGCAAGATTCAAAGATATACATTGACTCCAAATAGAGCACTCACAATCCTTTTTAGTCTCTCTGTTACCTCCTGTTAACTTAGAATGCACTATGATGCACCAAAAATTCCCCTTGTGGCAGTATTTTACAGAGAAGACCATCAGTGGTGAATAAGCTGCCTTTCAGGGAAGGCTGTTCAACATTGTGATCTTCCTATTACAGCATCCTGCCGCTTTTTGCACCCACTTCCTCCTCCTACTTCAGCGGCTTTTCTATCTTCCTGCCACACCATTTTGGTTTCTCCTTTGGAGAAAGAGAAGTCAGAACCGCATGGCAAGGAGATGGAAAAGCCCCGCCACACCTGCCAAACTCACTGCACCCACAACCTCTTCCTCTTCTGCCTCCTTCCCCTGCTGCCTGAGCCTGCCGAGTGACTTCGGCAGTTCATAACCCAGCAACTGTTACCCTGCACATGCCCGATCTTGTCTGATCTCGGAAGCTAAGCAGAGTCAGGCCTGGTTAGTACTTGGATGGGAGACCACCTGGGAATACCGGGTGCTGTAGGCTTATACCATAGTCTTTCGAGACTGAAGGTTGCCAACCAACCCAGAAGTAATTGACGGTGACAACACATGACTGCTTATGACTTCTGTATCGGCACAGTCAGGGGGGTGAAGCTGGAGTCTTACAGCCCCAGTAGTATTAAAAGTTGAGCCACCTTGCTCCAAATAAACAACTCATAAGGCTTAAGGATTCATCTTGTAAGCCTTTGAATAGCTGGATAAATTTTTGACCTGTAAGTGCTCAGATGTCAGTTTAAGATTTTATTGGATAGGTGGGAGACTCAGGAAGAGGTCCAAATCCAGGGTCACTTAACTGGATCAATAATTGAGATGTCATTCTCCAGTCTGCGGTGAATCCAATGGATGGCTGGTAGTGAGAACTGGTGAACACAGCAAGGTGAAGGAAACTTTGGAGAAACACAAAAGCCTTTCTGTACTATGAAAAAAAGGAACTCAAGGATGCTGAAAAGGTATTTATTACAAGATACTCAGAGACTTTCTGTCATGTCCCACTATGCCATGGTGACGTTGTGCTATCACTTCATAACATTATATGTATATACTCAAAGGAGCAATTAATGTTTGATTGATTATGACCATAATATCTAATAATCTGTCACTGGAAGTATGCATTCAAAAATCCACAATCATCTTGTCTATTTCTGCATGAGTTTATGCATGAGTTATTTGGGGTTTTGCTTGCTCAGTCCCTTTTGCAGGTGAAATTACATTGCTTTGGGCTCTCCTGTCTGCCCACTGCATCTCAAATGAACAAACATGCTTACAAAGGCATGATGCATGCCGATGGCCATGAATAAACGATGCGCATGCAGAGAAGCCCATGTCTCTTGCCAACACTTTGAATCATAAAAGAATAATCAACGGTGTTGATACTTGATTGTGCCACACCAGTTGCCCAAAAGGTTTGAATATTTGGGACTGTGTTGCGTGTCTTAAACAGGTGTTTCTAAAACTTTTTGAACTTTTTGAACCTCTTCTAATTTAATCTCATTTGGAGAACATCTCCCCCCCCCCCTCCAACCCTCACATCAGGCACAGGTGAGTGCAAGGAGATTCTTTTGCATAGTGATGTGTATCCAGTGACTGTGGACAAAAATCTATGGATTGGGATAAATAAATATTAAAAATTATTGTCGCAAGCATGCTATCCCCACACCTGTCAACCCCACACTTCTTCCTGATAAAATGGCCAACTTGGTCACTTTGACACTGAACACAGAAAACTGCTTCACCCAGTCAGATCTTTGGCCCATTATCTCAGAATTGTCTACACGGATGGGCAATGGCCCTCCAGGGTTTCAAAACTGGGGATACTGGGGACTGAATCAGAGACCTTCTGCACCCAAAACATGTTCTCTATCACTGAGCTTCAGGCCTCCCCCAAAGATATAGCCCCTCTTCCTCCCCCAAGGAATGGCCTTGTTTGAATACTGAACCCAGGACTGAGACAATCATACCGATAATGAGAATCATTCCCCCTAAACCAGTAGTTCTCAAACTGGTGGGTCGTGACCACCACTTCCGGTTTGCTCCCTGCACCTCCTGCTCCTTGCTTCTGCCCACAGTAAATAATAGCACCCCCTCGCCCCCCCCTTAGCAATGCAATCCTGGGGATTGTGTCACTGTCCTCGCCCCTCCCCCACAAAGACTTACTTAGGGAGTAATGCTCCCTAAAAGTTTGGAAACCACTGCCGTAGACTACAGTTACAATCCAATACACATTCTCCTGGGAGTATGCCCCATTGAACGCAGACTTATTTCTAGATAGATCTGCCTAGGCTTGCACTGTAAAAAGCCAGAACATTGACCTGAAGCATAGGTGCCAAGCAGTTCCTTTTTCAATCATTACTTTCAGAATTCTCAGTAAGAGAGGAAAGAACCCCAGCAGCACATCACTTTCTTTAAACCAATGAAAAAATGGTGAGAGATCTGTGGACATTTTTTAATTTTGTACCAGTACATATGATAATTACGTACATTCTGCTTCATCTTCATTCAAATACATCTGCATTTGAAACAGTAGCTAGGGTGGGCCTACACAGTATTTGGCAAGTGGAGAAACAGCCTAGAGGCTGTGTAACTTAACAGCCCAATCCTATGAGTGCAATACACTGTCGCCCCTACCTTGCCACCATTCAGTGGCCCGCTAGCAATGGCACAGAAACCAGGTATCCCTATGCCACTAGTAGCGGGCTGCAGTTTGCCCGCTGAAGCAGGTAGGGTGGCAGCAGGAGAAACGGGCCAGAGGTGGGAAGGGGAAGCTTTCAGTGGCAGCCATGCACACTGATATCCTATTCCATACAATCCAACCCGTCCTCTCAGGTCATCAGAGGGGGCCCTTCTAACTGTGCCACCACCAGTGGAGGTAAGGGGGATGGCGGCAAGAAGGAGGGTCTTCTCGGTGGTGGCTCCCCATCTGTTGAACTTCCTCTCCCTGGAATTGAGAACAGCTCCCTCTTTATGGTTTTATCTGTGAGCCACCTTGAGTGCCCTTTATTGAGATAGAAAGGCAGGATATCAATCAATCAATCAATCAATCAATCAATCAATCAATCAATCAATCAATCAATCATGAATCAGTAAACATTCCCCTTTCCAGACCAGCCACTGAGTCTCTTTGGATTTATGCTAACTAAATAGAGACTCATTGGTGGCCAGGTGGCCTATGGGGAGGTAAAAAAGATTTTTATTTACCTCTCCTGGGCAGTCTGGTTGTCCCTCCCCCTATAGCACGTGGTGTTCGTATGCCAAATGTTACCCTCTTTTCCAGTTGATGGGCTGACCTCTGCTCCTCCAACACTCTAGCCCTCTGCTTTTCCTTTTCCAATAAGGAAGTAGGAGGAGGCGGATCTGAGGTGGTGAGCACATGAAGTGGTCACCCCCTGCCATTTCAGCAACCATTTCAGTTGGCCTTATGGATGGGCCAGCCCTGGGAGTCACGTTTTGGAGAAGGGACCATAGCATCTGGCTGGGAGATAAAAAGCATTCCTCCCTTAGATCATATTCATTCTGGGGAAACAAGGAAAGATTTTGAAAAGCAGGCGTTGTCCTGTGTTTTGCTCCACTCATGGCAATTGTATTTTTGCCCCTCCACCATTCTCCCATCAAACCTGATAGGCCTTTTGGTTGTGTGTTATAAAACCCAGAGTGCATTAGAAGAAAAGAGGCCTGTCCTCCAGATGGACACTAGCAACTAAGGGCCCAATCCTATCCAATTTTCCAGCCCCAGTGCAAATACAATGCAGCCCCATGGTAAGGGAACAAATGTTCCCATACCTTAAGGAGGCCTCTATGACTGCTGCCCCACTACAAGATGGGGACAGTTGCACCAGCACTGGAAAGTTGGATAGGATTGGGCCCTAACACAGTATATATGAGGTGAGGTGAGTCGGCTTCATGGAGCGTGCGTAGGAAACAAACTTCAAATGGGACATGTGGTCCACCACACTGTCAGCTGAAGTATATCACCATTTAAAAAGTATGAGTAATTTAAAGGTGTCTGGCTCTGAGCATTAAACTCTTAACAAAACTAAAAGTTTTGTGAACTCACTTCAGACAATAATATAAAAATAATTTAAAAACAAATTTAATAACATCAATAAAATGTCACTGACTCACACTTTTTTCATTTACTCTTATGTCTTTATCATATGCAGTTTCAATCTACCCTTTTGGGGGTGTGGGTGTGGATCCTTTGAAGTAGGTGTGGGTGGGGATATTCCCTTTGTATTCCCAAATAAATATATCTTATGCAGGAAGATCCATTAGCTCTTTTTTTTTTTTTGATGAATTGCTTTAACTACTTTGAAATGCATTGGTCCCTTCTTTGTATTTCCCCATTTCCAGAACTGAAGTTCTCAATGTTAAGGTAGAATATTCTCTGAAATTTTGGCTGACCCCAAGAGTATAATGTCTCTATTTTAATTTAAATCAATAAATTAAATTGCTTTTAACTCGGAACTGACCTACAGACTCAGCAAAAGGATGTACAGCAGCACTCTTGGACGGATACCGCTTCAAAATGCAGACAGGAGGGGGGCATGTTTGAACACCCTGTGACTATGAGGGGTGTCCTTGTCCTCCCTGCAAGGGGGGAAGTTCGATATTGAATATATTGGTTGATATCATACCCAGAGTATCAAATCAGTCTTTTGTAGGTATATATCAGGTGTGGCCAAACTGCAGTGTGCAAGCCACAGGTGGCTCTTTGACATGCAATGTACAGCTTGGTGAGCAAATATATTTAAGAATTTAAATGCTTCGTGAAAATTGTGGCTCTCAAATATTTGAAGTTTATCATATGTTGCTTGCTTGCTTGTATTAAGCAAATTTGGCCATCCCTAGCATATATTAAACTCCTTTGTTATCGACTGTTTTTTAAAACGCCTGTAACATGCACACATGCAGGGAAAAGAACCATGTGAAGGATCCCAATGCATGACAATATTGTTTGATGGTGAAAGGAAAATGGAGGCACGGGTGAAAATGTACAAGGGATTTCTACAGTGCTCAAAAAACAAAAAAGGGGAAACAGGCAAAAAAAAAAGGAAGAACATGGTGACAAGGAAGAATATAAGGCTCTGCTGACAAGGGGTTTTATAGCTTTTCACCCCATAGAATTCTATGGGATTCTTAGTTGGGGTGGCTCAATCAAAGATCCTCTACTGCCTGTGAAGGTCCTCTGTTGGGTTCTGCCATTGTTTTCCCTCCCAGCCAAGGGTGCAGTGACTAGTTGGATTTCTGTTGTCTTGTTCCTAGATTTGAGCTCAATCACGAGGTTAACGAGGACCACAGGAAGTGCAAAAGCTGTTTTTCCCAAACACAGGAGTAGCTAGCAGCATAAGACACCAAAAAATGCTGTTTCAGCCGGATTTGAAGCTGGAGAGCTTCATCTGAATTTTGGAGGTATGAAAACTCCATTTGAATTTAAGGGGTAGATAAGTCTCTAGGCAAATTTGGAGCATGGAAATCTATAGATCAGTTAAGGCCAGGGAGGGTGTGATTATGTGGCTCAGTGAAATATGTGGTCTTTGTGGTTTGTGGATCTGTGACTTCTTGCCATCGGTCCTGCAAATGGCCATGATACTGGTCTGGCCCTTTGCTCTTCAGACAGGCACCTAGCACCACATACAAACGAAACTAACAAGAATAAAATATTGACCGTGTTACACCTTCATGATCCCCTGTGGAAAGCTACCATTTGGCATGCAAAGCTTTTCATTCTGTATTTATACAAAGTGACCGCAGACCTGTCTTATTTCCAGGGAGGCCCTGAACTAAATTTGCTTTGACCCACAGATAAGACTCACAGCCCAATCCTATGGCTTCCATCTCCCACTGATGCAACTGTGCCAAAATGCTTGTGCTGTATCCTGCAAGGGGGGCAGTTCTCGAGTACCCCTTACCTGGGGTTAAGCTTCCATCATGCAGATGTATCTACTTGAACCTCTGACAGTGAAATTGCTGGCGCAGTTCCACATCGACCTGTGCGGGAGGATTGGGGAAGGGGTTTGGATTCAGCAGCCACTGCTTCCACCAAACTCTCCCCTTCTGGAGTCTGATCCATCCCTCCTCATTCCACCACCTCCACCCTAGTCCTGCCCTTTCTCTACCCTTCTCCCATCCCATTCCTCCAACCTGGGTCAGTGGATCCATGACAATCCTCCAGTGCCCAAGGGAAGGCTTCAGCCTTCCTGCCGGCACTCAGGCAAAATGTAACTATGCATGCTGTCAGATGGGGTTTTATGATTGCCATAAGGCAGTGAATGCTGGCAGAATGCTCATTCCACCAGCATTTCAGTTCAATAAAATTGGGCTCTGAGATACACAACTTCTGACTCAACAAGACAAATACTGCTATAAGCCGCTTATGGTGGCCTACGACAGGCTTGATGAGTTTGAATGCCTATTAGACCTATGAAAATGAGAGGGGGAAGGGAAGTGCTTGTCGGATACCTGTTAGTTCTCCTTATGTGGCTGGTGGGACTGAGTTTGGCTTTGTTAGCCTCATGTTGAGATCTTGCCACTGTACACTGAATGTTCAACCTGCAAAGTCAATAAACAAAACAGGGCCTCAGTGTTGGCCTCTGGAAAAAAGGCACTTTTGAATAGCTGCTGGATGTTTCTGTAAATCTTTCAAAGCAGTTGGTGATGCTGCCTCATCCCCAACGAAAGACATCAGTTTAATAGGGCTCATCTTTCAATTTGAAAAGCAATTAGTTGGAAGAGAAACAAATTAAGTTTTAACTCATTTATACCAGATGTGACTCTACCTGGTTAGGGTTTTCACTTCTCCTAACATGCTTAGGAAGCCTTTGGCAGTCTGCCAGAGAGAGGGAACTCCAGTGAGGAACACCCATATGGTAAAGATTTTAAGCCAGCGAGAAACTCCTGTAACTTCTTTTGATTCAGCAAATTCACTAAAGAGACCAGATTAGCAGATAGAGAGGTAGTTTTGGGGAGATGATGGGAATTAGGCAAGCCGTTTCATCCTGCTTAGCTTAATGGTTTGCTACTGATGAAGGACTATCAAGGATCATCAGACCAGTCACCTTTTCCTGGATCAGGTACTCCTTTCTCCTGTGCCCAAAACTGCATTTGCACAATAGCATCTAAGGATCAGTGGTGGACCACTCCAGCCCTGTGCCCTGGGGCAAAGGTCTGCGATGGTGCCCCCCTGTGGGCTGTTGCCATCCCCAGGCGCAAATCTGCCCCCCCACCCACCTGAGGCTCATGGAGCGTCTTGCGATCCCAGGTTCCGTCGGAGAAGCTTCCTGAGGCTTCCCCAACGCTATAAACTGTGCTTCCAGAAAAACAGAAGCACATTTTCTGACCCCGTTGGGAGCCTCAGGGAGTCTTCCACAGGGTACTAAAGGCTTGTGCCTGGGGCATTTGCCCCATCGGATATAATGGGTGGTCTGCCACTGTTGTACTTAACAGGAATGCCCAGTGAAAATGTCTTTTTCTGGGAACTCGTGGTGCTGCTGAATTTCCTATTGATCAGTTGGAAATACCAATTTGGTGGGCTTATAAAATGCTCCAGGATTCCAAACCAGGTCATTTACCTCCCCTCACAACCAGGGTTTTTCTCTGACTATTTTTCTTCAGGCGGTGATGGTGGCAACAGGATAGGAGCACTCTCCCCACCTTCCTGGTACTTGAAATGCTTCTGTGGCAACATTCTGAGTGCCAGGGAGAGGAAGTTGAGGAAGAAAAGAGAGAAAGAAAAAGAAAGATTCCCCTCTTGCCACCATCACTACTTCTGCATCCCGATAAGGCTCCTGTGAGGAAATTATGGGAGTCACTCCCACTTGCACTCTTCTTGCACTCTTTATGATGTTGGCCAATCAAGCCTCAAGCCTTGGAACAGGCCTTGCAGCAAAGTTCTGCTCTGGGCACCCCATGGCACCCTTGCCCATCTCCTGCTGGCACATTGAGCACTCCCACCTGTACTGGGAGTTCAGAGGTTGGCCTGGCCCTGTGGACCCTTTGATGGGTCTGGGCCTGACCTGGCCAACCTCTAACCCCATCACTCCCTGCACTGATCCTGCATTGGCACCTTCCGTGAGCCAATGTCTATATTCAGAAAATGCATGTGGTTAATGCCTCCTAGGAGTGTATCGCTTCAAAATTCCAGTAGAGGCAGTGGCAGACCTCCCATTATAGTCGACGGGGCAAATGCCCCAGGTGCAAGCCTATCTGAGGCTCCCGATGGGATTGGAAACTGTGCTTCTGGTTTTCCGGAAGCACAGTTTATAGCATTGGGGAAGCTTCAGGCTTCTATGAGCCTCAGGTGAGTTGGGGGGGGGTGTGTGATTTGCACACAGGGGGAAGCGACAGCCCGCGGGGGGGCATCATTACAGACCTTTGCCCCGGGGCACGGGGTTGGGGAGGTCTGCCGCTAGGTAGAGGACCACCAGTTGCAATAATTCCTGACTTAAAAAAAATAAAGATTAAAACAAAAAAATCCTCAACACTCGAAAACTAGCATGTCAGTTTGAAGACTAGGTTATAACCCTGACGTAATGTTCCATGTGCAATTGACATGAAGGAGCATTCAAACCTGATTCCCCCTCCTGAATTCTACAATGACATATAAGTCACACACGAAAAGTTATGTCAGGGTTCTAGCCTCATCTCCATCTCCTGTTTCATCTCCTGTTAAAAAGTGGCTTACTCCCCCCTCCCCTTCTAAAACAATTTTTTAAAGACCGCTTTCCTCATGAAATGTTCTTGGCCATGGAACTGGAGCATGGATGGATATCAATGCAAATATTACAAGAGAGGGGGAAAAGGCTAGAGCATCACTACCCTTAAAAAAAAAAAAATCCTTCTTTTTATATTTAATGAAGCCCTTCCAAGGCTCACAATGTTTTGTTTATTTTAGAATTTGGTTTCCTCAACTCCTACAGCGTTACTTTTAATTAAGGACGATTATTCCATTATCTTTCTTTCCTAATCTTTCTTCGTGTGCCAGAGTTCTGTCATGTAAATAGCCCCTTTGATTTAGTTCAAGATGAAGCAACGAAAGGTTATTATTACATAATGGAAAATGTTTCCTCTGCATTGTTTCAGGAGAGAATGTAGAGAAACAAGGCAGTTCTGTTAAGCCGACAGGTCTCATCGTCCCATATAAACTTTCAGGAACAAACTGGAAGAGACATGGGCTAAAACTGACAATGAAAAAGAGGGGGTTGTGCCACTCGTGGTACTGCAAAAGTTCTTTGCTCCACTGAGGGGCCTCCTCAGGTAATTAAGTTTTTTCGGTGGATATCAAATATTTTGGGGTTTTTTAAACATCTAAGGGTGCAATCCTAATCCGTGCTGGAGTAGGCAACCCAGGAGGCTTGCGCTGCATCCAACACGGGATTGCAGCAAGCAGCGGCTCAGCCATGGGCAAGGGGAAGCTCTTCCCTCAAGCTCTTCCCTTAAGGGGAAGCCGTGGGTAAGGGCTGCGCACCCCTATGGGTCTCCTCGGACCCGCGCCACCTCCGGAGGTGGCGCAAGTCCAAGGAGAGCAGAGCGGCTTGAAGCTGCTCCACTCGCCCCGGGGACGGGGGTTGGGATCTGGCATAACCACCCTCCCCCTGCCCTCCCCCCACCCAGTAACATCCCCTCCCGCCCCCTCCCCATGCCCCCCACACCTACCTTTGCCGCTTTGCCTACCTTTGCTGCTTACATCGGCGCACTCGCGCTGACACAAGTGTCGGCGTGGGAGCCACGGCGGAGGCTTCTGCCTCCATCCGCATGTCGGCGCATCTGAATGTGCCAACGCAGCTCCCACGTAAGGAGGTGCAAATGTGCTTTACGGCACATTTGCGACGCTCCAGGGCCACCTATACTGGCATAACTGCCGGTTAGGATTGTGCCCTAAGGGCGCAATCTTAACCCACTTTCCAGCACCGACTTAACGGCAATGCAGCTCTAAGGTAAGGGAACAAACATTCCCTTACTTTGAGGAGGCCTCTGTGAGTGCCACCCAACTGTAGGATGCAGCTCATGCTCCACTGCCACCGCTATGCCAGTGCTGGAAAGTTGGTTAGGATTTGGGCCTAAATGCACAACAGAAACTCGATCTAGAGCCTGAGAGGGGATTTAACCCATTCCTTACTGCAATCCTCATCCAGATCTCTCTCTCTCTCTCTCTCTCTCTCTCTCTCTCTCTCTCTCTCACACACACACACACACACACACACACACACCCTGCAGCAGCTTTTCCCCCTGGGAGTGAATAGAAGCCACAAGGGATGGGTTGATCTGGATTGGGACCATGGCAAGAAGGGAGAGTGGACTGACTCCTTTCCCCCCGCCAAGGGCCCAGTCTGCACCCCCTTTCCCCCAAAGCTGCAATTTTTTTGGGGGGTGGGTGGTATGCAAGAGCAATGATGTGCTTAACATAATGTGAAATGTGATCCTATCTGAACCAAACATGTGATGACTGTTTCATACACTCAGACCTTCTCTTGATATTGCAGCAATGTTGGACATATGTTTAAAAGCATGTGCTTGTGCAGCTTAAATATTGTATGCTGTTGGGTAAGCAGGGTAATTGAGAGCAATACAGGTGGAGCCTATTTATGCTCGTGAATTCACATACACGAGCATAAATACAGTGAATACGAGCATACACGAGCATAATACAGTGAATTCAAATACACTGTAGCCTGACACTTGAGACTGGAAGGAAACTAAGGCAGCCGTTCTCAATCACCCCCTCCGCTCCTTCGCTTCCCCCTCCTCCACTTGCCTTCCCCCCTTGCCAGCTGTCCCCACTTCTGCTGAGCTTTTAAGAGTCCAGTCCTATGCATTTCTACGCAGAAGTAAGCCCCATTCTGGTCAATGGGGCTTACTCCCAGGAAAGTGTGGATCAGATTGTAGCCTGAGAGCCCAGTCTTATGCCTGCCTACTCAGAAGTAAGTCCCATTCTAGTCAATGGGGCTTACTTCCAGGAAAGTGTGGATCAGATTGTAACCTAAATCTCATGCTTTGGCTTGCTGGGAAGACTTGCTTGCTGGGCTGTTTTGTTTCTGTAGGCTGGAGCATGGAGAGCCTGCACCATATCAGTCTGAAGGGGAGGGATTGGGCAAACACTCCCTGGGTTTTTTTTAAAGCAGTCCCCTCGGTTGCTACCGCACCTGCCCCTGTGTGTGTGTGTGTGTGTGTGTGTGTGTGTGTGTGTGTGTGTGTGTGTGTGTGTGTGTGAGAGAGAGAGAGAGAGAGAGAGAGAGAGAGAGCTCCACCTTGCTGCATGTTCTGACTACAGAGGTTTTCCACCCCCTTCAGCCTCTTTGCTGCCTCAGGGGCTCCAGGAGTGTTACTGTTCCTTTGCAAGGGGAACCTCTTCCATGGCTCCAGGGCTATTTCCCTGCCTGTGCCAGGCGGAGCCTTTTTGCAGTATTTTGGGCTGCCTTGAAACAGAGTGAGTGGTTCAACGTGACATTCTTCAAACACATTTCCCCTGTACCTTTAACCTTATAAGCCCCTCTGCAGGAAAACTTTGTTTAATGTAAATTATCATTACATGGGATAAAGTTTTAATATTAACATACAGGTTTTTTGCCTTTATGTTTGGGACACTTAAAATTAATTTTATATTTAAAAGATTCATTGTGATATTAACATGAAATAAGACTTGTAAAAACAGAACACCTTGTAACTAATTTAATAAGCTCAGAATGCAAATATGCCAAGTTTTTACAATTTGAATGGGTAACATTCAGTCAGTTTATGCTTAAACATCCATCATTGTTACTATTCAATCCCTCCCTTCTTTGCATATGTGCTATTGAAGTTGCACTGATGTGGAGGTGGGGGAAAGTATGTACTGTTTGCTTAGGCCTCTTCCATGTGTACAGTAAATTAACTCATTAAGTTGGTCTTCACATGTTGTTCATGCCAGCTGCAAACCTCTCATGCTCTTCTTTTATTGGAGCAAATGGGATTTTTCCACTAGGCAACCCCATTGGTTTCAATGTGTGTGGTTTGAAAGAACTTGGAGTAAACATTTCACAACCAAGTCAAAAGCTGGAATGCTCTTGCAAAAGGTTTAAGCTGTTCTCATGGTCCTTTTCTATGCACAGCGACAAATTGGTTTCCATGCATGGATCTCCACTACTATCGAAGGAAAGAGCAGAGGGAGCGACAAAACCAGCACCAAGAGAATGTATACCGATTGCCTATTCCAGTGCTTCTCAAACTTGTAGCACTTGTAGCACCCACTTTTTTGAATGAGAATCTGTCAGGACCCACCGGAAGTGATGTCATGACTGGAAGTGACTTCATCCAGCAGGAACATTTTTAATAATTTAGGCTGCAATCCTACCCACACTTATGCATTTAAGTCCCATTTACTATCTGTTAAAAGAATATACATAGTAGCCTGTTAAAAGTACAGATGTGTAAAATTTCCCCAAATGCAGTCACATCACATGGTAACTTCAAGTCTAATATATTAAAAATAAAATATTGAAATGAAGGGGGACCCACCTGAAATTGGCTTGCAACCCATTTAGTGGGTCCTGACCCACAGTTTGAGAAACACTGGCCTATTCAATTACATAAGAGAGAAAAAAGAAGGCGATAGGTCTTCCCTTCACGCTTCAGCCCAACAGGCGACTAACAATGCACATTGTTAGAGCTGCTAAGTGTGGTGTTCTGCAAGCACACCATCCAGTATTTTATTGGCCCAGACAGAATTTTATCCTTCTTGCCAGTCACTGGAATAGAATGATCTAAAGCTAGGGAAACACATGCATTTGGTGATTCGTTACACAGGCCTACATACATTTTGTTGTTGTAAATGATATTCTTAGGAATATTTGGGGTGCTGAATTCAAAAATGGCATCACTTTTGTCCGATTGACTGGGGGGGGGGTTGGGCATAGCCACCTTTTATGCAGATTCAAGCAGCTTCCTTGTGAGGCCATGACTTCCTCATGAGGAAGCTGCTTGAATCAGCATATAAAGTGCCTATGCCGTACCCCCCAAATGAGAGCCAATCAGCAGAACTGATGCCATTTTTGGATTCAGCACTCCAAAAATATCCTGAATTCACTCAAACATCCTTGGCAAATAAAAACAAGTGGGTTTTGTTTTTTTGTTTTTTTTGGTAAGGCTGTGTTATTTTTTGCTTATTTATCATCTTTTTATCTCACCAAAGAACTCAAGGTGGCACTCCTGGGAGCTTCCCTCTTCTTTCCTCACAGAGTAGCTATGAGGTAGATTGAACTGAGAGATAGTTAGTAGCCCAGGAGCTGTGCTAGTGCTAGGTTGCTGAGAGTCCTGAGACAAACATCCCCACCTATACCCTGATGGCGCATTGGGGCGCAGAACCCAGAGATGGCCCGGGCCCTTCTGACTCCTGAAGCAGCATGCCAAATGCTAGTCCCCTTGCCCAATGACGTGCCAGACTCTGCTTCTCCCGCACTCGCTGTTCTAGTCCAGCACTCTCTTCCCCTCCACATTTCCTCTTCCTCTCCGTCCCCCTCTTCTCTTTCAAATCCAGGGAGAGGAAGGAGAGGGAAGAGAAGGAGAGGCAAATAGGCAGACAGAAATAGGATTGCCCCTCCCCCACCTGCTGCTTGAGGAGACCATTTCAGTTGGTCCCATGGATGGGGGGTCCAGCTCTGGCAGCACCACTGCCACTGGTTCTGAGCATTGAACAGTAAGGTTAGGCATGGCTCCTTGGCTAGTGCCCAAACTGGCCAATAGCTGGTACCACCACTGCCTAGACCCAGTACAACATAGAGACTATGCAAGCAGCACTGCTGAGAATACTGACAAATGTGTGAAAAAGCACACTAAGCTGACTTTGACTGAGAAGGACCATTTGTCCATCGAACTCAGCATTGTCTGCACTGACTGGCGGTGATTGTCCAGGGTTTCAGTCAGGGGTCTTTCCCAGCCCAACTAGAGGTGCCGCCAAAGATGGAACCTGGACGGCCCACATGCAAAACAGGTGCCTGACCACCATGCTACAGCTCTGTCTCTCCTATTATTTCAGCTCCATCTAAATAACAGTATTTGTAGAAATAAAATAATACAGTAAAAATGCTACAGGTTAAAATAATCCCAATAGAGTTTTCCCAATAGAGTTATTGGGAAATATTCCAAAATATTCCAATATAGTTTGAGGAGCAAAATGTAGATGTGCCACGGGAGTTCAATTAAAATCCCATTCAAAATAATTCCAGAAATCATTTCCAAAAAGGTCTTTCTGGCCCTGTTCATCTTTTCTTTTTCTTCTCACTCCAATACAGAATCACGTGTACGCTCATTTCAGCAAATTAAATACCGCTCCAAGCCATGCCTATGCTATTTTCAGAAGCCTTGCCTACAGAAGTTGAGAAAGTCGGGGCTGCCAGAGAGTGAGGAAGTTGTCATATATTTAAATACTCTAATATTTTTATTGGAAATTAATAAATTTCCTTTTAAAATTCATCAAAAGGAAAGGCACACAAATACACGTTTGCTGCCAGACCAAAAATTGGGCAATTCTTAAAGTGACTGATTCCATGTTGTTTTAAGGTCTGTTTTTGTTCCTTTCTCATCACCCCTCCCTTGGTAAGAATCTAAAAACAGGTGTGGTGAAGGGAGTATGCCTTCCTTGGGCTACTGCTTCAGCGTGTGTTTCTTAAGAGCTTTTGAACTCAAGCGCCCCTGGTTCCAGATTTATTTGATCCTCCAAGCCGCAGCCAAGCACCAATGATGTGACTGACTTGCATGCAGTGGCATGGATATGCTAGCAAGAGACAAATTGTGGAAGAACATGAAGGAGTTGTCAAGGGTTTTAACAGACCATTTCTTGCTCTCAGTGCCTTAATTGGCTCCAGTCCCATCCAGCCTGGCTTTGTTCTTTACAGTTCTAAATGTCCTGAGGATGTCTCAAAAATCATCTTCTTCCATAGGAAGCCTCTTGAGATTTGCAGCCAGTTTCTGAGGCTCTTCGCATTACACCAATGAAAGCACAATAGGTGGAGAAAGCAGGGCCTTTCAGTTATGGCCCAGCCAGTACCAGATTAAGGAATAAGCTAAGCAAGCTACAGTTCAGGGCCTCACAATCCTTATCTGCAGGGGCTTCAAAAAAAATTCTGAACTGGGGGGGGCTTTTAAAATTGTGTGTGTGTTTGTGTGTGTGTGTGATTTTTTAACGAAAGGTCTCCATTGTTTTTTTCTTAGGACCTCACCGAGTCTAAATTTAGCAGCTGGGCCCAGCTGAAGCCTCCCTGGCACATGAGACCAGCCAGCCTGGTGGTCCTCCCTCAATTTGCTGTTGGAGCATGTGCTGCATCAAATATTTTCCTTACCTCTGCATAAGCCCCCTGATGGCCTATGGGTCCTTCCAGACCCACGCCAACTATATAGGAAAGGAGGTGGCCCCCCCAAAAAATGGAAGAGAAGATCCAGCGTGCATGTTTGCCACCAAGATCCTCCCCCTCTGGGCTGCTTCCCAGCCTTCCCTCCTCCATGCCTTGGAACACTCCCAAACCTCCCCTCCCTGCCCCCCCAACTTACTGGTGCTTGCGTAGCCTCCCAGAGCTGCTGCAGCAGCATGCACTGACTGCCAGCTTGCCATACTGACCTGGTTTCATGGCTCTGTGAAGGAACTTTTGCTACTTCTTTACTACACTAGTTAAACACAAGGCCAGTTCAGGAGCAAGCAAGGGAATGAGATTGGCAGGAGCTAGCACTAAAAGAAGAGGAGGGGTTACCAATGTCCATTTGCCTGGAATTTTGCCTGACACTGAGAGATGCATATTTCTTTCTCTCCCCATCTTTGCTATAGGCCTCCCAGCTGCTACATTCCTTGTCTGCTATCTTAAGGTGCAGAAGAACCTTGAGTCAAGACTGCTGGAAGCCTGAGGGTAGCAGATGAAGGAGCTGTCCAGCTGAGGCAGGCAAGCAAACTCTGCAGGAGGAGAAAGGAGGCTGAGGTAGACAGTGAAGGGTGTTGAAGTAGACATTGACTGAAAGCAGTGTTTTTCAATACTTTTCCTCGCAATGACCGAGTGCAAAAATATTGCATGCCCTCACAATCCTATTCCTGTGCTCAGTCAGAAAATGTCTAGCATGTAATATAAAACAACCTCTCTCTCTCTCTCTCTCTCTCTCTCTCTCTCTCTCTCTCTCTCTCTCTCTCTGTGTGTGTGTGTGTGTGTGTGTGTGTGTACCTATACCTATACAACGTGAAAATCTGTCTTTGAAGGACACTCTTTCCTCCTGCCACATCTTGCTAAGTTCTTTCTCAGAGGTTTCTAATGACACATATACACATTGTTTTCAGTTGTCTTAAGTCCACCACACAGTTGTGAATTTCAGGCATGAGTGGTCAGCCTGAGATCTGCATGCTACAGGTAACATGGTGTGTGGGAGGACTCACCATGTTACTTGTGGCACTTCTGAATTGATGCTTGTGCCCATAGGCCTGAGTCTGCATGACATGAGGCCTGCACTCTTGCTGTGGTGCTGCCTGCTCCTTGGCTCAGTAAAGGAGAGGCGCAACAAGACTAAAGCATGATGCATGACAAATGTACTACAGTATAGTGCACAGTAGGGGGTCACAGATTTGACTTGTGCTGCACTTCCCAAAATGGCTGGCTATCGCTGTCAGAGGTTTAGGGCAACAAAAGCAAGAGCTTGTGCATGTCCACTGCAATTCCCACAGCTATCCTGTCACCCAAGGAACAATTGACAATGTACAGTTACTTCGGCATCAGTTTACAAACAAGCAGATCCACTGTGTTCAGACGGGTCGGGGAGAGAAAAGGTGCACCAGTCCCATTGATCTCAGTGAGGTTTAAGCATGAGCAGAATTGGAGTCCGTGAAAAAGGCAGTGCCAAATGTGGGGAACAGTCAGTTTGGGTTCTTATAGTTCAACTTTTGGTTTCTGTGCTATGTGTAGCAAAGTTACTATCCACATACTCATTATCCTTGCTAATTCATAGCTTATCTTGAAGGCACTGATAATATTGTAAGGTTGTATGTGTTTTCTAATGACTCCACATGCTAAATGTTATTCTGTGTAATTCAAATATTTGTTTCCCTTAATTTTTTTCCTTAAAAAATATAAACACATTGAATCTTGCCAAGGGTACTCTAGTAGATTTCCCTGAACACTTAACTGTGTCTGAAGTGCATAATCCTCTCCGCATCACTCATATGGGCCTGAAGCCACCTGGTCTCATTACACAGATACTTCTTCACAGTGGCAGGGTGCTACCATTGTTCCTAAGACATTTATCTTCACCATTGTATTTCTTCTTCTTGTGAAACAGATTTAAAGGGGCCACAGACCTGGTGTTCAATAAAGTGGTGTTCTGGGGGGGGGGGCAACACGCCATGTTAGCTGCTCCTCTCCCTTGCCATCTGAATCATTCCAGGTGGCGAGAGCAGTGTAAAAGAATCTGCTTTGCCCTTGCCATCTGGCTCTGACTGCAAAGGGGAGAAGCAGTTTACAGTTTGTTGAGGCGCCCTGCAAAACTTAGCACTGTGCCCCGCCTCGGGCAATGCCACTAGTTGAATAATAAGTGATTTTACGTTTATCTTGTCTTGTTGTATCTTTGCTATATGGGGGCCCCTGAAACCTAAGAACTCCTAAGGGGCCGTAGCCCAAAAAAGGTTGAGAGTGGCTCGCGAATGAAACAGATGGTTGGGACATTGTTCAGCTAACTTATAAAGACTCTATGCCAGGGGTATCACACATAAGGCCCGAGGGCCAGATGCAGCCTACAGAAGCTCTTTATCTGGCCTTTGGTCAGAAGCTCTTTATCTGGCCCTCGGGCTCTCCTGGCACCACCACCAGCCCCAGGGCAGTTGCGTGCCTGCCATAGACCTGCAAAAGCCCCAGGCGCCGGCCGCTGGGACTCCATGGAAGCCTGACGGGGGCGGAAACTGCTTCCGGTTCACCGGAAACACAGTTTATCGCACCGGTGAAGCTCACAGAGGTTTCCCCGGCATGGGAGGAGGTCGTGCGAGGCTCTGTGAGCCTCTAGTGAGTAGGGGGGGGCTAGATCTCTGCCCATGGGGGGCAGTGATAGCCCGTGGGGGTGCCATCGCGGAGCTTTGCCCCTGGCGCGGGGCTGCGGAGGTCTGTGGCTGCCCCAGGGACCAAGCAGAAACCATTCACATCAGGTTCTGTTTGTTTGTTTTGTCCTTCCCCATCCAGAGCTGGGAGCCAGGCCAGGCCAAGTGGGGATCCAGGCTCAGCCTAGTCTTAGCCTGCAGAGCCAGCCCCATTCAGGAGATGCTTATCTGTTGTAACCCAAGCCTGTTTAAATGGTTTTTCCTCACCTGTAAATAAACCTTTTTGTTCAAAACCTCTGCCTGTTCAGGATCAGTGGATTTGTCAGTGTCCCACTCTGCCGGTATATTAGCAACCTTGCATAGCCTTCTTGGGAAGGAGTTTTGCCCAAGGAGCCCCTCTGAGAATTGGATCTCTTGGGCTGGTGGCAGTGGACAGATCTACCAGGTCTTGTCCCACCAAGCTGCAAGGTAAACCGATTGGAAGAGTGGGGCATGGGGTGAATGCTTGGTACTAGGCATCACTGTCCTGGAGTGGCAAGTGGTCACTGGAAGTTCCTTTCCCCCTTTTATGACAGTTCCTAATCTCTCTCTCTCTCTCTCTCTCTCACACACACACACACACACACACACACACACAGAGTGAGTGAGAGAGAGAGAGAGAGAGAGAGAGAGAGAGAGAGAGAGAGAGAGAGAGAGAGAGACTTATGCATGTACATCTCCATGTAGATACTCAACTGCATATGCCTATCTTGGGGAAATAGAGGGCCATGGCAATCCTGCCATCTTCCCATGTGCATTTCTTGTACACATCTGAAAACACTTCAGTCCTGAGCATGGCCATGTGCTTGGAAAGATACTGAGGAATAGCAACTTGCTCATTTCTCAGTTTGGTTCTGTTTTTTAACCTTACGCGGTACTCCTTTCTGTGCTTACATCTCCACTGCAGGAAGAGACTAAGGTAAGCTGGTCTTTGAAATCATCACATCCTATGCAAACTATGAAGTGTCACTACCCCCCCTTCCCTCTATTCCTATTATTTCCTTATCATGTTGAACTTTGCTCCCATTTTAAAAAGCAAATAGCAAAAAAAGAAAAAAAGAAAAACTTCAGTTTGAAGGAATGTTTCTGTTTCCTCACAACACTTGAGAGGCAAGCTGATTGAAACACAGCAAAATGCCTAAAAGGCAAGCTAAATTGCTGTACATTCCGGCATGGACATGGAGTGTGGCCGTGATCTCTGTTTTATTAACCATAATATTGGTCTGTTTATAGACTGCTCTTTTCCACCCACAAAATGTATGGTTCTAAATATAACTGTGAATGATAGCTGTGTTTTCATTAACAAAGCATGCATATTTGTAGCAATTTAAATATTGTGGAAAATATATAATGAGTTTATACACTCCCTTCTACCCGTTTTCTTGGTGGTCTCTTTTTATCTAAGATGTTTAAGCCCCTAGTTATGAATAAGTAGACTCCCTGGAACCACATATTCTAATCCCAGCAGGGTTGACTCAGCCCTTCTGTCCCCGAAAAAGACACATTTGATACCATGCATTTTACCATGATACCATGAGACAAACATTATGTTAAAACATCCATTCAAATCTCAAAATGCTGAAAATCACAAGGCAGTTTATCTTGCCTTTTTTAAAAAAGGAAAGAAACCCAGCAAGGGGTTTCATTTGCACTGTTGCAAACCTTTGCCACTGTACTGTTGTGTGTGTGTGTGTGTGTGTGTGTGTGTGTGTGTGTGTGTGTGTGTGTGTTCATGATGTTCAACACAATTATGCACAAAGTAATTAAAAGTGGAAATAATAGACACTCAGATGCTCTGAGGTGCAAAAGCAAAAGAAGTATGATGGGAATAATTTTAATCACTACTTTTTTCAAACTTTTTATCAGAAATATAAAAGGGGAGAAATGAATTGTCATACAAAAAGTGGAAGTCTCAATAGACTATCATAATATAAAGAAATAAAAAAAGCAATTAAGCTGTTGCTTAACAGATTAAAAATTCTGTGAAAGCACATAATTCCCACAAAGTATCCAGGTAGGGAATGGGAAGTGAGCGAAATCTTTAGATAGATAGATAGATAGATAGATAGATAGATAGATAGATAGATAGATAGATAGATAGATAGATAGATAGATAGGAAATGGTTATGAATATTAGCTGATTTTATTCATCCTCGATTTGCAGATATTATTCATAAAGGGATGTCATAATTGTCATCATAAATCACGCTGAATTTGAAACAATTATAAACTGCTGGCAATTGTTGATGTCCTATATACATTGTTCATTTTTTTCTATGTTGATGTCATTGATGCTCTTTTTGCCAACCTATCCAAAAATCCCATAAGTCCACCTGTTAATAAAATGGTCAACTACAACCTTCAAGTTAATAGTGACATCCCTGAACGTATAGAACAATCCTGTGCATGTCTGCTCAGAAATAACCACAGTGATCCATGTATTGGTACCTTAAGATTTGACTACTACAGCATGCTTTAAATGGAGCTGTCCATGAAGAATGTCCAGAAACCACAGCTGGTGCAGAATGGCAGATGGGCCATGTGGTGACTGGGACTTGGTGGTTTGATTCTCTTGAGCCACTGCTCCAGTCTCTGTGCTGGCTGCTCATTCATTTCTGAACACAATTCAAGGTGCTTGTCTTGACCTTTAAAGTCCTATATGGTTTGAGACCATGGTATCTACAGGACTGTCTTCTTCCATATCAACTGGCTCTTCCTCTAAAGTCATCAGAGGGATCCTGCTGTTTGTGGAGTCCCTGACTGAGCTCATGTTAATGACCACAAGGGGCATGGTCTTCCCTTTAGGGTACCTCAACTTTGGAACTCCCACCCTTTTAGTTAGCAATCTTCCTGTTAGCCTTCCAGCAGGAGTTAAAATCTTTTTCCATTTACATTCATCTGTTACACATCTTTACTAGTTTTAGTTGCTGTTCAATTTCTGTAAGCTGGGCTGCTATGTTTTTGTCATCTACTGTTTTTTGGGGGGGTGTTTTCATTGCATTTGATTCTGCTGCTTTTTCGTTATTATACATTTGTCTTTTATTGTATTGTAACTTTTGTTACCTGCCTTGGACATAGCATTTTGATGGGAGGAAAGAGCTAAGCCTGAGCATATATATCTGCCATCTCCACTCTCCTAATCTGCTCTCTGGGGCATATAAAACTTGAAGCCTTGCTGCATCTGCGGCATCATGCCAGGACCTGCTATTCTTCTGCGGCTGCCTGCCAATTTGTCTCTCAAAATGTGCCCACTTTTACCAGGCTCTGCAAGTTGTAGCTGGGATATATGCCTGCCTCTTGCAGTGCCAAACCAACTGCGGTATTTGCTGGAAGAAACCCTATGATAGCTGGGGTATCTACTTGCCTGGCCCCGTTCCTCCTCTCCTTGCCGGCTGCTCTTTTACCCACATGCTGCTGTCTACTTCAGGGAAAGAGCCACTGCTGGCCCCTGCTGCATCCACACTGCTATTGCCCACTTCATAAGACAGGGGTGCTCAATAGGTGGATTGCGATCTACCGGTAGATTGCGAGGCAAAAAGAGTAGATTGCGGAGCCCTGTCTCTCCAAACTGTTAATATGTCAGTTTCGTCTAGTGACTAGACGACATATTTAGCTGACACTAAACTGACACTGAAACTGACACTTTAGCTGCTCTTCAGGCATGCAGCAACAAAACTGACGAAACTGACTAGACTCCAGCAGGGGCTCCATACATTAAAGGGGGTGTCTGTCAGACGCTTCCTTCCCCCCTGGTAGATCTCCGGGCCTTGCTGGGTTTCAAAGTAGCTCTCGAGCCAAAAAAGTGTGAGCACCCATGTCATAAGAAAAAGCAAGACTATGCCCATATGCTCCTGCTTCTGCCTGAGACTGACCAATGCACCCCCATGTTGCCTGACTGGAGGAAAGAGTCTTGGCATTTGGCATTATGACCTCATGCTGGTAGTCTCTGAAGAAGAGAACCTGGCCACTGTGACCTCACACTGATGCTGCCTATCAGAGTGGTTCGCCCATGTGCCTTCATGCTGATGCGGCCCACAACGGCATGAAGTGGGCAGCATCAGCATGGAGAGAGAAACTGGCCATTGTGCCCCCTCAAAACTGCTGCCCACTGGAAAGAGCAAAAGTCACTGTCCCCCACGCTCATGTATTTGAGAAAGGTGCTTTCTGCACATCCTAGGCCAGGCAGAGGCTTCTTGCCTTTCTTCTCTTCCATTCTATCAGAAGCATTTTCCACCTCTCTTCCGGCTGGCATCTGTGTCCACAAATGTTTTTGAGGGCATTGGGTGAGTGCTCTTTTGTCCCCACGGCCTGCCAGTGATAACATCTCTACGTGGCGCACCATCTACTGCCTGCCAACTCGTTAATGGGAGCCACTGAAGAGTAAGCAGCTACCTTTGAGAAGCTTCAGAGAGCCAACTCAAAAGGGATTTTGTTCCCTTAGAGAACAATAGGAACTAACATTAATTTATTTTTTAATTAAATCTTAATTCAAAATTTAATTTAAAGTTAAATTAAAAATCTGAAACAAATATAGTCAAAATAAAGTTAGCATGTTACCTCCTACAGATTCCTAAATTACAGCACAAGCCTATCATCAGGTTACACCAGGAACACTACGAAGGCTGAAATCCTATACACCATTGGACACAATCAGACTTACTTCTGAGTAGATATGCATAGGATTGTGCTGTGAATCCCCTTAGTTCTAACAGAGCAAAATGTTACGCAAGTGTCACGAAACTCTTATGCTGGTTGTACACTGCATAGCCCTTGCATGAGGGTTAAATAGCATGGGGGACAAGATAGATCCCTGTGGCACCCCACAATTCAGTGCCCATGGTTCTGCTCAGGTGTCTCCCAGCTTCCCCATCTGGATCTGATCTGACAGGAAGGAGTGGAACCATTGCATTATGGTGCCCCCCAAGTCCCAACACAGTCAGTCAGTTCAATGGTGTTGAAAGTTGCTGAGAAGTCAAGCACTTCTCCATCTAGTCCTTGGTGGAGGTCATCAATCAAGGTGACCAAAGCTGCCTCTGTCCCAAAGCCTGACCTGAAACTGAATTGGAAGGGGTCCAGATCATTGGAAGGGATCTTCTTCTAGAATTCCCTGAAACCGAGATGCCACCACCTGTTCAGTCACCTTGCACAAAAGGGGAGGTTGGACACTGGCTGGAAACTGTCTAAGACCACTGCGTCTAGGGATGGTTTCTTCAGGTGAACCACTGCCATCTTTAAGACTTTTGGCAGTACTCCCTTCTCAAAAGATGAACTTACTATCCTCCCCACCCGTTCAGCTACACACACACACACACACAGAGAGAGAGAGAGAGAGAGAGAGAGAGAGAGAGAGAGAGAGAGAGAGAGAGAGAGCTGGGTAAGGCTCAAGAAGACGTGGCAGGTCTCACATTTCAGAATATGCTGCCCATATTCACGTATAGCACAATTTCTATATATTCACTTTCTGCACATTTGATGACTGGCAATAAATGTATGAACTGACTCTGCCATTTCATTTATATCCAATCTTTCTTCCACCAGGAAACTCAAAAAAGCGTACATGAGGTTCTGAAGTATTACCCACCCAGGCACCAACCAGACCCAGACTTCCTTCGCTTCAGCAAGGTCACTGCCAGTTATGCCTTGTATTTGTGGGATTGAAAGACAGTATGTATGATTTGTCTGTGATGTAATAAATGTGATGGCCTAAACATTAATGTAGCACTTGATGTTGCATTCATGAGATGACTGTAGGAATCTGACTTCTGCTGAACCTGATCACTGCTCCATCTAGCTGAATACTGTCTCATCTGACTTGCCAAGGTCCCAGGCAATGAACCCATTCAAGTGGAGGTGTCAAATGGGGCTCTTCTGCAGACAAAGCATATGCTCTGCCATTTATTAAGCATCACAACATACTGTTATCTCATCTTGCTGCATGCGGCTTGATTGTGTTAGGGCGCAATCCTAACTTGCGTTGGAAGCAGGCAGGCCAGTGGACCTACACTGCATCCAAAGCAAGTTTGGGGCCCAAAGCAGCACAGCCCGAGGAAGGGGTAAGCCTTTCCCCTTACCCCATGTCATGCTGCAGCAGTCCCAATGGGTGTACCTGACAAGATGGTGCCGATCAGAGCAGCCCAGAGCTGTGTCATCCTGCCCGGGAACAGGTCAGGATCTGGCATAACCTCTGAATCCTGGCCCTGCCTTCCATTCCCTGACCGCCCCAGAAACGCCTGCCGCCCACCCGCCCTCCCCTGCCCCCAAACACCTCCCACCTCTTCCCTGTCCTCTGCACACACCCCCGACCCCTGAGTCAGCCGAGCTCGGCTGACGCAACTCACCCTTCCTTCGGAGTCCGCATGGGTGTGGGGAGGCCAGCACATCTGTGCACTGGCCTATCTCCCTAGAAAGTGCAACACTTTCGGACAAGTGCAAGGTACTTGTATCGGCCCAAGTAGGGGTTAGGATTGCACCCTTAATGTAACAACGTCCTCCTTCATTCAATCAGTCATTCATCCATTCACTCCTTTAAATTCACCCACTTCTTTCTGGCCATTGGGTTTGACACGGTTAGGAAATTGCTAAAGGTAGCAACAGTATTGAGGCAGACAACTGGCAGGGGAACCAGTGGAATCTTAATGTCTGCAAACATCCATGATGTGATTACAGATTATGTGCCACCTCATGCAGAGTTTGGGGGTGGAAGGGTCTGTGGTGAGGAGTTGCATGAGTAATGAGCAAAGGGATCAGTCCATTAGCTCGTATCAAATAACTGAAGGGAGAGCGTCTAAGCATTCTAATCCTCTAATGTAGAAGCCTGCTAATTTATTATCCTTGTACAGACCTGTTGAAGATTATTTGGGATACACACATTAAAAAGGATGAAGTGTGTAATCTGTAGATAAAAATATGATGTGTTCTAAATTAGCGCTCTCGTGAATTACGAATGTTGGCTCCTGTGCAACATTTCTGCATTTTAGATTCGTATCTTCTATCCCAAGTAAATATTTATGGGCACACCTAACAACTGTCTGTAGGGCAGACCACAAGCCTATTTTATTATTTGCCACCAAGATCACAGTAGGGTGCAATTTGTAAATGATTTTGAATTTTACAGCTATTCCGAGAAACCAAACCCATTCATGGACAATGAGAAAAGTAGTTGTGAAATTTGGCTTAAAGTGTCTAGTCTAAGGAGTGGCTTTTAATTAATTAAATTAAACCTCACTAAGTTCCAAAAATTTCAACAGGAGACTTGAGTACATGTTTAAAACAGTATTTCCCATTAAAATGTGACTATACCAAATATGATCACCAACCTTAACCAGACCGTAAACATTTCAGCCAAGGAACCTATCCAGAGTTTATTTTCAATCAGACTGGAACAGAATCCAAGCCATTCATTGTAAGCATTCACTGAATGTGCTGGGAAAAGAGGAACAAAAATGTGGGTTATGGGTTCAGAAAAATGGGAGATGATGGGAGCTGCGCCATGAACAGGGTTGGCTCTTCCATGAGGCTGCCTACAACGGTTGCTTTACCTGCCTCCATCTTCTTCCTGCTCCCTGAATTTGAAGAGGAAAAAGGAAATGGAGCAGAGGAGGAAGTGTGAAGGAGAGAACGGCGGGCTAGAAAATTGTCCCATCACTCTCCTCTCTGTCACATTTCCTCTTTCACACCATTCTCCACTTTCTTTTCCAATTCAGAGAGTGGGAACAACAAAGGCAGTGAGTGGCTAACTGTTACCCTGCACATGCCCAATCTCGTCTGATCTTGGAAGCTAAGCAAGGTCAGGCCTGGTTAGTACTTGGATGGGAGACCGCCTGGGAATACTGGGTGCTGTAGGCTTATACCATAGTCTTTTGAGACTGAAGGTTGCCAACCATTTGCAGCACATTTGAGTGGCTAATGTGCCCACATATATGAGCAGCAGCATTTCACGCTGCACCTCAGGAATCAGAAGCCTTGGGCTAACCCAAAGGGATTGTGTAGTATATGAACCTGTCCTGGGCCCAGACCAAACACGCAGTTCATCCTTAGGAAATCACAGCCATGAGTCATATCTGTCTCAACCGACAGGGGATTTGCAGTCACTTCAATCAGGGGGATTATCCATGAAAAATGCCACACTACTTCCCCTCAGGTGCTGTTAATCATCCTTCCTCTCACCTTCTCTGAGGACTCGAAACCTTCTCGGAGTATATCGGAAACCCCCTTGAATTTCCAACCAAAAGTTCAAAACTCATGTGGTTGAATCCAAATACACAGATCAACAGCACAAACCACTGCAACTCCCTGCACATCTGCTGAATCTTGTGGGGGTGTTTAGCCTCTAGAGCAGTGGTTCTCACACATTTAGCACCAGGACCCACTTTTTAGAATGAGAATCTCTCAAGACCCACTGGGAGTGATGTCATAACCGAAAGTGACATCATCAGGCAGGAAAATTTTTAACAATTCTAGGCTGCAATTCTACCCACACTGACCCAGGAGTAAGTCCCATTTACTATCATTGTTAAAAGAATATACATAGTAGCTGGTTAAAAGTGCAGGTCTGTAACATTTCTCCAAATGCAGTCACATACCACGGTAGCATCAAGTCTAATATATTAAAAATAAAATATTTAAATGAATGGGGGCCCACCTGAAGTTGACTCGCGACCCACCGTTTGAGAAACACTGCTCTAGAGGCCTCCTCAAGGAAAGGGAACATTTATTCCCTTGGCTCAGGGTAAGCCCCTACAGGCCTGGCAAATCAGCAAAGACCTGTACCAGTAATATAGCTGGCGCAAGTCTGCGTTGACCTATGAAGGCAGATCAAGCCCAGGAAGGGGATCAGGATTTGTTGAGTGCTGCTACCCAAAATGGCCCCCTTCCCAGGACCAGTCTGTCCCCCTCCCAACTCCTGCTGCCACCCTGTTCTGGCCCCATTCTGTCCTCCCCCGCCTCTCTCTGACCCCATAGCAGGGGCTTCTGCCTGCCTCCACACATCGGCGCATCTAAATGCGTTGACATGGCTCCCACCCATGGAGGCGCAAACGTTTGCGACCCTCTAGGGCCTCCTATGCAGGCATAACTGCTGGTTAGGATTGCGCCCTTAGAGTCATGAAAGGGTGACTCAGAAAGTGCCCCCATTAGGATTCTTTTTCATTTCGAGTTGTGGGGGGGCAGTGACTTAGCGACTAGACTTGAGTCAATCCGCACAGGATTTTCCCATCCCTGCCCCATAGGCAGCCTTATCTGAGGCAGCAGGCATTTGCAGTCCATTGCCACATAGACCCAGCTGCTCACCACTTCCAGCGGTGCAAGTCACCTAGTCTCCTCTTCTAGAAACAAAAATTTCCTCAGTTATATTGCCCAATTGCACCCAGGGTCAGGTGACATCACGGAGAAGGGTGACACCCTCATGCCTGTGCTGTCATCCCTCCCCTGTGGATGCACGCCCTTTGCCTCCAAAAATGGCTCTATTCTGTATGGAGCCAAGGACAGGCAGGAGAGAGAATTTTGTGTCATTTGAGGTGAGCGCCATCACTCCCTCAGAGGAGATGGCAGAAAATCACCATTCTGCCATGGGGGGCATGTACCCCTAGACCCTGCTTTAGCTTCGCCACTGAATTTCCCCCAAATTGTTCAGACTAATCACATACAACAGGCACACTGCAGCAAAATGGGGGGGTCATGATGAGGGGGCCGGAGGGTGCCAAACCTCATCACCCCAATAAATCATTTGGGAATGGGGCATGTCTCCATTCACTACCTCTTGCCTCTCCCTCTGCCTTGTCTCTTCCCAGGTACCGATTTCTTCTCCCTCATCACATGAGCCAGTGCAGCCATCCTCCCTGTATTTATAGGGGGTGCATACGTGGAAATACATGCATATCGACACATGCTCCATAATGTCGATCAAAATGGACTCCTTAATAACTTTGTTCACGCATGGAGAGTATAAAGGAATTCTAGCAAAGCTGGAGAAGCTAGAAGTAGCCTGGAAAGATGGGAAGATTCTCTTTAAACTGGGTCTCCACCTGCACCTGTAAACATTGTAAACATCGACATTCCCCTCTTTGTAGTAAACACAAAAATTCTGTGGCTGTTTTGAACTGCAGGGTGACAAACGGTTTTGTCAACCTTCATTCCCTCTTTTAAATTCTCTTAACTAGTAACCATCATTTGCCTCTTTGTCCTTGCTGCTTAAAATCATCTCTTGTCGTTTGTGCCCGAAAGTACAACCCTACCCAAAGGAAGTTGCTCACTTATACAACCCTGCAGTAGATAGATTTCAAGTTGAACTGTGAGGGGCGAATCTTCAGACTCTTGATCAGTGGCTGCTTTTAGACAAGGAGGATTTAGGCCTCCTCTCCAGACATGGCCCCAGGTGAGAACTTTTGTGAGCTGGCAGAGTCTATATACTGATGCACTTAACAAATCTGTCAGTACCATCCGCTTCACTTCACTCCAATGAGAAGAACTTGACTGTTCTGAAGAGTGGAAACTGGCAGGGTGTTACAGTCTGCTGTGGAAGAGAACACATTTTCAAACAAAAGCAAATTCCACCATGGTTTTTGTTCCTCGGAACTAAATATTCTTTCATTTGATCAATGGTGGAACTCCCCTTGAGGCGCCCTGGGGCAAAGCGCCATGAAGTTGCCCCCCCCACGTGAAGCTGCCCCCCCCCACTCACCTAGATCGCTATGGAGCCTTGTGCAACTCCAGGACCGATGGGAAAAACCATCTGAGATTTCCCCATGATCTTAAACTGTGCTTCCGGAAATCCGGGAGCAGAGTTTCCGACCGTGTCGGGAGCCTCATTAAGGCTTCCTGCACTGTCTTGGAGGTGCATGAGCTCCACACCCGGGGTTTTTGCCCTGCTCTTCCTATGGCATGTCCACTGTTGCATTTGATTCAATGTGGTTCTTCACTACATTGCTCTCTTTACCCAGGTTATGCAAAGGCAATTATAGCATCTGTGAAGGTTAATTAGAGCAGTGATTCCCAACTTTTATACAAAGGTTGGGGAACTACTAAGTCCTTGTGGCCTGTGATGGGGGTGATGGCAGCAATGGCAGTGACAGCACTTCTAGGTTCGCACCGCTGCCACCACCAAAGTAAAAAACAGGGGGTTTTGGATTTAACCGGTTGAAACTGTGAGAACCCAGGCTTTGCAGCATCTCCAGTTGCCACTGCCACAGTCTGGCAAGTTTGAAAACCCCCTTTTTCACTTTGGTGGTGGTGGCGGCATGAATCGTTGCTGCCATCATTGCTGGTTGCCACCCCCCTTAAAGGGAAATTCAGTGTTTCTGATTGTCCTGGGGGGGTTGAGATCCACCAGGTTTGGAAACACTGAATTAGAGTAACCCATTACTACACTGACTTGGTTGCCTGACTGATTTTTTTCTCCGACTCAAGATCTCCCCCTGCATTTTGATTAAGAGGGCAATATAAGGTACTCACTACTAAATTATTATAAAGGTCTGGAATTTCTGCTGATAGTGATTGTGGAGGAGTGTGATCCTCCCAGGTTTTCTAGCTTGTTGGATGCGAACCTGATCCTAACCTTCATTTAGAGTTTGCATTCTGGAATAACTGTATCCCCCTGCCTTATATGTGCCTGGGGCAGACCCAGATTTCATTTGGCTTCTTCACTGCCATGTGCAGTTTGAGTATTAAAGCTGATCTGTCTTGTGTTTGCTTCTACTAGTGAAGTAGCCGAAGAAGCACAAAACATTTTGCACTGGATTTTTTTTACTCAGTATGCAAAATGGTGATATGAATCATATAGTAAACATAGTGATATAGTGATTTGGATACACATGGTATGTACCATCTCCCTCTTGTGGATGGAATTAGCTCTGCACAAGTGACTAGATATACTACTGTTTTTCAAACCTACCTACAGGACATTTCTTGTAGTAGTTGAATCTTGTTATTTCAACTGTGTGCATTTTATTGCTTGAATGGAAGACATTGGTATATGCTGTGGTCATCTGTTTAGCAGAGCTCATACAATGGGAAATGTGGAGGAATTAATTGAGCCCCATTAAACACCTTATATGAGGTTTGCCTCACTCTTCTCCTGCTGCACAAGATTTTGTCTGCTTGGTTCAAACCATAGTGAAATTCAGTTCTCTCACCCAATGCGTCTTGGGAGTTGTTGCTCGCCTAGCATGTCCAGGTCTATACTATGTACAGTGGTGTCACTAGGGGGGTGCAGGGGGTGTGAAACGCACCGGGTGATGCGCAAGGGGGGTGACGCGTACTGGGAGGGTGACATGCTAAAATCGCAGTGGTTAGGAGTAATACCATCATGTTATATACTGTTGGATGTGGAATTTCCAACTGAATGCAATGCAAATAACAAGAGTGAAATATCTCCTTTCTATCAAAAGTTATTGGTAAAAAACCGGAAAACAAAAAATGCATTGAGTCCAATGGAAAGTGAAACCAAGCCGTATCGCACATTTACTCACGTGTAGGTGCCTTAGTCCATCTGAAAGGGCAGGCTGAGAGGAATCCAACAACACCAGAATGGTCCTGATCCAATGAATGTAGCCCCCCAAAAACACCAGAAAAGGAGGTCCCTCCCTCCAAGCTGGTGCATGTATTGAGAAAGCGATGGAAAGCGAAACTAACCACATGGTCACATTTACTCGCGAGTAAACAAACGTGCCTTGGCTCCTGGGCAGGTCAGGCAAAGGGAAATGTGAGGTCACCAGAATGGTCCTGATTTGATGCAACTGGAGCTCAACAAATGCTCCAGAAGGCAGCCCTTCCCCATAAAAAGAATGAAACAGGCTTGGCAGGGTAAGGTGAAATTTTTTTCTGTTTTAGGCTGCAATCCTATTCACACTTTCCTGGGAGCAAGCCCCACTGACTATAATGGGACTTACTTCTGAGTAGACAGGCATAGGACTGGGCTCTCAGACTTGTAAAGCCAGGTGGGTCCTGATAGTGATATGCTTGAAATGTACGAACTTAAATTGATCTGGGTACTGGGTAGGGGTGAAAATCTTACTGATTCTTTTTTTTTTGGGGGGGGGGGGGTGTTATTGCAGGCAGGCTACAGAGAAAATTCACTTGGTGGAACAGGGCTGGCTTTCCCTTATTTATTGATTTTAATTTATTTATAATTATTTATTTTAATTTGCTTTATGATGGGTCCTGGACAGATTATCATTCTAAAAAGTGGGTCCCAGTGCTAAAAGTTTGAGAACTGCTCCAATAAGGTGGTAGTAAGTTGACACCCTGGGGGGAGGTGACACCACTAGTGACCAAAATCACTAAAAATCAGTTTGCAAAAATAATACCATCATGTTATATATCAATCAATGTGTAATTTCATGCAGAATGCGATGAAACAAACTGCACTGAAATATCTTTATTCTATCAAAAAGTACAGCCAAAAAACCAGTGGGGGTGGAGTGATGTCAGATCACCACGCCCACCACCTGGAGTGTTGCCCCACCCACTGCATGGGGGTGACGCCCTGTCCTGCTGTACTGGGTGACGCGAACCCTAGTGACACCACTGACTATGTATATAGAAAACCAGAGAAGAGAGAATTAGACCAGGAGTGGCCTTAAGATTTGCAGTAATGAACCAAAAATTCAACCTGGGGGATGTGTTCCTTCTAAGAAGCTCTTAAAGTTACAGAAGCACCCTTAGGTTTAGACTTCACAATCTTATTTTTTGCAGCCCTGCCTTGGCTTCCGGCACTGAGGCCTGAAGCCTTCCATGCTCCTTTGTCTCTCTGCAAGAGCCTCCCCACCCACTGCCTACCATCCTCTGAGAAACATGGTTGCCCTCCTGGAATATGTCCCTGGGAGATATTTAATTTACTTTGCACAAGAGATTAAAAATAAAAAAAATTTAAAACATTGTGTATTTATACTGTGGCCGACATGAAATGTTTGGATCACTTGATTTGTAAGCCTATGGATATTTACCATTTCAGCACTGCTCAAACTGCTTTTACTTATTAAAAGGAATCCTGCATCCATCATGTAAATAAAGATTCGCAACCACAATTTTTTTTTTTTTTTTACCATCCTCACTGTTTGGATTTATATGTGTCACAAGGCAGTGTGACCAAGAGGCTTAACTCTGGCAAAAATTGGACTCTTCTTTCTGTATTTCATTTCCTTCATAGCCTGGTGACAACACAGCCTGATTGAATTTCACATCAACTCAGGCCTAATCCATCAGGAAGTAAGAAATACTGGATTTTGTTAAAAACTGTAATTTCCTTTGGTTATTGAAATAGCCTAAAGTCCAATGTAGGTGTCACACACTGGCACAAATATCTTCCCCCAAATGCATGTATTTAATCAGTCTGGGATGTTGCCAGCTTGAGCAGAGAAAGATTCTGCTTAGCATTTTCCCGTTATTTTTTAACCTCGAAATATTCTCTAAGGTGTTTTTCTCCCTTGGGAGAAAAGATACAGGGAACTGTGGTGCTCTATTCCTCAGTGGATGGAAAAGCAGCAGTGGGTTGGAAAACAGATTCTGCTTTGTTGGAGGGCCAGAGGGGAAAGGACTCCCCAGTGTTCTCCAGTAGCATAGCTGGAGGGGAGCAAAACAGTAAATATTTCAGCTGCTGCAACGTGCTGCATAACAGCTCCTCCCAATCAATGTCAGAGACATTCTGGGCAGTGACAGCAATGCGCAGGTGCTCACTGAACCAAACTGTGTCTTCTACACATTGCCATTACTGCCTGGAATGGCTCCAAAAGTGAGCGGGAGAAGCCACTTACACAGCAGATTGTGGCACCTGTAGTACTTATCATTTTGTCTGCCCTCTGGCTACGCTTCTGGTGTTCTCCTCTTCCTTAAACTTGTAGTTCTCCATGGCTGCTTTTGATTATTTTTAAAAAAATGGGGGAATGATGGACATGGTTGAGTGCCTCCTGTAATTTGCTCTTTAGTCCTTTGCGCATTAATTAGGGAGTAAGTTCACTGAACTGAATGGGACTTGAATAAACATGCATAGGATCAGACTGCATGGTTGCTGATAGCTACTTCAAAAAATTTGGGGGAATGCAAAACGATTGGCGATAAGTCTCACAAAACTTCCCAGGAGGGTTTCATGAATCACAGAAAAACTGCTAACTCTGAACTACATCTTTTATGGATATCCCTAACATGTTTTCAAGCACATATGTACTAATCGTCTTTGCACAGCAGTCCTGTGGGACACCTCCAGCAAACATGGCTAGCCAGGATTTCAGACATGGTCTTTTCAAATCCAAAATAAATCCCTGTTGGATTTGTGCAAAGGCCCAGCATTCTCTTTCTCACAGTGACCCTCCACCTGGCTCTGGGAAGCCCACAAGGAGAAGAAGGCACACCTGCATTGCTCCTCTGCAACTCCTATTCAATTAGCACATAACCAGCACAACTTGTAGCCATTGATAGACCTGTCCTCCATCCATTTATCCAATCCTCCTGCAAAGCCGGCCAGCATCCACTTCTTGTTGCTGGCAGCAGACGGATATAGCACACACATAAAACAAATATAGCTGCCATCATTGGCAGCTAGCAGGGGTTAGAGGGCAGTCACCCCATGTCCTAAAAAGCATTGTTGGACAGTGGTGCTTGCCTAAGGTGAAGTGAAATATACATGCAACAGAATGAGAATGCGTACAAAAGACAAGCATCTCTTGCCCAGTCTAGAAGGCACAGAAGGCACGATTCTCATATAAGTAGTGGGTCAACATGTGGGGCTTGGGGAAGATTGTCTCTTGCTCCTTTCAGTGGACTGCAGAAGTAGGAGAGCACATTGGCCAGTTTCTCTATCCAGATGGGCAGCATCCACATGTCACAATGACCAGTATGTCACTTTCAGGCAGGCAACATCAGCATGAAGTCACAATGGTTAGACTTATGGCACCAACATGAGGTCCCAATGGTCAGTCTCTCCCCTGCATACGGTCAAGATCAGTATGCGGACACACTGTTTGGTGTCACCATCACTTAAGCAGGCAGCTGCAGCAGTGTGCAGGTACCATGTTTCTCAAATTGAGGCAGGCAGAACAGTAACAGGCCTTGCCCCCATGCTACCCTGGGGCACAGATCCACAACGTGCCACTCTCCCAGGGGATACTTACCTAAGGGCACGGAGTTTCGCACAATGCTTCGCAGTGCTCGAAAAGCCTTCGGAGGCTTCTGACATGATCTGAAAGAGTTCTTCTGGTTTCCTGATGAAGGCTTCTTGAGCACCACAGAGCTCTGCATGGGACTTCACCAACAGGCAGTGTGGCAGGCAGAGACAACAGTGGCGGGTGTGAAGTGGGTGCAGCGCCTGGGGCTTTTGCCCCCATCCCCCCATCCCCTCCAGACCATAGTGTCTCCTCCTCTTAGACCAGCAGTGAAGCTCTCACTGAAATTGAAAGCAGCAAATGAAGAGACAGGTAGCATGTAAAGGAGGTAGGCGCTATTTACCATGCTATTTTAGGTGCTTCTACTTACAAGTATCCCAGCTGTGCTGAAATTCATATACATAGTAACAATAGATCCTTACAGATGTAAAAGATCCTTCACATACCACTGAAACTTTACAAATCATAGACAACTATATGCTGGACAAAAATCCTCACTCAAACATCAGCCTCATAAAATATTTACATTACTGTCTTGTCAAATATATTAGCATGCAAAAGATCGAGCAGTCTTGTTGGCACTTGTGTAGGGCTGTTGCAATACATGATCCAACTGCTACATTGCTGATTGCTTTAGGACTTTTTTGTGGGGAGATTGGCCCTGATCCAAAGAACATTAATCAGGCTTAAGTCCCTTTGAAAGCAATGAGAATTAAGTTCCTCATGTTCCATCTATTTCAATTAAACTTACGTGTGACCGGTACCTAATCCCCACCGGCATGGTATATCTGTGTCTGTGCGGATGGAATACTGCTCCATACAAAATGACTTAAATATCTAACGTTAGCTTATTAGCGAGCCCAGGGTTGGTCTTAGGAGCTGTGGGGCCCAATTGGAAACAATTTTTTGCAGGGCCCCAGGTTCACAGCCTGGGGTGTGATTCTGTAGAATTCTGTAGATTCTGTAGAATCTTAGGGATATAAATAAAATTCATGATAAATTTTATATCTCGATGGTAGAATGGAAAGAATCTATCTGCCATGGACACGGATTGCTCTGTAATTATCTCTGCATTGTCCTCTCCTCTGGGCTTCTCCTGTGTTTGAACAGCCCTGACCCCTAAGTGACCCGCAGATAAGGCAAGGAGATGATTTACATTTGATTTATTGGCAGAAATTTCTCGTCTTCTACGCAAGTATCTATGGTAGGTCTGCATTTCTCTGAATGATGTAGGATGCCCAAGGTGACTTATAACTTAAGTCACCAGGGCAGGAGGTCTGGTCTAGAGGGTTGAGCCTCCGTTTGCCTGAAGATAACATCCGAAGGTTGCCAGTTCGAGGCCACCGGCACTGTGTGACCTTGAAGCAGCTGACAAGCTGAGCCGAGCTATTTCCATCTACTCTGAGCGTGGGAGAATGGAGGCCAGGATGGACACCAGATCAGAACGAAACATCTGAATTGTTGTGGCTCTTGAAAGATAGAGCCTTCTTTCAATTGTAAAAATCCCTATGGGGATTTAAATTAGCCTGCCTATGTAAACCGCCTTGAATAAAGTCTGAGGAGAAATCTGAGGACCTAGAAAGGCGGTATATAAATACCTGTATTATTATTATTATTTTAACTTAGCCAAAAAAGACTATCCATTCATTCCAAATGGAGTTCCCTAAGGAACAAACCTTAGGGAGGGGAGAACATTGTTCTAGGATCCTTTTGCTTGGGAACCACATGTGCAGGTGAAGAAAGAACCCTGTATGCATATGAATGCTATATAAGCTTCATGCAAAGTTCCTGACCACATTCATCTTGCGAGGCTTAGTATTTGCATCCTATCACTTGCATGGCAATGACAGTCATGAAGATGAGATATTAATGACTTGCTTGAGTATGGAGGGGGCTGAATCCAGGCCAAGAAATTGGTGTTGCAACAAACTTTGTCTTAGTCTGCGGCAGCGGTTTTCAAACTCACCGGGAGTTTGGAAACCGCTCTAAGGTCTTGTGGGGGTGGGGGGGAGGCAGCGGTGTGATCCCCAGGATCGCACTGCTCAGGGGGCTGGAGGGGCTTTGTTATAAACAGAGCCTCCTGCAGCCTCTGGGGGTGCGGGGAGCCCTGCAGTCTTGCCGATGCTTCAAAAGTGAAAGTGGAGCAATAGCAGTGGGCATGGTGTGCAACAGGGGCCTGGCGGGCGCAGCACCTGGGGCTTTTGCCCCCCCTCCAGGCCCACCACTGCCCCTTTCCAGATCTGATCCTACATCATAGGTCCACACAAACCTGCATCAGTGAATTCACTAGTGCAGGTCTGAGATGATCCCTCCATGCTGCAGAAACTGACCCAGAGGAGACCTCCAGAGTTGCCGTCCCTGCAGATGCCATGGAAGCCATTTTGGCATCATTACATTAGTGGAGGGATGACAACAAATAGTATTGGGCTGTAAGTATCTGCTCCCAGGCTATTACTTTAATGACCAGCACTTGAATGGAATCTGGTGGCTAATAATGATAATATTACTATTACTATTACTATTACTATTACTATTACTATAATAGTACTATATTACTACAGGCAGGAGGTCTGGTCTAGAGGGCTGAGCCTCCATTTACCTGAAGATAACATCTGAAGGTTGCCAGTTTGAGGCCACTGGCTCCGTGCGACCTTGAAACAGCTGACAAGCTGAGCCAAGCTATTCCATCTGTGGGAGGATGGAGGCCAGAATGTGCGGCCAGATCAAGAAAGAAACATCTGAATGTTGTGGTTTCTTGAAAGATAGAACCTTCTTTGTAAAAATCCCTATGGGGATTTAAATTGCCTGCCTATGTAAACCGCCTTGAATAAAGTCTAAGGAGAAATCTGAGGACCAAGAAAGGCGGTATAGAAATACCTGTATTATTATTATTATTATTATTATTATTATTATTATTATTATTATTATTATTATATAAATTGTATTGATGTATAATAAGATAAAACATGTTAAATGCTTTGTACACAAAAAAAGTACCATACAAATGTTAACTATTGTTGTCCCCCAATTGCATTTCATTACGGTTCTGTGGATTGGATTTGCTCCATGCTCTGTTCCAACTGCCTTTCTTTTTAATAAGTAACATCTATTTCAGAACTGATGCACAGCAGCTTGCTGTGGTTTGGACTTCTTTTCCTCCCTCGCTACTTATCAATATGTATGACCGCATGTTCGCACTGATTCAGACAGTGAGCCAAAGGAAGCCTTGATGCAATCACACAATCTCAACAGGTTTCCTTTTGTGAGATGCTTTTAATCAATGAATGTAAGTGCTCATGTACGCTGATAAACTTTAAGAGAAATAAAAAAAGATCTGAACTGAAACCTGAACAAACTATGCATTTGGTTGGAACAAACTCTGGAAATTGAAACTAGAGCAGTGGCAGATTTAGCACATAGATGGTGCCTTGCACACAAGATCCTATAATGTTCATATAATGTTGTAGACATTTTAAATTTTTACTTCTGTTACTTCATTACAGTCTTTGCTGGGCTGGTTAGACTCTGCAATTCGGGATCTAACCAAGATCTTGGGAATTGCAGAGATATCTTCTTGGGATTCTTGCTGTTCCAAGCAAGGCTGTTTTCTAGAGCTGAGCTGATGTAATTTGCTCAAAGTCAAGCTGTTTCTTCAGCCTTCTAGGCACTGCTCCAAGGGCTCCAGTGACAATTGGGGCAATACTGACCTTCTTCCTCCAGAGAAGCCCGAGTTCTACTCCAAGGTCTTGATAGCTTGTGACCTTCTCATGTTCTTGAGCAGGTGGTCTAGTCTAGAGGGTAGAGCCTCTGTTTGCCTGAAGATAACATCTGAAGGTTGCCAGTTTGAGGCCACCGGCACCATGAATGGCAAGACCTTGAAGCAGCTGACAAGCCTAGCCGAGTTATTCCATCTGTTCTTTGGCCACCCTTCAAGTGAGATATGAAGGAGCTGCTTGTCAGCCTGAGTAAGAGGAAACTGGAGGCCAGAATGTGATACCAGATCATAAAAGATACATCTGAAATGTTGTGGTTCTTGAAAGACAGAACCTTCTTCAATTGTAAAAATCCCTACAGGGATTTAGTACAGCCTGCCTATGTAAACTGCCTTGAATTAAAGTCTGAGGAGAAATCTGACGACCAAGAAAGGCGGTATATAAATACCTATATTATTATTATTATTATTATTATTATTATTATTATTATTATTATTATTATTATTATTATTATTATTATTAGTCAATTCTACTGGGATTGCAATATCAATAATCCAAGTTTGGATCCAAGTTTGATTTTTCTTTTAGTCAACTACTGTTATATCTGGGGCACTGTGTTTGATGATGATGATGATGATGATGATGATGATGATGATGATGATGATGATGAATATTTATGTACCACTTTTCAACAAAAGTAGTTCACAAAATTGTTTACTTAGTAAAATAAGTAAATGTTTGGCTTAGTGGCGTAGCTAATGATCGTGTAGCCTGGTGCCAAGCTCAAAATGATGCCTCAGAAGTGATGTCACAACCAGAAGTGACATCGCGCCCAGGCTTTTAAAAAGTGAAAATTGGGGGGAAACCTGCCTCCTTCCCCCAGCAGCTCGCCACCCACTTGCTCTGCCACCTCTCTCCAGTCAGTGGCATAGCTAAGGCATCTATCTGCTACCTGGGGATCAAAGAAAATTTGTAGGCCCCTCATCCCAAGACAAAATCAAATTTAATTAAGTAAATAAAAAGTGTATCTCTCATTGGTTTGAGACACTGTGCTGGGGTGAAGAGGGACAATTATTCTCCCCCTGCTAAATATAAGAAGAGCAGCACTTGAAGAATTGCATATTTACCCAGTTAGCAGGGGTAACTGTATTATGATATATGAAAAGGAGAGCTGGCTCATATTTATATCTTATTGGTTCCATGCTGTATTATAATAACATGTCATTGCAACACATCAATAACATAACATGTCATTAGTTCTTAGAACAATCAGTCTCATAGGTCAGTTTTGAATTAAGAAATCTACTTTTTGTTCGATAAGGCAGTTGTGTTTTCATTTTCTGGTTAATTTTCCACAACTTTTGATAGAATACAAATATTCCAATGCAGTTTGTTCCATTACATTCTACCTTATACATTACATTACCTTGTTCCATTACATTACCTTTCCAATATATATAACATGATGGTATTATTCATACATACCAAGATTGTCACTATTTTGGTCACTAATGTCAAGCCCATCGTGTTGCCCACCTAAAGCTTGATGCCCAGTGCAGCTGCTACCCCCTGCACCCCCTTAGCTACACCACTAAGAACAAGAACAAGAACATAAGAACATAAGAACAGCCCCACTGGATCAGGCCATAGGCCCATCTAGTCCAGCTTCCTGTATCTCACAGCGGCCCACCAAATGCCCCAGGGAGCACACCAGATAACAAGAGACCTCATCCTGGTGCTCTCCCCTACATCTGGCATTCTGACTTAACCCATTCCTAAAATCAGGAGGTTGCGCATACACATCATGGCTTGTACCCCATAATGGATTTTTCCTCCAGAAACTCGTCCAATCCCCTTTTAAAGGCGTCTAGGCTAGACGCCAGCACCACATCCTGTGGCAAGGAGTTCCACAGACCGACCACGCGCTGAGTAAAGAAATATTTTCTTTTGTCTGTCCTAACCCGCCCAACACTCAATTTTAGTGGATGTCCCCTGGTTCTGGTATTATGTGAGAGTGTAAAGAGCATCTCCCTATCCACTCTGTCCATCCCCTGCATAATTTTGTATGTCTCAATCATGTCCCCCCTCAAGCGTCTCTTTTCTAGGCTGAAGAGGCCCAAACGCCGTAGCCTTTCCTCATAAGGAAGGTGCCCCAGCCCCGTAATCATCTTAGTCGCTCTCTTTTGCACCTTTTCCATTTCCACTATGTCTTTTTTGAGATGCGGCGACCAGAACTGGACACAATACTCCAGGTGTGGCCTTACCATCGATTTGTACAACGGCATTATAATACTAACCGTTTTGTTCTCAATACCCTTCCTAATTATCCCAAGCATAGAATTGGCCTTCTTCACTGCCACCGCACATTGGGTCGACACTTTCATCGACCTGTCCACCACCACCCCAAGATCTCTCTCCTGATCTGTCACAGACAGCTCAGAACCCATCAGCCTATATCTAAAGTTTTGATTTTTTGCCCCAATGTGCATGACTTTACACTTACTGACATTGAAGCGCATCTGCCATTTTGCTGCCCATTCTGCCAGTCTGGAGAGATCCTTCTGGAGCTCCTCACAATCACTTCTGGTCTTTACCACTCGGAAAAGTTTGGTGTCGTCTGCAAACTTAGCCACTTCACTGCTCAACCCTGTCTCCAGGTCATTTATGAAGAGGTTGAAAAGCACCGGTCCCAGGACAGATCCTTGGGGCACACCGCTTTTCACCTCTCTCCATTGTGAAAATTGCCCATTGACACCCACTCTCTGCTTCCTGGCCTCCAACCAGTTCTCAATCCACGAGAACTCAATCCACTAGTTTTGCTGTCCCCAAAGGGCTCACAATCTAAAAAATAAATATGCAAAAGAAACATTAGCAGCAGTCACTGGAAAATATACCATGCTGGGTGAAGACAGACTATTGCTGTACCTCCTGCTGAACCTAAGAGGACATCACTTTAAAAGGTACCTCTTTAGCAGGGATTGAACTATGTGGCTCTTTGGAATCTCATGCTTTAATCATAAGATCCTGGACCCATTTGTTCTCCTGGCCTGTTCTGCAGTATAACTGTCCTCTGCTTATGGTGTATGTTGATCTGCAATGTGCAAGATGTTGTGTGGCAGGGCTGGTAAGGCGTCATCCTTTCTGTTTGGTAGGGGTTGAACTAGAATTGTCTTGGAACTTTTATGGTCCTACAGCCCAATACAACGTAAATCCATGTGCAGTGAAGCAGCATAGTCTATGCTGGCGCCACTGCATCCCACAGGGGAGTTTTGCATGCTGGCGGTCTTCTCAGGGGTAAGGGGACATTTGTGAGTGACAGCTGGTCAGTTGACTTGTTGTGTTCCCACAGCACATCAACTCAGATCTGCTCCAGCAGGGGAAACTGCTACCCAGTCCAGACATATCACCCACCCTCTGCACCTCTGTCTTGTCTTGTGGGGATTGCCTTGTGAATTGGCTTGTGTGGGAGCTCCCATCCAATCAATTACTGATCACATTCAGTACTTCACCTGAATTTGAGGAAAAGGTGAAATCCAATTAGGTGTTATTTGCATATTGCTGACATCGTCCCTGAAGGAACACACCCAGTGGTTTTATGTACCAGATGTCTGATCAAGGAGAGACCCCTCACTAAAAGTATCTTACGTATTATGACCTATTTCTGCAGAAAACAGCACTGGATTCAGTCATGTATCTTATCATTGTTGGCAACCTTCAGTCTCGAAAGACTATGGTATCGTGCTCTGAATGGTGGTTCTGGAACAGCGTCTAGTGTGGCTGAAAAGGCCGATTCGGGAGTGACAATCCCTTCCACACCAGGAGCAAGTGCAGTCTGTCCCTGGTCTGTCTCCATGGCTATAGGCCTTCCTTCTTTGCCTCTTAGCCTCAGACTGTTGGCCAAGTGTCTCTTCAAACTGGGAAAGGCCATGCTGCACAGCCTGCCTCCAAGTGGGACGCTCAGAGGCCAGGGTTTCCCACTTGTTGAGGTCCACTCCTAAGGCCTTCAGATCTCTCTTGCAGATGTCCTTGTATCGCAGCTGTGGTCTACCTGTAGGGCGCTTTCCTTTCATGAGTTCTCCATAGAGGAGATCCTTTGGGATCCGGCCATCATCCATTCTCACAACATGATCGAGCCAACGCAGGCGTCTCTGTTTCAGCAGTGCATACATGCTAGGGATTCCAGCACGTTCCAGGACTGTGTTGTTTGGAACTTTGTCCTGCCAGGTGATGCCGAGGATGCGTCGGAGGCAGCACATGTGGAAAGCGTTCAGTTTCCTCTCCTGTTGTGAGCGAAGAGTCCATGACTCGCTGCAGTACAGAAGTGTACTCAGGACGCAAGCTCTGTAGACCTGGATCTTGGTATGTTCCGTCAGCTTCTTGTTGGACCCCACTCTCTTTGTGAGTCTGGAAAATGTGGTAGCTGCTTTACCGATGTGCTTGTTGAGCTCGGTATCGAGAGAAAGAGTGTCGGAGATCGTTGAGCCAAGGTACACAAAGTCATGGACAACCTCCAGTTCGTGCGCAGAGATTGTAATGCAGGGAGGTGAGTCTACATCCTGAACCATGACCTGTGTTTTCTTCAGGCTGATCGTCAGTCCAAAATCTTGGCAGGCCTTAAATACCTTAGTTATATGTGGAAAATCTTTCCTTGTTCTCAGTTGCCGCATCTCAAAAAAGACATAGTGTATCTTATGACACAAACATAAAATATTGGGGGCAGGGGCATTTCAGGGTGTCTGATTTGGGGAATCCCCACTCAAATTGTGCCAGATTTCACATTATCTGTGTGAGAACACATAAAGGGAGAGTAAACTTACCATAGGTTCTTGCTGTGATATTTGTTCGTAATAGGTATTAATAGACAACAGAAGTTCAGATAAAGACACCTGTGTTTGGCAAAATATAGTCCACTGAAGCCACATTCATTCTGGGTT
Source organism: Tiliqua scincoides (assembly GCF_035046505.1). Classification (NCBI taxonomy): domain Eukaryota; kingdom Metazoa; phylum Chordata; class Lepidosauria; order Squamata; family Scincidae; genus Tiliqua; species Tiliqua scincoides. The sequence goes on along the minus strand of NC_089825.1, from coordinate 65,311,164 downwards.
GCTACAAGTTCATTAGTGAGGCAAGGCCAGCCTTATAGTTATCAACATACCCACCATAAGAAATAAGTCCTTCCAGGCAAGTATCTTACTGAATCCATCATTCAGGATGCCCCATTGTATGTAGGCACATGCAAGTAAGTTAACAATCTGATAATTTTTTTTAAAAAAAATTCTGTACAGATCTTCAAAGCTGCCAAGACACACCTCCCTTTGTCTTGTGGCAATTTAAGAAGATCGAATAGGTTTTAGACTCTGCCAAAAAATCTTGCAATTGCTTAATTTTCTAGGAATTGTGCTCCAGGCAAGATACAGAAACGAAAAAGCAGCTGGCAGTTGTCTAATGCTGCTTCCAGATTCCACATGTCCATTACTTTTCTCAGAATTACCATGTTGCCTTGAGACTTTCTCGATATCCCAGTTTTGTTTTGTTTTTAAATTCTGTTTGCTAAATGTAACTCTGGCCACAATCCTAACCAACTTTTCAGTACTGATATAAGGACAATGCAACTCCGAGGTTAAGGAACGAACATTGCCTTACCTTGAGAAGGTCTCCATGACTGCCCCCCAACTGCAGGATGCAACACATGCCCCACTGGCACAGCTATGCCAGTGCTGGAAAGTTGGTTAGGATTGCGCCCTCATTTGCAGGGGCAGCCCAATGTTTTTGGGTGCCTCTAGCCACCTGGCCCTGTAAGGACCAGCTCAAGATTTTTCTGATCTGCTCCTTAGCAGACTTTGAAAACTTTTGATGGGGGAAGCAACAGACCCCAAGGCAAGTGGCTGGAGTGGTCACATTCATGGTCACATTCATTGCCGTTTTCCCCAATCTCCCTGCTACAGCATGCATCATGGATGCGCTGCTCTTGTTTATTTGCACAAGAGAAGGAAACACAGAATTTGAGTTGGAGATGGGCTGCAAATAGGACTTTGCTGTAATTACTGCCTTGGTTCATGAGTGTCAAAACATGCAATGAATTCATTTGTGTTATTTGTGGTGTTCTTCTCAATGACATTTCCTTTCTGCTGCATTTTTCCTTGGCCTCAGCGCATCACATATCTGCAGCCTGCCACCCACACAGAGGCATTGCAACACATGCAAAGAGGCACCATGCACCACATCGCATACAAATGGGTTTCACAAAATGCCACATGCATGCGGTGTGGAAATGGACACTGCAATGCACTGCATGCAAATGGCACCACAACATGCTGCACCCAAACTGGAAAGTGCTGTATGCACACTGTGCTCCACACACAAGCTGCCAGCCCATGCATGAAGCAATATTCTGCAGCACATTGCGTGCTGCTGCACTGATTGCATGTGGCTTGCGGTGACACCCCTTTGTGTGCAGCAGGATGTTCCAGTTTGTGTGCAACGCTTTTGGCATGTTTCTGGTGCAAATGTACATGTCGAAAACATTGCACACGAACAGCAGTACACAACACACACAGCAACATATCATATATGACACATACAATATGTCAGACACAAGGACATGAAGTAACACGCCAGACACACTTTGCTACAGAACACTTGCTTGCTGAAGCACATGACACATAAAAACATACTGATACAGTGCTCCCCTTTCCCACCTACAAATCGACACTGCTGTGGTTCACTCACTTCATTGATGCTGCCATTTTTGTTTTGGGAAGCCAGTTCCACCAGGGCAGCTTCAGACCTCCAAACGGACCCTTGGTGAAATGAGTGATTTCGAATGGGAAATTTGACATCTTATAACTTTATAATTACGGAATAGGTTTTCAACAGCCCAATAGAAGAGCAGACCCTTGCGTTGTTTTAGAATTTTTTGACATTATCTAAATTGTTAAACTAAAAGGAGAAGGGGAAAAACAGTTGCACATAAGGAAATTTAAACTGGATTTTTCTGATATTGGGTCAAAATGTACCCTTCACATGGTACATTCTCCATGTCAATTGTATGAACAGGACAACTTATCTTGATGTGATGGTGAATAGAATGCTCAGGCTTTATAATGTGGAGAAGCTCACTACCTATAACCCTCTTATGGAGACAGAAAAAATAAAACATGCTTTTGTTTAAAGGGAGCACTGGCTATCCAAGATAGATTCTGCCGTGTTGATAAATAACCTCAAGAAAATGTCATTGTATTTGACAGCAGAAGTCAGTCAACATGTGTTACAATAGACACTGAATACCACATGTCCTATAAACAGGAGAACACCCACAAACGTGTGCAATTGAGTCTCGTGATATATATTTGCACTCTATAAGGCATATTCACACTGTAGGCCTGTGCCTGTCTACCAAGAAACAAGTGCTATTGATCTCAGTGGAAATTATTCCCAGGTATAGAAGAACATGTATAGAATACAGGAAAACATTTAAAGTCCGAGCCTTTGCAGGTTTACTCAGAATTGTCCCACTCTCTTGAGTGGGGTAAGCATATATAGGATTGCATTTTAACAGTCCAAACCTAATGAAATCCTCCCCCTGCCAAAGCAATTGTGCCAATTGAGCATGCATTGTATCCTGTGGGGAGGGGTGTGTGTGCACTTTTTTCCCCTTACCCCAGGGCAAGCCTCAGCTGCTCCAATTACAAAAGGCAAGAAGGTGGACAGAGATGTTCATCCTCCCCCAGGAATCTGCTGCCTGAGGTGATCATTCCGTTGGCCACATGAATTGCCCTTCACCCTCCTGTGACTGCTGCTTTTGGTGAAATGGCCAACTTTTGCCATATCTCTCAATAATACACTTAGCGTCTGTTTAATACTATAGTTGCCCTGCACTGCCAGAACTCGCATTCTGGTAGCACAGGGCCCTTTCTGGTGGCATGAAAGCTGGGCTGCAGCCGTGCACTTCCGGGCCACTGCCGCAAACAAATAGTGGTGCGGTGCTCACAGCAGTGGCTCCAGAAGCCTCTGTCAGAACTGGGAAGCTGGAGGAGGAGGCATGTCATGGGCGGGGATGGAGAGGGCAGATTAAATCAGGTGACTTGGAGGAGAGCAGAGGCAGGGAGGAAGCAGTGGATCTCAGTAGCACAGCCAGCCTTAGGAGCTGCGGGGCCCAATGCAAAACATTTTCACGAGGCGGCACCCCTGTGGAGCCCTGCCAGCTCACCAGGATGAGTGGCAGCAGTGAGGAACCTGGCAGTAGTGTCACCACCAACTGCTTCTGGGGGCCAATTACAAAACCAATTGGACCCAAGGGTGTGGGGGAGGGAGAGCTGCCCAGCAGCAATGCTCTACTTACTGCAATCTACTTGCAATGCCTTGCCATGGAAGATTCCATGCCAGAGCATCAGTTACAGAGTGAAGTGACAGGTGTGACGACCCCCCCGGTGCAGGGCCCAATTTGGCCCAATTGGTCAAATTGCCCTAAGGCTAGCCCTGCTTGGCGCCACCAGCATGCACTAGATCCTATCCTCTCTGTACTAAACTACCCCACCCCTTTTCTCTCCTTGAACTTGCACCAGCAACATAAGAACATAAGAACAGCCCCACTGGATCAGGCCATAGGCCCATCTAGTCCAGCTTCCTGTATCTCACAGCAGCCCACCAAATGCCCCAGGGAGCACACCAGATAACAAGAGACCTCAACCTGGTGCCCTCCCTTGCATCTGGCATTCTGACATAGCCCATTTCTAAAATCAGGAGGTTGCGCATACACATCATGTCTTGTACCTCGTAATGGATTTTTCCTCCAGAAACTTGTCCAATCCCCTTTTAAAGGCGTCCAGGCCAGACGCCATCACCACATCCTGTGGCAAGGAGTTCCACAGACCAACCACAGGCTGAGTAAAGAAATATTTTCTTTTGTCTGTCCTAACTCTCCCAACACTCAATTTGAGTGGATGTCCCCTGGTTCTGGTTCTGGAGACCCATAGGCAATTAGGCAGCCTACTGGGGAATAAGTACAAACTATTTACTTATTTTAAATATTTACTAAAAAGTATTTTTTACTTACTTCCTGCTTCCTGTCCAATTCCTCCCTCCCACCATTGAATGCAGTATGCACTCCGTCAGCAAGGTCTCGCTGGAGCCAGTGAGGAGGGAAAGGATCAGGCAGTTAAAGTAAAAAATCATTTGGCCCTGATCCTCTCCAAAAAGACCTTTAAGAAAACTGTTCAGGGAGGCAAAGGCAAGAGAGGTCCCTTTCGTAGCATGCGCCCTTTCAGTAAAACCTGGCACCAGATCTTCAAGCAGGACACGGTGTCCTAAAGGCGTTTGTACAACAATCACCATAGATGATAAACCATAGCATTGTAAGATGTCACACTGAGAAAGGAAGATGGAATAAGGAGAATCAGAAACCTCAGCTCAGCTGCTTTCCTCTGGAAGACGTATACAGCTCAATTCCTTGGTGGGGAATCTGGAAATTGTTTTCAGAAAGGAATGCAAAACACACGCCTGTGAAAATGTCCTAAATGAGAGATTCATTCATGTAAAACTGGTCCAAAGAGCGATTGGCTTCCCTTGACTTTGGCCTTAGCCTTTCAAAATCCTTTCAGCTCAATCTGTATACAGAATGCCACATCAAAGGCAGGCCAAGAGAAAAGGCAGACAGAGGGCAAAGGAAAACCAACCCAGACCATCTTCAACGGTTTCTGTATAGGCATTCCCAGTAGTTCATGCACATCATATTTGTTAGTTTTAAATACACATCATATTTGTTAGCACTGGCAACCAATTAGGAAAAACATTCCTGATGATGGAAAATGTAATAAGTCTGCTTCTTTTAGGCCATTGCATTAGGTTAGCTGGGGTACCCTAGTTGTCCTCTTGCTCAGCGGCATGAACCTCTGGTGACACGATGGGAAAAAGAGCGCCTTTCATGTTAAGGCAAATAGCTGGATTCCAGAAAATGCACCTAATTCCTCTGCCATTTCCGCTGCCATTTAATTATAGTCGTTGGGTGCTTTTTAAAAGGCATGGCTAAGATGTTGTTATTTCCCTTCACTGTAAGACAAAAGGAAAACGGCCCAAAGTGTTTTAATTCAAAACCACTGTGAATCTTTAATAATAGATTTATGAACCAGGAAATAATTTACTGTGTTTGGTTCAAAATGCATCTCAAAGAACAAAGGAAAATAAAATAACTACCTCTGGGCACAGCTACGCGACAAACGTAAATTAGCTTACAGCCAGTCTCTTTTGTTTGGAAGCTTAGAAACAATTGTTTTGCAAAGGGACTAGAAACCTCTTTTAAAAAAATAAATAAATCCCAAGACCTCATCAAACTCCAATTCCCCAAAATCTTTCAGGGAAAATATGGTAGCGAAACCTAGCAATGTAAAATAACCCCTCACATCTTGGGCCTCAGCTGGCTTCCGTTGAAAGTTCTCAGATCTTTTTCCTTGAGAGGAGCCCTGATATTCACCTTAAGTATTTCTCAGTACGAAACATCAATGCTGATGATAGGATTGGGCAGAACCCCCCAGAGGTATTTCACTTGTCTTGGAAAATGGGTTTGGCTCCAGAACTGCATATTTCAAGTGAAGATTAAGACCAAGGATAATAGGGTTTACATTCTCATTTAGCTTTGGAAGTCATTGTGTCTTGGTTTCTCAGCCCTGGTCTCAGCCAAGGGTCTCACACCTCTCTCACACCTCTCACACCTCTCTCACAAGGGTCTCACACCTGGTCTCACACCTCTCTTAGCCAAGGGTCTCAGCCCTTGGTCTCTCAGCCCTGACATGGTTGTTGTAAATATAGTCTTGGGGGTGGTGGTGGTGGGAAACCGTGTATGCTGCTATGAACTCCTGATGGGAAAGTGGAATAACATTTAATTAATAAAAATGTGAACCAAAAAGCAACCATGAGAGGGGCTGACTTGCAGCAGAGTGGGGACACTATAGGGTTTTTTTCATCTTTTGGAACTCGAGAGGGGAAAGCAACTGAGGAAAGACAACTTGGACCAGAGAAGTGCTACACACATAATTAATCTGTAGAAATTCTTGTCACAGGACATTGGGATGGCACCTGGTGTAGATGCCTTTAAATGGGGATTGGGCAGGTTTATGTCCATCACAGTGAAAGTTTGTGATGACTGTAAGCAACCTCTGGGTTTCTGAATGCCAGATGCAAGCAGGTGGCAACAGGATACATGTATATTGTTGTCTTGCGTGCTTCCAGAGGCATCTAATGGACCACTGTGACATACAGGAAACTGAACTAGTTAGGACCTTGACCTGATCCAGCAGGGCTCTTCTTATGTTCTTATTAAGTAGTGGGTAAGTAAAGAAGCAGCTTCCCCACTTTAAATTACATCATCACAAAACTGTTTTTCCCTAGGACAATAAGTCATCAGGCTTCTCTTATAAGGTACAGGGTGGTTTGTTATCCGCATAGTCCGTATCCACGATTTCAATTATTCACATATTGGGTTCACGTCCCTGAGCGCCACCTCCAGTGTTCCCCTTGCCTCCAGAGGGTCTTTTGAGCCCAGCAGAAGCTGCATGCCAGGCTCAGAATGATTAGATTGAAAAAAGTAACTTCTGTTTTTGGTTTTTTTTTTTAAACTGGAAGTAAAGTTTTTAATGCCTTATAAGGCATTAGGAGCCCTCAGCTATACTCCCTTTGTTTCTGGAGGGTGGGGGCATTCCCAGGTATCCTTGGTTTCATGTAACCAGGGGGGGTTCTGAAATGGAACCCCCACTGATGCAGGTACATACCTATCTATAATCTATATTTGGGCTCTATGTGTGGAGATCGGTTCATAACATCACTCAACTAGTTACCTGTTAGGTGTGAATTAATAGATACACTTTTTCACATAATTTCTTGGAGATCGGGACACCTCACTTTATCACCGTGTAGATCAGTTTCATGAGAAGTTTTTATGGCAAGGGTCAGCAATCCTTTGGGCAAAGGGCTGGATATTCTGTAATAATGCAGAAATGTTCCTGGAAGTAAAGGTGGCATGCTCTCAATTTTGAATGGCACCATGGCAGTACACTTAGAGCTCTGTGAGTGTGCCATAGAACATGTCCTTGTGATGAAACAGTTGTGGTTATTGTGGAGGATTCAATTCTGAGGGGCTTTAGGTTCCATGGGGAGCCAGGCAATTACAGAGCCAATGGTTCTAAAGAGAAGGTCACAAGGCCTAAGGAGACTTTCTTTCTCTTTTCTGTGCACTTCTGATAGTGCAAGACAGAGAGAGCCCACTATCTGGAGATCAGAGTGGAAGGCTGCTGGGAGAGCTCACAGGTACATAGAAAAGGACCAAGTATCAGCAAGGAGCATTGGGTTCTGTTCATGCGGGTCTGTCCTCCTCCTCCAGACGTTGGGAGCTCTTGTCCTCTCAGCTCAAGCTAGGCCAAATTGGGATCCAGGCTTTCAGCCTAGTCCAGCAGTGCCTGCACATTCAGAGGTCATTATCCTGCAGAGCCAGCACCATTCAGGGGTCATTATCCTGTGAGAAACCAAGCCTGTTTACACCACCTTTTTCCTCACCTGTTAATAAGCCTTTTTGCTCAAAACCTCTGTCTTGTTCCGGGATCAGTGGATTTGTCAGCCTCCCTGCTCTGCGGGTACTACTGGCAGAGTAAGAGCATTTTAACAACCCTGAATTGCATTCTTGGGGATGGGTTTTGCCCAGGGAGCTCCTCTAGGAACCAGATCTCTTGGGCTGGTGGCAGCGAACTAGATCTACCAGGTCTTGTCCTACCAAGCTGCACGTTAAACTGATTGGAAGAGTGGGGGATGGGAAGGGAGTAAGTGCTTGGCACTAGGCATCACTTACCCTGCTAGAAGTTCCCCCTGTAACAAACATCCCCCTGGGGTAGGGAAGGACCAAGGGAGACCCCCAAACCAGCCAGGGCTCAACCCTCCTCCACCACCCTCAAGAGCAATGCTTATTTATTTTTGCTTACTCCAAGCCCCAGGTCCCATTATCATACATGCCCCTGGTCAATCACTGCACCCAATGCTTTACATGAAAGATTTTTATTAAAGCTTAAGGGAGCTTCAATTGCTCCATAAAAACATATCTACATGCAACACAGTAGCTTTAAAAACAAGAAAGATCTTACCTAAAGAGAGGCTAAAACTACCATCTTACAAGTCTCAGTATTGCTTCCAATATCATAGCTGTAAGCTCCCTTCCCCCTGCTCTCTGTTTCCAGGCACCCAACCCCAGGTTTTATTCTTTAAGTTATTAATACCCTACACCTGGTTAACCAACACCCAACCTAAACTATCTTAAAGGGAAAGGGACTTGCCCCACCCCGTGACACGCCCCTCCCAAGTTGGAAGAGATTCTAGCCAAAACTGGAACTATTCCAACCCACAGAATGAGATCCACATTAAAATTAAAACCATAAAACATTTCGGTATCCCGTAAGACACAGTGCCTGCACTATGCCTATACTAGGACTGTCAAACATCATCTTATGGACCCCATCTCCGTGACAATGAATTGGCCACAGAATTTAAAACTCCCCGAATATGGGAGATAGAAAATGAATAATCTTGTAAAATCAAAGACCATCTTAAAATCCTTTGGTTAGAAGACATACGCTCCAAACTCTGAAGGGGACTATGATCACTCTGGATCTGAAAATGGGTGCCTAAAAGAAATGGCATACTGTAGTTATTGATACAGATCTTACAGGTATAGGTACATACATACATAAAGGAACAAAAATCTTACATAAAGGAAGAAAAATCCCTCCACAACTTTTCCTTTACAAAAATATAGCCAATATTTGGGGTTACAGAAAACAGATTGTATATCACAACTCTCTTCCTTCTTCAATATTCCACCATGAGCAAGGTTGTCAGTTCCAGATGTCTTCCATTGTATTGAAATCACTGCAGCCAAAAAGCCTCTGCAAAACTCATAGTCCAACTGGAGCAAGAAAATCAACATACACACAGCTCCCATAGGGTGCACTTGCTGGAACCAAACCCAAAATGTACACAAATAGCTTTGTAGCTGTAAAGAAAGTTTGGGAACAAAAAAATTTCTGCCAGGTAAAAGATCTTTTAAAGCCACTGCTTCACCCTTTATAATTTCATGATGGTACTTACAATTTAACATCTGACACACCCATCCCCCTCCACCAATTACTGGGGAGAACACAGGTATTTTTAAACATTCCAACACTGGCTTACATAGATCAACTACAGGGGTTAGAGACTGCTTTCCCATTTGCATTGAGAACTGTAGAGTCCCTAATTCTCCCTTATTTAGCCTGTTCAACGCTTTTGCTGGTAAAGCAATGTCCTGGACTTTATGATCTTGAAAAACTTTACTCCCACTCTCTGGACATGAAGGTACACCCTCCCATCCTGCAACTGCCTCTTGGGCTAGTTCAGCAGATCTCAGTCCTTCTGGCAATAATACAGGTTCAGTCATTTCATAACTGTAAGGGAACAGTTCTTTTGAAAAGGCTTTTACTTCAGTTTGCCACAAAACAGACTCCAATGGACCATCCACACCTGGAAAAAGTTCTTCTGAGGAGTCCTTTGCTTCAGATTGTGTTAAGGAAAGTCCAGACAAATCATCAGTATCCTGGAATAGATCTTCTTCCACAACTTGCTTTACAAAAGACAAACAAGCAGTTGTGATACATGTCTCTATCTCCTTTAACTCACTGAGCCCTTGAGAGGTACCTTTGTGCCTAGCAGAAGTAGAAGAGAATGCTAATAGCTCAACAGCTGCAGCCACTTCCACAGACTCCTTCTCTCCTGCACCCAGCACAATTTATTTAACCTCTTCTTTCCTGGAAGCCTCCTTCCCACTTTCACTTATGTTCTCTTGGGCCACAACTTGGATCTTAGAAGCAACCATTCTATTTCTGTAAAAGTTCTTGTAGTCAAATTCCAGTTGCATCTCAGGCAGACTTGTCATCTTTTCTGTAAAAACTGCACTCAGTTGCCAACATTTGGTATAGTCTAAACCAGACTTACACATTCTCTCCTTTGCCAACTCCATGGCATGCAGCTTCTTCACTGGTTCTGATTCGCCCTGCTCCACTGGTTGCCTCCAGTTTGCAGAATCAGACACATCCATTCCAGATGCCACTTTTGGTAACTCCAATATGTCATTAATTGGTTCCATCTCTCTTTCTTGCCATTGCAACTATGGGAAAGTAGCTTTGGCAAATTTCCACCACTGGACTAGCATTTGAATTTGATTTTTCAACATCTGCCGCAGAATTTGTACTCTGGCCTCTGACCCTTGCAAACTAGTAGTAGGCATCAAACTGTCCACTGCCGACATCATTACACCACCTTCTTGCTTCTGGGACAGAAAACTCCAAGCACTCCGTTTTGGGTGTAGGAAAATTCCACAACAACTCCCGATCACTGACAGGAAGCTACACCGCTTCTGGGACTACTTCAGCAGCTCCCTTATCTGTCCTAATCTCTTGTTGCATTCCTCACTCCACAAAACAAAAAACAGCTACTGTAAAATGCATGTTAACCAGTGCAAATTGACCAAGGACCATGTATCATTGGTTAGCACCACCCAGTTCTATTCCAAGTGACCGACACCACTATTCCTTCTGTTAGGTACAGGTGTGCATCACCAAACACCGTGACTCACCACACCCACCTAACAACTCACCACTGGAGGTACCCAACACTAATTACCATGCCAGACACTTAGCAGAATCCCCTACTATTTACCATGTCAGGCACTTAAGAACCCTGGCTGCCACCATGTAACAAACATCCCCCTGGGGTAGGGAAGGACCAAGGGAGACCCCCAAACCAGCCAGGGCTCAACCCTCCTCCACCACCCTCAAGAGCAATGCTTATTTATTTTTGCTTACTCCAAGCCCCAGGTCCCATTATCATACATGCCCCTGGTCAATCACTGCACCCAATGCTTTACATGAAAGATTTTTATTAAAGCTTAAGGGAGCTTCAATTGCTCCATAAAAACATATCTACATGCAACACAGTAGCTTTAAAAACAAGAAAGATCTTACCTAAAGAGAGGCTAAAACTACCATCTTACAAGTCTCAGTATTGCTTCCAATATCATAGCTGTAAGCTCCCTTCCCCCTGCTCTCTGTTTCCAGGCACCCAACCCCAGGTTTTATTCTTTAAGTTATTAATACCCTACACCTGGTTAACCAACACCCAACCTAAACTATCTTAAAGGGAAAGGGACTTGCCCCACCCCGTGACACCCCCCTTTCGTGATAGTCCCACTATCCTTTGCAAAGTTTAAGCATTCAATGGCAACTATGCAGATGTTCCTCGGCAGCAGCTACTGTCCAAAATGGCGTAAGTTTATTACTTGAGAATTCCTGCACCCTCAGATAAGAATTGATTGTTTTGACATGGAGTTCGGAAAACCTTACAAGGAATACTGCAGTTGGAAGGTCAGTCTTTATAGAGCCAGACAAATGTGAACTAGATTTAAGGTACACTCATAGACCCACCCACCTCTGGTCTTTCTTAAGGCCTTCAATATATTTTGCAAACGCTGTGGCAAAAATCTTAGAACTTTTTGAAAGTTCTACACTAAAAAATGCAAGCCTGACACAGTGAACAAAAAAAATTCAGTTAACTTAAGAACTTGTATATTAAAACCTGATTTTCTTTCAGGATAATTGCAACAGATGAATGAAACATGTTTACAAAACATGAGGCAATGGAAACTTCTATGGTATTTAATTTTAACAACAAAAAAGCATCTTTTTCTGCTGAGAAGAAAGATTGAATTCTTCTTAGAATTTTATTGTAGTAGTTGGCAACCTTCAGTCTCGAAAGACTATGGTATCGCGCTCGGAAAGGTGGTTCTGGAACAGTGTCTAGTGTGGCTGAAAAGGCCGATTCGGGAGTGACAATCCCTTCCACACTGGGAGCAAGTGCAGTCTGTCCCTGGCCTGTCTCCCTGGCTATGGGCCTTCCCTCTTTGCCTCAGACTGTTGGCCAAGTGTCTCTTCAAACTGGGAAAGGCCATGTTGCACAGCCTGCCTCCAAGTGGGCCGCTCAGAGGCCAGGGTTTCCCACTTGTTGAGGTCCACTCCTAAGGCCTTCAGATCCCTCTTGCAGATGTCCTTGTATCGCAGCTGTGGTCTACCTGTAGGGCGCTTTCCTTGCACGAGTTCTCCATAGAGGAGATCCTTTGGGATCCAGCCATCATCCATTCTCACGACATGACCGAGCCAACGCAGGCGTCTCTGTTTCAGTAGTGCATACATGCTAGGGATTCCAGCACGTTCCAGGACTGTGTTGTTTGGAACTTTGTCCTGCCAGGTGATGCCGAGAATACGTCTGAGGCAGCGCATGTGGAAAGCATTCAGTTTCCTCTCCTGTTGTGAGTGAAGAGTCCATGACTCGCTGCAGTACAGAAGTGTACTCAGCACGCAAGCTCTGTAGACCTGGATCTTGGTATGTTCCGTCAGCTTCTTGTTGGACCAGACTCTCTTTGTGAGTCTGGAAAACGTGGTAGCTGCTTTACCGATGCGTTTGTTTAGCTCGGTATCGAGAGAAAGAGTGTCGGAGATCGTTGAGCCAAGGTACACAAAGTCATGGACAACCTCCAGTTCATGTGCAGAGATTGTAATGCAGGGAGGTGAGTCCACATCCTGAACCATGACCTGTGTTTTCTTCAGGCTGATTGTCAGTCCAAAATCTTGGCAGGCCTTGCTAAAACGATCCATGAGCTGCTGGAGATCTTTGGCAGAGTGGGTAGTGACAGCTGCATCGTCGGCAAAGAGGAAGTCACGCAGACATTTCAGCTGGACTTTGGACTTTGCTCTCAGTCTGGAGAGGTTGAAGAGCTTTCCATCTGATCTGGTCCGGAGATAGATGCCTTCTGTTGTAGTTCCAAAGGCCTGCTTCAGCAGGACAGCGAAGAAGATCCCAAACAAGGTTGGTGCAAGAACACAGCCCTGCTTCACGCCGCTTCGGATGTCAAAGGGCATCCTTTTATTGTATGATTATGGTTATGATGATTAGTATTACTGACTCAAACCACACTTATGGATTGTCAAATGTGGGAAAGTTATCAAATGGGCACAATGGTCCCAGGTACAACCAGAGGAAACCTCAGATGCCCTAAAATGGAAAGCATTTCATGGCGTTTGGAGCTTGTATTCCGGAACGGCTGGAGCGAGTGCCTTGAAAACAAACAACAAAGCCCATTCTGCAATAACTGTAAGAGAATCTGCAGAGAAAAATAATAGTTGTTACTTTAGTGGGTTTGTCAATGAATTGAGTACATTAATTGAACACAACTAAAGCTAGATAAGGAGCTAGAGCTAGATTGAAGTGTTAGATCCCCATGATGGAATTCTTCATTCTCTGCAGCCCCAACGTCTATCAATGTCGTGATTTGTAGCACCAATAATTTTTAACTCCTTAAACCCAAGGGTCAGAACTAATAATCTTTGGTACTCCTATGTTTCATGAGTGTCTCAAGACATGGTTAAATTATAATTTATTTCCCTGTGAATTTGTCCCATGTAGTGTCTAGATCAGCAATTTTCATTCAGTGTGCTGTGGCACATTAGTGTGCCATGAATGGTCTGCAGGTGTACCATGGGGAGTCAGGGGAGGGTAATTTATTAGTAAGGGCATTGGGGGAGTGAGCCTCCCACAGGCAGCATGGTGTGCCTTGTCAACAATCCATAAACTGATGGTGTGCGTTTGTCAATTTCAGTGCCTTGTCAGTGTGCCATGAGATAAAAAAGGATGAAAATTGCTGCTCTAGATGAAGTGATCACATGGGCATAACCAATGAAATAGTCATGATGGCCATGGACCTAGATGACTTTTAAATGGTGGGCAGACAAATTGGTGTCAATAGGAGCTTCCTTCCTAGAACAAACAGGAATCACAGGAGGAATCTAGATCAGTAACATGGTAGGTCAGGGCTTTTCAAACTGGGGTGTCACGATGCCCCAGCCTGTGGGCCCTGGCCTCTGCCCCCTTAAGGGGTGGGGGCAGCCTGGGGGCAGGGAGGATGCAGTGGCACGACCCCCACGATCACGCCACTCAGGGGTTTGCAGGGGCTTGGGTGCACTTACCTAAGCCCCCTACAGCCTCCCGGGGGTGCTGGGAGTCCAGCACAATCTTCAGCAGCACTCCCCACAGCAGTGAAAGTGAAAGTGGAGTGATCGTGCTCCACTTCTGCTTTAGCCTGCCTTCCCCCACCCTCACTGCCTCCCCCTGCCCCCACAAGCACTTACAGTGGGTCAAACTCTCCATGAGAGTTTGAAAACCACTGTGGTAGGGGTAAAGAGTTAAAGCCTTTTAACTCCTACCGTGCAGTTCTGATCCAGATCTCACCCCTGCCATGCTCACACACATGTGGCTGTTATTCAGGGAAGAAAAGTCAAGCATATTGAGGGTCAATCACATCATTACTGTAATTACTAATGTAATCATTAATGTAAAAAATTATGAGTGGGGAGATATATCCTTCAACAACCGCCCCTGAGTAGATGAATACTTGAAAGCAGGTCTCATTTAATGAACATGAAAATATGGACATCTATTGAGCCTTCATTTTTGGTCTCATCTGACTTCCATTGCAGTCATCTTGCCATTTATTCTTGAATAAGCAAGGGGCCAATCCTATACTCTCCCACAGCAGGTGCTGAGCTCCAGAACTGGTGATGGGTGCCATAAACATGCTGTAAACCAAGTAGAGCAAGGAGCATAGGTGCTGGACCAATGCTGGGGGAGCGCCCATAGTAAAGCACACTGTGGTAAGAAGCCCTGATCTACCATATTCTGTGCGCCATGTCAGGCTGAAAAGCCCAACATGAAGCTCCTCCAGTCAGCACTGGCAAAATGTTGCGGCATTCACGCCCTTAATTACTGAAGGAGACAAAAGTCCTCTTCCCCTGAGAAGGCCTCTGGCAGTCCTAGTGGGGCCGTTGGATGGCACTGCTACACTGGGTGGTGTCACTGAAGTTAGGATTGGGCTATCCATGTGGAAGCCTGAACTTCACTTGAATGTAGCCTGTGGATGATTTCAGTTCTGAGATGACCCTGCAGCAGGAGAAAGGAAGAGCAAGTGCATTCTTTTGGTGCATCTGGTGGAATGTTAGTAAAGGGGCTTGAGTAGGGAACATGAAAAAGTTTCGGATGTGGAATCCACTTGCCCGTTCCCTCTGCAAAGCCTTCTTCCAATATTACATCAGCCAAGCCAACAGCAGAGCTTATATGCACTTCCTCCTTGCCATCGCCACATGATCAGAATTACATCTCAAATTAGGGATGCATCAACATCCCAGGGCTCAACCAGAAATCGCATGGAGATTTTGCATATGTGCCAACCAATGTCTGCAACAATTCATGCATATCTGATCATAAATATTCAAGCAGCTGAGTTCAATATTTCAAGCAGTCCTGGTTGAATACTTGTAACATCTCTATCTGCCCCATTCCTCCCCCTCCCTGTCCTGTTTCAGCCCTCCCCACCCTGTTTCACCACTCTCCACACCCTCCATAGCCTTACCTACTCCAGCAGCTGTGGACAGGTCCAGCAATGGACAATGAGTGCTGCTGTCTCTTGCGGCAGCTCTCCCATAGTGGCCGCTGATGAAGCCTCCAAGCACTGTCATTACCAGTTGCCATATCGGCAGCTGCCATACTGGAAGTGTCTTCCACCTTTGCAAAGATCTACAGCTAACAATGTACATAGGATTAGGCTGCTAGTCATTATTTCAGTCTCCCTTGTTTTGTTTACAAAAATGGCTAATTGTGGTCAATGTTTGTTTTAAATGCTGTGTCTACAAGGGGCTGCCAGAATCCAAACTGGTGGTTGCCTCCTCTTGTACTAGCACTCCTGGCGGTGAGCCATTGGAGGTTGAAGAGCAGAGTGGAAGAGAAATGAGTCACTATTGCTCTCCCATGTCCCAGCCTGGCTATGTCTCACTCAAGCAGCTCATTGGTTCCTCCTTATCCAGCCATGCACATATTTTTAGGTCAAGACTGGGTCTTTGTTTGAGCCACTGCTCCTTGAGCTCAAGCACCTGTTCTGTGTCTCCCCACCTGTGTTCCATGATTCCCCATTCCTGCCACATGATTGTTGGACAGGTCACCTGGCTCCCCCCTAAGCTTGGCTCTGTTTTACCCTGGTCTCTGTGTTTGTCTCTTTACCAACGCTGCCCACAATTACCTCTATTTCCCTAAAGTCCAGTTCTACCCACAGAGTATGCTGGCAGATCCTGGGGTCCATCCACATATCATGCAATCTGCCATTGCGGCAGCTTCTCCACAGGCCTGTGGTGGACTGCCACCAGTGCAAGGCTCAGAATGCCATGCACTGGCAGTGATGCTCTGCAGACCAACTGCCAGCACATGTTTCCAGGTGATAGATCATATCGGGGCAGAGATCAAGCCAGGATGGTGAGGATGGGGCCAAACTCAGTTACACCCACCGATTCCTATCTCTCTGTTCTGTGCCTGTCATGCAGGGGGGGGGGGTACCAGCCCCCCCCAGCTACGCTATTGCCCCAAAGGAGTCACCTATAACTTCTTTAACAACACGGTAAAAAAAGATTTCTCCCTATGGATTGTATCATATATTCCCCAGAGGCACAGTTGTGGTTGTTTAACAGTAGCTCTATCATGTATATGTGTTAGAACCAAAACACAGTATCAGTGGTGGGGAAAAAATCCATTACATCTTAGAATATCTGCATGAATAAGCATGTTTAGACTCCGACTTTTTATGTTAAGAAATGCATTCATCAAAAATAGGCCTCTTCTTTGCCCACAAACTGAGCATGGTGCCTGATTCATCTTGATTTGTTATTCCAGCTTCCCCCTCTGTCCTTAAACCCTTTTCTTCACTGTATAAAGGCAGATTTCTCCAAGATTTTATTGTGCATATAAAAGGATGATGAAAAGTTAAGGAAAGTATGGCAAGATTTGCTTTATTCTAAGCCATAATGCATGGCCGGAGTGACAACCCCAGGGATTCTTTCACACTGCACCTAGTTCCAGTAGATTTCATTGCCTGCTTTTCAATTGATCACAGCCCCCACTTTTTTGAATAATCTTCTGGTTGACAATGAAGGAGAATTCATTGCTGACAGAACAATCCTAACTTGCGCTGGAACAGGCAGGCTGGTGGAACTACACTGTATCCAGCACAAGTCTGGGGCTGGTTGAGGCTTGGCCTGGGGCAAGGGGGAAAGATTCCCCTTACCCTGGGGAGAGCAGCAGTGGCCCCAAAGTGTCTTCTCAGATCTGTGCCACCTAAAGAGATAACGTAGATCTGAGCAGAACAGAGCAGTCTGGAGCCGGTCTGCGCTGCCCAGGAATGGGCTAAGATCCAGTATAACTGCCGGATCCTGGCCCCTCCTCCTGCACCCCACTTGCCCGCTCATGGGCCTGCCCTCCCCCACCCCAAAACACTTCCTCCCCACCATCCCCACACACCCCCAGACCCCTGCACTGGCCAAGCTTGGCCGACGCGGACCTAACGTTTTCTATTGGAGCGGAGATTGGGTGCAGCCTCCTCAGGCTGGCGTGCGTACCTGTGCTGGCCCAGCCAACTCGCATGGAGGCACAAACATGCTTTATGGAACATTTGCAACCCTCCCGGGCTGGTACAAAGGACTTGCGCCTGCCGAGAGCATCCTTAGAATTGCGCTCTGAGAGAGGTATGGCATTTATGTGCCATATAGTCCATTTATTGAATTGTGTTATACATATGTGGCAATGGATGCTGTCTGAAGTCATTCCAAACCTTTTGATTCTCTGTAGCAGGCATGTATCCCAAGAACAATGTCTTTAGTACAAGCCTGATTGGCTCTTCTTGAAGAGAAACTTTTGTCAGGCACCATAATATGAAAGTGGGGATCAATCACCAGCAACTTAGGGCACAATCCTAACCAGGTCTACTCAGAAGTAAGTCCTATTTTGTTCAATGGGGCTTACTCTCAGGAAAGTGTGGTTAGGATTGCAGCCTTAGTGGTTTCACCAGCTTGAGAACTGGAACCCTTCAAGTCAACAGGCAACATCCTATTGCCAGAGACTTGGGAGACTGGGTGGAACAAACACCTCTTGCTTCATCTTACATCAGTCCCAGGGCCTACGGCTCTTCTTCAGTCACAGGAACAGGTAACCAAGTGAAGTTGCTTGATTGCCACTCTTTCCTCAACAGCCTTCCCTACCTGACTGCTCATCATGCCTACCTTGCCAGATTCCAAAAAGATCACAGCATTGAGCATTTGACAAGTTTATTCAAGTGAATAAGGCAATATCTTAGTAAAATTGAAATGCTGTAAGCTGAAGCAAACAAGCTTTAATAGTAGTACAGACAGAATCTGACAGACACCTGATTAGCAGGGCCAGCCCAAGACCTCTGAGCACCTGAGGTGGCATGGCAGGTGCTACCTACTTTATCTGGTCATGTATCAGCTGCCACCGTAAATGCTCTTCCTGCTTGGATTCAAAAAAGAAGAGGGGGAATGGAGCAGAAGAGGACATGAGGAGGAGAGGAGAGTGGTGGACTAGAGTGGCACCACTCTCCTCTCTTGCACACATCCTCTTCTACTCACTTCCTTTTCAAATTCAGAGGTTAGGAGGAGGAGAAGCAGTGGAGGTGGGAAGGTGTGCAGAGGCAAGTGGCCACTGCCAACTTTCCACCTCAGACAGTCTCATGGATGGGCTGGCCCTATAAGGGAGAAACCAAGACAACCAAAAAGACTTCCCCACATAATAGTAGAGGCAATTTTTTTGTGTGCAAATCATTTGTGCTTGTAAATGTAGAATCATCAGAGCTGCAGGCTGTAATCCAGGATGACAGATACTGCATAAATGTAAAATGCTTTTATGATTCCAAGTATTTCAGAAGGCTACCATAAAACTGTCTGGGGGCTGCTCTGAGAAAGAAAAAAAAAAAGCCTCACTTTTGATTTACAATCTTAATTGTAGAGACTCCCTCTCCACCCACCTTCACAAATGCCAAGATGACCTGGAAAAAGATAAACTTCCAGGAATGAATATTCATTTCACAAAGCAAATGTTATGAGCTGTTAGATTTTTCTTGAGCAAGGCCTCTTCACACAAAATGCCTTTGTACATATAGTCTCATTTGCAGTGAATTCTGCCATTCATATACCATTTCAGATTTTGTAGATTTATACACACACACACACACACACACACACAATTTAGGAAGTCTGTCCCTTGCACACACACACCCCACCTTTTTTATACACACAGATGCCATCTCCTATCAGACAGTAAAGACACTGTTCTTGTAAACTATGGACAGATCCCGGCTTCTGTGAAGAATGATAATGAACATCAGTCCAAAACCAGCCTTTGAAGATAACAAAGTTATCATATTTTATTTCAAGGTTGTGCTTAATCTCTGGGAGAAAGCAAGCTATGTGTCCTGCCCTGCACTGGCAACTGACTGCTATTAGCTTTCTTTTCTGCCATAGTTGGCTTGTGAGTGATGTAGCACTTTTAACTGCAGACTTTGGGGGCAATTATCAAGATATGAAAAGATGTCTGCTCAGGATTAATGCATCTTAGAAACTGCTTGTGGCAGCTGAGTGGTTAGACGCCATGCCTTAATCATGGATCTTATGGGTAATTGAGTATTAAACATAATGATGCACAGAGATCTCATCAAAGGCTGTGTGGGCCTTCTGCCAAGCCATATTGGGGGGCCCAGCTCCCAGACCACCTACATATCTCGAACTCACACACACCCTCACATGCACGTGCTCTCTCACTCTGTCACTCTCTTTCTCCCTTCATGCACATGACCCTGAGTGCAAATTCTCAAGCCCATTATACATGTGGCAACGTTGCTGCCAGTGTGAGCTCCAAGCCTGTGGCCAGCCAATCTGTGCCATACATAGAATTTCATATTTTGCATGCCACTGCAAAAAATGAGGTTTTTAGTGGCTAAGGGATTAAACTGCAAAGCTGGAGGACCCTGGTTCAAATCATTACTCGAACTAACCATTTACACTATTAACACAGCAGTGACTGAATCTTAGAGGATGCTTACAGTGGCGGAATTCCTAGGCTGCCATCATAAGTGCCACTGCAGCTTTCTGAAAGGTTCTCTGCTCTTGTGTGCTTTGGGGCCACTGGTGCAAATGGTTGGAGGCCCTGTGCTACCTAGGTGTTGTGCTAGAGCAGGTAAGGTGGTGGAAGGGGCTTTTGTGGGCAGTTTGGGGGAGATCGGGGCAAGGAGAAGTTAGGGGGCAGAAGGAGGAGGCCAGGGGGCAGTTGGGGGGTGCAAGGGGGCGGCAACAGTATGCACCAGATCCTACCCCCCTTTCCCACCCTCAGGGCTCTCCTTGGACTTACACAGCTAAAGAGCTAGCTTAGGTCCGAGGAGACCCATTGATGGCCAAGCAGTCTACAGAGAAGTAAGTAAAAATGGCTCTGACTTACCTCTCCTGGGCGGTGTGGTCAACCCTCCCACCATAGCATGCAGTTCACACACCATCAGTGGCATATGGACTTGTGTGTGTTTGTGGGGGGGGGGGGTGCGGTAGGACTGGGCTCTAAGTGGTCTTTCACAAGCAATAGCATCAGCTTCTCATCTGCAATGTGGGGATTGAACATTGCAATTGGTAATGAGAATCAGTTCTTCTACAGTTCCCAGGGGAGTCCAGCCTGAGGGAGCCCAGAAGGGGAGATATCACCTCTACTGCTGATTCCTCTGTAAGAAGAACTGAGAGACAGGGGTGGCCTATCCATGAGGAGAGGTCATGCAGATTGCATCAGCAGTGAATTGCGGGGAGGCCAAGAGGGCAGTGGGTTTGGGTGCCCTTCACCCTTGGTTTGCTGTTGCCACTGCCTCCTTCCAGACTGCTACAGAAATGAGCCACATTGATTCACTTTCTGCCTGCTAAAAGTGAGCAGAAAGCAGATCGTTCACCTCTTTACCTTGCTCCTCAGACAGTTCCTTCAAATGCAGAAGTGCAGGACTTTTGGTTTGATTTACAGTGACCATGGAAATGAAGGAGCTCATTCATTCCTGTGGCCCCCTTATCAAACCAGAAGTTTGAGGAAACTACAAGAAGCACATCTGAGGACTTGCCTAATTTGAGGAAACTAATCTGAGGAAACTACATGAGGTGGCACGGTAAGGCGTTGTTTTTCTTTTAATTTTTGTAGTTCAGAGGTGCCAATGGCAGATCCGAGGTGGTACTGGGTGACATTCTAGGAGAGTTCAAGTAGGGTTGGCAAATCTCCAAGATTGCATCCAGTAGTCAACGGATACTGATTTCTGGAGAATCCAGGCCAATTCTGGAGGGTTGGCAAATCTAAGTGGGAGAATGGAGCAGGGTGGCATGACAGAAAAGACCAGCTGAACCCTGGTGCAGAGGGAAGGGGACATGTCCAAGCGTTCAGTCGGGCATCCTGCCTCCCCTCCCCCCTCTTGATGATTAAGGCAAACCACACAAGCCCCCTAGAACAATCCCTGGCTGCGCAGAATGAACTCTGAACCCTGAAATCCAAAAGTGCTGGCAGGAGAAACTGTTGTTTCAATCATGAAGATGTTTTCAGAGCGTTTCTGAGGAATCAGCAGAGGCTATAAACGAGAGGGAAATGAACATAAACTGAAGATTTTCAGAAGGGATTAGCGAGGAGACGGCAAGCTGTAGACTAATAAATCTCAGTAATGGATGAGCATTTGATAACGTTAGTGAGCTTTCAATGCAAAATAAATAAAATACAACCCAAACAAATAGCTGTAGTCCAGTTGTGGAGAGCAAAGGTTCCAGTAAGAACAAAACTCAGCAAAATTTAGCCTCAGCAACACATTCCACTGTGGGCTGGCCAGCTATCATGGTCCCTCTTTTTCACCATAACATAATCATTTCCTGCCTAATGAGACTCTTATTGCTGCTTTCCCCATTACTGCCATTTCCTCCCCTCCCCCCCAATGGTGACTGTTCCTGGCAACAGATCCTGTGTTTGCTCTGTCTCCAGTTCAGGTACCAGAAGAAGGAAACATCATCTAGTTTTCTCACTTAAATAGGTTGATTAAAAGGAGAAAAAAAAATGCATCCATTCTTCCTCTAAAAGTAATCCAAGATGGTTCATAGGCGGTAGAGGCTTACCCTGGGGTAAGTGAGCAAACGTTCATTGGGCTGTAAGTCATACTACATTCAGAGCAGCTCTAATAAACAGTTAAAATCAGTCTTAGCCAAATAAAGGCCAAATCCGATCCAATTTTCCAGTGCCAGTGCTGCTGTGCCAATGGGTATGTACTGCTTCCTGTGTTGGGGAGGCAGTCACAGAAGCCTGCTCAGGGTGTGGGAACATTTCTTCTCTTACCTCGGGGCTGCATTGTGGCTGCACCGGTGCTGGAAAGTTGGATAGGATTGGGCCCTAAGTCTTTTCTGAATATCGAAAAAAGAGGGCCCGACAGATCTCCCCACAGAGGATTCTCCATAATTTTGATTACTGAGCATATCGGCACAAACTCTAGTTGTTTGCAACATGTCTTTCTCCCATGGCAAATACTAGCACCCACCATCACCATCACCATGTCCTCCTTCTCCTCCTCCTCCTCTAGCTCACAAGATGGCTGGAGGTTCTGCTGTCATCCATGAGTGGAGGAGGGGTCAAGTTCCAGTGTTTAAATGAGGATGACTCTAATTATAACCTGGTTCAGAGGATACTTTCCTATGCAAACCAACTGATGAGCATGAAGATTGATGAGCATGCTCACAGGCCCCGACCCTTGCTTCCTTGGTGCTTTTTCTAGTTGTATGGGAGTTTAGCAATGGGCTTTGTCAATACCACAGCAGGCATAGAGGGGTAGTTTGGTTGAATTCCACACAAATAAAAAATAATTGGGAAGGGAGGGGGTGCCCCGCCATTTGTTGAGCACTGTTATTGGTAATTATGTGTGGCCTCTTTGGGCAGTAAAGCATAATCCAAAGCAGCCCATTACATTTCGAATAAAATACAGGATATCACTGGATGCTGGATAGATATTCTCTCCTCAGTGCTAAGTGTGGGATTTTTAAATGGATTTTATTAAAGAAGGAAAATGGTTGGCAATCTTCAGTCTCGAAAGACTATGGTATAAGCCTACAGCACCTGGTATTCCCAGGCAGTCTCCCATCCAAGTACTAACCAGGCCTGACCCTGCTTAGCTTCCGAGATCAGACAAGAGCGGGCATGTGCAGGGTAACAGTTGCTGCTTAAAGAAGGAAATGTGTGAAAATTTTGTGTTCTATTATATATTAGTGCATTTGTTTGGTGAGACAATTTTCCACAAGACTGTTGGCATGTTTTGTAGAAATATTATTGTAACAGCTTGTAAACATTTTCCACCATTTTAAAGAGAGTGTATATCACAGATAACACAGAAATATGCTTTGATTTTGTTTGTCAAGTAGCATCCCTGAAGAATGCATTATTTGAAATGGCTACTTGTTGATTTTTTAAAGGATTTTACGAACATGGTCGCTTCGCACTCAGGGAGCAGACTTTTCTCTCTTTCATTGCAAAAGCCAAGCACTGGCTTGATCCATTGCAATGTGATCAGTTCTTGGAGACCTGCCATTCTAAACTATATTTCAAATATAGACAGGTTATAAATCAGGTTATAGATCAGAGTTTATAAGATGAGATAAATGGGCAATATCCTCCAGCACCTGCTAAAAGACTTTCTTCTCTTTATTTCTTAGCTGCTGAAGTTGGAACAACTGGAGGGCAAGTCTTGATATGAGATCAGAACTTAGAATGAGATCCTGCTTGGAGTTGCTTAGAGTACCATACTTGGAAGAAAATAGATTACCATCTTTTCAGGCAGGTATGAACAAAAATATTGGGAGGATTGTCAACCACTGGGCGATAAGTGCCAGAGGAGGAGGACCTATCAAGTGTACAATCTTCGGATGGCAACTTTTCCCTGAAGGAGGCTGCACTCATTTTGATGTATGCAACTGTTTACATTGTGGAGAAACTGCATGACAATATACTGGGCTGGACTGTATCTGAAGGTATTGTCCTTCAGTTTTTAATAAGTAAATAGTGTTTCTTGCTTAAAAGCTTTCTGTCTCGATTGACTTTACCCACTACAATGGGACAAAAAACTCTTTCTCTATCCTTAATGGCAATATTAACTCATCTAGCAAGATGCTCTGCTTAGCAAGATGGCTTGATCCAGTGGAAAAGAGATATTTGACATGGAGATGGAGCTCGTCAAGTGAGGGCTATTCCCCCCCCCATTACCTCCTACCTGAACTTTAGAGGCACCCCAAAAAATTCTTAGCTGTTGAGAATGATGCTGAGGATGATGCTGAAATGTTCCTGGGCAACTTCAGGCAGATATGTGCTGACTTTGAGATCCAGGATGTGGGCTTTATGAAGCACCTGACACTCCACATTAGTGGAACAATGACAGAGATAGCTGCAGAAGTGGGGCCTGGGACAGAAATAACTGTGTCCTGTTCAAACAGCGTTAAACAAGGGTGCCCCCACCACTGTGAGTGTGAGAAAACAGTGAGTCCTTAAAAATAAACACTGGGATATAGTTTTACACATCAAATATCTAGCCAGCTGACATGTGATGAGGCCAGCATTCAACTCCACAATAGCTCAGGATCTCAATTTTTGAAGGAAAAAAAAACTCAAGTTTTTTTTTTTAGAAATGTGACTCCCTTTCAAGACAAACATACATGATGGAAAAACACACCTAAATGCTTGCCGTAACACTGTGCTACTCCCATGATTGGCAGTTCTAACTTCCAGTAAGAGATTGGACCATTGACCCAATTCAGAGGAGATCAAACATTGGGCCCAAGCTATGCATGATGGTGGAAGTGGCACCCTCACATCTTTCCAAGTAGGCCTGCCCCATTCAAGTGTATGACAAAACTGGGTTCTACTGCATCAGAGAACATTGGTCCTTCTAAGTCAGGTTTACCATTAAGGCCCAGCAGCAGCTCCTTCAGGTTTTTTTTTTTGAACTTTCCCATCCCTCCTTGGAGGTGCCAGGAACTGAATCTGGGAACTTCAGCATGCAAAGGCGGTACTTACTACTGAACTGCAGTCCCATTCCCACGGAAAGCAGCGCATGTGATTTAAAAGCCGAAGGGATGCATCAGTGGGAGGATTCTGAACTTCCCTTCTCAGCACCCCTAGCACTTGCTCCACTGTCCATTCCTCGTTTTTTTTCCCATGGTTCAATTCAGGCATTCTGGACTATATTGTTCAATATTATCAATGCTAGCACCAGGTTGCTGGGGATCCTGGGGGGCAAAACTCTGCACTGGGCTCTCCATGGCACCTCTCATGGTACATTGAGCACCACCACTGACACTGGTAACAAGGGGTCAGGGGTCAATTCGGCCAAGTAGGTTCTCTGATGGGCATGGGTCTTTGGCCTTTGCCTCACCTGGCTGACTGCTAGCTCCGCCCCTGGATATCATCAGATAGCAGATGTAGGGAAAAAGTGATGGCATGAACAGTCCATCTCTGACATTGAACTCATCATGTGAATTTGTGCTTGATTTCCTTCACATCACATCAAACACTGCTCCCCTAAGTGCTTTATTAATCACAATCCTATATGCATTTGTCCTGAGTATGAGGTATGTTTATGCCTCCTTGCTTGTGACACAATATTATCTGTGCTGTGCAGACAAACCTGATAGGAAAATTTTGGGTTTGGAAAAGCCATCCTCCTTGCATCCAGCCAAACTTCAACACCCTTGATTGTTCCATTTTTTTTTTTTTTATGCAGTTCCAGGATACAGTGATCCTAGGGTTGTTGGATTAGTGTAATAGTTGGATTGCCGTTCAAATTCAGGGCCAAGTTCAGATGTGAACTGCTGTCACCTGTTCAGGCAGATTTAGAATTCAAACCTTGAAGGAGCAAAAATTGCACTGTGTGTGGGGGAAGGGAGAAGCATTTCAAAAGTCAGCTTTCGTTAGACCTGACCTGTATGATCCACAGAATCATAAGGCTCAGGTCTTGCTGAATTGTACCACTTCAACCTGCAGGTTGCAGAAAATATGCTCAAATGTTTCCTTGCATAGAAAGTTCGATCACCACAGAAAACTCAGCCCGAATGTGCTAATTTTCTGTGGGCTAAATGTTTGTTAGATGGACCACCATTCAGCCTGCAATCTTCCACCGCCAGTTCAAAGTGGTACTGTCCTTCAAAGGCGCACAACATGATTCTGCTGCTCGCATTGCTCGGCTCTTGGTTTTGAAACATGGAAGGAAGAGCAAGATTAAAATTCTTGTTCCCTGGTTGTGTTTGTTGTTGTTGTGCTGTATTTTTTAAAAAGCAATGCCTACAACAGAATTCCATGAGAATCAAGTTCTCATGGTATTCACTGAAGGCAAGTGCTTGTGAAAGAACAGATGTTCCCACTCCCTGTTTTCCAGCTGAGACCAGCTGATGACTCTACATCATAGCGGAGGCTCCAAATGCTTATGGGATCACCTGAATAAACAGTTAAAAGTGCTTTCATCTTCATTTAATCACTTTGCTGAATTAAACTGTCATTGGCCCCCCCGATACAAAAGTTACATCATAGCACCCAGCAGATCTGCCGACATTTTGAAAAGCATTTAGCATCTCGAGTTCAGGGCAGAAGCAGGTGCTGCCTTTTCAGATTAGCCCTCTTGCTGGGCATCATGCCAAGATCTATCCTTGCCATCCCAGGAGATTCTGACTTGCTCCTTTGCGGTGTGAATTCAACGAAATACACTTTGTTGTGTCTTTGAAATAATTTACTGCTGCAGTTTGGCAAACACTCAGAGTTTCCATCACCCTTCTTTTCAAGCTGGTTTTTCACGTTACATTGAAAAGACTCCAATGACCCATTATAGAGTTGCATCACAAGAAGAAGATGTATTTAGGACCAGACTCTAAAAACTCCTGAAGTCACTGTGCTATTTTCATAGTTCTTCAGATTCATGTGTAATTCTTAAGAATCTTACCGTATGCCTCAAAGGTTACATGAAAAGCAGCCATAATTGTGATATATATTGACTATGGGTGCAATCCAAACCTGCGCAGGAGTAGGCAAGCCAGGAGGCTTGTGCTGCATCCAACGCAGGTTCGTTGGGTGCAGCGGATCAGCCAGGGGCAAGGGTAAGCTCTTCCCTTTACCCCTGGGTAAGGGCTGCGTGCCCCAATGGGTCTCCTTGGACCTGCGCCACCTCTGGAGGTGGCGCAAATTCGAGGAGACTGGAGCAGCATGAAGCCGCTCCACTCTCCCCGGGGATAGGGGTTGGGATCCAGCATAACCGCCCAGCCAGCTCCCCATGTTGGAGCTGGGATCCCAGCCCCGCCCCCAGCTCCCCATGTTCCCACCCTCAGGGCCGCCCATCACCCACCCTCCCCACCCAGAAACGCCCCCTCCCGCCTCCTTCCTGCCCCCCACGCCTACCTTTGCTGCTTGTGTTGGCGCGAGAGCGCCGACACAAGTGGCAGCACAGTAGCCACCGTGGAGGTTTCTGCCTGCCTCCGTGTGTCGGCGCATCTAAATGCGCCGATGCGGCTCCCAGCCACGGAGGTGCAAACATGCTTTATGGCACGTTTGTGACCCTCCTATGCCCAAGGGACTTGGACTGGCATAAGGCACACTTTGGATTGCGCCCTAAGTAATTCTGGCAACAGTAGTGCAATCTTGGTGGGCTCTGAGGGCAATGCTCTGCCCTGTACGCCCCCCCATAGCATCCCCACTGAACCCTTAATGGCACGTTGGGTGCTACCACTTCACCAGTACCACCAGTACAGAAGGTTCAGGGGATGATCCTCTGATGTTGGTAGAGCACCCAACCTGCCCAATCTCTGCTATCCTGCCTTGGTTCCATGGTGCAACTCAAGGTGTTCCACCACATACACAAGGTCATTTCCTAAGACAACATATGACCGTGTAGAACAGTCGTAGGTGTAGAGCAGGTATGGCTGTTTTCAAGTCACATACACTGTGGCTGCTCTTAGGACACCCCACTTTCTTCCAATACCACTAGGCGAGTCAGCAGAAATGGGACATTTAACCCCTTCTGGACTGCCACACACAGCTCCTTGGATATGTAAAGCTTGGGTCACAATGTGTGTGTGTGTATGTGTGTGTGTAATGTCTATAATTAAGGAGAATAATGTTAATATTCATGGAGAAGAGATAGTCTGAGAAGCTATGTTCTGATTCAGATGTTCCCTGAAGGTAAAGCTTTTTTCTTCTTTTTTTCCATTTTAGAATCAACAGAAGCATCTAAAGTGGAGTTAAACCAACATTTTCCCAGTGTACAAAACTTTTATTTGGACGTGCTTTTATAACAAGTAGCAAAAATTCATCAAAACTGAAAACAGGCTGGAGAGTGAATTGATAGGGGAATTGATAGGGGAAGGCAGTCATTTTCCAGTCTTGGGTCACTGTATGTTACACATCATCTCAGCTCAGTAATGCAAAGTGGTACTTATGAGAGACGGTTACAAGATCAGCATGTTTGTGAGTTTTCAGATTTCTTAAATAATGTCTTCAAATACATATAGAAATCACCCTGACATTTGAAGAACTGATCGACTAAGAATGATCAAACTCATAAGTCACAACTTCGAAGTCTGCATTGCACTTTCCTCAAAAATTGTAGTTTTGACCCACCCATGTTTTCCTGAGGACTAGCTCGATTCCAAAACCCTATAAAAACTGGTTGCCATCTTTCCAACAGAGCCGGAAGCATGCATTCCACTTTCCCAAACTAATTTTAAATCTGTAAGCCTGTTCATTAAAGATATTTGCTATGCCCCTTCCTTCTTCAATCACCTATTGATGGAACCAATTTGCTTTTCCAATTTTAGCTACTAATACTCTTGCTTATGAATAGAACCAAATCCTTATGCTTATTAATAGAATTGCCAACCAAATCCCCATGTTGTTATTTTTAACAGAAACTTTTCAGTAGTCCCGTAGAATGAAAAACGGGAGACCAATTCATGATTGTTTTAATTCTATTTACCATGCACTCCCCAAATAAATACAGGCGACAACAGGTATGGAATTAAAATGGGCCACTTTATTGAATACAAAACATTGCAACAGGGCAGCAAAAGGGGTAAACAAAACCCATCCTAAGTGCAGGGTTCTTCGTGGGGGAAACGGTCCTAGCCGTCTTCGTCCCCCAATCTCAAAGGGCGTCCACCCGACTCCAGGCGTAACTCAATTGTTATTAAGCCCACCTTTCAACGTCGCCCAGGCCAGATGCCGTCACCACATACTGCAGCAAGGAGTTCCACAGGCGGTGCCTTACCTGGCACTTTGTTCCCAAGGCACTGGGTTCCCAGAGGCCACATGAGCTTCTGCAGAGGGCTCATGCAGTGGCAGGCGCTAGCTTTATGCCCCTAGCTAGCTCCTCCTCCCTCCCTCCTTGCTGATTGAAAGGGGGCTGGTCTTCCCAGGTGAGATTACAAAAGATCAGGAAGACAAAAGGCTGCTAATGGGCCTAATCTACTCTGCAGGCTCCTGAATGGGGTGCTTGGATTTGCCTAATGGGGCTCTTATCACCTCCTAAAGGACAACGACTATGCTAAATTGCCCTGGCTGGCTGGGAACAGGCCCTTCCTAGGTTCTTACCCTCCTGCTTCAGCTCTCTTAGGCTGGACTGTTTTTTAACCTCAAGCTGCTTTTCATTTGAGTTTAAACTGCACTGGTTTAAGAGTTTTTTGGGCTTGGCAGAACTTACACGCTAAAGGTTTAAATGCTGTTTTGCCCTGTTTATAAAATAGATACCAAGTTTACTTTCTCCCCCTATTACCCTCTTCTTTGTTTAGTTTGGGCTCTAGCTTCCTAACTAAATTATACCTCCTGCTTTTGTTAAGTGTGCACCTTTATTTAAATTATTTATTTATTTATTTATTTATTTATTTATTGCTCTCACCTAGATCCTGTGTCCCAATTTACTGAACCTTTAGATTATGTTCTAACTTGGATTAAGTTTAACTTGGGTTAAGTATAGGGTTAATTTAAACAAAGTAGAAAAACTTGCTTTCTACTTTATCCTCCTATGTTTTATTTACTTTTCCAAGTGCCTGTACCTTGGGCCCTTACTGATGAGTAGGACTCTGCTCCTGCTTAGAGTAGACCTATGCAGTCACGTATATATTTTTATTGCCCTCACCTAGCTCCTGTGCCCCAACTTGCTAGACCTTAAACTCCCTCCCTCTGGTTAGATTAGGTGCTAATTTAGGTAAAGCTTAGGTAAAGCTAAGCTAAAGGTAAGCTAAATTTCAATGTTGGTTTAAGGTTAGAAGACAAGAGTTAGAAAGACAAAGAGTTAGAAAGAGTACACTTAGCTTCTCCTTCTCATCGTCCTCCTCCTCTCCTCTTCACAACTCAGAGTCCTCCCTCTCCTTCTCCAAAAACTCAGAGGTCCACTTGCCTTTTTTCTCTCTTCCCACAATGCGAGCCGCTGCTGATGCTGCCCCAATTCTAAACGAATGAAGCCTGTATAGTTCTGGCCTCAAACCCAAGTGAGCCAATGCCCTTTTAAAAATGGCCCAAAACTGATACATTGTGAGGGGGGAAATGTCAAAATAGCTGGCCCGCTCCTGGAGGAGCCAACAAGGAATACTGTTCTATGGCAGATACAGGGCAAAGGTACCACATAGGAGCCCGTTTAAGCTGAATCCACTGCCCACGCCCCATCTGGTCCGTCTTGGACATCCTCAAATGAAGGGACAAAATCCCATGTTTCCAAAACACAGTCACCCCATTGAAGTACTCTATCAGGGGAGGCAAGCTTTGACCTAACCAACACCTCACCCGGGCAAAAAGACCCATAAAACAGTACAAGAGTCACTGTTCTAAACAACAGAGACTCAAAGGCTGAGGAACACATGGCACGAAACTCTGTACTCAGCCCATGCAAAATAGTAGGTGTAATAGGTTGACGCTTATCTGGACCTGCTGGGAATCTCTTTTTTAGCTCTGCCACCATTTTCTGCACCCCGGACTCTTTGGTGAAGTCCTGAATTCCCCAGGCCCTCGACTGAAAAGAAATGGCAGCAAGATAAATGGACATAGACTTGCAAGATATTCCCCTATCACGTAGTCCCAAAAGGAACTGCATAAGAGTATGTGGCGTGAATGGTCCCTGAACTGGCACCGAAGTTAACCTACAGAAATCACAAAACTCACGGATCTTACTCATATAGCTGGCTCGGGTAGATGAAGCCAACGATGCCCAGATGGCTTCCTGGGCCT
The DNA here is from genome assembly GCF_035046505.1 of Tiliqua scincoides. Taxonomy (NCBI): domain Eukaryota; kingdom Metazoa; phylum Chordata; class Lepidosauria; order Squamata; family Scincidae; genus Tiliqua; species Tiliqua scincoides. The sequence goes on along the minus strand of NC_089825.1, from coordinate 65,280,032 downwards.
CGTTGTGCCAAGGTCCCACAGCCATTGGGGCATGGGCTCGGGATCCTGCCTTGCCTCGGGAGCTAGCTGCCGAAAACGCTCCTCGAATCGAGAGAGAGCATTGGCTATGCTATTTTCAAACCCAGGGACATGTCATAACCTGGGGGGATTTGGAGGTCTGCATGTTAATTATGTGGACCACGGCCCAATTATCGCACCAAAAGTGAACAGAAGAGTTGGCAAACTCCCCTGCCCATAAGTGGACTGCCACAACAATTGGAAAGAGTTCTAAAAAGGTCAAATCCCTGGTGATCCCTTCCTGAACCCAAACCTGTGGCCAAGGAGCTGCGCACCAATGCCCTCTAAAGAACACTCAAAATCCCATACTTCCCATAGCATCTGAGTGAACCTGGAGTTCAGCTTCAATTAACTGCGAAGATCTCCAAAATGAGATCCCGTTGAAGTCCTTCAAGAATTCCAGCCAGAGTTTCAAATCTTCCCTCATACCTGATGACACCCGAAGTCTGTGGGACAAGCAACGAAGCCCAACCATAACACTGCATAGTCGCCTGACAAAAGCCCTACCAGGGGCGATGACCTTACAGGCGAAATTAAGGTGCTCAACCAGCCTTTACAATTCTTTTAACGTTAACTTACGGGACCCCAGGGCACTAGTTAACATCCCAGTCAATTTGTCCAATTTATCCCTGGGCAGGTGACTGGTCTGTGCCACCGAGTCTAACTCAATACCTAAAAAGGTGAGCTTATTGACCGGGCCCTCCGTCTTGTCATGCGCCAAAGGGACACCAAGTTGCCCACATAGAGCAGTGAAATCACCCAGAAGCCGAGCGCAGTCACTAGTCAGTGGGGGCCCCATAAAAAGGAAATCATCCAGATAGTGGACCGTGGATTGTTGCCGGTCCTAAAGCATACAGTCCATTCCAAAAATGAACTAAGCGCCTCAAAAAATGAACAGGAAATTGAACATCCCATTGGTAGTGCCTGGTCCACATAATAACTCCCTTCAAAATGAAAACCCAACTGGCAAAAATCCTGAGGGTGCACGGGCAGAAGTCTGAATGCAGATTCAATATCTGCCTTGGCCATCAAAGCCCCAGGGCCACACCTCCTGAGGTGGCTAACAGCCTCATCTAAGGAAGTGTATCTGACTGAACACAGGTGGGCAGGTATCCTGTCATTTACAGAAGCACCTTCTGGAAAAGACAGGTGGTGAATCTGCCTGCATTGACCTGGGGCTTTTTTGGGTACCAGTCCCAAAGGTGACACCTGCAGGTTACTTAAAGGAGGCACAGCAAACGGTCCAACTACTCTGCCTGCCTCAACCTCCTTGGCTATTTTACACCTCACCACATCCTCCAGGCCTCTAACTGAGCGGAGGTTATAAGCAAAGGTGTGGCTGGCCGGCGGCGGCGCAGGAATTCTAAATCCAAACTTAAACCATCCAACAACAACTGAGCTGCAGGTTGATCATTATAAAATTGCAGCCAGTAGCTTAAGGATGAGATTTTAATCAGCGTTGGGCCCCTTATTAACACCTGACGAGGGTCCACCGCCAGAATTTCTCCCACCCTGGGTGAAGGGTTGCAAACCTGACCACTGAGCCTGGGGCATTTCGCGACTGGGTGCTTAGCTCCGCACATGCAGCAGCCATGGGAATAGGGACACCCCTGCCTATTACATTTCCCAGTGGCATTGAACTCGAAGCACGTGTGCTGGTTTTGAACCCACTGTGCACTGCCTGGTGCTTTATGCTGCTCCATTCTGTTATGCGCAATTAAATGCCCATGGTCTGCCCTATCACCAAGCGTGCCCCTGGCAAGAAGAATCAACTGCACCCAGCATTCCCACTTGGGTATAGTCCAATCGAGCACTGGGTCATGTGAAGCCCTGATACGGAAATGATGATCATAGGCCATCCAAGCTGCCCCAGCATGGTCACGAAAAGCACGATGAACAATGTCCATGTATTTAAAGAGTTCCCCTGCCTTCTTAGGGTATATCTGGACAGTGACCCCGGCATATATTATGAAACCGTTGAGCCAATTAGTCCAATTTTTGTCAATTTTTCTTTACCTAACAGTTTCAACATCTCGCACAGGATCACCCACTTTGGGGGTAGGCTCTGGCTCAATGTGCAAAAGGCTAAACATGTCTATGAAGTCACCTCGCCATACCTTTTCCTTAACTGCCAAGGCAAGGTGCGAACCCAAAGGGATGGCTATAGTGCCATATGAAATCTTAGGCTTTTCCTTCTCCTCTACAAGGCCCAGAGAATCAACCCCCCCAATCCACATCCTGCTGTTCAAAATCAGGCTCACACACAACTGGGTACTGCAAATAAGGCGGAGGGGCCCTCCCTGCCTTGGGTCTAGCCGTGGTGTATGGATACACCCAGCCTAATGCCCAAGGGTACTGTGGATAGCTAGGACCATGCCAGAAAGTAGGGGGCCCCCAAAGGGACCAGGGTTGCTCCGGGACAGCCCGGCCAGAAGGCCAGCTTTGGCCCTCCCGCTCATCCCAAACCGGTTCCGGGTTCTGGTCAAAGTCAAACACTGGCTCACCTTGCCCCCCGCTGCCTCTATAGGCCTGCGGTCTTGGTTTCTTAAGTGGGCTGCCTGCTCCAACTTCAGGGGAGCTGTCCTCTTGTGGGTCACCCTCCTTGGCAGTGACCAGCGCACCAGCTGAGGCAGCAACCTGCTTAGGGGGGAGAGAGGTACCCATCAATGAGCCTTTATTTTTTCTGGCAGACCTGCGAGGACCAGGGGCCAGACAGGAACTTGCCCTGACCAGCTCTCCTGAGTGCTTTTTCTTTTTGTCTGGCTTCGTAATGGGTCATAAAGGCATGAAACTCTGCCATCTGATCCTCCTCATCTGAGGAAGAAGGGGGGATGGGGTGGCTGCACTGGAATAGGCCTTCTGGCAGCCTTACTGCCTGACTTCGGTGTCTTTTTACCCATATCTTCCCCCCAAGAGTGTATGAGACAAGGGCCCAACACCCCTGTGTTCTTGTTTTAACCAGTAGGATACAGTAGCCCCCAGGGGAGGGCACAATAGCCTTGACGAAGGACTTCTCCGCTTTCACCGGTGTTCTGGATCGCCCTGCTGTCACCGAAGATGCCCAGGAAATACCCCCCCCCAAACACAGTGGGGGAGGGGGCAGCCAGCAGGAGCTGAAGCCCTCCAAGAAAAAACCTTCACATAGCCTCTAATCAGGCTTTACCTGCCAATGGGGGGGGGGGCGGTAAGCAAACCCGGTGTGCAATGGGGGGTGAACTACTTCCCCCCCCAATTAACCCTCCCACAGCAGCTCCTGATAGGGACTCTGGTTATCAGTCTAGAAGATCAAAGACTGGGGGGGGCAGAGTGCGATGAAGGAAAATGGCGCTGGGCTCTGTTGCTGCACAGCGCCACACGGTCCCCCAAAATGGCCACTGCCGCCTAACGCGATCGCCCACGGGCTCCCAGCTAGCTGGTGCGGCTGGAGGAGTTTCCCTCTGCCACCTCGCACGGGGTGCGCCAAGTCTGCAGCCTTGGCTGCAAGAGGGTCCTGCCGCCTGGTCCGCTCCGCAGGGCGGCTGCCCCCGGGCGCCCAGCCGCCTGGCATGACTGGAGGGAGGCTCCTGCTGCCACTGCCTGCAAGGTGCGCAAAGCCTGTAGCCCCAGCTGCCAAAGACTCACGATGCCCTCTCCGCTCGGGGGGCCGCCCAAGCCTGCGTCCTGCCGCTCAAGCCCCATCCTCAAAGAAGCCTCCCTCCCACTCCTGGCTGAGTGTCTGATCCCATCACTCGCCAGGAACGGACCAAGCTCCTTCAGCGCATGAGCACTGGAGGAGATCTCTCATCCCATCCCCCTTTCGGCTAGCCAGCCAATCAGCTGGCAGCAACTCCCTGTTGCCGGCTGAAGGGGGAAAGCCTGGCAATACCTGCTGGCATGCTAGCAGCCTTTCTAGTATTAATGTACTTTTTTATTGTAAGCTGCCTTGAGGGCCCAGTTTGCACTGAAAGGTGGAGTAATGTTAAAACAAACACACACAAATAGCAATGCATTCTGTACAAGGGAAAATTCATGTAAATGTATCTATATGGATGTTTTGTGTGTACAGTGCCCATTTCCCCTTCACGCATACCCCTACTCTTGAAAACAACCACCACTTACCTTTACTTTACACTGCTCTCATGTAGAACACACACACCCCATTTTGACAGTTATACACACAGTCTAATAGCTTCAGTGGTGCTGTCTACACTTTTCACTGCTGAACTATTTCTTGCTCACAGTACCCTGCCACAGTCATCCCTTTGCCTTGCATGCTGATCATCTTTTAAGAAAGCTTCCAGTAATTAGAATATGCATAAACATTCTATTACAACTCTGCAGCTGGGCCAGTGCTACGGAGTGTTCATTGTTAACAACTGAAGGCAGGGCTAACACCATGTTAACCAAGTTGGGCACTAGCTGTGTGTTCAGAGGGTTCACCTGGCCGGGTCAACGCCTAAGGATTAAAAGGCCTCAGGGGGTGCCAGTCCAGGTGCCCCAACAACCTGGCACCAACATTGGCTCTCACAACCAGCAGCTACAATGATTCTAAAGACTATCGCTTGTACTGACTTTGCTTTTGTTTCTTTGGTCAAGTTTATCTTGTGTTTTTGGGGGGGTGGGTAAACTCGCAAAAACAATGGACTGTGTCCCAAACAAAGTTAGGACTCCTAAGTTCAATTGATGGGACTCATTTGCAGAGCCAAAGTGGCACCTGAAGCAGTGCACAAATTCCTCGGCCTCCCAAAACTCACGTGTGTGTTAATGCACACTCTCCACCTCCACTGCTGCCTCCTCCTTGCCCATTAAGCAGCTGGGGTGGGCAAGGAGAGGGTGCAGGGGTAGGGCAACAGTGCAACACAGCAGAGGTCAACCCCACCCTCTTACCTTCAGTTCCTCTGTCACCTAATTCCACCTCGTCCCTCCTAATTCCACCTCTGTCCCCAAACAGGACAGAGCAGAGGAGAGAGAAGTTCTGGAAGAGGATCAGTGTGCCAAATGAAGCGATTCAGCGGTCTAGAGGTAGTAGTGGGCAAACACAGGGATGGGGCACCCCCATAAGTCTGCCGCTCCTCCACAATTCGTTACTTGAAGCAAGCCTGTCAGTTGATGTCACCACTAGGCCAGCCTTGCTTGTTAGTCAGAACTAACATGTCTTATTGATTTCAGTGGTGCTTACCCATGACTAACTTTCTTAGAAAACGGTCTGATATTATTCTTCGTCCATGTTATTCTGCACAAACTCCATGCCCAATCCAGGAAAAATATGTATGTTTGTGTCTCAATACGTGAGCAGTCCACCCCTTTCTTATACTTGAAACTTTCTTGACTTTCATAGTCCAAATATACATGTGTTTAAGGGTGTGTATAGTCAGCACTAAACTGAAAAAACTTGTTTGTTTGTTTGTTCGATCCATTTGAGGGCTTGAACTGACTTCAGACTATTTGAAGGCTAAAGATACATCCTGATGGATTGCCCAGAAGGAATCCAATAAAATGTTCTCTAATGAAAAATTCTCTGGCACAGATTTCAGCTCTGTAGTTGCAGGTTGGATAGATTTGGTGGGAAGATTATGGGCCCATCATAGAGTTGCTAGAAGTCAGGAAGCGCTGAAAATAGAAAAAAAAACTATCATAAATCTGATATGTTTGGAAACCTAGATGGTGCATATTGAAAACAAACAAAACCAAAATATATCAAAGGAATAGACTTGAAAGGAGTTGCATTTCAGCATGGTGTCATCAATCTTAGTGCTCATGATGCAAACCGTCAACTGGCGATCATAATATCATAAAGCAGTCCCACACAGGCAATCCAAGATTGAAAGGTTTTGTTCTGTCTGAATATTTCAACATCATGTCGGGTACTAACTCATTGCCAGCCAAGTGGAACCATGTCAAACAAGAAGAAACTAGAATGGGCATGTCATTGAACATGTGATGCTTCTCAATGGAATTTAAACCTTTTCTCTTTGTGGCAGAAAACCAGGAAAATGGGCAAGCCTGGCCAGAGATTGCTGAGGTTAAGAAAACTCCTACACCACACTGCCTTGTAGACTTCCCCCCTAAGCTATTCCTAGGAAAAAGGAGTTTTTGGAAGGGCTTTGACCTTTCAGTGGAAACACATTGTTGCTTTTCCTTCCCTCTTTCCGAGGGAAAGTGGTTTGGGAAGAGAAGGTAGACAGCAGTGTTCATTAGCAGACATAGGAAACACTATTGTAGGAGACAGAAAATGTGGATGTGGGGGACAGAGAGTTGTAATTTACTGTGAACACACTAGATCCTGGCCCTTCCCCACTGGGTTCTGTCCTGTACTGGATTTGCTTATTCCAAGGGTATTTCATATTCCCTTGGGTTGGTAATCTTATGACATCACCAGTCCTGCCTCAGATGCATTTGACTTGGCAACTAGAGTTATGAACCTTTCAAGATGGGCCTGGAGTCTCCAGGAATCAGCATCAGGCTCTGGGTGAATACTAAAAGCAACCTTGGAGATTTTAGTAGGTCTTTCTGGAATCTCCAACTTTACATCATGTTGGAAACAATGGAAAGCCTACTCAGAGCCCCTGATTTAGTGACGCCTTTCAAGCAGAGTTGTGCAACTTGCAAACCACCAAGTCAAACGGTGCTCACCCAGCTCCACATGGGGGCCCATCAGAAGCTCAAGAAACATCCCTGACTTTGTTGACTGCCAGAGACTGCAAAAAGCAAGCAAGCAAACAAAAAGAGGGCATCTGTCAGACACCTGGCAGGCCACCAATGCAGCTGGTGGACTGCACTCGGCCTGCAGGGTTACAAGTTGTGCAGGCCTGCAGCAGTAAGATATGAATAAGCACAGAATAAGGTAAAAGCATAGCGAGCTGAAATCTCGACGAAACACCCTGCTCAGTTGCTAATCAGAAACACACAAGCAAATATTAACTTGCCAAGGTTAGCAGTAAGCAGCTCTTGAGAGCTGGCATTCTCCCCATGTTAAGTGTTGCAAATGCCGTTTGAATTATGCCTGACCACTGTCAGCAAGAGTTAATTCATCAATTTAATTCAAGCTGGCATTCCTTCTTTATGAAAGTAGCAGCGAGGCTGAAGGCTTGATAATTCAACCACAGTACCTCTTTGAAAAAGCCTTTCCACAATATTTGTTATTCTGTTAGTCCTGACCTAGCCAGCTAGAGGTGCTGGAGCAAAGTTTATTAGAATTGATGAGCCTCGGTTGAAGGGGAATCCCCAGCGGGTTTTGAGGTCTGGGACACTGTTGAGACCAAAGCTAAAATTTCCTCCTGCACTTGAGTCGTTTTCAAAACACGGTCTGTCTCCCATCCCGTTTAGTACCCTGAGGCAAAGGTTTCAATCTTATTAAAATATCATTCTTTTTATTTGCATCTTTGATCCTTAATAGGCAAACTCATATAGTTAAGGAAGCTTGGACTGAATCCCTTGATGGAACAGCAGCAGTGGCTCCAACACACGCTGCTTAAATCTCATTCTGTCAATGTGGGGTTGGGTTGTGTCCATGGCCAAATTGCTTTATATGCCACAGGCTGGAAATTAATGGATCTTTCTGTGGAAAGTGGGTTGCCGTAGATTCTTTCTGTCTTCGGCCTCCTTTAAAGGCGAGTTGCTTTCATCCAGAAACCATAAGGTGTGACTTTCCAGCCATAAACATATAGAGTTTCTTGCCAATTTATGAATAGGTAATTATGCATCTCTTAACTGAGGTAATGAAATACCATTCCCCCTTCTCCTGCTCTGCACATATTTGAATGATCTATGGGGACATATTTTCTGCATAGGGTGGTGTGTCATTCCCAGTTCTCTTAACATTTCATTTATAGGGCTGCAACCATATGCGATAATATGTTTTGTTCTTTCAGCAAACGGAGAGGCATAGATTTTCCAAATAAATGATTATATTAATGATAATGCATGCCTCGTGCATACAATGTATCTCTGTTTGCATGTGGGTTGCACCTCTTTCCCCCTCCCTTCCCCCCCCCACCACCATGAGGTTTTTTTCTTCTTCTTTTTGGTTGGATGTTAGGGTCTGGTTCTCAGGTTCAAAGGCCTCTTTCAGTTGGCAAAACAGAGTCCACACAGAGAAGTCTCCACAGGTGAAGAAGTTCAGATTTAATTGCGGCGCTTTAGTGCTGCATGAGAAACTAAAGACAAGGGAGTGTATAACGTTACAAGTAGCTGGATAGCTGGGAAACAAACAAAATTGCTAGTGGCTCACACAAGTCTACTGTTAGGGCTTCTGTCGAAGAAGCCAAAAAATAGCCTTTTCAGTTCAGATGTCCATGAGCTTTTGCTTCTCAGAGCATCTTGTCTTCAGTTCAAAGCCACTTTGCCATGAGACCCGGACACCAGGTCTGAGCTGATATTAGCCATGGTAACTAAATAAAACTGCTGTGTTGAGAGACAAGACAGTACAGTATAACCTCTGTTTCTAGATGCTGGAGACATAAAGCAGGGGAGCATCCTGGTCTGTGGAACTCCTTGCCACAGGATGTGGTGATGGCATCTAGCCTGGATGCCTTTAAAAGGGGATTGGACACGTTTCTGGAGCAAAAATCCATTACGGGTTACAAGCCATGTTGTGTATGTGCAACCTCCTGATTTTAGAAATGGGCTATGTCAGAATGCCAGATGCAAGGGAGGGCACCAGAATGAAGTCTCTTGTTATCTGGTGTGCTCCCTGGGGCATTTGGTGGGCTGCTGTGAGATATAGGAAGCTGGACTAGATGGGCCTATGGCCTGATCCAGTGGGGCTGTTCTTATGTTCTTATGAGACCAGCTATTGCCTTTGGGACCTACTTCTTTGCTTCCTAGAATAGACTGCTGGGCTCTGTCCTTCTGGTTGTTCTTAAGGTGAGACAGCACAGTAGGAGAGAGAGAACCCAGAAGGAACAGTCCACCAGGACATTCTCCTATACAAGTTCCACTGAAATAAATGGGACCTGCATGAAAACATTACTCAGGAAGCAGCTGAGCTCCTGAGGACTATAAGTTCAAGCCCCAGTATGGTTGGGCCACAGTTGATTGGAGTGGCTAGGGTAGAAGAACAGGAGGTCCAAACCAAAAACAGAGTCCATTTTAGGCCAGGGACTGAACCAAGAGGTTTATGCAAATGCAGAGGGTGGAAACTGAACAATTTCCAGTATATTGCCTCCAAATATGGAGCTGCCCTTTAGTTATCATGGCTCCACGGACATATCTAATCCTTTTAAAAGTCATCCATGTCATACCCCTGCTAATTGGGTAAGAGGCACTTTTTCAAGTGGGTGCTCCTTTTTTTAGCAGGGGGAGAGTAACTGGCCCATCTCACCCCAGCAGTGTCTGTTCTAGTGGCTGTCTGCTGGTATTCTTTTGCATCTTTTTAGATTGTGAGCCCTTTTGGGACAGGGAGCCATTTAGTTATTTGATTTTTCTCTGTAAACCGCTTTGTGAACTTTTAGTTGAAAAGCGGTATATAAATACTGTTAATAATAATTAATAATAATCCAAGCAAGCAGACATCACCTTGTTCTGTTCCCTATAGTCCACCTATTGTGTTGTGTGATTTTTTTTTGGGTCCACTCTCATCCTACTGCTGACCACTTTCATTGGGTGACCCCAAGTTCTTCTGTTATGCAAATCATACCATTCCTATCTTTGGAAACATGGATCAAGCCCCATATAAGAACTGATCATCATACCTCAGAGGCAGACTAAAACCAAAGAGCACATGAGTATCATCCATGGCTAGTGTCATTCTTCATTCCTATGCAGCTCAGTCCTCCCATTAAACAAGGAGACTTAGAAGAGCCACTGCCAGTGAAAGGAGACCATGTGGGGTGAACAGGTAAGGCAACTTCACAGTGACATGTTAAAATGCTTAACTAAAAAGTGTGTTGCAGACTTGCCTGTCTAAGTCCCAAAGGACTATTTACCCGCCATGATGCACACTTGAGAACGGTAACAGCTTTTGTTCTGCTGCAGTTGTTTCAATCCAGAAGCTTTTGAGGATCTCTGCAGATTGTACGTTTAACAGCTGCAGTCCATGAATTATGTTCAGCCAATGAGCACATCCAGATAACAATCGTGCAGCATTATCTGTGATCCCATTATCTGGAATGTGGAACTGAAACATTCCTGCTGCATGTGAAGCACAAAAGTCATTGGTCAACTGTACTGGTCTGAACTTTGGATATGTTTCTTCTTTTGCATTGTTGTTTGGTCTTAATCCCTCTTGTTTACAACATCAATAATCAGTAATAAAAAATACAGCATCCAAGTGGATATAAACAACAACAGAAAATACGTTTTTACAGTTGAGGTTTATAAGTTTCTTGACTTCACCATTTATAGAATAGTCCCAAACTAGATGAAGCCAGATACTGCTCATGTTTTTGACCCTTTGGGGAATGGAAAATCCTTAAGCCAATTTCTATAATCTTTCTGAACGCAACCATATATTTGTGCCCACTCCTTTCTGTTGGTTATGATCAAGGATGGGCAAATCCAGCACAGCTTAAGTCGAGTCACAAGTCCCTGCTCCCTGCGACTCGACTTGAAAATGAGTCATAACAGGGCACTTTCTGAGTTGCCCAGAGTATTTTCGCAACTCGAAAAGACTCAAGTCTCAAGTAGTTCCCTTTAAAAAGCCTGCTGTGGAAAAAAAAAATGGGACTACTGCCAGGGGTATGTGTGTGTGTCAGAGTTATCTTTAAACACTCCCCTGATGTTCCCATCCCATCCGTAATCAAGGCAAGAGGAGGTGGGAGGGACTGTGTCAGAGCAGGGACAGAAGCAGCAAGAGAGAGGAAGGTCATATGCAACAGCTGGGAGGCTACCAGGATGACCCAATCTTTTGCAGCTCTACTCAGAAGTAGTCCCATTTTTGCCGGTTATTCAGTGAGGCTCCCTCCTCCCAAGTAACAACAGAGCCATGTGTTTGGAAAGCGTGATTGCTATGAACCGCCTCCTCCCCCTCCCTGGTCAATCCTAATGCAAGAACCCCCTTGGGCTCCTCCTCCTGCCAGGGCAGGAGGTCTGGTCTAGAGGATAGAGCCTCCATTTGCCTGAAGATAACATCCAAAGGTCGCCAGTTCGAGGCCACCGGCACCGTGAATGGTGAGACCTTGAAGCAGCTGACAAGCCGAGCCGAGTTATTCCACCTGCTCTTCGGTGTGAGCAAAGAAGTGTCTTGGCTGCCCTCCATGTGAGAGATGAAGGAGCTGCTTGTCAGCTTGCATGGGAGGAAACTGGAGGCCAGAATGTGATACCAGATCAGAAAGATTCATCTGAAATAAAGTCTGAGGAGAAATCTGACAACCAAGAAAAGCAGTATATAAATACCTGTATTATTATTATTATTATTATTATTATTATTATTATTATTATTATTATTATTGTTCTGCCCTATCTCAGCCAAAGAAAATATCAGACTGCCCATTCTTTGTCCAAAGACCATCAGTTCTTTCAGAGATGGGCAAGAGAGCCTTCTCCCACTTCCCTCCCCCTCCCTGGACTTCTCCAGCCAATCCCAAGGCAAGAACCCCTTTGGGCTTCCACCTCAGCCAAGCAAAATATCAGACCCCATCCTTCGTCCAATGACCATTGGTTCTTTCAGAGATGGGTAAGAGAGCCTGCTCCCGCCTCCTATTCATTGCAAAAGCAAAACATCAACTCTTCCCTGCCTCCTGGCTGGAATTTCCCTGCTGCTCACCCTGTCTGAATGATGTCCCCATGAGGTTTTTCACACTGTGAAAACAGTAAGCAAGCACACCCAGACACAGAAAGACTCGAATCTGCATGCATGGGGACGAGCGCTAAGTCAAGGGGCCCTTGACTCGAGTGTTCTTCCACACGAGTGACTCGTGCATACATGAGTCAGCAAAAAACGCACATTTTCGTGACTCAAACTCATGTCACCTGACTCAAGTTCCCATCCCTGATTATGATCACACAAAGAGGAGGAGGTGTAACATGACTGTTACTCTGGAATATAAAACAAGCAGATAACTGCCTCACACTGCAGCAAGCTTCCTCTTATTATCGCAACATTTTTGCCTTAAGCAAGCCCTGTGAAGTATTTTGAGGGCAACTCCAAAAACTTTGATGTGACTGACAACACTTCTCAGTGGGATTCCACGTATCCTTCCTTTCCGTTTTTAGAAAGAGTTGATTAAAGGTCTAATCCCATTGGTGAGATGCACTAGTGTATCTCCACATATGCTGGCACAACAGCATACTCACTTACATAGAAGTCCGCCTATGGATGGCTGCACCAGGGATATTGGTATCAAGAAAATGCTTTACTGTCATAACTTGGAACACAGCTCAGACCCTGGCAGAGACACAAGCAGAGGCCAAAGTGAGGAAGAGATTGGGGTGGGATGTGGCCAAGACATGAAGGTTGCATGGGTGGGATGAGGTCAGTGGATGCCAGATCCTACCCTCCCCCTTTAGACTATGGACACAATCCTGGCACCTGGAAAACTCTATGCTGCTGACAGACCTGGCATAGGCTAGAAGAACCCCATAGGGAACAATGAGGAAGTGAAAAAGGAAAAAAAAAACTGTTATTCCTATAACTCCCCCTTCCCTTCCCTTCCCACTCCACCACAATTGAGCATAGCATACAACTCATACATTTGGCAGACAATGACAGCAAACCCTCCCCCCCCCCATCATAAGCTCCTGTCAGGGAGACTGCAGCTCAGAGCAAGGAGCATAGCACTTTTGTGGCAACCTGGTCTGCAGAATGCACATTCCACCTGTGCACGTCTTCAGTAGGATTGGACCGTAAATATAAATTGCTCCAACTCATTAGTGCTTACGCTGTTGAATGGGATGTTGAAATTCCATGCATGTTGTTATTCTGCTTTGGCACATAGGAAAACCTGGTCTGTGGAATCGACCTTGAACCAGGACTTCATAACTTGTGCTCTACCAAGCCAAATGCCACCTATCAACCATATATGGAGAGCCACCAGTGGGTTCAGTAAACATACTCGTTTTGCTTCTTGTCTGACGCAGCAAGATCAGACGGCACGTCATATATCTGTCAGGTCACAGTACAAGGCTGGTGAGCTCCATTTGGAGATAGGTAAGTCACGGGTTGTGCACATTCACTCTACACCACCAAATGAGATAGAGCTCAAGCTTCAGGATCATGTGATAATTAAGACTACAGGTGGCGCCTCTTTATCCACAGTTCTGGCATCCATGGATTTGCCTTACTGCAGATGCTGGACCACCATCCCCCCCCCCCCCGGCAGACGTGACTAGAACCTCATTCCAGTCGCATTTGGAAGATTTTCTGAAGAGGCCACTGTGATTATCCATGATTTTCGGTATCCATGAGGGGCTTGGGAGTGGATCCCCTGTGGATACAAAGGCACCACCTGTATTTAATAATGCAGGATGTATTGCCTCCTATATGAGTCCTCTGGAGAACATGCTGAGAAATGGCAATGACATAGACTAGCAGAAACAGTGTTCTGGAATTCTGTTTTCCATGCAAAAATGCACAGTCTCTGATACAGACTTTTTGGGGCCACAGTGTTGATCTTATACGGCTTTCTTGCTTCTTTTTCGTTCTATCATAATATACACAAATCGAAAGACAAATGCTGAGCACATGGTGTGCCCTGTATCTCACCCTTTTTTGCCTAGTGATGTTCTGCCAGTATATCAACAAGGGGGCTCCTGCAATCTTTCCTTCTCTCAAGCAACAGCAATGCCCTTTTATACAAGGGTATGTGTGCTTGCATGAAGAGGTTTTGGTGTTTTGTTAGCTCAGGTTTTGGTGTTTGTTAATTTATGTTCCCATTGAGACTGCAGCCATGTTTGTTCATCAGTGTTAAGCAAACAAGGAAAAAGAAGGGAGCATCACTGAACAGACTAGAATCATGAAGTGTGCATGTGGATCCTTTGGGTGTGTTCACAAATACCGTTTAACACTGGTCTCGTGCTGATCCTGTTTCCATGCTCCTTCACCATTAACTAGAACTAAGTAATTTCTGTACCTCTTGGCTACTCTCTATATCACTTTTAGCAGGGCTGGGCTGGCCTTGCCATGAAGCCACCTGAAATGGTTTCATGGAGTAGCATCCTTGGAGTGATGGTGAGCAGATGAGTTTCCAGTCTCCATCTGCCTGTGGCCCCCCTCTCCAGTGGGGGCTCAGATCCTTCTTCTGACTTACTGTGGAACAGGATCGCAGCAGTTCTCCTCTCCCTCTAGCAGTTCTGGAGGGGGGGGATAAGCTGCCACATGTCCAGCACACTTTTCCCCACTTACTTACTGTTTACATTTGTTCTGCCCAATGCCTTCCCTTCCCTTTAGCTTCCTTACCAGGAGTGCATTGCACAGCCTCCCTGCTCTGTGCCTCCAGACTGGGTTCCCAGCCTGCACCACTTCTGTTCATTTGAAACACAAACGGCTCAGGAGATGGAAGCTGCATGCTATGCTCCTGGTAAATAAATGAGAAGGGGGCAGGCAGGCTCCAAATCACCTCTGCTCCCCATTTATGAGCACTGAAAGAGCCAGGGTGGAGTAGTGGTTCTGGTGTTAGACCTGGAAGATTCTGTTTCAAATCCCTGCTAAGCCACGAAGCTTCCTGGGTGACCTTGGGCCAGTCACTATTTCTCATCCTTGCCTATCTCACAGGGTTGTTGTGAGGACAAAAGGAAAGGAGGAACCATGGAATAAATGGGCAGGGAAAGGTGATCTCGAGCCATGGCAGCATCCCCCCCTCCCATTCTTCTTCCATCGTTGCTGGAAGAAGGAAGTGGAAAAAGTTCCAACAATTTGTCCACCCTCCCCTGTCATCCTTGGGGGCTTGGGCACACATAAGGATTGCATGGGGGGGGGGGCTTACTCCAGGTGACATATGGCAAAATAAAAACAGTAGTCAAGTTCAAAATAAAATGGAGAATCCCATGTCCTCGAAAGCATAGGTGAGCAATGCTTTCTGCCTAAGAAGAGAGGCAATTTGCATTTGAGAGGGCAGGAGAGTAAGAAAGAATGTTTAAAAACCTTCACCCAGGGTACAAGGAAAATCTGTTTCATGGAAGTGGTTGGCAACAGATGGGCAAAGGGCTATTGCTTCCTCCTCCTTCAGGTGGTCAGCAGCTTTGGGAAGTTATAGAGACCAGTTTCTTTCTCCTTCAGGTGGGCAGCATCAGCATAAGGTCACAACTGTTGGTCTTTTTCCTTCAAGTGGGAAGCATCAAGATGAAAACACACACATTAGTCTCCTGGCAAGCATCATAAGTATGAGGTCACAATGACCAGACTCTTTTCTTCAAGTTAGTTACTTGGCAACCTTCAGTCTCGAAAGACTATGGTATCGCGCTCTGAAAGGTGGTTCTGGAACAGCATCTAGTGTGGCTGAAAAGGCCGATTCGGGAGTGACAATCCCTTCCACACTGGGAGCAAGTGCAGTCTGTCCCTGGTCTGTCTCCCTGGCTATGGGCCTTCCTTCTTTGCCTCCTGGCCTCGGTCTGTTGGCCAAGTGTCTCTTCAAACTGGGAAAGGCCATGCTGCACAGCCTGCCTCCAAGCGGGCCGCTCAGAGGCCAGGGTTTCCCACTTGTTGAGGTCCACTCCTAAGGCCTTCAGATCCCTCTTGCAGATGTCCTTGTATCGCAGCTGTGGTCTACCTGTAGGGCACTTTCCTTGCACGAGTTCTCCATAGAGGAGATCCTTTGGGATCCAGCCATCATCCATTCTCACAACATGACCGAGCCAATGCAGGCGTCTCTGTTTCAGCAGTGCATACATGCTAGGGATTCCAGCACGTTCCAGGACTGTGTGGTTTGGAACTTTGTCCTGCCAGGTGATGCCGAGGATGCGTCGGAGGCAGCGCATGTGGAAAGTGTTCAGTTTCCTCTCCTGTTGTGAGCGAAGAGTCCGTGACTCACTGCAGTACAGAAGTGTACTCAGGACACAAGCTCTGTAGACCTGGATCTTGGTATGTTCTGTCAGCTTCTTGTTGGACCAGACTCTCTTTGTGAATCTGGAAAACATGGTAGCTGCTTTACCGATGCGCTTGTTTAGCTCGGTATTGAGAGAAAGAGTGTCGGAGATCGTTGAGCCAAGGTACACAAAGTCATGGACAACCTCCAGTTCATGTGCAGAGATTGTAATGCAGGGAGGTTTCTTCAAGTATAAGGTCACAAAGGCTAGTCTTTCTCCTTCAGGAGCATGTAGGCTCAGTCTCTTCCTCATTGACATGGGCAGCAGCAGTGTGTGGGCCAAGTGGCCACCAGTGCCTCTGTGGCTGAAACGGGTGGCAGTGTTGGGCAGGGAAGCAGCATACAAAGAGAAGAGGTGAATTCACAGGTAGATGGCCTAGCAATTGCAACAGTCTGTAGCCCAGAGTGATCTGGCACCAGGAGAGGTAGGCACGATAGCCATGGGCACTGAAATGCTGGCAACAGAAATGCTGGGAACGCCTTAAATATGATGGGGTGACAACACGCAACGTCTGCTAGAGCTGGGCACATTTGTTTGTTTGTAAGATTTATATCCTACCCTTCCCCCTGAGGAATGGGGAGCTCAGGGCAGCTTTACAGTCATCAATTCACATCAAAACAGAGAAATATTTTCAGATTTTGCACTTTGAGAGCCACACCGGGAGACTGTAGGCAGGTGGAAAAATTAGGCTCCAGCATGGAGCACAAGATACAGCAGGGCTTCAATTCATGTTCCCCCAAATGGGCGGATTAGGAGGAGAGAGAGAGAGAGAGAGAGATGGCAACAAGCAGTGGATATAACAGCTATGGGCTTAGGCAGGCATTGTTTGGCACCTTAATAATAATAATAATAATAACAATAATAATAATAATAATAATAATAATAATAATAACAACAACAACAGGTATTTATATACCGCCTTTCTTGGTCTTTATTCAAGACTTTATTCAAGGCGGTTTACATAGGCAGGCTGATTAAATCCCCGTAGGGATTTTTAAAATTGAAAGAAGGTTCTATCTTTCAAGAACCACAACAGTCCAGGTTTTTCACTCTGATCTGGTTTCACATTCTGGCCTCCATCCTCCCACGCTCAGAGCAGATGGAATCGCTCGGCTTCAGCTTGTCAGCTGCTTCAAGGTCGCACGGTGCCGGTGGCCTCGAACCGGCGACCTTGTGGATGTTATCTTCAGGCAGACGGAGGCTCTACCCTCTAGACCAGACCTCCTGCCCACCTTAGATACAGTGGTGCTTCAAGATGCAGTATGAGCCCTGGAGGTCAGACTAGGAGAGAGGCCAGAGGGTGACTGGTGGGAACAGCACCAATGCAATACAAGAAGGAGAAGAAGAGAGGAAGATTGGCATGGGGTAGCAGCTAGCATGTGGACATGAGCAGTTGGGCAGGGTTGGCATTGCTCATCCTGGTCTTGGCAACATGCTATCCACCCTCAGTAACATGGCAGCTCAGGTAGCCCCAGCAATGGAAGGTAAAGCTTCAGGAACAACAGCTTTTAGGGAAGGAAGGAATTTAGAGGAACAAGGTATCGGGGGTTGGGAACAGATACAGACAAGCAGACTTGGGATTAAAATGGGGGGAAACATGCCATGAAAACAAAGCAACATCTAGGCCAAAGTAAGAATGAATGAAACATAGCAACCAAATGAGAAAAGAAGTTGCCTTGGAATGCTTTGAGGAGTGAGTACCAAAGGAAAAAATGGAAGAACCCTCTGCACACAGAATTCGAAATAGGCAAGACTCGAATGGACAGTCCTCTATAGGAACGGTTTCACAGTGCCCTTCCCCCAGAGACCATATGAGTAGTAGCAAGTGGAGGCACCACAGAACAAAGCCCTATAAGCAGAATTCTGTGTGTGTGTGTGTGTGTGTGTGTGTGTGTGTGTGTGTGTGTGCGCACGCACAAGAGACAGCACTCTGTGTAACATATTTGCCCAGGAAAGATAGATACAGAGAGGATAGTAATCATTCTTTTCTCCTCATCTGTTCCTTTTCTCCCTCCCTCAGACTTACACAGCGACATATTTTACATGCTAGCCTCATGCCAGGCAGCTGTCAGGTGATACATCTTTCCCCTTGTTTTCAATTTTGTTTTATGCAGTAAACCAAAACCAAATTAATTGAACTTTAGTTGTTGTATTAAATCTAAATGCACATTTCAGTTGTCCACCACGAAAATGCAGCCAGATCAAACATCTTTTCTATAAACCATTTTGTGCTTGTGAAAACTAGGGGTCAGGAATTGCTTGTCATTTTAATACGTTTCTCTTTCTCTGGCTCGGGAGAGTGTGTTGGTTAGAACCAAAGCTGTAAACTAATGTTGTGCATATGAGTGGACAAATGTGAATGGGATGTGAAACTGGTCTGTGGCCTTTGGACATAATCCAGGAAAAGTGGGGAGCCAGTGCCCATCTCCAGAAGCTATTTTGGCTGAGAGATGCTGGCTTGGATTGCAAAGTCAACCTTTCAAACAAAAGCTTCCTGACTTGGGGGAGGCAGTGCAATTCAGCTGCCTTGACCTCTTCAGGGGTTGGCACTGAGAAGGAAAGTCATCAGCAGATGGCCCTCAGTTCAGAGTGAGGGTGGGAACACTCTAAGGGGGACTGGACCATCTCTTGTCTCCTCCATGGTAGGTGTCTGCACTGAAAGGAGGCTAAGTGTTTTGGAGATAGGACCCACTGAAGAGTTTTGACAGCTCCTTGTTGACTGGCATTGATTCAATGAATGTGGCCCAATAATAATCCATAAACCCTGTCTCTCATGCATTTATTTTGGGGGGATAACCAGGGCAAAGAGAGAGTTTTAGCCCTGCCTTTCTTCTGCTATGCAATTTTTTACAGTCTTTTTTTTTTTCTGTAGAAGATCATTCAAACATATGATCCCCACCCACAGTCAGTGATGGTGCCGTCCCAGGAATTACACTGTGCATGCCAGTCATTGTTTTTAATAGGACAAAGCCATAAATAACATTTATGAGGTTTTGCCCTTTGTGTGTGTGTGTGTCCATAAAGTGAGATAGTACTTTTGTGTTTCATTCATGTATAATCTCATCATTGTTGGGGATAAAAACACTTTTGTGGGCAAATGAGGGAAAGAGAATACAGGTGGCCTCTTTTATTGGCCCAAGTCTCCATGGGAGACTCTTCAGGAAAGCAAAAACGTGAGGAAAATAGGACACTCCTTTTTCTCAGCATTGCCGACAGAAATGATACAAACTGTGAAGCGCTTTCTTACAATGAAAAGAGCAGTGAACTTTGGGCCTGGGCCAGCAAAACATATGCACAATGTTCAATTGATTTCTATAAAAGAAAATTACAGTCCAATCCTATGTAAATTCCTTCATGGCGACAGTGAGGCTTCTACTGCATCCTGTGGGGGAATTACAGCTGCTGGAGGTCTCCCGGTGTAAGCCCCAATCACTGGCGCAAGTCCATGTTGCCTTGTGTCATCATATCAAGCCCTGGAAGGGGGATAGGATACGATATGTGCTGCTGCTGCTGATCTCTCCCATTCCCAGGCCCAATCCACCCACCCACTGGTGCACACAGCTCCTTGCACTTGAGCTGATGGGATGACACTGGCCTACCCACCAGCACCAACTGGTGCACTATGGCATGTTTGCAACAATCTTTGCCAGTGGAGCACACACTCTGCTGGTGCAGTAGGGGGCTAGAATTGTGCCATTGAGCACATAGGACAATCTCCCATTGACTTTGAAATGCTTGTCTTCCACTGGATTGTGGCCACTATTTAAAACATATATATACCCTGCCTCCTGCCTTTCCTCCCATAAAATGGTGCAATTTGAGGCAAGTAACAAAGGTTAAAATTACTAACAATAGCATAACTGGAAAAATGTCTGCAGCAGTTCCAAGTCGCACAGGGACCTTGGAAGTGAATGAACAAGGCTTTTTAGTTTGCATTTTGAGAGTGTAGTTCAAGATCAGATATGTAGTTGTTTATGTCTTGAATCCATGTACAAACGGGCACTCTAAAGGCTACTCAGAATGCCGACTGAAAGAGGTAAACAGAGGCTAATACTATCTGTAATCAAACTGGCACTTTTATTACAAATTTCTTTTGGTCAAAGACTTTGGACCCTGGTTACGCAACAGTCATGCAGAAATTAAGGACTTCCTGATGCCTGGAGCACTGCTAAGATTTATCGCACACGCATGCATGCAACATCCCTCGGCTTCAAAGCTGCTTTTGATTTTCCTTACTGATATAGAGCTGCTGATTTATGTTTGCGTGTCTTCCAGAATCAACCACTTTAATTTTCTTCATGCTGCTGTTCACGAGTCCCCAGTGTTGAAACTTCTTCATATCAAGATTCTTCTTGCACTGGTGTCATCATGCAATAAAGCGCATGTTTCTAAACCCATCCCAAATTGATTACATTGTGGCTTCAGAGCTTCCTGCCTTGCTCAACTTTCCCCAAGTTACATTATGTTCAGTTATCTCATCTTTAGAAGTTCCAGGTATCTGCAGGTCCAGCATCTTTGGAGGCTCACCTGTTGCCACAGAGCTTTAACCGATGCAGATTTTTTTATACAAGGAATGCACTAGAAACTTCCCCTATGCAGGAAGTTCAGGTGCATGTCCAGTGGGAAAAGATTAGCACATTGTGTTGTCTCAGAAATGTGCATAGGAAGTCAGTGCTATCTCACCAGGTTCTGTAGTCACCAAAGAGTCAAACTACATGACTAGAATTTTTTTTAAGAAACAGACTTTCTGGAAATATCAGTTCAGACAGCAGGGGGGTAATTGCATGTTTGAATTCTTTCCCACATTAAAACAAAATGGTAAAAAAATCCTACCACTTGGGAAAAAGTAGCATCTCAAGGAGAAGATGACTCTCAGAACTCCTGTCCGTGACATGAGTCAGTTTCTTCAGGTAGCTCTTCAAGTTCAGAAACATTCCAGCATGCAGTTCTCCACCTGTGTGGTTCACATATCATACCTCATGGGTGTCTCTTCTGCTTTAACTGAGAAATCCGCCTCATTCGAGGAACAATGCACTTGGGCATAATTATACATGCGATGCTGCTACTGGTGCGTGTAAATACAAAGCAGGCATCCAAAAATATATGAAGCTTAAACAAAAGGAATTATGAGATGCTAAAGGGCACCAGTCAATCCTCCTATTTTTCAAAACAGCCAAGAGATTGGGTGGGGGAGCACATTACAAGTTCAAACTACCAAGAAATTATGCTTGGCCAGTGATATTTGTCAAAGATCAGGATTTTCCATTTATTCTGTGTCACAGTGAACATGCCAAAATATCAGTTAATCAGGATTTGCACAAACAGTTCTGTGTAGCCTGAACATCAGCAGGGTAGTTCCATTTAACGCACATTTTTTTCTTGGAAGATAGTGTCTCCTCCTAGAAAAAAATGTATGTTAAATGAAACTACCCTGGTGATGTTTTAAGCAGGAGATATACGTGAGACATGTGCTTTGAAAGATATATGCTTGGACATGTTGTGTGAATAGATCAGTGGGTCTCTGCCAGGGAAAATCAGTATGGATAGTTTTGAACTGACATCTCAATTTGTTGAGAATTATCACCACAGTAATAAACCCTCTGGTCCTTCTGGACCGCACTGCTGTGCTGGCAGGCTCCTTGTCTGTGCTTGTTTGTGTCTCTGTGTGCTTTTTTTCCATGAAGTTTAAACCTTGGGATACTTAGGTCAGAATGGGAGCATCTACCATTAAATATGCCAGCCACCAACACACAAAACATCCATCCTTCGACAGCCTCTACATCACAACAGATATTTGATTACTATCAGTTTTCCTTCGCATCCATGCACCTATGCGGGAAGTGTGTGACAATATGACTTGTAATGTCCCTATTCACTTGGTGCATACGTATTTCAGATCACACCTGCACAGTAACTCACATATATACACTTGAATGTGTCTAGGCTTTATATATATGATCCGTATGGTGGAAAAAATTAGTGTGCAGATCATGCACAAGGCATCTACGTGCAAAGGTTGCTATGCCTCAAATGCCTAGAGATCAGACATGCTGGGGAAGCAGAATCAACAGATATGACCCTGCCACAAGAGCTACACAAACACAGTCCATATACTGGTACTCTACACAGGTTTCTGCATCTGTGCTTGTACTGACATGTTGGATTCCATGGTAGTAGACAAGACATTGCAATGTGCCTTTTAGCCTCTGTTTTGTAATGTTTTCAAATTTTCCACTTAGAGCCCAATCCTAGGCATGTCTACTCAGAAGTAAGTTCCATAATAGTCAATGGGGCTTACTCCCATGAAAGTGAGGGTAGGATTGCAGTCTTAATTTCACATTCTTGCTAGAGCTGAATACTACTTAGAATGGACTTTTAAAGACAAATTCGTAGGTCCTCTTTGGTCAAAACATTTGAAAAATGTTGAAGAAAAAAAAGGAAGTTTGATAAGACTAAGCCAGAGGTTCCCAAATTCACCTGGGCTGTTGTGCCTTTCGTATTCACAGGGACACTGCACAACACAGGGTGACCTCTTCTTCCTGACTCACTGGGCCAACATAGCATGAAATTTTGCATGAGTAGCACAAGGACTTGCAACAATAGCACAATATCTTGTGAGATCTCACACTATTCATGCAAGATCTCATGCTGTTTTCACATGATTTTGCAAAATGTTTGCCTGGTGAACTGGGAAGAAGAGGCCACTCCCATGTGTGCGCTGCAGTGCCTTCGGGGTGCTGCGGTGTATACTTTGGGAATCGCTGAACTAAGGTTTTCTTTTTTTATTTACCCAGTCAACAATATACAGTATATGCTTTTCATTGCAACGCATCTCAAGTGAAATAAGAACAGCCCCACTGGATCAGGCCATAGGCCCATCTAGTCCAGCTTCCTGTATCTCACAGTGGCCCACCAAATGCCCCAGGGAGCACACCAGAAAACAAGAGACCTCATCCTGGTGCCCTCCCTTGCATCTGGCATTCTGACATTGCCCACTTCTAAAATCAAGAGGTTGCACATACACATCATGGCTTGTAACCCATAATGGATTTTTCCTCCAGAAACTTTTCTAATCCCCTTTTAAAGGCATCCAGGCCAGATGCCATCACCACATCCTGTGGCAAGGAGTTCCACAGACCAACCACATGCTGAGTAAAGAAATATTTTCTTTTGTCTGTTCTAACTCTCCCAACACTCAGTTTTAGTGGATGTCCCCTGGTTCTGGTGTTATGTGAGAGTGTAAAGAGCATCTCCTTATCCACTCTGTCCATCCCCTGCATAATTTTGTATGTCTCAATCATGTCCCCCCTCAGGTGTCCCTTTTCTAGGCTGAAGAGGCCCAAACGCCGTAGCCTTTCCTCATAAGGAAGGTTCCCCAGCCCAGTAATCATCTTAGCCACTCTCTTTTGCACCTTTTTCATTTCCACTATGTCTTTTTTGAGATGCGCGACCAGAACTGGACGCAATATTCCAGGTGTGGCCTTACCATCGATTTGTACAACGGCATTATAATATTAGCCATTTTGTTCTCAATACCTTTTCTAATGATCCCAAGCATAGAATTGGCCTTCTTTACTGCTGCCGCACACTAGGTCAACACTTTCATCGACCTGTCCACCACCACCCCAAGATCTCTCTCCTGATCTGTCACAGACAGCTCAGAACCCATCAGCCTATATGTGAAGTTTTGATTTTTTGCCCCAATGTGCATGACTTCACACTTACTTACATTGAAATGCATCTGTCATTTTGCAGCCCATTCTGGCAGTCTGGAGAGATCCTTCTGGAGCTCCTCACAATCACTTCTGGTCTTCACCACTTGGAAAAGTTTGGTGTTATCTGCAAACTTTGCCACCTCACTGCTCAACCCTATCACCAGGTCGTTTATGAAGAGGTTGAAAGCACCGGTCCCAGGACAGATCCTTGGGGCACACCACTTTTCACTTCTCTCCATTGTGAAAATTGCACATTGACACCCACTCTCTGTTTCCTAGTCTTCAACCAGTTCTCAATCCATGAGAGGACCTGTCCTCTAATTCCCTGACTGTGGAGTTTTTTCAGTAGCCTTTGGTGAGGAACCGTGTCGAACGCCTTCTGAAAGTCCAGATATATAATATCTACGGGTTTTCCCGCATCCACATGACTGTTGACCTTTTCAAAGAATTCTATAAGGTTCGTGAGGCAAGACTTACCCTTACAGAAGCCATGCTGATTTTCCCTCAGCAAGGCCTGTTCGTCTATTTGTTTTGAGATTCTATCTTTGATGAGGCATTCCACCATCTTACCCGGTATAGATGTTAGGCTGACCGGCCTATAGTTTCCCAGGTCCCCCCTCTTTCCCTTTTTAAAGATCGGTGTGACATTTGCTATCCTCCAATCTTCTGGCACCGTGGCCGTTTTGAGGGACAAGTTGTATATTCATTCTTCAATTCCTTAATAACTCTTGGGTGGATGCCATCCACCTAATGAAGGATGAATAATGGATGAACTACAATGAATAGTAGTTCAATCTGATCTAGTTCCAGATACAAGCAAGTATTTTCTCCTTGCAAGCCAGTCACAATGTGCTCATGTTTGGATCAGTGCATTAAGGTATTCCCCTAGTGAGGCCACCATAATAGGTTGTGAAAGGAAAACAGTTGTAAAAGCACAAATGGATTCCCCAGCTGACATTGCGAGTCAGTGTTTTAGTTTATAAAGTGAGATTGTATCCAGGAGGATGAATGTCTGCCATGCATTTACATGCATCAAACTGGTTTCCTGACTAAGAGGATATCCTACTGGCCAAAAAACGATGGGGTGTTAGATAAATGCTACTGGGGCATTCCTTCAATAATGCACTTTTACCCCCTCAGTCTTCAGCAGCAACAATATGTTGCTTGCAGGATCTCATTCTCGTGTAAGAAAAAGAAAAAAAAAGATGCATTGTTCTAAAGCAGGAACATCTGCTGAAGATTGTTACGATTTGTTGGCTAGCTGTCTGAAGTGCTTTCAGATAAAACTGTTGCTCCTAGCAATGAGACATGGGCTATCAAGCCAGCTGAGTTCATTACTGAACTCCCAGATTCTGGCAAAAGAAATGATCCATAAATTAGTAAATACCTTGACTCCATCCATCTGAATTTACATCCTTTTGTCATATATTTGTAGCATGTCTACTTGCTCCCAAATAATGCTCCTCTTAATACCATCCATTGCTTAGGAATCAACTTTACAGACAGTCTCTCTTTCTTTGCACACGTTTGATTTGTGCTGTCTCTTGTTTTGTCAACAGATATGCAAAATCCATGAGACAATTTCTCCTTTTACAGATGTTTTATCTTGTTTTGTAAATTATGTTTGTTATGTTTTTACATACATATTATGTTATGTTTTTAACATTTGTTGTAAGCCACCTTGGGTCCCTCCAGGGAGAACAGCAAAGTAATAATAATAATAATAATAATAATAATAATAATAATAATAATAATAATAATAATAATAATAATAATAATAGTGTTGGTTCTGGAACAGAGTGTCCTCTCCAGTGCGTGAAGCCTGGGTAAAGTATGGAGGATAGGCTGTTACCCATGCAGCAAATCCCCCCCCTCCATGTCGCTGAAATGGTCCAATGGAAAGGCAGAGGCCAATACGGTTGGTTCCAGCAGCGTCGCAGGAGTTGCCAGAACATGACTGTGTTCACCCGTGAACTGCCTCAGGGACTCCGGCTCCGGATTTTGCCTCGAGGTTGACTCCTGAAGCCTTTTCCGTAACTGGATGCAGCCACAAGGCAGTGGAGGTTTGGGATCAGAGTTTTCCTTCTCTCAGATGAGCTGCCTTCCCAGGCTGACGAGGGGGTAAAAATAATAATAATAATGCCTCTGTCCAGGCCCACAGTCCTCTGACAATTAAATCAACATCTTTACTACAAAAAGCCCAGGCTATTTCACTCTTTCAAACATGAGCTTTCTCACAGAAAAAAACAGAAGTGCCATCTATTCCATTATGACAAATAAATGTCACCGTATTTCAGCATTCTGAGCGATATGAAATAGGACACTGGTGCAATGACAGCTCCACCAGTGGTGCCGAAGCCCACCTCCAGCCCTGCCAGAAAATGCACCCTGGCTGCTGGCTCTATGCTATGACTGTGTACCCTTCCCACCACTGGAACTCCACCCAGCATAAACTCCAAAACAAGGCAGGGAAGAGGGAAGTGAATGGGAAGGAACCAGTGGCCACCATATCTTAAACCCATCTAAATGGGAAACATGCCCCAAATGTCAGTGCCACATTAAAATAGCATCTGAGCTGGTGTACAAACCAAGAAACTCATAGAACCCCATAGAATCCCATAGAATTCTATGAATTCCCATAGAACCCCCATAGAATCCCACCAAGCCCTCTGCCCCTCTTGCTCTCCTATAGCTGAGCATACGATGCAGACTACATGTTGCAGTCAGTGGCAGCACATTCACCCCAGTAGTAGTAGTAACCCCTGTCAGAAAGGGCAGACCGAAAATGAGAGGGAATGCAGCAGGAGATTATGCCTTTTGGCTTCTGGTCATGCGCTTAGAGAATACACTTGGGAACAGTGATAATGAGGGCTATGGAGAAAGGACTTTGCACATAAAGGAACACTTTACACAAACAGTCTGCTGCCCTCACATTTCTGGCAAGATACCTTGTTAACAGTTGTCTTCTCAGGATCCTCGTAACAGATTCTCTGCCCTAGGAGAACTCGGCACACAAACATCCAACTACTAGACCATCCATTCTACCACATCAACTGGAGGAGAATGGATAATATATCCTACATAGGTAAGGAAGGGGGAAGAGGGATGCTGCATAACTGGCTCATGTCTCTATCCCCTTCACTATTATCAATTGCCTTCATGCCACATTCAATGTTGCCTAACCACCCCTTCTTTCTGCAACCACTAAAACACAGAAAGAGTGCTTGCTTTCTCTTGGTGAATGTCAGGTATTCCAACAACTGGCCAAACATTCATCTGGTGCCTTTGTGTTTTTAAGGACTGCAGAATTGCTGCAGGGCTGAACAGTCATTACCCATAAAATGTGGCAGACCTATACTTTTGGGTAGTTTGAATTGTTATGGGGGCCCCTTCTCAACCAGCAATGTGGTCTGGGTAACATTAGCCAGAGCAGAACAATCAACTTACCGCAACACTCCACCTTTACAACATCTGTGCCACTGACTTTCAAACTTTGGAATTGTTGAAATATAGTCAGCAAAAAATTAATCAATTTGATAAATTGATTGAAAACCATTCAGTGCCGCATGGCCACTGGCGCAAGTGATAACCAGCCAGGTCTATACACCAGCAACCAGAAAATGCTTACTAAGTATTATATAAAGTAGGTTTAAATAAGGTAGGTTTAAATCCTGTTGGATTTCCATTTGAAGAAACCATCTATTCATTTGTTCCTTTAAAAAAAAAAATCAAATGTGTACAATACAGAACACCAAATTATAATCAATACGTGTATCCATATAAGTCATGTTGTTTTTATTTATCATTTGTTGTTACATGAAACATAAAATACATATACTTTATGTTAAATAAAACATTAAAAACTTATGTTGTTTTTATTTGACATTTTTGAATTTTTTTTTTTAGGTTTTATTTTATATTTGTTAACAGTATTTAACATTTTATTTATTCCGTTCTATGACCACTGGCTGAGTTTCTGTGATGTCATGGAACATTCACAAACATTCTGACCACCAAGGGAAAGGGGTTAGCCAGAATTCTGACAGCAGAATATCCATCTAGGAAGTAAGGTACCAGCTGGGCCAGAGAGAAATCTCACACAGGGTTTTATGCTATTCGCCAAGAAATGTGTGCAGTTGATGGGCCAGAAGGATGTCAGGGTTCAATTTCACAAACTGACTTGAAAAATAGGTAGTGTAGGTCCCTAGTTGTTCTTTAACTGAAACAGTAATATATTATATTCAAAGGTTTGGCATTTTGGGTAACTGTTTACATTTCTAAATAAGAGCCCTTCATAGGGAAAATATTCTTTACCACCCCAAATGACCTCAGTATTATGTCTAATGTTTAGCTCAAAGAGGACTTCCATTTTAAAATACATATTTCCAAATTAACGCCTTCACTTTAGATTGATGATGTCTTGGGCCCATTCAAGTATTAGATTACTATCCCTTGAAAGTTAATTAGTAATTTCCAAGAGGAAAACCAAGAATCTGCCGCCAGAAACAAATGATACGATGGAGAGAACATTGGAGCGACATATTTTGGAATGCTCTCCTGAAGTTGCATGCATGCGAGGTGTCTGCCTAGATAGTGGGGAGTCCATTTGGAGTGGAGTGGGGGATAAATCCATCCATATACGATTTAACCAGGTATACATTTCATGGGCTTTGACAGAGAATGTTACAAAAGAGTGTTACAGTAGAGATGGATTTGGTATTGTAAATATTTGCCCATCTATGGATAGAATGTCATAACTAAAGTTGTCCTGGGTTTTTTTCTCCAATGTAGAGAAAGGACAACTGGACAGCAAACTTTAGTCTCACTTTATAACCCTGGGCAGTTATGTTCCAAAACTACAAGCAGTAAAGGCTACAAATGCCACTTTTCCACACACCCTTTGCCTCTTGGTTGGTAACTTGAGGGGCAGACTTTGCCCTAGGACCTCCAGTTGCTAATCTCCTCTTTAGGACATGCAAATAGTACAATCTTCATTTAACCTTCTTATTCCTAAGGATGGAAAAGCTAGGAATGGAAATATACATGCAATGGATGCAGATGCATGTCCCATTTAAATCATGGTCTATACATGGACAATATCTGCACTCACATGTGCATCCAAGCCATGGTTCCTGATCTAGTAAGTGACGGTATGTTCAGCCAAGCTCCCTGTTCTGAGCTTTGCCTAGAGATCCTATGCCCACTTTAAGGCTAATCAGTTCCCCCAGCTTGACTACAGCTAAGTACCAGCAGGAAGAAGACCAGCAGGTACCTTGCCTGTAAGTCTGCAAGGTCCCAGCTCTCCAAGCAGCAATCCTTCCAGGTAAGCAGCAACACCTCAGCTTTCTACCACTCAGCAGTCTCTGTTGGATTAGTCGTTTGTGAGTTCGTAGGTCAGCGCACCAGTTCGCAGTTCATCCTCCAGTCCGTCCGTCAGAGTGCCAGTTCGTTGTTCACTTGCCAGTCCGTGAATCAGTGTGCCAGAAAATCAGTCCCATAAGTAGAGCCATGAGTCAATCTGTAAGCCGGTAGGTCAGTTTAGCCAAAAAGTCAGTCCATTTTGCCAATAAGTCTCGTCTCGTCTCGTCTCGTCTCGTCTCGTCTCGTCTCGTCTCGTCTCCTCTCACTCTACCTACAACCCACAAACTCTCTCTGCATCAGGTACTCCTTATATCCTGTAATGGCCTGACTGCCTATAGTGGTTGCAGCTGTGCAGCACACCCTCTGCTGAATGCCAAGGTCTTAACCCTTAAAGGGGCAACTGCTACCACCACATCCTGTCTTCCCACCATATCTTCCACAATTTCAATACACAGTAAGACAGAAGTCTCCAGCTGTCTTCTTAACAGGATTAGAGTCTTCTGTCTTGCCATGTTGTGCTCTTGGTTTTATTGTCTACCAGCATAGTGCAGCATGACAAAGAGTTGTCTAGCTGCTCCAGTAATTGGCCAGTTCCCAGTTCAGAGTGGCATCAATCCAAATGCTTAATTCATCCCTGAGTAACATTGGCCAGTAGCAAGAACCTATACGTTTTGTGTTGTTATGAAGTCATCATACTAGCTGCGTGAGCCCTGATTGGCTAGGATCATGTAGCCACCAGAACAATTTTTTTAATGGCATCAAAGCAGTTGATGGCTGGGTCAGCAAACGAAAATGAAAAGGCCACCCACCAAGATCAGCAGGAGGTGAAGAATACACGGATCCCAAAGTTCCTTTATTACACCAAAAATATTCAAACTCCTTCCTTAATTTAGCCCTAAGCAGTCGATAGTAGCATCTCAGTAAGATACTGATCTGCAAGTCCTTTAATGTGAATGCCTTGTAGAAAGAAACCCCCTTTGATTCTGTAGCTTATTGGAAACTATACGACTACACAACTATACAACTATTCAAAAGAGCTTTATAGAAGGGGATGGTTGAGCAGGTAGCAAAATGAGCTTGAGAACTTTTAGCTGACAGGATCAATTGATGGCCGCCATTGTTGTCCATTGAATAATGTGCATATGTGGGTTTTATAGCTTTTTCCCTTCATGTGGCTGGAGATCCTGATAAGCATGGATTTACAGACTGGAAAACTAAATAAATAAGCAGAATGCTCTTTCAAGCCTTCCTTTGTTAGTACTGAGCTGGCCTTTAATCTTCTTCCATGTGGCATCAATCAATTCAGCCTGGAAACGTCTGAGTTATCTGAAAGACAATCTCAATACAAAATTATTTTGTTTAAAGCGGACAGAGAGCAACAAAACACAGCGAAGTTCCAACCTGAAATATTGGGACTGGTCCTAATAATACAACTTTGCACTCAAGAAAAAAGTTGGCACCGGGTAAAGAGAGAGAGAGAGAGAGAGAGAGAGAGAGAGAGAGAGAGAGAGAGACTAGTGTACTGTATACTCCTCTCTTTTCAGAGGACAATCGATCTACAAGCAAATGAACATCAGAAAAGAGATAGTGGTTGTGTGGAGCACTGAGGCATTTTAGGCTAGTAGTTTCTAACATTTTCAGAGAGCTGAGATAATTATTCCCCAAATGTTCACCAAAAACAACATTTGAAGTAAATTGGAGTTTGCCTTCTAAGGCAAGAAAATTCTCAAACAGGTTCTGCACACTTCTATAACTCCTCCACCATCCAAAGTGTTCAATATGCGCATGGAGGTTCTCCCTCAGGAATAATATCTCCTTGACCACTGCAAACCCCTTCCACCCACCTAGTCAATTCCCTTCCCTTCCACTGATCCCCTCCTCCCTCTGCCATCACATTTGCAAGCTGTTAGAAGTATAAAAGGAAGAGAGGGAGGTCTCCACCACTTCTCTGATGCCTGGCACATTGCTATGCAAATAGTTTTCAAAGGGTAACATGTCAGGCAAAAGAGAACTAAATGGTGGAAGTGGAGGGGGGATGAGTAATTCTTCTCTTGTTTGGATTAAATTAGGGGATCACAATGCTCACCTCTGACTTGCAGTGAGCATTATAAGTGCCTATCAAATTTCCAAGCCAAGAAGTATGAGCCTCTTCCCACTATCTCTTTTTAGTTGACATCCTTCAGTCTTGGAAGACCACAGTATCGTGCTCTGGATGGTGGTTCTGGAACAGAGTGTCCTCTTCAGTGTGCGAAGCCTGGGTAAAGTAGATATGGAGGATTGTTTCCCATGCAGCAAATCCCCCTCTCCTTGTCGCTGAAATGGTCCAATGGAAAGGCAGAAGCCAATACGGTTGGTTCCAGCGGTGTCGCAGGAGTTGCCAGAATGTGACTGTGTTCAACCACGAACTGCCTCAGGGACTCCGGCTCTGAATTTTGCCTCGAGGTCGACTCCTGAAGCCTTTTCCATAACTGGATGTAGCCGCAAGGCAGCGGAGGTTTGGGATCAGAGTTTTCCTTCTCTCAGATGAGCTGCCTTCCCAGGCTGACGAGTCCCATCTACCCGTTGGCTGTTCAGTTGCCTCTTACAACAAGTACACTGTCTCTATCTCTAGCTTGGTGTATAATTCACAGTCCGATCCTAGCCCCTGTCAGTCCATAGCATGCAGCTGCACTGTTGGAACCTGCTAAGGGGGTGGTTGGGTGACCAGAAGGCAAAATGGATGTAAGTTTTAAAAAAAGTTTTTACTCACTTCCACATAAGCCTTCTAGCTGCCTATAGGTCTCCATAGACCATGCCAGTTATGGGGCTGGAGTAAGTCTGAGGAGAGGAAAGAGGTGGGACAGACTGAGAAAGAGGGGATAAGATTGTGGAGCAAGTTGCTGCTGCTGAGATCCACCCTCCTCCCTTCCCTGAACCACCCCCTGCTCTCCACTCCCACAGCATGCCCTCCACTGCCAACCTAACGGAGTCAGAGCAGTCCGGGTTCCAAGCCAGTGGGGAGTAGAGCTGCCGTCACTTTACAGGGGTGGCTGTGACTGGCCCAGCAGCGGTGCGATTTTCGTGCTTTTGCTGGACCTTTTCCAACAGCATATTGGGAGATATCCTAAAAGCTTATAGGATTGGGCTGTTTGTTTTTGGATACAATGCAAGACATAAAGATGGGATTGGCCTTCAGCAGTGTCACATTAATCTCTGCTTGCTTCAGAAACATTGGAGTGCATTTTGCATAGAGTTCTACTGACAAGGGCTACTTATGGTTAGTAAGCATTTGAAGAATCTGTTTATCTATTTCAGTAGGAGGAGGAGGAGGAAGTCCCTGGACAAGGATGAACTTGGTGCATTCAGAATAGGTTCCAGATGTAACCTCTTTATTTGTAAACGATTTTCATCAATTAAAAAAAAAAGGAAAGGAAGAAGTCAGTGTGTGGTAATCTGAAAAAGATAAGGAAAATGTTCCACAACAGCCTTGGCTGAGGGAGTTGGATTTATTTCATGAACTACATTTTTTGTCACCGTGCATGTGCTGCATATTGCTCAAGGGAAGGACCCCCCCCCCCCAAAACACACACCATGAGTATGTTCAGCTCAAGAAACTATGAGGGCTTTCTGTCAAATAACATGTGTGGACAATAAATCCAGCTGCCAAATAGAAGCTTTCTAGGAAATTGGATTTTTTTTTTCAGTGACAGTATTCTAGAAAAATGTGTTTTATCCCATAAATCTTTTTTGTAAATGTCATCAGTTATTTTGATTTCCCTCAGGTTACCACAACATATTTTGCTGCCCTTGTAGATTAATTTCCAACAGAGATTTTAAGTTAGGTTTTTGTTATGACTTAATGTTCCCTGGACATAGTCCGAAGGCACGTGATCTAGTAATGTTGGTGAAGCTCTCTGGGACAGGTCAATGACCGGAATGGAGGCTGCTTGGAGTCCTAGACCGTCTTCGGTTTCATTGTGAAACAAAGCTGGGGATATAAGTGCAGGACATATGCCGAGTCTATGTAAAGATTTTGACATCAAACAGTTTAGAAGACCATGCATATGGGGAGAAAGATTAAAACTTGTAGCAATTAGAGTACAAAGGGTCGCTTTGTTGCTTCATGACGCCTATCCAGGATCGGGCTGCCAGCCAAAGCGCATTGCAACAGCAGAACATATTTTTGCTGTCCCAAAATGACCACCGACAAGGTGTGGAGGACTCCATCAGCAACCATTTTGAGAGCACTGCCACAAGAGCACTGTTGCCAGTTCCTGCCGCGCCCACCGGAGCAGGTAAGGCAGCAGGGGAGGCAGGGGAGGGGGCAAAACTGGGTGGTAAGGGGGGAGGAACAGGGGCAGGAAGCTGCAGGAGGGGGTGGATCCAGTGACAATGATGCACGCTGGATCCTATTTCTCCTCAAACTTTCTTTCTTTCTTCTCCTCAAACCTGTGCCAGCTACAGGACTGGTGCAGGTCTGAGGAGACCCAAAACAGAGCGGGAGGCGTATGGAAGGGGATAAGGGAAATCATTCTCTTTCCTCTTCCAAAGCTTCCTGATCTCCCCCACTGGATACATTGTTCTTTTCTGGTGTGCCTACATTGATGTGGGGGGGGGGGAAATAGGATTGGACCCCAGGGCCGCTTCTCATGCTGAGCTTTTTCAATGTGATTCTGTCTTCAGATAATTTCACTGCAAGCACTGTCAGTACAATGGTACCCTTCCCGTCATAACTGGGCTGAATGCAGGAGCTTATGTGAGAGATAAAGGTCTGCTGAAAAAAGCACCCCTGCATCAATCTCTTCCCATCTGAACAGTCACACTCACTGCATGCCTTGATATCAAGATGCATCCTCTCCTGCCCTCACTCCACATTATTGGCTACTATTGGCAGGGATGGGAAAACACACAGCTAGACGGGGGGGTGGGCGCAATCCTAACCCCTTATGTCAGTGCTTTCCAGCACTGATATAAGGGCAATGCAGCTCTGAGGTAAGGAAACAAACATTCCCTTATTTTGAGGAGGCCTCCGTGAGTGACACCCAACTGCAGGATGCAGCACACGTCCCATTGGCATCGCTATGCCAGTGCTGGAAAGTACTGACATAAGGAGTTAGGATTGCACCCTAACTTCCCTTACACTGAGACAGATCAGATCATCCCCAGCTGGCACAGGTTCTCCAGGGTTTCAAAGCAAGCTCATTTCCTATCCTCTTTGGGATTTAACCGGGAACGTTCTGGATGAAAGCAGCTGCTCTACCTCTGAACTACAGCCCCCTCTTCTGCTACCTCAATCAATATGGGGTTAAATGTTGCTACATATTATTTATAGAAAGTCACAGAGTGATCTCTTTCAGTCCCCTCATCTCCTGCAACATGCAGTGCTGCTCTTCGTGATGATATATATCCAGTCTGGTATTGGAGCCCTTCTGAAAATTATTATTGCTGGGGGAATTTCAGTTATTATCACGGAGACATTGCTTCTTGCAGTCATGTTTGATGGTTCAGCATCTTATCTGTCATTAAGCTTTCCTCTAAAGCTGCTTAGGAAATGGAGGTGGGGGTCCTCCTCATTTCATCCTAACAGCAACCCAACAGTTTAACTGAAGATAATGACTGACCAAGGGCTACCTGATGAAGCTCATGGCTGATGGGGGATTTGAGCCAAAGTTCTCCAGTCGACCCAGAAACCTCTGGCTACTGTTGCCTACT
The DNA here is from genome assembly GCF_035046505.1 of Tiliqua scincoides. Lineage (NCBI taxonomy): Eukaryota > Metazoa > Chordata > Lepidosauria > Squamata > Scincidae > Tiliqua > Tiliqua scincoides. The sequence continues at coordinate 65,245,269 of NC_089825.1, read as the reverse complement.
GGCTCTTCACAAGGTTTTTTCTAACTCAGTGCACTTTAGATCTGATCAGTGTTGGGAATTAGGGCTTCGGAAGATATTTCAGGAAGCTCTGCAGCCGCATGAGAAATGCCATCTAGGTACTGGTGCAGCAGCTGTCCTGTTTCTTGATATAGCCATGCTTGTCACCTTCATAATTGCAACTCTGCAAAACTTAAGCTACCTGAAATTGTCCTGGCCTGAAATTATTCTGCACATACTACCTTGCTGCCTGCAGGTTGCCCCTCCGAGCCTGCCTTCTCCCATGGGGGTAGGTATACATTGCAGAAGGACTGGCGGTCTCATCCTAGATGGCTCCAGGCAGGAAAGGACAAGCATAATGTCAGGTGAGCTATCAGCCTTGCCTCTTCCTGACCATGTCTTCCCCTCTCAGTCCATCTTCTCTTTCTGCTCCTTCTGGGTAAAATTAGCAAAGCGCTTGAGAAAGACCAGAAGGTTCCTGTCCCAGACATCTGTCTGCAAGAAGCTTTGCTAATTTTCACCAGCTGGAGCGTGAAGAGGGCGCGGTGCAGGCAGAAGCAAGTGAAAGATGGAGTGAATGAGTGGCTGGGAACTTGTCTGCTTTTCAGTCCAGTTTAACAGTGAAGCGAAGGGGTGGGTGGGTTTGCAGCTCATTCACAGTGCATCTGGATATTTATTAAGGTGATTGACATCCTGCTTGCTCCCATTACATTCTATAAAATGTAAAATCTACCAATTAAATTCATATTAAAAACAGCATTAAAAAAACCAGCTGTGGGAGATACAGCTAGAGAAAACGGTGCATAAAAACCCAAAACATTCTAAAAGAGCTTGACAAATAAGAAGGCTTTTGTCCGATACTGAGAAGCCAGCAGAGTCAGCACCAGGGAAACCTCCCTGGATAGTACATTCCAAAGTCAGCACACCACAGCCCAGAAAGTGTGGAGCCTTGCAACACAAGGCTTGAGGCAGATCTTAACCTGGTTCATGTGGGTGCAGAAGGTCTTCAAGGTATGTCAATTCCATTAAAAGTGAAATATTAACATCTTGAATTGGACGTAGAAACAGACCAGGAGCCAGTGCTGGTGAGATGTACTTTGTATACCTAGCCCCAATTAGTAGCCAGGCTGCATTATTTTCTCCTCAACTTTCCCCAGGGGTGGTCCACTTACAATACATTGCAGTCATCCAAATGGGATGTGGCTAGGACAGAGGCCAGACAAGCAAGCTCTCTTTGTATGTTTTGTTTCAGCCCAATCATATTTGCCAGTTATGCTGCTAGAACAAGAATTCCAGTGGCATAACACGCTTCCAGGCAGTTGCAAATGCAACACACCAGAGCGCATAGGCCACCCACTATCAGAAGCGGCAAGTGGCTGGTTCCACACAGCGATGGACACAGATGCTCGCCACCCCATGTAGGACTACACAGGGGGCAGGAGGGAGGCAGGGAGAAGGTGGAATGGGGTGGGTGGAACGGGGTAGAGGGGAGGGTGGATCAGGACGAGGAAGGGGGCAGGTTCGGCAGCAGCAGTGTCTGCCGAATCCTCACTCCATTACTGGAACTGATCCACCTTCTTGGACCCCCTGGACTTGCACCAGCTATGTAGCTGGTGAAGGTTTGAATAGACCCACCAGGCTGACAAGGGTCTTTCCCAGGGCAAGGGATCAAATATTCCCTCACTCTGAGGAGGCCCCCAGAGGCCAAAACTCCCCTGCAGGATGCAGCGGATGCCACGTTGGCACTGTTGTGTCATCAGGCGGGGAGTTGGGTAGGATTGGGTTGGATTGGTTGGGTAGGATTGACAGTAGATATAGTCAATCCCTGATTAGGTTATGACCAGTGATGTCACAGTCCACCAGATGTTTGGACTGGGGTTTTTCAGTGCTTACTAGTTTGAACCCTACCCAAAAGTTTAAGAACTAGTGAGATATCACATTATAATGGCCAACATCCCTAGTAGTGTGGCTTATTACTATAGTTATCTTTTATATACCTATACTGGCCTTGGGGATTGGACCTAGTGCACCTATGACAATCGGGATGGTTGTTTTCTTTCCCCAAAGATGCTGTATTTCAGTTTCCAATACTTTACATGTTATTATCTTTTCCAATTGTTTCTCCTTGATTCAATTATCTCCTGGAATATGTTGTTGTGTTTCATACATAAATGCTTTTTTATATAACACTCAAAATTGCCCACTTATAGTGCAGTTCTTTCTAATGATATCTGACCATCTTGTATTTTAAAAGGAATGAACCCTCTGGGGAAAAGGAACCCTGGGGGGGGGGGGAGAAATTGTAGGTTGCAATAAAGAATATTTCTCTTCTCATGAAATGCATCTGTTGTTGCTGATAATATTGGACATGGTTTGACATGGTTGCGATCAGACCCTTCATTTCTTTAAGGAGTAAAAGAAGATGACAAAATCCCAGTGATATTATTATGCTCTGCAGGGAAACTACATTAACTACCTACTTGTCATTACTGAAAAAGCCACAATAAAGAGCTCCCTGGCATTATTTTCATTTGGAATACCACAAAAATGCTCTTCCTTGTGGTATTTGGGTTTCTATGACAGTAGCCAGAAGACTCAGACGTTCGGACCAAAAGTGGTTTTTCCATTCTCGCTGATAAGTCACCAGGGGCTTTTGCAAGTGATAGAAGCATCTAACCAGCATTGCTCACATGTCAATGCACTGGAGCGATTTCTCGTCTGTTCTCTGTCTGGTCCACCTCTGCAGAAATTCTATCCTGTGTACTACTTTTCAACTCGGCATAAGAATGTTTTGCCCCTCCCCTCCTTCTGCTGTCCTTCACCACTATCAAACTTAAGACTGACACAACCTTCATTTAAGTCATCCTGTAAAGAGTGGGGTCAGGTTGAGTGCTTGGATAGACAGATTTTGATTTTAATTTATTAGCCATCATCCTGAGACTTGAAGTCTGTGGGACACAATGCATCATTTGCACATTACATTTGGCATCCTTACAAAGTGTTGTGGCAAACTTTCCCAGGCATGTGCTCACCCAGACTAATAGAAATTAATATAAAAGTGTCTCGCTGTGTGTTAGAGACCTGTAACTCAAGCTGTCAAGGACTACAGTTCATTTGATCAGTTGCATGGTGTAATCCTCAGTAGGGAGGTATTTGTGTAATATTTATACACAGACACATACACACAGAAACTTCTACATGAGTCTAGAGAAAAAAAAACTATAGGAAATAGGGGAGTTAAATGCAAAAGGTATTGTCTTGTGATAACCTTACAAGCATATAAGATAAGCATGGTGACAATACACAATGGCAGTAATTGATGATAACTGCACATAACACCTCCAACAGTTTCGGGATCCCGTGGTTTTGCTTATCTTGATATCAGTGTGCTTATTCATTTTTTTGGATTGAAGTAAAAAGGCTTCCTTTTAACTGCTGAGGGTTTTGACTCATGAAGAAATACGAACAATGCAAAATTTCTTTTGTTTGGGCACAAGCCTGACAAAGTTAAATATTTAATGCTGAACAGACAGTTGAAATCCTGCTACCTTACTAACTGGACAAATCCTCCTACTATCCTACTATCTTGGACAAAGAGGCACTTTTTCAAGTCTGCTTCTCTTATATGTAGCAGGGGGCAAATAACTCTCCTTCCTCATCCCAGCACCATGTTTTAGAATCAACTGCCAGAACAAGCTAGAGAAGTGGTTCCCAAATTTTTTAACTCTGGGACCCACTTTTAAAAACAACACTCTGTCAGGTTCCACCTAGTTTTACAAGACTTAAAATTTCACTTTACTACCTGCTCAAGCCTCTGTTTTTATCCTTTTTACTATGGTGGGTTGGGGGGACTGCCTTCTGGAGCTTTTTTAAAACTTCACATTAATTAGATCAGGACCATTCTGGTGACCTCGGATTCCCTTTGCCTGGCCTTCAATAAGGGCCAAGGTACATTCACCTACTCATGAGTAAACACATACTTGTGGCTCCGTTTCACTTTCCATAGGGCTCAATACATTTTCCTTGTGACTTTCGGTGGGAGGGAGGGACTTCCTTCTCGAGAATACATTGGGGCCTGCATTCACATATCAGAACCATTCTGGTGGTGTTGCCTTCCCCCTGGCCTGCCCTTCAAAGTGTATTGTGGTATGTTTGCCTACTCATGAGTAAACACACAGTAAACACACAGATGCTCCATTTTTGTTTCCATAGGTCCCAACATATTTTCCTTATCACCTATCAAACTGTCAGTCTTGCAACTCACCAAAAATCAGGTCCCAACCCACTGGTGGGTACTGAGTCAGTATGGGAAGCACTGAGCTAGAGTAATCTTTGCAGAAATACAGAAGAGATTGTGGAAGGGACAACCATAATTCAAATTTATTACCTCCTGATATTCCCCCCCCCCCCTCAGAAAAATGTCAGGGCCAAAGACCATCCTTTTATCAGCCTTGAGCACAAGTTACAGAGTCTCTCCCAGCAACGAAGTTCTTCTTGTGTTCCCAGACAACGCTTACCTACAGGGTCTAATGGGGGACAGTGAAAAGCTTTGGGATACATTTATGCACATCCACTTGATCGATCCTTTCTTGATTCCTCTGCTGGTGACAAAGAGTTTAATAAAAGAATCCAGGTGGCTCAAAAAAGTAGCCAAGCCACATGCTACAGGGGAAGGAAACACATCTCCCCAAACACTGGCCAATCTGATCAAACTGAACATTCCTTTCCCCTCCAGCTCTGGTGGTCGGTTAGACCCTGAGCAGGCAACAAAACCCATCACTGTCTAAGACCCTTGGCACCAAGTCCATTCTTCATCCTAATGCATAATTGCAAGCTATGGATTATTCCCTTATAAAGATGATCCTGCCGTTTCCTATTAATATGTCTCACCATCCAAATGGTTCCAAATGTTGAATTTTAAATCTGCCTTCTTGAAATTGAAGCCCATTGTCTCTTGCCTTGATGTCATTTGCAAAGAACAGTGTGTGCAGGCACTTTGCTCCCTTCTGAAGTTGGCCTTTCTACTACTATTCCTTTGCATGTGACAGACTATGTCCTGCATCAGCAGTTCCCAAACTTTTTAGCATCAGGACTCACTTTTCAAAATGACGCTCTTCTCGGAACCCACCTAGGTTTACGAAACTTTAAAAAAAAGATGTAGAAAGAAATAATGTTCTTATTTATCTACTTACCTATTATAATACTTTATTTATTTACAAAAAACCTCAAACTCATCATGAAACAGCCCTAATGAACTTTAATGAATGCTCTCCTTCCTTTCCCATGTTTCTCCCCAGAAACATAAAAATTTAAAAAACAAAACACCTGATTTTGGGGGGGAATTCTTTCACAACTAAGGCACATTTTACTTCCCTATATTTACACCTGCTTGCAAACCCCAGAAGCTGAGCTCTTTGCAGGGTAAGAAGCAGCTATCTGATTATTGAATAACCTCAAGGCTTGAGGCAATTAGTTATCTTATCTTGCCATTACCTTTGCTTACATTAGAGGCTCTGCCCAGTCCTTTACAACCCTAAAAATCAGGTCGCAATCCTCCAGTGGGTCCCTACTCACAGTTTGGGAATGCTGGCCTAGATGCTACTGTTCACGAAATATCTGGTCCTTCAGTGCTTTTGACCTAACGGCCGCCTGCCTACTTACCTACCACAGCTTTGTTAAAGTCAGTAACAGTCTTTCCAATGATGCTAATGCTTTTTTCAGTTATTCATCATTTTGTGCATGCAGGCTTGGATGCAGGTATGAAACACTTCAAATCTGTGTTGGCTGAATTTCATATTCTTACTCGTGACTCTGTTCCTCCATTCTGAATGGCAATCATACCCTCCAAACTCCTCCAAACTCTTCCGGGGGTTGCATCCTCAGCCTACTTTTCTGCAAGGTCTTCCAAGACCTCACAGCCCAATCTGATCACCCTTTGACCCAGAGCATGCAGTGCTGCTACTGCAGTCTGTATTGCATACCATAGACCAGCTGAGGACAAGACAGCCCAGGAAAACTAAGCAAACATTTTTGCCCATAGGCTGCCTTATCTACAATGGGTATTTTAGGGCCTACATCAGTTCTTTTGCTGGCATCTGAAGAACATCTGGAGGTGGGTCTGGGCTGGGAAGGGGGAAATAGGATCTGGCATGCATGACTGTCACCAAGACCCACTTCCTCCTAACTCGGGCCTGTCCCACCCCCTGCCCCAATCTGTCCCGGATCCGCCCCTAATGCCAACTTACTGGTGATAATGGTGATACTGTGGGACACTGTCACCTGTGTACAGTCTCTAGTATTTTGTGCTGGTGGCATTGGCCTGCAGAATGGCTGACCAGCTAGTAGACCATAAGCAAATCATCTCTACATGGGCTAATCTCTGAGAAACTGTATGCACGGATTGTAATGAAGTATAAGAATCCCAAAGTAGGCTGAAGGCCACAGTTACTTGCTAAGCCCCACGTGTTGGTGCCTAGACCTGACCTCAATTTCGGTGTGACTGTAGTTACTGGTAGTTCAAAACCAGCATTTGCAACCTACTGTGCAAAGCCCTGGAAATTATTCCACTGTTATTGTAGGCACTCCTCCTGTGCTAATGAAGCTTGTCTTTCAAAAGCAAATTGTGTGAAACAGGGAGGAGGCCTCGAAAGAGGCTCATATCATGAGCCGACTTTGTACTGACCAGCTGCACTGGCCCACATACAGAGGAATGCATTTTGTCTCAGAGTCTGCCGTAAATGATTGTACTGTAATCATGCAGAATATTTTCCATTGATTTAATTGCTTCATAAAATGCATTTTTGTATAAGAACTGGCAATAGGCACTGCAGACTCAACTGTAGCTGTATAGCTTCTCAAATAGCTTTCCAGGTATTAACTGGATCCTTTGCAACCACCTCTCACTCTGTAAAGAGAGAGCTTCATATTGCAATTCTTTATTTATCAGTAAACTTTATAGTGCATAATATGTTCCGTTTGTAATTTGCCTGCAGCACCTACCTATCAGCAAAACATCTGGTTATCATTGGAACACTTGCATCATTCAATTCACCATCAAAGCAATTGCTACAAATTTGTATTGGAAGATGCCCAGTGCTTAAATTAAACCAGACATCTGTAGCATTATGACTGCCAAAGTGCATTGTAATCAAATTAACATTTTCACTCACCCATTTTTTTCAAGCACAGCTTTGATGTCCTTTAATGCCTGGTAGAAAGATATTTTTCCAATGTGGCAAGTGTTGAATGCCTTTTAGAAATTATTGTACATCTAAATTGTTGAATATAAATCATATAGTTAACTGCTTGGGCAGTTGATTATCCGGTCTGGAAGCTTTATTTCTCCTTAATTTGAGCTGTAATTTATTTCTCCTACATTTGAGCTGTATCTATCTGGCTAAGTAAGGGGAAGAAAATCTTAGATGTTACTGAAATCATTTGGTTTGATTTGAATCCACTGGGGGGGGGGGCACTTGACAATTCAAAGATGGGGGAAAGGGCCTACCATCCAAAGCTGGAGGGAGTCTTATGGGCAAGCATACTTGAATCAAGATCTGTAGTCTTTGCTGTCTAGTTTTAGAACTGAAACCTGGGACTTGAGCCAGAGATGAAACCAGAACTGAACAAACAAGGGTAGAAGGTCATTCCTGGAACTTATACCAGGCTTGGCCCATTCAGAGGTGCCACATGGTGACTGCTAATCACAAAGGGTACTGAGGCACCACGGTCTCTGCAGAGTCTGAAGACAATTATGAGCCTTAGCCTACCCAGTCCTTAGCCTACCGAGTTCACTAGGCTGTCCCAGCCTCAGCACATGCAGTTCCTAGTTTAAGTCTCAGGTGTAAGCATATCCTGAGAAATGAAGCATTCAGATTATATTGTATTTCTTTCCTTTGAAAGAGTTATGCTATATACGGAACCAATGCTATCTCGCTGAAGATGGGTTAAAACACTGAATTGAGAATGGATCTATATATCACTCTTCCCATGGATAGTGAAAAATCTGAAAAATCATCTCCTTCTATTGAGTTCAGCTCCCCAGAGTAACATTTGCAAATTCTTACAATCTGGAGAGCAGCTAGCCGTGCTCTCCTTGGATCTGGAGTGGGCCAGTGACACTCATGACATGCTCACAAGTAGGAGCTTGCAAATACTGTAGAAGGGCAGGCAAACTTGCTGCAGGCATTCCATTTTGGCAACCCCATTGCACGAGTAATATGTAGATCAGCTTTCAAAATGTGCTTTCATCACTGTGCTTCAGTGATGAGAAACCAGCAACCTTGCTACACTGAAAATGTAGCATCTTTTGGACTCCACTCCTGTGGCCCTTTAGTGTTCTTTAGAGGCCTTGTTCCTTTTCAGATAATGCCTGTTATAGATGAAGCTAGACATTATGAAGGACACCATGCTACCACAGAAAAGGGCAGCCCCCTTACATTCCTTCCTCCCACTTCACAACATCCACATCCATAGCATCCATCCATAGCATCCACAACATCCTGTTGTCATTACGTTGTGCATTGTTCTATCCCTCGTCAACCACAGCCAATGATATGGACTGCAGGGGGGCAAAAACACAGAGTGAACGACGTTGGGATATGGGATAAGTTCTGTTGGAAGGTATAGGTGTTTGGGTGGCTTGCTAGTGCTCTGAGTTAAAAGTCTCCTTGCTTTTAGGATCCAGGCTTCAGCCATTATGGAGAGGAGAGGTGAAGGCGGTACTCAAGATGGACTTATTTTCACTAGCAGCTCCGTATCTTTCAGAACTGTGATCTCTAATTACCCCCCTCCAATTAAGGGCGCAATCCTAACCCCTTATGTCAATGCTTTCCAGCACTGGCATAGCCAATGGGATGTGTGCTGCATCCTGCAGTTGGATGTCACCCACGAAGGTCTCCTCAAAGTAAGGAAATGTTTGTTCCCTTATCTCAGAGCTGCACTGCCCCTTACGGGCAGGAGGTCTGGTCTAGAGGGTAGAGCCTCCATTAGCCCGAAGATAACATCAGAAGGTCACCAGTTTGAGGACACTGGCAGCTCCCTGAACGGCTGAGAATGGCGAGAACTTGAAGCAGCTGACAAGCCCAGCTGAGTGATTCCACTTGCTCTTGGGGTGAGCAAGAAGCGTCTTGGCTGCTCTCCATGTGAGAGATGGAGCTGCTTGTCAGCCTGCATGGGAGAACTGGAGGCCAGAAGTGAGACCAAATCAGGAAGATCCATTCTGAAATGTTGTTGGTTCTTGAAAGAGAGAACCTCTATGATTGTAAAAATCCCCTTGAGGGATTTAGGAATGCCTGCCTATGTAAACCGCCTTGAATAAAGTCAGAGGAGTAATCCGATGACCAGAAAGGCGGTATATAAATACCGAGTTGTTATTATTATTTATGTCAGTGCTGGAAAGCATTGACATAAGGGGTTAAGATTGTGCCCTAAGTCATCTCTCAGAAGAGGAATCCACTTCTGTTGCCTAGCTGCCGATTGTACTGGTTTTCCAGATTCAAAGCATCCTGATTTTGATTACTAATGGTGCTTTTCTGACTGGAAACCAGAGGCAGGAACAAAACTATTTATACCTGATTTCCTCTTTCCCTGACACTGTTCCTCTGCTAACACAATAGCTACTGAGCTCAATGGGCATGTCACATCTCAGGAATAACACAGCAATGGCCTCAAGTGACCAAAGAGGTGACGCAAAGGTTGTCACTTGAACCTTTCCATTTTTATGTCCACGAAACATATGTAGACAGCTCTGCCTTGTGACTTAAGAGTCAGTTCAAAAATCTTCTTTCCCTCATGATACAGAAATATCATTTGAAAAATAAATGCAAGTATTTTTGCAATAGATCTAAAACAGGGGTGCTCACACTTTTTTGGCTCGAGAGCTACTTTGAAACCCAGCAAGGCCCGGAGATCTACCAGGGGGGAAGGAAGCGTCTGACAGACACCCCCTTTAATGTATGGGGCCCCTGCTGGAGTCTAGTCAGTTTCATCAGTTTTGTTGCTGCATGCCTGAAGAGCAGCTAAAGTGTCAGTTTCAGTGTCAGTTTAGTGTCAGCTAAATATTAACAGTTTGGGGAGACAGGGCTCCGCGAGCTACTCATTTTGCCTCGCGATTTACCGGTAGATCGCGATCTACCTATTGAGCACCCCTGATCTAAAACCTTTGTAAATGCTTTGAGGATTCTATTACTTGCAACTCACTAAGACTGCAATCTTATACACCAGTGGTTCTCAAACATTTTAGCACTGGGACCCACCTTTTAGAATGACAATCTGTTGGGACCCACCAGAAGTGATGGTGGAAATGATATCATGGCTTGAAGCGATATCATCAAGCAGGAAAATTTTTAATGCTCCCCATATGACAAAATTAAAATTAATTATTTAAAAAAGTAAATTTAAAGTTTACAATAAGTATAAGTTAAAAAAATTATTTTAAATAAAGAAGAATCCTCCTAACCCTCCCAAGCAATTGCTGGTTTGTTTAAAAAAAAATTCCCCAAACATCCCAAAGGCTACAATTCTAGCCACACTTACCTAGGAGTAAGCCCCATTGACTATCGTTGAAAGCATATACATAGCAGCATGTTAAAAGTACAGATCTTTAACATTTTCCCAAATGTAGTAACCATGGTGGCAATGGCACATGGTGGCAAGTACAATAAATTAAAATTTCCATATTACCTAGCTGCCAATGGTGCCTGATCAGGTAGACTTGGGCTCTGCATCAAGAAGTCTAGTAGACCTGAGATCCAAAGAATATTGTGGCTGGCAGCATGCTCCCCCACCCTATTTTACCTCCCATTCTGCCTGTCCCCCATTGCTCCCCTTCCTCTTTGGGAAGGGGCCCAGAAGAAACTTTGTACCCTCTGCTAAAATTCCTCTCATAGGCCCTGCCCTGGGACAGCCAGCCCTGATAGGATTGGGCTGTAAAGCTTTAAACAATCTGAGACCACTTTCACCCACTCAAGCCTGCCCAAACGTTCTTCTGCTGACACCATGGTCTGGATTCCCCTGCCAACCAAAGTCAGGTGGGTGATAACCAGAGAGAGGTTCTATTTAGTCAAGGAATCCCACGTATGGGATGCCTCTCCAGGGAGGCCTGAAATTTTGGCACCAGGAAAAGGCTGCATTTGCCCAGGCATGCCAGTGTATTTTGTAACTTTCAGTTTTATGGTATAGCTCTGTTGGATTTTATGGCTGTGTCCTTAATACTGTTTTTATTGTAACTTTATTACCGATGGCATGCCACCCTGGGAGTTTTATACTAATAGGTGCCCAAGGCATTATTTAAATAAATAAATAAGCACCTGAGCTCATCTAAAGCTAATTTAAAAATCAACACTAATCTTGCTAGGCATGATCCAATTAATCTAAGCACTTAAATTTCCAGTTATTTGGGGGGGGGGGAGTAAGAACATATTTAACAGTCCAAGCTTATTCATGTCTACTCAGAAATACAGTAAGTCCCATTATAGTCAATGGGGCTTACTTCCCATGTGGATAGGATTGCAACCTGATCCTCCCATGGAAATCAATGGATCCTATAAGTTTTAACATAATGTTGCCTGGATCAAGTCCACTATGAAATAAAGTTATGTATGCAGGAATAAAACTCTTGTTCCACAAGTCTCTGGGTTGCTTTAAATCTGAAACAAAACATTTTGGCTGCAGCCACTTTGTCCAGAGAAAGAAGTGGGAGGCTCTCAACTTCTTCCAGTAATTGACAGGAAACAGACAATCTCAAATGTTGGCTACCAGCAACCATAATAAAAATGAGAAACTCAAAAACAAAGATTAGCCCAGACATGGAACTAGCCATTCCAAGCCATTATGAAAGAAAATATGCATGGAATATACTGGCATGTCTGAGCTCTTAAATATAAGCTTATAATGCATATGGAATCCCTGAAAAGTTTACAGAGATGAAGACAAATTCCTCTGGTCTCAAGTTCTGAGTAAAATGCTGAATTCACACTGAGAGGAGTGGCACACGTTGTGTTCACAAACTCTTGGCTTGGTTCACGCATGTGTGTTCATGTTCATCACAGTAGTGGAAAAACATTGAGTGGATGAGTCTGTGTGAATGAGTCATTGGAGGTCAAAACACAGGAAGCAAACTTATAATGGGCCATTGACCCAACTAGGTCAATATTGTCTATGCTGACTATAAGGGGTTCCTGAGGTTTCACATGGGTGTGGGGCTTTCCAAGACCTACTTAGAGGTGCCTAGACTTCAAGCTGTGATCTTCTGCATTCAAAGTCTATGTGCTATCACTGAGCTATGGACCCTTCCCTAAATGCACTACCACAGCACAGACAGAACTTTCATATCACCTAAACTTAAGTACCCCCAAATGGGGTCAGTTTACAGTAATCGAGTACACAGTATTCAAGTTCAGAGACTGATGGATCTGAATGTATGAAGCAACTCTTTACACCTTCCTACCACTCCTATCTTGCTTTTGATGGGTTCTTCTCAGGGCCAAACCAGCTGTGACTCTCAGTTGCATGCGCAGTGTCTCTCACCTTTTGCTGTTATAAAACACAGCCATGGAAGCTACAGCCTAAAGCAGAAGACACCAGTGTACCTAGGGGGGTTCACGAGGGTGAGTTACCCTGGGCAGCATGCCTACAGGGGTGCTGCTGCCATCCACTGCTCCACCCACCACTCCAAGCAGTCATTTGGAACAGCTGCCCTGCTGATTTCAAAACAAAAAACAGCAGATGGCCTGGCTACTCTGAGTGACCACAGCCACTTGAACCTTAAAGGAAGTAACTGCGGTGTCAACATCACAGTACCATAATTACTTCTGGTTTGAGGAAGGCATCTCAAGGGACAACCCCAGAGCAACACAAGCCCCAGGAATGCCCCTAGTGGAAGACAGGGCACCCCAAACAGAAAGGCAGGAGCTTCCTAACCTTTCCCCTGCAGGGAAGGAATGTCTGCGTTGCCCCACCACCACCAAACAAAAAGTATCTGGGGTGATTTTTAGTGGGAAAATGCTAGAGAATAAATCCGGAACAAATGCCTTCCCCACCCCACTCCCTGTGTGGCTTTGGATCTCAGCCTCTGTGGCTGCATTTCATGAAAGAAAATCAAGGACAAACTACGGAAAAGTGGAACATGTCACTTAGGTCTTAGGATCTTAAAACACAAGATAGCCTGGAACATACTAATTGCCCAATCCTAACCAAAGTCCCCTGCACTAATGAAGTGGTGCCAGTGTGGGCCCTTGCCCCGGGGAAAACCCCAGGCACCACAATGGACCTGTACCTGCTAAACCACTGGTACGAGTCCACATTGTCCCATACTAGTGAATCAGGTCTGGGAAGGGGGATAGGATTTGGCATGTGCTGATGCTATCAATCCTACCCCCCTGGTTCAATTTGCCTGCCCCATCACCCCCCCCTCCCCGCACCTTGCTACACCCTCTGCCCCCTCTTCCTGCCCCTCCACTGCTCTAGCATGCATTGTGGCCTGCACTGGCACTAATAGGATGGTATAGGCACTACTAATGTTTGTGCTGTTACAATGTGCTTTATAGCACATTTGCAAGAGCCTGCACTGGCAGAGCACATGCGCCACTGGTTCAGAGCGGGGATAGGATTGGGCCATAAATGTAATAAGGAGTATATGTGCAGGGTCGCATTCAGTTCGTTGTCTCCACAACCAACCCATATACAGTACATTGAGAATGGGAAGAATCTATGCACACGCTTTTCTACCCAGATCTTAGCCTTGCAGCTTCCTTAGGACTAGTATTACCAAAGCCAGGACCCAGGAGGGCTAACATAACACATTTCCAACACATGTTCACATATCTAACCTTAGGTACCCATTTTTAGTCACGTGTGCTGCAGGCAGCCTTTTATGGGCAAAGAAGAAAGCTCCCCAGCAAGCATGTTTGGACCCCACAACCTCTCCCAAGCTTGTGACTGAATAACCTCTATAGCTGTGCCAGAAATGAACAGAAGAGACCCCATTTGGAGAGGTGAGATCGGCTTGGTGACGATCAGGCATTCCTTCACTTTGCCTTCAGCCCATCTAGTTACAGGCTGGGTAGTTTTGGGTAAATATTTTGCTTTGAGAAGTTTTTGTTTGTGTTGTTGCCTAAGAAAAGCAGCAAGTTTTCGTCAGCAAAAATGGCTCCTGCAGGCACAGTTCCCAAAATGGGAATCCCAAAAATGTCATGCTCAAAGTACTGAATAATGTAACCTTTCACTAATGAACTGTACACGGGTCTTTTCATTCCCTGATGTCGTGCATGACTCATCTCAGTAAGAGTTTGACTTGAGCAAGAAAGATCTGGCAAACACAGAAAGAGCTGGTCCAAAGGACAATATAAGCATGCTGAAATCTTCTTATTTGTTGGATTATTATTTCCCATCTGAATGGCTGAACACATTGTTCCCTTGCCTTCAGAGGAATGGTCCAGGCCATCTTGCATTCTGCTTTTCAAAGGGCTTTGATGACTTATTTTGTATTATCATTTGTCATCATTTTAATGGTTCTTGTGTTTCGGTGAGTGGGAGGAGTTGATTGTTTGCAAGGTTGGCCTGTGCCAAGAAAAAGAGCTACAGCTGCTTTCGCAACCTTGATGGCATCCAAGGACCTGAATAAATACAATATGGGCACAATCCTAACCCACTTTCCAGCACCGACAGAAGGGCAGTGCAGCTCCGAGATAAGGGAACAAACATTCCCTTACTTTGAGGAGGCTTCCGTGAGTGCCCCCCCAACTGCAGGATACAACACACATCCCATTGGCATAGCTCTGCCAGTGCTGGAAAGTCCGTTAGGATTTGGGCCTATATCTCTTTGTGCTGATCTGATGGAAGGTACCCTATATGTTCATGTAAGGATAGCTGTGATGGATCTAAACCGGCGACTTGATTCTAAACCTGAACAGGCATGGTGGCCTAAGACGTAAATAAATGGAAAAGGTTGATAGCAAAATACATAATATGCTGCCATCAATGCTCGAGGTGTCAGATACCTCTGCTGAAATCTCAACAACTTGGTCAGTAGTGTAGGTAGAGGGGAGCAAAATAGCAGGCGCCTCAATGTGCCATGTAAGCGGCACTCACTGATGGAGACAGTCCAGGCAGCGACAGCAACGTTCAGGAGACATCATTTAGTTTGGTGAGTGCCTGCACATTGCTCCAATGGCAAGTGGGAGGGGCTGTTTACATGGTACATTGCAACCCCTACAGTAGTTACTATTTTGACCCCTCTAGCTATGCTACTGCAAATGGATCACTTTCCATTCATGTCAATTTCAGTAGACAGCCAGGATGGTGGTGTAGTGCAGTGGTTCTCAAACTTTTAAGACCAGGACCCATTTTTTAGAATGAGAATCTGTCAGGACCCACTGAAAGTGATGCCATGACCGAAAGTGACACCATCGAGCAGGAAATGTCTTTAACAATCTTAGGCTGCAATCCTACCCACACTTACCCAGGAGTAAGTCCCATTTACTGTTATTGTTAAAAGCATGTACTGTACGTAGTAGCCTGTTAAAAGTTTTCATTTTAAAATTTCCCCAAATGCAGTCACATCCCATTGTAGCATCAAGTCAAATATATTAAAAATAAAATATTGAAATGACTGGGGACCCACCTGAAATTGGTTCGCTACCTGCCTAGCGGGTCCCGACCCACAGTTTGAGAAACACTGGTGTAGTGGTTTGGGAACTGGACTTGGACCTGGAAGATCCAGGTTCAAATCCCCACTCAGCGATGAAGTTTCCTGTGTGACCTTGGGCCAGTCACTATCTCTCAGCCTCACCTACCTCGCAGGTAGGTGTGAGGTAGGGAGGGGAGGAACTATACCCACCATCCTGAGCTCCTTGGAGGAAGGGTGGTATAAAAACATGAAAAATAAATAAATTCAGTGTCCGTTGAGAAACATGGGGCTTGAATGGACTAACATCAGCTGACTTGGAAGTTCTACTACAGCAATATAACTAGGTGGAGCAATAGAGAACCTGTCCAGGATTGCAACATGGGCATCCAAAATCACTTTACATTCTGTAAGGCTTATTTCAAAAGTCAGCTAGTCAGCATGCTCAAAGGGCTAGTGAAGACAGCTATTCAGGCAGAGTGGCCCCTGCTGCAGATTATCAGCCCAATCCTTTCCCCTGTGGCACCTCAGGGTGCAGTGGCAGCAAAATGGCTACCACTGCATCCAACAGGCCCCCTGGGGCTGCCAGAGGTTTCCTCGGGGGAAGGGAACTTTTGGCCCCTTCCCCCAAGGAAAACCCTAGGTCCCGCAATGGGGCTTCTCAAATCTGTGCCAGCTGTTTTGCCAGGCAGACTTGAGAACCTCTGCAGCCTAACACAGAGGATAGGATCTGGGGGAGCAGGACTCCACCAGTCTCACCCCCTCCCAGGCTGGTCACTCCCCCTGCCCTGCCCTACCCTGCCCTGCCCCACCCTGGAACGCCTCCCCTTCTGCCCCAAAGGCCCATACCACCGCCCAAAGTTCTTACCTTGCTCTGGCCGGCTTCTGTCTGGTGCTGGACCCAGTGCTGACTGGCGCTAGGCTGGCACCAATGCTCCTTCATCATAAGGTGTCACAGACGTGCCTTACGGCACATTTGCAACACCCAATGCCGGTATTGGAGTTCAGTGCTGGAGGTCCATAGGCCCTATCTTCGGTCCTATGCCTATGGTCAGGCACTGGATTTTTTGTTTGTTTTTTTTTTTGCAGTGGAGTAGTGAGAACTTGGAATTTCAGGACCAGAAAGATCCACAGTTCTATGCATTCTCAATTTGCTTTGTCACTAGTTCCAGAGAGGGGCGTGTGTGTTGGACTGGAAGCTGAACTGAGTAATCACTTCAATGCTACAATCAGCAGATGACGAACATACATGCGTGATCTGCTTCAAACTTCTGGAGCCAGAGCTCTGTGTATGCTCTGAGCTTTCTTGCATGAGTGGGCTTCTTCATTCGCTACAGTGGAGGGTGCTGATTTGTGCATGCCTGACTGGGATCCAGGTTACAGATTAGATTTACAGAAATTGACCTGGATGGGGCTTCATGGAGGGAGAAGTCTTCAGTAAATGCAAGGAATTATAACTTCTGCCCAACAGAATTAAGAATCTGAATCACAAACATTCTGCTTGCAGAGACAATATTGTTCATGCTCCACTAATCTGTGGCATCTCAAAAAATTACAGTATTCCAGTAGCCTATAAATTAAACTGTGGCAAACCTGGCGATGTATCATGTGTAACATTTTCAGGCTTTTGCAATGTTTAAAAATATTCATAAATCTGTCCAACTTTCTTTGAAAAGTTGTAAGTCCCTGGCATGTCTGTGTTGAGTTATTGCATGTACGTGCATATAGCTTCTCTGGCAGCCTGACCGCTGTGTTCTGATATCAGGACAGCTTGGTCTGTAAGCTTAGTGATATATAGACTTATGTCCACAGCATAACTGGCACTGTAGCACTCACATACAGGGAAGTTGTCCAGCAATCAAAAGAAGACAAATATATTACTGAATCTCTACTACATTAGTGTTGTGTTTTTTTTAAATATATACATGCACTTCAGATTTTCATCTCCAAGTATTTAATTTATGGTGCTACTAAATCATGGCTTCTGTGGCTATGTAGTAAAGGCACGATGATGTAAAAAAAAGTGCAAGTCAAAACACTGACTAGGCCATTTTTTGGTATAGAAATCAGTCTGACTCAAGAAACTGTCAATCCTATCCCCGGCGGTGCTGCCGGGTGCAACAGCACCAAAATGGTGATCACTATATCCTGAGGTCCTGCAGACACCATCAGAGGTCTCCTCAGGAGAAGGGGACATTTATCTCTTTCCCCTGAATAAGGACGCAGGCCCTTTAATGGGGCTGCTCAAGTCTGCACTGGTGTTTTGCAGGTGCAGGATCTGGCAAAGCAGGGCTGGTCCCCCCACCCCACCCTCATCCTGCCCCCACCCCAAAAACCCATACCACTGCCTGGCAATGAGATTAACTTCTGGACATTCCTGTGGCATCTCCTCTCAGCGCTGAGACCCAGCGTCAACATGTTTGTAACACTCAGGGCTAATGGAGCTCAGCACAGGGTTAAGGGAGTTTAGGATTTGGCCCTTAATCCCTGCACAGTGAAAGATGCTAAGGAGATGCCCTTATTTCTCAGGACTGCATATACATTTTCTATTTTGTTAAATTGCACTCAACTGTACAATGTGATGTGTAGTAGTAACCATGTCTATGAATTCATTGATCAGTGAATGACTTATAGTATAGTGCTCTACAAGCACTAATTGGCTTCCTTGGTAGATCTGTCAAGTAAAGCTTGAAGGGAACATAACTCACAGCCCGATCCAGACTAATTCCCCACCCAGGCATCTGTGTCAGAGGAGCAAGTGTGACATCCTGCAAGGGAGATATTTTAAATTTCACTTTGATCATTCAACGTTCAAAACTCATTGCATCACAGTGTATTTTACTTCTTTTCTGACTCCCTTTAAAATTGGTGTGCAACTGAGTTACAATTTAAACTTAGAACATAGATTTGGAGTCTAAGGGCGCAATCCTGACCCATATTTGGGCCGGCGCAAGTCACTTGCACCATCCCAGGAGGGTTGCAAAGGTGCCATAAGGCACAGTTTGGCCTCCTTGAGAGAAAGCCAGGCCGGCGCTCTGAGAAGCGCCGGCCTGTGGAGGCTGACATAAGCCTCCGTGCCAGCTCCCTCTCACATGCTTGCATCGGCCCAATTGGGCCAATGCAAGCACAAAAGGTAGGCAGAGGGAGGCAGGGGGAGATGTTCCTGGGGGGGGCAGGGGGTGGGTGGCCCCAGGGGCAGGTGGGCAGGGAAAGAGAGGCAGAGCTGGGATCCGGCAGTTATGCCAGGATCCAACCCCCATTCCCAGGGAGAATGGAGCAGCTTTGAAGCCGCTCTGCTCTCCTCTCCTCAAGAGGTGGCGCAAGTCCAAGGAGACCCATAGGGGCCAGCAGCCCTTATCCGCAGGCAAGGGGA
Organism: Tiliqua scincoides; assembly: GCF_035046505.1. Lineage (NCBI taxonomy): Eukaryota > Metazoa > Chordata > Lepidosauria > Squamata > Scincidae > Tiliqua > Tiliqua scincoides. The sequence continues at coordinate 65,226,277 of NC_089825.1, read as the reverse complement.
AATGTTTCCCCTTAACTCTTGCTGAGCTGCTTCTGGCCACTATCCTACTCTGTATCCAGCACAAGCCTCCTGGCTTGCCTGTTCCAGCGCAGGATAGGATTGCACTCTAATTAGACACACGATTATTCTGATTTCAAACATCAAAGTAGATGTTGTGTAACACTATATTTTGCATTGCTCCCCAACTCTTACTTCAGAGAAATCCCCATTAAACTTAGTGGGACTTACTGCTAACTAAGAATGTAAGAGTAGCCCTGCTAGATCAAAGGAGTATGGCCCCAGCATCACATCCTTGCACTAAGTCCAACAGTTTCTAACAGAGGCTAGCACAGCAAAATGTTTCTCAGCACCTTATAAGGTGGCCATGAAGACAAATGGAAATACCTAAAATGGGGCTGTAAAAAAAATGCTTAGATTATTTGTCTTGTAAACTCAAACAGTATCATGTAGTTGGAACACTGACTTTTACATTTGCAAAATTTGATTAGTCATATACCAAAGTAATTTTATAGACTGCACTATCTCAGTCACGGTAATAGTTTTATTAGCTGCTGTATTCCCAAATGAATATTTTGAAGTTCATGAACATCACAAACAACTTCTACCAGCTTAACCTGGTCTGACCTCCCCGCCTCCAGTGACTGAGGTTGTGTGCTAAATGCCGACCCCACTTCTACAGCTTTATTGTTGCTATAGTGCAGTGTTTTCAATTGCTATTTTGTTATTGATCTTTTTTTAAAGCATGTGCATTATCTTTCTGCACCTTTTTGTTGTTGATTACAAGAAGCAGCATATAAATAATTTACAGCCCAATGCTGCAGGCCTGCTACACCACCGGAACTCATGTTCCAGAAGGAGTTGAAGGTTTAAGGTGGTTGCAAAATGCAACATGTCATAGACTGCAGCCTGGTCATCGCTGCTGTGAGGCAGGCAGCTGTATGGGGGGGGGGGTTGGTCATGGGAGTTAGTGGGAGGAACTGGGGGTGGGGAGGAGGCGGGAGGGGTAGAACTGGGGCAGTAGCGCATGCCGGATCTTATCTCTTCTTAAAACTTCCCCATCCCATTCTCTCCTCTGACATATGTTAAACAAGACCCATTGGCAATTGAGCAGTACCAGGAGGTAAGTACAAAATGTTTTTACCTACCTCCTGCAGGTTGTCCACTCACCCACCAACACCACCAAAGGCATGCCCCTTTTTGGGCTGTTAGGATTGGGCTGTAAATCAATCAAATAAATAACATTAAAGGACTGCACTGGGATCTTCCATCTGCACAACAACACATCAGAGGCTTCTTTCCTGGCCACAGTCCTGAAGCAAGAAGTAACTTTGCCTGGGAAAGGAAATTGGCCCTTGAACCCTGGCACAGGCACAGGAACTGAAGCACCTGCATGTAATCCCTTACTTCTCTGGAAACTGACCAATGTCTGATAAGATGCCTCACAGCCAGGGCTGGCCTGTCCTTCTTCTTTGCCATCATATCCTAATCCCCTCCTGGCCCTGGACACCCAACACGTCCTCCTCAAATCTGAGGAGACCTATCACAGCCACCTGGTCATTACACAGGGAGGCCTCCCAGTGGGGAGGGCCCACCCAGCCTTTCCAAGGGGGGCCCCCTTGTGGAGGCCTCAGAACAGTTCACCAGAAGAAGGGGAGTTGTGTCACCCGGTTCCCCCTCTTTGGGTTGGCAGCATTTGCCAGAGTCAGGGGCTGCTAGCAGCAGATCCTCCTGCCAGCTCTTCTTACTCCCAACTACCTTGTCATCCCTGGCCTCCAGGTTTATGTAGGGCAGGCCCCTCCCCTTTGGCCCCTCCCCTTCCCTCCCAGGGATGGTACAAAAAGGGCCTGTCTCCAGGACTGCCCCCCCCTGGGATTACCACAACTCCTCCCCTTCTTCTTTCTGTTTCCCTCCCACCTCCTCTCACCTGGAGCTGCCAGGGTTGTTCCTGAGAGTGCTGGGAAGGCTGCTGCCTCTGCTCTGGTCTCTGCCTTTGGGGTGTGGTCTGGCCCTGCCCACCTGGGTCCTGTAGCTCTGCGGATGACATCGGGAGGTCCAGTTGTGGGCCCCCGATGTCATAGCCAGGTGCCCTGCCCGGCAAGGCAGGTCCTGGCTGGCTGCGCGAGGGAGTGCTCCCCTTTCCCCCTGAGGTGGGGGAGGGGCGGCTGCCCAGCAGCTGAATGGCCTGTGTCCTGTCTCCCCCCTCCCTCCTCCAAGGCAGAGGGAGAAGTGGGGGGTTTAGTACGCCGTGTTCCTCTGCTGCACTTTGCTGCCTACAGGAGTGCCCAGGCTGCTTATGGGGAGGTGGCCCCATGTTTCATCGGCTTCCTCTCTAATCCTCTCGTCCAGAAGCCTTCTCCCTGGGTAAGTTGGGGACTTGTGGGAGGAGGGGAACCCTGGCACTCCCATACCCCAAGTAGTCCTGGCACTGCTTCCCAGCCCATGGGATGCAACAGTAGCCATTTTGGTGCCACTGCAGCTCTGGGCACTGGGAAACAGGATTGGGCGGCCTGGTGCCAGGAGGTCTGGGACTGACCCTGGCCACCATCATTACTGTGATTCTGTTGGTTAGAAAAAGGTCCTGCTACAATTGCAAATTGCTTTGTAGTTGCCCAATTCATTCATGGCTTTTGCCCCCATGAACCAGGCAAGCCAGGACTGCATGAACAGGAACAGCATGTACTGTGCAAAGTATCCTTCAGTACCATCCATGTTCTGTCTATTGACTGTCTCAGAGTTTATCCCTGGTGAGATGTGGCAAGGCCTGTAAGGTCTGGAATTCAAAATTCCATCTCCCTCAGGATGGAACATCTTTTGGCATCTTTTATGGAAAAGGTCAGGACTTCTTTGGTTTCCAATCTGATTTTTCTCTGCATGTGGGTGGCTTTTGTTGTTTTTTTGTGATTTGTACCACATGTAGGGGTTGGATAACCATCACATAAACTGTGATGTTTCAGCAGCCATGGAATAAATTGCAAACCCTTGGATAAAACATTTGCTCTATTCTACCCTTATGGATGTCGCTCAGTTGTGACCATACCAACGTGACATAATTGTTTCCAAGATAATTAAAGAATGCTAAATCAAATGAAGGGGGAAAAAGACTGGCAAGAACTGTAACGCGCACACACACACATACAAATATGTGGCAAAATGCTTCCCTCCATAAATCTGCACTGATTGTGTCAATACAGAGCACATTGCAGAGAATGGGTAGAAAGGGGGAGAAGGATGTGCTAGTCTGAAATAATTATGCTGAAAGATCATGAGTTTTTACAGGCAATTGTCTGCTTCATCAGAAACCCAACTGAAGCTGTGAGCTGCAAATCAGGGAACATGGTTAATTGAAAAGGTTACACTTAATCATTCTCAATTATCAGTGTCATGATCCTCATTGAAACAAGGACGTCCCTCACTGGTGCCCTGATGGTACATTGTAGGAGCTGCCTGAAACACGACTGCTACAACACAAAATCATGTTTTATATTTGCACCTGTTACCCTGCACATGCCTGTTCTTAGAAGCTAAGCAGGGTCAGGCCTGGTTAGTACTTGGATGGGAGACCGCCTGGGAATACTGGGTGCTGTAGGCTTATACCATAGTCTTTTGAGACTGAAGGTTGCCAACCGTTGTTTTTTTATTTGCACCACTTTATCCTCTCCGCTTATGCCCAGCTGGTCTCAGAGCCTGGCCTTTTGGCAAAACGAAGGCAGTCTGATATTGTAGCTGGCTTGGCAACATTATCAAGAGAGTGTCGTCAAAGTGTGTTGGAGTGAAGTGCCGCTCTGGGACTTCTACAACTATGGCATCTGGAGTGCTCGAGTAGTACTATATTGCATTTGAAAGCTTTTTAAAAGGGTTGAAGTGTCAGGCTCAGGAGAAAACACAGACAAATTTGTCTAGGAGCATAAATACCATTCTACCCTAAGAACATAAGAACATAAGAACAGCCCCACTGGATCAGGCCATAGGCCCATCTAGTCCAGCTTCCTGTATCTCACAGCGGCCCACCAAATGCCCCAGGGAGCACACCAGATAACAAGAGACCTCGTCCTGGTGCTCTCCCCTACATCTGGCATTCTGACTTAACCCATTCCTAAAATCAGGAGGTTGCGCATACACATCATGGCTTGTACCCCATAATGGATTTTTCCTCCAGAAACTTGTCCAATCCCCTTTTAAAGGCGTCTAGGCTAGACGCCAGCACCACATCCTGTGGCAAGGAGTTCCACAGACTGACCACGCGCTGAGTAAAGAAATATTTTCTTTTGTCTGTCCTAACCCGCCCAACACTCAATTTTAGTGGATGTCCCCTGGTTCTGGTATTATGTGAGAGTGTAAAGAGCATCTCCCTATCCACTCTGTCCATCCCCTGCATAATTTTGTATGTCTCAATCATGTCCCCCCTCAAGCGTCTCTTTTCTAGGCTGAAGAGGCCCAAACGCCGTAGCCTTTCCTCATAAGGAAGGTGCCCCAGCCCCGTAATCAGCTTAGTCGCTCTCTTTTGCACCTTTTCCATTTCCACTATGTCTTTTTTGAGATGCGGCGACCAGAACTGGACACAATACTCCAGGTGTGGCCTTACCATCGATTTGTACAACGGCATTATAATATTACCCTGCTCCCTGTTGCAAGTAGATGGATAGACAGACAAGGGGAGGGGCAGATAAATGGAATGAAGGGCAAAGGTAAGACTGGATCGTACCCCAGGAGAGAAGTGGGGGTTCGTTCAAGTGATCCTGATGGACCCCAGGAAGAACAGATGGTAGATGTAAGTGTAGCTTACTTCAGAATAAACATGCATAAGATTGCACTGTGATATTTAAAGTGTGTTTTTTAAACCCACCTTTCAGTTTGCATACATTAGTTTTCAAGTATAGCAACCCATTTCAAGTGTTGCGAATGAAATGAGTCACATCTTTGAATAGAGTATAATCAAAGTATACATAAGTGGCCAGAGAAGGAAAAACTCTGATGAAGACATTTAGATATGATCTTTTCATGTAATCTTGGAGGGGGGAGTGGCTACATGGGTGTTGTGATGAGTGCTTATATTTTACCAGGACACCACAGGTCAAGAATGTCCTAAATGGGACTGTTTGCAAACTTCATGTAGTTGTTTTCATATGAAGTGCCCTTTTATTGATGAGGAGATCGGTGCATTGGGATTTGTGTCCATTTAAATTGGCTAAAAATCATCTGATAAATCCAGGTGTTTTCTGGGTTGCAGGGAGGGAGCTTACTAAGTGCATGGATATGAGTTAATAACAGCATCAATCCTTGTCAATATTCCTGGCCTTTTTTGTGTGCTTAGACTTGGTTGACTTCTGCCACTGCCACCAATCACAGAAAGCAGGGAAGGTGTTCTCCATAGCAGCGGTGGCACTGCAGTGAGCTGGAAAGGAGCTCCTTCCCAATATCAGGGCTTCCGACAGGAAGAGGGGCTCTGGCTCATAAACAGTCAACTAACCCGTCACTAACAAAAGAAGGCAATGCTAACCTAGCCATGAGACTGACGAAAGTAGCTACTTTGAGTGGCAGGCTGGCTGAGGCAGTGAACAGATGAAGGGTGCCCCCACCCACCCAGACACCTGTCCATCACCCCCCTCCAGCCTGCTGGCCACTCAGCCATGTCAACTGCCACTTCAGTCCTCCTCTTGTTCTCCAATAGCAACTCATCCCTTCTTTCTGCACCACAATGTGAGCAATGGTGGCAGCATGGCAGGAAGAAACAGTGGGGCAATCCTGCACTGACTGCTTGCTTCCATGAGTAATCACAACAGGGTCACTCCACCTCCTTTTTTCCCCTCCCAGCAAGAATGCCAGGCAGAAGTGGATGGAGCCCCACATCCTCCTCCTGCCTACGTTTACACCCTCTATCACCTCCTGCTTGTTCCCAACTACCCTGCCATGTTCAAACAAGCATGCTTTCAGCATGCTCTGCCCAATGGTGTTTGATCACAGCTGAGCAGGCAGGAGCAAGCAGAAGGAGGACGCAGGCATCATGGCAAGAACAAAGAGGAGGGTTCTGGGATCACTCTGCTATGCTCCTTTCTGCTTACCTCTCCTTGACTACCTGGTTGCTTCTGAAAACAGCCAGGTAGGAGAGGAAGGCAGCGGCAGCAGCGGTAGCAAAGTGCATGCATGGTAAAGAAGGGGAGGGAATACCAAGGGGTGTCATGCTGGCATCTGTGCCATCTAGGCAGCAAATTCCTTTGACCTGGCCCTGAAAGAAGGGCACACACATAGAAGCTCCTTAATTCATTGCAAAAAATACTTGGGCATGGATCTAAAGAATGTCTATGCCCAGTGAAATGTTTGCCTGGTTTGTTTTGAATGGCAGATCTTCATGTCATTTTACATACGGCTTTTCCAACTTTGAGGAAGCATTGAAGAACAGGACTGAGCAGATGAAAAATGAAAGCAGACAAGCAACTCAATTCATGGTTTGTCTGTATGTTTGGAAAGTCAGATTGTGGTTTGAGTTCTAAACTAACTATGGTTAGTGCAAATCATGGTTTGACGTGATGTCTGAATGGAGCCTTTGAACTGAGCCTATGCTCCTCTTTCCTCTGTGTAACTGCTTCCTTCACCATCAGTCTATAGGCAAAACCACCCTAAAGAATCAAGTTCTGCATATCTACTGTTGCGTGTACTAGACGGGCACCAAGTCAGACTTGACTTGTGCCACATTTGCCAGAAAGGTTGATTGAAACTGATTGAAAATCTTGCAAGCAGGTATGAAGCATTTTCCTGCTTCATTTAAAAAGAAAAAGATCTCTGAATAATCACATCTCCCCAGTAGTTAATCAGAATGTCCTTCCAAGAGCCACAAAATGAATACTTTCTACAACCAGGTTTGAGGAAAAAACAAAACAGATGGTCGACATCAGGCAGATGGAAAATGCTAACTGGCATAAATTTGCTCTTTTGACTTGTAAAACAAGAACATTAAAAAACATGTCCAACCTTAATAGAGGTACTTCTTGGCATATTAGATATAGTTGAAGCACCGCAAATGCCAAGCACATAACAGTGCGCAGATCAGTAGATCACAACTCACAAACGTGGCACCCATGAAGTGTTTGGGAACTATGATTTTCAAGCCACATTCTTCAGCTTTCACACATGTTAAGGCCAACCCCCAAAGTGGATTTTATCTGCCAAGTTGGTCCCCAAACCCTCTGCATTTTGTGAGAACACCTGGGCTGGCTTCTGGAGAAGCCTGCATTTTGAGGGGATCATCCAATTTGCAAAAAATAAAAAAAATGTACTGTTCTTTCAGCTTTACTCTTTTTTCCTTAGATGGATGGCCAGAAAAATATCTCAAGCCATTTATCCCTTTACTCCTGGGTCTTCCATCAGAACCACGTCTTCCTTCTCATTTCTGAAGAGCTGTGATACCCAGTACCCCACCTTTATTGGAGTGTCTCAGACATGTCTTTTTATCCAGGATCAATGCTAGGAACACATAGAGCTCAAGCCAATTTAAAAGGACACCCCCCCCCCCTTCTTGGTGTGAGAAGCCGTATGGAAATTTCCCAGAGGTGACAAAAAGTGTTTGAGAACCTTATCTGACCTTCAAGGATGTGACTCAGACTTTGGTACATCCTGTTGCTACAGGAAACCAAGGTCATTTAGGTAGGCCAACACTTACCATTTCCCCGACCCTAATTCAATTATCTTTCTTTGGCTCAAAACAGTCAGTGGACCAAACCCTAGGAAATGGGTGAATCTTTTGGGGACAAAAGAAAGAGGAATGAGTCTCTACTGGTTCATAGGATCATTCAGCCCACCCACTGGCAGAAAAATCCTGTAACTAGTCAAGAATTCTAAATTTTTCCTCCTTCTTTTCACCCCTAAGCCCCTATCTTTGGTATTCAATGACCCAATCCTAAGTGCCTTTACACTGCTGGAACAAGCTTTTTGGTGGTGTGAACCCCTTTACAACCATCTCCAAAGTGACAGAGTGGATGGATGTGGCCTGGCTACACCTGCACATGGCAAGCAGTCAAGTCCATGAGAGGATGGACTGGGGACACCTGCTGCCTCAGGTTAGGCTGTACAGGGGAAGGAGGGAAGAGGGAAGGAGGCAGAGAGGGATGGAACAGGATGGGGGTGGGCAGAATGGCGAGGGAGGGGTGGAGAAGAGGGCAGATTAAGCCTGGGAGAGATGCTGCTGATTCCTAACCCCCTACCTGAGCCTGATCCACCTTTACAGGTTAACGCACATCGCCAAATACTGACAGCTGAACAAGTTGAGAGGCATGACTTCAAAATGATTTAAACATGAACAATGTGCAGAGGAGAGAGAGAGAGAGAGAGTCTTGCCCCTCTCTTACTATCACTAAAACTGAGGCTCAACCAGTGAAATTGTCACTATGTTCAGGACAGACCAAAGAAAGTTGTTTCTCTAGTCTACACAAGGTATAACTAATGGAACTCAGTACTGTATCAAAACACATGGTATTGTCATTCATTTAATTAAAGCATAAGAACAGCCCCACTGGATCAGGCCATAGGCCCATCTAGTCTAGCTTCCTGTATCTCACAGCAGCCCACCAAATGCCCCAGGGAGCACACCAGATAACCTCATCCTGGTGCCCTCCCTTGCATCTGGCATTCTGACATAGCCCATTTCAAAAATCAGGAGGTTGCACATAGACATCATGGTTTGTAACCCATAATGGATTTTTCCTCCAGAAACTTGTCCAATTCCCCTTTAAAGGCATCTAGGCCAGATGCCATCACCACATCCTGTGGCAAGGAGTTCCACAGACCGACCACATACTGAGTAAAGAAATATATTAACCCTCCCAATTTTAGCGGATGTCCCCTGGTTCTGGTGTTATGTGAGAGTGTAAAGAGCATCTCTCTATCCACTCTGTCCATCCCCTGCATAATTTTGTATGTCTCAATCACGTCCCCCCTCAGGCGCCTCTTTTCTAGGCTGAAGAGGCTCAAACGCCGTAGCCTTTCCTCATAAGGAAGGTGCCCCAGCCCCGTAATCATCTTAGTCGCTCTCTTTTGCACCTTTTCCATTTCCACTATGTCCTTTTTGAGATGTGGCGACCAGAACTGGACACAATACACCAGGTACAATCGATTGTACACCATCGATTTGTACAACGGCATTATAATATTAGCCGTTTTGTTCTCAATACCTTTTCTAATTATCCCAAGCATAGAATTGGCCTTCTTTACTGCCGCTGCACACTGGGTCGACACTTTCATCAACCTGTTCACCACCACCCCAAGATCTCTCTCTTGATCTGTCACAATTTGTCATTTTAATTTAAATTTGTCATTTTAATTTAAATTTGATTCAAATAACTGTTATTCATTCATTCAACTTCTTTCCCTCTTTTCTCCTGAACAGCCACCAAAGCAGCTTACAATAAACTCTTAAAATATAAATAAAACTATATACATTGCAATACAAAATAAATTACAAACAAATGTTGAAAAACAGCCAGCAGTAATCAATCCCAAAAATAACTGGCATATAAGAGCACATAAAATACACTAATCAATAAATTAAAAAGCCTTCAATAAAAATGAGCAGACATCATCATACATTAAAACCACTATGCTGAAATCAGATGGCTTTTTGCCATAAGACTTCTAAAGCAGGAGCAGTTCTTAAACCAAAGGAAAGGGAATTCTATAAAGCAGACGCCACAACCAAGAAGGCCCTATTTTGAGCCACCACTCCTCTAACCTCTGTAAGTGAAAGTATATCTATAAGGGCCCTCTCTGATGACTGGAGAAAGTGAGCCAGATAATGTGGAAAGGGGCAGTATACAACAATACACTCACCGTCATAGGGGATCTGTTCTTCTGCACGATGCAACATTAAAGAAGACACCGTTAGCAGCTAAATGTATCCATACACTAAGACATTATACCCCTCCCCCAATTGAGTATCAGGTACTGAGAAAGGACAATGGAAAGAACTGTTGCCTTCATGCCCTGCTTATGGGCTTCCAGAGGTATCTGGCCGGCCACTGATTAGTGCACAAACAGTGACTAGATGGCTCATCCAACAAAGTCATGTTTTTAAACAAAGTTGGCAATATCAGTGTGAAAACACTAAGCTGCCTAATTAACTTCAAATAAGGGTGGGAAATGCATTACATTTACAGCCCAATTCCTAACTAAACTCGCCTCCTGGCTGCTGCACCCTAGGGTGGGGAGATAGTCATGAGATCTTCTAATATTAATGGAATTTTTGTTCCTTTACCCTAGGTCAAGCCTCTCCTGCCTGAATGACTCTTCTAAGAACTGCACCAGCCATTTTGCTGGTGCAGAACAAAGCAGAGTAAGGGAGAGGGAAGAGGAGAAGGAGAGATCCCCCTCTCCACCCCTCATTTCGCCTCCCACCTGCCCTTTCCCTGCACAGGGACTCCCCCATTCCTCCCTTTCTTGCCCCATTCCTCCTACCATCTACCTCCTCCCTGCACTGGCTTACCTGCATTCCTACAGGTAGCCAGTAACAGCAGCTTGCCTCTGACACTACCATTGTTTGTTGTGACAGTTCCAAAATGGCAGTCTGTGGTGTTCTGTGCATCCTGCTCTATGGTCATTTATGCCAGCAGAACCTCTATTCCACTGTGGTAAACCTTAGATATGATTGGGCAGCAGGGGTATTTGGAAAATGCACACCTGGGTAATCATCCCCTCTAAAAGAGGATACATATGGGTGTCTCAAATATCATTGTCAGGGACCCAATTTTTCTATGTGCATGAGCATGAAAATGACGGGCTGCATTGTAGCTGTTACTAGTCATGCTATACAGTCTGGTCTCATGCTGAACTCAGTACATTCCACTGGTGGGGGGGAATTGCTTACTTATGTAAAATTGTTATCTAAACATAGCTAACTCGAGTTTGTTAGGCAGCCAGCAGGTTATTATTTTAACAAACAGAGGCAAGACTGATTGGAGCCTTTAGTATACAAATGTGTAACAAAGGGATTAACAGATTTAATCGAGGGGTTCAGTGCAGGACATGGTGTGGATTGGATGCAGGAGGTTATAGACCTTTTGGATAAACAATAATTATAAAATGAATATATCCATTGGATTATATGCTGAATGTCCCTGTGTTTTCACCAGGATGGACCCTCAAGCATGCACTGGATTTCTGGCATAGTTTCAATCTCACAGTGTACATATGAGATGCGGGACAATGTTTCTGTGGAAGCAGGACGATGCATCCTAATTGCATGTGCAATTATGACATTCATACTCTCCAAACTCCCAACGTGGGATCTATTATTAGGCAAAATGCCTCAAGAATCTAGAATCATATGTTCAGAAACTTTGAGGATAATCCCTGTATTCAGGTCTCCATCCATATTTTTTCTTTCTTGCTGTCCTTGGTCTTTTGTCTTTTAGAGGTGTGTTCTAAAAATATATATATTAAGTGTCATACATGGGCACTACAGGTAGACCACAGCTGCGATACAAGGACATCTGCAAGAGGGATCTGAAGGCCTTAGGAGTGGACCTCAACAAGTGGGAAACCCTGGCCTCTGAGTGGCCCGCTTGGAGGCAGGCTGTGCAGCATGGCCTTTCCCAGTTTGAAGAGACACTTGGCCAACAGTCTGAGGCAAAGAAGGAAGGCCCATAGCCAGGGAGACAGACCAGGGACAGACTGCAGTCGCTCCCGGTGTGGAAGGGATTATCACTCCCGAATTGGCCTTTTCAGCCACACTAGATGCTGTTCCAGAACCACCATTCAGAGCGCGATACCATAGTCTTTCGAGACTGAAGGTTGCCAACAAAATGTGCACTAATATCAATATCCTTGATATTCTGCCTCCCTTCTCCCCCAAGTCTCTAAATTCTGAGCCAGATGCATCTTGATCTCAGAGATGCCTTATTGCTGGAACCTCTAGCCTACTGGTATTGCTTGCAGACTCTCTTTCCCTTCCCCCAATGCTCAAGTATACCTGGCTCTGTTACTTTATCACTCCTGCATGGGGCTTGACTGTACTTTATTTGTAAGTAACACAATAACTAGACCAAGTGGGTTAATTGAAATAAAAGTAATCAGAAAATGTGACTTCTAACCCACATGGATCCACTTTTACCAGATTGCAAAATTTACCAGATTGCAAGATTTACCAGAGTGCAATCTTTTTACACTCACTCTCTTTCCCTTCTCACTGTCTTGTCAAACTGCCTTATTGGCCTCCCTAGCTGCCTCTGATTGGCTATCATCTTCTGACTGAGTTCCTCATCACTTCTTCAAATCAATCACATTCTTCATTAAATACCACCAGACCTGAAGGAATTGGAATCCTTAAAAAGCCAATAGGAATTACAGGTTTTCAGTCTTCTATGGATAGCCTCTTCATCTATAGCCTTCTTTTCTCAGAGCTCATTTTTTTTCTTTTTTTTTTAAACTTATCAATAAACTAGCGAAAAATGTCAGAAAATAGTGTGCATGCTTGTAAATGAAAGCAAATAAATCCTAACAAACTATCTGGTGTACAATCTGCCATTTCAATGTGGCTACTGGCTTAGCCCACCCTAAGCGCTTCACATTTGCTTCTTAATGCTAGTGGTTTAGCAGAGCAAGCTTCACCCTGCCCCAGCCCCACTTGATGGTTTACAGTGCTGGGGTGGGCTTGCGCTATTAAGCCGTGAGCATTGAGAAGTCGCTAAGAACTGCTAAGGGCTTGCATATGTACCAGTGACCAGCAGTGACAAAGGGGGTGGTCTGAGCAGGGTTTTGTCCCCTGCATGAGGGGCCAACCCAATCTCAGAGGAGATCTTGCCTTCCATAGCAATGGGAAAGGAATTGGTTCAGGATGCTCTTGGCTCCTGGGTTTCCTGTAAGTGCTTGTTGGCAACCTTCAGTCTCGAAAGACTACGGTATAAGCCTATAGCACCCAGTATTCCCAGGCAGTCTCCCATCCAAGTACTAACCAGGCCTGACCCTGCTTAGCTTCCAAGATCAGACGAGATCGGGCATCTGCAGGGTAACAGTTGCTGCCAGAATGGGAAAGGGGTCTAGATGTGTTTTCCTATTTGACTGACTTGACTCTCCAGACCTCAGAGTGGGTAAGGAATAGCTTTGGGGTTCTGTGATAAAAGCAGCAGTGGATTGTGTCGTATTCATCTGTTGGCAGGGCTCATTATGGTACTGGTATTAGCAAGAATGGGAAGTGTGCTTCAGTGTGCCTCGGTTGGCAACTCCAGCATCTTGGAGATGTCCAAGAGGTATGTTGTGCACCACTTTTGAAGAACCAAGCCCAGAAGGCTTCATGGTGAGATAGGGCATGTGAGAGAGTTCTGAAAATCCATTTCAAGATGCAGAAGCGGTCTGTATGAGTGGTTCAACCTTTACAATTTCCTCAAGTCCTAACCAGAACTAAGCCCAGCTGGGCCAACAGTTAAAGTTCTCCAATAAGCTAAACTTGTTATTTGACAAGTGTATTTGTTGTTTTCTTTGAGGGGGGCAGAGGGGTTGCTCTGTCCTTCCAGTGAGTCTGGTAGATGCTGCTGTTCTCATATAGTGGTTTATGTTACCCCAAAATATGGCTAAGCCTGGCAACACCATTTATTTTAATCAACCATTGTTCTGGTAGGTTCATATGGGGATAGTTTAGTGTGTCTGGATTAACAAATGTTCCATGTGCACTCCAGTGAAAATGCAAAGCTATATTAAAAATGCTAAATTATATGAGCCATTCCAAACATATATCAGATTTTTCAGTGTCGCTTTGCTATTTTGCTTCATTCTTTCACTAATCCCTCCACTTAGTCTCATTTTTATTGCTATTTTGCATGCCTAACAGAGTGTTTCCTGAGTGCAATTAGCTTTTAGCCTGCTTAAATGCTTGCGTGTTTGATGGCTGAAGATTGGGTGCCAAGTTCAGAAGATGCACAAGCTCTAAACACACAGATAACACTGGGGACAGCCTTGCCAGATGGCTTTCTTGACACGCTCAGAATTTGAAAAAGATGAAATCAATAAACGCAAAACAACAGAAAAAGGAAAGAACATAATTATTCATTGTTTTATTGTTTTCATCTTTTTCAAATCCTGCAAACTGCCTTGACAGCACTTATTTGCATACAACTATTAATTAAAACAATACATCAATGACAACAGCTATTGTGAGATCTTGTCTCCTCTGCTCTGGGACTTTGTTGACAATCCCTGCTTCAGTCCTGAGCACAGGATGTTAATGCCAAGTAAATGAAGACAGCATATACAACAAGCAGAAAAGTGTTTTCTGAAGGTGTGAGACTCAGGTAGTGACCACTGATGTGATAAACCAATAACATTCATTGGGGGGAGAGAGAGAGAGAGAGAGAGAGAACACACACAGACAACTGATTTCCTAACAACAAATAATGAGCAAAATGGGGCCACCCCAAAATTAGAGAGTGGTTTCTACATATCAGTATGTGGAAGTACATACATTTATAAAGGGAAAGAAAAAATAAAGAGTACCACCCACCCAGGGAGTGGGACAGGGAGGAAATTGGCTTGCTTGAGCCTTTAACAGCTGGAAGTGACCATGAGGGTTGGGGATATGCAACATGTTTTGAAGGTCCCTCTTGTAAATGAAAAACACACAAGTGTCTCTATTTTCAGCCATGAAATGTTGGAGCATAGTTAAAGTGTTCTGTTGGAAAGGACAGATTGACTCTTTTTACCATCTTTGGTGGGAATGTTCAACTCTGGAGAGATTTGGGAACAGGGCTGGTTATTTTTGCAAACCATTTCTTAAAGTGAGACCACAAGTTGCTCCCAGACCTGTTCTGCTTCATCTTTTTGAACCAAATGATTCTGGTTATTCCCTAAAGATCGTCTATAATTACACATAGGAGCTGTATAGCACATAAGTGAAAGTCTCTTAAGTCATCTTTCAAAGAACAGGAATCTGAAAAAAACCTGGGAAGTTATGACTAGGTGCACAGTTTCTCAACAGGTGCAACAGACAAGCACACTCAGCATTAAGAAAGTCATAATGGCAATATGGTTTTTATTTATTTATTATTCAGAAAATATTCTGAATTCTAAAAATATTCCAGTCAAATACAAAATGCATATCTTCCCTCTGATTAGGTATTAATGCTATAGTTTATATTTCCAAATTGGTGCTCTTTTTTGGTTCAATGGGACTCCAAGGAAAATGAGCATAGGATTGTATCCTTAACCATCTAGTACAGTGGTCACCAAACTGTGGGTTGTGACCCAATTTTTGGTGATTTGCCAAACTGACAAGGCAGATTAGGCTAGGTGCATCAAGGGTTAAACAAACTGATACTGGTGGGGAGCACTGCTGCCCAATCACCATTATAGCCACATCCCTTGGGATTTATAAGGCAGCAGCCTCTAGGGCAGTCATTTTCAACCACTGTGCCGTGGCACATCGGTGTGCCGCGAGTGGTCCACAGGTGTGCCACAGGAATTTGGGGGAAGGTCATTTATTAGTAGGGCCCATGGGAGATGTGAGCCTCCACTGGCAGCATGGTGTGCCTTGTCAATTGTCAAAAGACTCATGGTGTGCCTTGATAATTTTAAAGCTTTGTCAGCGTGCCATGAGATGAAAAAGGTTGAAAATGCTGCTCTAGGGTCTCTAAAAAGTTTGGGAACTACTGATCTAGTATGCCCAGAATTCATTAAGCCATTTAGCAATTCTACTTTTTACTCGCCTTGTGAATATCTGTCTTTCATTTGGAAGATGGTAAATGTTTAAGCAATAAAAATCTAACTGAAGGTATTTTTTAAAGACCTTTTTAAAGTCTTACTGGGTTTCCTTTTTTTTTTTTGTAAAGTCCTCTATAAAACAGTTTTGACCAACTGAGTAGACTTGATGTTGGCTTCCATATCAAACTAGTGTTTCCACATAAAGCGATTTAAATGTCTTTGTACTTTTGGATGAAGTTGTTCTTCTCTGTGCCTGTTTCATAATGTAGTTTTGTTATACTTTTGGTTTGTAAGAGAGACTTTTTAATAGCCTTTTGCCACATAGTTACAATGAATGATTGGTGATGGTAGGTGGAGTGAACTGTATGAAATGATAAGCACAGACATAGGAAATAATTAGGTCAGTAACCATCTAATAAAGTTGTAACCTCAATGTGGGCTGCATATTAGCTTCAAATACCTTGGGCGACGTTTTTAATTTTAAAAATATCTGGAAGAAAATTGTATGTTTGTTATGCAGGATTCCATTAAGTCTAAAGTTTATGCTGAATATGTGGTGCTGACTTGTTCTAAGAGCACAATCCTAACCTTGTCGGAACTTAAGCTGTTACGTGAAAATCTCGTTTTCCCTTCCAAGTTGTGATTTTGTATGTATTATGGACTAAAACTTATGCAAGTCAAACCTCAGAATGCAGGACCCCTTCCCCCAGTACACTTTTCCAAGGCCCTGGTAAAAGTCACAAGTTTAGCAAAGCTCAAGGTGATTACTTCCCCTCTTCCAGTCAAGGAATGTCTCCTGATTCAATCACTGTTATGCAAAACAAGCATGCACCAATAGAGGAAGAAGTCTATTGTTCTATTGTTGTAGCTTTATCACTCTTAAACTCCTTATGCAAACTGCCTCCCTCCCCCAGTCATGGCTGATACCCAGTCTTCATGTTCTTGCATGCTCCACGTGTCCTACTGTGTGTGATGAGCATGCGCATCTAGGACAGCCCTAGGTCACATCCGGGTCATTCACATCCAGCTTCCAGGTCAGCCAAGCCCCTTTTAAGAGAGAACTCCGCCACATGGCTCTCTCTCTGGCTGCCCCCTGCAAGGCAAAAGGTCCTCCACGGGACTCTCCCCTTCCCTACTGCTCTCTGGGACAGGTAATTATCCTGCGTTTCTGAAATTCCTTCCCTTCTTCCCCATCTATTCCTCCCTTCTTCCCCCATCTTTAGTTAGCAAACTGGGTTTAGCAGATTAAAAATCCTACCCTACAACCTATCCGTTTCTGATTCCTTCTCGGATGCACCAGATACATAGCACATGCAACCACCGTAAAAGCTAGGTACATTTTTCAAGTACTAGAACCAAGAAATGTATTATGTTTACCTATGTGTTTTGTAATAAAAATATAAGTTATCTTTCTCCCAGTCTCCTCTTTAAGCTTTACAAGGGAATTTCTCTGCATTACGCTGTTTTGTTATCCAGCCTTCGATCCTAAAAGTTTCCAAAAGGCTAATATACTAATTCCCCTAAACAAAACAGCCCTTTTTGGTAACAACACCGGCCCAGGAGGGTCGCAAACATGCCTTAAAGCATGTTTGCACCTCCTTGGGAGTCAGCTGGGCCAGTGCAGGGATGCATGCCGGCCTACAGAAGCTGTTTCCAGTCTCTGCGCCGACCTGGGGAGGGAGGGTTGTGTTGGCTGGGCTTGGCTGACGCAGGGGTCTGGGGAGGGCAGGGAGGAGGTGGGAGGGAGATGTTCCGGGTGGAGGAGGGTGGAAGGAGGGCTGTCCCGGGGGGGGAGGCAGGGAGCTGGACGCAGGGCTGGAACCCGGCTGTTATGCTGGATCCCAACCCTGTTCCCCAAGCAGCATGGAACAGCTAGAAGCTACTCCATTCTCCTCGAACTTGTGCCACCTCCTGAGGTGGTGCAATTCCAAGAAGATCCATTGGGGCCATGGTGGCTTACCTGGGGGTAAGGGGAAGAGCTTCCCCCTGCCTCTGGTTGAGCCACTTCTGGCTCCAGTCTTGCACTGGATTCAGCGCAGCCCTCCTGGCCTGCCTGTTCCAGTGCAAGATAAGATCCATAATATAGCCTAGTGCAGCCTACTCTGCATGGCAGAGACGAATCTCATGTTGAGACATTTCTCAGTCCTACTACTGAGATCCTGTGACTTGAGGTGCTGAGGACTTTATAGATATTGAGCAAGTGCCCTACGATTGAGCAATGGACCATGCTTCCATATTTTAATTCTAGGAACATTTATAACCTCCTTTTTGGTCACTTACTAACCCCCAAAACCACTTGAAGCCAAGAAATAAAAATAATTTGAGGAAAAAAATCAGATCAAACCCATTAAAGTATGCATTTGTATACTAAATATATATTCCCTGCATAGATGGTGACACTGCGTAAGGCATGACCCAACACATAATCCTTCCCAAAGACAACCCCAAGAATGTCAATTGGTTATCCAGACAAAAACATACTTTGCCAGTACATTCATGGCTTTACTCCCTGCCAATTCATGGTAAGGCACAATTCAAAGTGGTAGTCTTAATGCCCAATATGGCCTAGGCTCCAATCCTATCCCCTGCCACCAGCACCAATGAAGCTGCACCAAAAAGGTGCATGCTGTATGCTATGGTAGGAAGGGCAGCCCAATGCCAAAAGAGAGATCAATAAAAATGTTTTTTACATACCTCCACATAAGCTCTTGGGCCATGTATGGGTCCTCCTTGCACAAATACCACTTATTTTGGTGGTATATGCTTGAGGAGAGAAAAAGAGCACACAGTCATACTCAGAGCAGTTGCTCTGTTATGTGAAAATGGTTGATACTCGAATGAATTCAGTGAAACTTTCAAAGAAGTATGCTTTGGCTTAAGGCAGAGGTTTTCAGACTGGGGCATTGTGATGCCCCAGCCTGAGAGCCCAGGCATCTGCCTCCTTAAGGGGAAGGGGCAGCCAGGAGGCAGGAAGGAGGCAGCGGCAAGATCCCCAGGATCGTGCCGCTCAGGGGGGCTGCAGGGACTGGGGTGCACTTACCAGTCCCTGCAGCAGCCGTCCTGGGGTGTGGGGAGCCCTGCATGAATGCCTGCAGGGCTCCCCAGGTCAGCAGAAGTGAAAGTGGAGGGCAAGCACTCCACTTCCAGTTTTGTACAGGTGGAGCTCCACTTTCACTGCTGACCTGGGGAGCCCTGCAGACATTCACACAAGGCTCCCCACACCCCAGGACAGCTGCTGCAGGGACTGGTAAGTGCAGCCCAGTCCCTGCAGCCCCCCTGAGCGGCGCGATCCTGGGGATCTCGCCGCTGCCTTCTCCCTATCTTCACTGCCTCCCCCCCGCAAGGACTTACTGCGAGTTTCAAACTCCGGGAGAGTTTGAAAACCGCAGGCTTAAGGTGCAAAAATACTGTGCTTGCAACTGTCCCACAGTCCAATCCTATGCATGTCTATTCAGAAATAAGTCTCATTATAGCCAATGGGTCTTACTGCCAGGCAAGTTTGCATCGGATTGTAGTCTATATTTTGCTTGTTTGTTTCCAATGGATCTTTGAAGGGTAGTATAGGTGCATTGGTTTCACAGTAGTCACCAGAGTTCAAAATATTCAGCTATTCCTTGGCATCTAAGCAAGCTTTGACTGGCTTTGGAATTGGCTATGGATCTCAAATATGCTGAGATATTTTTAGCCCTATAAAATGGCCCTGCTAGTTGAACTAGCAAGCCACACACTCCACATTATCCATCCATCAAAGGATGGCTTAATTTCTGCAGATACCACTTGCTCAATTTGAGGCCTGTATCATGGCAAAGATGCTGCCATGATAGGATCCTGGCACATATGTTATAGAAGATCCCTGATGTAGTTGCCATTACCTTCTTTCCAGACTGAAATGTTTTATGCCAATAATGAAGGAAATGGCATTCCTAATCTGACAGTTTACCAGGGCTGAAATCCTTATATATCTTACACACATATTGGGGGGGGGGGGGTGTTTCAAAAAGCAACAAGCAACATTTACCTTTAAAGTCATAGAGATAAGACAAGAATGATACATAGCTCTCACTTGTGGTTCCTTTGAAAGTTGTCATTTAAGAACATAAGAACAGTCCCGCTGGATCAGGCTGTAGGCCCATCTAGTCCAGCTTCCCGTATCTCACAGCGGCCCACCAAATGCCCCAGGGAGCACACCAGATAACAAGAGACCTGCATCCTGGTGCCCTCCCTTGCATCTGGCATTCTGACATAACCCATTTCTAAAATCAGGAGGCTGCACATACACATCATGGCTTGTATGATGGATTTTTCTTCCAGAAATTTGTCCAATCCCTTTTTAAAGGCTTCTAGGCCCGATGCCATCACCACATCCCGTGGCAAGGAGTTCCACAGACCAACTACACACTGAGTAAAGAAATATTTTCTTTTGTCTGTCCTATATAGACAAAAGGTGGCACAATCATCATGCAGGAAAGCAGCTCCACACAGGCAAGAGGTAACATTTGGATGGAAATGAAAAGTACCAGTCACACTTTATTGGGAGCAAAGCATAATACTCTCCTCCTCCCTTTAACTTTGTTTATGCTATCAGAGCTAAAAGGACTCAGAAAGAAGAGCTGCTCTGCTTCCTTCAGAGCTCCTTACACCAGAAAAGAGGAGATTGGCCCTGAGTCCCCTGCAACAACCCAGGAGTCCTCCAGTGTTTTTCCATTTCCTAATAGAAAAGCAACCCTTTAGCAATGAAACACAGCTCTCTCATGTTCCTTTTGTCCTGTCTTTCCTAAAAGGAAACTGAAGGAGTCATTCAGCATCTCTCTTGGTGGGAAATGGGTGATCACCAAGGGCTTTCAGAAGCTGTGAAAGCTTTGCTGTGAAAAGTAACTGCTGGAGAACCAACCTGGCTCCAAATCTTTACCATCGGTGGAGGCTTGGTGCTGCAAAAGACTGGTTTGGTTGCAGTCCCTGGTTAACTGAGACTTTAATTTTAATCTGTCCACTGAAATGTCACCAATTAACCAGTTTAATTAGTTGAGCAGCATCACAGCTCTCATTTATATTCTTCCTGAGCATGTTGTTGAATCCCACAAATGCAACTCCAACCAAAGTGTTGGGAAGCTGCTCACATTGCTGATTTGAACATTATTTTTGCAAAATGAACAGATGGCAGGCTTTTGATATTTCTACGGCATATATGCCCACCCCCAACACAGTCCTACTCATGTCCTTCCCTTGCTCCAGCTCTGTTTCATAATAATATTTAGTTATAAGGGATCTGATTGGAAGCTGTTGGTTGTCTCAGGCTCACGTGTGGTCTTAGCACTACTTTGCTTCCACACAAGGTTTCAAACTGGAGCTGACAAAAAAAAAAAAAACACAGGGAGAAGCCTTCTCAAGCAAATTCTCACAGTGCTTCACTTTGCTTGGAAAAATCATAACTCCTCCCAACTTGATTCTTTTTAGTTCTAGCTTTGCAAATTATTTATACTTTTACATTTAAGTTTTTCCTTTTTAAGTCAACTTGCAGTTGCCCTATCACCCACTCTGTTGGGAACACCTTCATTTTGGGCAGAAAGAGTCCAAGGAGGTTTTGGTGTGGTCACGAATGGGACTTTTTCATGCAAATGGAAAGTCCCTGGTAATAGTATCAGAAGATGCCTTGTGTTAGGCAGTCAGTACAGCATCACTATCATGACTTTTCTGGCTTACACATCCACAGGAAAGGCTTAATCTGGAATGTGGACTGGCAGTGCAATTTGGCCGACGCCTGGCTTTGTTAGAACAGTGGCCCAGGAGGAAACACCTGCACGATGTTGGGTTTGCTTTTTTGGTTTTCTCCTCCTGGCGGCAGCAACTACCTTTACTGGGTGCAGTCTGTATCAGGGTGCTGCATTTGTCACAGTCACCCCAGAAGGAGCTTGAAAGTGCCTCAGAAGGGCAGAGTGTCATACATCTTTCCCCAACCTTGCAGGGTGAACCATGGTGGCCCCACCAGATCACCACAGGTGCCAAAGACAAGCAAAATCCAAATGACACTCCCACTTCCTTCTTTGGCTGCAAAAATATCATAATAGACCAAAAAAGTCTGCCCTTTAATGGTCTGCCAAAACCTGCAGCTTGAGGCAGGCCACCTCATCATTCTAAATGGCAGGGCTGGCCCTGTTCTTTGTTCTGAAGTTAATTAAACTGATATGTGACTTCCACATGAGAACAAGTGTAAACAATATGAATGAGCATGATTTGCTCTCCAGTGACAAATGTATCCTCTTTCAGCTGGTTCAGCCAGATTCTGAAATTCTAAAGAAGAGGGCATACAAAAGTAAACCAAAGCATATGCATTCCATCTCCCTTTATTTATTTATCACATTTTATACCACCCTTCCTCCAAGGAGCTCAGAGTGGTGTAGCTTCTTTTTGTCGTCATAACAAGCCTGTGAGATAGGTTAGGTTGAGAGATAGTCAGTGGCCCAAGGTCATCCAGGAAGCTTAATTATCTCCAATTCAGGACATCCGGGTGGCTAATTAACAGGTATTTAGAATCCTCAAGTTTCCTTTGGGTGGGAGTAGGTACAGAGGCCAGATCAGAGTGGTGACACCTTCTCCGGCATTTAAATGAATAAACATCAAACGATTCACTGACAGTGTACACCTGCCAGTTCAAGGCTGTTTTGGCAGAAATGTGAAATAGAGAAGTCAAAGACATAATATATGATAAAGTGTTCACATTTGCATATGTTAATATATCTTTTTTCAGTTAAAGTGTCCATGAAACTTGTTATAGTCAGACATCCTCTCCCAATCTACACTGGAAATAATCTGAGGATTCCATGAAAAGCTGTCATCGTTTCTATTCTTCATCTTTCCTGTGGTTGCTTTGGAAGGAACGGGAGAGCTCCGTCTCAGCCTCCAAGGTACCACTTAGGCTCAGTGGCAACCCTTTGGAGATTTGGACTGAGAGAGATGTAGTCTCAAGTGACTCATGCCCCATTCTACCTCCCCAGTGTTGGGCATATTGTTGGTGAGTATGCCCAACATGCTCTTCTGTAGTTACAGGTTGAGCCTCATTATTTGCGTGGGTTCCATTCCAAGCACTCAGCTGGATGGCAAAAAATGCACTATAGCAAATCAATTTTAAATACAAAGTTTCTTTGCTCCAGTGATTTAAAAACAGCCTTACTGACCTTTTGACTCTAAGATAAGAGTCATTAAGAAGACAATCCATCAATCAGTAGTCCTCCAAGCACTTAGAAAGAAAGGCACTTCACTCAGCCCCTCCCTTCACCAATGCAAAATGATCACCTTTCTTTCACAGTGCTCAGGGGGAAGGGAGGGGTTGCATGGAGAGAGAAGGACTGATGGATTGTCAGCCAGCTGCCCTCTCTCTCTCTCTCTCTCATTAAGGAGGCTATTTTTAAAGGACTGTTCAGTTTTTTAAACTGATTTTAAAGGGGTGCATTTTTCCCCTTCTCCAGGTAACAGCACATTCCTTCTCATTTGCAGTGGCCATTCCTGTTGAGTCAAATCGGGGCATAAAAAATCCGTGTATAAATAGGCTGGACCTGTACATCAGCTAAGAAAGGAAGTCTTAACTTTGTTCTTAAGGCTACCATTATGGAAAGGTTTTGCCACTCCTCGTGTTGGCGCTACATGTTGCCTTCTGCTAAGGGACATAATTTGGTGGCAGAGGGAAGTGCACATGGGCCATCCACAACAGGAACAGTTTTTGAGATTGTGGGAAAAGCAGGGGGACCTGCTTTGACGCCTCTCCAATGTGTAACTACCTCGTATAAGGTAGAGATTCTGTCCTAACCAGCCCTCTCCTCTTTGAGCTCCCAGATCATCATGATCAGATGGTCTCATGGAAAGTCAAAAACTAATTCTCTATGTGTGTGCATTTATTCTTTAAAAGCTGCCTACTCCTTTCCTCTGGAATTGTTCCACCCCAGGCAGGAACTCAGGGCAACGTGCTATAACTTTTCTAACTCGTTAATAGCAAACAGAGTGTGTCCACAGATCATCGGAAGGACTACATTATTGGTCCTAATTGCCAGGACCAGCACATTAGAAATCAAAAAAGATCACTAAGGTATGCAAAACGAATGCCTGAACAAACAGTTTGATCGGAAGCACCAATGTGAAGAACTGGGAGAAAGTGTTTCAGTGATCATCAAGTTGCATTTTTTTAAGTGGGAGTGTACAGCGGTACTGAGCAAGCATGGAACAAATGGATGATTAAAAGGATGCAGCAAGTTATCTCTTCTCATTCATTTCTTGGCCCTTAGAAGATTTACCTGGAAACCCTGAAGTTTCTTGACAAAGTTTGTGCATGACTTCTGATTCTTCAGAAAGTGCCACCTATATACCTATAGGAATGCGTGTGCCTGTGTGTGAATGCACATGCAAGTGCATGCATGTACACACACACCCATTATTCATCTAACAATTAAGCAGTAGGATTACTTGAGGAGGGATGCACAAGTACTCCACATGTTTTCTATCAAGAGCCAGAAAAAACATGTTCTTGCCAGTGTGTGTTGCAGTTCAAAGAGCCGGAAAATTCAAGAGACTCTGCCTAATACTTTCCACTATTGTTTTTACTAAAAGTATTTTTGTCTCAATGCAGGCACACCTTTTGTAAGGTAGGCCAATACATTTGCTCTTTTAGTTGAAGGACATACAGTAGACTTAAGGTCAACTGTATATCATTAACAGGTTGTCTAGGGAGAGAATGCATAATGAGAATCAAAGCCTGACTTAGCTTTGTTCTCTTCTAGCAGATTTACAAGTTGTTCCTTAAGTTGTTAAGAAGTGGGTGCATGTCACTCTCACTCTCTCTCTCCCTCTCCCTCTGTGTGCGTGTGTGATATGTTAATAATCCAAGATACAATGTGAATTAAGAAGACATTTTTGCCAGTTTCTGATACAAATCGCAAAATGTGGAACAGTGGAGGACGAAGTGGGTGGATGGGGAGGGCAGCAGCCCACAAGGAGTGTGGGGGGGCAGTGGTGCACAGAGTTTGGACCGGGCTGATGTGCCCCCCTCCACAATGCTCTGGGTGTTTCCCAAGCTGTCTGGGGGGGTATAGCATTCATTGCTTAAAGCGACGAGAACTGTGATCTTGGGCCCAATCGCCCTCCCGCATCTCTGTTTGGCTCCAAAATGGAGCCTTTCTCCACTATGTAGGTGCGAGGGCAATGTGATGGCATAGGGGTGTGATATTTCCACATCACCGTGCCGTCTGGCCTCAGGTGCCAGGAGGCTCTGGGACTCTGCTAGTGTGGAATTCTCCACATAGCCATTGTCTATGTGCAAAAAGAGAGGGGCCATAGTTGAGCCATAGCCTATGGTACACATAGCCATTGCATGTGTACCTTAGGACCACTGCTTAAGGCCCTTGATGGCTGATAGTGCTAAACTGGATTTCCGTGGTTTGATCCAGCTTGAAAAAAATGATGGTTCTTTTTGTTGATACAAATAGATCCTAACTATAAAGTGTTCATGGGAATGTTGCAAGGGATCCTGGGAAGCACTTTTTAGCCAGCATGCTACACTCAAGTGTCGGCTTCGGTTCTTTGTGCCGTCAGACAGCGTAAATATTTAGCTGGGGGAGAGAAATTTGCCCTATCCATCCCAGGACAGCATTCATCTAGAGGCTGTTTGCTACTGTCTTCTTTGTGAATTTGATTTTTTTTTTAAGATTGTGAAACCTTGGAAGGAAACATCATCATCATCATCATCATCATCATCATTTACAAGTTACAATTTACAAGATTTACAAGTAGAAATTGAAAGGCTGTGGCAGAAAAAGACCTAAGTGATCCCAGTGGTGACTGGCGCCCTCGGTGCTATTCCAAAACACCTGAACAGCATCAGGGCCACAGAAATTACCATTCACCAACTACAAAAAGCAGCTTTACTGGGAACAGCTTACATCTTGCAATAATATTTATAACAGCAAAAAAGAACAAAAACCAGGCATCCCAGATCCTTGCGAAGGACTTGATGTCTGGATAAAACAAAATAACATCTACCTGACTGTGCAAAAATGATGATGATGATGATGATGATGATGATGATGATGATATAAATAAATAAATAAAAAGACAAGACCTAAGGCATTCAAGCCTTCGGAGAGCTGTGGAGAAGAGCTGTGCCTCCTCAGAGACATTTAAAACACCTAGCTCTTGAGGCCATATCTGGATAGATTAAGGGCACAATCCTAACCCCTTATGTCAGTGCTTTCCAGCACTGACATAAGGGCAATGAATCTCCGAGGTAAGGGAACAAACATTCCCTTACTTTGAGGAGGCCTCCGTGAGTGACATCCAACTGCAGGATGCAGCACATGTCCAATTGGTACCGCTATGCCAGTGCTGGAAAGCACTGACTTAAGGGGTTAGGATTGTGCCCTTAGTATTTCCCCAAGTGGCAGTGAAGCAAGTGACAGCTTGACTTCAAAGAGAATCCCGTTTGGGCTCACCACTTCAGGGGTGAGATGAGGGTGAGGAACATTCCCTTTCCCCCCATCATTATCCATACATATCGCTTGAGTGTGGGTAATTTCCATATACTTCCTCATGTATCCTTCTTGCTACCTCTTTCTCTGTGGTTTCCCTGTATCTCTTTTACAGCCAGTCCTATGGGGACCATGCACTGCCGGAACTAGTGTTCCAGCAGCACAAGTTCCATTACAGCAGTTGCAAAACAAAACACACCATTCAGTGTGGCCGGGCCACTGCCAAAAGCAGAGTGGCCGCAGCCGAATGCCACTGGCCTCCAGAGGAGCCCCAACACCAGTAAGTCAGTGCAGGGGGTGCCACTGATATTCTATCCCCCTTCCTGGCCTTGATTCACCTTTCTGGGGCCACTTGGATTTGTGCCAGCAGGCAGCCCAATCCTGAGCTGCCCGGAGCGTGGGGCTGCTGTGGCACCAAAATGGCTACCGCAGCATCCAACACACAACTGGGCAACCCACAGCAACTCCATGGGAGAAGGGGACTTCTGGGATTTCCCCCCCCCCCACACACACACACACAGGATGCAATGTCCACTCCACTGATGCAGCTGCATTGGTATGGGGAGGGGAGTTGATAGGATTAAGCTGTAGACTGTTGGTTGGCAACCTTCAGTCTCAAAAGACTATGGTAAAGCCTACAGCACCCAGTATTCCCAGGCGGTCTCCCATCCAAGTACTAACCAGGCCTGACCCTGCTTAGCTTCCAAGATCAGACAAGATCTGTCAGGCTTACATAAACTGCTCTGAGAGCTGTTTGTTAAAAGAGATATATAAATAGAAAAGTAAAATATCTGACCACACTGTATTCTTTATCAAAGTTACATTCAAAGAGAAATGGACATGACTAAAAGTTGCCCAGCATTTTAGACTGAAAATCATTCCTGGCTTAATCCAATTTCCTTATGGAAACACTTGGTCAGTCAGTCCCCCATCTTGGAGGAACTACTTCCAGTATCAGCCTACCCAGTCAAGCTGGTCCAAAGGACAATTAGACCACCTACAAAACAAAACACCTTCTTCACTCAAGCCTATGCAAAAAGACAACTTTTGAAATAATAAGACAAAAGAGGTGGCTTTCTGTAAACGTCCAGGAAAGGGGATCCAAGAAGTTGCCTTGTAAAGAGCTGTATAACAAGGAGTGGGCCAATCTGTGTAAACATCGAAATATTTGAATCTCTTCTTTCCAAATTTCCCCTCAGTCCACACTCCCCAATGGAACTTGAAACTCTTGAAAAAACAGAAACTATTTTACAGCATTTTATGGCTGGAAGGCAGTCAAGAGGATGTAGCCTAGCCTTCAGAAGCGACGGCTGGCACCTGAGGTTCAGCTCTTCAAAGAACAAACTATTGGCAATGGAGGCAGAACGACTAAACTGAAATGCCTAGTTTGGTGCTCTGGATTATAATGATTGAATGAGTATTTTCTGATCAAGAAGAAGGTGGGGAGAGGAATTAAAGCACACCCACGTAACTATATATAGAGTGGACATTTTCAAAACCATAGCATTGCCACTTTCAAACATCTGTGTGTCCTTTTCTCATTTGATCCACATTAAAACACAACGCACCCACAGTTGTTTCCCCACAAACACACATTGGAGTTTGAGTGGACCAACCAGGCATTCTGCCTTTATTTTTATATGTGGACTGTCCCCTTCGTGCATTTGCTTTACTTACAGTCCACTTGTATGGTTTTCCCCACCACAGCATGCAACCGCACCAAAACGAGTGATGTTACATTCGGGGGGGGGGGCTGATTGGGAGGTTTGGGAGAGATAATGGGAATATTTTCCCTTTAGCTGGCGTGAGTCCAGGGAGACAAAGGGGCATGTCAGGGATACCATCTGGTTCAAGTTGCCTGCACTGGGTGCCATTCCCTCCTGCTTCTAGCACACCTCCCGCCTCATCCTGTTCTACCCCATTCTGCCCTCCCCTTGCCCTATTCCACCCACCCTGCTAACTCACTTCTGTGGGCAGGCCTTCTTTTTACACATAGGGCATCTACATCATATCCGGCTAGTTCCAGTGGCAGCAACAGGGGGTAGGATTGAGCCCTTAATGAACTTTGTTTGCTGGAGTGAAGATTTCAGCAGATTAACTAGATTCAGATGGAAGGCAATGGGTTGGCAACCTTCAGTCTCGAAAGACTGTATAAGCCTACAGCACCCGGTATTCCCAGGCGGTCTCCCATCCAAGTACTAACCAGGCCTGACTCTGCTTAGCTTCCGAGATCAGATGGGATCGGGCATGTGCAGGGTAACAGTTGCTGCATGTAATGTCTCCAATAAACATCCTACAACCCAATCCTAAGCCCTGGCAGTGTCCAGCAGTGCGGCGCCATCAAAATGGCTGCTGATGTATCCAGCGGGGTGGGGCATCTGCCTGAGTTTCCTCGGACAAAGGGAACAAATGTTCCCTCTTACCCCATGTCAAGCCCAGGCAGCCCCAATGAGTCTCCTTGAGAGGGGCATAAGATAGGGGGGTATAGGATACAGCTGGGGGGAACACAGGATGTAGTGGGAGGGGGCATAGGAAACAGTGGCAGTCTCTGTCGCCATCTCCACCCCCATTCTGGGTCTGATCCTCCATCCAGTCCCCCTCCCCCCACCCAGTTCCACCTTTCCCCATCCTCCACCCTCCTTAAAGCACCTCCTCGCCTCTTGGTGGGGATACTTATCAACCCACACTCCAGCATCTGGTTCTCCTGGTGCTGAGGCTGAGTGTCGATTGGCACTGGCCTCAACACCCCTGCAGCGGGCTCATTGCTGGTGCCGGAATGCCTTGCAGCACTTTTACAATGGCCAGAGCTGGCAGTAGCCAAGGAGCACCAGCGCTGTGGCCCATAGGATTGGGCCCTGAATGTGTGTGCGCTGAAAGGCACAGTGCAGTGGCTTTTACAAAAGCTGCTATACTGCTTTTGTTTGTTTATTTGTCACAGAGGGCATTTTAAAGATCTAGATAGATTTTAGGTTTGGTTGTTTTTCCTGCCTCTATATGTTGCAATGGTTTCTGATCTGTGTTTTCATTTTTTTTTTGATAATGCAATGTGGTCACAATGTTTCATTTGGACGCCGTGAGTTGCTTCTTGACTGATTTTCAGAGAAAGGCAGGGTATACATTTTTAATTATAAAGAAATGACAAACTAGAAGAATAAATACATTTTTATAGTAGAAATGAGGAGTAGGGCCTTCTCACCTGTAGCGTCACAGTTCTAGAACTCCCTCCTTTATGAGCTACAAACTGTCGCCGGAAGCATTCTGGCAAGAGCTAAAATACATTTTTGTTTAGGTTACCATTTAGATAAAGTTTTGGCAGGGATGTTGTGTACTGTTTCATTTTTAATTTTTTTAATCGTTTATGCCTGCTCTTACTGCCATTTTTGCTGGCTGTCTTTTATTTTATTTATTGCCGTTGTTATTCTGTTCTGCAACATGTTTATGTTCCACGTTTTTCTATTTTTCTGCTGTTGATGCTTTTATGGCTTTTGTGCTGCTGTCTCTTGCTTTCTGTAGTTTTATTGCTGCATTGTTCTTATATTTTTTTATGATGTTTTATTATATGTGCTTATATGTAAGTAACCTGGGGCACCCACAGCAATGGGGGAAAGACAGGGTGAAAATGTATTAAATTCATTTATTTAATAAATACACCTGGATGGAATAGTGGTTTGGGAGCTGGACTTAAACCTGGAAGAGCCAGGTTCAAATCCCTGCTCAGCCAAGAAGCTTCCAGAGTGATTGTGCGCCAGTAAGTATCTCTTAGCTTCACCTACCTTGCAGGGTTGTTGTGAGGACAAAAGGAGGGAAGGACCTATGCATACCATTCTGAGCTCCTTGGAGGATGGAATAAAAATGGAAGATTGGTGTAAAATGGTATAAAAATGGGGTGCACAAAAGCAACCTTTCTCTTGACAATAATTGCAGCATGTGGACATGGGGGAAGCCAGCTGTCTCTTACTCCTTCCTTCAGCAGCTGGAGGAGAGTGCGCTAATGAGGTTCATTCTTCTCTAGACAGGAATCATCAGTATGAGGTCACAGTGGCCAGTCTCCCTCCTCCAAGCAGTATCAGCATTAAGTCACAATGATCAGTCACCTTCCTTTTACCTAGCAACATGAGGTCACAAAGACCAGTCTCCTTGCTTCAGGTGGGCAGCATCAGTATAGCATCAGTATGGGGGTCTGTCTCACGGACGGTAGGAGCAGTGCAAAGACACAACATCTCTCTGTTGCTGAGGCAGGCAGAGCACCATCTCTGTCTTATCAAGGTGGGAAGCAGCAGGGTGTGGATGCAATGGCCAGCAGTGTCTTTCTCACTGAGATATACCACAGCCTGTGGGGAGGCAGATAGCATGCGCGGAGAGGAAACAAGCTGGCCGATAAGCATACCAGACCTCTAGTTACAGCAAATGCCCCAGGTAAGCCTGGCATCCAAAGAGGTGAAGTGAATGGAGGCAGGCCAAAGTATGCTGACTGCACCCAAGAGATAACAGAACTACAATTTGCAGAACCTGACTGAGCTGAGCTAGGCTCCTATTGAGAGACAAACTGGCAGGAGAACAGTAGGCAATGGCACGAAACCTTAGCAAGAAAGACTTCAACTCCCAGCATGTGCCCCACAGGAGCAGATTAGGGGGGGAGAGACCAGGTGGCACTGTGTGGTGGCTGAAGAAGTAAGAGTGAGAATATTGCCTAGCACCCCAGGTACTACAGATTTCAGTTTGCATCACGTGTTGCAAGGGAGAGAGGGTATTACAAGAGGTGGGAGAATCTGATGATGGCTGGTTGAGATGGGAGAATAGAAGGAGACTGGCAAGGAGAAGCCAACATTTGAGCAGGGAGAGGTAGAGGAAGGTACATGAGCAAAGTAGCAATGCTTATGGGTGAACCCAAGCAATGGAAATTTAACTCCCAGAAACACTACCTGCTAATGCCAGGAAAAGATGGGGAATAATAAGGCATAGTGTGTGTGTGTGTGTGTGTGTGTGTGTGTGTGTGTGAGAGAGAGAGAGAGAGAGAGAGAGAGAGAGAGAGAGAGATAGATAGATACGGGGAGAAGATGCAATGCAAGGAAGGAATGCAAATCATAGCTGGCACAAAATTTAAAACTTAATGGGTTTGGAATGTGGGCATGATTTGGGAAGGGAAAACATTTTGACAGCTTAGTTTCCTGAATAGTTGGGATGTTGATCATTCTGTGCCATCACACCAGCCAAGTCAGTCAAGTGTTTAAAATCCCCAACACAAGAACAACACACTATGGATATGGAGTAGTACTCTACTGTAACTGCTTCTCGAAAGATACACAGGGTAGCATTCCTAGTGGCAGAAGCTTTAGAATATTTTCCCCTGGGGAAGAAGTGGTTTCCCCTGATAAAAGGCTGGGCAGTAGCTCAACTGTAGAGGAAAGATTGAAAACATACCTTGAGACAGTGGTGTAGCTAGCTGGGATGCAAAGCACTAAGTTTTGCAGGTGCCTGAATGTTGCCATGCAAGTGGCCACTCCCCCTCCCCTTTGGCTCCATTACAGATTGTGGGAGCAAAACGGAGGCGAAAGTGCCATACCACCCCTGGGGAACAGCTCTGAAGGGGAGGGGCTGTTTGCATGGCTCCTGAAAAACTTAGTGCTTTGCACCCCCTCGAGCTATGCTTTGAGTATCACATCTCTAGACAAATTCATTTCCAAATATCAGTGACAGGAAAATAGGCAAGGAATTTTTTTTAAAATCGCCCCCCCCAATACATTCCTGTTTGAATTGTTTCTTGTTTACATACACTTCTGAGAATGAGTAATTCAGAGTAAGAGGCCAGAATTCTAATCAGCTAGTATCTATTAACACGTATTATATCATTCTTGATATAATTTTAATTGGAGACAAGCATCTGAATTTCAGGTGCATACTGTAAAACAAAGCTCCCATTGCTTATGAGAGAATGCTGTTTGGCTTTGAAGAACGAACATCTTCCTTGTTTGTATGGTGGATGCCTTGGTTCTTTTTTATATTTTAAATCTTTCTGCAAAATCCCCCCAAATTGTTATCACGAGAGGAAATGGCACACATCTTACTGGAGCAGGTCTCATACCTCAGAACCTGTGGCTGAGGTCAGAAACAGCTCCATATCCTGACTAGCAAATA
This sequence comes from Tiliqua scincoides, assembly GCF_035046505.1. Classification (NCBI taxonomy): domain Eukaryota; kingdom Metazoa; phylum Chordata; class Lepidosauria; order Squamata; family Scincidae; genus Tiliqua; species Tiliqua scincoides. Next base: position 65,193,962 of record NC_089825.1, on the reverse strand, counting down.
TTTTTTTTTTAGCACTGAGGTCTATTTATATGGTTTGCCATTGTGAGATGGCAAAAGGAAGTTTGCTTGCACGGTACCGTGGGATAATTCTATTCTAGCACTGGTCATGATGCAGGTGGTTGTCACAATGCTTCCTTCTGGGAAGTCTGATCTATTAAAAATACTGCAGAAGATTTTTAAGGGGGTAGCGGATAAAAATATAAGAAATGGTAGACAAACCACGGGGAGGGAGCTTTTAAGGTGAGAAAACTGACTTTTCACAAATAAATACTCCTACTACTGCTTTCCCCTTAAAAATTTCTAATACACTATGAGGCCCTACATCAATATTGCATACAGCACACTTTCGGTTCTGCCTGCATTCTCAAGGAGGCAAACTTGACAACAGCTTGTGTCTCTGATGCGATGAGGAAATGCTTGTTGCATTCTGATCTGCTGAAGTTTTGAAGGAAGCTAGTCGAGGAAGCTGGAAAGTCCCCCTCAAGGCACACAGGAGGCCCAAAATATACTTTTTAAAGGCTAGCCAAAGGCTGAGCAGGGCAAAGTTCTGCTGTATGGAAGACTTACAGCCCAATCCTATGGTCCACCCCTCCCCCACTGATTTAGCCATGCCAAAATTGCTTCTACTGCATCCTACCCGGGGGGGGGGGGCAGTCCTAGAGGTATCTTCTGGGCAAGGGAACATTTGTAGACATGATATGCAAGGGGAATCCAGGATCTCCCTAACATACTATTCTCCCTATACTCACAAAGCCATGCTAAAAGAAAGAGAATTCAATTGATTGAAAGATCGCTAAGGCATTTTGATTCACTCTGAGACCCAGAACCTAAAGTATTTGGGTTCCCCATTTGCCTCGGGCATTGTTTTCAAGACATTGTATCATATATCCCAGCTTGGGACATCCCAGGGGTGTCCCAATAACAAGAAGTGGCTTTGCCTCACTGGACAAGAGAAACTGACTTTCTGTCCTTTTGAACTTGGTTGTTCTTGGTAGATGTGGGGGGGGCAGGGGGGACGTGGTTCAGAACAAGGTCAGGCTGTTGGACTCTTCTTCTGAGCACTGAGCTTGCGCTGCTGTCTGTAGAATCGGTGCTGACAGTTCTGTCAGCTTGCAGCAGCGGTTCGGATTCCAGAGCACAGTGTCCGTTTGGTGCCATTCTCAGCGCTTTGGGGCTCCGGTTTCCATTTCAAAATCAACAGCAGCATTTCCATGTGAGCTGGGAGAGGGTTTGTTTCCCAAGAATAACAATTTCTCAGTCACTTGGTCATCACTCTATTTGCTTTTGCTTTTTGTACCCAAGCAGTTTCACTGGCCTCACTGGACAGTTGTGAAAACATGTTAAAGCATAAAGCCTGGGGTACAAGAGGCCTCATTGCAACTCTTGCATGGGGGGTGAGGCTTCGATTGCCCAGCTTCTACCCCTGCATGTGACATAGCCATTAGTCATTGGTAGAGAGGAAAGGATGAGGGACCTGCATAAAATATTCAATTCTATTCAATAAAGCATGCCACTGTTTACTTCTAGCTCTTGTGTCACATGCTGGTGAATACCTGGGCAACTTGCTTTCAGGTGGGCTTTAAGCCAATTGGACCAATTGCTCTCAACTGGGCTCTGCTCCTACATGAGAGTAAAAATAAAAAATAAAATTAATACTTTTACTAAATCATTCCATAGTCACTAAAACAAGTGGTTTTGTAACTATTTACTTTGGAAAGTTCATCTACGCATTTTGTTTGTTTTTTTGTAGCCTACATGTATGCAATTTTTTTTTTATTAAAATGAGCTTAGATCCATGTGGTCCATTAACTCACATGCACTTCTTAAGTGCACATTTTGACTGCTTTCCATTCCACATTTTATTTATCTCTTAGATTCTACAGGCCTTGGTGATCATCCTGGAGCCCTGCAAAAAATATTTCCAATTAGGCCCCACAGATCCTAAGGCCACCACTGCTTGCTTTGAATTATATTGGGCAACTTTCCCGCCACTCCAAAAATGTGACAAGGGTGGAGCTGGTCTTCAAACTTGATAATGATGTCACTAAAATGCACACCAAGTTCACTGTAATGTTAATATTCAAGAGAAGAATGTGCATTACAGTGTGCATGACATCTTTTCTGCCCCGCTGAAAATGAGTGTGGGGTTGAGCTGATGTTTGTATTTTAAGTATGTCCTGAACATGCATGTCACATTTAATTCTGATATTCCAGTGTTCAACAGATACCCTAGTACTGCTGAATTCTGTTCCAAATGAATGGGTTAAACCAGGGTTTCCCAAAGTGTACATCGTGACATCTTATGGCATTGTGGTACACTCACAGGTGTGTCACAGGATGGCCCTGGTGACCCCTCCGACCTTTTCTCCCTGGCACTGCCATCTTGGATTTTGCAAAATCTTGTGATATTTGGGTGCCACTATCTTGGATTGCACAAAATTTCATGAGATCCAAGAAGGCAGTGCCTGGCTGTGCTGGGAAGGCTGCAGGGGCACTGTGACCCCTGTAAGTATGGGAGCCACTGGGTTAAGCCAAAACTATTTATTCAAATTAACTCTAATTTGGCAACGTAACTATTCAGTGAGCTAGCACACACAGTGCCTCAGCATATAATTTCTATGTGACACAAGGCAGGTACAAATATTGGACTGAGGGAGGAGAATTTGACCACACACCCACACCTTATCAGTTCAGATAAGAAGGGAAGTGGGGCAGGAGGTCTGGTCTAGAGGGTAGAGCCTCCGTCTGCCTGAAGATAACATCCACAAGGTCGCCAGTTTGAGGCCACCGGCATCGTGCGACCTTGGAGCAGCTGACAAGCTGAAGCCGAGCGATTCCATCTGCTCTGAGCGTGGGAGGATGGAGGCCAGAATGTGAAGCCAGATCGGAATGAAACACCTTGAATGTAGTCGTTCTTGAAAGAAAGAACCTTCTTTGAAATTGTAAAAATCCCTATTTAATAGGGATTTAATAAAGCCTGCCTATGTAAACCGCCTTGAATAAAGTCTTGAATAAAGACCAAGAAAGGCGGTATATAAATACCTGTTTAAAAAAAAATAAAAAATAAAAAAGGGAAGTGATAACATTCTCTAAACCACATAGGAGAAGCCCTGCTGGATCAGGCCAAAGGCCCATCTAGTCCAGTGGCAAACCTCCCCTGCTCCGTGCCTTGGGGCAAAGATCCACAATGGTGCCCGCTGCAAGATTCTGCTGCCACCTGCATGCAAATCCACCCTCCCCCCTTATCTGGAGTGCGTGGAGTCTTGAGCGACTCCAGGATGCATTGGGGAATCCTCCTGGAGCTTCCCCGGTGCTTTAAACTGTGCTTCTGGCAAACTGGAAGCACAGTATTCGACCATGTTGGGAGTTTTGGAGAGGCTTCTGCGTGGTCCCAGAGTCACGCGAGTCTCTGCACCTGGGGCATTTGCCCCTTTGATTTAATGGCAGGTCCACCACTGGCCTAGTCCATCATCCTGTTTCTCCTCTATGTCCCATCTGCTACCTCTATAAAGCCCTCAAGAAGGAAAGGCATACCTCTCTGCCATCATTGCTGTCCTGCAGTTAGTATTCAGAAGCACACTACAGCTGAAACTGGAGGTTGCCATTCAGCCCATTTTGGATGCTTTGTTATGGGTCTGGGTCAAGGCTTGTTGAGTCAGGTAGCAAAGATTCAGTATTCATTCCATAGATCAATTAACAATTTTGCTTTGGCAGGTCAGCCAAAGCTGACATTTTCCCTTATTGCCACCTGAACAAAATGCCTACCTGTCTTTTCACAGATCCAAATACTATAGTGCAAATACTAGTAGCATAGGCATCAAGTTCATTTGGAGGATCATTTCACTGCACATTGACAACTAATATGTGGTGCAACTAATATGTGGTGCAACACTTGAAAAGATGGTTCACAGTGCAATCCTATCTTTTGCTGGAAGAGCAAGCCAGGAGGCTTGCACTGTATCCAGCGTGAGATAGTGCGCCAAAGTGGCTAAGCCTGAGATAAGGGGAAACTCTTCCCCTTACCCCCAGGTAAGCCACTGCAGCCCCTGTGGGTCTCCTCGGACTTGCGCCACCTCCTTAGGTGGCATAAGTCTGAGGAGAAAAGATTGGCTTGATGCCGCTTTGCGCTGCTCAGGAAGGGGGTTGGGATCTGGCATAACAGCTGGATCCCAGGCCCGCCTCCTGCTCCCTGCCTGCCTGCCCACCTCCCACCCTGGAACACCTCTCTCCCTCCTCCTTCCCACCCACCCCAGCGCCTGGCTTTGGCTGAGCTCGGCCGACACAAGGCTCCCTCTGCAAGCCACCACAGAGGCTGGATGCAGCCACCATGGGCCAGTGCACCTCTGTGTGCTGGCGCGGATTGCTCCTGAGGAGGTGCAAGTGTGCTTTACAGCATGTTTACAATCCTCCTAGGATGGCGCAAGGGACTTGAGCCAGCCTAACTCATGGTTAGGATTGCACCATCAGACAACCCACCTATCCCAGATAGAGGGAATACTCACCTTGGGATTGTGTGGTCATCTGTATGACCTCAAAATTTAATTGGGGCAGGAGGTCTGGTCTTGAGGGTAGAGCTTCCGTTTGCCTGAAGATAACATCCGAAGGTCACCAGTTCGAGGCCACCGGCACCGTGAATGGCGAGACCTTGAAGCAGCTGACAAGCCGAGTTATTCCACCTGCTCTTCGGTGTGAGCGAAGAAGCGTCTTGGCTGCCCTCCATGTGAGAGCTGAAGGAGCTGCTTGTCAGCTTGCATGGGAGGAAACCTGTAGAGGAAACATTCTAGAGGCCAGAATGTGATACCAGATCAGAAAGATCCATCTGAAATATTGTGGTTCTTGAAAGAGAACCTTTCTTCAATAGTAAAAATCCCTACAGGGATTTAGAACAGCCTGCCCATGTAAACTGCCTTGAATTAAAGTCTGAGGAGAAATCTGACGACCAAGAAAAGGCGGTATATAAATACCTGTATTATTATTATTATTATTATTATTATTATTATTATTATTATTGGGTTCAGGCAGTTAAATATATGGTACATATTATCCATAAGTGTCCAGTGCATAATTTAACAACTCTTTCTCTCTGTATATTAATTAAAAATCCAGGATATTTCTCTGCCCCAAAAGGAATGATGGTTTTTCTGAAGTGTCCTTCCAAAATCAGAACAATTGGCATCCTGCATTGTGGTTAATATGATATTATTGCTGTCCCTGGAAGTTAGCCCCACACATGACTGCCAACACTGGCTAATTAGCTAGCTTCCTCCCTACCATGTGAAAAACAAATTTGGCTAAACAAGTATCAGTGTTTGTGGTCAGATAATTGCCCAAAAGGCAAAAATCAGTATTTCTGTTACAATGTGTCATTGTATGCTTTAACTTTGCATTAAAAAGACACCCATTGCTGTGAACATTTTACCCTTAGTTTCATAATAAGAAACAGCTAATTCAGATCCTGCCAAGCACCAAACTGGCACTGAGAATGAGTTTGGAGAATGAGCAAACAGTCCCACTTGCTGAATTTGTGAGTACAGGTGGTAGAAATGAGTCCCAAGAGGATTCGCTGTTGTGCAATCCAGCACGTCATTTGTTCCCTGTATGTTTTTCCAACATTGACTTGATGTCAAAGGGATGACATGGATAGTGGTTTTGAATTAGAAAGCCATATAAACTTTAACAGCTGACCACCGGTTACAATCAGCATGTCCAATTTTGCTATACATGACTCTTACCAACACTTTAGTGTGTGTTGCAAGCTAGATGTTTTACTTGCATGCAGCTATCACAAAGTGCAAAGTCCTGGCACATTCACTGTATTTGCTGGAAGAAAAAGATTACTTTATTTCTTAAGAAAGGATTTGCCACTCGGATTTGAGGATGTGTCAGTTACTAGTCCCAGCCCCATTGATGCAGAGTAACACAGAAAACAATGAGGGATCTAACAAGACAACTCATGTGTTTTTACACGCGTGTCCTGCCCATCATTCAGCCACCTGTTATATAAATAAAATATTGAATTCATAAATAATGTGTTACCACCCCTGCTCAGGAAGATGCAGGGATGATCCTAATGGTGCACTCAAGCAAGCACGTTAGAGGATCTTTGACGGCTGATCATGGAATATTTACAGAGAAAGAATCCAGAGGGTTCAAATCACAATACATGCGCACGCACACAGATTGAGAGTGAGAAACTGCAGAGAGAGGTTTGGGTGGCAGAGGAAGAAGATGCATGGAAGAAGGAAGGTAGGATGGGTAGAGAAGCTGGTTACCTCTCTGACTCCCTGTCTTTCGATCAAGAATGTGGGCTGCTGTGACATAGCACTATGGTGCACTCCAGCTGGAGATTTGAGATGGAATTCCACATTGTGGCTCTGTCCACTTTTATTGGACTTTCCTACATAGACTAACATCTATGTTTTTCTGAGGCTTGTTCTGGTCTCCTATTGACTTTTAAAGTTGAATCTCAGGTAGGGTTTACTCCAGTTCTTTAGAGTTGGGCTCCCTGGCCTTTCAGGAAATAATAGGCTTAAAGCTTATGGTCCTTTCCTTACCTAACAAAGGGGCTTGGGTGCTGTCCTTGTCCACAGTGAAGGCAGAGCATGTTCAATCCAGGATTTGGAAGAGAAGATGGTTGACTTGAGGTTGTTACTCCTTTGTGGCACCAAATGGCCTTGTTTTGACTTGCACAGGAGTTTCTCCATATCTTAAGAGTTAATCAGGCATATCTTAAGAGTTAATCAGAGTTAATTGTGATCTGGAAGTTACAGCTGCTTTGAGGAAATTAGCATACTGGCTCCAATTCAGGCTTTTACTCATAATAATGAGAGGAGGAGAAGAATATTGAAGGCAATAGAGGAAAAGCACTTTATGGTGACTCATAGGCTTCACTTTGGTCTGGTCTTGACCAAACTATGCAAGTAAGGTCACTCCACTTGCATGGGCACTGGGTGCCAATTAATAATATATATTGAAATTATAAAGAAGCAAAGTAAATAATGTAACTTTTGAATATTGAGCCTGCACATTTGAAGTGGCCCTATATTCGTACCATGTTCATATATCACAGTTTTTGGCATTCATATGCAGTTCAGGTGTTTCAGACAAGGCCATCAGCAGAAGTAAGATTTGTGCCAGGTGGCAGAGAGTTGGCAGGAGGGTAGCTTGGAGGAGTATTTTGGGGTGAGGGGGAACAGAACAGGGGTGAGATTGGCAGAGGCCTTCCCCACCGTATCCTAACCCCCATCCAGAGCCTCCCAGTGTTACATCAGGCTGGCAGAGATCTGAGTAGCCCCATAGGGCAGGCTGGGGTGTTATTTGGCACAAGGGGAAAAATATCCCTTTAGCCCAAAGAGATTTCCAGCCTGCTCCTAAACTGTGTTGGATGCAGTGAAGGTTATGCGGCCCCACTGTGTCAGCTTAGTTTAGGATTGGACTGACAGTTATTCGTTTGCAGGTCCTCCAACATTTGTTCTCTGTAAACTGGACAAAAGCTCAATTCTTACCCCTTCCAACGTTCTCATATGTATACTTGGCTACACCTGTGCACCTCCCCACTACACAGGCTCACTTTTTGGTGTATCCATTTTGCTTCAAATGCCCTTCTTACTATTCATTCCAAAAAATATCTCCCTCTTTTTAAGTCTTGAATCTCCCAAGTAGGTCCCCTTTTCCAGAAATAATTCAGCCTTCTAGAATGGTTTCTGCCTTATAGAATGGCATTGACTTATAGGTTGAATTCGACAGGGTAGGGAACTTGTGACATATTTGGCATCCTCTCCATTTGCACATTGCCATACACTAATTAATGTTGGCCCAGATCATTATAACTTGGAAGCCATCTCTTTTTTTGTTTTCAGGAGTGAGGAAGAATTTCACACCTTAGTAAAAGACACTTGGCTGCAGGAAAAGAATGTTACAGCTTGAAGCCATGCCAATTAGAACCCATTAGAATAACCTGGGCATGCTTGCCATGGCATGAAAAAAATACCCACTGGAACCAGTTCTTATGCATGTAATATAGAGATGTGCTTTTCTCCCACTGCCGTACTATGCTTATTTTAAGAATATTATTTTATGAGTCTGGTTGTACTAAAATTCTACGTATAATGATTTTTTAAAACCCAAATTCCTTGAAGTAACCTCAGAATTCCATTAGTTTGGAACAGAGCTTGACTTTTGCAACTCATCCCTGCTCCACATGGTTTTTAGATACGATAATCAAAGTTCTCCATTTTAAATGTTATGGCAGCAGGTGGATCTCATATAATTGATTGCTGGTTTGCCATGATAGATTATTTTTCCTTGATTTTCGGCACATGCCTGAACATGTAACTCTGTTAGAATGCTCAATAGCTGAGGTTACAGCAGGCCTAGATTTCTGCTGCTTGTCCTTGCAAGAAGAAGATGGGTAACAAAGATTTTAAGACTCATGCAAACAAGGGGCACAAGCAAGCCAAATTAACCACTTCTGAGTTCTATTGATTTCAGAGGGAGAGATTCTTCTACTGAAATAAATAGGACTTTGGCTGGATTATGTCCAGGTTTGTTGATTCAGGTTCTTATGCACATAATTTTTTTTTTAAAAAAGGGGGGGAGAATAATGAATCTGTTAATCTGCCTCCTTTATTTTTTATGTTTGCATTTATCATAATTCAGTTATCACCGAAGACCTACCAACTACACTTAAATAGTAAAATATTTATTCTCAATTATTTTAAAAAATTATACCCTACCCTTCCATTCCCACTGGTGCAGTTTACATCAGTGTTATCAGCAGCAACTGTTACCCTGCACATGCCCAGTCTCGTCTGATCTCGGAAGCTAAGCAGGGTCAGACCTGGTTAGTACTTGGATGGGAGACCGTATGGGAATACCAGGTGCTGTAGGCTTATACCATAGTCTTTCGAGACTGAAGGTTGCCAACCATGTAAAAGAATCAAGTCAGCAATTATAATAATTTATCTTCAAACCCCAAATTACAGTTCACACAACTGAAGTCATAACCAACAAATAAAGAGAAAAGAAACAGAGGTATTAAGGGCCCAATCTTGTCCAACTTTCCAGCTCCGGTGTAGCCACAATGCAGCCCCTTGGTAAGAGAACACCTGTTCCCATAGCTTGAGAAAGCACCAGTGTCTGCCCCTCCACCACAGGATGCAGCACATTCCCCATTGGCACAGCTGCCCTGGCACAGGAAAATTGGATAGGATTGGGCCCTTACAGCCCAATCCTTTGCTGCCCTGGCACTGCATGGTACAGCAGTGCCAAAATGGCCGGCGCTATATCCTGTGGGGCCAGAGCAGCCACCAGAGAATTCTCTGCAGTAAGGGAACATCAGTTCCCTTACCCCATGTAGAACTCCAGCAGCTCCAGTGAGTCTACTCAGGTCTGTACCAGCTACTGAGGCTCAGGAGGAGGGATAGGATTTGGTGGCCACCATCCCTGTCCCTGCCCAGGCAAAATCCACCCTCTGGTTCACACTCCTTCCACCCAGTTTTGTCCCTCCCCACTTTCCCCCTGCCCTCCCTTCACCCTGAAATGCCTCTTGCTCAAGCGGCAGGGACGCTTACCTCTGAATGTTCTCTGCCCCCTCCTGCCGGTATGGAGGCCCATTGCTGACTGAGGACCCAGTCCTATCCAACTTTCCAGCACTGGTGCAGCCGCAATGCAGCCCTGAGGTATGGGAACAAACATTCCCTTAGCTTGAGGAGGCCTCTGTGACTGGCTTCCCAACCATAGGATGCAGTGTATGCCCCATTGTTACAACTGCACCGGCACTGGAAAACTGGATAGGACTGAGCCCTGACACAGGCCTCTCTGCCAGTGCTGTATGTCTCCCGCTGGTGGCAAAGTGTGCACTTTTGCGACACCTAGCTCTGGCACTGCAAGTGCAGTGAAGTGTTGGAGACAGTTGGAAAAGTCTTTGGAGCCCAGGTCTACCCACCCAAGTGGCATCAGCAGCTAGGTACATTAATATGGAAACCAAACACACTCCTAAGTCTCTCTAAAATCTTTTTAATAGAGACAACCAGCATTATCATATTTAGGGTCACACAAGAATGGAAAGTCCTGTGCATACCAAAAATGCTTCTGCAGCAGCTATAGTCCTGCAGCTGTGTCCCTGAGCTCCTAGACACTCCTTCATGGTAAGCAGATCCACAAGCCAAAGAGCTCCTGTAGCTGTCCAGTTTCCTCACAGTTTTGAAACTGTGTTAAGAAGTGTCAAGTATGCATTCCTCGGCCCAGCAGATATGGCTTGCCAGTAGCTGCAGTAGCTCCAGCCGCACGCTTGTGATTCTGTCCCCAGCATCCTGTGAGAGCAACAAATCTGAGTAGATATGAAAATGTGAGATCCCAGGAAATTTCTGGGCCCCCTCCTTTGACGCCTGGGTCCACTTTTGGAGCCTGGGCCTGGATACAAATTACCCCCTTTACCCCCCACCTCTCCTAGGCCCTGTGAAGAGGATCCCATGTTTATTCATATGTGAAGTTGAATGCAAAATCTAAATCTTTTATGAATTTTTCACATATCAGGCAAGTAACTGTGGCAGAGTCCAGCTTTTTCAAATTGTGATTTGTGCTGTTGCAGTTGACAACAAGGCAGTACTTTCTTTTGTCATGAGCACATGACACAGACACATGTAAATTAGGTATTATTTATGTAATTGTGCAGTTACATGTGGAGTCACAGTCAAGTCATTCCTGTTTAAATGTTCATGCCTTTGAAACTGGTTTTTTATCCCCCCCCCTTTTTTTTTGGCTTGCAACACAAAGACATCTGGTGTTTTGTTCAGTTTCCTTTTTACAGATTTACTAATTTCCAAGAGTGTGCTGCCAATGACAACGTTCAGTTCCCACACTCAGTAGTCGCAAACTGTATTATATCACTCTATATTAGCAAGACACTCTGTATTCCATGTATTCACATTTAATACTTCCTCGCTTCCATTTTGTACTGAGGTAGTTCAGTACCAAATACAAAAATTGTTCCTTTTTTTAGCCCTCAGATGGCTGTAGAACTGACAGCAAAAGCCTAGACCTGTCTACTCAGAAGTAAGTCTCATTGTGTTCAAAGGGGCCTGCTCCCAGGAAAGTATGTACAGGATTGCAGCCTGAAATGATGAGTTTCCATCTTGAAGTCAACGTTTTCCTTTTCAATGGGGGAGCATCTTTTGTACGACAAGGGTGCAAATTGTGTGATAATCGCAATGATGTTGCTGCTTTTTGTTCAAATCCTAGACCAGGGGTGCCCAAACCCCAACCTGGGGGCCACTTGCGGCCCTTGAGGCCTCTCAATGCGGTCCTCATGGAGCCCCCAGTCTCCAATGGGCCTCTGGCCCTCCCGAGATTTGTTGGGGCCCATGCTGACCCGACACAACTGCTCTCAGTGTGAGGGTGACTGTTTGACCTCTTGCATGAGTTGTGGGATGAGGGCTCCCTCCACTGCTTGTTGTTTCACATCTGTGATGCAGTAACGGCAGCAAAGGAAAGGCCAGCCTTGCTTTGTGCAAGGCCTTTTATAGGCCTTGAGTTATTGCAAGACCTTCATTCATTCATATAAGTTCACCCTTGATATATTCATTTATGTAAACTTATGTAAATTTATTCAAATTTTAAATGTAAATTAATTCCTTTTTCCCCCGGCCCCCGACACAGTGTCAGAGAGACGATGTGGCCCTCCTGCCAAAAACTTTGGACACCCCTGTCCTAGACCTAATCATGCAGCCCCTACAGTCGGGGGTGGGGTGGTGTTGGTCGTAAAGAGAAACCCAAAGTGGGACATTATTTTAATGTGCCAGTTTCCTCAAGATCAGCCCCAGGGGAAATGACACCTGAAGCTGCCTCCCTGCTGCTGCTCCCCCCTTGTACTGGCTAAGAGTGTGGCGGCAGCTGCAGTCTCTCTCCTCCTCCTCACTCAGGGAGAAGAAGGCATCAGTGATGGTGGTCCTCTTCTTCATGTGCTGCTGCCTCTGCCTCACTCCCTCCTCACTTACCTGCTTCCTCCTCCTGGCTCTGTTTTGAAATGCAGCAGCAGAGCAAGGTGGAACCTGGGGAAAGTGGGAATGGAGGGGGCTTCTTCCATCTTCTGCCCTGTTCTGCTGCTCTTTTTGAAATCGTAGAGCAATGATTTTCATCCACTCTGCCATGTCACATTGGTGTGCCACAAATGGTCCGCAGGTGTGCCACGGGAGATTGGGAGAGGGTCATTTATTAATAGGGCCACTGGGGGGTGTGAGCCCCTTGTTGGCATTGCGGTGTGCCTTGTCAACTGCCAAAAAACTAATGGTGTGCTTTGACAATTTTAGCACCTTGTTAGTGTGCCATGAGATGACAAAGATTGAAAATTGCTGCCGTAGAGCAATGAAGCCACGAGGAACAGGTAAGCGGGCAAATGGGGGCTAGGTTAGGCAGTCGCAGAGATGGCCAATGGACATAGGGAGCCACCTGTGTCCATTCACCACTTGAGGCAGCCTACCTCACCTTGTCACTGGGCCAGTCCTGAGTCTCTTTCATAGGCTACACCAAAAGGACACTGGGGGCCCAAAAAGGCTACGCCAAAAGTGCATTTGCTGCCTCGTGCTTTATAATTCCACGGAACGCACCTGGTTAGGTTCCGATGGTTTGAGAAAGGAACCTGAGTTCAGCCACCAGCAGCCCTTTTTCCTGGAAACGCCACCTAAGAAGATAGCAAACACAAAGAGAAGCCACACAGCAGAGCCAGAATTACAGGCTTCAAGTGTGAGCTTTGCCTTTTTTTACAGTTCTATCCACTCACAGCTCTCACAACACATCGGGGAAACCGGTTTTCCCTTTGGGTCCCTTTTCACTTTTTAAGGGAAAACATTCAGACGATGGCCTGGTGCAGATCTCTTCAGTCTCCAGTCCAGATTGCCGGTCCAGAAACACTTCTCCTATGAATTGGTACCTCCATACCAGGAGTGAGAATGTGACTTCTGCAGTCTGCATGACAGCTCTGGCCCTTTTTTTGAGTTGCTGCAATGGTGCAGTTTACCACAGCTGTTTATCACCACCACCACCAGTGCTGCTCCTTTCACAGTGGGCTAAGGCCCGTGGCTGTTAGCAACCAATTGAGTGTTGGGTGGGTTAGGACAGACAAAAGAAAATCTTTCTTTACTCAGCGTGTGGTCGGTCTGTGGAACTCCTTGCCACAGGATGTGGTACTGGCGTCTAGCATAGACGCCTTTAAAAGGGGATTGGACAAGTTTCTGGAGGAAAAATCCATTACGGGGTACAAGCCATGATGTGTATGCGCAACCTCCTGATTTTAGAAATGGGTTATGTCAGAATGCCAGATGCAAGGGAGGGCACCAGGATGAGGTCTCTTGTTATCTGGTGTGCTCCCTGGGGCATTTGGTGGGCCACTGTGAGATACAGGAAGCTGGACTAGATGGGCCTATGGCCTGATCCACTGGGGCTGTTCTTATGTTCTTATGCATTACATTGGGCTGCTGAGTGGTGTTCTGGATTAGATCAAAGTCATAGATGGATTGCTACTTTTGGGGCCCATATGACTTAAACCCCTTTTGATTCCTAACTTTGAATGAATGAAGGTCCGATGAATTTTGGTATCAGTTTCTCTAACCATCCCAGCCTGGCTTTTCTCCATAGATGCTTTCTGTTGTTGGATGTGGCTTTCTTGGAAAATCAGCAACAGACAAAGCTGTCAAAGCCTGATTTCATGTAATTGTTTAACATATCTAGCAATGAATGGCTGGAGCCAAGAACTAAATAAACCTTTCGGACCATAAAGAGCATTGCCTGCTCTACAAAGGAAGCTCTGTTTCTAATAACAACAACCTAATAATAATAATAACACTTGCACATGCAGCGTGGCTTTCATTTGCAGTGCAAGTAACACAGGCCTTGCCGACTTTAACGTTGTCAAACAGCAAGTAACTGGAATCGGTCCAAGGTGGCGTCAGCTTTTCTTTCCCATTTAGAGAAGTTCTAAACACTGAGATCCTCAAATACAATAAAAGCAACTTATCTTATCCGTTTATCACAAACTCAGCCTTGGTAACAAACATTGACTGCAATGTTTAGTCATGTAAAAGGTATCCCCATGTAATTTTGTTTCAAGTGATTGTTGTGTTTAAGGGAAGAATTCGCATCCATGGGTGACAGAAAGATGCATTCCTCCCCCCTCACACAAGAAGAAATGCCTCTTCTGGGTGGGGTCTGCTGTGTGACACATCAGCCTGCTGTCTGTCATTTAAAAAATTATTTTTGTTTGCCATTTTTTTTCTCTCCAGAATGATAGTTTAAAAGGATCTCAGGCTGGAAAAGACAATCTAGCTGAAGTAATCCATGCTCTGGTAACCTTTTGGATTGACTACTGTTGTATGTGGGGCTGCTTTTGAAGACTATTTGGAATCGGCAGTAAGTTCTGCATTCAACTGCTGGACTGCAAACTGCTGAGAGCCCAATTCTGAGCTCTGTGCACACTCTCAAAAATGTGCCATAGGGCACGTTTGTGGGGCTTAGTGTCAGCCACCACTGGGTCAATGCTGGTGGGAGAGGATGTGGGGGAAGGGGGAGTTCCAGGGTGAGGGAAGGCAGGTGGAGGGTAGGGAGGAGGTAGGGGAGGGAGGGAGGGAAGGGAGTGGGATACGCGTCGAGCCTCTCGGCTCAACACAGAACTCTGTTAGTACCCACTCAATAGCAGGCATAGAATTGAGTAGTCCGATTGTAGGGCTACTTTCCTGACATGGGGGAAGGAGGCGGTGGTGGCTGCATGGGGTGCATTAGATGCCACGGCTGCCGTTTTGGCAGCCCCACACTCTGGGCATCTCAGGATTGGGCTGCCTGACAGGTGGCCAGGAATATATTCTGCCAGTGCTCAAACAGATAAACCTGCTCATTTTCAAGCACAACTCAACATGCTGGTGTTGACCTTTAAGCCCCACATGACCTGGCAACTGTTACCCTGCACATGCCGGATCTTGTCTGATCTCGGAAGCTAAGCAGGGTCAGGCCTGGTTAGTACTTGGATGGGAGACCGCCTGGGGATACCAGGTGCTGTAGGCTTATACCATAGTCTTTCGAGACTGAAGGTTGCCAACCATTGATCTGGAACCCAGATACTTGAAGGAATGCCTGCACCTGCCTGTGCCCACCTGTGCAGTGAGGTCATTTTGGGGGGCCTTCATTCAGGTACCCATAGCACTGAGATGTAGGGGTGACTAGGAAGAAAGTATTCTTGGTTGTGGTGTCTCACCTGGGCAGCAGGAAATGAGCTTCCTGCTCTCTCAGGCCTTATAGAAACAATGATGTTAGTCCTTTTTCATGCTATTCTAATCTTCTATGCCAAACTTCTTGTATCTGTTATTTTAGTTATTTTCACTGTTTTTAGAGTTTCACACACCTTGGTGTATTTAAGTTTTAAAAAATCCTCCTAGAGATATCTTAAACAAATAATGCCAGTCTCTCCTGATGTTGTGTCTCTAAAGAGATGAGGAGCCTTTTTTTGCAGGGAAACAAAGCCTGAACTTTTTGGAAAGTTTTGAAATACGTGCATGTGCCGTATACAGCAATGGTGCGATCCTTCCAGCACCACTCCCCGTCTGTAAATATATTATCAGTGTGCAGACTTCCTTACAGCTGCGTGTGTAAATGGGATACTTGTAGTGTGTGTAAATACCTGAGCCAAAAAGGGCTTGTACCACAGCCAACTGGAATATAGCATCACTGACCACTGTAGTCAAACCTTAACAGAGAATCACGATTGCCACCTCTGATGCTCCTTGCGCATTCTTCCAGGATAGCAAGTGCTGCTGTTTCCCAGAAACTCTGTAACAGCACATGTACCCTGGGCGAGATGCCAAGCCTGATGTCATCACATCGGACATCCTGCCTCACCACAGCAGGAACTTGTTGAGCCAGCTGGCCCTGCCATGTATATCCTCCTGGAAATGCCAGTGTCCTCACAGCCTCTCTGTTCTTTACAGTGAAGCAACTAGATCCTCAATCCCAATCCAATGGCAAATTGCAGAGGGGGTATGTGTGTGACATGATACTGACTGATGGAACAAAGATTTCTTAGTTTGAAATAATCCCGACGACAGAGAGCTGGGGTGATTCTATGCCTGAGTTCTTTAGCAATGCATGGCCTTTACATATCTGCAATTAGGTGGAAGCAAAATTAAAATGGGAGTTCCACTCAGCCCTTAATATAGTGCTTTATGAACCAGCAATGCCCTTCCCCATGACTGAGATGGTGTTCACTTAAAAGTAAGTTCCACTCAGCAAAGGTTCAACTCAATGCCTCCTCTTGCTATTAAAAAAGGAAATTTAACAAAATAATGAGAGGAAATCAGCAACTAAAGCCTCCTCCTGCCCCAAAGGAACAGAAACTGACCTGGTCAGTTAAGGAGGTTATTCACCAGTAACCCCTCAGTTGCACTAAACAGGCAAGCAATAAAATCAGTTAAACCTTAAAAGAGGAGAGGTTCCATTTAAAGGCATGGGAGCCCCCAAAACTCTTAATAGCACTTTGTTTGCTCACACACTGGCCACGCTGAAGGAAAAATTGCATGTCATTAAAATAAAATTGCCACCATCTGATCCAGTGGCCGGGGGGGGGGGGAACGACACCACGTGGGACGAATTCAGAAAACACTGGGAGTCAACAATTTGGAAATGATGTAATAGAGATGCCCTGCAGAATGTGAGTGAACAAAGCATGGCAATTCCAGAATAAACAGTAGTCTGAAAGCATGCTGGTGTGTGGCATTTCTCTGGAAGAAGCCGTAATTATACTGCTAGATGAGCAGGATTCTTAAAAAGAAAGAGGTCATTTGGGGTGATGAATGTGGGTGATTTGTTTTGTCTTATAAGTATGGTTCATAGTTCAGGTCCTGAACATCTAAAATGTGATGTGGTAGGGTTGATTTGGAGGAGAAAAGCTGCAGACCGACTATCCTTAACCCTCAGCCAGCTTATTCCTTCTCCGTAGCACCCCCGTCCTCCAGTTTTTCATCAACAAGTATTCCTAGAGATGTGTTTGCTGTGGCTTGGAGAAAAACTAATGGGTTGGGGGTGAGCACAGTGGAGAAGTGAACTGTTGGCAACCTTCAGTCTCGAAAGACTCTGAAAGGTGGTTCTGGAACAGCATCTAGTGTGGCTGAAAAGGCCGATTCGGGAGTGACAATCCCTTCCACACTGGGAGCAAGTGCAATCTGTCCCTGGTCTGTCTCCCTGGCTATGGGCCTTCCTTCTTTGCCTTTTTGCCTCAGACTGTTGGCCAAGTGTCTCTTCAAACTGGGAAAGGCCATGCTGCACAGCCTGCCTCCAAGCGGGCCGCTCAGAGGCCAGGGTTTCCCACCTGTTGAGGTCCACTCCTAAGGCCTTCAGATCTCTCTTGCAGATGTCCTTGTATCGCAGCTGTGGTCTACCTGTAGGGCGCTTTCCTTGTGGAGAAGTAACAGATGGGAAAGGGAACCCTCTTCCCTGCCACTTCTCTTTGCAAATGGATTTTATTTTTTTTATTTTTTTTTTGCATTTTTATACCACCCATCCTCCCAGCAGTTCAGGGTGGTGTACATAGTTTCTCCTCACCTTTTATTCTCAGAACAACTGCTGTGAGGTAGGTGAGGCTGAGAGAGAGTGGCTGGCCCAAGGTCACCCAGAAGCTGCATGGCTGTGTGGGGATTTGAACCTTGATCTTCCAGGTCTAACTCCCAAACCACTATACCCCAGTCACTATACCTCCCACCTGCCACTTTTCTTTTCAAACTGATCATTCCTCTGCAGCTTGTTAAAAACTCAGGGAAGACCCAGGTTCCCAAGCCTGGCTGCCGCTGAATGCTCTTGGCTTTTTCTAACTTCCAATAGCTTGTTTTTCCCTCAGAAAGAATTTGGTTCCTGTTATTACAGGCAGAATTGACTGAAATTTGTTCAGGCACTTTTCTGAACAAATTTGTTCAGACACCTGTTCTGCTTTTCACAGAAATAAAGGGGAGACAAATTCAGTCCCACAAGACTTTTTTCTACTTATTATAGGCAGCACTCCTAAGTATATATAACCTATAATGAACAGGTGGAAACTCTAGCCAATGTGCCTTCAGCAACCTTTATATGTAAGACTTCCGTAAGGGTAAGTCTTGCCTCACGAACCTTATAGAATTCTTTGAAAAGGTCAACAGGCTGGTGAATGTGGGAAAACCCATAGACATTATATATCTGGACTTTCAGAAGGTGTTCGACACGGTCCCTCACCAAAGGCTACTGGATAAACTCCACAGTCAGGGAATTAGAGGACAGGTCCTCTCATGGATTGAGAACTGGTTGAAGAGCAGGAAACAGAGAGTGGGTGTCAATGGGCAATTTTCACAATGGAGAGAAGTGAAAAGCGGTGTGCCCCAAGGATCTGTCCTGGGACCGGTGCTTTTCAACCTGTTCATACATGACCTGGAGACAGGGGTGAGCAGTGAGGTGGCTACGTTTGCAGATGACACCAAACTTTTCCAAGTGGTGAAGACCAGAAGTGATTGTGAGGAACTCCAGAAGGATCTCTCCAGACTGGCAAAATGGCAGATGCGCTTCAATGTAAGTAAGTGAAAAGTCATGCACATTGGGGCAAAAAATCAAAACTTTACATATAGGCTGATGGGTTCTGAGCTGTCTGTGACAGATCAGGAGAGAGATCTTGGGGTGGTGGTGGACAGGTCGATGAAAGTGTCAACCCAGTGTGCGGCAGCAGTAAAGAAGGCCAATTCTAGGCTTGGGATAATTAGAAAAGGTATTGAGAACAAAATGGCTAATATTATAATGCCATTGTCCAAATTGATGGTAGGCCACACCTGGAGTATTGTGTCCAGTTCTGGTCACCGTCTCAAAAAAGAGATAGTGGAAATGGAAAAGGTGCAAAAGAGAGCAACTAAGATGATTACTGGGCTGGGGCACCTTCCTTATGAGGAAAGGCTACAGCATTTGGGCCTCTTCAGCCTAGAAAACAGATGCCTGAGTGGAGACATGATTGAGACATACAAAATTATGCAGGGGATGGACAGAGTGGATAGGGAGATGCTCTTTACACTCTCACAACACCAGAACCAGGGGACATCCACTAAAATTGAGTGTTGGAAGAGTTAGAACAGACAAAAGAAAATATTTCTTTACTCAGCGTGTGGTTGGTCTGTGGAACTCCTTGCCATAGGATGTGGTGATGGCGTCTGGCCTGGACACCTTTAAAAGGGGATTGGACAAGTTTCTGGAGGAAAAAATCCATTACGGGCTACAAGCCATGATGTGTATGTGCAACCTCCTGATCTTAGAAATGGGCTATGTCAGAATGCCAAATGCAAGGGAAGGCACCAGAATGAGGTCTCTTGTTATCTGGGGTGCTCCCTGGGGCATTTGGTGGGCCGCTGTGAGATACAGGAAGCTGGACTAGATGGGCCTATGGCCTGATCCAGTGGGGCTGTTCTTATGATCAGTTTCAGATGAGTCAGGTTGGCAGTGTGAATCTACGTATTGGTGGGCAGAGGCAAAGGAACAGGAGAAAGGAGCACCGCAGCCATCTGAGTCAGGGGTGCTGTTTAGGATGCTTTCCCTATTACTTGATTATTCATCAAAAGCATCTATATCTTGAGCAATTACAAGGTATGAAAAAGTAACAACAAGAACTGCTTTCTTTTTCTTTTTTGCAAATGGATGTTGCCCCTTTTGAAAGGGATGAATGCAGAGGGATGAACACATACATGTTAGGAAGAGGGCAATGAATATGAAAACCGGTTGTTGGATGTAGAATTCCTTCTCTGCTCCCAACAGCTGATTTTGCAGATTATACTACAACAGATCCTGTGCAAATAGCTGTTTCTACACATGGCGGTTACTGAATTGTGGGAGAAGCAATATTGGCAATCCCTCATTTCAAACCAATTGACGTGATCCAAGGAAGGCAATTTATACTCCGCATAAGCAGTCCCCTGCTTGAGGATCACTTTCCAGATCTGGTCCAGTCAGCACAAATGGTGTCATGTGGAAGAACAAGCCCTACAGCCAGTCCTTGGGTCTGCACATACTGTGTCCAATGCTGGTTTGGAGTTACACATGTTAACCAGATGATTTCTCATAGTTGTGACCACCAGTGTTTCCTTTACAGGTGCCATAGTTGATTCAAAACACACCTTTTCCCAAAACCAACAAGCTGTTCCACAGGGAGATCTTGTGCCCACTCTCACATATCCAGTCAGCTGTGGCTCAAAAATATCCCAGAGCCGGTCATAGTTCAGTGGTAGAGTGCATGTAGAAAGCATCACCTGCAAAAAAGAATTTCAAATTGCTTCCTTCAGCTAAAAGTATCTCAGACTAGGAAAGAGCCTTCAGGGTCTGAGTTCTTCTCCCCTTCAGAGCACTGGGACAGTTGAGTCAATGATCTGATCCAGTATTCAGCTTCATAGGGACCAACTATTCAAAACAAGCCCCTGATGTGTTTTGTTTTGTAACAGAGACATTTAATTTGCTCCCTCTTGTTTGTGCTTCTTCAATTTTTTGTTCTGTAACCACCGGTTTTAGGCTAGGTATGGAGCACAACTGGCCTTTATTCAACTGACAGAAGATAAGAGGTCAAATTCTGGTCCCATGGAAGGAGCTTGGACTTTTGCCATTCCTTTTGTGCAGCAGTTTTAATGTGATTCCTCCTGTGACAGCCGTCTGTTGCTCAGGAATTATTTCTCCATTGTGGGACAAAATTGCCATTCTCAGAGCCTTCTAGTTTTCACAAGTACAATAAAGGTCAAGAGTACCAGCGAGCCCTCAGAAGGGGTTTTCTTTTCCACTATAAAGCCTGCCAATATCCTTCTTCCATTCCCCTCCTTCCCATTTTATTGCTGAATTACCTTATAGTCACACTGCATGACAGAGAGCATTTGTGTGGTTAGGTGGATTCCATTCTCTCTAAAACCGGTTTGACAGGCAACATTTGGGTCACTTCAGGTAAGTTTATTATCACCCAAAACACCTACCTCTGTGTCAAGATCATGGCATTACCTTGTGTGTGTGGGGGGGGGGGGAGTGCTCTTTTTGTAACATTCTGGCAAATTATGGTGGATAATAATCACCCTATCAGAATGTACACACACCCTTGCCAGGCCTGTCAATCTGTTGAGAAAAAGTGTGGGCTAAGGTAATGTATGGTTTAAATATTGTGTAATGCACTGAGGATCTCAGTCACTGCTGATCTGTAGGTCTCCTGTAAATGGGCACATCACTACTGTTCCTGATTAGATATCCGCTCTGCTTTTTGTCAGAGGCAAATAGAACATTGCAATGTCTTGATGCCTTCATTGTAAAGTCAAAGCTAACTCACACTTTGCATGTGGAACTTGGGTACAAAAAGTCCTTAAGTGGCTAAAAATATGTGTGATACCATCCATTATGAATGGAGTATGTGCATTTAAAATGGCATTTAAGTGTCCTTACAATAAGAGCAGAAGCAAAGGCCCAGTTGAATTGTTGCTTTGGTATTGTTTACACCATTCAGAATTGACAGCACCGTATATTAAATTTAAACTCTTGTAATTTTCATTCCTGCGTTCAGCAAGTGAATTCTCCCTCTGAGTACATGCAGGTGGCTGTTTGGTACACATCTATCTCTTGGCCCAGTCCATAGTCACACATGCTTTTTCCCCTTACCTGTTTCTGCTCACTCACACCAAAGGTTACATTGGTGCTCAACTACGAAGGAGAGATAACTGGAGTGCAGTGAAAAAGCATATGCCCTCTGAAATCCTGGAGAGCCACTGTCCATCAGTGTAGCCAAAACTGATCCAGATGGGCCAATGATCTGACACCTTCACAGTGAGTGTGGAACCAGAGAGGGGCATGGAGCTTCTGTGTGCCCAAAATGCAACTGTAACAGCACACAAAAAGATACCTACTGTTCCTAAGAACTACAGTATAGATCAGGTGTGTCTAACTTCTTTCATACAGCAGAACAAATAGCATTCATAGTACCTTCTGAGGGCTGGATGTCATTAAGCAGGAAGTGATGTTGTTAGGCAGGTGATGACCAGAAATAAGCACCGTTTTTCCTCACTTATGAACTCATGAGCTGCAAATGACAGAAGAGAAAATATGCAAATCTTGATCATATTTTCAGGATATGGGAGAGCCCAGTAATCCTGTGACCACCCTTTCAGCAGTGCCACTTCTGCCAATGGTTCACTTCACAGGTCAGTAACTGATGGTGGTGCTGGGAGAGCCAAATTATTATTATTTGGGCCAGATAAAGAGCCTCTGAGGGCCACATCTCACCCATTGGCCTTATGTTTGACACCCCTGGAATATTGTTATATCTGCACAGAGCATTTTAAAGAACACAGAACTATAATGTGAGGGAGCGGAAAAACCCGCAACGAAATTGCTTTAAATATAGCTTTCAAGTGGAAAAGGCAAGGTAGAGCACAACAGTATCTCTACAATTCACATATAGCTAAGCTTTTTAAGATGAACATAATGTGTGCTGCAGTCTTACATAATGTAACATGTACACTAAACCAGCTCTGTAATCTTCCTGAGGAAATTTTTGGCACGATCTTTCCTCGTGAGATGTAAAGAGGAATGCTGTAGGGAATGAAGCTATGAAGAGCCAGTGTTAATTCAACTAGATAGCAACTCTTTTGGAACCTCATTCAGAAAACTTGTCTTTCTGGTAGGTTTGCTTTATGGTGTCTTTTGAATGAACCATACACTAAAATCTCCTATGAGGTAGCCTGTGCTTGGATCCCAGGACAAGGTGCAACAAGAAAGACTACCAAAAAATGAGTAAAAACTGGCCAGATATAGAGGCAGACCACAGGAAAGAGGGCTGCTAGACATGAATGAGCCCCCAGGCAACTTGCCTAGACAACCTGTCTTTCTGCTCATACTGAAGACCAATTGCAGGCCTTAACTTGTCTTTATATATGTAGAGAGAGGGGGCAGGAGGGACAAAAGGCAATGAAAGGAGATCAGTAAGGGGTTCAGGGGTTGCAAACCTTACCAGATGACACTGTTAGGAGGGTGACACCAAGATGACTTTCCATAACATTTTGACCAAGTCACAGTTTCTCACCACCCCAGAACATGAAAGAAATGCAATGAAGGCAAAAATAGCTGGTAGGCAGAGGGCTTATCACACCCCAAGTCCCATGAGGCCAGTCATGGAGGAATGGCTCTTCCTCACCACAAAGGGTGCCTGCACACAGAAGGGGCGGGGCCAAGGCCAAAAGAGAGGGCGGGGTCAAGGTGACACCATGAGTACAGGACAATGCCAACCTTAATTATGCCTCTGGAGGAGACTGGCCCCTTTTGATCACCTGACTTCCTGAGATCAATGCTTCTACCCTATATTTCTGCCTGCCAGCTTAAAAGGTGTGCAGTTCCCTCCTCTGATTAACCCATTTCTGTCCAGTCTACAGGTGTACATATTTGATCCCTGTTGTGCATATACAGTGTTGGGCAGAAATGGCTTAACTGTTACAGTGGTACTGTGAGTAATGAACTGGTGATCAGCTCCTAGAGCCGCGGGTCTGAGTTGCTGCTGTGCTTGACAGCTCCTTAATTTGTAAAACATGGCTGATTATTTTCAGTGCGGTTAACTCTTGATGATGCCCCTAACACTGGTTCACATTTGGAGCTGGCTCAACAAAGACGCTGATGCTAATTTCTTCAAACATTAGGAAACAAATCCATTGTGATCAGCTTCCTTTCCCTGGCAGCAATGGAGGAAAAATGCTGACTCAGGGCTATTTGATGACCTTGAGAACGTGCTTCTTCTGTACAAATAAATCTCCTCCTGTGGCACAGAGGGTGCTTTGTTTGTTGGATTATTGTAAGGGAGAAGTGTTAACAAATGGCAACATAAAATTATAGCAGGGAGCATGAAAAGGCCTGGAGGAGGGATTTTTTCTTTTAGTGTAAAGGGTCTGCAGCATGCTGAGTTACTTATATACACAGACTGTAGATTATTTCACTCATTAAGTTTATTTTATTGTTCTCAGGCTGAAAAGGCACATCATGGACAAGAAGAATGAGTACAGTGAAAATAAAAACCTTATCCTTCTAAACTGTCTTTAGACCAGGTGCTGTCCAGGTGGAGTCTTGACCTTAGTAAACTACTCTCCCTGGGAATTATGTGAGGTAATTTAGCCTCAGTAGCTTTTCAAGCCTGTGTTCCATTAAACAAAAGACTGAAAGCTGGGAGTTTTGGGTAGCTTTGTGGTTTTGAATGTTTCTGAAAGGATCATTTAACTGGTGCTGCTTTCTTAATCATATAAAGGGGGGCAGATATTATATACATCTTTTGTATTCAGCATGAGCAGCACCTTACAATTGAAGGCAGGGTGGCTAACATTAATGGCAAGTGGGATACAAGTCAAATTCAAAGTAGAAGACAGAGCCACCTCTGTTGCAGGACATGCACAACCCCCATGTCTGCCCTAGAGGCAGTGATCGGTTGTAATTTCTAAAAATGTCGACACACTGCTTTCAGCTTCTTTCTGCCAATATAACTCCTTTCAGCAAAAAAGTTCTTGGGCTAGGGGAGATTAGAACTCTCTACTTCCAAGTAAAAATGCGTAGGATCAGAATCCGAGCCAAATTCAAGTTCCTGATAAGTAGACTTCAGTGAGTCTGCAGAAAATCCTTGCTCCAGGTCAATGGCACCGAAATGCTGGCTGCTGATTCTGTGTAACTTGAGATGTTTGCATGTGGAAGGGACTCATCCTGCTTTGCTTCCCAAGTCCTAATTTATAACCCTGACATTTTAGAGGATGTGTGAGTAAGGCCTAGATCTGCCACAAGTAACAAAGTACCAGATGAATAAGCATTTTTTTTAACATACAAAAATTAATGGTACTGAGTAGCATTGCTCCCACTTGCATAATACAGTTGCTGGTCTGGCAATTGGGCAACTGTCAATAGGCGCACAGTGATGTAAAGACATGTAATGTGTAAAGCCGACAAATACTGATCTAGTCATCAGCAATTCTTAAAACCAGAATAGAGAGGGGGAAAATGTGCTGTCACCAAAACTGCTCTTTCTAGCTTATACCTTCTGTTTGTCCCCATGTGTGGGTGTGGTCAAGACTGCTCATGCGTGGACAAACAAATGTATTGTGTGAACCAACCATCATTCATATGGCCCTTGAATTTCCCAGCATCCTAAAAATTGAGTTTAAGTGATGTCATACCTATTTAGGTGTTCTGCCACTCCTTCATGCCACTCATCCTGAACAGTTATTTAAGGAGCCAGTAGGTGGCAGTATACCATGAGGACTGCTGAGAGCAACAGCTCATCTGTTTCACAAAGTATTGCACATGTCTCTTGAATGGTGGAGAAAAAATCCAAAGCAAGTAAATGGGTAAGTATACCCATGTGCTCGAAAGAACGTATGAGTAAGACACTAGCAAAACCAGAACCCAACATATTGTGATCCCCTTTGGGTCAGGGAATTGCTTTCCCATTGCTTTTTCTAGGTGAACAGTGTGGCAACAATTTTGTTGAAAAGTGGTATATAACTATTCTAAATAGATAAATAAATAAATACTTTATGAATTAGGAAATAATCTAATTTTTAAAAATGCATTTGGAATTGCTCTCCATGGTTTTAGGGCATCTCACAATAAAGGAAAACTAAATTATAGAGAACATCAGGAGATAAGAAATGCTCTGCTGAATTGGGCCAGTGACCCATCTTGTTCACATTGGGTTGTTTTCATGAGCTATCTGCCATGAACACAAAATCTCTTTCCTGATTTGTCACCAACAGGTCAGACCCCATCAGCATATTGTATATATGAAATTGGGATGTTTGTGCCCCAAAGTATCTCACTTTACACTTATTTTCACAAATATCACATTTGCCTTTTGGGCACCAGTTTCTGGTCACCCATAAAGGTCCATTGACAGCTCTTCATAATTTATTTGGTTTTTACTATTGTAAAAAGTATGGTGGCAACCTGCAAATTTGGCCATCTCATTGTTAGATCATTTATGCAGAAGTTAAAAAGTATTGGTTTCAAGACAGACCCTTGGGGGATCCCACTTTTTATTCCTACTCTTCCTGTTCTTTAACCAGTTACCAATCCAGAAAAGGACCTGTCCTCTCATTCCATGACTATTGTTCACTGAAGAGCCTGTTTTAAAAGCTTTTGGAAAGCCCAAGTCTAAAATGCCAACTAGATCACCTGTATCCAAATGCATCTTAAATCCATAATAATTTTATCTTTATGCTTTCCTTCTGCAATTTCACATTTCCCCCTGGAACTCTTTTTAAATGCTGACTGTTCTTCAGTCCTCCAGCATGAAGATTGATTTAAAGGACAGGTTACATATTTTGTTAGAAGATCATCAATTTCACATTTGCATTCTTTAAGAACTCTTGGGAGGATGCCATTCAGATCCAGTGATTTGTTAACTTTTAATTTGACAAGATGCTGTAGAACCTCATCCTCTGCCATTTCTATGAAGCTCAGTTCTTCAGTCTTCTGCTCTGAAGTTGGTTTACACACAGATATCTGCCATGTGGTTTCTGCAGCAAAGACAGGCTACCTTTGGTGCTGCTGTCAAAGACTGTGTCAGCAGAACGGGAGGAGGAGGAGGAGGTCACTGCTGCCAGGGGTTCCAACACCATCTCCTCCTCCTCCTCCTCCTCCCACACGATTAGCTCTAAACTGGGAGATCTGGCCAGTTCAGAGAAGGTTGAGTAGCAGCAGTGCAAACTGATACAT
This sequence comes from Tiliqua scincoides, assembly GCF_035046505.1. Lineage (NCBI taxonomy): Eukaryota > Metazoa > Chordata > Lepidosauria > Squamata > Scincidae > Tiliqua > Tiliqua scincoides. The sequence continues at coordinate 65,167,223 of NC_089825.1, read as the reverse complement.
GTGCCAATAAACAACAATTTCCCAGCCAGATTGGGGCAGCACAGGGAATCTCCCAGTGTCATCCTGTGAAACCAAGTTTAGGGGTGGGGCTGCGTTGTCCATGGCCACCACTCCAAACTGCTCAGGCCAATGCAGTGGATCCCAGGATGCATCCCTTGCCCAGCTGGAAGGCCAGCTGTAGCCCAATGTGCCTTGTTGGTGACATGCATCATGGTCAGCGCTGGAGGGTAGGCCTAATCCCAGATTATGATGATGATGATGATGATGATGATGATGATGATGATGATGATGATACAGCTTACTTTGTTTCCTGGCCTCATTACTGAGGGTTTCTACTGCAACAGTGTAGAAGCAGAAACTGGTACTACGACATCAGGGCATGAGGTAACTTGTATTAACCAGAACAGAGTACGAGAGGGAAACGTGATATGGGGCTGTTATTTTTGGCCACAGCCACATGTTTCTTATAATGTGCAGTTCCACCCTGTATGATGGCTGATTTCAAGTGTGGGGTTAAGCAGGTTCTGGAAGTGTGCCTATTTCTTTCAGGCCTTCCCTGAAGAATAGCTCCCACTGAATAGCTATTGAAAAAGTTGTGATTTTTATGCTTCAGCATTTTATGTATGCTTCTTCAATGAGCCTATATTAATTTTGCAATCAAGTAATACTTGCATTTTGAGGCCTTTTGTTTCCACTTGCTACTTAAAAAGTAAACAATCTAGCATGTCCTATGTCATAACAAAAGCTGTAAATCAGTGAAAAGGGAACTTTCCTGAGTGAAAAGAAAGGCAGTCACCACAAAAACTGGGCAAGGTCAAGGGGGGTATTTAGTAACCATACATGCTGTCGTCATTTCATTTATCAGAGACAGCAAAGTCTGGTTCCTCCCCCAGGCAGGATGTATTAGTCAATTCTGTTTAAAGGGTCAGGACAATTCGAAACGAAAGTGAAATGTCAGATTCAACAGAGGGCACATTCCCACTTCCTTGGGGATAAGACTGGCTTTGCCATTGACTTCAGCAGCCGGAGAAAAACGAAACAGCAAATGTGTTGCTGATACTAGGCACGTAGATATGGAGGAAGTGATATCCCTGCCTGTAAAGTCAGCCACAAAGGGCTTTCTGAGCAACAAAAGGGTGAAATAAAGACTGGGGAGATTGTTCGTCAATCAGTCGCTTCCTTCCTGCCCTCCTCTGAGACACCATTAAGAAACACAAAGAACCAGAATGAGCCGTAAAAAAAACTCAGTCTGGGGAAAAGGGGGTTGCGTGTAGACACCTATCTAAAAAAAAAAAAGGATCTAGGAAGATATTGCTACCTGCTAGCACATTTTTACCAGTCATTTGCTCTCTAGGTTATTTATATATTAATCACATTTTGATACGATCCTTCTTCCAAAGAGCTCAGGTTGGCACAAAAGAAATTATGCCATATTTATAGCAACCCTATGAGGTTAGATTGAGAAGTGGTTACTGGTTCAGAGTCCCCCAGTGAGCTTCATGGCTTAGTGGAAATTTGAACCCAGCTGTTCCTGATCTAGTGCTATGCTACACATAGGGCTTTAGTAGGTCATTTAGTGCACTCCAAAAAAAAAAAAAAAAAAAAAAGGCTTGTGTATTGATGGCTGTCAATCTATAATTTTTTTTTGTTGACTTTTCATCTCTGTTTAACCAATTAATTGGTTCATTAATTGAATAAGGGTGCAATCCTAACCAACTTTTCAGCACTGACATAGCTGTGCCCGTGTGGCATGCACTGCATCCTGCAGTGGGGAGGCAGTCAAGGGAGCCTGCTCAAGGGAAGGGCATGTTTGTTACCCTGCCTTGGGGCTATATTGTGGCTAGGCCAGTGCTGGAAAGTTGGTTAGCATTGTGCCCTAAGTGTAGATCAATGTGTTGGCATATTAGCAAAACCTCAATACCGGTTCTGTTTAGAAGACGTTGATGGAAGGGTATAACAGATTGTGGGTCAGGATGACCCATATAATTGCCCCTTCTATGCATTACTGCTAGGGAGATGGAGTCCAATAAATCGATTGGTTTCTGCCCTAATTAAGCAGAAGTTTGGGCTAATGTTCTAAGAGCCCAACCCTATCTCCTGCCATGCTATAGCAAGCAATTGCACAAAAAAGGGTGCACTTTATGCACACTGCTTGAAGGCAGATAGGAGGTATGTAAAACCATTTTTACTTACCTCTGTGTAAGCCTACAGGCCTAGCAACATATACATCTCCGATATATAAGAACATAAGAACATAAGAACAGTCCCACTGGATCAGGCCATAGGCCCATCTAGTCCAGCTTCCTGTATCTCACAGCGGCCCACCAAATGCCCCAGGGAGCACACCAGATAACAAGAGATCTCATCCTAGTGCCCTCCCTTGCATCTGGCATTCTGACATAACCCATTTCTAAAATCAGGAGGTTGCACATACACATCATGGCTTGTACCCCGTAATTGATTTTTCCTCCAGAAACTTGTCCAATCCCCTTATATGCCAGCCAATTTGGTGTCATATGTCCGAGGAGAAAAAATGGGTGTTTTTAAAAGATGGGATAAGATCCAGTGTGAACAACTGCTGTCAGATTCACCCCCTCCCTCCCCTTGTCCCATATTGCTGAGAGAAATGGAAGCTGAAACAGAGAGAAAAAGAGCTATGAAGAAAAGTTGGTTTGTTTGTAGATAGTAGTTGGAACATACAGAGATCAGAGGGCAATAATAAATCAAATTTTGGATCAAAGGAAAGAAAGTAAACATCTTTGTGCCTCGAAATTAAGGAAAGAATTTTGGATTGTCGCTGAAACTTATTTTTAATGTTGTCCACTTTTGGGAAAAATTACTGAAAATGTAGGTTGTGGACCCTAAGTTTGGAACGAAACCTCTCATTTTTCCTCAACCAGGTTCTGAGGGAACAGGCAGAATTTCCTCATCCCTCCCCTGATTTGGGCAGCCCACAACTGCTGCCTGTAAACTTGGCTCAGTTCTATCTAACTTTCGAGCACTGGTGCAGCCATGCCAATAGGGCATGTGCTGCATCTTGTGGTGAGGGACAGTCACAGAGGCCTCTTCAAGGTAAGGGAACATTTATAGTCCAATCCTGAGCTTCCCAGTGCCCACTGGAGCAGCGGTGCCAAAGTGGCTATTGCTATATCCAACAGGTACTGGGAAGCAGCTGGAAGTCTCCTTGGGGGAAGGGGACTTTTGTCCCCTCCCCTCAGAGAAAATCCCAAGCTCTGCAATGGGGCATCTCAAGTCTGTGCTGGCTATTTTGCTGATGTAGACTTGAGAGACTCTGTGTTGGGCCTTCTTCCCACTTCCCTCCCGCCCCGGTTCCTCTCCATCCCACCCTCCCCACCCTCATTCCACCCTCCCCCTGCCCCCAAAGCCACACTGTCACCCCCAGCCTAGTGGTCACACTTATCCCCAGCGGTGGTATGTCCTCCTTCTTCTGGTGCTGGACCTGGCACCTGACTGGCACAGTCCCAGCACCAGTGCTTCTTATTTCCCAGGTGCCATCAATGTACTTTATGGCATGTTTATAGTGCCCAGCACTGGTGCTAGGGCTCTGTGCCAGCGCTGAGGTTGCTCAGGATCGGACCCTTATTCCCTTACATCAGGCTACATTGTGGCTGCATGGGCGCTGGAAAGCTAGATAGGATTGGGCCCTAAGCTCCTTGAAATCCCCAGTGTATGTTGTGTGTGATGATTCTTGCTCTATGCATTTTTACATGTATTTTTAGTGTATATCTAAGAGAGCAAAGTTGTTGTTTAACAGAACCATTGCTTTTTGAGTTCTTGGTATAAATTCCTCTCCATGCTATACCTCTTTGTCCTGTCCTCTCCCCCCCCCCCCACAGCAGAGGTGCATATCCCTCATAGTAAACCTCACACCTTTCAGTTGCCTGAGTAGCTTATCAGAGCGCTAAATACTGGAGTGTGATAAGCTTATTTGCAGGGAGCACAGACTGTGACACCTCTGCACATCAAAGCTGCCCCAGCAGAAACAAGGCCCAAACTTCCTCTCATCGTATCTGATTATTCAGTCACTGGAGCTAAACTGGGGCTAAATTCACCAAATTCGGAGTGGAAAAATCTTTTGGAAAACAACATGCTTGCCTACAGCCCAAGGGAGAGTCCATGAGCAAAACAAGCAGGATATGAGAACTTCAGCAGGACCTGCAAGGCTCCTATCAGCCCTGTTTCGTTTGCAGAGGTCCAGCTAGGAAGGAGGCAGGCAGAACAGGCACATGTGGTCAGATTCCAAGGAGATGCTGGAAAGAGTGCCACATTGCTCCCCCCATAGACACCAGCAGGGTGTAGGGAGCTGTGCCCGTGCTTTTGTTTTTCATACAATGAAGTAGCCATATAAAAGGTTAAGATGTTTGGTCAATGAAAATGGGGGAGTGGGAGTTAGGAATTACAAGTCCTAAACACAACACATTAGAAAAGGTCAACGATGTGTTTGTTGGAGGACGTAAAGGAACATCTCCACCCCATTCCCATTATTTAGCTTTCAATCTTCAGTCATCTCACAGCAGGGTGAGGAGGGGGGCATGCGTATTCTCCTCCCTCGCATGTTTCTCTGCGGTTTAATGTGATCCTTTGCTAAATATATTACGACATGGGACTTGCATCATTCTGTAGCTTCAAGACCTTTGTGTGGCTTCTCCACACCCTAGGAATGTCACATATAAACTGGTGATGAATAAGGTAGCTCTCCCACTGCTTCCCTGTTCCACTTTCCAAAAAGTACAGTAGAGAGTAATCTTAAGTGTCAAACTGTCGCAGCAGAAACAACATTTTAAAGCTGGAGTGCCGTACCATTAGGCGCTAACAATGTTTTTGTATTAAGAAATGCATGTATTTTCGTCTAGCACATCGACTTGGATTCCAGCACAGACTAAAAGCTGGAGCCATGTCCAGAATCGTGACTCAGGAGGCAGACCTATATTTAAAATTAAGGAGCAGGATGCCTCTGAGCATATACTCAGCCTAGGAATTTGTTTTCCGAGTTCACGATCCTTACACAGCAACAACCATTTCTGATTTCAACCCCCTCACCCCACAAGCTTTCTGTGTTTCAGCAGTCTAATGTGGGACATTATCACTCCTTTTCATTGGAGCTGTTGTGAAATGATTGACAAAAAGTTTCAGTGCTGAGGATGATAATGATGGGAAAGCTTCATGAGATCATTTCTGGAGAAGTTATGTGGATAACCCCTGCTGATATAACTTATTCACATCCAGATTCTCAACCACCACACAATAGTTTAGAGCGAATCTGTTGACTACATTTATTACTGTATACAGGCTGGAGCTCTTTACCCATGTCATGTTTTTTCACTCTCAACTACTACTTTGCTGCGTACTCATCAGGATCTCATAACCCCTGTTCAGAATATACTGAACAGGCATAGTCAGGATGAGGTGGCATCATCACTGCAGCAAGCTCCACCTCAGACATTGGCCTCAGCACCTGAACCAACTGTACCTGTATACACATGTAGGTTTGTTTCAGCCACTGCAATCAACATGCCTAGGTTAGAGTGGAGCCTACAGTCACAGTCCCACCCTGTTATATTGGAATCACGGAAGATCTGGCGAGGAGGTAGGATGTGTCGTCAGCAGTGGCCCCTTTAAGGGTGAAGACCTGGGCATTCAGCAGGGAGTGTACTACTGCACAGCTGCAGCCACTTGAAGGCAATAGGGCCCTCAGGCATAAAAGCACCTGATGAAGGGAGAGCTTGGTGTGGGTAGCAGAAGGAGCAAAGCTTGAGGAAGGGCAGACTGGATTAATGGACTGATGTGAGAATGGACTATGGAAGCTGCTGGAGCAGAACCTACTGGAGATGCTAAGGCTGGTGTTTGGCTGCTGTGCCCAAGACCTGCTGAGGACCAAGGGGCTGCTGTAGTGGTGGGAGGCCACTGGCAGGAAGGAGGACCTCTGCAGGTTAAACAGGTGAGCTACCCTGGTGGTGGGGTCCAGCAGTACTGCAGGGCAGAACCCAGGTCATTTTTTGAGGAAAGAAAGGGAACTAATTAGCTAAAAGTGGGCATAATTCTCCAGGCAGAGCTTGGACTGGGAATCTGGCAGAACTCCTGTCTGCCTTTGTGCATTCATTTTTCCATGCCATAACATTGGAAAAGGACTATGCTACTAGAGATATTGAGATAATTCTGTCTCAGTTTAGTACTGTGTTAACAGAACATCTGGGCAGTGGCATTGCAAGGGGGCAGGCCACCCCTATGATGCCTAGGGGGGTGATGCAACACCAACCAAGAGCCTCCCTTTGATTATCAGGCCCAGTCACCTCATGCCCTTGCCACCAATTGTGTTTTCTTTGCTCAACAGTGAGAACACAGACTGGGGCTGAAGGAGCCCAAAGATCACCAAAGGGAGGTGATTCAGAGATGGGCTTTTGCATTTAAACCAGTGTGAAAGCTAGGAGGTTGGGGGTGACAAGGTGACATCATTATATTGCCCCTGAAATATGGCTGCAGCAGGGAAATGCTACCCCGGCTGCCTTTCTCTGCAGGAATACCTATGCATCCAAGTCACCCACAACCTTACAATGCTACACTATGAGTCTATTGGTCAGTTTACACACATCTCCAGCATGTAGATTTGGAATAAAGAGGAAAATGGGAGTTGTTTTGGACTTCTGTGTGCCCTACACAAGAACCTCAAGTATGCCCTGAGAGATGTATACTTGTTCATGCCCAGCAGTAGATATGCAAACCACACATTTTTTTTTTGCTTTTGTGGCAGCGAACAAGTTGCAAGTACACCCCAAGTCATCTATGAAGGTCTACATTTGGTGGCAGAGAATGCCACCCATGTCACATTCTGAGGCATCACCGCAGGTAGTTTTACACACTGGGAGCCTGTATGTTATTCCATTAGTCTTAAAACTTTTATGGATCTGGCTTCTGCCTTTCCAAGGTGTGTTGAGCAATTGGGAGAAATGAGTTCTCACTACTTTGCCAAGCTGCTCATTTGTGGAATCATATGCGAACATCATCTGCTTTAGAAAATGAAAGAATGCAAGGGTGTGTTTCTCTGTCACTTCATTAAGTTATGCATCTGGACCTTATCAGCTACGTCCTTGTGCAATCACAGAGTACCAAATGAGACATGGCATGTTAAAAATCAGCACATATTCCACTGACACCCTGAACTAAACAATTGCACCATCACATCTATGTGCAATGGCAGTGGTAGACACTCCCACTGTAAGCACCTGTTGGTGCAATAAGACATAGAACCAGCTGCAACATTGATGTTATCATTGTAGGAGCAACTTTATAACATGTTGATGTGATGGGGGCAGCCACATTTACTTTTCATATATTTGTCCCACTTGTGTATAAATAACTGCTGGGGTCTAATTTTAACCTCAAAAAAGGTGTATGGGTGAGGACAACTGAGTTGTTTTCCCCTGTTCACCTTAGTTCAGCTCCATCTGTTATCCTAGCACTTTTTACCCCAGCCCTGTTCACATCTGGTATTGGAGCTGGTCTGGGAATATAGTACCCAGTGTAAAGACTCATGGGGAATTGAGAGAAGCGGTTCAGCTCCCCACAGCAAATTTTGAGGTTTATATTAGACACCTCCCACTTTACACATAAACTGGGAAGAGATGGAGAAGACACATGAGGCATTCATTTCTGTGGGGTTCAGCATCCCAGCCATTGTCACAACTGCGAGGAGCGCTTGAAGCAAGATGTGATTCCTTTGTTGGCAGGGCAATGACATCATCACCCTGCACCAGACAAGGAAGGAACACTATCAGCTCCTGAGCTGATGGAGATAGGAGAGAGGCAGGGCCAAGGAGGAATTGTGGGGAAAGAAAGAGAAGGGGGGAAGGAGGTCAGAGGGGAGGACTGAAAAGGATGAAAGGGAAAGATGTAGAAGCAGAAAGAGATGAATTGGAATGTTATTGAGCTGGGAGTAAGCCCACTTAATTCAATAGCAGTTACTTCTGAATACACGTGCATAGGATCATGCTGTACATAAGTGATGTATATCATTTTAATTATCCAGAAAATGCATATAAACAAACATTTAGAGCGCTTCCATCTAAAGACACGGTCAGTCTCACAAAATGCCCTAGATCAGTTTTTCTCAAACTGGGGGTCAGGGCCCACTAGGCGGGTTGCCAGCCAATTTCAGGTGGGTCCCATTCATTTCAATGTTTTATGTTTACTATATTAGACTTGATGCTACCATGATATGTGACTGCATTTGGGGAAATGTTCCAGGTCTGTACTTTTAACGGGCTACTATGTATATGCTTTTAGCAATGATAGTCAATGGAGCTTACTCCTGGCTAAGTGTCAATAGGATTGCAGCCTTTGGGATGTTTGGGGAATTTAAAAAAAACAACAGATCAGCAACTGCTTGGGAGGGTTAGGAGGGGGAGTTCTTTATTTAAAAAAAAAAAGTTTAAACTAATACTTGTTATAAACTTTTACTTGGGGCACAATCCTAACCAGGTCTACTGAGAAGTAAGTCCTATTTTTGTTCATTGGGTCTTACTCTCAGGAAAGTCTGGTTAGGATTGTAGCCTTGGGGCGCAATCCTAACCCCTTATGTCAGTGCTTTCCAGTGCTGACATAAGGGCAATGCAGCTCTGAGGTAAGGGAACAAACATTCCCTTACTTTGAAGAGGCCTCCGTGAGTGACAACCAATTGTAGGATGCAGCACATGTCCCATTGGCACTGCTATGCCAGTGCTGGAAAGCACTGACATAAGGGGTTAGGATTGTGCCCTTACTTAATTAGATTAGTTTTGTCCTAAGGGGGTGTTAAAAATGTTCCTGCTTGATGATGTAACTTCTGACCATGACATCATTTCCAGGTCAATGACATCACTTCCAGTAGGTCACAACAGATTGTCATTCTAAAAAGTGGGTCCCCGTGCTAAAAACTTTGAGAACCACTGCGCTAGAACTAATTCACTTTTTCAAAAATAGTTCCTCAAACCAATAACCAACTCTACAGAAAAACTTAATATTGTAATCTGATCATTTTCACCATTCTCTTTTTGAAAAAGGTTAAGATGCAATCACAGATCAAGCCATTTTTTTTCTTAAGATTATCTAAATAGAAACTTCTGAAACTGTGATCATTACACACTGGTGTTTTGCCTTCACAGTGATTTTCAAGTGTTCTCCCTTCAGGGAAGCCTTCCTGCATTAGCCTTTTGGCTGAAGAATCTCACCACAGCTGCCACAGAATCCCTGCATTTTGCAGATGATTCTGGTATACATTTTAGGACAGTGGTTCCCAAACTGTGGGTCGGGACCCACCAATGGGCTGTGACCTGATTTTTGTTGGGTCACAAAACGGACAAGCTGATAGCTGATAAGGAAAATGTATTAAGCCCTATGGAAACTGAAAGGAGCAGCACATGTGTTTGCTCACAAGTAGGCAAACATGTCTTGGTCCACTTTGAAGGGCCACACAGCTGACAGAAACACAATCAAAATAGTTTCAATCCGATGAATGCAGGCCCCAACAAACTCTTGAGAAGGAAGTCTATTCCTCCTGGCTTCCCCCCCAGCTGACAAGGAAAATGTATTGAGCCCTAAGGAAAGTGAAACTGAGCCACATGTGCACATTCACTTGCAAGTAGGAGAATGTGCCTTAGCTCTAATCAGGCTAAGATTACCAGAATGGTCTTACCTGATGGAAAAAAGGATAAAAACAAAGGCTTGATAGACTGGTAAAGTGAAAAAGAGCCCTGATAATGCTAGGTGGGTCCCAATAGAGTGTCATTTTAAAAAGTGGGTCCCTGTGCCAAAAAGTTTGGGAACCACTGTTTTAGGGTGTTTTATGGTGCTCAGCCAGCTCAGGTGAAATGCTAACCACTTAAGGGTTCTAATTGCTGCCCATTTTGAATGAAGAATTCATCCTGAAAAACACTCATCACTACCCTGGGGCTGGGCAATCAGGGTAAGATAGTGGTGGGCAAGCAGTCTTCCAAGAATCTCAGCTTTTCAGGAACTCACTTTGAAAAAACACTGCTCTCTAGCATGCAGCTTGACTTGCTTATGCTACTTGCTCAAGAATATTAGCTTTTTTAGAATGCTGTAACCTGATTGGTAAGACTGATGCACAGATGACCTTGTAATGGGTTTGGTGGTGAACAGGGCATCCTTTTGTGACTTTAATTCTATGATGCGACATCTGTTATAGGCAGATTAACACAAAGCTTTCATTATTGCAGTCCATTATTATTATTTTAAAGAATGTTATTCGACTCTAGTTAGTTCTATCTGTGTCCACTTGATTGCTTTTTTTTTGCTGCCATTGATGTCCAGTGGTGTTTTTCATTGCCACCTCTTGACTTAAGGATTCCAAGCCAATGCTTGACTTGCTACAGATACACAGCCTTCTTCCATGTGCGTTCTCCTGCTCCTCTCCATCTTTATGCCATAATTTCCTGTTAATTTGTTTCATCCTCCTCCCAGACTCCTCATTTGTCATTTTTTCTTGGCCATCTAATGTTGCGGATTTGCCTGTGGAAGCTATTTATGAAAGCCCGGACTTTAGATAGTAACATCTTAACAAGGCTCCCAAGTTTCAGGGCCATATAATAAGACAAACTCTACATTGATGTTAAAAACTCAAAGTTTAGCTTGGAGCGTAAGACCTGTATTTCTCCATATTGACTTTAAGGTTCCAAAGGTATGTGTGGCTTTCAGAAGTCTGGCATCAATAACGTCATCTGTTCCACCTACATTTTGAACTTATGATAGCTACCAAGATGCTTCCAATGCTAGGCTTTTCAAAAACATACTTAGGGAAGGTCTATTAATATTTTCTGCAGTATGATAATTCTTACTTTTAGCAAGGCTTCTGCTCAAGCGCCAGTATCTTACTGTATAGGTAATCCTATTGAAGAGAATGGTATAGTGATATGAAAGAAGGCAATGCAGAAAGGATACAACTATACTCTGTGTGCATCCGTTTAACAGCCCAATCCTATGCTTCCCTCCCTCCGCCAATGCAGATGTGCCAAAAAGGCTTGCACTGCATCCTGCATGAGGAGCAATCCTGACAGTCTCCTCTGGGTAAGAGAACATTTGTTCCCTTACCTGGGAATAAGTGTCCAAGGTACAACATAATCGCTGGTGCAGATCCACTTGAACCAAGAGCACAAGACTGGGTCTGGGAAGTGGGTTTGGATTCTGCAGCTGCTGCCGCCACTGAACCTGCCACCCTTCTGGACGTGATCCACCCTCCTCCCTGCCCCGTTGCTGTCTCGTCTAAAACGTCATCTCCATTTTACTCTTACTGCCTGGAATGGCTCTGATGGCAAGGGGGAGAGGCAGCTTACATGGCACATTGAAATGCCTGCAAAACTTAGTGCTGTGCCCCCCTGTAGCTATGCTACTGCCCAGGAGCTGAGACCAACAGGGAGCAGCGGATTCACATTTCTGGTCTGACATCTACTCCAGGACATACACCCATTGAGTGCAATGGTGGGTGGAATCACCAGCACTATGTAAATAGCCCTGTCTCTCTTTCTCTCTCTCTCTCTCTCTCTCTGAACATGCATAGTTCAATTTACATATGTTAAATACACATATATGATGCAACTGTATTGTACCATAATTAGCCAATGATTATAGTCCATTGTAAGAGTGTTCTGTGATTCAAATAAAGGCTGTGACCTGTGGGGACCATTTAAAATAATTGTTGTGAACTATGTGCCATTATTACAGTATATCATTCATTTTCATATACATGATGCTGTAGATTTTACCCTCAGTTCAAAAGGTGAAGTGCAATTGCATCATTGGAATGATTTTAATGAGATGATTAATACTTTGTAAGCACTTCCTTAAAAGTTCTGCTAATAGCTTTTAAGTGCTGAATTTTAAAGTTCTTTAAAAGACTAGTGTTAGCACAACTTTGAGATGGTTTCAAGTCAGCAAAGCAATGCTCACTGCTTCTTATTTCACCTGGACTAGGCAGTAACAAATCTGCAAATCTGTGCAAATGACTGCTCTGTATAGCACCCAGAGAGGCAGCTTTTCTGTTGCTCCAGAGGGGCTATGCTGAACTTTCCCTAGCTGCAAGTGGGGGAAGAAGAAATGAGTTTTTTAAAAACTTATTTCCTGAGGCAGGAAGTGAAACTGTGTGTTCCAGAGGCTGATCTTAATTTATTTCTGGAGGAGGAGGAGAGTGTATGTTCCAAAGACTGATCTTTATTTCTGGAGGGGGGGAAGAGAGAATGAGGGTGCAATCCTAACCTACTTTCCAGTCCTGACATAAGGGCAATGCAGCTCCAAGGTAAGGGAACAAACATTCCCTTACTTTGAGGAGGCCTTTGCGAGTGCCACCCAACTGCAGGATGCAGCACAGGCCCCATTGGCACCACTATGCCAGTGCTGGAAAGTTGGTTAGGATTTGGGCCTGAGTGTTCCAGAGACTGATTTTAACTTATTTCGGGGGGGGGGGGGGAGAGTCGGTGTGTTTCAGAGACCGCACATAAGGAGGGAAGAAGAGGGAAGAGTGTGTATTGCCTTCCCCTGGTCTGAACCTCACCGTACATCACCGCATCGTAAACCATGCTGCACAGAAGCCTTTTGTGTCAGTCCAGATCAACGATGCCATCACATCACATTAGGAGATGACTCTAGGCATGCCTCACATAGTGCACTGACAAACTCCAGAGCCACCAGAATCTGTCAAGTTCCAGTAAGTTCCACAGCAGAACTGGATCTCCAGAACCCAAAAGAGATTCCTGATTTAATGTTCAGCAGTATCCAAAAGAAATATATCAGCGTTTCTCAAACTGTGGGTCACGAACCAATTTCAGGTGGGTCCTCATTCATTTCAATATTTTCTTTTTAATATCTTAGAGTTGATGCTACCATAGAATGTGACTGCATTTGGGGAACTGTTACAGACCTCTCCTTTGATTAGGCTACTCTATATATGCTTTTAACAATGATAGTCAATAAGACTTACCCCTAGGTAAGTGTTGGTAGGATTGCAGCCTAGGATTGTCAAAAAATTTCCTGCGTCGTGACGTCACTTCCGGTGGATCCTGACAGATTCTCATTCTAAAAAGTGGGTCCTGGTGCTAAATGTGTGAGAATCACTGAAATATATGGTTCAACTAAACTTCTGCTGGAGTGTAACCCAACATTTCTGATCTAGTTATGATGGCTACTAAAGCACTTGTGTGAAGTAGGGCAGATCCACCTGAATATTCTGTGTGTCACTTTATTGCCAAATACTCGATAGTAAGGCTTACACACCAGCCCAATGGTTTCTGTGATTACAACCTTTAAGATGGTTCATAGGTGAATTATTTCTATTCCTGCACATACCATATTCCATGTCCATCTGTTTCTGGGAAAGAGAGCAGTTTTACATGATGCCAAGGTGCACCACTATTTTAGAGAGCCCACATGACAAAACAAATGAAAAATCAGAATTTTCAGAGGGGGAAAAAAAACTTTCAGTGGAATCTAAATGCACACTAGACCTTAAATGGGAAAGGAGATAAATTTAGGCTGCAATCTTTACATGCTTACATGAGAGTAAGTCTCATTATATTAGGACTTCTGAGTTAAGAGGTATAGGATTGCACCTTATGACTCAGTTCAGTCTGGGCCTTGCACTGGTGGAACTCATGCTCTGTCACTGCAAAACCTGGCCGGTGGCAGCCAATACTGGGGAGGGAGCAGCCACTGTGACTAATGGACTGTTGAGTCAACAGACTGCCAAGCTCTCACCGGAACAGGTAGGTCAGCTGAAGGGGCATTCCAGGGATTATCAGGGTGGGGATCAGACTAGGCCAGGTGTGTATCGAGAGCAAGCGGGGGAGATATTGATGGCAGTGGTAGTACCAATATCCTATGCCCTCCCCAGCTTCTACACACCCCCTTGAACTCACTTGTGGCATTCTTATGTTTTGAAGTTACTGTACTGTTTTTAGATGATACCGTTTTTCATTCTGGAGTTGATCTATAATATGTGGGGGGAAAAATCTATTAATCTTGGGAAATGGTAATTATTGTGTTCAAAGGTACTGTGAAAGCAATGGAATGAATCTCTATAACGAACAATTATTATGATACAGTTATTATTTCTACAGCACTTTGCTGAAAGTCAAGTGTTTTACCATTAAGCAGCGCTATGTGAGATAGGTTTAAGCAGAGGAATAATGACATAAGAATATAAGAAGACCCCTGCAGGATCAGGCTAAAGGCCCATCTAGTTCAGCTTCCTTTATTGCATAGTAGCCCACCGAAATACCTTAGGAAGTACTCAAGACAACAAGATACACCACTTGTATCCTGTTTCCATTTCCTTGCATCAGGTATTATTCTGAAGTAGCCTATTTCTAAAACCAGGAAGCTGCACATATCCACCCTGGCTTGTAACCTGTAATGGCTTCTAACCTGTAACCTCAGATGGCCCCATGTATGGACTGACCATGTACAATCACCCAGCTAGGCTAGGTTTATTCCCACATTCCAACCAAGTGGGGTCTGAGATTTTGCATCAGCACCTGAGGCTACCAAGTAAGCATGACAAACAAGCATGACAAACTGGGCAGGAGGTCTGGTCTAGAGGGTTGAGCCTCAATTTGCCTGAAGATAACATCCGAAGGTCACCAGTTCGAGGCCACCAGCACCTTAAAGCAGCTGACAAGCTGAGCCAAGTTATTCCATCTGCTCTGAGGGTGGGAGGATGGAGGCCAGAATGTGCGACCAGATCAATGAAAGAAACATCTGAATGTTGTGGTTTCTTGAAAGATAGAACCTTTTCAAATTGTAAAAATCCCTACGGGGATTTAAAAATTGCCTGCCTATGTAAACTGCCTTGAATAAAGTCCGAGGAGAATCTGAGGACCAAGAAAGGCGGTATAGAAATACCTGTAGTATTATTTAGCTCTTCCACGGTAATTTTGATAATCTTGGTCCCTACCCCCAACTGAAATAAAGTGTAACAACTGTAACTGTATTTGCACATCCCTCCAGTTCAGACCAGATGCAGACATTACTGAAGACCCTTTCCATGTGTGAATGACAGGAGCAGTGTAAAGTGCAAAGCAGGGAATCACAGTGTGACAACAGTGTGGGCATCATCTCCAACCCCCCCCCCCCATCATGGGAGTAGCTGCTGCCCTCTTCCATGAGTCCCATGACTCCCAAGCTATGGTAAGTGGTCATGCAGGTGGGCCAACAGTCCCAGGACAGCTTTCCAATGTGTAAGGAGAGCCTCCTCAAGTGTAACTGGGTGGGGCAGCTTCGGTGCTTTTCCGTGGATTCTGATGGGGTATTTTTGCCTCACTTGCCACACCTGCACCGCAAGTCCCTGCAACAGTCGCATGAGCAGCAGTTTGAGCATCTAAACCTGTGGCAGTGAACTAGCTCGCAACTTTCCCTTCCTGTGTGTTGCGTTGTCTCCTCTATCATCAACATGCACATTGTAAGGTTCTCGAAGTAGAGACCTGTCCATGTTATTCTTTAAAGCACTCTGTATGCTGATGGCGCTCTGTGTGTGTGTGTGTGTGTGTGTGTGTGTGTGTGTGTGTGTGTGTGTAGAGAGAGAGAGAGCTAGAAGATTTTATGTGTGTGTGCAGAGAGGATTTTGTGTGTGTGTGAGTGTGGAGAGAGAGTGCTAGAGGATTTTGTGTGTGTGTGTGAGCTGAGAGAGAGCTAGAAGATTTTATATATGTGTGTGTGGAAAGATGATTTTGTGTGTGTCAGGAGAGTGCAAAAGGTGTATGTGTGTGATTGTGAGTGGAGAGCGCAAAAGGTGTGTATGTGGAGAGAGGATTGTGTGTGTGTGTCTGTTGAGAGAGAGCTAGAGGATTTTGTGTGTGTGTGTGTCAGGAGAGAGAGAGCGCAAAGGTGTATGTGTGTGATTTTGAGTGGAGAGCGCAAGAGATGTGTGTGTGGAGGATTTTGTGTGTGTCTGTTGAGAGAGAGCTAGAGGATAGTGTGTGTGTCAGGTGAGAGAGCGCAAAAGGTGTATGAGTGTGATTGTGAATGGAGAGAGAGAGAGGAGTGTGTGTGTGTGTGTGTGGAGAGAGGATTTTATCTGTGTGTGCCTGTTGAGAGAGAGAGAGAGGAGTGCGTGTGCCGACTGTGAGTGTTGAGAGCGCGCAGGAGCTGCGTGTGAGGCCGCGCTCCTCCAGCCACACTTGGCAGGCGCAGGGAAAGGAGGAAGCGGCGCAGCGCGTCCGCCGAGGCCCCCGCAGGGCGCAGAGCGGCGTCAGCAGCGCTCCGCCGGGCCTGGCTTCTTCCTTTGTTTTGCAGGCTCTGAAAGGGAGCGGGGAGAAGAGGGAGCGGCCGGCCGGGCAGGGAACGTGCCCCTCGGCAGTCCTCTGCAGCTGGGCCGAGGAAAGGGGCTCGGGCCGCGCTCACCCCGGGCTGACCTGCGCGCCTCCCGCGCCTCCCAGCTGCCGCCCTCTGGGGAAGGCTGAGGAGGAGGACAAAGGGCAGGACGTCACCGCAGCCTTCCTGGGTCGGAGAAATCCTCTGGCCGCGGGGGGGGGGGGGGGAAGCGGTGAAGGGCAAGGCTCAGCCGCACGTTCCTGCAGCTCCCCTCCCCCGCCACTCGGCACCCGCGGTGACCTCCGCTTCGGCCTGCGCGGCTCGCTGCAAGGCGGCCTTGTCCTTCCACCACCCTGCGCTGCAGGGACGTGTGGGGGGGGGGGGGGAAGGCAGGTGAGGCAGAGCCTCCCCAGCGGGGTGCTTTGAAAAGCACCAGCATCACCCTGCGAGGTGTGCGAGCACTCACAACCCACGCAGTAGGTGGGAAGGCAAGTGAGACACATCCTCCCCCGCCGAGTGCTTTTCGAAGAACTGCAGTGGGGAGGCCCTGCCTCACCTACCTCCCCACCCACCACCACATGGGTGGGTTGTGAGTGCTTGCACACCTTACAGGGCAGCAGCGGTGCTTTTTGAAGGACTCTGGTGGGGAGGCTCTGCCTCACCTGCCTTCCCATCCAGGGCATGCAGGTGGGTCGTGAGTACTTGCATACCTCACAGGGCAGCAGGAGTCCTTTTCACTCTGGCAGGGAGGCTCTGCCTCACATGTGTCCCCATCCACCACATGTCCTTGCTGTGGTGTGTGTGAAATGTGCAGGTTTGCCATAGCAGCTGACAGCAACAGCATTCCCCCCCCCACCCGCCCCAGGCCAGCCAAAGCAAACATTTAGCCACACTGAGGTGGTATTCACTTTGTCTGCTGATGCTCTGGAAGATCACTAGGGCCTGGGATCCTCTCCTCCCCCCCCTTTTTCATTGTGCGTTTTTGTCGTGTGTTTTTTTAAGTGCATTAGCACTGAGCATTTTAATATCCTTCTTCTGTAATAATATCTTGCCTCTGGCATGCATGCAGTACGTGGTTGGGGAATAGTTCCCAGTGGTATTGATGGTATGTCCTGAAGAGGACAGGAAATGCACAAGGAATTAACACTTTTTTCCTTCTTCAAATACCACCCCCACACCTATTATCCTTAACAGCTCTTTGCACCAATGTACTGTGAATATAGTGAATGGGGAGGAGAAACCCACTCCCTTGTTTTTAATCCCTCTCACACCACATTGCCATTTTGAGAACTGGTTCTGATTAGTATCTGAGTTCCATATCAAGTAGTGATTTTATGTTTAAGTCCTTGTTTTGGAGACAATGCAGAAGCATCATTTTTTAATACGTATCTGATGTGCTGGATTCTTTTAGAAAGAAATGGGGGTGGAGGGAAGGGTCCCCTAAGAGTACACATTTCTTAAGATTCCTACATATGTTTTACCTGTACAGAACCTTCCAAATTTGCCTGTGATTTCACATTAGGTGGAATTTGACAACACTTAAAAGGATCCTGTTCTATACATCCCACTCTAAAATGAGGCAAATTAAACTTAATGAAGCGCATTCATAAATAACCATGATCACAGTTGCAAAATCCTAGCTTCCCACCCACCACCCCTATATTATTAATGTTTTCATTATAAAATTATTTTTATGGCTTTAAAAAAAGGGCAGGGATTTTGGTTGTCATTAGAAGAAGATTTTTCCTCCTCCCTTTCACTTAAATATCATGTTTCTTTGCATTAGCCAACCATTTAATCCCTCTGCCTTTTCTTAATCTCAATTTACAGTTTTCTAGGCACATTGCAAAAGAAAGCTTTTATACTGCAAACAAATAAAGGACTCTGACATGCCTTTGTCTACAATATGCTGCACTATTTGAGACAGTTCTGTTGGAGAATTTAGTTCTAGGCAATGTGTATAGCTTAACAAAAAACATATACTGTACAGCCAGTCCCGTATTGCAGTTACAATGATCTTGAAGTCTCATTATTGCTGACAATTGCAGTACAGTCTACCTATGGAAACTGGGATGAAAAGACTCAGAGATATTATTTCACTGTGGGCGCAATCCTAACCCTTTATGTCAGTGCTTTCCAGCACTGGCATAGTGGCGCCAATGGGACATCTGCTGCATCCTGCAGTTGGGTTTCACTCATATAGGCCTCCTCAAAGTAATGGAATGTTTGTTCCCTTACCTTGGAGCTGCATTGCCCTTATGTCAGTGTTGGAAAGCACTGACATAAGGGGTTAGGATTGCGCCCTGTGTCTCCTTGCCCATTAGTGGGACTTGCTAGTGTTGTGTTAGGTGTCACACAGACACACCTTTTGGAGACACACCTCTTCCTTGTGTAAGCAAAATACATCTCAGAGGTCTCCAGCTGAGCAGTGTATAGCAATTTGAGCTGTCACAATGTTTTCTCATTATGCAGTCTTAAAAAGTAAATGGGTAACAACAAACATGGAGGCTGTGGTCCTTTGAGCAGGGTGACTAGCTAAATGATGAATAGGCAGAGAGAGAGACACAGAGAGAACTTCACATTATTCCTAGCCACAGACAATCTGTAGACACTTGATATATTTCCATGGTTGAAGCTGAACAGTACGGTGCCTGTCCAGTACCTGGATGGGAACACAATGTAACGCTTCTCTCAGCTCCCTAGAAAGAAGGGTGCAGATACAGCTGTATTGTTATGCAGATACAATACATAATTTTCTTCCTCATCTCTCAATGTGTGTTTTTAAAACTAAAACATCACCCTTTTTTCTTCTCCAGAACTGCATGATGCTTCCTTTACAGGTTGGCAAGTGGGGGGGGGGGGGGCTATAATATTTTTCTTCTAATTTTCACACAAAAACCAGGTATTGCCCAGCTATACTTTGAAAATTGCCTGATATTTATCATAAGATTATAGGTGGATTTCAGACGTTACCTTGTACACAATATGCAGAAGACCTCTCAGCTGAGTTGAAATTCTCAGTTAAAGCAACAAAATATGTGCTAAGCTGCAATATCATTATGGGCACAATCCTAACCAGGTGTACTCAGAAGTAAGTCCTATTTTGTTCAATGGGGCTTACTCTCAGGAAAGTGTGGTTAGGATTGCAGCTGAAGGCTATTAATATTGTACAGAAAAGCCAGTGCCACTAAAGGACAAGTCAATGTTGCCCTCATTGTATGACTTCTAGTACGCCTTAAAAGCTCTGCTGAAGATCATCCTTCTGTTGTTTAACAAAGTGCCAAATCCACAGTGTTAACTAATTAATTCCAAATGCCAGATTTCTTGTAGGAATTATGTGTTTTCATTATCTCCTCTTATTGCCACATGTTGCTCATCTCACCACATAACACACAGGATGACTTGGTCCAGATGGTTCATTATTGTTTTTAACCTTTTTTTTTAAACATTCCAGAATAGTTGTGTCTGTTTAATGCTTTCTAGATGTTTGAACTGTTACATTATGAAAATATTGTGCCAGGACTTACGGTGGGACACAACTTGCCCAGGAGTACTTAGTACACTTGGAATATTTTAGGATACAACTGATGCCTAATGATAATGATGAACTGGTACAAAACTCATCATAATTGACTGTGTAAAACATTGTATAATGTTTAAGAGAAAGAGAGAGATTTCTGAAAGTCTCCAAATCTGGCATCAGGGCAATTCTTGACATTCACAGCAGCTTGTATTCAGTCCCAGCAGGAAGATGACAGAGACTGGGAGCCATGCTCATACATCCTTAAGGTTATTTGCTCCAGAATGTTCCAAATGGATGCAATCACAAGATGCAGTTCTACACATAAGCACTGAAAGGAACAGATGATCAAAGACAACTGTGCTTCCTTTCATGAGCTTTATAATTCATTGGCTCAGAATGCAAGCTTTACAAATCTTGATGATTCATAGTACGTGCATCAAATGCAAGTCAGAAGACCTCAGCATCAACCTCTGGATTTGAGGGAGGGGTGAGGGAGTGTGAAGGTTTATGGGGGGAGCAGTTGGATGACCATGAACAGAACACCTTATTCATTTCCATGTAGCACAACACTGTGCAAGTGCAAACACTATATGAAGGATGAGATGAAACTCAACAAAGGCAAATGTCAAGCATTACAGATAGTAAAATAAAGATATAGGTATAACCTAATTAACCACAGATTTTTCACCCACAGTTTTAACTCAATGTGATGAAAAGGGCCTTTAAATTAAAGGAAAAAAAGTTGTTTAACAATAGCCTCGTTAATGTGAGAGAGGGCAGCCAGCTGACAATCCATCAATCATTCTCCAGGCACTTAGAACAGCTTCACTCCAAGGCAAGCGACCCCTCCCTTTACCCTGAGCATGTGAAAGAATCACTTTGCATTCTTTCCGCTGCACACTGGGTGAAGGGAGGGGTCACTGACTCAGAGTGCAGCCTTTCAAGTGCCTGGAGAGAGACTGATTGATGGATTGTCTGCCTAACGACTCTGTCTTACATCACAAAGGTCAGCAAGGCTGTTTTTAAATTGCCCAGCAAAGGGACATTGTTTTTAAAATGGGTTTGCTTTAGTGCAATTTTGTCATCCACATGAGTTCTGGGAACCCTCATGAATAACGAGGTTCAACTTGTATATAGATTTTGGGTGTACTAATTCTGAACCCCACTGTTTCCAATTGCCCACTTCTCCCTGAGCCAGAGGATTAGCACCTGTAGTGGAGAATCAATGTAGTGGCTATCAATGGCTATCCTTTCAAGTCTGTACTGTACTGTACTTGGTTGAAAACCTGGGTTTGCTGCCTTATAAGGTGTGCAAAGACCTAAATATGAAGTAAATAAGATAGATGGCTGAAATGTGGCCTTAGGATGGTGCCTCTGGATTCTGCCATTCCATCTTCTCAATTCTGTTCAGCCTTGTACTACTTTACATCCGGTCATGGTAAGTATTTTGGGCAAGTCAACAAAGCTGTACTGGAGCAACACCCATAGCAGTACTCATAGTTGGCTCCTATCCATCTCAGCAGAGATAACCAAATCTGCCACAAACTTTCTACAGAAAGGCCAAACTCAGCAGCCTTGGGGTGTGAACTTTATTTTAGCCTCTTTCTGTAGTTTAACCTCTACTTTCTGGTTGCTGTGGAATTTTGCACAAGTGAAGATCATCCATCTTGGGATGATAATGATTCCATTAAATTTAGTGGGTTGAATATCTGAAAATAGTTTGCATTCTAGAGTAAATAATCAAGTGTCAAAATTTTTTAAAAAGTGCTGGGTCTCAGGTCTTCCTGAAAGAAATACTTGGGAAGACTTGAATTGAGAGGAATCAGGCTCATATCTTCCTTAGCTTTAAATCTGGGGTATGAGTTCTCACAGTACAGTACAGTACAGTA
This sequence comes from Tiliqua scincoides, assembly GCF_035046505.1. Classification (NCBI taxonomy): domain Eukaryota; kingdom Metazoa; phylum Chordata; class Lepidosauria; order Squamata; family Scincidae; genus Tiliqua; species Tiliqua scincoides. Next base: position 65,145,500 of record NC_089825.1, on the reverse strand, counting down.
CAGTACAGTACAGTACAGTACAGTACAGTACAGTACAGATTGTTTCATCATGTGACTAGAAAAGAGAAAGAACTTAAGAGTCTTAACACTTATCAAGCCTCTGAAAGGCCACGGCTACAAGATCTCCCTGAATGCCCGACTTCTATGTGACAGCTATATGGTCTTTCCTCTTAGTCTTTTGCAATACTTGCAAAGCTCTCATTGAACAGAACAAAATGAAAAGAGCTTTAAGGTGTGGGAGACAACTTCTCAAAACATTTTAGTAGGATCACAAATAATTGCTCTTTGGCTAAACTCCATCGATGCACTCCCTTCCACTCCCCATACTCAGTAATCTGGATATCGTATAACTGTCCAAGAAGTAATGAGAAATATTGGTCCTTTCGGTATTGAGAATGTGCAAATGTTCTTTAAATCAGATGGTTCCCCCCCCCCCCACACACACACACTGATTCATGAGAGCAGGGAGAAAAGTCTGATTAGTTTTTGATCTGATTCGTTTATCAGAAAAGTCTGATATGTTCAGTTTTTGTAGGGAGCCAGTAAAAAACACGACATGGGTTTTGGTTTAACCTCAGATGATTTACTGGTATTGTGATCTACTGGTTGATAGGACATCATCTTTCTGCTACAGTTTCCTATCTGTAAGATAAAGATGACCATGTCCTACCTCAAAAAGGCGGTTCTGACATGAATTTCTCTATGAACTTTTCAGATGGTGTTTGTAAGTTGTATTGCTCTTAAGTCCATCACTTTTTATTGACAGAATTTTGTGAATTATGAAAATATTTGCACAACAGTACTCCATTATGGTCTTACCTTGAAAAGCAAGCTAACGAGGCTTGCTGGGGCTGGCTGGAATAAGACGGGGAATGTTCAGGAATGCTGGGAATGGATGCTAACACCATCTATGGATATATGGCCAGGCATTTTTTAATCTTCAGAGTACTTATGTTGCATGTTTCTAAGTAGGGGAACCTCTGTGTCCCGAATCGGAAAATCCACTGTACACAAATGAACTTGGAGTGTGATGCTAACTCATCCTCTCTCTTTCCATTGTCATGTTGCCAAGACAACCCCTAAAAATATGTAAACCACTCACAAGTGTAGTATAAATATAATAATTAATCCATTGGTGCCCCAATCAAATCCCCCAACATCCTAATTTCCAATCTATGGGAGCAAGTTGGCTATAAAGATTTCAGAATTGAGGAATACCTACTTGTTTGACAGAACAACTATTCGCAAACAGGTTAATTGATTGCTTTTTTTTCCCACTTTGTCTTCCAGCCAACAAGGATTTAAGCTTCTGAACAGCTTACATAATAACAATGAAAAGAGCAAATCAGAAAAGCCAGCCTGTTTCTTTTTTTTCTTTTTTTTGCCACGATTGCTTTTTCTCCTCCTTATCCAGAGCAGTTGATAGGCATACATACCTCTGTGAAAAAAAGAATTCCATTCCAACTGGAGAAGCAGCAGCAGGTGGAGATGGCACTGGTGACAGTTCACTTACTTGGCTTCTCCTCACAAGGGACAGTTGGTGATTCTGTGGGTCTCTGCGCACAAGACCAGAATTTAATTTTATTGTAACAGGGCAGTGATGGGTGGGGTGGGGGATGAACAGGTTGGATCCAGGAAGAGTACAAATTTGGTGGCAGCAGTGGCTGCCAAATCCTAACACCAAATCCAAACATTCTTCCTGGATCCAATCCTGCAGTGCGGGTCCACAAGGACCTGCACCAACAATTTAGCTAGTGCAGGTCTGAGTCGGTCTCCCCCCCAGGTAAGGAAATATACCCCTCAAGTATGTCCTTTGTTGTTTGACCAGTAGGGTACCTGATGTTACTTTACTAATTGTACCAATATGCTATGCTCTAAGTACAATGGGAGATCATTGTGGCATTATGGCAAATATGTGTTCATATGTGAAACATAATGTGTTCATTATGGCAAAGTTTAGCTCAGAAGCTGTTTCTGCTATGAGTCAAAGGCAGCCTTTTAGTCAACAAATGCATATAAATGTACTAAATCTTCTCATTGGGTAAAGTAACATCAGATACCCTACTGGTCAAACGACAAAGGATATACCTGAGGGGTATATTTCCTTACCTGGGGGGGAAGGGTCCAACTCAGACCTGCACTAGCTAAATGTGTTTGTGGCTGCAGAAAGAGCGTCATTGGCCCCTGCTTCTACAGGTACTGACTCAGCCAGAAGTGTGAACTGAAGAGCAAAATCCAAAGAATTCTTGTCCATTGGTTCTTAGTTCTAGAATCTCAACCAGCGAGTGACTGATGCTGGCAGCAGACTGCATCAAGACCAGCATTGGAGAGTTTTGGTCCTCTCGCCTATTATCATCCTTGGCATGGAAAGAGCAAGAAGTTGAGCAAGTCAGCAGCTGTGGATTAGCAGCAGGAGACATTTATGCGACCCAATGAGAAGATGGACGTCCTTTGGCTGAACACAAGTGTTTGCAGGGTCAGCATGAGATCTGTGTGCTCTGTGTGGAGGAAGGAAGAGGTGCCCAGGACAGAGGGAGCCTATAACACCAGCTGCTATGGAGTCCAGCACTGGCCTACGTTTTATTATTTTATTATTGTACTTTATATACATTTTGGAAGTGACCTTGGGCATCGGCTTTGGATGCTTTTAAATCCTTTAAATAAATCATATGGTAGACAGACAATCTTGACTCTCTGATGAACATAGTGTACTTGTATGATATACATTCCTAAACAAGTTTGTCTCTGCCACACAAACACATCGGTAAGCGTTCACGTAAAAGATTTTAGGTGTAGACCTAAGAAATGTCATATTTTCAATTAGCTGTAACTAAGTAACATTTTTAATTGGATTGCCACTCAGAGGCAACATAGCAACTGGGAGAGTGCAGAAAGAGCTCGTGGCATCTACTACAGTGGATGCCAACATAATTCCACAGATCTGTAGGCCTCTGGAACTAATCAAGTAGGTGCTGCCTCCTTATAAGGTTTGAAAACTCTAATTGACTTTGAAAGCCAGTACTTATTTCATTAAATCTGAATGTGTGAGCATTCTTTTCCTCCCCCCCCCCCCAGTAGAAACCATGTTAGCTTAAAAGTACGTGCTAACATTGTTTCTGATTACTGGCTAAATACACTACATTGAATTACGTGCTGATTCCCATCTCTTATGCTGATTACAAGGATTTTGAATCAGCACAGAATAAACCCCTTGTGTATACCTTGTGTATACTATACCTTGTATACCTTTTGTATACTATACCTTAAACCCCTTGTGTATACTATACCTTAGTATATATTGGACTAGATCAAATCATGGAATAAACAAATACAATTACAGATCACTGAAACTATTGTCAAGAACGCCTTACGGTTCAATCCTATGCATGGCCTGTGGCAATGGAACTCGTAATCTGCTGCCATGGGTACTATTGTAGTGATGTGAAAGGCGCACTGCCATCATGCTCCAGAGTCACTAAAACAAATAGCCAAAGGCTCTGTGCACTCTCAAGCAAATCTCAAACACCATACCAGAGCAGGTATGGCGGTGGTTGGTGAAAGGTTGGGGAGAATGGGGATAAATAAAGGGCAGCACAGATGTGAATCTCAGTGGCATGAGTGCACACCAAGATTCTATCCCCATTTTTCTCATCCTGACAATCCCTTAAGGCTCTCAGACTTATGCCAGCTCTTTGTTGGCGTAGGTCCAAGGAGACCCATTGACTGTCAGAAGGTTTACAGAAATATTTTTACTTACCTCCCCCGGCGTGTCTGGTTCCCCCCCCCCCCCCAGCAAGCAGTGCATGATCTGACAGCACATCTGCACAGCATAAACTGGTGGGGCATAATATTGGTCCATTTATCTCCCCAAACCATAGGTAATTCCTTTATTTCACTGTGGTCAATATTTCCACTGGCTCACAGAGTAGTAAATTTAAACTGGTTTATTTGAGGCTCTAGTACCAAAGCTAAAAGTGATCAACACGTACTAGGGGAGATGGAGAACCTCCTGGTAAATATCACTTCAGCATTCAAGTCACAGGCAGTGCAATCCTAACCTGCGCTGGAATGGGGAAGCTGGCAGGCCTGCCCCATATCCAGGGTGAGTTTGGGGCTGCCTGCAGCTCAGCCCAGCGAAAGGAGAGCCGCTGCAGTTCCAATGGGGTTACTCAGATCTGAGCCATCTAAAGAGGCCACCCCCCCACCCTTTCGCCCCCACTCATGGGTCCGCCTGCTGCCCGCTCTCCCCCACCACAAAACACCTCCTCCCCAGCCCCGCCCCCCGGGCCCTTGTGCTGAGCTGGAAAGGCTGGTGTGAACGTACCGGACCCAAGGCCTGTGTCAACATGGAGAGACCACCACTCATCCTTCCACTGGCCTCCCCAACTCCCAAGTCAATGCAAACATGCCTTACGGCCCATCCCTTGTGCTGGCCCAGTACATCCTTTGGATTGCGCTCTAAGTAGTACTTGGCAAGCTCTCTGAGATGACTACTTTCCATCTGCAGAAAAGGGCAAATATTTATACGGTTGTTGTATATTTTACTTACATAATGCAGAGGTTCCCAAACTGTGCATCACAACACCCCAGGGCAGTGATTTTCAACCTTTTGTGTCTCACGGCACACTGACAAGGTACTAAAATTGTCAAGGTACACCATCAGTATTTTGACAATTGACAAGGCACACCATGCTGTTGGTTGGGGGCTCACATCCCTATTGGACCTACTAACAAATGACCCTCCCCCAAACTCTCACAGCACACCTGAAGACCATTCCTGGCACACCAGCGTGCCATGGCACAGTGGTCGAAAATGGCTGCCCTAGGGCATTGTGACGAGTCTCCCAGCCATTTGGCAGTGCAAGCATGACAGATTACGAAGCAGAGGCTCTGCTCCGTTAGTTGAGGGCCATGCTCAATGTTGTTTGGGCCCACCTGTCCCCCACCCACCTTTCTTCACCACGTTTACACTGATTTTGAAGCTTTTTTTCTGGTGCAACCTGGAAGTAAATGCCAATGATGCACTGTCAGACGAAGGGTGTTGTATCACAAGTAAATTTGGGAACCAGTGGACATAATGTATGTGATGTGCTCTGATGTTCTAAACCAGCAGGTCTCAATTTTGTACCACTGCAACCCACCTGATCCTTTCTGCTATGTTGCAACTCGATGCTCTTTGTGGCACTGCAAAGCATTACTGAGAGACACTGGAGGCCACTTCTAAGTCAGCTGGGCCTGTGACCTACTCCATTGGCCTCCATGGGCCCCAGAACACCTTGCAGAAGTAAATTTGAAGTTGCAGCCGCAAACCAGAAGTTGCTGCCACATTCTGGCATTCTGGGGCCTACAGAGGCCAATTGAGTGGTTCACAGGCCTGGTGTGACCCAGAAGCAGACTCTGGTGGCTCCCAGTAATGCTTAAAGGTGCAACCAAGGACGTTGGGTCTTGACCCACCACACATCGGGTTGTGACCCACCAATTGAGAAATGCTGCTCTCAACTCTTATAGTTACATTAATGTATACTGGAATTCACTGTTCTATATGTAGATTTCTTCTGGAAATGTACCAGACCCTGAATCTTTGAGCTAATTTGGATGATACCATCTGCCAGTCCACTATGTGATTAAAAGTGAGGGCACGCGCATCCCACCTGTCCCATTAACATCATATGGGTTGGCAGATGGTCACAGCCCAATTCTATACTTTCCATCTGCTGATACTATCAGTCAGTCCACGCCAGTCATAAAAGGCACTCCAACAGCGTGCCACTTAGCCTGCTGCTGAGGACACTGGTGGGAAGCCAAAGCCTTCCTGCTGGCAACAGTGGATCCAGAGCTGCCTGCTGATCCAGATAAGATGGCAGGGGAAGTGGGAGGGGTTGGGGAGGGAAGGGTGGGCAAAACAAGGCGGCAACAGGGTCGAGGATTGGGCAGATTAGGTTCGGCCAACAAATTCTAACCCCTTTCTGGTCCCGATCCAGTGACATAGATCCAAGTTACACCCCACCCCACACAAGCACACATAGAGCTGAGGCTTACCCCTAGATAAGGGAACAATTTTTCCCTTACCCAGAAGAGACTTCCTGGACTGCCCCACCACCACAAGATGCAGCAGTAGCCATTTTGGTGGTGGTGGGGGGGGGGGTAGAATAGGATTGGGTTCTATGTAATGTACTGGATGCTGTGTTCAAATGATGAACAGAAATAGGAAGGGTATGGCAAACTGAGAGTACAATTGTAAACGGCATTTTCTGATCAACAGTGTACTATCATTTGTCCTAACCTTTAGAACATGGCAGCCTATAAATACAGACATACTTATACTGTAAACATAAATACCAGTGTTATTCAAACTGTGAGGCATGGCTCTTTAGGGCGGTGCCAGGAACTCAAAGGCGAGGCGTGGGATGTCCTCTCGCAGCAATACAGTCACACCCCTGGGCAGAATACGGAGCTTCCTCTTCTGCCCGACCTCTGCGCTTCTTTTTAAAGCAGAAAAAACGGGAGTTGCTCAGCTGCAAGAGTGGCTGCTGCCGCCCTTCCCTCTTCCAAGCATGCTGGCTTGCTGTCCTTAACCCTGGCTGATCCTTGTCTGGTTGGTTCCTAGTTCCCAGCCTGGGATCACTTCTCATCAAAGTGAAATCTCTCTTTTCAACCCCCTCCCTCTTCCACTCCCCCCTTTCAATCTCCAAACCTTCTCGCTTTCCTCCCCCTCCCCTTAAAGTAGCTTCCATGCAGTTGGCAAAGGGAGAGGGGAGAGACAAGCACACACTTTACTTGGCCAGGAGCAGAAAAAGGGTACTGTTTTTAAAGTGATTTATTAATCTTGTTGTTTGACTGAAGAGGAAAGGCTGTATTTTTAAAGTGATGAATCTTGCTATTTGAAGGGAATATACTTATTAGCCATTGATGAAGTGATTGCCAGCCCAATCCTATCCACACTTTCCTGGGAGTAAGCCCCATTGACTCTAAAGGGACTTACTTCTGAGTAGACATGCATAGGCTTGAGCTGTGCATCTCCTAGTATAGGAGACAAATCAGCTTCCTAACCAAACCCTTATCAGCTCTGATATATTTTCACGGTCTATTTTTGTTTTCCCCACCAGCTGCTGGAAAAATTTAATTTCATTAAATTAATAAAGGGTTCCATCCTATCCAAGGAGAATGGGAGAAATGACTAGTTGGATTGGGGTCCACAAGGGTGTGTGTGTGTGTAATGTTGGTCAGACTGGTTGTTCACAAAGTTCATTTGATAAAACAATTCTACTGATATGCTTACAAAGTTTAAAAAAATGAGTCCTCCTGAACCAGACAAAATCTACCTACTCCAGCAACCTGTCTCCAACAGTGGTCAGCAGCTGATCATTTATAAAGCATGTATATTGCTGTGTATTAATAATATATTTTTAAGATCTGTATTTAATTAATGATTAATATAATTAATATTAATATAGTTAACATATATTTAATATGTAATATAATATTATAATAAATATATTATAATATTATATTTAATATATTTAATATAGTTAATATTTCTGGCTACTTCCTGTTTAATGATGTTGCTTCCAGCCCTCAGGAACACGATGGGGAGTCATGGCCAACAGCCATGGGGGGTCAAGGGAGCCACTGGCCAGAAAAGTTTTAGTACCACTGATAAATACCATTCATTTATTTCTGTATAAACCACTTTGTGAACTACTTCTGTTGAAAATTGGCATATAAACAAACAAAAACAAACAAACCCTCACTGTGCAAGTGCCTGGGAAACCCTAGACTCTAGAGCAGTGATTTTCAACCTTTTTCATCTTGTGGCACACTGACAAGGCATACCATCAGGTTTTTGACAATTGACAAGGCACACCAAGCTGCCAGTGGGGGGGCTAACATCTCCATTAGCCCTACTAATAAATGATCTTTCCCCAAATTCCTGTGGCACACCTGTGGACCACTCGCGGCACACTAGCGTGCCACAGCACATTGGTTGAAAATGGTTGCTCTAGAGGAACTGAGACCTTCACCATGACTTTTTCCAGATGAACTGTAATTGTTTGGAAGGAAATAGAAAGTTAGAACAGTCAAATTCGCCAAATGTGCTCCAGTGATAATAGAGTCAAGGTGTGGCCAGGAGTTGTGCTGGTGGCATGGGTGTTCAAAATACCAGAGGTGTTTGTGTGCAGATCACTGGGATGCTCCCAAAAATGTTTCTGTGGGTCACAGGGGAATTCAGAAGTCCCAGTGGGTATGAGAGTTGATTGATATGCGTATTTAGGGTGTTTGGTTTGGGACTGGTAGGCACTTTAGTTAAGTGGAATGTTGTATTTATGTCAGATACTAGGAAAAGCTGAAGTGAGCATGCATGTTGGAAACAGATGACTGATAGATGACAGATGACCCCCCCCCCCACATTGCACTATTTATACCCTATGAGATGGAGGTAGGGACTGCCACACTAACACTGAAATATTACATTTTGCAGATCTTGTCTATTTGGCTCAGATACAGAACTTTATGGCTGTTTTAAAACTGGGTATACACTTAGAACTTGTCAATGAAATAACTGCATGGAGCATTGATGGATAACTTCAGAATGTGCAGTAGAGAACATGCAACAGAAACTATTTTGGATTTCAATGGAGGGCATATGGAGATTGAGCAATACAATGACAGAACCATATTGCTCTTACTTTCTTCCTTTTTTCTGTTCCCTTAAAATGTTCAGTGGCTTTGTTAAATATAAAATACTACCAGTACCACCTTCACATCTAAAGTAGATGCTTTTAGAGGTCTTAAATTTACTTTAGAACCCCTGCTGGTCTTCACCTAACAATCTAATCTTTTTTGGTCCTGATCTGTGAATGATGTCTATGTTCTTTTGATACAGGCCACAATCGAACATAAGACAAGCATGGATAAGTCCATTGCAATCAATGGGCTTAAGAGTGCTTAACTCTGCATTGAGTTGTGGCCACAATCTACAAAATGATCCTAAATCTTTTCAAATTCCAATACCTATGAGAGGGTTGTTGTTTTTTTTAAAGGGTAACAGAAAGCTTTCCTGCAATAGTCTTCCCTTTAGAGAAAGTGATCAATACTCTCTTTGTAAATCAGCTCAATCACCCTTAACTCAATGCTAGACAACTGGCGACCTCTATTGGTGAGTTTATAGGATGAGGAGAAGACAAAGAAGTCAGTAAGTCACCCCTGTATGTATAATGATTCTGGGAAAATAGAGAGAAATCAACTGCCCATATCTGCAGCCCATTTTACACAGCATTTTCTAGCAAGCCGAAATAATACTCAGGCTTCTTTACCCTTCTTCTACATCACAGACTTAAACCATCCTATAAACACATTACCAGGGTCATCTATAAACAGTATAAAGCTGTGATAAAATATAGACCTTATTAGAAGATTGACTTTCCTAGTTTGAAAAAGGCAGGGGTTTTTGCATACACAGATGATTGGCAGTGATACTTCTTTGCGAAACAAATTTCTTCCATCATATCCCGTTTGAATTTAGCTATTAATGCTGGAAAGTAACAGGCTACAATCCTATCCACACTTTCCTGGGAGTAAGTCTCATTGAATGCAAGAGAGCATGCATGTCTCATGCATGTCTCATCTGAGAAGACATGCATAAGATTGTGCAATAAGACTATTGGCTATTCAAATCTTGGTGGAGAAATCTACTGCTTTAATGGACCATTGTTTGGGAGCATCTGAGGCTCCAATCCTATCCACACTTTCCTGGGAGTAAGCCCCATTGACCATAATGGGACTTACTTCTGAATAGACAGGCACAGGATTGGGCTCCCAGTAGTTAATTTTGTAGGTGTGTTAAGCATGCATTTTAATGAAAGAAAATTATCTATGCCCATGCATAAGTAGATGACTCTTTTTTTTATAAAGGTGGAGAACATTTTGTCATAAGTTTAAGAATATTATACAGGATGGCAGGGAAAAAGTGGGTATTGCAAAGAAAGCACTGAGAAGTGCATAATTAAACTGAAAAAATGCACAATGCCTACTGACAGTGGAAAATTCCTATGTGTGTGTGTTTTTTTTTCTTGGCATCAAAAAATTAAAAGTGTCAGGCATTTAGAATGCACTTGAAAAAGGTAGTTAGGAAAAAACAAACTTACATTATCATTACACTGACAAGCACTAGCATTTGCCAGAGAGAAGGAGAGCCTGGAAGAAACCCATCTATCTATTAATTATCCCTGCACATATTTCAGCTTCTCAAGGAGCTGCCTCCTGTCATGTGAGATGAAAGCTGCTTCCAAGATAATGTCCTTGAAACTGGCAGTGTGTTTCAAAAGCCTGCCTCTCAGGTTGATCTGTTCTTTCAGCCAGCTCCAGTGCAGATAGGGCTGCAGACAGGAATCCAAAAAGGCATTCCCATTTGGTTTTACTCCTGTCTTCTCTTCTTGAGCCAAGTTGGGGTGGGGGGGGGGGAAGAAAAAAAAATGAGAATACTTTTCCTTGAAACAAAGGCACATGTGGAGGACTCTTCCCTTCCCCCTCCCCTCTCCCAAAAAACCTTCTCCAAAGTGTCTCCTTGAAGGAAGTTTCTAAGAAGTGCACTTAAATCACTATTATGAATCGCAGGCCTTTTCCTCCCTCCTCCTCCTCCTCTACAGCACTTTCAGAGCCGAAACCTGGATTTCCACAGTCACTCCCTTTCTCTGCCAGTGCCAGAGTTGTTCATTATTCATAGTCCGGGGCGTGTCCTAAGCCGGGCTTCTATATAGTCAAGAACTTCAGCTGAATGAGAGAACAGATGGAGCAAAGTTAGAGAGTAGAAGCCAGTTGCGGGCAACAAAGAGGGGAGCTTCATCTTCTTTAAATTATTATTCTTTGGCACCCCCTTTCTCCCTTCCTTCTTCCACCCTGATTTTTTTTTTTTCTTCTGAGATCCCTAGCTTTTTTGGGGGGTGGGGGAATTATTTTTTTCAAGCTGTTGCAAACCCCCCCAAGCAGCCGAGAGCCAAGAGATTAGAAGGAGCTAGTTTGGAAAGAGTAATATATTACTAGTATTATTATTAATTGCAGTATTAGCCTTCAAGAAGGGAGGTGCTCCTGCTGCAGATCTCCAGAACTGCAGGGCTCCTCGGTTCCTGCGCATGTGTTGTGTGTGCCTGAGAGGGGGGGACGGAGGGGCTGCTCTCCCCGAGTCTCCTGAACTAGGGCAGGGGGGCTCCTAAGACCCCCATCGCGCAGGGCTTTGGGGCACCCTCGAGGCGCGCGCGTACCTGCGCCTCTGGCCCCCCACCCCGGGCAGGGCAGGAGTTGCGCTCGGCCCCTGCAGGACTTAGCAGCGCGTGTGTGTGGCTGCCCCTTTGTGTGCTTGCCTTGCCTTGCCCCCGCACCGCCCGTCCCCCCTTGGCCCCCGCGCTCCTGCCTGCCTCTCCTGCCCCCCGCGCGTTGCTATGGTGCGGCGGCTCTACGTGCTGCTGTGGGCAGCGGCGGCGGCGGCGCTGAGCCGGCCGGCGGTGGGGCCGGTGGTGCGGTGCGAGCCGTGCGACGCGCGGGCGCTGGAGCAGTGCAAGCCGCTGGCGCCCGAGTGCCCGGAGCTGGTGCGGGAGCCCGGCTGCGGCTGCTGCCTGACGTGCGCGCTGCAGGAAGGGCGCGCGTGCGGCGTGTACACGGAGCGCTGCGGCTCCGGGCTCATCTGCCGGCCCCGGAGCGACGAGCCGAAGCCCCTGCAGGCGCTCCTCGACGGCAAGGGGCTCTGCACCAACGTCAGTGGCGACGCGGCGGCGGCGGGCGGAGGAGGAGGCGGCAGCAGCAGCAGCAGCAGCAGCAAGCTCCGCGCCCTCCTTCTGCGGGGCACGCACGGGCCAGGTGAGCGACCGGGGGAAGGGGCGGCAGGGCAGCGCCAGCGGAGCAGCTTCGGGCCCGAACTCCGCCCGGGCGGCTGCGGCAGCCCCTCCGGCTGGGCACGCAGCACACGGTCAAGCAACGTCGAGCTGCGCTGCGCAGCGACGGCTTCGGGGCAGTGGCGTAGCCGGGGGGGCAAAGCACAGCACTGAGTCTTGCAGGGAGGGCGTGCAAGCGCCCCCCCCTTCGGGGACATTCCCGGGGGGGAGCAAAGCGGGATGGCTCGGGGGGGCGAGGGGGCGCTTGCACACCTCCCTTGCCCGGTGAGGCTCCCTGCAAAACTCAGTGCTTTGCCCCCCCACCGGCTACGCCACTGCTGCGGGAGAATTGTGTAGCCGGCAGTCTGCGCAGCGTCAGGCCGTGCGTGTGTGCGTGCCTGCCTGTTGTGGCTGCTGTACAACTTTGCACTTTGTGTGAGGGGAGCAGCAGAAGCTCAAAAAAAAAAAAAAGAAGCTTGTGTGTGTTTGTGTGTCCGTGGAGCAGACAGCTGGTGAAGTTGGAGTTGTATTTGTGAGTGTGTAGAGCAAGTTGTGTGTGTGTGTGTGAGTGTGTAGAACAGACAGCTTGGAATGTTGGAGTTGTGTGTGTAAGTGTGTAGAGCAAGTTGTGTGTGTGTGTGTGAGGGTGTAGAACACACAGCTTGGGAAGTTGGAGTTGTGTGTGTGTGTGTAGAACAGCTTGGGAAGTTGGAGGTGTGTGTGTAGAACAGCTTATGAGGAGAATGTGTTTGGCGGGCAGCCCATGCAACTCTCAGATTTCACAGTCGCGTGTATGTGTGGAAAAAGTAGGCTGCTCAAGGTTAGGCCCCCAGCAGCGTGTGTGTGTGTGGAGGGGGGAGGGGGAGAGCATCATGTGCAGTGCATGCAGAGTAATTTGTGTCAAGTTAGACCCTTCATAAGATGTGTGGGCTGCTGATGGTGTGGGGTGCATTTTCCTCGTCAGAATGAGCCTGTGCAAGTAGATGCCTGTCTTCAATATGAGTGTGTAAAAAAAAAAAATCCCATGCCTGTGTAAATTGCTGTGCGCAGTTTTGATGCTGGGGGTATGTGCATGTAATTTCCTGTGCAGCTTCAGCCCCTGTTGTTAAGACAGCATGTAGAGTTTGCTTTGCGCTATCACCTCCTGGTGTTTCGTTTGTGTTCCAGTCTAAAACGTCCTGGGCAACTCGGGTTCGGATATGTACGTGTTACCAAAATGTCTGATTTCCAGGCTGCATAAAAGAGCAAATAGGAGATTCGGGTATTAAATAGCATGTGGCGTTATATAGCATTAAGATTCTAGTATTAAATAGCAAGAGATCTAATTAGTTTTTAACCTTAGCATTTCTGGTGACTCAGATTTTGGTGCAGTCATTATGCCTGAGAGGTGGAATTGCTCCATTTTATGTTAAAAATTGTTACTTCGTATCTTGTTGCAAATAGCTACATGACTAGGTGAATTCTGGATCATTTCGGTAATATATATTTTGAAGGAAAGGCCTTTTGTTTAAAAAAAATCCTCAGGATCCTTCTTTGCAAAAGATGGAGCTAGGGAGTGCTGATTTAACACACAGGCGCCTTCCCAAGTGAATGAATGACTTGGCAAAACTGTCAGCCTGCTCAATTTCAGCAGGCTGAGGAAAGTGGATTGGAATGATTTATTTGCAGAGTTCCTAGAAAGTGGGAGGAGAAGGGGAGGGAAAAGCTGCACAGAGCTCTGGAAGCTGTGGATTGGTAAAACAATGCACTACACAGTCCTGTGCACTTTTACTAGGAAGTACCATTAAGTTCAATAGGACTTAGAATCTCGTGCCTGTGCTTAACATTGCCACAGATGATGCATATATGCAGAAGGTAGTATAAATTATTTATCTTTGTCATAGCAATTTTATGAAACAAACTATGTTATTGATTATTTTAAAAGAGAAAGTAAAGGAACTACATGGGGTACATGTTCCTTTTGTTTTAAAGCCCAAACTGCTCCATTCTTATTTGCAAAATGATCCGCAGCAGATCCTTTTACAGTGTAGTCTGTAGACACTGAAGACAGGTACTTGAAACAGCTTCCTTATATACATTTTCTCATAACAAAGTTGGGATTCAGAGGCTGAAAAAAATGTTGCACAGACTAGAGAGGTGCAACATGAGCAACATTAACATAACCATAGGGAAGCATTTGGAAGAGTCTCGCATTTTAATATTATCATAATCATTATCATCATAGCTTAGAGATTTCGGGTGCTTGACAAGCAGGTGATCTTTGGCTGGTCTTTTCTCAGTTGTGTGAGAAGTTGCTTGTCAGTCTACTCTTGAATTCCACAGGGGCACAATATTCCCTATTCATTATTATAAAAATGTGATTGCCACTTTGGGATGACTTGAGAGAAAAAAATCTTTGAACATGCCAAATTTTGCATGCACTAAAGCATGCCTTTTTCCTTCGTCAGCTTCACTGTGCTGTTTCTTGAAGTATATTCAAAATAGAAAGCAGTATATTCTAGATCAGTAAGAACTGATGAATCTCATTAGCAGAATCATGAGAGGGAGGATGATCTTTTTGTAACCATATGTGTCAGCCAAGGGGGAGATCTCTGCTGTGGTGTCTCCTTTTCTAACCTAAAGGACTTGGAAAAGTGCTCATGGTGGCTAAAGTTGGGGAAGAAACCAGCCCAACAAGCACTGCTGACAATACAGCCTTCCTTCCTTCTCAGTGAGGCTTAAATGGGTCTGCTCTGAAATGAATGAGGACTGCAGCACTACTTGGTGGATTCCTCCTGAACTCTTTTGATGCAATGTCTGATTTAAATTCAATATCAAGCAGAGATTTGTATAGGTAGCATGCACTATTTTGCATGTCATCATTCAATGGTTTTCAAATTGAATTGCTCTGAGCAATCTTGAAGTTTCTTAGAAGTTTAATAGGGGTCCACAGTGGGAATATCAGTAATGGCAGACAAGCTTTCCTGAAAGACCAGTTGCCCATGACTGCTAAACTGCCCCTGCAGGATTCAACCATGGGGGAATATTAGGTATCCTCTAGGTTGCACTATCTAGAGTGGGAAATGATGAGGCCCAAAAGGCATGGTCAATATCCTTCTTGAACTGTGTGTGTACCGTAGCACGATTCCCACAATCCTTTGCAGCACACTGGGATTTTTTTTGACAGGCAATTCCATGGATGTAGAAAGTTTGTAAACCATGGTAACAGCAGATGTAAATTGCATGCAACATCCAAATCCACCAAGCCATTGTGGTGCAATATTGGGTTTGGATGGGGGGGAGGGCAGGACAAACGTTCAGATATATGCCTAGATATGACATCATCAGGTGGCCTAGGACAAGTTGCTACTTTTCGGACTCTCAGAGTTGTAGTGAGGCTAAAATCCTGATTTGAACTCCTTGAAGAAAGGGTGGGGTGCAACTACTAAAATTGCAGTGATTGGTGTGCTTGTCTTTTTAATCTTCTAATAATCTTATAATTATTTTATAATCTAATAATCTTTAATCGTCTATAATCATTAAATCATTCTATATCTATATATTGATTATATATAATGATTATAGAATAATCTATAATCATTCTATAATCTATTTTTGAGGCCAGATTTGTAGCAAATTAGTACCATATTTTTCATGCTGTGTCATGTGCCCATACTGACATGATGAGGTTACAGGAAGTCCCAAAGCCACAAATACAGGAGGCAAAATTAGGCTATTGCTTCATTTCATAGTCCAGAGCTTTTTGGCAATCAGATACTTGAGGACACCATGAAAATATCTCCAAGCCAGAAAGGGGTAAAAAAAAAAAAAGGTTACTTCACCTAGGCAGCATCTGTCTCTTTTCAGAATGATTCTGAAGTAACTATAGATATATGTATAACTAACTTGGCAGCAGTTGTATAAAATAATGGGATATCTCTGTGTCAGCCCAAGACATGCCTAATCAGTGAGAATTATTGCTAAATGTGCTTAGAACTGAAGTTTAAACCACAAAACCCCCCACCAGTTTCATGATAGTTACCATTTTATGAAATCTTTACATGATATACAAGTCAGTCAAACCACAAGTTTTTAAAAAAGGAAATTCTGGCCTGGTACAGCTTTTTGTAAAAACTTTATTGAAAAGATGCAAATGCCTGCTGTACACTGCATTCAAACATAAGTTAAGTTCTGAGACTTTGAGTTAAGCCTATAGAAAGCAGGGTACTATACTTGCTCAAAACATTTGTGTTGGAAATTGAGATTTTTTTCTGTGCCTGTTGTCAATAGTGGCTGCCCCCAAACTACAGGCAAGATGTTAACTTTGTTCGTGCTTATATTCCACATGCCAAAATTCCTCATGGTTCTGATTGAACTATAATACTTGAACCTTCATCCTCAGTGTCAGGTGTCTTGCCTTCTATGATTTTGACTCATACCTATTAACATTAGTTTTTTTTGTATCCGTTTTTTAATGGATCCGACTTAATGTCAGTCTGTTCCTTGCCCATCATTAAGATCATACATTCCTAGTGCTTGGCCATAGAGCTGAAACGTAAGCATCAAATGAGCCAGAGAGATATTTAAAAATATCACAGAGGAAATTTAGAGGCCAATCCTGTCCAATTTTCTAGCACCAGTGCAGTTGCAATGCACCCCAAGGGCCAAATATTCCCATACCTTGAGGAGGCCTCAGTGACTGCTGCTCCACTGGAGAATGCAGTGCATGCCCCATTGGCACAGCTGCACCAGCACCGGAAAATAGGATAGGAATGGGCCCGCAGTCAGCTACAGTTAAATTGGGAGAGGAGTATAAGATACGTCTTATACTTTGCCAACAGTCTTATACTTTGCCAACGGTCTGAGGCAAAGAGGCAAAGAAGGAAGGCCCATAGCAGGGTCAGACTGCACTTGCACCCAGTGTGGAAGGGATTGTCACTCCCGAATTGGCCTTTTCAGTCACACTAGACGCTGTTCCAGAACCACCTTTCAGAGCGTGATACCATAGTCTTTCAAGACTGAAGGTTGCCAACATGTAAGATACGTTCATGACTTGTCTGCCCCATATTTGAAACATCTCCTTTAAACTTTGTAGCAAAAATTTAAAAAAGTTTCATTTCTGGACATTAGCCTAGCGGTGTTCACAGTTCTGAAATGGATTCCAAGCTCCAATAAATAATCCAGCGTTTGGCATGAACCCTAGGGATAACATCTGCATCAGCAACTGGTAATAATATCCATTTCAGTAAGCATGTCATAGGTAGGAAAATCTTTGCTGTTAGTTCCCTTCCCATACAAAAGGAAAAGAGACTTTTTTTTTTCATGAGAATCACCAATACAGACCCTCCTACTGTTCATTTTTGTAACAGGTGATCATTATGTCAGGAACAAATTACTGAGATTTGTTATTGTAATTTTTTGTGCTTGCATGTCTTCCATTGGCTAAGTTGCTAACAGATTTCTTTCTGACTAGTCCAGGCTTTACAAACTATCAAGTCATGGTGCAAATCTGCCCTCTCCCGGTCAGAAATAGAAATGCCTCTTCAAATTCAGGGAAGGCAATTTGCTAGATGTTAGTGGTTTAGAAATTACGACTGAGAAAACAAATCAATTTAGAGCTTATAGGAGAGTTTTCAAATGTCTAAATATAAGTGAAAGATACACAAGCCCGAGAACCCAATAATAACACTGGAATGATAGGTTGAAAAGTCACTAGGTCCCTTCAGTCATGAGAACACTGAACTCTTTCTGTTCAGGAAATAGATCCTGCTGTCTATGTGATACCAAGGCTGCCGTCTTCAAACCACTTACTCCAAAATAGTGCTATTGACTTCAGTGGGCTACTCCAGGTTAAGTGGCTAGCTTAAGCATTGTGGGGAGAGAGAGAGAGAGAGACACTAACCTATGAATACCCATTCCGCTTGTTGTCTCTCCTGTTGGCAAGATGCTGATTAGTAGGTTTCTTGGGACAGGGAGTCTGTCTTTTTTTTGTTTTGTTACCCTGTAACACTCCATGTACAGTGATGGTTCTTTTTTTTACAGCGATTGTGATCATAATCTTGTGAAAGACTAAAAAAATGCAAGTTCCTAAGCTGTCATTAGTGAATTAGTGAGTTAACTTTTAACTCAGTTAAAAAATTAACTTTTTAATCTTTTTTTACTTTTGCTTTTTTTAAAGGGAATTCCAGCGATTCAGAGGAAGACCAGAATGTCAGTAGCACAGAGAATCAGTCTGTCGCTAACACACACAGAGTGTTGGATCCCAAGACACATGCTCACCACACCAAAATAGATATCATCAGGAAAGAGCATGCCAAAAATACCCAGCGCTACAAATACGATTCACAAAGCACAGACACACTGAATTTCTCTTCTGAGTCGAAACAGGATACTGAATATGTAAGTATTATTCTTTAACAGGAAGAGCAGCATACATGTGCTCTTCAAATGACACCTTGCTAAAGACCCTAGATATTGTTAATTGCCTCAGCTTATGTGGTAACCAGAATCATGAGAATCACAGATGTCTACAGCTAGACAAGTTATAGGAGATTTGGATAATATGGAACTTGGTGTTCATGTGTAATTGTTAATTAGTAATCATGTCACAGACAGGTTAAAGCCTTTGTATTTCTAGTAATCACCGTAGCTTATAACTAGAGATGCTAGCATATTTCACCTAAAGCAAAATTTTGAGCCAGATATTGAGTTCCTGCTTGAGAGAAGCATTAGAGAAATTTTGGGGGAACAGAAAGTTTTGATAATATTTCAGAAGGAATTTTGTACATCCAATCCTACTTATTATCCGATTAGACCAGTTCTTATGCTAGCAATGCCTAGGTTCAGTTTTCTTTCTCCTACAGACAAGACAGTTGGGCAATGAATAAAAATGCATTGCATTCAGCCCGTCTGTGAGCCTGTACCCCAAGCAGCAAATTATAGCAAGTGCTGAATGCAGGACTCAGTATCAACTTTTGGCTTGCTATCAAAAGTTTTCTACTGCACATAAAGCAGTGTCTAGCTTCGTTAGTGATTGCTCTGCCATGCTGAAAATGCCTCTGGGCAAAATAACACATGGAGATGAAGTGGCCACTGTTTCTTATTCCTTATGTGAAGTGCATGGACAAATCTGCAGGCCAGTCGGGTTGTAGGAAATGTGAGCAGAGAATACTCTGGTTCATGTACTGTTCTTGGCAGGCAAGCTGCTTATCCCCCATGCCCATGCCAAAATGTTGCTGGGTATTTCTTGTGTGCCAAAAGGCACACAAAATGTTGCTGGGTATTTCTTGGCTCTGCATCAAAACACTCATGGCTGATTCAGACACAGCTTTATGTTGTTGAAAAGGAAAAATTGCAGGGAGGGACCACTCCAAAAGCCTGCAGAAATGGAAAATGCACAGAGACTCCGATAAATGTGAAAAGTGTCCTTGCCTGCTCAGTCCGTCACAAAATGTAGACACATTCCAGAGGGAGTCCAAGAATGCCTGGCTTTCCAGAGTATGCTGCTTCTCTTTCACAAGGAGAAAACCAAAGGCCTGTGTTACAAGGGAAATAGGCAAGATGATTTGATTTCCACTTTCACTCCCAACCCACTCCAAAATGGAGGAACCTCAAATTCTGAAATCAAAATAACTCAGATTTATATACAGCTGCTTAATTTCATCTTCATTTATTCTAGTTATAAACTGCAAGTTTTCGCAAAGTTTTTATTTTTAATTTTTTAAAATGAGATTGCAGTAAAGAAAGCAACAGAAGCATTGGTAATGGGGAGGAAGAAAATTTGTGTCTTGGATGTGGTGTCATGGGAGGTGACAGACAACTCTAGGATGTTAATTAGAGGTCCATTCAGGTAATGACTGGGTAAAAATATGTTCCTGAGGTGTCAGATAGTTCTACGGAGCAACCATGCACAGGGCAATTCTTTGCATGTGTACATAAGATTTAGTCCTATAAGTTCAGTGGGACTTGCTGCTGAGTAAACATACATAGCATCAGGCTGTAAAAATATTTCAGATTCTTAGGCATCCGCATTAAATTTCAAGGTGACTAGGTGCCTACAGCAGTGATCCTCACACGCATCATTTCTGATCCCACCAGGTGTAAAGTTTTTTTTTTGTCTTTGTTGTACAATCTTAAGGGCAAGAAGCTAGTTTTAGCAAATGAAATTCTCTTATCTTCAGAAAATCCACTAATGTTCATGCTACTCTGATCACAACTGCATTATGGTTCAAGCCAGAGCAGTGTGCACCGACTCACCTCCAGTGTGCACTGTCACAAATGGGCTGTAAGGCATGTTTGCCGGCGTTAGTGCCAGCCCAATGCTGGAGGTGGCCCAGCGCGAGCCTGCACTGTGACAGTGCCGGTCTGAGGCTGGCGGTCTGCCACCTAGTGCTTGCTTTCAGCACTGGGCAGCAGAGATGTAAGTTGGGTTGGGGGGAGGAGGTGTTCTGGGGCAGGCGGAGGGTGGGAGGAAGCATGGCATGAGGAGGGAGCGGGACAAGAGGGGCAGGACCTGCGGAGCTGACCTGTGCCAAATTTGGAGCTCCGTCTTGAGCTTCGCAGCCCAACACAAGGCATCCTTACTCTGCGCTGGCTAAATAGCTGACACAGAGTCGAGTAGCCCCATTGGGGGTTGCTTCTCTTACTCAGGGGAAGGGGACAAATGTTCCAGCATTTGCCTGGAAAATGTACCAGCTGCCTGGTGCACTCAGGATGCCATGGCAGCTCCGCATGCTGGGCAGCTCATGATTGGGCTGTTAGTTTCTGCATCTTTTGGAAATAGCTTAATGGACAGTGATGGGAAAAAGTCCTCTCTAATGCCTGTCATTCCCAACAAATGTTTCTGCTCTTGCTGTAGGTTTTCACAAGGCGGGGTGGGGGGGGAGGATGCAGATCTAGACGTTGCTCTTAGAACAGACAACCACATCCTTGGGGGCTACAATCCTTATCCACGCTTACCTGGGAGTAAGCCCCATTGACTATGAGGAGACTTCCCTTCTGAGTAGACATGCATAGTTTGGGCTCTAAATTCCATATAAGGAAATATTTAGTAAATTCTTTATTTTTAGCTGTTTGGGTTTATTTTTTTAAATTTTTGTGTTTTAAAAATAATTTATCTTTGCGTGCATTTCAGCTCAGATCTTTTAAATATCTTTAAAAATCACGTGACCTGCAATCAGTGTGTCTGAATTGTTTTGTTTGTTCAAGGAACTGCCGATAAGTGCAGCAATTTAAAGAATGTATTTAGAACTGGGAGTAATTGCCCATTGGAAGCAAATGTATGGGGACTGTCAGGAGAGCATTTGCTGACCAGAAACTCAAGCTAAACATATATAAAAATATTGGGTCTATATGCTTGGGGGCACTTGAATGAACAGTGCTTTATATGTTTAATTATTAGCATAGCTATTTATACTATATAGTATGTCTAATTCAAAGGACACCAGTGATTCTTTGTGTTGAGACATATACATCTGAAGCCATAGGATCCTATAAACAAGATGTGTAGGGGGGAGAGGAGAAGCCTGTACTTTTGAGAGTCAGTGTGGTTCACTGGTTAGCACTCCAGGGCTTGGTTCTAGGAGACTGTAGGTTAATATATGGAGCAAGACCCTGGAGCAAGATATTCTGTCTCTGTGAGCTGGTTCAAGTGTTCATGGTCTGGCATAAGGTGCTCTCCCGCTAGAATCCACTGGCATGCCACACAGTCTGGTGCCATTTTTCTGAAGTTCCAGGGAAACTCAAGCAAGAATCTTGTGCTTTCAGAAATAGATTCATCTGTTTAGCTGCAAAGTTATTGTCCCACTAAGGGTGCAATCCTGAGGAGGGGATGGGCTGGTTCAGAAATCTGTATTGATATCCACCCCTTCTGTTGGGAGATACAAAAGCTGTAGGGCCTCTATTCTGTGTCAGATGAAGGCATTGGGAGGGCATGGCCACAGAAAAGTCCCTGTCGGGTAATCCCTGACCAACAAACCTTAGATGGTGGTGGGATCTGTAAAATGACTTTCTCAGACAATTTTAGTTTACGATAAGCCAATGTCATGATCCCCATATTACATACTTGAGTGGAGGTTCAAGTTGAGAGATGATTGGTAGTTATCCAGTGCACCCAACCCAACAAAAGTCACATTTAAAGCAGATACGTGCCTTGTTCATAGTTAGTGGGAGAGTACAGAACTTGAAACTTGAGAAAGCTGTCATCTATTATTAGTATTAGTATTATTAGTATTATTAACAGTATTTATATACCGCTTTTCAACTAAAAGTTCACAAAGCGGTTTACAGAGAAAAATCAAATAACTAAATGGCTCCCTGTCCCAAAAGGGCTCGCAATCTAAAAAGATAACAAGGAATACCAGCAGACAGCCACTAGAACAGACAGTGCTGGGGTGAGGTGGGCCAGTTACTCTCCCCCTGCTAAAAAAAAGGAGTACCCACTTGAAAAAGTGCCTCTTACCCAATTAGCAGGGGTTTACCCAATTAGCAGGGGTATCTAGACATACCTCAATTGTTTGAAGTCTGCATACTGGCTTTGAGAGCTGGTGTAGTATAGTGGCTAAGAGTGTGAGTTCTGAGCCATGCAGGCCCTGGTTCAAATCTCATCTCATTCACAAACTTACAAGGTAGCCTTAGACAAACCCCTCACTCTGCCTGTCCCCACTGCATCTGCAGTACATAGCACTTACTGTCTGTCTTTACAGAATCACTATAAAAATTACTGGGACAATATATTGAAGCACCTTGAACATGCAAAAAGCACTGTTGAAAGATGCAGTTTTTCTCTGCAGCTTACATAAAATCCAGGATGCTCATTATTGTGTCTTTCTCATATAATGAAGTTCTGCCTAACAAATAAAATTGTCCCTTGTCCCTTTGGAAGGCAAGTGACATTTCTTGATTTTTCCCTATGGGAAAAAACCATCAAATATTTCTTTTGTGTGCTGTTATATTGGTATAAGAAAAGATATTAGAGCTTAGTAAAATTACAGAGCACCACTCTATTATAATAGGATTAAACCATGATGGATCATTTTGAATATTGATTTAAATGTTAATTAATTAAATCTGAAAGTATGTATTTCAATTAGAAATATGGTGATTCATTTATTTATAGGCTTTTCAATATTACTGTTCCATACAATGCTTGAAGCAGCATGCAATAAAAGCATATGAAAATCAAAAAAGAATGCAGTATAATTATACCATTTTTCAACAAAAACATTCACAAATCAGTTTACGTAGCAGTAATTTGCAAATAACAGCAATCCAAAATCATCAGAAGCCAAACCAAATAGGATCAATAAAGATGTTTAAGAGGTCTGTGTAAACAAAATGTGCATTATTGCAGTTAGGAATGCAGTGCTGAATATAAGAAGCTCGTATACAATTCATGTGTGTTTTTACACGCATGTCCTGATGTGCCACACAGGAACTTGCAGCAGCAGCTCATGAGACATATCAGTGGTTCCCAAGCGTGCCTGGGTCTTGACGCTCCCACGGCTGCTTCTTCCTGGCTCAGCTCAGCACCCCCATCTTAGATCTCGCAAAATCTAATGAGATTCAAAATGGTGGTGGTGCCCAAATCTCACAAGATTTTGTGATATGCAAGATGGCTGCACCTGGGGGAACAGATAGGAGGAGCCATTGGGGACTTCCCTTGGTGCCCCTGTGAGTGCGCTACAATGCCATAAGCCTTATCTGTTCCCTGGCTGCCTTAAGGGACCGAGGGCCAAATCCTATCCAACTTTCCAGCCCTGGTGTAGCAGTGCCAATGGGGTGTGTGCTATAACCTGTGGTGGGAGGGTAGTTACAGAGGCCTCCACAAGGTAAGGGGGCTGCATTGCAGCTGCACCGATGCTGAAAAGTTGGATAGGATTGGGCCCTAAGGCATTGCAACACACTTTGGGTATACATGCTTACTTGGAAGTAAGTCTGTTG
Source organism: Tiliqua scincoides (assembly GCF_035046505.1). NCBI lineage: Eukaryota > Metazoa > Chordata > Lepidosauria > Squamata > Scincidae > Tiliqua > Tiliqua scincoides. Next base: position 65,121,717 of record NC_089825.1, on the reverse strand, counting down.
AACTGAATGGCACATTTCTGAGTAAACAAGCATAAGCTTGTCTAGAGGTTTACTTACATTGTGTTCAGTCGGCTTTACTCTTAGAAAATTGTGTATACAATTGCTGCCTAAGTAAAATGGTTATGTTAGAGAGTTCTGAAACAGTGTAATTATTTCCTTTTGCGTGCATGAGTATGAAGATAAACCCTTAGCTGAGGAATCACCCTTGCTTATTGCCTTCCTTAACTCTTGAGTGTTCTTTGCCATTTTTGTCAAAATTCACATGTTCATTTTGATGCAGTTGTTTGCCATGATAAAGAAACTGTTATGTCTCTTCGAAAAAAGGATTTTTCTTTGATTTGCAAAAAATAAACAAACATTGTAATTGACAGGGTCCTTGCCGAAGAGAAATGGAAGACACGTTAAACAACCTAAAGATTCTGAACGTCCTAAGCCCAAGGGGATTGCATATTCCAAATTGTGACAAGAAAGGATTCTACAAGAAAAAACAAGTGAGTTAAATTTCTTGGCAGATTCCATGTTTACTTTTAGTCACATCAATTGCAATGTAACTATAACCAGAAGAACAAAGAGTGTTCACCCCAAGCAATTTCAGCTACGTACTGATTTGTCAGCAGTTTGGGGCACCTGTTGGCTTAGCTCCAAAGCAACATGTCAGATGCTGTTGGTGTTTTTATTTGCTGTTGTTCATGACAACAGATTAAATCTGAGAAACCTCATACTTAAGTCACAGATGAGCTGACCCAAGTCCTGGATACGAGTGCCCTTCAGTTTAAAAAAAGAAGCAGCTCTCTGGAAAAAAAAATGAAGAGGGAGTGAGACTGAGCAAACTGTTGAGCAAACCATATGACTGTAATAGATCAATGCTTTGAATTGCAAATAGCTGTCTGAAAGTTCCTAGAAGAATTATGTTGGGTCATATTACAGAAGGCAACTTGAGCAACCACATATATTTGTCCTTTATATGCTACGGAGGATTGCTTCCAAAATCTAGATCATGTGACCATGAAAGTGATACATACTCAGCCGTTATTCCACAGTAATGCTTTCAAGTGCACTGGGTTTTCCATCTCCTTCAGCCTATGAGTTTGTGACCTTCCTTGGCAGATGCAGATCACCACAGCTACCCATACTTTTCTTGGTTCCAGAGTGAATTTCTGCAACACACTTAATCCGTGGTGCTGCTCAATCGCATAGCCTATAAACTTTTGGTCACTTGCTTCTTCATTTTTGTTTTTTATGCATCCGATTATCAGATGTAGGGCTGTGCTGAAATTCCACAGGTTTCAATGGTTTTCCAAAATATGCAGTTTCAATGAGATTTTCACTGTTCAGATAGGGCTGCAATTGGCATACCTGCTAAAGCTTGGAAAGGTGTTCCTGGCTACAGCAGTTACGTAGGCACCCAGGACAATCCTGGTCAAGGAGCATCCCCAGACCATGCCCTTGGTCCTTCATGGGAAGCACAACCCCATCCAAGACAGGACTAATTTCTCCATCGAGCAAAGTAGAATCTCCCTTCAATAGCAACTGTCTTACCTGGATTGTGTTTCAGCTTGTTTGCTCTCATTCATCCCCATACTGCCTCCGGTTCAAGGTTTCAGATGCCTACCTGTGATTGATTGTTGGAAACAAGATGACACTGCAGTCCAGAAGACCCCACCCACATTCACATAGCATGAAAGTACCCTTGCGAAAGCCTCGGGGGTTTGAGAAATAGTCTCCTATCGCGACCTTCTGAGACTGCCTCTCCAGGAAGGACCAGAGCCACAGCACCCTCTAATCTCATCCCTGCAAATTGGTCCAAAAGGATATTATGGTTAGTGGCACTGAAATGGGGCTTGCCCAGTCATGAATTCAGCTGTTGTGGCTTGCATCAGCAGCAGGGAGGAAAGAGGATGGTGAATTTTGGGGGCTCTTCACCCCAAGCCTGCCAGCATCTCCCTTTAACTCACTGCAGACATTGATCTGCTTCTTGGCTGGTCCAGCCCTGTTTCAGTACCACTGACTGTGACATCTTTCTGGTCTACTGGAGCTCAGAGTCAAAATATGCTACTGGTGTAAGGACTCAGTTCTGAAACATATGAAGCAGTCATAACAGAACAAAAATTTATTTCACATATGCAGAGTGCTCTTCACTCACTTGGGGCTCAATCCTATGGGCGCCTTACACTGAAAGAACCAGCATTTCATCAATGCAAGGCCCTCTCAATTGGCAATGAAGAGGCAGTGACAATGCATGCAATGGCGTCACCAGTGCAGATGACTCAGCCACAAGTCTGTCTCCCATTTTCGGCCCACCACACCCCCTGGCTGTCCTTAGAATTATGCCAGCAATATAGCTTGTATAAGTTTAAGGAGACCATAGGCCATTGGGGAGCCTAAACAAAACTATTTTCCCTGACCACTTGCAGGCCTCCTGATCGCAGCACCACCATAACATGCTGCACACCCCATACATAGCACACATGCATTCTATAGCATGGCAGGGGATCGGATCACCTGAGATTTGGGGACATACTTTCCAAGTCAGAAAGTATGGCAGACATGAGTACCTTTTTTTTTTAAAGAAACAAAGCAATTGAAATTGATCCATTAAATTGAATTTAATGAACAGTGCTTTGCATGAGGGCATTCTTACTCCAGTTCTGGGTATACTGCATTTTTTAAAGAAAGAGTTTTTCCTAGCGGACCACCCAGCTTCCTGTGAATGGTTCTTCAAGCCACACCTCCTGCTTCCAGTTGCCATTTTGCAACAGCTCTGCAGCAATGACTGCAGTGCTTTCATTAGAAAATATTATTAGCAAAGCATTCTGTGTGTGTTTTAGCTGGGCTTTAATGTGGTTTGGGAGTTGGAAATGAGGAGAGTCAACATCAAGTGACCAGCCAACCTGCTGTGGATTCCGAAGAGTCCACAGACTTCCCTGTTAAGAATTGCTGCTCTATATATCGCTTGCATTTTTCTATATTAGCTTTCTCTCTGTGTGACATCTCTAAAGGCAGTTGCAAATGGGAATGGCATTAGAGGCATTTGTGAGATCCATATTTTCTTCTCATTGTCCAAAAGGGACTAGTGCAACACTTGATTTATATTTTCCCCCTTTTAACTTTTCCTGAGCAATTGAGAATTTCCTTTCATTTTATATTTGTGACCAGAGTTCTGGCTTAAAGTAGAGGTTTTTCAATAGTTGTGGACATCCCATGTTTCCCTTTACTTCTCTCTGCCTTACTTGTGAGTTCCAGTTCATGCTAAAGACAGATTGTGAGCTGCGGCAGCTTGAGCCACTGCATAGGGCTGGAAGGAGACATGGCTAGCTAACTCAGAGTCCGGCAATGACATCATCATTAGCCACCTCACAACTGTCAGCAATCTCTGGGTAGGGCTGGGCTGAGGGTGGTGGGAAAGTTCAAAAGAGGAAGAACAAAGGTGAGGAGTGGTGGAGAAAAGTGGACAGAACCAAGTGGGGCAGGAGGTGGAAAAAGGGTACCAGAATGGTAGCAAAGAGCGGAGTGCTAAGGAGATGAAAGGTTTGGAAAGTAGAGGCCATATGCGGATTGTTAGGGCAGAGACAAAGAAGCAAAGGGGAGGGCAAGAGAAGGAGTGAGCAAGGGGTAGGATGGAAAAAGACAAGCAATAAGGAAGTGGAAGAGATGAGAAGGATCCAGAGGACTCAGGGGATGCTTGAGAAGCGGGAAAGAATAGGGAAGTATAGCACACCAGGCACATGGCTACCCTTTCCAACCTACAGGCTACCCTTAAGAACATAAGAACAGCCCCACTGGATCAGGCCATAGGCCCATCCAGTCCAGTTTCCTGTATCTCACAGCGGCCCACCAAATGCTCCAGGGAGCACACCAGATAACAGGAGACCTGCATCCTGGTGCCCTCCCTTGCATCTGGCATTCTGATACATGGCCCATTTCTAAAATCAGGAGGCTGCACATACACATCATGGCTTGTAACCTGTAATGGATTTTTCCTCCAGAAACTTGTCCAATCCCCTTTTAAAGGCATCCAGGCCAGATGCCATCACCACATCCTGTGGCAAGGAATTCCACAGACCAACCACATGCTGTGTAAAGAAATATTTTCTTTTGTCTGTCCTAACTGTCCCAACACTCAATTTTAGTGGATGTCCCCGGTTCTGGTGTTGTGAGAGTGTAAAGAGCATCTCCCTATCCACTTTAGCCTTCCCATGCATAATTTTGTATGTCTCAATCATGTCCCCCCTCAGGCGTCTCTTTTCTAGGATGAAGAGGCCCAAACGCCGTAGCCTTTCCTCATAAGGAAGATGCCCCAGCCCAGTAATCATCTTAGTCGCTCTCTTTTGCACCTTTTCCATTTCCACTATATCCTTTTTGAGATGTGGCGACCAGAATTGGACGCAATACTCCAGGCCATCAATTTGTACAACGGCATTATAATAGCCGTTTTGTTCTCAATACCTTTTCTAATGATCCCAAGCATAGAACTGGCCTTCTTCACTGCCGCCGCACATTGGGTCGACACTTTCATTGACCTGTCCACCACCACCCCAAGATCTCTCTCCTGATCTGTCACAGACAGCTCAGAACCCATTAGCCTAGATGTGAAGTTTTGATTTTTTGCCCCAATGTGCATGACTTTACACTTACATTGAAAAACATCTGCCATTTTGCTGCCCATTCTGCCAGTTTGGAGAGATCCTTCTGGAGCTCCTCACAATCACTTCTGGTCTTCACTACTTGGAAAGGTTTGGTGTCGTCTGCAAACTTAGCCACCTCACTGCTCACCCCTGTCTCCAGGTCACTTATGAACAGATTGAAAAGCACCAGTCCCAGGACAGATCCTTGGGGCACACCGCTTTTCACCTCTCTCCATTGTGAAAATTGCCCATTGACACCCACTCTCTGTTTCCTGGTCTTCAACCAGTTCTCAGTCCACGAGAGGACCTGCCTTCTAATTCCCTGACTGTGGAGTTTTTTCAGTAGCCTTTGGTGAGGGACCATGTCGAACGCCTTCTGAAAGTCCGGATATATAATGTCCACGGGTTCTCCCGCATCCACATGCCTGTTGACCTTTTCAAAGAATTCTAAAAGGTTCATGAGGCAAGACTTACCTTTACAGAAGCCATGCTGATTCTCCCTCAGCAAGGCCTGTTCGTCTATGTGTTTTGAGATTCTATCTTTGATGAGGCATTCCACCATCTTACCCGGTATAGATGTTAGGCTGACCGACCTATAGTTTCCCGGGTCCCCCCCCTTCCCTTTTTAAAGATTGGTGTGACATTTGCTATCCTCCAATCCTCTGGCACCATGGCTGTTTTGCATATTTTGCATATTTTAGTCAAGAGACCAGCAACTCCATTCTTCAGTTCCTTAATAACTCTTGGGTGGATGCCATCCGGGCCCGGTGACTTACTGATCTTTAATTTATCAATGAGGTCTGAAACATCTTCTCTTTTAACCTCTATCTGACATAATTCCTTGGTCAGGAGGGGCCGTTCAGGCAGTGGTATCTTCCCAACCCACAGGCGGGTTCAGGCAGAAGAAGAGGAAGCCTTTGATGGCCTCTTTATAAGGGTGATCCATCCCTGCTCTCTGGATTGGTGCAGGGATTCTTGCTTAAGGGTCAGGATGCTACCTGTTACTGTCAGGTGGCCAAAGGGTACCATCTGTGGACTTTGTGACACGTATTTATGACTAGTGATTGGCAAGAGGATGCCTCCCTATGCTTCCCCCCCTTCCGCCAAAAATAGTTCTAAATAAAACACCCTTGCAGTGTACCTCTTTGGGGTCTTGTACTTTATTCCTGTGCACTGTTTGACAATGAGATGTCATTCCCTAGCCCCTACAATATAGAACTACTCCTATGGGATGAGGAGGTGTGGGGCAGGAAGATCACAGAGACATTAATACATTCTGGCTTTTTTTATTTTTAATAGACAATTGGCGATTGCTTCGTTGTCCCAAAAAGCAATCAGATCTTTTATTCTAGGCATAATCCATCCATATTGGTCTCTAAAAAGTAAACGAAGCTTCAACCCCTCCCCCCCCCATTTTTTAAACATTCAACCCAAATAAGAGTTATGTGGAAATTGAAAAAAACTCTTCTAACTTTGTAAATTTTGGATGGTATAGTTTGTCCTTACTAATTATTAGGGCACATGAAATTAGCATGAGTTAGCTTTTAATTGTTTACAGTTTCTCAGCTGTATATGTCACATTTCTAGCTTCTCCCGTCTCCAAAAAGCATAGGATGGCATGCAGGGGTGAGCTTGCCCAATTTTATCTTGACGACAATCCTGTGAGGTCAGTTGAACTGAGAGATAGTGCCTGTCCAGGGCCCCCCAATGAACTTTATAGCTGACTATAGATCCGAATGCAGCTCTCCCTGGTCTGAACCCATCACTCTACCTCCCACTGTGCATTGGCTCTCTGTCATTTCAGTGGGTACTTTTCATTGTATTAACTTAGAACACTATTGATCATCCTTTATTTCTGGAACAGAAAGTATGAAATGACCAGCCCAATCCCGATTCCCCGTGCAGCGATGCAGCAGCGCCATTGTGGCTACTGCTGTGTACCATGGGGGAGTTTTAGCCTCCATAGATCTCCTCTATCTATGGTGGAGGGAACATTTGTTCCCTTGCCTTGGGGTAAGCCCCAGCAGCCTGTATAGGTCAGACTTGCACCGACTCAGTAGCCACTGAGGCAGGCAGGCAGATCAGGCCGCCACTGCACCTGCCCTCTTGGGCCTGATCTGCCCACCATCACCGCATCTCCACCCTCTCCCCACCTAACCTCCTAACCCCTATATGGCCTTATCTGCTCGGGTGGGAAGGCCTGGTCTGTCTGCACAGGGACACAGTTGCTTGTCACTTGCGACAGCAGTGTTTAGGCTGCACAAGTCAGTGGTGTCACGTTTGCGAAAGCTGCAAAGTGTATTATGCAAGCACAATGCCCGTATAGGATTGTGCCCATAGGATAGGGCTGGCAGACACTGTTTCCAATATAGTAATCACACTGGTTTGAATGTATTTCAACTAGCCCTAGAGCTGAATAGTACCCTTAGGGATTGCCAGAGAATCTAGAATTCAGTCTGAAAACACCTAAACTGTAATGACCAGGAGTTACATAAATAGGTTGAATTGTCATGTATTCCATTAAGTAATCTATTTTGCATGGATTTCTCCCCCTCCCCCATCACTGTCTTCCCTTCACAAAATTCAGTTTCTTGTAATCAAGAACTGTGGAAGAAAACATGGGATTCATGAAAATTGGGCTGGCAGCTAGGTGTTTAAGTGAATTTCAAGAAACTCTCCTGTGTGAAGGAAGAACTTCCTCTTAAGCCATGGAAAGCAGAACTTAAACACCCTGTGTTCTTTAATCTTTTAGCAAGAAGTGTCAGTTCTCTGCCTAGAATCAAGCTCAGGGGGAATGTGTTGCCAGTTTGCGGCTTGAGGGCCCAATCCTGAACAATGCATGCCCGCTCAGTGCCTGCACACACTGTCACAAATGTGCCATAAAACACGCTTGCGGGAGTTGGTGCTGGCTCAGCGCTGGAGCAGGCTCAGCGCAAGCCTGCACTGCCTGTTGGCGGCCAGTGGAGCACCACCCAGAACTCCAGGCAAGTGTGGGCGGTGGAGAGGTGAGTCAGGGTGGGAGATGGGCAGGGGGAAGGCAAGGCAATGTGAGAGAGTAGGGCGGGAAGGGGGGTGGGACCAGTGGAGCTGAGCTTTGCCAAATCCAGTGTCCTGCGTCGGGCCTCCTGGTCCGACACGGAACTCTTTTACTAAATAGCCAGTGCAGAGTGGAGTAGCTCCACTGTGGAGTTGAATAGCTCCATTACTTTCCTTACTTGGAGGATGGGAACGAATGTCCCCTTCCTGAGGAGGTGTCGGGAGCCACCCGCGTCTGCCATTCATAGGTTGCAGCAGCAGCCATTTCGGCACCGCTACAACCTTGGGCTCCAGGCAGCTCAGGGTTGTACAGCCTGGAGGCCTGCCGTGGGGCTCTGGATCCGGCAGAGCTAAGCTCTGCCAGTCGCTCCCCTGCCACTCCTTCCCTCACTTTCCCCCTGCCTTGATTTACCTTTCTGCCACCTGGCACTCCACTGGCTGTCAACAAGTACTGGCCCAGCATGAGCTTGCACTGAGCCTGCTCCCGCAAGCATGTCTTATGGCACATTTGCAACAGTGCACGCCAGCAGTGAGTCGGTACACATTGGCCCCTTAGTCAAATTGGATTGGCCCCTTAGTCATATTAGCACAGTGTTGACTGACTGTCACTTGGATGATACATCCATGCACACCCCATGTTTGAAGTGGTTTTGTACTTAAAATGGATTTTTCTTCTAAGAACTAAGTGGCAAATGAACATATTTTAATCAGAAATCCTATACATACTCTCCTGGGAGTAAGTCCCATTGACCAAAATAGAACTTCTGAGTAGACAGATAGGACTGTGGTGTAAATGACTGTGTCATACTTTTTTAAAAAATGAAAGAGCAGTCTGAAATGTGCATGTGTTACAGAAAGACCAGTCAGCTTAAGTTAATGTGCAAATTGCTTGTCAGTGCATCTTTCAAATACATTGGCAGGAGGGTGAAAGTTGGGCTTGCTCAGTGGGAGACAAAACTTTGGCAAAAACGTTTGTAGTGGCTAGCAAACTCTGTGACTCGACAAGCTGTTCATTTTTCATTCCCTAAATAACATGCTTTTTAAGACGAGTCATCAGTATTTGCAACACTCTTTGTACTTTCTGACCCAACAAAGGCATAATAAGAAAAATTTCAAATTAATCAGTTTCAGCTATAGCTTCTGCCACTTTGGGCTGCTGTCTGGGTTATTGTTGAGAACAATAATGGAATAAATGTTCCTTGAAATCAGCACTAGCTGTCTCTCACAGCTATCATTTGCAGTAATTTCATATGGAGGCTCCATGCAGTAGCAGCTGTTGCTACACTCCATATTAGTGTAAGCGTCAAATGCATTCCTCCAAGAGGGTAGATTTGAAATCCCAGCAGCTGTGCGCTTGAAGGACTGGGTGCTTGCAGTGCTACACTGAAGAGTCTATCAGAATTGTTGACACTTTCAAAAGTGCCCTTGGGGTTCTATCATTTCAGATGTAGAAAATTTTTGCAAGGTCCCATGTACCCCCCCAAAGTGCTCAGCCCCTGCGCACACACACCTGCCCTTTTCTCCTTTTCAGCAAAATACTAACTAGAGATGGGCATTGACCAGTTATATATTGTCAAATAATGGCCAAGCCTTAACTGTTTTTTTTTGTTGAACAACAATGATCCTAGATACTTATTTTAAATCTCTTTTAAATTTCTTTTAAATTTATAGTACAGTGATTTTCAACCTTTTTCGTCTCACGGCACACTGACAAGGGACTAAAATTGTCAAGGCACACCATCAGTTTTTTGACAATGGACAAGGGCACACCATGCTGTTGGTGAGCGTCTCACATCCCCAATAGCCTTATTAATAAATGACCCTACCCCAAACTCCTGCGGCACACCTGCAGACCATTCGCGGCACACCAGTGTGCCATGGCACAGTGGTTGAAAATGGCTGCTCTAGTAGCTGCTACTTTAGTCTTCGTGAGATCTTGAAAATTTTCAGCTAGACTATATCTAAGAAGGAATGCTTGATAAACATTTTAAATAAACATCAATGGCTGAGATGGAGAATCATATTTATTATGCTAGAAGCACTGGACATTCATTTTCTGTTTAATGCAATGTATTTAAATTATTGAAATATGCATTGTCATTTTATTTCCTTGAACAGAACTGGCTAGATCTGAACTTTTCACCATAAAATTTTTCTGCACTGTTTTTCTGCATGTTGGAAATTATTTTTTATAAAAGGAGGCCTGCAGTCATGTGAGCCTTTATCTGCAGTCTGAAGGGATGTAGAAAGAAAACTTGAGATGTGCAGAGTTTCGAGGAAATCAGAGATGATTGACCCTCTGGAAACACCAGGCCTATATATCTGAGGCAGTGATTTTTTTTTAAAAACTTTTTATAACTTTTTGAAGAAAAAAAAACTACAAACAATATACAAACACAAACCTGTGCACAATGATGATGATGATGATGATTGTTGTTGTTGTTGTTGAAATTACTGCATTCAATTAGTCTGATATACAGTGCATACAAATAATAATACAACAATATGTTCAGTAGATGCTGACTGTAGACATAAATCAAGAAACAGTTTCCAGATATTTTCAAACATATCCATCCAATATTGGCATCTATAACAGCCCAATCCTATCCACACTTTCCTGAGAGTAAGCCCCATTGACTCTAATGGGACTTACTTCTGAGTAGAAACGCATAAGATTCGGCTGTAAGGGCCCAATCCTATCCAACTTTCCAGCCCTGGTGCAGCTGCAGTGCAGCCCCTAGGCAAGTGAACAAATGTTCCCTCACCTTGTGGAGGCCTCCATAGGATGCAGTGTAAACTCCATTGGCACAGCGACACCAGGAAAGTTGGATAGGATTTAGCCCGAAGTTATTTGTTCATATGTAGTAATTGTCCATAGGCTGTCAGTCCAACGTATAATAGATGGAGAGCATTTATCCTACCAGTTTAGCTTTTAGCTAAACCTGTTAACCAACATTTTAGCTGTCATTAGAGTGTGAATATCTGGGGCAGTGATGGCATAGGCATGGGTATTAGGTAGCTGTATTGAGTGAGGTGATTGATGGGTTTCCATCCGGTGCTTAGAGCAGCAGGTTGATGTTACAGGGGAAGAGTTGATTAAAGAAAGGGTTTGAAAACTCCTGAGACAGATAATCTATTGCCACTTTATTGAGTGGCATCAAGAACTCCTGACCCAGAGTGTGCTCTTGTGTCTTTACTGCCATCATAGCAGGGTGGCAGGAATAGAAGTTCCGCTTCTCCTACCTATAGTGCTGTTTGTGAAGACCTGATAATTATATCAAAGTCAGGTTTCCTTTATGGCTCAGAAACACAAACTTCTGTGCCTTTAAAGCACCGAAACACAGAAACTTCAAAGGCTGAGCATCTGCAAGCCTAGCATCCGTAGATTTCATAACACGTCCCCTGCAAATTGGGCTTTTATACGTGATATTGCTCTGGGTAATTGCAGAAATCACTTCCACTTGGTGTGGGTTAGCTTCCCATTAATACAGCATTCTAACAAAGTCTGCAAATAACATTCCCTGTCAGGGAGAATCAGTGGCTGTGTGTTGTAGTTAATCTGAATATTCTCCAGTTTCAGTTTTTAGGTAGAAACTAGCAATGTTGGTACAGTAGAATTTTTTTTGTAAAAAATACTTGCCTTTTTATGCTGCTTGGCTGTATTTTGTCCCCTGACTGTGTGGCTGCCTCATCCTTACCAGATTAGCCACATGGGTGATATCAGGAATCAACAATGTTGTTATGCTATGTAGCCAATCAGATTTGGCTGTGTATTGACTTCACTGAGGGCAGATACGGACAGTGTAATTTAATATCTAAACATTTTTGCAAGAATGCTTAAAAAATGAGTGGTTTTTTGGCATTGTTAAAAGTATTTGAATAGCTCCAGTATTTTGCTTCACAAATTATTTAACCTTGCCATATTTGCCATAAATTAACTAACTCAAATTAACTAAAAACATTAGGAATTGGTTGGTTGATAGGATCAGGAGCTTTTTGATTGGTACTTTGCTTTAGTCTTTTCTGTTGCATGTGGACTTCCTTGCCTTTTCAGGATTTACCTCCTTGAACAGACAGATTGTCAGGTCTTATTTAACCCCTGTTCTCTCCTTATGACACTGTAGTCTGGATTATTTTGGGGAATCTGTTGGAGACTACCATTTGCAGGATCCTTCTACATGAAAAGAGCTATACAGTCATGCGCCAGTTAACAACAGGGACCGCGATCTCCATCGTCAAGCAGCGCTTGACACAATCTGAACCCTCCCCTCTGGAGGGTTGTCTGAGCCTCCTAGAGGCAGCGCACATGCAAGTGCTGCCTCTGCAAGGTTCAGACTGAGGGGAATTGTGGCTCCTGTGAGGAAGCCAGAAATCATGCAAGAGGCTTGATTTCCTTCAGTCTGAGCTTTGCAGAGGCAGCGCTCGGAAGTGCGCTGCTGCTGGGAGGCTCAGACAACCCTCCGGAGGTGAGGGGAGCTCAGCTCCCCTCGCATTTGGAGGAGGGGGTGTGCACCCCTGACGACCACGTGACCACACGTGGTCGTCGCATATGCGATCCTGGCAGAAGTCGGTAGGTTGCTAAGGGGCGCACACCTGTATTTACTCTGAGTCAATTTATTTACCTTCCTATTTTGTGGAACAAGCCCATCGTGTTCTGTTGCTCTGTGAGTTGCAAATTCATTGTGACATATTGCTGTGGTACATTTGGTTCATCATTATGTAGTTGGTGGAGAGGTTGCAGAATTCTTTCTCAGCCAATATATTGTCATTGCCAGTGCACCCTCTTTCCTATCCCTGTGATACCTAATGGCTTTCGCGCACCAGAGCTGTGCTGAGGCAAGTGAGGATATTGGTTATTGCAATAACACTATAATCTGCTGCTGTACCATCACAACATTAAAAAGGGATTGGACAAATCTGGAGGAAAAATCCATCACAGGTTACAAGCCATGTTGTGTATGTGTAACCTCCTGATTTCAGAAATGGGCTATGTCAGAATGCCAGATACAAGGGAGGCACCAGGATACAGGTCTCTTATTGTCTTGTGTGCTTCCTGGGGCATTTGGTGGGCTGCTGTGAGATACAGGAAGCTGGACTAGATGGGCCTATGGTCTGATCCAGCGGGGCTGTTCTTATTTTTTTATGTTCTAACATCTTGGCCAGAAGTTTTATTATTTTATCTTATTCTTTCCTTGTCACTGTTGCTGTCTAACGTTGGAAATTGGTAGCCTTCACGTGATGTTTTCTAAGAAGTGACATAGTTCTCATTTTAAAGGCTGCTATTACCAAAGACTGATAACAATTGCTCCTTCCTACCATGAGGGCAAAATTCTCATAAAGTGGAGCATTTAGATTCAATATTAAGGAAGACTTCTGGGCTGCAGAACAAAGGGCGATGGAATTGGTTGCCTGGGGAAGTTGCCAGTTGCCTAGGGAATCTCCTTCACTGGCGTTTTTAGGGAGAGGCTAGGTAAACATATGTCAGGAACAGCTAGGTCTAAGCTACAGTGCAGAGATGGGGGGAAGGGAAAGGAGGTGCTGCTTTGCTTTTAAGTTTTCTGAGTCTTTTGACCATGGTGCTGTCAAGTTTTCAAGGTTTTCTCAGCAACTACGATGAGGGCTAGAAGCTTACTTTTAAAAAATAAATACTGAAAACTCCTGCAGTTTAATAAGATTTTGGGGACAGCATGGAATTTCCTCATTGGCCTCCATGAATGAAATCAAAGAGATGATATTTGTTTCAGAAACATTAAGCAGTAATAAAAATGCATGGAATAAAAATGCATTGAATAAAAGTTGAAATGACAAGAACTGACAAGGCGTTCTCCATATCTTATACATAGAGCTGTTTGGACTCCAAGGTACCTCTCTGAAATTCTTCACCCAGGTGCTCCAAATTTTGCATAAGGAAAAGCCAATGTTTGCCAGCAGTATAAATTATTCAAATTAAGCATATTTACACAGTTTATTCTGCAATGTTTACTGTTGAGCATAATTTTTGTTCAGTTTTTTGCTAGTCATGGGAAAGGGCAAGGAGCTCTGCAGAGCACTGTACACAACCCACCCACTGAAATTCCTGTGCTGCCACTCCTCTCCTTACTGAAAGGTTGTTGTCAGGATTATTGAGATAATGTCCTTGAAGTGCTTTGAACACTAACACAAGAGTATAAGAACTAATTTGCTGGATCCCATCAAGATGCATTTAGTTTTGTGTTCCATTTCCAACAGCCACAACCGTTTACCTCTTGAGAGCTCCCAAGCAGAACATGTGGCTGTATTTGTCTCCAACACCTGGTACAGTATTCAGAGGTATACTACCTCTGCACTTGGAAGTTCTATTTAGTGATCATAATTAATAGCTAATAGACCTACTCTTCCTGATTTGTCAAATACTTTAAAAAGTCATCTAGCTTTTACTATATCTTATGGCAGTAAACTCAAGAAGCTAAGTTTGCTTTGTGTGAACATGTACCTTCTTCTGCAGATCCTGAACATACACACTACTATTGTGAAACAATACCATCAGGTAATTCCTGGTTTTAGGGTGACCAGACAGGGAGAAAGAATTCTCAGTGTCCACTTTTCCCCCACCATTTATAAGGTGTTGTATAAATACCAAGTATTTCTATTACTGTTAAGAAATTGGACTGAAAACAGATTAATCCAAAATTCAGATGTGTAGCTAAGGAGCAGATTAACAAAATGTGTGTCCCTTCATTTGTCCCCACCCACCTCATCCAGACAGTCACGCTTTCCGGTGACCCCCAAATTATCATGAGTTGCCGTTAGGACAGATGTTTCACTCTGCAACAGCACTATGTTCAAGCGCCCAGGATGGTTGCATGCAAGGAGGGCTGCACTGCCCAGCCCTTGAGGGTCTGAAGGAGAGACAGCATTGTGTTATTCTAGTATGTGGCATGATGTTTGCTTTTCCTGCCTGAAGGTAAAAAGAGAATACACCCTTTATTTTTCAGCTAGAATAAGTGGTGTTAGTTCATATACTGTAATGAAATAAACACGGATAAAACAAACATTTGGGAGGGAGAGGAGTCTGCCCAGCACAATACCCAGCTTTTTGAGGTATGCAAACCCTGGAAGGTTGTGGGTGATGCTGGCTCCATGGCAGGAGGCTGTAGCCAGAGAAGACGGTTTTTCCAGCTGAGGAAGCGCTCAAGTGACCAGCTCCTCCCAAACCAACCGCCCTAGCTGAGGAATTGTGCAGCTAATAGAGACTGGGAATAAAAGAGCCCAAAGAGTTCATAATGCAAATACGCTTCCTGTGTTGCTAAATACCTTCATTTGTCCAGGACTTCTTGAAGCTCTTGTAAGTCGTATGGTGCTTGAGTTCCTTCTGAATTCATGGTTCTTGGAGGGGGAGGGATTGCAGGGTGGGAGACATCGTAGTTGCCTGAAGTGAGGTCACACCGCACATCAGGAAAAAAAAATGAAAACCAAGGGTGCAAAAAGATTTTTTGCAAGTTGATACTCAAATTTCACAATACTTTTCAAACATTAGTGGAAAGAACATAACCTCTAAACAAAGAGATCAATGTTCTGATTGAATTCAATTATTTTTCAGCTTAGGTCTGTAGCTGATAATCCCTCCTTTGATAATCCTTCTTTGTTGCATCCTTCTATTTTCTTCTGGGAATAGTTAGTATTTTCAGGCCATGCAGCTCACGTTTCCTCAAGGATGTATTTGTTCTAGTAGGTAGCTAGGTGAGGGCTAGTTAATTCATGCCATGGTCTCTAAAAATAATTCCTCTTTAGCAGAACTGACCTCACCAAAGCGCTGAAGAACATGCTTCAGCAGTAGGACACTCCCTGAATGCTCTACCGTAAAATCTATCAACAGTGCAATTAACATGTTAGACGGCGAGTTCCACAATTTGGGAGAAGGAGGTTAACCATGGAATGCATAATACGACATTCTACATATGTTACAGAGAGAGACTTCCGTAGAACAGGGCACTCTTAAAGAGGCATTGGCACCAAGGTGTGTGGTACTCCAGAATATATTATGTGTGATCTGGAAATAACCATTGTTTATTTTTAACTTAACAGTGGGGCTGTAAGAAAATGGCCTCCTCCTCTTCCCCTCTTTACTACATTATTATTTCTGGGACAAGCTTCTTCAGATTTTACACTTTGTACAAAATGCTAGGCAGTTGCTTTCTCTAGAAATTATCTAGGTTATGTATTTGGGCAACCTTGGACATAGGAAAATAGACACGTAGACTTCCAATATACCTAGCAGTTGTTGAAGTGATAACTCTGTTGCAGGGGATTATGTATCTGCTAATAAATGTCAGCTACAAGCCTGGAATTCCTCTGGCAAACAGATGCAAGTGGAGTTGTTACTGCTGCCAAAACTGTCTTGGCCAGGCATGTGTTCTCTTTGAGGCCTATCAAGAATCAACTGCCTTTCTTTCCCAAATAAAGGGTCCATGTGCAATTCCCTTACCCATGAGATTACCACAAGGCTGTTAAAAGTTGATGTAGCTCCATAGTGGTGGACAGCTGTAGTGTGTAGTGTTACTTGAAGTGATTTATAAATCTTCTCTGTATTTTGGGGCAACTAAGAATAGCTTTTATGGTACGATAACTAGAACCTTAATAGCTGTTTGGCATTGGAGGTAAACTTTCATTGTAATTCTTTTGGGAGGATCATCAAAATTCCACTCATTCCCAGCACTGGCAGTGTTGATAAGATGAAGACATAGTCAGGCCTTGAGATTCAAACTACGTATTCGGTGAAGATTCTCTGAAATCGCCCAGGACCTTTTGATTTGAGGATCTGGACTCAGTGTCATGATCTTAGATGTTTTTACCTGCATATCTGCCTGGAAAACCAGCATAAATACAGGAGATGCTTATACCAAAATAAATCACTTAGGACGTAGGCTACCCAAAGTTAAGCACATTTGACGGCTGTGCACAGCCATTTCTCATTGCAATAAATAGGACAAAAGTACTGAACCTTGACTGAATTGTGCCTTATTTTTTAAGGTGCTAGAGCAGTGTTTCTCAGCCAGTGGTATAGGTACTACCAGTGGTATTTGAGGTGGTATCTGGTGGTACTTGTGGGACCCCCAGACATCTGCTGCTCGGCAGCGAAACTAGTGACATGACGTGGCAAACATCAGTAGGAGCCTTGGCTTGTTGGGCAGAGATCCAAAGCATGCTTTTCACACACTCTAAAAAGCCCTCCAGTTCATCCTGAGCCTCTTACTGGTGTTTGTCAAGTTGCAACTGGCCTCTCAACCCAGAAATAACTGGCAATGATGTCATCACCAGTTACTTCCAGTGGTACTTCCAATAGGTGGATCATGCACTGTGGTACAGCGGGGGATAAATATTGAGAAATGCTGTGCTAGAGTACCTTCTGTCTCTTTTCTTGCAACAGACTAACATTTGCTCCCCTTTTGGAAATGTGCTTGTGCCTAAATTGCACTGACACAATGTTCTGTACACCACATTCTATGAATGCATTTTTTTTCCATTGAAGCCAGTTTTGGGAGGAAGACAGGTACAACTTTTTAAGGATAGTGGAAGTGATTAGATACACTTCAATACTATTAGATATCTTCAAACATTTTTATTTTTTTTAAAAAATTTCTGTTTTGGGAAAATGGTTTTCAGTGTGGTCCAATTTGTAGCCTCTGATGGGTGCCTATTGGTAAATACCCATAACCTCACTCAGACACAGATCCTTCCCCCATCCATGGAAAATTTTTGCCTTTTTAAAAAAACAAATGTTGGTGAAGATAGATGTGACCAATTCACATATGTGATGTGTTTAAAACATTAGACAGGGCAACCTGTTTAAGCCATTTCTGCCCAACGTTGCATATATGCAACAAAAATAAAATGTGTACACCTGTGGGCTGGGCAGAAATGGGTTAATGCAAGAACAGTGGGACAAGACTCTGGACTGACCCAATTCATTACATGGGAAGAAATGCACCAATTTGTTTTTAACTTTAAGACCTATAAGAGACAAGTTCCAACAGTGGGTATATATCAGAATGTGCCATGATTGCTCTTTGAATGCTACATCTGGCTCCAGCCTATTGTCAAAAGTAGTCTGGTCAAGTAAATTCTTAGCAACACTGAAGTCAGAATGCCGCTTACCAAATCTTATCTCTTGTTTTGCAGTGTCGTCCATCCAGAGGCCGAAAGAGAGGCTACTGCTGGTGTGTGGATAAATATGGGCAACCACTCCCTGGATATGATGGAAAGGGGAAAGGAGACGTCCACTGCTACAATTTGGAAAGTAAATGAGAGACATGCACCGTCTTCCATGGAATCTGTGTGTGGCATCTTGACCCGTCAGAAGCCTTGGAGAGACTGGGATATAGCATGGACTGTGTTGGACTTGGGAGTTCTGAGTTCCGCCCCCTGTTTATATTGGGGGATTTAATGACTCTGTGGACTCTGCAGCTGCATCCTGCCACTGGCACACTTCCAGCTTTATATAGATTCACACAGGGAGCTCTGAAATCCCAAATAAATCTGCACTATTGATCCCCAGAAAGAATAAGAGAAAAAGGCACTTCAGAATGGATTCAGGGAGTCTCCACTGACTTTTTTTTTTTTTTTAATAACGGCCTGTGACCAATTTGATCCCGAAAGATAACTGTGTTTTTATTTTGAAGAATTTATAGACTATAAGCTTTGTAAAGATATTAAACACTTTGAGTATGATCTGACCCAAGTGAAGCACTTTTAAGTCTTGTAGATTTCAGTTGGAGATTTAAGCATAAGTTCAGTTCCCTCCCATTGAAATCAAAGGCCTTAAATGTGCTTAGTTTAGGTTGGATCACATCCAAGGTTTTAAAAGTTTAAGCTTTTTTGTTTTGTTTTTATACAGGTCTGACGGGAAACTTATCTTCACGGGTAAAAATGTTTTATTAAAAAAGCTCAAAGAACTTTTAAAAAGAAACATGTTTCTACATGGCTATTTTTTCTGTAAAATATACTGTATTATGAATATTCTGTTAGTCTGTATTTAATATAATTGTTTTTTAATAAACTATTTAAATGTGACATATGAATACCACATGTTTTATAGTAATTATGGCGTATGAATTCTCTTACCCTGGAGAGACTTGGCAAAAGGTGTAATATTGGGGGGAAGGGAGCCCCTCCCATCCCTTGTGACATGGATCATTATCTTACAAGACCACAGAGACAGCAAGAAGCAGGGCTTCTGAAAAGCTAGTTCGTGAAGCTTGTTCTAAGATGAAGTTTTCATTCTCAATTCTAATGATTTTTGACTTACATTAAACTTTCTTAAGTCCCAAATCCTAACCCACTTTCCAGCACTGGCATAGCTGTGCCAATGGGACATGTGCTGCATCCTGCAGTTGGGTGACACTCATGGAGTCCTCCTCAAAGTAAGGGAATGCTTGTTCCCTTACCTTGGAGCTGCATTGCCCTTATGTCAGTGCTGAAAAGTCTGTTAGGATTGCACCTTAAATGTTATAGTTAATCCAGGAAACATGGAATTTCAAAATTACAGCTCCTGGCAACTTCGGACCAGTCCTCCCCTCTAATACTTATGGGTAATTTAGGTTGGTCTAGTAGCCATTAGCTAGCCAGGTTGGAGAGGGGGGAAAACAGGATTTTTTTCTGCCTCGGTGATGGACATTTGCTGGCTACTAAAATGGAGTTTAGCCCCATGGTTTAAAAGAGGTAGGAGCTCTAGCACATAGGCAGCAGTTGTGCCACGCAGCCCATTATGACTCAGGTGCAAGAGATATTCTGAAAATACTGAATTGCTCATCCTTTGTCTTATACCAGTAAAATTCTGCTATCCCTTTAAAGTTGTAGAGTGGGCTGCACATTTCCTTTGATTTAACTCAGTGCATGATTCAGACATGTAGTCCAAAGCCAAGCCCATCCTAGTTCACGTAAGATATAAGATTCCCCTGAAGTCCACCATCCATCATCCTTTCATAAATCTCCCACTCATTGAAAATGGATCTTGAAATTTTGCAGACATTCTGTCAATTTCACGCAAGCGTTTGCAAAGATGTTTTCAGTGCAACAGATGCAACGTTCACATGACCCAAGAGATAAGGCCTGACCCAACTCTGTACAGTAGCAAATAAATGCTTAGGCAGGACTGCTATGGCAGCATTATACTTCACCCAAGATTCACAGAAATTTAGGATCAAATCAGAAGATGCACTAATTTTTTTAAATAGGAATTGGTATTTTAGCAGTATAAATGAGTACTCGCATCCATCTTACAGGGTGAATAACAGCACATGGTCCCATCCACTCTCTGTTGCCACTAGACACGTGGAATACCTTTGTTGCATGCACCTGTATGGAGTGGGGCCCGTTACTAACAGCTCAATATTATGAGCCAGTTACAGCAGCAGATCTAATGATCCGCTGTCATAAGTAACCCCACAGTGGTGCAACCATTGTGCCACTGCCAATTTTTACTTAGCTTTCTGGCAACCCACTATAGCTTATAGGGCTGGGGACTGATATTCACATAAAAAGCACTCTATCATCATGGACATGAAGTGTAAAGCTTGATCTCAGGACCTGGTGAGAAGGCACATGACACAGCAACTTAGATGGATCTGGGTATAAATGGAGCTAAATGGATCTGGCCAGGGGCCACTTGGGAATGGTCTGTATGGTGCCGCATAAGAAAGGCATGATATACTCATTTATTATTACATATACTTCGTCACTGTGTAAATTCAATAAAATATTAAAAGCTAGTTTTAGGGCTGGTTTGTAGAAGATACAGATAGCACAGAAAAAAAAATGATGCAGGCTACAAATGCTTATGCTACAATAAATGTGTTAGTCTTTAAGGTATCACAGAGGACTCTTTGTTTTCACCTGTGCAGACTTTTGCACAGCATAGAAACTTGTTCGAAAGTTTTCTCACCTGTGCACCAACCCCTTCTTGTGCCACATTCACATACTGATGCAATTTTCTTGATGACTGGCATGCGAACACGCGATAATAAGGAGCCAGCAGACAGGTTACAAACCCTGTAAGCTAGACACTGCCCTCTGAGTGTTTGTGAATTGTCCTGTGTTTTGTGTGTATCAGGCCTTAGTAGTGACCTGCTGCAAATATGGGACCAACCATATTACAAAGAGAGGAGAACACAAGTGGGTTCTCCAAAAACAAAGAATATTTTAATTTAAAATCCTAAAAGAGGAATTTTAAAATATACGTATGGACTGCAATCCAGCAGCAATTTGGGGAGTTTTAAACTCACTGATTTCACTGGGCTCAAGTACACCGAAATGTTGAGCTAAGATCGTGGTCATGTTCTTTTAGGGTTCAAAATATTCCTGGAAGAAGTTTCAGGAGGCATACCTCACTATTGAAGGGGGCGGGAGGAATCGGGGAATCACTTTTATCAACTTATTTACTCCCTACATTCTGATAGTAATGCATAGAACACACAGGGCACAATCCTTATTATTCTTCCCATGAGAGAGCTTCAGGCAGGCACTCCGCTGGAGTCTCATAGAGTTTTCCCCTCCAGCTTGGTGCAGGGTGACAGCATTCATTTCACACCTTTTCCCATGTCTCACCATTAAGCATCCAGTGACTTTCTCCTCCCCCAAGCTCCTGCATGTGAACTGTTCTTGGCAGTTTCAAGAGCAGACTTGTGCACAGAGGTGTGGGGCAAAAAGGTATTTCTGAAGGTTTCAAGGTTTGGGGAGTGTGTGTACATGTCCAGTAGAGCACAGAGCTCTAGGGGTGTCAAACACATTTTATATAGTGGACTGAATAGCATTCATGGTGCCTGCTGAAGGCTGGAAGTGACATCATTCAGCAGAAAGTGACATTATTAAGCAGACGATGGCCAGAAATAAGCACTTTGTTCTCGCATCGGAACTCATGAACTGCAAATGACAGAAAAGAAAATGTGCAAATCTTGTTCAAAATTTCAAGATATGAGAGAGCCAATTATCATACTGGGAGAGCCCAATTATAACAGCATTCAGAGAAATTGCTTCTGGGGGCTGTATCCAGCCCACAGGCCTTATGTTTGATACCCCTGAATCAGGGCCTATGAGAGGAATTTTATTGGGGGGTATAAAGTTTCTTATGGGCCCCTTCCCAAAGGGGGAGGAGGCAGTGGGGGGCAGGGAGGGCAAAATAGGGCAGGGGGAGGGTGCTGACAGCCACAATAGTATTTGGAGCTCAAGTCTACTAGGCTTCTTGATGCAGAGCCCAGGTCTACCTGCCTATGCAGCATTAGCAGCTAGATAAATTAATATGGAAAACCAAACACGCTCCTAAGTCTCTCTAAAATCTTTGAAATATAGAAAATCCATTGCAGAACATTAGCATCATCGTATTTAGGCTCACACTAGAATGGACCAAAATGAATTTCTGCAGCAGCTGTAGCCCTGCAGCTGGATTCCTGAGCTTCTATACACTCCTTCATGGTTATGGGATCCACAAGCCAGAGAGCTACTGAAGCAAGCCAGTTTCCTCCCAGATTTGACACTGTGTTAATGGTCATGTTAATGGTCATGGATGCATGCCTGGGCCTGGTGTGCATGGCTTCCAGCAGCAGTTAACACTGCATGCACTGCACCTGGTTGTGCCTGAGCATCATGCGCAGGCAGTGAGTTCAGGTAAGATAGGAAAATGTCAGATCCCAGGAACTTTCTGGGGCCCCTCCTTTGGCTCCTGGGCCCCGTTTCTGACCCTGGGCCCGGGTACAAATTACCCCCTTTACCCCCATCTCCTAGGCCCTGCCCCGATCTAGTCCCTTACCTTCCTAGTGGGGGAGGGAGCAAGGTGAGAAAGCAAGAGGCCAGATCACTGTACAAGGACAAGAATGCAGCAATTTTGCCCCTTTCTCCACATGTGCTCTTTAAATGAAAGAGAAAATCGAGCAAGATCCCAGCATGATCCCAGCAAGATCTCCTGCTTTGTTTACAGAATGGTGAGCACAGGAGGCTTCTCTTGCTTCTCCCAGTGCTGACTTATATACGTACAAATTGGCTTAAGTAAGGATGCCTAGAACAGGACCCTTCAGCGGGGACACTCCATGCCCTGTTTTCTATGGATCAAGAGTAGCCATAGCTTTATGCAGCAGAAACCATTTCTCATCCAGTCAAATGATTTTGGTGTGAAATACAAAAGTAACCATCTTGCTAGCTGAAAGCCCTAACTAAAATGAATGTGAATTGGGTTTTTCCCTGTACCTTCATATGTTATTTTTCTTAAGACAAGGATTTGATTTTTTTTTTTTTAAAGGGCACCCAGTAGTTTTTCCCATTAAACCCCAAATATTTATGGATGTCTGCTTTCCAATAATGTGAACAGGGTCAGGCAAATTTACAAGTAGGGAGGTCAATCAATATCAGCCCAGGGAAGTTCTACATTTACTCCACCCAGAAGTTAAAAACCTCATCCTCCCGAATGCCAGCTGTAATTAGCGCAGGACATAATTCAGTAAAATGTGTGGAATTAGCTCTGTTATTTTTGGCACGCAGAGAACTAAATGTTGTAGATGTGACTTAATGCCTCTTTTTGTGCCTTCATAGGTCTCTTTTTTCATTCGGCACTCAGCTTGACATTTTATTAAGCAAACACTTAGCTTGCGATTTAGAAGGCAATTTCAAAAAATCCCAATGAAAACACAATAAACATATTCATGATTACACCTGATGACTGCTAATCATTTTCACAGAACCTCATGTAAGTATATAAGTTGACGGAACATACAACAATATCATGCATAGTTCATTTTTCAAATCATCAGTGTATGTGAAAGCCAGTTCCTAGGGCCAACATCAGTGGTCAGCATCACTAGGGAGCTGCAAGAGCCCAGAACACTCAGAAGGGCCCACTGCTTTTTCCTGAGACCACTTCTGTACCCATAGCCTGCATGCGGTAGTGGCAGAGCAACTGTCCTAGGACCCACCCATGTTGGAGGGGCCCATGGAGAGCAGTTTGCCAGGCCCCTTAAAACCAGGAGCTGGTCCCGCCATTCTCTGATATTCCATCACACTCTGGCCTGGCCTACAACACAATAGAATGAGGTGGGAATGGGAAGCCTGAGCTTACAAATAAACTGTACCACATGCAATGGGAAGTGAGGAAATTACGTGTTTGAATGCTCCTTTATGTAGAACTCCCAGCAGGTAGAAAACTAGCGTATGTTCAATGGGACTTACTCCCAGGAAAGTGTGCATAGGATCACAGCCTCATTCACCCTGTGGCTTAAGAAATGGCATCCAGGGGAAGGGGTGGGACTACGCAGACAAGGGCTAGCTCAGTTCTCAGGAGCTCCAATTGGAATTCTACAAGAAATATTAAATAGGCTATATTCAGGGTTAGAGTTGAGAAGACAGGAAGACCCTTGTCTTGGCATGCCATGTCCTCTCTCTCTCTCTCTCTCTCTCTCTCTCTCTCTCTCTCTCGTGAATGCTTGCAAACGGCTGAAGAACTTGGGAACATCACACCTTTGGCTTCCACTGACATAATGCGGTGTGATGTGATGTGGTGTGTGTAAGCACATACAATGTGTCTTTGTGTATACTCTGCACACAAAACATTGCACCTCCTTTTCCATACACCCTCCAGCAGGGATGGAACTCATTAGGTGACCCATCCAAGCCACAAAGCATGTTTTTTTTTGCTGATTCATGTACACTTAAGTCACATGCGTCAATTACTCTGGCACTGACTTGGGTTTGAGTCCACTGACTTAGCATTGATTCCCCACATGTGCAGAATCAAAGCTGTCTGTGTCTAAGGTGTGCTTGCTTACTATTTTCACAGCGTGAAAGACCTCGTGGGGCCATAATTCAGACCGGGCAAGAAGCAGGGAAGTTCCAGCCAGGAGGCAGGGAAGGGTTAATATTTTGGTTTTGCATCTAGCAGGAGGTGGGGGGGAAGGTGGGAGTGGACTGTCTTGTCCATCTCTGAAGGAACCGATGTACGAGGGCTGGGCGGTCCGATTTTTTACTTTGGATGAGGTAGGGCAGAAGGAGAAGCCCAAGGTGGCTCTTGCCTTAGAATTAGCTAGAGAAGGCTAGAAAGCGGGAAAAAGGACATGGGGAAGCTGGGAGAGGGGGAGGTAGTTTGTAGTAATCATGCTTTCCAACCTCATGACTCCTGTGAGCTCTATCAGAGGCGTTCCTGGAGGGGGCCAAACAGCAAGTTTCTTCAGGCTCCTGAACACCCATGTAAAGTGGCTCCTCCCCCTCCACTTCTGTCCCAGTCACACCCAGGAAAAAAAAGCAGAGGTATCTCCTCCACTTTGTTCTTGCCTACCCAAATGGCCCAGAGGGGGAGGGGAAGGTGCCATTTTACCTGGATGTTCAGGCACCTGAAGACACTTTTTTTTAACCCCTCCCCCTCCAGGAACACCTCTGGGCTCTGTTGTCATTTGGGCTCTGGGCTCTGTTGTTATATCTGTTGTCATCAAGTGACAGGCACAAATGGGACTACTTCTGGGCAGCACTGCAAAGAATTGGGTCATACTGGTAAGCCTCCCAGCTTCTGCATGTGATCCTCTTGCCGCTTCTGTCCCCACTCTCACACAATTCGTCTTACCCTCTCCCGCCTTTAAAGATGGGATGGGAATATCAAGGGAGTGTTTAAAGAGAACTCCAACACACACCCTCACACACCCTGGCAGCAGCTCCATTTTTTTCTGTGGCACCACACCTGACACGTGTATCAAAAAGACTCGCCTAAGTGCTCTGGGTGACTCAAAAAGTCAGCCTGTTAGGGACTCATTTTTGAGTCGAGTCATGGGGGCAGAGACTTGTGACTCAACTCGAGTCAAGCCATGCTGGACTCGTCCATCCCTGCCTCCCAGTATCTTTACAAGATACAGGCCCTCCCGCCACCTTTATTTATCATAATGAAGCCATTTCTTAAAATTTGAGCATGTACAAATTGTGATTGTCCAAGCCAAATGCCACCCACCAACCACATATTATGAGCTCCTAGGTGCCCCCCCTACATACACCCCTTGTTTTGTGCAGTCCAGTAACCAGCAAAAGTAGGCGGTTTTTGGAGTCCCTCGTGGGTAGCTATGGAAGTGCTCAGATTGGTGCATCACAAGGTGTGTATACAACCTGCATATACTGAACTGTTCTATTGGTACCTCAAGCAACATAACACTGATGTGGTCAGCATTTATGTTAAGGAGAGCAATAAATAGCTGTATAAATCCCCATAAACAACAAGGAATCGAGCATATGCTGCCCGGAGGCAGATTCATTATCTCTTAAGCTACTTCAGAAAATGTCCTTTTTTCATTGACATACAGTGCAATAGTCTTTAGTGCTCAGAATATTGCCTTCCACCTCTCTGGCACGCATAGCCCAGAAGGCATAATGTTAGCTATTTGTGCACAAGGAGAAGGAAGGTTCAATGCATACCAAAACCACAGAATTAATTAGTTTTTAGTACAGTCTGAACTTTTTATGAGTAAATTCCATAGAAACATTAGCACAGCATAATCCTTTATTGACCTGAGCCCTAAAATTAAGTAATGGTTTTTATAAATCTTTTGGGAAATCATTTTTTGGTATCTCTACTCACTCTTTAAAAAAAAAACCCACAACAACTGGGTAACCATGGATGGCTCCACAGAGTTTTTCTGCATTAGCCATTCAAATTAGATTTAAAGTATGAAAAGTGCTGAGCAATTCTGCTAGATGGCAGGGGCTTAATATTTAAAAGGATGTGTTTACACACAGAGCTATTTTGAAAACGAGCCATTTGTGCATTTGAAAGTTATCCATGGCTGCTCCTTCCAATCAATGGAATGCATGCCCGCTCTTTTCCCTTCTCAGTAAATGATCTGCTGTTGTCTCATCCACATGCCTTTTCCCAAAGCGACAGGTCTCAACATCCCACAACAGGGTTCCTGGCAGAGCTTTGACAATAATGGGGGCGGGGAGAAACCACCCACCAGGGCTCCTTGGACACTTACCAATCCTACCTGTGCACCATCATTAGCTGCTGAGGAGAACTGTGTGCATTTCCTGTGTGCCCCCCCCCCCAACTAGCTTTCCAACTAGCATAGACTGCTTAGGCAGAAGGACCAAGTAAATTTTCCTGGCATGGAAAGCTGAAGGCCCTGCTGCCCAAAATGAAGTCTTCCTTGTTTATCTGGGTAGTTTATCATAGAAGGCAAGGTCAAGGGTAAATGCTCTGGCCATGGATAGCACAGGGGGTCAGCCTCCTCCAAGCTACCATTTACCAAAAGAAAGAACACAGTGTCCAGAGGAAGGCAATTGTTTCTGGGTCCCAGAACTGTTTGGGACATGGCCTGCACAAGTACAAAAGCACTGAAAAAAGCAGCGGTGCTAGCAGCCCATCTGAATAGGCTGCCGGAGTGTCTGGGTGGAACTGAACCCATAATGCCACAGGTAGAGAAGAAGCATGGAGGGGGGAGAGTGGTTTCACAATGGCTCCCTCAGTATAGCAGATCTCCCTGGAGAGTAGCCGTATTTCAGTGTATGAGAAAGAGAGACAAAAAAAGAGAACCAACCTGTCTCTCTGAGATGGGTGTCATTAATTCTATCTCCAGGTAGAAGCCTTTGCTACCTGACTGTGAAAGGCAACACCTCAAAGGCTATGGTTCAGATACTGCCAACCCCTGGGTAATTGCCCAAAAGCAACACCTGCCTCCTGATAGTGGGTTGCCAGGAGGCTCAAGGATACTAACAGAGACCTTTGTGATTGTTCGTGATCATGCTTCTCCCAGAGCTGTCTTTGCAGAGGAAAACTGTGGCTCTGGATTGGCTGTGGGCAGCCTTAAGGCCCCAGAGAAGTGTACCAGTGGGGTCTAAAATTCTGCTGCCTCACCCTGCTTTGTTCTCAGGCCATGAAGTTTGTCGCTTCCTCCTCTTAAGTAAGTGACCAGAATCCAGAAATAGGCAGATCAATGGTAGGTGTTGCATCAGATCCAACTGTAAATCACTCCAACATAATTCCGGCTTGACACTGTAATGGAAGACGGGGTGAGGTCATCAACCAGATAGGAATAGAAGGAGGTATGACAAATCAGTTCTGCACCACTCTGACTTTGACATTTCTCTGCAGTAGCTGGTATCGAGTGGAAGAGGGGTCCTGATGGTGCTAGCCAACAAAGAAAGAAAATATGAGGAAAAATCAACTACACAGCGGAACTACAACTACAAAATCAACTACACTAGCAGAAAAAAATATAGCCATGCTTAGTTGTTTAGTTCATCCTCTGGTAAGTAAAGGAAGAATGGGGTTGGGGATCCTCTCTTTTCACTCCTTAAGCGTACTACACATGAACGGACTCTATTTTTTAAAATAAATATGGAAAGAATTGTTTCTTTTCTTCGGGAGAGGGGGTGACACGCTAGCAGTGTCAGGTTAGGCATTTTCCGAATTTTTGACACGCTGGCCCCAAAAGGTTCACCATCCCTGGGCTAGACAATTGTCTGAAAGATCTGAGCACCTAAACCTACATCAAGGGTGTGTGTCATTTCCTCCCCCCTCAAAAAAACACAAAACCCTCAGTTAAACTAGTGTTTTTCAAACAGGGGCATTGTGATGCCCCAGCCTGAGGGCCCTGGATTCTGCCCCCTTAAGGGGCGGGGGGAGGGGCTAAGGGGAGCACAGGAGCTGGCATGCACTTACCAGTCCCTGCAGCAGCCTCCCAGGGATGCAGGGAACCCTGTGTGACCCTCCATAGGGCTGCCCAAACTTTCAAAATTGAAAGTGGAGTGATAGCCCCCCACTTCTGGTTTGCAATCGCAAACTGGCGGTGGGGCGCAGTCGCTCCAGTTTCATTTTCTGAAGGTTGGGGAGCCCTGTGGAAGGTTGCGCAGGGCTCCCTGCACCCCTACGAGGCTGCTGCAGGTTCTGGTAAGTGCGTGCCAGCCCGTGTTTGCCTTAGCGATGCAATCCTGGGAATCGCGTCGTTGCCTTCCCCCCGCCGCCTTCCCCGCTTCCCTGCACACGCTTACAGCAGTTCTCAAACTCCCTGGGAGTTTGAGAACTGCTGGGTTAAACCAATGGATGAAAAGCCACCATCTGATTACAGGTCTGAGAGATGATCAGGTGATTATGCACTATGCTAAAAATAAATAAAACCCACATTTTGCTGCGTGAATCTTCACTTTAACCATCATCTCCAGATGCTGGGGCCTGAATATGAAAACTGGGTGTAGGCACACGACTCTGTTCACATCTATACTGTAGTACACATCTAAGTGGAATCCCTCTAGTGCAGTGGTTCCCAACCTTTAGGAGCTTGCGGACCACTGAGGCAAAAACTGGAATTGTTGTGGACCACATACCATGCCAGTTGTTGGCGGTCTGTTCTCCACCCTCTTTGGTGGTCCATGAGGAAGCATGCAAGGACCTCAATTCACCATGACTAAGCATTTACTGCAGTAGCTTTGCATGAGAATAAGCATCTCTCAAGTGAGCACTCCCGCATGGACCATCACAGAGGGCCGAAAATGGACTGACTGCAGATGGCACTTCTATTGGCTGTGCATGATTCGTTCTCTGCCCTTTCTGGTGGTCCATGAGGGAGTGTTTGCTCGGCAAGACACTGGAAGCGATCAAGGGTGATTTTATTCCAGAGACCTCACGGACCCCTTCTCAGGGTCTTGCAGACCACCTGTGGTCCACAGGTTGGGAACCAGTGCTCTAGTGCAGGGGTGCCCAAACCCCGGCCCTGGGGCCACTTGCGGCCCTTGAGGTCTCTCAATGCGGCCCTCAGGGAGCCCCCAGTCTCCAATGAGCCTCTGGCCCTCCGGAGATTTGTTGGAACCCACACTGGCCCGACACAACTGTTCTCAGCATGAGGGCAACTGTCTGACCTCTCGCATGAGCTGTGGGATGAGGGTTCCCTCCACTGCTTGTGGTTTCACATCTGTGATGCAGTAGCGGCAGCAAAGGAAAGGCCAACCTTGCTTTGTGCAAGGCCTTTTATAGACCTTGACCTATTGCAAGACCTTCATTCATTCATATAAGTTCATCTTTAATATATTCATTTATGTAAACTTATGTAAATTTATTCAAATTTTAAATGTAAATTAATTCTTCCCCCCCCGGCCCCCGACACAACGTCAGAGAGACGATGTGGCCCTCCTGCCAAAAACTTTGGACACCCCTGCTCTAGTGCATGTGTTCCAATTATGCTGAAATGCAGGTGCAGATGCACCTCCCCACCATTCATTATACTTCTGATGAAGATGAATGGACTGCTTTTCAACAAAATAGTTCTCCGAAATGATTTACATAGCAAAAAAAGAATGAGAAGATGGTTCCCTGTCCCAATGGGACTCACAACTGAAAGAAGCACAAAGGAAACACCAAGTAATGAAAGGAATGCTAGGCTGGGTTGAATAAGCACACTTGCTCTCCCCCCTGCTAAATATAAGAGAACCATGACTTTGTAAAGGTTCCTCTTATCAGATTTCCAAGGGACCGCTCAGGGCTGGCCAGGGCTGAAACACTCATCTCAAGGACCAGACTCCTGGGGCATGCCCACATCTGTCCACACACTCCCCTCCACTGCTCCTCCCATTCTCTGGATTGGGAAAGGGAGTGGAACAGAAGAGCAGAGGAGAGCAGTAGGCTATAATACATCCCTTCCTTTTCCAGTCTTGGGAGGAGCAGAGGCTGACATATCATCAGGTAAGAGGGAGGCAGCATTTGGCACACTGCTTCAGGTGCCAGCAGATGCAGGGTTAGACACTGGACCCTGCCAGGGGTCCTTCTAATGTCACATGTGTGCAGACCTGTCTCTGGATTAAGGCCAGAGCATTAAAACTATAACCAATGTATAGTACTACTGCTAGAAATCAAAAGAGACCTTGTCCAAAGAAAACAGTTTAATAATTCATCTTAAATAAGAATACAAACTCATGTGAAAATTTACACCCATTACAGATTGTATATCGTAATCTATTGATTTGGTTTCCCTTTTGTACATAAAAGCAGTGCATGTGAGAGGAAGACATAAAAACATATTTTCTTATCATAGGGCACCCTTCACATTCATGCCCTGCCTCATGGGACTTGGTGCATCGTGGGGCAGGGCAGCCCCCATAAGATGACAAGGTGGGTGGCCTTGATTGCTTAGGTCTTTGGTAAGGACTTGACTCAGTTCCTGTGAGGCATGGTGTGAAGGGCACCTTTTACATGTTCTCTGGACTAAGAACTCCTTGACACTGAAACAAATCGTGAAGCAAGATTCAAAACCAACATGATATACAAACAAAACAGGCATTTAAATAAACATTTGAACTATGTTCTATCTCATGCTATCTCTATCCATACTGTGCTTCCAAATAACATAAATACAAGATACAAAAGTTAAGGGTAACAAGCTATTTTCTCCTTATAGTTTGTATTATCTTAACTGATGTGCTCTTTGGAAACAGGAAAAAAGTGCATATTTTCTAGGGAAAAAAAATCCAATATTACACTATTTACATATTACATTCTGATGTTTGAAGAATATAGATATATAAGTTAAGAACACAAACAAATAAAATAAAAATATGTAAAATAAATAACTCTGCAGTCTTACATACCAGGCAATATTGGGTAGACTACAAAAAGCAGCTCATTTGGTCATAGTGACTTATACATGAGGAGGTGTGAAGGCCCCACTCCATTTCTCTACCTCTTAACCTTGTGCCTCTTTATGAATTCCAGAAGACACAATGTAGGATCTTCTCAACCATACTGGGGTCATCACCGTGATGGCTGCAATCCTATGCACAGTTACTTGGAGTAAGCCCCAGTGGCATCAATGAGGCTTTATTTCAGAGTAAGCATACATAGGATTGGGCTGTCTGAGGAGTTAGATGCTTAAAGACCTGTGAAGTACTTAAAAGACCTGGGCTTCAGAAGCAGACACTTGCAAGAGACTTTGAATCGACTTGCATGAAAATGGTTACACATTTCATCTTATTCTTGGGAGCTGAGATATTGTTCACATTCAGGATCTCCTGTTACTTCAGGAGATCCAGGAATCCTCTTCCCATTTCTTGGATAGACACACCAGCATCCAGCAGGGCTTCCATCAAGTGAGGTTTCACACTACGGAGTTCAACAATATATATATTTTTAAAATGTTTAAATAAAAACATTTAAAAATGTTTTGCATCTGCCAGACTAGTAGGTAGATCTTGTTTTCTACACCACACCCTATTCTCACAGAACCACTAGCCTATGTTTCAAATTAGATTGACTTTGGTCCCTTTGACCTCAGGTGAACTTCAGCTGTACTGTTGCCAAGCAGGCCTCAAAAATAAATTTACACTTTCTGTTTATCCACTTCTCCAAAGCAGATATCTGCTTTTGTTTTTATTTTCCTGCTGGGCAAAGTTAAGATGAATTATGTAAGAGGCTGGAAATGTGAAAAGGGTTTGAGATGAAAGAGTAAATGGTAGACTTTAAGTTGATTTCAAAGTAGGTGTGTTTCATTAATACACAAAAAAGGTAAGATTATTTGAGAGAGTCACTTGGTGCTGGAAAACAGATCAGTCAGAAGGCTGCATGATTCTGACATGGGTGCAGATAAAGTGTGTAATGCAAACAGATAATAGGACTGCCACACAAGTAAAGAGATATGAGTTGATCCAGCTTCCTGTATCTTACAGTGGTCCACCAAATGCCTCAGGGAGTAGGCAAGACAACAAGAGACCTGCATCCTTATGCCCTCCCTTACGTCTGGCATTCTGACGTAGCCCATTTCTAAAATCAGGAGGTGGCACATACACATCATGGCTTGTAACCCATAATGGAGTTTTCCTCCAGAAACTTGTCCAATCCCCTTTTAAAGGCAACCAAGCCAGATGCCATCACCACATGCTGTGGCAAGGAGTTCCACAGACCAACTACACGCTGTGTAAAGAAATATTTTCTTTTGTCTGTCCTAACTCTCCCAACACTCAATTTTAGTGGATGTCCCCTGGTTCTGGTGTTGTGTGAGAGAGTAAAGAGCATCTCTCTCTCCACTCTGTCCATCACCTGCATAATTTTGTATGTCTCAATCATGTCCCCCCTCAGGCGCCTCTTTTCTAGGCTGAAGAGGCCCAAACGCTGTAGCCTTTCCTCATAGGGAAGGTGCCCCAGCCCAGTAATCATCTTAGTCGCTCTCTTTTGCACCTGCTTTTTGCACCTGCTTCTCCGTTTTGGTTTCCACAGGGCTCAATACACTTTCCTTGTCAGCAATTAGCATGCCAGTTTCATGACCCACCAAAACTGGGTTGCAACCCACTGGTGGGTCCCAACCCATAGTTTTTGAACCACTGCCTAGAGATGTATGCGCTGAGCATAAAGAACTTGGTCAATGGAGTTGGACCATTCCTCCACTGAATTCAGTGGGTTCGTTCTATCCAAAGTTCAAAGCTCAAAGCTCCACTTATTAAATTTAAGGGACTTATGCTTAATTCTCTCATAATAATCAATGGGACATTAAAATGCTAAATGTTAGCTGCATTAATCAAACTGAAATGTAATGCTTATTGTAACCCCTGCTAATTGGGTAAGAGGCACTTTTTCAAGTGGGTGCTCCTTTTTTTAGCAGGGGGAGAGTAACTGGCCCACCTCACCCCAGCACTGTCTGTTCTAGTGGCTGTCTGCTGGTATTCATTTGCATCTTTTTAGATTGTGAGCCCTTTTGGGACAGGAAGCGATTTAGTTATGTGATTTTTCTCTGTAAACCGCTTTGTGAACTTTTAGTTGAAAAGCGGTATATAAATACTGTTGATTGTTGATTGATTGATTGTAAGAAAGTAAGTAATACAGAAATGTTTTAGCTGCTGTGTGTTCAGAAAATACTGAAGTGCCCTAGAAGGTCACTCCCATGTCTGATCACCCTTTCTTTGTGCCAGCCACAAGAAAAAAGACTTCAGTTTCTCTTGCACTTCAGCACAACCACTTCCACTGCTAACGTTTCCAGTCAAAACAAATGCAAGGACCTCAAATCACCATGACTAAGCATTTACTGCAGTAGCTTTGCATGAGAATAACCAACTGCAACCCCCACAAGAAACTGACCTGTTTGCTGTGGTAAAACCCACTCTTAGTACAGTTGGGTAAATAGAATCTGTAGATGGGTCCTCCAGTTCTCTGTTGAACTTTTACTAACTTGTCCAGTGCTCTGTAGAGTTCTTTTTGACATGGGCCCTGGAAGAACAGTGTTTAGATTATTGTAAATATCAAAGCAAATACTGACATGTACAAACCAGTAGGCCATCAGTTATGAAAGAAACATGTAAATGCTAACTGGAGTAAATGCTAAGTTAATTTGGTAATTATGTGCTTAAATAGTTCCATGAATTAACATTCATGTAAACTAGAGGTGATTCCTGACTAATGCAGTACTGTGGCCCTGCATTAACCCTTCTCTTTGTATGTTACGGCTGCAGCCCTTAAACATAATGGAAGTTACTTTTGAACAAATATGCAAGATTGGACAGTGCATAATCAGAAGCCTCTCACAAGTTGCTCCTGCATCTAAAACAAAACCACATTGGAAGAGTTTTTTCATGTGCCTATTTCACATAAAGACAAGAGAATCCACTCTGCTGGATTATTAGCATGCAAGAGTCATTTTCAGGAAAATAATAATAATGTTATTGACACTTGACATGGGAATGATGCCCGGGATTTCTCCTATAATATGAAACACTGCTCAAATTCCATTCCAACAAATTCCAGTGCTCTGGCTAACCAGTTCACTTTCTGTTCTTTGGTGCCCTCAAGTGGTACCTTCAGCAAGGTACATGTTCATATCAGCAAGTACTTAGTTCCATCCTACTTCAAAGGAATTGTAAAAAATAAACATGATTTATATTGTGATTTAGAAGGTTCATATTAGTTTTGTAAGGTTGATTAGTATTATACTATTGAACACGAAAGGTGTTACAGGCCAGTGTTACAGGGCACAATCCTAACCAGGTCTACTCAGAAGTAAGTCCTATTTTTTAAATGGAGCTTACTCTCAGGAAAGTGTGGTTAGGAGTGCAGACATAGGGCGCAATTGAAACCTGCGCTGGAGCAGGCAAGCCAGGAGGCTTGCGCTGCATCCAATGCAGCTTCGTTGGGTGCAGTGGCTCAGCCAGGGGCAAAGAGAAGCTCTTCCCCTTACCCCTGGGTAATGGCTGCGGGCCCCAGTGGGTCTCCTTGGACCTGCGCCACCTCTGGAGGTGGCGCAAGTCCAAGGAGAGCAGAGCGGCTTGCAGCCACTCTGTACTCCCCGGGGACGGGGGTTGGGATCCGGCTTAACAGCCGGGTCCCAGCCCCAGCCCCAGCCCCGCTCCCTGTGCTCCCGCCCCCAGGGCCGCCCATCGCCTGCCCTCCCCCTGCCCAGAAGCGCCCCCTCCCTGCCCCCTCCCCACCTACCTTTGCCACTTGTGTTGGTGCAAGTGTGCCGACACAAGTGGCGGCGCAGAAGCCACCACAGAGGCTTCTGCCTGCCTCCGCGCGTTGATGCATCTAAATGCACCGACGCGGCTCCCACCCACAGAGGCGCAAATATGCTTTACAGCCCTCCTATGCCGGCTCAAGGAACTTGAGCCAGCATAAGTTACCTTTAGGATTGCACCCATAGTGTTATAACTTCAGTGTAGACTTACAGTGCAATCCTATTCATGTCTACCTAGAAGTCCTATTGCATCCAATGGGGCGCACTCCAAGAAAGTATGCATAGGATTGCAGCCCCAAACCTACATTGTAGGATGATTCTTGGCCTGGGTATAGACTTTCAACAATTAAGATGGACGTATGGATACATGCAACAGTAGCTTGTTTCACCCATTCATGTACATCACTTGACTTTAACACTTGACTATTCACAGCTGAATGTGTGAACTGACTCTATTGAAAAAGCACTGTGTTTGAGGCAATAGGAACATTTAACTGTGGTGTAATATATGTGATAACTATTGCAAGGTAGCTGTAAGCATTGCTGAGATAATGCACACTGGTCAGGATGCTTTGAACGTTCTCAAAACTGCCACATAAATGCTGAAAACTGTTATTCTATAAGGCAAGGAGTACATTCTTTAGAAGGCTGAGCAATCTTAGTGGCACTAATGGTATGTCAAATAATCGCAATAATAATCATATGGAAAAGGGGTGCTGAATTGAGTTAGATGCTCAGTTGCTTGCAGCTGGCTTCGTGTCACCAAGACATCAGCAGCAAATCAAGAAGTACTTACAGATAAAGCTTGATTAACTTCCATTTTCAATTGATCAATCCAATGTATCTATCTTAAACTCAAGCCTGTCTCCTTGATAGCCACTTGTCATACAAAGTCCCAGGTGATGTTAGGAAACTCACCTGCTCCTTCCATTTCTTATGTTCAGTAAGTCTTCTTGCTTTCATGCTTTCATAGGCACTGATTGCATTCCAGGCAACAGACTTGTCCTGGCCACTCGGAAACATCAGCTCATAGTTGGACAGTTGATCAGCTGCCACTTCAGTGCTTTGGGTGGGTACATCTTCAGGATCTACAGTCTCTGAAAGGGAACATTAGGAAGGTAAAGTATGATGTAATCTAGCACGAAATTCTCCTGCATGAGCCCTACTGTAATGAAAGGAAACTCAAGAAGTACGCATTTATTATGTGCCTTTTGAAACAACTCTTCCTACCAATGGAAAATAAGCCAGTATTAGAGGTATCATCTCCATATTTTTTGTTCTGAAATCCTATTTGTTTTCATTACTTACTGTTCCACTTGATTCATGACCAACTGGATCTTGTGCCACTGATTTTGAGATTCATTTGAAGATCCCAATTACTGCAATTTCAATTTGTTTATGGGTGCTTTTCAAGAAATTCTATTTTTAGCTCACTTCTTTTTGTCACCATTTCCATCAGTGGTGGCAGGAGCTAAGGAACAGTCACTTCCTAGCAGGCATCAACTGAATGTACGATGCCCGCCCCAAGACAAACATTATTTCAGGGCAAGGCACATAAATGATTGCAACCCTTCTTGCTGATGGTACAAGCAGTGGAGAAAACCAACATCAAAGTAATTATTTTATAAAATGAGAAGGAATGGATTCTGAAAAGGAACTCCGTCCATACCAATTTGTTATGGTCGTTAATTGCTTTGGGTTAGTGTTAGGTCTAGCTTCGTCAGGAGTTCAGGCCGCTCTTGTTGCACTTTAAGCTGGAATTATAGCGACCTGCTTAAAGCAAGAAACACCTTTAGAGTCTTTAAAGCCTTTAAAGAACCTTAGTGGGAGCGCAGGGGGTGGTGCACGTGGCCTCCAGATCAGCAAGGAATTGAAACCATAGATACTGGATCTGCATATACAGGAGGCCGCCCGATGGCATAGCTAATGATCATGTAGCCCAGTGCCAAGCTCAAGATGATGCCCTGGAAGTGATGTCAGAACCAGAAGTGACATCATGCCCAGGCTTTTTAAAAAGTGAAAATTGGGGGGAAAACCTGCCTCCTCCCCCCAGCAGCTTGCCACCAACTAACTCTGCTGCCTCACCCCAGTCAGTGGCATAGCTAAGGCATCTATCTGCTACCTGGGGTCAAAGATGATTTTGTAGCCCCTGCCCCCGACAAAATCAAATTTAATTAATTAAGTAAATAAAAATTGTAACCCTTGGTTAGAGATACTGTGCTGGGGTAAAGAGGGATGGTTATTCTCCCCCTGCACCACTTGTAAGAGGAGCACCACTTACAAAAGTGTCTCCTTACCCAGTTAGCAAGGGTATCTATATTATGATACATAAAAATGAGAACTGAG
Source organism: Tiliqua scincoides (assembly GCF_035046505.1). Classification (NCBI taxonomy): domain Eukaryota; kingdom Metazoa; phylum Chordata; class Lepidosauria; order Squamata; family Scincidae; genus Tiliqua; species Tiliqua scincoides. The sequence continues at coordinate 65,084,300 of NC_089825.1, read as the reverse complement.
TCATATTAAGACCTTATTGGTGCCGTGCTGTATCATAATAACATCTCATTGGCTCTCAGAACAATCAGTCTCATAGGTCAGTCAAGGAGTTAAGAATATCCACTTCTTGTTCCATAAGGCAGTTGTGTTTCATTTTCTAGTTAATTGGCCACAACTTTTAATAGAATACAGATATTCCAATGGGGTTTGTTTCACTGCATTCTGCATGAAATTACCTTCCCAGTGATATATAACATGATGGTATTATTTGAAAGCAGTGGCGTCACTAGGGTTCACGTCACCTGGTGCGGGATGCCAGCGCATCACCCCCCATGCAGTGGGCGTGGCAACACCCCAGGTGGTGGGTGTGGTGATGTACTATCACTCTGCCCCCACTGGTTTTTTGGCTGTACCATTTGATAGAATATAGAACATATTCTGCATGAAATTATGCATTGATTGATATATAACATGATGGTATTATTCTTCCAAATTATGATTTTAGTGGTTTTGGTCACTAGTGATGTCAGCCCCTGCCCCCCGGGTGTCAACTTACTAACACCTTATTGCAGCAGTTCTCAAACTTTAAGCACTGGGACCCACTTTTTAGAATGACAGTCTGTCCAAGACCCACCAGAAGTGATGTCTTGGTGGAAGTGACATCATCAGGCAAATCAAAATAAATAAATATAAATAATTAAAGTAAAACAAATAATTAAATAAGCAGAAGCCAGCCCTGTTCCACCAAGTGAATTTCCTCTGTAGCCTGCCTGCTACAAAAATCTTAAGGTTTTCAGCCCTACCCAGTGCCCAGTTCAATTTAAGAACTTCTGTTTAAACCAGATCACTGTCAGGATTCACCTGGCTTTGCAAGTCTCTAAAAGGTTCACCTTATCAGCTGAACTTGAAGCCTCTGTTTTGATCCTTTTTAGTGGAGGGGGGAGGCTGCCTTCTGGAGCATTTGTTTAGCTCCAGATGCATAGGATCAGGAACATTCTGGTAGCCTTGCATCCAACGGTATATAATATGATGGGGTTACTCCGAACCACTGCAATTTTAGCACATCACCCCCCTGTGCGTGTCACCTGGTACGGCCCGCACCTCCTAGCAATGCCACTGTTTGAAAATACCAAGCTTTTCATAATTTTGGCCACTATTGTCAAGCTCGGCTTGTTGCCCCCCTAAAGCTTGTTACCCAATGCAACTGCTACCCTCTGCACCTCCTTAGCTATGCCATTGAGGCAGCCTATAGGAAACTAAAAAGGTTTACACAAAACGTGAATGCTAGTCTTCATACAATATATGCAAACGTTTTCTGAGATCCCAGGAAATTTCCAGCTCCTCTCCTTGGGCTCCTGGTTCCTCTTTTTGACCCTGGGCCCAGGTACAATGTGCCCCTGCCCCCCCCATTGGCCCATAGGTATATGTGTAGGATTGCAGCAAAATAGTTCAACCTGCAGAATAAATTATGCAAACAAAGATAAATCACATGTATATCTTTTGGTTTGCATAATATATGGAGAATTCAGAATTCACTGTTTCTTGTCTCAGGTTTGGGTTATACTGTTATGCAATATTTTCATTGTTTTACTGCAGAGTACAAACAGTCCTGAATATGACACACTTTTCAAAACAAATACCACGTGGCTTCTCAGACGATCGTTATCCATGAACACACATAAGAGCTCAGAGGGCTTTTTGAACTGGAACGTGAATGAGAGTTTCTACTACTGCCGTAAAGACAATGTTCCTTCACTTTTTTCCACTTGTTCTATGACCTCACTTACTTATGCCCATGGTTTATAATTTACAAATTGGGAGCTTGCATGAACAGAGGATATAGTGCATGAGTAATAGGTCAAAGAGTCAGGACATGGGACAAGCAATGATACACGTACACCCAATTCTAGCATGCTTTTAAAACATGTGGAAAGCAAGCACGAGAACATATATCTTAGGAATCATTGTTGCCATAGTGTTTGTGGATGCTAAAACATGACAAGTACACTCTCATGTCTTCTTGGCAAGGTGGACTACTGCATATTTGGCTGCAGCTTCATTGTCCAATTTATTCCTAAGATATTTCTAGTGTTCATGTCAAAAAAGTCATGTCTGAGCGCTGCAAATATATGTGTCCAAGCGTGTATCATCATGCAGGTGTCCTAATCAGGGATTTGGTGTTGGCAACAGGAAAGGAAAAGGCTGATATAGTACATTTTAAAAAATGCACCAAGGCGTAAGAATCATGAAAAATATGATCCCACTCCCATTATTACTTAAGCAGAGTTGCTATTTTTCAATGTTAACTTTAAACGAAGCAGTGGGTGCAAATTCTTGTTTGTCAGGCTGCTCTTCAAGGCAGAGGATCGGCTGAAAACAAACAGGCAACCAACATTTCATTTCCTTCCCCTGCTCCCACAACAGCATTCTCTTGTACAAAGCCTTGGTGGGGACAAAGCAGCTTAGGGGCATTCATCTTCTCTCACACGCTAGCTTTTTCCCACAGCTCCCTTGCCCAGCACTTACCTCATCAGTCCATTTGCAGCCGCAGCTTATTTTGCTTTACTCAGACCCTGAACTTTTCCCTGAGGGGAAACACACTTTTGTCAGGGCCACATGCTCTATTTAAGGAGCAGCAGTAGTGCAAGTCAGATGCAGCAGCTTTCTGAGACCACAAGCAGGGCTGTGTCCCAGCCCAGCAACCTCAGATATTTTTTTTCCCTTGAGATGCCAGGAGTTGAACCTGAGTCTTTCTACATACCCAGCAATATTTGCCCTGCTACATTCAGCTTTCTGACAAGATAAATAAGCAGGTACAAGCGTAATCAAACTGTCCCACAGGGTGCTGCTGTAGAACCAAAAAAACCCTTGTGCCGGAGTGACTTAACAATACCTTAGTATTCTGTCACCCTAAGTTCTGTTGTTCTCTTAGCAACAGCATTCTGTCACCCCAGCGAGTCTGCGATACGTTTACTCCCCATGTGAAACAGTCATCTCAGTAACTCACTCCCTCTCCCTCAGGCCCTGTACTTGTTCAGAACCCTGGCAAGACATGCACATGTGACGAAGGTCCGTTATTTACCTGCTGTTTCTGCCGTGTCAGTGATGGGTAGGCAGATGCCCTGTCCGTGCCTGAGAGCAAAAAGTGGCCTGGGTTCTCCTGGACGCACGAGGCAGCTGAGCCCCTGGCCACAACGTGCCGTGTACACTCCACAGGACTCCCCTAGCTGGAGGGCACAGGTGTGGCAGCAACCGCAACCTGGCTGGCGAGCTGTTTCAGCACAGCTGGCGGGCACTGGCGGGCACAGGGCGAGCGTCTCTTCAGTGCATGGGGCGCAGTGTATTGGATGGAGAGCCGCACTGGAGATGAGGGAAGGGCAGAGAAGTAAGAGCAGCAGCTCACAGCAGAGGCCTGTGGAACGCATGGTGAGCAAGGCCTGTGAGGAGTCAGCTGTGTCTGGAGAGAAGCACCAGTCAGTTTACTCACGTTCCGCTGGTCCTGTATTCCCAGCTGTGGGGCATTTATACAGTTCTTTTCCAGCCAATTAATCTTTAACCCCAAGTTAACTATTATCTGAGAAGGAGGGACAGAGAAGCATCATTTCATTGGTAGCTTGGGTCCCTCCCCTTCTATTTATTTATTTATTTTTAAATGGTGAAATAATGCATTACTATTCACTCATTCTTAGCCCATTCAGGACCAGGACAGTTTTAAATACATATATAGACAGTTTTAAGGGGGAAAAAGTTCTTCCCTTCTGGGCATCCAATAACATTTTTAATTGAGTAAAGGGGGAGTGGGGGGGGGTGAAGAACCCCACTGAAACTTCAACAGCTGACGAGACTTCCACGGCAACAGATGCAAACACCTCTTTTTTCATTTTTATCATGTGGCTGGAGGTTAATCGGACAATGACATACCAAGAGAGGGGCCTCCAGAGGGTAATCAAAACGCCTTAGATTTCGGTAACTCCTGAACACAGCACGTAGGAGCTAATGTCAATAGTCTGCTTGCAAAGATTGTTTGGGGACCGTTTCCTGTGGATGTGCTGATGCGAAGACAGAGCTCAAGTGTGAGTCCCTGGGATCACTGGGGAGGGGGAAGGGGTTGCACACTTATCCAGCATCCAAGATATCCATCTCACACCTCTCGCACGGCCACTTTGGGAGCCCACAGTGCTGGTAATATACTATGTACACATTTTGGGGACTCCCCTCTGAGTAAACATGAATAGAAGTCAGATTTATCTCTATAGTGTAGCTACTCTAAAGAGGGAAAATAGGCAACCAATAAAACAATTTAGCAACTGCTTTAGAACATGACAACAGCAGAAAGCTCTGACAGCACTAACTGCTCAAAACTATTAGAGAACAGAGAACGTTAAAAACCCTGCAGTATTGACTATTAAAAGCATTAGCATAGCATCTACAGTGGAACAGAACTGGCAAGCTCTTTTGTTCAAACACTGGGATGTAGTACAAGTAAAATTGGTAAAGGAAGAAAATAGAAGTTAATGGATAGGGAGAAGTGTTTCCGATGCTTTTGTACTTTAGCTAGAAAGGCTAGAATGTATTTTTATCTTGTGTCATCCCTAGAATGTGAAATAGGTTAGGTTGAAAGAAAGAAAGGTATTTGCCCAAAATGACTGAGGGCCCAATCCTATCCAACTTTTCAGCACCGATGCAACCGTAGTGCAGCCCCAAGGTAAGGTAACAAATGTTCCCATACCTTGAGAAGGCCTCTGTGACTGTCTGCCCACCACAGGATGCAGCACACACCACATTGGCATGGCTGCACCGACCCTGGAAAATTGGATAGGATTGGGCCCTCAGTGGGTGAGCAGGATTTACACCCAGGTCTCTGTGTTCAAACTCAGTCTCTACCCACTGCATAAAGCTGCCCTTTTACTCATTCAACCTACATAATATTTGTGGAAACATATTGTGTAAAATAATTTATGCTATAGTATGGGTTACAAAATCTTACTCTACCCTATATTTAATTTTCTTTCTTAGTACCCATAAAGCAACTTAAAAAAAAATTATATATGCAAGCATATGTTTCATTTTGAAAAAGCGAACACTAACAAAAGGAGTCCCATTCTTCAGCATGCATGAAGATGAGGGCAGAGCGTAGGGAAGTCCAGAATGAGAAGGAAGGGAAGAGTGCAATAGACATAGAAACTGGAGTGAAGGGGAAACCAGGGTAGAAATGAAGGGTGTTGTATGTGGATGTGCTCAGGCAGACAGAAATTAAGGCCCAATACTAAACTCACCCAGTGCTGGTGCAGAGCCCTAGCATCCTTGCTGAGCGCAGTAAATGTGTTGTAAAGCACGTTTATAGCACCTGGTGAGTAGGGAGTACTGGTGCCAGCCCTATGCCAGTCAGGTACTGGGAAATATAGATTTTGGGTGGGTGGGGGAAATATAGATTTTTATTTTAAAAATACAAAGGAAAGAAATCACATTTTACATTTTCAACTACAGTCACATTACATCAACTGCTTAACTAGAACACAGAGACATCACGTTATAGGTGGATTCACCCCATCTAACCACTCCCACCATTTTTTCCACCTGTCTCTACCGGTTCTTACCCTTTCATAAGCCATGACGCCGTGTACTCTGGAGACCACAAAGCGGACTCATCCCTGCGCGTTGGTGGACTTTTTCTCCTTTATTTCTTTGCCCCTTTGGATGCCCCGCACAAAAAGGACATGCAGATTTATCAATCTTACCATAGACCATGGCACCTCCCACCTATCATCTCCTCCCCTCCGTTGTCCCACATTATACATCCTCTTGGGTCCCCTCATACCTCCCGCCTGCTCCTTCCCAGAGACGATAGTCTCCAAGGCCTGTTGGGCCAGTTCAGGCCACTTAAAGGCCCTCGCTACACCCCTCCACAACTCCTTCACTGGCATACACTCTTGGACGAAATGGGCTACCGTTTCTATCAGCGGTGGGGTGCCTTCTGATCTAGAGGGTCCCGACCCCGAACAGGTGGACCCTCAACCCCAGTCAGGTGCTGGGCCCCACACCAGCAGGAGGAGAACGTGATGCTGCTGGGGATAAGTGAGACCACCTGGTGGCATTGCAGCCTCTGGGAGGTCAAGAGAGTGGAATGAGGATGGGGCAGGGGAAGAACTGGGGCAATATGGAGGAGGGGAATGGAAAATTCTAACACAGAGTCTTAAAGTCTGCACCAGCAAAATAGCTGGCATAAACTTGAGAAGCCCCATTCCAGGGCTTGGGACTTTCCCTGGGGGAGGGGATGAAAGTCCCCTTCTCCTTAGGAGACTCCTGGCAGCTTCTAGTGCCCAGTGGATACAGCAGTAGTTGCTTTGATTTCATTGCTCCAGTGGGCGCCAGGAAGCTTAGGATTGGGCTATTAGTAAAGCACAGTGGCTATGTGCATAAGCTGTGAGCCAGGAAACTCCATGTTCAAGTCTCAGCCTAGCTATGAACTCACAGGGCAGCCTTAGGCAATCAGCTGTCCATCGGCCACTACTCTGAACCCATACCAGGGAGATAGTCACCCTTCCCTCTGGTACAGAGTAGCTAGGGTAGTATATGTGGGGCACTCTGAGCACTTCGAAAACAAGTGCCACAATGCTGCCATTAACAATTTGAAGATGTGTTGATGTTTGTATTTCTTTTTCCAGTTTTCTAACAGGGGGTCTCCTATGCTTTGCTCACTCAAACATTCCTGTGTATGGCACACACACCGCTTCATGAAAGGGTCAATTTGCCTTTGGTTTCTAGGTGTTAGGTGTTCCCTCAGATGTAGTTTAATATAATGGTGAGAGAGAACGGCATTTTCTCCTGTTGGCAAAATAGTTGCTTTTTTCAGGACCCATGTCATACATTGCAGAACTGTAAAAACCAAAAACAACCACCCTCTCAAAAAACAACAACACTTCGTCTCCCATTGTTCATTCTCAGACCAGTGGTAACAAAGGAACTAGTTTTACATCTAGGAGCAGGGAGTTCCACAGCCTGAGTGCCATTACAGAGAAGTTTCTCATAGTTAAATATCAGTTGAATTTTCTTTTGCATGTAGGGGCTTGGTTTCCAAAAATGCTTTTAATAGCCAGTTAAAAATTCTTCGGTGGACCTTATTTAAAGGTGCAAGTTGATACGTGTTCTTAATTTTATGCATGCTTAAGAAGGCCCATTAAAATAATTCACTGAAAAGTTTTTGGTCCCATAGAACTTCATTAGAACCACTGAGAACTGAGTCTGAAGAGGATTCAAAACACGATGACGCAAGGAATTTGAGTTGCCCGTAACAGTTGTACACAGGGTCCCTCGGGGACCATTGCAGCCACATCATCTAAAAACTAACGTCATTGTAAACCCCAAATGGAGCATGGAATGAAATATAAGATCACTAGATTGTGGAAACGGGGGCTTGTTAATCCAAGTACACAAGGGCTACGATTCCTGTGCTGTTCCATGATGACTCAGAGAAGTTGATACGGGCTGGGAGAGGCAGCTGTTACAGTCAGAACATTTTATGCTGTGACCATTTTGACCTAGTGGCCTAGATTTTCACTGTTTGTATTTGTTGAAAGCAATGTCAGGGTTGAGGAGTGGTAATAGGGAAGCTATAGCACCGTCTCAATAAAAACCCACAAGACACATAAACATTTGTTCTTGCAGTACTTCAGAAATGCTGCTTTGCACCCAATGTGCTAATGTTGCAAATTGGATGAAAGCAATCGGGTACATTGTGTGTTCTGCATAAGTCTTTAAAGTGACTCGGTTATACATTTCCAGAAATATGCTTGAGGCCTAACTTCTTAGGGAACAGACTGTAGCATTTCTACCAACTGGCCCTGAAACCTCCACTTTGGAGGCCAGTCCCCTGCCATACAGCTTTGAAATGTCATCTTCTAATGGCCCAATCCTATGAGCTGTATATGGGCAGGAGGTCTGGTCTAGAGGGTAGAGCCTCCGTTTGCCTGAAGATAACATCCACAAGGTCGCCAGTTCGAGGCCACTGGCACCGTGCGACCTTGAAGCAGCTGACAAGCTGAAGCCGAGCTATTCCATCTGCTCTGAGCGTGGGAGGATGGAGGCCAGAATGTGAAGCCAGATCGGAATGAAACACCTGAATGTAGTGGTTCTTGAAAGAAAGAACCTTCTTTCAATTGTAAAAATCCCTATTTAATAAGGGATTTAAAAAAGCCTTCCTATGTAAACCGCCTTGAATAAAGACCAAGAAAGGCGGTATATAAATACCTGTTATTATTATTATTATTATTATTATGGTGGCAGCACTCCTGTTCTGTTGCCTTGTCACAGTGTGCGCCACTGTTACCTGCTGTGAAACTGCCAGCACAGGCAGCTGGAGGCCCTGTGCATGTGGAGTAAGTGGTTCAGTGTGGGTAGTCCATGGGCAGTTTAGGGGAGATCTGGGGCAGGAAGATGGGCATATACCAGGATGCTATTCCCTTTTTTGCTGCCTGTCACACTCCCTGCCTCTCCTTGGTATTACACCAGTAAAAGAGCTGGTGTAGGTTTTAGAAGAAACAAACAATCAGATGGCCTACCAGAAGGTAAGTTTTTTACTTGCTTGTCATCTGGTTGCCCTCCCACCATAGCATGCAACTGCATGCTTATGAAGTGGCAGAGATAGGACTGGGCTGTAACTGTAACTTGCTATATCAGAACTGACCTCATCCCTAACCTCTGTGTGTTTAGCAGAGAACAGCCTGTAAGCATATAAAATCTGTAAGTGTGGTTAAGAACCCAGGAGTGAGGAGGAGGTGTCTCAGTTCAAATGTGCATACAGTGCAGAATGCTGCATCAATGTAATGTTCAGCCTCAAAGAATGACTGAACATCTGAACATCTGAAATTTGTTTTGCTTTGAGGACCAAGGTAAAGACACCGGATGACAGAATCAAAATATAAGCAAAATCCATCGACATTAATGAATTAGTTTTCATGGCTTTACTTTATGAGTGAAGTAATGGGGAGGAAGGAGGGAAGACAACATGATCAGAGAAAGGAATTTCAAAGTCAATATGTGACTTGCCAGTGCTCTGTGCAACCAACTTCAAATGAAAAGGTTTTAAGTCCATGGAGCACCTCACCGTTTCAATGCAGCAATCCAAGGCTCAGGGTGACAGCACCATGAGGTTGGTGGATGTTTCTAGGTCCCTTCAAACATGATGCCAGTTGCTTGCTGGTACTTTGTTTAAGTAGTCCTTCAGTCACCTTCAGACACCTTCTTTTAGAACTTCAGATATTGATGTGAATGCCCCTAGTGTAGTGGTTCCCAAACTATGGATCTGGACCCGCCAGTGGGTCACGACCTGATTTTTGGTGGGTCGTGAAACTGACAAGCTGATAGCTAACAGGGAAATTGTATTGAGCCCTATGGAAACAAAAACAGAGCAGTACGTGTGCATTTACTCATACTTATTAAAAGCCAGGCAAAAGGGAAATCAAGGCCACCAGAATGGTCCTGGTCCAATGAATGTGGAGCTCAACAAACGCTGCAGAAGGCAATCCCTCTCCATAATAAAAAGTAGAGGCTTGAGTGGCTCTAAGTGGGTCCTGACAGAGTGACGGATTAAAAAGTGGGTCCCAGTGCAAATAAGTTTGGGAACCATTGCCCTAGCATGTTAGAAGAACAGGCAAAGTGGGACAAAAGATAAAACAAAGACAGGACAAAAATAGGGTTTTTGATATAGCAGTTCAGTGCACAGGAAGTGAATAAGTCCAATATACCCAAGCCCTTGAAGGGAAACACATTTCCCCATGTACTTGAATCAAAGGTGCAACCAGCTAATTCTGGGTCACAAAATTCCTGCATGCACTGGATCTGCTTCTGGTTTGGTCAGGTAGGAGAGAGAGAGAGAGAGAGAGAGAGAGAGAGAGAGAGAGAGAGAGAGAGAGAGAGAGAGCGTGATTGGCCCAAGGCCAACCAGAGAGCTTGATAGCTGGGCTTCTCTAGTAGACGCCTGATGCTAATATACCTATTGGCACTGAAAGGGTTTGGGAGGGTAGGGGATGCTGCAGACAGGTGGATGGCTGTGAAAACACCATTTGTGGGGCTGCAGGAAAGGAATAACCTCAGGGATTCATTTAAGGTATGAATTGCCCTGTAACTTGTTTTCAGTGGCTGGACTGAATGCATATGAAACCCTAAGAGTTAAGTGAGTGCCCCAGACACGTGTAGAGTGCTTCCCCTCATCACCCGATAACCACAAGCAACTCATACACATAGCTGTACTTAAGACAAAAGGGCTTTCTAATCAGAGGGTGTCATTTCCAGGGGGATGAGCTCTGGCAGGATCTGTTGTGGGTGACCTTGACATGCCCTCATCATCATTCTTTCCCCCAGAAATGAAATCTGGAAAAAGTTATATCAGAACAAACCTTATTTCTCCAGGAGAAAATATAATGTCTTCAAAAGTACTTTTTTGTGCTTCAAAAGTACTTCAAAAGTACCCATTCCAAAATAGGTTTCTGATTGTCCATGCATCTTGATTTTCTAAAGAAATATATTTTCAATAGCATATTTGGCTTCTTAGGGAAAACCTAAAATGTTTAGAGTCTCCCACCTCCAAGCTGGACATTTGAGACAATTGCCATTCCATTTCCAAACTGTTATTTGGGGGGTGCAAGAGAGAGCAAAGGGGACGCGATATCCCTCTCCATGTTGCTAACCACCCACGACCATTATGCAGGAGCACCTCTACCTCCTGCCAGCTCATCGGTTTCGTGCTCACTGACGATTAACCAATGGTAAAGTGATGTATGCTTAGCTGGGAGCATGCAAGTGGGCATAGAACGTGCAAGATGTTGGCAACCTTCAGTCTTGAGAGACTATGGTATCGCGCTCTGACAGGTGGTTTTGGAACATCGTCTAGTGTGGCTGAAAAGGCCAATTCGGGAGTGACAATCCCTTCCACAACGGGAGCAAGTGCAGTCTGACCCTGGTCTGTCTCCCTGGCTATGGGCCTTCCTTCTTTGCCTCTTAGCCTCAGACTGTTGGCCAAGTGTCTCTTCAAACTGGGAAAGGCCATGCTGCACAGCCTGCCTCCAAGCGGGCCGCTCAGAGGCCAGGGTTTCCCACTTGTTGAGGTCCACTCCTAAAGCCTTCAGATCCCTCTTGCAGATGTCCTTGTATCGCAGCTGTGGTCTACCTGTAGGGCACGTTCCTTGCACGATCCTTTGGGATCGATACCGAACTAAACAAACGCATCGGTAAAGCAGCTACCACATTTTCCAGACTTACAAAGAGAGTCTGGTCCAACAAGAAGCTGACGGAACATACCAAGATCCAGGTCTACAGAGCTTGCGTCCTGAGTACACTTCTGTACTGCAGCGAGTCATGGACTCTTCGCTCACAACAGGAGAGGAAACTGAACGCTTTCCACATGCGCTGCCTCCGACGCATTCTCGGCATCACCTGGCAGGACAAAGTTCCAAACAACACAGTCCTGGAACGTGCTGGAATCCCTAGCATGTATGCACTGCTGAAACAGAGACGCCTGCGTTGGCTCGGTCATGTCGTGAGAATGGATGATAGAACATGCAAGCCCTACTGAATTCAGAAGGGTGTGCCTCTGAGTAAGTAGACATTGAAATGGCTGTATGCTGCAATTGAGTGAGTATACAGGATGCATAGTCCAGGTGAGGCTCAAATGTCAAATGCACAAAGACCTTTCCTTAAAAAAAAAAAACCCCTGTTCATTCTGTGCTGATAGCATTATTGTTGTTAACAGGATATAAAATCATCTCAACAAATGTTTCAGATACAACCACCTACAATTGTCTCTGAATAATCCACAAGTGGAACTTTGGGTAGAGAATTTTCCCCTTCCTTCTTTGAAATAGCTTCCCTGAAATCATGGCAGGAGCTGATCACCAGGTGAAGGGGGCAGCATTTGGTTTGCTGCCTCAGGCACCAGGTGGTCACAGACCAGCCCTGGGAAGGATTGCCATTTCAGAAAGTGGACACATATGATTTCCTTTGGAAACATGTATATCTCTCTAGTCAGCTCTCTGATTCTGCACATGGAAGTTGGAGCTACATATTATGCCAGTAACAGTGGATTCCCACCCAATTTGGGACGTCCTGGGAATGCTAAACTAATGTGGACTGGGAATATGACGGCATTAGTGGCCCCATGAGAGGGGTTTCCCACAGCTGTCGCTCTCCTTCCTGGAAGCCCTGAGTATGGAAATCTGCCAGAGGTTTTTCGAGTAGACTGCTGTATTCTAGCAGGATCTAAAGCTAGCCCTGTTCTGGATGCACTCAAACAGGGATGTTTGCTCCCCCCTCTTGGATATTTCTCCAAAGCAAGAACCTCTCAGCTTACCTTCAAATGTTGCTTCTGGTGAATTTCAGTGATGGTTCTTGTCCTGGGTCTTTTCAACTTTGCCAGCTGTGAGGAGTGGTGGAGGTAGATGCCACCCACAGCACAGCTGGAAGTAGTACCTGAACAAATGTTTTCAGTGGGAGGGGGGGCCAAACTGGGTTGTGCAGACTCTTGAGTATTGGAGAACTGTCACAGGTCTTCCTGAAATTGTTCCTCAAAATATTCCTCAGGTCTTTTTGTCTGAAGAAAAAAAGCTCCACATTCATCTCAACATTTTGTTCCTAACAGTTTTTTTTTCAAATGTAGTCTGAAGATTTTTACCACATTTCCCCCTTCAAGCAGAGGCGTCAAAAAACAGCTAACAACAATATTAAAGCAGCCATAACAATGAAAACCAAGCAACAGCTGTTAAAAATGGATGTACTAAAGCAGCAATTGAGCAGTAAAGGCTGATCAGAGGAAGACTAAAAACAGAGTGAGGACAGCAGGAATGTAAAAGGGACTGAAGAAGAAGAAGACGGCGGCAATTAAATGGTGGTGGAACACAGGTCTGAAAGGTATTGCTGATTGCTAACAGGCCTAGTAGGGGACAGAGGGGGCAAAATTCCCAGGGGAGATTCTAGGGGGCCCAGGCCACAACAACAAAAATCTGTACAGTACAAAACATTATAAAATAAATGTGGGTACCTCAGTTTCAGCCTATTTATGGCTGCATCTCCACTACAGCTTTAATCCACTTTCAATGCACTTGAATTACTCCAAGGCAGTGTTTCTCAAGCTGTGTGTTGGGACCCACTAGGTGGGTCGTGAACCAATTTCAGGTGGGTCCCCATTCATTTCAGTATTTTATTTTTAATATATTAGACTTGATGCTACTATGATATGTGACTGCATTTGGGGAAATGTTACAGACCTGTACTTTGAACAAGCTACTATGTATATTCTTTTAACAATGATAGTAAATAGGATTTACTCTTGGGTAAGTGTGGGTAGCATTGCAGCCTAGGATAGTTAAAAATTTTCCTGCTTGATGATGTCGCCTCCGGTCATGACATCACTTCTGGTGGGTCCTGACAAATTCTCATTCTAGAACGTGGGTACTAAATGTGTGAGAACCACTGCTCCATGGACATTCTGCAGACTATCGTTTGTTTATTTGATTTATTTGATTTATTTATTTATTTGATTTGTAATCCGCCTTTCTCCTCGGAGGGCACCCAAGGTGGCTATGGTAGTTCTAACAGCTCTCAGATTCCTTAACAAGCTACAGTCGTCGTCCCCAGACTGCTTCGGGAGAATAGAAGCATTGAAAGTGGATTAAAGGTGTAGTAGAAATGCAACCCAGGTCTACTCCATAAGCACCAGCATGTATTAGTACAGTTCAAACATGAGAAAGTGAATCTTGCCCGTTCAGACCAGAACCAAGAGGCCCTCATAGTAGGTCACCCAGTTCACAGAATGCTTAGACCCCAATAGTCAGCTCCACCCCTCCTAGTTTAGTGTGTGCCTAGAATACATGGCCATGGATCAAGTCTACATGTGTTTTGGTATTGCTTGAAAGTGAGATTAGCAGTATGCAGCACAGAAAAGAAAAAAGGAGGAGGAGGCCTGGCAAGTTTATTTCACTGGGGCTTTGTCTCAAAATCATCACATAGTAAAGAGGGAGACAGTCCTTGGATGTCCATGCATTAGTACAGGGGTGCCCAAACCCTGGCCTGGGGGCCACTTGCAGCCCTCGGGGACTCCCAATCCGGCCTGCAAGGAGTCCTCAGTCTCCAATGAGCCTCTGGACTTCTGGAGACTTGCTGGAGCCCACGCTGGCCCGATGCAACTGCTCTCAGCGTGAGGACAACAGTTCTACGTCTCACGTGAGCTGTGGGATGAGGGCTCTCTCAACTGCTTGCTGTTTCATGTCTGTGATACTGCAGCAGCAGCAAAGGAGAGGTTGGCCTTGCTTTATGCAAGGCCTTTTATAGGCCTTGAGCTATTGCAAGACCGTCTTTTATTCGTATGTTCCATCTCTTATATATTCATTTATGTAAATTTATGTAAATCTATTCAAATTTGAAATGTAAATTATTTCTTTTTTCCCCAGACCTCGACACAGTGTCTGAGAGATAATGTGGCCCTCTTGCCGAAAAATGTGGACACCCCTGCATTAGTTGGAGAAGAAATAGCAAATGAAGAGGACTTTGCTGAAGATGAAGAAAAGAAATGCAGTATCATTGCTCAAAGTAAGGAAATTCTGTCATTCTCATAAATGTTTTCATTTAGTTTCAATCTTGCTCATGCTAAGTTAAAGCCATCCATTAAAAACTTGTTTTAAAAATGTAGTAAAATGTAGTTTGTAGGAAAATTTAGGAAGGGGGGGGCAATCCAGCATCTTGCCCCTGGCTCAGTGCCTGCTTTCAGCAGCCCTGACTGCCGAAGGTAGAGGGGGCAGTATGGAAAAGGACTCCATCCATTGCTGCCTACTCTAATTCAGAAGGCATACAAGAGGGTTTCAGCAGATAGACTGCTGGAGGTGGGCAGCTTCATATTGGGACACACACATGACTTTTATGCCTCTGGGTTCTAAGTTGCTTAGAGCTTTAAAGTAAATTGGTAATGACCAATACCTTGAATTGCATCCAGCTGCAAATTGGCAGCCAACACAGTTGGTACAACAATTGCATCTAACCTTTCTATATTGGCTGAAGACGAAGCAGATGGGCTCAGCTGACGTCTCTGAAGAGTTTTCAAGGGCAGTCTCACATAAAGCACACTACAGTAATCCAGTCTTAATGTAACTAATGGATGCATAACTATGATAAGGTCCAATAGATCCATGAACAGGTGGAGTTGCTACACTCTACACAAGTAGGCAATGGCCAGAGTTGCCGTCTAGACATTGCGGAGAAAGTTGGATCCAGTATATAGGTTGAACTCCAAATGCCCAAATGATCTCTTCCTGCAGTTTTATGTGGATGTTGCACAGACACAGGGGACAGAATTACAGGGAACCATAGGCCAAAGTTTCAAGCAAGGGTCTTCAAGCACTGCCTTCAGAAATCTGCTTTCCAGGAACACCTGGAGCTGCCCTGGTGCAATCTTGTGTCAGTTTTAATCTAGCAGCATGTCACGTGTGTGCCTGCAACTCTTTTCAGCATAAAATGAGTCCTTTCAGAAGAACCAAAATCTTACTCCACTCTTTTTTTAATGCCTAATCACTTCCCAGTTAGCACTGCCCATCTTTGAAAACGGCATCTCTTTTCTGGATGTATGATGTCAGCCAACAGGGGCTCATACAAGGATGGAATTATGTCATGATGCCACATTACTAGATTGAGCTGTATGACAGCATCACAAAGTCAATTCAGAGCAAAGCCAATTCAGAGTGTCTTTGAATGCAGGACTGTCACTCCATTTATTACCCCTCCCATTGCCAACAGAGTTGTGGGCTTCTTTTGCAGCAGACAAATGCTCTGACAAGAAGCACCCCACCCCCTTTTGCCTAGGCTCATTACTGTTCTATATCATTCGGACTGTCATGTCTTCATGAAAGACCATGGGAATTTTGGCTTTTGAATGTATTAAGAAGAGACCCCTGGAACTTCTCAGTTGAGGCTACCCAGGAGTAGGGATGTGCAGTCCCCACTCCCCTCCATGGAATGTCATGTATAGGGATACTAGTTGGCTTCCCTTGAAAATTCTCACAGGTTTTTCCGTTTGGAGGAAACCTGAAATTCACTTCAAATGTCTCGTTTTAAAAATGACAGTATTGAACCTACCTGGGAATGACTTTTGGCACACTTTCCGTCTGTGGTGAGGGTATGCCCAAAGTGATACTTCTTTACCGTGTCAGCCTAGTCCTAGTAGCAATCACCTGTCTCACCTGTCTCAGTAGCACTCACCTGTCTGGGGTGAGTCAGGGAGAGCCCAAAGCAAAGGATTTGATATATTAGTTCTGGCTGACTCAGAATGAAGCTGGGTCAGGCTGACATGATGAGAGCTCATTGCGAATGCCTCCCACAATCACTGTGCAAGACTGGCATCGGAGTCTCTTTGATTTGGCTTGCACAGACTTTTGCCCGGAATTGACAGGAGGCAAACTGGGTGCCTCACAAACCTCTCTTCCTTTCAAAAAGGTCTCCATTGCATCATTTATGTCAGGGGTGGAAAGATTGCAGGCTTGCAGGTTCTACTTTGTTTTCCCCTGGAAGCCCTATGA
Organism: Tiliqua scincoides; assembly: GCF_035046505.1. NCBI lineage: Eukaryota > Metazoa > Chordata > Lepidosauria > Squamata > Scincidae > Tiliqua > Tiliqua scincoides. The sequence goes on along the minus strand of NC_089825.1, from coordinate 65,067,768 downwards.
GCCAGTTGGCATGAAGTTGACCATAAACTTAGAATAAAGAAGCAAGCTGTCTCTGAGCAGGTGCTCAGCCAGGAATTTGTACAAGAACTTAGCTCAAAGCTTTCACCTAAAAGTCCTCTTCTCATTTTTCACCCATGATTTCTTCATTTCATTGCAGGAGCCTAAATCGGGGGGGGGGGGGGAAGGGAAGAGAAGCATGTTGTTTAGTTTTGATGTTACTATTGGGAGGCAAAAACCCTTGCTTCTGTCTTGCAAGTCACCCAGTGATCTTCCAGTAAGTCTCACTCTACCTTCTTCTCATTGAAGTAGGGTGGAACAGGGTGGTAATGGAGTCGGGGAGGAGGGCAGATCTGGCCCAAGAGGGGGGCATGCCTAGGGTGGAGGCACATACTGAATCCTGACCTTCTTCCTGGGCCTGCTCTGCCTGCATGGATCAACTCAGACTTGTGCCAGTAATCAAGCCATAATTGCTGACCCATAGTGACTGCTAGGCTTACCCCAAGGCAAGAGATCTGATGTTTCTTTACCCCAAGGAGGTCTCCAGTGGGCAACCCCCCTGTGGGATACCGTTGGCAACCTTCAGTCTCGAGAGACGATGGTATCGCACTCTGAATGGTGGTTCTGGCACAGTGTCTACTGTGGCTGAAAAGGCCGATTTGGGAGTGACAATCCCTTCCACACTGGGAGCAAGTGCAGTCTGTCCCTGGTCTGTCTCCCTGGCTATGGGCCTTCCTTCTTTGCCTCTTTGCCTCAGTCTGTTGGCAAAGTGTCTCTTCAAACTGGGAAAGGCCATGCTGCACAACCTGCCTCCGAGCAGAACGCTCAGAGGCCAGGGTTTCCCATCTGTTGAGGTTCGTTCCTAAGGCTTTCAGATCCCTCTTGCAGATATCCTTGTAGCACAGCTGTGGTCTACCTGTAGGGCGCTTTCCCTGCATAAGTTCTCTATAGAGGAGATCCTTTGGGATCCAACCATCGCCCATTCTCACAACATGACCAAGCCAGCACATGCTTCTCTCAGCAGTATATACAGGCTGGGGATTCCAGCTCATTCCAGGACTGTGTTGTTTGGAACTTTGTCCTGCCAGGTGATGCCGAGGATGCGTTGGAGGCAGCGCATGTGGAAAGCGTTCAGCTTCTTCTCCTGTTGTGTGCAAAAAATCCACGACTCGCTGCAGTACAGAAGTGTACACAGGACGCAAGCTCTGTAGACCTGGATCTTGGTATGTTTCGTCAGCTTCTTGTTGGACCAGACTCTCTTTGTGAGTCTGGAAAACGTGGTAGCTGCTTTACCGATGCGCTTGTTTAGCTCGGTATCGAGAGAAAGAGTGTCGGAGATCGTTGAGCCAAGGTACACAAAGTCATGGACAACCTCCAGTTCATGTGCAGAGATTGTAATGCAGGAAGGTGAGTCCACATCCTGAACCATTACTGCTGCAATTGCCGTGTGGGGAGTTAGACAGGATTGGGCTGCCTGTGACCATGAGCTCTAGTATTATGCAACTTGGAGAACATTTCCCTGTCATTACCCCATCCACAATTTTCTAAAATGCACCCTTCCTTAATCATCACTTCTTTTTTCCCTAAACTAAAATGCTTCAGACACTTCAAGTTTTTCCTTGAACAGAAAGTGCTGCAAACGTGGGACCACTTTAATTGCTGTTTTCTGCATTGTTTTCAACTCTCTGATAGCCAATTTGGGATGCAATGTCTAGAATGGTACAACTGCAAAGCACTTATAACACCAATGTATTCCCATCTAATTCACTTTCTATGGACCATCAATCCCATTGATTTGAACTACCATACCTTCCACATAACTAGGGAGATAGCTGCTGCTCCTGACTGCACCACTGCAAACTGCTTACTTGTCGCAGATGGAGGGGCAGAGAATGGTAGAAATAGGAGCTGCAGGTGCTCCTGACTACCATCACCACCATCTCACCTGTGGGTGGATGACTGATGACAATGGCAAGGAACAGTCCCTTCTGCAGCCTTTCAGGAAAGTGGCAGTGGCTGCTACTACTTCTGATAATGAAAGTTACTACTGTTTACTCTCCCACCTATTCAAGCAAGCAAGCAGCAATAAGGAACAGCAGCAGCACCCATCATCATGAATTGACTTGGCTTCACCTGACCTGGCCTAGCCTGGCCTGGGAGGAAGAGGAGGTGCCACTATTGGAGCACTAGAGGATAGGGAAGTCCATCTAAAGGGCCCGCTTCCCCCTAAAAGTGGGACATGACCCTGCTGGAAAATGTAGACAGCAATTGAGCCATCAAGTGGACAGGAAGTGGGAAGGAAGGAGAATTGCCTGGGCATAGACAGAACTATGCAGCAGTTGTAAAATGCAGTGTTTTAATTTAACTTTCTTTATAATGCAAAAAAAAAAAAGAGTAAGTGAATGACAAAAAACTTATTATTTAAATGCGATCAAGTTAATATGTTAAATTTGCTAAAAGGCTTAATGTTCCTAAGGCACCAAAACCTAATGTAATCACAAACATTGATATAACGCTTTCTGGGTGTGCAAAGTGCTTCACCTGCATTATCTAGATATTGCCCTTACAACAACTCTGTAAAGTCAGTAGTATGATTATCTGATCTTGGAAGCTAAGCAGGGTCAGGCCTGGTTAGTACCTGGATGGGAGACCACTTAGGAATACCAGGTGCTGTAGGCTTATACCATAGTTTTTCGAGACTGAAGGTTGCCAACCATGATTATCCAATTATTACAGATGGGGAAGCTGAGATAAAGAAGCTTGCTCAAGTCCACCTTGGCAATCCAGGGAAGTCCTGATTCACAGCTCAGTTTCTCAAGGAGGAGGTTTGGAGGCATTCTGGGATGGGGATGGGGAGGATCAGGCGTGTTTCAAGGGAGGACAGGTTGAGAGCTGGAGGGGCTGCATCTCACTGGCAGGGATGGGAACTCAAGTCAGACTCAAGTTGTGAAAATGCACATTTTTGGTGACTCATTGACTCGTGAGTTGTGTGCATGGTAGACTTTGAAAAACACTTGAATCAAGGGCTCCCTGACATGGCACTTGTCCCTGTGCATGCACACTCAAGTATGCCTGTATCTTGATGTGCTTGCTTCCTGTTTTTGCAGCATGAAAAACCTTGTGGGGCCAGCATTCAGACTGGGCAAGCAGCAGGGAGTTCCAGCCAGGAGGCAGGGAAAAGTTAATGTTTTCCTCTTGCAATGAATAGGAGAAAGGAGAAAGGTGTGGGTCTCTGATAGGAAAGAACCAATGATCATTGGACTCAGGAAGAGGAACCCAAGGGCGTTCTTGCCTTACAGCTGGCTGAAGAATTCCAGGGAGGGAAAGAAAGGAGGCAGGGAAGTTGGGGGGGGGGAGAGGGAGGTGGTTTGTAACAATCATGCTTTCTTCCTCATGACTGTTACTTGGGTGGAAGAAGCTGGATTTTCCCATCCCTGCTCAGTGGCAAAAGTGCACGCCAGATGTTACCCCCATTTTTTAGCCCACGTTTCTCTCCTTGGACTTAGCCAGCTATATAATGTTTTCTATATCATGCTAAGGTTGCCATCCTTAGCAACCTTACTTATTAGGGGGTAAATCTCATTGAATTAAGTAGGACTTGCTTCTTAGTAAACATGAATAGGATCAGTCTCTAAAACAATATGACTTCAGGGATGGCTTGCGTCTGGTGTGTGCAAACCTGCCTGAGTGGAAGCTGCAGGGGGTTTTCCAGACCTATCCAGACCTGATGGAGACCTGTAGCACAGTCTTGTCTGTGACTGGTCAGGCCCAGAAGACTGTTGTTTACAAAGGTTACCTGTCCTGGTTGGGGAGGGGGGAGGGAGGGAGAGAGAGAGAGAGAGAGAGAGAGAGAGAGAGAGAGAGAGAGAGAGAGATTAGTTATTATTGATAGGCAGCTGTTTGTAAGGCGTGGGCCTCTGCTTTCATCTCTAACAACGTCCCTTTACATTCCGATCTTGGCCTTTTGCTTTCGCCCCCCCTTTTCATTATACATTAATGAAATTGATTTGCTGAATGTAGAAACCTTGTAATCTCTTTGCTTGATAGCACTACAGTCTGCCAAGCAAATATTCTTGCAATATTTAGATTGGTTTGAATCATGCGATTTTTGATACGGTATTAACCTCTACAGTCTTGGTTTCTTTAGTCCAGCCTCCCAGTTGTGCCTTTGATGTGGCTTCGATGATGATAGCGGTTTGAATATTTACTATTTTTTAACCCTATATAATGCCTTTTAACCCTATCAGGGAATTCAAAGACAATGTATAGCACAGAGCAAGAGTTAACAAAACAACAATAAAAACAGCATCAAATATTAGTGATAGTTAATCCCACCTCCGGCCACACTCTAGCAGACCTGCTTCGAGGAAGCTTCACCCGACTCTTGGGAAATTCAATGGGTGGCTGCACCTTGTTTGCACAGCACATTGGACCTTGCGATCAAAATTCACATGACCACTTCACAGGGTCCCAGCACATGAGTAGATTTTCCCCATGTGATCATGTTAATGTGTGCTTAAAATTCGGTAAGGCTTCATTCAGCCTGGTGTGCCAGAAGTTGTACTGATGCCATATAGTCACTGTCACATAGGCCCCAAACCAACTTACCAGCTCTGACATAGCTGTGCCAGTGGGGCATGTGCTGCATCCTGCAGTTGTGGGACAGTCACGGAGGCCTCCTCAGGGTAAAGGAATGTTTGTTCCCTTACCTCAGAGCTGCATTGCCCTTATGTCAGTGCTGGAAAATTGGTTAGGATTGCCCATAGTCACTGATCATTTGAGGAATTCATATTAGAAGATGTTGTCTATGATACCTTGGATCCTGATTATGTAGGACTTTAGATGTTAATATTAGCATTTTGAAGTGGTCCTGGAAGTAAATTGACAGCTATGCAGGGATGCTATAACAGGAAGTAAATCTTCCTGTTGCCCTGAGGATCACCCCTTTTATTTAAAATCTTCTCCATGCTTCTGACAAGTATTCATGGCAGCATCTGGTTTTAGTGTAGAAATGCTAGATGGAATGGGGGGATCTTTGCAGCAAAATATTCTATAAATTATGGCCACCACATAGAACTAGGTACTCCATCTTGATTGCCAGATGCTTGATGATTGGTATTCTATGTATAACAGCCACAGACTTCACTGTTTGCAGAGATCCATGGAAAAGCCAACCAGATTCTCTTCAGTAATGGGAGAACCTGGCATGGTCTTGGATGAAAAGACTGCCCCATTTTCCTGCTGTGTAGATTTTACATGCACAGATCCATTAAGTACTTTCTCCATCATGTTTGAGAGATATGTTTCCTTGTTGGTGTTGGAGCCTGTTTGAACAAGATGAAAGACTGAGCAAAAGATTTGAATGGTTTCACTAGTAGCACCTCAGCTTTTTGTGCAGTGGTCAAATATGATCATGAAGTGAGTTCACGAAACAAAACAAAAAAAGCAGATTAAAGCAACCCTAAACACACTTTCTAGGGAGTAAACTCCATTCAGTAGACTCACTTCTGAGTAGGTACCTGTAAGGACTCTCCTGGAAGAGTCTACCATTATGCCCAGCCTGGGCTACTTGAACCTGTGAAATGGGATCTTTTCAAAATGAGCCAGTTTTGCAACCCATCATTTCACTGGTCCCCAGTCTCCAGCTTTGTCCAGAAAAGACTGGGTCAAAATCTACAAACAGGCCTGAAACCTAAGCCAATTTTGAGCTTGGGGCATTGCCCTACCACTGCATAGGAGGAGGCCCATCATGGGGGGTGAAGCACTGGCCTCCTGCAATGGGTGGTGCAAACCATAGTGACATCACTGATAAAGAGAGAGAATAATCTGCCCAATCCTTTTGCACAGAGTGATAGTAAGGGGGATGGGAAAGTGCCAAAAGAGCAGTTATTTATTTGAATATTTAATCCATGTATTTTCTCCCCAAAGCAACTTTTATAACCCAAAATTGTGAGTACATTGAGATCACACGTCTCAAGCACTCTTCATTTGGACTTCTGTTTCTATTTGATTCCATCTTTAAACGTTGTTCTCCCAAGTTTCCTTAGCTTTGCTAAATCCCATCTGCTGGCCATATGATTTTTGTGGCCTTTGGAGTTGCCCTTTATGTATTGTCCCATTTGAGAGGCATTGTTTACACCTTCTAGAGTCTGGGGTTGAGAGGTTGGATCGAGATGGTGAGAGAGATAGTGGCAGAAAACAATTATGAGTCCCTCTCATAGCCTCTCCTTTGCCAATAGTCCTCCCTTCACGTTAATACTTGCTTTGTTGATTATCCCTCTCTGAGCCCCTGTCTATCTGTGCTAGATTATTCTGAAAGATACAGGGTGACCTGTTCCATTGCGCCCGGTCAGGATGTCCTTTTTACTGATTTTTAAAATTTTATTACAATACTCTAAGAATATATTTGCTTCTTTGTACACCCTGTTGCTTTGCTATTTTTATTGATGGTATGAATTAAGTAGAGGAAACTTGCATCGTAGTGTACAGCAAGGTTCATCATCAAACATCAAAAGAGTTCAATCCATGCACCAGCAGAGTGCCTGTAATTAAAAAGGACCTGCAGAATTTCTAGATTTGTTTTTAAAAATTAATTTCAATTTTTGCTACCTATACTCCCACATTCATCACCTGCCATTGGCTGGGCCTTCCCAATGTGCTGAGGATAACAGAGAAAGCCTTTTGATCCTGTTATTAGAACTGTCCAGCCACTGCTGTAATTGCATATAGCGCAATACACAATCTTCCAGTTCCATCCCATTCCAGCAGTGGTGACATAAGAAGTTGGCCAGGTTGAACACTGGCTGAGATTTCCTACCATTTGGCTAAATGGACCTCTGAAAGTCTCCAGTGCACTAATTGGGGTCAGATGGGGGCACGGCAGAAGTGCCCAACACAGGACTTTGTCTTGGGGCTATCAGCCACTTGGCTCAGGCGCTACTTTCCAGACTTTCTGTTCCACATTTGGTGGCTGAATGCAAAAGCAGTGGTGGTGTAAGAGTCCCTTACTTGTATGTTGTGGTCACTGGCACAGCTGTGAGAGAGGGAGGTAGTGCTGGAATGTATAGGAATGCCCAGCAAAAACCTGGTGCCAGTTCTCTAAAGTTGTCTTTCTACATATATATACAACTGTATTTAATGCCAATAAAGGTTTCCAGACTTGACTATACAACTGTATACCTTGGCATTTGATGGTGTAGCTGTCCTTGGCCAATAGTCACTAAGTCACTAGCATTTATAACTCCACCTGCCTGAGCATGGACTACAAGGAATACTTTTGGCATTTGGTAGAGTACAGAAAAAGTTGGTCTCGGAGATGACTGGAAAAGGTCATTCATAAACAAGTAGCTTCTTATAAAGGGGGACTTAGCTGTAGCAGTGTCAGACAGAAACATGGTAGGTCATGGATGAAAACATGGCCTAACATATCATTACAGGCATAATACAAAATGTTTGTTGGCCCAACTCACTTTTCAGATCCAAGCCATGGTTACATGATAAAAAATCAATCAATCAACAATCAACAGTATTTATATACCGCTTTTCAACTAAAAGTTCACAAAGCGGTTTACAGAGAAAAATCAAATAACGTAAATGGCTCCCTGTCCCAAAAGGGCTCACAATCTAAAAAGATGCCAGGGAATACCAGCAGACAGCCACTAGAACAGACAGTGCTGGGGTGAGGTGGGCCAATTACTCTCCCCCTGCTAAAAAAAGGAGCACCCACTTGAAAAAGTGCCTCTTACCCAATTAGCAGGGGTAAAAAATGATTTATTTTTTGACCATGTATAGTTTGTTAATATCTCTGTCCACTTCAGGGTTCTGGCGCAGCTCAACAACATAATAATTCATTTAAAGTTATTTGTATATCCTACCTATTCAGCCATCTTTATTGTGATGGGAAATAATCCCCCCCTTCCACTGAGCTTGGACTAAAAGTTCTCCAGCCTGTTTCTGGATCAAGGGCTGTAGCTTTGCCAGTTTTTGCCTAATTTGGGTGCAAGAGGTACACACAGGAAAATGTGCATATTAAAATTTATTTTAACTTCCACCAAAATAAGTACAGGCAGTAAAATAGAGAGAAAACCAGTTGTTCACATATTACAAATGATAATAATTAGGGGAGCACCTTTAGTGATTGATTTCAATCACTAAAGTATCTTTGAACTATACCTTTCTGAAACAGTCAAGGCAGTTCACAATCTATATAACCATAACTATCACATTATAAATATAGTCTGAAGACTGCATCAGTACTGAGAAGTAAACTGGCAGATCTCTAAAGAAATTATTAGTGATGGCCCAAAGATACTTATTGGATGAGCAATTTTTTATACGAATCCTTCAAAGGACATAGAAGCTCTTAAAAAACATGTAGCTCTTAAAGAACCAAATGATCAGTTAATTTTAATTTATGGGATTAGGCCTAGATTTTCTGAATGGCCTTAGAATTCCTAAATGAAGGAATTGTATTTGAACATGCTAAATGGGATCACCTGTCCTTTCATCTGCTCTTGATAAAGAGGTAAAAAAAATAATAATGAGGTGATCAAGTGAGATGTTTTGTAAACTTTGTCACCATTGTATATACTGACTCCTCTTGAGAATTTGGTTTCCATCTTCATGAAAGATGTACAGATTGCCCATGTGTATAGTACTAACTTTTATCATCTCCTGTTTTTCTGGCAGTAGTTATATTAATTGGACCTCAACCTTCAAGGGCAGTAGCCCCAAAGGTTGTTGTTTTCCAAGATACACACAGAGCTGTGCATGCAGTAGGATGCGTTGTACCCTATAGTCTTGCTGGACTGCTTGCGATAGCTCCATAATTTTAAAACATTCTCCCCAAATAAAAGCTATGCACATACCACAGGGCCTGGATTTATGGATGTTTTGCCATTATGCTCAGTGATGGCACATTCAATACCAGATCCCTCAATTTAGAAGGCATTACCTACCATTTGTTTTCAATTAATTTTCCTCTGAGCCTTGCAGTGCATTTCACATGTCTTCACTCTAGCATCACTGTTTAGTCACCATCAGCAGAGATTGCTTAAGCAATGTACTGAAAAACAATACTTTGGTCAAGGTCATCATTTAACTTATAGAGTCGAAAAGCTGTGCAATGAAGGGGACCTGCCCAGGGAAAGCTGTTTTGAACATTAGAAAAGAAATCTGTCACGTTCAACAGGCAGTGAGGGAGGGGGAGGCAGGAACTTATTAAAAGGCTTGTTGCTGCTCAGGTTCGATGCCGGGAAATCTTGCAGTGCTGAGATAGGGGCCAAAGAGTAGAATTTTCACAGATTCCCAAGGCAATGAAACAACTGACCTTTGATTTTTTTTCTTTGTGAATGAAAATGCCAGTCAGAATTTTGTGGGGACCAAAAGACCAATTTTTAGTGCATGTGGATACATCTAGAAGCTGATTCACACAGTCTGTGCATGGTTCTAAACTAACATGGACTGGGAATCTGACGGCATCACTGACCCCATGAGAGGGGTTTCCCACAGTTGTTGCTCTCCTTCCTGGAAGCTCTGTGTCTGAAAAAGCTGCCAGAGGTTTTTTGAATTGACCGCTATGATCTAGCAGTATCTAAAGCTAGTCCAGTTCTGGATGCCTTCTGAGGCGTGGGGAGGCAGCACATGAACCAGAAAACCAGGAGTGCCTTTCTAAAGGCTCCAGGAGGCCTTCTGAGGCTTGGAGAGGCCACAGGTGTGTGTGTGTGAAAACTTTTGTCCCTTGGGTACCAGAGGCCTTAGCTATGCCACTGACTAGAATTAAAACCTGAACAATTGTTTTCAGCGGGAGGGGGTGAAGAAGATTGTACAAGCAACTCAGCCCCCCCTTTGGAGACATGTCACTGTTCTTGACATTCTTCCTCAATGTATTCCTCAGGTCTTTGTCTGAAGAAGGGATGCTTAACATTCATCTCAACATTCTGTAAAGTTTGCAAAACTTTCCTGATAGCGTTTTCAAAATATATAGTAAGATTTTTACCACATTTTTTTTTTCTTTCACACAGAGGTGCCAAAAACAGCTAACAAAAATACAAAAACAAATATATGGACAATGAAAACCAGGCAACTGCCATTTAAAAGCAGACATACCAGAGCAGCAATGAAGTAGTACAGGCTAATTAGAGTAAAAACAGAGCAAAAACAACAGGAATGTAAAGGTATGACTGGATTTGAAACCCCACAGAATTTAAAAGGGGGAGGAACACTGGCTAGGAAGGAGTTGCTGACTGCCAAGAGTGGTTGTGACACTACGGAAAAGGACCTCATCTGTTGACGCCTACCATATTTCAGAAGGCCCAGAACATACCCAGAACATGAAGAGGGACTCAGCCGATGGGTTGTAGGGGATGGGCAGCTTCTTATGGAGAGGTGGAGAGGAGAGGTGGAGTGGTGGAGATGTCTCATGGTCTTACAACACTTCTCAAACTAGGGCCTTGCAATGCCCCAGCCTGAGGGCCCTGGCCTCTGCCCCCTTAAGGGGTGGGGGCAGGGGGAGGCAGAAACGCGATCCCCAGGATCATGTCGCTAAGGGAGCTGCAGGGATTGGCATTTACTTGCCAGTCCCTGCTGCAGCTTCCCGGGGGTGTGGGGAGCTTTGCGCGACCTCCGCAGGGCTCCCCAAAGCTTAAAAAATGAAAGCGGAGCGATCACGCTTTTGCAGAGGCTCCCCACGCCCCCAGGAGGCTGCTACGGCATGCCAGTCCCTGTAGCAACATGATTCTGGGGATCACACTGCTGCCTCCCCCATGCCCCTGCAAGGACTTAGTGCAGCTCAAACTCTCCCGGATAGTTTGAGAACCGCTGCTTTAAGGTAATGACCAAAACCTTGAATTGTGCCCAGGTAGCGCAGCTGGTGCAACAACAGCATCGCCACTTTCTGTACTAGCTGTAGTCTCTGAAAAGTTTTCAAGAACCCTGAGAATGTTGACTTAGAAGTGTGTGAAACATTGTTAGAAACCCCTGAAGCTTCTCTGTTGGGAGTATGCCAATCCTGTTTTAGCAGCAGTCACCAGTCTGGGTTGAATCCAAGGGAGCCCAAACAAAGGATTTGATGCATTGGTTGTGGCTGATTCAACCTAGGTTAGACTGACATGCTGAGAGTTCACTGAGAATACTCTCTGTCCACCCACAATCACTGTGCAAGACTGGCATCATAAGCACCTTGATCCGGGTTGCAGAGTCTTTTGCCCAGGCATGACAGGAGGCAAACTGGGTGCCTCGCCCACCAAAAGTCCTCCTCCTTTCAAAAAGTCTCTATCACATCATTTTTTGTCAAGGGTGGAAAAATTGCAGGCTTGCAGGGTCTACTTTTTTTTCTACAGAAGCCCAAAGTCTACCAGTCAGTGAAAAATGAGTGGCATGACATTGACCACAGACTTAGAATAAAGGAGCAAGCTGTCTCTGAGCATGTGCTGAACAGGGAATGCAGCTCATAGTCTTTTCATTTCAAAATTCATTCCTAATTTTTCAGCCATTATATCTCCATTTCATTGCAACAGCCAAAATTGGGCGATGGGACGTGACATAAGAACAGCCCCACTGGATCAGGGCATAGGCCCATCTAGTCCAGCTTCCTGTATCTCACAGCGGCCCCACCAAATGCCCCAGGGAGCATACCAGATAACAAGAGACCTCATCCTGGTGCCCTCCCTTGCATCTGGCATTCTGACATAGCCCATTTCTAAAATCAGGAGGTTGCACATACACATCATGGCTTGTACCCTGTAATGGATTTTTCCTCCAGAAATTTGTCTAATCCCCTTTTAAAGGCATCTAGGCCAGATGCCATCACCACATCCTGTGGCAAGGAGTTCCACAGACTGACCACACGCTGAGTAAAGAAATATTTTCTTTTGTCTGTCTTAACTCTCCCAACACTCAATTTTAGTGGATGTCCCCTGGTTCTGGTGTTATGTGAGAGTCTAAAGCAACCATTTTCAACCACTGTGCCATGGCACGCTGGTGTGCCGCAAGTGGTCCACAGGTGTGCCACAGGAATTTGGGGCAAGGTCATTTATTAGTAGAGCCAATGGGGGATGTGAGCCCCCTTCTGGCAGCATGGTATGCCTTGTCAATTGTCAAAAATCTGAGGGTGTGCCTTGACAATTTTAGTGCCTTGTCAGTGTGCCATGAGATGAAAAAGATTGAAAATCGATGGTCTAAAGAGCATCTCTCTATCCACTCTATCCTTTCCATGCATAATTTTGTATGTCTCAATCATGTCTGTAGGGAAGCATCTGTAGTCTGTTTTTGTGGCTGCTATTGAGAGGCAAAAAGGCTTGCTTGTTTCTTGAAAGTCACTGGAGATCTACAAGGAGGTCTCACTTTATCTTCTTAATCTTACCCAGCATTGAAGTGTTTTGGCTCTGGACAGACTTCAGCTTGGAATAAATTAAAAGCCATTAATGACCCATTCAGATCAGTGTATGTTCTTCATGGGGAGGTTTTCTCCTCTTGATTACTACAGCCTTTATCAGATGAATGTAATGGGAAGTTGACAAGCAATTGAAGCAATAAACTATGTGTTCCACCCTTCACTGAGGCTTCAAACAGACACTGTATAGTGTGTAAATGTTCAAATCTATATATTCAACCCTTAGGTGCCAGTGCCCATGTTGCAAAGGAGTTCCAGTGTTCCCAGACATGCATTCAGGAGCAAATAATAGCCTGCGCCTTCCTTAGATAGAGTTGCAGCTTCCCAGTAACAATTTCTCCCCTCCCAGCAGCTGAAAAGCATGCTCTTGTGAAGGGATTTGTCACTAGGAAGCTATCTAGCAATGACTCAGATTACACTTTGTGGTTCTCTGAGGAAATGAGTGTCCAAGGAGAGATGAGTTGTATGACATGGAGCCCTTTTGTGATACTTGAACCAACCTGCATGGCTGTGAATGGGCTGTTTTTTGTTTTAATTGGTGGACGATCATTTCCATCCAGCTAGAAACTTCATCACAACAGAACTTTGTGGTGAAAACAATACGCCTATTATTTTTGAAGGGCCAGCTTGAAACAAGCAGCTTGGCAGGCTAAAATTGCTTACCTGTGTGACATTTGTGATAGCTGGCTTCCTATTTAAAATCAGATCTCAGCTGCTCCACATGTAGCAGTAATGCAACACTATAGCTGTGGTGAGATCCTGCTGGTGTGCTGGTCATTAAGGCATTTTTGCCTGCTTGGTCACCCCTACTATTGTATGCAATAATACATCCAATGATCAAGTGTCACCAATTCCCACCTGTGGCTGGAAACAGACCAGCTTAGAGCTAAAAAGTGGCATAGTAGAGGCATCAACAACAATGCATAGTATTTATAGAGTGCTTTAATTTGTATGGAGTAGTACTTCATAGACATTCTTTGGTTGTAATCTTTAAAAAAATCTCTGTAAAGTCAGCCAGTATGATTCTCCCCATGTTGCAGATGGGGATGCAAGGTTGAATTTGTCTCCGGTATGTTTATGACTGAGTTGAGATCTTCATTTGAACTTTCTGACTCAGTATCGAAGCCATTCACTATCTCAACCCTGCCTTTCAGGTGAATTTTCATCCACCATTGTCTCTATTCTTGGCTATATAATTAAACAAAATGGGAAGCAGCAGAAACTGCTTAAACAGAGACACAAACGGTGAGATAAATGAAATTAGCATCAACCCCTATCCTTTAGTTATGGCTAGGCCTGTGAGGGACTCGATCTGCTTCATGCTTGACTACAGCCCCCAAGTTGGACTCAGACATACCCTGGGCAGCTGATAATAACAGGATCCCTGCTATCTCAGTCACTAGGCTCACAGACTCCATAACCTCCCTCCTCCATAAGGCCACAGCACAACCCCACACCCCTTTTGGACCATTGTTCCCCTCTCCTTGGCCAACAGATGCACAGATACCCATCCTCAGGTAGGCTAAAGCACTGTCCCCAACTTTCCCTTTCTTCTCCACCTATACCTTACAAACCTTAAGGCTACCTCTGTCAGTATATATAAGCTTTGCAGCAGGAAACTCTAGAAGGTCACACACTGGTAATTCTTACATAGATCTCAAACACAAATTGGGAAAGGGGGGGGGAGAGTGAAACAGGGCAAGTTCAATGAGAAAACAGTCCAGACTTCCAAGTACACCAAACAAAACTGTCATTAATTAGTAATCTGCTAAAGGTTGTCCTCCGATCTTGGTGGCTCTTGCTCTTTCCCCATGCGAACAGCAAAAACATCCCTGTTGCATCATCTTTGATTGCTCTATAGAAAGAGGAATTCTGGCCAACAGAGGTTATTTTGCAAGCAGCCAATGGAATTCTTCCTGTTGTTGGGGTTCTGTTTATTAATGTCACAGATGCGTGAATTCTGTACTATGACATGCACTATGAGTAGACCCTTGGAGTAATCAGCTTTCTGTGTATATAGATTCCAATGTCATCCAAGATCAGGATGTCTGCATTTTAGTTCTCTTTCTATCCCATCCCTACCTCCTGTCCCAAATATAGACGTCATTGGAAAGCAGGGTTATTTTCTTCTTAATTTATTTAGCAGTTCAGACTTCTTCAGTTGTCAGTTCATGAGTTGTTGCTTCTTCAATGTTTTGAAGTTGGCGGAGTACCCATGCTCTTACTCTCTTTTCCTGCAATTTAGAGAGAATCTTTTTGCTCAGAAAATTATTTCTTACCAGTTTGTACACCATCATCATTCAGCACAATAAGGCATCCCCTATACCTGTGGATCCTGTATTCACCAATTCACTTATCTACAGTTCTCTGCCCCTTGTGGCCATTACTTATCTATTTTCCTTTACTGTGGCATCAAGCACTCCTGTTCCTTCATTTGCAAAGCCTGTTATAGAATGCTAGAAGAGGAATGTGAGAAGCAGGCTGCAATCCTAACACTTTCCTGAGTGTAAGCCCTGTTGAACAAAATAGGACTTACTTCTGAGTAGACCTGGTTAGGATTGTGCCTGCAGTCAGCTGAAACACTGGAAGAGGGAGACAGCCAGAATGCTAACAGGAAGCTGCCTGTGCAGTAGTGTCATTAGCATTTGCATCACCCAGTGTGGGAGGCCAGTGCGCGACCCTCATGACGACCTCTCCCATGCAGTGGGAGACAAGGCTTGTGTGATGTGCATGGTGATGTACTTTTGATAGAATTGAGATATTTCAGCATGATTTGTTTCATTGCATTCTACATGAAATTACACATCCAATGACATAACATGATAGTATTATTCAAGAATACCAAGTTTTAAAAACGTTGGCCAGTAGCGGTGTCACCCCCTCCGTGCGCCTGCACCCCCCCAGTGCGGCCCACACCCTCCAAGCAACGCCACTGTTCCTATGCTATCATTGCTGCCAGTACTGATAGTTTAGAGCAGCAATTTTCAATCTTTACCAGCTCACAGCACAGTGACAGGGCACACCATCAGTTTTTTTGAGAATTGAAAAGGCACACTGTATTGCCAGTGGGGGATTCACATCCCCCCAATGGCCCTACTGATAAATGCCCCTCCCCAAACTCCCACAGCACACCTGTGGACCACTGGTGTGCTGTGACACACTGGTTGAAAACGGTTGGTTTAGGGGCCTGGCAGACTCCTCAGTGGGTATGGGACCTCAGCCAGTGCTCTACCTGACTAACTTCTTGACACTATCCCTCCCTGGGAGTACTTACACCTAGCATCAAAGCATGTGTAACCAAAAAGGTGGCAAGTTGGCAGAACTCAGCACACCCTGGAGTCCAGTCTATGTTCAAACCTCCTTGGAGGTGTAGCCTCCAAGTGATCTGGCACAGTGCTCAGTAGCACTTCTGGAGTCTTCTAGAAGATTCTAAAAGATTCTAATTATAGAATATACAACTCTCCTTTTATGTTGCTGCTTCAATCTAGTAATGTTTTAAATACTTGACTAAAATTTAAAAATATGTTACCAAACAATAAACCAAGGACTTATTTAAACAGTCAAATGCCAACTTTAGCTCTCATACTACTAGTAAGAACGGAAGCACCTATAGCCTCTTTCTCAGTTAACTCATTTGTGCAAGACTGCAGCAGCCCCACCTTCTGTTATTCCCCTTTCATCCCTATGCTCAGGTAGGACCCTGAAGCCCAGATTGCTCTGTGGGCAAACCATCACATTAGGAAGACAGGGGCATAACACACTACCCCTTGTGTTATGCCACACACTGTCTCCACAGGAAAAGGAAAGGAGGGCATGAAGCCTCCAATAACTCCTCCATAACTAGGGCAGAGTCCAAGGGGCAGTCATGTGCCCCCCCAGGCAGGTGCCTCAGACTCCACCCTAATTACAGGTCTGGGGGGATACAACACTTAAGGCCACTCTTCATAATGGGTTGTATCCCAAGTTTAGTCAGCCAAGACTAAGGAAGTCAGTCATAACTAGGTCTCGTTCATTTCATTAGGACTTAGCTATGACAGCAACTGTTACCCTGCACATACCCAATCCCGTCTGATCTTGGAAGCTAAGCAGGGTCAGGCCTGGTTAGTACTTGGATGGGAGACTGCCTGGCAATACGGGGTGCTGTAGGCTTATACCATAGTCTTTCCAGACTGAAGGTTGCCAACCATTTAGCTATGATCAGTTACACTCAGAATACAACCACTGTAAAAAGACACAGGCTTTCAGAAGGCAAATCTTTACACTGGCAAGTATAAGAAAGGCATATTTACCACAAGTTTTTTGTCAGCTTTCTTTTTCTTTTTTGCTGCTGATTTTTTTAAGGCTGATGCCCAATGTGTAGCCACCTCCCAGTTTTTGCTGGGCAATTCTGAAGACTCTCTGATCCTTTTCCTTGGTGTCTTGGATGGGAAAACCATTTGGCCAGGTGCTTCACATGACTCTTCTGATCCTATGATGGCAGTAGGCAATTCTGAAGAGTCTCTGGTCCTTTTGCTTGTTGTCACAGAAGGGACATCTGCTTGGCGAGATGCCTCACTTGACTCATCTGACCCTGTTATGGTTGAAAGTTGTCTTCTAGGAAACATGAACTGGAAACTGTTGGTGGTGTCTGGGTCCCATGCAGAACCAATGGAAAGCTTTCTCTGAAGCAAGCCCCAAGAGTTCTGTGCCTTGGTCAGTTGAGGCCCATCTTCAAAGGGCTGAGTGAATTCAAATGACTTCTTTGGCACAGGAGATAAAAAAGCAGATGAATTCAGAGACAACATGTTTCTGGAGAGTGTTGGTAATACCTCTACTGGAGTGCTGTGTTTCACTGGTGCTTTTTTCAGAATCTCCTTGAATCTTACAGAAGTTACTTTTTCTTCAGACATCATTGTCACAAATGCTGCCTATGGAGAACATATGCTCAAACAATGGAATCTGTCTAGAATATTTTTTTTTTAAGAGAGAAATTTAAGTTTCTTAACTTATTTAGAATGATGTTTCATCAGTCACACCATTTATATCAAACCAGCTACCACAGGCAGACTGCTTCCTTGGTCTGCCAATATACACATTAATTTTGAACTGGGAAAACCTTGGAAAACCCTGAAACCCATCAGGAGGTTTTTAATGAGGAGGGTAATGATTGACAGGTGCCTATCGCTACTGGTCTTCCCTGAAACATCCAGCCATGAGATCCATTGTTATGTACCTACTCTCTTCACATAGCATGA
Organism: Tiliqua scincoides; assembly: GCF_035046505.1. Taxonomy (NCBI): domain Eukaryota; kingdom Metazoa; phylum Chordata; class Lepidosauria; order Squamata; family Scincidae; genus Tiliqua; species Tiliqua scincoides. Next base: position 65,050,146 of record NC_089825.1, on the reverse strand, counting down.
TTAGCTAATGCTAACAGTGCACACGCACACGCTGAAAATTACCCCAAATTCGTAGCAATATAAAGGGATGAATTGTCAGATACATACAGGTCTCTTACCAGATTAGTTAGTGAGGCAAAGTTTGAGCCCCACTTCCTGGAAAGGAAGTTCAGAATCCTGAATAGCACCTTTCTTGGCATTTTTTAAAGACACATCTCTAGCATAGAAACACTTTAAGGACCTGTATTGAACTGAAGTGCAGAATTAAAATGAACTCTTTCATAGCTCTTAATGAGAAAATTTAATGTTAAGAAATTCTTGCCAGTTTCACTTTTCTTCTCCTGAACTTACCATCTACTTTTATAGGTAAGTTCCCCAGAGTCCTGTTCTGTTCCATGAAGGTGATTGACCCCATTGTTTCCCTTTTGTGGACCAATGCTTCCTATGTGGGTCATACTCTATATACACCAGGGTTCAAGCTGGTATGAGAGGCTTCCTCCCACTTCTTTTCAGGCAGAACTCAAACCACCTGCTGCAATTGACCTAATTGACAATGCAATGCATGCTCAAAAGGAAGTCCCACTGCAACCAAAGCTTCCTCCAAGGTAAGCATGGATAGAATAGCAGCCTCAAATTCGGCTTAATTTGAAACAACTCCCATTTCCTTTCTTCTCTCATATGAAGCATTGTCTGAGGCTGAAACAAGGAAGGGATTCACCTGAGACCACTTAGATTAGTGCGAACTCACACAATGATGCTCTCTTCATGGTCAGTTACTGGCTTTGCTCCTCAAGCTTTCTTCTATCACATATCTCTCATGACACAGGCTTTTTGACTCAAGAAACTGATTCCATTTCACAGGGAGAAAAAGCACAAATGTGATCATTGTTCTGGGTACAAAGCTCCACATGGACTACTTACTGCTGAGCCTGTCTCCTGGTAAGCTGATGGATCAGGGAAGGCTGTGAAATGGAAAGTGGGTGACCTGTTGTGGATCTCTGCTTCAGAAGCAAAGGACAGTTCAGTGACCAGGTGGAAGTAGTAGACAGGACTCTTGTACTTAACAACCAGGAGTTGTGGCAGGTGCAGCTTGTCAAGCAAGAGTGAAGAAAGCTGCACCTTATGAGCCCTTCTTTTCTGTGGGCAAGGGAGTCTTGTAATACCATTGCAGATTTACTTGGAAATAGGCTCTTCTGTGTTCAGTGGGGTGGTTTGTAATGGTAAGCTTAAGCACAGGAATTCATGAGACTTTAGCAATCTCATCAATCCCATTGATTCCTATGAATATTACATCCCACCCCCATGAATGCAGTGTGCTTGGTACAGTTCCTAGAGGCTCAATAATAAGCATGACTATTGCATTTATTTTACAGTTCTCCTTAGAACTTCATATTCAAGAGGCTGTTCATTTACTGCTTTAAAAATGACTCTTGGTCAAAACATTTGATATTGAATGAATGAATCAATTCTAATGAATTTTTCATCCAAAATCTTCCCCACTGCAGGATGCAGCACATGCCCCATTGGCACAGCTGTATCAGTGCTAGAAAGTTGGTTAGGATTTGGGCCTTAGTTACTTTCACAGGCCAACATATATTTTGTTATCTTAAAAGTTGTATCTATTTTCTTACAACGTTGCCAATTGTTGTAAAGCACTTGATAGTGGTGAGCTGCATGCTAATCTGGTAGATATAAACCTTGCTATCTAGCAGCTGCCACAGGGAGGTATTATCACGGGAAATGGTCCCAGATGGCCTGAAGGCTGGTGGTTCTAATGAAAGGCTTTGAAAACCTTTTCTCTTGAAGAAGGTGATATGAAATTTCAAGGATCCAAGACAAGGTCCAATGTAAGTACTTCCTATGTAGGTACTTGACTAATGTAAGTAATTGACCAACATCCTATGGTCAAACATATGTGCCATAGTTATGCCAGTGTATGGATAGGGATTGCACAGTCAAATGTGCATCTTACTGAAGGCAGTGCGGTGAAGAGAGGTATCCTCCTCCCTTGAAAGCACAATCCGTTGTCCATTGGGATGCACATCTGGTTAATGTCTACTGCTCCTGATCCAGGAATATGTTACAAGTATGTGGACCCCCTTACCCACACTGGAGTTTGGCAGTTTATTTGCATGGAACTTGTTTGGGCCAACTTAATCCTTCTCAGAGTACCTGTTGAAGTTAAGTGGATGTGAATCCAATTAGTACCTGGGTTGGGGGATCATGGGGAAACCCACATAAGTCATGTGAAAAGAATAGAGGCCTATACTGCAGATATACAAAAACCAAAGGTATCACAGGTATCAAATGATGGGATGGATGAAACTGCTTGAAATTCACATTTCTGAGCCCATGAAGAGTAAACCTTTCGAGCATTTTTGGTGCTCCCAATCACCACAGTGTATGAGTCTTTACAATGCTAATTCTCCTCTTGATAGTGCAGAGAGGAACAAATGGAGGAGCTGCTCAGTCACAGCTGGAAGAGAGCTCAAGGAATAGAAGCACTTGACCATCTCACTTTTGAACCTAGAAGTAAACATCCTGGAAATAGTCTATGCAGGGCATGTTATTTATTTACTCTGCTTCCAAGTGAAGCGAGAACATTGAATGAACTATTCTGAGAGATCTGTGGTCAGACTCCCCCTCCCCTCCACCCAGCCCTTGGTCCTTTGTAAATACAAAAAAGGTAGACCGGCCCTTACCTCATTTGAAATATTAGTAGTTAGCTTTTCAGACCAGAGAGACTGTGGCCTGAGGGCTCTAACCAGGCAGGTCAATAATATGTACCACTTGCATAGTTGCATGGCTTATGCTTTATATAGCAACAGCCTGGTGTGTAGCATTTGCAGTCTCATGCTGTGTCACTTGGATGAGGATGATGCAGACATCTCCGCGTCATGCTAAGAAGCTGACCCTGAATGATTTGGGTAACTCTTTAAGATTACAATGAGCATGTCTTTTTTGATCATCATTGCCCAGGTGTTCATTTGGCCAGCAGACTTGACCAAATGTTAGATTTGCATCTTTCCCCTCAAGATCCAGGACAAGAGCATGATGAGCTTCATTGGTGAATATAACTCTTGGTTGCATTTGTACAGCTCTGCATTTTGTTCCTTAAAAGATTTATAACTTGCTTTTCTCATGTGGATTTAAATCTACATGCAATCACATTATTTATAACACATTTATGGCAGTGAGAAAACAATAAACTGAGAGAACAGAATAAAATGGCATCAAAACAATATATCTGCCTGGCTAAGCTTATTGAAAGGGGGACCTTTGAGGGAAAACAGTGCTAGATGCATACAGGACCCACTCCAAGATAATCCTGCTCCGTGTCACTGAGGTAACTTGTCTGGGCACATGGGAGCTTTCCTCCTTCTGAGTGACATCCTTGTTGTTTATGGAAGCATCATGTTCTCATCCAGGAAGATCAGTGCTGATGCTGGGGAGTTAGAGGCTCTGGTGCAAAGCCCTGCATGGACCCCTTGGTGTTTTGGTCTCCTAAGCTTTTCAGCATCAGGTGACGGCACCTCTGTCCACTCTCCCCACCAGCCAATGGGAGCATCACCTAGAGGCTTGAGGTACACTCTCATTTGTTTTAGGTGGGAGTGCCATGCCAGGCACAATGGTGGCTTGCATTGCTCAACTGACTGTTTCCTACCACAGTTGCCAGTGGGACTGGGATCAAGAGTTGGCCTACCTGGGTGGGTTGTCTGATGGGCAGGAGCCCTTAGCCAACCTGCTGACCCAATAGCCCCCTAAGGGAAGCTCTTCCAGTAAGAGAAGCTCTCCCAGTAAGACACCTGCCCTCCTCACAGTATGAGAAAATGGGCATGAACCGAATTGCAATCATTTTCAGTGGCTGCTCGAAAAAGATGGCATTCCCTTCCTCTTGAGAGTCTCAAAAGTTTGAACTTGAGTATTTTTGCAGACACTCTCTTTTGTTGGAATTTGGGAATCAGAGATCAATCCTGTGAGAAGGTTATTTTAATTGACAGTGATTATTATCCAGGCTGCATTTATGGCCCAAATCCTAACCCACTTCCTAGTACTGGCATAGCTGTGCTAGTGGGATGTGTGCTGCATCCTGCAGTTGGGGGGCACTCACGGAGGCCTCCTCAGAGTAAGGGAATGCTTGTTCCATTACCTCGGAGCTGCATTGCCCTTATGTCAGTGCTGGAAAGTGGGATAGGATTGTGCCCTATGTGTACTATATTTTCTGGAGGCAGACTTCACCATGCATATCCCTAGTTACCCTACTCTTCTTTACTGTTAGAAACTATACAAGTCAGTTGGACTGGAGCCCAGTTTGTGTGCCTGTGTGCTGGGTGGTGGCCTGTGCCTATCATGTTCTATCAGTTGTCAATTTATAAATGTATAAATAAATGGATAAATGTATCATAAGAACATAAGGAGAGTCCAGCTGGATTAGGTCAAGTGCCCTTCTAGTCCAGCCTTCTGTATCTCACAGTGGCCCACCAGAGTGCCTCAGGGAACAGTCAAGACAACAAGAGATCTGTATCTCATTGTCGCTCCTTTGCATCTGGCATTCAGAGATAAGCTAAATCTAAAACCCAGAGGCTGCATACAGTCTTCACGGCCTGCAACCTGTGATGGATTTTTTGTCCATAAATCTGTCCAATCCTTGTTTGAACTCTCCTCAGTTTTAGTGGATGCCCCCTGGTTATGGTGTTGTGGGGGACGGGACACTTCCGTCTATCCACTTGATTCATCCCATACATAATTTTATATGTCACAATCATGATACCCCAGGAGCCTTCATTCTATATCGGGGTGCCCAAACCCTGGCCTGGGGGCCACTTGCTGTCCTCAAGGGCTCCCAATGCGGTCCACAGGTAGCCCCCCAGTCTCCAATGAAACTCTGGCCTTCTGGAGTCTTGTTGTGGCCGGTGCTGGCCTGATGCAACTGCCCTCAGCATGAGGACGATTGTTCGACTTCTCACCTGAGCTGTAGGATGAAGGCTCCCTCCACTACTTGCTGTTTCATGTCTGTGATGCAGCAGTGCCAGCAAAGGAAAGGCTGGCCTTGTTTTGTGCAAGACCTTTTATAGGCCTTGAGCTACTGCAAGACCTTCATTCATTCATATAAGTTCCATCTCTAATAAATTCACTTATGTAAATTTATTCAATTTCTAAATGTAAATTCTTTTTTTTCCTGGCTCCTTACACAGTGTCAGAGAGATGATGTGGCCCTCCTGCCAAAATGTTTGGACATCCCTGTTCTAGACTGAAGAACCCCATATGTTGTAGCTTTTCCTCATAATGGAGGTGCCCCAGCCCACTATTCATTTTGGTCGCTCTCTTCTGCATCTTTTCCAATTCTACTATATCCTTTTTGAAATTGGGCAACCAGAACAGGACACAATACTTCAGGTGTGGCCTTACCATTGATTTGCACAGTTGCATAATAATATTGGCAGTTCTATTCTCAATCCCCTTTTTTAAATGATCCTGAGCATGGAATTGGCATACTTTACAGGTGCCACACATGGGATCAACACTTTCATTGAGCTGTCCTCCAGCACCCCAAGATCTCCATCCTGACCCATCACAGACAGCTCAGAACCATTGCTGTGTATCTGAAATTTTGATTCCTTGCCCAATGTGCGTTGAAGCTTGTGTGCCTTTTTCCAGCCCATCCATAGTCTCCAGCATCCTATAAAGTGCAGATTTTAATTACAAAGCCATATCAGAAGGCATTTGATGCAGTAAACTTTGGTGAAACTCAAAAGATCTGGATTTCATGAGTGCCTGGGCAGGATATAACTACACCATAAAAATACTGAATTATTTTTCTTTCTCCCCAAACCATGGGTGATTAAAAGGGACAGAGGGACACAAAGCTCTTAGAACTAGAGCTGATTTTTCATTTGTGGAGTGGGATTTATATTGCTCAATGTTCTGTAGAGCTGGGGAGGGAATATGTGCGTATTTTATACACATCCACACACACTCAACTTGATACCCATTAAAAATGTTCCTAAAATGTCCATTTCATGTACAATAACAAACTAGGTGTGTTTTAGCAGCTGTGGAGGTCAATAAACTTTGCAAAAGCAATAGGTTCCCTGCTTGGTAATGACGTCAATAGCTCCTTTGCATAAAACTCAGCCAGCTTGTACATTGCTCATCCATTACTGCGTTAACCGAATGCCACATCGTGTTCTGTCTTTTGTGGTGCTTTGCATTAGCTGGCCGGCTATACAATCACGGCAGGGTTCCACAGCACTGAAGTCAATTAGAGTTAATATTCAACAGGGAAACCTTCCATAGTAACTTCCTGTGTATTTTATTTTTGATGTCTCTGATCCCATCTGGTGTTGTTGGTGTACTGGATGTGACTGCCAAAGTTTGGTAGCCATACACAGTAGCTGCAAGGGTTGAGGGCACTGGGGAGCAATGGGGGAGGAGAAGAGAAGGGAGATAGTTCAGAGACAGTTTCTTGCAATAGGAGCATGATCTTTTCTCTGCCAGATCTTACTTTCCACTGACATTGGCAGAACTGCAAAAGAATAGCATAGAATGAGAGTACATGAGAGATGGCAGAATGTTGATGAAGATTTATGATCTGAAGTCTCATCAGATCAGATACAAGAGGCTTCATCTCCTAAGTATGCACATTAATGGGTTATAGCCAGCTTTGTGGATATTATGCCACAATTACACCACCATTCAGATACCAGGAGTCCATAAAAATTAACCTGGCTTATTTGCCAATCTGTTGGTGCACTTGCTAGTTACACTCCTTTGGCATGTACAAAGTCCTTGCAGAAGGGGCAAAGATTTCTCTGACTTGCACAGCAGTATAGAGCAGCAAGAAATTGGGAATCTACTATTTTATTTCTTTTTGCCCCCAGATGCTTGCACAAGATACACAGCTGGTCGTTTCTCCCAGGCTGTTTGAGAATAACAAAGGGAATAGGGAGATCTAAGATAAACACCTGCTCAGACTTCTGTTGTTCAAACAAATCTTGGCCCAAGTGAGGGGGGAAAAATCCCTTCCTCTCTTACAGGTCTGCCAATATTACTAGAGCTCTGGGAGAGCGAGGCACTTTCTGGCTGCTTTGGAGCACAGAAACATCAGGAAAAATGCTTGCTTATTTCTTGCTTTCTTTACAAGAGAGAAATGACTTTCCTACATGGCTGAGGGGAGAAGCAAAGAAAGTCTGAAAGCAGCAGGTATTTTCTTCCATGTGCTTTCCAAAGCTGACTGCAAGAGAAGTCCATGTCTGTCCCTCTAATCTTGTGAGAGCGAGAGCATGGTCTTGGCTGGCTTTCGGCAACAGTTTGAAGGATAACGGAGGTGGTAAGGGAAATGCACTACCATCTTTCATGTTTTCCCTTCAGACACAAAAGGATGCACAGTGGGATAAACACCTGTTGTAAGTTGTTCATGGCATTTGGGATTGTTGATCCCTATTTTGTGCTAATTGTAGCTTAGAACCAAACTGTGGTTTGGGCTTCATGTCAATCAGGCAAGCCATGGTTTGGAATGGCTAATCTGCTCTCACTTACCTGTATGCTTAGAATTTCCATCTCCAGGTGAGAATTTTCATGGGAAACTCAACGGACTTCTGTTAGACAAGTGAAATTGCTTTTTAGGAGGTTTATGCCCATCCCTATAATTCAGACAGTGCACCAAATCATAGCTTAATTTTTTTAAGCAGGGTTTGCTCTGATACATGAATGGAGCCTTAGTGAGCTGTGGCTTCTTGTTTTCAGTTAGACCAAGAGCAGCCCCAAGTCAGAACAGGGTACATGTGTTAATATTCCCATTATCGTCTGCATCTGAACATTGTGTTCCCACCAAGGGTAGTGAGGAGGAACTTCTGACCTACTGACTTAGGAAATGGCTGCCATTATCTGGATGGAACTGGAGTATTATGCTTTGGATTTGACCCACAGACAGATAACCAAGTGTACAGAATGTTCTCTATTATTTAACGCACCTTCATAATCATACTAATGTGTTCTACCGATTGACTTTTGACAACATTATTCCACTCCCCCAGATGGTGAGGCCTCTTTGTTCCCAATGAGCACCTGGGGATATGAACCTCCTGCAAACCAGGCCCCTGCCAGAAGTACCTCATTGCAAGAGGTTCAGGACAGAAAAAGTGATTCTGTTGGCGCAGTTCATAGGTGTAGTGAGGCAGAAACAAACTGTTTCAAGGTGGTTGAGCAGCGCCCATACAGTCTCCATCCCATCTCAAAATCAAGTGGTGTGACGACTGTTAAAATGTGAAAGGTGGGGAAGAGAAGGCGAATCCACTATGTCTGTGGAATAAAGATGCCATCATAAGATAAAGGCATTCAGCTCTAAGCTCAGTTTATTTTTAAGAGATCAGCACTTTCCCAAAGTCTTAATTAAGGAAATCCATCATGCAGATTTTATTTTCAGTTTGAGACCAATTCATCAGTTCTCAGCACAGAAATAATTACCCCTTTGGTCCTCAGTGTACTCTTGCTCAAAGACCTACTTCCTGAGAACTTGCTACCTCATTGAAATTCACTGCAATAGGTAAGAAACAAAATGTGTAAAGTGAAATGTTACTAGACAGCCAGTTGATGATGAACGCAGTGTGCTGAATTTGGACCAGGGAGAGCTGGGATTGAGGCACTGCTTGGCATTGAAGCTTCATAATAAGGTAACATTTTATCAACCAGCAGACAGGATAGTAGAGATAGATTGTAGACAGGATTGTAGAGATTGAAGAGCTTTTGATATTCAAAAGCTGGCATGCTCCCAAGAGTAAGAGACAGTTCCCCCCCCCACCTGATGCGGACACTAACAATAGACCACCAAATGGAGATACTGCACAGACAGAGGAAAAAACAAAGGCCTATACAAATTCTGCCCCCACTGAACCTTGGGCAACATCAAGGCAACATTGAAGATCAAACAATCATACCATCCAGGGTTTGTTACCATACATATCTCCCAACACGATCTATGGAATCAACTGTCAATTGTGCCCTTCTACCCTTTATGTAGGCCTAACAGGTTCCATACATGGATCTAACATCTAGTTGGACATTAGAAATGGAGACATTTGGAAGCACTGGTGTCTAAGGACTTTCTTTAGCAGGATTTAAAGTTTCCTTTCCCAAGTGAAAAATATTTCCAAGGGAGACAATAATGTGAAGATACTGAACTGACAAATTGGACACTGTGGAATATGAATTCAGCAGTGGCCAGCTCAAAAAAAGTAACTGTACCTCTTTGGGTTTTTGTAGACACTCTTATTCTTGTCCTGCCTCTTCATCACTAGTAGCCCCTAAATGGGGATGGATCACACCCACACGGACTACACCCACATCCTGCATTAATAGGATTGGGAAACATTTGTACTTGGCATAATAAAAAAAAACCTACAGTGTTATGTAGGCATTGCTTGAACTTTTAGCCTCCTTTCTTTCTACCTCTTCTGCTATTAGGAAATGCATGAAGAGTGGGTAGATATACATCTGAAGCTTATGCTACAGGAAAAGTTTAACCCATTTTTGCCCAGCCCACAGGTATACATATTTAGTCCTGTTGTGTATATGCAACGTTGGGCAGAAGTTTAATGTGTCTGGAATCTTATGTCACAAATCTGTTAGTCTTTAAGACTAAGGGTGCAATCCTATCCTGTGCTAGAACAGGCAAGCCAAGAGTCTTGCACTGTATCCAGCGCAGGATAGGGGCCCGAATCAGCTCGGCCAGAGGCAAGGGAAAACTCTTTTCCCCTTACCCCTGGGTAAGGCACCCTGACCCCAATGGGTCTCCTTGGACTTGCACCATCTACAGAGGTGACTTGCTGACTCTTGAGGAGGTGCAAATGTGCCTTATGTCACGTTTACAGCTCTCCTGGACCAGCACAAGGGACTTGCACAGGCCCATGTGTAGCTCAGGATTGCACTGCACAACAAGATGTTCTTTCAATTTTTGGCTAGTTAATAACAGCTCACAGTCTTTGTATCCCTCTCAGGCCTGATTCACATATGCATGTATGTCGCTTACAGTCCAATCCTAACAGAAATTCCCACCACCCATGCAGCTGTGCTAATGGAGTGTGTACCGTATCCTATAGGGAAGCAGTTCAGATGCCTTATTGAGGAACTTTCATTCCCTTATGCTGGGGCAAGCCTCTGCTGCCCCAATGGGTCTCCTCAGATCTGCACCAGCTATTTTGCTGGTGCATGTTCAAGGAGAGTACGGGAAAGAGAAGAGAGAAACACCAGTGTTAGGATCCTGGTGCACACAGGTGCTGCTGGGAACCACTCCTGTTCCTTCTTCTGCCCACCTCCTACCAGCTCACCTTTGCTGCCTGAGGTAGCCAGCTGTGGAAGTGGGTCTCCAGCACCACTGCTGGTTGCGGTGGTGACCCCAAAATGACCACCTGAAGTGCAGTGTATACTGCCATAAGTATTTATGACAGTGGAACTGTGTTCTGCTGTTGTAGAAGGCAGAGCAGCCCTAGTTAGGACTGGGCTATTAATTTCTGCACACGTGATAAAAATACACCTGATGACCGGCAGTTGAAATTAACCAACAGAATCATTTCATCTCTTGAAATTAAGCACTGTGTTTGCAGTGCTATGAGGTGATGGGACTGTTCTGTCAGGGTTGGTTTGATCTCTGAGAGTTCAATCACAATACGGCAACAACTCAATCTTGATGCTCCACTTACCAAAGGATGAATGTGCTGTGTTGTGTGAATTGGTTGGAGGGAAATAACATTGCAAACCTGTCAGTGCAATATGCAATCAAAGTGGACTTAATTCCACCAGTTGGGAGATTTGGACCAACTGCCATGCAGTTTTTACACTTTTCATTGAAGTACATAACCAACCAAGGTAATGTATGTTAAATGACACAGTGCCCCGGGACATACAAGCTTAGCAATTGCAACTTCAGTAAAATAAACTGCAGCCTTGTTTACTCAAGCAAATTGTTTCCTTTATTAAGTAGATTCAAGAAATGATAATAGTGCAAACACTCAGTATAAAAGTTGCAGTAAGAAATTTACATTCACAAGTTTAACATTTCAGTCCATTCACTTTTTTCCAACATAAAAATAGGACAAATATTCAATTGCTCTTCTCAATTCAACAATCCTGAAAAAGACTGGAAGATACTCTACAATATTCTATGTACATAAAAATAGACCCGTATTATTTATGCAAATTTCTCATTCCAAGTTACCCAGTGTGTTCAGTTATTGTATGACTGAAGAGAATATACATTTTCTGTGGTAATCCTTTTCTCTCAAACCCAAATTAGATGCAACATGCAGTTGTACAGTATAATTTTTTTTTTTGCCCCATGGGTAGAAAAGCAGCTGAGGTGGGTATATGATTTTGAGCAGAAAACCTGTCAGGAGAAAGGGTTAGGAAACTAGTTACCTCAGTTCTTCCTCAAGTTTACCCTTTCCCAAGGCTGTTTTTTTCCTTTTGAGTTGAGAAAGATGCACATGACTGTCATATCTAGTTTATCTCTAAAGCCAGAAGAAAACATTGGTTTTAGTCACTAGAATATTTGCAACATAATGGACCAGATTCACAGCCTGTATGGAATCAATGACAAATCACATACTTTGAATTTTTGTGTAGGATTTAAATGAGCTAGATTAAAATCACTGACATGGATTTTGTTGGGGTTTCAAGCTAAATAATAGTGTGTGTCAAACTCTGAGCCACAAAACCAAGTAACATGAGAGTGCATGTATAGTCCTGCTGATGCACCTAATTTTAAGTAAGCCCTAATTCCTAGAGCCACTTTATATGTTCAGCAGAATTAAGCAGAACAATTTTTCCCGGCCTCTATTGCTTTAGGCTACAGTCAGGAGTACTGTGTGTTTGATGCCCTTCCTTTTAGAACCCCTACACATATAATACTAGACTTCCAAAGAGAAAGAGTCAAGCAAGTCTTCTCCTTTTTGTAGGAAGGTTCCCCCCACACATATAGGGAAATGTTCAAACATTCCTCCAAACATACCAGAGAAGCAAGCTTTCTTTAGGCATCTGTAGAGGACCATACCTCTGTATGCGAATTACATCATCTGACTGCAGCAAGAGAGTCCTTTGGAAATGCCTGTTGTATCAGATAGCTGAAAGCTGAGAGGAAACTGAAAGGGATTTTTTCCTTGTTTGTTGCTAAACAAACAAAAAACTGACCCACAACAATGAACACAGTAAGGCAATCTTTACTTATTTTTAAAGGTTACGTGTTGAGAATTCCATAATTAATTTGTATGCATAATCTCTAGGTTACAATTTAGTGCAGATTGTTTTTACACGCAAGGCTTAAAATCACCCTTGAGTCTCATTCACACAATTGTAAACGTCCAATTCTTCTAAAGCAGAATAGAATAAGCTGGATAATTTATTCGTAATGTATATGAGTTCTTAGTTTGCTATTCACATGACTATGCAGACTGAAGCAAGAGCCCCTATTTAAGCCTCATGTGTAAAAATATCCGTAGTGAGCTGAAGCAGGCTGCAATATATAGCTCTGACAAGAAATAGGTTGAATTTATTTGGGGAGAATTTATCAGTTAAATACTGGTTTGCATGTTCCCAGAAAGCATATTCTTTTAAATAATTTTTTATGGACATATCTTTTTAGAGTATCTCCTAATGAGCCTAATTCACAGAGCTTGAATATTCCATCTTTAAATTAAGAAGGTGTCTGGTATGCATGTAATTAACTCTGTTTGCATGCACTAATTTGAAATCACTTCTGGACTGCAGGTGGCAGACCAGCATCTACAATTCAGATGCTTTTTAGGGAATTGACTTCCTCACTGCGGGTTTAACATTAAAAAGCAAACAGTTGAAGAATAATTGTGCTTTGAAAAAAATAGATTAAAAAATCATTTGCCTCCTATAAAACTACATTGAACTAGAATATGAAGCCATGAGGCTTGAAAAGAAAGGGTAAAGGAGTCTTAAAGTATAGTAATCTAAACACAATTGCTGGGATTCAGAGGATCCCACCTCTTTCTCCTGCAGTAGCCATCCAAACAAACCCTTCTTGGGGTTGATTGTTTCTGGGAAGTCAGGAGGGAATTCCATGCTGGAATTTTCCCCAGAGACAATTCCTGAGCTTCTCTTATCCCCCTATTGCGTATCCCCCCAGCTGATACACAATAGACCTCTCTCTTCTGTTAACACATACCCTCCACCTGTGTTCTAACTCTTCTGCCTCAGCCCAGGACTCTCAGGCATAGGTGGGCTTCTATTGCTCATTCCCAAAGTGCCTGAACAAATATAAGGGAAAGGTGTCAACTGGATTCACAGTTGAAGTTCTAGTTGGAATAGAAGTGATTACAAGACTTGGTGGAATTATGAAAATGTTGTCATGATAGACTTTGCTGCTATTCTTGCTTCATTTGCTCAGACCACAATTTCTAATTCTTTCAGCAATGATTACTGCATTGGATTGGGATCTCTGAAACAAACCTTGCGTCCTCCAACTGTTGACAGGAAATACAGACATTTTTGCTCATGCTTCCCATTTTAGAAGGAAAAGCATCTTCTGTCTCTTTCCTAGTGGTTTATTCATTCATGTCTGCTTCTCCTTCATCGCCTTTCCTTTGCTCCAGACTATTTTCTCCAGGGCAAACTTGTATCATCAAACACCGTCAAAGCAGGATGCAATTGCTTTTGAACCTTCCAAATGACCCATTAACCTACAAGTGTCAATTAGTTCACATCACGTGCTCAGGGGCAAAAGTCCTACAAGTTGGCGTAAACTGAGTGAAAACGTTTCTGAACTGTTTTCATAAACTCTGCGAAAACATTTCAGCTGGAAGATGCATTCCAAAGTACACTTGCCCTGTGTGTGCCTCATGACATTTAAACATGGAAATGAGAGCATTTACAGTCCAATCCTGTGCATCTTTACTGGAACTAAGTCCTGCAGTGTTCAACGGAATTTACACCTAGGTAAAAGATTGTGCATAAGATTGTGGCTGCAGGCCATCTATCTTTCCCTGCTCAGCTGCTACTTTCTTAAAAGGGGGGGGGAGCAATGTGGGAAGGGAAGTAAAAAAAGACTGGTTCTCAGGAAGTCTTAACAGGGATGAGTGTGAAAAGACTATCAGTCATGAAAGCAAAATGCATGAAAAGACCATGAGAATGGATATATTCACTATTGTCAGAATGCAGTTAGTGTCATTTGAGAAGGAAAATAAGTGAGACTTTTAGTGTAGGGGTGTTGCAATATGTTTCTAATGGTTGCACTGAAGGAATAGTTGCAACGAACCAATAAGTTCTGGCAGCTTCTAGCATAAAAGTTGATGTAAGTATTTACTCTGTGAACTGGGTTTTTTTTTGGGTCTATTATATATAATATACAATCGAATTTTGCAAATCCAGCTGCACACATTATGTTCACTGAGTGCGCAGGCTACCCCACATGAACTCTTTTCTGTGGATACTGGTCACATTATATCACTCCGATAGTGCTCTTCCATACTAGAATGGTTGAGACATTACAATACTACCGTTTTAATAAATTGGGTGTGCTTTGTGCTTTCCTCTTGCTTTTTACAATGAAAAACACATGTATAAAGTGTGTCAAAAAGTTTGGAAGTTAGGGGGTCTAATAATAATCCTAAATTGCATGATTAACATTCATATGATACTTTTGAATGTTTAAAGCGCTTCACATATATTTTCTTAACAAAAAACAAAAAAAAACTTGCAAGAAATTAATTACCTTTTCTAGGCTTCAAAAACCACAACCAATTAGTCAGGAAATCACAGTCTATCTCCGTGACATTGGTGTAAATGGAATCAGAATGCACCCAAGGTCTGTAGACAGGAACAATTAATGGGAGTGTAGCTACTAGTTTCACTGGAAACACAGCCTGGGACTAAAATGTCTGCTTGGAAGCAAGTCCGGTAAGATTTAAGCCCCAATCCTATACTTACCTGGTACTGGTGCTGAGCCCTAGTGCTGGCATTGGGTGCCATAAATGTGCCGCAAAGCATGTTTAGGGCACCTCAAGAATAGGGAGCGCTGGCACTGGGCTGGCTCTAGTCAGGTGCTGGCTCCAGTGCCGGCAAGTAGAGGATGCACCATTGCCAGGGTTAAGTAAAACCGCTGGGCGGTGGCGTGGCCTCTAGGGGGGCAGGGAGGGCAGAATGAGGGTGGGGTGGGGAGAGAAATCAGGGTGGAACCAGCGGAGCCCTGCTAAAAAGCCTGACACAGAGCTCCTGCACTCTGTGCTGGCAAAAGAGCTAGCGCCGACTGGAGGAGACCCACTGCAGCCCCTGTGCCTTACTCTGGGGAAGGGGCTGAAAGTTCCCTTTCCCTGAGGAGAACTCCTGGTGGCTTCCTGGCACCTGCTGGATACAGCGGTAGCCACTTTGGCGCCACTGCTCCAGTGGGTACCGGGAAGCACAGGATTGGGCGTTACTTCCGAGCAAGCATAACAAAGTTTGCAACCATGAAGTTTTTTTAGAACATCTCACAGAACAAAGGAACAAAAAGGCAGCTTAGTCTATGTTTAAAAATCCCACAGGTCAACTCAGCATTTATTTATTTTTTGTACCACAGTTCATTTTTGGGAACTATATGAATGAAAGAAATAAGGCAATTGAATAAACATTATATTCAACAATATATAACATGAAAACCATCTCTTCATATAGTGTATCTCTCAGATACAATAACTGGTAGCAGTTATTACTGCACAAAAATACCATCTGGGTAACTTTTGCGAGACCAAATTCACCCCCCACTCCCACCCGTTTCCTTCAGTGCAGTTCTGCCTGCTTACAGTCTGATGAAATGGACACCTTGATCACTTTGTCTTGAGATCTCTCCTGCAGTATATGTAAATGCTTTGGAGGGTCAATGATATCAGCTTTCCCGGGTGGGGAGGGCCCACAGCTCAGTGGCAGAGCACATGCTTTGCATGCAGAATTTCCCAGGTGTGATTCCTGGCACCTTCAGTTAAATTTCACTAACCAGGAAAGGCCTCTGCCTAAGACCACTGCCAGTCAGAGGAGACAGTAGTACTGGGCCAAATGGACAAATGGCCTGATAAGGCAGCTCCAAGTGTTCATCTAGTCATTTCTATAGGGGTTCAAATAGCAGGACTCCTGCCAGAGGCCTTGGGGAGTTGCCACCAGTCAGCATACTTGGACTATACGGTCTGACTCATTGTAAGGCAGTTTCATATGATCATGTCTGCAGGGACAATTTTGTGCTGTGGCGTTTTGGGAGTTATAGAGTTATCCCCTTCCCCCCCAAAATCAAACATTTACTTATACTGTTAAGTCAAACAAGGTATCAAACAGTACCTACAGCACAATCCTATACACGTTTACTTGGAAGTAAGTTGCATTGTATTCAATGGGGCTTACTCCCAGGTTAGGTGTGTATAGCACTGTACCCCTAGTTTATTGGTAGACTGGATTTTACACCACTATTTACTTCCACTCATTTATTTATATATATATATATATCTCCATATATATATTACAGTATGTGGAGTTTAATTTATTGCTTCTAATGATCAAAGGTACTGTTATAAAGGTAGCATAGATGTTGAGAGCACATTTCATACATCATATTATGTAGACCTAGCAACACTGAGGTTGGCAGAACATGGTAGTTGGTTAAAGTTTTTTTTGTGGCGTTGCTTTGTAATCTTGCTTTTTGCTTTGCAGTATTTGCACATGCAGCTAGTAGTGCCTTCAAGACTCTGTGTCAAAAGTGATATGTCAAAACATAGAGAAAGAAACTTACTCTTTCGGGTTTGTTTTTTACTGAAGTCAGGCATGAGTGGCATGCAGTAGATTGCAGAAGAGAAGCAAAAGGACATCCATTTCCAAAAGGCTTATAATCTTCATGCACATGTAAAACCTCTGTTTACAAAAAATCATTAGCATCTGTTAAAAGTGTGCCTTTTTGCAGTTTTTTTTACAAGTGTACATGCAATAAACCTGTCATAGCTAAAAGTATTTACAAAATTTCATACATCCTTTAAAGTGAATAATAAATAAATAATAGTAATAATACATGAAAGGCCAATGTTTAATACTGTACAAGAATAAAAATAAATAAGGCATTATAATACAGTTTTATCATAAATTAAAAAAAGTTGCTTGTCGCTGCAATATAAAAGTCTCACTTGAAAGAACATTATGGCTAAATCGTCCTCCGGTTAGGACTGGAGATGTCAAAAAATTGGACTACTAATGCTGGGGCTAGTATCTTAAGGCCAATTCAGATGATGCTCAGAGTGTGTAGAAACTGCCAGGTGTGGTGGGAAAGCAGAATCCCTCCTGCCCTGCCCCCATGGAGCAGGCTTGTCCTTCTCCCCAGTTTGTCAGACATCCATATACTGGATGCATGAAATCCAGGGCCCTTGCACTGAAATGCACAGTTGTTAACACACCCAGGTCAGGCCTGGGAAGAAGATGGGACTGGCATCCTCCTGAGCTTTTACCCCCGACACGGGGCTTCTTCGACTTGTGCCAGCGATTTTGCTGGCACAGATCCAAGTAGCCCCATTGAGCAGGCTGGGGACTGACACTGGGTAAGGCAATAAGTGTTTTCTTATCCCAAGGAGACCTCTAGCCTGTTCCCAACCAGTGGGCTGTGAGACCCTGTTGCACCACTGCTGGATAGGATTTGGGTGCAAATGAATCTTGGTCTTATGCAGCAGAGCAGTTCTTATATACTTCGTTTTTACTGAGATGCGATTCATTGATCAAAGCAAAACAAAACCAGGTAGATACCAAATACATTTGCAGGCCTTGCTTTGACCAATGATCTCTTACGTCTTTGAAGTCTCACACTCAAAATAGTCTTGAATTAACTAGTCCTCGAACTAGAATGAACTAGGAAAAAGGTATTCAACCTTTCTTGCGTCATGACCCCAGTAAATACATAAAGTATGAGACTGGTCACTTACACCAGATAATGCCCCAGCCTCCCCAATGAGGCTGTGCTGCATCCAGTGCTGGTTGGGAGAGGGATGGAGGTCTACTTGGGGGTAAGACGACATTTGTCCCCTTACACTGGATACACCAGAGGTTTCTCAGATCTGTGCCAGTGATACTGCTGGCACAAAACTGGGAAGTCCCATGTAACACTGGCAGGCTTGGGAAGGGGGTTAGGCTATGGCAAAGGCCGCTGATCCCACCCCCTCCTGGGCTTGTTCCATACCCCATCCTGCCCTCCCCTGCCCATTACACCCTCTCCCTACCTTTTCCTACCTGGAATGCCTTTCTGCAACCCTCTCCCAGCCCCTGTGCTGCTCAGGGTTTTACTCACCTCTGCCAGTGGCCAGGGGCTCTGATTCAGTGCCTGCAGGCTGGCACAGACCTTCCCACTGGTTCTGCTGCTTTATGGCATGTTTGCGATACTCTAGGCTGGTGCAGTGGCCTTTGCATGGGTGGAGTCAGTGCTTAGGATTAAGCTGTGAGTTTCTTATTATGGAATTACTTGTTTTGAACCAGTAACTTTTTGTGACTAGTGGTTCAGTTCTGATTTGGGTTCAAGTTAGCAGAGATTTTAGGTACAAGTTCATTTCAGGGCCACTGAAAATAAACTTCTCTGCCAACAATTTATTGGTGTTAAGTTTGCATTCACTTTGACTATCTGATGCACACATAATCCTCAATAGTTGGATGCTGCCTGGGCCTAGAGGTAGGGCAAGCGGGCATGAGTGATCCCACATGTGCATCCCACACACTTAGAGCCCTTTTGAATTGGCCATTGTGCTATACAGAAGCAAGCAATTGAATGAATGACAAGTGATTTTGATAGGTTTTTTACTCCCTTTCTTGAGGCCAGTTCACAAACTCATCTGGCTATGCCTCTTCTCTGTGTGGTAGTCCACTGGGTGTGTATTAGCCCCCACCTCCCACATATAAAATAGTTTGGCATTATGCAAGTATATGGACTGGATTTTATATAGTTTGCATTTATCAATATTTTGTATATTGTTTATACACCTGTTATGGTTTAAATTTTATGGTGGATCCCATTTGGTCGTGTTAGTCTTTGCCGTTTATGGCACATGTTCAGGCTGATTTGATGTGTATATGCCAATTGTTTATGGTTAAGTAGTCATAGCCAAACAACAGCAAATATTTAATATAAATAACATGGCACACCTTTCTCATACATTACTTTCAGACTTGCTATGAGGTAGGTGTGATGCCTACTCTTCCAGAGGATTTGCAGACTGGCCCGAAAACTACTAACGTGGCACAGGGCTTAAACAGATTTTGTGCTGCTGCCTAATTTTCTCTTCTCCTCATTCCTGCTATAAATGCAGAAGTGAGCTGAAATATCATTTTGTCACAACTCAAATGCAATGAAGATTTATACCAATACGACATACACAGTGGATGTTGGCACTCAGTTGATTCGAGCCTGAACCTATTCTTTGCCCAGCACTGAAATTATTGTGAGAATGCTTTTCTGGTGCAAATCCTGAAAAGTTTGCAACTAATAATTCAACTCAATGTCTGTTCATAATTTCCAATATCACGATACAAAATGATTAAGAGACAAAAATTATTATAGGAACATTTGGCAATTTGTTCCCCAAAAGACCTGTGATATCTTATCTGTTCCAATGAAGAAGTGAAATACTTAATTATTACTATGACCTTTTAAAGAGAAAGTTGTGCAAACTAATGTGAAATATTGTGCTTGCTACTGACGGAGCCCCCAAATAGCATCTTGCCAAATGACAAGGTGCCTACAAGATCAGTGTTTTAAGACCACCACTTACACAAAACTCCATATTAAACTAAGGTGGTTATCTCTCCCATGATGCATCTGTGTTACCTCCCGTAAATTAGATGGGAATTGCGAACACGGATGGTAGGAGAGAATGTGGTCCCCTGTGAGGCTATAACAAGACTAGTGCTTGAACTGGAAAAAGAAAACCACATAAAGTCATTTTTTAAATTAGGAATGAGCCAAAACTGGGGGAGCTATTTTTGTAAAAGTTTTGCACCCTCCCCAATATGCATTCCATTGTGGTGATGGGAGGGCATAAGCAGTAGAAAAAAGAGAGTGATGATACGAGTGATGACACCAAACCATCAATCAGATTTACTTATGTGATGATGACACTGAAGCCATCACTTCGAATGGAGGAGGGAATATCTCAGGCCCCCCTAAACTCCCCTACTTTTTTTTTTAACTAAAAGCTTTGCTTCCTAAAATTTAGCATGTTGCTAGTTTAAATTCTGTCAGAAATATGCCACTGGCTGAATGGAGTCAAGTCTTTATCTAACAAGAGACATTCGTATCAATACTTGGGTAACAACTGGCAAGCTTTAGAGTTCATTGAAATAAATGAAAATCTTGACTTAAAGCAAGTCATAGTCAAGACTGATATTATTATAAGCTACCCTTATGGCCTGTTTGGGCCAGCACTGGTACCATTTAACTTTTCAAATTTCTATAGTGGTGATCATCACCCAGTAACACAGAGAATAATGACCTAAAACTTAGTACAGGTATACACTGCTTAATGACGGGGATACGTTCTCCTAAGCCCGTTGTTAAGCGATTCTGTCATTATGTAAACCTTGTGTTGTGTTGGTGGTGTCATTAGAAAGCCCCAAAAGCCTCTTCTGGGCTACGCCGGGTCACCATGCACATCAGACTGGCCCACAGAAGTGTCCTGAAGTTACTCCTGGTTTTTGGAAGCAAACCAGAAGTAGTTTTCTGAAAACTGGAGGTAGCTTCTGGAGGCTTCTGTGGGCCATTCTGAGGCATGTGGCGGCCTGATGCAACCCAGAGGAGGTCACCTAACTATACCAACAATACACAAAACCACAAGGCAAAGAATTTTAACTACTTAGTAGTAAACAAATGACAGACTGTCATGTACACGGTCCATCATTGGTTGGAATGCTGTGAAGTGATGCATACCTGTACAATCCACTAGGATGTTCTGTAGAAGCCCCACTAAAATGATTGGGAGCTGAGCAAGAGCATAGTAGGATTATGTCCCTAGCTGACAACATGCACGTTTGTTTGCTGACACTAATTACTGGACCAAACTTTCTGTTCCTTTCTATGATCTTTATGCAGAACTTTAGCAGGTTTAGCAGATTGTTACTTTCATCTTTTCTGTCCCTATTCCTGCAAAGGAGCAGTAATTGCCAAATGTCAGTTAATACTGACATTTCTATCTAGAATCCTTTCAGCACATTCATTTCCTTCACAAAGTTGCCTGCTTTTTTCTTATATAGACAGTTAGTGAGATATGCAAAACTACAACACTGGACATTTCTTCATTATTAAGTAAAGAAGTTTATGACCAGAAACGGAGATGTCTCTGTGTGAGGCTGGTGCTGTCTGCGATTAAGAGAAAACAGAGATTAACAAAACACTTGAACTTTCCCTTTGTGCTACTGTGGAAGTTTTAAATTGCTTTTAAAAAGGACCACTCAGGTGGTCTACTCATATGAGGACCAAGTTACATGTTTGGTAGTCATGACATCTCTGTTGCAAAAAGGGGGTACTGATCTGCAAGGAGGAAGAAGCAGACAGTGGGATTAGCATGACCTCTTTTCCCATTCATCAGTTTTTCTCCCAATATGGTTGACATGCATATAGGAACTCCAGCTGGGCAGAAGGGGTTGCAGAGAAAAGGTATTATGCAGGGGACAGGTTAAGTATATATACTGCTACCATTTTTCCCAAGCAAGCCACACCCCAGCCTTTTTGAAGTAAAATATATTGGTGGCCAGGATTCCAAGATGCCAAGGCTCCTGTTGACAAAAGTGCTATCTGCCATAGTGATCTCACAGAAGCACAGACACCAAAGAGGACAGCCCACTGAAATGCATTCTATACAAGGCCACCTGAAATGAACATGAGCTGCAAAAAGAAAGGCTGCACTCTTACACAACTCCCATGTATATCAACAGAAACCTTCCAGGTGAGACTGCACAAGGCCCTGAAACAGCATTCGCAGCATCAGAAAGTGGATAAAGCAACAAGCACATACTCTTAGACACACAGAAACCCAACCCAGCGAGCACACACACACCACCATAGCTCTTGCTATTTTAAAGGTATGACTGCTATTTTCAACAAATAGGCCAAATCTGGAATATTGTTATTCAAAAAATAATATTTTCATTTGAGATACTGGAATCACCATATAGTATCATGTATAGTACCTTATAAATCCACCTTATCAAAACATGAGGTTAAAACTCTATTTTTTTTTCTTCAATAAATGTGGCTCTACTGATTATTTTGCCAGTGAGAACTTTAAATGGAAGGTAAGAGCAAACCTTGTTTAGAAATTAAATTCATCAGGCGTGTGTGTGTGTGTGTGCAAATGTCCTATTTATTACCCAGCTGCTTGTCATAAAAGTAGAAGCAATCAGCCATTTGACCTGTTGAAAAGGCATAACTCTTTATACCTTAGAAGTCCTTTTTGGCATGTGCATGCGCATACCTCTGGCATTCACCCAGAGGAAAATTTGTTTCACTTCAGAGAAGTTATTTTTAGGCCCCACTCTCACAGACTACGGGCACAATCCTAACCCTTTATTGTCAGTGTTTTCCAGCACTGACATAAGGGTGATGCAGCTCTGAGGTAAGGGAACAAACATTCCCTTACTTTGAGGAGGCCTCTGTGAGTGACACCTAACTGCAGGATGCAGCACACGTCCCATTGGCACCGCTATGCCAGTGCTGGAAAGCACTGACATAAGGGGTTAGGACTGCGCTGTATGTCTAGTGGGAGAGGAAGCATGTTCCCAAGCTGCTGCTCAATGCATCTGAATATCGGAACCACAGTCAACAGTATAAGCCCCCCTCCTGACCAGGCAACAATCAGATGAGCACAACCTACATGTTCAGACCGAGCCATGTGGTTCTAGTATCCATACTGCATATTGTAAAGATGTCAGATGCAATATAGCTACCATTACATGTGAATGGTTCTGATTTACCACATTAGATTTCAACCTGTCTTCAGTGAATTACCTGTAGTCTGATCTCTAACTCATTACCCTACAATTGAAGCCCATTTGAAGTTATAAAAATGAAATTCTTTTTAAAAGCTACATTTGTTTACTTCAGAACTTGCTACCTCCTATGTAAAAGCACGTGCTAACAGTGTCTTGTTTCTTTTTCAAATGCAGTGGAAAAGCACAATTCTTGCTATAGCCCTCAGAATTGTTCCGTTTATACCCCCATCATGTTTTAGATGCAGCCAACCTTGATATGATAAGAGCATTTTCTCACTTGCCACTGCAGGGTGTAAATAAATAAATATTCTATACATATAAACCTATGTCATTTCTTTATAGGGAACACAGTAATGTTCTTCTATGTGTGTGTGTCGCCACTGTGGATGTCAGAAATTGGAGATTGCCAACATTTATTTATTTGAATTTTTACCTCACTTTTCAGAAGACTCCAAGCAGCTATGAAAACCTTGTTTTTATGGTTTTTTCAATGGATGTTGGCAATCAATGCAACAATTGTCAAAATGTGCTGGCTCTCTGACCCACACATGGACAAGCACATACACATACTCATATTCAATCTCACTTGTATGACTTTTCCCTTTATCCCATTTTCCCTTTAAAATTGCCAGTAAAATATTCCTTTTCTTCAGAAAATCAGTAATAGATTTTTCCTAACAGAATTGCTAGCCCTTATTTGATCCATTCCACGAGTTCACATAAGCGATTCCCAAGTTCTCTTTGGTTGGACTGTAGACATCCTTGGTTGATACCACATCCTGTAGCTTTTAAGCTTCTTGGTTAAAATTCAGGTGACCTCTGGTCTCCATATTCACTGCAAATGGCACAACCAACATTTCCATTGCTCTCATGTCTCCTTTACGGCTGGCACAGAAGGAAGATAATGGAGTGTCAGATTAGTGTGAGTTAATGGTGCTTGAAGTGTTCCAGCCCCTGTGTTTGTTGAAAGGCTGGGGGATGAGGACATAGATGGACAACTAGTGCCCAGTTTGGTTTGAATATTTGCTCTCCCATAAGGGTACATTTTTCTCTCTAAGTTTAAAGATCGTGTTTGTGAATTATTTCCATTGGCCTTTCCTTCAAGAAAATAGGTCAACATTTCACCTTTGCCTTTGACACTGACTTTACCCCGACATACGAACTCATAACTGCACCTCTTCAATATTCTCTGGACTTCTTCTGTAACCTGTGAGTAAAACAAAACCAGAATTACAATACATAATTTAGATCCTGCGGCAAAGTCAATTCCCAACAATTCATCTCATTATGGATGAGGTAGACCTACACTGATGAAAGGCAGACTTGATTCTTAACATCCTAAGTAATCAGATCAATAGAATCAGGTTAGTTCCCACCACAGTGGTGTCCCTTAATACAGTCCTTTATTTTCTTCGTTTACTGTCATATATAAGTGAATGGCTGCCACTCACTCCTGTGGGGAAAAGGTGCTGTATTTGGGAACACTGTTTCAGTGAAGGCTAAAGCTGCCCTCTCCCCAGGACCAGCTGATTATCACAGTTCCAATAAGGATATCGAGTCACTTGGAATGCTAGAAGATGTCTAGCATCTTTCTCAAGAATGACAAGGTGGATCTTCAAAGCCACAGACTGCTTTTTCACAGAACTCGCCACAGTTATGAAGTATTCTGGAAAAACTCACCTGAATTTTACCTTGCACTCCAGTACTATCCATTCTGCTAGCAACATTTACAGTATTGCCCCAGATGTCATACTGTGGTCTTCTGGCACCAATAACACCTGCAACTACAGGGCCCACGTTAATACCTGAAATAGAAACAGTGCCCAAGAATTTATTAAGTTTCTGCTCTAATACGTAGTCTTAACAAGAATATCACAGATGCTAAATAGCGTGAGAAATTACAGGTTTAGAGCATATTGGTTGGCAACCTTCAGTCTCGAAAGACTATGGTATAAGCCTACAGCACCTGGTATTCCCAGGCGGTCTCCCATCTAAGTACTAACCAGGCCTGACCCTGCTTAGCTTCCGAGATCAGACGAGATCAGGCATGTGCAGGGTAACAGTTGCTTATGTTTTCAAAAAAAAAGTCACTGAGTTATTTAGGTTTCTTTCTCACTCTAACTCTCTCATGT
This sequence comes from Tiliqua scincoides, assembly GCF_035046505.1. Lineage (NCBI taxonomy): Eukaryota > Metazoa > Chordata > Lepidosauria > Squamata > Scincidae > Tiliqua > Tiliqua scincoides. The sequence goes on along the minus strand of NC_089825.1, from coordinate 65,025,046 downwards.
CAGGCTCCCAGGTATCTGTCCCTTATTTAAATCTTTTCCAACTTTTTGGGGTTAGTTAGGGTGAGGGGGATAGTGACTCTCCTAAGGTTACCTAGGAAGGTTCTTTACTGAAAACAGGGATTTGAATATACACCTTCCAAATCCAAACCCAGCACAGGTCCAGTTCTCTGAACCATTTCTATATATCAAATAATTCCAAGATGAACTGTATTCAATAGTCCAATGAACTGAGCGATACTCATTTCTAATCAAGTGGTCAGTTTGCCATTTGATAAGTTTCTCTCCCCTGCAATTTTAATAAAGAAACAGTTCCAATAGAGCCAGCCTGTTGATAAGCCACAGTGAAGCAGCTATCAGCCACTCTGTAATTTCATATGACCTCCTTACCACTATACCACCTTCTCTTCTCATCCTGCTCTCTCTACCCTGCTTTCGGAGTGGGGAATAGAGTGGAGAACAGAACAGGAGATGTGGAGGAGTAGACTGCTGGGCTACAGTGGATGCACCAACCCACCCTGCTGTTACTGAATTAATGCTTATTTTTCTTGCCCTCTGTCTTTTCAGAAGGGAGAGCAGCTGGAGCAGCAGCTGGTGTAGTGTCAGAAGCAAAAGTAAGGGGAGAGGTTGGGTGAAGGAAAGGAAGCTGGGGGGTTATGGGGGAGGGGAAAGAAAACCATAGGGGATCATTATTGGAAATGTGACTTACCGACCCGGAGAACAAAGTCATTGTAAGACTGATAGTTGATTTCATCAAGAACATCAAACATTTCTATTGCAAAATCAGCCAGTGTACTGAGATGGGAAAAAATTGATTTCTTTGCCTAGATTAAAAAAAAAAGGAATTTAAAAAGAAATATGCACTCATTTATCTTTATTTTCTTTCAACTAAAATCAAAATGGCATCAAAACACACCAAATGAAAGTTAAACACAACTGTATGTGTATAGTTCAACACTAAAAACTAATATCAAAATTTTTTTTGAATTACCAAGAAGGCCTAAGTAAAAACAAACCAACAATGATTGCCTCTTACTATGGATCTTGAACAGCATGAAAGATATGATCCATCCACCTATTATACCAGCTAGGGCAAAGTATTAGGCATCAGAAGCAACACTTTATCTGCTTCTTTTACTGGATGCAATTTTGTGTTCTTTGTGCATTGTTAATACAGGTGTGTCCCTGTATTTGCAGGGGTTCCGTTCCTGAAACTACGGATATGGGCAAATGCCTCCGCACATCCTCTGAAGCCGACGGGAGCTCTTCTCCCCTCACCTCTGGAGGGTCCTCTGAGCCCAACCATGAAAAAAGTCACTTCCGGTTTCTCAGTGAAACAGGAAGTGATGTTTTTACTGCCTTATAAGGCACTGGGAGGTCTGGGAAAACCCTCAGGGTGTGTGTGTGGGGAATGGACCGCATCTGCGGATAAGTGAATCTGCGGATACGGGCGCCCATCCTGTAAACTTGATTTTTAAAATTAACTAATTTGGTGGATTATGATCCAAGGGGATTCTGCATAATAATCTTATTCTTAATCTTATGAGGTGCATAATCTTATTGCACCTCACCTTATTGCTTTTGGTCCTTTCATACTTCACAAGTATGTGCTAACCCTCCAAGCAAACTGGGTGGGCAGAGACTGGAAGTTGGCATGTTGCATTTCAGTTAGAACCCCTACTGTATAATTAAGAGATCTACTGCTCTGGTAATTCATAGGTAATGGCAGCTATTGACTTAGTCAGATATTTAAGGGTGGGCTTGGTCTCTGAAAAAATTAGGTGCATCAAACAATCATTTAATATGGCTTATCTAGTGACCTCCAGGAGCTCCAAATTAAGGGAGTAGGGACTCTCTGAAAGATCCCAGGGAGGTCATAACAGGGCCATCCACAGCAATTAGTCATACTAAGTAAATGAGGCTGTAAATCACTGATTATCTGTTACTGAGAAGCAACAACAAAGAAGGCTCTGCCCTTCATGCCTTGCTTGTGGGCCATCTGGATGGCCTCTGTGAGAAACAGGATGCTGGACTAGATAGATCTTTGGTGAGCTCCAGCAGGGTTCTTAATGCCACTCTCACCACAAATTATTTCTTCTGTAACAGGATTGCAACAAATTCCTTTCCTTTATAGGCTTAATTTCCATTCCTTATTAAGAAACTAATAGCAGTTGCTCTGGTAAGGATGTTCCTAATATTTTGATTATTGTAAAAATATAATGTCCCTAGTAGCAGTATAATTGCTATCAGAACTCTATGAAGGTAGAATGCTCAAATTATAGGAACGTAGACCAGTAGTTCTCCAAATGTGGATTCAAGACCCTCCAGTGGGCTGTGACCCAATTTTTGGTGGTTTGCCAAACTGATGGCAGATTAGGCTATGTGCATCAAGGATTAAACAAGTTGCTATTTGGGAGGAGGGGGGGAAAGCAGTAGTACCAAATCACCGTTATAGCCACACACCTTGGAATTTATTAATAAGGCAGCTGCCTCTGGGGCCTCTAAAAAGTTTGAGAACCACTGTCCTAGACTATTCTTTATCTGCTCTGACAACTCGATTTCAAGGACTGGACACCTCATTAATGCCACAACTTGGGTCAGTGCTAAGAGAGAAACCCACTCCAAAATCTGCACACGGTCTCTGAAATGGTAGTGACTACTGGTGACAGGCTGAACAGATAGGCATTTTACTACCCAAGTAAGACAGAGTTGGACAAGTTACAGAAGCATTTGTGTGAAGTAGTGTGCGGATGAAGGAGAGGATGTTTGAAAGACCATAAAATTGGGCTACTGTACAGAAGCTCTGACAACTTGTAACTCACCAAGCTAATGTGGCCCACTAGGGGTTTCATAAGTTTGTTGGCTTTAATATCCTCCCTGGGACTGCCAAAACCGAGGAGCTATGGTACCTGAGTTATGCGTTGATGGGTCACAAATTCTGTAGAGCACGTGCAGAATGTGTTGGAAATTTGAACATCTCTCTTAAGTCACTGAGGTTTGGCACACAAAATCAGTGAAAAGCTGTGTGGCTTAGCAACAACATTTCAAACAGGTGTCTCCTAAAACATCTAAAGGCGAACTGTCAATACTGACTGACAGCCCCCTCTGCCAGCAAATATAAAACACGCTTGACAAAACATATTTAGCTTTTGAAACTTTATTTGGCCTAAGTTACCCAATAACAAGTTGTTTTCGGAATTGTAGTTCAAAGACCATTTATCCCTGACATAGGAGAACAACCTGCCCCCTCCCCCAATATGTTTGCATGGGAAAACACTGGTGCAAACGCTATGGGATTAATTCAGCAGTGAAATTAGTCAACGGTTCTAAAACCAAAGAAACATCTTCAAAATTTCTGTCTCCTTACAGGAGGAACCATTGTATTAAATAGATGGAATCGTGATTGATCAAGGAATTAAATTCTTATGTTCCTAACATATAAAAATATGTTGATGAATAAAATGAATAAAATTCATTAACACTGAATGAATGCGATCAATGTGGAATTTTTATTCAGGTTGTATGTGCAGGAGGTTCTAAGCATCGTTTGTGAAAATGTTTGGAAAAGCCACCCCAAATAGAAGCCATCCTACCTTGGTACCTGTAGTTGGTACAAGTCCCACTGCTGCCATATATGTGCTGCCAATCGTCTTGATTTTTTCAATGTCTTTATAATATTCTTTGTCCATAAGCTTTGTTTAAAACATAAAACTGTTAAATGTTACATAATATTTTAGACAAGAAAGAATAATTATGTGTGTGCTTTTCTCTTTTCTAATGGCAGTTGTTTTGCCCTTCTACATCTATAACGAATTTCCTGAGGACTTCAGTGAGCTTGGTTCCCCCTCATGAGTTTCATAATACTGGTTCTCCTCTTGCTATGATCTGCCAAAGTCAACTGCATCACAGCAGGCCGAAATGGGAAGAGTTTATTATTGCACAATTATTCTCACCAAAGATTCACTTCACTTGTTTGGCACAAGAAAGTCAAAAGGATGAGGCAACGGCGACAACTAAAATGAGAATTGTCTGCTCTCTGATCTTGTATAAAGCTTGATTAGTTCACTATCAGAGTGGTACTTGGTTGCATCCTATGCTGCTCTGTGAACATATTGATACTAAGAGGTGGCAGAATTTTGAGAGGCAGGCAGAGAAAAGACTAAGGTTTGAATATAAAGCTGCAGGCAGCATGAAGTCCCGTCTGGAATTCAACATGGTGGGAGAACACACTGCAGCCTGTTACTTGGCCGATGAATGAATTACTGCATAGGTTTGGGGAGAGGGGGCACAGAGCAGTTACCAGTTGAGGAATTGTGTATCTGTCAAGTCGGAAACTGGAGTTATATAAGTAATCCTTGCAGATGTCTGACACTCTAACCTGTTATGGCCTAATGCTACATTTTAATCTTCACAGGTTGCGGAAAGTTTTACTGACAATGCCAACTCAGTTGGCGTAAAAGACAAACTGTAATGTCAGAGTATTCTTCTTTTATTTTAAATAGGAAATATAATTTAAAATTAACTCAAATCTTAAGATGAAAGACTGCTGCATTAGCAATATTATATTGGATTATGTCAGTATTAGGACAGGTTTAGATGATGTGGCAGACTTAATGACAGAAGGCTTAGCACTTACCTCATCGAAGTCTGCAATGATTTCATTTAACAAGCGTAAACATTCTACTCCCATGTTATTGCCATCCAGTTCAATGTAAAAATCGTTGAAATTTGGGATGGAAGCAAACATCACTCCCACTTGTGAATACGACTGATAATACAGGTCCTGAAATTTTTAGATTATGATTTGTGTTAAGCGAATAAAAACAAACAAAAAATTCCCTAAAACTGTCAAGAAATGTCAGCATTTAACTTGCTATAGTGTTGGGAAGGTGATGAAAGTGGCAGTAGCTAGGGGTGCCTCTGTTGAAACACCTACTGCGACCTTACTTGAATTGTTCAGACCTGATCACAATGGCCTCTGCATTGGTGACATCAAGTCTTGATTACTGTAATGGGGCTGCCTCTGTTTGGAAACTGCAATTAGCCCAAAATGTGGCAGCCCTTATGGTGATGGGGGGTGAGGCACTTTGACTCTGTTGGACCCCTTGTCTGTCTACACTGGCTGCCAGTTTCTTTCTGAACTCAATTCAAAGCGCTGGATTTGACCTTTATAGCCCTTTATGACTTGTGGCCAAGATATCTCAAGGACTACCATCTTCTGGATGAGACAGCCACCCTCAAGGTCATCTGGGAGGGCCACCCTGCAAATGCTGGCAGTCTCTGAAGTTTGACTGGAGACAATGTTAACTCTGATGTTTTATACTGATTGTATGTATTGCTGTATTGTATCACTATAAAATTTGATTTGATTGGTTATTAGCCATCTTGGTTCCTTATTTTTAGGAGAAAGGTGGGATGTTAAAATTTTTAAATAAATTCAATAATTTATATACCGCCTTTCTGGTCATCGGATTACCCCTCTGACTTTATTCAAGGCGGTTCACATAGGCAGGCTATCTCTAAACCCCCGAGGGGATTTTTACAATAACAGAAAGGTTCTATCTTTCAAGAACCGCACAACATTTCAGATGAATCTTTCACGGTTTGGTATCACTTCTGTCCCCCAGTTGCCTCCCACGCTGGTTGACAAGCAGCTCCTTCATCTCTCACCTGAAGGGCAGCCAAGACGTTTGTTTGCTCACACCAAAGAGCAGGTGGAATAAGTCAGCTCAGCTTGTCAGTGACCTGCACAATTCAGTTACCTTCAGTTACCTGCACAATGAAAGCTGTGCAGGTAACTGAAGATTTGATCTACCAGGGCTGATGTTTCTCATATTCCACCAGCCATGGGCTGCACAGATAGGTCTCATAAACCAGCAAAGCCTCACTGTACTTTGAACACTTCCTTCATTTAGAAAGTAAAAATACAAACAACCACTTTGCATAGGCATTGCATTAGTTTCTAGCTCTGAAATAATCGCAGATAGTTTAAAGAACATTAGGAAAGGGAAAACCATTTGTTTTCTTTTAAATATTTGGGTAAATATTTGGTATGGGGTTGGTTGCGTATATCTCAAATACACCCCAAAATAAATTTTACCTTCTGTTCATTGCTTGAATTACTATGAAATATTATATCATCACTGTGTTAGATTCAGGAAAAAAAGGAAGAAGACAAACATGCGTGCCGGCCTTGTGATCATGACCCTCACAAAACCACTATTTTGTCATTATTGTTCAGCACCCCTGTATCCTGCTGTTTACTGTTTACTTATTTTATTGGCTGTGTATCTTCCTTACCATGTTCCTTGGATTAGACATAAGAAAATGCTGTGCAACATGTGCTGGTAAAAGATTGAAGAGAATTCTCTTGTTATCCAGCTTCACTCTCTCCATATCATCTCTCTCTTCTTCTGCCTATGAAAAGAAAAAGATTATGTCGTAAACAATTAAAGCTGTAATCCTATACATACTTGGGAGTACGGTAAGTCCTATGGAATTCAAAGAGACTTACTACTGAGTAGATTGCAGGGTAAGTCTTTTAAATGGAACATTTTATCAGATTTCCAAATTGCTTTCTCTTGCTCTGTGCCAGCGATTTTTCAACCACTGTGCCACAGCACGTTGATGTGCCACAAATGATCTGCAAGTTTGCTGCAGGAATTTGGGGGAGGGTTCTTTATTAGTAGGGCCATTGGGGGATGTAAGCATCCCACTGGCAGTGCGGTGTGCTTTGTCAATTGTCAAAAACCAGATGGTATACCTTGACAATTTTAGAACCTTGTCAGTGTGCCATGAGATGAAAAAGTTTGAAAATCGCTGCTCTATGCTTTAGAAGGATTGCACTAAAACAATTAAAATTACCTGGAACTCCAGTAAAAGATCATATGGTACAACTTTGACATCTGTATTTAAGCAGAAGCAATTGATCAGCCTATCTCAAGCTATTAAAGAAAACTTGACAAAGCTCCATTTGAGAGGAAATGACTTCAGCTTCTGCTTTGTTGGCGATGCAATGAGTTAATTTCACTAAAGGTACCAAGAATTTGTGCTATCCAGATGCCAGTCCATGACAATTCATGTCACAAAAGCCTGCCTTTCATTTTTATAGCTTTAAGAGTAAAGTCGGATAATTAACTGGAAGCCCAATCCTATGCATGTCTACTCAGAAGTAAGTTCCATTAGTGTCAGTGGGGCTTACTCCCAGGAAAGTGTGGATAGGATTGGGCTGTAAGCCAGTTCTCTCAAATCTGTCAGTGCTTTGACCTCTTATAGTGTCTTTTTGTGTTGTGTTGTGTTGTGGGTAAGGTAGATGTTATTATTCCATTCGGCAGATGAGCACAATAAGCTCAAGTGTTGATGATTCAAGTGTGGAAAGAACACTCTATCTTTTATCAGAGAACTTCCTCACTGGCAAGAAAGAAGCCATGGAACTAGAGGGGCAGAGGACTAGGAAAGGATGGTGGAAGCGATCCTCTTTACCGGCAGGCACCATAAGAGACCCCTCTACTCCACGTTCTGCTTTGACCCTGAACTTTCAATTTCATTACTGCCTCTCTTCTCTTCCAGAACCTAGGTACTAAACAAACGAGTTTTCTCTGTGCCCCAACCTCCAACTGCATCCTTTTCAGCTCCTACCTTTTTGACTCTGACTATTGGGGAAAAAATTTTTTTTTGCTTTTACAAAATGCTCTCTAAAGTCTGCTGCTATTTTAAAACTACAAAGGCATCTTGCTTGCATAGTTGTCAGAGTGCAACTATGAAATAAAAACATTTTTAGAGGATAGGAAAGAAATGCGGATCAAGGCTGATATCTTAAAGATTTATTTTGGCCTCATCATTTTCTTCTGAAATGAAGCTTCCTGCTGCAACTTAGACAGGGGCTCTTGGGCAGCATAACAAGACAAACCTGACAGAAACAGGCATAGATAAATTCAACTGCTATTTGAATTCTAGCCAAAGGCCTCTGCTTTCAATTTCACAGGGGAATTTCTTGACACTTTTATTGTTTATACTTTGCTTTTATCTTTCCCACTTCACTTCCAGAGACCACCCAACATCATCTGAAACACTATAATAATAATAATAATAATAATAATAATAATAATAATAATAATAATACAGGTATTTATATACCACCTTTCTTGGTCGTCAGATTTCTCCTCAGACTTTATTCAAGGTGGTTTACATAGGCAGGCTATTTAAATCCCCATAGGGATTTTTACAATTGAAAGAAGGTTCTATCTTTCAAGAATCACTACATCCAGGTGTTTCATTCCGATCTGGTTTCACATTCTGGCCTCCATCCTCCCATGCTCAGAGCAGATGGAATAGCTCGGCTTCAGCTTGTCAGCTGCTTCAAGGTCGCACAGTGCCGGTGGCCTCGAACTGGCGACCTGTGGATGGTATCTTCAGGCAAAGGGAGGCTCTACCCTCTAGACCAGACCTCCTGCCTCCTACTCTGTCAGGTAAACTCAGAGTAGGGGAACTTGCTAACAAAGAATCCAAGAACAAAATTGCTGGCGCCAGGTTGCTTGGGGCTATGGAGGAAGCCCAGCTTTGGGGTCTACCACCACCCCTACCCACCTTATGACGGTATATTGGACACAGTCACTGGAACTGAAGCTTCAGGGGTCAACTGGTCACTTAGATGGACAAGGGTCCTCTGATGGCCCCCCCCCGGTATATGTGGTATATTCTACTTGCAGTGGGGGGAAGGTCATGGAAAAACCTTGGCCCAGTCCTGTGTTCTTCCTGCTCCCCTCCCCCCAACCACATGTACAGCCTACAGTGATTTTCAGCCTTTTTCATCTTGTGGCACATGGATAAAGCACATGTGTAATGGAAGATCAGAAGATCATCAGGTGGATGATGTGGTGTTGACAGTGATCCCATGTTTTGACAGCTGTTTGACAGCTCTGGGAAGGGCAGGGCTGGCTCCACAGCTGTAATCAATCAAGGCCAATGGAGACTCTGATGGACACCTGAGCTTCATTTGACCTTGATGAGACTTTGAATGGACTGAAGAGATGGCTCAGCTGAGCCTAACTTGGACTTCTCACAGCTGAGCTGGATTTGGATTTAACAAGGGGCTGCAGGATAAAAGGCAGCTTCAGAAGGAGCAAAGGGCTGGTCAAGCAGGACGCTGACCCAGCCGGAAGCCGGATGCTGACCAAGAGGGCTACCTGACCCAGACCTACAGGAAGAGAGGACTGCCAGGACCCTGCTGGAGGAGACACACTGCTGGAGAGGAGGAACTCTACTGCAGAAGACTGGACTGTGTTTTGGAGACGGATTGGACTTGGAGGCTTCAGACGTTACCCCCGGAGTTAAGTGGAGTTTTGGGGAGGGAAAGCCTCTGGACAAGGGGACTTGCAGGGAGTGGCTGTGTTTGTAGCAATAAATTCTTGTTATTTGCTATAGATAAGGAGTTCTGTGTTCATTCCATTGCACACCGCAGCTGTGCTTCTTGGAAAAGGAGGGTGTTAATTAGCCAAAAAGCGGGCATTAAAAGGGAGTTGGGATATTTGGACGGGACAAATTGCCGTGGTCGGCAGGAGTCGAGAATTTGGCAGAACAACATGGTCAAGACATACCATCATTTTTTTTTTTAATTGACAAGGCTGCTGCTGCTACTGGGGCTCCAAATGGCCCTAATAACAACTGCCTCTTTGCCAAACTCCCATGGCACACTTGTGGACCATTCACAGTACACCAATGTGCCATGGCACACTGGTTGGAAATCGCTGGTCTACATGCTGGGCTGCTGTGTGAAACTGAATAATCCTATTTGTGCCTGGAGTAACCGTTTTGAGGATCATGTGGTCTGAAATATGTTTTGCACATATTGCTCCTTCTGTGAGCTTCCTCAGGGGCCTGAACTTAATTAAAACCTAGAGTGATTTGAAAAGGAATTACAAAGATACTGAAGATGGAAAAGGTGAAAACTAAGGTCTGCTGCATTTGAATTCTATCCTTCTCAAATCTGTCAATACACAGACACACTCAGGAGCTTGATCTAGGCAAAGATTAGTGCAAAGCCTCTTGGACAATTGCGACAGAAAATTCATACTCATAATAACATTCAGTAGCATTAACTGTGGGGGGGGGGAGAAGTCATCATGACTTTTGTCACCTAAGTGCATCTGTAGGACCAAAGCAACAAAGGACACAGAAAGACTAACACCCCAATCCTGGGCTGCCCGGGGTGCGTGGCTGTAGCGGCACCTAGAATGGCTGCCGCTGCATCCTGCATGCCTCAACCTGTCACGGGTGGCACCTCAGGAGAAGGGGACTTTTGTCCCCTTCTCCCGGGTAAGGGAAGAAGCCCCGCAATGGGTCTACTCACTTTACTGCTGACCAAAAGGTCGGCGGTAAGGTAAAGCCATTCATGTAGGGCGCCGCCTCCTACCTCCCCTCGGCACACCTCCCGCCCACCCTCCCGCCCACCCAGCACACCTCCGGCACACCTCCGGCACACCTCCCGCCCACCCAGCAGTGCCTGCTGGTGCTGGGCTAGCGCCGGGCTAGTGCAGGGCAGGCGCCCAGCCTCCAAGGCTCGGTGGTCTCCCGGATCGCCGAGCCGCAGCCTGATAAGTGGGGGCAGGGAGGGGGGTGGGGAGGAGGCATTGCAGGGAGGGCGGAGGCTGGCGGGGGGCAAAGAGGGCGGGGGGAGGCGTGACGGGGAAGCGAGGTGCTGGGAGGGAGGCGGGTCTGTGGAGCTCCACAAAAGTCCCCTTCTCCTGAGGTGCCGCCTGTGGTAGCCTGGGGCGCACAGGATCTGGCGGCAGTCATTCTCGGTGCTGCCGAGGCTCGGCATCCCTGGCAGCTCAGGATTGGGCTGCCCATCAGCTAAGGAATTACGTAATTTCATTTCAGCTTATTAATCATTTGATTAAATTTAAATTAGTTTCTATATTACCAAATCCTCAATATCAGTGTCTTTCTGAGGAAGGTGTGAGATAATATACCATTTAATTAATAGAAGCTTTCTGTCCTGATTAGAAGAAAAGGCCATCTGACTATTTCCTTTTTCACTCCCTAATATTAACGCTCCAAAATCATTCCAGCCTCAAAGAAATAGATCCACATACTCTTAATTTTCAGCCTCACCATTTAAAATTGACCCTACTTCTACCAATTATACTACATAGTTCAAAGATTTATACCGGTCCAGCCTACTTATACACGGATTTTTTATACATGGATTTGACTCTACTTGAATGGCCCCTGCAAATGAGAAGGAATGTGCTGATCCCTGGAGAAGGGGAAAAATGCATCCCTTTAAAATCAGTTTAAAAAACTGAACAGTCCTTTAACAATAGCCTCCTTAATGAGAGAGAGAGAGAGAGAATGAGAGAGAGAGAGAGAGAGAGAGAGAGAGAGAGAGAGAGGGAGGGAGAGGGAGAGGGAGAGGGAGGAGGGGCAGCTGGCTGACAATCCATCAGTCCTCCTCTTTCCAGCAGACCCCTCCCTTCCCCCTGAGCATGTGAAAGAAAGGTGATCACTTTGCATTGGTGAAGGGAGGGGCTAGCTTGGAGGATGACTGATTGATGGCTTGTCTTCTTAATGACTCTTATCTTACATCACAAAGGTCAGCAAGGCTGTTTTTAAATCACCAGAGCAAAGAAACTTTGTTTTTTAAATTGATTTGCTGTAGTGTGTTCCACATGAGTGCTTGGAGCGGAACCCATGCGAATAATGAGGCTCAACCTGTAGATCGTTCTTCACTGATTCTAGGTTTATAATATATTCAAACAAATAAAACATCAGCCACAAAAAATAACCTGTAAATAAGCAGAAGAAACTCAACTCACAAAGATAATTAAGAGCACTCAGAGCTGAATCCGATGGTTTTTCCCGTCGTAGCATGCAGCTTCATCAAAACAGTCTGTGCTGCATAATACAGTGGGGGGAGGGTCTCCTCAGACCCGTGCCAGCTCTTTAGCTGGTGCAGGTCCAAGCAGTCAAAGGAGACATGTTGGCTACTTCTGGAGCGGGATAGCATCTGGCACAAATCACCTATGCCAAGCGCCACCACCTCCCATGCTCCCCCATTCTGCTATGCTCTGCCCTCCCTACTGACTAACCTTTGTCAGTGGGCGGTCCTGTCCCTGACCTTGTGCCAGGGCTGCTCCTCTGCATGCTTCCGGAATGCCATTACAATGGCCATAAGGCATCTACTGCTACCAGAATGCTAGTTCTAGCAGTGGTAGAGCACTGGGCTGTCAAACATGAAAGCTTGCAGTCCTATAAACTTCTAGACCACAGCATACTGTGAGAGCATTTCAAATCAAATACTTAAAAAGCTCTGAAAGTTTAAATTTCATTCAGCACAACTATGTAGATGTGAAGCCCCTTCTAAACTTCAAGAAAACAAGCATTGTTTTCTTGGGCGGGTGATCTGTAAGTGCTTCACAATTATCAGAACAAGTTTATATCTAGTGAATGATGTGATGAAAAATAGGAATCTGGTCTCTGCAAAAATTACACCATATAACCTCAAGAGGGCACTAAAACAACACTGGAAAAACAAACCAGGCATAGTTGGACTGTAGTCCACAAACGTTTATGTCATGATCCAAAATACAAGTGATTAACACTTTCTAAAAAACTTGGGGTACAACCCAGCCAAATTTAAGCATTAGTTGCTGCTTATTTTAATGTAAGAGATGGAAGCATCTGCTTTACCCTCTGAAGAGAATGGCATAAACCAATTAATTTTTGATGTTCTGAACTGGTGCCTGAGATTGGTAATGGACTGAATGGGATGAACAAACTGAAGTGCAACCCAGACAAGATAGAGAAATGTAAAATGTAGCCCAGAAAACCGCTCATCAAAGCCCTATATGGCTTAGGATCGCAGTTTACTCACAGTTTGGGAACCACTGAGTTATACAATAAACATAAAAGAGGGACCATATTTTGGAAAGGGAGAAAAAGGGGTGCCTTACTTGCACAGCCCAGAGGTAGTCCAGACGTAGCTTCAAATCCACCTGCCTGGAATGAAGTGCCAAAGCACCGGAAAACAGCAAGATGGCTAATATGGGTTCAAAGCCACGGATATAAAAGGAGCCACCCCTTTAAGAACAAAACAAAAACGCAAATTATACACACTAGTGCTTTTCCAGTGTCATCCTTAAAACATGTATGCAGATAAATCTCACAATTCTAAACCTTAGTTCTCTGAGATTTAAGACTTGTATTGAAACCAACTAGCAAGGCTCAGTACCCTCCAGGGAGGGAGGAGCAAATCACACCCATTCTGTTTCTTTATTATTCCAGATGACTATTCCTCACTGTATTCTAATCCTCGCTCGCTAATTCTAATAAAACTAGAATTTCCAAAATTAATTCTGGAGTTGGATCATTTGCATTTTACTGCTGTTTTCCATTCCTCCAGTTCATACATATTTCCCTTCCCCCACCACGTGCACATGTATAATGTTACAATACTGCAAATAAAAAATAAGGCTGGGCTAAAATGCCCCCCAGATCAATTTTGCAATCCCATTGGCAGGTTGTGAAATGGGGGGGGGCAGCGCTATTTCTGCTATTTTAATGGGAGGACACAATATTTGGGATAACTCACAAGCTCCGATCAGCCGGTGGTTGCCGTTTTGTTTTCCCTAGACTGCCCACTGTAAGGTACAATCTGGCAAAACCAAAATGGTGTCTACTAACCATCTGGATCTGTGAGTAGCTGTGGTGAGTTTTGCTTCCCCTGATCTTTGTGTGCCCACCCCCTAAAATGCTAAATAACAGAAGCAAGATTCTTTTTCTGCAGTGTTTTATTGATGTGCACATGAGCTCTTGTGCATCAGTAAAACACCACCTCAGAGGCTTCACTAGGGTTTGTGTCACCTGGTGCAAGAGCTCATTGTGTTACTCCCATGATGGACCTCCTCCTGTACCAGACCACATGGAATAAGATACAATACCATACGTACAACCTAAATGCAGTGGCATCACTAGAGCTGGCGTAGCCCCTATTAACTTCATTTGTTTATTTAAACACATAACAATACATGTCACTGAACAAATCAGTAACCAGCCAAAAACCAGTGGCCAACTTGATGACACTCGCAAACTGAATAAGAGTTCTAGTATTAACTCTGAATCATGGAAATAAGAGTTGACTCATACTAACACCTTATTGGTTCCCTGCTGTGTCATATTAACAACTCACTGGCTCTCAGAACAATCAGTCTCATTGGTTAGTTTTGAGTTAAATAAATCCACTTTTTAAACCTCCCCCATCGAGTGCATCACCCAGTGCAGTTCGCACTCCCCTAGAGACGCCACTGCACCACTTCCAAAGAATATTTACATATAATCACACCAAGTGCAGTGCTTTGTAGTGTATTTTAGATTGTGAGCCCTTTTGGGGACAGGGAACCATTTAGTTATTTGATTTTTCTCTGTAAACCGCTTTGTGAACTTTTGGTTGAAAAGCGCCATATAAATACTGTTAATAACAATAACAATAACAATAATCAACAAATATCTGTGCTGAAACTGAACTGGTGGTTCCAGGGTTTCTGCAGGCACACTAATCAGCATTGAGACCAGTGAATGCCTGGACAGGGTATCACCTGGGAATTTCACAGACCCCAACCTAACTTCCAGTATGCCACAAACTGTGTATGTACAGTGCTCTGTACAAAGTTCTGAACTGAATTTTTTTTTAAAGAAAAAATGAATAATGGAGGACTTCAAATGTATCAATTCCAGTTCAGAAACAAAAGGTATTCAGAACTACAAAATCCAGGCAGAACTTCAGTTAAGAAACTGTGGACCTGGCATACAAACAGAAAAAGAAGCAGTCTACAGAGCCAGCAAAGAAAGTACTAGGTGGGCTTCTGGATTTGTGGAGGGGAGCACCCCCACTGCTTTCAACTATGTCTGCCTTTCCCTCAACTATCAACTTCTTCCCTCTGCTGGAAGAGGGACAAAAGGGTATGGCAAAAGAAAATGGGAAAGGTCTGCCTCTTCAACATTAGACAGTTTATGGCAGTGGTTGGAGATGGGCACACAATATCCTTATTATATTTCTTTAAAGAGTACCATCACCATAATAGCACTTTACAGACCTAATAGAAGGAATAGAGGGGTCCCTTCCCCAATTTAGACAATAAGTTGTGGAAGCAAGAGAGGAAAGGAGAGGCAAGAGAAACAAGGAATAAAGGTGAACGTTCATGATAAAGCAAGACACAAAATACTGAATCAACAGTTAAGCTCTCTGTAAACTATGGAGTTCACTTACCCCACTGCTTTTTGGTATCCGCTGAGTTCCAAAATGACTATGTACAAAATTGTAACAAAAAGCAGGAGGATCATTTTTGGCAAGGAAGATACACGTAAAAATATTGCCAGGGTCAGAGTCCCCACAACGCAGGAGAGAAACGCATAATGGGCTGCGTCACATGGAAGTTCACTCATTGTCTTATTTGTCCCACCAGGAGAAATGATAACTATGGAACTGCTGGAATTAGTACTCCAGACCCAAGGCATACACCCAACCTGGGAGAAAATGGGGAGTAGAGAGCTGAATATAAAAAATAAACCATGATTACTGTCAACATAGCTCTGTCAAGTTGAGTTCACAAGTGCAAATCCATCATTTATGGCTGCAGCATTAAGTTGTGAGCTGTATGTTGAATGAGCCATCAAACACTACAGGTAAAATGTATGCATAATCCCACATCGCCTGAAAGAACATACAGTATTGCCTCAAAGAACATACAATTGTGTGTGCAATGGGGGGGGGGATGAATGGGGGGGGATGAAACAGTGGCGGGGCAAACTCTTAAAGCCCCCTAACTCCACCATGGATTTGGTGTCCCATCCCCCAGGACTGCTATTTAAAAAATAAACAACTCACCTATTTTGTCATGTTACATGCTTAGAAATATGTCTGATTAGGCCCAGAACAGACTGTGTTCACACCCTCAGCTGCAAATTACCTAGTGTCAAGTAATCCAGAGTTCTGCAGCAAACTGATATCCATGCCTGGATGAATTGATTCACAATTCGTAAAGCTAGATTTGCAGTGCTATTACAAAAGCACGATTGTCAGAAGTAACAAACAAAGAAGGAGGATGTGGTACCAAGTACACAATGAAGCAAACTCATATTTCCAGGACAGAGCTGCTTTGGAAATCAGACTACTGCAAGGTTTTTTGATCCTTTCATCTTAACCACAATCAAAAGAATTATACGGGATGCAGTAAAATAAGAGGCAGCCTGAAAGGCAATTAAGCATTATATCTTGTAGGTAGTTACAGCCACTTAAGTGCCATGACACATTTAAAAAGTGCAAGTTGAGCATATTAGTGGAACTGGGGTAATGGAAACAAACCAAACAGGCAAAGAACAGAAATAACAGAAAGCCGTTCTAAATTGGTCCACTAATCCACCTAAAAATTAACTTTAAATAAAATCAATAGTAAGTGCAATGTAATCCTATTGGAATGAACACATATCAGATTAGAGGCAATTGGCATCTCATTGCATGTTTGGTATACAGGTGTCCCCCGGTATCTGCAGATCTGGTATCAATGGTTTCCTGCGCCCCCAAATCCCATTTGTTTTCTTTCATTACATTTGCGCGAAGTGAGAACATCTCTTGCTTAAACAAATGCTATAAGCAGGACGCTTACCACAGGCAAGCAGCCTGCAGCCTAGAAGGGAGACTGAGACAAACAGGAAGCAAGAAGTTAACATTCACACTTAATCTCCCTTCTAGGCTGCAGGCTGCTTGCCTTGTTATGAGCTTTCTGCTTACAGTGTTTGTTCAAGCAAGATACGTTCTCACTTTGCATGAATGTAATGAAGCTAAACAAAGGTAAGGGGGTATGGGAACTGTGGAGATAGTGTCCCCACCTTATCCATGGTTTCTGGTATCTGTGGGTTGGGGGCACAAATGTATCCACTGTGGATTCCGGGGGATGCTTGTACGTGCCCTTTGTGTGTATTCAATTGTATACAGGTGGTGCCTTGGCATCAGTGGGGGTTCCATTTCCAAAACCACTGTGGATGCTGAAACCGTGGATAAGCAAATCCGTGGGCCAGGGCACCTAACTCTCCCAATGCAGTTGGAGCTGTGCTCCAGTCATGTCCGAAGGGTGTTCTCCTTTTAAGGCAGTAGTTCCCAAACTTCTCTGAGGGTGTTGGGAATCCGGTAAGTGGTGGTGGGGCAGAAGCAGGGGCGTGTACCCTGATGGCACCACATCGATTGCAGCACTGCAGGGACCCAGGATCATTTATACATACCGGGGGTCAGGAAGCCTCCCATAGGATCCTGGAGGCTCTCAGGCCCCTCTCCGAGCCTCCTCGTTGCAGAAGTGAGCTCTGATCAGCAATAGGAGCTCACTTCTGCTTTGTGATCAGAGCTCCTGCATGGCTTCGCTGGGCCTCAGAATGCCTTATAAGGGCATAAAAATGTTACTGCAAGTTTTCCCCGGGAAACTAGAAGTTGCATTTTTGCCCGAAACAGGCATCCTCTGGGTCGGGGAGGCTGTGCACAGCCTCAGTCTAAAGTGCAGCTCCAGTCTCATTCAGAGAGTTCGGGGGGGCCCTAATCTGTGGATTTGGGGCCCAATCCTATTCAACTTTCCAGCACTGGTGCAGTCACAATGCAGCCCCGAGTTAAGGGAAGAAATGTTCCCTAACTTGAGGAGCCCTCTGTAACTGCCTCCCCACCACAAGATGCAGCACATGCCTCACTGGCATGGTTGCATTGGCACTGGAAAATTGGATAGGACTGGGCCCTTAAACATCCATGGATTTTGGTATTCATGGGGCTTCTGGGAATGGAACCCCCGCAGAAAATGAAGGCCGCTTATACATGCAAATACTTTCAATGACAGAAGTAAGCACTGGAGTATGCATAATGTGCCTACTCTCAATGAATTATGTAGCAATTGGTTTACAGCTGTATACTCACCACACAGCCTTGTGCCACTGAGTAAATTAAGATCACAATAAAAACACACAAAATGGTTCGAATTTGTATCGTCAGGCACCCTGGAAAACACTGAAAGAGAAAAACAATATATTCAATTACAATATAAACAATATAAACCAAGGTAGTGATGGAGAACATTTGAGTTTTGCTTTGATGATTGTGTTTAGTCTGCAGATGCCTTAAGTTGAGGCAGCATTTATTAAACTGTGGGTTGGGACCCACAAGGTGGGTCGCAAGCAAATTTCAGGTGGGTCGCATAGCAGCCACCATTGAAAATACAGAGCTGAAAATAAAGGGTACTTAAGAAAATACTGGGCAAGGTGGGCTCTTGGTGGGAGAGAGGCATGGTGCTTTGCCCTGAATAGGTGAGAAGATGGAATACTGGAAAGGGTAGAGGGCTGGTGCAGGTGGAGAATGGTCCAAGTCCGCGTTGAAATGTTTGAATTCCGAGTTATGGAAGATATCAGCATGAGCGCACTGTGTAATGGAACCTTTGGCTGATCGCACCTTAGGTTCAAAGCCTAAATGGATGATGTCACTTCTAGCCATGACCCAGGTTGTTGACATCACTTCCAGTGGGTCCCAACAGATTGTCGTTCTAAAAAGTGGGTCCTGGGGCGAAAAAGTTTGAGAACCACTGAATTAAGGTCTTTCTTCTGTGTCAAACAGCTTGAGTCCCAGAATTCATTTTGGATAAAATGTTTGCCATTCCCGTTACGCAAGAGAGTCACCTACACCAGGGGCCGTGAACTATTGCTGTGAGAATAGGACATGATTATAGTACCTCCCCCTGGATGGTGGGAGCATGCAAAAGGTCTTATCTAAGAAACCATGGTGTTAAATTCCTAACTTGTTTTACTGGTAGTTTCTTTGAGAAGTGCTTTGGCATATGTAGACAAGACACTGACTATTGTTAGAACTAAGTAAAATGTTTATAGTTTTATAGGGATTGATTGACAAGCATGATTTTCTTTGTGTGTCTCTTTGTTCTGTCATGGTATAATAAGATGTTTGGATCTTACATATGGGATCAGACCTCCTTGCTACTTGGCCCAGCACTGTTTGAATAAACTCAATATAATTTTCAGCCTTTGTGTAGTGTAAATAATTCCCCTACAGCAAGCACAACAACAGAGCCAGAGTGGTGTAGTGGTTTGGGAGGTGGACTCAGACCTGGAAGACCCAGGTTCAAATCCCCTCTCAGCCATGAAGCTTCCTGGGTGACCTTGGACCAGTCACTTTCTCTCAGCCTCACCTACCTCACAGGGTTGTTGTGAGGAAAAAAGGAGGGGAGCAGCCATGTACACCGCCTGGAGCTCTTTGGAGGAAGGGCGGTATAAAAATGTGATAAATAATGTGCTCAATCTTGTCTGATCTTGGAAGCTAAGCAACGTCAGGCCTGGTTAGTACTTGGATGGAAGACTGCCTGGGAATACTGGGTGCTGTAGGCTTATACCATAGTCTTTTGAGACTGAAGGTTGCCAACCAAATAAATAAATAACTTCCAAAGTAGCCTGTACAATCAGGGAATGGGCTGGTTAATTACATGACGGCTGTAATGGACAGAGTTATAGTTATTACCACACATTAATATATTAAGAGATTATGCTGTTTAAAAATAATGAGAATATCTCTGGGCTACAACAGGCTGCTTAATATTTCAGTAGACTCATGTTCATGATAAATTCACAGCACAATCCTATTCTGAGGGTACACTGGCATAGCTGCCGCTGTGCTGGCCTAGAGTATCTGGGCTGAAAAAAATGTTTGTAACTACTTGAGAGCCAGCCGTGCTGGCAGAAAGGCCTGTGCCAGCTTGCTGGCGCTGTAGCCAAATGAGCAGCCACTGGTAAAGATAAGGAAAGTGCTGAGCAGTGGAGGGGTGGGAGGAGGGCAGACTGGAGGAGGGGCGGGGCACTTCTGGGTGAGGGAGGGCAGAATGTGGGATCAGGCCTGGGAGAAGGCAGGATCAGGGGAGGAGGCCTCCGATGTATCCTATCCTCCCTTCTGGGCCTGAATACCCTACACAGGACTGCTCAGACTTGTGCCGGCAATTCAGCCAGCGCAGATCTGGGTAGCCCCCTTAGGCAGGCTTAATAATAGGGGGTATTTTCCCCTATCCCCTTACCCCAAAGAGACCTCCAGCCTGCTCCTTACCTGTGCTTGTTAACAGCATAGGCTGTGCTGTCTGGATGCACCAGTGCAGGTTAGGATTGGGCTGCCCTAAGCATCAGCAATTCATTCTGTTCATGAGAAAAAGTATCACTTTCATCCACTTGTAGAGGGAGAGTGGAAAAGACTTGGGGGCTTTGCCACACTGCATGCCCTACACAAGGGGCAGAGTTGAGATGGCACACAGCCAGGCTGTGAACACCAGTCAGCAGTTCGACTTTTCCATTGATCTGCTAGGTAGCTCCATCCAAGCTCCCTGTCAGTGACTATGTGGGCTTCATAGCCAGTACCAGGACTGCCAAAGACTCCGTTTCTGTGCCAGTGATGCAGAGACTTTCTTTCATGCCAGGGACAGGGTTCATACAGAGGGCAGATGGAACCTATGGGAGTTTGGGTGGATCTGGTTTCTGTTTTCAGGTGGTCTCTCAGCCCTAAGCACAGCAAGCAGCTTCCTGTCTGGCTTGCAAGCTTCCATCCCTACTCTTAGTTGGGTGGTAGGAACCAGGGTCAAAGCAGGTGGGTGCTTCTCACCCTTGCTTCACCCCCTTTCAAACGGGACTCTTCACTGCTCACTATTTGCTTCCTCCTTACTAGCCTCCTATGGGGTGCAGGGTAGTGTGGGCCAGGAAGGCTGGAGTAGGGCATTCAAGATACACCCTGAGATCAGCAAAGGCAGGGGGAGAACCCAGTACAACTTCTCAGCGGCTTGCTGGCTCAAGGGATCCAGCCTGGCTCTCCAAGACTTCCTCAAAGTCTTCCCAGCCCTGGGCTGGTTGCTACGGTCCTCTGCACCTTCTAGAGTTAATGGTGATGAGCAGGTGCTGCCTTCATGGAGTGCAGCTTGAAGTCAGGGTGGGACACTCAGCCTGGGTTTTGGGGCAATCTGTTGCTGTCCATTCCCCAGTAACTGCATTTCTAAGCTGAGGATGACAATTCCTTTCCTGCTACAGGTCTTTCCCTCATGTAATCCTGAAGATAACAGCTGGAGGTCGCCAGTTCGAGGCCACTGGCACCGTGAACAGCGAGACCTTGAAGCAGCTGACAAGCCTAGCCAAGTTATTCCACCTGCTCTTTGGCCGCTGTCAGCCTGTGTGGGAGGAAAATGGAGGCCAGAATGTGATACCAGATCATAAAAGATCCATCTGAAATGTTGTGGTTCTTGAAAGACAGAACCTTCTTCAATTGTAAAAATCCCTATTGGGATTTAGTATAGCCTGCCTATGTAAACCGCCTTGAATTAAAGTCTGACATCCAAGATAGGCGGTATATAAATACCTGTATTATTATTATTATTATTATTATTATTATTATTATTATTATTATTATTATTATTATTATTATTATTATTATTAATAATAATAATAATAATAATAATAATAATAATAATAATAATAATAATAATAATAATAATAATAAACTGGCCCTCTTATTATGGTCTTGCATATTCATTGGGAACTACACGGGCCACTGGAACCATGGGCCATCTATGTTGAACCATTTTTCAAAACCAGTTCATA
This sequence comes from Tiliqua scincoides, assembly GCF_035046505.1. Lineage (NCBI taxonomy): Eukaryota > Metazoa > Chordata > Lepidosauria > Squamata > Scincidae > Tiliqua > Tiliqua scincoides. The sequence goes on along the minus strand of NC_089825.1, from coordinate 65,003,392 downwards.
GTGTCTGAGCCAGCTACCAAATCACTTGTTAAAGTTGGTATCTCTAGTGTCAACAGAAACCAAATTGGAAAATTAAAAAAGAAACATACTGTAATGGTGAACTTTATATTTTAATAGTTCCGCTCCATGAACACTACAAAAGGAATTTATCATATAGCTATGCTAAACAAAGGTCAGATTCCAAAGAACTGCTCAACTAATTCCACTTCATGTACTCAATGAAGCTTTGGATTTCTGCTGCTCAAATAGCTCAGCGCCGCACAGCAACACATTTTTGAAACTGAAGGAACAATGAAAAGTAATTTTTGATATGACTTGTTACACGGAGGCCGGGGGGGGGGGGTGTTAAGCAAAAAAAAAATCCTACTGGGAATGATGAAGCCATACCTAAAGGAGCTCTTTAAATACCAGCAAGTGCAACAAACCATGAGCAAAGCAGAAAGCAGTTTGTCCATTTGTGGTTCCTACGTTGCAACTAGTGTTTCAGAGGAGAAAAGTCTCCAAACACTGAACAGTTCTTAGCAGCACAAGAGACTGAATACTCTCTTTTACTCCTCAAAGCTGAAGTGACACTGTTTACTCAAAAGGAAACTAGTCCTGTAACAGTTGCCCCTGAAATTTCCCACTGCTTAAGAAAGTTGGGAAAAGACAAACACTCCTTATAAAAGCAAATATGCTGTGTTCGGTGCCACATGTGAATAAAACGACACAGGTATCTGCCTTGCAGAAATGAAATCAAGACATATGCAACCACAGGTTGAGACTAATTATTCCCGTGGGTTCCATTCCAAGCACTCATGTGGATTAAAAAAAACTACACTATAGCAAATCAATTTAAAAAACAAAGTTTCTTTGCTCCAGTGATTGAAAAACAGCCCTGCTGACCTTTTGACTCTGATAAGAGTCATTAAGAAGACAATCCATCAACACTTCACTCAGCCCCTCTCTTCACCAATGCAAAATGATCACCTTTCTTTCACATGCTGGGGGAAGGGAGGGGTTCCAAGGAGAGAGAAGGATTGATGGACTGTTAGCCTGCTGCTCTCTCTCTCTCTCTCTCTCTCTCTCTCTCTCTCTCTCTCTCTCTCTCTCTCATAAGGAGGCTGTTGTTAAAGGACTGTTCAGTTTTTAAAACTGATTTTAAAGGGATGCATTTTTCCCCTTCTCCAGGGATCAGCACATTCTTTCTCATTTGCAGCACATTCTTTCTCATTTGCTTTCTCATTGCATTTCCTGTTAAGTCAAATCCGTGTATAAAAAAATCTGTGTATAAATAGGCTGGACCCTGTACTGTCCAAACAGTAATTTCTCTAATAGGAATACAGAAGGCAGAACACTTCAGGTGACTTACTTGTACTCGAGTGACATGTAGATACATGATACATGCCATTAGGAAGCATATGCAGAACACCAGGAGGACAAGGACTATGGTACTCCTAGAAGGAAAACACAAACACTAAGTCATAGAACATACACAAAAGGACAGGCTTCTACTAGATCACGGTGAATGGATTCTGGCTCAATATCAAGATTTTTTTTTTCCTTACTATACAATTCTAGCCCTCCTCCCAGACTCGCTGGGGGCCCCTCTGGGTCTGCACATACTCTCTGAGGTGAAGAGAGCTATAGTTATCCTAACTAGGTAGCAACAATGCTGCCATACATTCATGTGTCTGAAGGGATTTCTGGTGTGTGAACAAGGCTGATGGGTAGGGTTCTGTTGCAGAATTGTCACCTCAGCAGATTGAGGAAATTTGATGCTGTCACTGAACTCTGCTTATTTTCTTGTTATTTATGTCACTTTTTCTGAATGTACAGATTTACGTCTGTGATGCCCCTTCTCTTAAGCTATACAAATCTAGGTGGGTCTCTTTTTCATGAGGGTGTGTGTGTGTGTGTGTGTGTGTGTGTGTGTGTGTGTGTGTGTGTGTGTGTGTGTGAGAGAGAGAGAGAGAGAGAGAGAGAGAGAGAGAGAGAGAGAGAGAGAGTTTCCCTGACTTTTCAAGCAGTAAATATTTATGACTAATTTGCATAAGGTGCTATCTTGAGCGATTTTTTTTAGCTTTTTTAAATCCTAGAAATGAAGATCTTGAGACTTTTTTCATGAAATCATTACCAGAAAGTTAGCTGGTTTCATTTAATTTAAACATTTTCCCATTACAGATGAATAATCAATAAAGTGATTGCTTGTCTGACAAATAGTTGTTGTTTGTGTGGATCCTTAAACTTTTGCATAATACCCTCTCAGGCAGGGTCCAACTTAGGGCACAATACAAACCTGTGCTGGAACAGGCAAGCCAGGAGGCTTGCGCTGTATCCAGAGCAGGATTGTGGCCAGAAGCGGCTTAGCCAGAGGCAAGGGGAAACTCTTCTCCTTGCCCCTGGGTAAGGGCTGCCAGCCCCAGTGGGTCTCCTCAGACTTGCGCCACCTCTGGAGGTGGCACATGTCCAAGGAGAGCAGAGCAGCTTGAAGTTGCTCCTTTCTCCCCGGGGCTGGGGGCTGGGATCCGGCATAACTGCCCGCCCCCAGGGCCGCCCATCACTCTCCCTCCCCCTGCCCAGGAACGCCTTCCTCCCTCCTCCTCCCTGCCCCTCCCCCACGCCTACCTTTGCCACTTGTGTAGCACCCAGCTTTGTCACTTTATGGCACGTTTGTGATCCTCCCGGGCCGTCCAAGGGACTTGGGCCAGCCCAAGTCCAGGTTTGGATTGCGCCCTTAGTTGCACCGTGCCAACAAAGAAAAGATCCTTTTCTGGATTATAGATGCTTGTGTGAATGCATGGGCAGGTGTACCTAGGCCTCTACTGCTAACAGTATTCATACCTCATTAAGAACACACATTGCATTTAATTTAAAGCACCAAGAAAAGACTTACTGTGGGATTATTAAAAGGTAGACAAGGCCAAATAAGGCAACTAAAATCAGTGACAAGACTACAGCACTCGTGAAATATTCATCCTGAACCTGGTGATACTGTAAATGAGAGAAAAATAAGACGCATAAAGAAAGTTATTCAGCCATATGTGCTACACTTCCGACTAGCTCTACAGAAGGAAATAACTGTGCTTGAAAATATAGTATGTACAGAGGTCTGCCACTGGGCTCACTACTGACATGCCCATATTTTTTTTCGCAGGTGACTCTGAAGTCAACACAGCGTCACTCAGACCCTTCAGCTTTCTCCAGGCTTGAGTAAACCTCCAAGCCTGCACAACAGGGATGAGCTCCCCGCCTCGCTTCTCCAGTTTGCACTGGGCAGAAAATGGTGGTGGGGTACATAATTATGGTACATAATTCCATTTGTACTGGGCTTGAGAGGAACACTGAAAAACTGGGGAGGAGCAGAGTCTTTGCCAAGCACAAATTTTGGCTGGCTGCCTAGACCAGTCAAAATTTGTAGTCCTCTTGAGTATATGCATTTGCATTCCCAACACTACTTGTACCACAGATGAACATGGAAATATGGTTTAATTCATGTACAAATAAAGATCTTTAATGCTGTTTTACTTAGGAAGCAGTAGTGACTAATGGACTCCAAGCGGCAGAAAAATTACCCTTTCTAATCTTCTGACTCCACTAGTGCATAATTCCCAAACATCAGCCTTTCCGGCTGTGGTTACCCAGGCTGGGTATCCTTCTGGTAGCAAATATTTTGGAAAGCATTTTCAAAACTAGAATTACATTTTTTAGCTAGTCTGGAAGGAAAAAAAACACACACACACACATTCAAAGCACCTGAGGGAAGGAAGCTGAAGAGTGGCTTAGTGTTCATAAAGGCTTCGACTGAATGTTCCAGCAATAAATTGTCTTAGTTTCATCAGAATGCACATTTTAAATGCTGCATAGCAAAAGCAACATTGAACAAGCTTTGTGGGCTGTAACCAGATTGTTCAAGATGTTATACTCTGTACAAACTCTATCCAAACCAACCATTTCCCTCTCTCATGACATGTCATCATTGTCCCCCATAGGGAGATCTTTCTTCCAGGCTTCCCTCAGTGATTTACCCTACCCAAGAAGCTGCAATAAGTGCAATTACACTATGTCTTACCAAATTGACTTCTTGGAATCATGAAAATCTCATTTTTATTAATGTTCGTTTGAGTTCCTCAGGGATAAAATCATGAAAAACAGGCAGACATTTTCTGCTGAAAAAGAGAGGTTTTATCTCTAGCCAGGACTAGACTGCCAGGAGATGTGCTAACGACTACTGGCTCCAGCTCTGTTCCGAGATACAGATAGCAGCTGACACGGGCAACATCAAGGGGATGTATGATGGTATCAAGCAGGCCCTAGGTCCAACACAGAAGAAAATTGCCCCTCTGAAGTCTGCCACAGGCGAGGTCATCCAGGATCGGGCGCAGCAGATGGAACGCTGGGTGCAGCACTACTCTGAGCTATATTCCAGAGAAAATGTAGTCACCGAAGAAGCACTGAACAACATTGAGTGCCTGCCTGTGCTGGAAGAGCTTGACAGTGAACCAACCCTAGAAGAACTTCACGTGGCCCTGGACTCCCTTGCCTTTGGCAAGGCACCTGGAAAAGACAGCATCCCTGCTGAAGTCCTAAAATGCTGCAAAGAGATCATCGTCACTGAGCTGCATGAAATCCTCCGTCTCTGCTGGAGAGAAGGTGGAGTACCTCAAGACATGAGGGATGCAAACATCATCACGCTGTACAAGAACAAAGGTGACAGGGGTGACTGCAACAACTACCGCGGCATCTCTCTCCTTAGCGTTGTAGGAAAGCTGTTTGCCCGAGTTGTACTAAAGAGGCTCCAGGTACTTGCAGAGAGCGTCTATCCAGAATCGCAGTGTGGATTCCGAGCCAACAGGTCCACCACTGATATGGTATTCTCCCTTAGACAACTGCAGGAGAAATGCAGGGAACAACGACAGCCACTCTTTATAGCCTTCATAGATCTCACAAAGGCTTTCGACCTGGTCAGCAGAGACGGCCTCTTCAAGATTCTCCCCAAGATTGGATGTCCACCCAGGCTCCTCAGCATCATCAGATCCTTCCACAAGGACATGAAGGGCACTGTTGTCTTCGATGGCTCCACATCAGACCCTTTTGACATCCGAAGCGGAGTGAAGCAGGGCTGTGTTCTTGCACCAACCTTGTTTGGGATTTTCTTCGCTGTCCTGCTGAAGCAGGCCTTTGGAACTGCAACAGAAGGCATCTATCTCCGGACCAGATCAGACGGAAAGCTCTTCAACCTCTCCAGACTGAGAGCAAAATCCAAAGTCCAGCTGAAATGTCTGCGTGACTTCCTCTTTGCCGACGATGCAGCTGTCACTACCCACTCTGCCAAAGATCTCCAGCAGCTCATGGATCGTTTTAGCAAGGCCTGCCAAGATTTTGGACTGACAATCAGCCTGAAGAAAACACAGGTCATGGTTCAGGATGTGGACTCACCTCCCTGCATTACAATCTCTGAGCATGAACTGGAGGTTGTCCATGACTTTGTGTACCTTGGCTCAACGATCTCCGACACTCATTCTCTCGATGCCGAGCTAAACAGGCGCATCGGTAAAGCAGCTACCACGTTTTCCAGACTCACAAAGAGAGTCTGGTCCAACAAGAAGCTGACGGAACATACCAAGATCCAGGTCTACAGAGCTTGCGTCCTGAGTACACTTCTGTACTGCAGCGAGTCATGGACTCTTCGCCCACAACAGGAGAGGAAACTGAGCGCTTTCCACATGCGCTGCCTCCGACGCATCCTCGGCATCACCTGGCAGGACAAAGTTCCAAACAACACAGTCCTGGAACGTGCTGGAATCCCTAGCATGTATTCACTGCTGAAACAGAGACGCCTGCGTTGGCTTGGTCATGTCGTGAGAATGGATGATGGCCGGATCCCAAAGGATCTCCTCTATGGAGAACTCATGCAAGGAAAGCGCCCTACAGGTAGACCACAGCTGCGATACAAGGACATCTGCAAGAGGGATCTGAAGGCCTTAGGGATGGACCTCAACAAGTGGGAAACCCTGGCCTCTGAGCGGCCCGCTTGGAGGCAGGCTGTGCAGCATGGCCTTTCCCAGTTTGAAGAGACACTTTGCCAACAGTCTGAGGCTAAGAGGCAAAGAAGGAAGGCCCATAGCCAGGGAGACAGACCAGGGACAGACTGCACTTGCTCCCGGTGTGGAAGGGATTGTCACTCCCGGATTGGCCTTTTCAGCCACACTAGACGCTGTGCCAGAACCACCTTTCAGAGCGCGATACCATAGTCTTTCGAGACTGAAGGTTGCCAATACAATATCTCTAGCTGAAACTCATGAAGTCTGTTGGGGCCAATGCTGCTGTAGCAAAAGCTATTGTGTTATTACAGCTTATTTATAAAATACTTTTCTTTTCAAAAATACACACAGTGTTGTATAATGAACTAAAGATTCTACAAAACAACAATGAGAAGAAAAAAATACTTCAGGCTGCAGTAGCAGCCTTAATACAAAAACAAAACTAATGGACTAATTCTAGGGAAAGTTCTCTCAGAACAGCAAAGATAACAGCAAAAAGAGCATAGAGGAAGAGTTGGGTTCTCTGGCAGAGAGTTCCAAATAGTGAGTGCAACTACCAAGAAGGCCCTGCTCTATGTCCCAAAATTAACGACTGAAAAGGAGGAGCCCTAGGACAGAGCCTCCTATGCTGACAAGAGGATAGGGAAAAATATACAGGGAGGAATATACAGTATGTAGAAACTCTCTTCGCTGTGCCGGCCCTACAAGTGCTCACATATATGCGGGAAGGTGCTGCTACCATGCTGGCAGCATTAAAAAAAACATTGGGGTGGGGAGAAATAAAGAAGAGACAAAGTAGATTCCGACGGAACAAGTTCACATAGTAAATCTTTCCAAACAGAAAAATTTCTACATTCACATTAAAACTCCAGTCCAAAACTGATTTCACACTGATTTAAATGATGCAATAAACAATTATTTCCAGGACAATATCCTTAATTAACATTTTAATTTGAAATTTTTAACCTGTAGCTATAATCTCTGGATGCTGCTAAAATGCGAGCCTTTGTTTTGAATACACAAACATAAAGGAATGGCTGCTCCGGATCAGTCTTGTAGAAGTAGATCTAGTAGAGAAGGAAAGACTTGCCTTTAAGAATTGCATGGCAGAAATTCAATGGGACAAGCTTTTCCCAGCATGGAGGTGCAGTGATGGAAAAGGTCTACTATTGATTATCTGCCTGTTATGCAGCTGGTGCAGGAGCCCTGGCAGGAAAAAAGAGTGACAGCCACAGATACCAGGTTGTATCAGAGGTGTCTTAAAATACAGTTTGGTAAACAAGGTGGCTCAAGTAAGTGAGCCCCGTCAGCACATCTCAGGGCAGTAGGTAAGTGAGGACACAAGGGGATCTCAGACACAGGACACACCTTCTAGAAAGAGAAAAGGATGCAGCACTGCAACAAAAAGGAAAGAGAGGAGAAGGGAGGATAAGAGTATGGGGAAATTCACTTCCATACAAGCCCATGCCTCCTCCAATGGATTCAACCAGGAATAAACATTAGCAAGTCTTATTCAATTCCCCTCCTGCTGAGCTACCACTGAAGAAGGGCTGGCTTTCTCTTCCAGACCTTAAATGACCAGCAGTTTCCCCCAGGCACTCTTAACTTAGCAGTCGTTCCCACCTGCATAGCTGCCTGAAACAACCCCAGTCTACCCTGGTCCCCTGGCCAGCAAGGCAACAGAAAAGCAGCCCCTCAAAAGGAATGCAGCAGACACACTCAGGACAAATGACTAGTCTCTTAATGGACACATTGTGAAGTCAGAAGCAGACACTTCACGGAGAGTACAGGGAACGTAGTTCAAACCTTGGAGGACGCAGGTTTTCTCTGACTGATGAAGTTAGTACAAGCCTCACTTACTTTTTGCTCCCGTTCATTCTGTTTGTATTTCAAGGTAAAAAAATTTAGGTCTGCCATCTCTGACTCGGTTTGCCGTGCCTCTATTAAACGGCTGATGTATCTGTTCACTCGAGTTCCAGGAGTGTTGTATACAACGTTTGTAGAAAAAGAGGAACGATTCCTGAGTTTTTCAGAGGCCGTTCTTAATGCCCTCCTCTGTGACGGAAATGAAAAAAGGAGGTTGAATGGTATTTGCCTTTCAATAAACCTGCTGAATATCTTAAGCAATGCATCTGGAATGATGGTATGCAAATGTTTTCCTTGCACTGAAAGGGACAAAATTCTGCGGATTTCAAAGGTAATTTAAAAACGATAAACCGTGGGCTCTACAAGACAATGCAAGGAAAAATGATATTTGAAAGGACCCCCTTTGAGTAACCTCCATCACTTGCCAGAGCTTACACCTTTGCTGTCATTTCTGGTTGAAAGCTTGTGAGAAAGGAAAAAAAAAAAACATACATGGCTTTCAAACGGAATTCAAGGAGCTATCTGGAATGTCCTCATTGTGACTGTCATATAAAGTAGTATAATATATTTTATACAGAGCATTATGGCAACTGAAACAGCTAATTTCTCATACCGAAGCACCAGTTTACATAAACTTGGCAAGAGCCTTAAAGTGGTCACAAATTCGAGGGATAACCATGCAAGGAATGCCTCTTGTGGAAACCAACCCTAATACAACCAAGGGTTCAATTTGCCTTCTTTGTGGATGAAATGTATAGGCTTGTTGTAGCCATCTTTTGATAAACTAGTATCTCCTTACCTTATTGCTTCTCAGGGCCAATCCTAACCAACCTTCCAGTGATGATTCAGCCACAATGCAGCCCCAAGGCAAAGGAACAAATGTTCCCTTACCTTGTGGACGCCTCTGTGACTGCCCCACAAAGCAGTGCACACCTCACACTGGCAACAGTTGCATTAGCACTGGAAAGTTGGATAGGATTGGGCCCTCAGTCACTTGTGACTGAAGACTAGCCAATAACAAGCAGACCTATTGTTTATCCCTCAAATGCATTGCTTTAAACTTTTTGGTACTGAATTTCTATTACTCCAGTTCCTGAGGTCACTCAATTCACCAGTCTTCTAAAATGGTGTCATCCACAAATTATTTTATTTATTTATTTGCTTTATTTTCAATATACTGTACTTCCACATCAATTTCTGTTGTTATAGGACGTACCTGCCTCTATTGAGCTAAATAATCTGCAATTTTGGGTGACAGATAGGGCACAATCCTATCCAGCTTTCCAGCTCCAATGCAGCTGTGCCAATGAGATATGTGTGGCAACCCTGTGGTGGGAGGGCAGTTATGGAGGCCTCCTTAAGGGAACATCTGTTCCCTTATCTTGGCACTGCGCTGTGGCTGCATCAATGCTGGAAAATTGGATAGGACTGGGCCCTCAGACACATGGCCACAGACACTTGGAGACTTTTGAAGTCTCTTTTAAAGGTGTGGCTTTTGAAGCAGCACAATCTGTGGTGAAGGCAGGAAGCAGAATATAAAGTATACTGGGGAGTTAGAACAATGTATGATTAACAATTAACAGCGCAATCCTGGGCTGCACATGGGACGGTGAAAGTCCTCAAGAGTTGGCAAGGCTGGCACGCAGAGGTGCGCTGACCTGAAGACGCTGGCAGAAGCCTCTGCGCCAACAGAGGGAGGGAGCCTTGTTTTGGCCCAGCTGGGCCAACAGAAGGCTCTGGGGTGGTAGGCGGGAGGGAGGCATTCCTGGGTGGGGGGAAGGAAGGTGGCCCTGGGGGCGGGCAGGCGTGGGAGTGGGAGGCGGGACTGGGATCCGGCAGTTATGCTGGATCCCAACCCCTGTTCCTGGGGAGTTTGGAACAGCTTGAAGCTGCTCTGCTCTTCTTGCACTTGCGCCACCTCCTGAGGTGGCGCAACTCCAAGGAGACCCATTGGGGCCAGGGTGCCTTACCCAAGGGTAAGGAGAAAAGTTTTCCCTTGCTGAGTTGATTCTGGCCCCTATCCTGTGCTGGATACAGCACAAGCCTCTTGGCTTGCCTGTTCCAGCACAGGATAGGATTGTGCCCTTAGACAGGCATAGCACAGGACATTGCAAGGGAGCCAAAAGAAAACAGGCAAAAGTGGAGCCTGGAGTATGTGCTCCACCTCCCCAAGACCTGTGTGAGAAGTAGGGAAGAACAAATTACAAATCATAGTTTTCTGTGACAAGAATTTTTTTTTTGGGGGGGGGGGGCAGATAGGGAATGGAAAACTACAGTGGAAACTTTTTATCCTGTTTCCCTTGCACTCTATCTGAATAAAACAGGGAAAGAAACCTCAAATGTGTTAATAATTCTACTGAAAGAGCTTTAGATTTCTGGAATGGTTGAAATATCAAGGAGCAAAACCATGAAACACTACCATCTAGTGGTGAAAAAGAGATTGCGATTTATTTATTACATTCATGATTTAATATTCAGTTTTGCGATGTAATTAATTTTGTGTGCATGTGTAGTAGAGAGGAAACAAAAAAAACAAGAAAAATCTGCAGAGTAGATTGTCTAAATGTCAGTTTGGGAACTCCTACAAACATTCAGATTTGTTCCTGTGTTTGGTAGCTTCAAGTCAGCTTTGTAGCTCTAGACCAGGGGTGCTCACACTTTTTTGGCTCGAGAGCTACTTTGAAACCCAGCAAGGCCCGGAGATCTACCAGGGGGGAAGGAAGCATCTGACAGACACCCCCTTTAATGTATGGAGCCCCTGCTGGAGTCTAGTCAGTTTCGTCAGTTTTGTTGCTGCATGCCTGAAGAGCAGCTAAAGTGTCAGTTTCAGTGTCAGTTTAGTGTCAGCTAAATATGTCAGTTTCGTCTAGTCACTAGACAAAACTGACGTATTAACAGTTTGGAGAGGGAGGGCTCCGCAATCTACTCATTTTGCCTCGCGATCTACCGGTAGATCGCGATCCACCTATTGAGCACCCCTGCTCTAGACCAATGGTTTCCAAACTTTTTAGCACTGGGACCCACTTTTTTAAATAACACTCTATTGGGACCCACCTAGGTTTACCAGACTTCTAAAAAAGGAGATCTAAAAAGAAATATAAATAAATAAAATAAGTAATAATAGCCAGAAAAAAGACCCTCAAACATATATCTCCCTATATTTACACATGCTTGCATACTGTAGGAGCTGAGCTCTTTGCAAGGTGATTAGCAGCTACAGTATCTGATTTTTGTCTGATCTTTCCTTCATCCTTTGGTGACCAACCAAAAATCAAGTCGCAACCCACAGTTGGAACCACTGTTCTAGACATTTGATAATTTTAATAAATAATGCTATAATATATCAGCAAGATACATAAGCTGTCCAAAAGCCTTTTCTGCTGAATACACTCTGAAGGATGAACAGTATAAATGGACAAGGGCAAGGTTTTAAAGATATTTTGTAGTGGAGTCTTTAGCCTCTGCTATGGATTCACTTCTCAACAAAATATCCCAGAAAGAAATCAGGTTAGTATCTTACAACTGAGTTTAAATGAGTGCTGCTTTGCAGTATTACAAACAATATATTAGTCACCTTTGCTTTGTGGAACAAAGGAAGCTTGCATGGAATCAACTTATTATTTGCTTCCCTCCAATGGTACAGAAAAGTGCAGTAATTCGGATGGGTAAGAAAGGCAGCTAGCGTGCCTGTATTGGCACGCTAGCAATGATTGCCAGGCTAGCCCCCCTATCAGCCGGCAGCAGGGCTTTGCTGCCAGCTGATTGGCTGGCTGGCATTAGGGGGCAGGACGACTGAGCCCGATCTAGCGTGCAGGCGCTAGACCTGGCTCAGTTCCATTCCTAGAAGCGACCTATAAACTTCAATTTCTTGCAGGCCTCCCCCCAATTGGAAGTACTTTTTCATAGATTGAGCTATGGCTCTCACTACTGTATTCACTTTTCAATTGTTTTCCTGCAATGGTAGCTGCTACTTGCATTTTACTCTCAGGTAGGTGAATCCTGGTAGGCTCACCTGTTCTCAGGATGATTACTTCCTAATCTCCATAGCTGCACGCATTTACTTGTCCAAGGACTTCACTAGCCACACTCTGAATGGCCCAGAACCAGACAATGCCAGTTTCTTCTTTCCAATGGGAAATGAGCTTAGAAAGCTTCTCCTTTCTGATCTGATCAATGAAGGTTTCTCTGGTGCTTCTTTCTCCATTACCCTCAAGCGAGTCAGAGAGCTTAGAATGTAATGGTATATTACATACCATTCACACATCACACATTTCTATAAAGTTATATCAGTTAAATATGTTACCTTGTCATCATCTTCGCAAGTCATGACATTGGAGAAAGGGATCTCGGCTTTGAACATTTTACGACAGTGCATGAGTTGGACCAGCAAGTAACAGACGGTCTTGAACTTCATTCGTTTGGCAGGCTTTATGTCTGAGAGAATAAGCCCCGGAAATATCTGGAAAGATAGTCACATAAAGATGCATTGTAAATGCTTAGACAGATATACGTACAACATCAGTACATAATATATTACAGTCCGAATAAACTTGGAATAGGTTTGGTATGCATGAAGGCTAACGATTGACACATAACTGTATCTTCCAGAAATATGTTTCTTTAAGCATATTTTAAACATGAATAAAATCCACCAGGAAGTCCTCCTAAGCAAACCCTTTTGGTCTACTATATAGTGGAGCCGTTTTATTCTTATGTTCTCGCTAGTGGTAGAAGTGCATGCACCACAAGAAATATAGCTTCTTGATTCCAGGGTAATCACTTCAAAGTGACTAATTCTATACTAATTTACATTAACTAAGGACCTGCCCTTCAACGTCAAAATTACTGATATAGTGTCCTTTTAAGAAGCCTTGTATGAAATCTGTTTAACTTTTCCCAGCCACACTGGCAGTGACAGAAATGTTGAAAATCATGTCTGTTTATGCTGGATGACACCACAGAGTGACAGTTAGGGGACTGCAGCAGTTATCATGCAATTTTGAACAAATCCTATGGTAATGAATGCTAGCTCTTTGGAGAAAATGTCAAAGAATCCCCCACCCATCCTTTGCATTCACAATAATCTTTACAGTGTATTTAAAAATGCAGCCCAGTTGTGGGTTTCTGAAAATGTCCTAAATACTTCCAAGTCAGTTGGACTTTTTCTTAAGCCTGTAAAAAGCAACTGCATATAATACTGTTTGCAGGATTAAGTTGCTATGTCCAGGCTCTAGAGGTTCTTGTATCTGTAAGAGCTGAAAATACGTAAAAACAAGTTGCACCAGGAAGAATTTTCCATTCTACACCACCCTTCAAGAAGAGTCACCCCCCCACACTTTCTTTTCCACTGACCCTGTTCTTATGCCTTTAATGGTAGTCCACCACACTTTATTTAGCAAGCTTTTCCCAATGGCTCAAATATCTCCTACAACAGAGTATCAAACAAGCAGTGGCATTGTTCAAAATAAACCCCTAATGTCAGGCACTATGACAGCACTGTGCTGTGCTTCAAAAATATTACTTGAAGGCTATATTGCTCTTAGCCCATTTGTCCCTTTCTACAGAGGACAGGATGGTGCAGAAAAGATCTGTAGGTGCCACCTTTCCAGCAGCCAAAACATCCCTCTCAAGAGGCCTCGCCATAATCACTTTAAACCATGTTTCAGATTATGGGGGTGGGGGGGGGAGAGTGTGTGTATCTTCCTTAAACAGGTTGCTGTAAGCAGTTAAGCTTCCAGCACAGTGAAATCAGGCTCCCAGCAGCTTCACACTTGAAGTTAAACAGGAAGGCATTAACTGCTGCTTCCTGTTTAGCGTCAAAGCTTTTTAAATCAAATATTCATTTCATCACTCGGATTCCATCATGCTGTAAGAGTAACTGCTTACAGTGACCTGTTTAAGAATGATACACACACTTCTCCAGGTAAGTTGTTTAATGCTGCTAATTTGTGGGGGGGCTCCCACATCTACAGATAAGTGAAACTGTGGATATGCCCCCCCACCCCCGTATAGCCAAAAGAATCTCTAGTAGTTGTGCAGAAAGATGATTTGGGCAGGTGCAACTTTTCTCACCTGCAACACCATGACATACCAAACTACACATAGGACACTGCTTATACTATCAGCTGATTGGTCTGGTTAGCCCACTATTGACTACACTGATTACCAACCAGTCTCCAGATCCTTAGGCCTCCGCCTAAGTCCATCTCTCAGTCCATTTCAGTCTCTCTCAGTCCATCTACTTATGATCCTCTAACAGGGAATGCCAGGGATTGAACCTAGGAACCTAGGGATACAAAGCATTTGGTCTTGTATTGATCTACATTTGTATTGATTTGTATTGATCTACATTTGTATTGATCTACAAATCTACATTTGTATTGATCCCACATTTGTGTCTTTGAAAATAAGTTTCAAATATTTGATATAAATTTCAAATATCAAGTGTACACACAGCCTTCTTTCCACTAGGAGATAGGTGGACAGGTACACTCTCAACAATTCTGAACATATCTTCAGGGTAAACATGCTGAAAAGAATCCAAATTAACAGTAGTAGTTGTTTTAAGTTAACGTCTGCAGTGACAACCCTTACTATTTGATTTAACTTAAGGTCCAATCCTAATCTGTGCTGGAACAGGCAGGAAGACTGGTCTGTGCTGTATCCAGGGCAGGTTTGGAAGCGGCTGTGGACAGTTACAGACCTGGCCCCTGTGGCACCTCAGGGCGCAGGCCCACTATGCTGCCCCCATCACACTGTCCCCTCCCCCGGCATACTTACCGAAGTGCCTCAGAGGGCTTTCGCAGCAGTCCTGAATGCTGTGCAGAGCCTCGCCTGCCCCTGGAACGGCTCCAGAAGGCAGGCAGAGGAAGTGCGGCACGCAGAGGCAGCAGCGTCGTTGGTGGACACAGTGGTGCTGCTCCCACAAGGCCCAGAGGCCTGGTGCCTGGGGATTTTGCTCCCCTGCCCCACCACTGGCTGTGGAACAACTTGGAGTAAGGGGATATTTATCCCCTTAACCTGTACTTCATGCAAGCAACCCCTATGGGGCTACTCGGATCTGTGCCAGCAAAATAGCTGCTGCAAATCTGAGCAGCCCGATGTAACACTGGGTTGGCTGGGAGGGGGTTTAGGATCTGGCCTAAGGTCATCCTTGGTCCCAAGGATGGTCCCATCTCCATCCCGGGTCCACCCCATCCACTGGCCCGCCCTCTCTCTGCCCCAAACTGCCCTGTCCCACCCTCTCCAACCTCCCATGCCAGCTGCCCTCGGCTTGTGCAAACTTATCCTCCATTGGTCAGGATCTGGTGTTGGGAGGCCAACATACGTCCTCACACGGGCCTAGCTGCCTGCCGAACAGAGTGGCACAAATGTGCTTTATGGCACATTAACAACACCCAGAAGGCAGCTCAACTGAAGTCATGTTAAGTGTTGGTTTGAACTGCACTCTTATCTTGAGGTGGTGCACTTATCTTGAGGACTGCACTCTTGAGGTGGCGCAAGTCCGAGGAGAGCAGAGCGGCTTGGAGCTGCTCCGTTCTCCCTAGGAATGGGGGGTTGGGATCCGGCATAACTCCCAGATCCCAGTCCCACCTCCCACTCGCTGCCTGCCTCCGGGGTCGCCCACCTCCCTCCCTCCCCCCACCCAGGAATGCCTCCCTCCCGC
Source organism: Tiliqua scincoides (assembly GCF_035046505.1). NCBI lineage: Eukaryota > Metazoa > Chordata > Lepidosauria > Squamata > Scincidae > Tiliqua > Tiliqua scincoides. The sequence goes on along the minus strand of NC_089825.1, from coordinate 64,987,837 downwards.
TTCCTCCCAGCCTACTTTTTGTCCTCGTGTTGACCTAGTCGGGCCGATGCAAGATTTGAAGAGGAAGCCAGCACAGAGGCTTGCGTCAGTCTCTGCAGGCTGGCGCTTCTCGGAGCGCCGGTCCAGCTTCCTTTTGAGGAGGCACAAACATGCTGTACGGCACGTTTGCGACCCTCCTGGGCTGGCGCAAGGGACTTGCGCCAGTCCGTGGACGCCTCTGGATTGCGCCCTTAGTCTGGTCGGTCTACTTTAAATGTGAGTCTACAGAAGGATGATATGATGAGCATTATTTTTGTCTGGATTGGATTGAAGTAACTCGCCTCCTGCTTAAGAAATATTGAGAAAAGTTCTCAAAGTGGTGGCAATCTGGTTCCATACACTCCAGGTGACTTTATTTGCTGGGCCAAATTCCAGCAACTCCTCTCACAGCATTGTAAGCTACACATGCGGACGAACTTGTGCTTTAATTTCAACTTCCATGAAAATTAATTGCATGTAATCAGGATTGGAATGAAAACTGGTGGTGTCTACATTATTAAAGTCCTCCTTGCATATGCTGAGTAGGCAACCAAGGTTAATAATTATATCCTACCTCTCTTGAGCTTAATGCTGTTGGGTTTCAAATAAAAGATTTATAAGTTGTGAATATTTTAGACTCTATCCTTGTTTAAAAATGTAAAATGGTACATGAAAAAGTTTTAATTCATTATTGTGCTCAGTCCTGGTGTAAAGAGACTGCCGCAATGATGGAGCATGCTGTCAGACCAGATTCTGAGAAAATGGGGTATATGTATAATCCCCCTTTAAATCCAAAATGGGACTGTTTTACCTTTGAAATGAAACAAATTCCTGGCCATCTGTTGCTGCTAACATTGATTTGAATTCTTCTTGCTGCCTTGCTGAAGCCAGTTCATATTAATGTCAAAAGACTGATGTATACAGAATACAAAAATGTGGCCACATCTCCGCTTTTAGAGGCTCAGGGGAAGTCATGCAATATTAAAAAGGCAAAGTAATGTAAATGTTCCAACTAAGGCTCTTGCAGTTTGTCATTGAAGAACAGTTCAGTCTCCTCCCCACACGGCCCTTGAGATTTGAGAGGGTTCTTTCCCCTTCTGCTCATTGCTCAAGAGGAGAAGTGGGGAATCATAAAAACACAGTCCTTAGATAGCTTGCAAAGGCCTGCCAATCTGTATGCAAGTGCACAGTAGCCATGAAAAGCCTCGATAGGCTGAAATGAGCCAGTAAGTGACACAATGACTGATCTGCATGCCCAGCGGAAAAGCTCGTCGATATACCAGTGGAATTCATGAAACGGTTTTCCCTGCCACCTTTGCAGACACTCCAGGATTCTAATGCTGTTAGCCAAGTTATACAGGAGCACCTGTCACTTCCATAAATCAACTGCTGACACCATAATGGGGAAGTTGGTATTTGTTTTTATGCACTGATGACAGGCTGTAGCAGCAGCACTTCTCCATGTGGGGTGCGCGCGTCTTGCAAATCTGAAGAAGCATAGGCTTGCTTCTTGTCAGGCCTCTTACCCATGCACAAACATTTTGGGGCCTTGCAGTACAGTGAATTGGTTGCCTTTAGTAAGTGCACCTACTTAAACAAAGTAGGTGCTCACATTGCTCACAAAGCTCACATTGCTTTGCTTTAAGGCTGCGGTTTTCAAACTCTCCGGGAGTTTGAAACCCGCAGTAAGTCTTTGTGGGGTTGGGGGGGGGGGGAGGCAGCAGAGCTGGGGGAAGGCAGCGGCGCGATCCCCAGGATCGTGTCGCTCAGGGAACTGCAGGGACTGGGATGCACTCACCAGTCCCTGCAGCAGCCATCCTTGTGTGCAAAAGCGGAAGCGGAGCGCGATCACCCCACTGTCCCTTTCCCTGACCTGGGGAGCCCTGCAGGTGCTCAAACAGGGCTCCCTGCACACAGGGGCGGCTGCAGGGACTGGAGGGTGCACCCCAGTCCCTGCAGCCCCATCAGAAGGGAAAGGGGAGCGATCATGCTCCGCTTCCAGTTTTGCGGAGTGGGCCGCAATCGCTCTGCTTTCACTTTTCCTGACCTAGGGAGCCCTGCCAAAGGTTGCGCAGGGCTTCCCGCACCCCTGGGAGGCTGCAGGAGGTTTGGGCAAGTGCACCCAAGCCTCTGCAGTCCCCCTGAGCAGTGTGATCCTGCGGATTGTGCTGCTGCCTTCCCCCTGTCTCCTGGCTGCCCCCGTCCCTTAAGGGTGCAGAGGCCAGGACCCACAGGCTGGGGCGTCACAACGCCCCAGTTTGAATACCACTGCTTTAAGGCAACGCCTTGCACTTTCTTCTGGTTAGGGACCAGAGCATGAACAAAAGTCAAGAACAGATGAATGTGGCCTTCTTTAGCTTGCAAATTTATTTCAAAAGTCGAGAACAGATGAATGTGTATAGCCTTATATAGCTTGCAGATTTATTTTGACCAGTGAAAAATGGAAATCACTATATAAGACATACAAATGTGTATGAAACCTAAATAAAAGAAAAATAAACATAAGAACATTGACAAACATCATGGAAGGCTGGATGAAAGAGGAGACCACATGGACAAAATTTGAAATGTGGTTATAATTGAAAATGCAGGGGATGGACAGAGTAGATAGGGAGATGCTCTTTACACTCTCACAGAACACCAGAACCAGGGGACATCCACTAAAATTGAGTGTTGGGAGAGTTAGAACAGACAAAAGAAAACATTTCTTTACTCAGTGTGTGGTCGGTCTGTGGAACTCCTTGCCACAGGATGTGGTGATGGCATCTAGCTTGGACGCCTTTAAAAGGGGATTGGACAAGTTTCTGGAGGAAAAATCCATTACGGGGTACAAGCCATGATGTGTGTGCGCAACCTCCTGATTTTAGAAATGGGTTATGTCAGAATGCCAGATGCAGGGGAGGGCACCAGGATGCAGGTCTCTTGTTATCTGGTGTGCTCCCTGGGGCATTTGGTGGGCCGCTTGAGATACAAGAAGCTGGACTAGATGGGCCTATGGCCTGATCCAGTGGGGCTGTTCTTATGTTCTTATGAGATATAAGGTTTCTAAACCCTCAAATGGTCTTACATTTGCACACACCACTACAAGATGGCAGGATTGGGAATCCTATCCATGGCAGTACCAGTGGGCGCAGCGGTGTCAAAATGGCTACCACTGTATCCAGCAGCACTGCTGAGGTCACCAGTGGGTTCCTTCCAGAAAAACCCCAGGCCCTGCACTAGGGCTTCTCCAGTCTGCGCTGACTATTTTGCCGGTGCAAACTTGAGAACCTCCACATAGAGTTTTTCAACCTGACACAGAGGAAAAGATATGATGGAGCAGGGCTTCGCTGGTCTCACAGTCCTCCGGCCCCAGTTCCACTCCCCCATCCTGCCCTCCCCCTGCCTTGGAATGCCTCCCCCTGCTCTGAAAGACCTAGTTGCAGGCAGCGTCCGGCACTCCTTACACTCTGGGTGCCGTAAGTGTGCTTTATGATTCATTTACGACACCCAGCGGCAACAGTCAAGCTCAGTGCCAGTGCTCAGAGACCATAGGATTGGGCTCAGAGAAGCCTCTTACCAGGAAAGACAGTTAGTGCACATTTTCCTCTAAACCCACATATATTGGTAAGTTACAGATTACATTTTATGATCTACCTGAAGCAACGGCTTACTGCGGTTCAGGGATTCTGCATGGATTTCCAAATGCTATGTAAATTTCTGGATCTTCAAAAGCCTTCATACAAGTAGCTATATGTGTGCTTTGAATTCTTTTGCTGTTTATCCGCAATATCCCATGCTCCCATCTCACCCTCCTTCTTCCTACCTTAGCTTAGATACTGGGGTTTTCCCCAAGCCTCCATCTCTTGTTGTCATTGCTTTTCCCCTTGGTGCACGCAATACACTGTACACATACTCATTCACATGTAGGAACATTTGCACATTTTGCTAGGGCCGATTATGGTTTGATATATTGAAGCTTTTTGCTAAAACTCTCTTTTAATAAATTATTGTATAATTGAAGTTGCTCCCTTCTCAGTTTCATGAGTTGACTGGTTTTCACTGATGCTGGGTCTGCATTTAGTTTAAGTTCCCATGTTCCACTTGGTGTCTCTTCAGGGCATGATTAAGGATGGAGTCGGCTTGATCACCTTCCACCTTCCACCTCCTGAAGCCATCAATCAATCAATCAATCAATCAATCAATCAATCAATCAATCAATCAATCAATCAATCAATCAATCAATCAATCAATCAAACACCAGTAATAATACCACAAATGCATTACATCAGAAAACAGGTTTGGGAACATTTTGTGAGACAACATACTTCTCTCTTCAGAAATGGGTTTCATATGAATAAGCACAGCATTGTAATCTCACCATTTAGTAGTTGTGTACACAGTGGAAGACAGTCTTCTTTAGGAAACAACCACATAGCAAGCTGAGATAGCCAACCCTCATTTCTTTTGTTATGAAGGTGCATTATGTTTGGCTTTGCCACCAGGTATAGAGAAGCAGTTTTGCAAGTGACCAGGCATGGGGCAGAGTGTCTTCATTTATACAATAAGTGAGTGTGCGCATGTATCCTGTCATTGCCTATTCTTTAAAGGACCGTTCTTCATAAAACCGAATCATAAACACAGATTAACAGGTTACTGTGGAGGCAATGAAAGGAAACTCCTCTCTATCAAATTTCCAGACTTTACTCCAAAGTCCCCAGAAGTCTACCAAATAATCAAACATCTAAAAACAAGCACAACTTTTAAAAACATGGGAGCTAAAGCAGTTAAACACATATACTCGCATGCACACAGACACCACTGCTTTGCCTGTGCAACTCTAAAAGATTCAGTTTGCAGTGCCTATGGAAGCATCACAGGAGGTGCATCAGCACAGCTCCTCAGGGAACTTGTTCCAGAATCTCAGGGTAACAGGTGCAAAGGACCTGCTCCAAGCTGTCTTTCTATCAAGCCCCAATACTACCATCCATCCAGGCCCTGCTGAGCAGGACTCCAGTACTTCCCTCTGTCCACCAGTAACTGGCTTCCCAGGTGCCTGGCTGTCTTTGAAATTCAGTCACCCATAATAGAGAATGTTTCCACTTATATTCTATCACTTGATCGCAAAGCAGCATGAAAACAGATGTATTGTGCATTACAAGGCAGACTTTCACCTCCAGACTGTTACCCTGACCTAGATAACTAAGCCTGCTTTCTGCAGCTCACGTGGTCACTTCTCCCAGACTATGGCAGTTCAATCATTAATGAGCCTGTTGCACTCAATCGCCACAGGCGACACATTATTCTAAATGCTATCCCCCCCCCTTGTTTATGTTCTGTGTTCTTCAAAATAGGCATAGTTATCAAAAGAACCAGGAGAGACAGAGGGGGTATGCATATATGCTGAAATTTAAAATTTTAAAAAAATATGTGAAGATTCCAGTTAATGCTTAAGAACACACTCCTCCAGAAACTACTCCAGTATAACAACACTGAAATGAGTAGAAGTAATGCAAAAGTACATGGTCTTATAATGCTCTCATTCATTTCAATGGGGAGTGTGCAGAACCTGCAAGTGGAGTGGACCCTAAAACACTTGTCTAAGACAAAGAGAAAATAATAAATGGAAGATAGCTACTTGCTATCATACTTACACCAGATTTAATTTTAGGCTGATAACTGATATACAAATGTTCCTATTCTCTAACCATTCACAATTAAAAAGATCAACCAATACAATATTGGTTGATCAATCAATATTAAAAATTGATTAAAAAGATCAATCAATACAATATTGAATTATTGCAAATATTGCAATTTTTGAGTGCAATATTTCAGTGCAAGCAGAGTTTCCTATTCAGTTCAGATCATATTGAGCAGCTAATAGATGAAAAATTTACGTGACTGGGCCTGTTTTTGTGATTTCACAATACTATCCAACCATTAGACCAAAACACACTAACATGCTACCAGCTGGAATGAAACACATACATACCTTCCTCCGGTGAGATGGCACAATGAAAAAGGTTTCAATATTATGCTTCTTCAAGAAACTGTTCCTTTCATGGCCATACCCTGGTTCAACCTCATAGTCACCATTTAGGCACTCTAAGGTGGTCTTTGTTATATGCACTTTCCTGGAGGTGGGGATAAAAAAGGGAACAATAAATTTGGCTTTGCCACATGGCAAACTTTCAGCACCCTCACCAAACTACAATTCCCACATTTCTTTGGGAGAGGTGATGGCATTTAAACTGATAGAAAACTAATAAAATGTGTGTACCGTCCTTGCAACACTACAAAAATAACAGAATGTCTAATTATTGGAACATATTTTTAATAGGAATTAAACCATCTAAACTATTTGGACCATGAAGTGCTTCAGAAAAAAATGAGGTCCACTAACTTAATATAGAAAATAAACCATTGCTTGCCAACTCTGAAACTTACCCAGGTAACCCTCCAGCCTCCATGACATTAGCAAGAGTCACATCATTTGACCAAACATCATACTGCCACTTGCGAAGACCCAGGACCCCACAAAGCACTCTTCCTGTGTGGAGGCCAACCCTCATATTGAGATCTACTTCAGTGGCTTCAGCTACTGATCTGCAATATATAGAATCAGAACATCATTTGACAGAAGTGAGGACCCTGGTATCATCTTTTCACTTCTTCCTTCCCCTCTCCCAAATTAAAGGTTTCTGTGTTTGTACTAGGGCAGAAACATGTGGGTTTTTTCAGTTCCCTAGTAAAACTTAAGAATGCAAACATGTGCCTTGTGGGCTAACTCAGAGACTGCACAGATTCAATAACAATGAACCATTCCTGTTCATTAGTTTCTTAAGTTCTGTGTTTTTTAAAGATCTTTCACATAATAAGCCAAGAGACTGGCAAAGGATTGGAAGGGAACTTGCCTCTACCCATGTATCTCCACTATTCCTTGTCCTCCCAATCTTTGGATTCAAAATGGAAGAGGGGAAGACAGCAGGAGAGAAAGTGCAGAGGAGAGTGGTAGGTCATTGGAGATGTTCTGGTAGCACATTATTTCCCTCTCCTCCACACTCCTATTCCACTCCGTTCCTTGCTTCCTTTTGAAATTCAAGGTGGGGAGAGGAGGTGAAAATGTCTGAGGGCAGCATTTTGGTATGCTGCCTCAGGCACCAGGACATCTTGGGCCCACCCTATCCTCTGAGTTGTGATTGGTGTCCAAGGCAAGGACAAAAAGCAGATAAATACTTCAGACCAGTGGTTCTCACACATTTAGCACTGGGATCCACTTTTTAGAAAGAGAATATATCAGAATGCACTGAAAGTAATGTCATGACCAGAAGAAACACCATCCAGCAGGAAAATTTTTTACAATCCTAGGCTGCAATCTTACCCACACTGACCCAGGAGTAAGTCCCATTGACTACCATTGTTAAAAGAATCTACATAGTAGCTTGTTAAAAGTACAGGTCTGTAACATTTCCCCAAATGCAGTCACATACCATGGTAGCATCAAGTCTAATATATTAAAAATAAGCTACTGAAATGAATGGGGACCCACCTGAAATTGGCTCGCCACCCACCTAGTGGGTCCCAACCCACAGTCTGAGAAACACTACTTTAGATGCTTGTGCTTATAGTATAACATGGCTCTCACTCACTGACTTTGCACATTTCTATGTATAAATAGAAATGTATGTTAATTTGGCTTAGCTCTAAACACGGCATACATAATTTCAGCTTCTTCAGTACACTGGTCTTACAACACGATAGCAAAGGCTTTATTGTCAATCTGCAAAGGGACTGGACTTCCTGACCCAAATTTCCTCTCCCCCCACCCTGAACATTACAATTAACAGAGGCGTGGGTGTACATTTTTTTAAGCTTTTGCAGTCACAGCAAATAGCAAATAACAAACATTCTGCAAGCAAAGTGCTTCTGTAAGCATTGTGTTAAGTTTGGGTTTTGAACTGAATTCATTCATGCACTTGAAGATATTTGCTGTTTGCTCCTTATATTTTATTTGTTTTTGGTCAGAAATGGATGGGGAAACAGAGACAGAGAAAGGGCATTTACATGTAATCTCCGCTCAAAACCACTTTGGAAACTGTTGAAATGACTTTTATCTAAGCAAGCTCCTTCAGAAATGTCATTTCAATTTTGAGTTTACTGGCAGTCACACAGCCAGGTAACGTTCTAGTGGAGTTATTCAGCATTGCACTAGATGGCTCTCTTTGTCTCCACTCAGATTGTGCTGAAGTATACCTCTTTTCAAAGACAGCATCCAGTGCACATGCAAACAACCAGCTGACAGGCAGTCAAACTATATCACTTCCTTGTTTATCTTCTGCCCAGCACTCATTTACTTGCATTTTCTTCTGCCATAAATCTCACGGTTTACGAATGCATATTTACCTTAGACAGCAATGACAACTGACAGCAAACCAAGTGTTGGTATTAAAGGAAAATTGCTGAAACCATCTTATTATGTTTAATTTTAAGCTGTCAAGCAACTGAGCCTCAACAATGAAACACTGCAAAGGATTGTTTTCAAGTAAATATTGAAATGGACAACACTTTTGAAATGCCTTAATTTCTAAGGGCTCAGATTCATATCAACCCTCTTTTTCCCTCTCTGCTCGAATAAGCAAAGAACATTATTGCTTACAGGTAAAATCCACTCAATATGCCAATACCTCCTGTAATGCAGAGGATGTTACTGGAAAATAGACCACTGTGTGAAAAGCACAATAGGAGACATAATCACAATGAGCAGGAAACTGGCTCTACACTACCCAATATACATTGCTCCCATTGGCCAATCATGTTAGGACTAAGTGTGCTGTAACAAGTGAGTGCTAGAGGAAGCAGCATTTGAGAGATATTACGCTATAACACAGTGTTTCTCAAACTGTGGGTCAGGACCCACTAGGTGGGTTGCGAGCCAATTTCAGCTAGGTCCCCATTCATTTCAATATTTTATTTTTAATAGATTAGACAATGCTACCATGGGATGCAACTGCATTTGGGGAAATGTTACAGACCTGTACTTTTAACAAGCTACTATGTATATTCTTTAAACAATGATAGTCCATGGGACTTACTCCTGGGTCAATGTGGGTAGGACTGCAGACTAGGATTGTTAAAAATTTTCCTGCTTGATGATGTCACTTCCATTCATGACATCACTTCTGGTGGGTCCTGACAGATTCTCATTCTAAAAAGTGGGTCCTGGTGCTAAATGTGTGAGAACCACTGCTATAATGTAATACTGTATTACTGTATTCCCAGTACAGTAAATTTAACTCTTAGGCAGAGAAACCACAAAACTAGGTTGACAAGACATAGTCTCTCACTCTAGGGCAGACCCTCACTCTCTGTAGACCTTCAGAATAAACAGTTTGAAGGAACAGACCTTCAAAATAAACAGTTTATTATGAAGGAATGCAATTGTCCAGGGTTTCTTAATTTATTCAGTCTATGAAACAGCAAAAAAAAAAAAATCTTTATCTTGTTTGGCAAGAATAACTACATTGCTCCATTGCTACATTGAAGAGTTTAATTTGCTGTCCTTTTTCATAATAAATTATTCATAGCATTTGTTGAGGTCCTCTTCTCTTTCGTTTCCTCTGCTCATTGGTTCTCTCCTTCATGTTTTCCTCCCACTCACTCCAGAAAATGAATCTATACTAGTGAGAATGAAGGAGAATGGATTACGCTTTATGACAGAGAAGCCTTGTTCTCCATAGGATGTGCATAATCTGTTCATATACACAGGGAAGTGAAGCCACCCAGCTTGAAAGAGCACAGAAATCACTCATGCTACTTTTGGTCAGGACACACTGTTCACCAGTTGGCTTCACTCAGGAAATTACAATACCCAGGGCAAAAACTGTAAAACCCACAAACAAAAGAACACTATGAACTGTGAGAGAAACAACTGAAGGTGTTGAGAGTAGAAATAGAAGGGTTGGAAGCAGGAGATGAGAACAAAGGGAAAAGAGCTCTTGCAAGTCTTCCCAAAGCACTGTCCACAAACCTGCATACAGATCCATGTGCACATCCCTAATCACTGATACATCTCTTAGGCAGCCAGTTGCCTCCTTCCCTGTTCTTCATCTTGCTGGTAGGAAACTTGACAGAAGTTGCACAAAACCAAAAATAAGAAGCTTTCCCCTATTTCCTCATTCAGTGCCCACTGCTACAGAAAAAAATAATGTAAGCTTTCAGAACTTGTGCCCCCACACAGCCAAACATAGCCTGATGGCCTTGCATTTCACTGTTCAGACAAGAAACAAGACCAGGAGGTTTATTGAGCCCCCTGGAGTGCTGCCATTCATGGTTAGTGAGCTCACTTCAGCTTGATGGCCACAATGTGCGCAGACCTACAATAATGATTTTTTTCTTCAGTACTCTCTCCCTCGCCCTCATTCACAAGCTTGTGATTCACAAGGTGATTAAATGGATTGGAAATGCTTTGCCTGAAACATGCTGGGCAAAAAAGGAAAATAAAATCTCCCCACATAAACAGAGCAGGAGGAAATGTTCAAGTGAACGCAGTGCGGGGAAACACTTGATAACATGGACATTAGACAGCCAAGGATGATGCCCTTTCATTTGAAGTGTTTGAAGAACTTACGTGATGGTGTCAATCATATCCAATCCCATTTCAACACAGCAGTGGGCATGATCCGTTTTGGGCTGGGTCAGTCCTGATACACAATAGTAACAGTCCCCAAGGATTTTTATCCTTCTGCAGTGGTTTTCCTTTAAGGAAAAAAGAGAAAGACATACCAAAAAATGTTTACTGCTGGCAATATGCATTTCTACAGTTCTGCGTAAGACATAGTCCAGCACCATTTTCACAGCTGTTTTAAAACCCATGTGTCCCATGAAGCTTTTGGCTTACCACCTTACTCCACACCTCCTACAGAAACGAGCAGTACATTTTTTTCTGTATTATTATGCCCCATACAAAGAACTTCTTAAGCAATTGAGGCCAATTTTTCTATTTAAAAAATTATATTTCCTATAAAAATAAAAAGGAGACGCACACATCTACCTCTAATACTGTATTGTAAGTAAGGGAGCTAGCCTAAGTGCCCCTTCAGTCGGCTTGTGCTGGCCAAAGAATGTCGTGAAAGTGCCGTAAAGCACTTTTCACTGAAAGACTGCCGTGAAAGGGCCGTAAAGCACTTTTCACGCCACTCTTCGGGGAGATTGGCTGGCACATGTCCTGTGCCAATGCGGGCCCCAGGGATGGGTGAGTTTGCGTTGGCCAAGTTTGGCATGTGCAGGGGTCTGGGGGAGCATGGGGAGGTGGTGGGAGGGAGGCATTTCTGGGCGGGGGGAGGGCAAGTAGCGGGTGTTCCTGGGGGTGGGAGGTGGGGCTAGGATGCAGCACTTATGCTGGGCCTGCTTGTTCCCGCCAGCCTATCTGTTCCTGCGCAAGTTAGGATTGCGCTGTCCCTGTATTATAAGTAACTAACTATTCCTAACCTTTCTTAAGTCATGGCTTTATACTTTATAACAGTGGTTCCCAAACCTTTTAGCACTGGGACCCACTTTTTAGCATGATAATCTGTTGGGATCCATTGGAAGTGATGTCACAGCTGGAAGTGACATCGTCAAGCAGGGAAAAATAACACCCCTATACAACAAAATCAAATCAATTAAGGGCCCAATCCTATCCAACTTTCCAGCACCGGTGCAGCCAAAATGCAGCGCCGAGGTAAAGGAACAAATGTTCCCATACCTTGAGGAGGCCTCTGTGACTGCCTCCCCAACACTGGAAGCAGTGCACACCCCATTGGCACAGCAGCACCAGCACTAAAAAATTGGATAGGATTGGGCCCTAAGTAAGTAAACTAAAAGTTTACAACAAGTTAAACAATTATTTAAAATGAAGAAGAACCCTCCTAACTCTCTATTTAAAAAAAAATTCCCCAAACATCCCAAGGATTGAAATCCTATCCACACTTACCCGGGGAGTAAGCCCCATTGACTATCATTATTAAAAGCATATACATAGTAGCCTGATAAAAGTACAGCTCTGTAATATTTCCCCAAATGCAATCACATAACATGGTAGCATCAAGTTTAATATGTTAAAAATAAACTACACATTGAAATGAATGGGGACCCACCTGAAATTGGCTCCCGACCCACCTAGTGGGTCCTGACCCATAGTTTGAGAAACATTGCTTTATACCATTTTAGGGAAATTATCTTTCTTCTCTTTTTGTGCTCTCCATTTTTAATTCTCAACTCTCCTCTCAGCTTCAACTTCTCACTTTCAACTCTCACTTGTTACCAATCGTGGATCAGAAACTTCTCAACCAATAACCACCCAGCTCATTCTGATTGGTGATTTTAACCAAAGCTAGTATGCCTTTACTACTGCCTTTGAAAATCAAGTGTCCATACATTCTATATAAATTACCAAAGAGAACACATAAGGAAAAAAAATCAAATAAATCTATATTGATGTATATGCAAACTCTTGTGTAAGACAGCTGGATGCACACCCCACAATTGAAGGCAAAGAACAGTACCCAATGTGTATCCAAGTTGTGCCTTACTCCTTAAGAACAAAGATATCTGAGATACTCAGCAACATTTCTATGGATATGAGACCAGGCAACAGAAAAGCAGAAAATGTGACAGAAATTAAGAGTCAACCTAGACATTTGTAGGAATGCATTTTAAGGATGCATGGTTATAGCCATGGTTTTATCATCTTAAAACTAAAACTAAAACAAAACAAGCATCACAGTAGGGAGAGGTAATCCTGATCAAAAGGGAAGGGAGACTTCACTCTTTTCCTGGAGACATTTTTCAACAGACATCCTCTCTGAAAAAGCCTGAGAAAGCAACTTTTGCGTAAACAAGAAACTGTGGCAAATAATAGCTTCAGGAGATGATTTTCTGCAGGAAAACTGTAGAAGGAGAAGAAGTTATCCTGCTTATGTGCTGCAGTCCCAATCAGGATAAGCTGTGTCTCCCCCTGCAGTCATATTTTTAAAAAGAGAATTTGGCTGGAACATGCACAAGCAAACCTCTTCTAAAGATCCTTCCTTTCCTCTAAATCAATGGTTCCCAAACGTTTTAGATCAGGACTCAGCTAAAAAAAAGTTTCACTTTACCAGCGGCTAAAGCCTCCTGGCTATAATAATGATTGGACAGCAGTATTTCCCCAATTAGCAGGCTGTTTAACCTTGATGCACATTGTCAGGCACATAACCTGCCTTGTCAGTTTTGCAAACCACCCAAAAGTGGATCACACACTACTAGCAGGCCATGGACCCAGTTTGAGGACCACTGCCCTAAATATAGCAAATTGAAGCTGATCTTTGTATTGGCAACCTTCAGTCTCGAAAGACTATGGTATCGCGCTCTGAAAGGTGGTTCTGGCACAGCGTCCAGTGTGGCTGAAAAGGCCAATCCGGGAGTGACAATCCCTTCCACACCGGGAGCAAGTGCAGTCTGTCCCTGGTCTGTCTCCCTGGCTATGGGCCTTCCTTCTTTGCCTCTTTGCCTCAGTCTGTTGGCCAAGTGTCTCTTCAAACTGGGAAAGGCCATGCTGCACAGCCTGCCTCCAAGCGGGCCGCTCAGAGGCCAAGGTTTCCCACTTGTTGAGGTCCATCCCTAAGGCCTTCAGATCCCTCTTGCAGATGTCCTTGTATCGCAGCTGTGGTCTACCTGTAGGGCGCTTTCCTTGCACGAGTTCTCCATAGAGGAGATCCTTTGGGATCCGGCCATCATCCATTCTCACGACATGACCAAGCCAATGCAGGCGTCTCTGTTTCAGCAGTGAATACATGCTAGGGATTCCAGCACGTTCCAGGACTGTGTTGTTTGGAACTTTGTCCTGCCAGGTGATGCCGAGGATGCGTCGGAGGCAGCGCATGTGGAAAGCGCTCAGTTTCCTCTCCTGTTGTGAGCGAAGAGTCCATGACTCGCTGCAGTACAGAAGTGTACTCAGGACGCAAGCTCTGTAGACCTGGATCTTGGTATGTTCCGTCAACTTCTTGTTGGACCAGACTCTCTTTGTGAGTCTGGAAAACGTGGTAGCTGCTTTACCGATGCGCTTGTTTAGCTCGGTATCGAGAGAAAGAGTGTCGGAGATCGTTGAGCCAAGGTACACAAAGTCATGGACAACCTCCAGTTCATGCTCAGAGATTGTAATGCAGGGAGGTGAGTCCACATCCTGAACCATGACCTGTGTTTTCTTCAGGCTGATTGTCAGTTTTGCAAACCACCCAAAAGTGGATCACACACTACTAGCAGGCCATGAACCCAGTTTGAGGACCACTGCCCTAAATATAGCAAATTGAAGCTGATCTAGGACTCAATTTACCATAGAGCTCTGGATTACACATCACACACAATCTTCCCTCCTCAAATGTGTATTGAAATCTCATGACCGTGAGGTTTCACTGGGGAAACAGCAGCCTTGACTAAAATCTTCCAGGCTTCCCATTGGGTTCAACTCATACCAGTTTGCTCACCTAGCTTGGGAGTGGTAAATCTGAGTTTCCAACCAGGTTACCAGGGCTAGGGTTGCTAGTCTCCTCAAAATAGATAAAAGAAGCTGACCAGCTGGGTTAACTGGCAAGATGCCAGCCACGTGAAAAGGAATGCCAGTACTGTCCTGGCAGGTCAGGTTAATTCTAAGCTGTAATTTTTCACTCTGGTAAAAGAAAAAAGGAGACTACAAGATGCTGAATGTCTACGTTGACTCTAGCAGACAGGGAAGTGTAGCTGACTTCGAGCCCAATCCTGAGCTCGGCGCTGCAGCTTCATGCTGACACGCACTGTTGCAAACGTGCCGTTAGGCACCTCTGCAACACTTACTGCTGGGCTACCGCCCGTGCTAGCCCAGTGGACCGCCGAGCTGCAGCGTGGTAAGCAGGGGCGGGGAGGAGGCATTCCGAGGAGGAGGGAGGCTGGCAGAGGGCGGAGAGAGGGTGGGGGGAGGCGTGATGGAGAGGCGGGGAGAGGGCAGGCGGGAGGCGTGCCGGGGGAGGGAGTGAGGAGGCAGGTCCACTGGAGCTCCACTCCACCGGATCCTGACCGTTCATGGAGGGCTCGGTGCCCTACATGAACAGCTTTACCTTAACTGAGTAGCCCCATTGCGGGGCTGCTTCTCTTACCCGGGAGAAGGGGAGAAAAGTCTCCTTCTCCCAAGGCACCGCCTGCAGTGGCCTGAGGCACACATGATCCAGTGGTAGTCGTTCTCGGTGCCGCCGAGGCTGGGCGCCCCTGGAAGCTCAGGATTGTGCTGACAGTTTTTACTTTATTTTTAATAATGCCTCTTGATCTCAACCATAGAATTTGATTTGTCTGTTCTGATTTTTTTCTGCCTTCTTTCTCCAGAACCTTTTTCCTTTGTTTTGATTAAACAAATCTGCTTACATCTTTAACCTAAATAGCATTTGTCTCCCTGTACCCAAAGCCATGCAGCACAATCCTATCTTGAGCTGGAACAGACCAGCCAGGAGGTTTGCACTATATCCAGCACAAGATAGGGCGCCAAAGTGGCTCAGGCAGAGGTAAGGGGAAACTTCCCCTTACTCCCGGGTAAGCCACTGCAGCCCCTATGGGTCTCCTCAGACTTGCGCCACCTCCTGAGGTGAACGGAGCAGCTTGAAGCCACTCCATGCTGCTCGGGAACAGGGGTTGGGATCTGGCATCCGTTCCCCACCCGCCCCCAGGGCCGCCCTCTGCCCACCCGCTCCCCCTACCCTGGAACACTTCCCTCCTGCCTCCCCACCCATCGCAGTTCCCCTCCCCACACTTCCCCACCCATCGCAGAGCTTTGCGTCGGCCAAGCTTGACCAACGCAAAACTCCCTCTGCCAGGGAGGCTGGATACAGCTTCTGTGGGCCAGCGCAAGCGACCCTCCTAGGCTGGTGCAAGAGACTTGCGCCAGCCTAACTCATGGTTAGGATTGCGCCTTTATTTAGGCACCACCTAAACGGGTGGTGGGGGGTGCGAATGTGAGTGTATGAGAGGGAAAAGAGGAGCAGAAAGGAGTTGCTCAGTCCTAGGCACTCCCATCCTTCCATGTCCTTCTTAGGCTGTTCCACTGTTAGTGGACAGACAGAGCCCCACTTGGATAGAAGGCTTGTAACATAGCCTGAAATTCATGTTGCTGGTAGAGGCAATAAACAGACTGGATACATGGATGACACAGAATGTGGATAGGTAGAAGAGCAAGTGCAGGTTCACAGAAGTAAGTGTGCTCCTTCTTAGCAGCACCCTGGGGATCACTATAGAATTACACCTTTTTCCTTTGTTAAACCATATAGCAAGACACAGAGAGATTTCTCAAATCAAAAGCATGAATTTCTTCCTTTGTTTTCTTCTATATTTTCCACATTTAACAGGCTAATAAATGTGAGGCAAGGAGGGGTCTTGCATCAGGATATCTGGCAGCAGGACTCTTATTCCCTGTGTTACTAAGACTATTTGTAGGCAAGGGGAACTTCTGATCACAGTCCCACTTGCGGTCAGAGGGGCTACTGAAGCTTTTGAACCCAATATGTTATTAATATAGGGTAAATTGTGAAAGAGAAATCACGTGTAAATTAGCCATGGTAGATTGTAGTGCACACTCCTCTTATAAATCACAATATGAAATCACCACCTCCCAGCCCCTAATCCTGCAAACAGAATGTGTATTCTATACAGCCCACTCACTGAGGTAAGGATATTGCTGGTATAGTTAAGTAGTATATCCTCTCTCAGGTATGGAGTACCATATATTCATGCCGAAGGTCAGTGCCTCCCCTTAGGCTGGAGAATCCTTTATTTGAAAATACACTGCAGAGTTGTTCCTTCCTAGCTCAACCTTATAAGATATTACTGCTGTGTGCTGTAGGTAACTGCATAATTTGAGAGTACTGTGTATCTAGGGAGCTGTGAATCCTATTCCTTTATTTCATTGAGTTTTTCCGCCTTCCTGCATATTGGCAACTCATGCTTGGGACACTTATCTATAAAAACGAATATATTACCATGCATTTGTGATGAACTATCACTGCCACTTTCCACTTGCTGCTGCCTCTGAATAAAAGAAAAAGAAAAAAAAAGCTGTATCTTCATAGTGGCTATGAGGTAACTACCATATGAGGAGGAATAGGAGAAAAGGGAAAGAGGAGCTTATTTTTTCATGTTTTTTATTATTGTACTGTGCATTTTAACTGATGTGAGTCACATGGGGGGGCGCTCCCTGGATGCTGAAATGCAAAATAAAAATCTCCGAACAAGTACATAAATTCCATGTGTATTATTATCTGCAAAACTCTCAATTAAAAAGAACATCTTTTAAATTAAAAGGCATCTTTCTAAGCAGTATAACACATATGAAGATTGATGAACGCTGCATGTGCAGCTGACTAATAGTCCAATCCTAACTAACTTTCCAACACCAAGGCAGTCATCCCAACAGGGTGCATGTTGCATTCTGCGATGGGGGAGGCAGTCACAGAGGCCTCATCAAGGTAAAGGGATGTTTGTCCCCTTATCTCGGGACTGCATCCTGGCTCTATGGGCTGGAATGTTGGTTAGGATTGGGCTGTCAATGATGCAGCATTTCTGAGCACAATTCTGAGCTTGGTGTGTCAGCTTACCGCAGGTGCGCACTGTTGCAAATGCGCCGTAAAGCACGTTTGTGAGAGTTAGCGCTGGCCAAGCACTGGAGCATGAGTCATTGGCACTGGTTGGACTTCCAGGTGGCAGAGAGGTGAGTTGGGGTATGGGGGGAGGCAGGGAGGAAGTGTTCCGGGCCAAGGAAAGGGGGAGAGAGGGTGGAAGACAGGGAGCAGGTGTTGCGGGAAGGGAGGGGCAGGACCAACAGAACTCAGCTCCGCCAGATCCAGAGCCCCGCATCAAGCCTCTTGGCTCAACACAGAACTCTGTTACTCTGTGCCTGCTTGATAGCGGGCACAGTGGAGGAACCCCATTGCAGCGCTACTTTCCTCGTACGGGGGAAGGGGACGGCTGCCCGGTGCACTCAGGATGCTATGGCAGCCATTTTGGCACCACAGCAGTCCCACACACCAGGAGGTTCAGGATTGGGTTGTCCTGCAGCAAATCCTTGCTTTTTTCCTGCACATCTAATGATAATATTCTCAAATGTCTGAATATCACCTGATAATATTTATCACACTTATCCACAAGAACCAATACACCATTTCTGTGGGAAAATGAAGTGCAGATGCCAGGTTGCTGGGGGCCCTGGGGTAAGGACCTGCACTGCCTCCCCCCCCCCCAAATCTGGCCTTTTCATCGTGCAACGCCTGCTACCAAAGTGACTGGTACTGAAAGTTCAGGTACTAGTTTGGTCAGGTAGCCTCTCTGTTGGGCGTAAGCCCTTAGCCACTGTCCAATCTGGCTAACTCTTGATACCACCCCTGGAAAACTGCATTTGCTCATAGCATCCTTGCACATGGAATTTCACAACATTTTTTGTCATTGCTCTTCAAGGACAGAAGTGTTGTGTAAAAGATCTCACAATGGGTGCTCATTCTAAACCCACTAATGAGTGCTCATTCTAACCCATTCTAAGCCCACAATACCCAATTAGCCTTTAAATTCAGTAGATCTGACCCCATATGACTAAACATGGAAATCTCTGTTTTCATAGTCAGCTATTTTCCTCATCTGTATCTATTTATAGCAGCTGATCTCCTAACAATTTATTTGATTGTGTTTCCCTTTTTCTTTGAGGCTGATTATCAACTATGACAGTGAAATCTCCATGAGAAAAATGCCCATATTTGTAATGCCAAAAATGTGTTTTCTGAATTGTTCTTCCTCATAATTCCCAGAATAAGTACGCATAAACAAAATTCACCCAAACAACAGGGGCTGTAAGTACAAGTCAGAGTTGATAAAAAGTAGCTCCCTTTGGGAAAATAAATGTTGATTATCTCATTACTATATTTTCACAGGTTTAATAAAAGGAAACATTGTCTTCTAAGCCTTTTCTATAAATTCCTTAAGACAAGGAGGTCTACCACCTGATGGGTCTTTCAGTAAATTATAAAAGTAATTGCAGAGATCTCTTGCAGCTTCCTGGTGACAAGTGCAAAGTTGTCCTGAGGGCGGGATTCACCTGGTGCAGAACTTACCTTAAGCAGCCTTATTTTCTGAAAGTTTGAGAGTCATGTAATGATGTTATCACATCTCCCCTGACCCTCTGGGCTATCACACTGCTTTAAATGCAATAAGCCAGCCTCTGGAGCACCTCCATTCAGTGATCCTTGGCTTGCTCTGGGCTCTGTTGTTTCGTATTCTTGCCAGGGAGCAGCAAAAACATAATCATCTGGGACAGTGTGAGGTGGATGAGCCCAGAGTGAGCTGAAAATGGGTGAATCAGGGCTCAGGTGGTGTGGTATCACCCACTTCCGAGGGTGTCACCTGGTGCAGCTCTCTCTGGCTGCAGCCCCATTGTGATGCCAATGGGCAAGCGGACACAAGAGTAGAAATAGGAGCCTTGAAGGTTCCCAAATAACCTTCATAAATTTTAAGCCAACAGACGAGGTTAGTAAGCAAACTAACTTTCTGTCCTATTCATTTTTGAAAGCAAAAAGAGGACTACAATGCGGTATAGGTGAAGCAAAATTATCTCTAAAAATATAACAATGTTAAACTGTTAAACACAAAATCTTGCAATAATGGTGTCTACTTAGCTTGCTCACCCTAAATTTATTAAAAAACCAACCAGAACAGAAAAGTAATTACCAGTGGAGGCACCTCCACAGGGGCAAGTGGGGTTGGGCCCCTCCAAGAAAAAAAAGGGGGAAAATGCATCTAAAGACTTGCAGCTCAACCTGGTGCCTGCTGTATCCTCCTGAAGAGTTTTAGCCTCCGGAGACTCCTTGGAGTAAAGGTACATTTAGGGTAAGCCTGTGTTGGGTTGCCAGATCTACTCGGACCTGCATCAGCCCGACA
The DNA here is from genome assembly GCF_035046505.1 of Tiliqua scincoides. Classification (NCBI taxonomy): domain Eukaryota; kingdom Metazoa; phylum Chordata; class Lepidosauria; order Squamata; family Scincidae; genus Tiliqua; species Tiliqua scincoides. Next base: position 64,967,887 of record NC_089825.1, on the reverse strand, counting down.
ACTGGTGCGTATGTGTGGACCTATGAAGAACTGAGGCCAAGAATGGGGTTTGGATCCTGTGGACGCTGCTGCCACTGACCTCACCCCTTTCCTGGCCCCGATCTGCCCACTCCCCACCCACCCTGTTCTACCCCCTAAGCTCACTTTCTGGGGTGGGTTTTCATTCGCTACTGGCGCACAGAGCTGGTTGCTCACCACAATGAAGAGGCCATGCCCTGTGGCATGTCACATTATGCAACAGCTGGAAAGCGCCTAATACTCCCAGAATGCTTGTTTATTGTACAGTGCCTCTACTGAGCTCTTAGCATGAATAAATCGAGCTTCAGTAAATTGAGAGCACATTTACGGGTTTGTGAAGCAACACAAACAAACACAGTCCTCTCCAAGGTGTTGTTTCTAGAATTAAGTAATAGTAATAAAGACAGAAAATGGTTGTGATTTCTTTAGGAGAGGAACCATGAATGCAATGCACCAACTGCAGTTTAATCCATTTTCAAAACTGACCTACCAGGAAATGCTACAGTTCAAAACACTGGAACCTCAGCAAACTGATTTACAGATTACAGAAAAATATACTGGACACACATGGAGATTCTCAAACATATGATCCCCCCCCCCCAAAAAAAAAGTGAATCTGAATCTGGAACAGCGTTCAATATAGAAGTAGATACAGGATCTTAACACTGGAATCTTCTTGTAAAAAAGGTTTCTAAATTGCGTACCACTGAGGTTTTAGTAGCCCAAGCTTTGCTTTCCAACCCCCAGGCTATATTTCCACAGGAATCCCCTACTGGAATGCAGTGATTTGAAGTCAGGGGTGGCAGGGCCTCACCTAACCTAGCAAGTTAAAAAACAAATAAAACTCAAAAATGTACCTTTTGATTACTTTTTTTTAAAAATATTTATTTATGACAAATAAAATCGACAAACGATATGAAAAAACAACTACCTTTCAATTCCCTTTGAAGAACTAACAAAAAAATAAAGCGTGGAAAAAACTTTACAGGTTTTAAGGACAGGAAGAGCTGCAATTGGTCCACAGGAGAAGAAATATGGAGGAAATATGAGGGATGGACAGATAGAAAAGTTTCAGCTGTGGTGAAATGTGGCCTCATAAATGATGTCAGGGTTTCTGCCCATCTCTAAGACTGTTTGGCTCCAAATGGGAGCCATTCTGGAAGAGGGGGTGGTGGTCCAATGATGTTGCTGGCCAGAGGATTTACCAGGCACCTCCAGAAGCCTCTTTCAAGTCACACTGGGCCAGCAACCCACTCTATCGGCCTCTGCGGGCCACAGAATGGTTGGCAGAAGCATCCAGAAATTATTTCTGATTTGACAGGAAGTGGCTTCTGATCATTCTGCTGACCATTTTGAGGGCAATAGCATGGGTGGCCGGCTTGGCGCGATCCAAAAGAAGCCTCCAGAGATGCCAAGTTATTCCGTCCAGCAGCATCGCAACCCAATGCGGAGGACAAGGTGGGTTGCAAGCGCTGGAAAGATTGGGAAATGCAAAACTATGTGTTCAAATTTTGTGAACTAATTTGTTTTAGATACCCCAAGAATTGGTTGGATTTTTTTTTTTTTTTTTTACAGAAATCCAAACCACAGCCAGTGGAATTCTATTTTTGGTTTTAAATAACAACGTTTAAATTGAAATGAACATGACAACAAAGTCAGAGAAAAATCAGCTATAGACATTACTACTGATTGGGTGGCATTTGGTTGGTGTGAGACTATCATGTGTGTGTTTGCACACACTCTCTCTCTCTCTCTCTCTCTCTCTCTCTCACACACACACACACACACACACACACACACACTTCCTTTATATTTTTTAGACTAACAGTATAATTCACATATGTGTTTGAGGGTATGTGGCTAACGTACCACGGCAAAATAGAAGCAGAAAGCAAGGAGACTGGTGGCAGGCAGCATCACAGTTGCCACAGAACATCTCTATAGCAACAGAAATACTGCCAATGCTATTCCTACCTGCCACCTGTCCTCTGCTTTGCTAGGTAGGTACATCTGGGTGGCCCCTGGCCCAATGTATCTGTAATAAACATACCTTCCTGTAGGACAGTGTTCCTCAAACTGGGTTGTGACCCACTAGGTGAGTTGTGAGCCAATTTCAGGTGGGTCAATTTATTTACAAAACCATTCAGTTTATTATTGGAATCATGTATGAAGTTTAAGTTTACAAAGTCATACAAGACAATCAATCAATCAATCTCTCTCCAGGTGCTTCATTCAGAGCATGTGAAAGAATGCAAAGTGGAAGTGATTATCACCACCTCTTTTGCATTCTTCCCCTCTGGGTGAAGGGAGGGATAGCTGCCTAGGAGCGAAGCCTTTCTAAGCACTGGAGAGAGATGGGTGGATGGGTGGATGGATGGATGGATGGAATTTCTGGCATCCACGGGGGTTCTGGGAACAGAACCTTTGCGGATACCGAGACTCAGTACTAATCAATACTAATCAAAGCCTCCCTAGTTTTCCAACAGATTTGGAGAAAGAAAAAGTATTTTTCCACATCCCATCTATAGAGGGACTTTCACAGAAAGCATTCTTGTAACTGATCATGATATCATTTGCTTAATAAGGCCCCCCCCCTCCCAATAATAAATTTAAACATTTAAACATAAATGCTCTTGGTCGGAGAGAAATCAACTGAGAGGCGTACATTAGATTATCTGATCTATTAGATTATCTGGATCCTTTTCAATCTGGTTTCAGGCCAGGCTCTGGGATGGAAACTGCCTTGGTAGATGACCTACGCTGGGGACTGGACAGGAGGAGTACGTCCCTGTTGGTCCTGCTGGACCTCTCAGCGGCTTTCAATACCATTGACCATGGTATCCTTCTGGGCTGATTGGCCGAATTGGGAGTTGGAAGCACTGTTTTGCGGTGGTTCCACTCCTACTTGGAGGATTGGTCCCAGATGGTGGTACTGGGGGATGCCTGTTCGACACCCTGGCCCTTGAGATGTGGGGTGCCACAGGGTTCAATTCTGTCCCCCATGCTATTTAACATCTACATGAAACCACTGGGAGAGGTCATCCAGGTGTTTGGAGTGGGGTGCCATCAATATGCTGATGACACCCAGCTATCTCTCCTTTCCTCCAGACTCCAGGGTGGCAGTTGAGGTCCTGGAGTGCTGTCTGGAGGCAGCGAGGATCTGGATGGGGGCTAACAAGCTAAAATTAAATCCAGATAAGACAGAGGCTCTCCTGGTTCAGAAATCCTCCATGCAGGTGCTGGAGTATCAGCTTGCACTGAATGGGGTTGCACTCCTCCTGAAGGAGTAGGTTTGCAGCTTGGCGGTTCACCTGGACTCACAGCTGCTCCTGGATTCCCAGGTGGCAGCTGTGGCTAGGGGGGCCTTTGCTCAGCTTCAGCTGGTGCGCCAGCTTTGGCCATACTTGGATCGTGCAGACCTGGCCACGGTGATCCATGCCACGGTGACATCGAGGCTAGATTACTGTAATCACTCTATGTGGGGCTGCCCTTGAAGATGGTTCAGAAACTGCAACTAGTGCAGAATGCAGCGGCCTGTGCAGTTACTGGAGGTAGGCGGTTTGACTCTGTCAGTCTGCTTCTCCAGCGGCTGCATTGGCTGCCCATTCGTTTCCAGGCCCAATTCAAGGAGCTGGTTTTGACCTTTAAAGCCCTATACTGCTCTGGGCCAGGGTATCTTAGAGATCACCTACTCCTTTACAACCCGGCTCGTCCTCTTAGGTCATCAGAGAAGGCCTTTTTACAAGTTCCACTGCCTATGGAGGTATGTGGGGCAGCGGCAAGAAATAGGGCCTTCTCAGTAACGGCACCAACACTATGGAATTCCCTTCCCCTTGACTTAAGAACTGCTCCCTCTCTTGGAACTTTTCAGCAAGGTTTGAAGACCCTTCTGTTTAGACAAGCCTTCTGAGTTCCTGGCCTTTTTAACATCATTTTAACATCTTTAATATCTTTTTTAACATCTGGTTACAAGCCTGATGCTTTTATAATTTGCTGTACTATGCTCTTTTACCTGACTACTTTTTTATCTGACTACTGTTTTTATGATATGTTGTTATATTTTTATCTGTTTTTAAATTATGTTTTTTAATTTGTTTTAACCTTGTTTGTAAGCTGCCTTGAGTCCCTCCGGGGAGAAAGGCGGGGTAAAAATAAAGTTGTTAATAATAATAATAATATTGTATATTGTATTGGCAACCTTCAGTCTCGAAAGACTATGGTATCGCGCTCTGAAAGGTGGTTCTGGCACAGCGTTCTAGTGTGGCTGAAAAGGCCAATCCGGGAGTGACAATCCCTTCCACACCGGGAGCAAGTGCAGTCTGTCCCTGGTCTGTCTCCCTGGCTATGGGCCTTCCTTCTTTGCCTCTTAGCCTCAGACTGTTGAATAAGACTGTTGAATAAGCCTCAGACTGTTGAATAATAATAATAATAATGAGATTTATTGCAGAAAGTGTTCCTGCACTGAGTTTGTTTTCACCTATGTCCCATAGGTGTTTTTTAAAACTACTGTGAATTTTTAAAACTACTTTGAATTTTTTAAAACTACTGTGGACACTCCCCACCAAATTTTCCAGATGGCTGGGGCAGGCAGCAGAGAATGTGACCCAGCAAATACCTTGTTCCAGAGGGTGACAAGCCACTCCAAGGTCACAAAGCTGCACCTTGCACAGATCTCTGAAAGTGGACAGCCTACTGCCTTTTCCTGGTTGCTAGGATAAGGAACAACCCCTGATCTAATTATTATTACCACCCATTCTCCATACAACTGCTGGGACAAAGAACCCTAAACTATAGGCTTCCAGGAGAATACAACTGGGATAAATCTGAGTCAGCAAAATGCAGAGAGAGAAAGAGAGAGAGACGTGGCTTCTGCAGCAAGACTTGTAGTTATCACTCTACCTCTCCCCTAGTGCCATTTCTCCACTGGGTGACCAGATACAAAGGAAGCCAAGTGTCCTGTAACTTAAGGATTTTTCCATAGTTTTTTCCATAGTTTGCGGGGGTGGGGGATGGGGGGTGTCTTCAAATTCCCAAATCTTGTTTGTTTAGCTAGCAATGGCTATTTTCATCTGGGTTTCCAGGCTTTGTGCTGAAAACTATGCTAGAACAATTTGCCACAACTTTTAGTCCCTTCTGTTGTGTCTTTTTTTTCACCCAATCTAACAGTGTGCACAAGTAAGTGTGCACATCAGAAATCTGGATGGAGAAAAAAAAAAGATTTGAATGAACAGAAGGAACTGAAAGCTGTAGCAAATGGCACATTCACAAATTCTGCAATTAATTTTGGAAATTATCTGTGTTCAATTGGAAAGAAGAACACAGGGTTGAGCAAAATCAGAGAAAGAGAAAAACCTGCTCATCTGTAAAAGTTAGAAGGAAGAAAGAATTTGGGCAAGTGTAACTCATCATGCAGAGATAAGAAAAGCTGTACTTTCTAAAATTCTCTCTTGCACATTCTTAAAGGATGGAATCTCTTTCCTCTTATGCCTGTTGTCTCACCTCTAAACAAGACCACTGAAGGGCAGTCCAGTCCAGTCCAAATCTTATAACGGATTTCTCAGTTCAGTACAGGAAACAGGGAAAATGGGATAATCTAGCCTGGTTCAGATGTTACAACAAACCTCACAATCATGTGAAAGTATGCTGGAAGCTCCCATTTGTGGTTTGTAAGAAACTCCATTTGCCAGTTATGTCTGAATGTGGTTTGTTTTCATGCGATGTCTGAAGGGGGCCTGTGAGTCTAACTCAAGTTCTTGCAAATGTCTGTGAAGAAATTATTTGGAGCTGCTACTATGAGGGGGAACAGTAATTTTACCAAATGCTGGCAGAAAAATCTCATCATTTCCAGGTGATGCTTGTTTCTGAGGTCTACTTCTCTCAGGCTGCAATCCTAACCACACTTTCCTGGGAGTAAGTCTTACTGAACACATTGGAACTTATTTCTGAGTAGACGTATCTAGGATTGCGCTGCTAGTCAATTATTCTTCCATTTTGTTCTCACTCACACTGACTTTTGAATGCACATGCCTGATTCAGCCAGCGCAGCTTATGTTTCTGGTCTAATAAAATAGATCCAAGTAGTTGTTCTAATCAGTGAATAAGGCTCCTTATGAAGAAGCACTACATTTTTAATCAAAGTGCAAGAGACATGATTACAGTATTGTCTTTGCTGCATCAAGAGAGGAGGGACAAAAAGACAGAAGTGTGTGCCCCTCTCTATTTCTGCATCACAGAAAAACAAGCTGGTGTTGCATGCCAGAAGTTGGATCAACATTATACATTTTTTTAATAAAGGCCAAGTGGTACAATTTCATATTCAGAAGATGATTCTATATTAGCTTCATTTAAAACATTCATCAGTGACTGAAAAAAAGGACATGGCTCACATACCTGCAAATGAAACATGAGATAAGGTGATTTGAATTAAATGGGCCGCAGTTTATTAAGATTTATAAATTTGTAAATGCAAGTATATACAGTATTTCAGCAGATCCTGCCTTCTAATATGCCATCCCCAACCCCAGTGCAGGCTCCTACCTCAGCGGAGAAAGCTAGCTACTATTCTTTCATTTGAGCATTCTCACCCTGACTCAAAGCTGTATACTGTCTACTGACAACCCCAGCATTTCAATATAACCTCCCCCCCCCCCATTAAAGTAAAGGAAGCTGTACTGTACCACCTCCCTCTAGTTAAGCAAACTTCCAAGGCTGACTGTGCAATCTTAGGTACATGGTACCCTGTTTGAGCCAGAGTCTCTGGAGACTGGTTCCGGGCCCCCTTCAAACTACTTGCTTATCTCAGAGTGCACATGAATCCTTCTTCAGTCCCATATTCCTGCCAGGCATGACCACCCTAACACCATCAATACCACACAAGTAGTCTGGGAGGGACAGAAATGCCCTTCACAACAAGACACTCACATCAAGAGCAAAATGTTCCTATCCGATTCTGAACAGCAGCTGTCTAATTTCCAACTATCTGCTAGGGTGGATGGGAAAACTCAGCTCCACCCTCCAAGTGGAATGGCTGAAGCTGAGGAGGAGCTACAACAGCTAAACAGGTGCCTCCTTAGCTTTCAAAAACAGTCAATGAACTGCTTAATATTTCTTGCCCTGTCTCAAACAGGGAGGAAGGGGCAAAACCATTCCCATCCAAACAGGCTGGAGGTTGTATGTTAGTTGGTTCATCAGGGTATACAGTAACACCTGCAATGAAAGAGCAGACAGCTCAGCCTACAAACATCCAACATTTGAGTCGCCTTTGCTTGCATGCATGTTTTGTCCAGGTACAAGGTCTCAGACATGTCTCTATGCCGAGAGCTGCTCTCTAGGTGGACTCTCATTACAAGCACAAATGCCCTTGATGCTAAAGCCAATGAGGCACACATAAGCATTGACAGAAGAAACTTTGGGCTGGAGCTAAAGAGCAGTGTGCTAAGCTATATCTATAACCCTCACCTTTGGTGCTCCTTGCACTCATGAGGCTATTCATGCAAATAAATCTATGCATGTGGCCCTCTGCCTTGATGACAAAAGGCTCTGGAGCAAACTGCATGTTCAGAAATGTCATGCAGTATAGCCCTCTTAAAGAAATGCTGCTGAAAATTGTGGGGGTGGGGAAAAATCACACTTCAATGCCCTTCACATAAAGAAGGTCAGTTGGTTCATCTGGGTACACAGTAACATCTGCAATGAAAAAGTAGCCATCTCAATCTATAAATGTCCAATATGTGCAGGAGACAGCTTTGTATGCATACATACATACCCCAAAACATGCTAACCTCTGGAGGAGCAGTACAGTCAGGCACCTGCCCAGGCTGGACTTAGTTATGCTTATCCAGGTGTCCAGCTTCCCTGTGTGATGTGGAGGTAACATTTAAATGGCCTCTTTATGCAAAAGCCCAATGATAGGCAATCTGGCAAAATCAGGGGTAAGAATATCAGTCTTTTCTATCACTGCATCTTAAGACTCTACGCAACTCACTGCTATTCGAATAGGAGAGTAAGGAACCATGGTGGGGAATGTTGGTGAGGTAGAGGCACTGTTGTCCATGTTGAACAGACTCATGCTACAGCTGTCAGTGGTAAGCAATTTTTGTAGGATTTTTGAGGTGCTTCAGAAACCTACAAAAACATTTTCGCCAGAGAAAACCATGAAACAATAGTGGTGTATATGTACACCTTGAGCAGTGATGGCTTCATCATATCACATTACCATAAAGTTTATTTAAAAAGTAATAATTATAACCTGCCTATCTCCAGCCACAATTTGTATATTTAAATCTCTTCATCTCCTGATTCCTCCTTCAAATCCCCCTCAAAATCTACTTACTCAGTAATCTTAAATGACTATAATCACCTCTTATTTTCTGCATGTGTGCTTCATTCATCACCTGTCCTACAACATCTTCATTTCTCCTGTATTAAAACCTGATCTTCCCTTACATTCTATGTCCTGAGTACCATACTGTATATGGATTGCAAGTTCCCTGCAGAGCAATTCTGTGACAGAATGGATGATTTAGATATTCTCCCCTGCCAAATTTCTTTCTGGATTTTGGGGAATCCATTTTACTGAAAATTTTATTTGACAACAATTCTTTCAACTTGCATTTCAGAATTTGTGCTGTAGGTAAAATTGAATGAACTCTCAGGAAGCAAAGTTAAGTCAAGTTTTCGGGGTCACATAGAAAGGAAAAAAAATTCAAAAGGAAGAATTGTTTGTTTCTAGTATAAATGTGGTTTTAATATTTATTTGATATTTTTTACTTGTTCTGTAATGCTGGTGCAGGAAGCCAACTAAAAACAACAGCAAAATATACAGGCTTCTTCTAGGAAGCATGGTTTTTTTTTTTTTTAACTAACTTTAAAAATATATTTTTACACTGCTCAAACACATGTGCAGAAAGGTTAAATGTTAAAAAATGCTGGATAAAAATGCATTTCTTCCAGTTGCCTTTAAAAAAAATGCATTTCTTTTTACTCTGCACTGAAATGCTCATGTGCTTGAACAGTAAAGTAAAAATAATAAAAGGTCAATGGGAGAAAGTGGGCAGCAAGCAACATGTGAAGGTGCAATGCACAAAATTTGTTATCAGCATTCCAGAATGATCTTCTCTTGCTGCAAGGCAACTAGAGCAGAACTAGAGCTGCAATGGAACTGCAGATAATAATGTAGTAGAACTAAGGGAAACCGTTCATCCCTAGAAGACATCTCTGTTTTCTGAATAGTGCCTATAGTACATGCTCAACATTCATACTGAATGATTAAAATAAAAGTCTTAATAGCTATTGCATTAGGTGTAGAATCTTCAAGTAAGAGTATTGATGGCAGGACAGCTGATGATTAATTAGTCTTAAAATGCCACCTCTCATTTCTTTTTCTTAACACTTATTTCTTACCATTCAAATACATTGCTTAGCCCCCAAACTATAAATCATTTAACTTTAGGAATGTGTGATGATTTATGGATCTTCTACTGAGAAGAAGATTAGCAGTCAGTCTATTTCATGTCTCAGACTATGCAGAATTCCACTCCCCAACCCAAGACACCATTCAAAAAACAATTCAAATTAAAATTTTAAAAGGAAAAAAGAGACTCGCTTACTGTAGCTAATTCATCAAACTTCCCAAAGAGTTCATTCAGAAGCTTCACCAGTTCTTGAGCAGTACATTGTGATGCCAAGCTGGTGAACCCCACAATGTCTGCAAACAATATGCTGCAAACAGAAGAAAGAAAACATGGATGCGTTACTACAGATTAAAATCTTACCTGAGCGTATTCCGGTACAGAATCACGAATACAATTTTAGGATGAACACAAATGTGCAATCTCTTTATTCAACTGATAGTCTTTAACCATTTACACAGGAGCAGATCAAAAAGCAGTGGGAGTGCCCTAGACTTTCAGAATGATAACCCACAGACTGTAAATGGCTACACTATGTTGCCATTTAGTAGCACTGTTTCTAGTACACATCTTTGAGAAAAGTTAGAGCAGGGATTTTCAGTTTTTTTCATCTTACAGCATGCTGACAAGGTGCTGACAAGTTATCAAGGTAAACCATCAGTTTTTTTTTGACAATTGACAAGGCATACCATGCTGCTAGCGGGGGGCTCATGTCCCCAATGGTTTTACTAATAAATGAGTCTTCTCCAAACTTCAAGGCACACCAGCGGACCATTTGTGACACACTGGTTGAAAATCACTGAGTTAGAGCAAGTATCTGAAAACCATTTACATGCACTTACCAGAACCCCAACAGAATCCTGTGCATATATAAATATTCTTCATTATTATATATCCTGTGCATATATAAATATTCTGCACTAGGGAACTGCACTATTTTGGGTTTGAGGGTGTAACAAACATATGGACTATCACAATGTCTTGCAAATTGAATCAGTTTTCTTCTCCTTATGAATACAACTATGGGCAAACTTTATACCACCCTTGATTAAAACTTGGTAGCCATCATGGGCTAGAACAGACTCGCCAGACCCTGGCCTGTGGGCCAGATCCAGCATTCGCCAAAATCCCTCTCCTTTATGAACAGCACTTACTGTTCCTCTGCTCTGCCACTTCATTCTTCAACACTGTGGGCATAGGGACACTCTGGGCAGTTGCATCTATGGCCCATGTCCCAATAGGCTTTGCACCAAGATGTCCTGGTCATAGGTGTGACTGCCCTGAGTGTCCCTATGCCCACATGGGTGAAAAATGAATCGGCACAGCAGTGGAACAGTAGATGCTGCTTGGGACAGGTAGTTTTCATTGTGCAGCGGTCTCCAGTTTGGAGACCATTGGATGACAAAATAGTACTTTTGGGGCTGGGTGCAACTTATCAGCTGACCATCCCTGATACAGGTAGTTGGTAGTTAAATGCATGTCACACAACTCAGGAAGCAGTCAGTCCTCAGGCATTTTTGCAGCCCAATCTTGTTACATCACAGCAAAGTACTTGCAGACATTAGATGGAAGTGTAAGGTCTTTCTTTTTGTTCTTAAACAGTGGGTTGCAACCCACCTGATGTCCGGTGGGCCACCCACCCCTTGTGTCTGGTTGGTTCCAAACTGGAGGTCTCCAGAAGCAAACAGAGAACATACCAGGCCTCCACAAGCAGCTGGAAAGTCACTTCTGGTTTATTTCTGGGTTCATAAAGTGACTTTGGGTTGCTTCCAGAAGCCTGTGGAGGCCTGGAGCTGTAAAAGGAGGTGGATCACAGTGCCCTCTGCTGCAGAAGGAGGGGGGAGGAGTTTGAGAACCCTGAACTATTTCAAGTCTGCTTTCAGCAGGCTGCAGTGAGAGATTGGCTCCCCCCCAGACTTCCTGACCCAAAGCTTCCTGTTTCTCTACCCATCTGCTTCCTCTTCTGAATCCCAATTCTCTCCACTGAGTTATATTACACAAGATACAGATTATATCCATATTTACTTGAAAGCAAATTCCACTGAATTCAATGGGTCTTCTGAGTATGTATACAGAGAACTCAGGTCTTAAATGCAGTGTGGAACTTGAATGGGGGGGGGAATATAGGAAAATTTAATGTATACAAAATGCTCCCCTTTGGTCCTTATGAAATGCACCCCTGCTTTTTTATTGCATAGGGTGCTATACAAATTATGCATGCAAATTACATTTCATTATGGAAAAACATGCACTGTGAACTAAGTTTATAAGTGCATATGTACATTACAAAATGTTTGAGAATTCCATATCCTGTCTATGTCAGACTACAACCTGTGCCAAGAGCAACGAATGAGCAATGGCAAAAGCTTAGCTGCAGTTAAATGGGAGAATTAACTCTGTGAGCTCATGAGCTTCTGGGACTTGTTACCAACACAAAAATAAAATCTTCTGCTGTGTTAACTCTCTTTCTTTCTTTGGTTTCACAACACTTGAAAGACTGACTTCTTTCATCCTAGAAAGGAAAATTTTCCCCAGAAACTGGGTTTACCCAACAGGTTTGTGTATGGTGGGAATAGGTCAGGCAGCCTCTTAGCTAAAGAGATCTCCTACCTGGAGGAATGAGATAAATGGATATGGATAGACAGCATGAGTAAACAAAGCAATGCAGAGTTGGGGACTAGACTGCCCTCTTCAACCAAGCACAGAGCCGCTAAGGGACTAGGCAGGAGAGCTGTGAGCATGGAACCCTTGAATAGAGCTTAAGTTTGGGATTTCTAACAGGAGCTAATCTCAAACAAAAAAACAGGGGAGACAAGACTCCTTGCAATTCAATCAGTGTCTCAGTGCTGGTAGTGAATGAATGCTTTGACCCTACGTCATCCTTCTCTCCTCTGAAGTTAATAGGGCTTGCATGAAAAGGACACTAGAGTTGCAATCTTAAACATGCTTAACAGGGAATAAGTGCCAATGAATAAAGTGAGAGTTACTGTAGTTCCAAGCAAACATGCTTAGGCTTGTGCTGTTAGAGAACTGGGTTTTACATTTTCAAATAGGTTGCACATTTTGGGGGGAGGGGGAGCTGACATCCAAACCTCTATCTCCCCTTGGAAGCCACCATTTCTGAACATTTACCCTTCCCCCATAACAAACTTCAGCCTCCATTATCTCCTGGCACATGCTTCTCTCTCACTGTTCCCTTTCCAGCCTCATCTGTTTCCTCTTCCCCAGAGGCCTATTCCCACTTCACATCCTTGGGGGACTTAAATGAGCCACAGCTGCCTCAATTAATCAGGAAGACCTCAGCAGTTTCACACAAGGCACAACACCTGATAAAAGTGTGTGTCAGCAGGAGGCCTGCCCTGTTGTAATGAAAAGTAGTGCTCCTTGCATGAGGAATATGTTTCTATCCCACGCTGAAGGATACTGAAAAAGTACAGAAGGGTTTGCTCACTAAGGGCCAGAGTACATTATTATAACATGCACTGTTAGTCTGACAGTCCATTTTCTACTCCAATGTGTCCTTGGGAGAGGGTTACTTATGGCAGAGAAATAGTGGGAGAAAGGGTGCTTAATCTTTCCCTACCACCCAATGTTTCAATTCTACCCCTTCAGCCATTTTTACTCCACTGGATCTCAGACCCATGTTAACCTTATAAAACACATGCAGGAAAGCCCGGGGGGGGGGGGGAAGAGCTATCAGTGGGGGATAAAAAAGAGTGACAGGTAAAAAGGGGAGTAAGTAAAAAAGGGTGTCAATGGACAATTTTCACAATGGAGAGAGGTGAAAAGTGGTATGCCCCAAGGGTCTGTCCTGGGACTGGTGCTTTTCAATCTATTCATAAATGACCTGGAGACAGGGTTGAGCAGCGAGGTGGTTAAGTTTGCAGATGACACCAAACTTTTCCAAGTGGTGAAGACCAGATGTGATTGTGAGGAGCTCCAGAAGGATCTCTCCAAACCGGCAGAATGGGCAGCAAAATGGCAAATACGTTTCAATGTAAGTAAATGTAAAGTCATGTACATTGCGGCAAAAAATCAAAACCACATATAGGTTAATGGGTTCTGAGTTGTCTGTGACAGATCAGGGGAGAGATCATGGGGTGGTGGTGGACAGGTCGATGAAAGTGTTGACCCAATGTGCGGCGGCAGTGAAGAAGGCCAATTCTATGCTTGGGATCATTTGAAAAGGCATTGAGAACAAAATGGCTAATATTATAATGCCGTTGTACAAATCGATGGTAAGGCCACACCTGGAGTATTGTGTCCAGTTCTGGTCACCGCATCTCAAAAAAGACATAGTGGAAATGGAAAAGGTGCAAAAGAGAGCAACTAAGATGATTACTGGGCTGGGGCACCTTCCATATGAGGAAAGGCTATGGCGCTTGGGCCTCTTCAGCATAGAAAAGAGGTGCCTGAGGGGGCACATGATTGAGACATACAAAACTATGCATGGGAAGGATAGAGTGGATAGAGAGATGCTCTTTAGACTCTCACATAACACAAGATCCAGGGGACATCCACTAAAATTTAGTGTTGGGAGAGTTAGGACTGACAAAAGAAAATATTTCTTTACTCAGCGTGTGGTTGGTCTGTGGAACTCCTTGCCACAGGTTGTGGTGATAGCATCTGACCTAGATGCCTTTAAAAGGGGATTGGACACGTTTCTGGAGGAAAAATCCATTACGAGTTACAAGCCATGGTGTGCATGTGCAACCTCCTGATTCTAGAGACCGGCTATGTCAGAATGCCAGATGCAAGGGAGGGCATTAGAATGCAGTTATCTTGTTATCTTGTTATCTGGTGTGTTCCCTGGGGCATTTGGTGGGCTGTTGTGAGATACAGGAAGCTGGACTAGATGGGCCCATGGCCCATGGCCTGATCCAGCAGGGCTGTTCTTATGTTCTTCTCCTCCCACTTCTTCAATGCACACTGCCCCCTCCCAAGGAGTGAAGAGTGTAGTGAAGAGTCAGGCACTGGGCAAATATTACATGCTGCTAAGTTGTGACATGTATCTTGGCACTATGATATCCCATCTCTTTGTTTGCTTAACAAAAGCTCCCAGAGATGAAACATATTTTTAAAATATGTACAATAAACCCAATGCCTTCTAAACAGTGCACAGTACATGCAAAGAAACCCTGCAGAGAGGTTAATAAAGTTCACAACGCTTGCATTGTGAAAATAATCACAGCTTTCTACTTTTATCATCTCAGCTATTTAGGTGCAATTTTGTATAATTTATTGAACATTCCTGTAGCTTCTGTTTTAATCCTAGATGTACTTCTCACATATATTTGTGGAAGATGACCAGGGATACCACAAAGAGATGTGGCTTTCAGAGCTAGGAGAACCAGCACACCACAAGGAACCTCAAAAAATATTTCCCATAGTATTATCGGTTCCCCATAAGCAGTGCTTGGGGGAAATGATATTAAAAGGCCAGGCAGGTGCCTTGTGTAAACTACAGAGGTACTGCCAGGCAAAATACAGCTGCAGATCACTTAGTAAAGCACCCAATCCTTTACATGTTGACTCAGAGTAAGGCCCACTAAATTCCTTATCTGCTACTCTAGAAGAAGGGAGCATGCATACAACATGCCAAAAGGACCTTGGGATTTGATTATTGTTGTAAGTAATTATCTGGGCAGAGACGTTTGAAAAGGTCACAGAAGTTATGTCAATCCAAAATCTATTTGCTATACCAAGACTAGTTTATGCAAAATGTAAATAATTCACATGCTTTTAAGCATGGGCACAGTACCTTTGGAGAAACTACACACTTGGGATGAAGAATTTGCTTCAAGAGCAAACTGTTTGAACTTCATGGACAGTTTTGCCTCAACACCTCTCCTTTTAGAAACTGAGCACTGACGAGACCTCTTCTCTCATAAACTTCTAAAGACTGATATTTTAAATTCTTATGTGTTTGAATAGATATCCTTCTATCGATAAATGAGCCCTTGCCTATGAAAAGCATCTATCCCACATATTCAGAGGAATCACACTGAAATATACAAATGCCATAAGAAAATATTAAAGTTTCTTGGGCAATTATTTTGCTTCCAAGCTTCATGTCACTGTTGAGTTGCTTGATCTTTCTCTTTTGATACTCTGCTTAGAGGCTTTCATGCGCTACATAGTTTTACAGTCAGGAGCATAGGCGATTATTAGAGTTCTTTGCTCTGAGTATTTTGCATTTAAGAAATGCAGAGATACACTATAAAAGATCAGGGATAGAAGTTCAAAGACATTAAGCACCAAACGATCAAGAGCACTGTTTGGAAAGAAACAATAGCTGCAAATAACTCTAATTGGGAGTCTATGTATAAAGACAAATTCAAAGGAAGAGAACTGGGACGCACTTCATATAAAGAGCTTAAGAAAAATAACAAAAGAAGAAATAAGTATGGGCGTAAGAGGATCAAAAAATATTTAAAACCTGGTTTAGAATATAGCTATATATCATATCAAGACCAACAATGAGCTTACAAATAGACTGATGCTTTGATGCTCAAGTGGTGTACATCATAATCAATACTTAATAAGTCAAAACAAAGACCGACTCCATTGTTACATTTGCAGAGACAAATCTTTTCCATGCCTCTGTTTGTGAACAGAAATATTTTGTCTGCTTTGCCAAAATGCTGGGAAATCTAGAACTGGAAAATGGGCTTTGAGATAAACAATTCTGCTGAGATCTGCAGGAGATCACAGGGGCCACTGAAAGTCTGGAGTTCTCAAAAACATTGGCAGGTGGCACCAGCAATTCTCCAGTGATGTCTGGCATAATGATGGTGCAGGTTACTGCCACAAATGGTACGTGATATCTAGAATGGGAACAGGAATGTTGTGGCAGGTTTCCAGGTCAATGCCAGAAAGAGTTTGCAAAGCATGAGCTTCACTAAGCCACTACCCTGCCTGCTCTCAAGTCTCCAGCACAGCAAGGGGTTAGGAAAACTCATAGTTTGTAAAGAGATTTTATTCCACTGAGCACCACAATCCATTATTTATTGACTTGGAATGGTCCCCCCCCCCCAATCTTCATTTGTATGTGTACACACTCACACCTCACTTCTTCCTCACCTCATACAAAGAATCAGGAGCAAAATCACCAGTGTGTCCTTTGCACTGATAATGTTGTCAGAAGAACCAGCTACCACAACACAGCACAGCACAGCACACCACAGTGTGTGCGTACAGAGCGTAGGTTCAGTATTTTGTCAGCTTGCATCAGTCCTACCTAACGTTGTCATGCCTCTGAATGTAAATCTTATGGAAAATCCTTTCAGGTGGCTTCAGGAAATCTTCCTTCATTTCCATGGCAACATTCCTGGGCAAAAGGCTCATGAGGAGTCGCTCCTAAAAGTAGAAACAAACACATTAATTATGAGAAGGATGTGCAACAATTTTACCTTTCCTCTTTTCAATATTGCTAAAAGTTGGAATAATTCACCTGACCTAACCTGTATGTTGGAAAACTGACCCATAAAATAAAGTAGGTAATCACAGTTGTAAAATCCTAGGTTTGCAAAGCCTTCCATAACTTCAATGCTGCACCTAGGCATTTATTATCTATCAACTCCATCCACAGCCCAGTCCGATGTTATCTTGCCAGCATTGGAAACTGTCTTTTAGGTCAGGGGTCTCCAAACATTGTGGCCAGAGGGATGCATCAAATATCTGGCACGGTGTTGAGGGCTGGAAAAAAAATTTAAATACATAATATATATAAATAAATTGAATTGAGAATGAATGAATGAGCCAATTCAATGAGATGGAACTTAGATGAGTGAATAAATGAATTGGCTCATTCATTCAAACTCTCTGGCCCTTAGAACACCCTCCAGATGCAACCAGAGCACAGTTCCAGTCATGTTCAGACAAGTGGGCCAGAGGCTTTCAGGGGACAAGAGGCTGGCCGCGGGCTGGACTGAGGCTGGCTGCATGATTTTTCCTAGCATGCGAAAATCATGTGCTGGAGTTCTTTCTGCCATACCAAGCCTCCAACTACTGTCTGAAGCAGCATGGTCTCCCGGCTGGGCGGCGGGCATTGCAAGTGCCCCACAATGCCCCAGGGCTGTTCTAGGCATTTGAAATGTGACCTCTTTCTTCTCAGTCCTACATGCTGCACAGGTTTGTTTAGGCGTGTAAGTAATAATAATAATAATAATAATAAAACTTTATTTTTATCCCGCCCTTCTCCCAAAAAGGGACCCAGGGCGGCTAACAACATATAAAACAAATTAAAACATAATTTCACAAACAGATAAAAACAAATTAAAAAACACATTAGCAGAACCCATAAAAACAGTAGTCAGAAAAGTCAGAATAAAAGAGCATAAAACAGCAGTTCTTAGAGGAATCGGGCCTGTAAAAAAGCAACTAAAAGATATATAAAAGATGTTAAAAAGGCCATAATGTCAGAAGGCTTGGTTAAACAACAAGGTCTTCAGGCCTCGCCGAAAGGACTCAAGAGAGGGAGCCATTCTCAAGTCAAGGGGAAGGGAGTTCCACAACGTTGGTGCCACTACTGAGAAGGCCCTATTTCTTGCCACCGCCCCACGTACCTCCTTAGGCGGCGGCACTTGTAAAAAGGCCTTCTCTGATGACCTGAGAGGACGAGCCGGATTGTATGGGAGTAGGCGATCTCTAAGATAACCTGGCCCAGAGCAGTATAGGGCTTTAAAGGTCAAAACCAGCACCTTGAATTGGGCCCGGAAACGAATGGGCAGCCAATGTAGCCCCCGGAGAAGCGGGCTAACAGAGTCAAACCGCCTAGCTCCAGTGACCACACGGGCCGCCGCATTCTGCACTAATTGCAGTTTCTGAACCGTCTTCAGGGGCAGCCCCACATAAAGCGCGTTACAATAATCTAACCTCGATGTCACCGTAGCATGGATCACCGTGGCCAGGTCTGCATGATCCAAGTACGGATGCAGCTGGCGCACCAGCCGAAGCTGAGCAAAGGCCCCCCTAGCCACAGCCGCCACCTGGGAATCCAGGAGCAGTTGCGAGTCCAGGTGGACCCCCAAGCTTTTACACTGAATGTTTGCAATCTGGTGAATAAGAATCTCTGAATACTGAAGAGAAATGCCAGTGAATGCAGAGAATCACCTAAATATAATTGCTAACATTTTCTGGTGTATGTCTGATAAGTGAGGGAATTATGTACTTGGACAATTGTTCAATGCACTTGGGATTGTCAGCATGCATCAAATTGTGGACATCTGCCATAGCAGAATATATATTGTGATAAATGTCAGTAATCTGGTGAATGTTTACGTTTACTGGTGACATGTAAGTTTTGAAGTAGTTCAGGGGGAAATGTGAGAAAATTCTGACATTTCCCAATATAAAAGCCAATGGTGTGCCTTCAGTAAATGTTCCAAAATTATTCTAATTTCCATCAGCATATAGCGTTGTGAAGTCCATCCCCGGGGCAGGACCCGGGGCGGAGTCTCAGCTGTGATGTCACCAGAAACGGAAGACCTGCCCGGGCGGCGAGGAACACAAGGAACAGCATGGAACACGAGGGCGGAGAGGAACACAAAGAACAAGAGTTGTCTGCAAGCCCGATTTAATCTTGTTAAAGCCTTTACATTCATTTAGCGTCCTGTTACAACACAGGAGCCCTGCGGTCTCTAATTGTCCCAAAAAAGTCTGCTTTGGTGTTGTCAAAGTGAAGTACTGAGTCCTTGTTACCTCACAAGCCTCTTGGGGATGCTCTCAACAGGAACTGAGCCAGTGCCGGGTGGTCCTTACCCAATGTGGGGTCAGGTTCTGGGTGTTGTGCCACTTTTCAGAGCCCGCTGGGACGCTGGCCCCAAGTGCATCTCCCTCAGCCCAGGATGCTTTGGCCTCAGTCCAAGGATCACCCTCCTTTTGGTGCCCAGGTGGTTCCCTGGGATCCCCCCAGTTCGCAGGGGTCGCTCTGGATGCCCTCCAAGGATCACAATGGGGTTGGAGGAGGTTGGTTCTTTCCCTCAGCTTATCTTGCCAGTGTGGGGTTGGGGCGTTCCTTCCCCCTGCCCAAGGTGCACTGCGGCTGTCGCGGGTCAGGTCCCGCCTAGCAGGGTCCCCAGCTAAATGCCAGGGGGTGGGCTGCAGTCCACCCAGCCTCCTTTCCCCTTCCTCCCTTGTCAGGAAGCCCAGGGAGGCGCGACCTCCCTCCTCAGCTGCAGGGCTCCTTCTGAGCCTGGTACCTGCCCCAGCAGGCTCCTCCCTTTCCACTGTGCTCGCGAGATCTTGGGCCTTCCCATATCGGGCCACCCGCTCCTGCCACATTGCACAGGTGCAGCTTGGCTGAGAGGCTGCTCCCTCGGTTGGCTCCCTGACCTAGGGGCGACCGCGCCGCTGGTCACTCTGGAACTCCCAGGCACTGCGGGCTCCTGCCTCCATGCCCCGCTGGTGGCCCCAAGCTCCCGCCTGCCCATGGGTGCTCAGAGCCCCTCCTACCGTTGGCCATGTCTTCCTGGGCTGCTCTCGCCGAGGGGTAAGTCCCCATGTGACAAGCATATGCCATGAGTGTAAATGCCCCCAAACAAGACACAAACATGAAAAATTCATGTCACAAACACTTTTGACATATCCCACCAACAGCCCAATCTTAACTAGGACTGGGCTAGCGCACAGAGGATTTTACAACAGCAGAACAGTGCTCTGCTTCATAAAATGGTTGCTAATTTTGTAAGTGCCATCACAAGAAGTGATGGTACCATGGTCTAATCTGCAGCCAGTAAGCCTGTGGTGGAGACAGAATGTGGATGGAATGGAATGGGGAGGGAGATGAACAAGGAAGTGTCAGGGAAAGGGGGCGGATATCAGCAGCAGTAATTTGTGCTGATATCCTTGTCCCATTTCCCCCCATCCCCAGGGTCTCTGAGGGGAATTTTATTAGGGGGTACAAAGTTTCTTTTGGGTCCCTTTGCAAAGGGGGAGGGGTAAAACAGAGCAGGGGAAGGTGGTGATGGGCAAGTAGAATAGGGGCATGAAGGGATGAAGCAGGGTGAAGGGGGGTAGAGACAGCTGGAAAAGTTTTTGGAGTCCAGGTCTACCCACCCAAATGGCAACAGTAGTGTCCCCAGCAGATAGGAAAATGACAGATCCCAGGAAATTTCTGGGCCCCCTCCTTTGGCTCCTGGGCCCCCCTTTTGACCCTCTGCCCAGGTACAAATTACACCCTCTCCTAGGCCCTGCCCATCCCCTCTCCCTGTCTCTCCTCAGACCAGATCCAAAGTGACCCATTGGGCTAATGGAGGCTTACTTCCTATGAAAGCAACTAATACTCCCTTACCTAAAGGACATGTCCATGGCTGCCCCCCAAAGGATGCAGTATGTGCTCCAGTGACATGGCTACATCAGTGGGGGAGGATTTAGTTGGGATTTGGCTGTACATGTCCTAAAATCTTAATAATTACCAGTCAATGTCTGACAATTACCAAACACACTCAGGCATACAATAGACACGACCCTCAAACAACTGAATACCACAAGTGTAGCTAGAGTTTTACAACTGTTGCTGCTGGACTGAATTGTCCTGACGATTCCTTGACATTCGGAACCAATGATGGGCCCAAACTGCTCACACAGTTCCAATTAACAGTTTCACGGCATAAATCTTATAGGGCTATTGCACCCATGGAACTAGCATTCTGCCAGAGCTGGCTGCCATAAGGCAACTGTTACACGTACTCTGGCAGCACACACTGCCAGAGTGCTAACAGGAAGGCCAAAGCCTTCCTACATGCATTGTTGCCATGCTGGCTGGCAGCAAGAGCAGGTAAACCCGAGTGAGAGGCAGGAGGAGGGTAGAATGGGGCCAGAATGTGGCAAAACTTGGTGGGGTGAGGGTTGCAGGAGGCATTGGATCCGGTGATGATGGCACCAGATCCTAACCTCCATTTTCACTGCCTCCCTGTTCCCTTTCTTTCCTCAGACCTGTGCCAGCGAAATCGCTGACACTTATCAGAGAAGACCCATTGCAGGGCAAGAAGCATATAGAGGGGGAAGAAATTTCAATCCACTTTCCCTTTGAAAGACTCTTGCTCCACCACCCACAGGATACAGCGCCTGACTTTTCAGCACGGCTGCACCAGCAGGGTGAGGGGAAGGACTGTGACAACAATCTCAACATTTCTCTGTTGAGCAGAAAGTATTCTGCTGTAAGGGAACAGAGAGCTTCAAGAGTGGGTAATTGTCCCTAATTACCATTACCATCATAATACTATTAATAATATCTTATTGTAGTACCTGTAACATTTGTAAGTGAAAGAATATGCAGGATCATTTGCTTTCTTTTGTATCTGCAGCTTGGGAACTTAATCACTGTGCTCTTTTGTTGTACCTAGCAAGGCAAGTTGTTGAACAATGAGATGGATCTCTTAAGGATTTATTTACCCAACCTTAAATCAACTGAGCATTAGTGGAGTCTTCTCCACTATGTATCAAACGGCTGTACTGCCAGTGCAACATATTTGACAATACTGATGTTTTAAACATTGATGCACGATGTCCCTTTTGCCATATGTTGCTTTTCCATTTATTTTACAAAAGAATCTCATACTGCCAATACAGTATGCCTGTCAATTTTTGTCATACTGCCTGTCAATTTTTGCCGCAAAATAGTGAATCTCTACCATATTCCTCCTTTCAAAAATTAATTCTCCCCAAATTAATTTTCCTTTTCAAAATCAATTCTCCCCTCTTCTTGTACAAATCAATTTTGCCTTCTACTCCCTCAAATCCTTTTTCAAAATCCATTCTCCCTCTTCCATCTCTAATGTATTTATTATTTAAATTTATTAATTTTTTCAGCCCTCAGCACCGTGTCAGATATATACGATGTGACCCTCATGCTGAAAAGTTTGGAGATCCCTGGTATAGAGTAAAAAAAAGAAAAAGACAACCTCAGTTTTGAAACTGGAATAATTTCAGAGCCAACTGAATTCTGAAGGGCAAGGTACGGTATATATATACAAACTAACTGGCACTTGAAACAAGACCCTTCTCATGGTGTTGCCCCTTGAGGTGAGTCACTTAAGGCTGTGGAGTAACACCAAAACAGAGTCAATGCTATAGTTTTCAGGTTCTAGTAAGACTTCACCCACAAGCAATTCATTGGTTTTTCCTGAGATGGCCTAGTAACAAATCCTTCCAAGTCAAGTCTGGGTCTAGATTTAACCTGAAGTTTACTATGTTCTTGCCGCTCCCAACAGTCTCTGCCTATCGGCCATCCTGCTGCACCCTATTCTTTTAGGAAAGATACCTCAACCCCAGCCATAATGACTCTGGCTTAGAAAGTTTCTTTCAACATTAAGCTTTAAATGCTGGGCCAGCAGTTCCTGGAGATTCCTGACAATGCCAGTTCCCTGTTCTGCAGGTATGTGGATTTTGATCTCTTCCTTGTCCAATAATATCAATGCTGGCTGTACAGTCCTCTCATGGGACAGTACAAATGGGACTGTATTGCTTTGTGCTCTGGGAAAAGTCGTACAGTATATTATTATTATATCCTGCCTTTCCCCCCGCAGGGACCCAAGGCGGCTTACGACAATGGTTAAAACATAGATTAAAAACATAATTTAAAAACAAGATAGAACATATTAGCAAAAACAACTTAAAAATAGCAGTCAAATAAAAGAGTAAAAGAGCACAGAGCAGCAATTTATAAAAGGATCCAGGCCT
The DNA here is from genome assembly GCF_035046505.1 of Tiliqua scincoides. Taxonomy (NCBI): domain Eukaryota; kingdom Metazoa; phylum Chordata; class Lepidosauria; order Squamata; family Scincidae; genus Tiliqua; species Tiliqua scincoides. The sequence continues at coordinate 64,944,776 of NC_089825.1, read as the reverse complement.
GTAACCAGGTGTTTAAAAGGTATTAAAAGATGTTAAAAATGATGTTAAAAAGGCCAGGAACTCAGAAGGCTTGTCTTTAGGCCTCGCCAGAAAGTTTCAAGAGAGGGAGCAGTTTGTAAGTCAAGGGGGAGGGAGATCCATAGCATTGGTGCTACTACTGAGAAGGCCCTATTTCTTGCCGCCGCCCCACGCACTTCCCTGGGTGGCGGCATTTGTAAAAAGGCCTTCTCTGATGACCTAAGAGGATGAGTAGGATTGAATGGGAGTAGGATTGAATGGGAGTATATAAATCATCTAACTCAGGGGTGCCCAAACCCCGGCCCGGGGGCCACTTGCAGCCCTCAGGGGTTCCTAATCAGGCCCTTGGGGAGCTCCCAGTCTCCAATGAGCCTCTGGTCCTCCAGAGACTTGCTGGAGCCTGTGCTGGCCCGACGCAACTGCTCTCAGCAAGAGGACGACTGTTCAACCTCTCACCTGAGCTGTGGGATGAGGGCTCCCTCCACTACTTGCTGTTTCACATCTGTGATGCAGCAGTGGCAGTGAAGGAAAGGCTGGCCTTGCTTTGTGCAAGGCCTTGAGCTACTGCAAGACCTTCATTCATTCATATAAATTCCATCTCTAATATACTCATGTAAATTTATCCAAATTTTAAACTGTAAATTAATTCTTTTCCCCCAGCGCCCAACACAGTGTCAGAGAGATGGTGTGGTCCTCCTGCCAAAATGTTTGGACACCCCTGATCTAACTAAATAAAATATAGAGAATTGCTTGTCTGATAGCACTTCAACATCAAAATTACCTGTGTGTTGAATGCTTCCATGTCAGGAAGTAGGGTTTCTAAGCTTAGTCCTTTCCATGAAATGCCTCTTTCTGTGAAAGCTTTACTGTTAAATATGAACTGCTTTACAGTTCACCTCCTGTTAAGGAGTAATTTCCTATCCTAAGAGCACTTTTTTTTTTTTTTTTTTTTTTTGCACAAAAACTCAAAAGTTAGTGGCTCTAGCACTTTGTCCTTTTTGGACATTGTCTCTGGTTGCCTGCTGCATGATACCCCAAGGAATTTCAATTAACTATTTCCTTCCTTAGCTTAAGTAAGGTTATAAGATACAGCATTAGAAAAGTGTTTGAAAGGACTCTTCTGTCCTACTTTCAAACATGAGCAATGTGGTTGGCCCAAAATGATCTATATAACAAGAGTTGAGTAGATGTGGATTTGTAAACACCACATATCTATCTAGCTAAGCAGTTTTCTCTCTAAACAAAACATCCCCCCCCCCCAATTTCTGAATAAAAGTTAAATATTCCAGGTTATTTTTGTCCTGCATTCAATGAACACACACATACATACACAAGTGAGATTTAGAGCCCAATCTTATGCATGTTTACTCAGAAGTAAGTCCCATTACAGTCAATAGGCTTATCCCAGGTAAGCGTGGATAGGATTGCAGCCTGAAGTACTGTTGTTCTGTTAAAAGACTATTCAAGAAATCAGTAACAGCTGATAGGAGTAATAGTCATAATAGTAAAAGTCAGGAGTGTGAAGGAAATCCGATCCCACCCCTTCATGGCCGGGTAATCTTTTTATTACCCTCAGGGTGAGCAAGTGGCCATAAACCCTTATGGTCACTGGGCACCCACAGTTCTCTCCAAGACCGATTGCCAAATAGCTCCTAAACCACAGAGCTTCCACTCCTGATAGCCAGGATAAATTTGGGGAACCCTCCCCTTGAGTCGTACTCCAGCTGACACCCTCTTGGACTCAGCTTAATAAAAAGGAGTAGACTCCCATACAGGGTCTCCAGGGTCCACCCCGGCCACACTGGATTGCCTCCCACAACCAGTCCCTGTACTCCCTTCCAATCCCAATAATCCAGTCAGTTGTAATAAGTAGGATTTATTGCATAAAGGCTTAAAGCAGGGTTATACAGACAGCACTACATAGTCTAAAATTTAGGAATTTAGGCAAAGAGTATAGCATTACAACACAACACTCAGTCTAATAAAACAATAACAACTACCTCCTAACTCTAATTATCGCTCACCAAAGTCTTAGCATTCCAAAAATCTGATCTAGCCCATCTTGCTGCAGTCAAGTTGGGTTCACTCCTGCCAGAGCGGTCCTGGATCTCAGGCCCCCTCAGCCAGAGACAAAGTCAGCCCAGCATAAGCATCCCTCCCTCACCTTTATAGGTCTCCTGACCCATCCACCAATCAAGACTCGGTGCCAGCCGAACCTTCTAGGGGTGAACGTGCCACCAGCCTCCTTACTCATGGTGGAATCCCCCCCTCCCATCCCGAGACACTCACAGCTGAACCCTGTTGTAAATCAAGCTGGCCTTGGAGTCCACTTGGTAGCTTGGTACAATATCAGAGGCCCTGTGAAGCAACCTCCTCCACAGTTCTCCCAGGTTTGGTCTGCACTAATTAATGTTGAATACAGCTAGGGTCTGACACTGGGGCCTACCAACATGGCTACAAGCAGATCTTTCCTTATCCAGATATTACCTGGTCCTTGATTTCCCTTTTTTGTCACAAGGAGTACACTACCCCCCTCTCAGATCTCATACTTCCTGTTTCTCTATGCTTTCCCTTAGGTAAGCTTCTATCTGTCTTGCTTCCCCTTGAGCTTTGATTCTCATAGAATCCCTGTGTGCTCCTAGGAGATTCAGCACTTTACATACAGTATGTGCTTCAGATTCCCTTAATTCCCTCAAGCATCTCCTCACTATCTCCCTGAAGATGCCATTACCCTTCTCCCTCTTGTTTTCTTGAGCAGTGCCAACTCCCTGTTCAGTTCCCTTATTTATCTAAAATATTTATATCCTGCCTTTTCCCCTTCAGCAGAGGCATTCAAGGCAGTTTACTCCAATAGCTAAAAATGTCAAGAATTTCAAGAAAAAAAGGAAACATCAAGCATCCAAAAGTAATTTTTCTAAAGGTGCAATCAGTTTTTTAAAATCAGCACAACAAGAGGGAAATCACAACAAATAAGAGAAAAGGCAAAGCTTTCAAGTGCTTCCGGAGAGGAGGCCAAACATATTTCAGAAGGGAAGGAGCACCACAGGTGGGGCATCACCACAAAGAAGCCCTCCTTTGTGTTGCTGCCAACTGAACTTCTGATACTTCTGATGGCATTGCAGAAGGGTCCCTCCAGTTGACATCAGCAGATGGGAAATCTCATATGGAGTACCCTGACCCTAAGCCACGTAAGGCTTTAAAGATGACCACTAGCACCTTGAATTACACCCAGAAACCAACCAGCAGCCATTGGAACTGGAACAACATGACAAGACCAACTGAAATTTCCTGGTGATCTTCAAGGGCAGCCCCACACAGAATGAATTATAGAAATCTAGTCTCAATGTTACCTAGAGTAAACTGTAGTTAAGTGACTGACAGACCAATCCTGAGCTGCTCAGAGCACGGGGCTGCCACCATGACGAAATGGCTGCTGCAGCATCCAGCATGCCCCGTGCAGCCACGACCACTTTCTCAGGAGAAGGAGACATTCATCCCCTTCCACAAGTAAAGGAAGGAGACCCAGAATGAGGTTACTCGATTCTATGGCAGCTCTTTTGCTGCCGCAGAACTGGAGAGCTCTGTGTTGGGCTGCACGGCCTGACATGGGGCTCAGGATCTGAGCTTGCACTGGGCTACATTTGGTGGTAGGCCTGCGGCAAGGCTCAGTGCCTTATGGAACATTTACGACAGTGAGCGCCAGCAGTAAGCCAGCATGCACCGGCTCGGGCCTTTAGGCGTGGATGCAGTTGATTCACTGATCTAAGATAAGCAAAGCCCCCCCCCCCCTCCACTACCTGGAAATTCAGAAGCAGCCCTGGATCCAGAAGCACACCAAATCGAAATGCTATCCAGGACAGGTCAACAGTACATCGCATGCATCATAGGTCTCCTGACCAAAAGCATTTCTGTTTTACCCAGATTTCATTTCCAATTATTTACCCTCATCCAGTCTTTTGCCGACTTGTGACTTCACTGTTCATGAATTCTGCAACCCCTCTCAACATTAAATAGAATGGAGTTATAGAGATGGGTATCATCAGCATATCAGTAATATCCAACCCCAACCTCCTGATGACCTCTCCTAGCAGTTAAAAGTAGATGTTAAATAACATGGGGGAGGGAACACACATTCCGTTGGAGTCTAGACCCAATAGGATTGGTCAATTAAATATACAGTACTCCTATAGCTTCCTTTCTTCTTTTTCACCACCTGTTAATTTCACCAATTGGGCAGCCCAATCCTAAGTTTTGGTGCTGCTGCAAAGTACGGCGCTACCAAAATGGCCGCTGCTGTATCCTGTGGGGCCAGAGAAGCCACCTGAATCTCCTTGGGGTAGGGAAACATTTGTTCCCTTACCCTGGATAGAGCGCCGCTGGCCCCATTGGGTCTCCTTGGATTTGTGCCAGGCCATGTCAGCTCGGGACGGGGCATAGGATTTGGAGGTAGCCTCTGCCGCCATCCCCAAACCCCTCCTGGGCTCAATCTGCCAGTTCTGCCCCCTCCCTGCCTTCCCCTATGCTCTCCCGCCCCAAAAAGCTTCAGAGGGATACTTACTGCCTGGCGCTCCAGCAGTCTGTGTCTTTCCAGTGTTGAGACTCAACGCTGACTGGCACTGGCCTCTCCACCAGCACTGGGTGTCTCCCGCCAGAGGGAAAGTGTCTTATGGCATTTTTATGACACCCAGTACTAGCAGTTGAGTTGGAGAGCTGGCAGTACATCCAATAGGATCGGGCTTTAAATGTCCAAACAGATGCATCAAGTTAGTGAATGTCATATAATTCTACCCAAGGAAGTGAATTAGCTCTGGTAATGCTTCAAGCTAAGAAGAATCACAAATTCACACTGTCATACCAAAGTCATGCGGCAATGAGAAAAGCAATAAAACTGTATGCTTTTTCTCAAGTCAGCACATATGACTTTTCAGAATATTTGCAGAAGACTACAGGTACCTAGAATATCTTACTTTTAAACAACCTCTGTGCTAAAGAATAGCAGTAATAATGCAAGGCATCAGGAAAGCAAAACAAAAGCAAAGATATAAGGCTGGAGTTCCAAATTCTTTTGAAAGAGCATTTTAGGTTTCCCATTAGTCTTTCCTGTTAAAGATACAGAGATGTGTAACCATTCAATGCAGCGCGCTCCATGACGCCAGTTAGAACCTGCACAGCTTCCTACTTTCTGTTTCAGTCTATTGTTACTACACATCTTTAAGTGGCATTCACAGCCATGTCTACATACTTTCAGGTATATTTTCGGTAACACAGCTAGGCCAGGAAGTGCTAACTCACAAATCATCCCCAACAGTCCCCAGTCAGGAACTTTTTGCCTCTGTCCTACTTCTGGGGAGGTATGAGTAGGCGACTTGAAAAGAAGAGCCCTGTTGGGTTGAGGGACAGTGGTTGACTGAAGCAGCCACACTTGAATTCTTCACAGGGGCCTGAACCAACAATGGGCAACAGTGGAAGGTAGTGTGCAGCTTCCCCCATGCTGCCTGTAGATTATGACAACTTCAGCATCTATTCACAAATGGAAAACTTACATGTGAAGGATTAGGTCTCCCAGTATAGCTCTTTCCATATCTAAGTGATACCTGTGCTAAACAAATGTCCATCAAAATGTTCTGCTGCTGGTCCACAAGTAGTGCACATGAGCTCTGAGTGTCAGAGAAGAGACTAGAGGCTGGTTTGACAACCCACAATTATTTGTCAGGGTAAAGATTCTCTACCATTGGTAGAAACATTTTCTTGCCCTGCCTGGCCTGCCAGCTTGCATCCTCAGTTGCCCACAGGTGGACAAACCAAGTTCAGAAAAGAAGAAAACAATTTTCTATAAAAACAGAAAAGGTTGTAGCAACATGGAGGCTAATCAAATCATTTCTATTTCTTTCAATCTGAAGTGTAGTATCAAGATATTTAATGAAAATAACCTGCAAAAACAAACAGGTTTCATTTATCTTATGTTTCCAGTAACTTTTTGGATTTTTTTTTTCCTACTTGCAGGGGTGAAAAAGCACTGTATATACATAGATGCCAACATTTACTGCAATGCCCACTAGATGGCAATAGTTCAGGACATTTACTGTAAGTTTCTATAAAAGAAGAGTAGGGATGAGTTAAAAGGGAGGAGGGGCTACTATTCTTTGAGCCACATTTCCTGCATGAGAGCACCTTCTCTTTAGAATTCTCTTCTAAGGAAGGTGTGTTTGGCTGACTCTCTTACAAGCTTTTGAAAAGTGTCTAGTTCCTTTCTTTTCAGGAGGCATTTTGGATACTGAAGAAGCTGATTGTTCTTTAACTTGTGTTTTATCATTGTTAGATTTATTTTAAATTGTCTTTTAACTATTCAACTTTTGTAAATCATTGTTAAGAGCCTTTTTAGGTTACCAGATAGGAGAAAATATCTAAATAAATAAACACTTCAAGTCATACACAGGAGCTGCCTTATGTTAGATCATTGCTGTATATAGCTCAGTGTTGCCCACTATTATTGACAGGGAATCTCTTTGCAAGGCCTCAGATTCTTTTCCAGGCCTCTCACAAAGATTCTTTAAGTGGAGATGCTAAAAAGTGGACCTGGAGCCCTCTGCTTACAATAAAAGGGTCCCCCTGTAGCTATGGATCTGGTATCCGCGGTTTCACTTTTCCATGGATCTGAACCCCCCATTAACTATTTTTTTCCTTAACAGTGATGGAAATGCAAGTGTTTCTTGTTCAGAAAAGAACATTCTTGCTTAACCCATTTTTGCCCAGCCTACAGGTGTACACATTTGATCCCTGTTGCATATATGCAATGTTGGGCAGAAATGGCTTAACTGAAGAACTGGACGTGAAGACAACCATCCAGAATGCTAGAGGGAGACTAACAGAAAGCAGGACAGTTCCTGCTTCCTGTTAACATTTGGTTAGTCTCCTCTCTGTAGCATGCAGGCTGGTCGCCTGTACATCCAGTTCTCGAGTTAAGCAAGAATGTTCCTTTCTTAATAAGAAACACCCACGCTTTCACTGCTGCTAAAGAAAAAAAAAAGTTAATGGGCATGGGTGGGCAATGCTATTTATATAGGGATTTGTGTATCCATAGTTATCTGCAGGGGCCCTGGAATGGAACCCCCACAGATATGGGGGATGTCTGTATACTTGTTCTACCGTAAAGTACTTGCTTTATTTATTTATTTAAATGATTTTATGCCACTTTTCTGCAGTTCAAAGCAGTGTATAACGCAATAAAATAATTTAAAACCAACTAAAAATGGAATATATAAAATAAATGCAACAATATTAAAATTAGCTAACAATACATTGGAGCAAATTAAGGGTCCAATCCTAAGGGGCTGTAGTAGTGGCGCTGGAGCTCAGTGCCAGCACTGGGTTTTGCAAATGTGCCAAAAAGCACACCCACGAAACCTGGGGAGGAGGGGCCATTGGCGCTGCTGCACCTGTCAGCCCCGCCAAAGATAGGATTGGACTGTAAAACATCTAATGGCCCAAGCCTGTTCAATTTTCTAATACCAGTACAGCCGTGCCAATGGGGCATGCGCTGCATCCTTTGATGTGGAGGCAGTCACAGAGGCCTCCTCAAGGTAAGGAAACCTTTATTCCCTTTTCTCAGGGCTGCTTTGTAGCTGCACTAGTGCTGGAATGTTGGATGGAATTGGGCCCTAAGAGCAACAAAATAAAACTATAAGAGCAGTACTCACAAAATCAATAAATACTGACTGAAGAAAGGGTTCACCAGGGAAACCAGAAAAGCCATCCTTCCTCAAAAGCTAGGTGAAATAGATATGTTTTTAAACCCTGCTGGAACCCATGTGGAGGGGGTGTTGTCCTCAGGTCCTCTGGAAGTCCATTCCACAGATGTGGTGCCACCACAGGAGAAGGCCCTGCACCTTGCCACCACCCCCCTAGCTTTGAATGGTGGCAGCATCCTAAGCAGAGTCCTGCTTGATGATTTTAGGAGAAGGACAGTTTTTAAGATATCCCAGTCCTGTGTCATGTAGGGCTTTAAAGGTAATCACCAACACCTTGAACTGGACTCAGAACTGAATGGACAACCACCACCAGCTGCAATGGGCAGCTACCGGAGCAATGGCATGGAAGAATCAAACCACGGAGGCCTGGCAACACACGGGGTGCTACGTTCTGCACTAATCTCAGCTTTAATACTGTTTGGAACTATATTCTGAAAGTCAGCCTATAAGGTATTTGCACTCTCAATCCACTTAACTAATTAAGGACCAAGAAGAGATTTTAGTTGTGTAGGAGGAAAGAATTATTAAAGCGGAAAATAATCATGAACCATCGCTGGTAGAAACTGTGTCTCCGACAGCCTTTGTAGCTGAATTTCACAGGATTTGCTTGTTCCACTGCAAACACTGGAGCCAACATTCTGGCATATTGCCTCCTTGTCATGCATTTGCCCGTTTTCTTGCAACCAACAAAAACCCCAGTCTTACTTCCTATGTGAGGTTTCATTCAGTGTCTTATGCAAACCTTACAAGGAGATTTCCAGGACTAATTTTTACTTCACATTTTGTACTTTGAAATGGATCCATGAATATTTAAAAATAAATGCACTTCATGTCAAGTGTGTAGGGGGCACACATGCCAAACAACAAGAGATATTCCTTATATAAGGGAAATGATTCAGGGAATCGGTTTTTCCCAATGCCCGTTCCAAGTATTTTAAAAGGACATTTTCTAAAATTTTGGTTGGCGTGAATTTCGTCTTTCATGCATGCATCTTTCTTTCCTCAACTATAAATCAGAGGCCATATATACATAAAAGAAAGAACTCTAGTTATTTTCAAAGTGAAAGTAAAGGTTTCTCTTGAGAAACACACTCTTGGTATCCCTAGAGAGGACAGCTCTTTTATGAGAGACCAATGCAATGTTTTGTACCTTCTGTGTTTTTTGCCCCATTACCTCCCATTTCCATCTGCAATTCTGTACACTTTGTTGTGGTGATTCCAAATAAACCAGTGCTTCCCAAATATTTTAGCACTGGGATTCACTTTTTAAAATGACAATCTATAGCAGCATTTCTCAAACTTTGAGGGAGCTTTACTCCCTCAGTAAGTGTTTGTAGGGGAGGGGCTAGGGCAGTGACTTGATTCCAAGGATCACATCACTAAGAGGGAGCGAGGGGGGTGCTTTCCACTTACTTTTAACTAGATAGGGCTGCTGAAGACTGCAGGAGGTGTGGGGAACCCTGCACAGCCATCCTCAGGGCTCCCCAAGGCTTGGAATCTTCAGTAAAAGTGGGCGCAAAGCATTTCCAGTTTGCAGGTGATGCTTTGCCCCCACTTTTACTGAAGATTTCAAGTCTCGTGGAGCCCTGCGGAGGGCTGTGCAGAATTAGCCACACCTCCTGCAGCCTCCAGCACCCCTACCTAGTTTAAGTGGAAAGCACCCCCTTTGCCCCCCTTAGCAATGCGATCCTGGGGATCCAATTGCTGCCTCTTCCCTTCCCCAATCCCTTAAAGGGATGGAGGAAGCATTACACAAACTGGTGGGTCATGACCCACCAGTCTGAGAACCACTGATCTATAGCAACCCATTGGACAAAAAAGATATAATATTTTATTTATTATTAATAATAATTAATAAATTATTAATAATTGGGATTCTGTGTTCCCAAGGCTGCTAGAGAACTTATATATAGTATGTAGACATTTGCTAGACTCTCTCTAGAAATGGAGTTCATATTCCCCAAAACCTTTACAGTCATTTCAGGGTACCCTGAAGGCTGAACTGGAGAGCAAAATGTGCAGTTAGGGACTTCCAGGCTAGACAAAAGACTGAAACCGGGTTCACACATGATCTAGGGCAGGGGTGCTCACACTTTTTTGGCTCCAGAGCTACTTTGAAACCCAGCAAGGCCCGGAGATCTACCAGAGTTTTTTTTTACAATGTTTGCGCCATCATAACATATAACATTTATGTGTACAATGTATGTTGGTGTACCTTGAGCCCCACTGAGTATAACAGGACTTACTCCTGAGTAGACATGCCTAGGATCAGGCTGTGAGGCTGCAATCCTAGCCACACTTACTGGGAGTAAGCCCCATTGAGTACAATGGGCCTTACTCCCGGCGTTTCCTCCCAGAGGCACCTGAAGGGGGGGGTCGGCACTCCACAATCTACTCATTTTGCCTCGCGATCTACCGGTAGATCGCGATCCACCTATTGAGCACCCCTGATCTAGGGCATGCCAATTACTACAGAAAATCAGAAAATGTGATATTTTAGTTTGGGGGTATGGAGATTATCTCATACCAGCTAACAATTTTCTTCTGTAAATGGGGCAAGGGTGCTTGCAAAGATTTTTTTTTTTTTCATGTATCAAAAACTATTCGCCACCTATCAAAAATCAGTTTGTGACTCTCTGGTGGGTACCGACCCATAGTTTGGGAAACATTCAAATAGACTAACTCCTTCCAGGTCTCAGTCCATGAGTCCATGGACTCAGTCCATGAGTCCATGCAGACTCACCCTAGCAAAATCACTGGCACACATCCAAGTAGACCCTGTCCTGGTGCTATAGGCTTACCCCTAGATAAGGGAATAAATGAGGAGACTTCCTGGACTGCCCCCACCCCCACTGGATATAGTGTACACTCTGATGGAATGGCTGCGTCAGCGGGTGAGGGAAGGAAAAGGATTGGGGCATAGGTTATCAACATCAGCTATTTATAAAAATGAAAGCACATCTGGTTGTTCATGCTTATTAGCCCTACTGAGCTGATGTCTATAATTCCTATGAACTGTTCCTTAATTAAAGGCTCAGAACTTCATTTACGCTACAATCCTAAACCCATTTACTACTGAGTAAAATTGAATTGAACTTACCCCTGAGTAAATGTGCATAGGATTGTTATGTTAAGTAGCTGCTCATTTCAGCTGATGCGGAAAGCAAATGTTTGCGTGTACTTGAGCGTTATCTTCTATAAATGAATCAAATTAGGAGAAAAATGAATATAATTCCCAGCAACACAGCTTTTCAGAGCAATGGGTCTGTGTGGTGCTGGCCAAGGTCCAACAGGTCCTGCTTTAAATGAGCAGCTTAATCCTGCCTAACTTCTTGCATGCCAATGCAGCTACATCAATGGGATGTATCCCACAGGAGGGCTTCAAGACAAAGGTCTCCTTGACGTAAGGAAAAATTTGTTCTCTCCTCCCAGGATAAGCCCTCACCACCCCACTGTATCTACTTGGTGCCATTTTGAAGGTCTCCGCTGCATTCAGCAAGGCAATAGAGGCCTTCAAAATGGAGCCTGCAACTAGCACAGAGTGCTTTAAAATGGCTATGGGAAGATTTAGAATGCTAGTAGCCATTTTAAAGTGCTTTGTGCTAGTCGCAGTCACCATTTGAAGGTCCCATAGGATCAATGATTCCCTGCCCACAGATTCAGCATCCACTGGGCTTTCCAGGAAACTAACACTTATGAATGCCAAGAACTGACTGCATGGCTTAAGAGCGTATTTTTTTTCTGTTTTTGCGGATTGTCTTGGACTACAAAAATAGGGTGGGTAAGAAGCATAGGGCAGGTCACATTACATAAGCATACATGCTGAGTGAGTTGCATCTGACTTGTTGCGTCACAAGTCGTGCAGGCCTGATGCACATGATGCTTTTTCCACATCATGCACAAAGAGATGATTTGGGGAAGGGGGGAGGTGAGAAATGGCTGAAAATGCCCGAGTGAATCAGCCCCTACACAAAGATGAAAATGAAGACGATTATATTGTTGCTGCATATATTTTCCTATGGCATTTCCATCATTGTTACAAACATAGGGTGGCATTATAAGCAGCTCTTTATTTCCAGGAATGATGGGGAAGCAGAGGGTGCCCCACACCTGGAGTAATGGAGTAATATGCTCTCTTGTTCTTGCTTCTCAACCCTAAGTGATGGCCCCTGTTATTAGCTGTACCACACTAACGACAGGCCTGTCGTTTCAGGCCTGTGTCCCAGGGAACACCCAATACTTCATGCATGCATTCCCCGTTCTGGAAGAGCTGCCTTCTTTACTGTGCTTCGCTTCTTAGGATCATCATAAGCCACAAAGTGATTGAACACTCAGATACTCTATTTAATTGGGGAAGGACTGGGCTTCATTTCCAGAGAAGTTCCAGTTCTGTTTGGAACTGACATCTCTTAGCGACATCATGAGCAGCTGTGAAAGATTTATCACTCCTAAAAGTTAACTATGTACACTAGATCAGTGGTACTCAAACTGGTGGGTCATGACCCACCAGCCCGTGTAATACTGCCCCTTTCCCTTTAAGGGGTGGGGCTGGGGGAAAGCTGAGACACAATCCCCAGGATCAGGCCATGGCAGGGGAAGAGGAGCTATTTTTAAACTTAACTTATGTGCTGCCAGGGTCAAGGGGGTGTGGAGAGACCCACAGAGTGCTCTACAGGGATCCCTGTGGCTTGTAATAAGTGAAAGTTGTGATTGCAACCCACTTCTGGTTTTGTCAAGATCGCAACTTTCACTGTTTACTTTTTACTCTGCAGAGTATTCCGTGGGGCTCCCCACACCACAGAATCCTGGCAGCATGTAAGTTAGGTTTTAAAATAGCCCCGTTTCCCTTGCAGTAGCGTAATCCTGGGGATTGTGTCACTACCTTCCCCCCTCCCCTGCAAAGACTTATCTCAGGAGATTTACTCCTGAGAAGTTTGAGTACCAGTGCACTAGATCAGTGGCCCCAGGGCCGGGGTTTGGGCACCCCTGCACTAGATGAATGCTGTCATTTTTTTTTTAAAGATAGGGTAAGAGGGCATCATGAAAGCAGACTTGATCATGACTCAGCAAAGAACATTTCTATTGATGATGTGTGAGGCAACAGAAAGGAATTTGTGGTCCATCATGTGTGTGTGTGTGTGTGTGTGTGTGTGTGTGTGTGTGTGTTTTCTCCTTTAGCCCTAAAATAATTTTATATATAAAGGAAATTCATTTTCATTGAAACAACTTTTTAACCCTCTTGGAAAAAAAAAAAAAAAACACCCTGAAAATAAGAATTCAGAATATCCACATTATCCAAAACCACAAAGCAAAGCAAATTGATTTACCAGATATTTGAACCTCATACTCTATGCAGGATACCAAACAAAGTTATTTGCTAGGCCATCACAGTAAAATTATCATATATTTTCATCTCTCTTGGCCTTGAATTCAAGTCATTGTTCTTGAACTTCAGTTTCTCCTCAGGCAGAACAACAAATTGCTGTTATGCCACTTACAACAATTTATCTTATCAAGACAGTTCAGAAAAAAAGGATCAGTTGCTAATTTGTAAAAACATTTGCAGATTTAAATGCCTTCAGCACATCATGCAGTAAAAATTACATATATTAAAAAGTCTTACAAACATTCTGTCCCACTTGCTCAACATTCCATCACACTTCAGAGTAACCAAAAAAAAATACTTTAGATGAGGGGAGAGAGAAAGGAAAGCCTGGAAGCAGAGGAGAAAGAGTCAGCATCACAAGGGACAAAAGAAAGTGGGGGGGGGCATTTTCTAGGGGCTGAAATGAAGAAGGATGGGATGTCAAAACAGAGTGAAAAGAGGTAGGTCAGAAAGAGATGGGACAAGGGGCTGGAGCAATATCTCAGCATCCAAATTTCATGTGTTACTTTACAGCATGTATTTAATATTCTTTAAAAGTGTTAAATAGCAGATAGATTGAATAGCCACTTTGGGTGCCCATTAAAAATAATTTTTATTTTTATTTTTAAATAAAAATTAATTTGACTCATCTCATATTAGGACCATTGTGGAGGGAGGGGCTTTAACCCTTTCCCCTGATAGCAGCTGCTAAGGAAAAAGTTCCCATTGACGTAAAGCATTTTTTCTCCTTAGCAAATACCAGCTACAAGGAAAGCAATCCAGATAACGTTCCCTCCAGATGGGCAGCCCAATCCTGAGCTGCCCAGGGCGCGTGGCTGCAGCGGCGCAGAGAACGGCTGCCACTGCATCCTGCGCACCTCGGGCAGCCGCGGGCAGCACCTCAGGAGAAGGGGACTTCTCCTGGGTAAGGGAAGCAGCCCCGCAATGGGGCTACTCGTTTCACCAAAGAAGAGCGTTCATTTCAGGGAAGAGCGTTTGTGTCAGGCAGCGAACCCCGCACAAACGCTTTGGATCCGGTGGAACAGAGCCCCACTGGACCAGCCTCCCTGCCTCTTCACTCCCACTCCCCGGCAAGCCTCCTGCCCGCCCTCGCCCCGCCTCCCACCTCCCTGTCATGCCTCCTCCCTGCCTGCTCTCCGCCCTCCAGATACCTCCCCCTCTCTGTTATGCGTCCTCCTCATCTCTCCTCCAGCCCCTGCTTTCCTCTCCACAGTTTGGCGGTCCATGAGACCGCTGAGCAGTGGAGGCCGTGCGTCTGCCGGGCACAAGCCCGGCGCCAGCCAGCGCTGGGCTAGCACGGGTGGTAGCCCAGAGGTAAGCATCACAAACGTGCCTTATGGCACATTTCCAACAGTGCGCTCTGGCAAAAAGCCAGAGCGCAGAGCTCAGGATTGGGCTCTACTCATGTCCCAATCCGATCCAGCTTTCCAGTGCCAATGCAGTTGCAATACAGCTCTGAGGTAAGGGAACTAATGTTCCTTTACCTTGAGGAGGCCTCTATGACTGCCCCACCATCACAGAATGTAGCACATACCCTTTTGGCACAACAGCATCAGCGCTGGAACACCACAAAGGATTGCAAACTTAACATTAAAAACAAATGTTTATCATGTAGTTTGATCTCTTCCTACCCAAGACATTTCAGCATAGAGGTATCACTTGATCTCCACTTGTGAACAGTTTAGTTCTTCATATCTGAAATACAGCTATAAAAAATAACTGCACATACAGGCATGCCCCAGTATCCACAGGGGTTTTGTTCCAGAACCTCCCGCGGTTACGTGAAACCACAGATAAGGGCAAACACCTCCCCCACCCTCTGGAGGCGAAGGGAGCTATGTTCCCCTGGCATCTGGAGGGTTCTCTGAGCCTGAACTCAAAAAAAGAGACTTCCGTTATTTCAGTGAAACCAGAAGTGATGTTTTTAATGCCTCATAAGGCATCAGAAGGTCTGGGGAGGCTTTCCAGGGCTTCCCCATACTCCCCAATGCCTTATAAGGTATTAAAAACATCATTTCCCATTTCACGGAGAAACTGGAAGTCACTTTTTTAAACTCTGAGTTCAGCAGTTAAAAAAGCAACTTCCGGTTTCTTTGTGAAGGGGAAGCTTGGGGGATGTGCACGTGGGGCCCTGTGGACTTGATCCACAGGTAAGTGAATCTGCGAATACGGGATCTGTGGATACAGGGCCTCCCATCTGCTACTTCAAATATGTAAGGAGCAAAAAAGAGGCAAAAAACAAGGATTATCATATTTGCACTAAAAAAGAGGGAACATCCGTTTTGAGATACAGCTGCTCTCTCTCACCAAGCCAATACTTTATATCTTAAAGGTTATATTTGTTCAAATGTCAACAGGGGTCTGGATCCCCCCCCCCTATTTCATGAAATTCACAAAACCAACAGGGAAAGGTTTTCAATGTTTTGCTGTTTCAGCCCTACAGTAATCTGGCACATGGTATTTGAGTAAAAAGTAATAAAAACCGATTTCAAAAATTAGTATAATTTTGACATTTAATATTTGTAATTCAGTAAGCAAGGACATTTCAGAGTACATTGCAAGGAAATTCCACTATGCTTCCTGTAAAGTTCTTCACAATTACATTTGTTTGTTTCCAATTATCTTCCTGCACATGGAGACCTTTGATCCTTCAACTCAACCACTTCTTTTATGCTCCAACTCAGTGTTTTCCAAACTGTGAGTCGGAACCCACCAGTGGGTGTCAAGCCTATTTTTGGTGGGTCATGAAAAGTTTTCAAAACATTTTTAAAAAAATCTTTGCAAGCACCCTTGCCTGGCTTCCAGAAGAAAATTGTTAGCTCAAATGCTAACCTGTGGTATGAGATAATCTCCATACCCACAAATTAAAATGCTATATTTTTTATTTTCTTTAGTAATTAGCGTGAACCCAGTTTCAGCCTTTTGTCTGGCCTGGAAGTCCCTAATTATGTATCCTGCTTTTGCCTTTTGGGTACCTTGGAATGTCTGTACAGGTTTAAAGAAACAGTCCTTTAACTCCCTTTCTAGAGAGGGTCTAGCAGCACACACATAGTATATGTAGGGTCTCTAGCTGCTTCAGGAGCATAAGACCCCAATTATTATTAATTAATGATTTATTAACTATTATGATTAATAAAATATTTCTTTGCAGAGCTCTTTTTTGGTCTAGTGGGTCACTATAGATTGTCATTTTAAAAAATGGGTCCCAGTGCTAAAATGTCTGGGAAGCACTGCTCTAATATGACTCTGCCCTTTTTTCCTGTGTCACTCATCTTGCATAGAATTCCTTTCCTAAAGCATTTCAGATCCTTAAGCGGGAATTTACTAATACAGGCTGCAATCTTATCCTCATTTTCCTGGGAGTAAGTCCCATTGAATACAATAGGACTTACTTCTGAGTAGACCTGCTTAGGATTGTGCTCTAAGTTCTACAAAGGGCCATGTACACTGATATTGAATTATCATCATTTGATTGGATTTGACTGCTTTTAAACTGTTGGATTATTTGGCTGCATTCAGTTTGAAAAGCCACATATGCATGCCAATATAAATAAACCATCTACCATGCACAGTGTTTAAGGCAGTGATGCCAATCATGCTGGTTAGCTAACACAATGTCGTGGCATGGGGTATTCTGTTGTTAGCAGGAGACCAACAGTTTTCAGTCCAGTTTGTGTGAGGGAAGGGAAAGTTGTCAGTTTGACTGGAATTTGAGGCTGAGGAGTAGGAAGAATCCAGGATACAGCAAAGCGAATGGACTGGGAGCCCCAGATCAGTGGCGTCACTAGGATTCACGTCACCCGGTGCGGGAGGCCTGCACGTCACCCCATGCAGTGGGCGGGGCAACACCCCAAGTGGTGGGCGTGGTGATGTACCATCGCCCCACCCCCACTGGTTTTTTGGCTGCACCTTTAGATAGAACAACAGATATGTCAATGTGGTTTGTTTCATTGCATTCTTCATGAAATCACGCATTGATTGATATATACCGTAACGTGATGGTATTATTCCTCCAAACTCTGATTTTAGTGATTTTGAAAACTTGTAGAGTCACACACACACACACACACACACACACAAACCCCGTGTCAATTTACTAACACCTTATTGCAGCAGTTCTCAAAGTTTTAGCACCGGGACCCACTTTTTAAAATGACAATCTGTCCAGGACCCATTAAGAGTGATGTTGTGGCCAGAAGTGACATCATCAAGCAAATTAAAATAAACAATTATAAATAATTAAATCAAAATAAAAAAATAATTAAATAAGGGGGAGTCTGTCCTGTTCCACCAAGTGAATTTTCTCTGGAGTCTGCCTTCAATAACACCCCCCCCCCAAAAAAAAAAAAAATCAGTGAGATTTTCAGCCCTCCCCAGTGCCCAGTTTAAAGTTCTTCTATTTCAAGCATATCAAGATAAAGATCCACCTGGCCTTGCACCTGCAAAATAGAAAACATTCCCCTTACCAGTTCAAGCCTCTTTTTTTTGTCCTTTTTAGTGGGGGAGGGGAGGCTGCCTTCTAGAGCATTTGTTGCATTCCAGTTCCATTGGATCAGGATCATTCTGGTGTCCTCACATTCCCCTTTGCCTGGCCTGATCACAAGCTAAGGCACGTCTGCCTACTCGCGAGTAAATGCGACCATATGGGTTAGTTTCATTTTCCATAGGGTTTAATACACTCACAGCTGGGAGGGAGGGAATTCCTTCTCAGGTGTTTTCGAGGGCTGCATTCATTGGATCAGGACCATTCTGGTGTCTTTGGATTCCTCTCATCCTGCCCTTTTCGAAGCACTAAGGCAAGTTCACCTAATCGCAAGTAAACGTGCGATACAGCTCAGTTTCACTTTCCATAGGGCTCCATGCATTTTTTGTTCTTTGGTTTTTTGGCCATAATGTTTGAAGAAAAGGAGCTATTTCACTCTGGTTTCTTGCATTGCATTCCATTGGACATTCTGCATCCAACAGTATATGGCATGATGGGGTTGCTCTTAAAACTGTGATTTTAGCGCATCATCCCCCTTGTGCGTCACCTGGTGCAACCCACACCCCCCACACCTCCCTAGCAACGCCACTGCCCCAGATGTCCAGGAGGAAGGAAGGAGTAGCACAGAAAATGGACTGAGAAAGAATAACTTGAAGGAATCCCTGGTGAAGAATGAAGATTAAGAAAAAGGGCAAAGGAAGAAGAGAAATATAAGGGCTCATTAGGGAGGAAACTCCAAAGAAACGTCACAGTACTTAAGGTCAAGAGGGACTGTATGCTGTGGAGCAGTTTCTCAACTGTGGGTTGGGACCAACTAGGTGGATCACAAGCCAATTTCGGGTGGGTTCCCATTCATTTAAATATTTTATTTTTAATATATTAGACTTGATGCTACCATGGTCCATGACTGCATTTGGGGAAATGTTACAGACCTGTACTTTTAACAAGCTACTATGTATATTCTTTTAACAATGATAGTCAATGGAATTTACTCCTGGGTAAGTACGGGTACGATTGCAGCCTAGGATTGTTAAAAATTTTCCTGCTTGATGATGTCACTTCCGGTCATGACATCACGTCTGGTGGGTCCTGACAGATGCTCATTCTAAAAAGTGGGTCCTGGTGCTAAATGTGTGAGAACCACTGCTGTGGAGAACAAGGGAAAAGGCAGGAGTGTTATGGAGGTCAAAATGATTGCTAGGTCTACAATCAAGGCCTGTACAAAGCAATTCTGTCCATTGTAGCTTCTCTTATTACAGCAGCATTGTGTCCTAAGGGGATAACAAGAGCCAAGAAGCAGTTGAGGAGGGGGCTGAATTTCACAGAGAGAAAATGAGGTTAATATACTAGAAACCTGCAGTTAAAGAACTGGTGGATTAGCGTTAATTCAAAACACTAATCCACCGGTTCTTTAATTGAAGGTTTTTAGTATAATAACATTTCCTCTTATCCCCCCCTTCCCCGTAACATTAACTGGTGCTGTTTTCACAGTAGTATTCAGGCCTTGTTCACAGGGCCACCAAGCACGGCCACCAAGCGTGTGGGGACCTTGGGAAATGCCCTTGAAAAAATTGCCTATGGTAGTTTCCATAGACCACCTCACTGCCACGCACTGCACTAAGCTTTCAACCCACAGATGGCCTGTTCTAATGCTCTTTTCCCTTTAGAATGGTCCCAGGCGAGAGACATGAGAAGGCCTTGGACTTGCATGCTCCCTTCTCCACCCTGCTCACTAGGAAGAGAAAAAGAGAGATCCCTTTAAAAGAATTCCATATTCAAACACATTCATTTCTCTCCATAATGATGGACAGAACTATAACAGGAAAATGAACAGCTAAGACCTACTTCCAGACTCTCTGAAGATTATCAATGGGTGGTGGGAATAATACTCCAAATATCCTTCCTGAATACATTGGGAAGTGCCAGAAAAATGGCATGTCCTAAAGTATTCAGAACACTGAATCCTGCTCATGCTGAGAGGTACATGTAATCAGCCCACTGGGGCTATCATCACTGACTATTCCTGCAGCAATGAGATGATTGTGTGAATAGGTCCTGGCAAAACAGACTTACCTTACAGCAGGGGTGCTCAATAGGTGGATTGCGATCTACCGGTAGATCGCGAGGCAAAATGAGTAGATCGCGGAGTGCCGACCCCCTCTTCAGGTGCCTCTGGGAGGAAACGCCGGGAGTAAGGCCCATTGTACTCAATGGGGCTTACTCCCAGGTAAGTGTGGCTAGGATTGCAGCCTCACAGCCTAATCCTAGGCATGTCTACTCAGGAGTAAGACCTGTTATACTCAGTGGGGCTCAAGGTACACCAACATACATTGTACACATAAATGTTATATGTTATGATGGCGCGAACATTGTAAAAAAAAACTCTGGTAGATCTCCAGGCCTTGCTGGGTTTCAAAGTAGCTCTCGAGCCAAAAAAATGTGAGCACCCCTGCCTTAGAGCAGCAATTTCCAACCAGTGTGCCGAGGCACACTGGTGTGCTGTAAATGGTCTGCAGCTATACTGCGGGAGTTTTGGGGGATGTTAATTTATTAGTTGGACCACTGGGGTACGTGATCCCCTCAACAGCAGCATGGTGTCCCTTATCAATTGTCAGACAACTGATGGTGTGTCTTGACAAGTGTAGCACTTTGTCCATGTGCCATGAGTTGAAAAAGGTTGAAAACTGCTGCCTTACAGACTTGGTTTTCAATCCTGCTCACAGTAAAGTCTCAGCTCTGCAGGGCATTGCAGTCAATGGGCATGAATCCAGAGCCACAAGCACAAGATTCATGGGTGTACTGAATCTCTCTTCCCTTCCCCCCCCCTGACATAAGCTCCCAATATGGATTGTTCATTCCAGCTGACAAACCACTGAACAGTTTTTATATTTTGAGTGAGGTGAATTACTAAGTGGTTTGTCAATTTTACTGCTGGCACAAGTAAGCCATGAAAAAGCTGTTGCCTGAGAAATCTAAGACCGGAGCCCCATGTAGGTGTTATGCGTATGAACTCAGGACCAGCGATGGCTGAAACTGATTCTGTTCACTGAACTATTCTCATGCCTTGAAAACAGCATGCCCCAATAGTTTGTTGATGTTTTCAGTTTAAAAATGCTGACCGCTTAGCATTCTATATTTCATCCATATGGTGTCACTAAATGTATTTTTTGCATTTATATCCTGCCCTTCCTCCAGGGAGCTCAGAACATCACACACTGTACTACCCAAACCGCTCTATCCTCACAACAACCCTGTGAGGTAGTGCAGGCTAAAAGAGCATCTGGTCAAATGTGATTCGATGAGCTTCCTGGCGAAGTAAGAAATTGAGTCTAGGTCTCCCAAAGTGGTTCCCAACCTAAGGGTTCCTGAAGAGTGCAGTGTGATGCCTTAGGTCAGGACATTGCAGCACACTTACAGGGGCACTGCAAGATGTCCCTGGTGGCCCCTCCTACATGTTCTCTCAGGCCCCACCATTGTGGATCTCACAAAATCTTGTGAGATCCAAAATGATGGCACCCAAATCTCATGAGATTTGAGCATTGTCGTCTTGGATCTCACAAGATCTCATTTGGGCACCCCCATCTTGGCTCTTGTGAGAGTTTATAAGATCTAAGATGGCAGTGCCTGGCTGAGCTGGGAAGAAGAGTCTGCAAGGGCATTGTGACCCAGGTAAGTTTGGTAACCACTGCTCTAACCACTTAGTACACTGGCTCACTTTAAAACATAATGTTTAAATCTTTAAAATGTCAGCAGAGCTAACATTCCCACAGAGAGCAAACTGACTTTTCTTAGGAGTTTTACTGGAACAAAGAAAAAAAAGGCCGTTCCGTGCAGGCAGAAACAAGAAGGCAGGAAAAGAAAGTCAAATGAGAAGTCTAATAAAGTACGAGAGAGCAACCCACAAGTCTTTAGACACTCCTCTTACTGATGGAGCTGAATATTTACTCTGTTGTTCTTCCATCATAAAGAATTTAAGAGATTTTTAAAACTCATTGCTGGCCAGTTCCTAATTACAGATAGGTATTGGAGATAAGAGAACAGTAAATTGCTATTGAAGAAGATTCTCCAATATTCTTTGAAGGTGTTGGGGAGTAAAATGTCATCATTTGGCTGACAGCTAGGAGGGAAATTGCAATCCATGTGCCACCTTGTGGCTGACAGGCAGAACTACAATTTATTGGGTAAAAAGGGATGAAAGTAGGTGGATTTCAAAATCCAAGAGTAGGTGCTCTTGCAAAAGTCATAACAATGGAATTCAGGCAAATTTTCTCCAACCTGAAAATTCTGTGCCATCAGCACTCGAGACCTCTGTTTCCCAGACTGAGGGCCAAATCCTATCCAATTTTCCAGTGCCATTGAGGTATTCGCTGCATCCTGCAGTAGGGGAACAGTCACAGAAGCCTCCTCTAGGTAAAGGAACATTTGTTCTCTTTCCACAGGGCTGCATTGCAGTTGCACCAACACTGGAAAGTTGGATAGGATTGGGCCCTAAATCATGGTACTGACCTTCATTAGTTTTGTATCACTTATACTTACAGTTTTGGTTTTGGTTCTGAGATAATTTTGTCTCTGTTTAATAAGTCACAGGGGTGTATTAGAATTATACTTTACTAGGGTTCACAGCATCAAGAAGTTAGTAATCCTATAATCACTAACAAAACCTCTCTGCACAGAGCTATTGAGATTGTACACTTGAATGATTGTGTGCCAACAAAAAAAGATGCAGTGTAATAAAAATCACAAAGGAAAAGCCCTTTTTGTCACCATACAGATTATATTGGGGGGGGGGGGTACATTTTCCATTTAAGTCAATGTGATCAAATATCTTTTCCCTCATACATCTTTAGTGTTTTTGTATCCTTGATGCTATGAATAAAATAAATGATACGATACTATGTCAACTGACATCTCGTATATTTAGCAGGCAATGAACAGCAATATAAGGCAAAGGGGTAATGAAGCCCCTCGTCCCCAATGCAGCAGCTTATTATTTACAATTGTTTTCTCTTGTCTATGCTATAATAGCCTACTGAGATTGTAATATATCCCCATATAAAAAAATTCAGAAGGCTGTAGCCAAACCCCTTCCTATTATGATCACACTGCCGTCTTTAATGTGCACGCTACCTCTAAAGGTTTGTCTCTCTACCCCTAAATATAAACTAGAGTTAGTGGCAGTTGGTGGGCAATTTGCTAGGCCCATTGAACAGTGATGGGGAGGGGCTAATTACTGCCTTTACTTTCATGCACTGGGTAGCACTGGAGGAGGAGGGGGGCAGATGCAACCAGTAGCATGCAAGTACAACATTGCTGAGTAGACAGTTGGCCCAGTGCAGGTTGTTGTCATCAGTAACTGTGAGTTTTAACAGTACTGACTGCAGCACCTCCTGCATCCATTTACCCTCCCCTGGTGCTTGAACACGTGGGTAGAATTTCCCCTCTCCATTCAATCGCCACTCAGAGATGGGTTACAAACCATGAGCCCTCTCAATGGCAGTCACTATATAGAACACATTATAGTTGTTTACAGGGACATTCCTCATTCCTGTTAGTGACATGTCTACAAGTCTTCACTATGAGGATCAGTGGTGTCACATAGTGTGTCTCTACCCTCCTGCTCCACACATTTATGGGGTCAATAGGGAAGAGTGGAGAAACCCATGTAAATAGCGGAGGCTGCAATCCTGTACACAATTTCTTGGGAGTAAATCTCATTGAACACATTGGAACTTACTTCTTAGTAGACATGACTAGGCTTGTGCTGTGAGCTGCATGAAAAGGAGTGGAAAATGTCATGGCTAGGGCACAAATAACTCAACATGGCATCTCTACAGCAATTGTAATATGTGCTCAGTATAAGAATTAAGCAGCCTAGAGGCAAACTGGCTGTTTGGCAGTCAGGCAAGAGCAGTATAAGCATGGTTCAGCCTAGTAACAAGTTGCTCAGACACGTTGCTTGGCCATAATCTGTAGCATTGTTGATCCAGGTGGAATCCTCATGACCCCTTGTAACACCAGACCCCTGCTGAACTCTTAGCTGCAATACTACCCTCAGGCGATCCAAAGCGGTGGCACTGCAGCCCAGGAGAGAACCAACCAGCAGCTCCCTCCTCTACCACAGCGACACAGATTCTGAACTGTCTTGGTCAGTGGTTCCCAAACTGGTGGGTTACAACCCACCAGCCAGGGAAGTACTGGTCTATGTCTCTTTAAGGCAGGGCTTCTCAAGCTAGGACGTCATGATGCACCAGCCTGAGGGCCTGGCCTCTGCCCCCTTAAGGGGCGGGCACAAGGGGAAGGCAGCGACCTGATCCCCTGGATCGCATCACTAAGGGGTGTGCAGGGACTGGCATGCACTTGCCAGTCCCTGCTGCAGCCTCCCGGGGGTGCAGGGAGCCCTGCACGACCCTCTGTAGGCTCCCCGAAGTTGAAAAAGTGAAAGTGGAGCGATTGCGCACCACTTCCGGTTTTGCGGAGGCAGGGTGCGATCGCTCCGCTTTCACATTCTAAGCTTCAGGGAGCCCTGTGGACGGTTGCACAGGGCTCCCCACACCCCCCAGGAGGCAGCTGCAGGGACTGGTAAGTAAATGCCAGTTCCTGCGCCGCCTTAGCAATGCGATCCTGGGGATCATGTCGCTGCCTCCCTCCTGCCCCCGGAAGGACTTACTGCAGCTCAAACTTTCCCTGAGAGTTTGAGAACTGCTGCTTTAAGGACTGGGGAGGAAGGCAGCAACATGATCCGCAGGATTGTGCTGCTGCTGGGAATGGAAAGGGGTATTTTTACTTACCTCCAGCCAGCTGGAATCCTGGAAGGTCTGGGGAGCCCTCTGCAGGACTCCCCAAGCCTCTGTATGTAAAAAAAGAAAAAAAAGGCACTTCCCAGTTTCATCACGAAAACTGGAAGTGCTTGTTTTTTTCCCTATTTTTCAGACTTAGAGGATTGGCTCCCCAGACACCCCCCCCCCAACCTCCCAGGACTCCAGCGCTGGCTGGAGGTAAGTAAAAAACCCTCCCATCCCCGGCAGCAATCCTGCAGATTGTTGCATTCCCCTCACCCCAGCAAATACTTATTGGTTCCCTCCTCCTAAGGAGGACTTTGGGAACCACTGGTCTTGGTTCTCCTGCAGAATCTCTGGTGCTAACATTCCAGCTTTCTGCCTTCTCTCATAAGAAAATAAGAACAGCCCCACTGGATCAGGCCATAGGCCCATCTAGTTCAGCTTCCTGTATCTCACAGCGGCCCACCAAATGCCCCAGGAAGCACACCAGATAACAAGAGACCTCATCCTGGTGCCCTCCCTTGCATCTGGCATTCTGACATAACCCGTTTCTAAAATCAGGAGGTTGCGCATACACATCATGGCTTGTACCCCATAATGGATTTTTCCTCCAGAAACTTGTCCAATCCCCTTTTAAAGGCGTCCAGGCCAGTTGCCATCACCACATCCTGTGGCAAAGAGTTCCACAGACCAACCACATGCTGAGTAAAGTAATATTTTCTTTTGTCTGTTCTAACTCTCCCAACACTCAATTTTAGTGGATGTCCCCTGGTTCTGGTCCTTGAGCCTCTTATGTCCTTTCTTCTTCACAGACTGGTCTGCTACCAACCTGTGCTGTCTGCTTCTCCCACTAGAACTCCCCAGCTCCTTAAACAGTCTTCACCTTTCATTTTAGGGGATTTCCCTTTAATTCTTTGGGTGCAATCCTAACCAACTTTCCAGCACTGAGGTAAGGGCAATGCACCTCTGCGGTAATGGAACAAATATTCCCTTACCTTGAGGAGGCCTCTGTGACTGCCACCCCCACAACTGCAGGATGCAGCACACCCCCCATTGGCACAGCTATGCCAGTGCTAGAAATTTGGTTAGGATTTGGGCCATATTTCTTCAGCAAAGCCTTTCCAGAACCATCCTAGTTTTATCATAACTATCTCCACTGTTTTCTCTCTTTCTCCATCCTTAGCCCTTGTCCCCTCTTTTCCTGCTCATGTAGGCCATAAACTACTGGGCCTACATAATAATTCCACCAATTATATCTTCCATACAGCAACTAGCAATTTGTTTGTACTAAATGAATGTCATATAGTCGTAACAGTAGGAGCAACAGCAGGAGTAGTGTTTTAAAATGTTTGATAGAGATTGACTGCAAAGGAAGTTTCTTAACTCTATGAAATCACAACTGCTAAAGTGCACACCTGATACCAAATCTATTTCCTGCTTATCCTCTATATCCAACTATATTAAATTCATAATTATTTAAATATTAATTCCACTTTTGAAATTCCCTGTCTTGAGTCCTTCAGTTCAGGAATATGCAGCCCTATTATCTATTGTTTGCATTAGGAAGATACCCCCTCCAAAAAGTATCTTTTACCCATGTCACTGGCAGCCATTTTCATGGACAAACAGAGAACATTGGGTGTGCATATGTTTTTGGAATAATGAGAATTCCTGAATGGCTAAGGACAGTGAATAAAAAAGTAAGAAGCAGGCAAACCTAGGAAAAAGGAGGAAATGGAAAGATCTGATGAGAGATTCAGAATTGGATTATTGATTAATAGTATATGTGTGTGTACTGTAAATATTTTGTCTTCCCTATTGTTCTTTTCTCCACTCATATCTTCTGTCTAAATGTTAGATTGTGAGCCTTCAGACTACATAATATGGACCACTAAGTGAAGTGAATAGTTCTATAGATGAGGCGAAAGCAAAAAAAAACTTAAATTAATATACTTTCTCAAAACACATTATCTTTCTGAAACCAAACTTTGACTGAGCCCGTGACTATCATCAAGTAACTCATAGAGAACATTCAGTGCCACAACACCAAATGCCAGAGTTATTCTTAAAAATGCAATCTTATTCATGCCTACTGAAAAGTAAGGCTGAAATCCTAACCATACTTTCCTGGGAGTAAGTCCCATTGAACAAAATAGAACTTACTTCTGAGTAGACCAGGTTAGGATTGTGCCCTAGGTCTCACTCAATTCGATAGTACTCAGTCCTAGGAATGTATGTATAGGATTGCAGCATTAGGATTGTAGCTATGCACATTTACCTGTGAGTGAGCCCACTGGGCTCAATGGGACTTACTTCTGAGAAGCATCCACAGGAGTGAGAGTTGCAAGTAATCTTCACCATGGATTTACCCAAAAGATATCTTTGCACATTGACTGACTTGAAGGCTATTAGTGTTTTCTTAGAAGAGATTACTTACTGGTTTCAAATTAGTTTCCACACAACAGCATTGTTTATTCCCTTCATTGTTTATTCTTCTAGGGCAAGGAGAGAAGTGTGACTCTGAAATCCAATTTACAAATTAAACTACAATTTGCAGTTTGGGGTAAAGTGCTTCCTTACTCCTATCCAACAGAAGGAGTTGCAATTTTCTGTGCTTTGTCTGGAGCTTATATTAAAGATGGAAACAGCCCCTTGCCTGCTGTGTTTGCCCTGTTGGTAACAAGTAATGAGCAAGGCGACTACATGGTCTTTAAATGAAAGCACGATTTGCAATTAGATGCTTTTCCTTATGGAGCAGCTTCTTGTCTTGCAGGATGTGCCACTGTGATGCCAAAGAAAGAGAAGATAAAAAAAAACAAGGAGCATGTTTCAACTGACCTGTTTTTCATTTTCATCCTCCAGCTTCAGCCTGTCCTCTATGCAGTTCCTGGCCTGAAGGAAAGCCTTCCTCTGCGCCCTCTCTGTCAAAATCCTCACAAAGACCCCATACAAATTTACACTGACAAAAAGGATAGCATTGGCCACAAGCTGTAAGGGGAGAAGAAGGGACAAAAGACATAAATTATAATACTGTACTATGAAATAGTTCATTTGGTCTCAAAACTCAGTCACTTTCAATATATTATTTTGACACAGAACAAATGCTGCCTACCTATCATGGATTATATGGGACTGTGTCGCTATTGTTTCGGAGACTACCAATCCATCTAGTCCAGTATATTATCCACTCCATCTGGCAGTGGCTTTCCATGGTCTGTGGGCTGGACTTCTTTTCATTGGGCTTGTTGGCAATTCAACCTGGGCCCTTTTGCATGCAAAGCATGTGTTCTGCCACTGACCACTCACTCAGAACTGTGGTGATGCCCCATTATCAGAGACTCTGGGGTTTAAACCAGACAACTTACAGTCTGTAATCTTGTTTGGTGAGCTTCCCATTGTTTGTCATTTACCAACAGGTCTTAAAATAGCATTAATATCATGACCGGCTGAGCAACTAGTCAAAGGGAATGGTAGTTTGGAGCATCACACATATAGTGACCCAACAATAGGGATGTACAGGGAGAAGTTGTCACCGCTGAACATCTTGGCATTTTCCTTTATGGGTCTTACTATCTACCTATTTCCCCTTCCTGCCCTGAACCAAAATTACAATCCCACCAGCTTCAGTCAACAAGGGAGGAAAACTAAATTATTAGTTGAAGATCATGGTAGGCATCCCAGGTTGCAACCTGGCAGTTCAAAACTCCAGGTGAAACACCATGTTCAGAAGGCAAGTGCCAGCATCCTGCCCCAGCTTCAGTCTCTAAGTAGTGCATCAAGGACAGCCCCACACAATAGTCCTGCCCTGATAAATGCAGGGCATTTATAAGTGCATAAATAATGAATTTGAAGGTTTCGAATGGGGGCCTGTGTTTCCAACTCTTGTGGAGGAAGAACCTTGAAAATCTAAATGGAATGTAAATAGTGCAAAGATGCATGCTCAAAACTATCGCTCTGGGCAATGGGAGCTGCTTTAGCACAATGGCAGCCCAGAAAATGCTGTTTCTATTGCCAGAGAACATTGCTTATTTTTTTTCCAAGACCCCACAAACTTCACTGGAGTCACTTGTTTCTGACAACTCTTTCTTTCACCACACCCTACTTTTCACAGAGAGATTTTTTTTTTTACATTCTGAATGGCAATAAAAAGGTTTAACTGTAATAGGACAAGGGTTAACAACTGTAAAAGCACCAGCCACAGATACAACAGATATCTGCATTTTCCAATATGCCTATTCTCAGCACTTAATCATGACTTTGCCTGCCCATCTAGAATTATATGTTGCCATATTATGGGAAAGGAATGCCTGATAATGTGTCCAGTAAATTATGCTTACTGGGATTCAACCACAAGCATACAACTCTTCTTCTTACAGAAGGGGAAAATTCAAAAGCTGTGCCGGAGGATCCTGAGGGCAATGAAGTGAGGGAAGGTGGAGGCTTATAGCCAGGAGAGAGTTGATGTCCTGGCAAAATTGCTAGGCCCATATGGCATATTGTACAGCAGGTAGAATTTCATGATGATATTTTAATTCATTTTTAAAATGTACACTCTACCATTTCATTAAAAAGACTTCAAGATGGCTAACAATAATATAAACATCAAAATCCTAAAACAACTATAAAGCAATGAAAAACACAGAACAATCCAGCAATAAAAAAAGGAAACAACAGTAAAATAAATCAACAAATAAGAGTCTGGGAGAATAAAAATGTCTTAATGCAGGGGTGTCTGCTGTCTGGATATGGCCAGCAGAAGCTCTTTATCTGACTCATGTGACAATTAGGCTCTCCCAGTAGCACCCTTTCAGCAGTGCCACTTCTGCTCTCTGGAAGGAAGAGATGGAAGGAAGCCTTAGAAGGTACAGGGAAGGGCAAATCAAGGTGCGATAGACTAGAGCAGTGATTGTCAGCCTTTTCCAGCTCATGACAAGCACACTGCTCTTTTCCAGCACACTGACAAGGCACTAAAATGGTCAAGGCACACCACCAGGTTTTTGACAATTGACAAGGCACACCATGCTGCCAGTGGGGGCTCACATCTCCCATTGGCCCTACTGATAAATGACTTTCCCCCAAATTCCTGTGGCACACTCTGGTCCTCTGGACCACTCGCGGCACACCAGTGTGCCACAGCTCAGTGGTTGAAAATGGCTGGTGTCGAAGTACTTGGAGAGCCCAATTATCACATGGGCTGCCCCTTCAGCAGTGCTGCTTCTGCTGAGGCATCACCTCTCAGAACACCCCTCAACTGCTAAGCTGCAAAGTGATGCTGCTGGAACAGTGGCCTGGATGATAACTGGGCTCTCCCAGCATGATCATTGGGTTCTCTTGTATCTTGAAACTATGAGCAGGATTTGCATATTTTCTCTTCAGTCATTTGCAGCTAATGATTTCCTATTTGAGAACGAAGTGCTTACTTTTGGCCATCATCTGCTTAATGACATCACTTCCTGCTTAATGATCACATCATGAATGCTATTCAAGTGTCTTTAGAAAGGGAAATGCCACTGCAGGAAAGATCCTGGCATCAATCACCCCAATCTCAGAAGATTCAAGTACCCAAAGGGAATCTCTCCAAAGATCTTGAATTTATGGCAATTTCTGTCTACTGATGGAGAGAAATAGGTGACCCTTCAGATGCCCTACTCCCAAGCCTTTTAGAGCTTCAAAGATTAAAAAGATCACTCTGAAATGTGCTTAAAAGAAAATGGGAAGCCAGGGAAAACATTTCATGCTGGCAAAATGTATTCATGTTGGCAAATTCCAGTAATTCATCTGGCTGCTCTTTTCTGAACCAAATGAAGCTGCCAAAGAGTCTTTACTACAGTGCATTGTAGGAGGGGCTGTCTTTAATCTAACCTGTATGTTACCTGAATATGAATAATTGTGGCAATAATTGTGGCTTGCTAAATCCAGAAAAGGCCACAGTGGAGATACAAGGTGAAACTGGTAAAAGTGCTTCATGCAACAGATGCCATTTGGGCACTGACTGCAAATGCTAATCATTCTAAAAGCAACTTCAGACAGTGGAACAAGGAATACAACCCTGCCCAGAATACGTTGAACACCACCTGAATGGCGCATTGCCTTTTGTGACTGCTGTAAAGCATGCTGCACCACTGTAACCCAAGTTCCAGTGGTGCAGCATGCCCATACAATTGGAATACAAGTACAAGATTAGATTTCTATATCATAATAACTTTCAATGTATATGTTGCTTTAAGGATTGAACCGTTAAAGCTTCCTGTCTCTTTGGTTCAGGATCTAGATCAATGTATGCTAACAGCAGCAGTGATATATGCCTTTGCTGAAGGAACAATAAAGCAAACCCCTCCTCCCCCCCCTCTCTCCAGGCTGCCAAAGGTGATGAATGGAGCTTTTTTTAAAAACTAAAAATGTTATGTTGCTTATTTTCTCTGTCTTTTAGGGAAGTTCTCAACACCAGAATAGCCTCTTTGTCTCCTGCACTTCAAGACACAGTCAGTCAGGTGGAAAGGTTTCGGAATGCATAATTAGTTCTTGATCACAACGCGGCTTTGTTAGGTCTACTAATTCACTTCTCAGGCAACCTTTCAGACAACACTTAATTACTACATCTGCCACCTCCTTTCTGTGAAGTGCCATTGTAGAGTACTCCAGCGATGAGATGTCCCTGTCAGTCAATCAGTCAATGACTGTTTTCCAAAGGAAACCCCTAACTCCAATAAAGATAGCAACGAGGTGACAAGTGAAGGACAATGTGTTGAGCTACAGTATTCACTCATTTCATTCCCGATACTTTCTTTTTATATATATAATATATATAATATTCCACATGATTGTAGTATCATGCATTTCTGCTATTTTCTATTTGTAAGGAGAAGAGTGTAGCTTCAAATCATACTGCCCTGATAAAGCTTATGTGGATCAAAAATTTGAAAAAGTTTTTATTTGAAAGGCACTTTATAAATACCTAAATAAATAATCCAGCCAAATATAGAAAAAATGCTGTCCCTTGCTACAACATAGATTGAATTAGATTCCAGTTAAGCATTTGATGATGCATACTATATCAATTCGCTGTTTCCAACTTACTTTCCTCTAACTCAGTGGTGCTCAAAACGTCACTCGCTCAAAACGACTGGATCTACCAGTCAATCCAGAGGCAAAATGAGTCGATCGCAGAGCCCTTAGTCTAGTCACTAGACTAAGGGCTCCGCGATCGACTCATTTTGCCTCATGTTGAGTCACTAGACTCTAGTGACTAGACTAGAGTCTAGTCTATACAGTCTATAGACTAGGGGCTCCTGGAGACTAGCGCTGCTGCCCTCCTGCCCCTGCTGGGAGGGGGGGCGAGAGGAGGATGGCAGGCTGCGCTGCCTGTGAGGAGGCACCACCCAGACCCTCGCGCCAGAACATGCAGCGCACCTTGCAGAGCTCGTGAGCTCGCCTGGCTCGGCCTGTGTTCCGCTCCTCGCCTCCCTCCCCTCATCGAGAGGTGCACTGAGGAGATGGAGGGAGTTGCGGGCTGCTCTGCGGGGGGAGAGCCGTCGCAGCTCACCGTCAAGCACAAGCTCAGGAACAGTGAGCGTGTCAGCGCCTGAGGGGTCACCTGTGTCTGTTGGGGGCTGAGGAGAGCAGCGAAGGGGAAGGAAGGTGGGAGGAGGGCGTGCGCGGTGGGGGCAAGGAGAGGAGCGGAGCACGCTTGAGGATGGAGCAGTGCACGAGGAGCCCCCTGAGAGGGCAGCGGGGAGGTTGGAGCAGGCAGGGAGATGGAGGGCAAAGAGAGAGTGCGAGAGTGTCCCCCTGGAGGAGCTGAGGCTGCGGTCCTGTCCACGCTTGCCTGGGAGTGAGCTCCAGTGACTCTAATGGAACTTTTCTGAGTAAACCTGCATAGGATGGGGCTCTGGGGCTGCAGTCCTAGCCACACTTGCCTGGGAGTAAGCCCTAGTGACTATAAAGGGACTTACTTCTGAGTAGACAGGCTTAGGATGGGGCTCTGAGGCTGCAGTCCTATCCACACTTGCCTGGGAGTAAGCCCCAGTGGCTATACTGATTTCTGAGTAGACAGGCATAGGATGTGGGGCTCTGAGGCTGCAATCCTGTCCACACCTGTCAGGGAGTAAGCTTCAATGACTATAATGGGACCTTAGTAGACAGGCATCGGACCGGACTCTGAAGCAACACTGGTGCCTGTGAGGAACCTTGGGGCATCTCTTAAAGGGAGGGAGATGACCATTGGGGGGGGGGCAGATGGAATGAGAAGCCATCTGGGCAGCATGTAGACATTGTTGACAGAGGGATGGGTGGCCTCCAAGGCAGAGAGCAGACAGCCCAATCTTATCCACACTTTCCTGGGAGTAAGCCCCATTGACATTAATGGGTCTTCTGAGTAGACATGAACTGTAAATTGACAGAACTGGAGGAGATGAGGAAGGTAAATGGGGCAGAAGCAGGTGGGAAATTCTGTTATGGCAAATGCTATTATTGTTAAAAAAAAACTCTGGTAGATCTCTGGGCCTTGCTGGGTTTCAAAGTAGCTCTCGAGCCAAAAAAGTGTGAGCACCCCTGCTCTAACTCATCATAGACCACTTTGTTTAAAGTTCTATTGGAAAATTTTCTATGATGGCCACTGAGCTTCACTGTAGGAAATCTACCCTCTGTCCAGCTATTTGCTCTTATCTTGAGATTCTTGTGTGGGTTTAATTATTAGGAAACCAGACATTTGGAGGAACAAAAGACTTCCAGAAGAGTCACAGTGGCCCAATGAGGGAAAAAAAAACATGATGAACTTCAACCTTTAAGACCTATCATGACTTCTCAGCTTCATTTCTCCATCTGTAGCAGAGGACATGAGGGGTCTACTTCATGGAGCTATATGGAGACAAATGTGATGTGGACTGTCAAGTATTTTGTCCGTATCGTAACCTAAGAATTGGTACCTACACAAGTCACGTAAAATGAGGGCAGCAACTGTGACAGGACTATTGCGTCCTGTGTCCCAGTTAAACACATCCCAGTATTGGACATTTGCATCCCTTCTTTTTGCATCCTGGACATCTGTGTCCTAATATATGTATATTAGATGCACTTTCTGATTTTTAAAAT
Organism: Tiliqua scincoides; assembly: GCF_035046505.1. Classification (NCBI taxonomy): domain Eukaryota; kingdom Metazoa; phylum Chordata; class Lepidosauria; order Squamata; family Scincidae; genus Tiliqua; species Tiliqua scincoides. Next base: position 64,911,272 of record NC_089825.1, on the reverse strand, counting down.
GCAAATGTAAGTGTTATGGCTCGGATAAGAGGTTTAGGATATATAACATAGGGTTTGTTGCACAGTTATAGTTTGTCACCCAGTTATAGTGGGATGCAAATGACCAAGATGTAGAAAAACCAAATGAGATTGTCCAGGGATGTAAATGACCAGAATGCATTTGACCAGGACACTATCATACAGGATGCAAATACCCTAGTACAAAAAGCAATAGGTGAAAGGAAAACAAGTGAAATTTCCAGAAGCTCTGACCACCTGGCTGGCAAAGTACAGTTGGCCTGCATCTTACACAAAGGTCATGTTCCAGAGAGCACCTAGAGCTAAAATTGTATACTGTATATAGTCAAGATTAAAAATTCCTTACATCTAAAATAATATGTACTGTCCCTTTAAAAATTACAAGAGGCAGGCAGAAATTAAGAGTAAGTGAGGAAACAGCAGTATTATTCTCCAATCTCAGGCTCATGCTAGGACAGGGGTGCTCAACAAGTCGATCCTGATCTACCGGTCGATCGCAAGGCAAAATGAGTCGATCGCGGAGCCCTTAGTCTAGTCTATAGACTAAGGGCTCCGCGATCGACTCATTTTGCCTTTAGCTGCTAAAGGGTTTGGCTTGACTTTGCAGGACAGCCCTCACTAATCGATTGCGGAGCTCTAGCTAGACCTCTCCCAACAAGGCCATGGGGGAGCTGCAGGGTTGCTTAGGGGGCAGCAGGCAGGCTGCAGATTTCTGCCCTTTGCATCACCAGCTCAGGCTCTTGCGATGGCTCAGCTTCAGGCGCGCTTCTTCACCGATGACACGAGGTACGCGTGGGAAGGAGCCTGGCTGGGGCTGCAGTGCTAGCCACTTACATGGGAGTAAGCCCTGTTGGCTCTAACGGGGCTTACTTCTGAGTAGACATGCATAGGATGGGGCTCTGGCTTCGTGGAACTAAAACTGAGCCACATATTCAATTCAGTCCCAATGGAACTGTGAGGTTGTTTTGTACCATCACTTCACACTTCCCTGGAGGTGAATCCTTTGAACACAGATTTACTTTTGAGTAAACATGCAGAAAACTGTACTGTTAATTGCTTTTCCCCCCTATAACTTTTTCTTTGTATCCCCCTGTGCATCTGTTTGCTAAATGCAAACACTTTATGCATCTGATAAAATGGGCTTTGGAGCCCAATTCCATGCATGTCTACTCAGAAGTACATCTCATTATAATCAATGGGACTTGGTCCCAGGAAAGTATGGATAGGATTGCAGCCCTACAACACAGTCCTATGCTTGTTCTACCCTGAATTAAATTCCATTATAGGCAATGGTGCTTACTCCCAGGTAAATGTGCATAGGATCAATCCTATGCCTGTCTACTCAGAAGTAAGTCCCATTATAGTCAATGGTTCTTACACCCAGGTAACTGTAGTGGAGCTAAACAAGGGATGAGCTTGACTTTGCAGGGAAGGCTCGGAGCAGAACTTCGGTTGTGCCTTGGAGAACCTGAGGAGCGTCTCCAGAAGGGCTCAGGAGCAGCCCGGGACTGTTTGGAGGAGTTGCTTGGGGCCACTCAGAAGTGCCGCTGATGCAGGGTGGTGGCAGCCTCCGGCTGGGGAAGTTCAGCAGCAATTGAGAGATGCAGGTGCCCAAGGCTGCGGTCCTCTCCTCACTTACCCGGGAGTAAGCCCCATTGACTAGCATGGGATATACTTCTGAGGAGACAGGCTTAGGCTTGGGCACACAAGCTGCAATCCTCTCCACACTTACCCGGGAGTAAGCCCCATTGACTAGCATGGAGCTTGCTTCTGAGGGGACATGCAAAAGATTGGGCTCTAAAGCAGGGGTGCTCAAACTTTCAACTTTAGGGATGCTGGACCTTTAACAAGTGTATAGAAGAGAGAATTTCAGCAGGTGCAACTTGTCATCCCACAGATGACAAGCTGCACCTGCTGAAATTCTCTCCTACACAATTTTAAAGGTCCAGCATCCCTAAAGTTGAAAGTTTGAGCACCCCTGCTTTAGAGCCCAATCTTTTGCATGTCCCCTGTGCCAAAAAAGTGTGCCAAAAAAGTGTGAGCACCCCTGTGCTAGGACATGTATTTAGCAAGTGGAATGGCAGGTGGTGGTCTGTCTCCAGCCTCAGTTTAAGTGCATGCATAAACAGGTATACTGCTGATGACTGGATTATTCTAATGTTGGAGCTATCAAATTGGTATCTGGCCATTCACTTCTGGCTAATTTGCACAAAGATTCTGTTAGCTACAATGAGTCAGCACAGTTAAAGGTGAGGACAAGTTGACCAAAAGTAGAGTTCCAGGATTTCTCATTTGCCTGCCAAATAGTACCCACTGATGCTTTCAATATTCCCTGAAATTAAGCAATAGATCATATTTTCTTTAGAAAAGTTTGGTTTCCAAAGGAACATAATTTGAAAAATGCTGCAGAAATGAAGGTGTGTGTACATGTGTGTTTGCAAATGAAAGAAATTTTTTCTTAAAAGATGCACTTCATATATACACTGACATCAAAGGGAATATTTTTCCCCACATGGTTTTCATCTGAACTACAAATTGTAACACAGAAAAAGTATTATATTTCCAATTGCTTGATTATGAAAATTCAAAGTAGATTTTTTATATAGGGAGCCAATAAGACAATTTACTATCATACATGCGCCAACTTTTTCTATCATTTTCAAGTCATGCTCTACAGAGAGTTTATCATCTCCTCTGGCTTCATCCCAGTTAGCAAAATGATTCTATTTCTTCAGGCGTATTACCTGAGGAGAGCGACATAAAAAGCAGTTTGCTGTTGAGGGCTATAATTAGAGCTTCCAAACACTGCAATATGTTATTTTGAAGGGAAAAAAAAATTACAGCATATGAGACTAAAATTAGTTCTAGTTTCTAAAGGCATCTCATTCCTAGGCTCCAGATGCAGCAACAACAATGCAGAGGAGTAAGTAACAGGCTCTCAGCTCCAATGCAAGGGAACATATCCAGGAGAGCCACACCAGCTTTTTTTTTTTTTTTTTTTAGAGGGAGCAGAGGTTTCACTAGATGGGTGCAAGACTCAAACCTTACTCCTGGTATGAGTTCCAGAAAAACTGGAGAAAAGCCCTGTCTAATAGCATTTGTTGTGATTAAGCATCGCAATCTACAGAGATATAGGTGCCCCAGAGAAATAATCAGGCAGCCATCCATACCACAGGTTTGGTACCCACAGATTTGAATACCCACAGGTTCTGAAACCACGGGGTGGACAACCTGTACCCCTCCGAATCCGATCAGAGCTGCACTTCAGTAGAGTTCAGAGGCCCTTCTGAGGGCTGAAAACCACAACTTCCCGTTTTCAGCCTAAAACTGGAAGTCATGGTTTTCGGTCCTTTGAAGGCCTTAGAAGGGCCTCTGGACCCAACTGGAGCACAGCTCTGGTCAAGTTCAAATGGCTTGGGCCTCCCAAAATCCATGGATTCCAACATCTGTGATTTCAGTATCCGTGGGCATTCCAGGAATAGAACTCCTGCAGATAATGAAGGCTCTCCTGTACAGGATCTGAATTACTGGAGGAGGAGAACACCTCTTTTTCCTTCCTCATATTCTGTTTATTTTATATCACACCATTCAGTGTACAATAATTCCAGGCAGCATCAGCTTCCATCTGCATGTCCCAACGGCTGCTGCTTAAGAAGTCATTTTGCAAGCGAATTATGTACATGCAAGGAATCCAGTGCACAATGGAAGACTGTGACATCAGGATAGAGAAGTTTCAACATACAAAACCAGGAGCAATTTCCACTGTCCTGTGACTTAGACAATGACTCCCTACACCACTAGAACTACTAATCATAGTAGTTCTAAACTATGATTAAACTACTAAACCAAGAACTGATCCATCTGCAGAATTCACACCATTGCCCATAGTGCTCCTGGCTTGGGAATATAGAGAACATTAGTGAGCCAATCTACTGTCATTGGCTCCCAGATCCACTACCTTCCTTGAATCTAGTCAACCTTCTGTGCCACCAGACTACTGGGGTTCAGACTGCATGACTGTTTGCTTGCCATAAGGCTACTACCTGCCTGTCTAGTCTCAATGCCTGACAACTGCCCTGCACAGAAGCCAGACAAGGCATATGTGATCACCTGGTGGGCAGGCAGGAGCAGCAGGGGAGAGAGAGAGAGAGAGAGAGAGAGAGAATGCAGGTGATAGGGAACAAAATGTGTAAAAGATGGATGTGGGGTGGGGGTGTTCCCACCAACAGCTGGCTTTTGTATAAGATGCATATCACCATGAGAAATGAGTAGTTGTGCAGTGTTGTTGCTATACCAAAACCAGAGAGATCTGACTCAAGTTTATCATTTATAAGCAAAATTCCTGTCATTATGCTGTATGAGAGTATAGACAAGTCTTATATAGTACACAGCATTGTTAAACATTCCTAGTGGGTGACACTGGCTGCTGCACACAAAGAGACAAATTGCACCCCTCTGCAATGTCACAGAGAGCTAAGCAATTCAGTACCATGTGTAGAAGACCAATTTTGTTCTTACTGCACCAATGTCCCCAAAAGCAGCATTTTACTTTTCCCCATACAAAGGAATGGCAATCATTCACTGACATATCAGGGATATACATGGGGACACCATTCTACAGTCTTGGCAACACTAGAAATATAATGGAGAGTTGAAAGATGTCATACAACAATTTTAAAAATTGCTCATTAAAAAAAAAATCTATATTATACTCCACCTTTCAATTGGTCAAAATTCCCAAGATAGCTTTCAAATTAAAAGAATAAAAAATTTTAAGAAATCACTTTCATGTCCCACGTTTCCTTCAAGAAGTACATGGGGCAATCCTGCTTTTAAAGCAAATAACTCAATGTGGTAAGTTAGACTGCTAGTGACTGACCCCATGTTCACCCAGTTAGCTTCATGACTGACTGAGCAGGGATTTGAGGCCAGCTGCAACATGGCTGTTTCAAACAGTTCACGCAAGTGCCATTTCTTTCAAAACAATGTCCCATGATTGTTCAAAGAAAGCCCACTAGGCTGTCAATAGGTTAATGAATGCAATCATTCAATGGTTCCTAACAAAATGAAGCTCATTTCATAAGGAGGTAGCCAGAATCTGCAGCCATTCCAATATTATTATTTTTTTCCCATTTAACAATATAGGAATTTCTAAATGCAGCAGTAAAATGTTGAAATTCATGTTTCCTCATTTCAAACAGCTGAGGCATGAAATGTAGAGAGTACGCATTTCTATTTTTGACATTGTATTTTGACAACTGCTTGGCAACTCAGTCTAATGGATCTGCTTGAACTGCAGATACACAAATAGCAATTTGGGCCACAGCAATTAAATCAATCTTCTGCCCAGTGGGTAGGTTAGAGCCAAGAGCTCCCTAACCTCAGAGGCTTCCAAATTAGAGGGATACCCTAAAGTTCATTGCAAGTTTTTCGAGGGATCCCCAATGAAAAGAAAAGTAAGGGCAGACAAGAGGCCCTGAATGACAGCTTGTCCATCACTACCAATCTTCCCCTGCAATGATACATTGCAGGGACTAGACAGAAGGTACTGTAGGATACACACTCTTTTTAAAGAATTACAGAGGAATATGATTGTCATGGACATTTAAATACTTTCTCCCTGATCATGCAGGAGAAATGGAACAGGTACAAGTTGGGATTAGATTCCAATTCTCTTGGAGCACAAAAATTCTGTTTGAGAATTTCATAAAGTCTGCAATGAAATTAGTCTAAGAACTATTATTTCTCATGAGAAAATTGAATGCTGGCTCAACCAAATCAAATGCTGGCTCAGTTGTCAGTCTTGCCCCTCCCCCTCCTGCTTCAGGTGGGCTGTCATTTTAATTAATTTCTAAAGCACTTCATGGACATTCATTCATTTTCCAGCAACATGGATTTTTAAAAGTAACTTTTTAAAGGGGGGAATTTCTTGATGATGATGACCCATCAGAACCAGCCAATCAGCATTCTGCAGAGCTGGTTTCTGCTCCAAATGTCTAGAACCACCTTGTTTAGATTTTACAAGTGACTGATCCTGCAAAGCGAAGGCATGCTGTGATTCAGCTCAATGAAGTCACTTCTGGTTAACCTCAGTAAAAAAAAAAATGTTGTGGGTATCTTCATTCTATTTCTGATAAAGCTTCTTCATGCAAAACCTTTTTCCTCACAAAGAAAGTGTCTCTATGCAGGTATTAAGGAATTTGGTTTAGTAGCAGCTCTCATCTTCTTGGGAGCTCTCCTAGGTCCTGTAGATCTTGTGTGTTTTGTCCATTTTTTCCTACTTGGTAACTTTTATCTGCTACCTGCTGCTTGCTGTAATAAATACTTTCACTCTGCTCTCAAGTCACTCTGCTCACCACCACACCTCTGATGTTTCAGTAGGTTTTCTGTGAGGAACAAGATACAATCTCTCCTACACCAAGAGCCAACAACATCTGGAACTGTCACCCAATTAAACAAACCTTACAGGCCAATCCTAACTTTCCATCCCTTGGAGAGAGCAGGATGAGAGAACACAGAAAAAGCATGCATGCTATGGCATCCTTGTATCATGCTGTGTTTGTGTGTAGTGTCCTTAGGACTTCCCCCTGTGGTTGGGAGTGGTGCCTGTTGCTGTGCTGCTTATTCTTAGGGGTAGTTGGGGGTATTCCCAGGGCCCTTTCATTGGCCCTGCCCCTGCCCAGTTCATCCCAGTACTGCTTCTCTGGCACCAGTGTTGGAGCTGATTGGATGAAGTGATTGGCTCCTTGGATATCACACCGATGACACACAGATGGAACATGAATGATGTGCTGACGTCATGACAATGACACACATGTCATTGTGATGTTGCACAGATGTCATCCTGATGATGCATGGATATCGGGATGCCACTCCATAGATATTGGGTCATATCATTGTTCCCATGGATGTTGGGAGTGTTACTGGGAAGGGTTGCTCCAATGTTGTTTTGCCAGGATAGGTTTAGGATTTAGCCCTTGTTGCACTGGCATCAGCGTGCTGTTGACATGGAATTGCCAGAACAGAATTAGGATAAAATAGATGTCAAGCAAGAATTTGTGTAGTTTTGGTACAGTGTCTGAATAAGGCTGGGCATTTAGTATAGCTACCAATTAATTGCTTGATTTCTGAAGAGTTTTGATTAAATTTTTTGGGATTTGTATGCAACCCTGTTGTTACCAATATTTATATGGGAAGGACTGTTTAGTTTGTCACAACTGATTACCAACTATTGGCATGATGGTGGGGAATTCTTTTGAACTTTTGGACTTACATACGAGTCTTTGATTAATAGTATATGGGAAAATTGAACTATGCAGAAGTCGTGTTATTAAGGCTGCAATCCTAACCACACTTACCTGACAGTAAGCCCCATTGAACAAAATAGGACTTACTTCTGAGTAGACCTGGTTAGGACTGTGCCCTTATTTGACTATCTTAGATGGTTTATCTTTTGCTAAGGCATGAACTATCATTTATTAATTAGTTTGATGGTCCATATAAACACATAACACCACTTTTTGCATTATTAACTTTGGAAAAATCTGTGAAATCTATGAAAAAATAAAACCACTTTCACCTACCTCTACTAACGGGTTAATTAATGATATGATTGCCCACTGATTACATTCATAATTATTGATTATAATTTTGATTAACTTATCGGCATGAATTAATTAGGTGTTTAATAGGGAGGAGTAGGGGTAAAGGTGAAATTAAGTAGAGGGGGACTGCAGTGTGAATGAGTTACTGCTGACAAATAAAAGGAGAAAGTAATTGTGGAGTAATTCACCAGTTACAGAACAGCTTAAACAATTTATAGGAGTCTAATTAACAGGCTTGATTAAAATATGGTACACAAGTTAAAGGAAACAAGGATGTAAGTAGTAAAACAAATTCAAAAAAAATATTGGAGTTTGAGGAAAGCTATAAAGAACACAGGAAGATAGTAAACATAGTAGAGAAAACAGAGATGAAGGTAAGATACATACATGCCTCTCATAATAAAAGTCTTTCAAAAGCATAGCTTGTTGAAAATAGTGTGGAAGAGTTAGATCACAAAAGCATAGCCAATAATGTAAAAATACAAGGTTTGAAGGAGCAAACCAAAAGTGAGATTTTTTTTTACACACCACGAAGGTCTACTCATGCTTATACTGGATTCTGGTTTTAATAAAAACATAGTCATTAAGAAAGAAATGAGTAACGAGAACATAATTTACCTACATTCTAGGATAGCTCACACTACCTCGACACCCCTGTTCTAGAAAAACTTGGAATTGAGGCAGATCCATTATACACAAAATAAGTACCAGGAAAGCCAAAAAATGATAGTTTTAGACAGATCTCGCCCACAAAAGAAGACAGAGACAGATCCGATTTTAAAAAAACATAGCTAGGGAAAAAAGAAGTAAGAATTCATTTCTACAAGTTACAGACTATTAAACACTGTCCACAGAAAAGATCCAGTTTAATACTGATGAAGAAACAAAGGGCCCAATCCTATCCAGCTTTCCAGCACTAATGCAGCTGCAATGCAGCCCTGAGGTAAGGGAATTCCCTTACCTTGAGGAGGCCTCCATGACTGTCTCTCCATTGCAAGATGCAGCACACAACCTGTTGGCACTGGAAAGGCGGATAGGATTGGGCACAAAAGGTATGAATGGGAATGGTATCTTTATTAAAGGACAATTGCAGGGGATGAAAATAACTCTGATGAGTGTATGAGGCAGACAGCACAGTAGCTCTGGGTACTATGAGCCACAAGTGCAAGTACTGCAATGCCCTCAAGCAGAAGAAGGAGGCCCCTGGCATGTGCTGCAGTGCTGGCAAGGTGCAGCTCCCACCCTTCGAACCTTTGCCACAGCCTCTCTACAGCCTGGTCATGGACAGCAACCCCAAGTACGTCCACCTCATGGACTGTGCTCAGAGGTACAATGGCTGCTTCAACATGACATTGTTTGGGGCCAAGCAGGTTCTATGAGATGGCTTCATACAGACCTTCAAAGTTTAGGGGCAGGTGTATCACTTGGTAGGAAGTTGATGTCTCCACTGGGCAATTATCTAAACTCCTACTCAAAATAGGGGACCAAGAGTTTGAGGGAAAGATACATACAGAGGCATCCCTGCAGGCCTGGGCTCAATAGTGATGACCCTAGCAGACCTCACAGCCCAGATATACCCTGACATGGCCAAAAGCAAGGAGAAGTCAATGAACTGGCTTTGTAACCATGCCATTCTGACCCCCAAGAATGACAAGGCTACCATCATTAATTGCACTCTACTTAACTCGCTTGAAGGGGAAGAAATTGAGTACAGGTCTGTGGACTTGGTGGTGCAAACAGATGACACCATCCATTACCCTGTGGAGTTCCTCAGCCCTCAACCCTCCTGGCTTCCCAGATCACAAAACTTCTCCTCAAAATGGGAGCTCCAGTGATGTTTCTGCAGAACCTCAACCTGCCCAGACTCTGCTGCAATGGCCCCAGGCTACAAGTGAGAGCCCTCCACAGGAATGTCATTGAGGTCACAGTGTTCACCAGCTGCGCTCAGGGGGAGTTGGTGTTCATACCACTCATACCATCAGAGTACCCCTTCCAGTTCAAGAGGCTGCAGATCCCCTTCAAGGTCTGCTTTGCGATCACAATCAACAAATCCCTGGGCAGTCGTTGAAGGTGGCAGGGATTGGCTCAAGGGAGGACTGCTTCTCACATGGGCAATTCTATGTGGTCTGCTCCAGAGTGAGTTCACCCAGCAGCCTAGTGATCCTAGCACCTGAGGGGAGAAACACCAATGTGGTCTATAAAGAGGTTCTTAAGAAGACCAAGGTTGTAGGTCTTTTCCACATTATTTTTACTTAAGCTTAATATTTGCCTTCCTGAGCTCTAAAAACTAAAAGGCGAGGTTTCAAATTAAAGGGAATTTCAACTCGAACATGAACGTGGTGTTGGTCATGTCATTCAATAGAACCACGACTTTGAATAATTACAGGATGTTGCCTGACATGGGCTAGTTGTGCTACATTTCAATTGTTCATTGCAATCAAAGGAAAGTTTATTGAAGTAAAAATGGATTTTATGTAGTTAAATACTGTTGCAAAGCACAGGTATCCAGCTAGTAAGAACATAAAAAGCAGTTGCTGGATTGGACCAGAGGCCCATCTAGTCCAGCTTCCTGTATCTCACAGTGGCCCACAAGATTTCTCAGGGAGAGCACAAGACAATAAGAGACGTGCATTCTGGTGCCACTCCCTTGCATCTGGCATTCTGAGGTAGCCTCCAAAGGACACCAACAGATGTTGGGGAGCCTTAGCAACCTCCGCAAGACAAGGTGGGGGCGGGACAGGCAGAAAGACTTAAGGCCATTAAGAGAGACAGATGGAGAGAGAGTGAGGAGGAACAAAGAGTGAGGATGAGACAGCAGAGATGGGCGAGAGTCAAGCAGAAGGTATTGAATGGAGCAAGAAGACTGGAAGAGACAAGGGGGCAGGCAAGGACAAAAGATGAAGGATGGAAAGATCAAGAGAGAGCTGGAAGAGAATGTGAAAGGGGAGGCTAGACGAACTGAGAAAGTGATAAAGAAGGACACAGAGGGCAGCCAGAGTGAGGAAGAGGATAAAGTCCTCATGGAAAGGGGGAAAAGAGGTGCAAAGGAGGCTCAATATGGGGAGCATGCACAGCAGAAAGAAGGGTCAGGACTAGGGAGGAAGGAGGGCAGGCAACTACTCCTTCATAAGAAACATAAGAACAGCCCCACTGGATCAGGCCATAGGCCCATCTAGTCCAGCTTCCTGTATCTCACAGCGGCCCACCAAATGTCCCAGGGAGCACACCAGATAACAAGAGACTTCATCCTGGTGCCCTCCCTTGCATCTGGCATTCTGACATAACCCATTTCTAAAATCAGGAGGTGGCGCAAACACATCATGGCTTGTACCCCGTAATGGATTTTTCCTCCAGAAACTTGTCCAATCCCCTTTTGAAGACATCCAGGCCAGATGCCATCAACACATCCTGCGGCAAGGAGTTCCACAGACTGACCACATGCTGAGTAAAGAAATATTTTCTTTTGTCTGTCCTAACCCGCCCAACACTCAATTTTAGTGGATGTCCCCTGGTTCTGGTATTATGTGAGAGTGTAAAGAGCATCTCCCTATCCACTCTATCCTTCCCATGCATAATTTTGTATGTCTCAATCATGTCGTTCCCCCCCCCCCAGGCGTCTCTTTTCTAGGCTGAAGAGGCCCAAACGCTGTAGCCTTTCCTAATAAGGAAGGTGCCCCAGCCCAGTGATCATCTTAGTTGCTCTCTTTTGCACCTTTTTCCATTTCCACTATGTCCTTTTTGAGATGTGGCGACCAGAACTGGACACAATACTCCAGGTGTGGCCTTACCATCAATTTGTACAACGGCATTATATTAGCCGTTTTGTTCTCAATACCTTTTCTAATGACCCCAAGCATAGAATTGGCCTTCTTTACTGTCGCCGCATATTGGGTCGACACTTTCATCGACCTGTCCACCACCACCCCAAGATCTCTCTCCTGATCTGTCACAGACAGCTCAGAACCCATCAGCCTATATGTGAAGTTTTGATTTTTTTTGCCCCAATGTGCATGACTTTACACTTACTTACATTAAAACGCATCTGCCATTTTGCTGCCCATTTTGCCAATTTGGAGAGATCCTTCTGGAGCTCCTCACAATCATTTCTGGTCTTCACCACTCGGAAAAGTTTGGTATCATCTGCAAACTTAGCTACCTCACTGCTCAACCCTGTCTCCAGATCATTTATGAAGAGGTTGAAAAGCACCGGTCCCAGGACAGATCCTTGGGGCACACCCCTTTTCACCTCTCTCCATTGTGAAAATTGCCCATTGACACCCACTCTCTGTTTCCTGGTCTTCAACCAGTTCCCAATCCATGAGAGGACCTGTGGAGTTTTTTCAGTAGCCTTTGGTGAGGGACCATGTCGAACGCCTTCTGAAAGTCCAGATATATAATGTCCATGGGTTCTCCCGCATCCACGTCTGTTGACCTTTTCAAAGAATTCTAAAAGGTTCGTGAGGCAAGACTTACCCTTACAGAAGCCATGCTGATTCTCCCTCAGCAAGGCCTGTTCGTCTATGTGTTTTGAGATTCTGTCTTTGATGAGGCATTCCACCATCTTACCCGGTATAGATGTTAGGCTGACCGGCCTATATTTTCCCGGGTCCCCCCTCTTTCCCTTTTTAAAGATTGGTGTGACATTTGCTATCCTCCAATCCTCTGGCACTGTGGCCGTTTTGAGGGACAAGTTGCACACTACAGCTCCTCTCTGGGTAAGGGCCACAGAAATGCAAAGCACCCCCTGAAGTTAGGGGTGCTCATCTGCTTCTGAGCCTTATCATGGGCACAATATGGAGCACTTAAGCCAGGTGAGGAGGGTCCCCAGACCAGGATCATGCCTGCAGGGGCAGAGAAGGTCCATCTGAAGAGCTAGGAAGAGGAAACCTTGAAAATCATGACAGCTGACAACAACAAAGAGGTACCTGAATAAGCATTCAAGAACCCCACAAGAGGTTGTAAATGAATCCAGAAATAAACCCACCCCAAGCAGCACCTGGTCACAACATCCATCATTTCCACTCTCTTTGACTCTGGGGCAACCCTGCCATGTCCTTCGCAAACACCTGTAATGTTGAAATACCACCGTGGGAGGAAGCAGAGTAAGGGGGCGTGTTACAAAGCGACACAGATAAATGTATTAGAGGACCACAGACTCCCAAATCAACCTACCCAGGCTCATGCCATCTGAGGAAGGCAGAAAGTAATTGCAGAAAAGACCTTCTCAGCAGTGGCGCTAGGACTATAGAACTCTCTCTTCATGGAGGCTTGACTGGGGCTCATGTTAAAGAAGTGCTTTTATTTCTGCCAATCTTTCAGCATGAGGGATTTTTACGCTGCTGTTCTGCTGTTTTACTAATTGCGTGGATTTTATTGTTTGTTGTTATTCTTTGTTTCTCCTTTTACAGCTTTTTCATTTATTTATTTGTTTGTTTGTTTGTTTAAAAATGCATACATTTAATGTTTCCTTAAACGTGACCTGCCTGGAGATTGTTACTGAAGAGAAATACACAAACTTACTAAGGGGCCAAACCTATCCAACATTCCAGCACTGATGCAGCTGTGTCAATGGATTATGTACTACATCCTGTGATGGGGGGCAGTCATTGAGTGAAGGGAACGCTTGTTCCTTTACCTTGGAGCGACATTGGGGCTGTATCGGCGTTGGAAAGTTGTATAGGATTGGGCCCTGAATAAGTTAAAGGCCTGGTTAGATGGACTAGTAAATGCTTTAGTGGACTAGTACCATTTGAGCACTTACTGTCAGGCGTGAACTGTACTATAGAGTTATTTTCAGTGGGAAAAGCACTTGGTTGTTTTACAGCAGAAAGAAGGAAGGAAAGTGCATATCCTACTACTCTGGCACCTTTCTTATTGCTAATGACACCACGACTGTAGTAGAACTAAACTAGTCTCTCTCTTTCTTCTGTCCAGGACAGGCCTGCTTCAACTTGACAAACGCTTCACATTCTCTCCACTCCTGCACTCAACCGCTTCCCCTGCAAAGATATCAGAAGCAGTCAGTGAATGATGCCACATCTGGTCAAATGTCCTCAAAAGATGAAAGGGTTTCCATTGAGGAAACTATCACCAACATTGATTTTTATGTTCTGTTACACCAAACCCATTTGCTTTTTTTTCCCACTTGTGTCTTACGCTTTGCAAGACCTGACTCCAAAGACAAGATTTTCTCTCAGCAGGGTCATTTAAGCTCTGGCATCTTCTGTCAGCCCCGCCACTTAAGAGCATCAGCACTGTCTAAGTTTGCTGTGCAGTACTTATAAACGGGGAACTACTTAGAGTACTTTAAAAGCAGTATAGCTTATTCTGTTCTATTATTTATCAAAAGAGCACCCAGTTTATCTTTCCTCAAAAGTCTGAGCTTGTAGGACAGCCGTATACATATGTAGGCAAAAGTGGTTGCATTTCTCTCTGCAGTGCCTCACTAGCAGTGCAATTCGAAGTTTGTTTACTCAGAAGTAACTCCCATCAAGTTCAGTAAGGTCTACTCTCAGGAAAGTGAATTTAAGATTGCAGCCTAAGGCTCCTGATTCTATATTCTTAATACAAATACTGACCTGACCCAAAGTGAGGCAAATATAATAGATCATTAGTCAGTATACTTGACAGGTAATAAGTCAATATGGCTCCAAGCAGTCACACCACACTCCACACAAATTATTGAACAAAGTTGTCAGGGCTAGGAAACAATGTCCTTAGTAGGGTAGAGGGGCTGATCTACCAACAGCTGCCACAATCTGTCTCAGCGTCAGCCTGTCTCCCATTCCACTGACATCAGTAGTGCTAGAGTGGAAAAGGATGCCTATTCTGCAGTTTGTCTCCATCTGAAATCAACAGGAAAGAGTGGTGGCCATGATCAGGGTGACTTGGGCAACACTGCTAATCAGAGAGAAGGGACTGAGAAGTGGTCGCTGTCTTACCACATTAGAAGAGTCCACAGGTTAAGCAGTGGCATGTAGGAAGATGGTTTATTCTAAGAATTTGTAAGTGTAGGTAGTTACTCAGACAGAGGGACAAGAAAGGGCAGTGCTGGGATTTTGACAGGCAAAGTGTAGAAGGGTGGCATATGGGCATCTGTACCCACTATTGAGCAGGTGCAGAATTGAGGAGACTAGTGTCAGCCTGGGAGGAGGGTTAGGATATGGCGGCAGAACCTGCTGCTGTCCCCTCCCCCCTCCTGGGCCCGCTCCTCCCTTCGCCCAAAGTACAAAGTGGAAGTATTCATTGCCGGGAGCCCACAGCATTCTTCCTCTGATGCCGCAGCCCTGCAATGGTGATGCACCAGTACCAATGGCACAAAAGTGCCTTATGGCACTTTTCGTGACAGTCAGGCCAGGGATGCCGGCAGAGTGCCAGTGCCACGGCCTATAGGATTGGGCCCTAAAGGTGGATAGTTAAGGGTTTCCTGGCCAGGGAGGGGGTTAGAATATGGCAGCAGAGCCTGCAACCATCTCCTTCCCTCTCCTGAGACTGCTCCTCCTCTCCCTCTCCCTCCCCCACCCAGTTCTGCCCCCTCCCCACCCTCTCCCACCCCAAAAAGGCCTGCCACTGACCAGTGGTAGTAATTACCACTGGGAGCCCTCTGCATTCTTTCTCTGGTGCTGCAGCCCCGCACCGACGGCTGCTGGGTCCAGTGCCGGTGTCACGCCAGTTCTGCTGGCATGCCTTATGGCACTTTTTGCGACAGTTGGGCCAACAGTGCTAATGGAGCACCTGCACCACGGCCCATTGGATTGGGCCCTGAAGGTGAAGTGAAGGGTGCTTGGAGCTAACCACCAATCCTGGCTACTAGCTTCCTCTTCTCTTATTAAAACTGGAGAGGGACTGATGCAAAATCATGTGTCTGATCCTTGGAATCGATGTGGCCAACCTATTTGAATTTAACACCCCCGGTCCAGAGGCACATAAATCCATATTATATATAATATATACTCTATTGTAAATAATTAAATATAGTCAGAGAGAATATTGCATCCGTACATCCACTTGTATTGATTCCTGCAAACACAGGCACCCCATTTCTAGGGCTTGAGAATACACTTATGCTTATCATTTCCAACAGCAGCAGTTTCCTCTCACAATAACCAACAGTAAAGTCCTTCACTCCTGTAGTTTGCACTGCCACTTCAGTAGGGAGGAAGCAACTTCTGTTCTTCTATGCCAGGGGTGCCCAAACCCCGGCCCTGGGGCCACTTGCGGCCCTCAAGGCCTCTCAATGCGGCCCTCAGGGAGCTACCAGTCTCCAATGAGCCTCTGGCCCTCCAGTGATTTGTTGGAGCCCACACTAGCCCGATGCAACTGCTCTCAGTGTAAGGGCAACTGTTTGACCTCTCACGCGAACTGTGGGATGAGGGCTCCCTCCAATGCTTGCTGTTTCACATCTGTGATGCAGTAGCGGCAGCATCTGGAAAGGAAAGGCCAGCCTTGCTTTGTGCAAGGCCTTTTATAGGCCTTGAGCAATTGCAAGACCTTCATTCATTCATATAAGTTCATCTTTAATATATCATTTATGTAAACATATGTAAATTTATTCAAATTTGAAATGTAAATTAATTCTTTTATTCCCCGGCTCCCGACACAGTGTCAGAGAGACAATGTGGCCCTACCGCCAAAAACTGTGGACACCCCTGTTCTATGCTTTGTCCTCAGGCTGAGAAGCAGTTCCTATCCCGAATCCCCTTGCATTAAAGAAAGACTGGTGATCTTGCTTTTAAAGAAGACATTCTACCCAACTATTCGGTTCCAGAAATTCTAAAGCAGTCACACCCTGCTCCCAAACTATTTCTGCTGTCACTTTCAAGTAACCATAGGGAAACAGCAGTCCATTTCTGCGGGATCTTCCTGCAGTCATTTAACATCAAACTGTTCATGAACAAGAGGCAAGAGCACTTCCAGCAGCAGTTCCAGCAGTCTTTAAAAGAGGGCACACGCTATGCCAATGTGAATGTATTCTGGCATACAGAGCTTTTTGCATTACACCCACTGTGTGCAGCACCTCCTGAACAACTAACTGAGAAGTGGATAATCAAGTTGTCTGCCTAATTTCACAAAATTCTACCTTGGTACTTGGACCCAAAGTAAAATCAAAGAATCACAGAGCTTGAGAGGGCTTTTGTAAGTCATCTAGCCCAAACCCAGGCTTGACACAAAAAATCTAGAACATGAGCATTTCAAAAAGATGGTTATTTATCCTCTGCTCCAAGACCTCCAATGAGGGAGAGCCAAACCACCAGGTCCTCAGAGAGGAATTTTATCAGGGGTACAAAGTTCCTTTGGAGCCCCATCCCTCCTCCATTGAATCACAATTTCATACCACCACTGGATCATAATTTCTACACATTTTGATATATAAAACTGTTTTGCACAAAATGTGGATGCTAATCTTAACACAATATATGCAAATACTTTATGAGATTCCAGGACATTTCTGGCTCCCTTCCTTTAGTTCCTGGACTCCCTTTTTGACACCAAGCCCAGGTTTGCTATACCCCCTTGCACCCCCAGTCTCAAGGGCCCTGATGAGATCGAAAAATGTAAGATCCCAGGTAATTGGGGCAGGCCCTCATTTGGCTCCTGGGCCCTCATTTGACCCTGGCCCTGGGTACAATTTACCCCCTGCACACCCCTCTCATGGGCCCTGCTACCCACCCTCAGATAATTGCTTTCAATATCAACCTCTATCCTCCTGAAATTTACAGTGCAATCCAAACTTCAAGCAGATCCCACTGTCCCTGCACCATGTCAGAGTGTCACAAATGTGTAGTAAGGCACATCTGCAACGACTCACGAGTCAGCAGCACTGGTCCAATGGCCTGCGCTGGCCTGCTGGAGCTGCATCCAGGAGCAGTGCAGCCAGCAGAGGGAAGGTTGTGCTGGGTAACACAGGAGCGTGGGGAGCAGTGGCGTCACCAGGGTTCGCGTCACCTGGTGCGGGATGCCAGCGCATCACCCCCCCTGCAGTGGGCGGGGCAACACCCCAAGTGGTGGGCGTGATGATGTACTATCACTCCACCCCCACTGGTTTTTTGGCTGTACCATTTGATAGAACAAAGACAGAACACATTCTGCATGAAATACACTGATTGATATATAACATGATAGTATTATTTCTCCAGATTACGATTTTAGTGGTTTTGGTCACTAGTGGTGTCACACACACCCCAGGTGTCAATTTACTTAACACCTTATTGCAGCAGTTCTCAAACTTTTAGCACTGGGACCCACTTTTTAGAATCCTCTGGGATTTGACAATCTGTCCAAGACCACCAGAAGTGATGTCATGGTAAAAGTGACATCATCAGGCACATTAAAATAAATAATTAAAGTAAAACAATTAAATAAGCAGAAGCCAGCCCTGGTCCACCAACTGAATTTCCTCTGTAACCTGCCCGCAATAACACCCCCCAAAAAAACCATTAAGGTTTTCAGCCCTACCCAGTGCCCAGTTCAATTTAAGAACTTCTGTTTAAACCAGATCACTGTCAGGATCCACCTAGCTCTGCAAATCTCAAAAAAGTTCACCTTATCGGCTGAAGCTTCTGTTTTGATCCTTTTTAGTGGGGGGGGGGGCTGCCTTCTGGAACACTTGTTTAGCTGCAGGTGCATAGGATCAGGACCATTCTGGTAGCCTTGCACTCTCCTTCACCTGATCTTCCACACCAGCCAAGGCACCTTTGCATACTTGCGAGTAAATTCGCGTGAGGCTTAGTTTGCCTTTCCATAGAGCTCAATAAATTCATCTGCTTGGAGGAAGGGACTTCCTTCTCAGGTGT
Organism: Tiliqua scincoides; assembly: GCF_035046505.1. Classification (NCBI taxonomy): domain Eukaryota; kingdom Metazoa; phylum Chordata; class Lepidosauria; order Squamata; family Scincidae; genus Tiliqua; species Tiliqua scincoides. The sequence continues at coordinate 64,892,857 of NC_089825.1, read as the reverse complement.
TTTTGGGGGCTGCATTCATTGAATCAGGACCATTCTGGTGTCGTTGGATTCCTCTCAGCCTGCCCTTTCCGACAGACTAAGGCAAGTTTGCCTACTGATGAGTAAACGTGCGATACGGCTCAGTTTCACTTTCCATAGGGCTCCATGCATTTTTTGTTCTCCAGTTTTGGGGCCATAACTTTTCAGAGAAAGGAGAAATTTGACTCTGGTTTTTTGCATTGCATTCCGCTCGAAATTCCGCATCCAGTGGTATATAATGTGATGGGGTTATTCCTAACCACCGCAATTTTAGCATGTCACCCCTCCCCATGCGTGTCACCCGGTGCAGCCTGCACCCCCCTCACCCCGCCAGCGACATCACTGGTGGGGAGGGAGGCAAGGAGAAGGTGTGGGCAGGGGATGGGATCAGCAGAGGCCTCCTCGGCCATAACCTAACACCCTTCCCAGGCCAGGCAGCCCCACACAGGGCTTCTCGGATTTCTGCCAGTTAAATAGGGAGTGTGGATCTGAGAAAACCCATAGGGGTGGCTGGGGGGATAAGGGGAAATATATCTCCTTACCCCAAGGAGACCTCCAGATGCCTCAGCTTGCATTGGATATACAGTAGGTCATGTGGCCTGGCTACGCCAGCACAGGTTAGGATTGGGCTGCCCAGGTGATTAAGTATAGTCCTACCCTTGGAGGAACTAAAGAACAAGTCCTTGCTCTTTTCTCTCCCATCGTGGTTTTCCTTCCAACCAAAGGAGCACAAAAAGTTGGTTGCATTTAAATACAATGATTGCTTCATCCCATCCTAAGCATCAGTTCAGGAAACTGAATGACCCTTTCTAAGCATAGCAGTTCTAATTTTTAGCAGCCTGTTGTTAATTATTGTATTTACAGCCATGAGCTTATGGAAGCATATGGGTTATAAACCTCACCAAATCATGTGAAATGGCTTAGGCTGAAACAGAGTGACTTGCTCCAGGTCACAGTGGGCAGGTTCAGATTATGCCAGTTGCCAGCCCCTCCCATCACACAATTAGAGTTGTGATCATATGCATCCCACTTCCCTCCTGGCATGCCATTCTGTTCTATGTAATTGCATGGGGGTGGACCATCCAAATTGTTTCTCTTTGTGCGATTTTAAATACTGTACTACTTTAAAGCGCTATTTACATCATGCAATGAGATGCAGTTTGGATAGTCTGTCCCCACACAACAGTGTGCCAAGAGAGAGGCAGGATGTGCACATTCACACCCCTCATCATGTAGGCAGTAGCATCTGAACTAGCCCATAGAACAGGAATCTCAAACCAGAATTTTCCAGTTTAATGCCAGCACTGCCATACGCCCAGGTCTGCTCTCCACATGTGGTCATTGCAACTTCTCTAGAAGTGGAAACAGTCTACAAAAAATTGATTTGTGCCTATTTCTTTGCACAGCACTGCAATTCATGCTGCCAGTTCTGCGTGCATCAGGGCAGCTAAAGGTTAGCACGGTCATGAATTAAGAGCTCATGAATTAAATGCGTGAATAGTCACTGCAATGAGATTCAGTGCGTGCATAAATTGTTGAGTAATTTACTGTGCCATGACAACTGAGATACTAGTTGCATTCAACCTCAGGCAAACTCCAAGAAAAGTAAAATGCTAGACAAATGATATTTTAATCGCCTTTATTGGTAAACTGATCTTATGATTTTGAGGTGATTTTCTGGTGGGCCGCTGTGAGATACAAGAAGCTGGACTAGATGGGCCCTGGGCCTAATCCAGCATGGCTCTTCTTATGTTCTTATGTTGAGAGTCTTACTAATTCTTTCTGGCAGTTGGAAATGCCTTGTTTACCTCAGCTGGCTGTAAAGCTCAGGTGGCAGATGGATACCTGTCACAAATCTCCTGGCATATTAACTGCAACACTTCCCAATTAAATCATTAAAATAAAGAAATTGGTTTTGGTTCATGATAAATTTCCAAACAAGTTATTCAGTGCAAAATAAGCTTCCCACCCATGTTTTGTATCTACCTACACGAAGGCCACAGTGAAAAGAAAGAAAACACATGATACAAACTAAAAAAGTGGATCTCCTATTTGCCCTGTGTTTCGAAACAGGGAAACAAGCCATTCCTGTGCTATAACCTGGGGGGAAAGAAGTAGGATTGCTACTTGCCTACAAGGCTGAGCTAAATACTGTGCAAGATGAGCAGGTGAGTACAGTATATCAAAATGGTCATGCTGGCCACATGAACAAAAGAAGACAGCAGTGGGACAAAATTAGACACGACGTGGAAAATCCAAACACAGGATTTCAACCATAACAGCAGCTGTAGGAGAGAATCAGACTGGGATTGCAGCACTGAAGCATACAGGATTTTACTCTTTTCCCCGTGCCATTTTTCCCAATAAAATGGCATTAACACCAAAGCAGCTTGAAAATTTTAATTGGATTTTCACCTGCTAGCCCACCTCTCCCCACCTGCTATTATTATTATTATTATTATTATTATTTTACAACCACAGAACAATTTGGGATCAATCCTATCTGGGCCTTGTGCTGCCAGAACTTAGGTTCTGGCAGTGCAAGGCCCTTTATGGAGGTGTGAAAAATGGGCCACAGTTGCACAATTCCAGGCCACTGCTGCAAATGGGTAGCCATGCAGTATGCACAGCAACAGCTCCTGGAGGCTCTGCCATAAATTGGTGGGCATGTCTGGGCAGGGGGTGGATCATGGTAGCAGTGACTTGTGCCGGGATCCTCTTTTTGAACTCATCCCGCCTGTTCTTGCTCTTTAGACTTATGCCAGTTTATGCCAGACTGGTATAGGTCTGAGGATACAAAGGCTACCAAGAGGCAAGGGAAAAATATTTTTCCTTATCTCTCTCCCAAATTACCCCAATCTCCTTCAGATCGCTTCAGACCCACCATTGGAAACAGTGTGTACCAAGTTGGCATGACTGCATTATCCTCAATGGCACAATAAGGTTGAGCTTTTTGATTATGTCTAATTGTGCCTTGAGTAAGACTTTATTCAGAGGCACTTTTATTCATATGAAAACAGGCAAAACAAAAGCTGGAATGTTGAATCAACACCTTATTTGATTGATGATTGATTGATTACATCTTTTTTTTTTCCCTCTGAGTACCCATTTTGCTTTAGGCATATTCAGTGAAATTTGAAAGCCTGCAGCATTTTTCAATGACTGGTAGCTCTGTGACAGCAACCCTGCAGTTTATCAGAGAGTGCAATACCCAAACTGTGTAAGCTCATGCTTATTATACAGACTGTAGATCAAGTAGGGTTGCAACAGCCATACTCCTGAGAATTAAAAAGATAACAGGAATGACAGGTATGCCCTGGTATCCACAGGGGATCCATTCTGGACTCCCCCACATGGATACCAGGGATCCACAGATACCAAAGGCACCCTCCGCACACCCATTAGTGCTAGTTTAAGACTTACCCCAACCAAATTCATCCTTAAATGAAGTTGCTATAACCTTAGCAACTCATGGTGAATTATAGGCTGCCTCCCAGCAGCCTGGTTACGAAAAAAACAACAAAAAACTAGACGGAGGTTAACATGAAGTAGAATTTAACCACTTACATAAGAACATAAGAATAGCCCTGCTGGATAAGGCCAGAGGCCCATCTAGTCCAGCTTCCTGTATCTCACAGCGGCCCATCAAATGCCCCAGGGAGCACCCCAGATAACAAGAGACTGCATCCTGGTGCCCTCCCTTGCATCTGGCATTCTGACATAGCCCATTTCTAAAATCAGGAGGTTGCACATACACATCATGGCTTGTAGCCCCTAATGGATTTTTCCTCCAGAAACTTGTCCAATCCCCTTTTAAAGGCGTCCAGGCCAGATGCCATCACTACATCCTGTTAACCTCCAACTAGATTTTTTTTTTTTTTAAGAAAAGCAACAAGGCTGCCAGGAAGCAGCCTGAAGCTTACAGCAACTTCATTTAAAGAAGAATTTGCACAGGGTAAGTCTGAAAATAGCGCTAATGGACATGCAGGGGTGTGAGAGGCCCAGGCCACTGGAGTTGCAGCCAAAGCCACTATAAGGAACCATGTCAGAAGAGGGCAGGGGGGCAGATAAAAGCAGGCCTCCAGGCTTCAACACACCCCCTTGGGCCCACTTGGACATGCACTAGCCAAGGGACTAGTGCAGATCTAAGTAGGGCCATTCACTGCAAGGCAAAGTAGGTAAGTAAACCATTCTTTTACTTGCCTCTCTGCTGTGGCATGATCTCATGCCAGCCCACAGCATGCAGCAGAGGTCATGTTGGTGCTGCTGCGCAGTGTGGGTCAGGTGAACATAGGATTGGGCTGATAGTCCAAGAGACACCAGTCGGAGAACTCTGCCTGGAACCACAGGGAAGCAGGAAGGGTCGGGGACAGAGTCCATCAGAGTCTATTACCCCTGCTAATTGGGTAAGAGGCCAAGTGGGTGCTCCTTTTTTTAGCAGGGGGAGAGTAACTGGCCCACCTCACCCCAGCACTGTATGTTCTAGTGGCTGTCTGCTGGTATTCCTTGTCATCTTTTTAGATTGCGAGCCCTTTTGGGACAGGGAGCCATTTAGTTATTTGATTTTTCTCTGTAAACCGCTTTGTGAACTTTTAGTTGAAAAGCGGTATATAAATACTGTTATTAATAATAATAATAATAATAATATCAGACGACGATGGCACGAGTCTGCGTGAAGTACGGTGACCTGTGACGTAACAGGCCCCATGTATGTAAAGCGGCTGACGCAAGTAAACCATCTGTGTAGAACAGCTGTATCTGCCTCTCATCCTTTTTTCCGCCGCCGACCAACCCTCAGCAACAGGGTAAGCCCCCTGCGCTTGGTAATGCACCCAGGGGCGGGGCCTCCTCCTGCCATGGACATTACAGGGTGAAACCCCCATGTTTCACCCCCTGTTTCATCCATGGGGAAGTTCTCCTTCTCTTTATAGCTTGAAGTGCATTTATCTATCACATTTTGAAAAACTCAGTATGAATCCAAGCTGAAGTAGTTTTACAGATGTTGGTTAAGAAAGGAAGAAACTGTGTGGGGGGGAGAAGAGCACTGTAGGGCACACTGAGAAAACCTATGCATTTCTACATCATGCTTGCTTTAATTGTTAACTACCTCTCCTGTTTGTTTTCCAGTTAGTACCAATTATGTGGACTAAGTGGTAACATGTTTTCTACTGTATTCTAGGTCTTGTATTTCAGATTTAGCTGTTCATTTATTCATGATTGTACCCAAGTGAGTAATTTGATATGTGCATTGTGCTAAGAATATAGTAGCAAGCTTGTTAAGGGCAACCTATTGCTTTGCTTGGGGTTCTAAGGTCCTAGAACTGACGATATTCTGCTGAGGACACTGCTCATATTTTGTAACAAGAAACTGGGTCCCCGTATAGAAAAGGTCACCTGGGACAAAGTGACCTGGTAAAATGTTTCCATGAGACATGGGGAAGCAAAGAAAAGCAGAGTAATTTCAGGGCAAGGGTGGAGCGTTTCTTGCTATGTTTATTCAGTACCATTTTACCAAACAGACAAACAAAAGAGTCCCTGGAGCACCACAATTCCACTTCTTGGCTTCTTACACTTTAGACCTGGAAGTGAGTTCTACGTGAATGATTTTCAGGTGTTTCTTGGAACACTGGATTCATTGGAAACAAGAAGAGTCCTCAAGCAGAACCTAAGTAATGGTGCACAGACTTCTTTGAATGTCTTGCCCACCACCACCAATCTTCTGCAGGATGTTATAAAATGTGAAGAACATTCTAGGGTGCACCCTCAGCACATGTGGGCAACAGTGAGACCCATCAGATTCCAGTGACACTCTCTTGATATGAGAGTGTATTACAGAACACAGCCCAGAATCCCCTACGATAGGATTTCTTAAACTGTGGATTTCTCAAACTCACTTGGTGGGCTGCAACCCGACTGTGGGTGGGTCATGAAGCTGCAACCGACAAGCTGAGGGGTTATGCTGGGGATTGCATGGCTATCTCCCCCCTCCCTGCCCCTTAAAGTAGCACTGGGCAGTGGTTCTCAGGCTGGTGGTTTGCGACCCACCAGTTTTGGGAACCACTGCTCTAGGACATTTCTGCAGCAGAAGTTACCTTGCTCCTCTCTGATAGGATATCAGTTTGCAATAATTATAGTTAATTTACACATGTTCTTTTCATGTCTCCCATAATAGACAAATCTAGAGATATACAAGTGGGGCTTGATAACTGCAGGGGATCTGTTCTCACCCCCCCCCCCGGATACCGAGAATAGCTAATAATTAGATCTGTGATCTTCACCCCCTTAAGCCCACAGAGGCCGTGCACATTCACCCGCAGCCTCTGCAAGCTTCAGAATGGTCCCTAGAGGCAAAAAAAAAAATGACTTCCAGTTTTTCTTGGGAAACCAGAATTGACATTTTTATGCCTTTAAGGCATTCTGAGGCCTGGAGGCTTCAGGCATAAGGCATAAAAACTTCACTTTCACTTCCCTTGGAGAAAATGGAAGTCACTTTTTTTGCCTCTATAGGCCGTTATGAAACCTGCAGAGATCGTAGGCAGATGTGTGTGGCCCCTACAGGCTTAAGAAAGCCCTCTGGTGGAGATTGGAGCACAGCTTCAGAGGGTTTGCCTTCAGAGGGTTCAGGTGGGGCCGACCCCAAGTTGAACCAGATCCATGGATATAAACGCCACAGATAAACGGGCTCCGTGTGTAGTTTGGTTTGCATCACCTTCCAACGTTATCCTTAAAATGAAGTCACTGATGCAAATTATATTTGCAACTAAATACCTTTTGCCATTTTTATGTAATGATTACCATAAGGAGCCATCTAACAAATCTGCAAAAAATATAACTTTTGTCTAAAAATACTTTGGGAACAAATAGCAGTTGGGAAGGTACATTTTGGTGGGAAAATGACTCTTGGAGAAAGGGTTACCCCTTCTCCCTTTAGGGAAACAGCAATGTATAAGCAATCGGATTTGCACCTGGAGGTACTCACTCAACATCACTAATTAGCACATTGTTGGAATGAACATTTGCAAATATTATTGAAAATAAACTGCTAACCCATAAAGACAGAACTTGAGGAATAAAACCTTTGGGGAAGGAGGTGGGGGCAACATATGTATTGGCAACCTTCAGTCTCGAAAGATTATGGTATCGCGCTCTGAAAGGTGGTTCTGGCACAGCGTCTAGTGTGGCTGAAAAGGCCAATTCGGGAGTGACAATCCCTTCCACACCGGGAGCAAGTGCAGTCTGTCCCTGGTCTGTCTCCCTGGCTATGGGCCTTCCTTCTTCGTCTCAACTGGGGGCAACAGACAATCCATATACTGTACACAGAACTGGGAATATAATGAGTTCCAGAGCATTATGGTCACTCAAGAAGTTATGTAAAAGCCTGAATTAGAACTACAGATATCCTGCTTTCCAGCCCCATGATTCCTTCCACAAAATCAAGCTGTGACCCATAAGGTACTGGCACTTCACAAAACAGTGGCTGGTGACTGTTGGGGAGCTGACTAGCCATATGGTCTCCACAGTCCACTCTGTTCTAAGCTGAGTAGAACAGATGGGAAGAGGTGGAGGATGCAGGAGTATAAAAAAGAGAAATTCAGATGGTAGGATCCAATCAGTCTTCCAAGGAGGACATTCAACATTCTCTGTGGAGAATGTTAGTCCAGTCTATAATGGACCCATGAGCATCTATGATGTCAGATGTAATTAGACTTTCTAATCTCTGGCCCCAGAAAACCTTGAGCCAGTTCTAACATAACATCTATTGTTTCATTCCTGTAGAAGGACACAGCATGAGCCTGATTGTTTCATTCTTTTCCACACGTAAACATATTCAGGCAAGTTGCTCTAGCAAACTCATTGATCACTTCAGTATCTAAACACAGGGTCCAATGCAGCTGCAATGCAGCCCTAAAGGAACACTTGTTCCCTTAACTCAGGGCTTGAGGAAGCCTCCGTGACTTCGCCCCCCCCCCCCCCCGTCCACAGCTAAATGCAGTACATGCCCTGTCTGCACAACTGCATCAGTGCCAAATACTCGGATAGGATCAGGCCCACAAAAAATTACATCAGAAGGAGACTATTCCATTCAACACAGAAAGCCATTTTGATGCAGAAATGTTTATATAGACGTTTTGAGATTACATGGAGAGCTCTCAAAATTAATCTGGAGGTGCTTCCCTGTATGTGATTGACACATACAAAGATCCACCAACGCATATTCAAATATAAAAATGATTGTAAGTATGGTGTCAGAAAAAGGGACAGGAAGAAAAGGATACTTATTTGTTTATTTTCTTAGGGCCCAATCCTATGGGCCATAGTGCTGGCACTTCACCAGCATTGCCAGCCCGACTGTCTCAAAAAGTGCCATAAGGTAGTGGTACTGGTCCACTACTGACACAGTCGGCTGGGGCTGCATGTCAGAGGAAGAATGCCAAGGGTTCCCAGCAGTAAGTACAATTGCCAGCTGGTGGCAAGCCTTTTTGGGGCAGGGTGGGGAGGGGACAGGACTGGGCAAAGGGAAGGCAGGGGAGGGGATGAGCAGGCCTGGGAGGAAGTGGAGTTGGTGGCAGGCTCTGCTGCCATATCCTAACTCCCATCCTGGATCAGGAAACCCAACATGGGTCTCCTCGATTCTGAGCCCACTCAATAACGGGCACAGATTTGAGGAGACCCATTGGGGCCACCTGGTCGCTGCACCAGAGACTGCAGAGACCTGGCACTGCTTCACTGCCCCACTGGATGCAGTGATCACCATTTCAGTGGTGCTGCAGCCCTGGGCGCTAGAGAAGCTTAAGACTGGGATGCCCAAGAATTTTTACCCTGCTCTTCCCCTAGTAAGGGCAATCAATTACTTGTACTGTGTTACATTAGAACTGAATGTAACACAAGAAGAGTCCCGCTGGATCAGGCCAAAGGCCCATCTAATCTAGCTTCCTGTATCTCACTGTAGCCCACCAGATGCCTCAGGGAGCACACAAGACAACAAAAGACCTGCATCCTTGGGCCCTCGCTTGCATCTGGCATCCTGTGGTAGCCTACTTTTAAAATCAGGAGCTTGTACATACCCATCACAGCTTGTAACCTGTAATATACTTTTCCTCCAGAAATTTGTCCAATGCCCCTTTAAGGGCAGGATGCCATCATCCCATCCTGTGGTAAAGAAAAGTCATCCATGATGCGTAAAGAAAAGTTCTCTTTTGCCTGCCCTAACTCTCCCAACACTCATTTTTAGTGGATGACCCCTGGTTCTGGTGTTGTGTGAAAAGGAAAAGAGCATCCCTCTATCCACTCACTTCATCCCTTGCAAACGTGTCTCAAACATGTCCCTCTTCAAGCACCTTTTTTCTAGACTGAAGAGCCCCAAACGCTGTAGCCTTTCCTCACAAGGGAGGTGCCCCATTCCAGTAATCATTTTGGTCACTCTCTTCTGCACCTTTTCCATTTCCACCTTATCCTTTTTGAAATGTGACAATGAAAACTGGACCCAATACTTCAGATATGGCCTTACCCACTGCACGGTTGGCAACCTTCAGTCTCGAAAGACTATGGTATAAGCCTACAGCATCCAGTATTCCCAGGTGGTCTCCCATCCAAGTACTAACCAAGCCTCACCCTGCTTAGCTTCCAAGATCAGAAGAGATTGGGCATGTGCAGGGTATGGCATTATAATATTAGCCATTTTATTCCCAATAACTTTTCTAATGAACTGGTCCATACATGGGTGTGCTGACTGTCAAAACCAAAATATTCAGGATCTGTTCTTCAGCTTTGGCACTGATGTTGTACAGGGGCACAGGCAAGTACTTGTCCATTCTATGTATTTCTTGCTAAAAGCCAGCCAACTATGACCCCTATTTTCAGTTTGTCTGTAAACAACATAGCAGCATAGCTAAATAATTATTATACTAAGAGCGCAGTCCAAACTTACCCTTCTGCCAGCGCGGTCACTGCTCCGCTGGCCAAAAGTGTCACAAACATGCCTTATTTGTGGCTACTTGTAGTCAGCTGCACTAGCAGGAATCCAGCAGAGGTAAGTACACCGCTGGGCAGCACAGGGGCTTGGGAGGGTGATGGGAGGGCATTTTGGAGACTGGCAGAGGGAATTTCTGAGCAAGGGGGAGGGAACAGTGTGGATCAGGCACCAGAGGAGTGAGATTAGTGGAGGCTTCTTCCACCATATCCTAAGCCCCTCCTGGGCCTGCCTGTATTACACAGGGCCACTCGGATGTCCACCAGTTATATAGCTGGCGGAGATCCAAGTAGTCGCCTTGCATAGGCTGGGTTATTACTTGGGGTAAGGGAAAAAATCCCCTAACCCCAAGGGTAAGGGATATTTTTCCCTTACCCCAAAGAGACCTCCAACCAGTTTCCAACTAGTGCTGAATACAACCCAGGCTATGTGGCCTGTCTGTGTCAGCATTGGGCTGTAAATTTTTTTTTTTTTAAGTGGAAAATGAATGTGTTAAATCATTTTATCACTACACCATACATCAATTTGAGTGCTATTTCTTTGCTTTTTAAAAACTGCAGTTGAACAATAATGAATATCATAAGAACTACTTTCCGTAGCCAGTTCAGTTGCGCTATATTCTGGACATGTATTAATAATGGCAATATTTTTTCCCGATAAAATTACCCTTTGTTGCAGTTGCTCATTTAAATAGCTTATTAATTTAAACACAATAATAATTTCCCCAAACTATAACCATTTCTACATAGAAAGCAACATCACTCTACGCATATTCAGCAATTACAATTTAGGTTGTCGTAATCTGTAAAATCCTAGTTTTCTCTTGTAATTTGGGGGGACTATTCCATCCACATCAAACTATAAAATTTCTAGAGGGGCTTTCAACAGTTCCAAAGCAGCAATCCGTTTTGCAAGACATCTGTCCAAAAAAGCCTGAATATTTAACCACAGTCGCATGTGGTTACTGTTACAAATGTCTTTATGACCCATTCAATGAAGTTTATTAACTGTTTATACGCATATCAGAACTGTAATGGAGCCCAGGGGTCCTTGGTGGATTATCTTATAAAGCACATTCAATATGAATGACTTCAAGCAGGGAAAAACTGCATAATCTTCATTTTATTTTTTTTCTCAGAGGAAGCCCATAACAGGGTGAAACATCCTCAGGAACATGAGGATGGGACCTGAAAATTATTTTTTACTGAGGGAGGAAGAAAGGGGCACAATACAAAAGAGGAAGGAGCTGGTTGCACAGAGCCAAGTCATGGAAAACTCTAGCAGTACCTCCACTCAGGTACTTCTTGCTGAAGGAGTAGAAGAAGCAGTTCTCATGTCCCTGTCAGGAATCATGCTGGAAGAAGGCAGGCTGATCAAGAGCAGTAGGGCCTAATGGCTAGCAATCATACACCCCTTTCTGTTTTCCACTTTCCTTTTTCACTGGGCCAGCAACTGAATAGGGGAACTGGTAGTTTCTATCTACTGCCACCATCCAGGGAATAGAGACCAGGCAGAGGGGGCCATCTGGAGAAGACCCTCCTCCCTAGTGGCAAACCTCCCCAGCCCCACGACCGAGGGCAAAGGTCTGCGATAGTGCCCCCCCTGCGGGATGCCGCCTGCCCACTCCCCTGGAGCAAAACGGAGCCTCGCGCAACTCCAGGACACACCATAGAAGTCTCCTGTGGCTTCCCCGCACCTACACTGCTGGGAAACCATAAGCACAGTTTCCAACCACATCGGGAGTCTCAGTGAGACTTCCGTGCAATCCTAGAGGCTTGCACGAGGCGAGGCTCCACGCTCAGGGTATTTGCCCCTTTCGGTTAATGGCAGGTCTGCCAGTGCTCCTTCCAGGACAGCAGTGGATCCTAGGGGTTCTTATTAGAAATCAAACCATAGTAGCACCTGCAGGACCACTTTCTTCCCCCTAATCCTCCATTTTGGAGCCTTGTATACTAATAATATAGAGTTTCAAAAGTGAGCTAAAGTATTTCCAAAGAATTTCAGTTTGCTGGTAATTTCCTGAAGCAGCTGAAATCCTGCGCCTGCTGAATTCCTGTTGGTCTCTAGATCTTACTAATTTAGGTTTCTTAAGATGAGAACACAGCATATGTTTCTCACATTCTCTCTGTTTTCAGGTGATTGCTTTGGGTCTGAAAATCCCCAACCTTGATGTTGTATGGGCTTGTGCTCAGCAGTATGATTAAAATAAAAACCTAGGCTGTCCAATAACACACACAATACTCTCCTGGGGGAAACAGAAATTATTATCTCATGTGACTTCACTTGGGCTGTCATCCCTGCCTTTCTTTAACCATGTGTGCAATACCAGTATGTCAATATTTTTCATGCAGAGAACAGCAGGTTTCAGCTGAACATTCTGTGACAAGACCAAAACATTCAGATGTTTGACAGTTCAGTAAAATGCTGGGAGATTTATATTGGGATATGTTGCTGATACAGAGCTAAAAACAACCTAGGAACCACAACGGTTAGATAGATGATGTTTATGTCATTCTTTCCAGCCATCCTCAACCTGTTTCTTTGGGATCCAGCTTTTTAAATTTCTACCCTTGACCAGAAGTCATCCTCACTGGTCTTTTTTGGCAGAAATTTCAACACTCACTGTAAACTATTTAACAACTCCCCCCCCCCCAGCCTTCCATAGGCCACTGGTGTCCCCAACACATCTAAGAATTGTTTCATTTTATATTTTGTCTCCAAGATAATTGCTCTTGATTTGGTATATATTGTTTAATAAATTACATTTCCCAAGGGCCACTACAGCCTTTTCTCCTGAAAAGGCTCAGTATCAGCGTGCCAGACAGGAGGGAAGGAGCGACCTCTCATCTTCCTATGACTAGAGTGCTGCTATCACTGTTCCATCCAGGTAAGCGTTGCTTCATAGGGACTGAGGGCATCAACCAAGAAATCTTCTCTGGCTCAGTTTTTAATGTAAGTCAAACAATATTTCAGGGCTCCTATGCGTCTTATTTCTTTAATGTGAAGATTTATACTGCTTGTATTTGGGCCAGCATCTCTAATTGTGAAAGATGTGTATTTGTAGAGTGGGTGCTGCTACAAAGATACTAATGTCACAAAGGTATTCCCTAAAGCAAGGGAAAGTAGTGATATTCCCTTATGAATATAGTTTCCAAAGAGAAGGGGTATAGAGTGGGCTCTTAGGTGAAAGGTTGTCCCCCAAATGCATTACCTCCCCTCTCTTTCAAATTTCAGTTGATATGTCTTTTACCTCCACTGCCAAAGTAGTCCAAGATAATATGGTGGATAGGTAGACTTACCAAGTTCTGGGATGTTGCAGAAGATTTCAGGAAAAGCTGCTTCTCAAATGTTTAGGGTGTAAAAAGTCATGGCAGCCAGGGTCAAGGTAAGCCAGTATGTAGTCCAATCAGTGGTGTAGATATTGATTGTGTAGCCTGGTGCCAAGCTCAAAATGATGCCCTGGATGTGATATCACAACTGGAAGTGACATCACACCTGGGTTTTTAAAAAAGTGAAAATCGGCAGAAAACCCACCTCCTCCCCCCAGCAGCTCACCACCCATTTGCTCTGCCTCCTCCACCTTGCCTAGGTAGAATATACCTGCTACCTAGGGTCCAAGAAGATTTTGTAACCTCCCCATGACAATTAATTAAATAAATAAATAAAAAGTATGCCCCTTATTGGTTAGACACACTCTACTGGGGTGAAAGGAGAGAGTTATTCTCCCTCTGCTAAATATAAGAGGAGCACCACTTGAAAAAGTGCCTCTTTATTCAGTTAGCGGGGGTATTAAGATACATGAAAATGAGAAATGACTCATATTAACACCTGATTGGTTCCATGCCTTATCATAACAACATCTCATTGACTCTCAGAACAATCAGTCTCATAGGTCAGCTTTGAGTCAAAGAAATCCACTTTTTGTTCCATAAGGCAGTTGTGTTTTCTTTTTCTGGTTAATTGGCCATAACTTTTGATAGAATACAGATATTCCAATGGGGTTTATTTCATTGCATTCTGCATTAAATTACCTTTCCAACGATATATAACATGATGGCATTATTCGTACATACCAAAGTTTTCATAATTTTGGCCAATAGTGACAAGCTTAGTTGCTCCTCTAAAGCTTGTTGCCCAGTGCATCTGCTACCCCCTGCACCCTCTTAGCTATTCCACTGAGTCCAAAGCATGTTGTTCCCCTGTTACAAAAGCCTCAAACAGCTGTCATTTCTGGGTCAATCTGGAGGCAACACAGTATTGTTGATTCACACTGACCAAGCAAAAAGCGTCTTCAAGCCTGTTGAGTAATATGTGGTCCTGGAAAAACTTTTTCCATTGAGACCCATACAAACCACAGTCAAGGATAGTATTTGATCCATTTTCTATCACTAGAATGCTTTGACTTTAAAAAAACTCATCAGTTGCCTCTAAAAATACCGATGGTGACTAAGATATGAAGATAAGATGGTGCACACATCTCCGGGCATCTCCAGCGCTAGCCCACACCAGTCAGAGGCCAGCAGTCCATTGCCTGGCACTCACTTAGAGTGCCGGGCAGCAGAGAGGTTAGTCGGGGGGGGGGAGGTGTTCTGGGGAGGGCAGAGGGAAGGGAGTGGGATAGGAGGGGGTAGCACTGGCAGAGCTCAGCTCTGTTGGATCTGGAGCCCAGTGGCAGGCCGTAGTGTCCTTACTCTGCACTGGCTAAGTAGCCAATGTAGAGGTGAGAAGCCCTATTGCAGAGCTACTTCCCTTACTCGGGGGGAAAGGGACAATTGTCCCCTTCTCCTAAAAGCCACCACCAGCTGCCCGGTATGCTCAGGATGTTGTGGCAGCCATTGTGGTGCTGCGGCAGCCCCACGCACCAGGCAGCTCAGGATTGGGTTATTAGATGCTATCCTTGCAGTGTGGTTGCTATCAACATCCTGAACTGCAGGACCACGTAGTACCATTGTTAGATAGTTGTGTGAAGACAGTGGGACAAATAGGACTGTTCTTCCCCATGCAGCATTCCATGTTCACACTGCAGTCCTGTGAATGTTTTGTCATCTATTAGATGACATCTGTGAGATGACAAGCTGCATCTGCTGAAATTCCCTCTTCTATACAATTGTTAAAGGTCCAAGATCCCTAAAGTTGAAAGTTGCCCATCCCTGTATTAGGGGAACAATCTGCAGCAACACCAAAGTGATATAATACACTATAAACTGGAATACACAACCCATTTATTTAACAAATGGCAGCTTATACATTCCTAAACGTTTGTTAACTACTCAAAACACAAAAGGTTCCTCATTAAAAAACTTCAAGCATTCTAGAAAATGGAGTCCAAGAATAGGCTGAATAGGCTCACAATAGGATCCTTCGCTGAGGACAGGAAATGCAAACATTATAGGCTTTTTTTGCCCTATGTGCACTAATTCAGCCAGAGGCAACCGTAATTAAGGTAGAGTGCTAAAATACTTTAAGGCTAGAGATAAGACTCACCACAGCATTTTAGAGAGTTGATGGTGATATGCGATATGCATCACTTCCCAAGGTGTTCATACACATTTCTTTTCTCTCACTGTCATCTCTGGTGAAACAAGTGTTACAAGTTTTTGAAGTACTACAAATGCACTCTGTTTCACCAGAGAGGATAATGGGATGAGTGCATATACTACAGGCAACTTCAAGGCATCAATCATACCTCTTTCAATACTCTTGAGATGTCTCCAGAGCCTTGTAATAGACATGGGGTGCCCAAACCCTGGCCCGGGGGCCATTTGCAACCCTCAGGGACCCCCCCAATACAGCCCACAGGGAGCCCCCAGTCTCCAA
This sequence comes from Tiliqua scincoides, assembly GCF_035046505.1. Classification (NCBI taxonomy): domain Eukaryota; kingdom Metazoa; phylum Chordata; class Lepidosauria; order Squamata; family Scincidae; genus Tiliqua; species Tiliqua scincoides. The sequence continues at coordinate 64,877,052 of NC_089825.1, read as the reverse complement.
TGACCCTCTGGCCCTCCAGAGACTTGCTGGAGCCCAAGCTGGCCCAATGGGCTATTTGTAGCCTGAGGGCCAACTGTTTGACTCATCACATGAGCTGCAGGCCGAGGGCTGTCTCTGCTGCTTGCTGTTTCACGTCTGTGAAGCAGCAGCGGAAAGGCCGGCCTTGCTTTGCGCAAGGTCTTTTATAGGCCTTGAGCTATTGCAAGACCTTCATTCATTCATATAAGTTTCATCTCTAATATATTCATTTATGTAAATTTATTCAAATATTAAATGTAAATTAATTCTTTTTTCCCCCGGCCCCCAATACAGTATCAGAAAAATGATGTGGCCCTCCTGCCAAAATGTTTGGACACCCCTGCCCTAGATATACTAACTCCTATGACAATATTACATCTTTGCCACAGTTGCACTTACATGGCACACCCAAATGCTTTCTGGGAGAAATTTGCACCATAACATAACTGTACTGTTTATAAAGCAGATATGTTGCTTAAAATCAGCTGCAGTTGCATGTTCAGCAAAATTAATGGCAACACATTTAATAAGAAATTTAAAGATGCCATCCAAGCAGGTATAAATTAGAAACAATACAAGACTTTTGTGGGGAATTTGTCAAACTGAATATTGAGCTCAAAAAAGATAAGTGGTGGCACAAGGGAAATCTTGCCAGTTGTCTCCTAGCACAAATAGCTGTATTTATAACCCCAAAAGTTAGATATGAAAGCAGCCATATAGTACTCTTAGATGAATTCAGTTTAAGGAAACCCAACATGAGCAGTTTGTCTCCCAATGAATGTGATTTTTCAAAATTTCACAATTGTCAACCCAAAATTATCTTCTAGTAAGCAGATAAATGTTTCTAATCAAGACAAGACATAGTGATGTGCAAAGCTCACAGGAGGAATTCTATTTTCATAACATAATAAAATGATAACCCTACAGGGAGTAAACTGTGAAAAACAGATTAGATGCATAGCATAATAAAGTGCTGCATGGCCAGTACATCCAGAAGACTAGGTAGACAAGGTCTCCAAATGGAAGTGGTGGCAGCATGGAAGACCGAAGAAAGAAACAGAGGGACTGATACTTGCTACAGAAGACCAGGCATTACAAACAGAAGTTATGAAGGCAAAAGTGGAAAAAAAATCTCAAATGATGCCAAATGTAGGCTCTGTAAAGAAAAAGATGAAATAACTGATCACACTGTAAGTTGGTGCAGCACAGAGCGATTACAAAAATCGCCACAATAAAGTTGCTGCTATGCTCCACTGGAACCTGTGCAAGAAATATAGAATAACACCAGTAAAGAAATAGTGGGAGCACATGCCAGAAAAGGTGGTAGAAAATGAGCAGGTCAAAATCTTGTGGGACTTCAAAATCCTGACAGATAAAAAATTGGAACACAACACACCAGATATAACTGTGATTGAGAAGAAACCAGTGATGCTTATTGATGTGGCCATTCCAGGGGATACTTGAGTTGAGGAGAAACAATTGGAAAAGATCACAAAATACAAAGACCTAGAAGCTGAAATACAGCACCTCTGGGGGAAGAAAGCAACAACCACTTCTATTGTCACTGATGCATTTGGCACAGTCCCAAAGTCCCTTACAAAATATCTGGCCAATATGGACATTGACAAGATAACAGTTGAACAGCTGCAACGTTGAACGTTATAAAGCACCAGTTCTTAAACCCTTGGGTAGAAAGTGAACTAATGAGCACCCAAAATCCCAGTCCAAACATCTGGTGAACTGTGACTCTGATGATGATGATGATGATGAACATAAGAACAGCCCCACTGGATCAGGCCAAAGGCCCATCTAGTCCAGCTTCCTGTATTTCACAGCGGCCCACCAAATGCCCCAGGGAGCACACCAGATAACAAGAGACCTCATCCTGGTGCCCTCCCCTGCATCTGGCATTCTGACATAGCCCATTTCTAAAATCAGGAGGTTGCGCATACACATCATGGCTTGTACCCCATAATGGATTTTTCCTCCAGAAACTTGTCCAATCCCCTTTTAAAGGTGTCCAGTCTAGACGCCATCACCACATCCTGTGGCCGAACTACTGTAGTGCTTTCAAAGCATACAAAGCGCTTCCCATGTATCAGCTTGATGGAATCCTAACAACTAGGGCCGCAATCCTAATCAACTTTCCAGCACTGACATAAGGGGAATGCAACTCCAAAGTAAGGGAACAAACATCACCCTACCTTGAGGAGGCCTCCATGACTGCCCCCCAACTGCAGGATGCAACACATGCCCCACTGGCACAGCTATGCCTGCGCTGGAGAGTTGGTTAGGATTGCACCCTAAGTAAGATAAGTAAATGTTATTAAATCCACACTACAGCTGGAAACTGAGGCTGAGAGGGAGCAACTTGCTTAAGGCTACCTTGAGGGTTCATGGCAAAATTCAGACTAGAGAAGTCTCAATTCACAGCTCAATTTCTTTGGCATGACACTACACCAGCTTTCATTTTTTATCCCAAATCAGTAGATTTGTTACTTAGCATCTCAACTTAAGATCACCCATTTATTGCAAAGTGATGTTTCGTCAGAAGCAGCACAGCTAAAAGGGCAGCCTTTGTGATAATTGGGCTCTCCCATATCTTGAAAACATGATCAAGATGTGCACATTTTTTCTGTCATTTGCAACTAATTAATGCCTACATGAGAACAAAGTGCTTATTTCTGGCCATCATAAGAACATAAGAAGAGTCCTGCTGAATCAGGCCAAAGGCCCATCCAGTCCAGCTTCCTGTATCTCACAGTGGCCACCAAATGCCCCAGGGAGCACACAAGACAACAGACACAATCTGCGTCCTTGTGCCCTCCCCTGCATCTGGCAATCAGATGCAGCCTGCCTCTAAAACCAAGAGCTTGCACATACCTACTATGACTTGTAACCCGTAATGAACTTTTCCTCCAGAAATTTGTCTAATCTGCTCTTAAAGGTATCCAGGCAAAATGCCATCACTACTTCCTGTGGCAAAGAGTTCCACAAACTAATTACATCAACTGCTTAATGATGTCACCTCTGGGCTTCGGCAAGTGCCATGAATGCTATTTGGCCCAGTGTATGAAATGAGTTTAACACAGCTGCTCTAGCTGATACCCACTGCTTTTAACTACCACTGACCTTGATCTGAGGACTTTGCCTGGACTTTGCCTTCACATGTGTGTTCTGAGGTTTATTCAAAGAGTTAAGGTTCTCACACTGATTTACCAAAAACAAAGTCAAGCAAGGTGACATGATCTAGCCACAACCCATTGATCTTACATAACCTAGGAATTTCTGTTGCTTCTAAATAATTAATGAATTTGCTACATCAGCTTTATGAAGAGAGAACAAACAGTTACATATTCCAGTAAGAAGTGGATAAATATAGACTGCTAAGAAGACTTTTTCCCCATTTATTGTTGTGGTAAAACAAAGCATCTTTCGGGATCTAAGTGTTATCCCTGTTGAAAAATTGATCTACTGAGACAATGCCTGTATTTGAAGAGCCTAAATCATTCATACCTGTGCTCACTATAATGTTATTGTAAAGTCCTTTATTCCTTTATGCTGGGTAAATTATACAAAAGATCAATACCTAATCATAATGGTTGGCAGCTGATTTGCAGGCCTCAAAATCTGTACATTATGAGTACTCTGTATCTTTGCCCTCCCTGAGCTTTTTCCTCTTGTCGGAAATTTCAAGTGGGCTAGTTGCAGGAAGGGAAAAGGTAAAGCAGCCCCTCTCCATCCTGAACATAGCCCTTTACAGCAGCGGACAAAGCACTTAATGGGGCAAATGCCCCAGGCGCTAGGTCCACATACCTCTAGGACCATGTGGGAAGCCTCTCTGAGGCTCCTGATGTGGTCAGTTTAAGAAACCAGGGAAGCCTCAGAACTCTTCCCCAGTTGGTCCTGGAGTCATGCAAGGCTCCGTATCACTGCGGTGAGTGGGGGAGGGGGTTTCACACGGGGGGGGCAGCATTGTGGACCTTTGCCCCAGGCACAGGGCTGGGGACGTCCGCCACTGGCCCTGGAGGATGTTTTGCATGAAAAACAAATCACCAGGTCAAAGATTCACATAGCTGGAGTATCTCATGTGACTCTAGTTGTGACTCTGCGAGGACTGCTTTATTTAATAATTTCTACAAACAAGATGAGTTTGCTGATGTCCCAAGACCACTTGGTGCCTGAATGAGCATGCTAAATACTGTTCCCCTTACCTGCTGTTGTTTCTGCTTCTTCTATTACCTGGATTGAATTAGGGGAAGGAGCAGAAGAGGAAGCATGAAATAGAGACACATAATAAACTAGAGCAGTGTTTCTCAAACTGTGGGTCGCAAGCCAATTTCAGGTGGGTCCCCATTCATTTCAATATTTTATTTTTAATATATTAAACTTGATGCTGCATGGTATGTGGCTGCATTCGGGGAAGCGTTACAATCTGTACTTTTAACAGGCTGCTACGTATATGCTTTTAACAATGATAGTAAATGGGACTTACTCCTGCGTAAATGTGAGTAGCATTGCAGCCTAAGATTGTTCAAACTCTTCCTGCTTGATGATGTCACTACTGGTCATGACATAACTTCCAGTGGGTTCTAACAGATTCTCATCCTAAAAAGTGGGTCCCAGCGCTGTAAGTTTGAGAACCACTGAACTAGAGTACAACTAGAGTACAGTAGAGAAGACCAGAAGCTTCTTGTAAAGTTTTCAAAATATTATTATCTACAAATTTGATCACTACAACAAAACATACACAATCTATTACAAAATAGTAGATGGAAAAACAGCAGAAAGATTCTGCCACTGTTTTTGCCACAGACTCCCTGTGATCATTCACAGTTCAGTGAAAGTGAAGTTCATCATATTTTGTGCTCCTAAAGGTTAAGGTTCCAGAGTTAAAATTTCAATAACAAATTGCTAATATTTATGAATTACAGACAGGACAGTATTCCAGAGGCTGCTGTCTTATGTTGGATAGTGAGTCCTGTTGTAAGACAGAATGCAGAACTGAACAAATAATATGTTAGCTCTCATTGATTTTTCCATACAGAAATACACTGAATAGTATTTTTAGATTCCAGTGGCACCATTTGCTCAGTACCTGCTCCACGAATACAAACACCAAATTAAATGATATACTGATCTGATTTGTTGAATCAACCATAAAATGGGCAGATTATGACGCAGCATGATAAAGCCTGGAAAATGCACTGGAGTTTCAGTTTCACTCAACTTTTGAAAATCTGATGGCCCAATCCTAACCAAGGCCTACACATAAAGCACTTTGCAGCAGTGCAAAGAACCAGCGCACTAGAAGGAAGGGCAGAGCTTTCCTGTGTGTACCGGCAGAGTGACGAAGATCTGAAGGTAAGCCCAGCACTGGAGGTGGAGGTGGAACAGGACAGAGGTTTGTTTTTTTTTCAAAAATGAAAAGTGCAGAAAGCAGTGTTATGCGTTTTTATTTTAACACTGGAAAAAAATCCTACCTCCACCTATAGTAGAGAAGACCTCCAGCAGCCAAAAAGACTTTGCAGAATGCAGCATAGCCCCCCACTGGCTCTGCTGCATTACCACGCGGGGATTTAATTAAGACTGAACTGTGATTTTTACTTCGTGGTAAGGTATCTACGTAAAAATTCATACACCTATAGCTGGACATGAAGCAAAAAGTATATATTGGTGTCCTGCCAATATATTAAAAAATGATCAACAACAATAATTAAAAACCATTGGCCTACCTAGAAGAAATTGTTATCCAGCTACCATAGATAGTTCACAAATTAACCCCTGCTAATTGGGTAAGAGGCACTTTTTCAAGTGGGTGCTCCTTTTTTTTGCAGGGGGAGAGTAACTGGCCCACCTCACCCCAGCACTGTCTGTTCTAGTGGCTGTCTGCTGGTATTCATTTGCATCTTTTTAGATTGCGAGCCCTTTTGGGACAGGGAGCCATTTAGTTATTTGATTTTTCCTTGTAAACCGTTGTGAACTTTTAGTTGAAAAGCGGTATATAAATACTGTTAATAATTAATAATAATAATAATAATAATTGACAGCCCAATTCTAACTTGCCCTGGAGGAAGCAGGGTGGTGGGCCTGCACTGCATCCAAGGCAGGATTGGGGCTGAAAGCTGCACAGCCGGGGGGCAAGGGGGGCACTTCCCCTTTTCCTATGTTGCGCTGCAGCAGCCCCAATGGGTCTACTCGGATCTGCAACACAGGCTGCCCAGTACCAGAGTTAGGATCTGGCATAAGTGCCGGATCCTGGTCCCAATTCCACCGCCCGTCCACATGCCTGCCCACCCTACGCCGGACCCAAAACAAGCTCGGCCGGTACGGGCCTACCGTTGCACCACCGGATCAGGTTCCGTGTCGACCTCTTAAGTCAATGCAAAGGTGCTTTACGGCACTTTTGCGACCGCCTTGCACAGGCACAAGGGACTTGCATCGGCTCAAGGGCATTTTAGGATTGCATCCTAATTGACATTTTAAGTGAAGGCATAACAACTTTTGTTACACCAACTCTGTGTTACCCGTTGAACGAAGTCAGGAGATATTTTAACACTGCCTTCAATCCAATTAGATCAGTATTAAGACGATCTTGAAATGTTTCTGCCTTCTGTTTCCCACACAATAACTACCTTTTGAAAATGTATAGTCAATTCATTGCAAACAGTGAGTTTAGGAGAATAAGGCTGCAATCCTATATGCAGTTTCCTGAGACTAAGCACCAGTGAACATAATGGGACTTATTTCTAAGTAATCATGTACAGGATTGTGCCACAAGTGTCATTATAAAAGAGAAGCCTCTCAGGTGTGCCACACTGGTAAGAACATCAAAAATCACCCAAAGTATTAACAAGTTAACCAGTTAATTTTGCAAAGCTATTGAAAAGGATAGGAAAATATAGGGTGATGAAAGGAAATGTGGAATGTTTCCAAGGTAAAGAACGTTTGTGGTTTTATGCATCAGTTCAGCTGACAATTTCACACCAGTTTTGATGGAATGCCAATAAAATAACAAATACTGGAAGCAAGAGTTTGATGCTCTGTCAGGTAATAAGGCTAGCCAGAAAATTAAGCCTGTATATGAGGTTTAAGATACAGCTCAAGTTATTGGGCCCAAATCAAGCCCCAGATATTCAATCCAAACTGTTTACAAACCAAGTCACAGACAGATTCTCATTCATATGATTTAAGTATGGTCTGAAAGTACACAGAAAAATGCAGTCAATTCTCAAGACCCTTTCCAAATTCCTGCCCTTAACATACTGTAAATCAGTAAACCACTAGAAGCTAGTTTTCCACTATGCCGAATCATTAAAGCTCTAAGTTTAGACTCTAAACATATTATATATGGTGCTGCACATATGCATATAGTTAAACAGAGCCTGCCATTTTCTTAGATGTGGCAACATGTGCACATTATGTTTGCCTTCTGTTGGGAGAAGGACGCTGGGACCAGATTATAAAAATGCTCCAGTACATATTGTCCTGTTGCATATTTTCTGTTTGAAAGGTAAGCCCAAAAGGCTTCAAGATTAGAAGGCCATGTGAGAGAAATGAACAGTTTCAGTTTTGCAGCAGAAGCCTATGCAAGCAAATAGTTTGCAAATAGGCCTGTACAAAAAGAACATAAGAACAGCCCCACTGAATCAGGCCATAGGACCATCTAGTCCAGCTTCCTGTATCTCACAGTGGCCCACCAAATGCCTCAGGGAGCACACCAGATAACAAGAGACCTGCATCCTGGTGCCCTCCCTTGCATCTGGAATTCTGACATAGCCCATTTCTAAAATCAGGAGGTTGCGCATACACATCATGGCTTGTAACCTGTGATGGACTTTTTCTCCAGAAATTTGTTTAATCCCCTTTTAAAGGCATCTAGGCCAGCCGCCATCACCACATCCTGTGGCAAGGAGTTCCACAGATCAACTACATGCCAAGTAAAGGAAAATTTTCTTTTGTCTGTCGTAACTCTCCCAACACTCAATTTTAGCAGCTGTCCCCTGGTTCTGGTATTGTGTGAGAGGGAAAAGAACATCTCTCTATCCTTCCCATGCATAATTTTGTATGTCTCAATCATGTTTCTCCTCAGGCACCTTTTTTCTATTGAAAAGCCCCAAACACTATAGCCTTTCCTCATAAGGGAGGTGCCCCAGCTCAGTAATCATTTTAGTCGCTCTCTTCAGCACCTTTTCCATTTCCACTACATCCTTTTGAGATGTGGCAACCAGAACCGGGTGCAATATTCCAGGTGTGGCCTTACCATCAATTTGTACAACAGCATTATAATATTAGCCATTTTATTCTCAACACTTTTTCTAATGAACCCAAGCATAGAATTAGCCTTCTTCACAGCTGCCGCACACTGAGTTGACACGTTCATCGAGCTGTCCACCAAAACCCCAAGATCCCTCTCCTGATCTATTACAGACAGCTCAGAACCCATTAGCCTATATGTGAAGCTTTGATTTTTTTGCCCCAATGTGCATTACTTTACACGTACTTATATTGAAACGCATCTGCCATTTTGCTGCCAATTTGGAGAATCCCTGGAGAGTCCAGAATCCTTCTGGAGCTTCTCACAATCTCTTCAGGTCTTCAGCACTCAAAAAGGTTTGGTGTAGTCTGCAAACTTAAGCCACCTCACTGCTCAACCCTGTCTCCAGGTCAGTTATGAAAAGCACTGGTCCCAGGACAGCTCCTTGGGGCACAACACTTTTCACCTCTCTCCATTGAGAAAATTGTCCATTGACATTCACTCTCTGTTTCCTGATCTCCTCAGGGCTCTGAACAATCCTAGATCAGATGGACTAGATCAGGGGTGCTCACACTTTTTTGGCTCGAGAGCTACTTTGAAACCCAGCAAGGCCCGGAAATCTACCAGAGTTTTTTTACAATGTTCACGTCATCATAACATATAACATTTATGTGTACAATGTATGTTGCACAACTGCATGAGCCAATATTGCACAACACAACATAATTAACTATAAACATTTTTTGTAATTACTTGAGTTTACTTTGATGACTTGCACTGAAGTGAATCAGCCAAGGATGCATAGCCAGGACAGTAGCTGCTGACAGCCAGCTTCAAGCACACTTCCAAATGTTCATCAGTCATGGTGGAATGGTACTTGGACTTAAAGATCTTCATGTAGGAAAAGGCTGACTCACATAAATAAGTGGAGCTCTTCCTGCCTCAGGTACTCTTATATCCCTGAGGGCCCTATTGCCTTCAAGTGGCTGCAACTGTGCAGCGCACTCTGCTGGATGCCCAGGCCTTACCCTTAAAGGGGCCACTGCTGACACCACAGCCTACCTCCTCACCAGATCTTCCTTGATTCCAATACAAGTGGGGAGGGGGAGCAGATCTCTATACAGACCAGTGCAAAAACAAGGGAAAGGAAACAAGGGAAAGACCAGTGCAAAACCCCTTGCACACAGAACCAACAGATGGAAGTTGGGGGGGGGGGCAGATCTCCATACATACCAGTGCAAAAACAGGGGAAAGGTAAGTCATCCCCAGGAGAGTCAACGGGGCTCACTACCAGGAGTGCGTGGACAGGAGAGAAGCCTGCCAGCGGCTCCTCTCCAGGTCTACTCATGAGTCACCCCAGTAGAGTCAACGGGGCTCACTCCCAAGAATGTGTGGACAGGAGCTCACTCCCAGGGCGGGGCTCACTCCCAGGAATGCGTGGACGGGAGGGAAGCCTGCAATCGACTCATTTTGCCTGGCGATCGACTGGTAGATCGGGATCAACTTATTGAGCACCCCTGGACTAGATACTAAACAGAACACTCAGATAAGCTGTACTTATTGTTTTAAACAAGCACACATAAGCATTTAAGTTTTATGCACTGAGCTTTTCCAGGGAATTGTTAGCAATAATAATCACGTTTTTAAAGAGCCTAGCAGCTGTTCTCACATACCCAAGGGGCCTACTAATGCCCTCTAAGCCAATTCAAGGTGCTGGCAATAATCTATAAAAAGCAAAACAACCTGGACCCCACACATTTAAAAGACTCTCTCCACCAGTGGCATAGCTAAGGGGGTGCAGGAGGTAGCAACTGCATCTGGCAACAAGCTTTAGGGGAGCAACAAGCTGAGTTTGACATTAGTAGCCAAAACTGTGAAAAAGCTTGGTATGTATGAATACTACCATCACATTTCTCATTGGAAAGGTTATTTAATGCAGAATGCAATGAAACAAACCACACTGAAAATCTGTGTTCTGTCAAAAGTTTTGGCCAAGTAACCAGAAAATGAAAACACAATTGCCTTATGGAACAAAAAGTGGATTTCTTTAACTCAAAACCGGACTGAGCGCACAATCCTGAATATGCCCTGGGCCAATGCAAGTCCCTTGCTTTGGCCCATCACTGTTGCAAAAGTGCCGTAAAGCACTTTCGTGCAGACTATAGAGCAAGGAGGACAGTGCATGGATGTGCGCTAGCCTCCGGAGTCCGACACAGGACTCCACTTGGCCAGGGCAACACGTAAGCCCATGCCAGTAAAGCCTGACTGGCACAGGGGTCTAGGGGGGCACGGGGATGGCAGGAGGAAGGCATTTTGGGGCAGCGGAGGGAGGGCGGTGGGTGAGGGGCGGGGCCAGAATCCAGCACTTATCCCAGGGTTTTACAGCTGCAATTGGTATTGAGAACGTAGGAGTCGGCCCCCCAGGTGGGCACTGAATAAATGTGGGCCCTTTTCCCCTGCTTTTGAGTTGGTCTCTCAGTTCAATTGGTGATTTTGATTTTAGGGTTGTTTTATAGTACTATTTTGATGATTTTCTTATTGCATTTGTTTTGTGTTTTTAAAAATGATATAAGCTGCTTTGAGGACCTCTTTAGAGGCAGAAAGACAAGATATAAATCCCCAGATAAATAAAAGCATGAGAATATACCAGTGGCGTCCTCCTGATCCTAGCCAATCTTAAAATTCCTTAGCAAATCATAGGACAGTTACGGGGACCTCAGAGGGAATACAGAATAACCCCATAAGAGCCAATGCAAGAACTGATGCTTGAAAACTCTGTTCATCCCAATTGCTATTTGATCAGTGGGAACATTCAGTGTCTGCTAGCCAGTTCATGTAGGTCACACATGGTAAATCTGTTTGAGAGCATCAGAATTAAAAATAGTACATATTAATCCATATGAGCAAAAGGGCTCAACAATGAGTTTGTGTGCACCAAAGTGCGAAGGTTGGATTCCTCTGCTGCTCATGACTCAAGTACATTAGTAGGCCTCTGCAAAGAGAGGCATACTCAGTGCCTTTAAGCAGAGCATCTGGCACCATGAATGTGACTTTCACTTCAGCTAAATAAATTCTAAATCCAGTCATAAATCAAGAGGTAGGATCAAGCCTTTAGCATTTACTAATTGCAATCAGATGATAGCCTTTACTTTTTATATACATAATGCCCCACTAGGGATTTTTAAAGCTTCTAATAATGTCTTCCTTTTAGGAGGGAATTGGTTAGAAAAATTACTGTGTGCTTTCTATGTAATGCCAAAATAATCTTGTTATACTGAGGACTCTGTAACAAACCAGGTTAGGCTGCAATTAAGATACAGCTGTAGAAGACCCTTCAGGGTAATGTCTGTTTGGTATACAAACAACATGTGTTTGGAGACGCTTGCTGCTAAAATATTAACTCACAAAAGGCCATGCTAATTTGACCTATAAATATTATGCACACAGTGCCCAAATGCATGCAGTTTAATGACCCTCTTGATACAGTATTTTTAGGTCTGCATGGAAATAGGTGTCTTTTAGCAACTAATTCATGAAAAGCTGTTTCAAGGAATTATTGGCAATGCTGAATGCTTCACTTAGTATGCGAATGTATACTACAGACAACTGGTTATACATGTTTATGTATTGGGCTAATACATGCACATTTTCCCTCAATTAATCCAGAGATACCTGGAAAAGACTGATTTGGGCAAAACCAACAGTGTCTTTCTCTATTACTACATCCTGGATCCTAAGGATATTCCTTTGGAAGACAGAAGTATCCATATCAAGCCCCAATAGTGACCACACCCCAAGACTGAACGAGAACATTGTTTCTCAATGTTTATCCCCCACTGTATCACTTCTCATGATCCACCTGCTGGAAGTACCACCAGAAGTAATTGGCAATGATGTCATCACCAGTTACTTTCAGGTTCGGAGGCCAGATGCAACACTACAAACATCACTAAGTGGCTAAGGACGGACAGGAGAGCCTTGAGCTATTGCAAGACCTTCATTCATTCATACAAGTTCATCTTTAATATATTCATTTATGTAAACTTGTGTAAATTTATTCAAATTTTAAATGTAAATTAATTCTTCCCCCCCCGCCCCCGACACAGTGTCAGAGAGATGATGTGGCCCTCCTGCCAAAAACTTTGGACACTCCTGTTTTACAACTAGGGAGAAGTGGACAAACAAACACATCATCATAATCACCAACACCACCAGAAAATTTTTTTTTGGGAAACTTGACCATATTGCTGAATGTGCTCCATTTGGTAATATAATCTCCATTTGATAATATAATCATACTACAATAGAATCCACTGCCTGCCGCCAACTTTCCTAATACCTTTTTCCTTTCTCAAGGAACAAAGGAAGTTCTTACAACATGATTTTTAGTGATTCTGGATTCTGTTGCATTTGCCCTCAGTGTCTCGGTATAGGGCTTAATGAAGGTTTTTCTGCAGCTGCGGTCAGTTAAATTCGAGGAAAAGACAAGTGGCAGAGAGGGTTTCAAAGGAAAGGAAACTGATCTATTTCATTTTGGGGTTAGAGCACAGTGGTCCAACACGCAGCCGGCGAGGCTCTTTTTGGTGGCCCTTGAGAATCCCACCACAGCCACCCACCACCACCTTCTCCTCCTTCACAAACATATTTTCAGGCCTGTCCTCTCACTACAGGTCCAGCCTTGTTATACACTGATTTTTTTATACATGAATTTGACTCAACACGAATGGCCACTGCAATGAGAAGGGATGTGCTGATCCCTGGAGAAGGGGAAAAATGCATCCCTTTAAAATCAGTTTTAAAAATTGAACAGTTCATTAACAATAGCCTCCTTAATGAGAGAGAGAGGGCAGCTGGCTGACAATCCATCAGTCCTTCTCTCTCCATGCGACCCCTCCCTTCCCCGTGAGCAAGTGAAAGAAAGGTGATCACTTTGCATTGGTGTAGGGAGGGGTCAGAGTGAAGCCTTTCTAAGCACCTTGAGAGAGACTGATTGTTGGATTGTCATCTTAATGACTCTATCTTAACATCACAAAGGCCTGCAAGGCTGTTTTTAAGCAAAGAAACTTTGTTTTATAAATTGATTTGCTATAGTTCGTTTTTTGCCATCCACGTGAGTGCTTGGAATGGAACCCATGCGAATAATGAGGCTCAACCTGTAGCTGCAACCTGTGTGTCCCAACAAAAGTCAGTTGTTCCTAGAAATGAGCAAATCAACCCCTGTTCAAAACTCTCTATCTCAAAAGTAAGCCAAGCTATGTTGCAAAATATTGGAAAATATCTTGGTTCAAACTGACCCCCCCACAACAAACCTCTTTCTTCTCACCCCTCCATCTAGAGCAGAAATGGTTACTGTGTTTTTTAGAGACAGTTCCAGTCTAAACAAACCCTTGCCGTTGCCCTCAAAATGTACACAGGATGCTCGAAGTACAGGTTCCCCCACCTTTGCAATGTACCAGCTTATGCCAGGATTGCATATTCAACTACCACATGTAGTCGTGTGGTCGTCAGGGGTGCACACCCCCACCTTCCAAATGCGAGGGGAGCTCTGCTCCCCTCACTTCTGGGGGGTTGTCTGAGCCTCCCAGAGGTAGTGCACGTCCAAGCGCTGCCTCTGCAAAGCTCAAACTGAGGGAAATTGTGTCGCTTGTGAGATTTCCAGTTTCCTCTGTGAAACCGGAAGTCGTGTGAGAGATGCGATTTCCCTCAGTCTGAGCCTTGCAGAGGCAGCGCTTGGATGTGTGCTGCCTCTGGGAGGCTCAGATGACCCTCCAGAGGGGAGGGGAATGGAGAATCCCCTTCCCTGCGGAGGGTCCACATTGCGTCAGGCTCTGCTTGACGACAGGGATCGTGGTCCCAATCCCTGTTGTTAAGTGGTGCACAACTGTACATATATAGAGCTAAAAGGTGCTGATACAATCCATCCCTCAGTTAAGGCTCTCTCAGTGGCATACCTAGGACATCTGTCACCCGGGGCAAACTAAAATTTTGGTGCCCCCCCCCCAATTTAATTAATGAATTAATTAAATTTATTACGCGTATTTGCAAAACTGTGATTTTAAAAAGCTGCCTAACACACAGCTGCCTAAGATAGACAGCACCACGCTGGACAAGCAGCACAGCAGCATATCAGTGTTGCACAGAAGACTGGATTTGTAGCACTGGACTGCTTGAGAGCATAGGGAAGAACCCTGCTGAATACACTGAGAGCAGCATAGATATTTATGGCATAAAACCACAAGACCAGATTTGCAGTGTTAGTGAGACACGGACAGCAAAACAGACATGTGCATGTGAGTTCACTGAAAGCAAAAGAGACTTGTGTGAATGGTTCACAAGACAGCACGGAAACAGGCCAGGGCAAGGCCAAACTAGCATCTCTGTTTCCCACAGAAAGCAGCGTAAGGTAGACACCACTACATTGGAGAAGCAGCATTAGCCATCTCACATCTGATAAATGATTTCAAGGCTACACCACTGTAGCAAGCAAACCCAGACTTCTGGGCATAGTGAAAACCACAAGGCCAGCAAAAGAGCCATGTGTGAATCAACCTAAGCCAAGGCCAATTTAGTCCTGCTTTCTTTATCTCTGTTTCCCACAGATAGCTGCCTAAGTGGTAGACTAAATAACAGTGAAGGCCAGGATAGCACAATAGCATATTACTGAACTGTAGCAAGCAAGTGCATGAATTGTTTATGTAAAACAACAGTAAGGAGCACTGGATTTAGAGCATTAGAATAAAGCATCAGCAGCAGAATTTTATCAGGGGGTACAAAGTTTCTTTGGGGCCCCTTCCCAAAGGAGAAGGGGGGCAATGGGGGCAGGCAGAACAGGGGGCCAAATAAGCAGGGAGAGCCAGAACAGGGAGGGTGCTGACAGCCAAAACAGTCTTTGGAGCCCAGGTCTACCAGGCTTCTTGATGCGGAGCCAAGTTCTATCTGAGCATGTGGCATTGGCAGCTAGATAAAGTAATATGGAAACCCAAACGCACTGCTAAGTCTCTCTAAAATATTTGAAATATAGAAAATCCATTGCAGAAAATTTGCATCATCAGGCTTGAACGAGAATGGATGGTGCGCTGTGTGCACCAAAATGAACTTCTGCAGCAGCTGTAGCCCCTGAACCCTTATACCATCCATTGTCAACCACTGTGCCATGGCACATTGGTGTGCTGTGAGTGGTTCACAGGTATGCCATAGGAATTTGAGGGAAAGTCATTTATTAGTAGGGCCAGTGGGGATGTGAGCCCCCCATTGGCAGCATGGTATGTCTTGGCAATTATCAAAAACCTGATGGTGTACCTTGACAATTTTAGTGCCTTGTCAGTGTGCCATGAGCTGGAAAAGGTTGAAAATCGCGGCCCTATACACTTCCTCATGGTTATGGGATCCACAAGCCAAAAAGCTATTGTAGCAGGCCAGTTTCCTCCCAGTTTTGATTCTGTTAGGGAGGGTCATGGATGCATTCCTGAGACCAGTGTGCATGGCTTGTAGCAGCAGTTGCCACTTCATGTGTGTGGCTGTGCCCCCAGCATCATGTGCAGGCAGTGAGTTTGGGTGAGATTGGAAAACATAACATCCCAAGAACTATCTGGGCCCCCTCCTTTGGTTCCTGGGCCCCCTTTCTGACCCTGGGCCTGGGTACAAATTACCCCCTTTATTCCCCTCTCCTAGGCCCTGATCAACAGCAGTACTCATTAAGTTCAGGTCTTCATTTTTTACACACTTATGTTTATTATTATTAACAGTAGCACAGAATAACAGTGTATAATAGACACCCAATTCCCTGCCTCTCAGCAGATGATGAATGCTTAGTGGCTTCTAAAATTAAGAACATAAGAAGAGCCCTTCTGGATCAGGCCAAAGACCCATCTAGTCCAGCTTCCTATATCTCACAGTGGCCCACCAAATGCCCCAGGGAGCACACAAGACAACAGACTCAACCTGTGTCCCAGTGCCCTCCCCTGCATCTGGCAATCAGAGGCAGCCTGCCTCTAAAGCCAAGAGCTTGTGCATACCTACTATGACTTGTAACCTGTAATGAACTTTTCCTGCAGAATGTGTCCAATTCCCTCTTAAAGGCATCCAGGCAAGTTGCCATCAGTACTTCCTGTGGCAAAGAGTTCCACAGACTAATTACACACTGGGTAGAGAAATACTGGCAGGGAGGGGGAGGCTGCAAGACCTGGCCACTGCTCATTTTCTCAAACAAGAAATTTTTTTTTTAAAGTTAAATAATCCAGTTCTGTATCCCTCCTCCCGAAATTATAAATACTGTTTTAATGGCCACCAGGTGCTGAACTACTCACTTCTCAAACAAGAATATATATAACTTTCTTTTTTGGAAGAAGCTAAATAATTCAATTCTCTTGAAACCCCCCCCCCCCCCGTAATTGAGCAAAGTAGTTCTTACAACACAATGGTTTTCTTTTAAACTACCCTCCAGTTGGTGCCAACAAAGGCTGCAATCCTACCCACACTTTCCTGAGAGTAAGCCCCATTGAACAAATTAGGACCTACTTCTGAGTAGACCCAGCTAGGATTGTGCCCAAAATCTCTGCTGACCCTGGAGGTCAGGAGCAGCCAGCAGCAGCATGTGAAATGAGAATGAATGGCTGAGGGGGGCGGAACTGCAGAAGGAGGGCAGCTCCTGATTGGCTGGCGATCAGCCAGTGAAGTGGTCTGTACTGTTCCATAGGAAAAAAAACTGGGTGGTGATTGGCTTGGGGAACCATTGGCTTGGGGAGACTTGGGGAAGGGAGAAAAACACACCTTAGCGGAGCACGGAGCAGGTGATGGAGCAACATGATGGGAGGGCAGTGGCTGGGGGGGTGGGCAGTGAGCTCAGAGGGCGGAGGGAAGCAGCCCGCCCTCCACCCCAACACACGGAGGCTATGAGACTTGGAAAAAGCCTCACAGAAGCTCCATTTTTTAAAGTGAAACAGGGGGTGCGGGGGGGAACGCAGCTTCAGCGGCCCTTCCCAGGCTGCCTGGCCTCAGCACCTGGGGCTTTTGCCCCGTTTGCCCCATAGCCAGGCCTGCCAGTGGGCTCTCTAGTTTCTCAGTCTGTGGAAATATCTATCTATCTATCTATCTAGTACTGAACCTAGGATCATTTACAGCAGTGTTTCTCAAACTGTGGGTCAGGACTCACTAGGCGGGCCGTGGGCTAATTTCAGGTGGGTCCCCATTCATTTCAATATTTTATTTTTAATATTTTAGACGATGCTCCCATGGTATGTGACTGCATTTGGGGAAATGTTACAGATCTGTACTTCTAACAAGTTACTATATATATTATTGTTAAAAAAATGTTTAAAATGGTAGTAAATGAGATTTACATTTGGGTAAGCGTGGGTAGGATAGCAGTTTAGGATTGTTAAAAATTTCCCACTTGATGATGTCACTTCCGGTCTTGACATCACTTCTGGTGGGCCCTGACAGATTCTCATTCTAAAAAGTGGCTCCTGGTGTTAAATGTGTGAGAACCACTGGTTTACAGTATATGAAAACATGTTCTCTGCCTCTGCATTTACCAGCATGTACACATATGCACAGGGCCAGCCCATCCATGAGGCCAACTGATAGCAGGTAGGTTGGATCCTAACCCCCTCCTCCCAAGCAGTCCAGCATTACACCAGGCTGCTTGGATATGTGCCAGAGTTTTAGCTGGCACAGATCTGAGTAGCCCATTGAGGTGGCTGTTGTGCAACATGGGGTAAGGGAAATTTAATTCCCTTACTCAGAGTTGTACGGGACCCACCTCCTAACCTGCACAGGCCGGATACAGTGCAGGCCAGTCAGCCTATCTGCCTCTTGCAGCGCAGGATAGGATTGGGCTGTTTGCCACTTGTAAGGTTCAGGGCTGACCTTACAATTAAGCATGGCAAGACAAAATACAAAAGGAGGAAGATTTTTAGCACCATCAAAAGGCAAGAACAATGGTTTGGATCCAAAGATTCCCTTCTTCCCATGGAAGGAGCTTCCTCTAACAGAGTAAGAGAAACTTTAGTCCAAACCTAATGAGAGGGAACCACAAAGGTGTACTGGAGATATATTTTATTGAACTTAACATGTTTCAAGTCAGTGACTCTTCTGCAGGCATACTAATTAAACCAAGTCTTAAGAGAATATAGAGGACAGTTCTGTTTAATCAGTGTCCCTAAATGGAGAGTCTCCAATTTGAAATGAGTTGGAACTAAATAAAATATATATTTTAGTGCACCTTTGAGGCTCCATCTCTTATCGTTTCTGCATTGGCGCTCTTCCTCCTATTCTTCCTTACCATCACAAGGCAGCAACTTCTGAATAATTTAGTTAATAGTATATTCTTGCCACTATGAGAGATTCCATTTAGATTTCAGCCACTGTCCCAAATTATCTTGGGCCATCACCAAATTGTTCTACATTTAACTTTATCCAGTGAGCAAGAAAAGCTAACACAATCCTATTTTGTAGGCAAATAAATCCCCCCCCCTCCTTTCTTCGTCTAGTGGCTGGCAATGCACTTGAGTGAAAAGTGTTCTAGAGATATAATATGAAGAGCCTGTCCATTTCTAGTATTGCCACTCTGCTACACAGCAGCCAGCTTTGTATAAATATTGATGCTCTTGTTCAGAGCTTAGAGAACCATTTATAACTGAAACCCTCAGCTTGGTTTATAGTAGCTCAAGTTCATTTTCCTTCACCTCGTATAACCGACTATAATGAAATTTTTAAAAAATCAAATAAATCACTGACTACAGGCAAAATTAATTCAGAATAATTGCATAGAATATGCTGACCGTGTTCACTGGAGAGTTTCACTATCACCCAACATATGCAGTTTCCAAGAGGAAACTGGAAAAAACCCAGAAGAAGGAACTGCGGCTTCCAAAATGGTGGAACAGTGTCATGACTAAAGCCAAATTTCCTCCGCCTCTTCTTTCACTTATTCCAGTGGGTGTAACACTATTCGGGCACAATCCTGAAGTGCCCATGAGGGTTGCAAACATGCCATAAGGAATGTTTGCGCCTACTTGGGAGGAAGCCGGGCTGGCGCTCAGAGATGTGCCGGCCTGTGGAGGCTGATGCAAGCCTCTGCCCCGGCTTCCTAGGCGAGCCTTGCATCAGCCTGGTTGGGCTGACACAAGGCTCTGGGGTGGGTGGGGAAGGGGTGGGAGGGAGGCATTCCTGGGAGTCCCCAGGGATGGGTAGGAGGAGCAGGAGGTGGGGCTGGGATCCAGCACTTATGCTGGATCCCAACCCTCATTCCCAGGGAGTTTGGAGAGGTGTGAAGCCACTCTACTCTCCTCGGACTTGCACCACCTCAGGAGGTGGTGCAAGTCCAAGGAGACCCATTGGGACAAAGGCACCTTACCCAGAGGTAAGGGGGAAAGTTTCCCCTTGCCTCTGGCTGAGCCGCCTTGGGCCCCTATCCTGCGCAGAATACAGTGCAAACCTTGGCTTGCCTGTTCCAGCGCACGGTAGAATTGCGCCCATCATCTATCAAATGCAGAGATTCAAGACTGTGAGAAAATACATATACAAATACATTTGAATGATAAATAGGACAGGCATTGGTTGGCAACCTTCAGTCTCAAAAGACTATGGTATAAGCCTACAGCACCCGGTATTCCCAGGCGGTCTCCCATCCAAGTACTAACCAGGCCTGACCCTGCTTAGCTTCCAAGATCAGATGAGACTGGGCATGTGCAGGGTAACATTGAGCTGCCATGATGGCAGAAGGCACAGTCTGCCAGCGCCAGCTATTGTAAAGCAAATCATAAAGTGCTGGACTTCAGTGTAAGCTGGTACAGATCTAAGTTGACCCATAGCAGCTGCTGGGGCTTATCCTGGGGCAAATGGCTCATTACCCTGAGGAGACCTCCAGCAGCCAAAACCCCACTGCAGGTTACAGCAGAAGCTGTGCTACTGCTGCATCACTGCACAGGGAGTTAAGCAGGATTGTGCCATAAGCCTTCTAATGGCGATGGGAAGGGTCTGGGATCTTTCTTCCCTTGACTTTGACATTCCCCCCACTGCTACTTCATCAGCAATAAAATGACACAAACAGTGGATTGAAGGGAAGTGGGCATCACCTGTTAATATTATGTAATGAGGAAATCTTTCCTTTTTCTGAGAACAACTTCATTACAAAGCTGAATCAGAAGTGTCATCTTCTCGTCACATTGTATTAGTGAATAAGCACAACAGTTTTGGTGGGCTTTCACTATACAGAGGGGAACTGTTTCCATACATTTCATTCCAAACATCTCCAAGCTGCTTTTCCCTTGCCCCCTAGCAGCACTGCTGTGTGCTCATTTACTACTTGCAGTGCAGGCACAGGATGCTGGGGTCTCTGGGGCAAAGCTCTACACTGGGTCTCCTGTGATACCCCCCCCCCCCCCACAGCATATTTGTGTGCTACCACTACCACCAGGGGTCACTCTGGCCTGATGGGTGTTCTGATGGTTGTAGTGACCTCTGATGCCACCAGGCTGCTTGCAGTAGTGAACATACTGAAATTCTGTGAATTAACTAACTTCAGGGAACTGCCTGCTCTACTTTCCTCTTCTGTACTTCCCTTCTTTCACTCATTTTTCACACAATGATGCCTCACTTCATCCCCATCCCAATCTGAATTCAGATGGAGATAAGCACTCTATACTTGAAAGCCAGAGTAATCCATGTGATTGAGTGTTCAATGTGTGGAAGATGTACATTCATATTGTTGGGTGGCTCTGAGCAAGTTACTCTTCTCAGCCTCTGTTCCCACTTAAAAAAGAGAGACAGAGAATACTTAACAATGAAGAAAAGGAGAGTGATTTCAATGCATGTCTTTGTACAAAAAAGTGCTATAAACATTACTAATCAAGATGACAAACAAACCTTGAAAGTGAAACAAATATATTCATTAGCCACATTAAAATATATTGATTGAGTGAATCAAAGAGTGATACAAGCATTAGATGGCATCTGTGACTAGCAAAATATAGGACAGCTGTTAGGCTACAGAGATGCCAAAAAAAATTCAATACAGAGATCTAAATTTAGAACATCAAGGTTTAAATAGAGTTTAGCCTACTTACCCAGAGATCATGTATGCCTGTGGTCCTAATATGTCACTAATGTAGCAGAAATGGGCTTGACAAGCCTGCTCCAGGCCGGGTGAGGTGACCCCAGCTATTCAGAATCAAACCTAAAATGGACTACCTACAATGGGACTACTACACAGTCCCACCCCTCCATCTCCATATGCCCAGCCTGGGTTCCACACTTCCTGGTCATGCTAGAATGCAGCAGGATGTGGGATACCGGTAAGCAACCAGATAGAGACAATAAGAGCCCAATGTGTGCCGGCTCACCACTGGCACACACTATTGTAAACGTGTCGTATGGCGTGTTTGAAACCATTACTGCCGGCCCAGCACTGAAGCTGGCCCAGCACGAGCCCACACTGGGACAGTGCTGCTTGGAAGCTGGCAGACTGCCACCAGGCGCTCCATGAGAAGCACCAGGCAGTGAAGAGGTGAGTGGGGGCGTGGGGTGAGGCATTCCAGAGTGGAGGGAGGCAGGGGAAGGTGGGGAGAAGGCATGACAGGGGAGGGGGCAGAAGGGGGGTGGGACTGTGTGAGCTCTTCTCTGTCAGATCCAGAGCCCCGTGTTGAGCTCACAGCCTGACATGAGGCATCTTTAGTTTATACCAACTAAATAGCCAGTGCAGAGTCAAGTACCCCATGGCAGGGCTACTTCCTTTACCCGGGGGAAGTGGATGAATGTCCCCTTCTCCTGAGGAGCTATCCGCAGCTGCCTGGTGTGTTTAGGATAAGAACATAAGAACAGCCCCACTGGATCAGGCCATAGGCCCATCTAGTCCAGCTTCCTGTATCTCACAGCGGCCCACCAAATGCCCCAGGGAGCACACCAGATAAGAGACCTCATCCTGGTGCCCTCCCTTGCACCTGGCATTCTGACATAGCCCATCAATACCGCATCAACCATTTTTGGTGCTGCTGCAGACTTTCGTGCCGGGCAGCTCAGGATTGGGCTGTAAGACAGCAGGAATGGACCTGCCCCTGTTGCACCCTGGGGTGCAGGTCCGCAACATGCTGTCCCCCCCTCCATCATGCTGCCCCTGGGATACTCACCGAGGCTCACGGAGCCTCGCATGATGCTCAGCATAAACTGAAAAGCCTTGTGACGCTTCTTACACAGTTTTAAACAATACTTCCAGTTTCCCAACAAAACCGGAAGCAGGGCTTTTTTTCTAATGGAACGCGGGGGAACAGCATTCCAGCACCTTTTTGCAGGGGCCCCTCCCCTTTGGAGGCATTCCAGGAGGGGGGGAGCAAAATAGAGGCATTCGCTGGGTGGGTGCTGGGGGGTGCAGGGTGGGCGGGCGCCTGGCCCTTGCCTGACCACACAACAACCCCCTCCTGCCCCCAACCCCAAGCTCTCGCCTGAGCCCAGCCCGCCTCCCCTCCCCCGCGCTCTGCTTCCCCGCTCAGCTTCCAAGCCAGTGGAGGGCGCGGGGGTCACGCACCGACGCCGAGGAGGAGGACGGACAGCCAGCCAGCCAGCCAGGGAGATGGGCTGCGGCACCCATGGAATGCCAGGTACTGGCTTGGCAGAGGAGGAGGGGAAGGAAGCTGGCTGGTGCAGCCCCCGTGCCAATCTGCAGCATGAGCCTAGGCGGTCTACTCAGAAGTAAGTCTCATTGTGCTCAATGGGGCTTGCTCCTGGGAAAGGGTGCATAGCCTTGCAGCCTGAGAGCTCAAGCCTATGCATGTCTACTCAGAAGTAAGTTCCATTGTGTTCAATGGGGCTTACTCCCAGGAAAGTGTCATAGCCTTGCAGCCTGAGTAGACAGGCAGAGGAGGGGCTCTGAGGCTGCAGTCCTGTCCACACTTTCCTGGGAGGAAGCCCCACTGCCTCTACTGGGACTGACTTCTGAGTAGACAGGCACAGGATTGGGCCCTGAGGCTGCCATCCTATCCACAGTAAGCCCCATTCACTAAAGTGGACTTCTGAGTAGACATGCATAGGATTGGGCTCTTAGCCTGCAATCCTAGGCACTTTCCTGGGAGTAAGCTCCATTGACTAGAACGAGACTTACTTCAGAGTAGACATAGCTAGGATTGGGCTCTTAATCCTGGCAGAGATATATATCTGCACCTGTTTTCACATGCTAAGGGCAGGTGAAAAGGGATTCTACGTGTGTACAACTTGCTGTCCAGCCTTGCCAGAGATCCTCCTCATCCTTCCCCCACAAGCATGCCCTCCGCCAGCCAGCATTTGCAGCTCCTCTCCAGCAATGCACAGTAGCTGCTCAGGGCAGCAGAGAACATACAATTGCATGCCAAGCGCCTTCCCAAAGACACAGAGTATTCTGATACCTGAATTAAACCATATTTAATCACTTTTTTGCAAACCTAGCTGTTTCTATGTGCACTTAAGGACCCCTCTCGTGTAAGAATTCCTTTTTTGTTCGTACTCCCACAGTTGCTTAGAGTAATTTTACTACATGGAACTCATGTAAGCCATTTTCCAGAATCTATTCACTGCTTCCTCTCCTCACAGTAGTGCCACACTACATACTACACGCTACAAGTGCACCTGTACAGTATTTTTCCCCATGTGTAGAAAAAGTAGCTAGGGGGAAGGGGATGCGGAGATTTGGCAGCCCAATCCTATGCATGTCTACTCAGAAGTAAGTTCATCTTTAGGGGGAAGCACAGAAGAAATATTTTATTTCTCCAATAAAAAAAATGGTTTAAAAATAAATAAATAAATAAAAGATTAACAAGCTGTGAGTTCCTGCACCTTTTTTTTTTTTTTTTTTTTAACAAAAAAAACACTGACCGGAAGTATTGTTTAAAATTCCATGAGTAGCTTCAGAAGGCTTTTTATGCATTGCCAAGCACTACGTGGGGCTTTGCCTGCCCACAGAACCACTCTGTGGTTGGGCAGGCAGGGCAGGAAACAGGAGGGGCAGCAGCTGCAGGGGTGTAGGAAGCGCAGTGCCTGAGGCTTTTGCCCCCCTGGCCCTCGCCCCAGGTCCACCACTGTGAGACAGATAGGTTGAGGATAATCTGTAAACATCAATGATGTGATTTAACTAAAATCAAAAGTACCTACAGGTTTATTTATATTCTCAATTAAATATGTGACAAGTCCTTTTGAGTCCTGTGGAGAAAACCTTGAAAACACATAGGCAGCATCTGATGAAATAAGGAAGGAAATGAGAAGGAACACACTAACAGCACAGTTCCTAAGTCTAAGAAGTATGTAGAATGAACTCCTTGATCTGCTTCTTTAGATGTTACCATTACGGCAGACCATTGTGCACAGGAATGTTTTCCTACACAGACACCATTTGAAAGTGTGTTGCATGAAGCTAGTCCTGAGTCACAAATTACACCTGCCTGCTTTGCCACATGTGCTTCACAGAAAGCCATATTTTCCCACAGCTTCCCAACACATATCTACAGTACTTCAAAATAAATGTATGTACATACAAGGGCCGGCCTGTAGCTCAGTGGAAGTGCAAATGCTTTGCATGCAAAAGATCCCAGATTCAATTCCAGCATCTCCCAGGGCAGGGCACAGAAAACACTTGTCTCTGAAATTCTAGCAAGCCACTGCCAGTCAGTGTTGACAAGACTGAACTAGTTGGACCAGTGATCTAATTTAATATAAAGCACTGTCCCACGTTCCTGCCCCATTGTACATGATAGCCTATACAAGTCTGTTCTAATTTTTAAACAATATCTGTGTAAGACCACTGTAGTCTGTGGAAAGGCCAACAAGAGCAGACTTCCAGTCTTATACAGTCACTATTTCCCCACTCAGTGTACCTCTTCCAGTTAAAAGACAAATGGAGGACAGTCCTGAGATTGGTTCCAACATGCACTGGGCTCCTCAGCCTACATGCACACAGCCAATTCACATTTTGAAGTTTCCTGCTGAGCATATCATGACAGGGTTCCCCAAAAGAACACTGAGACCTCATCATCAACTACTCTCCAGAATAATTTCATCACAAGCAATGCGTTTCCAAAAATTAGCTAGTGGAGGTGAGGAGACACCAGCTGGCAATGCTTTTATCCTACAAATTATTGGGTTTATCACTACAAAAAGCCTTATTATTTGCAAGGTAATCTCTTACTACTGTCATTCTAAAATATTTCAAGTTCAGGGTCTACTTTCAAGTGTAACTAGAAAATACAGCTGGGAAAAACCTAAGTGCTAGTCAAGCACAATATCCTCCTCTTACTTGTCAAAGCATTTTAAATTTATATGTCTGAAACATAATTTTGAAGTTTATTGATGCTACCTTTATTTCAAATTTTTGTGTGGGTGGGTAATTACTTCAGTCTTTTAGTGAGCTTCCTAAGTGGAATTACAGAACCCTGAAAAATAACTTTGCTATTACAGAGTGTGAATGAATTTAATTAATTCAGTTGAAACAGGCTATTATATTTGCCATAAAATCACTACTATGTACCTTGTGCAAACAATTAATTATTCATCTTAGGCCTATTAGAGAGACTGTGCTTGACTTGCTGTTGTGAAATCCAACATTCTGTATCGGAAAGCAACTTGTGTGGCAGGATATGGAATGTATTTCTGAACATATTGTGAGGCAACTATTTAATATGTTTCATCTCTCCCCACCCTTACATTTCATCCGTTCCCGAAAACAGCATTATTGTTCAGGTCACCAGGCAGCTATCAGTGGGAGTTTGAAAGAACATAGCACAAAATGCTCAAATGTTATCAAGAGTGGCAAAAGCATAGTACCTTCCATGTTTGATACTAGTATTTAAATATGTCATACATTCATGAAGCAAGTACTTAAAGTATCCAAAATGATGCACATTTAAAAATCCAAGACAATGAACACCACCAGCAATCACAGCATGGAAACCAAACTGAAATTCAGAGGCTAAAACCCAAACCACCACCACCACCATCATAAAATCAGTAACCATATACAAACAAACTGAAAAACAGTAGCAGCAGACTGGTGAGGATTAGAGCCCAATCCTGAGCTCTGTGTACTGGTTTACTTCCAGCGCGCACTGTTGCAGATGTGCCGTAAGGCATTTTTGCGGGGCTTAGCATCAGCCCAGCACCAGAGCTAGCTCAGACTGAGCTAGCACCTGTGGAAAGCTGATGCTCCACCACTCAGCCAAACTGTGGGGTGGCAGAGGTATGTTGGGATTTGGGGGGAGGCTGGGAGGAGGCGTTCCGGGGTGGGGGAAGGTGGAGGGAGGGCGGCAAGGAGACGTGCTGGAGGAGGGAGTGGTGCAGGAGGAGGACTGGACCAGTGGAACTCAGCTGTGCTGGATCCTGAGCTCCATGTTGGGCCACACGGCCCAACACAAAACTCTTTGATTCTGCTGCAGCTCCAGTGCTGCAGCAGAATCAAGTAGTCCCATTGCAGGCTACTTTCAATTCAATTCTAATTGATCTAATCTAATTGATCTGATATCTAACAACATGACTGGGTAGTGGTGGAAAGACAGAAGTGCTGTCTTCAGTGCACATCAACACTGAGACCTGTGATCTACTGGGGTATGCATCTGCATTGATGTTAGAAGGAGGTCATATTGGTACAGTCTGGAGCATTCAGAAGATGTCCAGATAGTTGCACACTACTGTACTTAAGTTTGACTTGAAAAAGGAAGCATGATTTTTTACTGTATTATCCAGTGTCAGCCAACTGGAAAAAATACAACCCTATAGTGTAGACAAGGCCTTACATCCTGTCCCAAGCGTTTATGACTATGGTGATGTCTTATTTTCGTTGCTTTGTCCTAACTCAGGGGTGCCCAAACCCTGGCCCTGGGGCCACTTGTGGCCCTTGAGGACTCCCAATCCAGCCCGCTGGGAGCCCCCACTCTCCAATGGGCCTCTGGCCCTTTGGAGACTTGCTGGAGCCCACGCTGGTCCGACGCAACTGCTCACCATCTGTGTGATGGCCAACTGTTCAACCTCTTGCTTAAGCTGTGGCATGAGGGCTCCCTCCACTACTTGCTGTTTCACATCTGTGATGCAGCAGCAAAGGAAAGGCTGGCCTTGCTTTGTGCAAGGCTTTTTATAAGTTACTGCAAGACCTTCATTCATTCATATAAATTCAATCTCTAATATATTTATGTAAATTTATTCAAATTTGAAATGTACATTAATTCTTTTTTTCCCCGGCCAGTGTCAGAGAGATGATGTGGCCCTCCTGTCAAAAAGTTTGGACACCCCTGTTCTAACTGTTCACCAGGGTGGTCTGAAGTTTGGCTGCCCTGAGCAAGTGAACAATTTTCTGCCTCCCCTTTTGTGTTATCACAACAATAGCAAATTAAGAGGTGACCGAGATAGTTTTCTAATTTTCGTTTTTGGTTTAAGTATAAGTATCATAGTATTATGCACCACAGTACTTAAGAATACGAACTAAGGTTCTTAATAGATTCCCCTGGAATACAAAAATTATCCAATGACATTCATGAAAACACTGCAGAGTACCAAATAAATGTATTGTTATCTTTTGATCAAGAATTTGAGATGTCACAGTTCATGGCCGGTGGAGTACATTTGGTATGGTAGCTCAAAAATTGTGCAGTCTTGCCAAGGAAAATCCATTCTTCGATCCCTACTTGTCCAGCTTCTTTAGGTGGGCAGAAGTTCTCCCTATAGTAAATGGAAATTAAGGACCAAGAAAATACATCATATAACTCACCATATCTGCATGAAATTGCCATGAATTGATAAAGCATTTGTAAATGAGAAATACTGTGTCCAAACTCAATCAGTCATAAGGAAATACCATTCAAATAAATGAGACAAGTTGGAGCCCAATCCTATGCATGTCTACTAAGAAGTAAGTCCCAATAGAGTCAATGGGGCTTACTCCCAGGGAAATGTGAATAGGTTTGGGCAGGAGGTCTGGTCTAGAGGGTAGAGCCTCCATTGCCTGAAGATTAACATCCACAAGGTCGCCAGTTCGAGGCCACCGGCACGTGCGACCTTGAAGCAGCTGGCAAGCTGCAGCTGAGCTGTTCCATCTGCTCGGAGCGTGGGAGGATGGAGGCCAGAATGTTAAACCAGATCGGAGTGTAACACCTTGAATGTAGTGGTTCTTGAAAGAAAGAACCTTCTTTCAATTTGTAAAAATCCCTGCGTGGATTTAATAAGCCTGCCTGTGTAAACCGCCTTGAATAAAGTCTTGAATAAAGACCAAGAAAGGCGGTATATAAATACTGTATATTATTATTATTATTATTTGGGCTGTTAGTCATGACTAAAATCCCACTAATTTCAGACAGGGTTTAGGGCCAAATCCTAAGCTCCCTCAGCACCAGTGAAGCTCCAGCTCCAGCTCCAGCACTGGGTGTCACAAACATGCTATAAGGCATGTTAGTAGCACCTGGAGAGGAGGTGCAATTGGCTCAGAGCCAGCACCAGTTGGCGCTGAGCCTCAGTGCCACATGGAGGGCTGGCTGGCGCTCCTGCAGCTGGTGGTGAGTATGTTAGGGGCAGGGAGTGGGTGGAGTGGGAGGAACAGGCCCAGGAGAAGGGTAGGACCTGTGGAACCCTGCTCCAACATATCCTATCCTATCTGTGTCAGGCTGAAAAGCCCAACATGGAGGCTCTCAGTCTGCACTGGCAAAATAACTTGAGAAGACCCATTGTGGGGCCTGGGGCTTCCCCCAAGGAGAACTCCGGTGGCCTTGGTGGTGCTGCTGGATGCAGCGGTAGCCATTTTGGTACCGCTGCACCCAGCGGAGCCACCGGGGATAGGATTGGGCTGCCCAGCTATAATCCTGTACATACTCTTGTGAGAAAAGCCCCACCAATGGGACTTACTTTTGCATATGAACACACAGGATTGCACTGTAAGTCATGAATAACTTTCTTTGGACATGCAAGCCATTGTTTCCAACAATCAATGACCACCTTTCTGTTTCTCAGCAAGAGCACAGTTCCCTAATTCACTGGTTTAAAAGCCATAAAGAATCAGATCAGTGTTTCCCAAACTGTGAGCTGGAACCCAGTGGTGTCGCTGGGGGTGTGTGGGGGTTGCGGACTGCACCAAGTGACACGCATGGGGGGGTGACGCGCACTTGGGGAGTGACACGCTAAAATCATGGTGGTTAGGAGTAACCCCATCATATTATATACCGTTGGATGTAGAATTTCAGGCAGAATGCAATGCAAAAAACCAGAGTGAAATATCTCCTTTCTATCAAAAGTTATGGCCAAAAAACCAGATAATAAAAAATGCATGGATCCCTATGGAAAGTGAAAGTGAGCCGTATTGCAAGTTTACTCGTGAGTAGGCAAACTTGCCTTAGTCCATCGGAAAGGGCAGGCTGAGAGGAATCCAACAACTCCAGAAACGTCCTGATCCAATGAATGCAGCCCCAAAAACACCTGAGAAGAAAGTCCCTCCCTCCAATCCGATGAATGTATTGAGCCCTATGGAAAGCGAAACTAAGCCTCACGGTTGCATTTACTCACAAGTAAGCAAATGTGCCTTGGCTGGTGTGGAAGATCAGGTGAAGAAGAGTGCGAGGCTACCAGAATGGTCCTGATCCTATGCAACTGGAACTAAACAAGTGCTCCAGTATGCAGCCCCCCCCCCCCACTAAAAAGGATCAAAACAGAGGCTTCAGCTGAAAAGGTGAACATTTTTGAGACTTGCAAAGCCAGGTGGATCCTGACAGTGATCTGGTTTAGAAAGTAGTTCTTAAATTGAACTGGGCACTGGGTAGGGCTGAAAACCTTACTGGTTTTGGAGAGGGGGGGTGTTATTGCAGGTAGGCTTCGAAGGAAATTCACTTGGTGGACCAGGGCTGGCTTCTGCTTATTTAATTATTTGTTTTACTTTAATTATTTATACTTATTTATTTTAATTTGCCTGATGATGTCACTTCTACCATGACATCACTTCTGGTGGGTCTTGGACAGATTGTCATTCTAAAAAGTGGGTCCCAGTGCTTAAAGTTTGAGAACTGCTGCAATAAGGGGTTAGTAAGTTGACACCCTTGGGGGGGGTGACACCACTAGTGAACAAAATCACTAAAATCATAATTTGGAAGAACAATATCATCATGTTATATATCAATCAATGCGTAATTTCATGCAGAATGTGTTCTATCTTTGTTCTATCAAATGGTACAGCCAAAAAACCAGTGGGGTTGGAGTGATGGTACATCATCATGCCCACCACCTGGGTGATGTACCGGGTGATGCAAACCCTAGTGACACCACTGCTGGAACCTACAAGTGGGTCGCAACCTGAATTTTGTGAGTCACAGAACTGAAACTGACAAGCTAATAGCTGACAAAGAAAATGTATTGAGCCCAATGGAAAGTGAAACTGAGCCACACATACACATTTACTCAGAAGTAGGCAATCATGCCTCAATCTATTTTGAAGGGTAGACTGAGAGAAACGCAACGCCACCAGATTGGTCCTGCTCCAATGAAAGTAACCCCCCAAAATCATTCAAGTAGGAAGTGTCCCCCAAGCTGACAAGGAAAACGTACGGAGCCCTATGGAAAGCCAAACGGAGCCACACATGCAAGCATGCTTACAAGCAGGCAAATGTGCCTTTGCTCTTACCCAGCCATCTCCAGACTGGAGACCGCTGCCCTCCCCGAGCAGCGCTTACTTTTCCGATGTGTCACTGCTTTCTTTCAAGTTAATCTGGTTACAGGAACATTCTGGGCATTCATGTCTACTGCCCAGCATCCCAGCAGGCGATGCAAGCAGGATGCCCAGGCAGACAAGACTGCGTCCTTGTAACCAGATCAGCTGGAAAAAAAGCGATGACATGGCAGAATGG
The DNA here is from genome assembly GCF_035046505.1 of Tiliqua scincoides. NCBI lineage: Eukaryota > Metazoa > Chordata > Lepidosauria > Squamata > Scincidae > Tiliqua > Tiliqua scincoides. The sequence continues at coordinate 64,845,951 of NC_089825.1, read as the reverse complement.
TAAGTGCCACTCATGGGCAAGGGTTTTTTTTCCAAACCCCTGATCCAGCCCGAAGGTCAGGGTTTGGAGAGCCCTGCTGTTATCAAAGGCCAAGTGAGGGGAATGCAAGGCCATGAAAATGGTCCTTAATTGATGAACAAAGAGCTCAAGAAATGCTCCAGAAGACGGTACTGCTATCATGGTAAGAAGGATACAATCAGAGGCTTGAGCAGTTGGTCAGTTGAAACCGTTTTGTTTTTTGTTTTCTTTTTATTTGAGGCTCCTAAAGCTAGGTGGGTCCCACTGGAGTGTTGATTTAAAAAGTGGGTCCCGGTGCTAACTTGGTTCGGTTGGGCACCACTAAACTAGAAGTTTCAATTACACTACTCTCAAAATGTGAATCAAAATAGAAGTACAAACTATAATACACAGAGAATCAAGATTTCAAATAAATCATTCCATATCCACTACACTTCAGCTTCTCCTGATTTTGAGAAAGTCTCTCACCATGTAGCCCACAACCGGCCAAGCTCAGAGCAGACTGCTTTTGAATGCATTCAGTGCACTTTTTCCCTCCAGTAAAGCATGAACTAGAAATAGGAATACAGTCTGCCTAATCACAAAATGACCCAAATGAGCACATATTATTGTGGGTAGGCTCCATCCTTAGACAGTAAGCACAACCAGTGATGCATACCTTCAGTTAAAAGGGCTTCAGTCACAGGAATGTTCTTTTCCCTCTCAGACAACACTAGAACCAGGGCACATCCACGAAAATTGAGTATCAAGAAAGTTAAAACTGACAAAAGAATATATTTCTTTACCCTTCTTTACTCATTAGTCTGTGGAACTCCTTGCCACAAGATGTGGTGATGACTTTGAAATGGCCTTGGTGCCTTTAAAAGGGAATCATTAGATTTCTAGAAGTCCATCATAGATTACAAGCCGTGATCAGTATGTACCAATGCTGTGCAGTGTGGGAGCGGAAGGTGAGGCAGTGACGCTCTGCAGGGGTTCTTTGAAAAGCACTGCCGCCACCACTGCCGAAGTTGTGAGTGTGCAAACACTCACAATCCATGCATTCTGAGTGGCTGGAGCACGTGGGTTGTGTTGGCTTGATCACAGCCGTGGCAGTGAAGGCACTATTCAAGCAACTCCGGCGGGGTGGTTCTGCCTCACCTTCCACCCCCACACCACACATCATTGGAACCTCCTGATTTTAGAAGAAGGCTATCTTAGTATGCCAGGTGCAAGGGCGTGGCACCAGGATGCAGGTACCTTGTTGCTTTCTTTGCTCCCTGAGGCATCTGATGGGCCACTGTGAGATACAGGAAGGTGCACTAGATGGGTAGATCCAATGGGGTTGTTCTTATGGCTTGAAGCAGGTCTGAGACTACTGGAAAAAAATGCAAGTCAGGCTTGATAAATGCAGTTCTAGTGACAGACTTTTTTGAAGCAACTGCAGATTTTCTCTAGCACTGTATTCCAAATCAGCCTTCCCTTGTCTCCATAAGAGAGATACTAATTCAAGCATCCAAAGTCCCAAGGTTGCACTTCTAGGTAACGGTTCTATTAGACTGAATACTACAGAGTACACATGCATAGGAGTATTTTGCAGTGTACAAAACTTCTGTGCCGCTACTTCCCATGAGATCAGGACTCTGGGATCATAATATAATTGCCTGCCACATAGCACTAAAGCCTCTTCTCCTGTTTTCATTGATTTCCAATTCATTTCCTCCCAAACAGTTCCTCCTTCCCATTCATTTTTCTCAATTCTGAATAAAAGAATTTCTTTCCCTCCATTGTGTGTTCCAGTTTTTTTTTTCCTCCATTAGAAATAACAGGGAAACTTCCTATTTTATTTTCATTTCTTCTCCCCTGCTCACCAAATGTATTTCTCTTGGCACTACTCATCTCTTCCTACATCTCTGCAATAATGTTTGCCATTATTACGTACCTTAAATACCTTTTCAAAATACTGTTGTTGCTCCTCTGTTAAAACAAATTCAAACATTGCCTCAAACTGAGATTTCGCAAACAGTGAAGCCTAAACATCAAAGTGCCCAATGTCTTCCTCAAAAAGGAGAGGGCAAGAACCTTTTTTTTTTCCTCTCAACAAGGGAAAATTCCTGCTCTTCTAGCCTATCAGATACCAGTTAAGTCAGTGATCATGGAATCATTTCAATCTACTAATCACTGAAAGCCCCTAACAGCACAATGCTGGGCATGTGTACTCAGAAGTAAGCTAGATAAGTGTAAAATTGAAGAAGTGACAACTGATGTGAGAAAAGATCAATACATTGGAAACCTACCCAAGTGTATGGGCAAAGAGACCAATTAAAAGCAATAAACTATCAACAACTGGTGTAGTATAGTTTCTAAGAGACTAACAGCACAATCCTATGAATGTCTACTTAGAAGTAAGTCCCATTGTTTTCAGTGGGACTTACTCCCAGGAAAGTGGGTACAGGATTGCAGCCTAAAGGCTGTATTCTCATAGTTTCCTAGGAATAAGCCCTGCTGAACACAATGGGGTTTACTTCTGAGTAGACAGGTACAGTACTGTGAATCAGAACTTTCCAAGTTTGACTCTCCTCTCTCCCATGATCTCAGCAGGTGGTCTAAAATATGTCACTCCTGGCTGCTATATGGGAATAATAATACAATATTTATTTACTTTACAGTATTGTAATAATTACATCAAGATAATGCATATCAAGCACTTTGCAGGCTCAAAAACTGCTGTAGAAATGCTAAGCTTTATTTTATTTATTTATTTAGCCTTTCTTCCAATGAGGACCAGAGTGAACTTCAGTTCACAACCTATTAGAAATAAGATAACAATAAAAGGCAAAGGTACATGCTTAATGGTAGGTAGTTTTAGTGCCCAACTTCATATGTAACCATTTCAAATAGCTACTAGCCTCTTCCAAGTCAGATGAAAAACAACAGAAATCAATTTAAATAAGAGCAGGGATGCATAAAGATTTAATCAAATAAAGGATGCTACATATCTTTTGAAAAAGTGAAAAATCATTCTGAGAACTCAGGGGGGCTGGGAACTACCTGACCTCAATGAAGAGCCGCCCCAATTACTTATAAAACAGACAAAAACTAAAAGCCTGAACATGAGTAGTCTGGATAACAACACTGGGCTGTACTACAGAGTTACTCTTAGTCCTTCCCCCTCCCCCACAATATGGTTATAAACACTGGACTCCTTTGCAGTTATGTTGCTATTGCAGGCACAATCTCACCAGTGCAAAATAATTTTGCCCAAAGTTGGCAGAGATCTTCTGCAATTGTTTAAAAATGAAAAAAAAAATTCACATATTTTAGGTGGAAAAAGATCTGAACTGGAAAAGGCATAAACAGTATTTGCTGCCATCTTTTCTTTTTCGGTGGGCATGCTGTTGTTCAACCACAGCTACAATGAATTCCTGAATTTTTCCATTGCTTTTTTGCATGCCAATAACTTCTGCCCCAGGGAATTCCATGAGATATTACATTAGAGGAAGTTAGACAATGGGTGAATTACTCTAGTGAGTCATTCCTAAGGATTGACATTCCTTAAATGTCAATCATAGTTTTGGCTTCCCTCATTGGCTAAGAACAATGAAAAATAGGAATGGCTAATACTAAATGATCAGAGAATACCTCCTCAACATTTTGCTTCTTAGTGGTGGTGTGGTGGTGTGGTGATATACCCTAAGTTTGTACCAGGGTTAGAAACTTTTTTTTTTTGTACAAGGATTAAAGCAAGCAAGTAAGCTAGGAGTATGGGCCAGTAAATTGTCTGAATTGAAACCAGGTGGGACGACTTCGAACCCAAGTAAAACCTGATTATCTATATAATATGGCAACCCTAGAGCTATCCTGCACATTTCTCAATGGATCTGAATGAAACTTGGGAAATGGAAAGCAGGAACTTGAATTCTATTTAATTAATAACAAATTTCAGAAAAATTCAAAAAGTGATTTCATTTCTATGGTCAGGTTTGAAAGTACTGTGCATCTCATGTCATTTTCTCAAGGGTTCCCCAATCTGGGGAGGTGGTAGCTCATGACCTCTGCTTAACAGATATCAAATTCCAGGGGGATTGAACAAATGGTGTTGATTTTATGAACAAACGCCGTTTTAGCACAGGCTGAGCTGAGTTCAGCAAGTGACAGCCATCTTTGCTGAGGGTAGTCACTCCTTTGAACCTTCTACTCTCCCAAAGTTCCATACACAGCATAAATATACTAGAACAATTACCTACTGAAAAAATCCAGGATGTTATAGGTTAATGACTCAAAATGAACGAGACAAATGTTTTCCTAATTTTTTCCTGATTCAGTGGCATCACTAGGGTTTTGTCACCCAGTGAGGGAGGCCAGTGCATCACACCCATGACAGACCTCCTCCCCTGCAGTGGGCAGGGCAACAACACAAGAGGTGGGTGTGGTAATATACCATCATCCCACCTCTGCTGGTTTTTTGGTTATACCTTTTGATAGAACACAGATACTTCAACGTGGTTTGTTTCACTGCATTCTGCATGAAATTACACATTGATTGATATATAACACGATGGCATTATTCCTAAAAACTGTAATTTTAGTGATTTTGGTCACTAGTGGTGTCATCCCCCAAGGGTGTCACCTTTCTAACACCTTATTGGTTTCATGCTGTGTCATAATAACATCTCATTGGCTCTTCAAACAATCAATCTCATTGGTCTGTTCTGAATTAAGGAAATGTACTTTTTTGTTAACAAGACAATTACATTTTTGTGTTCTTGTTTTTTGGCCATAATTTTTGATAGAATGGATATATTTCACTTCAGTTTTCCTCACTGCATTCTGCTGTAAATTACACATCGAATGGTATATAACACGATAGCGTTACTCCTATAAGCCGCGATTTTAGCAATTTTGATTCACTAGTGGTGTCAGCCCCATGTGCGAGTCACCTGGTGCAGCCCACACCCCTTGCACCTCCTAGTAATGCCACTGCCTAATTTTATTGCATGATGAATTTTTAAATCTTTGACTGTCTGATTGCTTTTATTTTTATTCCCATCTTTGACTTAAGCCGTTTGGCAATCCCTGTGCTGGCTCCGAGTGTCGCAAAAGTGCCATAAAGCAGGTTTATGCCTACTTGAGAGTTGACTGGGCCAGTGCATAGACCCATGCTGGCTTGGCAGCACCAAATCCTGACCCTGCACCACCCAGCACAGATAAGTATACAGCAAGTGGTGCAGGGACTGAGAGATGATGGAGAGTTGAGAGCAACCTGGAGTGTCAGTTTTAAAAAAACAAATGTAATTCCATCATTTGTTTCAACTCTTGTCAGTTACAAGTTGGAAACTTACTTCATAGACATCTTGCCACTGATATCCATTGGATTACAGTCTCACCCTGCCTGTGAACTGATTCCCTTATAAAAAGTGAAAAAATACTAATAAATGCTAACCAACATTTATTCTATGATATTGTGAATTATTAATCAATTGCGGAGTGCATTTTAAACACAAAACAAGAAGTATCTACAGTTCTTTTGAGGTCAACAACTTTAAGGAGTTGCCAAAGATGATCACTTTTTACAGATAATGACATTTTCAATTTTTGTGAGTCAGATACAATTTTTGCGTAGTGGCTTAAACAAAAAATTGAGTTTGATATTCTTTAAAACCTGCTGTTGCTATGCACAATACATATCAAAGTGAGATATGTTTCTGTTCATTTTAAAGTGGCACCCATGTTCCTGTTTCACTCATGACAGAGTTATCTGGAAAGGCACTCATCTACATATACAGACCTCAAACATACAAAACCTTGAGAATGGAGATGCTCTATAAAGAATTTCAATTTTTTTTTTTAAACACAGAGCATCCTCTTCCTACAACTCATGTACAACAACGTTCCCTAAGTTCAAATGCAAAACGCGTTTGAAACTCCTGCCAGTTCTTGACATAATTTCCCATTCACCTCTCCGTATTCCACAATGGTGGGCAGTCATCCTGCTGGTGGACTACAAAGCTCTACCTTATAAATATTTGAGTTCCCTTCATAGGCATACTTAACTTCCAAGTGAATGAGATTATTAGCACTTGGTATCCACTGGTCAGTCTATATCAGGGGTGTCAAATATAAGGCCCAGGGACCGGATGTGGCCCCCGGAAGCTTTTTATCCAGCCCTCAGGCTCTCAGCTGCTGATGTGTTACAGCTGAAATGGCAGGCCACATGAAAATTGGACTTTCCCAAATCTTGAAATATGATCAAGATTTGTATACTTTCTCTTCTGTCATTTGCAGTTAATGAGTTTCTATATGAGAACAGGGTCTGATTTCCAGCCATTAGCTGCTTAATGATGTCACTTTCTGCTTAATGACATCACTTTCAGCCCTCAGCTGGAGCCCTGAATGCTAACTTCAGCCCTCTATTTGAAATGAATTAGACACCGCTGGTCTATATGTCTCCAGCCTGTACAGATTCTGAATAACAAATTATCACTGCAGCTAAGGCAGCCAGAGGCTTGCAAATTCAGACATTTATTGGGGTTCCAGCAACCAAGCCATCTCACCAACACAACTGCCAGTCTTACTTTAGACAGAGCCCCCAGGATGATCAGACAGGACAGAATTCTCAGCCAGCACACCTACCTGCATGTTCTACATGCCTACATGTTCCAGGGTAAAGGAACGCACTCAACCTCCACATTCCTGGATAAGATATTGGTTGCACCCTTTTTATTCACTCAGTGCATCTTCCCCTAATGCTTGAACCTCATACAATTCTTTTACTGCATCCAGGGTCATATTTGGATGTTTCTACCCTATTGTATGCTCACAGAGACAAAATATAGATCCATTAAATATTCCTTTTGGGTGCCTATTTGGTCTATTTACATGCAATGAAGCAAAACAAGCCATTCATTCATGAAAACAATTCTTCAAAATTACGTTCCATTTCATTTCATAATTCTCATTAAACTCCAGAGAATGACAACTAGAAGCTACTGATCCTGTATTATTCAAGCCTTAGTATTCAATCAGATGAGTCATTTTACACACACAAGACACACATCTTGTATGTGTCTAAAACTGAAAGCCACTTTAGATTACCTCCAAAAAAAAGTGGAATAAAAATTTCTATAATAAATAAAAGAAGAATAAGTGTATGATGACTTCAATTATTTAGCTAGCACACAAGAACAAGAATGCCATCTGCTAGGAAAAGAACAAGTATCTGAATATAGAATGGGAAGACTGTCAAGATGGGTAAGGTAGGTCCAGGAAAATATATTCTCTCCCTCTCTGTGTGTGTCTGTGCTTGTACACATGCATATTAGTAATATAACTATAAATAGTAATATATATATAAACTTTTATTTTATAATAAAAGTTATTCACTATATAAATAAAGTTATTCAGCCAGTTGTTTTACAGTTGATGTGCCAGGATTCTTCGACCTAATGTTATCAAAGGATCAATAACATTCCAGGGGCCCAGAGAAATTTGCGATAAGGGAGTAGAGCATTTATACATGAAACACTAGCCTCTTACAAGATACTGAAAACTGAACACAACATGTTTCCTCAGCAGGTACATTTATTTAAATGAGACTTACTTCCAAGTAAGTTTATTAGAGTTTGAAGCCTCAGGGCCCAATCCTACCCAACTTTCCAGCTCTGGTGTAGTCACAATCCAGCCCCGTGATAAGGGAACGCATGTTCCTATACCTTAAGAAAGGCCCAGTGACTGCCCCTCCACCACAGGATGCAGCACACACCCCACTGGCAAAACTGCACCAGCACTGGAAAATTGGATCGGATTGGGCCCTAAGGCTGCAATCAGGCCAAATTGTGGGCAACGGAGACTGTCAAAATGATACTTTGTATCTCAAACAAGATAAAATACATATTCACAGAAACAGCAAGGAAAGTTGCCTTTATATGTTTTTAAGGACAGCAGATGTTGTTAGAGGCAATAGACCTGCACCACTTCCACTCCCCCTTTGGAATGAAATGTTGAAGAATATCTGAAATATCTGAATAGTGCAGCACAACCTTGCTGAGAACTGGGCATTTAGGGTGAGTTTTGACAGAGACGCTGACATGATTATAGAAAAAGGGCCTTCACCATTCTTTAAATTTCAGCTGCTCCCATATTCTCTTTTTCTTGCTGAAACTCTAAATCATGCACTTAAAAATAGACTACAAGATTATCTGGGTAAATCATAAAGCTCAGCTTATCTCTCTCTCCCCCCCCCCTTCCACCGCCACACACACAATTTATTTTGTCCACCAGCTCAGGAAGCAGTGAGCCAAGAGTAATCCAGTAGGGTCGTGTAAACCCACCTTTTCCCTGGCTACATTTAAACATAAGTATATGTGTGTGCATATACATGTGATAGGTGGGCCTGCGTTTGAAAACCCAGAGGGATGCAAACAAGTGGTCATGACCTGCCTGTGGGTTGTATTTGTAACTGTAAGTGAGGGTGTTTATGTTTGTATGTCATGACACAGTCTTGTGCAGCTAGGGAGAACGACATTAGATAGCAAAAATCGAAGGAAGCTATCATTTTATTTTCCCTAGTATTATTTTTATTCGCAGATCCAAAGGAGACTCTCCCAAACCCAAGAAGCTACGGCTTTAAAAAGACAAGAACAAAAAGCCCTCTGCACAACCAAAAAGAACAACTAAGTCCAGGTCATCCCCCCCAACACACACACACACACACACACACACAGAGAGAGAGAGAGAGAGAGAGAGAGACCTTCCCTGGTTATTATCTGGACTCACAGGCAATCAACTCAAATTCATAACCTACACGATCATCCTGATCTGGTGCAGTCTTCTCAAATATACAGACCTCCCCTGTTCTCTTTCCTTATTCCCAAAACAAGCCCATAAGGCTATGGACACCTGAGGAAGCCCTGCAAGGCTAAAAATAGCTCCTGCAAGTGGGGGGAGGAGGGGAATTTGCAGCAGCACATTCCTAAAGATGGTGCAGAGAAGCTCTTCCACAGGATTAATTCAGGAGAAAAAGATTGTTAGGAAGTTCATTGACATACTAAATACTGTGTGTGGAGACAGTAACAGTGGAAACAGCTGCTACTGGAAAGATGGGTTAGGGATGCCATGAATGCCTGGAGGAAGCTGTTGGGGGGGGGATTTCCCTCTGGGACTGGAGAACAAGAGGTCAGAGGACTTGAGAAAGCAGCCACTCCACTGTGCAATGAGGGTAGGGAGGGGAAAATATTCCTCAAATTGTGCATGATTGAGATACACACCCTGACCTTGACCTTCGAATAGTCACAGTTTTGCCCCTCTGAGGAAAGGATCTGGGGGTCTGCAAATCATTTCATCAAAAAAGCCTCTTTCCCCACATGGGCAACACTTGTTGACCTTCACTGTCAACTGTTACGGTGTCTAAACTATGATGTTAGAGATAGGAATCTCATTCAAACTTTGTGACATATGAGGAGTCCATCAAAATAACCATGTCTTTTTCTGCACACTGTCTAGAGGGTGCATATCTCCTGCAACACAGACAGGGACGGTTTCACTCTCCAACTAACCACAAGCAGCTGATAAACTATCAACATGCAGTTTCAAGATACAATTTTTCTCAATAGCAGATTCATGATACAAGACCTCCCCCCTCTCTTGCATTCACACACAGACAAGTCAGTGTATTCTTTATCTATTCCAACACATATTCTATACATGCATAGTATGTATGCACATAGTAAACACACAGTATATATACGCTTACTTTATACACCCAAAGCAATTACAGGTATTCATTTGCACTGCACATCCTTTACTAACACGTTTTCTAAAAATTACAACTCCTATGCAAGCAGTATACCTGACAGAATATGAGCCCAATCCTATGCATGTCTGAGCCCAGTCCTATGCATTAGAGTTAATAGGGCTTACTCCCAGGAAAGTGTGAATAGGATTGTAGCCTTAGCCCAATCCTATCCACACTTTCCTCGGAGTAAGCCCCAGTGACACGAATGGGGCTTACTTCTGGGTAGACGTGCATAGGACTGGGCTGTCAGTCTCTCTATCCTACATGACATGTCCACATCAGACAAGGTACTCCAAAATGGGTTACAAGCGCCTTCACATGGACCCAGAGGTCCAGGGGAGACACACACTGTAAATTACTAGACACAGAGATGGATGGTCGTCTTCTGATGTTGCAAGTGTTCCTACACTCTTCCATTAGGGACACTTACTAAAAGTTTACAACTTGGATGTGGGACTGTGAGGTGGGGCTGGGGCTGGCAAAAGACAGAAGACAAAACCAGTCCGTCCAAGTGTTAACCACTTGTGATTGCCTTTGTCAACCTGGGAGATTTTCCCCCTGCACTTTTACAGCGGCTTCTGCCGAAGCTCTCCGGGCTGACCACACCTGGCCCTCAGCCCGGGGACGCGGGCAGCACTCACCGTCCTCCAGAGGGGCTGCCTCTTGGGGGTGACCGAGGTGGCGGCGACGATGAGGTGGGAGACGGCCACCATGAGGCCGAAGACGATGGCCAGGAGGGTGCGGACGGGCAGGAGCGCGTAGGAGACGAAGGTGACGAGCATGAGCTGCCACATGCCCTGCTCGGGGGCGCTGGGGGGCTCCATGCCGTAGGCGCCCAGCGAGAAGGGGCAGCAGAGGAAGGCGAAGGTGAAGCTGAAGAGCAGCGTGAGCTTGACGATCTGCTGCAGCTGGGTGACCTGCAGGTACTTGACGTTGGTGACGATGAAGAGGGAGAGGAAGATGATGCAGTGCACGGGGTGCGAGCCCTTGGAGATGGTGAGGCTGGGGCCCGCCAGCAGCTCCAGCAGCGCCAGGCTGCCCGTCAGGAAGATGAGCACGGCCAGCGCCTTCAGCGTGGCCGTCTGCTCCAGCTTCAGGTTGTAGTTCTGGAAGAGCGACTCCAGCTCCTTGCAGTCGAACTGGTCCTCGCAGGCCACCGCGTCCAGCAGCAGCGCCGGCGCCGCTCCGCCGCCACCGACGGCCGGCGCTGCTGCTGCTGCTGCTGCTGCTGCTGCTGGCGGCGGCGCCGGCGCCGGCGGCGGCCCGGCAGAGGAGGAGCAGCAGCAGTAGCGGCAGCACTTCTTCCTCGCCCTCTGGCTCTTCTTGACTTTCGGCAGCGGCATCTCCTCCATGTCAGGGCCATTCACGAACGCCGGCCCAGGGGCGCTCCTCCGCGGCCGCTGCCGCCGCCTGCGCCGCGCCTGCTCGCCTCCCTCTGCTCATCGGAGGGGAGAAGGAGCAAGGTGAAGGCGGCCGGGGGGGGGGGGGGCGAGGCTGCTGCTGCTGCTGCTGGCGCGGCGGCGGCTTCTCTGGCGAGCGCGGAAGGCGAGCGCAGCGCGGCGCCCGCCTGCAAGAGCCAGCCAGCCCCGAAGAGAGCAGCAGCCAGCCAGTCACCTGAGGCAACCCACCGCCACGCGCAAGAGCAGCAGCGGAGTCCACAGGACCGGGGACCCCCTCGGAGCTGGACAGCGCTGGAGGGGGGGCGAGCCCTGGAGGGGGGCCAGAGCCACTGGGGGGGGACAGAGCCACTCGGGGGGGAACAAAGCCCTGGAAGGGGGGGACAAGCCCTGGGGGGGGCAGAGCCACTCTGGGAGGGACAAAGCCCAAGAAGCGGAGACAAAGTCACTGGGGAGGGGGTAAAGTCCTGGAGGAGGCGACAAAGCCCTGGGGGGACAAAGCCACTCTGGGGGCCCGGGAGCACCCCCTGCCTGGCTCCCCTCCCGCGCCTTCTGTGTCCTCCACGACGCCCTCCAGCAGGCTCCCCCCGCGCCAGGCACCAGGCTCGCTGGATCTCCTAATGCCCCCCCCCCCGAACACACGCCTGGGCGCTCGCAGGGAGGCTGTGGCCGGGGAAGGGAGTCCTGCGGCGCACTCAACAGGCTGGCCTGGCTGCGGGGACGGGCTGGGGCGGCAGGGAGCCCCCCGCGCGCTCCGTCCAGGGGAATGAAGGGCGCGAGCCGAGAGTGCAACCCCTTCTGCGCCCAGGGGGAGAGGGGGGCTAAGGCGACGGCGTCGCGGGGACGGGGGGAAGCAGAGCGAGGGGAAGGCAGGGTGATCCCCTTCCTACGTCCACAAGCATTTTCGGGGGGGGGGGGACACAGCCCGCGCCTGCGCACTGCCTCCGCCGGAGAAGCCAGGCACGTCTCCCCAATCTGAGCGGATTGGCAAGAGAGGGAGAGGAGCGAGCACGATCTGAGAGCGCAGCCGGAGCCTGCACGCCGCCGACCCTCCCCCGTCCTCCTGGCTCCCATCTGCGCCTCCCCCAGCCGCAGGCGACGCGCGCACGTCTGGGCACTGGCAGCCCAAGCCCGCGCGGGTCTGTCTACTCGGAAGGGAGTCCCATTAGTGTCAGCGGGGCTTACTCCCAGGAAAGTGTGGCTGGGAGCGGCCTGTGGGTCTCCCGCTTTGCGCACACACACTGACAGCCCGATCCTAGCCACACTTTCCTGGGAGTAAGCCCCATGGGATTTACTTCTGAGTAGACATGCATAGGGTTGGGCTGACCCTGGCTGCTCGGCTGACCAAAGACACGCAGACGTGCCCACCCACCGAAAACTTTGGGTCACGCCTCCCTCCCTGCAAACGCGGGAAGCGGGACGACGAGAGGGAGAGCCGAGACCGAGGCTACAGTCCAGGGCGCACTTTCCTGGGAGCAAGTCCCGTTGAACAGAACGGACTTACTTCGGAGTAGACCTGCTTCGGCTCGGGCTGAGAATGCCTCCCGCAGGAGTTCTTTTTCTCCTTCAAAGTTTAGCCCAGTTCGAGGGGGGCGGTGTGTGGGGAGGGGAACGGAAACCAGAGCTGATCCTGGTGCGTTTGGTCCCATCTAATCTGCCCTCCCTTACACCCCACCGCATTTCACTTGCTCAGGAGATCGACAGCCCGAAGAGAGCTGCAAGATCAATCGAAAGCGGTTGCCAAGCATGGGCACTGCCGGATCCGGATATCGCCTGGTCGCTTTCATGCCCAAATTCAGTCAGAATCACCCTGTGACGGATCGCGAATGCACAAAGCCAGGATCGCATCTGCAACCGGGAAGAAACCCAAATCTTCACTTGGGCAGCGCACACACACACACACACACACACACACACACACACACACACACACACACACATCTTCACTTGGGCAAACTCTCAAACCCTAAAACGTTTTGGTTCTGCCCCACATATGAAGCTACGCCTGATCCTTGCCAAGCAAGCAGTAAACATAGCCAGCTCCCCTGACCATCTGACCACAGCCTTGGCTGTGCTGTCCCTCCAGAGAGCTGTGCACCAGTCAGCTACACCTACAGCCTTGCCCCAGCAACAGCCCCCCAATACCCCCCCACACTCGTTACATCCTTGTCCTTTGAAGATGTTGTGATTTTAAAACGGGTACCCAGCTCCTTGCATTCTTCATCTTAAGAAAAAAAAAATCGTCTTTTCCCCTACCCCGTCAACAAATTCCATTATTGGAAGGATCACCATCTTCCATTCTGAACAAACCACAGGGCACTTCATCCCCTTCCACCCAATGTCAAATGTTTAGCATATGGTATATTCAGTGGTTCTCAAACTGTTAGCACCAGGACCCACTTTTTAGAATGAGAAGCTGTCAGGACCCACCAGAAATGACACCATGACTGGAAGTGACATCATCAAGCAGGAAGAGTTGAACAATCCTAGGCTGCAATCCTACCCACACTTACCCAGGAGTAAGTCCTATTTACTGTCATTGTTGAAAGTATATACATAGTAGCCTATTAAATGTACAGATCTGTAATTTCCCCAAATGCAGTCACATACCATCGTGTCTAATATAGTAAAAATAAAATATTGAAATGAATTTCAGGGGACCCACCTGCAATTGGCTGGTGACCCACCTAGTGGGTCTTGACCCACAGTTTGAGAAACACTGGTATATATATTTGTAGGCTGTTTGCTAAAAGAAAAAGCTATTAAATCAGTACATGCTACTAGAGTGTCACAAAGTCTAAAATATGAGGTGTAAGGAAATGGGAGGGATTAAAAAGTGGAGACATTTCTCTCCCCAGCACCATAAAGCAAGGCTGCTGAACTTCAGGGCTAGATGAGTACAGTACAGTAGTTTCCTTCTGATTGAATCCTGAATCTCAATTGCCAGGGGCCAGTACCTGCTGAGAGATGGGGAGAGGCAAGCAGAAAGCTGCTCATCTAGACCCAAACCCCAGTGATACTGTGTGGAGTACAGTAGGTATCAATCTCAGAATGTGTGGGAGTTGGTTTGGGGTGCAGGGGATTGTGCATTTCATGGCACATAACCCCAAACCCTAATGAGTAGTGGCTCATTCCTGGATCTTTTAACTGTTTAACTTGAAATTGTTGGGAGCTGGTCCCCTTTGCAACTCAGAGACCTTGGAAGAGCTTTCACATAGGGTCAGAGGAAGTATTTTTTCCTCTGATTTGGAATTCATCCCCTCCCCCAGACTTTTTCGCATCAAAGTAATCAGAGCCTAAAAGCATATAGGATCTTGGACAGGAGTGGGAACTTAAGGTCTAGATCAGGAGTGTCAAACATAAGGCCCAGGGGCTGAATGCAGCCCCCCCCCCCAGAAGCTTTTTATCTGGCCCTCAGGCTCTCAGCTGCTGAGCAGTGCTGAGGTGTTACCATTGAAACAGTGTCCCACATGAAAATCGGGCTTTCCCTTATCTTGAAATATGAGCAAGATTTGCATATTTCCTCTTCTGTCATTTGCAGTTAATGAACTTCTATATCAAGGTGCTGATTTATGGCCATCAGCTGCTTAATGATGTCACTTTCTGCTTAATGACATCACTTCTGGCCCTCAGCAAGAGCCCTGAATGCTAACTTCAGCCCTCTGTCTGAAATGAGTTTGGCACCCCTGGTCTAGATTCTAATTCCTACCTTCAGGATGCTATACATTCTTGGTAATTGGTCAGGTTACTTTTCAACCCAGCTCAATTCTCATTTTCCTCCCCCCCCCCCCAAACTGAGGTCCTCAACATTCCAGGTCTCCTGAAGACCAAGCTCAGTCTTCATGGGACCATTTGGTTGTGTTTTTTCCTATTTTAATTTTGAAACACATGTTGTTGTTTTTCTCCAGACTTAGAGAAGTTGCCAAGTACAGTATGCCAAACCTCCTATCTCATCCATAAGTGGTACCATTTTGCTGATCTGCTGACAGGGTAGCCCAGTTTGCTATCATATAAGTGGGACATACTGTGAAATATTGCACAGTATTCTCAGGGCTTTTTGTGCCTCCTCTCCACTTGGAGGGCCGGCAGGTGCTCCAGCAGTGCCACCCAGTGTTAAGTAGTATCGGGGCAAGGGGAGGCATCCCAGGGCAGGGGGAGGGCAGGTCAGGGTGAGGAACCAGGGTTAGAGGGGAGTGGGACCAACAGAGAGCTCTGCCAGATCTTGAACTCCATATCGGGCTGGAAGGCCTGACATAGAGTCTCTCAACTCTGCAAAATAGGCGGTGCAGACTTGAGAAGCCCCATTGCGGGGCTTTTCCAGGGGAAGGGGATGAAAGTCCCCCTCAAGGAGACCTCTGGTGGCTGCTGTGGGGCTGCAGGATGCTGCAGTAGCTGCTTTGGTGCCACTGTACCAGGCGGTGCCACCACCTTAAGGATTGGGCTGCCCAACCTGTATCTGTACAATAAGAGAGTTATTTTTGCTTTAAAATATTATGATAGAATAGATGACTGCAAGGTAGAAAATAAATAAGAAAATTAAAGTATTTTTGGCAAATTGGAAATATACTCATCCACAATGCCTAAAAGTAAAAATATCTAAGTTAGTCAATGAAATTTCAGTAGATCTTCAAGAAGACTTCGGGGCAGTAAATGTAGTAGAAATAGAAAGAAGTTATATATGTATAAGAAGTTACATATATCCTTAGTTCCAGCCAGTCTCCTTCTTCTTTTCTCCTCATTTCAGGAAAAGGATAGATAGATAGATAGATAGATAGATAGATAGATAGATAGATAGATAGATAGATAGATAGATAGATAGATAGATAGATAGATTCCATGTGTGATAGAATTGTCCATGTTCAAAACAAAGGGGCAAGAGCAATATAGGTCTTCATAGGATAGCAGAAAATCATTTCATCTTGGCATTACAGTATTGTTGAGATATATGAAACACTATATTTTGAAGAAAAATGTTTAGATGCAAATGTAGTGATTGCATCATGTATGCTGTAAATCATTTAATTCCATGTGTCCTACCCTTGAGTAGCTGAAAAGTCATGGTATGTTATGCCTTTGAATAAACTAATGGCATATAGAAACTTATAGGGGGGAGAATTATAGGATGCTTTCTCTACTTTGAGCAATTGCTTGCTTTTATACAGTTTTGGAGTACTACCACACTAAGTGAAAAAGTAAAAGTTCTGAAACTGGTATAACATATCTGAATTTTTATTTGTTTTTCTCCATTCAGTTTTTGATGTGATTTTTATTTTGATGATGATTGTTCCGATTTCTTATTTTGTATTTTATTTCTTTTAAGAAATTTAATAATTTTATGAAAAGAACTACAGCTGTATAGAAGTACAGGTAATTAACCATTATCCAGTCATCCCAAATCTGAACTCTTCCAAAATCTGGATATTTTTGTCCAACCCTTGTTTTCTATAGTGTGAACACTAGAAGGTCTTGCGCTCATTCCCATGTATAGTGCAGGTACAGACTGTAGGTTCTATTCTGTGCTCTGTGCTTTGTGCTTTGGCATCCTTTAGTCTCGGAAGACTCTGATATCGCGCACATGGTGGTTCTGGAACAGTGTCCTCTCCAGTGCGCGAAGCCTGGGTAAAGTAGGTATGGAGGATAGGCTGTTACCCATGCAGCAAATCCCCCCTCTCCATGTCACTGAAATGGTCCAATGGAAAGGCAGAAGCCAATACGGTTGGTTCCAGCGGCGTCGCAGGAGTTGCCAGAACGTGACTGTGTTCAGCCATGAACTGCCTCAGGGACTCTGGCTCTGAATTTTGCCTTGAGGTTGACTCCTGAAGCCTTTTCCTAACTAGATGTAGCCACAAGGCAGTGGAGGTTTGGGATCAGAGTTTTCCTTCTCTCAGATGAGCTGCCTTCCCAGGCTGACGAATCCCATCTACCTGGTGGCTGTTTAGTCGCCTCTTACAACAAGTACAGCCAAACTGAGGGCCTATTCTTATCCCCAACCCCCAGGGGAATGTGCTTTGTACTTGTACAGATATTGTTGAAATATGTCAAAGAAGCCAAAAGACACCCATACCAGTAATACTAAAAAGAGGAAGTATTTCTCATTATATTTATGCAATTATTCCACAAACCATATAAATTAGGGCTAGGTGAACAGGTGGCATGCAGGGCTAATTAAAGGACATATGGAGATGATTTTAATAAGAAATTCTTCGGAAGAGCTGATATGCAGCTGGTATGTACGTAACAGCAAGCTCTAATTCAGTAACCGAAAGCTGCCACAGCACAATAGGAGAGTTTTCCTTCTGTTTCCTAAATCCACCAAATGGATTATCTAATCATTTACGGATATTTATACTCACCTCTCTTGCCTCCTGTAAGCTTTCTGGGCAAAGCTGAGGCTCTTCTGACCTACTGAACTTGCTAATAATAATATATCTGCTCAGCAGACAGGCAAACTCTTATAGTTTCTTTGACGGCAAAGTTAATTCATTATAGAGGAAGGACTGTCTGAATCCTATTACTGCTGTGAACAGATATTCACCATCTTGTGCCCTCTCCACCATAATAAGTGTTTTTTATTTTATTTTAAAATATATAAAGGTCTGTTAAACAGCAGGAAAACTCCTATGAAAAGATCATTGGATTTATTACCTGTCTACTTTTTTCTTCTTCTTTCCCATTTCTATTTTTCTCATAACAAAGAGCAGATGTGTAGGGACATTTTCAAACTTGATTTGAAGAATCCGTTCTGATTAGTGGAGGCATCCTCAGGAAGTGGCATTCTATTAATGTATTTCTCACCTTCTACAACAGGGGTGTCAAAATCATTTCATACTGTGGGCCGAAAAGCTTTTATGTTGCCTGCCGAGGGCTGGAAGTGACACCATTAAGCAGGAAGTGATTCAGTAGATGATGACCAGAAATAAGGAATCTGTCCTTATGTAGGAATTCATTAGATGCAAATGACAGATGTGAAAATATGCAGATCTTGACCATATTTTCAAGGTATTGGGTTCAAGGAGAACCCAATAATCACGTGGGCTTCCCCTCTACTGAGGCATCTCTTTGCAGTGATGAGCATCAGGTGCTCTGCGAAGATGCACCTCAGCAGTGCTGCTGAAAGTGCAGCCCATGTGATAATTGTCTCTCCTAGCGCCTTGGCAACATCTCCCTTTCTTACTCCTTATGGTCTCAGCCTCCCTCCTTAGTGCCCCTTGCCTTCTTATTCCACCCCTTCCTCCCAGCGCCTCAGCAGAAGCAGCGCTGCTAAAAGCACTGGGAGAGAGCACAATTATCATGTGGGCCAGATAAAAAGCTTCCATGGGCTGCATTTGTTTATTTATACAGGTATTTATATACCGCCTTTCTTTGATCATCAGATTGCTCCTCAGACTTTAATCCAAGGCGGTTTACATAGGCAGGCTGTTCTAAACCCCTATAGGGATTTTTACAATTGAATAGTTCTAGTCTTTCATAGAACTCCTTGTTCTAGCTGGATTCCTTCCCAGTCTGGCCTCTCTCTGGACCTTCGCCTCCCACGCTCCACTTGACGGCAACTCCTCTCTGCCACCGAGGGTCAGCTCATCAGTATATCAGCGTGTCTTCAGTTCTCGGGTACTTCTGGTTGTTTCGAACTGGCAGCTTCCGATCTTCAGGCATACAAGGCGGCAGCTCTACCAACTGAGCCAGACCTCCTGCCCCATTTGGCCTGCAAGCCTTATGCCTGAAACCCCTCTCTACAACATCCTCTCTCTCTCTCTCTCTCTCTCTCTCTCTCTCTCTCTCTCTCTCTCTCTCTCTCTCTCTGCATATTCTTACTGGGTTATGGCTAAAATTGCCACTGACATTTTGCCAGACACAAAGTTTGGTGAAAATTTGGATATTCCTTCACAGGCAAAGCATTTGAAGCATGTTGAGGGAAAGCAAAAGAGCTTCCCTAAGACTGCTGATTTATCTGTAACTGATGGACAGCCCAATCCTATGCATGTCTAGTCAGAAGTAAGTCCCATTATAGTCAATAGGGCTTATTTGCAGGTAAGTCTGGATAGGATTGCAGCATTAGTAGGTTCTAATCAACAAAAAACTCATGCTATATTAAATGTGTTGGACTTTAAGATGCCCACAAGATTCTTTGTTGGTTTTGTTCCATAGGAACCCCTATGGAATTTTACCGGGAGGTTTAGCATAGGATTTGGTTGATACCAAAAAATCATCTACAGCAAAATTCAAACCAAATTTGAAACTTTGTCTTTTGACAAAATATCTGAGCTATTTATTTATTTATGTATTTATTTATTTGAGTTTCCAGAAGAACAGCAGAATTTTGCTCATTCCTAGAACTTGCACATTCCAAGAACTGGGGCTGGTCTGGTCATTTTTCAAAAAAGTTTTTTAAAAAGAAATCAGAATGTTTACTTGAGGTGGATTTTTAGTTTTGTTCTAGGGACAAACTAGGCATGAATGTAATTAAGACTATAGCCTTGGTATGCTGTTTTTTGTTCCTGTAAATATAATGCCCCCCTTCAATTCAGAATGGTATCACAGTGGGGTATAAAGTGGTTTTAATTCTATCCTTTTTTTGTGGTGGCTCCTATCTGACAGTCCAATCCTGAACTGCCCGGGTTGCGTGGCTGCAGTGGTGCAGAGAACGGCCACCACCACATCCTGTGCACCTCAGCCTGCTGCAGGAAGCACCTCGGGAGAAGGGAAGCAACCCCACAATGTGGCTACTCACTCTACTGCTGACCAAAAAGTTGGCGGTGAGGGAAGAGCGTTCGTATAGGGCGCCGAGCCCTACGTGCAGGATCCGGTGGAGCTGAGCTCCACTGGACCCACCTCTTGCCTCCCTGCTCCCTCTCCCCAGCATGCTTCCCACCCGCCATCTCTCTGCCCTCCCTATGCCTCCCCCCTCACTGGAACACCTCCTCCCCGCCCCCCTCCCCACCCTCGCTTTCTGTGCCGCGGTTCGGCAGTCCCATGAGACCACAGAGCAGCGGCGGACGGGCACTCGCCCGGCACTAGCCCAGCGCCGGCCAGCACTGTACTAGCACGGGCATTGCCCTGGCAGCAAGTCTCACAGATGTGCCTTATGGCACGTTTACGGCAGTGTGCTCTGGCAGAAAGCCAGAGTGTTGAGCTCAGGATTGGGCTCTGAATCTGCTACGCTGCACATGCTCTTTGCTCTGGAAAAAAATGTTTTCCATTGGTGTCATGTGATCACCTGAAAAACTAATGACACAATCCTATTTGGCTGCCATACCAATAGGACACCAATGCTGGCGTGACATCTGTCATATCCTAAGCCCATCCAGGCAATGTCGTGCCAGTGCACCCTTCCCAGTAATCTGGTAGAGACCTTCCCAGTAATGCTGACAGGATCCATGGAATCCACAACACAGTCCATTACCCATATAGCAGCATGTGGTGCTGATATGTCATAAGTGCAACACCAGCAAGTCTTTGGGGTGATATTGTCACGTCATTGGGGTGACGTCCATGCATCATTGGTGAGATGTTCAAGGAGCCAATCGCTGCATCCACTTAGCTCCACTGGCAGCAGTCCAAAAAGTGCCAGCAGGGTGAACTGAGCAGGGAGTGCATGGCCAATCCAGGGCCAATGAGCAGCCACCACTGAGAGGACTACCCAAGGACTCGTCAAGCACTAGGAATGAGCAACACAGCAATAGGCACCACTGCCGACATAGGAGCTGGGTAAGATGGATTTGAGTCCACCTATGGGACTTACCCTCACCAGCAAGGCACTTATTTTTTTTGCATGCCTGGCCAGAAACAGCCATGGCAAGGACAAAAGACAAGGGAGAGGCAGGACTAGTGCATATACCAGCTACTCCACAGAGCTGTTCTCACACCACTCAGCCACAGCAAGAGACAAAGTGCACTTCATCTGGTTTTTAACACCTTGCCTCTCCACAATCAGGCACACTGGACTGGGAGGCTGTAGCACATGAACCTATCAGAGGCAACACTGCATGGGACAATCATTGGGCTGGCATGTCTACTGGAGCAGCAACCTGCCCAACTAGTCATACCCACGCATACCCCAGGTTCTTTGTTTCATCTCTATCTCCCTGTGGAATTGCTACCAGCATGCTGCCCTCTCTGTCCCCCTGCCCCATTAACTAATAACAGCAGGGAAGTGGGAGGTCATGTCCATAGAGGAGTGTCTTCCCCCCTGCCCACACCTTGGAGCTCAAGGAGTATGGATGCTACAGACCTTGAGAGCAGAGCACACCCTTCCCCACAGAGTCCAGCCCTGAGATCATCTGAGATAAGAAACAACTGTAATGGAAAGAAGAGGTCCCTGTTTCTTAATAAAGAGACAACAAATGTGATCAGCTCAAAGTTTATATTGCATTACATTAATAAAGATCTGCAAACAAAAGACAGATAAGAAACAACACTAACAGGAAGGGCTTGTGTGGTGCCACAGTACTGTAAATATAGGGTATGCTTTTATCTGTGGTTTCGGTCTCTGTGGGGGGAAGGGAATGGATAGGGGAGGATGCCTGTATACAAAAAATGTTAGTACCAAAAATTTCCCTTTATATCTATATACAGCTATAGAGAGAGATTATATAATGCACAAAAACAACCACAGGTCTTACATAAAACACATGAGAGATGTCACAATAGCAACTGTGTGAATGAACCTAATCAAGATTTCAAGGGAATGGGTCACACTCAGTCCCAGACAGACCACAAAGCCTGGAGGTTTGCTGAATCCTTATTGGGTTGACCTATATTAATCAGCCCCTACATTGAGAGTTGAAAGTGGCAACCTTCACTTCTGCCTCGACTATGTATTTAAAACAGCCATAAAATCCAACAGGCGAAGGCAGAGTTATTTCAAAGAACTGAATACAATCACAATGCATTTTGAATATGTACTTGAGATTAGGGGAGAGAAAATATTGATATGGACCTATATATGGAAACCAAAGATATGGGAGAATCCTATGTAAAACACTGTACAACATGTCCCCTGTGCCTCCCCCACACCCAGTATCACACCCATGCTACCATGCAGGCTACCTGCTTGTTGCATTCCTGTGTTTCCGTGTTAAGTGAGAAAAGAAAAGAAAGTAAAGAAAAATGAAGGTGATGAGCATGGACAGAGGGGGAGAACTGCTGATAAGTTAACCCATGGATATGAGATCCGATGGCATCCATCTTGCCAGAGGGTTTGGCTCCTTTTGGAGCCAGTTGGTAGCAATGTTTTCTGTACCTAATGAAGAGCACAAGCTGAAAATATGTTGGAACTGTTATCTGATTCTACTTAGTATGCTTGTCTCTTATGTTTGCTGTTTTTGGTTTGCAGTACTACCTTTGGTTTGCTTCAAAAATATTTTAGAAGCATCAGAACATAACAGCAAGGTTGATGGTGATTTCATCTTCTGCTTCAGATGTTAATTTGAAGTTGTGTGGTTGCCAGCTCCTGTGTCTTTTAAAATGGTTATATTTTTATCTTAGCAGCTAGCAGAGAATTATGCAATTCATGACTTGTCATGAGTTTTATCACATTTGTTTCAAAGTCTGCCGAATAAGTAACTCACAGGAGTAGACCTTTTGATCCAGCCAAAAGATCTTCATGACCTCTGTGACAACTTGTGCAAAAGGTAGGATTGCAAGGTCAGGCCCTCCGGGTTGCCTGTTTCTGTGTACCAGTATCTAATGCCATCAGCAGAATCTTAAATTCATCTTTAGAATTCTCTTGGGAATCACAGTTCTTCTCTAGAAAAGGGATAATGTGAGGTTTCTTCTTTCAAAATTGCAAAATCAATAACAAAATAGTTGGTATCCACTGAGGTCTATAATGCAAAAACTAATCCACAGTCCAGGTAAGATAAAGTACTTGGATTTAGACTCTGAAACCAATGGAACTAAAATCAGCTTTAAGCCAAAGCATTTCAGCTGAAGAGAATGGTGGATCAGGCTGACTGTCAGCCATTGTGCTTAGCTTTAAGACACACACACACTCCTTAATGCTAAGCACATACGCACAGACTCTTCAGAAAGACCTGCACACTTTTAAAAAGTATTGCTTCTGTAGTACTTATTGTCCATTATCCATAGGCAGAGTGCACACAAAACATTTAGCAGAAGGCGTAACAAACTTAACACATAACACAGTAGGTTTGCCAACTAACTGTTCCAAGTATTTTTCATTCAGGCCTCTGGCTAGCATAGGCATAGGGAGATCTAAACAGCACTGTTATTAATCTCAGAATTAATCAGAAGAATTTCTGAACATGGTATTAATAGTTAGTGTTTGTTCTGTGTTTCTCAAGTATTCAAACTGTTTTACATTCTGTTTCTCACAAATTGTTTACAACAGCAGTGTAAGGGAGTTCAGTATTGGAAACAGCAACCTTGGATCATGTCCTCCCTCTTCTGGTGGGGGGGGGGAAACAAATGTGTAATGAAGGCCACACATATATCATATCATCCTGTTAAGTATTTCCTTTCCTCAGTGTAATTGGTTGCCACTGTAGACCAAGGAAGCTTACAATGTGATAACATCATCTCACATGTTTCCTTAATTACAAGTCATGGAGTGAGCACAGGAACTTGATATGGGGTTGCTGATTAGTGATATATATATCAGTATATCTCCAGGGACATTCCGTAGTGCTCCTGTGAGTGTGCTGAGATGCCCAAAGGCATTGCAATGGGAACCGCTAGGTAATAAATATTACAATGTGTATATAGAGGAGGATATTGGAAGGGAGAAAGAGAAAGTGCATTACAGTGCCATCAACTCTGAATATTATTTCAGAGGTGAGCAATAATTAAACCCTAATTAAAAAGGCACATTTGTAATCTGTCATAATTTAAGATGAGTTAATTGCACAGACCAATTGGTACAATATTCTCAACCTAATTGGCCTTTTCAGCCACACTAGACGCTGTTCCAGAACCACCATTCAGAGCACGATACCATAGTCTTTCAGGACTGAAGGTTGCCAACGGTGTATTACTCTGTAATTCTATAATTCCGCTAATCTAAAATGGGTTTTGATTCATTGCAACTATGGCTGTAACGTCTTCGAAACGAGGAGATCATTTCACTTGCTCTTCCCTGCCCCCTAGAAAGATCTGGATATGGTCTCAAGATGGAGGATAAATGAAATATTTTCCTGATACTACATTTGATCTTTGCCAAAGGCTGAGGTTCTTTTTATCCTATATCTAACTCCATGTAATGGGATTCTTCCTGAACTAGTAGTGATTAATTAGGTCAAATTAGCTACACATATGTTGCTACTAGTTCTATTTTAAGTGTAAAGTTTAAGATCAGAAACTCTTTCATCTAAGGCTCCAGTGCAGCTCTCAGAGATTACAAACTCTGCATGTCTCACATTTGTAGCCATCCATCTCCAAAACCTTTCAGCTGGATTCCTATTTATTTATTTTGCTTTCAAGTTTTCCCTGTCCACCCAAACAATTTACATAAACCCACTTAATGCTCTTTTACATTAGTCTCCACCGTTACTATAAATGAATGAGCTGGGGATTCAGCTTAGGAACAAGCAACTTAATTCTTATCTTGTCTCATTCTTCCTTCCTCCTTTAAATGTGGGTGTATGATAGAACCAGAATAAACCAGGAAGTGTCATTGCACACAACAAAAATAAGTGCATTTTTTTCTTTAAGCTAATACACATGCAAAGGGTAATGCATCACAACTAACTGTTTATAATCATGTCTGGTTCTTCCCCCCCCCCCTAGAGTGGCAGTTCTCAGACTGTGGGTCCAAGACCCACCAGTGGGTCATGACCCAATTACGGTGGTTCACAAAACTGGCAGGGTAGATTAAGCTATGTGCATCAAGGATTAGACAAGCTGCTATTTGGGGGGGGGGGCGGAGCACTGCTGCCCAATCATCATTACAGTCTCACCCCATGGCATTTATAAATTAGGCAGCAGCCTCTAGAGCCTCTCAAAAGTTTGAGAACACTGCCCTAGGGTATTTGTAATATGCGTACAGGTGTGTCCCCTTATACATGGTGGTTCCATTCCGCAACCCCCTGAGAATAGCTGAAATTGCAGTTGTGGGCGAACGCCAACCCCTGTAGTCCAGGAGAGGAGTCTGAGCTCAGACTGAGCACTACAATAGAAAAAGCACAACTTTCGGTTTCATGAAAGGGCACTCCTGCTTTATAAGGCATTAAAAATGTCACTTTTGGTTTATCTGTGAAACCAGAAGTTCCGTTTTTTCTATTGTAGAGCCGAGTCTGAGCCCTGTAGAGGCCAGAGATGGATGTCCCCGGCCTCTGCTGAGCTCAGACTCTCCTCCAGAGGTGAGAGGAGTGAGTTCCCCTTGCTTCTGGAGGGGGTGTGCTCAGGGTTGGGCGCACGAGGGGGGCCAGGACCCGATCCGCAGATAACCCCTGTTCTTTTAAAAACAGGGAAACAGTTTAATTTCTGCTTATAGCACGATGGTAAAAGCAGCTGCAAAACTCAGACAGTATTTGTGTTCCTACATATGTCATGTGTACACACACACACACACACACACACACACACACACACACACACACACAGTAATTCATATGGAACCAAATTGGAGAATTAGCAATACTTGTAGAGCGAGAGGTCAAATTCATCAGTGTCTGACGGTTTTGGGATCACTGACATAGGTGAGTGGTGGAAACAAACCCAAAGTACCTCAAAATTAGGCTACCAGTAACCACAAGACTGAGCTTTTTCAAAAGAATTTTGTTAACTTTGACAAAGCTTTAACTTTGTTAAAGAATATAAGCAAGCAAGAAAAAGACATTTACTTTCAGTTGCTTTGCTTATGAAACCAGTCACAGAGCTTTATGCTGGTGCAAGTACAAGAAACACTTGTGAATAGTTGTGTTAGTTAAGCAGGAGTTAGCTGGAGAATGTGACTGATTGAGCCTGAGCTAAACTGGGTCACCGCCCCCCCCCCCCCATCAGCCAACAGAAGAAGGCAATTTAGCAGGAAATTTTAAAATACATGCACAAGAATAGAGGCTTTTTTTGAGGGGCGGGGGAGACTGAAGGAGAGATTACCAATCCTATTCTGTTAGTCAGGTTTTGAGTGCAAAGTCCTTCTAAGCAGCAAGGGCAGGACTACAAGATTCCAGTTTCCAGGGAAGAAAAATGCAACATAAAGCTGCTCCTTTGAGCCAGGGAGCCAGCTCCTCCGAGGGTGACGGCAGCTACCAGACACAGCAAGAAGCTTCCATAGGACAATGTTGCCAAGCAGAAATGTGGAGGCTTTCAGCAAGGAAGAAAGTGCTATCAACATGGAAGGAATCTCTTCAGAGAAGAGACGATAAAACACACAGCAGGATGGGCGCTTTGGCAAATGGCAAGATGCAGACATTGCTTGGCAGCACAGACACTTCCCCAAGAAAGGTGACCAAAGATGAAGGAGGTTACTCCTAGGAAAGAGACATCCATGTCCACGGACACTTTCAGAGATTTTAGACATGACAATGTTCTGCTTCCAGAGCAGAGGTAGTTAGAGAACTTGGCACAAACAAAAGGATTTCTGAGTGGACAAAGGCATTTGGAGTTTCTCTTTGGTTATGCAGCATAGATAACCTGGACTTGATTGAGTCTGAGCATGTCCTTCCAGGACCAAAGTCTGTGTTGCGCCCCAATCAGAGAAGTTCCTGAAGGACAAAAGTCATGGCTGCACCCAGGCTCTGTTTATTGATGGGAGAGGCTTCTTTACATAGGAATCAGAAAAGATTGTTCAGGTGGCCTGGTGGTTATGGATTGCTTGCTGCCCTGGCAGGGAGACTGTGCTGTTCCAAACAGGAGTTGGAGGCTCGGTATGGTGGAATGAGCTCCAGTGCATGAAAACTGTGCACGGGGAAAAGCCCTCCTGCCCGCCCTGGCCCTCTTATCACTGTTTGTGGAGGCATTTCAGCCTCCAAATTCAGAGGTGACTGGAAATCATCGTCGTCAGTCACTTCCAGGAGCTGTGCACTGCAAAGGCAGTGCGCAGGGATGTTGCAGGTCCCAGGAGTTTGGGAACCGCTGCCTTAGAGGAAAGGAGACATGCAGACACCCCACAGGCTACAGTCTTACCTCCCCCTTAATGGTCCCTAACTAGCATGACCTCACCCCTTGCAGAGTGAAATCCAGGGATGTGCCAGAGTCACAGTGCAGTCTTGAGTCCCAAGTCTCCACCCCCCCTTGACTCACTCATGGGTTATAATGGGAGGCCATTGTGACTCGTCCAGGGCCTTTTTAGGGTCATTTTGCCTCAAGTCCTTCAGAAAAGCAAGTCAAGCCACAAGTCAGGCGTGACTCTGCAGAAAAAACAGAGGTGCTGGTGGGGGTGTGGGGTGATGGAGTTCTCATTTGACACTGCCCTGATGTTCCCATCCCATCCGCCATTAGCTATGTGTTGAAGTCCTTCACTTTAAATAAGCCACAAATTTGGAAGGCATCACAAGGAAATACCTCTCCCCCTGTTTTGCCCACCTCCTTAGCCTCATTTCTGGGCTATCCAGGCATTTTCCTATCACAAGAATCCCCTCCCCCCATCCATTGGGCTCCTTTTCCCCTCCTTTGTCCAGAGGAAAAAATCAGGTCATCCATTCGGCCAAACAAGCATCCATTTCTTCTGAGATGGACAACTGAGCCCACTCCCCCATGTCCTGGCTGCCCATGCCTTCTTCTGGTTCCTCCTACCACCCCTGTACAGCCTCCCTCCTCCCCTCCATCTCCAGCCCTCACCTCACCTCCTGGAGCCAACCTACCCTCTTCTAACCAAGTCTGCTTGTACTGGTTTGGATGCTGGCTTCCAGATCTCCAAAGAGGTCTTTTGGAAGCGGGGGGGAAAAAGTAAGCAAGCACACTCACATGAGTGTGTGAAGCCCAAAATGATGAGTCTTCATGACTAGAATATCTATGAATCATGACTCTTTTTGGGTAAAAATCCTGAATTGTGAGTCAGTGCTCAAGTCAGTGACATGTGTGACTCAAGTTCCCATGAGTCTCAGGAAAATATGTGTTTTTGTGACTTAAGTTGAGTCTGCCCATTCCAAGTGCCCATTCCTGGTGAAATCTTGCCTAGCTCCCAGAACTGCCAGCCAGAAACCAAAATGGGGTAAGGCTAGACCACATGTATTGGGGAAAAGAGGACATTTATAACAACACGAAGAGTGAAAAGTGTGCAAGCTGAAAGTTAACTCCTACACACTGCTGTGTGTGCACTCTAGCACTTTATGTAAACCATCCTCTAATTATGAAGACATTGCCCTAGGAATCTTTAATGGAAGAGGACGGGGCACCTTTCTGGACTGCAGGCAATAATAATAATAATATACAGGTATTTATATACCGCCTTTCTTGGTCTTTATTCAAGACTTTATTCAAGGCGGTTTACATAGGCAGGCTTATTACATCCCCTTAGGGATTTTTACAATTTGAAAGAATGTTCTATCTTACAAGAACCACAACATTCAGGTGTTACTTTCTTGATCTGGTTTCACATTCTGGCCTCCATCCTCCCACGCTCAGAGCAGATGGAATAATTCGGCTCAGCTTGTCAGCTGCTTCAAGGTCACATGGTGCCGGTGGCCTTGAACTGGCGACCTTTGGATGTTATCTTCAGGCAAATGGAGGCTCTACCCTCTAGACTAGACCTCCTGCCCTCCTGCAAGAAACTCACAATGGGCTCCGTCCTTGCACACACGTCCTTGCTGGGCTGGGGAATGGCATCAGCTGATGTAGATTTTCCTTATCAAGATCATCAGTGCTCCAGCATGGGGGGCCAGAGGGAGAGGAAATGGGGATAGAGAATGGGGTCAGAGAGCACAGGCAGGGAAGCTGGTGAAGGTGAAAAGCAACAGCTCTACAAACAGATGCATAAATCACTGTGTCTCAGCTCCTACGCTCACAATGCCACAGGGATTTTAGTCCATGGTGAGCTTACAGCTACTTTCAAGGTTGACCTGAATGTCCATTGACCAGAGAAGCTCTTGTCTTATCCCTCAAACAGAAATGCACCTCAGAGCTCCATAAGGTTAAGTGCTATTTTTGCTCCTTTGTAATCCTGATTAGCCAGGCAGACCTGGAGACCAATGGTGCTTTAAATATTCTAAGTAAGTGGGAGAAAGGTCATCCATCAGCTTTATTTCAAAGGCATTTGGTGACACGAAAGGGTGATTTCCTTTCTGAAGGGATTTTGTCTTTTAAAAAAAAGGAAATACAAGAGAAGAGGCAGCAGCAAGAAATAATATTAATGAGGAATTCAAGCATTTACGTTTTGAAAAACACATATTTTGATGGTTTAATTGCACTTCCCCTGTTGGTAAATTGTATTATTAGCAGTCTATGTATAAGAAATACTGCATTCGTATATAGATACTGTCATAGAAAGTTGCCTGCCAATAAGTATTGCAACATGACATTTGGAAGTGGCAGGGCAAGACTTCCATAAAGATTTCAAGGTCTGTTCTGGACTGTATTAGATAATAAATTGGGGGCGGGGGGGAGAGGAAATAGCAGACTTTAAGAGCATTTTTCATGGCTACTTTTCATATGTCATCATAAATGTTTTTGACATAGTCAGTACATGGACCCCTCTGATTGCTTTTTGCAATAGCCACTCAGTGTTTAAAAACTGTGAATCGGCCAGAGTATTGCTGAGGAATAATCATATTTAGCTTTAAACAGAGCTGGAAGGGGATACGTTCTAGCTGGTGATTCTGTATCTTTGCCAGTACGATATCTCAAGCCATGATTCTATAGGCTGGAGCTGCAGAAGCATTATACTAGAATTGCAGTTAAACAGAAGTGTACGCATGTGTAGGATCAATATAACAAACTAATGGTTAAAATAATGGAAAAATAGACATACTTAACACATAAAGAATAAGGGAGAACCTCTTAAGGGACATTTCAATTTCAAAATAGTGAAATTCAAAACAAATTTCAGGTTCTTCCCAAGGAGAAACATCTAACCATTTTCAAGGGAAGTCAAAGAAGTTTCTATATGACAAGTAACCATCAGCCCAATTGTAACCAATTTTCCAGGGCTGGTGCAGCCGCGCCAATAGGGTGTGTGCTGCATTCTGTGGTGGGTGGCAGTCCCAAAGACCTCTTCAAGGTAAGGGAACATTTGTTCTCTTGCCCAGGGGTAAGCCCCTGTGAGCCTGGTGGGTCAACTCAGACCTGCACCGGTTCTGTAGCAGGCACAAGTCTGAATTGACCTGGAAAAGCAGACCAGGCCCAGGAAGGGGGTCAGGATTTGGTGTGCACTGCCATCACTGAACCCGCTCCCCCTTCCTGGGCCTGATCCACCCTCCTCTTTGCTTCCATCATCATCCAGTTCCACCCACCCCTCCCCATTCTGCCCTCCCCCTGCCTTTTCTCTGCCCCGTTCTACCCCCTGCACTGCCTTACCTGTGTGTGCCAAATCCGATGCCCCTTCCTGGTCCTGATCCACCAACATATGGCAATGTGGACTTGCTCCAGCAATTTCACTGGCGCAAGTCCAAGTTGCCCCATTGTGGCTGCTGGAGTATATCCCTGGACACGGGGACAAATGTCTCCTTAACCTGAGGAGATCTCCTGCAGCCAAAATTCCCACACAGGATGCAGTGTAGCCCACTCCAGGGAGAATTGGTCTGCCCGTCTATGATCTATGCCCGTCTAGGTGGCGGGCTGAGATTTTTTTGCTCCAGTTCTACAAAACCAGTTTCTTAATCAATGTATGTCCTACTCTTTGTATTGTTATGTATGTACAGTGGAATACATCTTTGCCAATATTTTGCTACACCCAATCTGCTGTTTAATTAAACACGGTAAGGAAACCAACACTATACAATAACTCTTAGGGACAAACCAGTCTGATTTTTTTAATTAGATTTGCTTAAGTAAGCGATTCAGCTGGCATTTTTATGAGAAAGGACAAAGAAATGGCTTTAGAGAAAAAATGCTTTTTAAAATCCAAATAACCAAAAACCACCCTAGCAATAAACTGAATCAAGACAGGAGTGCCTGCAACACTGCAAAAGTGGTGAATATGTGTTTCCACCTGTGCTGCAATAGGAATGAAAGTCTCTGCCTAAAATGCCTCACACCCAGGGCCTCACACCCAGGGGATCCTGGGATTTGGGGTACAGCATTGACCAGGCTTATTGGGTTTTTATCATTGCCTAGTGTGACCTGTGGTTGTGCTGCAAAGGTACAACAAGGAAAAATCAATAATCTCTTTGAGGAACCCCAAATAAGTTTCTCAAGAATGCCAGGATTTCCCAGAAGATGTTTTGAAAAGCATTATTCTTTCACAATACCTTTGTTGTTTCAAAACCAGCCTATCTGAATATGGTCTGAATAACCTGAATAAATGACTAGTTCACATTGGTCTCTGGCTTTTTAAGCAACTCAGGGGTTTTTTTAAGGTTGTGGGCCTTAATAAGGTCACAAAGTACTGCTGGAAGCAAGTGATAAACCTACACAGGAAGGGTCATTATCCTAGCTTATTCCAGTTCTAGAAATATCTGAAAATATACTAGGGTAATGACTTGACCTCTAAACCATTTGGTGTGAGAACTATGATTTTCAAAGCACTAATCTCAAGAGTTCTGTTCTCCCCCAATTTGAATAATTTTTGCTCACACCAATATCTGGTTTTACGCTGAGGCCCATCACCTGCTCTGATGTCGGTTGTTGCCACTTCCTGTGTAGGTTTATCACTTGCTTCCAGCAGTACTTTGTGACCTTATTAAGGCCCACAACCTTAAAAAAACCCCTGAGTTGCTTAAAAAGCCAGAGACCAATGTGAACTAGTCATTTATTCAGGTTATTCAGACCATATTCAGATAGGCTGGTTTTGAAACAACAAAGGTATTGTGAAAGACTAATGCTGTGTATATTTCAAGGTACTACTAAATATGATTCTGCTTCTTATTTTGAGATCACTGAGGCCTGTTCATACCCATCTTTTGGGCATCAGGAAGGGTATTAATTTTTGGCCCAATAAACTCCCACCTGGAGTGTACTGATCCAATGAATTTTTTGTACATTTCATTTGGGGATGTTCATGTTAGTTTTCATGTTTTTCTTAGAGCCAATTCTGTTGTTGTTCCTCCCCCCCCCCCCCGCACTGATGCAATGCACTGAAATGGTTACCACTGCATCCTGCAGGGGGCAGTTGCAGAGGTCTCCTCTGGGTAAGGAAACTATGATGCAATTCAAGATGGTGACACATGAGAGAGCCAGGAAGGTCACCATGAAAGAAGGGATCTGTAACCACAGTAAGTTTGGGAACTGCTGGGTTACCCAGGAAATGATCAGAATATGTTTAGTACCTTAAAAACAGCTGCCAATATCTTCAAAATGATGACCCTCCTAGCCCCAGGAAATGAGAATACCATCAAAATGACCACTATCTTCTAAATGGCAGCCGCTAATAGCTTCAGAATGGCCATGGATGCTGCAGATAGTTGAGAATAGACAGCAAATTATACAAGGTTAAGTCACAGTCTTGCCCCATCAAATAAGTGAATTGGCAGGAACAGAGTATGCATATACTAAGGATTGACTTTATGATAAATTGTGCTAAATATTTTCAACTAGCTCGTATACCAATGACCTGCTTCTTCAGACACAAGAAAATCACACATCCTGTCTTCCCCTGACAGACAATGATACTCCTATACATGGGTCATGGTAAAGTACAGGTTTTGAAGGCAAAGTATGGCAAAGACCCTCAAGTGAAACCTGGAGAGCTGCTGTCAAGTCAGAGTGGACTTGAGTTCAGTGAACCAATGGTCTGACTCAGTAGAAGGCAGCTTCATAATATGAGCATCATTTCCATTCAAAGGATTCCTCTGTCATTACTTCCCCATTCCCAAAAGTATACTGCTTTCGTCCAGGAAAACAGAAAGAATAGGGTGGGATTGGCAAAGAAGGCTGGCTAAATCCATTTCAAGTCACACCTGAAAGCGAAGAGATCTTAATCTGACTTGAAATGGGGTGAGGCTTTTTAATGGTGGGAGTTCCTCTTTCAGACTTGTAAATTTGCTTTCATGCTTCCTGTGTACAACAGTCACTCTAGAAAGGCTCTATTAGGAAAAAGTAATTATTCAAAGGGCAAAACAGTAAGGTGTACATCACTGAATTGTGGTATATGGAAATGATTTTTCCTTGTGATCCTAGGAACTCTATACCTGGAAAAAAACAGTGTGAAACTGAAGTTGAGTTTTATTGAAGGGACAGCAGTATTTTACACAAGATCCCCTAATAAGATTCAAAATCATATTAGGATTTGTGGTGTGGCAGTACCACAAAGACTGAGAAGCTTGGGGTGAGCACAGTGGATAATCTATGATATCATTTGAAAGAAAGCAATTTGTTTGAGGAAGTTAAGTGGGAATCTAAAGTTAGCTCAGAAAGTGGTACAGGCTTCTCATAAATAAATCTAAGTTGTCAGGCAGCCACTTCTGAAATGAAGGCTTGATGTCAAAACCTCATTAGGTTTTTCATTCTCAGAAAACAAACCAAACAATTGTGCAGCTGGTAAAGCCCTACTTAAGTCACCCTTATTCCCATCGTAGCACCTCCAAGGCATTCAAAAATGAGATGAGGTCTTCAAATCACAATACTGAAATCTGTTTTCTGAGCACAACCCTGTCAATTCGACTTCTTTAGCATGCACTTTTTCCACTGAATGCACTTCCATGCATAGGAATGGAGAACAGGATTAGAGGCTCTGTCACTGTGTGAATGCAAAGTTTTACCCTTTAGAATTATGCAATGGTCTTCAAACTTCATCCCATTGGAAACCCTTTTCCATATCTGTTGAGAGATCACTGTATAATTGCTTAGAATGCCCTGCACATTGCAAAAGAGAAAGGGCAACACCCCAGGTCAAGGAACTGGGGTGCTGGCTCAGAGCCATCAACAGGCCCAACAGCCCTTGAGGCCCTTGTGAAAAAAAGATGGTGGACAACAATGATTGTTCCAAGCCACTGCCACTAATGCTGCCCCCAACAAAAATTGTTAAATATATTTAATGTACCTAACAGCCGGATCCCAAAGGATCTCCTCTATGGAGAACTCGTGCAAGGAAAGCGCCCTACAGGTAGACCACAGCTGCGATACAAGGACATCTGCAAGAGGGATCTGAAGGCCTTAGGAGTGGACCTCAACAAGTGGGAAACCCTGGCCTCTGAGCGGCCCGCTTGGAGGCAGGCTGTGCAGCACGGCCTTTCCCAGTTTGAAGAGACACTTGGCCAACAGACTGAGGCAAAGAGGGAAGGCCCATAGCCAGGGAGACAGACCAGGGACAGACTGCACTTGCTCCCGGTGTGGAAGGGATTGTCACTCCCGAATCGGCCTTTTCAGCCACACCAGACACTGTTACAGAACCACCATTCAGAGCGCGATACCATAGTCTTTCGAGACTGAAGGTTGCCAACAACAACCTAACAGTCCAATCCATTCTTGTGGAGTACATTGCGAATGCAGAAGGCACTTCCACTGTTGCAAAATGGCCACTGACAGTGCACTGAGTGTTCCTTCTGGAGCCGCTTTTAGGGCAGCAGTGGGGGTAGGGAGGGCAGATTGGGACCAGAAAGGGGCAGGTTCAGTGGCAGCAACACCTGCCAAATCTAACCCCCCTTCCCAGGCTCGATTTGCCTTCATAGGTCCACATGGATTTGTTCACGTAGATTCAAATCATCCCACGAGGCCAAGAGGGGCTTAGCTTGGGGCAGGAGAACAAATGTTTCCTTGCCCCAAGGAGGCCTCCAAAGGCCAAAACGTCCCCTGCAGGATGCATCAGATGCCACTGCATTGCTGTGCAATGAGTTCCAAAGGATTGGGCTGCCAGATTGATACTGAAGGATGCTGATCAAACTGTCTTTCAGGGAAACTTTGCAGCCATTAGTGATCTTTTCATTGTGGAATGCCTGAGATGCTTCTCAAGAACCACAGAATTCTGTGAAACACAGTATGGGAAGCACTGGAATGATCCGATACAGCTGGATTTTTAAAAACTCATACCCTGCATGACCAAAGTTACCTCCCTACCAAGTTTTTACTAGTTTTATCTGATGTACTTTTATCTTCCTTTTGTGCATTCCTGTCACAACAGCTGAATGTTGTTTGTTATTTTCCATGTTAAGATTACATCCATATGGGAGACTTTCTGTTTGTCTTAATCAGGTTGTGACCCACAAATGTAATGCAGGGGAGCAGGGAAAAGGAAGTATGATGTAGTGTGTAGTTTCTCTTGTCAAGGCTGCATATTTGCTACCTTGTGCACCCCTAAAACAGCTCTGGATTATCTCCAAATGCTATACAGATGGGGTAGGGCAGTGGTTCCCAACTTGGGGTATGTGCACCCCCAGGCGTACTTGCCAGGGGTACTCAAAAAAGAATTGAATAATGGCGGGAAAAGGCAGGTCTGTATTAGAATGCCTTGCAGGGGTGGCATTCTTGCCAGGCAGGAAGGAAGGCAGCTAGTTGGTTATGAAAGCCCCACTAACTGCTAGTTTCTGGTCATCAAATTGTGTATTATCAGATATGGATCAGTAGTTGAAAACATAAATTTGAAATAACAGTAACTATATTAATTGCAAACATTTAGCTAATGTGAGGGGTACAATTTATGGCAATGGGCTGCCAAGGGGTACGCAAGTGAAAAGAACATTGGAAACCATTGGGATAGGGCATCAATCCAATCATTGCCCCGGTGTCTTTTGGGCCAGTGCATTTTGGGTATGCCAAGTGAAGAGACCCAACAGGCTGCCCCAACCTCTGTGAAGGTGGCTTAAGGCCACCACATACATTGTTCTGTCATAATGCTGTGCATTTCCTATTATGGAATTTGATATTAGTAGGTTGGTAATCTGCAGTGTAGCTGGGGGGGATCCGGTGATGGGTGACACAATGACACCCCATGCATCATTGCATGGCCCCCATGCCTGCACAGACAACCTCTCCTCCACATATGTGTGACTCTGGCCATGGAAACAGCTCAATTTGGAGCCATGCAGGAGCCAGGATAGGCAGGAGGGCTCCTTTTCTGGTGCTTCTGTGTACCAAAATGTAGGTGCTTGCTCTCACCCCCTTTGTGGAGGTGGCGGAAACTCGCCTCTCCACCATGGAGGGGGGCAATGGACCCCTCCGGCCCCGTCCTAGCTATGCTACTGTTGGTAATGTAAAGGATCAGTAGTCACCATTTTCCACTATGGGATCTGGCTGTTAGCAAAGCCATTTGTATTGGATGTTATTGTGCTAGAACTCTGCTGAACTTAGAGGATGTACAAACCCCAACTTTCTTGTTGGGCAACGTTACTGCTAGCTAGGTTGTGTGCTAATGAATGGGTGAATGCAGATTGCCCAGAGGTACAGCAGAGCTATTTGAACATGGGAAAAGCAGAGTATATATGCAGTAGCCTGCAAATATTTATTGAGGAAAGGTCCACCACTTCCTGTGAAGATGTTTGTTATCTAAACAAGTCAATTTACATTATCAAGTAGCATAAATTATTCAGACATTATAGTGAGGATGAAACTAAGGGCATATCTTACCACACACACACACACACACACACACACACACACACACACACACACACACACACCCTAGCTTGGCTGTCATTGTACATTCCAGAGAACCCTGGAAACTATAGTTCTTTGAGGGGGACTGACTGGGGAGTCTCTTGACAGAAAAATCTCAGCACCCTCATCAACTAACCAACCTACAATCCCCAGAATTAGCATGATCATGGGGGTGGGGGGAGCCATGACAGTTATAATGATATCAAACTGACATTGTTTACTGTCAACATCCCTGAGAAGAATGCTGTTTCTCATTGCCTTTCCATTAGCATCAATGATAGCCTGACATGCAAAGCTTCTGCACCTTAAAAAATGGAATAAAGTGAATACAATCAGATCTCCCAAGGTATCCAGAAATGAAGACATAAATGGAAAGTGCAGGAAAATCAGAAAATCCTCTTGGAAACTGCCTAAGGGCTTGCTGCTTAGATCTCGGATCACAAGGCTTTTTGCTCCCACAGCAGAAAATTTAATCCTCTTTTAAAGTGATAAAATGGAAACTAACTAACATGCCTGCAAGTTGGCATGGCTGACATTCTTTCCCTTCCTTCCACCCCCAGATCATTTGCTTTAAAATATCACCAGGTGTCTGGAAACCTTCCTCTGGATATCATACAAGGCTTGTTGACAGAAATCCATGACAGATGGCACACAACCGAAAAAGAGGGAATGAGCAAAACTTTTGAGAGATAACAACTAGTTAAAATAAAGCAAGAAGTGGCCAACTTCTGGCATCCTGATCCTAATAGGAGCCTAATAAATCCCGTCACATGAAAGGAAACCCACCGCAGCTGGCATAGTTAGTGCAATTAGGAATGTGTCTTGGTAGAAGAAGGGAGAATGAGCTAAAGTGTAGCTTCTCTAAGCAACTTTGCAAATGATATGCTATTTGCATATGCTTGCTACTTTTTCAGTCACCCAGATCAACCCAGCAAGCCACCTGTGTGTGGAACTCCTCAAGACTTCAAATACAGTTCTGTATTAATAAAATTACCCTTTGGCTCACATGCAACAGAATGAAGTAGTGGAATGGACTGCAACACTTTCCACTGTTGCTGAGAATCACACATGAGGCTAGTTGATGCGGGGCAGATTGTGAGGGATCTAACAGAGGCAGTGGATTTGGGGTGTCCTGTACCCTGAGTCCCCAGCTTTTGCCACCACCCAGTGGCGGGCCTGGAGGGGGGACAAGAACCCCAGGCCCCATCCTGCTGTGCCCCCACTGCGACTGCCTCCACCCGCCATGCCTGCCCATTGGAGCCATTTCTCTGGCAGGTGAAGCCCCACTGTGGCACCCCACAGTGTGCGAAAAGCCTTTGGAGGCTTCTAGCACGATCTTAAAGGGTAGTTCCGGTTTTGTCAGGCAATCAGAAGAACCCTTTAAGATGGCACCAGAAGCCTCAGTAGGCTTTTTGAGTAGTGTGGAGTATTGCGTGAGGCTCCATTATGTTTGGATAGGTATCTCCTGGGGGGGGGGCACATGATGCAAGGGGGCAGCATGTCGTAGACCTGTGCTGCAGGGTGCCAGGTGGACAGGTCCATTAATGTCACCACCTCCCTCCAACCCACCACCAATGCAAGCCACAATTATTTGCACAAGTGAGAAACAGATCATTCCCCTCCTCTCAAACTGTGGTCAAATCTAGAAGTGCAGGACTTCTGGTTTTATTTCAAGGACAGCACAAACAAGGGGGCTCCTTCATTCATACTGTCCCTGTAAATAAAACCAGAAGTTTCACCCTTCCAGGTTTGATTCATTGAGTGAGGACCATGGCAAGAGTTTGGGCAAGTATTTTCTGTTTGTTTTTTTTGTTTTTGCAGTGTAGACGCATC
This sequence comes from Tiliqua scincoides, assembly GCF_035046505.1. Taxonomy (NCBI): domain Eukaryota; kingdom Metazoa; phylum Chordata; class Lepidosauria; order Squamata; family Scincidae; genus Tiliqua; species Tiliqua scincoides. Next base: position 64,807,350 of record NC_089825.1, on the reverse strand, counting down.
GGAGGCATCAGGAGACATTCCAGGTCGCACTGCCCCTGCAATCTCATAAGAATTGAATGCTCTTCAGAGCATGTTAGAAACTCCCTACAGATAGAAGACCAGCACAGCTGGCAAAGGCCTGGGCCAGAATTTTTGACGTTTGTGTTCTAGGTTTCTATTTGCTGGGATGGGGGGGGGGAGTTCTGCATGGATACAGTCCACCTCATCATTCTACCGTATCATTTTGCTGAAGGTGTAGATCCCCGCTTCACATCATGCTTGTTCTCATTGAGATATTACGCCTGTGTGTGGACTATACCATTTCATTGTGCAAGGGTAGGGGTAATCAAACAATGGACTGTTCCTCCATATTTAAAAAAATAAAATCCCTGCTCAAAGCTAAGCAGCAAGTCTGGGAGACAGTTATGCTAAGTCCCCCCATCTCCCGATAAGCTCATTTTTCATAAGCATGGCAAGTTTGAAGTCTGGGAATTCAATTCGGTGGGTCTCTATCTACAGACTGAATGAGAACTAAGCCACATCCTGTCCTGAATGAGAGTGTTGAGAGTGATGAGGTTTGTGATCTCCTGATCTGTGTGCTGTGTCAGTTAAATATATTTTACATTTAATTTTCTTTTTTTCTGAGAAGAAAACCTTTTAAATAAATGATATTTATTTTTAAAGACTATCTACACACACACACACACACACAGAGAGAGAGAGAGAGAGAGAGAGAGAGAGAGAGAATGTACGAACAATACAGGTTTTTAAACAATGCACCTCTCTCGCCATTTGGGGGGAGGAACAGGGGTGGAGCTGTGCTCTGCCAGATCCTGAATTCCATGTCAGGCCAGAAGGTCTGACACAAAGGGCACAATCCTAACCAGGTCTCTCAGAAATAAGTCCTATTTTGTTCAGTGGGGCTTACTCTCAGGTAAGTGTGGTTAGGATTGCAGCCAAAGTCTCTCAAGCTTGTGCTTGCAAAATACAGACAGGAGAAGCCCCATTGTGGGGCTTGGAGCTTTACCTCAGAGGGAAGATGTTCCCTTCCCCCAAGGAGACCTCTGGCAGCCTCAGAAGTCCGCCTGATACAGTGGTAGCCATTTTGGCATCTGCTGGTTTCAGGATTGGGCTTTTAGAACCGAAGGGATCAGCTGGATCATATCATTATGATATATGGAACTTGTGATTCTCCAAGCAGAACACAGCTCCCCAGCCATGTATTTGGCCTGCTTGACAACCATGACCACCCTTTTCACAGCTCTAGGCAGGCAGTAAAAACAGAAGGTTTATGAAGTCCCTGGTAGGACATTGTTCATGCTTCTGGGCCATAATATATGGTGAAGTCCCTGATTCAAATCATACCCAAGATATGAACATACTGCATTATTCTCTCTCAGGCTGAGACCTCTTATGTCCAATATTGCATAGTTTATGGCTTACTGGATAGGGCTGTTATAAGATTACTGAGATCATGTACATGAAGTGCTTCAAACAACACAGGCCTACAAAATTGAGGGTCAGAAAAGATTTTCCAAACTTTATGGTGGTTTGATATGAATTTGGGGTGCTGATTCCAAAAATGGCATCCATTTTGCCCTATCATGTCTAGTTTTGGAGATATAGTATAGCCTCATTAGTGAATGGTTCAAGCAGCTTCCTCATGAGGAAGCCATGGTGTAGGCTTCCTCATGAGGAAGCTGCTTGAACTATTCACTAAAGAGGCTATACTATATCTCCAAAACCAGACATGATAGGGCAAAATGGATGCCATTTTTGGAATCAGCACCCCAAATATACCCAAGAATTGGTGTAACATTTAAGGAAGCAAAATGTGTGTTGGCTTGTGCAATTAGAAAAATCTGTACTATCACAGTGAGGAAGAGATTTTTCTACTTTTTACTGTATGGGGATTTTTTCAGGAGGGTGAATATTCAAACATGCTACCCTCCTCCCTGCCTGCAGTGCAAAGTGAGACAAACCAGGAACAGTTTCACCCTGTGATTTACTGTTTGAACAGATGGGTTACCAGGATTATCACCTATTTGTCACCAGGTTTCCACAGGGAATTAAAATACTTGACTTGCCACACACAACTATGCATGTCTACTCAGAAGTAAGTCTCATTGACTTTAATGGGACTTACTCCCAGGTAAGTGTGTATTGGACTGCAGCATCAATGCAGAGACCCCCTCCCCCCCCCCCAGTTTATGAACTCTGGATTCCACTGATGGATTCAAATAATTAATACTCTCTCTTTGTTGGGTTCTTGGGATTTTTTGAGTTGCATGTGGACTGCATTCAAAGTCTCCATTCTTTTGCCACAGCATAGCCAAGCACAGGTGGTTTGGTGCATGGTTTGAAGTGGTGGTAGCAAGGAATGGAAAGGAGATAGGAGGATGGTAATAAATTCAATGATGCTTTTGATTCTGCAAGTGAAATCCACTTAAGGCTTGATGTTGTGTCTGTCTACATTGCATCCCAGTCTTTACCCTTCCCTTAAGCATATCAGAAGGCAGAACATCTCTCCTCTACCAGCAAGGCTGAGAGTCCGCAAGGCAGTAAACTTGAACTGGGTTGGCTGTAATTAGACTCATCTGGCACTGATTATCCAGTTTCAGGCAATGTAAAGTTCCAAAGAGCTGGAGCCAGTCAGTAGAGAGGCCAATTTCTTCAGGACCTGGGACAGTTCCCAGACAAGACCTAGGGTCAAACAGGTTATTTTTCCAACATGAAAATGGACCAGTGCAAGTGACAGCACTTAGCAGTTCACATGATCATTCTATAGCACAAAGAAGGTGGTATTTAACTAGAGAGACAAATCATCCCCCCCCCCCAAGTCAAACCATGCACCAAATCCACTAGGCTACAGCCTTTATAGCTGTTTAATTCCTACCCTCCACACTTTTCTGAGAGAGAGAGAGAGAGAGAGAGAGAGAGAGAGAGAGAGAGAGAGAGAGAGAGAGAGAGCAGCATGTCTCATCAAAAGCATTTTAGTACCAATCAGAGCTGCTATAAATGATATGAAAAAGCACATTATGTTGTGCCAATTCTATAGCCTATTAACAATTAAGCAGAGTGAGCTGCTCCCATCAAAATTTGCTTGCAAGACTCTGCTTGTTCTGTTAAACTCCCCTGTGCTTTAATGTTTTGACAATGGCACCATTGTCACTTTGACAAATAGCAAGGTACGGGGGGGGGGGGAACACCCTGAGCTAAAAGTAGCAGAAAATCAGTAAAAGAACTGGTTACCCAACATCTCTATAAGGAAGAGCTGAAGCCAAGACAATCAGATGAGTGGGTGTTTGGATGAGCAGTTATCTAGGTTATATCACCTGCATACTGTGAACAACTCCAGTAGCCAGATAACCTCTGCAGGGGAGCAGAATGCCTCATTTGGAAACTCTAAGTATTGGATGTTGGGCCATACATTAATATGGATAAGAAGCTACCATAGTTTGGGCTTCCTCCAGGAATAGGCGACTGGTGGGTCACTGGGCCAAATCAAACCCTATGGGAATTATTGCTTGGTTCTCCCCCTCTACACTATTCCATACTCTTCTTGCCAGAAACAGTACTGATCTAAAAGGCATTTCAACATGAGGACTAGCATCTTCATAGTGAGGGTATCTCTTGTTCTGAGTTTCCCTATTCATCCCCCAGTTATAGGAAGTCAGAGTGGGAGAACTCAGTGCATAATGGCCTCAACACATGAAGTGACTTCCACCTCATAACAGGGCCGAGAGGTGAAAAACTGACTATAAAGATGTCAGTTTCTGTGTTTAAAATAATGTCTTGACTGGCCTGGGCACAGAATAAGAGGGGAGGAGGCAACTGCAAGACAAGGGAAGGAGGGAGGGGGGTAGTGGACTCTTCAAGGTAAGAATATTTGTTCTTTTATCTCAGAGCTGCATTGGTGGAAAGTTGGATAGGATTGGGCCGGCCCTAATATCCATACAACATCTTAACCGTTTGCTCTTTATAGCTGCGCATATTTCTTAACTAGGCCAAGTGAAAGCTTGCATGCCTTCTGATTCTTCCTTTCACTTTCATCGTGGTGCAGTGAGCTCCAGTGAGACTCAAAACCCCCCAAAAATTACCCCCCCCCCCCGCAAAAAAAAAAAAACATTTCCACATAAAGATCCCTGCTGCCATCAACTGCATGGAAAAAAGTAAGGGGGTAATTCCTCACATCTAGTCCCTGGAGTTACATCTGTTTCCCCAGACACTGGTGCCTGGCAGATAAGTGTGTGAGCAATTTTAAAGCTTGCATAGATGAGAGAGAGAGAGAGAGAGAGAGAGAGAGAGAGAGAGAGAGAGAGAGAGAGAGAGTTTCTAGCTGGGGCTAAGGTAGTGGGGGGGGAGAGAATCGTTTGCTTCTACTTAAGTTCTGCTTGTATATGTCCAAAGACAACGAATATTACAAAGGCATGGAAGTCTCCATTGCTACCTAGAAGGCATTTTAATGTGGAACACATCTCATGGGAATGCTGTTAATAGAGAATAGCATGCGGAAGAGAGTCATTTTAATACCTGGCCTCTCTTGCCTTCATTTTGGTCCTGCTTGATGAGCTTGCTGCTGTTGTGCTTTGCATTCCAGAGCTTGGCAACAGCCAGAAGCATCCTCTCATAGGCAGCAGTCCTGCAGGAGTTCCTGTCATGCCTTCACTATACAAGAGGCAGAGTCAGCAGCAAACACTGCAGGATGTTTGTTTGTGAGGCAATAGGGGAACGCTTCACATTGGGAATGCAGCAAGGGGCCTCTCAAAAGTGGGTTATGTGAGGTAAGGATAGTTTTAGCTCTACTTCATTGCCCTTGTTTTTGGGAAATGCCCTGTCAGGGCCAGGTTGAGGCTGGGGACAGCTGGGCCGAGAGTGTAGGGCTTCAAGTGTATGTTCTCCAGTGTCCCTGAGTTGGATTGTGAAGCAACATGTCTGCACATGAATGTTAAAGGCACTTGTGGGGTAAAGGAATGTAAGCCTATCCCAAGTTCTACTGGTCAACTGACGTAAGGGCAGAGTGGATGGGCTGAGAGGGCCATGTCCTTGCATGGTCCTCTAGACCAGCATTTCTCAACCAGTGGTATTCATACCATTGGTGGTACTTGAGGTGGTGTCCGGTGGTATGTGGGGGACCCCCAAAGCCCCGCAACCAACAACATGACAAGCATTGTTAGAAGGTTTGGCAGGCAGAGCTCCAGCATGCACTTTTCATGTGCTCAAGAAAGTTCTCCCATCCACCCCAAACCTCTTACCAGTGTTTGTTGCATCATGTCTGACCTCCCAATCTTGAAGTAACTGGTGATGACATCATCACCAGTTACTTCCTGTAGTACTTTCAATAGGTGGACCATGCAAAGTGGTATGGTGGGGGACAAATGAAGAAATGCTGCTCTAGTCTCCCACCTTCCCATGGATGAGGGTGGGGTAGACATCACTGGTGCATAATCTATTTAAGCCTCTTTGGTTTTAAATGACCTCTAAGCATCCTGAAGAGATTGGACCCTCTTGACTTTCCTTTTCAACTTCCTTTTAACTAATCCTCTTATCTTGGTGAAGTTTCCTCTTTTGAAGTTAAAAGTGACTGTGTTTGACTTTCTGGGAAACTCATTGCTTTGCATACATACTGACTTTGACAGCATTGTGGTCACTGATGCTGAGAGATTTAATAGTACTTACATTACACACCAGATTCCGGCCCCACTCAGGAATAAGTAAAAGGGTGGTTCCCCTTGAGTTGCTTCCATAACTGGTTAAGATACTGTCACAGCTAGAAACTTGGTCTCTTTGTCACAATTTGAACGTAGTTTATGGGTTTCCTGTCAGATTATTGTGAATAAGGCTTTAAGGGATGCCTTATCAGGCTCTGAGAAAAGAATGTCAGCATTCCTTAATGATCGGCTGATGTTTCTGCAGTAGAAACTAATTGTTAGGAAATGGTTTCTGGATACAGAGATCTTTCTAGAATGTTTGGAATAGGAAAGTCATCAGAGTTTGGGGAAGATGAGACCACTCCCTCCAGCCAAAGGAAGGGGGCAGTAGTGTGAGAGTTTGTAAATGAGGAAAAGTAATTTCCAGTTTGGGATGAAGAGAAATAAACAGAACTTGATGTATTGAGAAAGCTGGAGACTAGAAGCACTTTGGAGGGAGAAGAATCTGATGTGAGGAAGGAGAAATGCTGCTCAGTAAGAAGGCACATGCTGCATGCGTTCACTGGATGCTCTTCTTGGATATTTACAAATAAAACAAACATAACTCAAAATCATTACTTTCTAATCTTCTCTCCTCTAAAAGAACTCAAACCTCAGTCGCTCTACTCCTGAAAACTCTCACTGCTTGGGAAGCAGAGAGTCTGCTGCAAAATATTCACCCAGCCAAAGATAGTTGAAATCACCCATCCTTATTTCTTACTGCACCCTAAGATCACCCTCAGAATTTGAGTCGGGGGCAACTGTATGCCCCCAGCACTAAATTATTTTTAGGGACCTTGTATTTCTACTCACCACGATTCTGTAGAGTTTATTCCTTCAAAGTTTTCTATGTCCTCTTCCAGGTACAGAGCAATACTACTGCCAGCATGTCTTTCCCTGTCTTTTCTGCAGAGTTTATCTTTTAGATCAGTCATTTTCAACCACTGAGCCATGGCACACTGGTGTGCCGCAAGTGGTTCATAGGTGTGCCACAGGAATTTGGGGGAAGGTCATTTATTAGTAGGGCCATGATGGATGTTAGACCCCCCCACCAGCAGAATGGTGTGCCTTATCAATTGTCAAAAATCCAGTGGTGTGCCTTCACAGTTTTGCAGCACAATCCTATATTGTACTGGAACAGGCAGGCCAGGAGGCCCGTGCTGTATCCATCCCAAGACAGGGCCCTGAAGTGGCTCAGCCAGAGGTAAGGGGAAACTCTTCCCCTTACTCCCAGGTAAGCCACTGCAGCCCCAGTGGGTCTGCTCAGACTTGTGCCACCTCTGCGCTGCTCAGGAAAGGGGTTGGGATCTAGCATAAGATCAGCCCCAAGCCCCAAACTTGATGCCCCAAGCCCCAAGCCCCAAACTTGATCAAAGATCTAGCATGGAATCAGCCCCACCTCCTGCTCCCCACCTGCCCGCCCCAGGGACCACCCTCCCCCTGCCCTCCTCCTCCCCTTCCTGGTGCTTGAGCCATGAGCATGTCTGTCTTCTTGGCTTCTACTTCTTCATAATGATGACTTTGGCCCCTTTATCAATTTTACAATTATTGTTCAAATACACAGCTCAGATTTCTGAGCAGCGGAACTGTTGGATTCAATCTTACGTATGACTGTGAAGCTACTTATTCACGCTTTTCAAGGATGCTACAGCTGTTCATCTTAACTTCCTGATACTCTCACCTTAAAGAAGTGTGAAGGATGCACTCAGATAACCATGTGCTGTCAAGCATTCTTAAATGCGGAAGTGTCCTTTGGAAATGCAACAGCAACTGTTATTGGGAAGTCAGAATGCTCGTGATTACTTTTTTCTTCTAGAAATAAGTCAATGAAGCAAATCCCCCTGTTCCAACAGTTTCCAAACTTATTGTGATCATGGCACCCTTCGTTTGCCATGGTCTCTTCTCCCCAACTCTCCCAAGCACTGCTGTTTTGGAGCCCACAAGAATCTCACATGATCCAGAATGGCAGCACCAAGGAGTTCTGTTTAGGAACCACTGCCGTATTCTAATTATGCATTCATATTGCTGCTTGGGAGAAAACTGAAATTTCTCAGGCTGGCTCTGCAGATGATATCCAGTTATTCATTTCAGATGGTCATGCCTACGCTGTCTTCTTGGCATTGGGCTTTACTTTTTGTGAGGAAATCTGAAAGATCACTGCAATTTATATAGAAAGCATTTTGTATATAAATGTTCCAAGTGTCTGCAAGTGCATGAATCTGCGCATCAGACCACCTCTTGTTGCCTAACAAGCCTTTGTATGCCTTTTTATTTTAAGTGCAGGATGTGTGATGCACAGTAGTACATGGTGCTGGGTGTCTGCCAGGAGAACATGACCTGGGCTGGTAACATGAGGTTTCAGAACCCACAGAGTGCTGCACTTTAGCTTGTCAGTGCAATACCCCCTCTCCAAATCAGACTGGCTTTGGAAAAAACTTGCCAGCTACTTGGAAAATAACATTGGGAACCACATTTTGCTTGCACAAAACATTTGACCTTGTGAACACCTCATTTCTCTATATACTTCTCACCCCCTTCTTTTCCCCCTCCATGCTTGCACCAGTATGCACCCCTTCCCTTTTAAGGATTTCCTCTTCCTTCTCTTTTCTAACCTCAGAAAACTGCCTCAGTGACTCCAGTGGGAATCTTCAGGCTGGCATATTATGTATTGTGAATATGATGTATCATGAGTTTGGTTTGATTTTGGTTTAATACTTTTATTGACTGGACTGTTATAAACTTGACACCAAGGACTTTGTAATTGTACTATTTCTTTGTATTGTACATTAGTTGCAAATCTTCCACTGTACATATTTGACTGTTAAGTTAAGTCACTTATAATATTTCCATGTCCCATAATTCCCTGTTGCAGGCCAACCAGTCTGCTACTTCGTGATATCACTGGCTTGCAAAATGACCTTCAGTCATATCCTTCTATTTATTTCCCTCCCTTTCTATTAAGTACACAACAGACAGCTTTTTATGCTTTGCTACCCAAGCCTTTAATTTCTATTTCACCTTTGTGACAAGTGTCCACAGTTCATGACTTCATAAATCAGGAATAGAAGAAGAATAAAACTTAGTGCTTTCCTCTGAGTATGACTTAAAGAACTGCTGGTTCTGACTGTTTCCATACAGTGGTCAATAGATGCTTCCAGGACATCCAGAAAGAGGCTGTGAAGGCAGTAGCCAGTGGCGTCACTAGGATTCGCGTCACCCGGTGCGGGAGGCCTGTGTGTCACCCCATGTAGTGGGCGGGGCAACACCCCACTTGGGCGTGGTGATGTACCATCACCCCGCCGCCACCGGTTTTTTGGCTGTACCTTTTGTTATAACACAGATATTTCAATGTGGTTTGTTTCATTGCATTCTTCATGAAATTACACATTGATTGATATATAACATGATGGTCTTATTCCTCCAAATTCTGATTTTAGTGATTTTGAAAACTTGTAGAGTCTCTCTCACACACACCTGTGTCAACTTACTAACACCTTATGGCAGCAGTTCTCAAACTTTTAGCACTGGGACACACTTTTTAGAATGACACTCTGTCCAGGGCCCATTGGAAGTGATGTCATGGCCAAAAGTGACATCATCAAGCAAATTAAAATAAATAATTATAAATAATTCAATTAAAATAAAATAATTAAATAAGGGGGAGCCAGTCCTGTTCCACCAAGTGAATCTACTCTGAAGTAAGTCCTATAGTGATCAATGGGACTTACTCTCAGGAAAGTGTGGGTAGAATTGCAGCCTGGGAGCCTAAGCCTATGCATGTCTACTCTGAAGTAAGTCCCATAGTGTTCAATGGCGCTTACTCTGTAGTCTGCCTGCAATAACACCCCCCAAAAGAATCAGTGGGATTTCCAGCCCTGCCAGTGCCCAGTTTAAAGTTCTTCTATTTCAGGCACATCAGAATAAAGACCCACCTAGCTTCACAAGTGCAAAATAGATAACTTTCCCCTTACCATTCAAGCCTCTTTTTTTGTTCTTTTTAGGCGGGGGGGGGCTGCCTTCTGGAGCAGATCAGGACCCTTCTGGTGTCCTCACATTCCCCTTTGCCTGGCCTGACCACCAGCCAAGGCACGTCTGCCTACTCACGAGGAAACGCGACTGTGAGGCTGCTTTGCTTTCCATAGGGCTCCATAGACTGGGAGGGAGGCAGCTGGGAGGGAGGTAGTGTTTTTGGGGGCTGCACTCATTGGATGAGGACCATTCTGATGTCCTTGGAGCCTCTCAGCCTGCCTCGACTAAGGCAAGTCTGCCTACTCACGAGTAAATGCCACATGGCTTCATGTGGCTTCATGGCCACATGGCTTCATTTCGGGCTCAGACTCACAGCTGGGAGGGGGGAGCTTCTCTGGTGTTTTTTTGGGGCTGCATTCATTGGATCAGGGCCATTCAGGTGGTGTTGGATTTCTCTCAGCCTGCCCTTTCCAACAGACTATGGCAAGTACACCTACTTGCGAGTAAGCGCGCGATACGGCTCGCTTTCACTTTCCATAGGGCTCCATGCATTTTTTCTTTCCTGTTTTTTGGCCATAACATTTGAACAAAAGGGGCTATTTCAATTCTGTTTTTTGCACTGCACTCCGCTGGCCATTCCGCATTCAACAGTGTATGACATGATGGGGTAGCTCCTAATCCCGCAATGATAGCGCGTCCTCCCCCAGGGCGCGTCACCTCCCCTGGATGACCCCTCCTGGGGTGACCCCTCCTGGTGCGGCCCGCATCGCCCAAGCAATGCCAGTGGCAGTAGCTCTCTCCCATTGTCTCACCCCAACAAGTGGTACTTAGTAGCATCACTCTTTCAATAAATGGGCAGCCCAATCCTATTGGGCCACCCCGCTGGCAGAACAAGTTTTCCATAGCGCTGACTGCCTCATGGTAGTTGTAAATAGCACTCTGGCAGCACACGGAGGCACATGTCTGCCAGAGCAGTAGCGGGAATCTTGGAGCAATCAGCAGATCTACAAAACCTACCAAGGCAGGTAGGACATTGGGGGGAGGCGGGAAGGGGTGGAGGGAGGGTGCAACGGGAACAAGGAAGGGAAGAATGAAGCAGTGATAGGGGGATAGGCAGATTGGGTCTGGGAAGGGGTGAGTTTGGAGGCAACAATGGTAGTCAAATCCTTACTCTCTTCCTGGGCCCAATTTTGCTGGTTCAGGTCTGAGTGGATTCCCACTTACCCTTATTCCTGGGTAAGGAAATGAATGTCCCCTTACCTAGAGGAGACCTCTGCAACTGCCGTCCCACAGGATGCAGCCATAGCCATTTTGGCACCACTGCATCAGTAGGGGGGGAAGTATTGAATTGGTCTTAAAATCAATAAATAAATTCCATACATTAATGATTTGTTGTTTGAAGAAGTACATTCTTTTTTTTGATACTGGAATCAACTGCTAAGTAAGTTCACTGGGTGATTTTGAATTCTAGTATTACCTGAAGAGGAGAGAACGATCTTTCTCCCCACTTTCTTTGCAGCATGCATAATCTTAGAAAACCTCCTCCTGTCCCTGTTCAATTGAGTTATTCAAAGTGTAAAGTCCCAAATGCTTTAATCTTCCCTCAATGAGGTTGCTCCAAGCCCAATGGTTTGGACTGCCCTTTTCTGCATCTTTTTCATCCCTAGCACAATCTTCTTGTTAAGAGAGTGACAAGAATGGTACACAATATTCCAAAAGGGGCTCCACCATAGGTACTTATATGGGCATTGCAATATTGGAATTTTAATTTTCAATCCGTTTCCTAATAATTCCTTATTTTTCTTTTCCCCAGCTGCAGCACATTGACAGCTCTTATCTGTGTACGCACATAGGATTGCAGCCTGAGTTGGTGGTTTTATTCAGCTCTCTGCCATGTCCTCAATCTCTCTTTTCTGGTTCTTTACGAATCACATTTTTATATCACCTTTCCTCCAAAGCTACCCAGTCCTTCCTCCCTTTCATCCACTCAACAGTGCTGTAAAGTGGAATAGACTGAGAGGCAGTAACTGGCCCAAGATCACCCAACAAATTTGTAGCTAAAAAGGATTGGAACCCAGATCACCCTGATTAAATCCAACACACTGGTAACCACTACACCAGATTGGCAGACACCATCGGTTCAGATCCCATCAATGTAGATATGGAGTCATGAGTCAATTACGGAGTCAATACGGAGTCGGTTCACCAGCTTGCAAAATGACCTTCAGTCATATCCTGATAGGATATGTCAGGATATAGTTACTACTGCTACAGAATTTCATTTGCCACCTAGATGCTAATTCATCCAATTTGGAGAAATCCCCTTGGAACTCTTTACAGTCTGCTGGGGGTTTCACAACCTTGTGCTTTGCTCTACAAAAAGCTATTGTCTCTGTGTAGTGTAAGAGTAAATGTTGAAAACTAGTGATGGCATCCGAAAAGTCAATCATGCCATTCACAGAAGTTGAAGACAGAGTGCAATTAGTATTGTTTAAGATAGGAACCTGTTAACATTCCAGTTTAGAAAATATAGGGATTCATAATTCACTAAGTAATAAGTGCTAGATAAAGTGAAACTGGTCTCCTTCATATGGAGCAAAGGGGGACAAGCATATAGAATAGATGGTCCCTTTAGGCCCTAAAAGTCTATGAGAATACACTAACATGCAGAGTGAAATTAACAAAGGTCCTGAGTGCTCACAGCGACCTCTGATGTTACATTTAATTGCTAAATGGCCAGCATCTCTAAATTAGACCCTGGGGAACTAATTATTTATTAAAATTCTGCCAGCTGCAGTGGTCCGACAACAAAGCTGCACATTTCACAAATGCATTCCCAGTGAACAATTTTTTAAGAAAATAATGAACTTGATGCTTTGTTGTTAATCATACTTCTTACATATTTAATAATCTACTTTGCACTTCTATAGTGCCCATTCTCCAAGGATTCCTGGCACTTAATGAATGAAGTCCAGCAAAAGTAGTCCAGTTCAATCCTTCATTTTAAAGTTGAAGCAATCCCATTGAAGCAGAAACTGTTCATATATTTTCATGCCACCTGTTAGGTACTGTAAGGTACCGTTGGGATCCCCAACCAAATAAGGGTGCAATCCAGCCCTTGACTTGGGCAGCACAAGTCATCCTCCTCAGGAGTCAGCTAGGCCGGCGTGCAGAGGCTGGAATAAGCCTCTATGCCAATTGAGGCACTGAGGCTTGGGTCAGCCTGGCTGGGCCGACACAAGGCTCTGAAGTAGGCAGGGAGGGGGCAGGGGAAGGCAGGAGGGAGATGTTCCTGAGCGGGGGAAGGGCGGGGGTGGGCGGCGCCAGGGGCGGGTGGGCTGGAAGCAGGAGGTGGGGCTGCTCCGCTCTCAAGCCGCTCTGCTCTTCTCAGAGGTGGCGAAAGTCTGAGGAGGGGAAAGGGTGCCTTTCCAGAGGCAAGGGGAAAAGTTTCCCCCTGCCTCTGGTTTGAGCTGCTTTGGGACCCTATTATGTGCTGGATACAGCGTAAGCCTCCTGGCTTGCCTGTTCCAACACAGGGTAGGATTGCGCCTTAACAACAGGACCCAGGTTTTGCCGGGTATTTTGCTGGGTACACTGTGGTATTTTGCCAGTAGGTAGAGGTGCTTTAAAATATTTTTGTTTTTTGCTCATTTCATTTTTTTTGTTACAAGAATGTGAAGTGCAGAAAGCAGTTGATGTGATTTTATCCCAAGGGCGCAATTTTATAAATTATAATAGCTTGAAAGTGTACTAGATAGGTGATGTAGGTAACAGATGCTGTCACAATCATTACCCATGCAGCCCCCTCAGTCCAGCCCATCCACCCTACAGTGACCAATGTCTAGAGGTATTAGAAAATGGTTTTCCAATTTCCCAATTGGTTTCCCATTTTCCTTACCTGTATCTGTAATAAATAAATAAAATATTTTTTTTAAAAAAAGAAATTGGTTTTTATTTGGGGGGGGCAGATTTTGTTTTGTTTTATTGTTTGTTTTATTTTTTTTTACAAAAATGAGAAGTGCAGAAAGTGGAGTTACATGTTTTTATTCCAAGGGTGCATGTTTTATAAATTACAATTATAAATTATAACTACTTTAAAAGTGTACTAGGTAGGTGATATAGTTAGTATAGGGTCAGTAGATGCAGCTACAGTCATTACCCATGTACCCCCCTCCACCCCAACCAGTTAACAGTGACCAATATGTAGAGGTGTTAGAAAATGGTTTTATTTTTTCACAGATTTTTTCCCCCCAAAATGAGAAGTGTAGAAAGCGGTGTTAGGTGTTTTTATTTTTTTATCACAAAAAAAGTCATATCTCTACCAATAAGATTGGAAACCCTTGACATCAAATAGTCTGATACCTGAGCATGACCTAGGTCAGCAATTTTCAATATTTTTCATCTCATGGCACACTGAGAAAGCGCTAATATTGTCAAGATACAGCATTAGTTTTTGGCAATTTACAAGGTATACCACACTGCTGGTGGGGGGAGCTCACATCCACCAATGGCAGTAGTAATAAATCAGCTCCCCACAAACTCCGTTGACATGCCTGCAGATCGCTCACAGTACACCAATGTATCACAGCACACTGGTTGAAAATTGCTGACTCAGAGCCCAATCCTGTGGTCCGTGGCACGGCTCCGTGCCACGGACTACAGTTGCAAACATGCTGTAAGGGATGTTTGCGGGGCTTACCACTGGGCTCCTGCCCAGTGCTGGCTGGAGCTGGGCTAGCGCGCGGCGGTTGCCTGGGTTCCATGGCTTGGTGGTCTCCTGGACCTCCGGGCTGCGGAACAGGAGGCAGGGGTGTGGCCAGGGGCATGGGGGAGGCATTCCGGGGAGGGGGGAGGCATGCCAGGAGGCAGGCGGGAGGCGTGTCGGGCGGAGGGAGAGAGGCGGATTCGCGGAGCTGAGCTCCGCAGGATCCAGGGCGCTCGTGCAGGGCTGCGCGCCCTACATGAGTGCCTTTACTTTAGCGCTGACCTTTTGGTCAGCGCTAAAGAGAGTAGCCCCATTGTGGGGCTATTTCCCTTACTCAGGGGAAGGGGAAAAACATCCCCTTCTCCCAAGGAGCCTCCCGCGATAACGCGGGAGGTGCAGGATTTGGTGGGAGCCCTCCACGGAGCCACCAAGCCTGGGCGCTGTGGGCAGCTCAGGATTGGGCTGTCAGATGCTGAGTCAAGGTTGGATTGGTGGCAAAACCACAGGCCAGAGTTCAGCCATTTTGCAGACCCAGGGTGACCAGATGTCGTAACTGCAAAAGAGGACAAGGTACCCTGAAATGTAGGACATCCACTGGTGTAGCTAGAGGGGGCAGCGCACCACGTTTTGCCGGAAGCCTCCCTACAGTGTGCAAGGCAGTGTGTGGAAGTCATTCACCTCTGTTTCCCACCCCCCACCCCCACATGGCTCCAAAGGGGAGGGGAGGAGCCGTCTGATCACCCTGGGCAGACCACAGATCACATCTGATCACCCTGGGCAGACCCAACAGTGGAGCCCAACTCAAGAGCTGTGAGCTTTTCAACACAGTGATTTTTCTTTGTTTTTAAAGCTGGAGGGGAGTTTCCCTTTTCTGCGGAGATTTCCCCCATTGACCAGGCTGTTTTAGTTTCTGAGCAATGAGTTAGGAGGCTTTCTTTCTGTAGTGTTTGAGTGACACCAACTCAGCTGAGAGGTCTGGTAATAAATGGAGGATTCAACATGGTCCTATAAACTTTATGGACCTCTGACACCTGGCTCCTTAAACTGGGATATATAAAAGTCTTCAAAAGTTTATCAATTCACCTGATACAACACAAAATCATTTCCCGTTACAGAACTTGCTGTTGCTTCTTCCTGCTTCCTCAATGATCTATTTGGTGACTGCTGTTACAGTTTGCTGTGCTGCTGTTTGTTTTTTATGTTTTGATGGTTTTTATGAATACATTAGTGTTTTTAAACTTTGATGTGAACTACTGGAAGGGTGGTATATAAAGGTTTTTAAATATCTTCCTGCAAGACACCTGCCTAGGTTTAGAAGTGCTTTCTTGAGAGTCCAGGGGTGTTGTGTAAGCAGCTCTACCCCAAATCCCAAACGTCAAACTGTTCAGGATTGTGATATACCTTTGGCTCTTTCACCCTGCCATATATTTCCTTCCTCACTTCATCAGTTTCTATTGAACTATATAAATCCCACTTTTTGGAGTTTTTCACAACCTCCAGCAAAGAGCTTCACACTGCTTCTGGTCAATTTCAAACTGTGCAGCTCTAAAAGCAGAAGATGTACTAAGACCATCAGCTTTGTCCTCTAAAAAGATATTTTCTTTTTATAACTCTACCATTGATTTTGAGACAGGAGTACACCATATTGAGTCATGGGGGTTGTATGTGCCTGTGTGAATCAGAAGAGAGAGTTAAGATTAGAGTTGCCAATGAATTTTGCCTAAAGCAAAATTTGGATGTTCCACTTCCCGTTAATGTGAAACATACAGGCATGTTGAAAGAAGCAAAAAGAGTTTTGATGTCCTCTTGAGAAACTCTCCACACAGCTAGAAAAGTTAGTAAACCTGAGGCTTGAGTTGCCATCAAATTTCACCAAAAACAAAATGTTATGGTAAATAGGGGATTAAAATAGGAGGGGTTTTTTTGTTTTTTTTTTAAAGAGGGTAGGAAAGAAGAGTTTTTATAGGATGAGCAAAATGACTCACAGCCCAGTCCTATGCATGTTTACTCAGAAGTAAGTATATTTATAGTCAGTGGGGCTATACTCAGCGTCCAATCCTATCCAACTTCCCAGCACTAATGCAGCCACAATGCAGCCCTGAAGCAGTGGTGTAGGAGAAGGTGCAAAGCACTACATTTTTCAGGGAGCACTACATTTTTCGTGGTGTGCAAGTGGCCTCTCCCCTTAGGAGCCATTCCAGGTGGGGGGGAGTAAACGGAGGCATATGCCTGGAATGGCTCCAAAGGGAAGGGGCTGCTTTCACACCGCAGTTGAGGCTCCCTGCAAAACGTAGTGCTTTGCATTCCCTCTAGCTCGCCACTGCTCTAAGGTAAAGGAGCAAACATTCCCTTACCTTGAGGAGGCCTCTGTAACACTTAAACACACGCACCTTTTGGCCTAAAAATTAATCCCATCACATCTTGATTCTAAAGCACCCTGGCTTGTCCAGACAATGTAGGTAGGAGAACATCCTTGTTTACACAATGCAAAGATAAGGGATATGCCTAAAAGAGGTGCCCCAAATAGGGGTGCGCAGAAACAAGACTCTAACTTTCAGGGATGGGAACTCGAGTCAGGTGACTCAACTTGGAGTTGTGAAAATGCACTTTTTTGCTGACTCATGGACACTTGAGTTGTGCATGTGGAAGACTGGGAAAAGCACTCAAGTCAAGGGCCCCGTGATTCGGCACTCATTCCCAAAATGCAGACTGAGTCTGCCTGTATCTCGGTGTGCTTGCTTACTGTTTTTGTAACATGAAAAACCTTGTTGATGACCGTTATGGGATCATCATTCAGATGGGGCGAGCAGCAGGGAAATTCCAGCCAGGAGGCAGGGAAAGGTTGCTTTTTCATCCGACCAGGAGTGGGTAAGGTGGGAGCAACCTCTTTTACCCATTTCTGCTAAGAAGGACAAAAAATGGGTGTTCTGATATTTTCTTTGGTTGAGGTGGGGCAGGAGGAGGAGCCAAGGGGGTTCTTGCCTTACGATTGGCTGGAGAGGCTCAGCATGGGGGAGAAGGCAGGGAAAGAGGGAGGCAGTTCATAGCAATCATGCTTTCCACAGCATGGCTGCTGTGAGCTCCATTGTTACTTAGGGGGAGGAACCCTAATTGAATGACCAGCTGAAGTGGGACTTCTTCTGAGTAGAACTGCAAAAGATTGGGTTGTACTGGTAAGCCTTGCAGCTGTTGTGTGTGACCCTCCTCCCTCTTGCCGCTTCTGTCCCTGCTCTTGCGCAGTCCCTCCCACCCCTGTGTTTTTAAAGGGTGTGACTTGACTCAAGTCCTATAGAGTT
Source organism: Tiliqua scincoides (assembly GCF_035046505.1). Taxonomy (NCBI): domain Eukaryota; kingdom Metazoa; phylum Chordata; class Lepidosauria; order Squamata; family Scincidae; genus Tiliqua; species Tiliqua scincoides. Next base: position 64,789,711 of record NC_089825.1, on the reverse strand, counting down.
GTGAAAGGGCAACTTGACTACTTGGAAAGTGCCCCTATTATGATTCGTTTTCAAGTTGAGTCATGGGGGGCGGAGTCATGACTCGACTCAAGGCGCAACATGCTGAATTTTCCCTGCTAGCTTTAGTTTTAATAGTTGCTTCAGTTTTAGATTTTTTTAAAATCTAGTTTTCCTTTTTCATTTAGTTTCAACTGCTCTCTCTGGGAGTAACTACAGCTCTTCTCAACTTGGTTCTCTATTGCTTCCTTATACCTAAAAGGTGGCTAGTTACTCCTAAGTGGCTCACTAGGGAAGTAACTGGCAGAGAGGCAAAGCAGAGAGATGGGCTATTGCTGGCAGTCATTTGTGATTAGAGGTCACCCATTCCAGGCTTTAAAGAGCATTGGTGGATTGTGACACTTGCCAGAGGAGAGGCAAAATGTGCACAGGACAGGACTAGGCATGAGATAATTTTTTTAAAATTAAGAAAATCGCATTGGTCCAAGGTCCAAAAGGTACCCTTACAATGGAAGTGGTCAACAATGTGTGTACACAGCACCAGGGCCCACTTGGAGCACCAGAAATGGTGAGAGTCTTATATGCTCATAGACTTGGAAGGGGTCTGCAAAGGTCATCTAGTCCACCCCATCTTGTGAGTGTGCACACACCACCTCGACTGACTCAACCCACCCCCTACTTACACATTCTGCTCATATTGTCCCCCTTCCTGTTCATCCTCCATTTTACTAGGTGGGAAGCTAGGCTGGGAGCTAGTGAGGCCTGGACATAGTGAAGAGGATTGTGGTGGCAAGGCAGGTGGGCAAGCAGGTGAATGGATCCTCACAGTTCACTTGGGAAATTTAGAGTCACGGGACTTCACATTTACTTAACTCTGTAAGATGGCACTTGTCTGGGTATGCCACCCTTTGAAGCCCACACTGCTATCATCTCGCTCTCCTTCAAGAGGACAGCCTCAGCATGAGGGTGCATGGGTCAGCCAGTCTCTTAGAGAACAGCAACAGCATCACAAGAGCCAGTCTCTCCTGTAGACACACATCTTCATGAGGTCACAGATGCCAGTCTGTCTCCTTCAGGCAGCTGTTATCAGCATGGGGACAAGTTAGCAGTCTCTCCCTCAATGAAGCAGCAAACAGCAGCATGTGGGCATAACTCTGCTCTCACTAACTGAGCAAGGAAGAAGGTCCAGGCTCTTTCTCACTGAGGGGGCATAAGCAGGAATATGTGAGTGCAGTCTCTTTCCTATTACAGTGAGCAAGAGCAGTGTGTGGGCCTAGTGACCATTTTCTGACTCACTGGAATGGGCAACAATGCATGGGCAGAGAAGCAACAGGCAAGGAAAGAAGAAGTCAAAGACAGGCACTCCCTTTATTACACGAATTCTACTGACAGCAAGGACTCCCGAGTGACATAGCACCAACTGTGGAAAGGAGAATGCAGGTGAGTATAGGGGAAATTAGCAGCTTGCCAATTATAATAGGGCAACACTATCTGTAAAGTGTTGTAATGCCAACTGGCCAATCATAATGATTCTTGCTCTCCCTGCTCCCCTTATCCACTCCCCCTTAAAGTTTGTACATAGTTTTGCCTTCCAACATCATGGCAGGTGGCTGTGATGCAATGCTAAAACTGCAACACTTACAGAAAGATCCTGTACATGTTTACTCAGAAGTAAGCCCCACTGCGGATGTTCAATGGGACATACTCTCAGGTGAGTAGGTACAGGATGGCAGCCCTCATTTATTTTCTGTTTAGTTTTGGTTAATGCAATGACTAAAATGAAATTGATTCATTTTGTAATTCTCATCAGAGTTTTGTTGAAGGCCTGTAATTATCATCAGTTTTTCCATTATTTCATTTTGCAGAGCCCATTGTACTAAGAAATTGGTACACAAGCTTAATTCCAGTAATTCTGTTTGTTCCTAACCTTGCGTGAGCCCATTTCCTTACAGCTTTCATTGCTTCTTGAATCAGAGACTGTGTGCCTTCATTAGCCACATGACTGGTCAAAGTCAACAAGTGTAGCTTTTCCCATTAGTGTATCTCCATGCTTGGAAAGAGTCTATATGTTGAACTCCTGCCTATCATGCAGCTGTTAAAATCACAGAACCTATGGCCTTGATCTAGGTAAAGCTTCTTGTGACTATATCCCACTGAAAGCTGATGGAGCTTTTCAACAAAAATTATACTCTGTTATATTAGGCTAGCCCCTTTGTCTAGCCTAATCACATGGGCTGGTTGAAGTGGATTCAGTCTACCAAGACTTTTCCCCAGGGTGCAGCATCTCCAAACAGGGAAGAAAGGGGAGTGGAAAGGGTATGAGCATGCTATACTAGGCATTACTGCCTGGATCAGTGTGCAGTCACTGGGCAGCCCCTCTGGACTTTGACAAACCTAAAAGTGAGTCAAACCTGTTTTGTTTGCTTTTGTTTCTTGTGGGAGGACTGCTGGAAAAAAGACACAGGGCATATGTACACAACAAAAGCTGCAATCCTATACATACTTACCTGGAAGTAATCCCCACAGGATGTAGTTGGGCATACTTCTGAGTAAACATGTATAGGTGTCTGTCTTGCTACCATGGGGCCCCAGGGCTCCAAATCAGAGCCCCTGCTGGCCCTTCTGGTTTATCCACCTATCAGCCTGCCCAAGTCCCCTCCTGTTAGGTTTCCCTCTTTGCCCAACCTGGTCCTTCAAGGCATTAGAAATTTTCCTTGGGGAGGGGTTGTCACCTGTACTCCATCCTGCAGTCCTCCAGTGGTGTCACTAGAATATGCGTCACCCCATGCAGCGGGCGGGGCAACGCCCCAGGTGGGCATGGTGATGTACCATCGCCCCACCCCCACCGGTTTTTTGGCTGTGCCTTTTGTCAGAGCACAGATATTTCAATGTGGTTTGTTTCATTGCATTCTTCATGAAATTACGCATTGATTGATATATAACATGATGGTCTTATTCCTCCAAATTCTGATTTTAGTGATTATGAAAACTTGTAGAGTCTTTCTCACACCCACACACCCCGTGTCAACTTACTAACAACTTATTGCAGCAATTCTCAAACTTTTAGCACTGGGACCCACTTTTTAGAATGACAATCTGTCCAGGACCCATTGGAAGTGATGTCATGGCCAGAAGTGACATCATCAAACAATTAAAATAAATAATTATAAATAATTAAATTAAAATAATTAAATAAAGGGAAGCCAGTCCTGTTCCACCAAGTGAATCTACTCTGAAGTAAGTCCCATAGTGGTCAATGGGGCTTACTCTCAGGAAAGTGTGGGTAGGATTGCAACCTGTGAGCCCAATCCTATGCATATCTACTCTGAAGTAAGTTCCATAGTGGTCAATGGAACTTACTCTGTAGTCTGCCTGCAATAAAATCCCCTAAAAGAATCAGTGAGATTTCCAGCCCTCCCCAGTGCCCAGTTTAAAGTTCTTCTATTTCAGGCACATCAGAATAAAGACCCTCCTGGCTTCACAAGTGCAAAATAGAAAACATTCCCCTTACCATTCAAGCCTCTTTTTTGTTCTTTTTAGGGGGGTGGGAGGCTGCCTTCTGGAGCAGCTCCATCAGATCAGGACCCTTCTGGTGTCCTCACATTCCATTTTGCCTGGCCTGACCACCAGCCAAGGCACGTCTGCCTACTTGCGAGGAAACACAACTGTGAGGCTGCTTTGCTTTCCATAGGGCTCCATAGACTGGGAGTGAGGAACCTCCTTCTCCGGTGTTTTTGGGGGCTGCACTCATTGGATGAGGACCATTCTGATGTCCTTGGAGCCTCTCAACCTGCCTTGACTAAGGCAAGTTCGCCTACTCATGAGTACATGCGGTCACGTGGCTTTGTTTCGGACTCAGACTTGCAGCTGGGAGGGGACTGGGAACTTTTGAATTGGGAACTTTTGAACGAAAGGAGCAATTTCAATTCTGTTTTTGCACCGCACTCCACTGGCCATTCCACATCCAACGGTGTATGGCATGACGGGCTAGCTGCTGAAGCCATGATGGTAGCATGTCCTCCCCCCAGGGTGCGTCAACCCCCGCGCGTCACCTGCTGTGGCCTGTACCCCCCGCACTCCCCTAGCAACGCCAGTGCAGTCCTCCTCCTGGACTGTTCCTCCTGAGCCTCCCATAGCTCTGTGACCTGGCTGCCCTCCAGTTGGAAACTGTTCTCTTTATTGGCCATGTGAGCTCCACTCACATGCTCCTGTTTCTTCAACCACGAATTGGTGGTCATGCTGGCTCCCTCTCCCACCTAGTAAGTTCATTTTCTGGCAATAGGATTGTGCTGAAACGTAATTAGGACTCTCAACGTCTAACACAAGACAGGCTATACAAAATGTAGCGAGAAAGAATCAAAGATCACAGTAAACTCTGGATCCTTTTAGAATTTCTTATTTTTGAGCCATTGTGGCATTCCTGAGCCACACTTTTGAACTTTTGAGAACTAGCATGACTTTAAACTTTAAAAATAAGGGGAATTCAGATTCCTCTGTTCTCCCTTTCAAAACTAACCCAGCACATTTCACAATACTTAAAAGAAATCAGCTAACATCCTCTTATTCTTAAGACGTTAAGAAATAAAGGAGCCTATTTTGGATTATCAAAAAAGGCATAAGAATGGTCCTGGGAAACATGTGTGTGTTTTATCAAGCTAGTTTCATTGTACACTTTAACTACTGTTCAATGGGAGCTACAAGATGGGGCGGGGGGCGGCAGAGTTGCACCCAGTGGTCTCTCTGCACATTCCTGGCTTTTTGCTTAGAAGAGGTGCTGTGCGCTCTCCTTTTTTGTGATTGTTAAACTAGATGAAAACTTGCACATTTAAATAACTTTCCTTAAGAGTTTCATTACAGAAAATTTCCAATCATCTGCTGTGCCATAGGAGTGTATAGATACAGATCATTATTACCCGTGGCGAGGAGCATAATCCACAGTAAGCTAATTGTTAAGGATGTCTGCGGCTGCATTGAAAGCAGCTGAAAGGAAGCCCTCAAGCAGCCAAGATTCTTTGGAATTGCCAGAGCCGCCTTGCTACTGCTGCAGTGTTTCTGATGCCGCTGCCAACCTAAAAATATTTCCGGTCCTCTCCCCCGCCCCCGGCTGCTCCTTGTAAGGTGTAATTTATCTGCCTTCTGAAGGATGTCATCTTGCACTCCAAAGAGCATAAAGTTATACTCAGAATTGCATACATACAGCGTGGCACTTCCCATTCCACAACATAAATCTTGAGCAATTTGCACCCCAGCACACTCTTCATAAATTACTGGCCCCACTTGCTGTTTACTGTACACCACGTGGGTGGAATATTGGCATTTAATTTCCATCACTTAGTGCATCTCGTGCAAAAGGTCCAAGGCGACGAGCTCAAGGTAATATATCCCGAAACAGCAACTAAGAGAAGCTACTTGAGAGGAAGATTTAATGATCTTGCTATTATTTTCACATCGTGTTTTTCAGTATCAAACGAAAAACTTACTTCTGTTTTTCTTCTCTCCTTCCTCCCCATTTTGCCCTGAAGAAAAAGCGTAATTCACATTGGTTAAGGGCTTGGTTTGTGTGAAGTTGATGCCAAATGTCCCAGACTATGTTCCTTTTCTGCACAATAAATAATTTGCTAGAGAGAGAATCTATGGTAGAGAATCACTGCCAGTCTCTTGTTCTGTAGCCAAAACCATAGAAGAAGAATTTTTGTAGAGAAAAATTCCTGTCTTTTTAAGCAGCCTACATGGAGGAAGGAGTGGGACTGCTGCACTCTGAGCACAGTGATCTGGCTCCCTCACCTTCCTCCAGTGCATGCTTTAAAACAGTGGTTCCCAACCTGTGGTCCAGGAACCACAGGTGGACTATGAGACCCTGTGAGACTGTGAGACCTATAGCTGTGGCTGTAGGTAGTCTGTTCTCCTCCCTCTCTGGTGGTCCAGTGCTTGCTGATGTGCCAGCTGTGGGAGTATCCATTCTCCACCCTTTCTGGTAGTCTGTGGAGGAGTGCTCGCTAGTGAGATGTTTCCGCATGGATCACCAGAGAGCGTAGAGAATGGACCCCCCCCGGAGCTGGCATTTCAAGTGTCTTGCTGAAGGCTCCCCCCCCACCCCGGGCTACCAAATTGAATTTTGTGTGTGTGTGTGGTAGGGATGGAGGGGGTTACATGTGGTCCACAATAATTCCAATGCTTGCCTCAGTGGTCCGCAGACTACTAAATGTTGGTAACCACAGCTTTAAAAGAGCCCAGGTTGCTCTTTTCTCCACATGGGCTCTTTAAACAAAGGAAGAAATGCAGGGTGCACTGGGAGCAATCCTGGCATGCTTCACATTTCCTGCTTTGATCCAAGAGCTCACATGGAAGAAGGAGCCAGGTAAGGTGGGACAGTAGAGCTGGGAGGCAGCAGTGGAGCTACGTGATGCATCAGGCTGCCCAAAAGCTTCAGTTGGCCTTGGCAGCCATAATTAGGAAAAGTGTCGTGGCTGCCACTGAGCATCATCTCCACCTGATGCAGAAATAAAACTGGCTCTACCTGTTACAGTGGGAGCAAGAGTAAGTCGTCCCACAGGAGGACTTTTTTTTGCCTTACAATTTCTGTGTTACCTAAGCTCTGTATGTGACTCCCTGTCTCTCTCCCTTGCTGTGGACACAAATGAACTATGTGAATAGGGTAAGGGGGCTGGTGAAAGAGCACGATCACCAGCCAATCCACCACTTGCATATCATTGATTGGTAGCAAGGTTTGACTGCAGACACAGTTTTAAGTTGTGAATATACTCTGGTGCGGTTACTTTTATTCCAAAAAGAGAACAAGAGCCCAATCAAACCACTGGATTAAAGCCAGATTTTTTTTTTAACTTTGATTAACTCATCTGCCTTAAACCAAAAAGAGAGAGAGAATAGTATATGATTTACTGTTGCTCGTGAATAAAAGAACAGAAGGCTCCCGCATCCTGCTCCTTCTCTCAGAGAGTCAAATGAATATTTACCTCCTGCTAACTTTAAGTTAAAAATGATGTCTTTTAACAAGCACAGCCATGCCATCGCAGTGTATTCTGGCTATTGACTGAAGTGCCAGGGATTTGGCAGTATAACAATGTCAGGTCAGGCTTTTCATCTTAACACAGAGCATAATTCACAGAGGTCCTGTGAGCATGTTTAATTTTGGAACGCAAATTGTCAGCTCTGACCTCTTTCTTCTAGTTCTAAGCAAGCTTGTGGTGGATCCTTTAAAGGACATATTAATCTTAAAAGTAGGCAAGTGCACTTCCTTCCGTTCTTCTCATGATGATATGACTGTCCATTGCTCAGAAGGAGATGCACAGCATGCGCGGGAGCACTACTATAGCCACAGACAAGCTATATAAAATAAATACCATCATTTCTTGAAAGGGAATGTACCAGGGTCTGCCTGGTGAATGTTGAACCCCTGGTGTGTTTTGTTTTGCCAGACTTAATTGAAAGGGAAAATGGAGTTGACCAATGGATCTGCACAAAGGCAAGAACCTTACATTGCTGCTTCACATGGCAGGCTGGGGTGCTTACTCATGAGCAGCCCTAATGGCTCTGGGCTGTGTCTCCTGCTATCCACACTGTTTCCAGTGAAGGATGGGGCTTCAATAACCCTGTGGTTGTGCCTCAGAACTGGCTAAACATTTCATTGGCCATAGGGGTGCGACCCTAAACAGCATACCTGCTGCATTTACGTGTTTTTACCAGGTGACTTGGCTCCATTGTGTAGTCAGTGCCTTCATTGCTAGCAGCAGCCCCCATGGATATGGTCTGTGGGGTGGGATGCACACTAGATGCTGGAGTTGAGTCATGTGCTAACAGCTTGTTTTGTTCTATCAGAGAGAGGGTGGGTTCACCACAAGGATGCTGTTTTCAATTACATCTTTCTGACAAGTGTAATGTGTAGCTTGGCTCTTTAAGAATGTGGGCAAACTGTCCATAAGGGGAAGGCTCAGCCAAAGTCTCTGCTGGGGAAAAAACAGTTGTGGTGTAACACTGGAGAGGATTTAGGATTGGGGTCCATGCTGGGAGCTAGATAGAAAGACCCTAGGAGCTGAACCCTCTCAGTTGCCTATTGTTTTGCCAAATTCCTGTTCCAAGCTTGGTCTAGAGAACTTATGCCCACTTTAAGCTAATTAGTTCCCTTCTTCACTCAAAATAGCCCTAATTCTGCAGAAAGCACTGCTGGGTTCTGTCCCATCACCAGGGTAGCTCGCTTGTTCAACCCGTAGAGTTCCTCCTTGTTTCACTCTCCTGCCATCAGCTTCCGCAGCCAATGCAGCAACACCATGGTTCCCAGCAGCTCCTGGGCATGGAAGCCACACACCAGTCTCCAACACAGTGGCGTCAGTAGGGTTCGCGTCACCTGGTGCGGGATGCCAGCACGTCAACCCCATGCAGTGGGCGGGGCAACACCCCAGGTGGTGGGCGTGGTGATGTACCATCACTCCACCCCCACTGGATTTTTGCCTGTACCTTTTGATAGAACAAAGATAGAACACATTCTGCAAGAAATTACGCATTGATTGATATATAACATGATAGTATTATTCCTCCAAACTGTGATTTTGGTCACTAGTCACCCCCCCCCCGGGGGCCAATTTACTAACACCTTATTGCAGCAGTTCTCAAACTTTTAGCACTGGGACCCACTTTTCAGAATGACAATCTGTCCAAGACACACCAGAAGTGATGTCATGGTGGAAGTGACATAATCAGGCAAATTAAAATAAATAAGTATAAATAAGTAAAATAAAACAAATTAAATAAATAGAAGCCAGCCCTGGTTCACCAACTGAATTTCCTCTGTACCCTGCCTACAATAACACTTCCCCTACAAAACCAGTAAAGTTTTCAGCCCTACCCAGTGCCCAGTTCAATTTAAGAACTTCTGTTTAAACCAGATCACTGTCAGGCTTTGTAAGTCTCAAAAAAGTTCACCTTATCAGCTGAAGTCTCTGTTTTGATCCTTTTTAGTGTGTGTGTGGGGGGGGGGGCTTCCTTCTGGAGCATTTGTTGAGCTCCGGTTCCATCAGATCAGGACCATTCTGGTGGCTTCACATTCCCCTTTGTCTGTCCTGACCACCAGCCAAGGTACGTTTGCTTACTTGTGAGTAAACACATCCATGAAGCTTAGTTTCGCTTTCCATAGGGCTCAATACATTCATCTGCTTGGAAAGAGGGACTTCCTTCTCAGGTGTTTTTGGAGGCTGCATTCATTGGATCTGGATCATTCTGGTGTCGTTGGATTCCTCTCAGCCTGCCCTTTCGGACGGACTAAGGCATGTTCACCTACTCATGATTAAATGCGTGATTCGGCTCGGTTTCACTTTCCATAGGGCTCCATGCATTTTTTGTTCTCTAGTTTTTTGGCCATACCATTTGATAGAAAGGAGATATTTCACTCTGGTTTTTTGCATTGCATTCTGCTGGAAATTCCACACCCAATGGTATATAACATGATGCTATTAGTCCTAACCACCGTGATTTTAGCATGTTACCCCCCCCAGTGAGCGTCACCCCCCCGTGCACGTCATCCGGTGTGGCCCGCACCAGCCGCACCCTCCTAGCGATGCCACTGCTCCAACAGTATCCATTCATTTCATTCATTTAGTCAGTTCACTGCAAGCTCCTTCCTTCTGCTTTCAATCTCTCCGAACGCCTTCCTTCTACACCAGGAGTGGGCAAACTCTGCCCTGCGGGCCATTTGTGACCCTTGGTGACCCACAATATAGCCTGCAGGGAGCCCCCAGTCTCCAATGAGCCTCTGGCCCCTCGGAGACTGTTGGAGCCCATCGCAACTACCAGATGCAAGCCACTGGCTGAGTTAGAGCATGGCCTTTTATAGTCTCCATGTGTTTTCTGCTTTTCCTGGGCATTATTTTAACCCCTTCCCCCAATTGCCTCTGAACAACTTATGTCTCCATGTGTTTCTGGCTTAGTCTGTATGTTTTCACTGTGCAAAAGGTGTGTGGCAAACAGCTCAAAGTTATCATGCGATTCTACATGCCTGTATTGCAGTTCTCATGTTTATTATAAATAAGCTCAGTAAAATTTATTAATTCATATAAATTCAATCTCTAATGTATTCATTTATGTAAATGAATGTAAATTTATTCAAATTTGAAATGTAAATTAATTCTTTTCTTCCCACCCCAACACAGTGTCAGAGAGATGATGTGGCCCTCCTGCCAAAATGTTTGCCCACCCCTATTCGACACCCATGCACTCTCCCTGCTCCATGTGCTGTTTATATCCCTGAGGACTGTGTTGCCTCTAGTGGCTACAGCTGTGCAGTACACTTAAGGCCTAGGCTTTAACCCTTTGTTTCCTGGGCCTGTCTGGGCAAGGGGCCACTGCTGACACCACACCCTATCTCCTTGAGGGATCTTGCGCATTTCCATTACACCTATCTGTTGCTTATCCCAGCTGATTTCAACCTTTCTACTTTCAGGAAACCATTTCTGCAGCAGTTTGTCGGCCAAGGAACCCTTGCCTATCAGCCAGACGGCCCTGCTCTGAGGTTTGTTCTAGTGTACAGTTTTCATTCATACAGTGTGCTGGCTGGCCCAGAAATTTGCTGGGCATTTTGCTTTGTGTGAAATTTCGGAGGTAACCCTCAGGGTGTTCAGAAACTCTGAGTATTTTCATTTTCCTTGTAGAAACTCATTTGGATTCCCTTGGAAACTTTCAGGTGTTGCTTTTTCTTGAGGAAAGAAAATACCTCGCTTCAGAAATTCACTTTGAACATCTGTTTTGAATGTTGCTTTTCAAAATGTTGGTGCCAATCTTACAGAGAACTCCAGCGAGAAGTTCCCACAGGCCTGGCCAGCTTCCCCTGCAACTCTACAGATCACAACAGAAAAACACTAATGGTAGGTAAGCAGTCTTTCAGGGTTGCTTCACTGCCACAGCGGATATTATCATAGAGGAAACCCCAGGCTCCTCCCCTTCTAATAGACAACTGGCCGATTCCTAAGGTTCAAGAAATGCAAAAAAGAGACAAGGATGAGGGTCTATGTTTTGTTAACTGGTAACATACCCACCTAGCTTCATGCCTCCTTCCACCATTATAGCTTAATTTGGTCTGCACATAAAATATTCAGAACCATTTGAAATCCTCGGAGATTCCCAAGCAAGGATTTGACTTTAAAGCATCACCCGCATCTTCTGTACTTCAATATTAGCTTTGAAAGAAGCTTTTTAAAAAAAACACAGGATGGCCAGATTCATTATTCATACCATAAATTGTTTAACAGCAGCTGCACTGTGCCAAGTTCTATATAGTAACGTTTCAGTGGCCTACTTTGTTTGTGGCATATATACTTGCTGCTCTGCTGCGAAAACAAAGTTGAATGATAATTATGCACTTACCAGGTTTAACTGCTGGGAGCATTCGAGGTAAAGAAGAAAGGAAAGGAAGAAAGAATTCCAACAAAATGACAAAGAAAGTTAAAAAACCTCTGAGCAAATGTTTCTGTAAAGAGGATTTTTTTTAATAATCAAGAGTTTGGCAAAACCCAATAATTGAGTTAATAGATGAGGTGCTCTTTGCTTGTTTCTTGCTCTGAATGGGTAGTTAGAGAGCAGCCTTTTGGAGTAGCTGGTGTGGATTCTAAACCTATCTTCTTTTGTCCCTGCCATGGGTGTTTCTGGTCAGTCGTGCAAAAGACAGGTACCTTGCTAATTAGGGCTCAAATCCATTTTATCTGGCCCCTGCATCTTTTAGCAATGAGCTACCAGGACCGTGCTTTGTTTGAGTACTGTCGTGGCTCCGCTTGCAACTTGTTCCCGGAGGTATAATGTTCTGCCCCAGTGCCCAGGGCGGTGATGTCATAATGTCATGTGATGTCATGACATCACTTCTGGGTTCTCCCTGGAGGAGGCAGCGCTCGCAGTGGTGGCTTTGCACCCCCATTCTTTCTCCTATGGGGGAGGAGGAGAAGGCTCTGTCAGTGGCACATGGCCTTCTGGGTCTTGCACTGGTAGCAGCACTCCACAGACTGGCAGAGAGGCTGCCATGATGGTGTACCACATGGATGGTACTGGACCACTAGTTTCCAATCCTGATTGAACCATAAAGGGTGCAATACTAACTAATTTTCCAGCACCAAGGTAAGGACATTGCAGCACCAAGGTAAGGGAAGAAATATTCCTTTACCTTGAGGAGGCCTCCATGACTGCCACCTAACTGCAGAATGCAACACATGCCCCATTAGCACAGTTATGTCAGTGTTGGAAAGTTGGTTAGGATTTGGGCCAAAGTTCACTCGGTAGTTTCTGGGCTATCCTAGTTTTCAAGGCTATTGTCTAGATCAGGAGTGTCCAAAGTTTTTGGCAGGAGGGCCACATTGTCTCTCAGACACTGTGTCAGGGGCTGGGGGGGGAGAATTAATTTAAATTTAAAATTTGAATAAATTTACATAAGTTTACATAATTGAATATATTAAAGATGAACTTATATGAATGAATGAAGGTCTTGCAATAGCTCAAGGCCTATAAAAGGCCTTGCACAAAGCAAGGTTGGCCTGTCCTTTGCTGCCACTACTGCATCACAGATGTGAAACAACAAGCAGTGGAGGGAACCCTCATCCCACAGCTCATGCGAGAGGTCAAACAGTCTCCCTCAAGCTGACAGCAGTTGCATCAGGCCAGTGTGGGCTCCAACAAATCTCTGGAGGGCCAGAGGCTCATTGGAGTCTGGGGGCTCCCTGAGGGCCGCATTGAGAGGCCTCGAGGGCCACAAGTGGCCCCAGGCCAGGGTTTGGGCACCCCTGGTCTAGATCAGGGGTGTCCAAAGTTTTTGGCAGGAGGGCCACATTGTCTCTCTGACGCTGTGTCGGGGGCCGGGCAAAAAAAAAGAATTAATTTACATTTAAAATTTGAATAAATTTGCATAAGTTTACATAAATGAATATATTAAAGATGAACTTATACGAATGAATGAAGGTCTTGCAATAGCTCAAGGCCTATAAAAGGCCTTGCACAAAGCAAGGCTGGCCTTTCCTTTGCTGCCACTGCTGCCTCACAGATGTGAAACAGCAAGCAGTGGAGGGAGCCCTCATTCCACAGCTCATGCAAGAGGTCAAACAGTCACCCTCATCCTGAGAGCAGTTGCATAGGGCCAGCTTGGGCTCCAACAAATCTCCAGAGGGCCAGAGGCTCATTAGAGACTGGGGGCTCCCTGAGGGCCGCATTGAGAGGCCTCGAGGGCCGCAAGTGGCCCCAGGGCTGGGGTTTGGGCACCCCTGGTCTAGATCAACTCCATGTTTGGTGCCGAGAGATTCTTGGAGGATAAATAAAACAGTGATGTATCTTCTCTCTACCATGGCTCCCTTTTGATTTGCTTTTTACTTTGAAAACTGTTTTTTTATTTTAATCTTATGCATATACTAAAATATTCAAACAGATCCACGATATGCAAGTGAATTAAGTATGTGACTAAGAATTTTGAAAACAGACTGAATGAATTCCCATGAGAACATCCTACGCAACAGAGCAGATCTGCTCAGGGAATACTGTCTCTCTTTTGGCAAAAGCATTTCCTAAGAAAAATTTTAAATCTCATTTTCATCAAAGAAGATAAAAAGAAATCTGACCTGGAAAGAGTATCAGATTCTAGTGAGCAATCAGCTGGGCTGTCATTGATAAAATAATTTTTAATCATGTAGTTAAAGGCCTTCTATTCAATAATAGATTAATTTATTAATTGTGCAAATACTTTTTGCATATTCCCACAACTTTAATATAGCTACCCTTTCTGAGGTACTGAAAGAAATGTGATATAATGACAGGAGCACTGACAGAACAACAGTGTCCCAGTCAAATGCATCCATTCTTTTTGTGCCTGGGACATTTGTGTCCTAATATATTAGATGAACCTTTTTTTTATTTTTTAAACACAAAGGTCAGGTTAGGGTTAGGATAAGAGACTTAAGATATATAACATGGGGTTTGTTGTCCAAGTATAGTTTTGTTTCAGCCCAACCTGCCTTGGAGGAAGCAGGCAGGCAGGCCAGTAGGCTGGCCCCACACCCAAGGCAGGTTTAGGGCCAAAACTGGCTTAGCCCAGGGCAAGGGGAATCACTCCCCCTACCCTGGGTAACTCCACAGCAGCCCAATGGGGCTATTTGGATCTGCCCCACCTCAAGAGGAGGGAGCTACCTCAGGCTGCCTGAGAATGGGGATATGTTCTGACCTAAGTGCTGGATCCTGGCTCCGCTGCCCACCTTCCCCCTGCCCTGAAATGCCTGCCTCCCTCCCGCCCTCCCTACACCCCTCCAGGCCCCTGAGCTGGCCTAGCTTAGCCAGCACGGTCTTACCTGCTGGGCTGGCCGAGCTGGTCCTGTGTCAACTTCCCTCCTCTCCTGGTGGCATGAAAGTGTTTTACGGCACTTTTGCAACATCGGTGAGTCGATGCAAGGCATTTGCGCCAGCCCAGGTCCTTTTTTTAGATTGCGCCCTTTGTTGCCCAGTTATAGTGGGATGCAAATAACTGGAACATAATAAAAAAGAAAAAAAAACGTTATGAATGTCCACGGACACCATGACTGGGGTGCATTTGACTAAGACACAATCGTCTAGGATGCAAGTACCCTCGTACCATATGTGATAACTTTTAATAAATATAGTTTAGTGAAGTGTAACTGTTAACTTCTCCTGTTGGATATACTTACTGTAGATGGCTGTGTATCTACGGACAAAACCTGAAGGTTCATTAGCTCATACAGTATATGCCTGCCATCAGAGGAACAGGAAAGGAGGGAGAAGGAAGATGTTGGCACTCTGATTATGTCCCATGCAAGTATCACACCAGGTCCAAGTAGGGATGATGCTAGTATGGGAAGCAGCTATGTTGTCCGCATCTTCCATGTGACTTCAGGATTCCTACATTACTGGAACAATATGGAAGCAGCCATGCCACAGTCAGTCCCCCACAATCGGAGTTTTGAACACCAGATGCCTGCCATCTGCACCCTGGATTCCATGCCAATTGAACCCTGGATTCCATTAGGAATGGACCCAGAACCCTCCAGAATGTGGACCTGATCACAATTTGATCTATTTGGCCTTCTCTTTCACACTGTGAAAACCTTTTCCACCCCACCTTTTTCTCTAACCCTTCAGCGGAAGTGGCATTTGGTGGGCCACTGTGAGATACAGGAAGCTGGACTAGATGGGCCTTGTGCCTGATCCAGCGGGGCTCTTCTTATGTTCTTAGCTCCAGAGGTGGGTGAGGAGGCTTGTCCAGCAGCTGGGTAGATCTCAGTGGTGAGTGTAGGTCATAGGGGAAAAGTTCATGGAGGTATTCACAGGCCCATCTCCAGGAATCAATTCAGATAAGCAAGCAATGATACTGCAAACACTTTTACATCTCATTGGAGAATGCTTTGTATGGTGGGTCATTTAAGTGCCGCTACTCATCATACAGATCTACCTAGTTTCACCGTGTTTTTTTTATTTATTTCAACTTTATTTCCCTTCCTTTCTCCTTCTATCATGATATGTAGCCCATGTAATATGTCTCCCCATTCCTTGGGTGCTGTGATAGAGTGTAGGATTGATATAATACTGCAAGACTCAGGAGTCAAGGATACAGGATTAACTAAACTAAGCAATCTTCAGACAGTTGCATTTAAAGTGCCTCAAAATGGCAGCTGCTCATTTGTGTGAATCAGGACTATATCAATGTGAGTTATGGTTGCCAGATCTTCACCTGAAGAGAACGCTTTTTCTTTAACAATAAAACAACTAAACCAACACGATGTCATGAGAACAAAGACTCATTAATGAGGAATGATGAGGCCTGCTCCAGTGCTTCAACAGTTCATTCCCCTCCTCCTCTCCTGCCTGCTGAAGCAAACAGGACTGTAGTTCATTCAGGCAGTCTGTCTTCTGCTAAAGAGCTGAATGAAGGTGGCCGTGACCCAGGTCTTTAAATCTGTCTCTGAAGACTACCAGCTGCTTGGAGATCACTTCAGCACAGGCTGTCTCTGGGGAGCCGCTCATGTGTCACCCTGGGGAGATTTATGGCAGATGGAAAACTAAACCAAACCAAAATGAAAAAAAAAAAAAAAGAAGTTTGTAAAGGAAAAAGAGGCAAACAGGCCACCCCTTCCTTCTTGATATAGGGATGCATAAAACGAACAGATCTTTGCTGCTTTGGGTAATTTAGTCAGTTGGTGCTAGGGATTAGTGTGCCATGACTCCTAACAGATAATTCAGTAAATGGTAAATGAGAGAGATATGATTGCAAGAATCATGATTAATTGTGCATCTCCTGGAGAGAGACGAAGCCTTTGTGGGGGGGGGGGAAGAATAAAGAAGACCCCTAAAACAAAATGCCAGCTTCATGAATGCTCCGACAAGGTAGATAGTGGAGAAAATATTTGCTGATAATTACTTTATCTTCTAAGGAGAGAGTGCTTTAAGGAGTGTTTTCATTGTAAAGCAAGACCCTTTTTCCGGCCTGCATGTTGATGTAGCAGAAACATATATTTGACTGAAAGTCATGAATATCTATAATCCTCAAGAAGAATGTGAATAGTAATCTAATAAGTTCACTCACTATAATGAGCAGGTTGAGATACAGCTCTTGCTGAGAAATTAAACTGGACAGGAAGGCACCTTCTCCATTTGCAGAAAGAAAATAAGCTGTAAGAGGAAGCCTCTTTTTGATAAGCTTTCCCTACACTGCAGAAATTGCAGAATATCAGCACTTTAAACAGATAAATATTCCACACCTGGCTCCACAGTAAACAAAGCATTGTCTAAGCTTCCCCTTTGATAACTTACTTTTGATGAAATCATTCAGCCACTGCAGAAGGCTTCAAGCATCCCAGTTTGAAAAGATCCACTTATTCTGGCTAACATATTCCCCCCCCCCTTCCAATTCTGGTCAAGATTTCTGGTTGAATCAACAGTTGAGCCAATGGCCCTTAGTTAGCTAGTGAAGAAGCATAAAAACAGAACATCAACAAAGAATAATAACACTGATCTACCTTGCAGGACCAATGTATAATTAGTAATGTAACATACGTGGGTTGCAATTCTACCCTGCGCTGGAACAGGCAAGCCAAGAGGCTTATGCTGTATCCAGCACAGGATAGGGGCCAGAATCGGCTCAGCCAGAGGCAAGGGGAAACTTTGCCCCTGGCCCCGGTGGGTCTCCTTGGACCCATGCTATCCCCGGAGGTGGCGCAAGTTCGAGGAGAGCAGAGCAGCTTCAGCCCTGCCTCCCACTCCCCACCCACCTGCTCGTCTGCCCCTGGGCCCGCCTGCCCTCCCCCTACCCAGGAACGCCTCCCTCTCACCTCCTCCCCACCTCCTCCCTGCCCATCCCAGAACCTTGCATTGACCCAGCTGGGCTGACGCAAGGTTCGCCGTGCAAGCCGCCTCAGAGGCTGGATTCAGCTTTCGTGTGCCAGCATGCCCCCATGCACCAGCGCAGTTTGCTCGTGAGGAGGCACAAATGTACTTTACGGCACATTTGCAACCCCCCTGGGCCGGTGCAAGGGACTTGCACCAGCCCAAGTGCAGCTTAGGATCGAGTTGGTCAAGTGCCTTGAGCACTAAAGCACTGTATAAATACAAAGTGCCCAATTCTTTCCAGCACAGGAGCAGCAGCTCCAAACAGCTACTGCCAGATCTTGTGCTGGATCTGAGCAGGCTTGAAGTTTCCCCTGAGAAAGGGGACATTCACCCCCTTACCCCAAGTGAAGCCCCAGAGTGCTCAACTGGGCTTCTTGAGTCTGCATCAGCTAAATCACTGGGGCAGACTTGAGAAGCCCCTTATTGAGCTTGGAAACCTGATACGGGGGATAGGATTCAGCGGAGGAGGCCTCCACCAGTCTGACCCCCCCTCCTGGGTCAGTCCTCCCCCCTGTTTCACATTCCCCTGCCCTCCCCCACCCAGAAATGACTCCCACTGTCCTCCTGCCACCCTTCCCATGCTGCCTGGCACTTATGTGCTCACCACCAGTGGTTGGGGGTTGATCTGCTGCATCGACGGGGCAGTACAGGCCCCACCACAACCGCTACTTCCTCTCAGGGTGGTGCAATTGTGCCTTATAGCACATTTATGATACCCATTGCTGACGCTGGGGCTGCAGTACAGGCAGTAAAGCAGCCTAGGATCAGGCTGCCCCGAGCATTATTATATGAGCCTTCTTCTACAGTGAAAGCCACAGAAGTATTGTGTCTAGTTAATCTGGTAACACAAACATAGCAAGGAAACATAGGAAGAAGAGCTTGCCTGTGGATTAGTAAAATGTCCATCATAAAACTGCAGCGCACTGGGCCTTGCAGATGTGTAGTTAACAAAGTGCTCTCTTAGACTTGCATCTAGTGAATTTGTTGGACAGGTTCTACATATTGAGTTGTATTCTGAGAAACGGAGTTCTGACTAAGCATCATTGAAACAAATGAGACAAGTTAGTATGACTACTTACCCAAGTCCCATTAATTTCAGTGGTGTTTTCTCAGGAATAGGATTTACTGTTGGACTTTAGTCAATGGAATCTGTGGGTGGGGTCCATTGAGGACCACTGGACATGACCGCAAACACCTTCTGGTTGTGTCTGGAGGTGTTCAGAGGCCTCCAGAGGATGCATATGGCCTCTACGGGCCTCAGAACATCTCCAAGAGGTTTCAGAAAAACTGGAAGTGCCTTTCCAACACTTTCAGGAGGCAGTCTGAGGCCCAGTGGGGTTGCATGAGGCATCCCTAGGCCTCAGAAAGCCTCCCATATGCAACCAGTCACTAAGGTGCTTCCAGCTGCATTTGGGAGGTCAGGTGAGGCCCTCCAGCACGGATTCAGAACCTGCACTGAGTCAAATTTGTGGGTTCCAAACCTTCAGACAAAGAGGGCCCACCTGTACTTTCTTTGGATAAAACCCATTATATATATTTGTTTGCCCTAGTAAGGGCCGAGCCTCCTCAACATATATGCATCTGAAACAACACAGTAGGTAAACCCCAGAGTTTAGTTCAAAGCAAAGATCTCCAGGATAGCAAGATTTAGACCATTTTCTTGTTGGGAACAATTAGGGTTGCCAACCCTGGAAATCCAAAATTCTGGTATCTGAGGCTGAGCAAATAGAGTCAGATAAAATAGCCAACTGTTTTTGTTTTGTTTTGTTTTTGCCAGTCTTCTACAAAACTGTCCATATAAGCTTTAAAAAAAATTGCCTGAAGGTAAAATACGGCATTAAAACCTCACAATTATGGCAACTGGCCTAGAAGCAAAAGCACAACCAGTTCAAGTTTTTTCCCTGGCTGGTTAGCAATCCTAGAAACAGGCAGGTACACCAGTAATACAGTACTTTATAAATAGAAATTAGACCAAGAAGAAATGAAAGAAAATGTATTATTCATTTTTAAATATATGACCCATTTTTCTACGACTAAGACCTTTGAAGCCATTCACAACAAACGAAGCAGCTTTGAAGTAGCGCACAACAAATATTAATACAACACTGAAACCCAGATAAAATACAAATCAATGTAAAACCAATGTTAATGATGGGAAGCAGAAAGTGGAGAGGCAAACGGGGAAGCAAAACTGGTTCCCTAGCTTATTTGTACTTGCAGTGCCCATTTTGCCCCAGCATTGCTTCTCCCAGTGATTACTCTGCACATGCCCGATCTTGTCTGATCTCAGAAGCTAAGCAGGGTCAGGCCTGGTTAGTACTTGGATGGGAGACCGCCTGGGAATACCGGGCGCTGTAGGCTTATACCATAGTCTTTCGAGACTGAAGGTTGCCAACCAAGCACTTGTGGGGCATTTCCCCCCCAGAAGCCTCTTCAGAATGCCTGCATGTGATTCTGTAGTGTCATTTTGAAGAAGGGCTTCTAAGAAATAAAAATGGTTGCCAGCTACTGAAGAAGTTATTGCCACTTCTCCAGTTATCAGAGAAGTTATTGCTCCTTCCAAGCTAGGCCTTAGGAGCTGTGGGGCCCAATTGGAACAATTTTTTGCAGGACCCCAGGTTCACAGCCAAGGTGCTAGAGAGATAAATAAAATTTATTATAGAATTTATATCTTTATGGTAGAATGGAAAGCAAACAAAATATGCTCTTAAAAAGTGCATACTGACCCTTGTGATGTAAGACAGAGTCATTAGGCAAACAATCCATCAATCAGTCTCTCTCCAGGGGCTTAGAAAGGCTTCACTCTGAGCTAGCAACCTCTCCCTTCACCAGAGTGCAGCCCTGGAAAAGAATGGACCAAATGGATCTAAGCACATTTTAATATACAATAGCATACATGTAAGCCTACAAGTAAACAAACAAAATCTATAGATTACTGTTGAAAAGTAAATAAGCTACAAAATGACTTGTTTTAGTGACTATGAAATGGTTTAGTCTGCTTTGCCAGATCCTATCCCCTGTGATAGGCTGCAAAGCCCAACACAGAGGTTCTCCAGTCTGCGCTGCAAAAAGCCAGCAGAGACTCGAGTTGCCCCAATGCGGGGCCTGCACCCCTACTTGGGGAAGGGGGCAAACATCCCCTTCCCCCGAGGAGAACTCCAGCAGCCTCCACAGGGCCACATTACAGCACTTGCCATTTTGGTGCCACTGCACCTGGCAGCCCCGCCAGGGATAGGATTGGGTTGCCCAGCTTTGGGCATAGGGTTGCCCAACTTTGGGATAGGATTAGGGTTGCCCAGCAGCACAGTGATTGAGCCCCAGGGACTGGCAACTCTACCACTCCTGTAAAATATGTTAATAATGGAAAATTTTAATTCAGAACCTGGCTGGGGGTTCTCAACCCATCTCAACCGTTGATCTGAACGATTGCTCTTCACTTTGACGTGACCTCACACAGTGCTGTCACCAAATTTACCAAAAACCTGTCAAGCAAGTTGAGGGTTCCTCATCTAACAAAATGACTGAAGAATTGCAAGAAAATCTCCCCCAAATTATTATAAAGCTAGCAAAATTTCTCAGGAAAGGATCAATATATGCTGATAGCAGTCCTCTGTCCACAAATTTGGTCAGAGAGTGCCACTCCCATTGGGTTTAGTACAGTCATCTTAAACCAAATACATTTGTTCCAAATTCTCTAGAGTTTGGGTGACGGCCGATGGGGGGGGGGATTATGTGCTGTCAATATGTATATGACTCTTGGCAGCCGGAAGGAAAATTAAACACTTCATCACCCTTCATTTTGTTAGATGACTCAGTATAATGTGTGGAAATTGTGAATGCTTGAAATTCTCAACGGACATACCTTATCAGCATTACATTTCCTCTGAACTGTGAAACAATGATTTTAGGAAGCACAGCCAGCACCATTCATTGCGTGCCATTGAAATCTTCCAATAAAAGAAAGAAAGAAAAAATTCTGTTCAAACAGACCCACCGTCTATAGCCTACATACCTTCCTCTCCGAACCAGCCATGCTGCTTTCAGTGCTTTGAAGAAAATGATTTCGTAATTGTGGCCAGGATAAAATGTGCTTATATGTGCTTTTACATTACATGCATGCTGTCTTTCTAATTGCACTTGATTCGAGTTCTGATCTCGGAAGCTAAGCAGGGTCAGGCCTGGTTAGTACTTGGATGGGAGACCGCCTGGGAATACCGGGTGCTGTAGGCTTATACCATAGTCTTTTGAGACTGAAGGTTGCCAACCATTATTTGGTTCGAGTGAAAATTATTGTATCCATCGGTTCAAATGTAATTTCACCTATTGCACAATAAGCCTGGTAAGCCTAACACGTTTGCCACAGAGAAGTCATTTGGATGAGGCTCCTGACTTTTGGAACATTGAAGGCCTTTGTGCTATCAACAAACAAGCCAATTGCTAGGGAGGAGGAACAGCTGAGGAAAGAAGGTGACAGCCAGTAAAAGGGTGCTTGTGTCTGTGGGCCAGAGGCAGCCTGAGCCGAAGGGCACTTTGTTGGAAAGTAGGTATGATGGCAGAACACTAGAGGGCAGTGAATTGTGCAGCAGGCAGATGACTTAGCTACCTGTCTCAGACCATTAATCTTGTCCTCTTTTACCTCTGGGGTGTCCCAGTACCAGAACATCTCCAGTTGCGTCCAAAAGTTATATTGGACTGACCCACAGATTAGCTTATCCGCAGATAAGCTGATACCACAGATTTGGTATCCGCCAGGGATCTGGGAATGGATCTCCTGCAGATACTGAGGACCAATTACGTATTTCAAAACGAAAGTCCCAATGACTTCGGGCCCAATTCTATCCAAATTTTCCAGTGCCAATGGGGCATGCACTGCATCTTGCGGTGCGGCAGTAGTCACAGAGGCCCCCTTAAGGTATGGGAACCTTTGTTCCCTTACCTTAGGGCTGCATTTTGGCTGCACTGATGCTGGAAAATTGGATAGGATTGGGCCCTCATTCACTTGTATTGGAGAACATTCTAGTAGATCATGCTCTTTAATTCAACACTGAATTGAATTAATATTGCTCTAGGCCTGCTTACAGATGCAGAGGCTGATTTTTGCAAGTCTCTAGGAAGCAGGAACTCCATAGCTATGGGATGGCCCCTGAAAAGACTCTGCACATCTCCCCAAGATTCCAATAGCACATGCATGACAGAATCAAGAGGTTAGTGTTCGAACATCAGGGCACTCACCAGCAGTGGCATCACTAGGGAGGTGCAGGGGGTGCGGGCGGGGGGTGACATGCCGGGGGTGCCACGCTAACATCGCGGCTTCAGGAGCTACACCATTGTGCCATACACCGTTGGATGTGGAATGTTCAGTGGAGAGCAATGCAGAAAACAGAATTGAAATTGCTCATTTCCTGCAAAAGTTATGGCCAAAAAACCAGAAAGAAAAATGCATGGAGCCCTATGAAAAGCGAAAGTGAGCTGTATTGCGCGTTTACTCGTGAGTAGGCATACTTGCCACAGTCCTTTGGAAAAGGCAGGCTGAGAGGAATCAAACGACACCTGAATGGTCCAGATCCAATGAATGCAGCCCCCCAAAAACACTGGAGAAGGAGGTGCCGCCTGCTGCGAGTCTATTGAGCCTGAAATGAAGTCACGAGGTTGCATTTACTCGCGAGTAGGCAAACCTACCTTAGTCTGTCAGAAAGGGCAGGCTGAGAGCTCCAACAATGTCAGAATGGTCCTGATCCAATGAATGCAGCCCCCACAGAGGTCCCTGCCTCCCTCCCAGCTGCGAGTCTATGGAGCCGGATGGAAAGCAAAGCAGCCTCACAGTCATGTTTACTTGTGAGTAGGCAGATGTGCCTTGGCTGGTGGTCAGGCCAGGCAAAGGGGAATGTGAGGGCACCAGAATGGTCCCTATCCAATGGAGCTGAACTGCAACAGATGCTCCAGAAGGCAGCCCCCCTCCCCCACTAAAAAGGACAAAAAAAAGAGGCTTGAACTGGTAAGGGGAAAGTTTTCTATTTTGCACTTGTAAAGCCAGGTGGGTCCTACCTACCCATACTTTCCTGTGAGTAAGTCCCATTGACCACAATAGGACTTACTTCAGAGTAGATTCACTTGGTGGCACAGGACTGGCTCCCCTTAATCATTTCTTTTAATTTAATTATTTATAATTATTTATTTTAATTTGCTTGATGATGTCACTTCTGGTCATGACATCACTTCCAATGGGTCCTGGATAGATTGTCATTCTAAAAAGTGGGTCCCAGTGCTAAAAGTTTGAGAACTGCTGCAGTAAGTTGTTAGTAAGTTGACACAGGGGTGTGTGTGTGAGAGAGACTCTACAAGTTTTCAAAATCACTAAAATCAGAGTTTGGAGGAATAAGACCATCATGTTATATATCAATCAATGTGTAATTTCATGCAGAATGCAATGAAACAAACCACATTGAAATATCTGTTTTCTAACAAAAGGTACAGCCAAAAAACCACTGGGGGCGGGGCAATGGTACATCACCATGCCCACCACCTGGGGCGTTGCCCCGCCCACTGCATGGGGTGATGTGCAGGCCTCCCGCACCGGGTGACGCGAATCCTAGTGACGCCACTGCTCACCAGTCAGACAATAATAACCACTGGATTTTTATGTAGGCTTTGTCAGGTTGTTTTGGTGTCCCTAAAATTGTGTAAAGTCAGTGCAGAAGCAGGACAACTTCAGAAGTGGACTTTAAAAAAAAAAAACACAAGTCAATTTCTGTATTTTAAAAACATTTTTTATCCTAGGAACTGGGGTGGGAGGGAGGGAGGGCACTGCTCGGCCATACCCTATGTGTTGGGCTGCAAAGCCCAACATGGAGACTCTGAAGTCTGCACTGGCAAAATAGCCAGTGCAGAGTTAAGAAACCCCAGTGTGGTACTTGGGGCTTTCTTTGGGGGAAGGAGACCTCCAGTGGCCCCAGTGGTGCTGCTGGATGCAGCGGTAGCTATTTTGGCCCCGCTGCAGCCCGTGCCACCACTGGGGATAGGGTTTGCCTGCCCATAAGCAGAATGGGCAGCAGAATCGCTTGAACTAGTTAAACCAGAGCTGCCAAATTCATTTCATACAGTGGGCCAAATAGCATTCACAATTCCTGCTGAGGGCCAGAGGTTACACCATTAAGCAGGAAATAACGTTAAGCAGGCCATTCCCAGAAATAAGCACTTTTTACTCAAGAATTCAGCTGCAAATGACAGAAATAAGCAAATCTTGATCGGATTTTCAAGATATGGGAGAGCCCAATTATCATGCAGACTGCCCTTTCAGCAGTGGCATCCTAGCAGAGCTCAGCAGCTGAGAGCAGCTGATGGTGTCACTGGGAGAATCTGAGGGCTGAATAAAGAACATCAGGGGGCCACATCCAGCTCGCAGACCTTATGATTGACACACCTGAGTTAAACTGTTGTTTCTCTTTTTCCTTCACTTGCCAAGCACATGTAGTTGAATTCACTCAAATAAAGTCCAAGTAAGATGGGGCAAACTGTACAATATGGAGAGAACACAGTGATGTTCACAGTATCATCACTGTGAACAACTAGAGAAGAAATTACAGGTTGAGTCTTGCTGTTCGCAAGAGTTCCGTCACGTGGATGACAAAAATTGCATTAAAGCAAATCCATTTAAAAAACAATGTCCCTTTGCTGGGTGATTTAAAAACAGCCTTGCTGACCTTTGTGATGTAAGACAGAGTCATTAGGCAAACAATCCATCAATCTGTCTCTCTCCAGGCGCTTAGAAAGGCTTCACTCTGAGCTAGCAACCTCTCCCTTCACCCAGAGTGCAGCCCTGGAAAAGAATGCAAAGTGAGAATGCAAAGTGATTATCTTTCTTTCATGTGCTCAGGGTGAAGGGAGGGGTCAGTTGCTTTGAAGCTGTTCTAAGTGCCTGGAGAGAGAATGATTGATCAATTGTCACCTGGCTGCCCTCTCTCCCATTAATGAGGCTATTATTAAACAACTCTTTCTCTTTAATTTAAAGGGCCCTTCTCAGACAAAGTTGAGACAAAACCAACTTAGTCTAGCATAAAACTAAGTTGGTGAAAAATTTGTGGATAATTAGGTTATATCTGTAATGTACGTTTCGGAGGGAATTTTGCAACCCACAGACTCCCTATTTCACCCTGAAGTTTCTCAAGAGTGAGCTCAGTTTGGGCAGATCACAGCACTGTGACAAGGTGTGTGAGCTGAATGTTTCTGATAGCTTTGCCCAAACAAATCAAACAGTATGCGACAGCTTTAAAAAAAAAACAGAAACAAAAAAAATGTGCATGAAGAAAGTTATGCACTGAAGGGTGAAAACTAAGGGAGAAAATCTTATAAGAACTCAACCAATGCACATTTGTTTGCATGATTTAAATTTGATATTTTGACATTTCCACCATCCTACATATTTTGGGCTGTATTCAAATTATGTAGAGACAGCTGCACATCAACAAAAGAGAACAGAGAATTCACAAAAGGGCAATGTGTCGTGTTGGAATTGCATGGAAAGTAGTTTCTCATGAAAAGCTTTGAGAAAGAGTTACAGATATCTTCTAAGTGCACTGGAGGTTTTGCCCAACCCAAAAGTAAATAGCAGAAGGAGTCTAATTATAAGGAGGTGGTTGATTGATGGCACATCTTTCTTGCCTTGCTACCTTCATGAAACTGAGTTATTTTTTGGGGGGAGGGGGGTCTTAAACATATATTTGGAAGAAGCATGTTTTATTTCAACTGTTAATTCTCATAGTACAGTGTAGGGCACAATCTTAGCTCGCCCTTGCACCAGCCCGGGAGAGTCACAAATGTGCCGTAAAGCACATTTGCGCCTCCTCATGAGTCAGCTGGGCTAGTGCAGGGACACATACCGGCCCACAGAGGTTGAATCCAGTCTCCACACCGACTCAGGGAGCTCAGCCGATGCAAGTCTCTGGGGTGGGCGGGGAGGAGGCAGGAGGGAGGCGTTCTGAGGTAGAGGATGATGGGTGGAAGGTGGACCCGGTGGCGGGTGGGCGGGGAGCAGAAGGCGGGGCTGGGACCCAGCTCTTATGACGGATCCCAACCCCAGTTCCCAAGCAGCGTGGAGTGGCTTCAAGCCACTCCGCTTTCCTTGGACTTATGCCACCTCCAGAGGTGGCGCAAGTTCAAGGAGACACATTGGGGCTGCAGTGGTTTACCTGGGATAAGGGGAAGAGTTTCCCCTTACCTCCAGCCGAGCCACTTTGGGGTCCTGTGTTGTGCTGGATACAGCGCAGGCCTCCTGGCCTGCCCGTTCCAGCGCAAGATAGGATTGCTCTGCACATGGCTCAAATTGTAAGCTGATCTTGGTTCAGCTGTAAACACCTTATACATACAAAAGAAAGCCACTATTTCTTAGTTCCATCTGAGATGGGAATAAAAACACACCCCTACCTTACATGGTTGTAGTAAAGATTTCAAAGATAATGCATATAATGTGCTCTGAACACTCCCAAACCAGGGCATCCTCAAGGCCAACTCAATTAGTTGGTTCAAGCAACAGATTGGTGGGGGACACCCATTTCTGTTTGCCTTCTTGCCTCCACTTCTTGCCTTCTTGCCTCCACTCAGTGGCGTAGCTAGGTCATTTGACACCCGGGGCCCATAAATTTTTGTCACCCCATACAACATAATTAATTAATTATTTAATTATTAACTTATATTAATTATTAACTAATTAAATAATTCACATTTATATACCACCCTGCCTCTAAAGCAGCTCAGGGTGGTGTACATGCTTCCTCCTCTTATTTTGTCCTCACAAAATAAGACTGAGAGGTGAGACTGGGAGCTAGTAATAGCCATGACATGAAATGAATAATAATAATGGCCAGAAAACAAATGCAATGAATATTTCCCCACAAGCAGTGGATGAAATTCTGCATCAAATTGTTTATAACGTGATGGTATTATTCCTAAAAGCCAGGATTTCCAGAATTTTGGTCACTAGGGCATCACCTCCCCCAGCTACCTGCTACCTGCTAGGTAGACCAGGGCTCCCAGTTGAACCTGTGGCCTCCATTGATTTACTATGTGGGTAGACTGGGGCTCCCAGTCTGGCCGCTATGTCGGATGCCCCACCCAGTGGGCGCTCGCTTTTCTCCTGACTTTGCTCCCCATTTCAGCAGGTACCCTTAAATTTACATACGTTGAAGGTGTTTGGGTTCATAGAGTTGGACATACCATTTATCATCTTTATAATATGAAATCTGTAATACTCGGAATGGCACATTTGCATAGGATATTTTTCAGGGACTATAATCATTGCATCCAATCCTGCATGCCAGTCAAAAAAAACCCACCTTCTCTTCTGGGGTTCAACTCCCTATATTTCCAGTTTGGCATTTGACAGCAACACAGATCTCTCCTCTGTGAATATGCCCAGAAAATGATCCTGCCCTCATATCATATTTAACTCAGACTCAAAACAAAGCTGTAGCTAATCAGTTACAAACACTTCCAAACAGGATCATTTAGCCAGATTTCTGCTTCTTCAACAAGCCCTTAGCACAGTTAGGGTGCAATCCTAACCCCTTATGTCAGTGCTTTCCAGCCCTGGCAATGCAGCTCTGAGGTCAGGGAACAAACGTTCCCTTACTCTGAGGAGGCCTCCGTGAGTGACACCCAACTGCAGGATGCAGCACACGTCCCATTGGCACCACTATGCCAGTGCTGGAAAGAGCTGACATAAGGGGTTAGGATTGTGCACTTTATGTGGAAAGTCTGCTTTGGAAACTTAATGTGGAAAGCCATTAAGAGACACCCAACCCTATGCATGTCTACTCAAAAGCCAGTCTCCTTATAGTCAGTGGGGGCTTCCTCCCTGGAAAGTGGGGAGAGGGAGCAGCTCCAGAGCAAAGCAGGATCCCTGCCTGTCTACTCAGAAGTCAGTCCCCTAATAGTCAGTGGGGCTTCCTCCCTGGAAAGTGGGGAGAGGAGGCAGCTTCAGAGCCCAGCAGGCCAAGAAGCAATGCCTCCCCCCCACAAATAAATCAGTGAAATTTTCAGCCCTCCCCAGTGCCCACCTTATCTGCTCAAGCCTCTGTTTTATTCTTGGGGGGTGCTGCCACCTGGAGCATCTGTTGAGCTCCACCTTCATGAGATTGGGACCAGGCTGCAAGCCTTGCACTCCTCTGTGCCTAACTTGACGAGGAGCCAAAGCATTCTTGCT
The DNA here is from genome assembly GCF_035046505.1 of Tiliqua scincoides. NCBI lineage: Eukaryota > Metazoa > Chordata > Lepidosauria > Squamata > Scincidae > Tiliqua > Tiliqua scincoides. The sequence goes on along the minus strand of NC_089825.1, from coordinate 64,761,150 downwards.
TCCTCATGAGTAAACACGACTGCGTGGCTTACTTTGCTTTCCATAGGGCTCCATACATTTGCCTGCTTGGAGGGAGGTCCCTCCTTTTTGGGTGTTTTTTGGGGGTTGTGTTCATCAGATTGGGACCATTCTGGTGTCCTTGGATTCCTCTCAGCCTGCCCTTTCCGAGGCACTAAGGCACGTCCACCTACTCACGAGTAAACATGTGATAAGGGTTGGTTTCATTTTCCATAGGGCTCCATGCAACTTAGTCTAGTTTTATGCAACTTAGTCTAGTCCTGGCTGCTTCTTAACCTTTTCATACTGTTGCTGTTTTTGTGCAGAATCTCATTCTTACAGTTCTCCCTTGGGTCCAGTCATCAATTAACTCTTTCTTAAACTGAACATTTTTAACAACCCCAACATATCTATACTTACACATAGTTAAGCTTAGTTACACTTAGGGCACAATCCTAACCCCTTATGTCAGTGCTTTCCAGTCCTGGCATAGCAGTGCCAATGGGATGTGTGCTGTATCCTGCAGTTGGGTGTCACTCACGGAAGCCTCCTCAAAGTAAGGAAATGTTTGCTGCCTTACCTCGGAGCTGCATTGCCCTTAAGTCAGTGCTGGAAAGCACTGACATAAGGGGTTAGGATTGCGCCCTTTGAGAAAGTGAGCTAAGTTACAGCCCAATCCTACTCAGAAGTAAGTCCCATTAGAATCAATGGGGCTTACTCCCAGTAAAGTGTGAATAGGATTGGGCTGTTAATCCTTACATACAGTTGTAATGTAGAATAATACTTAGATACCTTTTTAGATGGAAAAAGCAGGGGGAACACAGATACACTACAACAGACAACTTGGGCATATGAACAGAATATCCCATTTCAAGAGGGCTGCATTTGTGTTTTATTGTGTTACAATGCCTGAATGAGATGAACATTTTTCATTATGAAAGCCTTCAGCAGACTATTGAAAGTATTACTCTAGGTCTCAGGTATAAATTGCTAAAACCCTGTAAGGTCAGAGCACAAATTATATCAGAGTGAAATGACCTAGAACAAGATAAAGGCAAGTATTTGGGCCTTGGCAGCTTCAAGTACAGTTTATCCAAGATGCTTTATTCATTTATTTTAAAGCTCACACCCTGTGCTTCTACCTATCAAGAGCATCATGGTGGCTGGTGGCAACTACTCTTGTTCTTTTAATTAAAAGTTGGGAATTGGAGTCTGGCAAGCCAGTTTAATGGCCCCAAAGGAGTGGAAGCCAAGAAGAGCTGTCCAAAATAAAAAAGTCCACACACACCACCATGCAAAGACCTCAGGGTTTTATGAATCAGGCAAGACTGGAATCGGAGGTATCCACTTCCTAGGCTGATGCTCGTCACCCAAACTACACACTCCCCAAAGTTAAAAACTTTAGATATTGGATACCAGCACCAGATAAGGATACCAGCACCCTTAGCAGAACTCAAACAAAATTTCTTCAGTTAAAACCTGGTAGGTCAGCGGCAGCCAATTTTTCAGGGAAGTCCATCATCAGAAGCAAGGCTGCTTCATATGTTCAAGTCCAAGGTTCCATCTAAATCCCACTTCAATGGGTGCAGCAGTACACATGCAGTCTAGGGTTACTGGCTTGCAGCCCACACCCCAATCACATATTTTTAACCCCATTCACTGACTTTTGTGATGGCTACGCATATTGCTGGTGCTCTGAGCTGCTTCTTGAATCTCAGAAATATGGGAAAGTAGATGGGGATGTCCCTGTTTCCCCACTGAGGCCTTTTACACCCACACACTCTCTCACCTCCCTGCAACCTTCCCCCCTCCAAGGGCCACCCTGTAAGGCTCTTCAGCACTTGCCTTTCCTGAATAGGTGATCTCAGCCAGATATTTGCGAGGAGGTGTTGCTAAAACAAAGAAGATCAGGAATTCCACTTTGACCTGATGAGCAGTGATGACAGCAGACATGTTTTGAAGAAAATATGTTTGGCCTTAGAATGCACATATAAAACAGCTTTTAATTTCTCACACCAAATGGAGAGACAGCAAGTAGTGCTGAGACCAGATGGCTTTGGGTCTTAATTGGCATATGCAGTTGTTATTCTTGCATATCAGATGGCTCTCCCCTTCACATAATGAATTGCTGTTCCATGGGTTTTGTGTTCTGTGTTACCAGGAACAGAGAACTCTTCTCGAGCCAGCACAATTACTGTTGGGACTGTGAGTATTTATTTACTTCTGACTAGGACTCTCCCCTGAAGCAAATCCTAATGAAGCTAAGCAAAAGCATGTAGCTGAGCAGCTTAAAGCAGATTTAGAAGGGGCAGTGGTTCCTCAGGAGGCTTCTGAATTTTGCCAGTTATCATAGGCAGGTGAAGAACAAACCCTGCACTTGGGATCCCTTCTTGAGCACTGTGGGGTCTAGGAAATGTAGCCTACTTTTTTCTTCTTATTTGCAATTTGGTCCCTACAAAGGCAATCAATTTAAAATTCATCTTCACTTACTTCGGCAGTAGCTTTCCAAGGCCGTAAGTAGTAGCTTTTCCCCATCCTGCCGCTTTTTCCTCCTCTGGAGATGCTCAAACCTTGAACCACTTATAATAATCTCTATAAAATGTTCAAGCAAGTCTGTTCATTACTCCTGAACTGCTTCACTGGGGCAAGCAAAGACCTACCATTTTCAGTCTGCAACGGAAGTGAATGGGCTTGGGGAACACGCAGCCTTTTGTCTGGGAGAGGGCTTCTCCTGCACATGCCACTTTTCCCTAGAAAGGGCGTAATAAGTCTGGTTTCATGTGCTCTAAGGGTAAAGCAGTGCCTTTGTGACATCTGCAACCATTACACCAGTCCCCACTCTCCACTCAAAATGGCCTGCCCAACAACTAATGTACCTTTGAAAGAGGAGGGGCAAAAAGGTGGAAGAAGAGTGGGGATTGCTGTAATGGCTGCTGATGTCACAAAGGCAGATCTAAGACCTCCTAGCTCCCGAAGCAGTGTGCCATATGCTTTTCTTGTCCTTACCAGGTGACGTACCAGCCTCTGGTCCTCCCAGCAGAGGCAAGTAGGGGAAACAGAGGCGAATGCCCCTAACCAACCTGCTGCCTGAGGCGACTGCTTTAGTTGGCCTCATGGATGACCTGGCCTTGGGCATAGCATTTCTCCTAAGTCAAATGATCAAAATGGTGTGCTAAACCTCAGTTGAGGAAAGGGGAAGGTGCTAGAGCCTGAGATAATGGTGAAGATGATGTGGCAAGATAGTCCCAAAAGAGGAGGAAGCAGATTGAAGGGAAAGAAAGGTGAAGCAAGGACAGGTAAGAAGGGAGGTTGTGGCAGCGGTTCCCCACCCACCCATGTGTGCTTCTCAGTAAATCCCTACAACCCTGTCGGGAAGGGGGATACATCTCTATGCAAAGGAGATATTTTGCAAGTGAGCAAACTAGCTCCATGATAAGTTATGTCAGATTACCTATCCTAAGCCACTTTTGGTCCCCATATAGAGAGAAAAGCATGATAAACATACAGTAAATCAAAAGACAGTCAGACATGATGAGGTTTTAACATGGTTTTGGATTCTGTGATTCTATCTAACCAAAAACAGCTCACCAAGCATATATGGTGGTCTATCATGATTTCAGTAAGCCTTTTTCTATCTGCCTTGGATGGTATAAGCAATACAGGACAGCTACAGTACATGGTGGGTGGGTATATTTGGCTTGTTGCAAGGTTGCAAGGCCTGCCGTAATCCTCTGAAAGTAGGTCATATCTTTATATTCCCCAAGGATAAACACTTGACCCTAGGTGCAGCTTTGTAAACGCACTAGAAATCATGTCACTTCTAACACTGGCTGAGTGCGATGTTCTATTTCAGTCATTTCTAAAGTTCTTCATGTTTCAGTCCTTAAAAACAAACAAGAAAAGCTCTGGCTGAGAGTTGACTTCATCATGTCATTGTATCTTGGAGCCTTTTCTCCCACTTACCAATTCTGCCAGAGTTCTGTAGCTGCAGATGGTGTAGATGAGCCAAGATGCAGTAGCATTCCAGATTTTGCACATCCCACATTTCTTATAATCCAAATCAACAAAAGCCTCCACAGTACGTTCTATATTGAGAGAGGGATGTATTTTGGGGGGTGATTAGATATTGCTTTTAGGTGCACATACTTCACAAGCAAGAAAGCCAGTCCTGCCATATCTTTCATACATACATCATTTCCATGTTTTATGGTCGCTTGCTTTACCTAATATTTTAATTTTGAAGTCTTTTTTGTCTAGTACTGAAGTGGCATATTGGCTGTCTCTACTCTCCTGTTTTCTTGGCCATTCTCTGATGCTTCCTATAAACTGATTCTACTTTATTGGCTTTGAGCATCAGTTTCTTGTAAAACATAATGGGATGTGTGATAGGGCATATTCAAAATCTACAAATATATAAAGTTGCTGAGATTGTTTGCATTTCCTATTGAAATAGATCTATACAAAAAAAAATGACACAACCAAGCAAAACCAAGTCTAGTCATATATAACTGCAGTTGCTCACATTTTTTGTGGTCTTTCCCTCTCTCCATCTCTGTCATTTGTTGCCCTTGCTTTTCCATTCCTTTTATCAGGTGTCTCCCCCTACTACTGAAATTTAGATTCTGATCTTCTTGGGGCAGGGATTTTTCTTGGAGGGCAGCTTGCAAAGGACCTGCTGAAACTGTGAGACAGCCATGTTGCTGATGCTGGCTGATAAAATGGACTTAAAATGTTTTTCTCTGCCACTGAAACCAGAAAGGTTGCTGCATAATCCTATGCATGTCTTCTCAGGCCCAAGGACTTACAGTGTAAACCTATGTATATATTGAAAAATGGACATGTTGTAGATCTCAAAGAACTTGTCATATGTCACATATTTTTAAAGTGGGGAAATAAGCACTGTTCAAGCTCCTGATCAGCTGCAGAAATATTTTGATCATTTTAACAAAATGGTCAATAACTCTGCTCCTTGTAGTTCCTGAATTTTGTTACAATATTTTGGCATAACGGTGGCAAAATATAAATAAGCTCTCTCTTAAGCGTCTGCTATGTGTATAACTGACATTTTTCTGCAATGTATAATTATGGCTGCTGTTTTTAATAGAGCAGCAGACAGTATACAAATGGTTCCTATTAAAATAACAAGTACAAGAAAAGATGTATTTCCACCACAGAACCTGTCCATCATGAAACTTCAGAAGTCTTTATGATTTAGTTTTGTATAGGTGCTGGTGTAGTCTGCAGACTCCCATCATTGAAATTTTAAATATACAAATAACTAAATAAAATAAAACTGATGATAATAAAATGGACAAACTGCTAAAAATTGAAATATAAAACACCAATTGAAGCACTCTAACTCACTCATTCTCTCTCTCTCCATACGTACTGTATGTATGATCATTATTTTTAACTGTAGGGTCCCACCCCTGGAGGGGCCTGGAGCAGGCTTGTTCCACCCCCAGGGAGACCTCGGATTGGCTGGAGGGGGTTCCAGCACCCTTGTCCTCCTCCCTAGCAGAGCTGCCAAACCTGGCTTGGGAGCAGGAGCTGTTCACCTCACAGCTCCCTGCTTCACACTGACTGCCTCTCATCCGTGGCTTCCCTGTTTTATGGAGCTAGCCCGCCCCCTTTGGCCCCTCCCCTGCCTCCAGGTGGGGCAGAAAAGGTTTTTCCTGTTCCTGGCTTGCTTCCTTCAGTGTTACTTGTTTGCCTCGCCAGCCTCCCCTGTCTGGTTGGGGTTAGCCAACCTTCTTTGGCCCCCTTAAAGGCAGGGAAGCCTGCTCCAGAGTAAGTTGGGGGTCAGGGCATCTGGGGGGGGCCCACATTAACATATGGCAAAACTCCATCTGTTGCCTTCCTTGTCTGAAGGCTCAGTCCTATACATACTTACCTGGCAGTAAATCCCACTGGAATAAATGGGACTTACTTCTAAGTAGACATACATAGGATTGTCCCTCCTTCTCTCTGACTCCACCCAGTCCCCAGCATTTTGCTACAGAAGCTGGTGGAGACCAGCCCCAGCCTTCCCCTGTACTTCTAACTATTACCACTTCTAAGCAATTCTCACAGCAGTGCTTGCTTGCTGCAGTGACACAGGGAGACAGGAAGTGAGGTGCAGCACTCTGTAGGGCCCCAAGTGCAGAGTCCAGGGTGGACGCCCCAGTTACCTTCCACAAGGGACTGTCCTGCTGACTGGAGTGGACCCTCAGCTAGTGCCCATCTGAGCCAAAATCTGATTTCATCACTGACTCAGATTCTGCATCTCCTTTGAATACTTGAAATTCAGTACATAAAAGCAACACTGCCTAACAACAACAACAAAAAAACTGTTCTGGTGCTTTGAAAGTTAGACCTATTCTGGGATATATTTGGGGTACTGATTCCAAAATTGGCATCAGTTTGGCTGTATCAGCTCAAGTTTTGGAGATATGGCATTCCCACCTTAGATGCTATTGTGAAGACAATCAGTATATAAAGTGGCTATGCCATATCTCCAAAACATGAGCTGACAGGGTGAAACTATGCCGTTTTTGGAATTGGCACCCTAAATATATCCAAAAATAGGTCTAACTTTTAAAACACCCAAACGTGTGTTGGGCAGTGTTATTATTGGTGTGGTTGCAGATAGGAACTCTTACTATCCCAGCAGGCCTATCATTAACTAATGATAATTAGTTAATCATTAGTGAGGTGCAATCCTCACATGCCCCAGGGCCAGTGCAAGTCCCTTGTGTTGACCTGGAGGTGTCACAAATGTGACACTTTTGCGCCACCTCAAGAGTTGGAAGGCTGCCTCTGGTACCATTGCAAGCTGAAAAAGGTATTCTACTTTTCAATAATTTCCATTCTTTTTGCTACTACTTTGGTACCTAACTTGTCAAAAAAGCAGGGACCTGTATAGTGATTTCATTGTCATCACAGATATAAGCAGATGGTTTCAGAATTGACACATTACTCTTGCTGGGTCCTGTATGTTTTAAAATTCAAGAATATTATCTTTCTTTTCTCCATCCAAAGCAAAACAAAAATTCAGTTCTTTTTGTTGTGGGGGACACACACAAATTATTGTAGAAGAGGGATAAGAAAAAAATAACTGGGATAATCCAAATAATGTCAGGAGGGCCTGCTGATATTCACCCAAAGAACACTTTTCCTCCCACATTTGGTACACATGGAGATTTCTGGAAGATATCCCAGAATGCATTGTGCAATCTTGGAATGCCTACCAGAGGGAGAACAGAAATAGCTATATTTTGGCAGATTTTGACTACAGCCCACTTTTGTGGGTTTTGCTGATAATGAGAAGTACTAAAGGTCTGGCAGAGTACATGCCACTATAATGCAAAGGAAATGTAGAAAAGGCTTACAGACTGAAACTTATGAGTATGCACTAGGCAGAAGGTGGAAGTCCTTTGTAGACATAGGCCATGACCCAGAGATGCACACATCAGACCTATATGTATACAGGATGGAATGGATCATATTTATTGTTCTTCTAACAGCTGCCCCTGACATGATTGTTCATATTCTTCTGTGTCATATGACTTAAGCTATGGAAGATCAAACTGTTTTAGAAAAAATTCACCAGATGTACTTGATTGTGAGCCTGCATTAGCATGTAGTCACGTACAGCCGTTTATGAGATTGGAACCTATATGTTTGTTTATTTGTTTGTTTAGAATTTTTTATCATGTCTTTTGGCCCCCAAACGAGTTGTCCCTCGTACAGGTGCCAGTAGCAAGACAGGTGTCCCAATTCTAATTGGCACTTGCCGTGGCAGGTCTCACAATCTGCCAACATATGTGTTGCTCCAGTGTTAAAAAAAGCCGATGTCACTCAGCTGCTCTTTGCTTTCTTGCCATTTCCCACCTCTGTACATGTAGCTGCTTTCTTCTTACGAAGGTTCTGGAACACCAGTTTTGGCCACACAAGGCCCATTTAGGATTGGGCTGTAGGTATATGAAAATGAATGAAATATATGAAGATTTCATTCTGATCAATTCAGCCTAATGTATTTTCCCTTGGAGGGCAATCAAACAATCAACTGAAATGATATGCATTAGGAAACTGTTACTGGGATAAACCAAAGTGAAAATGTAATCATTTGGGGTTTGCTTATATGAGAATAGCAAGGCTTTAAAGATTTAGTATGAAATGCAACAGTGTGATTAGTGCAATGACTTTTATGTCCTAACCTGTAATGGGCAATCAAAGCTAAGCATGTAAATAAATTCTGGACTTATTATCTGCCAAGAAGAAACTAATCAAATAATCATTGTTTTTGCCAGCACAAGTACTACAAAGGACTTGGAAATGAGATATTTATCATTTGCCAATCAGCAAGTGCCCTCTCTAGGATAAGAATTAGCTGTTGTACTATTTATAGGGAATCAGTGAGTGCCATTTAGTTCAGCTAAGACAATACAATTTAATAAACATTAATGAGGTTTTTGAGAATGCTGACTGTGGTTCCTGTGAGTGGCTTGGGATTTACTTTCATGCTCAACAAAGGCCAATGAAAACAAGTTGCAATTAGTAGGAAGATAATGGTGAACCTTGAATTATACTAGGAATTATACTGGAGCAGACCTGCAGTCACCATGTTGAATATTCTTTAGCTAATGCTGTCCAGTGCCACATGTATAGAAAGAGAGGAGTGAAAAATGGTTCTCCTGGATGCTTTGTTTACAAGAGGAGAGTCAAGATAGCAATCTTTTAAACAAATACATACATACCTTGTTTATCATGTACAATTTTGTCTGTTGTATTTATGTGGGTGGTTGCTACAGTTGCCACCACAGTGAAAAGAGAAGTAATGGTGGTCAAGTTTCCCTGAAAGACAGCTCACACATTAAACTGTTCCTGAGTACATTTCTGTATCCAGGAACAATAATTGATAGTCTGTACATGGGTACAGCTCTTCATGCGTTTCATTCAACACAGGTACAATCATGTAGAGCAGGGGTTCCCAAAGTGAGCAAGTTCTCATGAGATCCAAGATGACTACACCCAAATCTCACAAAAGTCAGGTATCACCATCTTGGATATATTGAGATTTGGGCACCACCATCTTAGATCTCACAAGTTCTAATGAGATTTGGGTGTCGCTCTCTTGGATCTAATGGAATTTCACAAGGTCCAAGTTGGCAGTGCCTGGCTGAGCCAGGACAAAAAGGCTGTGTGGATGCCATGACTTACCAGGAAGTTTGGGAAGTTTGGGACTTACCAAACTTACCAGGAAGTTTGGGAAGCACTGGTGTAGAGTTTACATGGACAGTTGATTTGTAAAAATTGGGTAAGAAGGTAATTGGGTAAGAGGCACTTTTTCAAGTGGATGCTCCTTTTTCTAGCAGGGGGAGAGTAACTGGCCCACCTCACCCCAGCAGTGTCTGTTCTAGTGGCTGTCTGCTGGTATTCATTTGCATTTTTTTAGATTGTGAGCCCTTGGGACAGGGAGCCATTTAATTATTTGATTTTTCTCTGTAAACCGCTTTGTGAACTTTTAGTTGAAAAGCGGTATATAAATACTGTTAATAATAATAATAACTCGGGTATAATTATTCACACAGAAATGTGAACTCAGGTACAGCATATGGGGTGAGCAACTAATGTAGATGCGGTTAGGAAAGCAAAAACGATGCTGCTGGAATGGTGTAGGAAAGAGGCACACTCCAGTAGCTCCCACAACACTGTTAACACTGAAAGGCCATCGAGTATAGGAAAACCATATTTTGAAATAGAAAGGTCCCAGGGAAGAGTCTGTACTCAGTGATGTAGCATTCTTGTTGAAACCAACTGGGTGTGAACCAGAGCCTGTATGGGAGATCGCTAAAGAGCTTTGTGTAATTTGCTCTGAAATTTTGTGAGGAAATTAGTGATAGACATAAATAAATACCTCACAATCTGCCATCATAAGCCCCAGACTGGCGGTGCAATAGATGTATGGCCACTGCATGCTTTGGGGCTGTCATGCATGCAATGGCCAGAAACCCTGCATGCATAACAGCAGCTCCCAGATGCCCTGGGTGGTGGGGATGGTTCAGGGGAGGATCATGGGCAATTTGGGAAGGAGGGGGACCAAGCAGGGGTAGACTGGGGAAGTTTGGAGGAGAGTTTAGGTGGCAGCAGTGTACACCAAGATCTGATCTCTGTTTCCCTGTCCCAAATCATCACAAGTCTCCTAGGATTTACACCAACAAAACAGCTGGTGTTGGTCTGAAGACACCCATTGGAGCCAGGTTGCCTATGGAGAGGTAAGTAAGAAAAAGTTCTCTGGGAAGGAAGGGCTGGCATTCCTACTGCTGGGATGCCCCTCCTCCTGGGAGGCAGGATCGGACCTTGATTGACAGATACTCCTGCCACGTTGGGGGGCGTCCCATCCAATCCCCAGTTCTGGTCCTGCCTTCCAGGAGTAAGGACGGACCTCAGTCATGCTCCTGCATGACTTTCACTTTCACTTTGGACTTCAGCAGGAGGGGTAGGTTTTTGTGTCCCCCCTTTCAGGCTACGAGCCAGGCTCACTTGGGACAGTGGCTCCAGAGCCCATTTGGATGCGCTGCTCCCACCACCGCAAACTCGAGGGAGTAGCTGCCAGAGGCAGTGCGGGTGGCATCAGGCCCTCCTGCCCCTGCAGTGAGGCAACAGCAGCAGACCCGCACACAGGAAGCCACAACCAAGCTGAGGATGCCATCTTGGGCCCTCCTCTCTCCCATGCAGGAAGATATTCAACCGCGGCAGCAGTCAGAGGAATGAGCAGCGGGCCCCAGCAGTGCTGCACCCTTCTGGAGGCTCGTCTCCCCAGAGCGGCGGGATGCCTCAACAGCCCCTGCTCCCCCCATAGCGGCAGTGGAGCAGAGGCGGCAATGAAGAGGCATCAAGCGGCGGGCCCCCCCTCAATAGGCGCACCCCCCCACAGCCAACCGTTGTCCACTGCGGACCAGCTGCGACCAAGCAGAGGATGCCATCTTGGGCCCTCCTTCCTTCCACACGGGAGGATATCCAGCTATGGCAGCAGTCAGAGGAATGAGCCATGGGCACCAGCAGCGCTGCGCCCCGCTGGAGGCTCGTCTCCCCAGAGTGGCGGAATGCCTGAACAGCCCCTGCTCCCCCCATAGCGGCAGTGGAGAGGAGGCGGCAACAAGGAGGCGGCAAGTCCCCCCTCACTCGGTGCGCCCCCCTGCAGCCAACCGTTGTCCACTGCGGACCAGGTAAGCCCCAGGCAGGTGCTGCCACCCTCTGCCCCAGCGGTGGGCGTGCACAGAGGGGGAGGGAGCTAGAAGGTCAATGCAGCAGTGCACCAGGCACCTCCACCCGCCAGGCAGTCACGACCTCTTCCCCCTCCCCCAAATGGGCCACGCTCAGTTTTTTTTACCTCAGCTGTTTGGGCTCACAGTGCCTGGTCTGCACCTCTCTGAGGTGGTGGCAGGTTTGAGGAGCAGAGGCAGACCCCTTGATCACCAGGCACTATTGCAGTGTCAGGGGCAAATGGGCATGACTCTCCATCAGCATGCCCAGAGCCTGCCCAATGCTCACAAACACCTGCTCTGTTTTTTTACCTCAGCGGGTGCCATTTTATATCTCAGCAGACAACATTTTCCTCACATGCAGTGAGTAACCCAGTAAGGGGTTTGTTTTCCCACTCTTTTTGCTCAGCCTCTGTTTTTCCCTCATAAACAGTCCTGTGGACAGCCAGATGATTATTCTTCGCCTTGTGGCTCGAGCTTCCAATGGAGGATGGGAGCCAGCAGCCCCAAGGTGGAAGGGGGGACCATCCAGTGGCCCCGTTCAGTGCCCCAGCCACCCCAGGGGACCATGGCTCAACCTCAGACCAGAATGGGACAGACCAGGGGGGGCTGTCCGCCCAGTCTCAAGCTCGGATCCTGGGAGAGGCCAGAAGCCCCAGGCACATAGGGGGAAAGAAAAAGCATCAAAGGACCCCCCACCCTCCTCCTCCACTTCTGACTCCAATAGCCCCGAAAGGAAGCCCCCCCCCCGCAAGTGGCACCCACACCAAAGAGTCAAGCAGGGCTACCTCATCAGATCCCTGGGAGTCACTCATGCAAGACCCATCTGAGGACTCCAGGGAGGAGGGGGAGCTCACAGGCAAGGAGGAGGAACACCCAGAGGAAGGCAGGGGCAAGCTCACCCTGCTGGCTAAGGCAGTGGGCATTTTGGATCTAACCCCGAAAGAGAAACTGAGGCACCTGAAGCCTCAGAGCCTCACAGGCCTAGCTCAAAGTTCCTTCTTCCCCAGAAAACCTCCACCAAGGCAGTGGTTCCTTTTCCTGACCCCTGCAGGCAGGTTCTAGAGGCAGAATGGGCAACACCCACCAGATCCCGGTGCACCCATGTGATCGTAGGGTGGAGAGCACCCTTGAGGGATTTTGAGGCTTCTGCCCTAGCCATTAAGGCTTCGGCTGACAACTCCATCATGTCAAGGGCCCTCATGGCTTGGGTGGAGGACCTATTGGCATCAGATAAGTCCCTGTCTAGACCTACTCGTAACACCCTCAAGAAGATGTCACTAGCAGCGGCCTTCTCAGCAGATGCATTCCTGGAGACCATGCAGTTCAGTGCTAGAGCAGTGGCGGCCAATGTGGTAGCAGCAGAAATGTCTGGCTACGCCACTAGGATGTAGACCAAGGTTCCAAGGCACGCCTGGTAGCTTTCCCCTTCACAGGGTCTAAGCTGTTCGGTCAGGCCCTAGACCCTCTGCTAGTAGAAAGCAGGGACAAATGCAAGGTGCTGCCCATGTCCCACAAGGAGGCCAGCAAGTCAACCAGACTGGGCCAGCCCTGTCATTCACAACACCCAGCCTTCAGGGCCAGAGGCTCATTCAGGGACTCTGCCAACTGCAAGCCCAGGTGGGCCAAGTCTAAATTATTTCCGAAGTCTCGCCCCTCAGCAGGAGAAGTCTCTTCTTCCTCTTCCCACAGGCCTGCCAAGTCCAGCCACTCCACGTGACGGCAGGCCCAGGCAGAGGGTCTCCAGACTGGGGGGTGTCTCCAGAACTTTGCGGCGTACTAGAGCAAGATCACCATGGACACCTGGGTGCTGGAGACATTGTCCAGGGGCTATGCCTTGGAATTCAAGACACAGCCCAGGAACCGCTTCTGGAGGGTCCCATGGTCCAAGGTCCAGGAAAAACACCAGTGATATGCATATTCCTGTGCGCCCGGACCATCACCGCTTCCTGTGCTTCTGTTATGGTTCACGTCATCTACAGTTCCGTGTTCTTCCTTTCAGGCTCACCACAGCGCCACGTGTTCACAAAAGTCCTTGTGACCCTCGTGGCCCACCTACACCTCCAGGGGGTTTTCCTGTATCAGTACTTGGACGACCTTCTCCTGTGGGCCCCCTCCAGGATGTTTGCCCTGAGGGACATCCAGATCAAGGTGGACACCCTTGAGGAAGCAGGGTTCATGATCAACAGGGAGAAGAGCTGCCTGCAGCCGAGTCACCAGCTGGAACACCCGGGCCTGTTCCTGAACACTACGAATGCCACAATTTCCCTGTCCCCGGAGAGACACGAGAAGATGTGGCAGCTTCTGGAAGCGCTCCTCTCTGCACAGCAACAGGACATGTTGGCACTGGCCAGGCTACTGGGCATGATGGTGTCTTGTCAGGACATTATCCCATGGGCATGCTTCCATGCCAGAGCGCTCCAGAGATTCCTCCGTAGCTTCCAGTAGGAGAGAGGACAACTCCCACTTCAAGACTTCCATTCCTCCGGAGGTCAGGAAGGAGCTGGAGTGGTGGCAGAGCTACTCCCATCTGGCAGCAGGCTCTGCTTTCCCCAACCCGTAATGGACAGTGATCACCACAGACGCCAGCCTTTTGGGCTGGGGAGCCCACACCAAGGGGACAGTGGCTCAAGGGACCTGGTCCAGGGAGGAGTTCCGCAGGCACATCAATCTCCTGGAGCTCAGAGCCATCCATCTGGCACTGGACAAGTTCTCTCATCTGATCCAGGGCCACCAGGTCCTGGTGAAAACAGATAACGTGACCGCCATGGCCTATGTGAACAAGCAAGGAAGCTTGTGGTCTACATCTCTCCACAGAGAGGCAGTGGCCATCATCACTTGGGCCGAAGCACACCTTGAAGCCATACGGGTGGAGCACGTGGCTGGGATAGACAATTCCATAGTGGACTGGCTAAGCAGGTGTCAGATCCTGGAGACGGAGTGCCAACTAAACCCGCGAGTCTTCACCCTGGTGAGTAAGAGATTCGGGTCGTCACTCGTGGACCTCTTTGCCACAAGGGAGACATGCAGCTCCAAAGGTTCTTCTCAAGGGGCCCTCAAGAAGGAGCAGAGGCCATAGATGCTCTACGCAGACCCTGACCGCAGGGTCTGTTGTATGCCTTCCCACCAGTACTGCTACTGCAGAGACTCCTCAACAGAGTCAAGCAACTCGGGCAGAGATCATTCTGAGCGCCCTGAGGTGGCCCAGATGACCATGGTTCCCAGAGCTCCTACGCCTGTCAACGCAGAACCATTGGACCCTTCTGCTACAGCAGGACCTTCTGCTCCAGGGTCCCACTGTCCACCCTCAGCCACACCTCTTCAATCTGACAGCATGGAGCTTGAGCAAGGCCTGTTAGCCAAGTTGGTTTATTCTGACAGGGTCACGGCCACCATGTTGGCCTCACGGAAGGCCTCCACTAAGAAGGTGTACCAGTCCACCTGGTGCACCTTTACCAGATGAGCGGAGGCTAGGGGGGGTCAGAGTGGTGAGAGCTAAGGTGAAGCACATTTTGGCTTTCCTTCAGGAGGGCCTGGACAAGGGGCTGTTCACCAAGTTCACCAACACTATCAGAAGGCAGGTGGTGGCCTTAGGCAGCATCCTGGGAGTGGGCTTAGGGGAATCCCTCTCATCCCACCCTCACGTTCGCAGGTTCCTGCGGGGGGTTGTGCTCCTGTCCACAGGTTCCCCAGCTGGGATCTGAACAAGGTCCTAGAGCAGTGGTTATTAAACGCTGTGCTGCAGCACACTAGGGGGGCCACGGGGCCAGAGGAGGTGGGCAGCAGCTGCAAGCGAGAAAAGTGGCTCCTTTGATCCGCGGCTGCTTTGCATCTGCTGCTGCTGATTAAGAGGAAGGCTGCAACCCGATCCTCATTTACCTAGAAATTAGGTTGACTATTATGGGGCTTCCTTCTGAGTAGACACGCCTAGGATTGGGTATCATTCATTGTCTGCCCTGCATGCTGATTGGGCAGCCAGAGGAGCCTGGAGGAGATCTGGGCAGGGTGAGTGAGAAGAGAGAGGGGCAGGCAAGCAGCCAGCGAGTCTGCTGAGGCCAGCAACCTAAGAATAGGCTGGCTGAGGGTCCACAAAAGTCCCTTCTCCTTGCCACAGTTGCCTGCAGCTCCCCAAAGCGACCCTCCCTGCCTTGCCTTTGTCTTTCACAGGAGGGGTATTGGGCCACAATCCTCTCCACTCTTTCCTGTGAGTAAGCCCCACTGACTATAATGGAACTTACTTCTGAGTAGACAGGGCTGGGCTGGGCTCAGGCAGTGGGGGGGGGAGAGAATGTGAGGCAAGTGATTCTGAACCTTTGGAAGGTGAGGGGAAGGACAGTAAGAGAGATGCTAATTGCAATTATGAAATGGGGAAAGGGGCTGGGGTGGGAGGGGCTGGGGTGAGGGGAAGAGAAGTGCCAATTGCCTGCTCCTGTTTTTGAGAAAAGAGTGCAACCAAAAGCCCAATCCTAGGCTTGTCTACTCAGAAGTAAGTCGCACAGGCACATCTCCCCCAGTCTTTGGCTGCAATCCTAACCACACTTTCCTGAGTGTAAGCCCCATTGTACAAAATAGGACTTACTTCTGAGTAGACCTGGTTAGGCTTGTGCCCTTTGTCATGTAATGATTTAATTGTATTAATTATATTAATTAAAAATTAATTGTAATATAGTAATTTAATGTAAGTAAAAAACTGGGAGTGTGCCTTGACAATTTTAGTACCTTGACAGTGTGCCGTGAGCTGAAAAAGGTTGAAAATGGCTGTCCTAGAGGCTCTTACTCAGGCACCCTTCGAGCCTCAGTCCACCATTCCCCATCAGGGAACTCACCTTCAAGGTGTTATTCCTGGTGGTAATTACCTCAGCTAGGAGGGTCTCAGAGCTTGGGGCACTCTCCATCAACCCCAAACTCTGCATTTTTTCCCCACAAAGATCAGGTGGTTCTCCACCTGGAACTGACCTTCATTCCAAAGGTCAACTCTTTATTCCACAGGGCACAGGAGCTTATTCTTCCATCCTTCTGCCCCACACCAATCCACCCCAGAGAAATGGCATGGCATACCCACGACATGCACAGAGCTCTGCGTTACTACACCAAGCACACCAGGGCTTTTAGAAAGTTGGAGGCCCTGCTTGAAATCTGTAGGGCGGCAACGTGGTTTTCGGTCCACACCAAGCACTACCGGATAACCTCAGCTGCTTCATCGGACACCGCTATGGGATGTAAGGTGTTGCAACAGGTGGTGAAGCAGTGAGCAAACCCTCGCTGGCCCACCCTCCTGGTTGGCTCTGGTATATCCCAGCAGTAGGAATGCCAGCCCTTCCTTCCCAGAGAAAGTAGGAATTTCTTACCTGAGAATTTCAGTTCTAGGAAAGGAAGGGTGGCATTCCGCCCGCCACTTCTCCAGCTCGGGGGATACACTGCTAGCTCAAGTCCTCCCATGGGGTACAACCATCCTCCCTTCCCGCCCGGGGCAGGGCGGTTTTTCAGTTTATGCAATACTGTTTTTGGTTGTTATCTCTGCAGTTGTTCATCTACAGTTTGTTAGGGTTTTTCTACCAAGTTAGCCCTTGCAGTAGTCACACCGTACATCAAGGGACAGGCCACAGCCAAGGCACAGGGGGGCATTCAGGTTTTTTCCTGCTTCTCGAGTCCAGACTGGGGACCAAAAGGGATGCCCCCCAACATGGGAGGAGTATTTGTCAATCAAGGTCTGATCCTGCCTCCCAGGAGGAGGGGCATCCCAGCAGCAGGAATGCCACCCTTCCTTTCCCAGAGCTGGAATTCTCAGGTAAGAAATTCCTACTTTTTACATACCTCTTGCGCTCTATCAGTGGCACTGCATGTTATGGGCAGGCAGGGGATAGGATTGGGCTCTAAATTTGTGCCAGTTCTCAGGTCTAGTAGAAACAGCATTTGACCTGATTGGTGAGGGCAACTGAGTAATGGAAGCAGGTTTCTACTGTTAGGATTTTTCTATCAGGGTACAAAAACATTCTCTGATTCACACATCTATGAGTGCAAAACTGAAAAGATGGTCAGTGTTACCAATATTGCTGATACTCTGACAGGAGTGAGGGGTGTTAGGCACAAACAGTTCTTGACCCAAAAGTCTACAAAAAATGATCTTCCATAAAGAAAGCCTACAAAGTCAACAATAAAGACCAGGATCTTTATATTCCACCCTCCCCAGCTTTTGCACACTAAACAAAACTTGTGTTTTCCTTTTTTAAAAGAAAAAAATTGTGCATATTCTGCTTAAAAGAGAATGGACACATTTAAAACCTAAATGGACACTGATAATGAAAAATTTAGTTCTGAATCTCATCTCTTTTTAAGATGGGAGGACAAGAAGTGAAACAAAATAATCAAATCAACCAAACCCACATCTTTCTATTTCCTTCCCTTCTTTCTGGTCAGTCTTTTAGAGCCTCCCCTGGTTATATGCCAGTGCAGAATAATAACAACACATTTCTTTTGCTAGGAGTCTGAAATGACCTTTTAATGAAGGGCTGGACTGAATTTCAGACCCAATTACACTGTTAATTAAACTTCTATTTTCTCCTCAGTGCTTTCCTTTTTGCCTGCAGCTTCACTGTTCTCTTATGCCTGCAAATTTTAAATAGCTCCTAGAATTTCTATTTTTTGTTCATTCTAGAGGTTACTTTAACAAATGCCTTTAAAAATAGCATTGATATTAACTTTATTAGATGCTGCTTGCAATAGTAGCAAGAGTAGTTGCACCCTGAGTGCTTCATTCAACAATGCTCATATTAAATATTTGTGAATGCTCAGAATATACACTATGTCAGTAATCAATACAACAGCCCTATGAGGTAGACTTGTATTATTGCTTCCATGTTGCACAGGGGGCTGAGGATACAAAAATGGTATCTTGAGAGAAAATTTAAGAGGAGGAATTTGGTGCTACTTTGGGTGGCAGATTAGCTTGGACCACCCCTGATCATCTCTTTGAAACAGGGAAGCATCTTCACATATATTAACTATGTTGAGAACTCTTTTGTATAAAATGAGCACATTACATAGGGTTACCTAGTGAGTTTGTGGCTGAGGTGGAATATGAACCAATGTCTTCTTTGCTTATATCTCACACTCCTACAGCGCTGCACCATCTCCTCCCAGGTCACACATTCCAGCTCACAGTCACATTTATTTCAGTTTACAGAAGTATTACAAGATGCCTTATTTTGAAATTAGCTTTATTGCAAAGATTTTGATGATTCTGACTGGTTTCCCCTTTACAAGTGCCGATCCAATCATTTTCCATAGACAATTTGAGGCCTAATCCTATCCAACTTTCCAGCACTGGTGCAACCACAATGTAGCCTCAAGGTAAGGGAATAAATGTTCCCATACCTTGAGAAGCCCTCTGTGACTGCCTTCCCAACACAGGAAGCAGTGCATATCCCATAAGCACAGCAGCACCGGCACTGGAAAATTGGATAGGATTGGGCCCGTAATCTACTAATGCAGAGTGCTTCCATTTATTTGTATGAATAAGATACATCTATCAATTTGTTCTTCATTCAAAGTCAGTCCACAATATTTGTAGAAACAGATCTGAGCCTAGGAGCATTTTGAGAATTATTCGTAGGAAATCCACCATGGACGTCTGCTAATAGAAGTTAAATATTTTATATAATTACAGGTATGTATCACTTAACAATGGGGTCTGTTCTCCAAAACCCATCATTAGGTGTATTCGTTGTTGTCTGGGTAGTGCCACAGAATGCCTTGAGGTAGTCATGCAGCACTCCAGAATGCCTTGTGGCAGCTGCTAGCACACTAGAAAGCCTTGCAGCACCACAGTGCGACTGATATGACCCACCAAAAATTGGGTTGTGACCCACTATTAGGTTGCAACCCACAGCTCCACTGTTGTATATGTCGTCAGTCATTGACCAACACATCGTTATGTGGTACGTACCTGTCTTATCAGAGTGTAAAGCAGTAGAATCTTCTGGAATTTCTTAAGGAAAGGCATTAGGCATCCTAGACATGATGGTCATTTTAACTACCTGAGTGCCCAGAGCAGCTCTTCCATGAAGTAAGGTGAAGGGAGCATCTCTGTATTTTTGGTGCCATTAAGGGCAGCAGAATAGGAACTAGAGGAGTCTGGCCCAGAGGGCATAATCCATCAGAAACTTCTCCTCTTAAACCCCCCTGAACTGAATGGGAGTAGGAGGTAAATTAGGGCCCAATCCTATCCAATTTTCCAGTGCCAGTGCTGCTGTACCAATGGGGCATGCACTGCATCTTGTCATGGGCCAGCAGTCACAGAGGTGCCCTTAATGTATGGGAACATTTGTTCCCTTATCTTGGAGCTGCATTGCAGCTGCACCAGTGCTGGAAAATTGGATAGGATTGGGTCCTCAGTGATGTATGCTCTTTTTGAAAATTTAACTTTAGGTTCCAAAATGTCATGAGTTGCCCTTGCCTGTGTCCACTGTCTCACAGCATTTCCTGAATGATAGACCAGTTGTTTAGTACAAAGTCATCCTTCCTCTCTCTTTCCCTTCTCCTGATAATGCTTAACATCATTGTATTTTTAGAGGACATGTTGTACCACCTCTATTTATTCAAGACAGTCATTCCATATTAGTTATCTGTGTAATTGGTTACCTAAATCATGATTTCTTTTCTACAGTCAGATAAAGGAGGAAAAGATGACTTAATGAAGCTATTCAGGGAACTTATCTATTCATTTATTGCCTTGGCTTCTGTGTATGCCATTGTAACTTATCTGTAAATTGCTCAGTTAGTGAAATAAGAGAAGGATGTATCTTGTGTAGCACTGGGCCACAGTTCAGTGCTGCTGACAGCTTTCTGAGGGCTCCGAGGCAAAGTTGTGCACTGGACCCCACATGGTGCCCCTCTGCTAGCACATTAGTACTCTCTGGTACTGAGAATGCAGGAGTCACCATGATCAGATGACCTTAACAAATGCCCTGAACAAATGCCCAACTTGGCCCATCCCTGGCACCACCCCTACCACAAATTTTCCCATTTGGTTATGCTACATTGGTAGTAAATGACTGGGTTGAGTTTCCCCTCCCCTCACCACATCCTTACCCATGTAAAATGACATAAGCAGGATTTAAATTTCCTGCCATAAGCAGGATTTAAAAGGTGTCAAATTTAAAACCCCAATGGCCCAACATAGGCAAATTATCTATGGGCATTGCAAAAGAAGTTCTCACACATTTTGATGAGAAGTGGTTCTCACACATTTTGCATCAGGACCCACTTTTTAGAATGAGAATCTGTCAGGACCCAGCAGAAGTGATGTCATGACCGGAAGTGACATCATCAAGCAGGAAAATGTTTAACAATCCTACCCACACTTACCCAGGAGTAAGTCCCATTTACTGTCATTGTTAAAATAATATACATAGTAGCTTGTTAAAAGTACAGGTCTGTAACATTTCCCCAAATACAGTCACATTCCATGGTAGCATCAAGTCTAATATATCAAAAATAAAATATTGAGATGAATGGGGACCCACCTGAAATTGGCTCATGGCCCACCTAGTGGGTCCCGACCCACAGTTTGAGAAACACTGTTCTAGAGAGTCCTGTGACCTGGCCTGCCACTTTCACCTGTTTCCCTGGTTCAAATGTTACTCAGCTTTTGTCACCCACCCCTCTTGCCCTCTCCCTTCCCAGCCATCTCCCCCTTTTCCTAGGGAAGATCTCCCCCTTTTCCTAGGGAAAATGGTGCCTTGCTGTGGTGCCTTGGCCAGCCTGGCAGTGTGGCAGCACAATGGGTGAAGCCTGCCCACAGCATTCCCAGCTCTTGTAGCAGCTGGAAGCCATGGCTGCTATTGGCACTGCTGCCGGTGTGTGGGTGGTCTTGCCCTAATCTGCCCTGCACTACCCAAGCTGATGCTCAACAGTGCCAGATGCAATCACAGTAGGAGCTGGCTAGGGTGACCTGTCTGGCTTCCTTCAGCAGGAGTAGAAGTGGGTGAAGTCACCTCAAGGAGGCTCTGAAGTCTGGAAGCAATGGGGCAGGTATATGTGCACCCAGATAAAACTATTTTCAATAAGATTTGCAAAAGTCCAGAGAACTTTCGAATACGTAGATTCCAGGGCACTACCTGAGGGCAACGACTTCGGCTACTTTACTGATCAGGGCTGGGGTCTGAGCAGATCTGCGCCTGAATGGGTCTGAGTCTGGATGGGTAACCACCTTGAAAAACAGTGAAAGCTACACTGCATTCCATAATTGTGATGATGATGTAAGAAAGACAAGATATACATGTAACATATCAATAAAATCTCTGTGCTGACTCTGAAGTTTGCCCGATACAGGATGAATCTGGAGGTTCCTAGTCAGGCAAGCACATCTATTGGAATTTTGAGGGAAACTGGAAAAATTCACATTACACCTTTTATTAACTACCCACATAACAAGTTGAAACTAGTCAGAATTTTGGCTGCAGGATTCCTGGTATCAAAACTCAGCATGAACAAAGAAGCATGGTAGGAAATTTGTTGGGAAGTTCTTGCACATGACTCATTGATATGAATGGGACTCGTTCCAGGGCACAGTAGTGCTATTCTGATACGTTTCAATGGGTCTAATGTAGCAGTACTTCCCAGTGGATGGTGCCCATAATCAGTACACATTTAAAGGCCAAGAAAGAGAACAAAGTAGATGCTGTAACAAAGTAACACCAGAACTGGCTCACCAACCATGGGAATTCTGAGGAAGGCCAAAATGTTGCTTTTGTGACTCCAGAATCAAAACTAGCAAGTGAAAGCACAGTCTACCCAGAAACGAATAGTGCTCAAGGCACCTCTGAAGCTAATCCTTATCTGCTCTATTTGCTCTTTCAGAAGATGCACTCCTTCTCATGCTCTGCTGACAATTGTTCCCTCTTGGATTGGATTGCTCTGTAGCCCACACAGAAAAACATAGCCTTTCCTTGGCATTTACTGTTTTGAACTTCCTCACAAACAGGTTGCTCTGACCGAGGAAAACTGCAAACTACAAAAAAAGGCAGGATTCAACATAAGAAGAGCTTTGCTGGATTAGGCCAAGGGCCCATTTAGTCCAGCTTCCTGTATCTCAGTGGCCCACCACTCACTGAAAAAGTTTTGGAGCCCAATTCTATGACCCAGCAGTGACACAGGAGCAGAGGCACCAAAATGGCCACCTCTGTATCCTGCAGGGTCGGGGCAGTTGCCAGAGTCTCCTTGGGGTAAGGGAACATTTGTTCCCTTACCTGTGTCAAGCTCTGCTGGTGGCCTCCTCAGAACTACAGTCATTATTTAGTGGGCGCAGAACATAGGAAGCTTCCAGATGCAGGGGGGGCATGGGATTCAGAGCAGACACTGCCGCCATCCCCTCCTGGGCCTGATCTTGCCCTCCCTCTGCCCAGTTGCAGAGGGCAGATCTTGCCCTCCCCTACCTTCCCCCTGCCCTCCCCCACCACAAAAAACCTCACCGCTGGCCAGCAAGGGAACATACCTCCAGCCACTCCAGCAATTCATCATCATGGCACTGAGGCCCAGTGCCAACTGCACTAGGACTCTCTGCCAGCTCAGTGCCACCAGCAGCGGTGTGCCTGACAGCACATTTGCAACAGCCACTTCTGGGGCAGCATGCCGGCCACCAGTGCTGCTTAGAATTGGGTCCTTAGTCAGAATCATTCTATGACATTGGGTTAATTGATTGATTGAAATTTGCAATATTAGGAGTCTTCATTGAATTTGGAAAAATTGAACCTATTTTAGCCACGCAGCAAGTACAGATGACCAACACTGGTCTGACCTGGTCTGAGATTCCTTGCAAGCTTATGAAGTTTTCCTCAGTCAGAAGATCAGTAATAGCAGTCAAATTTCCCTGAAAGAGAACTTGCCCTACAAATCTTCTGCAGTCTGTGAGGTTGTAGGTGAACAGTAGGATGTATTTGAGGGTGACCATGGTATGTGGATGACACAGTGAGGTTTAATCCCCCTCATTGCTCTCACTGTGACAGTAAGGCCCAGCAGGCCTGGCTAATGCTCCTTATGACTTGAGAGTGTATCCAGAGCTTGCCCCAGAAATCTGCTGCTCTGTTCTGATGTTCCATGACAGACTTTCAGGAACTCCCCAGAAGATATACTATATTGTTCTGGAAAGTGTTCCTTGATAGCTTGTGAAATAAAGCCATTTAAGAGAATTTTGCAGTTTCTGCTCAGATAGGACATCCATAAGCATTTCAAAGGAAGAAAATGATTGTTATAAGATTAACAGTACTTCTCTGGTGGGAAGAATCCTGCTGTTCACCACACATCCTCCTGCTGTTTTCTTATAGCACAAATGTCCCAAGAACAAAAAGAAATACCTTTGGAAGTAGTTCTCCTAAGTAAGGGAGCCCACTCACAAAGTTGTGTTTGGTACCCACAAGTTCTGCCTACTCAAAACCATCTGTATTAACTCATGCTCCTCAGTTTGTCAATCTACCCATAAATCTGTTGATAGGTCAGCCAGTGATTCATTCTTGTTCAACATGATGATGCTGAAGTGTACAACACAGCTTTGCTACATCACCCTCAGAGGGCATCACCACAAGTCGCTGGAGAGGGAGAAAATCTGGAGCATTGCACTTTGAGGACATCAGCCAATTTCACTGGGTTCACTAAAGGGCTGATGCCATGTTACAGCACTCTGTCTCCCCCACACTGAGTGGTACAGTACACATTTGTAATGATGTGTAATGAAGCTCTGACTGCCTAGGGAGATTTTAATTTTATTTTTTTAATGAAAAGCAGCATAAAAACGAAGGTCACAGTTCTATGGGTAAATTTGATCAAGAAGGCATGTTAAGAGCCTCCTGAGCTCACTACCACATGCTTAGCCAGGTGCAAAGACAAAGGTAACACCCATCAACAGCCATAAGCTAATAAAGAAAAGCCCCTTGATTAGGTTACCCCACCTAGGATCCCATAGGGGAAAATCTTGTAAAAACCTAGGTCACTATACCTTTGTGTTTCTCCTTCTTTGTGTGTTCTCTGTCTTAGGGTTATCATGCTTGAAACCTGCTGGTGCTGCATAAATCACCACCATTTTTATTGCCATTCCAAGGACCACCGTACCAGTTAGCACCCAAGATCAATAACCTCCCCCCCCTTCTCTTTCCAGTTTTTCTCCTTATTCCTGTCCCCAGGAGAAACCAAAGACACTGGGTCAGCACAAGCTGAACAGCCAACCTCTGTGGATTACTTTGTTGCAAGCTCCATCTCCTGGAGAAAGCAGCTCCCACTCTCGTGCCCTCCTTCTATTGAATCCAGGGAACTGCCTAGCATTTAGGGCCAGCTTCAAGGCCCTCTTTCTATCTTTGAGCTCTGCTTTGTTCTGGAGAAGTGCCCAGATTTGGCACCCTTGGGCCACGGCTCCTGCAACACAGTGCACTCAAGAATAGCAGATACGGATCAGGGATCTTTGGCACAGCCTCATCAGTGTTCCATAAATCCCCCACTATCTGTCATTGCTTCTATCTCATGTGCAGTCAAATTGACAACATGCTCCTTGCTTGTCATTTTTCTCCTGTAATGTGGCTAATTTTATTCTATTTTGGAAACATTTTAGGGGAGGTGTGAGATTCACCTAAACATTCAAACAAAGTCCCTTAACTGATCCACCAAGTCCTCCAAAATAGGGCTTTTATGTTACCATATTTTGAGGCTTGGGGTATCAGTTAAGAATACTTATTCAGTGGGAAGTCTTATCTCCCTTAGCACAAGTGGGAGAAATGATCTCATGGACTGCCTCTAGACATGGGGTTCAGGCTACAGAAATCATTCCCAGTCACAGCCTTTTGCTGTGGCATGAACCCTAAGAGACCTCTCTCCAATTCCCTGGTTTTCCTCCCCTCTCAGGTCCCTCCTCCCCAGAAAAACCCTTTCTTAGTTCCAGGACATGAATCCCAAATCTGAGCTTCTTCTCTATTGGAGAAGGTACAAAAACACCCCTTGCCATGCAGTGCCACTTTATTTGCTCTATAATCTGGTCACTGGCCTGCTTTGACCATGCTGCTTTCATTAGGCTCAATCAGGGGTGGATCCAAGGGGAGGCCATAGGTGCATGCCCCCCCCCCAACTGTCTGACAGTAGGAAAGGGCTCCCTCTGGACTGGGAAGCAAAATTGAGAAGGGGAACAGCTCCTGGGTATGGCTTCAGCAAGATTGGCTGAAATAGAAGCCCAGGTCTACCCAGCCGGTAGATCTGGGCTCCAAATCCAGGCAGGAGTTCAGGTCTACCAGCTGAGTAGACTTGGGCTCCCGCTTGACCTTGGAACTCAGATCTACCTGCCAGCTAGACTTGGGCTCCCAATTTAACTTGCGGCCTCTGTGATCAAGGTTTGGTGGGCGGGTAGACCTGGACTTGGAGCCCAAGTTAACCCACCTGATTGACCTGGGCTATGGAATTGGTAGTGATCAAGCCCCCCCCCCCCAAACACACACACTGGATCCGCCCCTGGGCTCAGTGCTATACAGATTTACTTGAGTAAGTCCCATTGAACTCAGTGGGAATTACTTCAGAGTAGACATGTGAGGATTGACCCTTTAGACTCCACTGGGCCTTTTCAAATAGTGAGATTCAGAGTGTACCAATCTGAATCCAAGTTTGTTTATTTATTTTTATTTTATTAATTTATACCCCGCCTTTTTGCCCAACGGGCACACAAGGCGACTCACAACACTTTAAAAATACAACATTAAAAACAATTAAAAACAATTTACAATAATTAAAAAATCTAAAAACAAACAAACAAACCCCGTGGATTTTCATATAAAAAGCAAGAACGCCAGCCAGCCTGTCAACAATTAAAAGCTTTTTGAAATAAAAAGCTCTTCAGTCCACGCCGAAACGTTAGCAACAAGGGAGCAGTTCTCAGTTCTAAGGGGAGGTTATTCCACAGTTCGGGGGCCACCACCGAGAAGGCCCTCTTCCTGGTGGCCCTCTTCCTTCCAAGAAGGCCCTCTTCCTAAGTTCTTCTTAGTTCATACCCAACTCACAGCCTGTCACACTGCACTGGCTTTCAGGATAACCTTTCTTGTGACATTCCTTGGCTATTTTCACCTCTCATAATTGAATTGCATCTGAAAGTGGGTACATTTTGGGTACACTTTGAAGATGTGCACCATTCATTTCTTCCCAAGATCTGACATTTCTGAAGCATGTCCTTTCACAGTCTGTCATAGTCTTTATGGAGCTGGCATCTGACTTTGTTCTCTTTTAGTGAGTCGATGAAGCAGTCTATTCAAGTCAGCAAGCAAGCAGTGAGACAATTGTATGACCCTTCGCACTGAGGACAATGTTATTAAACTGGAGAAGAACAGCCCTGTTGTACCTGAAACTACTTACAGATCATTTCAAAAATAACATCACTTGACTTGTGGCCCCAATCCTCTGAATGACAGCTCATAAGTTGCTTTTTGTTTGTTTGTTTGTTTGTTAATCATCTATAATTAGCTATTCCACAATGACAGCCATGTTAGTGTTTATTTTTAAAAGGCTATTAAAAGAGTCCAATTGCATCTTTAAAACTAACTGCATTGATTTTATTGAATATAAGCCTTCAAAGGCAATTTGCATCAGATGCTAGACATGAACTGCAGGCTGCAAGTCAGAAAACAGGATGTTTGCCCTCAGTTTTTTAAGAAGCAGTTATGCACCATAAGACACGTACATGGGAAACTTCAGAGTTCAAAAGCAAAAGTGCCTTTTTTTACTTTTGTACTTTTCTTTTACATGTGAAAAGAAACCATGACCTTATCTGAACCCTGATTGGCACATTCAGTTTTTTTAAAAAATAACTTTATCTTGCTCTCCTATCCCCACCTCACATGCTGTATATATCCACCAGATCTTCAAGATGGTGGTTCCTTCGTGTATCTAGGAGGAGACCCAGGTCTGCAGAACAGATTACTGAAGAGGTTCCCAAACTGGGGCATTGCGATGCCGCAGCCAAGGAAGCCCTGTTGCTGCCCCCTTGAGGGGTAAGGTGAAGGCAATTGCGCAGCAGCCAGGAAGAAAAAGTTTCTTTAGACTCACCTGAGGATTGCTATGGCTCTCTGGAGGGTCCAGGGAATCCACGGTCCCTGCTGCAGTGCCTCAGAACTGCTAAAAAATGCTGTTGCAACTCACTTCAAGTCTGCAATTTCAAAATCAGAAGTGGGTCACGATTGCAGTTTTTAGCAGCTTTGAAGTATGGAGAGACCTACAGAGGGGGCTGTGGGATTCCCCGGGCCATCCAGAGAGCATAACAACCCTAGGTGAATTTTTAAAAAGTTTGTCCCCAGTGCCGGTGGTGCAATCATTGTGTCGCTGCTGTTGCCCCCACCCCCAGGCTTACAGCAGCTCAAACGCTACAGGAGAGTTTGGGAACCACTGGGTTACTGCAGTGAATTATACGTGGGGCTGCCCTTGCAAAATACTCAGAAGCAACATCCAAAATGTGGTTGTGGCCATTGGAAACAAATTTCACTAGTGTTGAAACAGCTTTGCTGGATCTCTATTTGTTTCCATGTACAAACCAAGGTACTGGAATTATCCCTTGAATCCCTAAGTCTATGTCCTGATATATACATGAAGATCTGCCTTCATCTATATAAAGCTAAATATTATAACCTGTTAAGAGGCAGGCTACCTTCCTTGACATTTTTAGGTGTGTGGTGAAAATCTTCCTAATTCAAAAGAGTTTTTCCCCTGCTGCTTAAAGTTATTTTTATCTTAACTGTGTGCATTTTAACTGGTAATATTTATTTTTCTTTTAATAATGTGCTGCTATTTATTATATATATAATGTTGTTGTTCTATGTATATTTATTTAATTGTCGTATTAAAGGCTTTTGTAATCTGCTTAGATTTTTTAAAATAAGAGTGAGATACAAATGAAATGAATTTAGTTTGTCTTCACATGAAGCTGCTGTTAAAGGCATGAAACAAGAAACGGATAATAAATGTTCACAACTCTAGCCATGAGAGAGAACTTTCGGATCACTATTTTTCCTCCACTCCTAATGGACTCAGATCTGCTGCACCTAGATATGTTTGGGGGAAGGCCACATTTCTACATAGCTCATAGCATTTAAATACTTGCTGAAACATACTAGGATCCCTCTGCTTGTAAGGGTCAAATACAAGGTTTGGGATGTGTATTGGGATGTGTATCTCCATTTTGCTTCCTTAAACATTACACCAATTCCTGGGTATATTTGGGGTGCTGATTCCACAAATGGCACCCGTTTTGCCCTATCATGTTTAGTTTTGGAGACACGGCATAGCTTCATTAGTGAATGCTTCAAGCAGCTTCCTCATGAGGAAGCCTACACCATGGCTTCCTCATGAGCTGCTTGAACCATTCACTAATGAGGCTATACTATATCTCCAAAACTAGATGTGATGGGGCATAATGGATGCCATTTTTGGAATCGGCACCCCAAATTCATATCAAACCACCATAAAGTTTTGGAAAAACTTTTTCTGACCCTCAGTTTTGTAGGCCTGTGTTATAAGGGGGTGTTAGCACCATTTAAGAGCATTGGCATCATCAGGAGGACGCAGAAGGAAGTTGTGTGGGGCCAGCTGCAGATGGCCTACCAGGATATGAATGAGAGGAATAAGAATGAGCAGAAGAAAGCCATTTCTGTTTCAAAGGCTGTGAGAATGTTGTGTTTTGTTATTTGTGTGAGGGAAATTGTTACTTGTGCAGGGCAAATAAATCGCAGCTTTTACCTTTTCTCCCACTGGTCTGTTCATTTTGTCTCTGTATCCAAAAAGAACCTTTGCCCTTCTAGCAAAGCATCTGCTCATGAAGAAAACCTGGAGGAATGGTGAGCAAATCTATAAGAGCCACATACACGACCTTCCTGGGGGAGGCTTCGCATAGCCATGCTACCCTCATCACAAGGGGGGGAAAAGAAAACACAACCCTGGTCAGAATTTTCAAGGCTGTTTTCATATGAACTAGAAAAGCTTTGGCAACAGGGAGTGAGGAATGCTGGGCAATATATATTTTTTTCCTTTTATGATTTTTCTCCAATTCCCTTCTTCTCTCATCTAAGGGCCAAACTACACATTATAAAGAATTTGTGAGTTTGGCCTTTGGTATTTTTTAAACTTTTAATTAGCACGAGGGTATGCAAATCATTGCTAAATTATAATGGGATGGGATTTTTTTTTAAAAAAAAATTGCTAACCCCACAGTGGTTCTGATGCTCTGATCATGTACCCTCTATGCTCTAAATACAGTTAGAAAAAGCTTCCAGCAAATGGAAGCTTTCACAAACTGTAAATAGTGCAAGGTGCACAGTTAGTGTTGGAGTCACAGCAGAGGCTAGGCACGAAAGCCTTCCTTGCCATGTTTTTGCAATGTTTTGTGCCCTCCCCACCTTTTAAAAAAATATTTAAAATGTGCCAGGTTGTACATTCGTCATAATAGGCAGTCTGTGCCATTCCCCCTCACAAGCGCTAGAGAAGACGAGTTGAAGTGAGAAGTGACTGGAAATGAGCTCCCCAAGTGAAGCTCAGGACAACTTGACATCTCCAGTGGAAGCTGCGGGGCATTAAAGTATCACTTTAATGAACTCTGCTGAAGGGTTGAACAAGGCAACCTGTGTGTCCTTTTTTTTTTCTATCTATGGCATTTGTAGCCCTCCAAGGGGCTTGGGGTTGCCCTATACATGACAGGGTTGTCCTGTTTTGTCCTTCCACCCTGAGGTCCATAAGGCTGAGAGGGATTAGCCAAAGGTCACCCAGAGAGTTTCATGCTCTCCTTTCCCTCCGCTGCACCACAAGGGACTTCGGCTTCTGTTTTCTTCCAGTGCCAGCTAGTTTCTATGGTGCTCGAGGTACCTTTATCACTTCCTTACGAGAATTCTAATAGTTCTAGGCAGGTGAAACTCCCTGAAGAACAGCTAGCTTATATAATAGACATGTTGTGGCTTTCTGTTATATGCTATTGGTCCCTCCATGAGCTTGATTTAAAGCTGAGAGAATCCCTATGGTGAACTGCTCAAAGCAATAAAAAGCCCGTTATCTGTATTTTCATGGCTTACTACATCATTTTGAGGAAACTATTTTTAGACCAGTTCTGCAGTTGCACAGTTGTTACCGAGGCCCTCCTCTGAGGAAATAAAGTTGCTCTACTAAAACACTGCCCTTCACTCAAGGGTATGCTAAGACCCGTTATCTTAAAACAGTAGTAGTTGTGGGTAGGCCTGCTGTGTACATATTTGCAAAAAGTTACCTATTTTGAGCAGGAAAACTAATAGGCAAATCAGCAATGTTTTCCTTTTCATTAGTCTTCCCACAGTTGTTGTGCGGTTAACATACATCTAGAAGGTATGATAGTTAATGGAATACAGGTATACATTATAATACAGGAGCATTATTTACCTAAATATTGGAGGCTGGCACAAGCAATAGAGAAAGATGGTCACCTGAGTTTCCAGTGGGATAAGGTTGGCCCCTGGTGGGAATCTGAACACCAGGCTAAGTAGCCATTATGGCCCAACTAGACTTTATGGGAAGGGGTGGGCCATCCACAAGGTAAGGTGATGCAACCTGCATCACCAGTGGATTGCGGACAGGTGAGACAGTAGCAGATTCAGGATGTCCTTCAACCAGTGGTGTCACTAGGCTCGGTGTCACCCAGTGCAGTAAGACATGGTGTCACTCCCGTGGACTTCCTCCCATGTACTGTCTACTCAGATTGCTGCCTCATTCTCCTCTCTTGGTTGTCTGCGGTTGCCAAGTTCCAACTCAACACGTGCCCTGGGCAGGCTGCACACACCACTTCAGTTCAGCTGAGGTGTGTTTAAAAGAAGGCGTCACCCTGAGTCTTCCCACACAGATACTGCATGCTGCAGCCAGACGGTGCTATGTGCTCCTACGCTGTGCCCTCTGCACTGAGCTTCTCTGACTTTTCCTTAGGACTCCTTAGGCAAAACAACTGAGGGAGCCATAACATTTTAAGTGTGTAGCCTAACCATGTTTATATATCCCTGCTGTGATAAATATCATAATGTCACACTCTCTTTCAGACTTCACAGTGTTCCGTGGCAAGGCTAATGCATAGCTAGAGTGAATGTTATCAACATTTTCCCATATCGGCTTACTTACAGCAGATGGAAGTTTCACATTTGCAGTCCCTAGAATATGATTTGATTGAACTAGAAAGGACAGCCAGCCATACTGCAGCTAACAGAAAGCACCAAAGACTGTGCAGTAAAGAATACTGAGCGAAAAAGAACCAAGAAAGTGAGTGGGAACTGAGAGCAACAGGGCATTTGTTTTGCCAAATTCCCTTTCCAAACTTGGTCTAGAGAGCTTATGCCCGCTTTAAGCTAATTCGTTCTCCTGGCTCAAATATGGTTAGCTTTAACAGTGCACTAAACTACTGCTGCACCCCAACATCAACGGGAAGGTAGCCAGTAGGTAACTTACCTATGGGGCTGCAGGGGTTCTCCTTCCTCCCTGATTCAGGGCCCAATCCTATCCAGTTTTCCAGTGCTGGTGCTGGTGTGTCAGTGGGGTGTGTGCTACATCCTGTGGTGGAGGGGCAGTCACTGGGTGCTTCTCAAGGTATGGGAACATGTATTCCCTTACTACAGGGCTACATTGTAGTTACACCAGAGCTAGAAAGTTGGATAGGATTGGGCCCTCAGTCAGCAGCTTCTCCAGTTACAACAGTCACAGCCCTTAGCAGTCTCCATTCAGTTAGTCAGTTTGCCAGTCAGTCAGTCCATTAGCTAGTTTGTTAGTCAGTTAGCTAGTCTGTGAGTCAGTCCACCAGTTCATTAGTCCTTCCACCAGTCCGTTAGTCAGTCTACCAGTTCATTAGTTCGCCCGCCTGTTCATTGGTCCATCAGATAGTCAATCAGTCAGTTTAGTCCTCTCTCCTTCCTTCCTCCAACCCTTCCTCCTCCTACTGCCCACAAAACTCTCCCTCCTCCAGGTGCTGCTTTTATCCCCGAAGGCCTTGTTGAATCTAAGTGGTTGCAGTTGTGCAGCACACTCACTATGATCTAAGGCCCTGGTGTTAACCCCATGCTTCCCAGACCTGTCAGAGCAAGGGGCCACTGTTGACACCACACCCTGCCTCCCTGCATGAGGGATCATGCACATTTCCACTACAGCATTTAAGAGAAAAATTAATTCTGATGCAAAAAGAAGACATAAACAAAACAGAACAAAAATTTGTGCTTGATATGTCTCCCAAGAAAGGGAAGGAGGAGTGTTCTGAAGATGCATGGGCCCAGAAGATCAAGCCTAAGATTCTCCTTCTAATGAATCTCCTGTAGGGATGGTGATTTGTGAGATTGGCTCAGAAACAACCTGAGCTTCATCCCCCTGCCCCCCCCACCTGCCCATGACTGAGATTTGTGCTGGAGCGATTTCCCATGACTCACACATTTAACCATGATGTTACATCAGTACTATGAAAAGCCCTGAATGGCCAGTGGAATAGGAAACATTCCTCTTAGAGCCCAATCCTATCCACCTTTCCAGCACCAACGCAGCTGAGATAACAGGTTGTGTGCTGCAACCTGCACTGGGGGGGGCAGTCATGGAGGCCTCCTCAAGGTAAGGGAATGTTTATTCTCTTACCTCAGGGTTGCATTTAGGTCGTTTTGGTGCTGGAAAGTTGGATCGGATTGGGCCCTCACGCCCCACTGCTAGCCTTCCTTTGGTAAAGAAGTGGATATTATCTTCATCTGCGTCAAACTGGTGAAGAAAAAGGGAAAATATCTTTCACAAGTTATTGGGCATTTGAAAATTCAAAGCAGTATTAACGCTTCAGACAGTCTTGAGCCTTCCGAGAGAAGCTTTGCCTCTTCCCCGTCCTATTTGCTCATTCTGATCAGTTTCTACGTGCCAAGCAGTGACAGCAAGGAAATGATGGAATCATGAAAGAGTTCTCTTGCCAAATTCCCAACCCTGTTTTGTGGTCAAAAAGTGTTCTGTGAAGGGTACACACTAGGGAGCTTTCTGAGATTTCCTTAATAGCAATATTAAAAGAATCTCTTGCTAGTCCATTCTTCAAGGGGAGGAAGAGAGGGATGTTGCTTCTTTGTTTCCAGCACCATTTATTATTTATCGGCCCTCCTTTTGCTCTCTGTTAAATTGAGATCTGATTCGAAGCCGATCAGATAGCAATAAAAGAGCAGTGTTCCACTAGAGAGTTGTTAATGTTGAAAGGGGTTGTGAATCCTTTTGCCCTGGCATTTGAAAG
The DNA here is from genome assembly GCF_035046505.1 of Tiliqua scincoides. Lineage (NCBI taxonomy): Eukaryota > Metazoa > Chordata > Lepidosauria > Squamata > Scincidae > Tiliqua > Tiliqua scincoides. Next base: position 64,727,658 of record NC_089825.1, on the reverse strand, counting down.
GAAAGTGTACAGGCAGTAATTAGATCAGCATCACGGTCCTGTAATTAAAAGCATTATAACATCTCTCTTTCTCTCTGATCAGAAAGAAAAAGAAACTGTATGAATAAAGATCCTTTTCACAAAACACATTAAAACAAAGGGTCATGCGAAGCAGAAGTATTCCATTTTAAACTTCTCCCCCATATACTTGTTTTCTTGTGTGCAAGTGTGTTTATGTGGCTGCGGGCACACATATCCATCTATGGAAGCACTCAGTCCCTTCCTGCAGCTTGATGTGGCACATCTCAGCAGAAGCATGAACAACATGGTTGTGTAACTTGGTCCTAGTAGCTGAACATTACCAGGTGTGCATGAAACCATGGCATGTGCATTGCAATCCACTTGCAAGCCCCTTTGATTTCAGTATACTGTGCAGTCCAATTCCAGGCATGTTCACTTGAATGCAAACCCTATGGAGCAAAATAGAACTTACAGTCCATCCTTTGTGTCTAGTAGTAAGGTCTTAAGATCATTTCAGTTCAATATTTTGAGGTCTCCCTCTAGAATGCAACTTTAAACTCTAGGGTATTCTCAAACTGGATTTGTGATGCTCTTAAAACTCTCATGTGAATGAGTTTAAAAGCAATGGAACTCTTATGAGTGTCAAAGTTATAATATTCCATATTAAGTTTCCAAATGCCTCACATTCTTTTCTATTTTATTATATGATTCTGTTGGGGATTTGGTCAAAAGAATGAGCTCCATATCATCTTGCAATAAAATATTATAAGTCTAGTATGAAAGAATCCAAATCAATAGCAGAAGTTGAGTGAAATGAAACCAGCGTCAGTTTTTTTGCGAGAACCTTAACAGCTTCTTGAATAAAAGGTACTAAGTAATCTTTTGAGTCAACTGCCTTGGAGTTGCTGGTGGGGGACACTGCAACAGAGAAGGTCCAGTAGGCATCTGCAGAATCTCTGATGGTGGAGGCACACAAAACAAGGCAGGAAAATATTAATCTCACAGTCTCCGATTGAGAGCCCAATCCTGGGTTCGATGCGCCAGCTTACTGCCGGGTTGCACTGTCGCAAACGTGCAGTAAGGCACGTTTGTGAGGCTTACAGCCAGCTGAGTGCCTGAGCTAGTCCAGTGCTGGCAGGCGCTGGGCTAGCACTGGGCAGGCGCCTGGCCTCTGCCACTTGGTGGTCGCACGGACCGCCAAGCAGCAGTAAGGTAAGTGGGGGCAGGGGGAGGTGGGGAGGAGGCATTCCGGGGAGGGGGGAGGCAGGGAGAGGGCAGGGAGGAGGTGTGATGGGGAGGCAGGAGGTGAGGAGAGAGCGGGCGGAAGGCATGCCAGAGGGAGGGAGCAGGGAGGGAGGGAGGTGGGACCAGTGGAGCTCCGCTCCACCGGATCCAGAGTGTTCGTGTGGGGCTCGGCACCCAAAACAAACACTCTTATTTCACCGCCAAGCTTTTTGGTTGGCGGTGAATCGAGCAGCCCCATTGCGGGGCTACTTCCCTCACCTGGAAGAAGGGACGAAAGTCCCCTTCACCTGAGGTGCTTCCCGCGGCTGCCATTGGCATGCAGGCAGCCGTTTTTGGTGTCACTGCATCTGCATGCCACAGGAGCTCAGGACTAGGCTGCTCAGCAAAGTCAGAGAACATGTATATAAAAAACCCAGCACGTACTTTAAACACTATATCCTTTTGTAACCTGAGGGTTGGAACATACTCATATGTTTTTGTTACCTGTAATAAAAATAAGTATTTTGGCAGCAGTCTTGAACGTCTGTTGTTTTGTTTCCTTTTATAGCGAAGCTGTATATTGGGCAGTTGCTTTATGTGCAGCTCTAAACAAGATTAAATTGGGAAGTGGGAGGGGGAGAAAACCTTTAATCTTCCTGAGGTCTGATGGGAAACACCTGAGGTTCCATTCTTGTTCAGCACATTGTTCATATCTTATGTTAGAAGGAACGTATTTTTTTGTCCACCTTGTCTTCCTCATTATGGACTATCACTGGGTGAAGTTTACCACTGTTCAAGGTGGGGCTGACAAGACTACTACGCAGACCTCAGAGGGTACGGATTCCATCCTGGAATTACTTAAGTCCAGGTGACCAGAATTACCTGCTGGGAGAAAAAACACTGGCCTGGAACTGACTTGAAGTGAAGCTGAAACAGTAAGAAGGGAGGGATGGCTTCTGTACAAGTCAGGATGTCCAGATAGACGGAAAAGGACTATTTGTTAGTCTTTCCCCAGTACCACAGGGGCTCCCTCCATGTTGGTTGGAACTTAGACCTCCCCCTCCCCGGTGCGACTCGCCTCTTGCCCTTTTCTCTTATATAAGAGTTTTTGTTGTGTGTAGAAGTGCTGGATGATTCACAGCTGTATAGCAGTGTGACAAAACATATGTCAAAAACCCATAGAAAAGATTTATGATGGCTGGACATTGTTCTCATTACAGTCTTCACCATGAGGCTAGGCTGTGTAATTACCAGTGTATCATGGTGATGAAGTCTCTAGTACTAAATAGCCACACTGAATGAATCTCACAGAAGGACGACAGAAGAAGGATCTCAGATTGGCTTTGCTGTTCAAATTGCAGAGACATGCAAAGGCCCTGAATATCACCCTAGCTATGTGGAGTTGTTTCCCCATAAATGGCTTTCACACAGCTAGGGTAATGTTTAAATGAACCCAAACAAGTAGATGGGGATTAATTGGAATAAATACTCCACCTGGGTCCTGCCCAATCAATCCATGTGGTTGGATCATTTAAACATCACACTGTATGCACAGGAGCTGCACATGGGAAAGCAGCTATAGTGTGGCTAGAACAGCATTGGAAGGTCCTCAAAGGTTAGAAAGCAAGGTCCAAACAGGAGGGGTCTAAGTGTTACTCAGATCCTGAGCCTGTGCTCCTACAGAGCACTGTGTGCCAAATACACAACAGGTTGAGAGTGTAGACACCCTTATTGTTTTGAAACTTCAGCTGTGAGTGAGGGACACCTTGGAAGTTGCAAAGCAGTCAAACAAGTCGTATGCCCCCCCCCCCATACAAAGGCAGGGCACAATATTTATACAACAAGTTGTTATCTCTGTAACTAGGCAGATCTACCATATACAGCTTTTCTCTTCCTGGTAACTCTCAGAATGTTTAAACTTTTATTCCTCAAGGTTCCTCTTGAGCTGGTTCTTATCGGTTTTGGGGTGGAACAGCCAGAATTCCCCCCTCTCTTCAGGCTATTTGCAAGCTACAACAGTCATTATGGCTGATTTCTTTTTAATATCTTAAGCAAACAGGAGTCTGGGGGTTCAGATAAGACCAGATAAGCAAGGAGTTTGTGGCCCAATCTTATGCATGACTTGTCTACTCAGAAGTAAATACCATTGATTTCAATTGGAACTTCCACGGGTAAATATAGGATTGCAACCTTAATAGGGTTGTCAGTTTGCTCAAAGTGGTCCTATTTCTTAGCTTCTTTTGTTGTTGTCGCTTTTTTCCCCCTCTAGCAGGTGGGTGAAAAAGATTAATCTCAGGCCATTTTTAGGTTGTTGCTGGGCTTTGCTCTTTCCCCCCTTTTATTAGTGACTCTGGTGCCACATTCTCCCCCCCCCCCAATTTTTCAAGAGTTGGCAGCTGTGACGTCACCAGGCCTCATCTCAGAAATGCAGTGTTTTGGATGCACCTGATCTGGCAAAGGTAGCGCTTAGGGGGTTCAAGAGGAATGAAATGTGGAAGTGAGAGTGGTCCGTACAAATGAGCCGAGAAGGCCAGAGGCAAGAATCTGAGTGAAGAAAGAAAACTGGAATGAACAGAGAAGAGCTGCACATGGCCAGGAGAAAGAACAGGGAGGAATCACAAATTGATTTGAAATTACCAGCCAAATCTTGGTCTAAAGGCCTCCGATTTTATCACTTTTTCTTGTATCCCTCTTTTGCCGTGCCAAAGGCATAAAACCTTTGCATGTTGCTGCTGTAAACAGTTATAATCAACAGCTTTCTGCATTCATCATATTTATTATTTGTAGTATTCTGTTGTGCATGATGATATTTTCCTTCATTTCATTATTCATGTATTTATTTAGCCTGCTAGACCACTCAGGCAATTTTCCTCACATTATTGCAGCGAGATTTTTATTACTCTGAATTGCACCACACCAATTACAGGACTCATTTTTTTCAGGGAAAAGCAATTTCTCCATCAAGGATACATTTATAATGATGCCATATAAACTAGAAAATTAGAAAGAAAAAAAAGAAAAAAAGTTTTCAAGACTACCAGTGATGCTAGACCGTTTCATTGAATACTAAACACATTTACTCATTAATAAATACCACTTAAATCGGTGGCACTTGTAAGCATTTAGAGTCAGGTTTCATTATTTGATGAGAAGCACAATTAAACATAGAGAAATGAATGAACTATAAAGAGACATGGCCTACAGAAGTGTTGATGTGAACTTGTAATTTTAAAACATTAACTGCATGTGATTTTATGTACAGATTTTAAAATTTATAATGCCCTCTTTTATTGAAGCTTTTAAAAACTTTAATCATGTGTTTTACTTGTTTATTTTATTATTTCACTATATTTTGTATGTATGCTGCCCCATTTTATTGTAAGCTGCTTTGGGGACCTTCTTCTAGTCTGTAAATGGGATATAAGTGGAAATAATAAATACATAATAAGAAATAATATAGCCAGGTGTGTTTGTACTCTGTGCCAACCCCACTCTTAAAAAAAAAACAACTGTGCCAAGGCTATTAAATTTGGCACCAATAACATTTGAATTGTGGAACCTTTGTCAGTTCTACAAACTATACCAATGTGCTTGATTTCTTTTTTTAAAAAGCGTATTCTGCATAGCAATTTTTCTCTGTTTTAACAGCCAGCCTAGGATAGTAATCTGGTTAGCTCATAATGTTCAGATATATTACAAATTGAGCATCATTTCTCATAGATGTTCTCTGGGTGGAAATGTACAATAAGTTTCAAAGGCGCAGTGGCATCGCTAGCAGGGTGCAGGGTGTGCGGGCTGCACCGGGTTGACGCGCAAGGGGGGGTGACATGCACTGGGAGGGTGATGCACTAAAATTGTGGTGGTTAGGAGTAATACCATCATGTTATATACCGTTGGATGCAGAATTTCGAGCAGAACGCAATGCAAGAAACAGGAGTGAAATATCTTTCTATCAAAAGTTATTGGCAAAAAACCAGAAAACAAAAAATGCATGGAGCCCAATGGAAAGAGAAACAACAACAACACCAGAATGGTCCTGATCCAATGAATGTAGCCCCCCAAAAGCACCCGAGAAGGAGGTCCCTCACTCCAAGCTGGCGAATGTATTGAGCCCTATGGAAAGCAAAACTAAGCCACGTTGTCATGTTTACTCGCGAGTAAGCAAACGTGCCTTGGCTCCTGGGCAGGTCAGGCAAAGGGAAATGTGAGGCCACTAGAATGGTCCTGATTTGATGCAACTGGAGCTCAACAAATGCTCCAGAAGGCAGCCCCCCCCCCCCCCCATAAAAAGAATGAAACAGGCTTGACAGGGTAAGGTGAAATTTGTTTCTGTTTTAGGCTGCAGTCCTATCCACACTTTCCTGGGAGTAAGCCCCACTGACTATAATGGGACTTACTTTTGAGTAGACAGGCATAGGATTGGGCTCTCAGACTTGTAAAGCCAGGTGGGTCCTGATAGTGTTATGCTTGAAATATAAGAACTTAAATTGAACTGGGTACTGGGTCGGGGTGAAAATCTTACTGATTCTTTTGGGGGGGAAGGTGTTATTGCAGGCAGGCTACAGAGAAAATTCACTTGGTGGAACAGGGCTGGCTTCCCCTTATTTATTGATTTTAATTTATTTATAATTATTTATTTTAATTTGCTTTATGATGGGTCCTGGACAGATTGTCATTCTAAGAAGTGGGTCTCAGTGCTAAAAGTTTGAGAACTGCTCCAATAAGGTTTTAGTAAGTTGACACCCTGCGGGGAGGTGACACCACTAGTGACCAAAATCACTAAAATCAGAGTTTGGAGCAACAATACTATCATGTTATATATCAATCAATGTGTGATTTCATGCAGAATGCGATGAAACAAACTATGTTGAAATATCTTTATTCTATCAAAAGGTGCAGCCAAAAAAACAGTGGGAGTGGGGCGATGGTAGATCACCACGCCCGCCACCTAGAGTGTTGCCCTGGCCTCCGCAGGGGGGTGACGCGCTGGCCTCCTGCACAGGGTGACGCGAACCCTAGTGACGCCACTGCAAAGGCAAGTGCAAAACTACATACAGAGACAAACCTTTCATTGATGAACTAAACAAAATCACACAAACATTGAATGTGCTTCTCTGCTTTTCTTTTCTTCTTCCTCCAGAACTGGACACTAACCAAACTCAAAACTGTGCGGTAGCCTCCAAAGCATGATTTTTAAGGTTGCAGGGAATTGCGTTGTCCCTAAATTACTGGCAGGCACACAGCACAGGGGAGTCTCAAGCTTCAGGAATACGGAAGTTGTGCATTCCTTGAACATGTTTAATCAAGCTTGGGAAAGCTCCTAAATGAATTGCAGGCCTTTTTCTCTCTAAACCCTGCTCCCCCTGCATTTATTTTTTTAAAAATCAAGAAAACTTTAACTTTATGGTGATACTAAAAACTATAGTTGTTGATCTCATACGGTAACCGTTAGTTCTCACCAAAGCAAGCAATATGCTCTCAAATGCATTCTCTTAATTAAATTGCTGATTTTCCCTCTGCCTTGAGCTTCTCAAACTGAAGGCTCTGAGTTAAATGCTAATTATATGCTTCTAATATTAGACCTGTAAACGTTTTTACTATTAGAGCTGGGGGCTCGAGCAGCAAACAACTACAGTCACATGGACTGAGGGAGGGGCAAACAAGAGTATATTAATTTTGCCCAGCCCACAATTGTACACATTTGGTCCCTGTTGCGTATATGCAACGTTGGATAGAAATGACTCAAAAGGTCTCCATTGTTCAAGGTGGGAACTTCTTGAGCTTGATTATGTAGGGTAGATCAGTGGTTCCCAAACTTTTTAGCACCATGTCCCACTTTATAAAGTGACACTGACCCACCTAGCTTTTCAAGACTAAAAAAAAGTCCCCTCGAGGGGGAGCAAGCAGAAAAGGATCGATGCAGTACCCTACTGTTGCCGCTACAATTACTTGTGGCAGTGGTGCTCAAGGAAGATGTAGGGTGCAGCTGCCCTGAACCCCCTCGCATTTGCTCTAAGAGTGAATAAGAAAATTAGTGGAGCAAAGGATGAAGGCGCTGGGTTAACAGTGGGCCAGGGGAGGTGGGAGAAACACATGGAATGCATGCACCTCCCCTTCCATTCACAGCCTAATCCAGTCTACCACCTCAATTCTACTCATGTTTGGGCCAGCTTTGTGTGTGTGGATATGTGTGTTAATGTATCTCTGTCTGGGAATGGTAAATGGAACCCCTAAACCCTAATGGGAAGTCCTAGTTTGCTCAGTCCTATCTCTTGATCAAGTCTTTCCACCCAAACTGTGGTCCAGGGTAGTTCTAGAGGACTGAGCTAGAGTTTCCTACCATTGGCCATTGGAGTAGCCAATAGAAAAGGAGAATTTTGTTCTCCCAAAAAACATAAGAGGCAGCTGGACTGAAATGTGCATTTTGTTCCTGCACTCAGAGAGTTAACTTCAGATTACTGACATCCCTCCAGAACAGGGGTGTCCAAACATTTTGGCATGAGGAGGGCCACATCATCTCTCTGACACTGTGTGTGGGGCCAGGGGAAAAAAAAGAATTAATTTACATTTCAAATTTGAATAAATTTACATAAATGAATTTATTAGCGATGGAACTTATATGAATGAATGAAGGTCTTGCAGTAGCTCAAGGCTATAAAAGGCCTGCACAAAGCAAGGCCAGCCATTCCTTCGCTGCCTCTGCTGCATCACAGATGTGAAACAGCAAGTAGTGGAGGGAGCACTTGCCCCACAGCTCTGATGAGAGGTCAAACAGTCACGCTGAGAGCAGTTGTGTCAGGCCAGTATGGGTTCCAGAAAGTCTCCGGAGGACCAGAGGCTCATTGGAGACTGGGGGCTCCCCGCAGGCCAGATTGGGAGCCCCCAAGGGCCACAAGTGGCCCTCGGGCTGGGGTTTGGGCACCCCTGCTCCAGAACTAGGAGACAAACAAGGGAACTGCAACTAAAGAAGTGATCCTTGCTAGGACCAAGCCAATGTAGGCATTGAGAGGTTCCCCGCACTCCAATTTCAAATGCCTATTTGTTGTGTTTTTAAACCTTGCCCATTTTAAAAAATAACTTCTTAATAACTTTTTTTTTTTTTACTTACTGGCCTGTTTCATTCCGACCAGAGTGGAGTGCCAGTGCCCCACACTCTCTTTCAGATTGCTTATGGTTAATGCTACAAGCTATGTGTACTGTGTGTGTAGATGCAGAGGAGGTGGAATTAGGCAGGTCAGTTGGCTCTCTGGCCACTGTTCTCACAACAGGTTTCCATGCTGGGAACTCTGATAATTGGGCTCACCCCAGGAAAAAAAGACGTGGAAAGTCACTGTCCTTCTGCTGTTTCCCTTCCTGGTGGCACTAACATACCCCTAACTGTGACAGGGTGCCATGTCTGTTACAAGTCACCCAGTAAGGTATACACGGACACCCAGTAACGGGTAGACTGACTGCAGGGCTGAATGCCTTGCTTCTCCCATTCTGACCCCACTGGGTCACTAGGCTATATATATTCATCAATAGCAGTTTATTGCTAGTGAGTATAATCTTCTGCAGTACTGGACTTCAGAAGCCAACAGCCAAACCTAGCCCTTGAACCTTACTTTGGTGACCTGGTGTCACAATTACAATTGTACCTGCAAGAAGGAAGCTGCACACTGTACTCTCCTTGCTCTCCACCCGTAAAGCCTGGGGGAATGCAATCTTTTGAGATGGCTGAGGCCAAGTTTCTCATTTGTTGTTCTCTGTTTTTCATTATGTCTGACATTTCTGAAACTGAAATCTGTTATTAACCACTAAAACTATGGAAGTGGGCTTGGACAGATGAGCATCAAATGTGAATGAGTATATAGCAGCAAGGGGGAAAAATAGGTGGAAATTAAAATGGCATGGCACTGTTGATAAATTGTTGTGGCTGGTGATATCAAAGCAACAATGATCCCTTCCAATTTAAACAGCAGCAGCAAATTGTTATCTTTTCTCCCTGAAGAACATATGTCTATGATGTTTTTTTTCTGACTTTTTGCTGCTTGTGTAGATTACATTGGTACTAAATGTTCCCAATAAAGCAGCAAGGCAGTATCAAACCGGGGTGGGGGGGTGGGGGAGGATATGCAGATTATAAAGTTCTGTGTTCTTTAACAAATCTCTTTCCCCAGTGCTATTTTTCTGTTCAAACCACATTGCCATTTAAACCACATTTGAATTTCTATATATACGATTAGGTCTAGGAAGACAGGAAGGTGTGTTGAGCAACTTTGGGCGCAATCCTAACCCCTTATGTCAGTGCTTTCCAGCACTGACCATAAGGGCAATGCAGCTCTGAGGCAAGGGAACAAACATTCCCTTACTTTGAGGAGGCCTCCATGAGTGACACCCAACTGCAGGATGCAGCACATGTCCCATTGGCACCGCTATGCCAGTGCTGGAAAGCACTGACATAAGGGGTTAGGACTGCACCCTTTCTGAATTAAATACTGTTTCAATAGGTAGCTTTGTCAAATGGTGGGGAAGCCATTTGTATCCTCTAGGTCAGGCTTTCTAAAACCCCTTATAGATACAGCTGCCCCATGTCATATTTGCAAGAGAGTAAAGTTTTTGGGGTCTACATGATTTGGACTGCCATTTTTGAGCACGTATGTTGAAAACTACCCTTAGAATCAGAACTGGTCTTAGGAGCTGTGGGGCCCAATTGGAAACATTTTTTTTTTTTTTTTGCAGGACCCCAGGCTCATAGCCAAGGTCTGTAAAATCTGCAGGCCCCCCCCCACCTGGAGGCAAAGGGAGTGCTGCTCCCCTTGCCTTTGGAGGGCCTTCTGAGCCCAGAATAGGCTGCGCAGGTCCGCTCACGGCCGCTACCAAGCTCAGAATGACTGTAATAAGAGAAAACATGTCACTTCTGGGTTTTTTTGTCAAAACCAAAAGTGACTTTTTATGCCTTTAAAAGGCATTTTGAAGCCCTCTGGGGCTTCCCCAGCCCTTATAATGCCTTTTAAATGCATAAAAATGTCACTTCTGGTTTTGCAAAAAAAAAAACAAACCCCAAAGAATGTTTTTTTCTCATATTACAGTCATTCTGAGCCCAGAAGAGGCAACAGGAGGACACACATGACATTTGCTGGGCTCAGAAGACCCTCCAAAGGTGAGGGGACCCTCTCCATATCTGCAGATTCACATATCCATGGGGGGGGGGGGTTTCCAGAACGGAACCCACACGAATACAAGGGTACACCTGTACAAAGTGTTATGATACTCATTCAGATTCTATTGAACTGGCTGGATGCCTCTTTTAACATGGATCAATCGCCATTTTGGTTGACTAATAAATTCAACTGAAAGTGATGTGAGTGATGATGTATGTCCTTAGCAGGATGCCTGTAAGTGCAGCTAGATGTGCACTTTGTTTTTAAAGAGCCATTTGCTTGCTTGTAATAGGTAAGGGCCAAACTACAAGTTGCATTAAATGTACCATCGGTCCTGACGTGCTTAATGTTTGTTTACGAAATGGCTTGGGGGAGTGGGCTTTAGAACTTGGCTACCACCATGGTTCTGAACTGGCTCTCCCTCCCCTTCCCCATAACTGCTGTTTGGCCCAGGAGGAAATCTCTCCAATGAGAACTTGGTGCAAGTAGTGCCAATGAGACCTTCCTTCACAGAGTACATAGTAGCCACGGGGGCCTCTGCAAGGGCTACCATGGCAGGACAATCACCCACTGCAATCACAGTCCAGATCATTCTCCCCTGCAACCCTATTTGGCAACGGTAAATAAAAGAGGTCAGGGCCACAGATTTGTTTAATGTAGTATGTAATTTGACTTTAGAATCACATCCAGAAAGAATCACTTCCACTTCCAGATTAGGAAGCATTACAAAAATTGGCTCTTTGATCACAAAATAATAATATTAAAAATGAACCAATGGGCTGTGAACAAGCAGGCATCTACATTTTTTGGTGAGTGTTAGAATCCTCATACATGACAATGATAACATGATAGTGTTTTATTTTATTTTCTGAGGGTAAGTCCCGAAAGGGGCCACTTTCTTTTAGATCAGGGGTGCCCAAACCCCGGCCCTGGGGCCACTTACGGCCCTCGAGGACTCCCAATTCAGCCCGCGGGGAGCCCCCAGTCTGGCTTCTGGCCCTGGCCCTCTGGAGACTCTGGAGGGTGGGGAGAGGGTGCAGGAAGGCTTGCTCGAGGAGGGACGGAGGCGGGACCGGTAGTGCGACACTCCACTGGGTCCTGAGCCTTCTCATCAGGCTCAGCGCCTGATACAAAGACTCTTACCTCACCGCCAACCTTTTGGTCAGCAGTGAATCAAGTAGCCCCATTGTGGGGCTACTCCCTTTACCTGGGGGAAGGGGACCAGAGGTGCCGCCCGTGGCTGCTGTAGGAGCGCAGGATGCAGCGGCAGCCGTTTCTGGTGCTGCCACAGCCGCATGCCATGGGAGTTCAGGATTGGGCTCTTAGGCTGCAATCCTAAATACATTTACTAGGGAGAAAGCCCCACTGAACACATGCATAGACACGGTTCTGAGTAAACATGCATAGACAAGGTTCTGGTTTCATTCAAAGAGGATATGCAAGTGTCTATAGTCACTGCTTAACAAACATCCAGTTACAAAATGAGGTCTGTCTCCATTGATTACAGAGTTAAGATTCTGAACTAAATGAAGAAAAACAATCGTCCACACACACACATGTACATATACATTGTGTGTTTGTGTGTGTGTGTGTGTGTGTGTGTGTGTGTTTTAATGAGTGGCAATTTTATTGGAAAAAATGTCATTTTTCAAAATTGTGAGATCTATACATAATATCTGAACCACAAGATTACAATAATTCTAAATTAAGATCTCCATTTGTTAGCAGCGAGTAAGATAAGAAATCTTCCCCAAGCAAGTAAGGTAAGCCTCTTGTTCTGAAGTTTATGTATGGGGGAGAGGAATAAATAGAGATTCAATTAAAACCAGAGGTGCTTGCTAGGAAAAAGTGCACTGTGAAATTTTTAAAAAATGGTTGGTAACCTTCAGTCTCGAAAGACTATGGTATAAGCCTACAGCACCCGGTATTCCCAGGTGGTCTCCCATCCAAGTACTAACTAGGCCTGACTATGCTTAGCTTCTGAGATCAGATGAGATCAGGCATGTGCAGGATAACATGATCTTGTCTGATCTTGGAAGCTAAGCAGGGTCAGGTCTGGTTAGTACTTGGATGGGAGACCACCTGCAAATGCCGGATGCTGTAGGCTTATACCATACTCTTTCAAGACTGAAGGTTGCCAACCACAATTTTTAAAAACCTCCTAGGTTTAACTACCAATATAGAAGACCTACGCTGAAGACCTATTTAGATCAGGTCTGTACATCTTGTAACTAGTCAAGCTGAATGCAGCCCATCAGCCATGCATTTCAGGCTCAACACCCCTGTCCTACTTTATAGAGTTCTAGGCAGGCAGCAAAAATGTTATCAAGCTACTGGTGGACCACAAGCTCTGCATCCTGAGGTAGATTTAAACAGATACATACCTATGTTTAATGATCCATGAGCATCATCCACTAATGTTCCACTGCATCAGAAATATTTCAGATTCCACACTGGGGCCACTGCCCCAGTGTGACCAGTTTTGGATTAATGAAAAATGTGTAATTTGTACCATTGTTCCATTGTATGGGAAGAGAAAAGGGCACGAGAAGCAGACTTTATTTAAAGTATCTGACAAAGGCCAGTTAAAAACGACAGTTTGGAATATGGGATGAGGATTTCAGACAAGGCCCAACTCTTTCTTTGCAGAAAAGCGTGCACACAAAAGCGATGGTACAATGAAGATGGAAGTCTCTGTTTGAAGCTGATCACATTCACCTCCTCTCAGTTAAAAAAGAAATATTACCAGTCGACTCTAAAGTACATTACTTCTCCTCCGCCTTGCTGTAAAGTTGCTGGAGGGAATCTGTTTGGAATCCCACACACATTTCTACAGTAGTGCTAAAAAGGTTAGTCAGCCTACTGCCTAGGAGCAAAGGCATGTTTCTAACTCCCCAAGAATGAGACAACATGCTTTAGAGATCTGAATGAGACCACACTGATCTGGTAACAGTGAGGAAGCAGAGCCTCATTTAAGTTGTGATGAATGGTTAAATAATATTTTTGTTTAATACTGTACTTGAGAAATTACAATCATGTAAATTGCATAATTGGAAAGACAAATCATCTCTGAGCAAAGGAGAGCCATGCAAATGGAAACGGCTTTTCCCATTGTGCTGCTGCTGTAGGTACAAATCAGTAGATGGATATTCATGAGCATCCAGATTGTAAAGGTCATCCAGGTCCCACTGAAGTGGTTGGATATGTATTTAATGTTCATCCAAGGGGAGGGACTATAGTTCAGTACTAAAGCATTTTCTTTGCATGCAGCAGCAGGGTCAGTGTCAGGTTGTGCCAGACCCTCAGGGCAAGCAACGAGGGAGGAACCCTTCTGCATGCATGAAGTGAACCTGCTCTGGCATGCATGCATGCTCTGGCCTATGTTTGTAGTTGGGGTCCTGTCCCCCCATTCCTTCTGTAATCTCCAGTTTATCTGTGTGGTCTTCAGCCAGCTGGGCAATTGAGTGAGGGGGTAGGTGGGTGCTTGTTTCTCTAGATCAGGGGTCTCCAAACTTTTTGGCCAGAGGGCTGCATCAAATATCTGGCACAATTTTGAGGGCTGGAAAAAAAAATCTAAATATAAAATTTATTTAAATAATTAGAGATGCAACTTAGATGAGTGAATAAATGAATGAATGGGCTCATTCATTCAACCTCTCTAGCCCTTGAACACCCTCCAGACGCAACCAGAGCATAGTTCCAGTCATGTTTGGCCAAGCAGGCCAGAGGCTTTCAGGGGACAAGAGGCTGGCTGCAGGCCAGATAGAGGCTTGCCGCAGGTCGCATCTGGCACCCGGGCTGGTGTTTGGAGACCCCTGCTCTAGATGCAGAGAACTCAAGAGGATCAACCCTCTTGGTTGGGGGCTGAGGTTAGCATCACACCGGCTCTTCTGCTTCCTCTACCCCTGGTCAATTGTCTTTGACACTGATAGAGTGACATGTACATTGCTCCAGTGCTTCATCATAGAGGGGGCTTCAGGTATTTGCTGTGTGGATTCCTCATAAAGCATAGGTACAACAACCTGGCCAGCCTCTGATGCCATCATGTGCAGACACTCCCAGGTTCAACGTGTGACATCTCCAGGAAGATCTCAGGAAGGTTCCTACCTGAAACTCTGGACAGCTGCTGAGAGCCCATGCAGACAATACTGAACCAAATGGATTGTGATTTTCTATAAGGTGGCTTCAGATGTTGATCCATATCTGGGACTACTACTGATTGCATGCAGTTGGTTGTAAAAAGCTAGAGATGGATCAAGGTCAAAGACTAAGCCTCCCCTCATAAACAGTTTATACAGGTTGAGTCTCATAATTCAGAGTTCCTTTCCCAGAACTCAAAATGGCAAAAATGGATGGCAAAAATTGCACTATAGCAAATCAATTTAAAAAACAAAGTTCCTTTGCTCCTGTGATTTAAAAACAGCCTTGCTGACCTTTGTGATGTTAAGATAGAGTCATTAAGACGACAACCTAACCATCAGTCTCTCTCCAGGCACTTAGAAAGAATTTATCTTTCACGTGTTCAGGGGGAAGGGAGGGGTTCCCTTGGAGAGAGAATGATTGATGGATTGCTAGCTGGCTGCCCTCTCTCTAACTATTGTAAAGGACTGTTTTCTTTTAATTTAAAGGGCCCTTCTCATTATGTTGAGATAAAAATCTCTACAACAACAAGAAAAGCATTTTAAAGGGGTGCATTTTTCCCCTTCTCCAGGGATCAGCACATTCCTTCTCATTTGCAGGGGCCATTTGTGTTGAGTCAAATCCCTGTATAAAAATTCAGTGTATAACAAGGTTGGACCTGTACTAACATTTCAAACTCAACACTTTCATCTGGATTGTAAATACTGTATCTACAAAGGACACCAGGATCCAGTAAAGTCCATTATAAGCACACAAGAAGCTCTGTAGTTTTGTATGTTCTCGCTTTCACAGTTCAGATTTTATTATTATGTATTATATCTTTATATACTATTTGTACTCTAAATGAACCCAGGGAAGCAAGATCAATCTGAAATGTCAACCTGCAGTTTTCATGATTTTGATGTGTATGAAATGCATTTACATACAAACACAATCACTGAATTCTTTGCACTGAATCTGAGACATGTTTTATTTATTGAATTCATTTTCCAAATGCGACCACAGCTGCGATTAATAAAATACATAGAGTCTAAACTTCTAGCTATCAGATGCTCCTTAAATAGTAATTTACATGACTATTGCTTGTCAGTAACTCTCATCACATAACTGTTACCCTCCACATGCCGGATCTTGTCTGATCTTGGAAACTAAGCAGCGTCAGGCCTGGTTAGTACTTGGATGGGAGACTGCCTGGGAATACCGGGTGCTGTAGGCTTATACCATAGTCTTTCGAGACTAAAGGTTGCCAACCATATTTGAATATATTGTTTCATATTTTTATCAGCTGCTCCTCTTTTATTGAGATTCACAGCCCAATCCTATGCATGTCTATGCAGAAGTAAGACCCATTATGGTCAATGGGGCTTACTCCCAGGTACATGCCAATAGGATTGCAGCCTCAGTACAAGAGAACACTGCTATCCTTTTAAAGAATTATCTCATGCTATACCCTCATGTATGCCCTGTACAAAGTGAGAATGATAGCACTGTTGGAGCAGTTGGAGTAAGGACCTCAGCAAATGCTGCCCTCTGGAGTCAGCCCTGTCTAGCTCACATGCTGGCACCCACAGAATGTTCCATCTCATTCAGTGGTGCACAGAGACACTGAAGACTTGTCTTGCTTATAGGTGAGTGGCAATGGCATAGCTAAGTCAGGGCAAGGGATGGTACATTACCCCCTGTGGTAAAGTGGTGGTTTTCCACCATCTATGCTGGTTACTTAAAGGCATATGGCAAATGCCACCAAATCAGACCTCTCACCCACCCTCATCCCCATATGGCTGCAAATGTAGCTGTCAGGATTATGCATACATGAAGGAGGGGGTGACAGTGCAGATGCAGGAGGTGACATGATGGCACAGAGGGAGTCATCAAATCATCCTGCCCTGAGTACCCACCCACCCCAGCTACGCTACTGGCAAGTGGAGAGGAAGTTAGGTTTGGGACTAGGGCTTGTTTGTGCACCCCTGGAGAGACACTGCTTATCCCTCTGCGTATTAGGGCAGCAGTGCCAAGCTACATGTTTGCAGGTGGCTGAAGGTCACTATGTTATATATATCTGTGGGGTGAGGGTTGCAGTGCTAGATTGTGTGTGCACATACAAGTAGAGTGTGTGTCTGAGTGTGCCTGACAAACAGCATGCCTAGCTGTTTGCTGAAAAGGTACTGTGTGAACATGCAAGGTTATTAGTTTTTTTCTACTACAGTTTTTCTAGCACAACCAATTTTCAAGTTCAGGAGACTTGAAAAATGCAGTTTGGCATTGGACTGCTGAATTGGAAGGACAACCAAAACCCTAGGTGTGCACAATGGGCTTGGATCATCACTGCCACTTTCTAAATGTTAACCAGACAGCCAGGAAGAGGTAGGTAAAAATATTTTTTACTA
The DNA here is from genome assembly GCF_035046505.1 of Tiliqua scincoides. NCBI lineage: Eukaryota > Metazoa > Chordata > Lepidosauria > Squamata > Scincidae > Tiliqua > Tiliqua scincoides. Next base: position 64,710,764 of record NC_089825.1, on the reverse strand, counting down.
TCTATAGATATAGGCCACCTGGCTGTCCTTGACCTACGCCAGCTCTTTTGCTGGTGTAGGTCTAAGGAGATTTGGGGCATGTCTGGGCTGGGAAGGAAGCACAGGATATTGGCATGTGCCACAATCACCCAGATCCTCCTCTTCCAGCCCTCAAACCACTCCACTGCTTTGCTCAGTTCTTGCACTGATCCTTCCCCAAACTGCCCCCTGCCTGTCCTCTGCCTGCCCCCACCACCATCTTTCCTGCTCCAGTGTAACATTTGGGAACCACTGGCATGCGTGTGGGGCCTTCAGTCATTGCACCAGCAGCTCTGAAGTGCAAAACAGTGCTGCAGCTTTTATAATGCTATAAGAGGACTTATGGTAGCAGATACTGAGTGCCACTGCTATAGGCCCTCGTTAAGACTCGGCTTCCCATCCATGTGTTTATGTGCACTTCTATATAGTTTATTATGCAAATAGGCTTCATCATAAGTTTTTTTCCCCCTTTAATGATTCATATTCCAAGTACAAAACTAATTTTCATTTTGCACAGCACCTATAATATAGGTGGTTACCCTATATAATAAAGGGTTACCCCCTTTAGAGCTAGCCCTGGAAATTCTGGTATCCTAAGTAAAACTCTGTTATGTTCACCAACCCTTCTTCCTTTCTCAGGTTTTCTCACTCACATTTGTGTCCAGAGTTGCCAAGAGCTGACATCAGCCCAGGGCAAGATGCTTGATTGCCCTCCCCTTCCTAAATTCATTGGAGTATCAGAGGTGCTCTGAAAGGAGATTAAAGCTGTAGTGGAAATGCAGTCCTGGCTAGACTGAGATTGTGGTACCCAAATTTATTTTGTAATACATTTGCTTTGTACTGTATAGTTTTGTCATGGCATGGGCCCCCTGAAAGCCTGGCCCCCAGGGATTTTGCCCCCCTGCCAGCCTTCTCATCGGGCCTGTTTGGGTCACCCCAAGTGCTTTATTGAGTCATTGTTTAGAGGCAAAACACATGCTGTGCATGACCAATGTCCCAGAATTCCACAAATCTCTGAGAATCAGAGCACCTTCAAACAATTAACTCCCCACATAAAGATCAGGTCTACTTTGAGGCTACTGCTGCTTTGGCGTCTAGAGCCGAGGAAGGGAGGCAAGTTTCTTTACTCTCCCACTGCTTTTATTAAGCATGTTTTTTTTTATTTTAAAAGCTGGCATGAACATATATTTGTAAGGAGTTGCAGCCTGATATTCTTAGATAATTAAAATACTTCCCACAATCTTGGCATCCTCTGGGTTCCAACCACAACAAATAAGAAGAACCATCTTCCGTTCCTTTAAAAGTCATTTTCAACACTTGGTGAAACACAGATAAAATGCGCTATTGCTTAAGTAGGCCACAGCAGAAGCAAATGAGGTTACTGTCCACAAGGTTGACCTACATTATAAATCCTATACCTGGCACGGACTGTAGCAGACATACATCAGAAAGCCAGGTAGTAACTCAGAAGGAAGTTTGCATGTAGTACAAACAGCAAGAGTTGTCTCAGCAGGAAGGAGGCAGAGTGGGATATTTTACAGAAGGAGAACTGGAGCTGATGCTGACTGAAATCTTTACTCTCTCCCAAACCCCCATAACATATTCCAGAAAAATTCATTCCCAAAAAAGAACAGAAAGTTCAAAGCATATGATGTCCTATCTTGAATATACCATCTGAACAAATTCTCACAAGCTGTAGAAAGCAGCTTAAAAAAAATAGTTATTTCTAATGAATATGAACATGGTGAGGATCAATACTTGGAGGTGGTTGTGGGGGAAGAACACTTTTAAGGCAAGATGTTTCCTCATATGGTAGATTTTTCTTTAGGAGTGGTTGTTAATAGAGTTTGCTTACATGGTCCATTATTCTTAGTTACCCTTTATGAATGATGACCTCCATCTCCATTCTCCTAAGATTTTATTTATTTATTTATTTATTTATTTATTTATTTATATTTATAAAGGTATTTATATACCACCTTTCTTTGGTCATCAGATTTCTCCTCAGACTTTAATCCAAGGCTGTTTACATAGGCAGGCTGTTCTAAACCCCTGCAGGGATTTTTACAATTGAATAGTTCTAGTCTTTCATCGAATTCCCAGCTGGATTCCTTCCTGGTCTGGCCTCTCTCTGGCCCTTCACCTCCCATGCTCCACTTGATGGCAGCTCCTCTCTGCCACCGAGGGTCATCAGTATATCAGCATGTTGTCAGTTCTTGGGTACTTCCGGTTGTTTCGAACTGGCAGCCTCAGATCTTCAGGCATACAAGGCGGCAGCTCTTCCAACTGAGCCAGACCTCCTGCCTCTATTCCAAGATGCCTATTCCAAGATTCCCTCAGTTTGGCTGTACTTGTCGTAAGAGGCGACTAAACAGCCACCGGGTAGATGGGACTCATCAGCCTGGGAAGGTGGCTCATCTGAGAGAAGGAAAACTCTGATCCCAAACCTCCACTGCCTTGTGGCTACACCCAGTTATGGAAAAGGCTTCAGGAGTCAACCTCGAGGCAAAATCCGGAACCGGAGTCCCTGAGGCAGTTCATGGCTGAACACAGTCACGTTCTGGCAACTCCTGCGACGCCACTGGAACCAACTATATTGGCTTCTGCCTTTCCATTGGACCATTTCAGCGATGTGGAGAGGGGGGATTTGCTGCATGGGTAACAGCCTATCCTCCATACCTACTTTACCCAGGCTTCGCGCACTGGAGAGGACACTCTGTTCCAGAACCACCATTCAGAGCGTGACACCATAGTCTTCCGAGACTGAAGGATGCCAGCAGATTCCAAGATTAGCTTGGAATAAGTCATGATGCCCCTCCCCCCAAAAAATCAGAGTTAAACTGAACCCAAATGCATTCCTGATCATGAACGTAAACAGGCCCAATCCCTCACACCCCTCCCTGTGAGATTTCAACCTTCCTCCCAAACTAACCCACTTGCTTTGAGGCTATTGCTGCTTTGGTGTCAAGAGCCGAGGAAGGGAGGCAAGTTTCTTCACTCTCCTAGTGGTTCCTGGTTTGCTGTTATAACAATGGATGGAGGGGGAGAGAAAAGAGAGGTCTCATTCCCTCTCTCCTGCTGATGGAGCTACAAGGTAGGTGGGTGGGAAAATGGAGAAGAGCAGGAGCACAGGGGTTGGAGATAGGTGAGTGGGAGAGAGCAGTAGCGTAGGTAGGCTGGGGCCAAATGGTCCATTGCCCCCCATGTCAGAGTGATGCTTTTCCACTGCTGGAGAGATGGCAGTTCCCAACTTTTGGCTTGTGGAAGTGCCACAAAATGGGCATTCCTACCCACACTGGCTCCTGTACATCTTGAAATGGAACTGTTTCTGGGAAATATAGATTTTGGGGGGGGGGGAATATAGATTTTTATTTAAAAAGTTTCAGGGACATTCATGCATGGAAGTGGGGGGAGTCTGTGCAGGTGCAGGGTACACGATGGTGCAGGGCTGTCATTGCATCACCTGGCTCCAGGTTCCCACCCCCCAGCTATGCTATTGTGAGGGGGCAAGGTTTGCAGGAAAGCAGGTGGTGGTGGAGACGAAGGCCATTCTTCTATAACGTGGATTAAAATTCAAGCCAGAGTAGAATTTATGGGGTTGCACCATTCATCACATATTTTCCAAGGTTTATATTCCAAGACAAGGAATTATGAAATTATGTGACAGCCCTAGTTATCTTTGAGTTTGTTCTTTTGATAGGAGCAGGGGGTTCAATCCCAGGCTGATGCAAGTAAAATTATGGGACAAAGTTCCTGGATAATTAGGGGTTTTACAGAAATGGTTCAGAAATGGTTTTGATGCCAGAGACAGAAAAAACAAATGATGCCCCCTGCCAGTGATGGCAACAAATATAATAAAAAAGTAAATAATTGACAATCTGATGCTTCTTAGTACTTCAAAATCTGACAGCTGAGGCAGTCCACTTCACTCTCTCTAACAGTCAAAAATACTCTTGTTTCACCTTAATAAGAGACCCATGCAAGCAATGTCATTTATCATATTACTTTAGGTGGGTGACCTTCTGAATTCATTAAACAAGATGAATTCCTTAATTTGGATAAAACAATGCCAAAAGAAAGGAAGCCCACTTCTTCACTTTGAAACCAAATGAAGTTAATGAATTTGCTCCAACAGCTCAAGCCAAGACCTGAAATAGTGTACATGAAATTAGAAAGAGGACTACCATCACTGATTTATTTGCAGGTTTTTATACTGCCTTTTCCCAGGTAACAAAGCCTGGCACCCATGGTGGTTTACAACAACATAATAATACATAATAAAATCACAATATTAAAACCACAGTAATGTAAATTTAAAAAACCTTTAAAAAGCAGCTAAAGCATAAACATATAAAGACAAAGTAAGAAACTCCACAGATTCCACCCCATATCCCCACCTTTCAGATCTTCCCCCACCCAACCCACCACCAAAAAGCACTTGAAAAAACAGTCTTTAAGCCCCATTTGGAAATGACCAGGAAGTGTCCAGGCTGATTGTAATTCCCTTGGGAGGGAATTCCGCATAGGGTGATCACCACTTAGATGAGTCTTCCTTTCATCGCTCTTCCTCTCACCACCCACCTTGCTTCAGTTGAGAGGCACCCAAAGAAGGGCCTCTCTGAAGATCTTAGTGGAGATCCGGTCTAAATGGGAAAAGGTAGACCTTTGGCACCAAGCCATTTGAATGGCTTTACCAGCACTTTGAACTGGGCTTGGAAATGAACCAGCAGCCATCACTGGAGCAACGGAACAGCAGAGCTGAATCTCATGACCATAGTCTCATTGAACATGACACCAGTGGTAGCGGGAGTCATAGAACTCACATCATCATTGCATGCAGATAAGCCAGAGCACATTAGAATTGGAGTTTTACTTGGTATTTCTAAGTTTACACATTTCAATCAGCTTTGTAGATAGATTATTATTAGTTATAATTGGTTGGGGTTGTCTTTTCCTTTTTTTTTTTTTTTTTTTTTTTTTTGAGGCTATTTTGGTTCCTGGCTGTTATGTAATAAGAAATGAAAAGAAATATTAAAGGTGACCTTTCCTTCTAACAACTAGTGGTAGCATTCAATTTTTTTAAACTGTAAATTATCTCACACTTCACTTTAAAGGAGCATATCCTGTGGGTGTTGGCAGCATGCAGATTTACAGCCCAATCCTATGCATGACTACTCAGAAGTAAGTCTCATTAGATTAAATAGAGCTTACTCCCAAGGAAGCGTGGATAGGATTGGGCTGTTAGTTGCAATCAGATCATTTTAATCATTTCAAAATAGTACTTAATCAACTACACGTTCTGTAAATTTTGGATATCCCTAGTGTTTACAGTTGTGAAGGATTTCAAGGCACAATACCCAAGTCTAGTACAGACTTGAAGCTTTGCAGACTTATGTAGACTTGAAGCTTTGATCTTATAAATCAGTGGTTCTCAAACCCTCTGGGAGAGTTTGAGAGCCAGTAAGTCCTTGCAGGGGCGGGGGGAGGAGGCAGCGGGGGCGGAGGAAGGCAGCGGCGCGATCCCCAGGATCATGCCGCTCAGGGGGGCTGCAGGGAATTGGGTGCACTTACCCAAGCCTCCTGCAGCCTCCCCGGGGTGCGGGGAGCCTGGTGCGACTTCTGGCAGGGCTCCCCGCAGCAGGGAAAGTGGATGCGGAGCGATCGCGCCCTGCCCCCGCTAAAGCGGAGGTGGAGCGCGATCGTTCCACATCCACTTTCGCTGCTGCGGGGAGCCCTGCTGCAGGTCACACCGGGCTCCCCGCACCCCTGGGAGGCTGCAGGGGCTTGGGTATGTGTACCCAAGCCCCTGCAGCCCCCCTGAGCAGCGCAATTCTGGGGATCCTGCCGCTGCCTCCTCCCTGCCTCCAGGCTGCCCCCGCCCCTTAAGTCGTGGCGCCCCAGTTTGAAAAGCCCTGTTATAAATGGATGTTAGGAGGATAGATTCATTGTGGCCACCCTACTTCCAGGGGCCATGCCTTTAACAAATGCTAGATATGAAGAAACCAACAAGTTAAACTCACCTCATGACTTGATATCTATGCCATGCTAGCTTCCCCTGCTTATTTCTGCCTGACATGAGGTTGCTGAAGGGCACAGGACCTCCGTGTATTAAAAGGTGGCAGTTACGTTCTTCAAAGCTGTATTCAAACTGGGATAGCCAGCAAGAGTCCCACAATGGATTTGGACTAGTTTTGGAAACCATCTTTGTCATTCACAAACACACTTTTGTTTCAAGCAATGCATGTTAATTCAGCTGCTATTTCTTTCTTTTGGGAGTTGTCCCTTACCAGACTTGTGATGTTCTCTGGAAGCTCTTATCGATTTTATCAAGTCATGATTATGCATAATGAAGCAGGCTTTGCAGAATAAATCAGACAAGAGCAACACAGAGACCTGACTGTAAACTATCTGTTTGCTGCCATGCATAATAATACTGGTCAGCCTAGAGGTGAACCAGCTTTGTTGTTGTTATTATAATATAGCACCATCAGTGTGCAAGATGTCACTTTATATTAGAAGAGAAGATGGGTCCCTGCCCCAAGGAGCTCACAGTCTGAGGAAGGGAAGGGGTGCAGTATCACAGTAAATGGAGAAGAATTTGTGTTTCAGCTTCAAGTTCTGAAGCTTAGTTGCAGTACAGTAAGGAGAACAAGGGGTGGTGGCAGTGGCGGACCTCCCAAGCCCACGCTTCAGGACAAAGGTCTGCAATGGCACCCCCATGGGCTGTTGCCACCCCCCTTGTGTGCAAATCTGCCCCCCTCCTACTCACCTGCAGTTCACAGAGCCACACCAGACTGCAGGCTACCTCAGGGAAGCTTCTTGAGGCTTCCCCAAGACTTTAAACTGTGCTTCCACTTTTTCGGAAGCACAGTTTCCGACCCCATCGGGAGCCTCAGAGAGGCTTCCTAAAGAAGCCAGAAAGGTGTCCTAAAGGCTCATGCCTGGGGCATTTGTCCCATCAAATATAATGGGAGGTCCACCATTGGGTGGTGGTGCAAAGAGTTTATGAGAAAGGTGGGGGTTTGAAAGAAGTAAGAGAGGAGGCATCCCTCAGATGAGCAGGGAAGCTTACTCCCAGGGGCTTACTCAATGGGGCTTACTCCCAGGTAAGGGCGGATAGGATTGGAGCCTCAGTCAGGAGCAGCTTCCTCCTGCCTGCCTGCCCTGAGTTCTCCTTCCCCCTCAGCCACTGGGAGCGAGCAGGAGAGCTTCTCCACAGCCTCCTCTCCCCGCCCTGCAAGGCAGCCGTGGGCCTGAGCTCTGCCCGCCAAACGAAACGGCCACCTGGCGGGGGGCATGCCCCGACCTCCCCTCACAGGGGCGCAGGGCTGGCCTCAATGTAGCCCATTGCCCCCTGTAGTTCAATGTCCCTGGCTGGTGGGGCGCACATGGTGGCAGACAACCGCTTCTCCCCCCCCCCCCGTCCAGTGTGCCTGGTGGGGCTGCAGCAGCTCAGTGAAAGCCCTCAGAGGGAATGGAGGCAGGGAGCGACCTCTTCTTCTGGAGAAGTGCCAGCAGCTTGGGGGTGAGTAGGGGGGAGCTGGTGCTGGGGGGAGGTAGCAAGCAGCTTGGGGGATGTGGCAGATTTTGTATTTTTCCGTTTTTTTAAAAAGTGGGCATGAAAGCAAAACCCGGGAGTGACGTCACTTCTGGATGTGACATCACTTCCGGGGCATCGCCTTGAGCTCTGCACCGGGCAGCAGGATCATTAGCTACGCCACTGCATAAGAGAAGGTGTGGAGTCATTGGAGGGAACTTGAGACCTGAGAGTGGTGGATCCAGAGGAATAAAGATCACAGAAAGAAGTGTAGCAAGATATAAGAGCAGAGAGGTAAGGAGGAGCAAGGTAAGAACCAGTAACTCATGCTGGATTCAAGAGTGAATTGGATCTGGCACCACTTTTGGTGCCTTGCCTGTCTGCATCTTCCTGGGCTGGGATGAAGGTAGCCAACTTTCTTGCGGTTGGGTGGGTCCATCCCTGGACAAGGTAATTAGAGCTTCATGGCAGATGCCTGATCTCGTCTGATCTCGGAAGCTAAGTAGGGTCAGGCCTGGTTAGTACTTGGATGGGAGACCGCATGGGAATACCGGGTGCTGTAGGCTTATACCATAGTCTTTCAAGACTGAAGGTTGCCAACCATGTTAAACACAAAAGAGCTGGCAATTGCATGCCAGCCCAAAACCCCTGGGTCTAGAAACATGAAATTTGGGGAGTATATGCCTTCCATGATGTCAGGATCCACTGATTTTTAGAAATTCAACCCCTAAGGAAGTGAAAAGAGGTAAAATGTGCTTTCACAGATTCCTCAACGTCTCTCAGGCCTGATGAGATACTGACTTGGTTTTTGCTTACAAAGGTTACCCATATAAATACTTAAAAATATAATTCAGGATTTTACCCTAATCAACTCCTAAAGGGGTGAATCTAAATTTGGGGGTGAATTATAGAATTTGTGCTATTGCCAGCCTTTGCTCTACTTAGCCCTGTGTTCCAGTGAGAAGGGGGTTAGGGAGATGCAGTGGCTCAAGAGTTGTGTGGTGCAGTCTCACTTCCCTCATAGGAGGCATTGCTCTACATATCCCTGTGTTCCAAGGAGAGGAGAGTCCTCATGACACATGAGGAGACACATGAGGGTTCCCACATGAGGGAAGTCTGCTTCTCACATGGGCAGCTCTACATGGCCTGTTCCAGAGTGAGAGTGAGTTCACCCAGCAACCTGGTGATGCTAGCACCTGGGGGGAGGACCACCAATGTGGTCTACAAAGAGGTCCTTAGGTAGAGAACCAAAGGTCTAGCTATTTTTCACATTATTTTTTCACTACATTCTTCTCTTTGTTATTTCTTCATCAAACATTATATTTCTCATTTCACTTCATCATTTTTCTGCAACAACACACTTAAACTACATATACTTTTTCTTTATTTGTTTTCCTTTACTTTGGTGAATACCTTTGTGAAGCAAGGGTACTATGCTGTTATAGCACAAAATCAATAAATAACAATTTATTAAACAAGAAAAAAAATTGATGGAACCAGAACTTTCAATCATTACAGGGTGCTGCCTGACATGGGGTAAAGTTGTGCTAAATTGCAATTGTTCAAAGGAAAGTTTATTAGAGCCAAAATGGGTTTAACTAAATACTGTAGTGAAGCACGGGTATCCTGCTTGTGTGTGTGTACATGTGTGAGAAAATGCATGGACACACACATGTATGTATATGCATATACATTTATATATACATCTGTTGTGTGTATATGCACACACACACACACACACACACACACACACACACACACACATCTGTTGTATAATGCAACAGAGAGAAAATTCTTTAATAATAACAATGTTTAAAAAAAGAAGTTGCATGCTGTGGCAGCTCCATGGAGAGCACGCCCACACATGTGCTAACTGCAGCAACACAGGCAGTGATAAGTATGATAGGGAAACAGAGGAGAGAGTGAGCATGGTGGAAAGTGAGAGAGATCCTGGTCCCCAGAGCCTCTTTGAGCTCCTTAACCAAAATGAAATACAATCTGATCTTAAATTATTTTCCAGTACTATTTAAATGGACAGTCATTGACACATAGTGTAGGGTAGTGTAAGTGAACTGTCCTCTAGCAAAGCCCCAGATCAAATTGTCCTTCAGTGGTGAATACCCTAAGTAAAGGGGGCCTAGGTCAATGTCTAAGCGGACATTATTCATGCAGTACATCCCTAGCAATACCCAGTGGCATCGCTAGGGAGGTGCAGGGGGTCCAGGTCACATCGGGTGACACGCAAGGGGGGTGATGCGCACTGGGGGGATGATGTGCTAAAGTCGCGGTTTGAGCAGCAATCCCATCATGAAATACACTGTTGGATGCAGAATGTCCAGTGAAATGCAGTGCAAAAAACCAGAGAGAAATAGCTCCTTTCCTTCAAAAGTTATGGCCAAAAAACCAGAAAGAAAAAAATGCATGGAGCCCTATGGAAAGTGAGCCGTATCGTGCACTTACTTGCGAGTAGGCGTATTCGCTTTAGTCCATCGGAAAGGGCAGGCTGAGAGGACTACAACACCAGAATAGTCCCTATCCAATGAATGCAGCCCCCCAAAAATGCACTCCCTCCCAGCTGCGAGTGTATTGAGCCCTATGGAAAGCGAAGCAGCCTCACTGTCGCATTTACTTGTGAGTAGGCAGATTTGCCTTGGCTGGTGGTCAGGCCAGGCAAAGGGGAATGTGAGGACACCAGAATGGTCCCAATCCTATGGAACTGGAGTGCAACAAATGCTCTAGAAGGCAGCCTCCCCTCCCCCACTAAAAAGGATGAAAAAAGAGGCTTGAACTGGTAAGGGGAATGTTTTCTATTTTGCAAGGCCAGGTGGGTCTTTATCTTGATATGCTTGAAATAGAAGAACTTTAAACTGGGCACTGGGGAGGGCTGAAAATCTCACTGATTCTTTTTTGGGGGGTGTTATTGCAGGCAGACTACAGAGAAGATTCACTTTGTGGAAGAGTGCTGGCTGCCCCTTATATAATTGTTTGTTTTACTTTAATTTATTTATGATTATTTATTTTAATTTGTTTGATGATGTCACTTCTGGCCATGAGATCACTTCCAATGGGTCCTGGACAGATTATCACTCTAAAAAGTGGGTCCCGATGCTAAAAGTTTGAGAACTGCTGCAATAAGGTGTTAGTAAGCTGACACAGGTGTGTGTGTGAGACTCTACAAGTTTTCAAAATCACTAAAATCAGAGTTTGGAGGAATAATACCATCATGTTATATATCAATCAATGTGTAATTTCATGCAGAATGCAATGAAACAAACCACATTGAAAGATTTGTGTTGTATCAAAAGGTACAGCCAAAAAACCAATGGGGTGGGGCGATGGTACATCACCACGCCCACCACCTGGGGTGTTGCCCCACCCACTGCATGGGGTGATGCGCAGGCCTCCCTCACCGGGTGACGCGAATCCTAGTGATGACACTAGCAATACCCAATCCCTAGCTTTGGGATCCTAAATGAATTCCATTGAGCAGAACTGGGACAGACCTTTGCTCTAAGAAAGGAGGTCTTACATGCATAGAGTAGATGCTTGGCATGCAGGTCCCATGGTCAATTTCTGTCATCTAGCTAGATGGAACTCAGGTAGCAGACTGTGAAAGATTCCTGCCTAAAACCTTGGAGAGACACTGGCGGACATAGTGGACTATGCTACACTAGATGGGCCAATGATCTGAATCAGTATAAGGTGCAGTGATGATGCTGGGCACCCTAGGACTAAGTACTTCACCGGACCCCCCATTACACCCTTACTCACCACCCCAAAAGTGCCCTGGGGTCTACCGCTTCCTACAATTCATGGGTTAGACTTGACCCTTGGGACCACCCCTGAGAAGACACCTTTCTGTGGTAAGATTTTCATTGGGTGCCACTATTGGCAAGTCACTGTCTCTTAGAGGACATCCACTAAAACTGAGTGGTGGAAGAGTTAGAACAAAGAAAATATTCATTGCAGAGCTCTTTGCCATAGAATATGGCGATGGTGTCTGGCCTAGATGCCTTTGAAGGGAAAATGGACATACTTATGGACAAAAAGTCCATTATGCGTTACCAGCCATGATGGGTATACACATCATCCTGGTTTTAGAAGTAGCCTATCTCTGAATACCAGATGCAAGAGAGTGGCAACAGGATACAGGTATCTTGTTGTCTTATGTGCTCCCTGAGGCAACTGGTGGGCCTGTGAGATTCAGGAAACTGGGCTAGATGGGCCTTTGGCCTGATGCAGCAGGGCTTATGTTCTTATATTAGTCTCAGCCCCTCATCTGCATCATAGGGATAATATTGGCCAACTGGAGTACTGAAAGTGAAATGATTAGCGTGCTTGAAATGTGTTGCTTAAATACTGGTGCTGCTACAGTTATTTTCATGGCTATAACTCAGCCGTTGTCCAGTCTACACTGAAGCCAGTGGGGTTTCATGAAGCAATAAAATGCACCAGCTCCCCAGGCACAAAGCAGCCATTCAAGACAACATAGACAAATAAACTAGGAAAAAGGCAGGGGGTCAGAAATTCAATTAGGCTGAAAGGGAGAAGATATTTCCAGAAACATATGCAGTATGCAACTTGCTGGTCATCAGATGCAACAGCAACTATAATGGGAGACAGAGATCAGACTGCAGAGCTGCCTGAATTCATGTCCATATGGAATGAAATAACTTGCAAGTGACCTTTGAAGTTTTCTGGCTAGTCAAACTGGGAGACGTGGTTTTTTCTTAGTCAGGTCCATATGGCATATTTTCCAAACCCCCCACCCCCCGCCCCTTGCATCTGGGCACTGGGCCCAAGAAGTGTCCCATCGAATCATGCCCTTCTGGTTTGAAGAGATCTGCTCCAGCAAGCGACCACAAAGACAGCAAAATCTAGTCTGTAACCCCTGCTGTTCCCTTGGCTGTGAGTAGAGCATTCATTACATGCCAGGGGCTGGTACTGCCCAAAATATATTCTTAACAGGCCTTAATTGCTTTAATATTGAGGCCAATTCGCTCTGGCCATGCAAAGAGGGCCAAAGAGAAAATATTTATTTATACGCTCAGATTTTAAGACCCATTCACACCAGCAGTCTGGTCAGTAGTGATGACAGAATGCACAAAAGGGATAATATGTTTTGCAAAGAAGGTAATAAACCTCATTGTTATTACCTTCCCGATCACATTAAGATACATGTCACATCTCTCTCATCCAACCTTTTGCTTTCTAAGAAGTTAATAACAATAATTCTTGCAGGTACATGTGCAATATTAAATTTGCAGTGCTCAATTATCACAAGAGTAAATCTGCATATGAATCAGTAGCATCCCTTGGGGGGGGAGGAATAACTCTGTGAAGTCTCTAGATCAGTGATTCTCAAAGTGTGGGTCGGGACCCAGGAGGTGTCATGAACCAATTTCTGGTGCGTCCCCATTCATTTCAATATTTCATTTTTAATATATTAGACTTGATACTCCCATGGTATGTGACTGCATTTGGGGAAATGTTACAGATCTGTACTTTTAACAGGCTATTCTGTATATGCTTTTAACAATGGGGCTTACTCCTAGGTACGTGTGGGTAGGATTGCAGCCTAGGATTGTTAAAAATGTTCTTACTCAGTGATGTCACTTTCTGTTATGACATCACTTCTGGTGGGTCATGACAGATTCTGATTCTAAAAAGTGGCTCCTGGTGCTAAAAGTTTGAGAACTACTGCTCTAGATGAGTTTAAGGCTGCAGTTCTAAGCATGCTTTCATGGGAGTAAGTCCCACTGATCATAGGGAGATGTAATCTTATGCATGCCTACTCAGAAGTATGTTCTAGGAGAGTGTTTCTCAACCAGTGGTACTCGTACCACTGGTGGTACTTGAGGTGGTGCCCCTTACTTGTGGGATCCCCTGCCCCCTGGCAGCAACACGTGACAGTAGGAAGCTCAGCTCTGTAGGCAGAGCTCCAACATGCACTTTTCACAAGCTTGAAGAAGCCCTCCCATCCACTCTCAGCCTCTTACCACTGTTTGTCACATTGCGTCCCAATCAGGAAGTAACATCAGTGCCAGTTATTTCCAATGGTGAACCATGAGGAATGGACAGTGGGGGACAAATATTGAGAAACACTGTTCTAGGAAACTTTTATATGATTTATCATTAGCTGTGCATAAAACTTTATGTGTGACTACTTGCCCTACAGTGAAGTTTCACCAAAATAAATGTCAGTGAAGATGCACACTGGAATCCCATTAGATGCATCAGAAGCTCATTCGATCATGCCATTGAAAGCAACAAGACGCAGGTAGACAGCATGCCTTCATGATGATTTATCAAGCAGCAACTGACCATGGTATTCATGCAATCCCTGGTAAGCTGGGTAATCAGTATTGTCCCTCCAAGTGCTGAGGAAATTTGGCACTTGACCAGCTTACTGAGTGGTTATTGCATGCTCATCATGGGTAAGTTGTGACTTGGTAAATGGCTGTCTGAATTCTTCTATCATTGCTTCAAAATGGGGGAAAAAATTGTCACCCCATTTGGAGAGTTTCAAATGCAAATTCTACAAAAGGGATAACTTAGACACCATGGACCAATATAATGCTTTGAGGAATCCTAGTTTCACCCTGAAGGAGGAATTAAACAGTGATAAATGATTCTGGAGAATAGCAATATCACAAATGGAATAATATTTCCGCTTCACTAGTTTTACTAGAAAGATCTTTCTGCCATGCAGTAGCCTCTGGTTCCCATAAGGATATCACAAACCAGCACAGAAATTGATTTAATGGCTTATCCTGGAAATTCAAAGTTTAATTCCTCACATTTGTGATTGTCAGATTCAAAAAGATTATCAGCTGTTTTGAATCACAAGCACTGTAATTTAAACCACGAGGCGTTAAAGCCCATGTTTTCCAGCAGGAGAAAAAATGCTTAGAACAGAAGCCTAATTTTTCCAATGACATTTGAATTTTACAATAAATAAAATTAGCATTTTGAAAGTTCAAAAAACGCACAACAATTATCTTGACTGAACTTTCAAACTTAATATAGAGATGTCTTCTCCCTTCCCTGGAATATAAGAGAGAGGTACAACTATGAGCATGTTTAATACAGTGGCAGGACCATTGTGTCTTGGCAAACTGTGTCCTGGTCAAATGTGTCTCGATACTGGATATTTGTGTATGTTCTTTTTGCATTCCAGACATTTGCTTCCCAATATATGTGTTGTTTATATTAGGTATACTTTTTATTTTTAAAATGCAAAGGTAGGGTAAGGGCTTGGGATATATAACATGGGCCAGGTCGCCCAGTTATAGTTTGTTTGTTGCCCAGTTTTAGTGGGATGCAAATGACCAGGATGAAAAAAGATAATAATAAAATTGAATGATACCAATGACTGGGATGCATTTGACCAAGATACAACTGACCAGAGCACAAATACCCTAGTACCATTTAACATGCATTGCACACAATGCATGTAACAAAGCCATTTTTTTTAATGGTATGTAAAAAAAAAAAAACGGAAAGCAGCTCCAAGAAGGGGAATTTTGACTGGAAGAGCAGCGGGGGAAGAAGGTGCCTTACTGGACTGCCCACGTTGTGATACAGTGGTGCCAAAATGGCTGCTGCTGTATTGTACGCGGGTAGAGCTGGAGGTCTCCTTGCGGTAAGGGAACATTTGTTCCTCTGTTTCGTGTTGAGCCCCAGCAGCCGCTAAGGGTCTACTCGGTTCTGTACCAGCTAAATTGCTGGCACAGAACTGAGTAGCCCTGTGTAGGGTTTTCAGGCCTGGGAGGGGGGATTGGAGCAGTCTCTACTGCTGTCCCTGCCCCCTTCCAGGCCCAGTCCAATAACCCCTGCCTCCACACCACCCTCCCCTGCCCAGTTTCACCCCAGAATGTCTCTGCATTTCTCGGTGGCAAACTCACTGCTGTCAACTCCCAGGGCCTCTCCGACCAGTGCAGAGTCCCTGCAACCACCTGCACTGGCCTCTGTGCTGGCGCCCACCACTTCCTGGTCACGACAAAGTGCTTTACGGCATTTTTGCAGTGGCCCTTGCCAGGACTGCATGTCTGAGACCAGCACGGCAGCCCTGGAGGATTGGGCCTTAAATCTTTTCCCTCCAGCCATTTTTCTTTCTTTCTTTCTTACATTTTTCTTACAGGTCCAAGTACATGTTTACCTACGGGGAAAAATACCCTGAAGTGGAAGAATGACCAGTGATGAAAGGGTCAAGCACCCCATCCCTCCTGCTGCTAACATTAGCCTCCCCCAGTTTATTTTCTTGACGCGGAATGGCCTTTGTTGCATGCATGTGCTTGAAATGCGTAGTCCACCCCTACGCCCGCAGTGCTACTGAGATAATTACACATTGTCAAGAGGTGAACAGAGGTCCCAAAGTTCTGACTTGTAGATGGAAACTAGTGATTAAAAAATAATTAATTTTGAAGTCTTGATTGAGAATATTGCAAAAAATGTCTTGTTTTGATCCATGTTCAGTATTCTGAGACCTGGAATGAATAAGTACAGGAGTCCCCCTGTATCCATGGGGGATAGGTTCCAGCTGACACCTCGGATTCAGAAAGCCACAGATCGCAGCAAACCCAATTAAAAATGGTTCAAATATCCCCATTATGCAAATGACATATCTGCTTGTGACTGTAGCCCTCCTATCACTATCTTTTGTGTCTCACTGACTCTTTGCTGTCTGCAGATGCTAACAGGAAGTGCTCACAGAAAGGTTGGGGGAGTGAAACAAATGCAAGGCTAAGCTCTATGAACTCTAGGATAAGCATCATGCTGTTTTCAGCCCTCCCAACTGACTTCCTGTGAGCGCTTCCTGCTTCCTGTTAGCATTTGCAGACAGCAAAGAGCCAATACAACACAGGAGACAGTGACAGGAGGGCACTAGTCACAGGTAGATAAGTCACTTGTGCAATGGGGGGGATTTTTGAACCATAGATAATTGAAATGGGACCCGTGGATACGGGACACCTGTATATATGTATATTTATCTCTGTGTGCCCATGAATGCCTGCACCAAGACTGTTACTATGGCCCAATTGCTACAACACTTGAGCAGTGTGGGAACCACTTCCTCGTGGCTGTTTCTCAAGCCTCTCCTATAGTATGTTTAGTAACATGGGAGGTTTCGCACATGGAAAACCTGCTGATTTCCATACCAATATTGCCAACCCTCACTCACCTGACCGTATGGAGATGAAAACTTGTCAGTGTTACAAAATAGTAAATCTTGCCATACAGCTGTGATAAAGGAGGGTTTGAGTTTTGTTTTTTTTTAAATTAATGTATTTGATTGGAGGTCCATTTATAGCAGACTTTTTGGAACAAGTGGTAAACGGAATCCAGGATATTACTGCAATTCTATTACTTTTAGACCTACTTATTATTAATGGCCTCAAGTTATCTTAGAACCTGACTCAAATAGATAATTGGTTTTTAATCTCTTAACTACAGACAAAAATACTGTTCTAAGAACAGGGGGGAAAAAGAGATTAATTCATACTATGAACATTGGTTATCTAAAATATGGGCTACTGCAGGAACGTTAAAATTGCTGTACTTGATAAGATTGCGGGACAAGAGACACGGTTGTTACATGCTGAAGAAAAACTAGGCTAAGGGTATTCGGTGAAAAGGATAGTTCTTTCTAAGTAAAAGCATGCCGTGTTTTCATCTTAATTAAGCTTTGAGGTTATTTTGATGCAAAGAAGAAAAGGTGAACGGCTGCACGTCATGTGCTTCTATGTTCATACAGGTCTGAGTTTCAGAACAAGCTTGGCAGACAAAATATTCCTTTCCTTCATAGTCGTCATTTAGGCTTCTGGGAAAGAGAAGAAGATGTAACTGACAGCATAGCCCAATCCTATCCAGCACTATGCCCACACTGCATCCAGCTCTGGGAAGGAGCAGGCTGGAGGTCTCTCCTTGGGGTAAGGGAACATTTGTTTCCTTACCCCAAGTTGATCCCCAGCCTATGCAATGGGGCAGCTCGGATCTTCACCAACAACATTGCTGGTGCACGTCTGAGAAGCTACATGTTGGGCTTTCAAGCCGGGGGGGGGGGGGATAGGATACAGTGTAGGCCAGCTCCACCAATCCCATCCCCCTCCTGGGCTTGAACTGCCACCTCCGCCCTCCCCCTGCCCCATTACACCCTCTCCCTGCCCCAGTCCACCCTCCCCTGTCTCTGCGCCACCCAAGAGCTTACCTGCTCCGCTGGGCACAGCATCTGGATTCAGCACTGGTGGGATGGCATAGGCCTTCCCTGCTGGCAGAGCCTACTTACCAGGTGCAGCAACTATGCTTTATGGCCTGTTTGCGATACCCAGGCCTGCACAGTGGTCACTGTGCCAGCATAAGGCACAATTTTTACTGAAAAGGATCCCAAATTTTAAGCAACCAAAACAAACCCCTGCGTGTATGTGCAACTGTTTCTCTACACAGTTTTAGATGAAAGCAAACCTTAGATTCACACACCTCCCTCCCTTTACTTTCCCCTCCTTGGCAGAAAATGATCTCCATCTCAGTGCAACACAAGATGCCACGATCTCCATGACTCCACAGTCTGAATCTTTTCAACCCACAGTTATCAGGATCAGGTACAGATGGTGAGATGTTTCTTTTTACTTGGTGAGAGCAAGGCAGGGTGAGACCCATATAAGCCTCAACTTTGCTCCTCTAGAATACTGATTAGAGAAATGCTTATGTGCTGGTATGAGCAGGTTCAAAGACAGCAAATATTGAACATGGATTTTTTTTTTTTTCTCTTGTGAATTGAGAAAATCTCAGTCTATGGAATCTATGGCATAATGGTTCTCATGTTGGACTTAGACCTGGAAGATCCAGGCTCACATCCGAATTAGCCATGAAGCTTCCTGGGTGACTTCATGTCACTTCATGACTGAGACATAGTGATAGACAGTCACTATCTCTCAGTCAAACCTACCTCACAGTGCTGTTGTGAAGACAAAAGGAGGGATGGATCCCACCCTGAGCTCCTTGGAAGAAGGGAGGTATAAAAATGTGAAGTGTCTGAAAAATCAGATCCATGGTTCAAAGAAAAACTATGATCCTGGGATTCAAGAGAGAGAAATTGTACCTGAGCTTCAGCTTCTGAATTGTATCCTTCATCATGGAAACAAAATTAGAGGTAGAAGTTACTTCAGGGGGTTTTGTTATCTGAGGAATACTGATCACATAAACAATCCCCAAGGAGATCAGAAACCTCTAAGCAACCGTTGTAGGCACTGTCATTAAACTGCAGTCCTCTGCATTTCTTGGAGGAATAGATAAGGGCTTGCATCAAAGACACTAAAGGGGACAGATGCAATTGGGAAGATAGGAGGGTACAAGAAGTGCTAATTAAATAAAGATTGTTTTAGAGATGCCCCAAATTTAGCATCTGCCCTATTTTCCATATCAGCAGAACAGCATTTAATAAATGTATGAGCAGATGTCCAAACAATTGTGCTACAGATGCCAACATGTACTCTGTATTGAGGGGCCAGATGTTGCTCTCCCTCTTTTGGAGTGGGATCCTTTCCTGTCTGAGTTTTCTTTTCCTTCCTACTTTCAGCATTTCTTAATGCAGTTTATTATCCAGGGAGCAGTTAAGGATTTATTGTGTGTACATAGCATGCATGAAAAACCAAGAGCAGTTTGTCTTTCCTGAAGTTTTTTTTTTTTTTGCTCTTTTCCAAAACATCCTAAAGAAATCTGAAAAGTACTAAGTTTTAATTTCAGTACTGATTCCCCCCCCCCCCAAGAATGTACTCTGAAGTGCTTGTTAATCCATTGTTCTTCTAGCCTGCACTGTTGCAATAACAAAGTCAGTACAAGTCATTGAACACCACTGGTACCATCATGAAAGATGAAATGCAAACTCAATATTTTGTTTTCTTCCATTCCTTTAGGTGACTTAGCTCAGTGTTAGGGGTCCTGGTGACCCTTTGGGTCCACTGGCTCATCAGCAGGACATTCTGACATTGACAATCTTTTGATTGAAAACTTGTACTTAAATAAATTGCTACACCTTTCAGATGATGCCAAGTTGCCCTAGTTTTGACTGTCTGCTTCAAAGGGTGCTGAGATCGAAGGGTAGTGTCAGCAATTGGTCAGTCCAGGCTTGGGAGAGGGCTCATACTCAACATATTGGCCAGTCCAATCCCTGAACCTCAGTACCAGAAGCCATGCTAGCACCTAATATGCCATCAGGAGTATGTGGCTGGCTGGATAACCCCTGCTAACTGGGCAAAAGGCACCTTTTAAAATAGTGTTCTCTTCTACTTGGAAGAGGGAGAGCAACTGTCCCTCTCCACTTCATCATGGTATCTTTTCCATGGCTGTTGCAGGTGTCTCTTCTGCATCTTGATGAGCTCTTTGAGGACAGGGCACCATTTATTGATTTATTTTGCAACACAAACTGCTTTGTCAACTACTTTTTTTTAAAGAGAGGTATATTAATAATAACAACTGTAAACACCAGAAAAGCGGTATAGAAATCTTTTAAAGAAATATATAAACACAATAATGGGGGGAATGCCATGGAGGTCAAGTGCAGGGCAACATGTTGCTGGCATTGGCGAAATAAGGGCGCAATCCTAACCCCTTATGTCAGTGCTTTCCAGCACTGGCATAGCGGTGCCAATGGGACATGTGCTGCATCCTGCAGTTGGGCGTCACTCATGGAGGCCTCCTCAAAGTAAGGGAATGATTGGTCCCTTATCTCAGAGCTGCATTGCCTTTATGTCAGTGCTGGAAAGCACTGACATAAGGGGTCAGGATTGTGCCCTAAAGCATTTACTTAGTCATCAAGACATCAGTTGTGCTATTATTTTCTAATTCCACAGGACATGTACAATTGTTATGGGCAAAGGTAAGTGTAAGAAAATTTTTGATCTTTGCAGCATACTTCTTTGAAATTTAAGGAGCATACAGAGGGTGCTGCATGACGATCCTGCCCCCATACTAAGGCTGGCATTGCTGCTAGGGCTGTGGAACACCCTATTCTTTCCTAAACACCCCACCCAGACTGCAGTTTATGGGGGCTTTCTCCTGCAATTGCTGTTGAGGCACCAAGACCATGGGGTCAGGATTTGCCCTTGAAGCAACCATCATGTTCCACTTTTCTTTTCACAAAACATTTGCTTGCCTGTAGATTTTCCTAGGGATGCTGGTGTGACCAGTAGTTTGATATCTGTTTGCTACAGCAATTGGAGAGATAAAACCAATTTGTGGACCACAAAGAGACTGGAAGCAGGGAGCCAAGGCTGCCTTTTCTTCTGCTTCAGTTAGACAAGTAAAAGGGCAGTGTGTGATGTTTAGGGCAAGTGATGGCAAACCTATGCTCAAGTCTCACTGGTTTTGAGTCACTTCAAACAACCTATTGCTCCTCCTCGCATTGGTGACTATTCTGCTCTCATTGCCTGAGGCTCCTAGGAAGGCCGGGACAGCAAGAAAGAGACTCTAACTGCTTCTGAACTTCCCAAGAGCTCAGCACAAAGTGGAAGTGCTGTTACAATTCACGTAATGGGCGCTCTACGGACCTTGGCAATTGCTTGATCCAGCCTAGGAATATCCTTTAATTGAGTAGTCTATGGCTAGGTTCAGCTTGTGTGGCCTACTTTTTTAGACTAAAATCCCTGTAGTTCACCAATATGTTTCAAATGTATAAAGTAAGAGTTCGACCCCATAACCCTTCAGCAGTACCTAATCTGTGTGGCGATGCTGAATGTGCGCTTTTGCTTAAGAACATAAGATAAGAAGAAGCATCCTGTTTGATGAGATCAACATTCACTAAGCCTAGCATTGTTTGCATAATCCCAGTGACCAGCAGCACTGGGTAATCTCACAGCTATTGGTCAGTGATCCATCAATATACTGTACCACAAATACAGATCCATCAATATACTGTACCTGCCATCCACCAATCTATCCCCTGCTCTACAACAGCATGATGAATGGTCATTGTTATAGTACTTCTTGCTTGCCTCCCCAGCAAACCAAACATTCTTTGGTTCTGCAGATTCTTACCCTGAATTCATTCTCAATTTCTGATCTTGCTTCAGTGCCTAGCCCCCCACAGAATATCTCCCTTGGCAGAAGATACCCTCTCCCTTCTGGTTACTTGTCAGGTGAGCCAGCCCAGCACACCTAAACCTCCACTGGTCAATTTCAATCAGCTAAAACTGATGCAAGCACTTGTGAGTCTTCTTTCTAACACCATACATCATTTAAACATGATAATCTCTTCTAATTCCTCATTTTCTCCATGCATTACAATATGTCAAAGGCTTTTTCTATGTTTATAGAAAAAGGCCCCAATAGGTTTTTTGACTTCATGTTGCATTAAGAATTCTGATCAGTTCTCCTTATGTTGTCTGGCAACCAGAAGCCCTTTGCAAATTCCTACCTATTCTTATTCAATTAAGCTCCTTCATACTCCCTAGGGGAATTTCACCTTCTCAACCAATATATCACATACAAGTATTGATTTGTGGTACAGAAATGTTGCCACAATAAGCTTTGTTGGGAAGTTAATTTAGTAGTAATTATTTTAGGAGGTTTAAGGCATGATCAACAAACCACATAAACCCGTAGACTTGCAATTAAATCGGTTTACACTTGAACCTCAAAACATGACTTGGAAGTAAGCATGATTGAAATTAATGGGGCCAATTTCCAAGCAATCACGATGAACCAGCAACACACTGGAATCTGAGATGCTCATGAATCTCTGCTGTGGATACAGGATACCTCATTCATTTCAGTTGTAAGACTGCAAACATACATTTGCATATTCAGAACTGCATCCACTGCTGAAGTGAAAGGGATTGAGTGAGTATATACTCTGGAGCACACGTGGGGGCTTCAGAGTGGGACACATGCAGGGTGACCAGAAGTCATAACCGCAAAAGAAGACAAGGCACCCCAAAATGTAGGACATCTCAGAAAAATGTAGGGCATGACAAAATAAAAGCTAAAAGACTCATCTATTGATTTCATATGGTTAATTTAAACACTATACTATTTATTATTAAATTTAAAACTATATTACCTATAATTTATTACATATAATTTATTAATTACAAGAAGGCTATGTGCAGCCTGTAGGGGCCCACTCCCAGGAAAAAGGAGGAAATTTAAGTTCTTTTCCAGGACACAAGGCTAAAGAAGAGGACATGTCCTGGAAAAAGAGGCATTTGGTCATTCTGGACACATGGGTTTTAGCAATGTGCAGGATAGTATGTGAACCCAGAACCTATCCTAAAAATGTTAAATTTTTAATTTCTTCTCCCAACAATCATCACTTTACATTCACATTGAAGCTCATCTGCCATTTTGCCACCCATTCCTCCACCCCAGCAATTTCCTTCCATAGCAGCTGAGCTGTCAGCCTGAGGATAGTTCCCAAACATTTTAGCACCGGAACTCACTTTTTTAAATGACACACTATTGGGACCCACCTAGTTTTACAAGACTTAAAAAAAAAAAGTTTCACTTTACCGACTGCTCAAGTCTCTGTTTTTATCCTTTTTACTATGGTGGGGGAGGGGTGCCTTCTGGAGCATTTGTTGAGTTCCACATTGATTAGATTGGGATCATTCTGATGGCCTTGCTTTCCCTTTGCCTGGCCATTGATAGGAGATGAGGTGCAGTTGCCCATTCATGAATAAGTGTGCATGTGTGGTTCAGTTTCACTTTCCATGGCACTCAATTCATTTTCCATGTCAACTTGGGAGGGACTTCTTTCTTGAGAGTTGGGGCCTGTGTTCACTGGATCTGGACCATTCTGGTGGCATGCATACCTCTCGGTCTGCCCTTTGAAGTGGAATGATGCAGGTTTGAGCGAAAGCACACAACATGCTGCTCCATGTTGGTTTCCATAGCGCTCAATATATTTTCGTTGTCAGCGATCAGCTTGTCAGCTTGGTGGGTCCCAACCCACAGTTTGGGAAACACTTAGAGGCTATATGAGGAACGATTGAAGGAACAATTCCAAAATAATATGAAATAAAATTTAAAAAGCCTCACTGGCAACCTGGTGAGGGCAGCTGAAGTTGGAACTTGCACTTTTCTCCTAAATAGCTTCCCTGCAGAAAGACAGGAGATTGCTGATGTGTCCCCTTTCATCCTGGCTCCATCAGTTTTGCTTCGTTTTTTGTTTACTCACTAACATTTTGTTCAGTTAAAAAGGTTTCAGTCTTAAAAAAAATTATTTCCCTCAGACCAATTTTAATATTCAATTCCCCGCCCCCAATCCAAATTGCTCTGTGGCTCTCGTATTCTGTGATTTATTTTCCTGACAGTCTAGTGAGAGTTGCCCGCCCTCCTTTCATCCTGTAATGGTTTCTTTCTCCTAACTTTAAAGGCTTTGAAATCTTCCTCTTTTTTTCCCACCCTTGAATTTTTCTCTAGAAGGTGTTACAAGGATGTGGCGTGTTGATCTAACTCAATATGCTTTTTTGTCCTTTTCATAGCGCTTTTTAAAATCTGCTATCACAATTGCTCTTGCAGCGTACGCTGCTCTTGGCTCTAAGCACGACTGAGAGGCAATCCTGAGTTGTGCTTCAGCTGGTGCAAGTCACTTTTGTTGGCTTCCTGGAGTCACAGTCGTGCTATAAAGCACATTCATGTCACCATGAGGAGTTGGGGAGGCCGGTGCAATTATGTGTGCCAGCCAACCTGCGCCCGATCTGGACCTGTGGTGGTAAGTTTGTGTGGATTGCTGGTGTGGAGGTTTGGAGAGGGTGAGGAAGGCTGTTTCAGGGGTGTTTGGGGTCAGGGGAGGGTGAACAGTGGACAGAATAGTGGGTAGGCAGGGTCCGGTGGTAGCACTGGCCTCCAGCACTTAGGTCAGATCTTAACCCCCACCTTCCTGAGCAGCCCAGTCTTACACTGGGCTACTCTGATCTGCACCAGTGATTTAACTAGTGCAAATCCAAATAGCCCCATTGAAGTGACTGGGGCATTGCTCAGGATAAGGGGAAAAATATTCCCTTACCCTAAGTTGCACCACAGCCATCTCCAACCCTGCGCTGGATACAGCGCAGGCCAGCTGGCCGGCCTGTTCCTGAGCAGGTTAGGATTGGTCTGTTAGAGCCCAATCCTTTGCATGTCTACTCAGAAGTAAGTCCCATTCTCGTTAATGGGTAAGTGTGGCTAGGATTGCAGCCTTAGAATTACCACCCATTGGGCATGTCCTTTGGACAAACTTGGACAAATGAGGCAAAGCTAGGAGGTGCTTCAAGACCAAACTGGGTAAGAAACCGATGATGTACTAGTCTCCTGGTTGTTGTTTTTAAACTGGAAAGAAGCATTTGAGGCTGTGATCAGAAGTGGAAGCAGAATGGGCAGAACTGCTTAACCCTATCATTTTATTTTTCCAGTTGGATGACCTTGCCAGCGCATGGTTGGCAACCTTCAGTCTCGAAAGACTATGGTATAAGCCTACAGCTGCTGGTATTCCCGGGCGGTCTCCCATCCAAGTACTAACCAGGCCTGACTCTGCTTAGCTTCTGAGATCAGACAACATCAGGCATCTGCAGAGTAACAGTTGCTGCTAATGGGAGTAAAGATATCAGGTTCCCAAATTTTTTTTCTCCTGAAGACAGAAAAGCAGCACAACTGGGACAGTTTTGAATTGACAGGTTGATGGGACAGGAAAAGAATTGAGCAGCCCTTCCCCTTGCTTGTCCTCCACTGTTCAGCCTCCTTGCAGTTTAAAATCCTTCAGGAAACAGGTTGTGTGACTCCTCCTGAACATTATCTGATTTGGCCCTCAAGTGGCAGATGTCCGGCATTAACATATTGTCACAGGTTAGCAGGCAGGAATGCTGACCTGCCATTGCTTTTGTTAAGTTAAATAGTGCAGCAGCTCCGTTCTTAATGACTCTTGATAGTTTAGGATGTGTTCAAGATGGGCAACCTCTTTCTAGCTGGCAAGAACATTGCTGTAGAACATTGCTGTAGTCATAAGAGTCTTGCTAGATCAGGCCAAACTAGTCCAGCATCCTGTATCTCGCAGTGGCCCACCAGCCACCTCAAGGTGGCATCTGTCAGACCTGAGAGGAGAGACTAAATGTATAAGGTGACTGATTCTTCCTCCCCCCCACTGAGTTAGGGAGTGAAACAAAAGCTGCATGTGCTGGCATAGTCTAACATCTATACCAGGTAAGATGGTGGAATGCCTCATCAAAGACAGAATCTCAAAACACATAGACGAACAGGCCTTGCTGAGGGAGAATCAGCATGGCTTCTGTAAGGGTAAGTCTTGCCTCACGAACCTTATAGAATTCTTTGAAAAGGTCAACAGGCATGTGGATGCATTATATATCTGGACTTTCAGAAGACGTTCAACACGGTCCCTCACCAAAGGCTACTGAAAAAACTCCACAGTCAGGGAATTAGAGGGCAGGTCCTCTCCTGGATTGAGACCTGTTTGAAGACCAGGAAACAGAGAGTGGGTGGCAATGGGCAATTTTCACAATGGAGTGAGGTGAAAAGTGGTGTGCCCCAAGGATCTGTCCTGGGACTGGTGCTTTTCAACCTCTTCATAAATGACCTGGAAACAGGTGAGCAGTGAGGTGGTGAAGTTTGCAGAGGACACCAAACTTTTCCAAGTGGTGACCAGAAGTGATTGTGAGGAGCTCCAGAAGGATCTCTCCAAACTGGCAGAATTGACAGAAAAATGGCAGATGTGTTTCAGTGTAAGTAAGTGTGAAGTCATGCACATTGGGGCAAAAAATCAAAACTTCACATATAGGCTGATGGGTTCTGAGCTGTCTGTGACAGATCAGGAGAGAGATCTTGGGGTGGTGGTGGACAGCTCGTTGAAAGTATCGGCCCAATGTGCAGCGGCAGTAAAGAAGGCCAATTCTATGCTTGGGATCATTAGAAAAGGTATTGTGAACCTTTTATTCTATTCTAACGGCTAATATTGTAATGCCGTTGTACAAATCGATGGTAAGGCCACACCTGGAGTATTGTGACCAGTTCTGGTCGCCACATCTCAAAAAGGACATAGTGGAAATGGAAAAGGTGCAAAAGAGAGCGACTAAGATGATTACGGGGCTGGGGCACCTTCCTTATGAGAAAAGGCTACAGCGTTTGGGCCTCTTCAGCCTAGAAAAGAGACGCCTGAGGGGAGACATGATTGGGAAATACAAAAATATGAATGGGAAGGATAAAGTGGATAGAGAGATGCTTTTTACACTATCACTTAACACCAGAACCAGGGGACATCCACTAAAATTGAGTGTTGGGAGAGTTAGGACAGACAAAAGAAAATATTTCTTTACTCAGCATGTGGTTGGTCTGTGGAACTCCTTACCACAGGATGTGGTGATGGCGTCTGGCCTGAACGCCTTTAAAAGGGGATTGGACAAGTTTCTGGAGGAAAAATCCATTATGGGTTAAAGCCATGTGTGTATGTGCAACCACCTGATTTTAGAAATGGGCTATGTCAAAATGCCAGATGCAAGGGAGGGCACCAGGACGTTGCCCTCTTGTTATCACTCTTGTTATCTGATCTCTTGTTATCTGCTGTGCTCCATGGGGCATTTGGTGGGCCGCTGTGAGATACAGGAAGCTAGACTAAATGGGCCTATGGCCTGATCCAGTGGGCCTGTTCTTATGGGGAAAGAATGATGGGTTGGAAGAGAAGCAAAAGAAGAGAGCCAGACAAGAGCCAAGGTCCTTTTTGGCTCTGAAGCTACCAGCTGGGAATGGAACCTTTTGTTCCTCACACCCAAATGCAGAGCTAGAGGGAGGGTGGCACAGTAAGTATGGCATGCTCTGAAGCATGCCATGTAAGTGGCCTCTCCACCTAGGTGTTGGAGCCATTTGGGGCAACAATGGCAACATACCATCACTACCTGAATGGCTCCAACGCTCACGGTGAGGGGTCGCTTACACGGCGCGTTGCAGAGCATACTCTGCTCATAGCAGAAGTACAGCAGGGACCATCTCACTCCATCCAAACGCTCCAACATGTATCTTCATAAACAGCACAAATTGTCCAAAGATACCATAAGTCTCCAGCGAGCTCTTCTCCAAACAAACACACACAAGCATCTACTGGCCCAGGTAGTGCTGTAATCTTGGAACTTCTCTCAGCACTTGGGGAAGTGGAAAATGATCCCAGAACAATTTGAACATATGAAGCTGCCTTATGCTGGGTGAATAAAGAACCACTAACCTCATGGAAAATATGGAAGGGCGCCTGTACCTTAAATCTGCGTAGCCGTATTGGTGGCTGTGGCTAGCTTTGCACCTTTTTGTGGTTGCTGTTATGGCACCTTTAGTTACTAATGAATTCTGTTGCTATGGAGTGAAGACCTCCATTCTGTCTATCCTTCTAGGCCATGCTGTAGGTTTTACTATTTGTGTCTACTATTTAGAATATTTATATACTGCTTTACAACAACAGCAGCTTCTCAAAATGGTTTGCGTAGCAAAAGTAATAAGCTGGTTTCCTGTTTCAAAGGGGCTTGCGCTCTTGGCTCTCCCCAGGGCTGGCCCAGGACCTCCTGATGCCCAAGACAGAATGTCAGATTGTGGCCACCTAACCTGATGATGTTCCAGCCTCTGCTTCTCCTCAGTGTTCTAGCTCAGCATTGTGCTCCCCTCCACAATTCCTTTTCCTCTCTGTCATCTTCTTTTTCTAATCCATGGAATGGAAGGAGGAGTAGTAGTGGAGGCAAAAAAGAGGACAGAGATGGGCACCTCCCCCCCACACACCAATCTGCTGCCTGAGGTGACCACTTCAGTTGGCCACATGGCCTTACTTCTCCCCTGCCACATATAAGGTAGCCACCACTTTTAAAAATGCCTCTTTGCCCAGTTAGCTAAGGACCAGCTACTGTTATTCAGGTGGATGTTGCTTTTTCTGTTCTTAGGGCACTTCCACTGTATGCAGATGTGCACAACTTCCACAAAAATGACAAAACAAATTGAGCCGAATCCCTGCCCCCAATGGACGCGCATGATAAAAACAAGGATTACTCATCGCTACATCAGCCAAATTCAGCTCCCTCACCGCACAACGCACAAACTAACATGAGGTTGGCTACATCAAACAGCTCATGAAAACGGCAAATATTTAAATCTGTCAAAGACAAACAGGTGGCATTGTGAAATCTAAACACCAGAGAGGACAATCAGGGAAGAGAGGACATTCCCTAACAGGCTTCTTTAGTCATGCTTGGCATTGGTATAGCATTTCTGAGCGTGCAAGGCACTTCACACATATTTTCTTGATGTAGCTACCAGAACAAGCCTGAAAGATACCACAGAACTCCCATATTGTAGCTGGGGAGCTGAGGCTGAGAAAGAATGGCTTATTCATGATAGGGGTGGAATTAAAAAGGAGAAGTCTTGATTTGCAGCTCAATCTCTTCACTGCTACAGTACATCATTTCTCATTCTAGCCATGACACCCTGTAGAGAAGAGAAAGACTTAGCCCAGTCAACAATACCAGCCATGGATCACCAAGGGTCAAACGAGAAGTGATGTAATGAGTTACATTGAATAGTGTGGGGGGTGTTTTAAGAAGCAGCTATGTGGGGTTACTAAATGGGGCAGGGAAGGGGGGCTTTAGGTGTTTGTCCCAGTCCCAATTGCAGACTCCTTGCCCACTATGTTATATGGGGGGGGGAATAATCAATTGGCTTTCAATTACTTATACTGACCCTTACTGTGAATCAGAAAAATTGTTAAGAGCTGCACACATGCTACAGATGTGCACACATGCTACAGAGCACATTTCCCTCATGCATTCTGGGGAAAACATGGGGCCAGCAGGAGCCAGACACCAGTTGTGGAACTCCCATTGTATTCTATGGGGCAAATGCCCCAGGCGTGAGCCTTTAGGACCCTGCAGAAGCCTGTCTGAGACTCCTGACGGGGTCTGAAACTGCGTCTGGAACTGTGCTTCTGGAACTTTTCCAGGAAGCACAGCTTATAGAGGAAGCTTCAGGAAGCTTCCCCAATGTAGGCTCAGGTTGTGCAAGGCTCCGTAAACCTCAGGTGAGTGGAGGGGGGCAGATTTGCATGCAGGGGGCAGCGACAGCCCGCAGGGGGCACCCTCACAGACCTTTGCCCCGGGGCGCAGGGCTGGGGGGTCCACCACTGCCAGACACCAGGGTGGCACCTGCCCCCACTCATAGAGGTATGGCTGTTCCTAGAAAGGAAAGAATAGATGGTTGGTTAAGCTAGCCCACCACCACCACCACCACCACACCTGGCAATGTTCAAACATGTCATGGTCCCTTCCAAATTGGGTAGGGGTTGTCCTTCCTCTGAACATTGCCCCCCACCCCTTGGAAAAGCCATATATTGAGTAAATATTTGCAGGTCAGTTCTAATCTGCAGGCATACAGAGACATTTCTGTACTTGCCTCCAAGCGTTGACTGTATTGTTGTGGATTAGTCTGTTGGTGTTTTCAAGGGATTGTTTTCTTGTTTTTCAAATGGCTGAATTTTTCAGCCCGCTACCTTGGAGGTCCGTTTGGGGACTGGCAGTGCTCTCTGGATACCAAATAGCGTAATACCGAACAATAAATAAATGATCAGCATTATGAGTCACGGTCGTAGTAGTAACATGCTTAAAATAAACGAAGCACTTCAAAGCACTTCAAAGAAGCCTCGAAAGAAGACAAATCCCAGCCTCGGGCTGCACAGTTCAAGAATCGTTGTGGCACAAAGAAGAAGAGGATAAGGTTGACAACGGAGATTAGAATATGCAGCGGTCTCAGAAATGCTGGCAAAGTTTGGCTGGGCTCAGACCCCGAAACAAGCTTCAAGGCAGATCTCAGAGGAATGAGCCCAGGCATAAAAAGCATTGCTACATGGTGTAAGGATTGCCCTTTGCTTGAATGAGAGACATTCATTTTAAATTTCCATCTTCATTTTCTTGAATTAAACACGATGAATGTATTGCAGCCTTAGGGTGCTTTCCCCCCCTCTTGTCAGGACAGAGCTACACAAATGCTTGAATCCATCTCTGGAAACAAACTTCTTTTTTCCTGTTTAATTAATCCATGAATCAGAACAGCCCACTGAGGAAGCGCATATGTACCATGTGGCCTTTTAAGCAGTTTTCTGGAGAGAGAAGACAATATGTGGAGCTGTCATGGTTTTCTGCTCCCACTGCAGACGCGGCATATTTGCTCTCCTGGAAAAGATCAGCTGATCTGAGAACATCAGTGTCAGATCCCCACCAAAAATGGTGAATGGATGCACAAGATGGTGTAGCATATGAGCAACAATGGTTGAAAATCTGCATGCTGCACCTGTGATTTTGAATGTTTAATGGGCTAAAAATAATGTGCAAAAATAATTCCAATCTAAAAAGTAAAGACAGTGTATCTGCTCTGCAGATAAGTGTCCTGAACATGTGAGAAACCAGAAATGTCCATGGAAAGAGAGGCAGGTTTTCTATAGGCCATCTAGCCTGGCTGCTTGGTACATGTCTGTGGTACAGGGCTTGAAGCTTTCTCCAGTTTTGACTGATCTTGCTAACCAACACAACTGTGTACTTGAGGTGTTGGGTCTTGCTGCTAGATAGCTATTGCTTTCCTTACCAAAAGAGTGGATAATGAGAGCTGGCTGAAAGGTGGTAGCTTCAGCTTTTCTTTTTGTTGGCAAAGTCCATCAAATCTTTTTCAGGCAGAACGATCTTTTCTTAGATGGATAAGTACTGTATGGCATTATCCACCAGGTTTTGTTTGTTTGTTTGTTTGTTTTTTCCTTTCCAAATTCTTAGTAATCTTCTCCCTCACTGGAGGCTTTGAAGTGGAGGCTGGTTGATCACCTGTCAAGCGTGCTGCAATAGTTGCCTGCACTAAACAGTGGTTGAACTAAATGTCCTCCAAGATCCAATCCAACTCAAACATACTATGACTTTCATTCCACAATTGAAAACTCAGTATTAACAATGCACAATAAGCAAATTAATAAGTTACTCAAGGCTCTAAGCCCAAAATACCCACCCACAGAAAAAGCTGCCAACTGTGTTTCCTGAACCTTTGCTGGGGGTGGCTAATTCTAGTGTGTCTCTGCATCAGGTGTGATTGGGTCATCTAGTCACTCCACTGTGGCAGTTCCACACTCTGGGCAGCTCAAGATTGGGCTGTGATGCAGTAATATGGGAAGTGGGATTCTTTGAGACCAGGTAGTCCTTCCTCTTACATTTTGTTAAGAACAATAGAAGAAAAATGACTTTGTGTAAGAGTGGGGTGTGCCTCATTTCAGCAAAAAGTGTGCCAGCCATCAGAAGTTTCGGAAATACTGTTCTAGACATACCGACTCTGTAATAACAATCCACTAACTGGTTCATCTCAGGAGAAAAATGGAAAGCATGCTTGTTGCTGTCACACCGAATTGCTTTCCTGACTTTGACTTGACTGTCTAAAGCAATCTTTTCAAGTCTCACTGCCCATGATGTTAGTGAGTTTTGAGATCACTGCTCTTGTTTCTCAAGCAGAACATAGAAACAAGACCACATTACTAAAACCCTTCCAGGCACCAAGTGAGGAGCAGTTTCCTTCTACCTTTGAAGACTTCGCAACATGATGGAAACTTCCAAGAGAACAGCCAAATACTGCCACGTGAATGGGTTTTTATCCTTACTCATCTAATACTTAGATAGTTTGAAAAACAGAACCCTTTCTGAAAGTGCTTTGCAGCTTTCTAGATCCATAGTATGAGTGCGGAAAAGCTGACTAGTGGCCCAGGGACTAGTTCCCCGCAACAATTGCTCGTGGCCTCTGCTAACACTGTGAAATTTTAATAATGGTGTGGTAAGAAGGTTGTTCACAGTTTAACTCATTCAGGAAAAGGGAAATGTCAGTGTTGCATTTCTCTGTGCATGTAAACACCCTGTGCATGTAAACACCAAGACCATGTGCTTGTCTTCCATAACCATGAAGGCCTCAATGCTCGATGGCACCACTCAGAATCTCACTTTTCGTGTTTCTGAGTAAGTTGCTATTCCAGGCATACCTTCTGAATGGAAAGAAGCAAGCCCTGCACAGCATCTCATGGGATGACTCCATAGGCAAACTGGGTAGCAGCCTCCTCTAAGGTCAGTTCCTTTCCCAATCTGGAGTGACTAACAGCCCAATTCTATTCTCCCCCCATCCCCATGCAACACCAAAGTAGTGACCACTGCATCCTGCAGAGGAGACAGTTGTGGAGGTTTCTTCTGGGTAAGGGAATATTTGTTCCCTTACCTGGGGGGGAGGGTAAGTCTCTGCAGTACGGAGGAATCTACCTGGACCTGCACTAGTGAATTTGTTGGTGCAAGTCCATGTGGATCAGCACCATGGGATTGGGTCCGAGAAGGGAACTAGGATTCTGAGACCACCACTGCTGCTGAACCAACCCTCTTCCCAGATCTAATCCACCCTTTCTTTGCCACTGGCATTGCTCCATTCCACTCTCCCTCCACCCTGTCCTGCCACTCCTGCTGTCCTGCCTGCCTCGATGGTCTCGAGCATTCCTCCAGTGGTTGCAGTGGACACAGAGATATGGCAGAATTATCAACTGCCAGCAGGCTGATAGAAAGGAGTAAACAATAGAACAGTCAATCATGCAGGGATACGGTGGACAGCCTCTCCTGTGGGTGGGTATTTTGGGCTCACCTGAGCCTTTAGTTATTGAATTAAGGGCCCAATCCTAACTTGCACTTGCAGTAGGCAGGCCAGCAGACCTATACTGCATCCAGCGCAAGTTTGGGGCTTTCTGACGCTTGGCCCGAGGCAAGGGGAAACTTTTACCCCATGTTGCGCTGCAGCAGCCCCAATGGGTCTACTCAGATCTGCACCTCCTGATGAGGTGGCACAGATCCAAGCAGAACGGAGCAGCCAGGAGCCGCTCCATGCCACCCGAGAATAGGGCTAGGATCTGGCATAACTGTTGGATTCTGGCCCTGCCTTCCACTTCCTGCCTGCACCTGGGAATGCCTACTGCCTGCTCTCCCCTGCCCCAAAACACCTTCTCCCTGCCTTGTCCCCTCCCTCTCCATGCCAACCCAGCCCTCACGCTGGCCTGGGAAGGCCAGCGCAAACTTAACTTCTTCTGTCACTGTGGAGACTGGATGCAGCCTCCGTGGGCCGGCACACATCCCTGCACTGGCCCAGCTTACTTCCACAAGGGCACACCCATGCTTTATGGCACATTTGCAACCCTCCCCGGCCAGCATAAGTGACTTGCTCCAGCCCAGGGTGCAGTTAGGATTGCGCCCTAATTTGCTTAGTTTGCTGAAGCTTCAGTATATATGTGCTTTTTTGTAGCAATGCACATGGATATGACATAATAGCTGCAGAACTGAAATAGTGTAAAAATAGACAGTTGGCTTTTAACCTCATACTTCTAACTGGCTGTTGTCAATTTGAATCTCCAATCAAGCAACCTTACCAGGGAGTTTGTCCCAGCAAACTCATGGTGGCTGACTTGTACATAAACATGCTGCATAAACACTGCCCAGCTTTCACTCAATGACCATTTCAAAGTATTAAAACTGACAGCCCAAGTACAAATGCAGACTTTCATGTGCAATCGTGGGAAGCATAGAAAAATAATTGTTCCTGCATTGGAAATCAGACATTTCTCATTTTTAGCACCACAACTCTTCCCATCTATGGAAAACAGTGAATAATACTGCTGTATTTAATATACTGAGGTGTGTGTGTGTGAGCGAGAGAGAGAGAGAGAGAGAGAGAGAGAGAGAGAGAGAGAGAGAGAGAGCACCATGGATAAATGGTGACATTTTAATAGCAGTCACTATAATTGTTCTGCAGTCAATCAATTTTTTTTGTTATCTGGTTTTCTAAATGGTTTATTAAAAATACAGTTGTCTTTGCTTGAAATTGGGGGTAGTACATATGCAGGTGTTTGTTCAAAGCAAATGGGCCACTGTCTGAGGCAATAATGCCTCAGGCATTAATAATGAGGCAATAATAATGTCTGATGAAGCTACAGGTTGCTGAAGTTGGTAATAATCACAAGATGGCAAGCTGGTCAGTCTGGCTTAGAGGATGTCTTGTGCAAAAGACATTCACAGCCCAATCCTGTGCAGCTCTGGTGCATTGGGGCAGCCAGGCTATTAACCAACCACTAGAACACATTCAAGCCTCCTTTTTACAGAAGATTTTGGGTTTACCCAGGTGCATTCCCTATTCGGTTCTGTGTCTCGAGGTTGGGTTAATTCGGTTAAAGATTGCTGCATGGTTAAGACTACTGAAATTTTGGTTTAGGATTTTATTTAACCCTACCTCCTCTGGTCTAATGCACCAATTATTGTCAGATTCAGTCCCGCCTTTAGAGATCACTGATCTTCTAACTAAATTTAAGTCAACAGGGCTGGACACTGCAGAGTTAGGTATGATTGGCTGTGATGCAACTTACAGAATCGTTAAAGAAAGAATTCTTGATATTGAACAACAAGAGCTGTTTAGTGCTGCCAGAACCACATGCTCTCCACTCCATCTCCATATTCCAGTCAGTTTTGGGAAACCGGCCTCCTTCTTTTACCATCTGGAGTGCCCGCAGACTCGGAGAGCATTCACACTTGCAAGATGTAACACTCTTCCATCAGCCTTGTTAATGGGCAGGTTCAGTGGTATTCCCTACTCAGAAAGGAAATGCAAGTGTGGTAGGGACTGCATTGAGACTCTAATACATACCTTTTTCTACTGCCCGCTACATGATGCTTCATGCAAGAAATATCTAGGCTCATTGTTAGCTAGGATGCAGGGCTGGGAGGACTCAATCATGCTTCAGTCTCTCCTTTCCACACCTGATTCTGAGACCCTGGATGATGATGATGATGATGATGATGATGATGATGATGATGATGATGATGATGATTAACAGTATTTATATACCACTTTTCAACTAAAAGTTCACATAATGTTGCTTCCTTTTTATCTGGGGTAATAGCCAGGCAGAACCCTGGGACTCTGGGCAGTGTGTGAGGAAGACTGATGTTTATGTTGTGTTGTCTTTGTAAATTTTTGTTTTGTTTTGTTCTTTCTCTGTATTTTATGCCAATAAAGGTCTTATTGAACTGAACTGAACTGACCACAATAGGACTTCAGAGCAGATTCACTTGGTGGAACAGGACTGGCTATTTAATTATTTCTTTTATTTTAATTTAATTATTTATAATTATTTATTTTAATTTGCTTGATGATGTCACTTCTGGCCATGACATCAGTTCCAATGGGTCCTGGACAGACTGTCATTCTAAAAAGTGGGTCTCAGTGCTAAAAGTTTGAGAACTGCTGCAATAAGGTGTTAGTAAGTTGACATGGGGGGGGGGGCTGTGACTTTACAAGTTTTCAAAATCATTAAAGTCAGAGTTTGGAGGAATAAGACCATCATGTTATATAGCAATCAATGTGTAATTTCATGCAGAATGCAGTGAAACAAACCACATTGAAATATCTGTGTTCTAACAAACGGTACAGCCAAAAAACCAGTGGGGGCGGAGCGATTGTACATCACCATGCCCACCACCTGGGGCATTGCCCTGCTCACTGCTTGGGGTGATGTGCAGGCCTCCCGCACCGGGTGTTGCGAATCCTAGTGATGCCACTGTTCAGACCAGGCAAGCAGCAGGGAAGTTCCAGCCAGGAGGCAGCGAAGGGTTAATGTTTTGCTTTTGCATTGAGCAGGAGGGGGAAGGTGGAAGCAGGTTCTCTTATCCATGTTTTGTCCACCTCTGAAGGAACCAATGGTCATTGGATGGGAGGTCTGATGAGGTAGGACAGGAGGAAGAGCCCAAGGAGGTTCTTGCCTTAGAATTGGCTGGAGAACCAGGAAGGGGGAGAAAGGGAGGGAAGCCAGACATAGCAATCACACTTTCCTACCTCATGGCTCCATTGTTATTTGGGAGGAGGAAGCCTCATTGAATGATTGGTGCAAATGGGACTACTGAGTAGAGCTACTAAGGATTGGGTTGTGCTGGTAAGCCTCCCAGCTGCTGCACATGTCCCTCCTCCCTCTTGCCACTTCTCTTCCTGCTCTCTCACCCCCCACCCCCTTCCGCTCTGTTTATAGATAGGCAGGAACAGCAGGGGGGTGTTTAAAGTGAACTCCAACACATGCACACACCCCAGCAGCAACCCCACATCCCTCTGCGGAGCTGCAGTGAACTTTTTTAAGGGAGGGGGACTTGACTCAAGTCCTATCAAGTCACAAAAGGGTTACTCAGAAACTGCCCATTATGACTAGCTTTCGAGTCGGGTCGTGGGGGCGGAGACTCTACTCAACTCCAGCCAAGTAGCACTTGACTTGCCCATCCCTGATATATGGATATACATCTGGATTGATTTCACAGTTCATACATGCCTTGTGGCACTGGCTGGAAGCATCTTTTGATGGAGAAGTGCATACCCATTTGTGGCCATTAGTCACTGTATGGAATTGCAGCTGGGCTGGGGCCACAGTCTAGCAGAGCTGTGTTTAGCCATATTTGACATGCCCAGGGTTTCAGAAACAGAAGCTGCAGATCTAATCTTGCTAGCAACACAAGCGACAAAGCCTGCTAAACAGGTTGACAAATCCTTCAATGACTGAGAATAAAATACCTTTATAAAAAGGACTTTTGAGGTAAGCGGGGACTGACTGGAAGTGGTCAGGCATAAGTGAATTGTGCATTCATGGTGAACAAATGTGCTGAATTTTTGATAAGGTGTATAAATAATTAGTAACATGCATGTACATTTGCCGCTCCCTTTTTCTATTTCTCTCTCATCTAGTCCCATTCTCCTTATCTGGTCTCTTGGCTGCCTGAGGCCCCTCTCTCTCCCTCACACACACACACACACACACACACAAATGCACAATACACATTCCAGTTGCATAGGAATTTCCCGGCTAACTGGCACACACCCTCTCAATGGGACGTCATTTTGATGCCAAAATCTTTCACGATTTGCAATGCCCATGTTGTTGTGGCATTCACAAACATACCAGGGCCGCATTTTGCAATATTCACATGTTGCTCTGGCTGTGTTGAAGGGGTCAGTCTTATAGTAACGAAATTCTTTAATATTCCTTTACACACATGTTTCAGAAGGTAACACAATGATTTGGAAATAATGATGGCGGAGTATTTGTGTTTCAGGGGATCAAAGCAAGGATTTTTCTGATGGTGCACAGTCCCAAAAGCAGTGTTGATGATCTGGGGCAGTGGTTCTCAGATGTTTAGCACTGGGACCCACTTTTTTAGAATGAGACTCTGCCAGGACCCACCGGAAGTGATCTCATGACCGGAAGTGACATCATCCAGCAGGAAAATTGTTAACAACCCTAGACTGCAATCTATCCCACACTTGTTCAGGAGTAAGCCCCATTGACTATCATTGTTAAAAGAATATACATAGTAGCTTGTTAAAAGTGCAGGTCTGTAACATTTCCTCAAATGCAGTCACATAGCATGGTAGCATTGAGTCTAATCTATTAAAAATAAAATAATGAAATGAATGGGGACCCACCTGAAATGGGCTCAACCCACAGTTTGAGAAATACTGATCTGGGGTATTCAAAAGGTTTTCCTAGCAAGTTGATTATGTTAGTGGTTATCAAAGACAGAGATAGATGCAAAAACTGTGTTCTAACTTTCCATTAAGAGGTTATGGCTATCTGCATTTTTTATTGGCAGCCATTTTGCTTTTTGAGGATTTTTACTTTAAGCTTAAAAAAGAAAGTTTGGCAAACAACAGATTCAGTTTCTGCCATCCCCAGATCCTTTGGAAAAAAAGGGGTTAATCCACTTTTCTTCAAAAATGCCTTATCATATGTCACATTTTTGAGAATGTGTCCTATAGCTCAATCCTACCTTATGCTGCTGGAACTAGTGTGAGGTCCTTTATAGCTGTCACAAAAGGCAACATGCTGTTTAGAGCAGCTGAGCCCACAGCAGTGGGGTGGATGTCCATGGATGTCCTCTGGGGAGTCAAGAAGAGATCAGGGCAGATTGGGGGGGGGGGTGCAATGAGGCATAGAGGATGGCAGTATCAGTGGCAGCATGCCGTCAAAATCTTGTCCCCATTCCAGGCCTTGATCTGCCTTCACGGGGCCACTTGGGCCAATTGCTGGTGCAGGTCTGTGTAGACCCATTTTGATCCTGACGGCTTTACCCAGAGATGTCAGGGGCTCCCCCCACCCCCACAGGATGCAGCATGTGCTCCAGTAGTGTGGTTACATTGGAAGGTGGAGAGAGATGGTTAGGCTGCAAACCTGAATCAAGAAAGGCAACAGAAACAGTCAGAGGCCACCTAAATAGCAGGAGGAGCAGAGTTCCCCTGTTCTGCTCACCTAAAGATGACTCTCTCCTCATCCTGTCAGGTTTTTGAGAGCTACAGGATGACAACAAAATCTATCAACAAAGGAG
Source organism: Tiliqua scincoides (assembly GCF_035046505.1). Classification (NCBI taxonomy): domain Eukaryota; kingdom Metazoa; phylum Chordata; class Lepidosauria; order Squamata; family Scincidae; genus Tiliqua; species Tiliqua scincoides. The sequence continues at coordinate 64,671,803 of NC_089825.1, read as the reverse complement.
AGACAGTGAAAGTTCAACTCAATAGCAAGAGCCTCAGTGCCATTCGCTCAAGAAACAGACCAGTGATGTCATAATCATTCATGTCAGCCAATAGGAGTGTGTGTTCAATCCCTCCATTGTCCTGCCAAAGTATTTTCATGAAAAATCTAACAGCTAAGCTACAGTGGGGATTCTTGTTCCTCTTGCTAGTGACTAGGTAATTGATGTAATTATGAAACTGACATTGAAATCTGAGATTTAGGAACAACCCCTGTGGTTAGAGAAAAAATTGAAAATGGTCAGTCATGTAATTGCCTAATATAAATCAATGATGTGGCTGCATTTAGAATTCTAACGCAGTCCTGGTCACACCACTCCAAAAAGGACTTTGTCTAATCCCCCTTTGAAGCTGACTATATTGTCTTCTATAAGAAGTGCTGAAAGAGCTGGAAAAGATGCTGAAGGAATCCACCAAATTATAAAGGGGCAGGAACACGCTTCTTATGAGGAAAAACGGGAATGTTTGTGGGGTTTTGATTTTGGAAGAGATGATTAAAACTGAGGGACATAAGAAAAGATTGTGAAATTATGAAAGGGGTGGGGAAAATGGTTAGAGAGGCATTTTTCTCCCATTCTCATTATGCCAGACTTTGCTAGAACATTGCAGTCATCCAATGACAGTGATTGGCAGGAAATAAGATTCCGGACAAACAAAGAACACACTTTGTATAGCTGGCTTATTATGGATGGGAATAGACAAATTCATAGCAGAGAGGCCTATCATTAGCTATTTTCAATGCTAGCTAAATGGAACCTCCAAGTTCTATTTCGCAGGCCGTGTACCTACAAATACCAATTATAGCAGAAGGAAAAAAATGGAAGACTATTGTACTCATGCTCTGTTTGCGCGCTTCCCATACACATCTGCTTGCCCATTGTTAGTAGTTAGGCTGGATCTTTGGTCTGATCCTGCAGGGCTTCTTTTATGTTCATACTGTCAAAACATGGCTGTCCTGGGACAAGATTGCAAGCAGTTACTGTCTCTTCCCTTTCACTGCAGTTGTCTGTAGGTCCTCAGTAAAAGATCACATGTGACAGTTATCTGGATTCTGACTGCCCTGAAAGAGAATTGAGAATCTGTAAGTGATACCTACACTTTAGAAGCAGTCACGTAAACAGGTCGCGCATGTGATGTGCTCCTTGACATCCCGATGAACTGAAAATTGGATTTGCTTTGGTATCTAGGAATAGGAATCACTTGGAAGGTTCAGTGTATGTTTAGCAGTTGTAGTATCTGATATGACCTGGAGTACGTCAACTGTTTATCTGCCAGCAAGTCGGACTGTAAAGTGAACAGAATTGGAGATGTGTTCATTTCTTTTAAATCATGTTTGCAGTTTTAAACGAAGAAACCTTTCTACAAAGTAATAAGAATTGTGTTACACCTGTACCACCTCCCTACCCAACAGTGGTCCTAGAATGAACAAATACAGAGAGAGAGAGAGAGAAAAATAATCTCTTCAAAATGTTAATATTCTCCAAAAAAGCAAATAAAAATATTTTGGGGAATATTCAGGGCATATTTGACAGTGCATCCAATGAGGTTTGATTTCAACAATTGATAATGACTTCCGTGTAGCATTTTACACTATTTCATAGCTGACATGGAAAATTATTTTCCATCTGTCAGTTGAGATGGAACAGTAATCAGTGCTTGACCTGACTTGAAATAACATTTAGTAATTTTTCTCCTAATTAGATAGGAAGCTTGCTATGATCAAACCTTGATGGTAAGGGTGGTTTGGCTGTATAACAGATTGCTGAGGAAGGTCATGGACTCTCTTCAAGCAGAGGGTCTACGGGCACCTGCTGGAGATGCTCAAGGACAGTGGTTTCCAAACTGGTGGGTCACGTCCCACTAGCCAGGGAACCACTTGTCTCTCCCCCTTTAAGGGGCAGGGAGGGAGGAAGGCAGCAACGTGATCCCCAGCAACGTGATCTCCCAGGATGGGAGGAGGATTTTTTACCTACCTACAGGCAGTGCTACAGTCCTGGGGGGATCTGGGGGGGGTCCAGGGAACCCTCTGCAGGACTCCCTGCACCTGCAAACATCTCAAAAAAAGAAACGGCGCATTCATTTTCATCACAAAAACTGGACGTGCTCATTTTTTTCTTTTTTTAGAATTTTGCATACATGAGGAGTCACATGGAGGGCTTCCTGGACCCCTTGGACACCCCAGGACTGCAGCACTGGCTCCCTCCTCCTCCCATTCCCGGCAGCAGTGCGATTCTGGGGATCACATTGCTTCCTTTCCCTCTCCCCCGTGACACAAGGGGGAGGGATCCTAACTCCCTTGTAGGAGTTTGGGAAGCACTCTCTAGGAGGATATCCGGCCATAGGCAGGAGGTTGGACTCGTTCACCTTGTGAGGAACTTGCGACTCTATGATTCTAAAATTCAAACCAGATTTTATGTTCAAGAACTGCTATATAGATTTAATATTGAGATAGAAAATTGCAATAAAAACATGAAATGCTATCAAATTTATTTTTTTATCCCTTCAGTATTATTCCATTTATCCATTCCTAAGGGAAAGTCTTAGTAGGATACTTGAAATAACGCAAGACTATTGTGTTATTGTTAAAGATGAGCCATTGTCGAAGATGGTAGTCTGCATTTATGATGTTTAATCAATCACTGAGAGGCAATGAGATTTTTGATCAGGAAGCCCTCAGTCTGAATCTCCCCTTTGCAAAGGCTCACTCAGGCTGCAATCCTAACCTTATTTTCCTGGGAGTAAGACCCATTGAACACAAGAGGACTTACTCCTGAGTAGACCTGGTTACGCTTGTGCCCTAGGGGGCTTTAGGCAAGCCAGTCTTCAATCTGGAACGTGGAGTTAGTAATGTTGACCCAATTTATAGGGTTGTTGTAATCTGATAAAGTAGATTTATTTCTTTACTAAATTTCTACCAGACTTTATCTCCCCGAAGGGCATTTGAAGTGAATCAAGTACTTTGAATGCTCTAAACCAGTGGCTCCCAAATGGTTTAGCACTGTTACCCACTTTTTAAAACAGCAGTATATTGGGACTAGCTTTATGAGATTTACAGCACAATCCTAACTTGTGCTGGGACAGGCAGGCCAGTGGGCACGCGCTGTATCCAGCGCAAGTTTCGGGCTGTCTGAGGCTCAGCGCAAGGCAAGGGGAAACTTTTCCCCTTATGCCAGGGAGAGCTGCAGCAGCCCCAATAGAGCTACTTGGATCTGCACCACTGAAATTGGTGCTGCAAATCCGAGCAGCCCGGGACTGCCCCGGGCTACCTGGGAACAGGGCTAGAATCTGGCATAAGTGCCGGATCCTGACCCCACCTCCTGCTCCCCACCCACCTGCCCCCAGGAACGCCTGCTGCCTGCCCTTCGCCCACCCCAAAACACCTCCCTCCCACCTCCTCCCCAGCCTCCCCTACAAGTTTTCTTTCTTAGACTTGTAAACCTAGGTGGGTTCTGATAGCCTGTGTCTGTGGTTCTGTGTCATTTTAAACAGTGGGTTCTGGTGCTAATAGGTTTATTGGAAAAGGTTATTGTCTTTTCCAGAAAACCCCCCCCCCCCCCAATGGAGCCTCATTTCTTCAGTCTGGGGTTTTAATGCTGTTTAGAGGGAAGCCGTGAATCTCAATCTAGTGCAAACAAAAAACATGTTGGATTTAAAACAGTTTTCATCCCAAATCATACTGAACTGGTTTAAATATAAGAATTTAAAGTGAACTGGGTTTTGGGTAGGACTGAAATTCTTACTGATTTTTGGGGGGAAGGGGGTTATTGCAGGGAGGCTATAGAGAGAATTCACTTGGTTGAACAGGGCAGGCTTCCCCATCTCATCTCCCCTTATTTATTTGTTTTACTTTAATTTAAATATTTACATTAATTAATTAATTAATTAATTAATTAATTAATTAATTAATTTATTTATTTATTTATTTATTTATTTATTTATTTAAATTTACTAGATGATGCCACTTCTGGCCATCACTTCCGGTGAGTCCCAGATAGATTATCATTTTAAAAAGTGGGTCTTGGTGCTAAAAGGTTTCAGAGCCACTGCTTATATAAGGCTTATATCTTCTGAGGGGGCTATTTTGCACATGCCACCACCAGTGGATGTCCATTTGGTAATCACACATGAAGGGGCCTCTGTGACAGCACCTAAGGGTCCAATCTTATCCAACAGTGATGCAGCCTTGTCAATGGAGCACACACTGCATCCTGGGAGGGGGCAGTCACTGAGGCCTCCTCAAGGTAAAGGAAAATTTGTTCCCTTACCTTGGGGCTGCATTGAGGCTGCATCAACTCTGGAAAGTTGAATAGGATTGGGCCCTCAATTAAACAACTTATCCTAGAGAATGTGGGGTGAACACCTTCCTTTTTGAATTCTGGCCACAATGCTAAAGACTTTTTTTGTTCTGTTCAGCTTTTGGCTGATGTATTTCTCTGTTGCCTTTTTTTTGCTGCTGCTATTAAGATATGCAAGAAAATTGCTATGATTGTTGTGTGTTTTGTTTTTAACTGTTTTAACTGGTTTTTTTTGTAAACTGTGATAAGGGGCAATTTCAAAATAGAAATCTTTTAACAAGTGGAGAAAAAAATATAAATGCTATTACTATTGTTGGATTTTGCCTATAGAACTTGAAGAAAAATAATCTTGATCTCATAGAAACCTTCTGAAAGAAGCCACATATCCCTCACAGTGTAGGATGCCCTTAAAGCTTTTGCAGAATGTGCACTTTAAAATAGCTATTCAATTAAAAATGTATTGCAAAAGCTTCAGGCTTAAGTAGAATCTTTTTAAATCCTAGAGAGTTCCTCAGTTCGTTGCAGTGGTTGCATAATTATAGGCATTAATGATAGTATGTCAAGTTAAACCTGACCTGACACAGTATGGAGAGCTTGATGTAACACAGTGTGACATGAAAGGTTAAAATCCTGAAAACAAGTACAGGTTTGTTTTCCCTCACTGTAGCTGAAATATGTGGAACCAGAAACCGGGGGATATGGAAGAAATATCTTGTTTTAAAAATAGATTACAAGGAAGTAGCATAAAAAGGCAGAACATGGAAACTGCATGGTCCTCGACATCCTTTCATGTGAATACAAGTATATGTACGGCTAATTTCTATAGTTTCCTATAACTACAGCACAATCCTATGCATGTCTTCTGAGAGGTAAGTCTCATTGAATTGAAATGGGATTTACTCCCAGATAAGTGTGTAAGGCATTACTGCTTGACAGTCCAATCCTAATCCCCACTGGTGCACAGGATTTAGGGCCACTAATGCAGCCTCTACTGTATCCCTCATGCCAGCAGGAGACCAGGCTGGTTAGAAGAGGTAAGTAAAGAAAACTTACTTCCTCTGCCCCTTGGGCCTCCTCAGATCTACGTCAGCTATTTTGCTGGTGTAGATTTGTTGGGGCATGTTGGGCCTGGAACAGGGGCATGTTGGGCCTGGAACAAGAGCATCAGATCTGGTGGAAGTCACTGCTGCCAAGATCCATCCCCATTCTTTACGTGATCTGCCCATGCCATCAAAATACCTGGATCAGTGGCTGGTCTGCGCCTTTGCACCAGCAGCCGAGCTCCACAGACCATCAGAGAGGTGGCTGAGATGGCAGACCTCAAGTTCTGCCAGCATATCCTTTGGATAGGATTGTGCCCTAAGACTCCTTTTCTTTTTGAAACAATCTGCTTTGACCAACGCCTCTGATTTCCTGAAAATCATGAGCCTGGCACTCCCATCTTTCTACATTCATGGTAAATCAGAGATAAGGGCTCTTTTAACTACATACATACATACATACATACATACATACATACATACATACATACATACATACATACATACTAGGGCAGATTTTCAGCCTGCAGGGTTGCAGTGATAGACTTCAACAGGTGAGAGCTATATCAGGCTAACAGCTCAATCCTGAGCCATCCGATGTGCAGGATTGCAGCAGTGCCAAAAATGCATCCAGTGCACCCCAGGCAGCCGTTGCCACCTCCGCGGGATTTGCCACCCCCAGATAAATCAATTCTACGACTATTCTAAGGGTCGGCATAGAATCTAGAGCCTCCATGTTGGGTGGACGCCCCAACATGGAAGCTCAGGATCCAAGGGAGCAAAGTTCCACCAGTCCTGCCTCCCTCCTGCCTCTCTCCCTTCCCCCTGACATGCTTCCTCACTGTCCTCTCCCTGCTCTCCCTCCGCCTCCCCTAGCTATGGGCAAGCATAACGTTGCATCATTAGTTAATTTATTTAGATCTCATGCTTCTTCTTCTCAATCATAGCTTTGCTCTGTGTAGCAAAACAACGTTACAATTTAAACAAAATGTAAGGGAGAGTTTACGTAAAATCATAATAACCCATCATCAGTAAAAAAAAAAAAGCTAAGTCATCTTAACTCTACAAGTACTGCTTGCCAATCAAGCAGCCATGCCTGTCATACCCTAATTCAGTGGTTCTGATCACACATTTAGCACCGGGACCCACTTTTTAGAATGAAAATCTGTCAGGACCCACCAGAAGTGATGTCATGACCAGAAGTGACATCATCAAGCAGGAAAATATTTAACAATTAGGCTGCAGTCCCACCCACACTTACCCAGGAGTAAGTACCATTTACTGTAATTGTTAAAAGAATGTGCACAGTAGCTTGTTAAAAGTACAGGTCTGTAACATTTCCCCAAATGCAATCACTTACCATGGTAGCATGAAGTCAGATTAAAAATAAAATATTGAAATGAATGAAGAGCCACCTGAAATTGGCTCATGACACTCCTAGTGGGTCCTGACCCACAGTTTGAGAAACACTGCCCTAGATTCTATACTGTGGTACTCTTACCCCCCATCCCTACCCCCAAATCAACAGTGTATCAGAATTTCCAGAGAAATCAACTTGTCCAGTGTGTTCCAGGGATGCCTTATGTTCTTTGGAAATGTATCAGGAGTTCCTCAATAAGAAGATTAAGAAATGGTGGATGAGCTTCCCTGAATGATCGTTGATACAGTGATAACAATTTTCCCTTTGAATACATAGCCATTCATGAGCATTGAGGTTTAGGATGTACTCTCAGTTCAGGCAGGGTAAAGATGAAGCCCCAACTGATTAGGTAAACATCCGCATAAATTAAGTGTGTACTCTAAAAATGTCCTAGAATTCACTGCAGTCCCCAGGGGCTCCTGGTGGATAAGATGATGTGAAAAGTTCTCTGTGAAGATAGTAAGTTTAAGAATCATTGAAGCAGTAAAAGAAAATGAAATTGCTACAAAATGAAGAGAGAGCAACTCACAAACAATGATTAAACCCATGCAAAAGTAAAATGAAAATGTGAGCAATGCATATTGAGGCAGCACAATGGTGGGGGAGTTCTAAATGGTAAACTTCAAAATCAAAATTTGTTGTAATCATATGTGAACTTTAATACAAGGAACATTTAATAAATGGCTTTATTATTTCATGTCACAATGCAGAGTTAGGCCTATGGAGCAACAAATAACTGACAGCCCAATCCTATGCATGTCTACTCAGAAGTAAGTCCCATTACAGTCAATGGGGCTTACTCCCAGGAAAGTGTGGACAGGATTGGGCTGTGTGTTACCTGAGGCTGCTAAATTGCACTTACTGCTGTGTCCTTAATAGCAGCCTGACCTGCGAAAACTGAGCAAGTAAAACTTTTTTTCCTGTAGCTTTACCTCTTTGCAAGAATAAAACAACAACTTCACTTATGTGTGTCAGACTGTTGTTTAAGGCACAAGAAACGAGCAAGTTAGAATAGTTGGAAAATGTACTATGGCCATTAGATTCTCAGAAAAACGCAGCAGGCTAAGTGAAGAGAATGTCTTTCACTATTGCGTTTTATGACAAATCGTTGATTAAAACTGACACTGCAATAAGTAGAGGTTAACTGAATAAAAGAAGGAAACTAGGTGCCTATTTTTAAACACTGCACATAATTTTTCATTGTCAGTCAGATTGGTGTCTTTTGTCTGTAAACAGCACCCAGTGTTTTGAAAAGGCCACGGATTAGTTAATTTATTTATAAAGGCCACATCATTAGTTAATTTATTTAGATCTCATGCTTCTTCTTCTCAATCATAGCTTTGCTCTGTGTAGCAAAACAACGTTACAATTTAAACAAAATGTAAGGGAGAGTTTACGTAAAATCATAATAACCCATCATCAGTAAAAAAAAAAAAGCTAAGTCATCTTAACTCTACAAGTACTGCTTGCCAATCAAGCAGCCATGCCTGTCATACCCTAATTCAGTGGTTCTGATCACACATTTAGCACCGGGACCCACTTTTTAGAATGAAAATCTGTCAGGACCCACCAGAAGTGATGTCATGACCAGAAGTGACATCATCAAGCAGGAAAATATTTAACAATTAGGCTGCAGTCCCACCCACACTTACCCAGGAGTAAGTACCATTTACTGTAATTGTTAAAAGAATGTGCACAGTAGCTTGTTAAAAGTACAGGTCTGTAACATTTCCCCAAATGCAATCACTTACCATGGTAGCATGAAGTCAGATTAAAAATAAAATATTGAAATGAATGAAGAGCCACCTGAAATTGGCTCATGACACTCCTAGTGGGTCCTGACCCACAGTTTGAGAAACACTGCCCTAGATTCTATACTGTGGTACTCTTACCCCCCATCCCTACCCCCAAATCAACAGTGTATCAGAATTTCCAGAGAAATCAACTTGTCCAGTGTGTTCCAGGGATGCCTTATGTTCTTTGGAAATGTATCAGGAGTTCCTCAATAAGAAGATTAAGAAATGGTGGATGAGCTTCCCTGAATGATCGTTGATACAGTGATAACAATTTTCCCTTTGAATACATAGCCATTCATGAGCATTGAGGTTTAGGATGTACTCTCAGTTCAGGCAGGGTAAAGATGAAGCCCCAACTGATTAGGTAAACATCCGCATAAATTAAGTGTGTACTCTAAAAATGTCCTAGAATTCACTGCAGTCCCCAGGGGCTCCTGGTGGATAAGATGATGTGAAAAGTTCTCTGTGAAGATAGTAAGTTTAAGAATCATTGAAGCAGTAAAAGAAAATGAAATTGCTACAAAATGAAGAGAGAGCAACTCACAAACAATGATTAAACCCATGCAAAAGTAAAATGAAAATGTGAGCAATGCATATTGAGGCAGCACAATGGTGGGGGAGTTCTAAATGGTAAACTTCAAAATCAAAATTTGTTGTAATCATATGTGAACTTTAATACAAGGAACATTTAATAAATGGCTTTATTATTTCATGTCACAATGCAGAGTTAGGCCTATGGAGCAACAAATAACTGACAGCCCAATCCTATGCATGTCTACTCAGAAGTAAGTCCCATTACAGTCAATGGGGCTTACTCCCAGGAAAGTGTGGACAGGATTGGGCTGTGTGTTACCTGAGGCTGCTAAATTGCACTTACTGCTGTGTCCTTAATAGCAGCCTGACCTGCGAAAACTGAGCAAGTAAAACTTTTTTTCCTGTAGCTTTACCTCTTTGCAAGAATAAAACAACAACTTCACTTATGTGTGTCAGACTGTTGTTTAAGGCACAAGAAACGAGCAAGTTAGAATAGTTGGAAAATGTACTATGGCCATTAGATTCTCAGAAAAACGCAGCAGGCTAAGTGAAGAGAATGTCTTTCACTATTGCGTTTTATGACAAATCGTTGATTAAAACTGACACTGCAATAAGTAGAGGTTAACTGAATAAAAGAAGGAAACTAGGTGCCTATTTTTAAACACTGCACATAATTTTTCATTGTCAGTCAGATTGGTGTCTTTTGTCTGTAAACAGCACCCAGTGTTTTGAAAAGGCCACGGATTTGGTGCATGCCTTGGGGAAGATGTTTCGCTTGTGAAGGACGTTTGCAATGATCGGAGGCCAATAAAGGACAATTTTTTTTCCATTATCACTCAAGCAGACAAGATTAGAAGTTTAATGGATCTCTTTTGATGTTAAGACGGCTTGGCAAGCAATATATTAGGGGAGAATCAAAGGGCAGGTTGGCTCAGATTTGACCCTTCATATTGCAAAATTCTAGGTGTGGCCACCTGCACTGACTGATGTCCAAGTTTTTGATCAGAAATCACCAAGATTTGTTTGTTAATAGTACATTTTGTAACCTGCTCTTCTGTTGAAAACAGAATGTATGTTCAAGGCAGCTTTTCAGAGTGGAATTCAGAGCTTCAAGAATTCTGATGTAGCAATACATTGTTAATGCTTACGCTGATATGTCAGCAACGGGTGGGGGAGGACAATACCCTCTAAAATGCAATGTGACCAGCATGTGTTCACTGTGTTCCATTTGTTTTCAATGCAAAGCCAGTTTGGACTATCTTGTCCAATTGGCCCACCAACCACATGAAAAGTGAGGTCAAATGCCCTACCTATCTGGTGCACCATTCTGCTTTGAACACCCACATTGGGGGGGGGGGGCAGAACATCTGACCCACCCTTCCATCACATAGCTGTGTAATATGAGAACAATCTGATATGGAATAGTTTGGATATTCGACACCCACCTACCCATGTGAGTAATATAGAATTATAGAATGGTAGTGTTGAAAGGCCCCGGTGCTGTAGGCTACAGCAGTGCTGAAATGGCTGCCGCTGTATCCTATGGGGCCAGAGCAGCTGACAGAGGTCTCCTCAGGAGCATTTATTCCCTTACCCCAGGTAACACCACTGCAGCTCCAATAGGTTTCCTCAGATCTATGCCTGCTGTTGAGTTGATGCAGATGTAGTCGCAGATGAGGAGGCCCATGTCAGGCTACCCCACCAAGGGAGGGGGGACAGGATATGGTGGCAGACACTGCTGCCAACTCCGCCCCCTCCCTGGCCCAGTCCTCCCCTCCCTCTCCCCTTCCCCCACCTTTCCCCCACCCTCTTCCCCACCCATCCCCACATGGTAGTGATACCGTCAGCGGTTCCTCCACAGTGTCCACATGGCGCTGAGGCCCAGTGCTAACACACCCTCCTCGCCAGATGCTGCAGACATGCTTTATGGCACATTTGTGACACCCAAAGCCAGCAGTACGTGCACACCACCAGGACCGGCGACTAGAGGATTGGGCCCTTAGTCCCTCTAGCTCAGTATTGTCAGCACTGACTGGCAGTGCCTCTTGAGGGTTTGAGACAGGAATCTTTCTCTGCCCTACCTGGAGATACCCAGGGTGCATCTCCTGCATATAAAGCAGGTGCTTTATCACTGAGCTGCAACCTTTTCAGGGGGCTGTTTGGGCTGTTTCATTAGGGCTGTTTCAGAACACACACACACACACACACACACACACACACAATTTTGTTACACTTTCAGTTACCCCCAATAGCCACCCACAAACAGTTGCCTAAAAATGAGGGCACAGACCAAACACCACCAAATGCCATATTTGTTTCACACTTCTTGATAACATCAGCACTGTCTCTTATGAGATGGCCACTCAGGGACATTATGACTGTTGCAGTAACATCAGTGAATGTGTCACAGAGCAGGTTTTCATCAACACTGAAATGGAGCAAGCAGGAAAGATGGACAAGGCATGATGAAATTCATACAAATGGTGGCTGCAGCTGAAGTAGAAGGGCAAGTAGCCACAGGCAAAATACATTATTTGCTTGGTGTTAGGAACATATTGTTTGGGAGTGAAAGTCTCATGAGCTATCCTGACAATAAGGATTGCTATCACAAGAAAAGAGATGACTACAGATCTCCTAGCACCAGTTTTGTACCAAGTATTGTGGAATGCAGTTCAATGGTACAATATGCCAGAGTAATTTTGCCATGTCCTTTGGATTGGGTAGAACCAAAGCAGATTGTGAAGAGCTCCAAAAGGATCTCTCCATATTGGGTGAATGGGCAACCAAATGGCAAAAGTGGTTCAAATATTGACAAGTGTAAAGTGATGCATATTGGGGCAAAATAATCCCAAACTCTCATATACACCAGTGGAGTCTGATCTGTCAGTGACTAACCAAGAAAGAGATCTTGGATCGTAGTGGATAGTTGAATGAAGACATTGACCCAATGTGCAACAGCAAGCAAATTCCATGCTATGGGGTCATTAAAAAAGGGATCAAGAATGACTGCTAAACTTATATTGCCCCTATATAAATCTATGATGTGCCCATATTGGAAAACTGTGTCCAATTGTGATTACCACTCCTCAAGCTTATAGAGCTGAAAAGTTGCAAAAGAGGGCAATCAAAATTATCAGAGGGATGACATCTATTAGGCAAGGGGGCTTTTTAGCTTTGAAAAGTAGTGATTAAGGGAGGATATGATTGCACCATAAAATTATGTATGGTATAGATAGAGGAATGTTTTTCTCCCTCTCATAATAGTAGAACGAGGGGTCATTCAATGAGACATTGGTGGGAGATTTAGGATAGACAAAAGGAGGTACTTCTTCCAACAGCTCCCCTTGCCTCCAGAGGGTGTGGGGGGGTTGCCCCATATTCGTGGTTAACTGAAACCACGGGTATGGGATCCGCTGATATGGCCCCCCCTGTATTGCTCAAATCCATTAGAACCACACTTACTGATGTGGATTTAATCTGCCATTTTGTTTAGTGCTCTCTGAAACCTTCAAATGCATTATGCATTTCTCCACAGTCCAACTTTTGATGCAGCAATCGTACCTGCCACTGGCGTACAAATGGGTGGCTGAGGGGGCCGCGGGACCCGGGTGCCAAGCTACAGGTCGGGTGACACTGCTAGTGACCAAAATCACTAAAATTGCAACTTGTAGGAATAATACCATGATGTTATATATCATGTGATGTGTAATTTACAGCAGAATGCAATAAAAAAAACCTGAATGAAATATCTACATTTTATCAAGTTATGGCCAAGAAACCAGAAAACAAAAATGCAACTGTTTTATGTAATAAAAAGTACATTTTCTTAACTCAAAATGGGTCAATGAGACTGAGTGTTCAAAGAGCTAATGAAATACTATTATAACACAGCATGGAACCAATAAGGTGTTAGTAAGGTGACACCCTCAGGGGAAGGGGGTGTTATACCACTAGTGACCAAAATTGTGGAAATCATGGTTTTTAGGAATAATACCATCATTATATACTGTTTGATGTGTAATTCACAGCAGAATGCAATGAAACAAACCACACTGAAATACCTGTGTCCTATCAAAAGCTATAACCAAATAACCAGAAAAGAAAAACACAGCTGCCTTATGCCACAAAAAGTGGATTTCCTTAACTCAGAACTGACCAACGAGCCTGAGTGTTCTGAGGGCTAACAAGGTATTATTATGACACAGCATGGAACCAATAAGATGCTATTATGAGTCAGCTCCATGTAACAGAGCTAATACTAGAACTTCTGTTCAGTTGTGTGAGTGTCACCAAGTTGGCCACTCTTTTTTGTTGGTTACTGAATGGTTGGGTAACCTGTACTGCTCTATAGTAATATAAATAAAATTAATGGAAGTGACATCATGAGTTATCAGATCGGGTTACACCAACACTAGTGATGTAAACCCTTGACTTCCGACTTCTCACAAAAACTTATCACAAAAACCCTTGATTTCTGATGGGCGGACTTCCCTCAAATGAGGAGGCTGGTTAGAAGGAGGGAAAGGGAAAGTAAAAAGAGTCCAATCTCTCCAGAGTGCATGGAGGCTGCTTAAAACAACAGTAATAGAGGCCCAGCAGAGGTGTATACCGCAAAGAAAGAAGGGTTCCACTAAATCCAGGAGGATGCCCGCATGGCTAACGAGCCAAGTTAGAGAGGCTGTAAAGGGCAAGGAAGCTTCCTTCCATAAATGGAAGTCTTGCCCTAATGAGGAGAATAAAAAGGAACATAAACAGTGGCAAAAGAAATGTAAGAAGGTGATATGGGAGGCCAAGCGAGACTATGAGGAACGCATGGCCAGCAACATTAAAGGGAATAATAAAAGCTTCTTCAAATATGTTAGAAGCAGGAAACCCGCCAGAGAAGCAGTTGGCCCTCTGGATGGTGAGGGAGGGAAAGGGGAGATAAAAGGAGACTTAGAGATGGCAGAGAAATTAAATGAGTTCTTTGCATCTGTCTTCACGGCAGAAGACCTCGGGCAGATACCGCTGCCCAAACGGACCTTCCTGACTGAGGAATTAAGTCAGATAGAAGTTAAAAATGTTTCAGACATTGATAAATTAAAGATCAATAAGTCACCAGGCCCTGATGGCATCCACCCAAGAGTTATTAAGGAATTAAAGTTGCTGATCTCTTAACTAAAATATGCAGCTTGTCCCTCAAAATGGCAACGGTGCCAGAAGAAACTGGCAACTGGAGAAGAAAACTCCACAGTCAGGGAATTAGAGGACAGGTCGTCTCCTGGACTGAGACCTGGTTGAAGACCAGGAAACAGAGAGTGGGTGTCAATGGGCAATTTTCACAATGGAGAGAAGTGAAAAGCGGTGTGCCCCAAGGATCTGTCCTGGGACCGGTACTCTTCAACCACTTCATAAATGACCTGGAGACAGGGTTGAGCAGTGAGGTAGCTAAGTTTGTGAACGACACCAAACTTTTCCGAGTGGTGAAGACCAGAAGTGATTGTGAGGAGCTCCAGAAGTATCTCTCCAAACTGGCAGAATGGGCAGCAAAATGGCAGATGCGCTTCAATGTAAGTAAGTGTGAAGTCATGCACATTGGGGCAAAAAATCAAAACTTCACATATAGGCTAAAGTGTTCTGAGCTGTCTGTGACAGATCAGGAGAGAGATCTTGGGGTGGGGGTGGACAGGTTGATGAAAGTGTCGACCCAATGTGCGGCGGCAGTGAAGAAGGCCAATTCTATGCTTGGGATCATTAGGAAGGGTATTGAGAACAAAACAGCTAATATTGTAATGCCGTTGTACAAATCAATGGTAAGGCCACACCTGGAGTATTGTGTCCAGTTCTGGTCACCACATCTCAAAAAGGACATAGTGGAAATGGAAAAGGTGCAAAAGAGAGCAACTAAGATGATTACGGGGCTGGGGCACCTTCCCTATGAGGAAAGGCTACGGCGTTTGGGCCTCTTCAGCTTAGAAAAGAGACACCTGAGGGGGGCCATGATTGAGACATACAAAATTATGCATGGGAAGGATAACGTGGATAGAGAGATGCTCTTTACACTCTCACATAACACCAGAACCAGGGGACATCCACTAAAATTGAGTGTTGGGAGAGTTAGGACAGACAAAAGAAAATATTTCTTTACTCAGTGTGTGGTCAGTCTGTGGAACTCCTTGCTGCAGGATATGGTGATGGCATCTGGCCTGGATGCCTTTAAAAGGGGATTGGACAAGTTTCTGGAGGAAAAATCCATTACGGGTTACAAGCCATGATGTGTATGTGCAACCTCCTGATTTTAGAAATGGGCTATGTCAGAATGCCAGATGCAAGGGAGGGCACCAGGATTCAGGTCTCTTGTTATCTGCTGTGCTCCTTGGGGCATTTGGTGGGCTGCTGTGAGATACAGGAAGCTGGGCTAGATGGGCTTATGGCCTGATCCAGTGGGGCTGTTCTTATGATGCCATTCGTGGGAAGGTTGGGTGTTGTTGTACACTGACCTAGATGACTTTTAAAGTGGATTGTAAACATTGATGGTGGACCATAGTCCATCAGTGGTTATTAAACATGATAGCTACATTGAACATCCAGATGCAGGGGCAGCATGTCACTTAGGCCGCAATCCTAACCAACTTCCCCGCACTGACATAAGGGCAATGCATCTCTGAGGTAAGGGAACAAACATTGTCCTATCTTGAGGAGGCCCCATGACTGCCTCCCAACAGCATGATGCAGCACATGCCCCACTGGTACAGCTATGCCAGCGCTGGAAAGTTGGTTAGGATTGCATCCTAAGTCAGAGACAGATCCAGAGTTTGTGTTGGGGGTCATGAGCACTAACTTAACTTCAGAGCCCAGGTCAACCAGGTATTTAGACCTTGGCTCCCAATTGAACTTGTGCCTCTGTGGCTGAGATTTGCTGGGTAGGTAGACCTGGGCTCCCGCTTGGACTTGGAGCCTAGATCTATCTGTTGAATAGACCTGTTCTCCCATTCTGACTGACATAAGAGATTAGGATTGCACACATAGTGTTGTATATTCATTGGATCTTGAAAAATCGGGTCTTCCTCCAGGCAACCTTTTGTCCAGTAAGAGACTGTTGATTGTGTTTATGCGTAATAAAGGTTGTCTGTCTGTCTGTTGATTGTGATAACAGAAAAATGCTCTACAGAAATTACTCTTACTACAATTTCTAATGTACTGTTATTTTATTATTATATTCATTTATATTCTGCCAGGACTCACCCAACACCTCCTTTCGCATGAGGTGGTATGCCAGATGCTGCCCCACTTACCCAATGATGTATCAGCCTCTGCTCCTCCTCCTGTTCAATGTTCTGGCTTACCACTCACCTCCCTTGCCAGTTCCTCTTCCTCTCAGTTCCCCCCTTCCTTTTCCAATCCAGGAAGTGAAAGGAGAAGGAAAAGCAGTGACGGCAAGTAGGTGGGCATAGGTGGATGCCCCCACCAATCTGCTATCTGAGGAGGTTGGCCTCACACATGGGCCAGCCTTGTTTTCTGCTTTAATAAAGGTGCCCAAGCTGGCTCACAGCAATGAAATTGGCAAGGAGGCAGCAGGTAAACAATCACCTGAACACGCAAGGAACCCAACAATAATCAGATATCTAAGAAGTATTTTGTTTGTCAGAAGAAGAAGCTTTTTAACAGTTGCCTGAAAGTTAAGGTGGAGCTAAATGGCTCATCTGCTATGACTACTATGATGCTTCCCAGAGCCAAACCTTACCATGGAAAGAGGTTCTAGAGCAGTACTCAGGGAAGGTGAGATTCATGCTCAGTTCTGCTTCTCAGAAAAAGTCTTGGAGTCAAAGGAGAACGGGGTGGAAGAAAAAGAAGCAGCACAAAATTGGGAAGGTTGAAAATGGCAGAATAAAATAGGGAAGAAAATATTGAGCAGAAAAGTGGGGAAAAGCAGAATTGATTTAATTCTAATGGTTGTGGACAAGAAAGAACAAACAAGTTGTGGAGAAAGCAAAGGGGAAGAAGATTGTGTTGAAACAAGTGAACAAAAGAATGTCCAGATAAGAGAGGGATGGAAATGCTGAGACAATTTCCTGGGAAAGAAAGGGAGTGCCAACAAGAAAAGATGAAATGGACAGAAATGGAAAGAACAGAGGAAGGGAGCACAAAATGAGAGAAGAGTAAATGTTGAAGAACTTGTTTTCACAAGCTGTTTTCACTTCAAAAAACTTGAAACTATTTTTGTCATCCAAACAACCTTGGAAGTGGAATGGGGTTGTGTACTGCCAGATGGCAATGGTTCTTTGGGATTTGGAAGCAATAAACACATCAGTGGTTAAATTAACCATCTCCAGAATACAAACAGAAGAGATATCCTGATTCTGGGAGCTGGGAGCACTGGTTCAGCAATGAGACATATGCCATATGTGTATAGCATATTCTCAGGTCTCGGCGCACACTGATATTCAGTGATAATGGTCTGTGATATATATTTTCCATTAATTAGCAGGAAAGGAAAAACATGCTAGGGGAAAACTGTAGGAAGTGGATGTTCAGACAAACTGGACCCCCTCAATGACAGGTGTTTTGTCTTGAAACAACGCCCAGTGCTTTGCAAGATGAGATAGGAAACGGTCAGACAGAAGACTCAACCAGTTCAAACAGATATATTGCAGTGCAAGAAAAGACAAATGATTCTGATTAGCTGGTCTGTAGGAATTAGAGAGGAATAAACCACTTCTGGGCTGAAATGCGTTACCGCTTGGCAACGCATCAGGAAGGCAAAGGTTTTCTAGCATTTTCCTCTACAGGCTGATGCTACTTAACTAAGCTAGGGAAGAAATAAAGTAGGGGCTAAGGGAGTAAGAGGCAGCAGCAACTAGGTTCTGCAAAACAAAAAAGAGAGGAGCACAAACGAGAAACTTACTGCAGTCAGACAAGACACAGGAGATCTATGGCAGTATTATTGCCTGACATCTTTGCATTTTATCCATATGTTGGCGTGTGGCATACTTGTGTACAGCGCATGTGGTGCTGGATGCCTGCCAGGAAAACACAAACCAGGCCAGCACTATATGTTAGAGTTGAACTGATGGCAAGAGGCCACAATTTTAATTTTGTCAGAACAATGTCAAACCGCCGCCCTCCACTCTGGCTACTTGGGAGAAGCTTTCCCTGGCTATTGTTTCCAGGAAAATTTCATGGGCAGGCATACCTTGCTTGTATAGCCCATTTGAATCGGTGGACAAAAGCCACACACAACGAGTTTCTTGACTTGCAGTCGCCCAAGTGGTTAGCAGCACAAAAGAAGGGTCCCCAACCCTAGCTATACTCGCCAACTCTGTGGCTGTTCGATCAAGGAGTCCCTACAAATTAAACCACTGGCCTCCAGAGCTAGCTGCCATACCCTTGGTAGGACGCTAAACAACAGAAGTGCTAATTGAATGCCAGGGATGAGCCACTGAAGGTCATCAAGTCACAAAAGAAGGTTCCTTGATGAGTGAACCCCATAAAAGATCCCATAAGATTTTTGGGGAATGAAAGGTCTAAATAGCTGAGTCAGAGGATCTAACACATCATTCCTCATTCTGCTGTCTGCCTTGTTGTTGGCACAGTCACGTGTTGGCCCACTGGTGCTGCATGAAGTACTCCCACTCCAGCTGCTCCCTAAGTACCACTGTGACAAGCCAGCACCCAGCCCTGGTAACCAATTGCTCCCTTCTCTTTCCGGCCTTTTCCCTCTTTTTCCACGTTCCCTTTCCTCGAGTGCAGCCAAAAGCCACTGTGCCGGCACACGCTGGATTGCTGTTCTTTTGTGGGATGCTTCACATCCTGTCCCTATTCCCAGGAAAGCAGCTTCAACACTCTTTTCCTGCTTCCCTGCTTGAAATCAGCTGCTGCTACAGTATAGCCCCTGGGTTTGTTTTTCAAGCCCTTTCTGCCTACTGTAGCCTGCTTTCATCCCAGGGAGCGGCTCAGTCTTGGCAGCCTAGCCCTGAAATTCCTGCAATGCTTCACACAAAAGTCAGCAGAAATGCACAGGTAAATTGGGCCATGGTGCAGTTCCCCCTCCCTTCCTTGGCTTCTGTGCATTCGAGTGGATGCTTAGTGTACAAGTGCTGTGTGCCTGGACGTGTGAGCTTAAGAACATTTAGCACGTTTAGGGCCTAGACATTTTCATTGCTAAGGAATACTGCATTACTTTTTTTTTAAATTCTCCTTCCATATAATTGTATTATTATCTCCACAAAACAATTCTTGTTGTTGCACCATCACCCTCTCCTACATCTTCCTTTCCCATTGATCCACGGAGCTGTGCCACTGGCCACTGCAGACTATATGCACTTTCCCCATGTGCATGTGTTACATGTGTTCCAAAAACCACAACCCAGTAACAGTATCTCTTGTCTTTAAATTCTGGAGAACAGCAGCTTAGTAGAATCAGTCTGGGCTGGGGTTGTAATGCTGGAGGAGAAAAGCATTAACCTGTCCCCCAAAACCTTCTGCTATTTGCTCTGTCAGGCAATACTTACGTATAGTTTTCCTTAAGATGCCAAATAGCAGATTTGGGGGGGGGGGATATTTGTGTCATATTTGTCAGGGAAATGTTGTGGGCGAAGGGTTAAACCCCCCCCCCCCAATTAATGTTACAGTCCTGTTTAGAATCAGGCTCCAGTCATGGATCTTCATCATCTTGTCTAGTCTGGCCCTCAGGGACTGTAGATTTCCTGAAGCCTTAAAAACCAACCTTTGGGAATTTTGCACAGTCTGAGCTGTAATCAGTGTCCAGATTTTGGACTTGAGAGGCTGTTGAAGAGTCACTAAAAATGGGACATGATTTGGACAATAACAGAAGTGAAAACAAATCTAAGAAGGAGGTTCCAGCTCAGCCCTACCATTTAGGTCCAGGCTCTTAGTTTGTTTCGTGAAAATATGTGGTTGGCCTTCATCCAAATCTAAAACCCTACAATAAGACAGGAGCCTTTTTCCGAATGCTCATTTAGAAAACTCATAAATACCAAGCCAGTTCCAAAGCAAGCCCAGCAGTTTGTGGACTTGCGATGCCCAAGAGGGGATGAGGTGCTGATTTTCATTCAGTGATTTGAAGGACGAAGCTAGATCCTTAGCTTGGAGGTCTTCTTTTGTATAATTTTTATTTTGCCTAAGAAGGAGGGCTTCACTGGTTAAAAAAAAGTTTTGTTCACTTTTATCTAGTGTACAGCATCTTGTGCTCTCAGGGCCCTTTGAGGATCAGAAAATAAGCTGTCTCCTATCTTTATTGCCCATAACAGAGACATTTCCTGATGCCAAACTTCAGATGAAAATATCCACAGCAGAATGAACAGTGCTGATATTGGTCCCTTGCTTCTCATATCAAGATTCATTGCTTCTTAAGGAAGATATTGATTTCAGCTTCACTTTCTTCAATCCTCCTTGATATTCACCTTAGCAGAATTCAATACCTTATTTAATTCCAAATGAAAAAAATGGCAGCACATAACCAAAATATATCCATTTATAATATAATATGCGTGTATAAATGGAGATTCCACCATGGTTAATTTATCAGATTCCATGCCAAATGAAATCCTGTTATAGTGCAACATTATCACAAATGCATTAGATGATTTTCCATTCTCATTGATGGAATTCTGGGGAAAAAAGCAGAGAACAAAAGTGGGATTCAGTAGCTCCCTGTGTATACCTAAAGCTGGGGGAAAAAGTGGGATTCAGTAGCTCCCTGTGTATACCCAAAGCTCTAATGCATGTGTGGCTTCCCCTCGCAGACAAGGACTTCCCTGTCCATTTTCCTATCCAGTAAATTGTCACAGATGTGAAATAAAAAGCTCTGATCAGTCAGGACTCAATGTACATACTGCAACTTTCACAGGATCTTGATTTACTGGGCTGATAATCCCTAGGCAATTTTTAAGTAGTCAAGAAATAGCTGAATTCTTAATAAAATACACACTAGAGACATATTTCTGATTCCTCCAGGAGGATGTTCTGTTTCTGGCTTTCAGAGGACTAAAGGCATAATAGCCCTCTCTTGGCCAAAAGTGATTTTATGTGTTTTGTGGATTGTTGATATGATGTATGGTTGTTATTTATTATTGTTATACCAATGTGTCTTCAGTGTGCAAAATGTCTTGTATGTCTTGTATTCACATTTGTGTAGAAATAGTTCTGGGTAATGAGCTGAATTGTAGGCCAAACAGGCATGTAGAATAAAAAACTAAAAATTGCAAGGTATGTTCATTTGATAGCTGTGCCAAACATACTGAAAGTCCCCAAAAATCTAGCTTGGGAAAAAATAGCTTGAGAGCTATTATCACAATGCACGGATAAATGTAGCAAGGTGCAGTATGCCTGATCCAGGAATGGCCACAACTAGTGAGCCTATCAAAGCTGACGAAAGGTGGCCCTGGATACAGCCAATGCTTGATAACCCTAGGTCAGAACCAGATCCAGGAGCATCTTCATGGGGAATGCTATGCCACACAGAACAAGGTAACCATCCAATGGAAACCTGTGTGGTTCATCCTCGTGGCACAGGGGCTAGTGACAAAACTCTGCACAGATGAAAAGTTAATGTCTGGAACCAGAATTGCAATTGGATTTCATCAAAAATGAGATGTTCAAATTTGCCAGTTCCTGATCTGTAGCTATCTGAACAGTATTTCAGGTAAGCAAAATGTCTCTGTGAGACCAAAGATGTTTCCCTGGACAGTTCCACATATCCCTAGTATACACTGATGCCATCCGCTGTGGCATCCCAGTTTATACACTTACTATGCCAATGACTGATTGGAGATTAACTGGTGGATATAAGATAAAGAAAGCACAATACATCTTGCGAAAAATGCATGTTCATGGGCCATGGCGATAGGACAGCTACTTTTATAGTTCAGTTTCCCAGGCTGTGTTATAACTGCCCTATTGTACTGGTCAAGAATCACTGAAATGCTTTCACAAGCAGCTGATAATGTCTGAATGACCCAATATAATAAGCAAACATTATCCCAATCGCCCAATTAAAAGGTGATCGGAGTTTGTTTGGCCTGGCCGGGACACGAGAGTCCCTCCCCAAGGGGGAGGAGAAAGGGGCTGGGTCTGGCAGCTACAGTGGCACGAGACCCAGCCCTCTTCCTTCTTTGCACGTGGGCACCATGGGAATACCCGCCCGCCCGCCCGCCCTGGAGGCAATCTGAGTTTAACTGGTCACCGTTTGGGGCCGGGTAGGAATTTTTTGCTGCCTGCCAAGATTGGCTGAAGAACAGGCAGTTTTTTCACCTACCCCAGACTGTTGTGGGCCAGGGGGTTACACTCCCCCTGTTTGCAAGCTGCCATTGGTCACTTTAAGAGGGCAGGTGGTGCGGGTTAGGAGGCATGAATGGGACTTTGGCATGCACCTTCAGGCGGCATAGGCAGGGCGGAACCCTATTTCAGTCCTCAGGGGCTCGGCGGCACGAGGATGTAGACGGGGCCCTGGCCGGGACCGCGGGGCACACCTCAGAGACTCAGCGGCTCGAGGTGGTACAGTCCGCAGTCTGGCTGCCTTCCCCTTAAGGGATAGACATGGATGAGATGCGCCGTCCCAGCAGCGGGGCGCGACTTGGAGTCGGGTGCATGCCCGCCTGGGGGCAGAGGTTTCTGGTACCGCCCAGAGGTCCCTCCCCGCACCACAGGGGCTTTCGCTGCCTCGGATGCTGCAGGTCTCAGCCTCTGCTTCTCTTGCTAATGTGAAATAAAGTGGCCCTTTCTCCCATGTCTGTTGTCTCGAGTGTTCATTGGACAGTGCCGAAACAATCCATAAAGGTCATTGAGATGTATGTTCATTGTGTTCTTCACCTCAGGGATTTCTTGGCAAAGGTTGCTGATTAGATACAATGATTTCTCTTTATTTAGTGAGTATTATATTAAAGAATGTTTACATACAATGAAATCGGTTAGGGGCATCCATAATTTTCATGATGGTTTTGCATCAAATGGTATGAGACTGAACCCTATTGATTCTACTACCGAAAAACCGAAAAACCCTACCTTCCAATTTGTGATAAAGCAAAGCTACACAAGTGATTGAATTACCTTTCTAACTAAGATGCAATTACAAAACGTCAAATTCAAAGTGGTTACTAATAACAAAGTTATCTAACCCATGATTTAATTTCCGCAATCCTTCTTATTTCCTTATTTTTTTCTGGGAGATCTCTTTTAATTTTTGTCTTAGCGAAACACTGCCGAGTAATGATTTCCGTGAATATTAATGTCAAGAACTGCATGGTACCAGAGAATGACAGTGGTTTAAAGAAAGACAGCGCCAGCAATTTTTAGATCTCTGAATATTTATAACATCATTACAAATTCATTGTTGCTGCTGCCTTATGTAACAGCAGAGGCTGCACTAACTTCCTACAGAAAGTGGGACCGAGGAGACTTCAGCACAAAATCGTGTGTGCATTTTAGGAATGGAGACTGATATAAGATGGAAAGGTAGATTGCACAAGGGGAGGCTGAGAGTAGAACTGATCCAAACTCCCCCCCCCCCCATCAATTTCTCAACTATTTTCTTTATCTTTGAAAACGGGGTGGCTTGTGGAGGGGAAATTTTCTTTTGAAGTGTGATTTTCTTTGCGGATAGGGCAACACATGTGGATCTCTTGAACTGCGGTTGAAAGTGTGGCAGGCATTTTGATATGCCTTGCTTCAAGGTAAATTTTTTTTTTTAAGTCTTCTTCCACACAAATGGCTACCTGCATTGGAGGCCATCATTAATTGGGAAAGAAAAGACATGCAAAAACCAGAACCAGAAATGCACTGTGTCTACATAATACATGGATGTATTCTTCCCTCCCCCCCAACACATAAAGAGTACAGCAAACAGAAGTGTCCCAAACCTTTTCTATAACGCACAAAAATAGCAAGAATGTGGGAAAAGAAAACTCAGGTAAAACTAGGTGAGGGAGCTCTTATTTTCTTCACATTTTTGAAAGAATATCTCCTGGTGCTAAACGACACATGATGCACAAGGAGGTGGAGAATGGGCAGCCCAATCCTGAGCTGCCTAGAGCATGGAGCTGTCGCAGTGGCAAAAACAGCTGCCACGGCATCCAACACACCCCAGGCAGGTACTGCCGGCTCTTCTGGAGAAGCTCCAGGCTCCGACATGGAGCTCAGGAGACAGTGGAGCTGAGCTCCACCAGTTCCACACTCCTTCCGCCCCACTCCCTCCCTCCAGCACGCCTCCTCCCTGCCCTACGTATGGCACGTTTGGGACAGTGCGCACCAGCGGTGAGGATTGGGCTCCGAGGTGGTAGAATTTGGAATACACTACTTTGAAAGATAAGGGGTATGTGCTTTAGACAGTTTGGGTCAAATTTTATTAACAATTAAACAATCTTCTGGGGGTACAATCTATCCTGCACTCCCTCAGCAGGGCAGATACTGTTTGCAATGACCCCCAAACAAATCATCCTATTTCTCAGCTCCTCAGATGTCATACCCCTGCCAGTTCTGACCATCACTTAAGGATCCCTACACACTGGCGTTGCTAGGGGGGTGCGGGCTGCACCAGGTGACGCCCCGGGGGGTGACGCGCCCCAGGGGAGGATGCACTAACTTAGCACAGTTAGGAGCTACCCAATCATGCCATACACCGTTGGATGCGGAATGGCCTGCAGAGTGCAGTGCAAAAAACAGAATTGAAATCGCTCCTTTTGTTCAAATGTTATGGCCAAAAACCATAACAAATGTTATGGCCAAAAACCCAGAAAGAAAAAATGCATGGAGCCCTATGGAAGGTGAAAGTGAGCCGTATTGCACGTTTACTGCAACTAGGCATACTTGCCATAGTCCATCAGAAAGGGCAGGCTGAGAGGAATCCAACACCACCACAATGGTCCCCCCTCCGAGCTGCAAGTCTATGTGAGCCTTATGAAAAGTGAAGCAGCCTCATGTTGTGTTTACTCATGAGTAGGCAGGTGTGCCTTGGCTGGTGGTCAGGCCAGTGTCCTATCCCAGTTTTTCCTATCCTGCCACCCACGCCAATTTGTCCTGTCTAAATATTCAAACTCCCTTCTAATACCCACTTTTTGGCTAATTAACACCCTCCTTTTCCAAGAACAAGAGCTGTGGTGTGCAAAGAAATACAGAACTCCTTATCAGTTGAGCAATTAACAAAATTTATTGCTACAAACACATAGACTCCTGCCAGTCCTCTTGTCCAGAGGCTTTCCCTCCCCAAAACTCAGCAGGTAAAGGTGCAAAGCCTCCAGTCCAAGTCCAATCCAATCTCCAAAGCACAGTCCAGTCTTTGGAAGCAGAGTCCATCTTCTCCAGCAGTATCCTCTCCAGCAGAGTGTCTCCTCCAGCAGGGTCCTGGCAGTCCTCTCTTCTGTGTTCTCCAGCAAAGTCCTGGCAGTCCCCTTCTCCCATGCGTCTGTCCTGTAGGTCTGGGGCCAGGTAGTCTCTTGGCCAGATTCCCTCTGGGTCAGGGTAGCCTTTGGTCTGGTAGCTTTGCTCCTTCTGAAGCTGCCTTTTATCCTTCAGCCCCTTGTTAATTCCAAATGCAGCTCAGATGTGAGCTACCTCCTTAGCTCATTCAAAGTTCCATCCAGGTCAAATGAAGCTCAGGTGTCCATCCAGGTCTCCATTGGCCTTAATTGATTACAGCTGTGGAGCCAGCCCTGCCCTTCCTAGAGCTGTCAAACAGCTGTCAAAACATGAAATCGCTGTCAACACCACATCATCCACCTGATGATCGTCTGCTCTTCCATTATAGCCAGGCAAAGGGGAATGCGAGGACACTAGAATGGTCCCAATACGATGGAGCTGGAATGCAACAAATGTCCAGAGGCAGCCTCCCCCCCAACTAAAAAGAACAAAAAAATGGCTTGAACTGGTAAGGGCATGTTTTCTATTTTGCACTTGCAAAGCCAGGTGGGTCTTTATCTTGATATACCTGAAATAGAAGAACTTTAAACTGGGAACTGGGGAGGGCTGAAAATTTCACTGATTCTTTTTTTAGGGGGTGTTATTGCAGGCAGACTACAGAGTAAACCCCATTGACCACTATAGGACTTACTTCTGAGTAGACATGCATAGGATTGGGCTCACAGGCTGCAATCCTACCCACACTTTCCTGAGAATAAGCCCCATTGACAAGACTTACTTCAGAGTAGATTCACTTGGTGGAACAGGACTGGCTCTCCATTATTTAATTATTTTATTTTAATTTAATTATTTATAATTATTCATTTTAATTTGCTTGATGATGTTACTTCTGGCCATGACATCACTTCCAATGGGTCCTGGACAGATTGTCATTCTAAAAAGTGGGTCCCAGTGCTAAAAGTTTGAGAACTGCTGCAATAAGGTGTTAGTAAGTTGACATGGGGTGTGTGTGAGAGAGACTAAAAGTTTTCAAAATCACTAAAATCAGAGTTTGGAGGAATAAGACCATCATGTTATATATCAATCAATGCGTGATTTCATGCAGAATGCAATGAAATAAACCATATTGAAATATCTGTTTTCTAACAAAAGGTACAGCCAAAAAACCGCTGGGGGCAGGATAATGGTACATCACCACACCCACCTGGGGTGTTGCCCCACCCACTACATGGGGTGACGCCCAGGCCTCCCGCACCGGGGGACTCGAATCCTAGTGACGCCCCGTCCCTACGAGTCCTACAGTATGAAATTAGGAAAGAAAAACCCAACCAACTGCCAAAATGTAACAGGAGTTTTGGAGGCTGGGCAGATGTCCAACCAGATGTTGCTCCAACTGATCAGGTTCGCTTGGGAACCGCTCTAAACTGCCACCTCCCCAAGCTAAGCCCTTGTCCCCAAACACCTTGTGCTCTTTCAAAAGAGAGTAAGGCAACCCCTGCTCCACATACACAATTTCTCCAGGGAAAGAGCTAACAGTTCAGCATTCTATGACCCCACTACCACCTGATACATAGTTGTGTGGGTTAGCTTTGAAATGTGAAGAGCCTTTGCTTGCATTCTTTGCATGTGAGCCAGAGAAAGAGTGTAAATTTAGTCTCCAGTTCAGACTGCTGCTAGAACAGTAGTAGCTTGTCACCCAGGGAGAATGGATGTCACCAGATGACTCCATCCCATTATCCCTTCAATAATAGCCCTTGACATTCATTCATTCAGAACACAGCTGCTTTGCTGGGACTCTCGTCTGTGAACTTCCTAGAGTGCTAAAACATGGCTTCACAACACAGTAGGCAAGCCAGAACACAGCAGCCCTTGCTTAGTGTTGCCAGCTTTTGATTTGGAAGATAATGGTCCCTGCACAGAGTCACCAAAGAGGTAGAGCCAGGGTAGAACCTGCTGGTTCTCTGCTAGAGTCTGGCAGCATTGGATGTAGCAGATCTGAGTACTGTTTATTCAACAGGACACTGTTTCCCTGGCTAGACCAATAAAATTCTGGTCGAGTGGCAACCCCCATTCCACTCCCTGTACTTAGCAAACCTGACAGCCTTTCAAAGGAAGAGACAGTCCACTAACCTGTTCCTCTGGGATACTTGAATATCAACTGCTTTCATTAACTGTGGCTTTATTGAGATGGTACCAAATGTACTACAGTTGTACAAAAAAAATAAGCTGCTGCTGCCATTTCCATCCCCTCTTGAGCTGAACCATCCACCCCCTGTCACCGTCACAGTTATCCATGGATGAGGTCTGGAGCTCCCCAGTGCGCACAACCCTGCCACCCTGTCCCGAGGGGGGTGACCCCTGGACCATGGGGACAGTCATTCAACCATATTTGCAGTTTCAGGTATCTGCAGGGGTTCCATTCTGGGAACTCTCTCCCCCCCCCCCCGATAAGGGTGCATGCCTGTCGGCCCATTGGGGACCAGGGAGTGGCAGAGTTGGTGAATACAAAATTTCTTTACTTTACTTTGAGCTCTTTTTCCTCATCTCTGATAGGGAGGAAGGAACCAATGGTCATTGGACAAACTAGGGGCATTCTGATATTTTTATTGACTGACAGAGGGCAAGAGCAGGAACCCAAGGGCAGGGTCTAGGAGAGGGGGATAAAAGCGGTAATTTGTATCTGGGCACAGGGTCAGAAAGGGAGCCCAGTAGCCAAAGGAGGGGGCCCAGAAATTTCCTGGGATCTTACATTTTCCAATCTCAGATTTACTGCCCACATGGGATGCACATGGCACCAATTAATGCCGGAATCCACATGCACCAGGCCCAGGAATGCATGCATTCCTTAACAGTGTCACATCTGGAAGTTGGCCTGCTGCAGGAGCTCTTTGGCTTGTGGATCTGCTTTCAATGTAGGAGTGGATGGGAGCTCAGGGACACAGCTATGGGGTGACAGCTGCTGCAGAAGTGGTGCCATTGCCCATTGGCCCTCCCCCACTCTGTTTCACCCCCACCCTCTTTGGGAAGGGCCCCAAAGAAACTTTGTACCCCCTGATAGAATTCTTCTTGGAGGCCCTGCCCAAGGGGTTTCTTGACTTACAATTGGCTGCAAAAGCCCAGGGAGGTGGGACCAGGCTGTTTTGCCCATCTGTGAAAGAACCAACATTCATTGGAGAAAGGGGGTATTCTCATATTTTCATTGACTGAGGGAGGGTAGTAGGAGCCAAGGGGTTTCTTGCCTTACAATTGGCTTGAGAAGCCCAGGGAGGAGGAGGAGACAGGAGTAGGGGAAAGGGGAGCATCATAGCAACCATGCTTTCCTCTGCACGGCTGCTGTAAGCTCCATTGTTACTTGGGGGGAGCAGGCCTCACTGAATGACAAGCTGAAGTGGGACTACTTCTGAGTGGGGCTGCAAAGGATCAAGTCATCCTGTAAGCCTTGCAGCTGCTACTTGTGTCCCTCCTCACTCTTGCTGCTTCTGTCCCCGCTCTCACGCAGTCTCTCCCACCCCTTCCGCCCTTACAGATGGGCGGGGACATCAGGGGAGTGAGTAAAGAGAACTCCGACACACACACACACACACACCCGTTGGAAGCAGCCCTGATTTTCTCCACAGTGAACTTTGTAAGGGTGGGTGATTTGACTTGAGTCCTTTAGAGTCACAAAAGAGTGACTTGGTGACTCAGAAAGTGCCTCCATTATGACTCTTTTTCGAGTCAAGACGCAGGGGGGCAGTGACTCTAGACTCGAATAGAGTCAAGTCATGCTGGATTTTCCCAACACTGCATGTGTGAACTGACCCCACATGCGTTAGAATGAATCGAGCAGATTCTTCCATGTGAGCAGCAACAAATCTTTCACTGTGGAATCCAGAAAGAAGTGAGCAGCTATGTAGGGCTTCCAGGTCCAGGAAGAGAATTAGGATATGATGGCCACCTCCATCATATCAGCCCCTGGGCCTGAACCACCCCCTCCTGTCCTCCCCTGCTCCAAAACACACCACTCCCTGCCACCCTTCCCCTGCACCATTCAATGCTGTACTTACCACCAGTGGCAGCTTTCAGGCTGGATTCTGCACCAACAGGCACAGTGCAGCTCTTCCTATCAGCACTCCCTGCTCACAAGTTGTTGCAAATGTGGCTTTATGGCATGTTTATGATGCCTATCACTGGCACAGTGGCCACTACATTGGTGCTAGCAGCTCATAGGACTGGGTTGTAAAACTACCTGTTTTTATATACTGATTTTATTTCAAAGAGAAGGCTGAGAAAAACAATGAAATTTAACACAGTCACATTATGAAAGAACAGTAGCTTGTGTAAGGCTGCTATCTTATACATACTTACCTGGGAGTAAGTCTCTCTGCTCTGAAGATTTACTTCTGAGCAGACATGCACGGAATTGCACTGTTTCATTTGCCTGAAACAAATGGCTTATTTCAGACAATGAGATTCAGAGTAAGCTCTGGTCTGACTTCATTCAAGTGTATTCATTTATCTTGAGCACTTGCTGTTTGGAGAGAAGCATCTATGTAACCAACTCATAAGCTGCGCTCATTTTGCCTTTATAAGGACATAAATGAAAAGGTACCTTTTTTAGTTAAAGGCAATCTGAGGATAAGATCCATGAGATAACTGTTTAAAAAATGTGAATATTCAGACCTCTCTTTTCCATGGAAACTGAACATTATGGGTTTTTTTTCAGAGAGAGAGAGAGAGATGCAAATAGGTCCAGGTACACCAATAAAGCCATTTCATGAAACATTTGGTTTCAAAGGGCTGTAAAACCAAAGTATCTCTCAGATTTTACTTTGGACTTGCAGGTTCCTGCTCCCGTTTGTTGTACATTTAGGGCCCAATCCTATCCAACTTTCCAGCACTGGTGGAGCCACACTGCAGCCCCAAGGTAAGGAAACAAATGTTCCCTTACCTTGAGGAGGCCTCTGTGACTGCCTCCCCAGCACAGGATGCAGCGCACACCCCAATGGCACAGCAGCACCAGCACTGGAAAATTGGGTAGGATTGGGACCTCAATGGCCTGTCTGTACTGCTCTCATGGAATTGTGAATTCCAGGATTTAACTCTGAATTCAGGGCTCAGGTCTGGAACATGTTTTTCAATGTCAAGACATTCTCAGGGCATGTGGCAGAATAATAAAGGAGAGAGTGAATCTACAGTTGTACATAGTATATTTATTTTTTGCATTTTTAAACCATGATTCCTTCAAGGAGGTCAGGGTGGTGTAAATGGTTCCCTCCTTTTATTGTCACAACAACCCACTGAGATAGGTATGGCTGAGAGATAGTAATTGCTCTATGTTACTGTCACCTGGATCCAGCCCTGGCGGCTGGGAGCTCCCCAGGAACAGGCGTCTCCTCTGGGGTAGAAGCCTCCTCGGGAGTAAAACCTGAGTACTCGCAGGACTGGGGTCCCGTACAGAGCACCTACCCGGGAGGAGGACCCCCGGGTTCCCCGGGAGGGAACACCAGGCAGGCACAAGGGGTGGGGCTGGCCCAAGAGGGCTCATAAGGAGCCTGGAGAGGGAAGAGAGAGGTTGCTCCTCTCCAGAGGGGAGTAAGGCCCAAGGAAAGCCAGAGGGAAAGCAGCATCCCTGCCTAAGGGAAAGGAGAGAGGCCTCCAGAGGCAAGGGACGGGCATTCGCCCTGGAAAGAGGAGGCTGGGGGGAAGACTTCCCTGACCCAGGACCCTCCTGGACACAGAGGGCAACCCCTAGAGAGATGGGATCGTGGAGACAGGGTATTGAAGCCCACTATACCCCGTGGGGGCCAGCTGGCTGGGGAACCAGCACAGAGACAGCAAGGGCCCTCCCAAGGCCAGGCAGCCTGACCCAGACGTGGGGCGGGTCAGGTCCAGAGACCATCTGAGGTCGGCACCACAAGTCGGCATGATGCATGTAGGTCTGTGAAATAACAGTCCTCATGAATGTGAAATGGCTGACACTATTAAACTGCCTGTCAAACAACTGTACCCGTCTCCCGTCTGTTAATCAGTCACTGACCATCATTCAACGACCAGGTAAGCTCCTTGCACTCGCCTACAACCCCAGGGAAGGGGCCACCTCCCGCTATGGACATTACAGTTACCCAGGAAGCTTAGTGGGGATTTGAACCTGGATCTTTCAGGTCTAAGTCTAACTCCAGAACCACTACACCATCTTGGCTCCCAATGTATATGTGTCCACTCTTAAGTGACCAAAACCACAGCCATATTCCTGTATTACCTGTGTGGCCCTTTCCCATGCCTGCGCCTCATACAACTTCAAGAAGATATGACATTGACACATGCATGTAATGGTAAAAAATCATCACATAGGAAGTTGATGGCATATGGCAGGCCCTCTGGTTGGAGTTCATCTCCCCTAACCGGGGTGGGGGCAGAGAACCTTCCTCTGAAGCAAATGAACTATTGCTTTAAGAAACAGGCCCACTGCTGGTTGGTGAGGAAGAGTAGTTATGTCCCTCCTCTTTGAGAGTTCAGAGTGAGACATCAACAAGATGTCTGCCCCAAAGAGAATTCTGAAGTTGGTGGAAAAGTGCACTTTCTCAGAATTCCAAACAGGTGGAGGAAGACCATCCATGTGTTCTCCAGGTAGAGCTCTTGTGGCACTTTTGCCTACATCACCGGAATCACATGTTCCTGGCCATTTGGGAAGAGTCCATGTTTTGTCTCAGAAATTGTGCGAGTGCAATGTGGGTTTCTCCCTTGTGGTTTAGGGCCTATTGCATTACCCAGCCACAGGAAAGAGGTTCATGGCAGTGGAGCCCACATTGTAAGCATAACACCAGGAGGAGCTAATATGTGAATTTAAGAGAGTTTCATTTGGGAAAATCCAATCCAACCTGCCCACTTTGCACCAGAAAGAAAGCAATATGTTGATCAGCATGGCATTAAATACTTGAATTTGAGCACTACATTGCTCTTCTAAAATGCTAATTTCCTAGGTGCACTGGACATTTATGAATAGCAAAATGTAAAAAAAAAAACTTGGCTTAAATATAGAATTGACAGTTTGGACTTACATTTTCTTTTCAGTGAAAGCTCATAATTAAATGACAAATGGTTGGCAACCTTCAGTCTGGAAAGACTATGGTATAAGCCTACAGCACCCAGTATTCCCAGGCGGTCTCCCATCCAAGTACTAACCAGGCCTGACCCTGCTTAGCTTCCGAGATCAGACAAGATCCAGCATGTGCAGGGTAACAGTTGCTACCAATTAAATGACAAAACCTTTGAGAAAGAGAAAATCTGTTTGTTTTTTTTCATGGAAAAGGGGGGAGCAAAGGAAGAGCATTGAGAGATCCTTCAGGAGGAAACCTCTTGTGGACCATGGCATAATGATGTGTTGGAGCTACAACTGCACAGTGAATGAAAGAGAAGCAGTTCTCTGGGAATTTCCTTTCAGGCTTCATTTTGGTGTTTGCAGCATTGTGAAACGTGTTAATTTGTTACTAACTAAAGCAAATTCCCCAGAAAGGAAATGTAGTTGTTGCACTCATTTATTTCTAACGCTTCAGATTACTAAGCATTCCAGGATCACTAAGAAAACTACTTCAGAAAAGGATAACGTGTGCATTTTCTGTACCTTGGGCTTGAGCATCTTCCTAGGAACAAATATGAGCTGAATGACACATTATGAAAGCCTCAGGGATGTCACTCTGTCAGCTGAGAGAGACAGCAAGGGGACGGCAACAGCAGCATGCTATGCTTGTCTACTCAGAAGTAAGCTCTGTTGTGTGCAATGGGGTTTACTCCC
Source organism: Tiliqua scincoides (assembly GCF_035046505.1). Taxonomy (NCBI): domain Eukaryota; kingdom Metazoa; phylum Chordata; class Lepidosauria; order Squamata; family Scincidae; genus Tiliqua; species Tiliqua scincoides. The sequence continues at coordinate 64,638,557 of NC_089825.1, read as the reverse complement.
AGGAAAGTGTGTTTAGGACCAAAACACTGATTAGAGGGGCTTTGATATTACCAGTCTTCTTACTCGGTAGCATATTCAGCAATGGTGTGTTCTGTGCATTTTGAGCGAAGTTCTTTTTTAGGGGCAGAATCCTATTTTAACGGAAAGAGTATTTGAGACTAAAGCAGAGCTTTGAGTAAAGCAGGAGCGGCCAAGCTTTCAACTTCAGGGCTCCTGGGACTTGAGCAATTGTGTAGAGGCAAGAGGTTCAGCAGCTGCAGCTTGTCATCTTTGAGATGACAAGCTGCACCTGCTGAAATTTCCTCTTCTACACAATTGTTAAAGGTCCAGGGGCCCTAAAGATGAAAGGTTGGCCACCCGTGGAGTAGAGTACCTGTAACTTTTGTTCTTCACTGGTTCAACTCGTGCCGGCAGGGCCTGAAACACTGAATTCTGCTATCCCATCAGTTCTCAGGGTCCTGCCAGACAAAATGTGAGATTTTAAAAACAAACAAATTTATGTACTTCTTCTTGGATCATATAATCACACTGTATTGAAAATTTAAAATAGAAATATCCAGAGAGAGAGAGAGAGAGAGAGAGAGAGAGAGAGAGAGAGAGAGATCAGTTTGAACAAATGATGCACAGTTGGATAATATTAACATAGTCTGCCAATCAGTGCTGCAATTCTACATCTATTTTCTCATACATAGGCCCAACTAAAGTTAGCCAGAATTTATGTGCATGTAACTGGGAGACGTATTGCCCCTATGTCCTGTGTTAGGAGCACTGGCGTAGCTAGAGGGGGAGCGAGGCACTAAGTTTTGCAGGGAGCCTCACTGCAGAGTGCAACAGGCCCTTCCCTTGGGAGCTATTTGCCTCCATTTAGCTTCACCGCAGCATGCAAGTGGCTCCTCCCCTCCGGAGCCATTGGGGGGGGGCAAAATGGAGGCAAATGGCTCCCAAGGGGAGGGACTGCTTGCATGCTGTGGGGAGGCTCCCTGCAAAACTTAGTGCTCTGCCCCCCCTCTAGCTATGCCAGTGGTTATGAGAATCTAGCAGCCCAATTCTACTGTGCCAACTAACTGCAAAAATGGATGGGAGCAACAGCAAACATGGTTCCTGAGTGCTTCCCTCTGATTCCAGTGCCTGGAGCAAGTTGGCCTTGATTGTCTCAAAGAGTGTTTTCTTTTGCAGCCTTCTCTGTATAGCGGGGATCTGGAAAATATTCAGAATACTTATTTTCATATAAAGCTACAATAATTTCTTGTGGAAAAAAACAGAACAGCTAAACAGAGAGAGAGAGAGAGAGAGAGAGAGAGAGAGAGAGAGAGAGAGAGAGAGAGAGAGAGAGAGAGAGGAATCATCCACAATTTATGAGAATTGCATTACAATGCTAAATGCACATACCCGTAATAAAGCAAAGTTAATTGTGTCCCCAGTACATTAGTTTTTAAATTGCCACAATATTTTATGATCTCTCAAAGAATAATGTGTTAGCCAATGTCCAGGGGTGGAGAAAGGGTCACTCGCTCTCGTAGGAAAGGAGAAAGAATTGTGAGGTCTGTACTGCAAGGACAGTTAAAATTAAGAATTAAAAATAGTTCTCAATGGCATGGTAAGGCAAATCATGTAAGCTGTCTGTCATGGCAAGTCACATTCATTCCAGAGAAGAGTAGAGATAAAGATTTAAATTCCAGAGTGGGAGCTGTGTTATGACCCGATTCTGCTCTGTGGCAGCACCAGTCTTGCGCATGTTGCCAGGGAGATGGCTTTCACGAAAGTGCCATAAGGCACTTTGTGGCAGCACTGGCAGTCCTGGTCCCTGTGCACTGAGGGTCAAGACTGCAGGGTGCTGACCTCCCCCCCCCCCCGCCGAGTGCTGGCCACTTCCTTCTGGGGCCTTCAAAGAGCTGGGGAGGTGCAGAAAATGGCTACTTCCAGTTTTCAGCCAGAAACCAGAAGTAGCAACTTTTGACCTTTCAGAGGCCTCAGAAGGCATTCAGAGGGCAGGCAGTGTACAGTCTCCCTGGCAGTCTGAAGGCCCCTGGACAGGGGTGCAGTGGAGGGAGGGCGAGGAAGACGGCGCCACCCCCAGAAACCCTGGGGCATTTGCCCCCCTTGTCCCCTAGGAATGCAACTGCATGGCAGTCATAAGAAAGAAGGTGCTGGCAAAGAGGCCAGTGATGGGCTTTCACATTGGTTGAAGGAGCCCCAGAAGCTGAAGGCAGTGAATATGCTGTCAAGCAGCGCAGGGGCATTCCAGGGTGGGGGAAGGTGGGGGGAGGCAGGGAGAGGGTAAACCAGGTGGGGGAGGGTGGTTCGGTTCTGGGAGGGGAGCGGGGATGGTGGCAGAAGCTGCCACCACATCCTATCCCCCCTCCTGTGCCTGAAAGCCCTACATGGGGCTACTTGGATATGTGCCAGTAATTGAGTAGATCCAAGTAGACCCATAGAAGCTGTCCGGGCTCAACACAAGATAAGGGAACAAATGTTCCCTTACCTCAATGAGACCTGTGGCTGCCTCCCTGGCCATGCAGGATATAATGGCAGCTGTTAGGATTGGGCTGCCCATATGTTGTAGTAAAAAAAAAAAAATCTTGAAGCGTTGGAAAGACTAACAAATTAGTTGTACCATACAGCTGTTAAATATATGTGCATTACAGCACAATCCTATGCATGTCTATGCAGAAGTAAGATCCATTCAGGGCCAGCCTTAGGAGCTGGGAACCCCACGCAAACACTGCCCCCCCCCCACTCACCAGGATGAGCAGGAGCAGTGAAGTACCCCGCAGCAGCGTCACCACCAACTGCTTCTGGGTGGCCCAACTTCAAGACAATCGAACCCAAACGCAGGCAGGTGGGTGGACCGTTCAGTGGCAATGCCATGCTCTCCTTGCAATGCCGGGGCCGGAAGATTCCGGAAGATTCCAATGCCAGAGCAATCAGTTTCTGGAAGATTCCGGAAGATTCCAATGCCGGAAGATTCCATGCCAGAGCATCAGTTTCAGAGTGAGCTGTCGGCTGCAGCTGTGGACACTCCACTTGCCATCCCAGTGCAAGGACCCTCCGGGCAAAGAGCCCAAATTGGCTAAAATTGGTCAAACTGCCTTAAGGCCGGTCCTGGTCCCATTGTATTCAATGGGGCTTACTCCTAGGAACATATGTATAGGATTTTAACCTTCCTCAGGAAACAGAAACCTGCCAGTATAAATATGAAGGCTTTCATGGACTTTAAGATCAGAACATAAGGTATACTGGGTAGTTCAAAGAGCTACTTGCTATAGCTTCATCCTTCTAAAATGCCTACCAAAGTAGCAGGCGAAAGGCTGGGTGAAAACAGCTTTATTCAACTGTGGCCTATCAGCCCGAACATTGTTTAATTCAATGTCAGAAGCCTGCTGATTCTTGTATCTTGCTACCATGATATAAATATAAGCCCTTTGTGTTTGTTTAAGACAGACATTCTCAGATCATACAGCTGGAGGAGGATTGTAGCCTAGGCTTCATTATAGCTGCAAAGATGTATATCAGGTGTTATTTTTATATTCCTGTTAAAAAGAATGCTTCAGACAATGAACATAATTATGAGCCACACAATAGCACTTGCTCAATCAAGATCCAGTGCCACTGATCAACAGAGGCATTTTCCCCTCCTGTTCTTCTTCAGCATCAATATGGAGCAATCCATTCTGCCTTCAGATAGCAGATTACACCAAAGTGCAGGAACAGCCTTTGTGCCTGAACTTTGCGCTTTGAAAGAACAAATATTTCTTGGCAGGCGATGTGAGGATTCATGATTGTATTGTAGGCTTGATATGAAATGATGAATCAGTGCCATTTATTAAAGAAGAATTTATCCTTGGAGTTATAGAAAGAAATTGGAAATCTTGGTTGATAACACACGAAGGCTCAGGAATATATACATTTTCACACACCCCACTTGATAACTACAGTGGCCTGAAACTTGCACACATATATGAGCTATTAAGAACAAGAGAGATAAGTAGGAGGCCCAGGTGATATATCTGTTGATGAGTTATACCATTTCAGGCTGAAAAATAGAGAACTGAATGTAAAGAGAGAACTAGAGAAAAGAGAGATCTCCGCCTCATAAAATATATACCAAACTAGGAGGTACAGTACTACTAGAACCCCCTCCCTGACATGCTGGCTTGGGAGGTTTAGAGCAGCAATATTCAACCAGTGTGCCGCGGCATACTGGTGTGCTACAAAAGGTCCATAGGCGTGCTGCAGCAGTTTGGAGCATAATGGTTGAAAATAAGTGAAAATTTCTTTCAGGTTCTGCGGCTCAGTTTTTAGTGAAACTGTCTGTAGAAATGATCTCTCTGTCTTCCTCCACAGGCTCTGTTGGCAGAGAAAGGGACAGGCATTTTGTTACTACAGCAGTTTCTGGTTTGGTGAAGCCAGAACACAATAGCAATGTGTGAAGTGCACTCTTTTTCCAGAACCTTCTCCTTTGACCAGTTCCTGGAATCTCTAGGTACAACAGGGAAGGATGCCAGCCTGAAGCTCTGGAGAGTCCCTGCAAGGCAATCAAGACAATTCTGAGCTAGATAGACCTGTCTCCACAGAGGGCAGATTTATATGTTTGTGTTTTGAGTTCCGGATCATGTGAAGGTGACCTAGGGCACAATCCTAACTAACTTTCCAGCACTGACCTAGCTGTGCCAAAGTGGCATGTGCTGCATCCTGCTATGGGGAAGCAGTCAAGGAGGCCTTCTCAAAGTAAGGGCATGTTTGTTACCTTACCTTGGGGCTGCACTGTGGCTAGGTCAGTGCTGGAAAGTTAGTTAGGATTGCGCCCCTAGATGCCTTTTTATTCTATGTAAAACATCTATGTGTAAAGCACCATGTGCACTGTTAGATACATAGATATGAGCCTTGGGACATGGATTCTTTCTTGGGGCATGGATTCTTTCTGACATCTTGGGCCAGCTTAGCAAACACTATCTCTGCAAAACTAGAGCAGATAAGAGAAGGGTGTCTACTTTGTGGTTTTGTTGCCTGTTGATACACATTCCTCTCTTTACTTACCAATAAAAATGCCTTTTTGAGGGGTACCATTAAGTGCTCTAAAGTCTAAATTGATTTTACTCTGGCAGTTCTGTTCACATGTCTAGATATTTGAGTACCATTACTTGCTTGAAAAGGAGTGGGTATTGGGTAAAGATTTACACTTTCAAGGCACTCTCCTAGGCAATCACTCTGAAGACACCCCTAATTTTGTGTGAAATAGTTTATAGGAAACAGTGGCAGAGACAAACATGCACGATAAAGCCCAGAGGAAGAGCTCTAAATAACTCACATGATGGTGTGTAAAAGAAGGTGGTCAGAATGCTTCAGGTAAATTGATTTGCTATATGGTGTTTAGGGACTTTTCTGTTGGATGAAACACTTACCCACACCACCCACCCACACCCACCCACATACCCACACCAGGTCCCTGAAAAATGGATTAGGGGACTAATACTGCTTTAGAAGCTACCAGCACCTAAGTGATATCAGCAGCCATTACACCGATCCCCACCCTCACAACAAATTTATTTGCATTCTGAGCAACCAAGAAACAGGGACTGTGGTGCTTAATAAACATGGACATACAACGGTAAGCAACAAACCGCTCTCTTCCACCCACTCACATTTATGAAAACACCCCCATGTGCAGTTTGCTAGAGAAAGCGAAGAAATTTTTGGCTACATTTTTCTCTTCCGCAAAAATGCCTATAAAAGAATATGGCTTTGGAAACTATTTTGATAGGAGAAAAAAGTCTGTTCCCCTGGTTTTTCTTGTCTTGCATGACAGGTAACTTCCTGATCCCCTACTGAGCTGGTTTCATGGAGTCCACAAAAAAAGAAAAAGTTGGAAAAAAACTAGCTCCAGGGGGTTTCTCTCTACCAGTGCCCCCTCCTTTTCAATTCCAGCTCTCAGAAGGGATCGGTATATGTTGCTACCATCCTTTCAAAGGCACAGAAGCTTTTCATGTTTTGTTCCCATTGTTCCTTTTTGCACCAGGCACCCAAAAAGGAAAGCAACACTCAATGAATAAAATATGGCACTTAGTCTCCCCTTGAGGCATATCTATTAATGCAATTTGCTGAATTAACCTACCTCAGCACTGCACTTATGCATAGTAGTAGGGTAAAACGGAGTGAGTTTTTTTTTTTAAGTAATTTTTAATGTATGTGTCCCATTTATGAGGCACTATTTAAAACAGTGATTTTTCTATTATCATCTGCCACCCCCCAGTGAATGAAAGAAAATGATCAGGTCAGTTGGAACCTTTGGAAGACTGGTGAGCCAAAAGGGAAAAGGAGGCCCATGGGGTGAATTTTCAGAGACATGAAAGATTTCAGAGTCGCAAACTCTCCTGTATTCAGATGTTCACGAACCTACTTCAAACTTGCACCCGCATTGCTGAAAGGAGAACTGGTTTGTATTTCAGTCACACCGCTTGAAGGGGATAGGCTGCATGTGGACACAATGGGGAATGGGTCCCTGCACATAGGAGGGTATTTTGAAGAGGCTGAAGAGCTTATCCTGGAGAGAACCAGGCAACTGCTCTGCTCTAGCCAGTCTCTTCCCAATTCAGGGCCCAACCCTATCCAACTTTCCAGCACTGGTGCAGCTGCAATGCAACCCCGAGGTAAGGGAACAAACATTTCCTTATCTTGAGGAGGCCTCTGTGACTGCCTCCCCACCACACGATGCAGCACATGCCCCATTGGCACAGCTGTTCCGGCACTGGAAAAGTTTTAGGGCACTGTTCCGGGCCCTAAAACAGCAGCAACTTTGCTTTACTCTGCCTTTTTTTCCACCCCACATATTTTCCATATCTCCCCCATTTGTAAAGACTGATCTGAAAATACTTCAGTAAATGCAATAGACCAGGGGGGGAAAAAAGTCAATGACTGGAATTTTGTACACTCCTGTCACTGTCATGGAAGCAGTCATGTGCAGGATTGCAGCCAGATTACTTAGCAGTGGTGTCTCTTTTTTTAGACCAGCACAGTGCTGCCAGTTAAGATGCTAAAGACTGGAGATGCTAAAGACTGGAGAGCTGGTTGCCTAGAGAGTGACCACACTGGTGTTGTCTGAAGATTTCCCTGAACTTATCAAGCTCATTATAACCTTCAGAGAGGACTTTGATTAAAAATCCCTGTGTTATTTTATAACAAATTAAGAGTCTAATCATATTTGATTGGTTTTTCCTGCCAGCTGAGTTTTTAATAAGAAATATACTGGAGCAACTATTTTATTATTTATACAGTAGCATCAGTGTTCATGGCACCTTACTGAGTTTCATAGGGAAAAATGGACAGGTCTCTGCCCCCAAGGAACTTGCAGTTGAAAACAGAAAAAACAACCGAAAAAAGGGAGTAGAGATAAGTGAATGAATATAAAGGATCCTTATACAAGCTCATGTCAACATTTTCTTATGCAGCTGCCCACAATCATTGTTTAATCACATTGTCTGAGACTTCAAGGTTCAAATCAAGAGGCTCATGGACTGAGACTTAACCTAGCAAGCGACCTAACCTAACCTACCCTAGCAAGCGACCATGGACTGTACATGCTCAGGACTCATTTCAAGTGTGCAACAGGGTTGTGCAACATTCATTTGATTGGGCGATGATATCAAACCTCTGGACTGGCCAGATCTGGTATAAAAATGAAGGTCTTATCCTTCGGTCTTTGTTTTATCTTCTTCTTGATGCTCTTCAGGCTGCAGCTTGCAGTTGAAGATACTGAACATGGGGACCATGAGCTGGAGAACCTTCCAGGTCTAGATTTAGGAATAGTCAAACCCTGCCCCCCCCCACTTGACATATCCCCACTACTTGCCTGCAGTCCTAGTTCAGGATACAGTGAACAAAGACTCAGCCACATTCTCAAACAATGGCTAGAACTTTGGTGCTTTCCTGCTTCCCTATTCACTTTTCTCCTTTCACCCTGCATTACTCCCCCATTGTCCTGCTCCCTCCTCCTTTCCTCCTCCATTTGCTCTATTTATCTCCTTTTAAAGTTTTCCTCTTTCTCCTTCTGTCTATCCAGAAACCACTGACATTCAGGGGCTAGATGAGTGACTATTTACATTGCACCGCATTGCATTTTGATTCCCCTTCCAAATTATCGTATTCTTAACCCCACATGAAACTGATCCCTTGCTGCACCTTGAACCTTGCTTCCTTCCTCATCTGAGTTGTGCCATGAGCCATTAGGCCTCTGCATATGCACATGTCTTAGAGAATGCCTAACAACAGGAGAAAGAAATCAAGAGAAGAAAAGAGGGACATTAAACACTGCTCATCCTGGAATAGTGGAGATGTACTCTAAGGAGCATGTTTTTTTTCAAACCCACCTCCACTGAACTCTCTGTATGTGCTGAAGCCTTGACAACACTGAAAGCAATCATGAAGTATAGTTTCCTCGCTGGGTCTGTTTCTTACTCATACATACTGGCAGCTGAAAGCTCCAGATAGTCCACGGATGTTTGAGTGACAGCTTGTTCCAAGGACAGCTGATTTTGATAACCATCCATTTGAGGTGTGTAATTTATAGAATTATGTTTATTCATGTTGCTCATATTTGTTGTACTCAAAGAGCATATTTGATATGGTAGTTAAGAGCAATGGTCAACAGAAGGATTACTACTATTAGTACTACTAGTATACTACTACTAGTACCACTGCCACCACCTGTTCCTACTACACTGGACCTACTTCAAGACCCCTCTGGTACCTGAAGTAGTGCACCAAATCTCATTGCTATAACTGGTGGTTGGCCTCATCTGATCTTCTTCCCAATCCCCCCCTTTTTTTAAGCAGGGAGCAGGACAGAGGAAGAAGAGTGTGAAGAATACAAGTGGGTGCCCACGCCAGGCCTCTGCTTGTGGTGACTCTGCAGTTGGACTTGTAGACTGGCCTGCTTTGTATACTTAGTAGTAGCTGTACTAATAGGGCAGGCCACTCTAGAGGGGTCTTGCAGTAGATCCAATGTAGTAAGAACAGATGGTGGTTCCTACTAAAGAGGCTTTTGGTTTTCTAGATACCTTACAAATAATTCATTCAAATGCCTAGAAGAGTTTGATATATTCCCAAATATAGCAATGTTCTCCAAAACAAACTCTTTTAGGCATTTGAATGAATTATTTGTATCTAGAAAACCAAAAGCCTCTTTCCTCAAACAAAAATGTTAGCAAGGCCAACAAATGCATTCTTAACCAGCCATCTGTTTGGGACGATTGTCACGAGTGTATCCACATTTTGAATAGAAATGATTTCCTTTAATCCAGCTTTTCAATGGTATATTAGTTTATACATGCAGATTTGTTTTTGTTGTTAGCTCCTGTGCTAGTGTTTGTATTTCAAGTCGGGGTAAGCATCTTTTCCATAAAGACGTAAACGTTTCACAGTTTCAAGTCCCATCGTGTGAGTGTGTCCACCCCCCCCCCCAGTGTACGATTCAGTATTCTAAAGGGAACACTGTTTCCTACAAAGACTTTGTTGTGGGGGCGGATAATTTGAAAGATTTTGTGTCAAACACGTAAGCGTTACTCCTATGAACCATCTATTTCATTAAAGTGACACCCTGATAACTAATTTATATTAGATCACTGGTAATGTGACAACAGTGCAGGTCAACATATGCTGTGAAATCTATGCGTTTGCAATCTGTGGTGGAAAACATAAGGAAATATTGTTAACATGAGACATTGTAGAACTTAATGACTGGAAAAACACTGAAGTGCCACCAAATGATATAGTGACAGGTAATGAAGGAAAATAACACACAGTATAACCTTTTTCCTGAATGTTCAAAGCTTGTGTGTTCTTTTTTTTAATATTTAAAAATATATATCCCACCACTGTTTAAAAATTTCAGGTGGCTTACAATAATACAATGATAAGTAAAATAATAAAATGTTAAGTAAGAACACAATACTACAGTAATAGAGAAGACAATTTGAAAAGCATACTAAAAATGTGGGAGAAAGGCCAGTAAAGGCCTATTGAAATAAAATCTTCAGGCAATACTGAAAGATTGGCAAGGAGAGTGCCAGCCACCTCTTGCAAGGTAGGGCATTCCATATACATTCCATATTCCCGTACAATCCGGCTCGCCATCTCAGGTCATCAGAGAAGGCCTTTTTGCAAGTGCCGCCACCCAAGGAGGTCCGGGGGGTGGCTGCAAGAAATAGGGCCTTCTCGGTAGTGGCACCAACATTATGGAACTCCCTTCCCCTTGACTTGAGAATGGCTCCCTCTCTTGAGAGCTTTCGGCGAGGCCTGAAAACACTGTTGTTTAAACAAGCCTTCTGATTTCTGGCCTTCTTAACTTTTTATACATCTTTTAGTTTTACAAGCTTGATTCCTCGGTGATCTGCTCTTTTACTCTTTTAATCTGACTACTGTTTTTATGGCCCTGTAGTGTGTTTTTAAATGTTTTTATCTGTTTGTATTAATGTTTTTTAAATTCTATTGTTTTTTTAATATGTTGTTAGCCGCCCTGGGTCCCGTTAGGGAGAAGGGCGGGATAAAAATAAAGTTTTATTATTATTATTATTATTATTATTATTATTATATAGTGAGGACTACCATCTGAAAATGCCCTGTTCTGGATCCCTACCAAATGGGCTTCTGATGATGCTGAAGCATCTTATAGGACAGGCAGGTTCACTTTACCTTTGTTTTCTTGGTCATCCGTACAATAACTCTGAAAAGTAGGTCAGTATTATAATCCCTACGCTGTAGAGGAAGAACAGTGACTTGCCAAGTTCAAACTAGATGGAATGAAATACTCAGTACTGGATCTCTTTCTGCTTCCTTTTGTTTCTTTTAAAAAAAAAAAGCAATGCAGTTCTTAAACTGGTTCAGGACTGTGGTGCTGGGAGAGAAGGCAGTATATAAATACCTGTTGTTGTTGTTGTTGTTGTTGTTGTTGTTGTTGTTGTTAACCCAATTGTTCCCAGACTATGAGCTGTGGCTCTCCAGGGAGCCATGGTACCAGCCAGGGGAGCTGCAGAATCCTCGTGAAAAACCTGTCACCCTATACAATGATTGTAGCCCTAATGAGGAGCCATGGCCAATGGTTCAGTTGGTCAAGAGAGCCTCCAGTTGAAAATGTTTGAGAACCACTGGTTTATCCTTCCCCCCTGCAGAACTTTTCCTGTTCTCAAAGAAAACCCAATGCTGCTATTTGCTCCATTGGGGAAAATATATGAATACTGTATGTGTTTCCCCAGCAAGCCAATAAGAGAGTTTGAGAAGGGGCAAGATTTCGATGGGGAATACAAAGCAAGAGTTTGGATACAATAGTCACACCCAAATTCAGAATTGGATATGATGATCTTTTCATCAGTCAACCCTATAAGTAATTCTATAAATCCACTTAACCCCCCACCCCAAAAAAAAATCTCTGCCCACATTGTGGCTCAGTTCATGAAGGCAGCTGATGGGGAAAGAGAGGGGAGGAATAAACAGGGAACCTGTAAGAGCCCTTATTCATCTACTTGTGCATGCAGGTTGCAAATCTGTGACTCAGATTAAGAAACACTCTGGTCCAGCTAGAATGGAACCAGACTGCTGGCGCATAACATTAAAAAGGTGGCAGAGCAGCTTTTAAACTGATCAATGGGGGAAAGCTGACAGGAGCCGAGGAGCATCCGGTTCAGGACTCCTCATCCCTAAGGGACAAGGATGGGGAGGTTAGAAAACAACAAGGTAAAGGCAGAGTAGGAGAAGAAATTGGGAATGGTAGCATGATGGGATGTGATAGACGGTTTGGCACAGTGAGAGGATGCGGGGACAAAGGAGCTAATAAGCAGCCCATCCTGGGGCATTCCATGTACAAATGCTTTTATGCAAATGCCCGAAGTCTATGAGCAAAGATGGGAGAACTGGAAGACGAGAGAAAACATTGACATAGTGGGCATAACGGAAACCTGGTTGAATGCGGAAAATCAGTGGGTACTGCAGTCCCGGGCTAGAAATTCTACAGGAGGGACAGGTAGGTGCGTGTTGGAGGTGGGGTGACCATTTACGTTAAGGAAGGGATAGAATCCAACAAAGTAGAGATTGAAGGCGGGTCCGACGCCATTGTAGAATCTCTGTGGGTTAAATTACCAGGCCTGAGGAGCAATATAATACTGGGGGCATACAATCGTCCTCCAGACCAGAAACCGGAAGGTCACCTTGAAATGAGGAAACAGATCAGGGAGGTGACAAGGAGGGACAGGGTTGTAATCATGGGGGACTTCAATTATCCTCATATAGACTGGGTCAATTTGTGTTCTGGTCACGAAAAGGAGACCAGATTCCTTGACATGCCAGATGACTGTGCCTTAGAGCAGCTAGTCATGGAGCCCACCAGAGGACAGGTGACTCTGGATTTAATATTGTGCGGTACTCAGGACCTGGTTAGAGATGTCAATGTTACGGAGCCATTGGGGAACAGTGATCATGCTGCGATCCGTTTTGACATGCATGTCGGGGGAAGAATACCGGGCAAATCTCTCACAAAAACCCTTGACTTCTGACAAGCGAACTTCCCTCAAACGAGGAGGCTGGTTAGAAGGAGGTTGAAAGGAAAGGTAAAAAGAGTCCAATCTCTCCAGAGTGCATGGAAGCTGCTTAAAACAACAGTAACAGAGGCCCAGTGGAAGTGTATACTGCAAAGGAAAAAGGGCTCCACTAAATCCAGGAGGGATGCCCGCATGGCTAACCAGCCAAGTTAGAGAGGCTGTAAAGGGCAAGGAAGCTTCCTTCCATAAATGGAAGTCTTGCCCTAATGAGGAGAATAAAAAGGAACATAAACTGTGGCAAAACAAATGTAAGAAGATAATACAGGAGGCCAAGCGAGACTATGAGGAATGCATGGCCAGCAACATTAAGGGGAATAATAAAAGCTTCTTCAAATATGTTAGAAGCAGGAAACCTGCCAGAGAAGCGGTTGGCCCTCTGGATGGTGAGGGAGGGAAAGGGGAGATAAAAGGAGACTTAGAGATGGCAGAGAAATTAAATGAGTTCTTTGCATCTGTCTTCACGGCAGAAGACCTTGGGCAAATACCGCTGCCCGAACGGCCCCTCCTGACCAAGGAATTAAGTCAGATAGAGGTTGAAAGAGAAGATGTTTCAGACCACATTGATAAATTAAAGATCGATAAGTCACTGGGCCCTGATGGCATCCACCCAACAGTTATTAAGGAATTAAAGAATGAAGTTGCTGATTTCTTGACTAAAATATGCAACTTGTCCCTCAAAACAGCCACGGTGTCAGAGGATTGGAGGATAGCAAATGTCATACCGATCTTTAAAAAGGGAAAGAGGGGGGACCCGGGAAACTATAGGCCAGTCAGCCTAACATTTATACCGGGTAAGATGGTGGAATGCCTCATCAAAGACAGAATCTCAAAACACATAGATGAACAGGCCTTGCTAAGGGAGAATCAGCATGGCTTCTGTAAGGGTAAGTCTTGTCTCACAAACCTTTTAGAATTCTTTGAAAAGGTCAACAGGCACGTGGATGCGGGAGAACCCGTGGACATTATATATCTGAACTTTCAGAAGGCGTTTGACTAGGTCCCTCAACAAAGGCTCTTTACACTCTCACATAACATCAAAGACATAACTTCTCACATAACTCTCACAGAGCATCAAAGAGATGCTCTTTACACTCTCACATAACACCAGAACCAGGGGACATCCACTAAAATTGAGTGTTGAGAGAGTTAGGACAGACAAAATAAAATATTTCTTTACTCAGCATGTGTTCAGTCTGTGGAACTCCTTGCTGTAGGATGTGGTGACGGCATCTGGCCTGGATGCCTTTAAAAGGGGATTGGACAAGTTTCTGGAGGAAAAATCCATTACAGGTTACAAGCCATGATGTGTATGCGCAACCTCCTGATTTTAGAAATGGGCTATGTCAGATGCAGGGGAGGGCACCAGGATGCAGGTCTCTTGTTATCTGGTGTGCTCCCTGGGGCATTTGGTGGGCCGCTGTGAGATACAGGAAACTGGACTAGATGGGCCTATGGCCTGATCCAGTGGGGCTGTTCTTATGTTCTTATTATTCATATTTAGAAGCATGAACCTTGTGCTGGATTGGGAACTAAGTGTGCAAACAGGTACATGTCTACAGTTGCAAAATATCCCCAATCAGATGGTCAGCACTCATAGCACCAAACACTTGTCCAGGACTAGGTGGGATTGATCCCAAACCTTTCTCCCTTCATTAGGAAGGCGCTGATTGACTGTTTTTGTATGGCAAGCAAGACTTATACCGCTCAAGTGTGTGCACCCTGATGTGCTCAGTACAGAATTGGGACCATGGTGAATATGTGCACCATTGCAGTGGCACATATTTGCAAAAATCAAAACAGAGGAGGCATTGCCCAATGGCCAGAAAAGAGTACTGTCCACATGATACTTCTGCCCATGTGAATCGCAGAGCACGTTTGCACTTCAGTAAAGAACGGCAAATTTTTACATATGAAATTCCAGAAGTGGGAGAGTAATCAGAAACGAAGTGCTTCAGGTCACAGAATATGCTCTTGACTGCCCTTCCTTCATGTGTGACAATAATGAGCAGTCAATGAAAACAAGAAAACCAAGCCCAACTGAATACCTCTCCAGTTAGGGAGTTTTCTTAAAGAGCCAGGCCTCTACTGGCCTGTTGAGCATTATGATATCACTGTTGTTTCAATGTGGTTTCTTTAGTGATGTTCTTCTGATAAGTGGGTGCTCTGAATAAGTGGAATACTGTACAGATTATTTAGTATTTAAGGAGATCAAGGGAGTAATTTTCTTTCTTGGTGACTTGACAGGTGACTCGCCAAATGCTGACACTGATGGATAGCAGCCCAATCTTAACCACTTTACTCAAAAGTAAATCCCATGGATTCAAACTGGACTTGCTTCCAAGGGTGCATGCTTTGAACTGCAACCTCATGCCTACTTCTTTTAATGAAACAGAATTCTAATTGTGATTCAATTGAGCTTATTGTGTCTTATTGCTTTGATTGTTTTTACATTAGTGTTTTAATATTGTTTTAGTCACTATTGTATTGATTTTTTTTTTTTTTGGTAAGCCACCTTGAGGGCCCTTAAGTGGGGTGGAAAAGCAGGGTATAAATTCCTTAAATAAAATTGTTTAAATAAATAAATAGGTCTTAGAAACAGCAGGAAAAGTGGCAAACCTGTTGACTGTACCATGGTACAGTCAAAACACATGCAGATGGGGGCTGAGAAAATGAAACATTCTTCCACACATTAAAATAAAATAAAATCCTTCCACACAGAACACCAGAACACAGTACAATCAAGAAACAGATTTACAAGAAACAGATTTACAACCTTAGTTGTTGTTTGCAAAAAGTAAGCCTGAGGTTGAAATTTTTGTGTTAGAACTGTAGAGGTATCACATGCTAAGCCTCTCAGTTGGTCCTATCCATCACCATGACTGTTATCTTCAAGTAGTGGTTGTAAAGCCACAGAATCAAAATAAACTTGTACCCAACTTGACACCAGCTCATTTTGGCTCTTGCTGCTTTTGTCAAACAAGTAAGTATTTCCATGTCATTTAAGATGGGGACATTTCTCTGCCCCCCTCTCCTTTGTTTCGTCTGACAACATGAGACCGAAGTGGTACAGACAGGTTGCTGACTTCAGTGCACTTAAAAAGAGCTTTTTAATGTTTAAATATGAAATGTCCCGCTGCTGTGACAGGTGACTTTAAAAATGCATCAAGCCGGTAACCAAGTGACTGTAATGGCCCAACGTAGCCGTGTTTAAATCCCAGCAGAAACTTCATTCTACCTTTCCCTTCTCCCTAAATGAAAATATGGGATATTTGAGAAAAAATGAAAAAATAAAAATTTAGTGGAACCAGAGAGTAATGAATAAATAAATGATCCAGAGTGTCATACATCTTTTCTTTCATCTCTCCTTCCTTTCCCCGCTGTCTTTATATTGCCTCACCACTTTTCATCACCCCAATCTTCAAATGGCCCTCTTTCATTCCCAAATTATTTTCTATAATTTCTATTTTGAAACTCTGACCAGACAATTTCCTCATTCCATTGGTGCTTTCTGCATGGGTTGTGTGAGGAGTCAGCCAAGTTGGACATGGCTGAAGACCCACTCCCAGCAGAAGGCCCTGGCATCCAACCACTCTTAAACTTCCCAGTACTGCTGGCTCCATATCATGAGGTAGCTGAGAGATCTGCACCACTGCAGAAGAATTGCTTTACTGCATAAACTGATAGTTGTGATTGAGGCCATTACTAATATTGCTAATAATCAACTTACTGCTATTATGCAGATCATGCAAGCAGCGAGATTGGGGTTTGTTTGTCCCGGCCTGGAACACAAGAGTCTCCTCCCCAGTATAGGGATTGGAGGAAGGATGGGAGCTGGGTAGTCTCAAAGGGGTTCTTAGGGCATCAGTACCCAGCCCTGTTCCTCCTTTGCACGTGGGCACTGTACTGACACCCACCTGCCCGTTCCTGGAGCAGCCTGAGTTCTACTGGTCACCATTTGGGGCCAGGTAGGAATTTTTTGCTGCCTGCCAAGATTGGCTGGTGGCTGGCAGTTTTTCGCCTACCCCAGACTGTCATGGGTTGGGGGTTTTCCTCTGCATAACATAACTTTATGCTGGCAGGTGGTGTGGGTTAGAAGGTGTGAGCATGGCCTTTGGTGTGCAACTTGAGGCAGCAAAGGCAGAGTGGAACCCACTTCTGGTCCTCAGGGGCCCAGTGGCACGAGGGCCTGGATGGGGCCCTGGGCGGGACTGCAGGGTCCACCTCAAAGGCTCAGTGGCTGAAGGCAGCACTGTCCAGTCTGGCTGCTCCGCCCCTTCACAGGGTCAGCATGGATAAGCTGCACCATCTGAGAAAGGGGCCAGGCTTGGAGTCTAGTGCACATCTGGCCAGGGGCCAGATGCAATCTGGTGCCTGCTGATGAGCCAACCTCTGCACCCCAGGTGCATCGCTGTCACAGCAGCTGCAGGTCTCAGCCTCTCCTTCAGTGCTATCTTTACTAATAAAGTGGCCCTTTCTCCCAGATCCATTGTCTCGAGTGTTCATTGGGTGGTGCACAAACAAATAAAGTACTGTTGTAGTAATACCATCTCCCACACCCCTGTAATGACAAATGGGTAAGCAGCCACTATCAGCTTCAATTCTTAATTTTCAATACTCTCCTCCTCTCCCCATTTCCTTTTTCTCTCTGTTCCCCTCTTCCTGTTCTAATCCTAGGAGTAGGGTACAGAGATGAGTAGAGACAAGGAGGTGTATAAAGAAGATAGCCCCACCCACCAATCTGTTACCTAATGCAACCACTACAATTGGCCTCACGGATGGGCTGGCCCTAGACCTCACTTTTCAAAATGCTCTGTTCTTACATAGAGATTGTGCACACCTGGATTATCTGTTCTAACTTCAGGTGTGGGACACAGATCCCATTTTCAGAGCATTCCAGAATAACATTTTGTAAAACAAGCCCCTCAGAACAGCCCCTTGAAAGTGACATTCTGAATTGAATCGCGTCCCTATTTTAACCCACCTTATCCTCTTATATAGCAAGTAAAAACTTGCTCTATAAGTTTTTAAAACATGTATATATGTTTTGCCAAATCCCAAGCCACTGGGCCTTGCAAGCCAGTCCAATCAATGTTGCCAATAAGCCAAGTTCCAGTCCAATGGTCAGGTTCCAGGTAGGTCAGTCCAATCCGTCAGGGTATCCAAATCAAAGTCCAAAGCCAAAGTCCAATCACAATCCAGTCTTTCCCAATTCCATAAACCAAGTCACCTCACCACATTCACTCCTCCTACAACCCACCAACCCTTTCTGCCTCAGGTGCTCCTTATATCCCTGAGGGCCTTATTACCTTCCAGTGGCTCCAGCTGTGCAGCACACTCTGCTGGATGCCCAGGTCTTATCCTTAAAGGGGCCACTGCTGACACCACATCTACCTCCTCGCCAGTTCTTCCGCAATTCCAATACATTCCACCCCTTGGTGTCACAGTGGTCCCCTTTATCAATTGTCCATTGATTTCTTTCTTGGGCCATCCACCCCTTGGTCTGCCTCATCTTTTCCATGCTGGTTGCTGAAGCTCCCATATAGTCAAGTCCCATTCTATCCATCTCTGATCCCAATCTGTCCAGGTCATGCCCCATTCTAGGAGGATAATGGCCCAAACTCTCCATGCCATGGAAAGGGCCTTCCATTCCTCCCATTTTGTTCATCCTAAAATCCAAGCCTTTCATACCCGTTGTTCCAGGTCCCAAGTTGCCTATCTCCAGGCCCTTGGTCAAGTGGTTTGCATTAATAGGTCTCCCTCCTGGTCCCAGCCCCATACCAATGCCCCCAAGTCCATGAGGAAGCTGCTGGGGTTGCTCTGGAGGAGAGCAGTCTCTGTTTGGTAAGGCTCGTTCATCCATCTTCACGTGCATCTGTCTACCAAACAGCAACTGTCCATTGAACATGGAGATGGCCTGGACAGCTTCAATTACTTGCTCAAAAGTCACAGTGCCAATCCCTCGACTTCTGCCATCTTTGTCTTTAAAAATGTCTGCACGGACAACCACACCGGCCATGCTGAACACATCCTTCAGTTTCTTCCAGCCAACTTTGTACTTCAAATTGGCCACAAACACAGTGCTTCCCAATCTACCAGTCTGAAAAGAGTCAAAGAGGCCCTCTTTGCTGCTCCTGCAGCCCCACCCCTTTATCTCTAGTCCAGACCGGCACTTCAGTTCAACCAGGTGTCCTGCCTGTGCCTTATACAGGCTCTCTGCAGCCTTTATATCTTTCTGGGCATTTGCAAAGGCCTTCACATATGTGAGATTCTTCTCTCTTTCAATGCAAATTAGCCCTTTTAACTTGGCAACTTCCTCCCTCAGAATTCTCTTTTCCACATCCTCCCCACCTGACCCCCTGAGCCTTTTCAGGGAAAGGATGCCATATTTAATGAGTCCTCCCATATACTGCACCATCTGGAAAATGGTCCAAAGAATGCTCAAAGTAGCCCAGACATTCCATAATAGGGCAGGAGCATTTGCTTTCCATACAGCAAGGTCCAGGGCCTCCCAGAACTGCCAGAGATCCATTTGCTTGCTCTCTTGTTACACAAGGGGATACTACTTGCCTTGGGCTTGTACCCCACTCCTGGTACCAATTGTTTTGCCAAATCCCAAGCCACTGGGCCTTGCAAGCCAGTCCAATCAATGTTGCCAATAAGCCAAGTTCCAGTCCAATGGTCAGGTTCCAGGTAGGTCAGTCCAATCCGTCAGGGTATCCAAATCAAAGTCCAAAGCCAAAGTCCAATCACAATCCAGTCTTTCCCAATTCCATAAACCAAGTCACCTCACCACATTCACTCCTCCTACAACCCACCAACCCTTTCTGCCTCAGGTGCTCCTTATATCCCTGAGGGCCTTATTACCTTCCAGTGGCTCCAGCTGTGCAGCACACTCTGCTGGATGCCCAGGTCTTATCCTTAAAGGGGCCACTGCTGACACCACATCTACCTCCTCGCCAG
The DNA here is from genome assembly GCF_035046505.1 of Tiliqua scincoides. Taxonomy (NCBI): domain Eukaryota; kingdom Metazoa; phylum Chordata; class Lepidosauria; order Squamata; family Scincidae; genus Tiliqua; species Tiliqua scincoides. The sequence continues at coordinate 64,619,013 of NC_089825.1, read as the reverse complement.
TTCTTCCGCAATTCCAATACAATATATTATATAAAACATATAAGTTTTTAAAACATAAGTTATAAAAACAAAGATGCTCTGGTTGTTCTGAAGAAGTGAAGGTAAGAAGGAAGCATGGATGACCTATGCTTTCTTTTCCCACGTGTTTCAGCCTTGTCTGAAAAAAGAAGCATATTTTTTTGTGGTAGGAGTAGAGAAATTGTGCATCTCCCACACACACATTGGATGAGATTATAAATGTGGAGAGAGGGAACTTAAGTCACTCATGCTTCCTTTCCTTCCACTCAATATTTGTACTCACTTTCTAATGGCCTAACTCTATCTTCAGCCAGCCCACAGGCCAGCTGGGAACCAGGCAATAGTGGACAGTAAAGAATTTTTTTACTTATCTCCTCCCCTGCTCCCTGGTCCCCAATAGGTCTACCTGGATCTACACCAGCTCTTTTGCTGGTGTAAATCTGGTAAGTCTGTTGCGTCCATGGCGGCATGTTGGGCGCAGATCAGGGACACCAGATCTCAAAGGTACGACTACCACCAAGATCTGCACCAAACTGCCCTCTGCCCAGCCCCCTCCTTGCCCAACCTTCTCCCTCCCCCCCCCCCACCAGCATGGTAGGAGTTCTGTGGGCTGCTGTCACCTAGGCATGGCCTACTGGCCTTGAGATGGCAGCAGCTCTGTGGAGCCAGCGGCCTATGGATAGTGATGGTGGACTGCAAGATCTGTCAGTGTCTCTCACCCTTAGAATTGGGCTGTAAGATGTATTGCTGTAGGCTCGCCAGTTCCTGACTTAAAAGGAATCCCTGTGCATAGCAAGCAGAGCACTATAGCTTGTCTCATTGCTGCTAAGCTTATATGCATCTACCCCAGTGAATGCTACACAGAAGGAACTTTGTTTTCTGCATTGGTTTCAAAGAGATCTACCAGATGGTTGAGAAATCTGCCTTTTTGTCTTCCCTCCCCCAAGAGAGTTCTACTGGTCTCTTTCATTTATACTGCTTGGTCACATTAGCAGCAAACATTGAAGCCTCTTCCTTGCAGGTCTGTAAGCAAATGACTGACAGACTGATTGAAATGCAATAAGGAAACTGATGTTGTTTTGAACTGCTAGATGCAGCAATAATCTCAGGAGCTTGGAGACAAAGAATGGCATTTTCACATGTCCAGCCTAAAATCTCATATCTGTTTAAGCTGTAAGAACTCAGGTCATTCTAGTTAATTTACTTTCACCCTGGAGGATGTAAGGATGATGTAGGGATTATAGGAAACTGCAGTAGTTGAATGATAGTAATAGGAGAGAATTCTACAACATTTCCAATGAGATCTGAATTTTGTAAGAATTCAGTCCATTGTGAATATTTATTTTTCACATTTTTATACCACCTTCCCTCCAATGACCTCAGGGAGGTATATGTAGTTTCTCCCCTCCTTTTGTCCTCACAACAACCCTGTGAGGTAGGTTAGGCTGAGAAATAGTGACTGGCCCATGTCAGGAAGCTTTACGGGATTTGAACCTGGATCTTCCAGGTCTAAGTTCAATTCCCAAACTACTACCATCCTGGCTCTCAATATAAATTGCACAGGCCAAGTTGTCAGTTAAGCGCTACCTTGTAAACTTTATTCCTTTTAAATCATGCCTCTCTTTACATCCCTTCTTTGGATTTCTCTTATATTTCCAAATCTAACACAAGCTCATTGCCCTTACTGTCAACACTCTCCATGGTTGCACCTCACTTGCTTCTCAGATCTCATCCCATTCCACTACATGATCTTTGCTCCTCCTGTCCACTACCCTCAACCATCTGAAGGTCTCCTGCTCTCTCAAATTATCTCCTTACTGCTCCCTTGCTGTCCCTTATTCCAGGAACTGTCTCATGCAACACTTGTGTGACACCTCCTCAAACCCAATTTCTCTCTTATGCCTTTGGTACAAATCCTTAGTCCTCATACCCTCCTGTAAGTAATCCCAAGGACACTGAACTGAAACAATAGTATAGGCTTCTCCTATTCAGCCCTTGCTCCCATTCCTATCCCTTCCTCTGTTGTCTCCCTTTCTTGTCAATATTCATCATCATCATCATCATCATCATCATCATCATTGTATGAAGGAAGAGATGCTACTGAGGCATGACTTGTATCATGGTGCCCATGCCCTTCCTGTGGAGGTATGTAAGGGTGTGCCAAGTAGACTGGAGTGGGTAAAGCTGGGAACTGGAGGTTGCCAGCTGATGTTTCCTACACCTTTACAAACTCTGGAGTAGTGAGAGATGATACTTTCACTTTGCCTTCCTTCTGGTTCTTTTGCCCCCTTTCATCTCTCGCCTGCTGCAGCAAACAGGGTTTTACTTGCTTCCCCAGAGAAGGTAAGTGAGGGGCAGGATGTAGTGAAGGGGGACCACAGTTCAGGGACTTCACCTACAGCAGGAATGATGATGCCATCAGCAGGAGCATTCAGGGGCTGTCTTTGAAACGCTTCTCCAAATGTCCTGAGCTGAGAAGAAGCTCATCAAGTTCAGCAGGAGGTGAACCAAGAAATTTGCCCAAGAGCATCTGTCGCCATGCCTTCGTCTTTTCCAAGGGCTGCCTGAGAGACAGTCTGCAGCATGTGTGACATGAAGATTGCAGTTCTATTAAATTTCCCTGGGAGTACATCCTACTGAATTTACTTCAGAGTTAACAAGTCGAGGGAAAATATACCTTTAAAATTTATCAGGAAGCTTTTCAATTTTGGTACATTTGTTTAAAACTGTTGCAGCGCAGCCTGAGATTTTGGGATGAAATGAGCTAGGTCTTTAAAAGAACTGTAAGTGTAGTATCTCTCTATGTGTGTGTGTGTGTGTGTGTGTGTGTGTGTGTGTGTGTGTGTGGCTTTTGCACTTCAAAATGTACCTCTACACCACTAGCAAGAAATATGGGAAAGGGATCATTGAGAGCAGTGTACCTAGAGGAACATCCAGAGCTGCATCCTCTGTCAGCTCCTCAGAGCTGTCAGAGGGACAGGCAGCAGTTCGAGATTGGGGCAAAATAGCTGGATCTCCTCAGTGGTATTATCACATCATTTTCAAGATCCACCGCAACAGGAACCAAATTTCTTCATGATACAGCCACTAACATACAGTACACAAACTCTGTCCATTTCTACCAGGGATTCCAGGAGCCTTATGGGTAGATGTTGACACTTGGGATGCTTTGGACTGAGAGACTGATCCCAGAGGGCTCAACTCTACTAACTGAAGAAAAAACGCACTTTATGGTTATATTTAGCAGGGGGAGAGTACCTTCCCCTATTCTCTCCCAGTGTAGTATATTTTCCAGTGGCTATTTGCAGGAAAGAGCTTTTTTCATGTCCTTTTGCAATTGTGAGCTCCTTTGGGATATGAAACCATTTTAAAAAATTTATTTGGCTCTGCCAACTATTTGTGAACCATTTATTGAAAAGTGGCATAGGCATTTTTGTAATAGTTATAATAAAAACACATACTGACATATTAGAAACTAGCTTTGTGCCCTTGCCTGATCAGTCTCGCACTTTTTTCTGCTTGCTACACTTCAGGCTCTAGTTATGTACAGGAGAGACCCGGGGTTCGAAACCCCCATCACAGCTCTGAAATACATAAGGTATTGTTGCCCACCACCCAAATTAGATGCTGACACCCTCTTCAGTGAAAGCACTTAGTTTCTGAAACATTTAATTCTTCCCATGATTCTTTCAACCCCTTATTTGTACACGAGGGAGAAGAAATAAAACAGCTTGAGATGCCTACATCAGTGTGGTTTTCTTTGTTTTTCAGTCTTCTTTGTTTTTTTTCTTGGTGGTTGCTCTTTTAAATTTTGCCTCTATAGGGACCCACTCTGACACATAATGGAAGAGCTCTGTGAAATGGGATTCACCTCATGTACTGGTGCCAGATACATCAGCACAGGAATGCAACTAAATAGAAACATCCTTCCATTTGTGTATTCTAAGCGGATTGAATCTGATTTTTCTTTAACAAAGCTTTCATGGGCAAACCCAGTCCTTGATCAGCAAACTTGAAAATTGTGTTGTTCTTTCAAAGCTGTTTTTTTTTCTAAAATGGAACAAGTGAGGCATGACTTGCTTTTCAAGATACTGCTCTGTTCTTTCTCGCTGTCAAGACATTTTAAGAAACTTTGACATGTCTCCATATGCCTCTCTCCACCCCCCCAACTCCCAACATTCCATCACACCTTAGTGTGATCAGGAAACAGAACTCAGGGTCACATTATTATGCATACATTCTATTTATTTAAAAGAATATACATCCTGTTTTCCTATTGCGTTAGATAGTCAAGGTGGCTGAGAACATTTGTAATTCAACAAGATTTTTTTTTTAAAATACAATTTTAAAAAACGAACCAAACCAAAGGCGATACAGCAGCTATGTGCATTTTGGCCTTACCACCTACCCACAGTCAACCCACAGCAATCCCAAATGCTATCCTGAAAAGACAAAATTTGGCTATATACATTGGAAGGTAGGCAGTGATTGAACCGGGTGGTTCAAGACAATCAAGACAAACCTGCCTCATCTGTTCACCTGTTGATCTTCAGATGGTCGTGGACATGGAGGAAAACAGAGCAGAACATCCATTGTTAAGTATGCCGGTAGATATACATGGGAGGAGGTAATTCTGAAGGTATCCTGGTCACAAGCCCTACAGGTAAGAGACATCACTTTGTAGGCTCAGCACCCAACACAGATGGAATAATGTTTAAAGTTACATGGTCTGTCAATCTGGCTCCAGTCAAGAGTCTCACAGCTCATAAACACAACACTATGCACCCACAAAACCAGCTAGAATCAGATCAGAGCACTCTACACAAACACTATTTGTACTCCAGGATTGCAAATAGCAGGTTAACCAAACAAAAAAGTCCATGTGGAGCCATAGCAGGGCAAGATATTCTGATGTGCCTCTGTGAGTTTGCTACCTTAACTAACTGGTTTGATATTTCCTGTACAAACAAACAGCATCATGCTTGAAAGCAATCACACATTCTGTAATCCTATCTTGAATTCTTTCTTTTTGACAGGATCAGAGGTTTGGATTTTTTAAGCCTTCCTCCTCTCCTGACATACACTCCGTACTCCTCAGGCAGATCACTGCTCTTTGTTTCCCCACCTCATTACAACCCCCTCACCTCTGTAAACCACATTTTCAGCACACACCGATGATGGAGTATGCTTGGCCTGAAAGTGATGTTTTAATTTCATCAGTTGTATAGAACCAAAGTTCTGAGAGGCAATTTCTTCCACTCGCTCAAAAACCTTAAGCTAGTAATTTTCCCTTCAGTCTCTTCCCAGGTTCATCAGTCGCGTTTTGGTCCACTGAAGGTACAGCTGCGTAAAAGCTCACAAGCAATGAGGAGTATTTCAATCATATGTACATATGTTGGGACAAGATTGCTTCAGTGCTACTAAATGCTCAGCAGACTGTGATATATACATTGCTTGGTTTCTTGAAGCTTCTTTATTATAAAAGAGTCACATAGGGGAGACTGTCCTGTCATTTCTGCAGGGGATTGCTTTTTTTTTATTATTATTCTTTAGGACTAGCCTTCTGTTTTTGATACATATGCATGCTAAATGCACATATGAATAGGTTTAGATGCTACAGGCATCCTGACCTCAGGACCAGCATGGCCATGAGGGTTGGCAGGGCACACTCTAGCCACCACTCCTTTTCAGCTCCATTTCCTTTTCAAACCAAGCAAGTGGAAAGAAGAGAAAGAGAGGTGGAGACAATGGCTAATGTGTGGCTGTGCAAGTGGGCAGCAGTGTTTCACGCCCTGCTTCAAGCCCTTTGAGTCTTTGGCAGTGGCATAACTAAGGGGGTACAGGGGGTAGCAATTGCACTGGGAAACAAGCTTTAGGGGGGAGCAGCAACCTCAGCTAGTGGCCAAAAGTGTGAAAAATTTGGTATTTTTGAATAATACCATCATATAATATATCATTTGATGTGGAATTTAATGCAGAAGGCAATGAAACAAACCACATCAAACTATCTCTATCCTATCAAAAGTTCAGTTGGAAGAGCTGCCGCCTTGTATGCCTGAAGATCTGAGACTGCCAGTTCGAAACAACCAGAAGTACCCGAGCACTGACAACATGCTGATATACTGATGAGCTGACCCTCGGTGGCAGAGAGGAGTTGCCATCAAGTGGAGCGCGAAGGGCCAGACAGAGGTCAGACCGGGAAGGAATCCAGCTGGAAGGAGGAGTTATATGAAAGACTAGAACTAGTCAATTGTAAAAATCCCTACGGGGGTTTAGAACAGCCTGCCTATGTAAACCGCCTTGGATTAAAGTCTGAGGAGAAATCTGAGGACCAAAGAAAGGCGGTATATAAATACCTATATAAATAAAATAAAATAAATATAAATATAAATAAATAACCAGAAAATAAAAACGCAACTGCATTATGTAACAAAAACTGGATTTTCTTAACTCAAAACGGACCAAGAGAGTGATTTTTCTGAGAGCCAATTAGGTGTTATGATACAACAGGGTTGTAATGATTAACACTATAAGGTGTTAATATGAGACAACTCTCAGTTCCATGTATCAATTTACAGTTACCCCAGCTAACTGGGCAAAGAGGCACTTTTTCAAGTGGTACTGCTCTGATATTTAGCCAGAGGAGAATAACCATCCCTCTTCACCCAAGCACAGTGTCTCTAACCAATTTGGGGCACACTTTAAATTTATTTACTTAGGATGCAATCCTGCCCTTCACTTGGGCCAGTGAAGTCCCTTGCACCGGCTCAGGAGGTCCCTTGTGCCAGCCTAGGAGGGTCACAAACCCTCCTGCACCTGGTAAGGGACATTTGTGCCTCCTTGGGAGTGAGCTGGGCCGGCGCACTGAGGTGCACCGGCCTGTGGAGGCTGACACAAACCTCTGCACCAGCTTCCTCAGTGAGCTTTGCGTCAGCTTTCCTGGGCGGGGGGAGGGCAGGTGGTGGGTAGCCCTGGGAGCAGGAGGTGGGGCTGGGATCCAGGACTTATGCTGGATTTCAACCTCCATTCCTGGGGAGTTTGGAGCAGCTTCAAGCTGCTCTGCTCTCCTCAGACCTGTGCCACCTCAGGAGGTGGTGTACGTCTGAGGAGATCCATAGAGCAAAAGCGCCTTACCCAGAGGTAAGGGGAAAAGTTTTCTCTTGCCTCTGGCTGAGTTGCTTTGGGCCCCTATCCTGTGCTGGATACAGTGCAAGCCTCTTGGCTTGCCTGTTCTAGCACAGGGTAGGATTGTGCCCTTAATTAATTACATTTGATTTCATCATAGAGGGGGGATACAAAATCTTCTTCAACCCCGGGTAGCAGGTGCTTTAGCTACACTACTGGGCCTTGGGCCCACCCAGCCTGAATTGGCATTGCAGCTACATTTGAGTATGTGCTATGGGCTAACAATTCCCTGGTTCCTTAATAATTTACCTGCATACCACCTTTGGCCAAGGCATTCCTGTGGTTTACAAGAGTTCAGATTATTGAAAAGAGTTGTCTCAGGATGTTGGTGATCTCTTTAAAGTTGATGAGACATGAGCTCTCCAGCTTGGACTTGTCTTCTTTAAATCGGGTGCCCAGGTCTTTCAGTAGTGCCCAGAAGCTGGGGACTGTCAAATTAACCCTAAGCAGGGTTTTGCCTCCTGTGGAGTGGTGATGTGTGCAGGGATCTGTGGAGATAAGAATGCTAGCCATCACCCCTGCTGATGACACAATGCTAGCCCCACTGCTGCTGATGACACAATGCTAGCCACAACCCCTGCTGATGACACAGTACTAGTCCCACCCAACTCTACCTGCATTCAAGCAAAAGAGTGAACTGCTTATGTAACAGTCTCTTATGTGAACTGTTTTATGTGACAGTCTCTTTTGCAACTTCATGGGCACTCCTGAAAGGCCTGTGTACCTGACAGAAGACAAAGGCTGTAATCCTATACACTTACTTGGAAGTAAGTCCCATTGAACTCAGCAGGACTGACTTCTGAGTAGACATGTCCGATTGTACTGAAAGGTATTATTTGTTTTTAGATGATGTACACAACAACCACTATAAATGTTCTTGTGTGGGACAGAAAGGGTAATACCTTTTCTAAGACGGTAAGTGCTATCTGTGGTTTGCGTAAAAGATTTGTATTGAAAAATATTTGAACATTTTTAAAACTGCTGTTTAACATGGACTCATTATTACCTGATCACAACGTTTTATTTCTGACACTTTATCTAACCAATTAATTGACCTGAAGTTGCACCTCTTTTCTGTGTATTTCTGTAGATATCCAGTGAATGTCCAAAATTTGGTGAATGGTAGCACTGAAGGCTGATGTACTCCAAAAAACTCCGTCATCCACATCCCAACTGAAACATCGCCATAGTTTGTGTAACTGCATTGCTCACATCCATCCACCGTTCCTTCTCTCTCTCTGATTCTTCTCCTTTTTTCTGGTCTTGCTTTCTATCAACATTTAAACTGTAAGTTCCTTGGAACTCACTTATTAATTTGGAAGATGTGTAGTAATCTTTTTCTCTATGCTGTAATTCCAAGGCAGAGTGCTGGCACCAACTACATCACACACACACACACACACACACACACACACACACACACACACACACAGAAGGGGGAGAGAGAGAGAGAGAGAGAGAGAGAGAGAGAGAGAGAGAGTTTTGACCTACATAGGAAAAGGCAACTACACTAGAAATTGTGCCCCAAGTGCTGACCTGCTCAATGAATGGGGAAATTGGCTGAATTCGATTTTGAGATCAGACTCAAAAGGAAGAGCTAAACTATGTATAGAAGATTCTCTAGAAAGCGTGTTTAAGAAGACATCAAATAAAGGTCATGACAGCCTCTCCTCCTCCTTTTCTGACTTAGCTGACTGAACTGTAGCACAAGATCATGCTTGTAATGTGAGATTTTACTCTTAATGAGAATTTTATGCCCCTTTAATATTTAACTAATCAGAGCACACTTAGTTTCTATGGCAACTGCATTCTCCCACACACACAAGCCAAGACTTTCCAAACTGACTAATGGTTCGGGTTTCTAAACTAAGGTGCCTTAAAATAACTTAATTTAGAGTCTAGCATCCCTGGTCTTAAAGCTATTTGAAATGACATCCCACTGATTACTTACACCCAACTAAGTGTATTTAGGATCACTAACATCTACAATGATAAATATATATCAAGACCATTTCAGTGAATAGTCTTGTTTTCAAACAACTGTATTCAGAATTATAGTATTAGTCTGTCATTATGTCTTTAAGAGGCAAGCCTAAAAGTCCTTATGATAAGACAGGCCATGTGAACAAATGCAGGAAACAATTTTAGCTTTGCAACAGAGATCAAGGGATTCCCAACCTTTTCCATCTCATAGCACACTGAGAAGGCACCTTGCCTCCTTCCAGCTGCTGGCACCAACTTACAGGCACCAGCAGGCTTTCCCAGTCCACTGTTACATGGATTGAGCCACTCACTGGTTGGAGTAGTGACCAGGCTGCACCAAACAGCTTGTCACCTTTTCAGACAACCATAAAGGACGTTACACCACTGGAATAAGTGTTCTGATAGTCCAAGGTCTGATTAGGATAGGGCCGTAAGGCTGCACTGGTGTATGCACTGGTGTAACTTTTGCAGTTTTGTTTTTTTTTTAAAGTTGTGAGTCCATTGGGGACATGTACCCATTTTATGCATTTATTTGGCTTAACTACTACAGACACTTGCCTATAAGTCAATCTCACAGATGTCGAGGGCAGGTTTTGAGCAAAAAATCATGGAATTTTCTATGACCATCGGATAAGCCGGGGGTTAAACTTAGGGGGGTGTCTGACTATAGTTTTGACTGATTTTACCCAAGGCCAGATCCTGAAAAATAACTTACCACTAATTGTTACCTCAGAATTGTACAGTCTCTAATTTATTAAAAACATAGTAAAAGATCATAAGATACATTTTTATTCTTTTTAAATTCTGGTCTTCACCACCATTTTGTAAACACTATCCGTGCAATGTAAACAACATTCCAGTAGAACAGTGGTTCCAAACCTGGGATTCATGTACTCCCAGGGACACTCAACAAGACCTTTAGGGGTACTTGAAAAAGAATGGCATAATGGCAGAAAAAGGCAGGTTGTGCTCCAGCATGCTTTCCAGGGCCAGCAAGGCAGGAAAGAAGGTAGCTAGTTGGCTGTGAAAGTCCCACCAATAGCTAGTTTTTGGTCATCAATTCATCTATGAACCAGTGATTGAAAGCCAGCACAGTAAAAAAACTGAAACATAACATGGAAAGTGATCAAACACTCAGAATTTCTCAGCACACTTCTGGTGCAGAACAGTGCAAAGGCAGAGTCTTCTGTTCTTCAAACAGATAAAAAGAGAAAACACTGTGATAAATACATGAAGTCTGGGCTTTCATATGGAGGAGATGAGGACCTGTATTATTAATTTCAAACATTTTGCTAATATGAAGAGTACAATTTATGGAAATGGGCTGCCAAGGGATATGCAAGTGAAAAAGTTTGGGAACCAATGCAGGAGAACCATGAATCAAATCCACCTTTAAGGTGTCTGGTGTGTTAAGCCAGAAGCTCTACATACAACATACAACCCATAACACATAACTGAGAGTGTGCAGTTCAGTTCACAGCAGAGAGATGCAGCTGCATATATTTGCAACCCTTTTTACTCAGAAGTAGACCCACTGCTTTCCATGGGTGTTATTCTTAAGTAATGGCGCACTGAATTGTAGCCTGGACTTTGCTTCAAATGGAAAGGAGGATCCCATCCTGGTGTTGGAAAAAACAGATCTCTGCTAAATGCAAGCCTTTCCAAAACAGAACCAGGCTGCAGCAGCAGTTGCAAAATGGAACAGAGGAGAATAAAAGGTTAACTTTGGATGAAATTTCTCAGTGAAGTTACTATGGAAACTAATATCTGCAAACTTTTCAGAGTTGAAAAGCTCTGCCCTGTGATTGACCCGGAGAAAAGGCGAAGTGATAATTGGAGCTTGATTACTTGGCAAAAATTTTACTACTATAGGCGAGTATCTACAGTACTTTTTGTCAAAAGGAAGTAAATATAAATAATAATTCCTCAGTGGGGCTTACTTCTGAATACATGTATAGGATTTCACTGTAAGGCTTCAATTCAGTATACACACTTTGTGGAGGTAAGCCCCATTGAACACAATGAACACACTTCTGACGAGAAATGCATAGGACTGCACTTCCAGTTTATGAAAAGTAAAAATTAAAACAAACCTAATGCAAGTTCTTCTAGCATTATATCAGCTAAACTTATACAATTATTGAAAGGCGGATACAACAGAGGATAGCCCTAGGTTTCCGCCTCAAACTCTTCTTGACTTTTGAAGTATTGCTTTCTCAGATGTGTCTAACCTGCGTGAATCTCCACATCTTGCACACCAGTAGGTTTTACAGACATGGCTAAATAAAGGTCATGCGAAAATAACCTTTTTCTAAACAAGTTGACAGGACAGTGAATTATAATCAAGAGATAATTTTGTACTATAATTAGTCTGCAAAGAAAAAGGAGAAAATGAACCTGTGCTAATCAACCTTATTTGCTTTTCTGTATATGCATATGCTCAAATGTGTGCAAGATGCTCCACTGTTGTCATTTGTCACTTTCTGTGCACATGGAGGTTGCAGGTCTGAATACAGTACTGGGCAGTACGTCCTATTGATCTAGTGGGACGCAGAGTAAAACTAGATGTCACATTAAGGGTCCAATCCTATCCAATTTTCTAGTGCTGATGCAGCCTCAATGCAGCCCTGAGGAATGGAACAGATGTTCCCTTACCTTGAGGAGGCCTCCATGACTCTCCACACACACACACACACACACACACAAGATGCAGTACATGCCCCATTGGAACAGCTGCATCGGCCCTGGAAAGTGGGATAGGATTGGGCCCTAACATATAACCAGTGCTGGATTTGAATACTTGGTGAGGCCCTAAGCTATCTAAAGCTTGGCGTTCCCTTGTTAAAGAAACTGGAGGCACCTTGTTAAAAAATTAAACCAAAAATTGCTCCTCCCCCAAAAAAATTTCTGATTAGGCCTCTGCGGATTGTGAGGTCCTAAGTATAGTTTGTTTAGTGTATGCCTAAATCCAGTACTACATGTAAGGTAAAATTCATTAATTCATTCTGTGCTGCAGTCAATACACTGGCAGCTTTTACATGAGACTAGGTCAGTGATGGCTAACCTTTTAGAGACCAAGTGCCCAAACTGCAACCCAAAACCCACTTATTTTTCGCAAATAAGTGCCATTTTATCGCAAAGTGCCAATTTAACCTGAATATTGAGGTTTTAATTTAGAAAAAACAACTCATACATTAACATATTTTACCCACTATTACTTGTAACCCTTAATGAACTTTTCCTCTAGAAATTTGTCCAATCCCTTCTTAAAGGCATCTAGCACGTTGTCATCAGTGCTTCCTGTGGCAAAGAGTTCCACAGACTAATTACATGCTGGGTAAAGGACTATTGTCAGGGAGGGGGTGGCTGCAAGACCTTGCCACTGCTCATTTTCTCACACAAGAAAATATATTTTTTTAAAAAAGCCCCACCCACAGAAGTGGGCTCTAAGGCTGCAATCCCAGCCACTCTTTCCCAGGAGTAAGCTTCATCAACTCTAATGGGGCTTACTTCTGAGCAGACACGCACAGGAGCAGGCTCCAATCCCAGGCACCCTTTCCTGGGAGTAAGCCTCATCCACTGTAATGGGGCTTACTTCTGAATAGACATGCACAAGAGCAGGCTCCAAGGTTGCAATCCCAGGCACCCTTTCCTGGGAATAAGCTTCATCCACTGTAATGGGGTTTACTACTGAGTAGACTTGCACAGCAGTAGCTCCAAGGCTGCAATCCCAGGCACTCTTTCCTGGGAGTAAGTCTCATCCACTGTAATGGGGCTTACTTCTGAGTATACACACACAGGAGCAGGCTCCAAGGCTGCAATCCCAGGCACCCTTTCCTGGGAATAAGCCTCATCCACTGTAATGGGGCTTACTTCTGAGTAGACTCGCAGAATGTCACCTCTGCTGTGGAGGAAAAGCCTCTCCTGGCACTGAGTGGGGAGCTGCTCAGGGAAAGGTGGGCTGCAAGGGCTGGCAATGGCTGAGGAGGAGGGCAGCTCAGGATTGGCTGGTGGTCAGCCAGTGAAGGGCCCTGAGCCATTTTAACAGAAAAAGCCAGGAGCCTGCTGGATGCTGATTGGCTGAGCCTGCTGGAAAGTTGGAGAAGGGAAAAACTGGGTCCTTAAGCCTGCAGAGAGGGGAAAATTGAAAAGGGAAACCAATGCGGGGCAGGTGGGGGTGAAGGGAGAGGAGGGCAGTGAGCTCAGGGGGCGGAGGGAAGCAGCCTGCCCTCCCAACACACAGGGCTTGGAAAAAGTCTCCATTTTCTTTACAGTGACACGCAGCTTCAGCGCCCTTCTCCAGGCTGCCTGGCTAAGCGCTGCGTGCCCACAGAGACGGTGCTGCGTGCCCCATCTGGCACGCGTGCCATACGTTCGCCAACACTGGACTAGGTGAAGTGGCCACCTTGGGAGGTAGGTTAGTGTGTGATCATTAGTGGGTGACATGCCCACTGCTTTTAGGAGCTGCTTTCTCCAACTCCAAACACCCTGGACATCCAGCCTGGTCTTCACATCCATCCCCTCTTTGGGAAAGTGGGTGGTCAGTCACTACCTTATCTTCCAAGCAGGCAGAAAGGAGCAGAAGGAAAACTGAGGGAAAGTGGAGAGAGTGGCAGTATGCACTAGGCTTCCCCTTCTGCTCCTCTTTGCCTCTCTGAAGGAGGAGGAGATGGTTGCAGATGCCCTGCTGGACTTTTTGGGCGGAGGAGAGGAGGCAGCAAAGGCAGCAGCAGTTCCAATGTGCCATGAAATAAAGAAGAGGAAAGAGATGGGAGGACCCAAGTGTGTGACAGAAAGGGAGGGTGGCAGTTACACACTGCCCTACATGTGGAGGGATCTTGAACCAGGCCTGAGCCAATGACAAACTTCAGTATCCAACTGCACTACTATATACAGGGTGAACCAAAATGGACAGTACAGGGTGGACAGTAAATGATAACATTTATTCCACCTACTGCCCACCTACTTTTGGTTCACCCTGTATATGCTTCCTTACAGTTTATCCATTTCCCTGCCCTGTGAAGTAGATAAAGGGCAGCAAACCTGGGACAGGGAACCATCCCCCCCCCAATTTATTTTGTTATGTAAATTGCTTCAGGAACATTTGTTTGTTGAAGAATGATACATAAATATTCTCAGTGCTTCTACTCATAACAACTATTAACTAGTCCAGAGCCTCTGCCATTTCTCAAGGAATTTGGAATTGGTGGATAGCAGGTGGTAAGAACATTTTACTTCAGGGAGGTAACCAGTGATGATAACTGTATTAATCTTTCAAGCATCTAAGGCAGGGGTGCTCACACTTTTTTGGCTCGAGAGCTACTTTGAAACCCAGCAAGGCCCAGAGATCTACCAGGGGGGAAGGAAGTGTCTGACAGACACCCCCTTTAATGTATGGAGCCCCTGCTGGAGTCTAGTCAGTTTCGTCAGTTTTGTTGCTGCATGCCTGAAGAGCAGCTAAAGTGTCAGTTTAGTGTCAGCTAAATATGTCAGTTTCGTCTAGTCACTAGACGAAACTGACATATTAACAGTTTGGAGAGACAGGGCTCCGCGATCTACTCATTTTGCCTCGCGATCTACCGGTAGATCGCGATCCACCTATTGAGCATACCTGATCTAAGGTCATTCCCACAAACCACCACCATACTGACGTTCTTCATTATATGGGTGATATTTGGCCAGGCATACCAGGTTTTAATGTACTTTAGCAGCTTAGTGGAGGAGGGTATCATCACTCCTTCCCTTTTAAATTAGGAAGGTTTACCTTAACTCGAACATTCTTGGAAGGCAATTATATACTTGAAATGCTATTAGCGTTGAGGGACGAGTCTTCTACTCATTAGCTACTCCATGCTGCCATGTTTCCCTTTTCCACGCACAGTGATTTAGTAAGAAAAGAAAAAGTAATATTTAGACAAAAAGAGCAAGATATTAATCATACTTGAACGTTTTCTACCTTCTTAAGAAGGAGCGTGGGATGCAAAATAATTATGTTAACAAACTGCCCAGACTTATTTTTGAATTTCACAGATTATTAAACATGGATGATTCATTCCTATGGTGAGGAAAATAGTGTTTGGGGCCTTGGAGGTTCATCATATGCTCCTTGAGTTGGCAGACTGACGGCATAGCAGAGATATTTAGATCTGTGGTCAGCAACTAGCACCCCTTGTCAAAGAAATGACATGGGGGGGGTTGACTGTCTTCAGTCTCTTGTCCCTACTAGATTCTCCTTCCAAGTCCCATGAGTACAAATGCTACCCTTCGCACCCCTCCTTTGCCTCTGAGTTGGCACCTGGGACACTTAACACATTCTAAGGTGCTAGATTTGATCCAAGCACCTCTAATTGGTGATCCCTCACATAGAGAGGTACAGGGGCAAAGTGAAATGCAAGAAACCTAGAGTCCTGTTCAGTCATTCCCTCCACATGTACATCAGAATCAAGGAGCGGAGAGAGAGATCACAACCACCAACCACAATGCTGGCACCGGTACACCCTATGGCCACATCCACCCCCTGAGCCTTCAGCTGAACGTGTGAAAGAGTCTTTATACAAGTTAGAATTATGTCCTCAGGGGTGTAACTAGGGCAGAAACTGAGGGGTGCCCGCTCGGGCACCATGCCAATGAGGGTGTAATTATTTTTAGACCCAATGCTTCTGAAAGTATACAGGCTTTCCCCACCTTTATCAAGGTCCAGCGTGACTGCCATTTGCCACCCATAGAGGAGCATGGCCACTGGCGGCTTTCAATCTCTGATCTCTGCTGGAAGTTCAGGCTGTGCATCAAGCTATTCTTTTTTATCTCTGTGGGCAGAATGGCAAAGCAGTTAAAGCACGACAAAGAGACAACACTTGGGAAATGGATTTTATATGGTGCTCTAATAAAAGCAAAACGCTCCTAGTGTGTCAGATCAGGGGTTCTCAAACTTCCCCCCACCGCACGCCACCTGTTCTGCAGCGGAGGGCACCGCAACCCACCTCCTTCTCTGGCACCAGGCCCCCCACAGGTCTCAGAAGGCCTCCATAGGCCTCTGGAAGCAACCGGAAGTCACTTACACCAGTGATTCCCAACCCGGGATACGTGTACTCCAAGGGGTACTTACTAAGATCTTTAGGGGTACTTGAAAAAGAATTGAATAATGGCAGAAAAAGGCAGGTCTGTTTTAGAATGACTTGCAGAATTAATATGAGGGGGACAATTTATGGAAATGGGCTGCCAAGGGGTATGCAAGTGAAAAAAATGTTGGGAACCACTGACTTACACAAACCCAGAAATAAACCAGAATGACTTTCTGGCTGCTTCTGGAGGCCTTCGGAGGCCTCCTGAGGCCCAGTACAGACTCCAATTGTGTCTGAAGGACTCCAATTTGGAGTCAACTGGACATAAGAGTGGGACCCACCAGATATTGGGTCGTGACCCACAGTTTGAGAAACCCTGCTTTAGTAGTGTGATTGTAAAATGGAACCCAGAATGGGGTTGTCCAAGTCAAGAGACAAGATAATGCACCTGAGACTGGTCCAGTTCTCAGTGGTTCCCATGGTGTGCTGTGGGCAGAGCTGGTCCAGGACCTTCTGGCACCTTAGGTGGTATGCCAAATGCAATCTTCTTACTTGGTGCTGTACCAGCTGCCTCTATTCTTTCTCCTTCTGCTCCCTGGATACTAAAAGTCAGAGAGGAATGGAGCAGAAGAGGAAGTGTGGAGAAGAGGAGAGTGTCTCCTTCCTTTTTGAATCCAAGGAGGAGAAGTAAAAGGAACAGTGGAGGCAGGCGCTTCCCACCAATTCACTCTGTGGAGCATGACCCTGTCCAAAACAGGCCGAACCATCAACCTTACCAATATGGTGAATGGTGGATCCATACCTAGATCATTCACACCTAGATCCTCTCTGGATTTAAGTTTACTAGCCCTCATCCAGTTCATCACCACCTTCAGACGCTTGTTCAGGGATCCACCTCTTTGGGATGAGCATTTTATTAGTTTTCCATGAAACTGAAGAATGTTATGCAAAGTGACATGCTTAAAAATGACCTTATAGCCCTAAGCCAATGTCCCACTTAGAGCAAGGATGCTATTTTAATTAGATATTTGCTTTCTTTAATTTGCTCTTTTAAGCTGAAAAATGGTTGAAATGTCCCCATTTTTAACCAGCACTATAATTAACCAATTTGAATTCTTGTCCCTGAAAACAGCTGATGTCTGCACCTTTGGAGAGGCATTGAAGACATAGTCTAACATTATAAATTGCCCTGTGTCTAATGGCTGGGGTTCGCTTTTGTGTTGTTGTAACTGGGAGATAAATCTTGATTTTATAGTACTTCAGAAATACTTTCTTGATTTATTCATTCATTGTATTTTTCAAACAATGCTGAAAGTCCAGTTGCTGAGAGTTGTAAACATCTAAGCCCTGGGGAATAAAAAAGGCATTTCACAAGTTCAGTATTCTATCCTTTATCTTGGTTCTTCTTAGGCTGCAGTCCTAACCAACTTTCCAGCACTTACATAAGGGCAATGCAACCCCGAGGTAAGGGAACGAACATTGCCTTACCTTGAGGAGGCCTCCGTGATTGCCCCCCAACTGTAGGATGCAGCGCGTACCCCACTGGCACAGCTATGCCAGTGCTGGAAAGTTGGTTAGGATTGCGCCCCTAATTGATTTGCATTTTGTGTAACTACTAGTCAAACTATGGTTTTTTGATATGCCGAAAAATATACTTAGGTTGCAATCCAATACACCAGTGGTTGTCAAACTTTTTAGAGGCCCTAGAGGCTGCTACCTGATTTATAAATGCCAAAGAGTGAGGCTATAATGGTAATTGGACAACAGCGCTCTCCCCACCCCCAAGCAGCAGTTTGTTTTTAACTCTTGATCTATCCTGTCAGTTTCGTGAAGCACCAAAAATTGGGTCATGACCCACAATTTGAGAATCCCTGCTCTACACGCGTTTCTGAGAGTAAACCCCATTGAACGTAGCGAGACTTGCTTCTGAATAGGCATGCATTAGATTGTATGGTTACTGCCTGATCTACATAGTTTTTATAGTTTGATTTTATTGCAGCTAATGGTGTATGTATGCATTTTTTCTTGATTTTGGCATTTCTTGAAAAATCAGCAAAAACCAGTATATGATGTTCAGCGATAAACATCGTTTGAATACAGAAGTTCCATTTAGCAGTCATGGCTAACAGCCACTGATAGACCTATCCTTGATCAATTTGTGTAATTGTTTTGCAAAACCATGTAAGCCAGAGGTGACCACTACTTCTTGTGATAATGAATTCTGCAGTATTTATTGTGTGCAGTTGTATTTTCTTTTTGTAGCCATGAACTAAACACCAATCATCATTTTATGGTGCAATGCACTAATTCTATTATTCTGAAGAGACAAAAAATTCCCTTTGTCCACTTCCTCAATGCCACCCAGGATTGTATAAACTGCTCTTTGTTTTCCCCTTCCTGGTTGTCTTTTCTAAGCTAAAACCTCATGGCCTCCTCATAGAGAAGTTATTATGTGTTCTGCTCTCTCCCCCATCTGTGAGGCAGATAAGCAGAGTCTTGAGGATTTAATTCCAATGAAATGGAAACAGGTGAGTGAGTGCATGAGACAGAGCATTTGCAGTCTGAATTTAGATGGAGAGAGAAGAGAAGGCTGAGCGTTTAGCTAGAGCTGGGTAAAGTGGAGTGGAGCCTTTGGAAGGAGTTATAACAGCTGTTCTTTGGGAATCCGATCCAGAGATCACCAGATTTGCTGCCTGCTGAAAGAGAGCCTATTTGCTTCCAATATGCTCTGCTTCTATATTTGTAGCAGGGGAGCTTCTCATTAAGTCCAAGTGGCTCCCATCTCCTAGTTCCCAGAATGATTTTTAATAGTGCTACAGTGTCTTGTCCTGAGGACATCCCTGTTCTACCTTAGCTGACTTGGAGGCCGTAAAGACTATCACATCTGACTGCCTCGGAGCATGCCTGGAGATGCTTTCCACTGAGCCTGCATATTTGTCTTCTGCTGTCTTCTTCCAAAGTCCCCAGACAGGCTGTAAACGGAGCCAGCAGCTCATAGCAGCAATCAAGAGGGATTCACTGGGGTGCTCGCTGGCAGAAGAGCTGCATCAAATGTTGCTTCCGTCCCTTGCTCTTCACTGGCATTTTTCCACCTTGTTCTGAAGGGTGTTCCCCTTCACTTGTTTCATTTGTGAGTCACTTTGGAGGCTTTTAGTGATTAGATGCTTGGAAGTGAAATGACTTGGAATGAACTAGATTGGAGCAGCTTTTAAACCACCAAATACTTGCCTTATTTTTTTTTTTAACTGTTGCTGTGGCTACATGATCCAATCAAGTTCCATGCAGCCCAGGGGAATCTCCACTCAGTTCTTCCTTGGATGGTGGCCTTTTGTATCAAGGAATTGTGGGGACTTAGAAGCAGGATCAGCCCAAGTCTTCCTGATACCTGAGGGGGCATGCCAAGTGCTGCCCCCCCAGTCCAATGATGTGGCAGCCGCTGATCCCCTTACTCTCCAGTGATCTAACTCAGCACTCTCCTCCCTACTCCCTACCACATTTCCTCTTCCTCTCTGTTCCCCTCTTCCTTTTCCAATCCAGGGTTGTGGAAGAAGAAGGAGGCCCATTGGAGGCAAGTAGGCAGGTTGAGATGAGAACCTTCCACCAATCTGCAGCCTGAGGTGACCAGATGGATGGGCCAGTCCTGCTGGCATGCCTCCACTAGACCCAGCTGCAAATGACAGTTATACAGCTGCGAAGAGGTCTTGGTTGCAGAACTTGGTTGGGGGGACATGATTGAGACATACAAAATTATGCAGGGGATGGACAGAGTGGATAGAGAGATGCTCTTTACACTCTCACATAACACCAGAACCGGGGACATCCACTAAAATTGAGTGTTGGGAGAGTTAGAACAGACAAAAGAAAACATTTCTTTACTCAGCGTGTGGTCGGTCTGTGGAACTCCTTGCCACAGGATGTGGTGATGGCATCTTGCCTGGATGCTTTTAAAAGGGGATTTGACAAGTTTCTGGAGGAAAAATCCATTACGGGGTACAAGCCGTGATGTGTATGTGCAACCTCCTGATTTTAGAAATGGGTTATGTCAGAATGCCAGATGGGAGGACACCAGGATGAGGTCTCTTGTTATCTGGTGTGCTCCCCGGGGCATTTGGTGGGCCGCTGTGAGATACAGAAAGCTGGACTAGATGGGCCTATGGCCTGATCCAGTGGGGCTGTTCTTATGTTCTTAACTCTCATATACAGCTGGGGACCATGGAGGAATGCAAGCCCCCATGAATCCCAGCTGCAAAAGGCCAGTAGAGACTTTTGTAGGTTGCACAGAGGTTTCTGCATCTCAGGATTATGGGTTTTTGCAAGCTGCCATAATTGCAAGCTGCAAATACAGCCAGTTCTACACAATACTCTCTTGGGCTGCATGGACCTGGTTGTCATTTGCAGTCAAATTTCATGCAAGCTCCACCACCTCTGACCAGCAATATTGAAGGGGATGTGTGGCTCAGAGTTGCTTCCCTACCTCAAATTGGGGCTACTATAATAGTTTGAGATGGGGGGGGGTTGCATTTTCGACAATGGCCACTTCAAAAATGAACTCTATCACTGCCTTAAAACTAATGGTGTATTCTGAATTTATTAATTCTATGGATTCTGCCTTTGGGGCTCTGAAGAAGCTCTCGTGGCAAGTCAACAAAACATATGTAAGTACCATGATACCATTATGAAGATGATTACTGTCTTCAGATAATCATAACATCCCCCAAAACAAACCCGAATCATACAACTAGAAAGTTGTAGTACATATCAATAGAGTTTTTAGGATCTCCTAGAATGCTACGCTTTTACTATTTGACAAGAAATTATGAGAAAAAATGACATCACAAAGTGAAGCTACTGAAGCAGTTTTGGTAGGAAGCATGCAATTAACTCCTTAGGCAGGCATTTGGCCAAGAGTCCTGGGAACTAGAAAGAACAGGTTGTAAAATCAGACAAACTCTTTGGGGCTTTCCTTTCTCTGCGAAAACAATAACTACACAGAAAACTAGGTTTTCAAAAACAGATTGCATTCTCAGACTTGCAATCTCATTCTCTGGCACATATTTTCCCTAAGGCATGCTACAGTTGCATTATAATGCTCTGAGACAGCCGATGATAGATGAACCACAAAAAGTTAAGGATTGGTTCAGGTAACAATTCAAAAGCATCATAGATGCTTGATGCAGCTGAATCAGAGCTCTTGAACGGAGGCCGAAAGGTGCTAAGAAGGTCTTTCCAGCATTTCCCATCCAGTCTGTAATGATGGATCAGTCTTTGTGTGTGGACCGCATTGGAAGCAATAGCAACGCCAAAAAGGCAGGCTGAGAGTAGTCCCTCTCACCTTATTGTATATGCACTTCCATTTTGGGTTGCACTCTCTGTTTCCTTGAGTGGTAGAACCTTCTAGGGCAGCTTGTGAGGAAAGACTTTGATTAACTGCAGCATTTTTAACTTGTTAACTGCCACCCCCCCACCCCCCAAACAGCCCAGGTAATCTGCTATTGAGGCAAATGCCAGGTAGCAGCATCTTCTGCTGCCTGACTTACAGCCCAATCCTGAGCTGCCTGCTGCCCAGAAAAGCAGTGCATCACTGCATCCAATGGCTGCCAGGCAACCTCTGGCAGCTCCCCTTCCCCCAGATAAGGAAGAATGCCCTGCAGTGGGGCTGCTCAAGTCTGCACTAGCTATTTAGCCAGCACAGAGTAAAGTAGCTCTGTGTTGGGCTGGGAGGCCTGATGTGGGGTTCTGGATCCAGCAGAGCAGGGCCACCTCCCTCCCACCCTGCTCCGCTCCCTCCCCTGCCTTCCCCTGCCACCCCCTTGCCCCAGAACGCCTCCCCCCACCACCACTCACCTCTCAAGGGATGCGCTCCAGGTGGTGTGTGACAGGCCTTCGGCTGGTGGTGACTCAAAGTGAATGGTCGCTGAGCCAGCACCAGCACTGAGTCGGCGGTGAGTGATGCAGGCTGGAAGCATTGGATCAGGTCCTTATTCAAGGGATCCCTCCCTCATTTAAATCAGTAATCATCCTGCTCTTTGCTCGTCACAGCCCACACAACTGAGGGGCGTGCCAAGAGTCCCAGTTTCATTCCTGTTCCATGTCCCATTGAGGCATAAGCTGTAAGACGTTGGTTAGGGGCAGCTTTCATTCACCACTCCAATGTCTCAAGATGCTAACCAGTGAACTTACACCTCTAGTCCCTTCCCACCTGCACTGAGTCCAACATATGTGTCTCCGTTCTGCAAAGGATGACACAACAAACTTAATGAATATATGAGAATGCAAGAAGAGACCTGTTGGATGAGGCTAATCTAGTCCACCATCCTTTTTTCCCCCACAGTGACAAGCCAAATGTCTGTGGGAAGCCCACAAGCAGGAGATGAAGGCATGCCCTTTTCCCATGACTCATATTCTGAGGCATACATCACAATCCTTCAGTGCGGCACAGGTAACAAATATTTCATTCCCATTCATTCAATTAGGCACAAGAGTAACAAAATCCTACATACCCCCAAAGGTGGTTGGCTAATGCAGGCAGGAGAGTGGGCTTTCATGGCTACCCTGGTGCAATATGGATGGGCCACCTTAACTAACGCAACCACTCATGGTTGGTGTTGTCCATTGGACATATGGCTATCAATGGTTTTTAGCCACAGCAGCTAAATACAGCCTTCATGGTCAGAACAAATGTACCTCCATAGAGTAGATGCTGGAGACAAGCAACTGTTACCTTCATGTCCTCAGCGCCGCTGAGAGCTGGGCATTGGGCCCAGGGCAAGATACCTGATTGGGCCCCCCTTCCTAATAAATTTGTAATAAATTTGTTTTGCACTGTATAGTTTGTTTTGTAATGGCTTGGGTTGCCTAGGGATTCCTTCAGGGATTTCCCCCTCACCCTTTCTCTCCTTAAGCCTGCATGTCCTCGTGATGAGCTCCCAGAGGCACAGACCATTGTCAGAAATCAGGTGCTGGATTCGTTGATTTCTTCTTATGTGCACGGTCAATCTGATGAAATACTCAACGTGCTTTGTCTCAGCCAAACAGAAAGATCATCATGCAAATATGTAACTTAATTATTGTTTGTTTTCAAGCCGGTACAGAACTGGGATCTTCAGAACTGTTTATCAGATCCAGCTTGAATGTTAGGAAACTTGGAAAGCAGCTCATTTTCTGTGAATATTTAAATGTGTTTTCCATTGGACTAAATATCTGCCAACCACTTGGAAGTGCAATTGTCCACTGGGGAGCAAACTGTATGTAATTAATTCATCTGATTATGTACACTGGATTTTTTCTGACCTGCAGAGACATAAACAAATCAAAGTAAAGTCATGTAATAGTGGTCTAATTATTTGGAACAGACATTATGCCAATCCATAGTGAGAAACTACTGTACTTAAGGCTACTATTGATGAACTACATTTAAATTTCATAATTAAGTCTATTCTTGGCAAAGCCTCTCATACCACAGTATTCAAAGTTTTACTGGCACCAACAAAATATTGCCTCTCGCTGCAAATGTATGCAAAGGATTTGCACTTTGGGTTTAGAACAGACTACTCTTTTTGATGTTTCATTAGCAAATGTATGAAGCTGCAAAAGAATGTGTTATTTTGTTTTAACATCTCAGTTGCCCTTTTGGGCTGGAACTCAAAGATAAATGTTCAGTTTACTTTTTTCTTGGAATCGGCAATTTTGTAAATGAAGGTCAAGTGTTACTTAATTCATCATATTAAAAAAGATACTGTTCTATGACCGAAATGAAAATAACAGCTGAATATAGAATCCTGATGGTATAGCATGGGATATGTAGAATCCATTTTACTTGATCAACAGCCAAATCCTATGTGAGTCTACACAAGACAGCGGAGCACATTACTTACATTGAACTGTATGGAACAGGTTCAGTGAAAACCAGATAGATAGTCTCAAGGCTTATAGGGGAGGCCTTGCCATTTATGGAAGTCACTATTCAACCTGAGAAGACATGCTTCCTATGTGATATGTGAGCTTGACTAATATTTTGAAGCTGGTTGCACTTGCTGTCAAATGTGGACTTCCCAAAATATTTAAACCACTGTCCTATTACCTTCCTGTAACTAAGCTTAAGCACATGCAACTGAAACATTTGCAAATGTTTCCCCTGTGTACCACTGCCTCCACATTTCTTTCCCTCCTCCATTTTGCTTAATATCTGATGTGTTAGCCCCTTGGGGCAGAAAGCTGTCTTTTCACTCTGACTTAAGTGCTAAATGTAAATAAAAAATAGTAACAATCCTTAGCCTTGAGCTATGGAGGTCAAAGGAAAAGTAGCCTTCCCACTGAACAAGGAGATTGCTGTATCTGCTTTATCGTAAGTATTTGTTTATGACATCTGCAAATTATTGGGTCCTGGACAGACAAAAGGAAATGCTTCTTGGCAAACACACTATATGAAATTTCCTATTAAAGATGTGGTGATGTCCTCAAGCTTAGATTGCTTTCAAGAAGGATTAGACCAACTCACGGAAGACAATGTTAGCAATGGCTATTGACCATGATAAATGGCCAACAGAGCTCCATGATAAGGGGCAGTGTATACCTCTTATCATAGATGCTCCTGACAGGTTCATGATAGCCTTATGCACTCAGGACACCTGCCTGGCCAGTGGGGGGCAATGGAGGGATTGTATGGATCCTGGTCTCATTCAGTGAGATACTTATTGTGTTTTTAGAGGCATTTTAAATGCCTGCAAAAATTTGCACCTCCAGACCTTGTAAGTCCTTTCCAACGCTATGATTCTGTGTCCCTAGGGCAGGGGTGTCCAAAGTTTTTGGCTGGAGGGCCACATCATCTCTCTGACACTGTGTTGGGGGCCAAGGAAAAAAGAATTAATTTAGATTTAAAATTTGAATAAATTTACATAAGTTTACATAAATGAATATATTAAAGATGAACGTATATGAATGAATTAAGGTCTTGAAATAGCTCAAGGCCTATAAAAGGCCTTGCACAAAGCAAGGCTGACCTTTCCTTTGCTGCCTCTGCTGCATCACAGACATGAAACAGCAAGCAGTGGAGGGAGCCCTTATCCCACAGCTCACAGGTCAAACAGTCGCCCTCATGCTCAGGGCAGTTGCGTCGGGCCAGTGCGGGCTCCAGTAAATCTCCGGAGGGCCAGAGGCTCATTGGAGACTGGGGGCTGCCTGAGGGCCACATTGAGAAGCCTCGAGGGCCGCATGTGGCCCCAGGGCCGGGGTTTGGGCACCCCTGCCCTAGGGTATTTGTCTGCTATTGCTTCAATTGCAGCACACCATTTTAAAGAGCTCCAAAATTTAACAAACTCTTTGGTGATGCAACAAGGGCTCCAGAGCATGTTTGTTGCTGCTACACCTAAGGCAATAATTTCAGCACAGGGGTCTGGATTCCATATGCACAGTTCTGGAGTTTTGGAGGCAATGTGGTCACACTGCCCAGGTATCTCCCCCCCCCCCCCACGAACACATGCGACATGGAATTTTGGAAAAATTAGGGCAATATTTATTGATTATAATGCCAGACAACCATTCAGTAAATGCAGTGGGTCTGGTCTGGGACACTCTACCATCTGTCCCGACTGTGGGCAACTAACCTGGAGGAAACATCCTGCCAAAGCCCTCTTTTGTGTGAAAACACCTTGACTCCAAACCCGGGATAACCTCACAGCACTCCCACGGTGATCACTGCTAACCCCTGTAAAGGAAGTCAAGGAAGCTGAACTGTTCTGCATACCCCAAGTCAGGCAGCCTTTAAGGTAGGCATGTCAATTCAAGCCTGAGGGTTTACCACCTTGCATTCCCGAGGCAGACAGCCTCTGGAGACCTGACTTTTGCTTGCCTAAGAGCTTACACCGGATCTCTACTCTTCTTCCCTGTCCTGCATTATACCTGCCAGTCATGGTCTTTCTGGTTAGCAACCTGCATTGAGCAAAACCCACAGAAGACTAAATAGATAAATAAATTTCCACTTCCATGCCAAACTAGAGTAAAGCAAAAAATTCCTACCAGCCCTAAAGGTGGTGAGCCAATCTTAGGTTATGTCAAAGGATGGATGTGCTGGGTTCTTTGCTCACCAAAAACAAAATGGCATAGGGAGGTCACTGCCTTACATGACAACATTCCAGGGACCTCCCTCATGCCTACTCCACCAGTCACAATCTAACAGGCCCTCCACATGTTTTAATCATGAGTGGAACTGGGCAAGGAGTCCTCCTCCCCACATGGGTTAGAGGGAGAGCAGTACTTGCACAAGCAATTCTATCCCGTGTATGAATGTGTGCATATTCACAAGTGTGTGTGTGCTGTAATTATCATTGTGCTGTTTTACTGCATTCAAGAATTTTTCTGCTTCCTTCTGGCCCCTTTTCAATATTCAACTACCCTAGAGTCTTTTAAACTCTTTCATCTGGTTTCTAGCCTGCAGAAGTGCCTGAATCTCAAGAGTTAAGTGGTTCAAAAATAACTCAGCATTGCGGGGTTGGAAATTAAACATAAGATTGACAAGTGCACCTTTAGATTAACATATTATACAGAGCTGTCATCACACCCTCTCATAATTACATTTTTAGCCGTTTGAGTCTTGTATAGCAGTGTCAACAGATGGCTTGTTAGCAATGCAATTTGTTCAGGTTGCCATGCTGGAGACACAGGTGAAAAAGCAGCCTTTCTTAGGTTTGGCCTATAGACTTTGGTAAGCATATTTGGGGTGTTTTTGTATAGCTGTTAAGCATATTCTAACAAAACCAAAACAGTCATGTTGGACTCTAGTTTATGTGCATTTCTTTGGCCATTGAAAAATCTTGCATTGAAACTATGAATAGACTTTCCATATGGAAAGAAAAATGACTGAATGCTTTTCTGTACCCAAAAAAAAAACAAACCCCTCTCTATATGGAAAACTGATGAAGAAGTAGGGTTTCATAGCTTTCTTCCTGCCATGCTGGTTTTATAGATGCAGGTATCTGAAGAAGAAAAAATTGAGTGAATGAACATTGTAACATATCAGCCTCTACCTGTAACCTGCAGATGATCATTTCGGACATAGGCTTACAATCTCCATGAGAATTAGGTTTTAGTAGCATGTACATCATTCAAAAATGGCATTGCAAAAGACATGAAAGGAAAACAAGTGAATGGGGCCCAAATCCCAATGCCATTTGATTGGTATTGCTTGTTTCCCCCTAAATCTAGCTATTTAGGTGGTGATCAATGCCAAACAGAAGTTTCATATAGAGATGTGAAGGCACAGCACCCATCTCTATCTTCATCATAGTCCTTCTACCCAAACAGTAGTTTTCAAGTGGGGGTATGGCTCTGTGCCATTATAATCCTTTCTTGGCTCTGTGGTAGAGCCTGTGTAGTGTATTACCTCTGTAGTTAAAAACCTTTAAATCTTGCTTTAATATCCTGTGAATAGCAAATATCCCATTGATTCTGCAAGGGAACTTCAAGATGTTTTGATTGATGTAGCAGTGAGTGAAGATTCTCACTTCATCAGGTTTGTTTTCTTAAAGGTCAGATACCAATGTGGCAATATTTGCCACTTGTACTACAGCTGTGGTCTGTGCATTTTAGACTTATATGCCACCCTATCACAAGGACTGAACACTGCAGTATAATTTTATGGGTCCATGTCTTTCAGACAGTTCACAGTAAGGACCACACTGAATGTGATAGTGATTAAACAGTGTTAGCTTTGCAGTAGGAAATCCATAGATCTTCCAAACAGTGACCAATACTATTTCTCAATTTTCTTTTCAGACCAGAACCATGAGATACTATTAGCCCAATCCAGCAGCAGCAATAGCAGCATGGCTTTTGCTGCACCCTGTGGGGGAATTTACCAGGTGGGAGGTCTCCCTGAGGTAAGGGGACATTTGTTTCCTTGCCCCAGAGCAGGGGTGCCCAAACCCCGGCCCTGGGGCCACATGCGGCCCTCGAGGCCTCTCAATGCGGCCCTCAGGGAGCCTTCAGTCTCCAATGAGCCTCTGGAGATTTGTTGGAGCCTGCACTGGCCCAATGCAACTGCTCTGAGCGTGAGGGCGACTGTTTGACCTCTTGAGTGAGCTGTGGGATAAGGGCTCCCTCCACTGCTTGCTGTTTCATGTCTGTGATGCAGCAGAGGCAGCAAAGGAAAGGTCAGCCTTGCTTTGTGCAAGGCCTTTTATAGGCCTTGAGCTATTGCAAGACCTTCATTCATTCATATAGGTTCATCTTTAATATATTCATTTATGTAAACTTATGTAAATTTATTCAAATTTTAAATGTAAATTAATTCTTTTTTCCTTGGCCCCCGACACAGTGTCAGAGAGATGATGTGGCCCTCCAGCCAAAAACTTTGGACACCCCTGCCCTAGGGACACAGAATCATAGCGTTGGAAAGGACTTACAAGGACTGGAGGTGCAAATTTTTGCAGGCATTTAAAATGCCTCTAAAAACACAATAAGTATCTCACTGAATGAGACCAGGATCCATACAATCCCTCCATTGCCCCCCACTGGCCAGGCAGGTGTCCTGAGTGCATAAGGCTATCATGAACCTGTCAGGAGCATCTATGATAAGAGGTATACACTGCCCCTTATCATGGAGCTCTGTTGGCCATTTATCATGGAAACACAGTGTCAGAGAGATGATGTGGCCCTCCTGCCAAAAACTTTGGACACTCCTGCCCCAGAGTAAGCCCCTGGAAACACTATGGGTCAACTCAGTACTGCGTAAGCTCAATTGCTGGAGCAAGTCCATGTTACCTGTGTTGGTGGATCGGGCCCTGGAATGGGGGTAGGATGCTGGTGCCACCAACCCTGTACCTTCCCAGGCCCAATCTGCCAACCCCACCCCTGCGCTGCTCAGTATGAAACACACAGCATCTGGCTTGTAATGCTCCTTGTGCTGAAGTGATCTGTTATGCCGTTGCAAAGTGCTTCATGATACTTTTGCAATGTCTAGCATTGGCGCAGCATGTATTGTGCCAGCATACATGCTGGCCAGAATTGGGGTTTGTGTCAGAATAACCAAGTTTGCCATTTCCGATGTTGAGGATGAGATGAGGAGGAATTTGGCAAGGTCCAGTCTCACATTCAAGATTAAATTATGAAAACACTCTGTATTTTAAAAACATTTGCTGTGATTATTTCCTTTTTTTTATACCTCATAATAGCCATAGCAATATTATCAGCAGCCAAAAAAAGACTTCTTCTTCTTCTTCTTTTTTAAAGTAAATATATTTCTACCTTTGAAATTAGAAATCCTGGAGAAGTTCTCTTGCACCAGGCTCCAACCTAACTCTGGGGGCTCATTAAAACTTTCCTCAGACAAATTATTAGATGTTCCAAAATTCATCTTTGACTCAAATTAAAATCTGAGACAGAGAAGAACTGCTGTATTTCCCACACCCTCTATTTAATCTAAGGAGATCCATCATACTAAATAGCAAGTGAATCCAGATGGTGAGGACCAAAAACTAAGAGAGGAGAAGTCAGTCCCCATGGAGGAGCCACCAAAGGGGTTGGCTTTCCCTGCATTTTCAGTTTTCATTCCTGCAGCATCTCAGCTGTCCCTGTTGAATATAATGGAGCAAAGTCATTCCTTTACATTCAATACAAGGAGCGGGTTCATTTCTCCATGCCTCAAACTGGTTCAGAGAAATTATACAAATCTTTCTGAATTTTTTCAAAGAAGTGGGATAATTTTGGGCAACCCAATCCTAACCTGACTGGCTGACCTGTGCTGCATCCAGAGCAAGGCTGGGCTTGGTTGCAGCACAACTCGGAGTAAGGGGAATTCATTCCCCTTGCTCTGTGTTGCACAGCAGCTGCCCCTATGGGGCTACTCAGATCTGCACCACCTAAATAGGTGCGTAGATCCAAGCAGCTCAGTGTAAGGCTGAGCAGCCTGGAAGGGGGGTTGGATCCAGGCTAAGTGCTAGATCCTGGTCCTGTCCCCCTCTGGGGCCCAGTTCTCCCACCAGCCTGCCTGCTGCCCACCCTCCGCCCGCCCTGGAATCCCCATTCCACCTTCCCCTCGCCCTCCCCAGACCTGATTCAGCCGGTACTCTCTCACCTGTCCACAGGCACAGCAGAGCTGGATTCGGCCTCCCAACTTATGGCACATTTGTGACCCCTCTAAGCTGGTACAAGAGACTTGCACCAGCCCAAGAGAGCATCTGGATTGCACTCTGTTAATTTGAGTTGTGCTTGGGGGAACATACCCATTACAAAAGTCCACTAACCGTTTATACCAATTGCCAAAGTGTATAGAACCAGTGAGTTGGTCAGAGATGTAGGTGCTCCTGAAAACCAATGACATATGGTCTGAAACAAACTGTACCCCTTCAAATATGTTTTTAGAATGAGTTGTGGACCCAATCCTAACCAACTTTCCAGCACCAATGCAGCCCCAAAGTAAAGGAACAAACATTCCCACAAAACATCCTTCTGTGACTGTCCTTCCACCATAAGATGCAGTACATGCCCTGTTGGCATGGCTACACCAGCACTGGAAAGTTAGATAAGTTGAATAAGATTGGTACCGGGCAGTGCAATCCAGCACAAGTTTGGGGCTGACTGCAAATACTGACTGGAAATACTTCCCCTTCCCCTGGGTAACACTACAATGAGTAAGCAATGAGGTTACTCAGTAACCAATGAGGTTACTCAGATCTGTGCCACCTAAATTGGTGGTGCAAATCCCAGCAGACTGGGGCTGGCCCAGGCTGCCTGGGAACAGGGTAGGAAGAAGCATAAGTGCTGGCTCCTGGCTCCGCATCCTAGCCCCCTCCTGCCCGACCTTGGTCCCGCCTGCCCTGAAATGCCTCCTCCCCACCCTCCCAACACATCCCCTGGACCCCTCCCAACACACCCTCCCAACACATCCCCACCCTCCCAACACATCCCCTGGACCCCTGTGCCAGCCTGGAAAGGTCAGTGCATACTTACCCATCCACCAGCACAACGGGGCCTGATTCAGCCTCTGGAGGCCAGCGCATGTCAGTGTGCTGGCCTCCTTCCTCATAAGTCGGTGCAAAAGTGCTTTACAGCACTTTACAGTGCTGTAAAGTGCGAAAGTGCTTTACAGCATAAGTCAGTGCGAAAGTGCTTTACAGCACTTTCATGATGACGATGGGCTGATGCAAGGGACCTCATCAAGGGAAGGTGCAAGGGATGAAAGGGACTGAATTGATGCAAGGGACTTGCATCAGCCCAGGATATCCTCTGGATATCCTCTGGATTGCTCCCTGAGTTTCTTTGGATGTGTTTCTGAGCTTTTGGGGTTGCATTGGTATTGTAATCTGATTTCAGGATCTCATGCTGATGTGTATGGGTCACAACTGAGTGACCAGAGGTCATTAGTCCATAAAGTCCAATCTCTGACATCTCCCATTCAAGGATTTGGGATAACAGGACTGAGGAGGGCTTAGTGAACCACTGAATCTGGATAGATTATATCTGCTAGATAGAGCAGTGATCACAGAAGACATATTTCTTCTTCACAGAAGACATAAAGCCTCATATGGCATTACAGAAGGCTTCTTTGGTGCTCAGGACTGAATAGAAGAGTATGTATGAAAAGGATCCCTGTGATCATGCACTGGATCACCTATGTACATAATATCTATGGCCTTTTACCTCCACAGTAGTCAGTGTAACCCTCTTTGTGGATAACCTTTTATATCAGACTTGCAGCTGATCAGCTCTTTTAGAGGACTGGACTTGTCCCAGTTATCTGCATAACATAGCACTTATGGCAGTGAAACATAGTCATATGATGACACACTATGTATGCTGCCCCTGCCATTTTGGAGCTGCAATTCAGTGTCCTTTAGTCTTTCCAGAATCAGGAGCCACCTTCAATCCTAAATCTGCAACATGGAACCCTAGGTCAAATGTTCTGTCACATGTGATTTTAACATCTTAGTATTCCATGCTCTCTCCATTCCCCCCCCCCTCCAAGACAACTGTGGTGCTGCAAAAGTAACTCACACAAGTCACAATCCAGAGTGGACCACTCTGTAGCAGCTGAAGATCAAGGCTTAAACCCTCACTACTTTTTATGGTCACATAACATTGCAGATTTCTACATGCACTATGTAAACAGCACCGTGTAAAACCCCATAGTTTTCTACCCAAAGATAACATGAATGGTTTGGGATAACTGGGGTAAAAATATTTATCCCAGATATGGACAAATATCTGTACAGCAATCAAGCCAACCTTAGCTATAATGATACCTCAATCAAAGCATTGCTGTAATAGAAGAACATATTATTCTACAAAACTGGATTAAGGGGGAAGGCAGAGGATTCCCACTCCTTGCATCAGACCAAAGAGGGAAATATCCAGCTGGCTGCCAAAGGAAGATCAGTTTTATTACCTAGTAATATCTCTCCAATTATCTTTATATGCAACTCATAAAACAATTTAAACACCCACTGTGATAAGAATTATATCATGCCATAAGGGTATAAATCTGGGCAGTGGCACCATCAGACAACAGGCAAATAAATACACATATATTATATAATGCCCAGGCCCCCTTGGAATATTAAATCTTCCCACGACAAAGGAGTTTATGAGAATTTAAAAGGGCCAGCCCAGAGCAGGGATAACTTGCAGACTATGGGGAAGGAGAGAAATGTTTGGATGACAAGACATCACTCCTGAAATTTGACCCAAGAAGACCCATAAGATGGATGAATGATAGTGTAGTGTAATGGCCAGAGTACTGGACGTGGTATAGGAAGTCCAGGCTTCAAATCCTGAATCCCCACTTGCCATGAAGCTTACTAGGTGGCCTTGAGCCAGTCACCAGATCTCAACCTAACCTACTTCACAGGGTTGTTGCAAGGATAAAAGGGGGGGAGAGAATCTTGTATGCTGCTTTAAGCTCCTTGGAGGTAGGGCAGGAGAGGAATCATAGAATACAACAGCTGGAAGTCACTTTGGAGGTCATCTAGTTCAACCCCTGCTCAGCTCAGGCAACTGCAGCATATCTAACAGATGCCCATCCACCCTCTACTTGAAAACCTCCAATGAGGAAAGTGACTAATAATGATGGCTGTGACTCCATCTTAACATGAGAAGTACAGTAGCAACATCTTCAAAGGAAGAGGCTGCCTGCTAGTAAATTTTCATTGATCATTTGCAGAGTGGGGAAAGTCTGTGATTTCCGACGTACTTCAGCAAAGTACAATTGGGCAACTCTTTATTTATAGTGCCATTGTAAATATAGTGAGGTTTGTGCAGGAATAATTTGATGTATAAATAGAGCGAGGCATCACAGCTACAGATGGCTGCGGTTGTAAACACAGCAGAGCCCATAAATTAAACTCCAAATAAAGAGGCTTTGTATAATACAGAGAGACTACGATAAAAGTCAGAGACTTGTGAGCCCAGACTTGTGGGCTTTGATGACAGACCCCGGAGTGCTCCCTGCATGACCTCTGCTAACCTCATTTCCAGCCTGCTACCTTTTTTCATCTTGACGATGTTTCATGTGATGCTGCCCAAGTGGGCTAGCTGCATTCTGCTGATTAAGTAAATCACAGCACACAGATCACTGCAGCTGCTTTCCTGTGCCACCTGACCTACTTAAAGCTTATCAATTTTGATAAAGAGGCAGGAATGTGTACGTGCAACAAAAAAGAGAAAAGGCCTGGCACTGCCACAGTCTCGTTTATTGAGAGCAATGCATTTATGGGTCAGTTTTTTCCATACGTGAACTCAAACGGGGGTTGGCATTCTCAAGTGGAAGTAGTAATCTTGCTGGCTGGAAGCAATACTTCAAGTCCTGGTTCATAACTGCAAGATGAAATGCGCTGTTCTCCCGTGGAGTACTGTTTTTGGATTTTCTTCAACGATATAAAATACCACTTGATTGTGAGTCTGACCAATGGTCAATACTATCACCTGATTCACATTGGCAAGAATTTCTGCCTCCCAATACCCAAGGTCTCTAAACTGGAAGGAGAGGAGAGGAGGATAGCTTGGTGGCAATGGTGTCAGGACTTCACCTGGCTGAGGACTCATGGCCATTGGAGGACCAACCTGTGAACGCTCAGTATCAGTGACAACAATAATGCTGAATATACCAGCATGGATTAAATAGCCTTGGGGGCCAATCCAGGGCCCTCAACAATCTGGCACTGATATGTATACTTGAGATTCAGTTTGGGGCCTTGTTTTGCCAACTCTGCACTGCTGAGGCCTTGTCCACCTCACCAGAGAATGAAAATGAAGCTGCAGTGTTTCAAAGACTTATAAGATGTTAGTATTTACAAACAAAGGCTGCAGGAACAGATAAGCCCCAAATTGACAGAACTAGAGCCCATACCTGCACGTGTCCACTCAGAAGTTAGTCCCATTGTAGTCAGTGCAGTTTACTCCCAGGTGAGTATGGATAGGATTGCAGCCAGTGTCTTTCAGAGAGCATCAAGGTCCCCTGAAAACAATTATGCAGTGTGGCTAGGAGGCACCAGTTAAAGGAACACCTCCCTCAAGGGGCACTGAGCAAGCATCTTCTAGAAACATCAGCTGCCACCATTGCCCACCACAGGAAGCAATCAGGTTCTACAAGAAATGGGAATCTTGCAGCAGCGGCTAAGATTTGTTCACTCTTTATCTACAGTTATCAATTAATTTTGGACACAGCCCCAGATATCTTTATTTGATTGAACATCCCCAGGTCCACTGTGCCTACACACTAGCCAGATGCAGCTGAATGCTAGATTGAGTCAATGTTCTGAGGCCGATAGGTGTGTGGATGTAACCAGGGGGATATCAAATCATTGGTACATATTGTATTACGTTGTTCATGGTACGAGGATCTGCATATTGTTTTCCTGTATCCATTATTGACTTACCATCTAGGAAACTGATGATGATGGAATTTTGCGGGTTTTTTTTTCCTCTACTGACAAGTCCACTATTATACAACTAGCTGATTATCTCCATGCTATTATTCAAAGACGTGAAGTTAAACTTGCTGTCTCTATTGGAGCCAATAATAACTGAACAGGATATCACTAATAGAGTTTGTGGGGAGTTAGCTCTTTTGACCCAGTACATGGTAGTGCTGTTTCATTGCATAGGATTGCAGTGCTTGTTCCGCCCCGTTTTACAGTCTTCTATTTTTTTTTGTATGCTTTATGCGCACTTTGTATTTTATGCCTTTCTAAGGTTTAAATAAATAAATAAAAGGTGAGAATCTCTTCACTCGACTCACACAGAACATAGCAACTTTTATCTTACCCTAGTCATGGCTCCAAATGGATGAAGGAGGAGGCCTCCAAGAGTCTCAGGACAAACAGCATGGTTTTGAATTTTGTTACCTTTTTTTTTGTTAGAGTAAAAACTCTGCCTAGAACTTCTGGGCCTTGGATAGTTTCTTTAGGAGTTAAGTAGTTTATATGCTGAATGTACTAGCCTCCACAGAATTATATAATGTTATATAGGATAGATCTTGAGGGTATCTAGTCCACCCCTGCTCAATACCAGCAACTGCGACAGCATCCGACTCTGTGTTCAGAGTCAAATATTTGTACATATCAGAGGAAACCTCCATAAGATCAAAGCGACTGCCAGAGATTTGTTCCGCTGTCACCACTGGTTGAAAGGTTGTCACTGGTTGTCACCAATCCTCCTGTTTTCAGGGAATCTTTGCTGATAGTTCAAAAGTCCTAATACATCCTTTTCCAAAATTGTCCTGCTTAACCAAATTTCCCATCATTTTTTCATCAGTTTTTCTGCAACATAAGAACATAAGAACAGCCCCACTGGATCAGGCCATAGGCCCATCTAGTCCAGCTTCCTGTATCTCACAGCGGCCCACCAAATGCCCCAGGGAGCACACCAGATAATGAGACCTGCATCCTGGTGCCCTCCCTTGCATCCGACATAGCCCATTTCTAAAATCAGGAGGTTGCACATATACATCATGGCTTGTAACCCGTAATGGATTTTTCCTTCAGAAATTTGTCCAATCCCCTTTTAAAGGCATCTAGGCCAGATGCCTTCACCACATCCTGCGGCAAGGAGTTCCACAGACCAAACCACAAATTACATAACTATTTTGGCTAGCAAACTTCCCTTTTTCTGGAGCTAGTTTAGAATTGCTTAGTTTCTTCAATGAAGAATACTTATCGAGGCTCAGATTTGTTTTGTTTTAATTTATACTTCTCTTATATGGCCAACAAGACTTATAGTCAGTAAAAGTCATTCAAAACCAATGAAAACAACATAAGATAATAAAAATAACTAAATTTTTCAAACTGAAAACATACCAGACTTCATAGCACAACTCTAATTTGTGTGCATTGATATCATGTGACATAACTTTTGTCAGCCCCCTGCCCCGTCCTTCCAATTTTATTTTTTTTAAGTATGTGATCTAGTTTTCACTGAAGTGGTCAACTAGAACCTAGGCAGAATCTCTGTAGGCTCTGTAGGTGAAATTGGCCCAAATTTGGGTTAAAAGCCCCCTTGAGAACCAGACCTTTATCAAGGCTTTTAAAGGACAACAAAGAAGATCTTAACTGGCATTTCCAGAGAATTTGGGTGCCACCACCGAGAAAACACCTTGTAGCCATACACCTAACTTTGGAAAACAAAAGGGACTTGGGTTATAAAACTGCCAGACATTTAAGCATGCAGAAAATATGTTTTCAGATAGTAGAGGGCTACACTGAGCTACACGAGACCTTTGCAGTGTAGGGCTTAAGGACTAGTCTCTTGAACTAAATGAACATTGAGACTCATGAAGATCTGTTTAAAAAATAGCTCATGAAAAGCTGTTTCCAAAAGAGCTGTTTCAATATAGGTGTAATATGCTCCTGATAACCACCTCCAATTGACATTTGGGGTGTTGAAGATGAAGTCACCTGAAGCTTCTGAACATTTTTGTAGGGCTGCTCCATCTGTGTTTCATGACAGGAATTTGAGTAGGTGGTTTCTAAGCTGGAGGGGAAAGGAGGCTTTGAGCTGAAGTGGTTCTCTCTTACTTCCAGAAATCTTGGAAGAGAAGAAGAGGGACTGTTGCACCTGAAAGTGTTTCTGTTTAAAGCCATAAGCCCACACACATTTTTTTTCGCTGAATAGAAATGGACTATTTAATCAGCGCTTTAATCATGGCCCCCTGGTAGCATTTGATCCTGTTGTGCTTTTCCATTTTCACAGCTACAGACTCCTGGCTGAGATGCAAAATTCATTTTCAATAGAAGCAGCTGCTACCACTGTGATACAATCGAGTGCAAAGAAACAACCAAACCCCATGTCTGTTTATATGCTCATGACTAGGGACAGCCCACTGCTCCCAGCTGGCGCACAGGTGCTTCCTTCCTAGCAGGCTTAACAAGCAGGTCAGGATGATGCCAGGTACGTTGAGGTGACTGCCTTGGCCTTGTTGCCCCCTTTATGGTCACAGACAGGCTGCTGTGCATTGTGTCTCCCATCTCAGAAAGGATAGCCAAGAGCTGGGGAAAGTTTTTAAAAAAAGGCAACTGAAATGATAATGAGTTGGGCCACCTTCCCAACAAGGAACACTTAAAGCATCTGAAGTTGTTAAATCTAGAAAAAGATGAAAGGGTGGTTGACAGTGGTTTGTAAAATTCTGAATGGTGTGGGGAAAGCACAACCCACCCAGCCGCTACACTCACACACTGACTCTATCTCAGTTGCATAGCTAGGCCAGGGGGTATATGCCCCCCAGTGGTGGAGTGGTGGTTTTCCACTTCCAGATAGGGTGACAGCACCTATCTGGAGGTGCATGGAAGTGTGGCAAAATGGGCCCTCCTGACCTCCCTGAGTCCCATACAGCTGCAAATGCAACGATTTCTGGGTCCAGGGCCGTGCATGCACAAAGGAGGGGTCGTCTGCACAGGCACAGGGATGATGTGATGATGCAAAGGTTGTGTCATCAAGTAACCTGGCCCTAGATTCCCATCTCCCCAGCTATGCTGCTTCTCCATCTGTATAATTATATTGGTCATGGGGGGGGGGGTGAGGGTTTGGGAATGCTTACCAGCAGTTTTAGCATCTTTGCAGGACAAATTCAGATGTTACAAGAGACCAGGGTCAGTGTCAGGTTGCTTGAGGGGCTTGCACTGCAGCTCCCCACCCCTCTGCTTGTCTGCTAATGACACAATGGGTCCTACCACTGTCTTTGCTACTGAGGGTTCAGGACTGGCCCAGCCAGATGGACACTCTAATGGGTATGGGCCCTTGACCAGTGCCCAACCTGGCCAGTCCCTATTGTCATCCCTGCAAGAAAAATAGAGCTGCAGCTGCACCATGTGTCTTTCTCCCATCTTCCTGGTAGCATCTAGTACAAAAGAAACAACCAATGATGTAAAGCAGAGAAAACTACAGCACAATGATACTGTGTCACACATGGTGTCATAGGGCACAATCCTAACCTGGTCTACTCAGAAGTAAGTCCTATTTTGTTCAATGGGGTTTACTCTCAGGAAAGTGTGGTTAGGATTGCAGCCATAAAGAGATTACCTAGAGACAGGATGAAGAGAGATGGTGCTGTGGGAGTTCCATGTGCCTTGTAATCTCTGGCTCTGTCCAAGGTGCTGACTGACGATCGCAAAATGATCTGATGTGAATGCCTATCAAAACCTCGGGGTGAGGCTTGGCATGTCATTTGCTTTGTTGCAATGATTAAAGAAGAAAGGAGGGTAAATAGATGTTGGACTTCTTATTGGTAACACACACACACACACACACACACACACACACACACAATTGATCATTTCAGCATTTGATTGACATGTGGGTTTTTTTCACTGTGCCTTTGGTAGATGGTATTGCATTTAAGTTATTTGGTTGCTGGATTTTTTTTTCTGTGCTAAGTTATATATTTTATTGGGTAATTGTTTTTCTGCTTCTTTTCCATCTTCCATTCATTCATTCATTTTTCTTGCAGGTTTTTTTTTAATGGTTCCGTTTATAATGTTTTCTTGTTAGCCACCTTGGGCTGCCTTTGTCAGGAAAGCTGAAACAAAACTGTTTTAAAATAAATAAAAACAGCTCTGTAAATCCTTCCTAACAGAGCATAAAAGAATCTGTCCTCTCACATCAGAGAAACGTCTGAGCTTACATTAACTGAATTGGGCTTCCACCAGCTGGAGAGCTAAAGATATCCACAGCTGCTGCCACCTACTGGAGAATGGAAGGCAATCATCTAGGAACCTCCAGTAAACACTGTTCCCTGGTGAGTTGATCTGCCTGGAGAGGTGAGACTTGTACTCAGCATGGCCTATACACGTCAGCTTTCAAAAGTACTCTGGCTCCAATGAGTGTTAGTGCACTAGGAACACTTCAGATCCTGTCCATATGCTATGAGCAAGGTTGGTTGGCAACCTTCAGTCTCAAAAGACTATGGTATAAGCCTACAGCACCCGGTATTCCCAGGTGGTCTCCCATCCAAGTACTAACCAGGCCTGACCCTGCTTAGCTTCTAAGATCAGATGAGATCAGGCATGTGCAGGATAACAGTTGCTGCACACAATGAGCATGGTATGCTTGCCGTATCCTTTGTTGCTCCCACAAATGTTTGAAGGCCAGAATCACATGGCCTGTGGTATTGCTAGGATGATATGGATGCTAGTGGGGTGACAGAATTTCCCCCTTCTTCATTCCTTTCTTGCTCCTCTGATTAGTGGTCCTGTGCATTCCATTTCCCAGTGAACATTAGTGGACCATGCTTAGTTTTGCCACAGCTTTCAGTTCCTTCAGCAGCTTACATATTATTGATGCCCATATTATCTGCTCTGACAGAGCTCTGCAAAAAAAAGTAGCAATGAGGTGACTGTTTATATAAAAGTAGCAGTATCTGTTTTGTGCAGTATTTTATGATACACAACCGTGCACAACACCAGAAAGAATTAGCTTGCTGCAACAGTGTGTACAATCACATCATGTTTGCTTTGCCCTGTTTTATCGGTGTACGTCAATACACAAGCGCATTGGTCAAGCACCATACAAAAAGAATCTTGATGATTCATATATATGCTTCCTTCAAGACTGCTTGCTTGCATGTTTTATCAGAGCACAGTTGTGCATCAGCAACATATATAAATGAACTGAAAGAGCTGAATGCTGAAGCAAACTGCACGTCAGCAGTGCTACTATAAATGTGGAAATGAAAAAGAATGAAATTGTGGAGAATTCCTAATACATCAGTTCTCACTTTTGTATCAAGATCACTTAATTCAGAAATCCAGAATATGAGGAGAAATCCAGATGAGAAGAATACCAGAGACATCCCTAGATGGTACCCATTCTAAAGGCAAAGCAGACTTTCCTACGGACAGCCCAATCCCATCATCAGGCTGTGCTGCCAGAACTCACATTCCAGCACCGCAGTCCAACTTACAGAGCCGCAAAATGCCACACTCTATAGAATACTACTGAACTCCTGCCAGGCACAGTGAAAGGCAGTAACCATGCAGTAATGGTCTTCCTGGATTCCCCACCACCAGTAAGTCAGTGGCAGGGGTAGACCATGGGCAGGCAGGGGAAGGATTGGGGGGTTCCTTGGGAGGAACTGGGAGGGGTGGGGAAGGGGAGGAAGGGATGGATCGGATGCATGCCAGATCTTATAACCTCTTTTGAAAACCTACTTACCCCTTTATTCTCATCAGATACACCATCAAAATAGGTGGTGTATGTCCAAGAAGATACATAGGCAGTCCTAGGGCTTACATGGAGCTTACATTTAAACCGTTTGCCTTTGGGTTGCCCACCAACCATAGGATGCAACGCATACCTTTTAGTGCAGATGCATCCGCTTTGTTGGCAGCAGATAGGATTGGGGCCTTTGTCATATGTAGGAGACAGAGTATTGTCAGAATGGTTTAGATTTTGTATCCCTGGACCAAAATATAAGTTATATTAAGCCAATCACCAGGAAACAGGTTCAAACAGGTAGTGCTTTTTTGTTGTTATCCCCAAATTAAAAAAAAAAAAAAAACCCACTGGCACAATCCTTTACCTATAGAGTAGATTAATAGTCTCAAGGTAAAAAAGAGTGCCACATTTTGTAGGAACCTAACTCGACCTGGTTGCTATTAAAATGAACTATTGGCAAAAGGCTTACAAATAAAAGGCAATTTTCTCTATTGAGCTTTTGGAGTTTTCTCCTTGGCATGTAATTCAAAGAAGCGTTTTCCAGGTCAGAGAGCATTGTGCATTGAGAGAACTCACTGACAGGTAAATAAGTTCACTCCAATTTTCTTCCTTCTGCAGAGTTAAAATAAATACTACTTGGATGTGAATATGTACTAATGTCTGCATTCCAAAAAACAGGAACCTTCCTATAGGCGTGCTGTACCAAGCCTAAGATATAGACCTACCTGCCAACAGATATAGACCTAGGATATAGACCTACATACCTACAGGAGCTGGGGTAGCTTTTGAGCTCCAGTTTCCCCCACCTTTGCTCCTGTAATGATATATGTATCTGTCTCCAAATCCAGTGCTGATTCCCCCCACCATGTTTTTATACGGTATGCCCACCCAGTGAAACATTTATTTGGCTTTTTTTTGCATAATTTTATTAAATACTATTATTTAAATAATAATTTAATTAACTTGAAACTTTGTGCTAGGTAGGAGCACGAAGAAAGTGCATTTGTGATCATCACAAGGGCAAGTCAAAAGGTAAAAGCAGCTCCATGGTGGGCTTATCACTCAAGCGAAGTATATCTATACACATCTTAAGTGTAGTTGTACTTAAACAACCTTCAAAATCAAAATTCTGCACCGTTGCCTGAAATTCTGCAACAAGAAAAATGTGGCGCTGTCGTTTTAATACATTTCCAATAATCCCATTTTGGTTCTATGGTGAATCATTTGACAATATATCAGATCCTGATCTGCCTTCTGCATTTCACCAGATCCTTTCCTGCCTTTGCTTATTTGCCTCCTTGTCAAGTAGCTTGTGACATCATATGCATATAGTTGTAGTTTGTTTATTAGATCATTGTATTTGTCAGTTCTGATGAAAATTAGTATAGTGGCATATAACATTCACTGAAGTTTGAAAAACCATTTCATTGCATGCTGTTCTCTGTATCTGCCTAACCTTAGGAGGTTAAAAATTCATGTGCATTATAAAATGAACCCTCTAAAATTTCTAAAACTCAGCAGCTTTATAAATGATATTGCTCAAGTATAAATTATTCTGTTTTAAAGATAATGTATTTTTGGTTAACATCTCAGCGGTAACCAGTCTTTCAAATGAAAACCAATATTACATCTCAGTCAGAAGTCTCTCAAGATAATTTTTAAAAAAATATATATAAAGCAATCCTGGGAATAAAATATAGTTGATTGGGCAAAAGGGAAGGAATCCAATCATTTCAGGTTCTTTCTGTAATGCTGAAATAGGATGCATTAGTTCTGCAGCAGTGAACTGGGAGAACAAGGCAAAGACTTTTAACCCTTTTGATTAGGAAGTCTGTCGGGACTATTTTTCCATTGCTAAAGAATCCATCCCCGAAAGTTATGATACTGAGTGATGGACAATAACAGGCAAAACAAAGAATGCTAATTGGAAGCAAGCATGGATAGCTCTGAATGCTTTTGCTTCAGATGAAAGCAAACAGGAAAAGTAAAGATAGAAAAGCTTTGTTGGATCATAGCAGTTCGGCTGTTTTCTCTGCAAGATTAGGTAGGATTTTTGATTGAAGTTACTGGCTGGGATCGAAAGAACAGTATAATTAGTTCTGCATCCCAAAGGGTATAGCCACCCCCACAACAGAAACCAAGGGGACATCTGAAGGCAGTTTCAGATATATGGGGTTCTACTGTTCAAAGGAAAAGAGTTCAGAACCTCACACTGAACCCTTGGGTGTGCCCACCCTAAAGTATCTCTTTGGATTATGGGCATTCTCCACTGAAGACTTGAGCAAGCCATCCTCTGTGCCTTCTTACAAGCATTAGTGATATTACAGACTAAAAAAGTTTAATGATACTCTTTTACTCTTGGTTCTGGCCCTCGCTGTGAGGCAAATTGTCAAGCTAGGATGGCCTACTGTTTCTTTTCTTATAGATTAATAGCTTGATCCATCCTGAAGGCTTGTGGTGGCTGACTAGAGCAAATCCCCCAAGCAGAACAAAATTAACATTTAATCAAACTTGCTGACATTTCCCTGAGCACCAAAGGTCACTCCCCCCAAAAGTAG
Organism: Tiliqua scincoides; assembly: GCF_035046505.1. Lineage (NCBI taxonomy): Eukaryota > Metazoa > Chordata > Lepidosauria > Squamata > Scincidae > Tiliqua > Tiliqua scincoides. The sequence continues at coordinate 64,575,572 of NC_089825.1, read as the reverse complement.
GTCTTGCAACACTTCTGAAAAGTGCTCAGGATTGAACCTTGCCGATTCTGTTGTGGGAGTTCCATAATTGGGGAAGAGGGGGAGCCCAGGGTGACCAGATACATTGGAGGACAGAGTGCATATACCTTTAACCACTGTATAGAAGAGGGAATTTTGGCAGGTGCAGCTGAGAGAGAGAGAGAGAGAGAAAGGTTGACCTAACACCTCTTACTGGGTTCATTGTGGGGGGGGGGGTGAGAATGAAAGAAGGGACTTCTGAGCTCACAGCCCATTTTCATATCCATTAAGCTGCACTAGCTCTCCTACTATCATCCTATACAGCAGGCATGGCCAGTTAATCTCCACAAGCACATCATTTTGGGAGCATAATTAGCCACATTGATTATATGTATTATTGGTATCCAATTAAATCTTGCAGAAGCCAGGTTATGGAGGTTTTCTTACCAGCTCCATTGGAACTACCAAGGGCCAGAGAGGACTGTTGGAGTAGCCCTTCCCAGAGGGTACTGAAATACTTTTCAGAATGGATTTTAAAAAATGGAAGTAGAGCATGCACTACAGTAGAGCATGCACTACATGCAACCAGAGGCCCTGGTTGACCTCTGGAACGGGGAAATGTCCAGGGCAGTGGATGAGATTGCTCCGGAGCGACCTCTGCCACGTCGCAGACTCGGAGCGGCTCCTTGGTTTACTAAGGAGCTGCGAATGATGAAGCGGCAGGGCAGGCGTCTAGAGCGACGGTGGCAGAAAACTCGTGATGAATCCGATCGGACACGGAGTAGAGCTCATTATAGAGCCTACTCCGTGGCAGTGGTAGCAGCGAAGAAATCATTCTTCTCTGCTACCTTTGCGTCTGCTGATAGCCGTCCGGCAGAGCTGTTCCGTGTGATGCGGGGCCTCCTCCATCAGGCCCCGCCAGTGGACCAGGAGGAATACACGGTCAGCCGCTGTGATGTGTTTGCGCAACATTTTGCAGATAAAATCGATCACATTCGTTACAACTTGGATGCCACATTGACAATGTCTGGTGATGTCCCCTTGGCAACTGCTTGTCCAGTGTTGTGGGATTCTTTTCAGCTTGTGCAGCCTGAGGATGTGGACAGACTCCTTTGGAGTGTGAGGCCGTCTGCCTGCCTGTTTGACCCTTGCCCAGCTTGGCTGATAAGAGCGGCCCAGGGTGGACTGGCTGAGTGGACGGGGAGGGTGGTCAACTCTTCTTTGGGGGAGGGGACGTTGCCACCTGCTTTGAAGCGGGCGGTAGTTCGCCCCCTCCTGAAGAAGCCCTCCCTGGATTCCACTGTGTTGAACAACTATCGGCCAGTCTCCAACATCCCGTTTCTGGGCAAGGTAATTGAGCGGGTGGTGGCATCCCAACTCCAGAGGGTCTTGGATGAAGCGGATTATCTGGATCCTTTTCAATCTGGTTTCAGGCCGGGCTTTGGGACGGAAACTGCCTTGGTCACCTTGGTGGATGACCTACGCCGGGGACTGGACAGGGGGAGTGCGTCCCTGTTGGTCCTGCTGGACCTCTCGGCGGCTTTCGATACCATCGACCATGGTATCCTTCTGGGCCGATTGGCCGAGCTGGGAGTTGGAGGCACTGTTTTGTGGTGGTTCCGCTCCTACTTGGAAGGTCGGTCCCAGATGGTGGTGCTGGGGTATGTCTGTTCGACACCCTGGCCTTTGAGGTGCGGGGTGCCGCAGGGTTCAATTCTGTCCCCCATGCTATTTAATATCTACATGAAACCGCTGGGAGAGGTCATCCGGGGGTTTGGAGTGGGGTGTCATCAATACGCTGATGACACCCAGCTTTATCTCTCCTTTCCTCCAGACTCCAGGGTGGTGGTTGAGGGCCTGGAGCGCTGTCTGGAAGCAGTGAGGATCTGGATGGGGGCTAACAAGCTGAAATTAAATCCAGATAAGACAGAGGCTCTCCTGGTTTGGAAATCCTCGATGCAGTTGCTGGATTATCGGCTTGCTCTGAATGGGGTTGCACTCCCTCTGAAGGAGCAGGTCCACAGCTTGGGGGTCCACCTGAACTCGCAGCTGCTCCTGGATTCCCAGGTGGCGGCTGTGGCTAGGGGGGCCTTCGCTCAACTTCGGCTGGTGCGCCAGCTGCGTCCGTACTTGGATCGTGCAGACCTGGCCACGGTGATCCATGCTACGGTGACATTGAGGTTAGATTATTGTAACACGCTTTATGTGGGGCTGCCCCTGAAGACGGTTCGGAAACTGCAATTAGTGCAGAATGCGGCGGCCCGTGTGGTCACTGGAGCTAGGCGGTTTGACTCTGTCAGCCCGCTTCTCCGGGGGCTACATTGGCTGCCCATTCATTTCCAGGCCCAATTCAAGGTGCTGGTTTTGACCTTTAAAGCCCTATACTGCTCTGGGACAGGCTATCTTAGAGATCGCCTACTCCCGTACAATCCTGCTCGTCCTCTCAGGTCATCAGAGAAGGCCTCTTTACAAGTGCTGCCACCTAAGGAGGTACGTGGGGCGGCGGCAAGAAATAGGGCCTTCTCAGTAGTGGCACCAACGTTGTGGAACTCCCTTCCCCTTGACTTGAGAATGGCTCCCTCTCTGGAGACTTTTCGGCGAGGCCTGAAGACCTTGTTTTTTAATCAAGCTTTCTGACTTCATGGCCTTTTTAACATCTTTTATACATCTTTTAGTTGCTTTTTACAGGCTTGATTCCTCTAAGTACTGCTGTTTTATGCTCTTTTATTCTGACTTTTCTCTGACTACTGTTTTTATGGGTTCTGCTAATGTGTTTTTATCTGTTTGTGAAATTATGTTTTAATCTGTTTTATATGTTGTTAGCTGCCCTGGGTCCCTTTGGGGAGAAGGGCGGAATAGAAATAAAGTTTTATTATTATTATTTTATTATTACAGTTCTACAAAAAAAAAAAAAATTCTTACTGTGATTTGTTCATTTAGTACTTTAAAGTTTTCAAAACTTTCTACGTTCAGGCAATTTTTCAACACTGATTGATCTGCTGAGGGATCTCTATAAATCTACCAGAATACTCTTGTACATTGCAGATGATTCTTGGAGATGTTGTACAGATTCTGTTGTGGGGTGTGGGTTGTGTGGGTGTGGCTATGGGGTGTGGGTTCTGTTGTGGGGTGTGGTTCGTTGTGTTGTACAGATTCTGTTGTGGGGTGTGAGATGCTGTACAGATTCTGTAGGGGTGTGGGTTGAACTTTAGCATCACCTAATGTGAACACCCCCTGACACTGGTCTGTCACTTTCACGGGTCCCCCCTCCCCATTTGTGCAACCTGCAATAGTTGAGTAACCAACTCAGACTGAACCTATTCCTGGAGATGATTTTTTTTCCCCAACATAATATTGCTTTAGGAATCCAGGAGTTCCCTGGAACACATTTGAAAACCTCAGTGTTACCATAAGAACATAAGAACAGCGCCACTGGATCAGGCCATAGGCCCATCTAGTCCAGCTTCCTGTATCTCACAGTGGCCCACCAAATGCCCCAAGAAGCACACCAGATAACAAGAGACCTGCATCCTGGTGCCTTCCCTTGCATCTGGCATTCTGACATAGCCCATTTCTAAAATCAGGAGGTTGCACATACACATCATGGCTTGTACCCCTGAAAACAGACTTGCTGTTGCTTTGTCAGAAGCCATTATTCCCCTCACACGCAACTTTTTGAAACAGAAAGCAGGACAGATGAGGTTTCTTGGATGCACAGTCCTGCCTTCACAAAGAATGTGGACAGGCTCAATCCACAAAAAGGTCTTCCCACATACCAGCTGGAGCCTCCACAAAATGAATGGTTCTTAACAATTATGATCAATCATGAAGATTCTTAGTCTGCATAGTAAGGTAGAAGGTTGCGTTTTATTTCTTATCCATTTTTCTCTGTGTTTTTTTTTTCCCTTCTCAAAAAGGAGATTCTTCAGCATAAACCTGCAGAGCTGAAGAATTTTTTTTTAAGTAACAAAAACCTCCTTTTGCTGCAACAGGGAGCTCTGTTGTGATTTTTCCTTTCACTGGAGAAATTGTCGTATTCCCACCCGCCCCTTTCTCAATGAAACTGGGTTGTGTCAGTCAAGCTTATTTTTATTGGTTGGAATTAAAGCAGTATAGCAGGTTAAAGAGCTTAAAAGGACCAAAAATAGAAAGGACTTTGGTGTTTGAAAAATACTCCTCTCAATTTACAGCTTAAACTGGAGAGGATTTTAGCATGGAAACCAAACCAAACCCTGCAGCCTGGATAGCCAGGCAGCTTCATAATTATTGTGTTCTTTGAGAAGGGGGGAAAAAAATGCTCTATTGATAACACAGGGATAAAAAGATTTTCAGAATTTTGCATTGTTCATTATGTGTATGGCATTTTTTAAATTTTATAAAATGTCATGAGACTTACATCTGGTAAAATAATACGTTATCTTGGCTGCAGTACACTGACATTACAATATCTCATGTACTCCAATTATCCCTATTTACCAGGAACAGTCCCTGTTTTATCCCTATTTACCTGCCTCTCATAAATCACTGTCCCTGCTTTTACTTTGAGGTAAGTGGAGCTTCAACCCTTCACAGGCTGCTAAAATTAAATCTCCAACCATATGTACAAGGCACACACGTTGTCTCTAGTGGGAGATGCATTTTGTTTCTAGTGCATGTAAGTGCATGCACATGAACCCTAACAGCTCAATTTTATTCCCCCCCCTCACTGATGCAGTCGTGTCACCAGAGCACATGCTACATACTATGGGGGGGGGGGGTCTCTTCATCTGTTCCCTTACCCACTGGGTCTGCTAGGACCTGTGCCAGCTCTGTATTGATATCTATAGTTGATGCAGGTCTGAATGGACCTGGGAAGGCAGATTGAGACCAGGGAAGGGGGCAGGATATTGGTGGCCCACTGCCACAAATACTGCCCCTGGCCTCAGTCTGCCCTCCTCCCTGACCCAGTGTCCTATCTATTCCTCCTCCTCCCCACCTGCCCACTCCCTGCTTCCCTCCTGCCACCACGCTGACTTACTGGTACCAGGGCTCCTTCCAGGTCACTGGCATCAGCTGCTTGCTGCTACTGGCAGTGGGCTGGCCACCTGAAATGGCATGTTGCATTTTGCAACAGCCATAAAAAACCTTGTACCGCTGGAACACACAGGTTTTAAAATACATACTTCGCAATTTAGCTGTCAGTTGTTAGCATGCCTGTTGTCCTGCGTGTGAGCACAGAATATCATTTCTTAGAATATTATTTATGTGCATTATAATACTGTAGTCAGAGCAGGGAGGAAAAAAGAGTTGTTCTGCTTAGCATTTACATTATCAGTTCTACACTAAAGGACAACATAAGAAGTGGTGGGATTAAATCAGTAGACTAAAGTGCCACCAAGAGGTGACAGGAAAAAGCATTTTGTGCTTAGCAACCGTGCTGAAAGATTATGCTGAAGAACTATCCAGATTTAGGGTATTTGGCAGAATGCATAATGAAGTAATGAATCTCTCCAACAACACATCTGATAAGTGGATGTGGCAGCAAAATATCAATTCTATTTTTGTCACTTTTTCATATCGCAGCTGTATCTTCCAGACATATGATGATAATTTGGATGCTTGAAATTAAACCGAAGCCTGTTTAACTTCTGGAAATCTACGGTTCTCTGAGGCTCAGCTCATTGACATGCACACTTGGTGTGTTTTTATAGCTTGGGCTGATCTTGTAGGTGAGAGAGGAGCAGATGGGGCCTTTGGTGTCGCGCTCAGTGGTGCATACTGATGTTCCTGACCATAAGCATGAAGCCGTCACTGTCAGAAAACGGCATCTGAGCATAAGGAAAACAGAGGAGCCCTGCTGGATCAGGCCAAAGGTCCATCTAATTCAGCATCCTGTTTCTAGCACTGGCCAGCCAGGAAGAACACAAGCAAAGCACCCTGCTTGGGCATGTATAGATCAACCTTTTTCTGTATGTCTCAAATATCTTAGGGTTCAATCCTATCCAACTTTCCAGGGCTGATGCAGTCATGCCAACGGGCACGGGCTGCATCATATGGTGGGAAAAAATACTGTACTGGACACTATATGAAATTAAGGACACAAGCCCAACCAGGTCTACTCAGAAGTAAGTCCTAGGTTGTTCAATGGGGCTTACTCTCAGGAAAGTGTGGTTAGGATTGCAGCCTCAATCACCATTGATGCTGTCTTTGGGACCTGTGAAAAATTTTTAAAAGTTGATCATTTACACAGACTGATTCAGCTTTTCATAAAAAATCCTGGGAAGCAGTTCAGATACTGATCACTGGTTCATACTTAGTGTTGCCAACCAACCAGTATCCTTATATATCCTTGCAGTATAAAGATCAACCCAATCCTAACCTGCCCTGGAGCAGGTAGGCCAGTAGGCCTGCCCCACATCCAGAGCAGGGTTGGGGTCTAAGGGCCTGATCCAGAACCCTGCGTGCTGGTTCACTGCCAGTGCGCACTGTCGCAAACAGGCCGTGAGACATGTTTGTGAGCAGTACCAAGAGCCCAGAGCTGGAGTTCGCCCAGAGCGAGCCTGAGCTGGACCAGATCTGGCACTGGGCCTGGGTTTTGCTGCCTGATGGTCACCTAACCGCCTGGCAATGGAGAGGTGAGTGGGGGTGTAGAAGTGGAGGTGTTCTGGAGTTGGGGGAAGGAGGGCAGAGGGCAGGGAGAAGGTGTGGAGGGGGAGGCAGTGGGGGAAAAGGAGAGTGGGACAGGTAGAGCTCCACTTCACTGGATCCTGAGCCCATGTGGGACTGCATGGTCTGACACAGGACTCTGATTCTGCAGCAGCTCCAGAGCTGCCATAGAATTGAACAGCCCCACTGCTGGGCTGCTTCCCTTACCAGGGGAAGGGGATGAAAGTCCCCCTCCCCCATGGAGCCACCATGGGCTGCCTGGTTGTGCTCAGGATGCCACAGTAGCCATTTTGGCACTGCTGCAGCCCCACATGCTGGGCAGCTCAGGATTCGACTGCCCAGTGGCTCAGCCTAGAGCAAGGGGAATCACTCTCCCTTATCCCAGTTAACACCACAGTAGCCCCAATGCAGCTACTCAGATCTGTGCCACCTCAAAGGCCACACAGATCTGAGCAACCCGGAGCTGCCCAGTACCAGGGATAAGATCTGGCATAAGTACCAGGCATAAGTGTTGGATCCTGGCCCTACCCCCTGCTTAACCCCCACCTGCCCATGGGCGCACCTGCCGCCCACCCTCTCCCACCCCAAAATGCTTCCTCCCCGCCCTCCCCACAGCCCCACCAGACACCTGTGCCAGCCTGTCTCAGCCGGCACAAACTTACTCCTTCCCATCGACGCAGAGGCTCGACTGGGCCTCCATGAGCACATTTGCTACATTCCCAGGCAGACGTAAGGAACTTACACGAGACCAGCGCACTCTCAGGATTGTGCTCTGTGTTATATTGCATTCAGTTATCTTGGGGTTTTGCCAGGTTCCTCCCATGACCTTCTAGATTTTGCTAGGCTCCACCAATGAACTGCCAGGTCCTGTCCTGGCCCCACCTCTGACTCTGTCTGTCCCTGAGCCAAAAAGCCAAGACTTAATTCCTCCCCAAATCCAACAAGTTCTGTCCTTATTCCACTTTGGATCTGCTGGATTCTGCTCTGGCTCAAACCACCCTTAATGCTGTCCATTGGTCCTGTCAAGGTGACCAATTTCAAAATTTGGCAACCCTATTCTGAATAGGCTTTGATGGAAATTAGAGAAGAAAATCATTATACCACATCATTTGCTTGTTGTCATTAAGTAAGGGCATAAAACCAAATGGCATAAAACCAAAAGCAAAGAAACCAAAATAGCATGAGAAAGCAGACAGTCAGCAAAATGGTAATAAGAAGACACGGGTTCTTCCCAGCAGGCCTTAGAAAAGTCATATCAAGTTTCGCCAAACACAGCTTAAAGGAAAATTCTCTTGCAGCCAGTTCAGCACTGATTCCACCAACCACCATGGTAATACTTTAAGTCCAAAATCAATCCAGCAAGTGTCCTCCTCACACAGTATAAAAGGTTCCCACAATTGTACCATTCATATTGCCCCATTTCTTTTCCGAGCAGAGATCTGAAGCCTTTTAAAGCTACAGAGTAACAGACAGAAACTGCAACTTTTCCTGTTAAGAGCTGGCTACATTTTGGATAGGAGAAACTGCACTGTTTCATTTTTCATAGTCAAGGAGGATTTTTTTGATGATGCAAGAAGAGTCGTTCCAGAGAAAGGTGGCACTGTACCCAGCTTTCAAAATTCCTGTTGTTTGATAATTATTCTTGATTGAGCAGGGATTTAAACACAATTCTCCCTTTGCTTAGTTCAGCCATTTCACCACTATACATATGGCCGTGGTACTTTAACTAATTTGCAATCATATCAGCATGATCATATATTTTTAAAAGAAATAAGTTTCTGGTCCTCATGGCATTAGAAAAACTTCCACAAGATGGGAGGCGATGGTTTAGCTTTGTTAATTTTCTTCCTTTTTTAAAAAAGAACAGATGAGCATGAGTTGTATACCACAGGGAGCACACAAACTCTAAAAATAAAAACAAAACTATTACTACTTTATTATTACATAGGCCTACAAAACTGAGGGTCAGAAAAAGTTTTTCCCAAACTTTATGGTGGTTTGATATAAATTTGGGATGCTGATTCCAAAAATGGCATCCGCTTTGCCCTATCACGTCTAGTTTTGGAGAAATAGTACAGCCTCATTAGTGAATGGTTCAAGCAGCTTCCTCATGAGGAAGCCATGGTGTAGGCTTCCTCCTGAGGAAGCTGCTTGAACCATTCACTAAAGAGGCTATGCCGTGTCTCCAAAACTAGATGTGATAGGGCAAAACGGATGCCATTTTTGGAATTGGCACCCGAAATATACCGAGGAATTGGTGTAACATTTAAGGAAGCAAAATGTGTGTTGGCCTGTGTTATTATTATGAAATTTTCGCATAGTCAGGTAGATGTTATTGACTGGTTTGTTTTATTCAGACATCAAGTCCTTCCTGGGATGCTTGGTTTGTCCTATTTTGCTGTTATAAATATTGTCACAAGATGTAAGCTGTTCCCAGTAAAGCTGCTTTTTGAAGTTGGTGGATGGTAATTTCTGTGACCCCTATACTGTTCATGTGCTCTTCAAGATATTTTGGAAAAAGCACCAAGGGCGCTAGTCACCACTGGGATCACTTTGGTTTTCTTCTGCCACTCCCTTTCAATTTGTGCTTGTAAATCTGGGACACGACCTTGTAGCAGTGGTGGGGCTTGTGTGCTTCAGAGAGACAGCAGGCTAAGCTGGACAGGGCCACCCGAACCAGACAGGCCTTTGCTGAGAAGTCAGACTAAATGTGTCCCAAACCCATTCCTAGTATGGTGCAAAAAATGAATAGAAAGTCTATACCAGCTCAGTTGTCAGCCGGGTCAACAAGGACCATGCCAGGTGCTGGAGTTCCTGGGCACCTGGTGATAAGTGGGCTCCCAGGCTCAGGATCTCCAGTTGAGCAACCAGGACTGGAGATTGTAGGGCTACTGGAAGTAATGTTGCTTAAGGGGAAAAAATTCACAAGAAACACCAACAAAGAAGTAATGATATGCTATTACAAGTCTAGCCCAGCCAGAAGAGGTTATGAGAAAAGAATTTATTATTATTATTATTATTATTATTATTATTATTATTATTATTATTATTATTATTAAGGCCACTTACTCCCTTACAAATCTGCTCAGTTACTGAGATCATCATCAGAGGCCCAACTCTGGGTTGCCCCCCCCTTTTTGAGGTTTGGTGGGAGGTGACTAACAACAATGACTTCTTGGGGGTGGTGTCTCAGTAATAGAACTCATTTCTCTTATTATCTCACTTGATACCAAATGTGTTGATTGTGACCTCTTTTCCCGTGTGCCTGCTTTGAGGCAACATCCTATCACACTGGCACAGAAAAGTAACACTTGAGTCTGCTGTCACTGGCAACAGTAGGACATTTACTGCCCATAGAAGGGCAAACCCTCTGGGTAAGTGCCCACCTATTTATGCTGCTGGGATACATACAGACCTAGGAAGTCTGCCAAAGGATGATTGGTAGGCACCAGAGGAGGACCAAGGGTTTTGCTCAAAGAAAGCCCTGGATTGCAATAAATGCACGATCAAACATCCTACACGGACTGCAACTCATGGATGTGACTCATGAATGTATTTTCTCATAGAATAGCATGTAGTAACACACACACACACACAATCCACCTCAACACAGGTCTAATCAGCTTACTACAAGGTAAGTGTATCACTTAGAACAGGCCTTACTCAACAAAGGATGGCTCGTAGCCAATCATGTGAAGCAGGGGTGTCCAAACATTTTGGCAGGAGGGCCACATCAGCTCTCTGACATTGAGTCAGGGGCCAGGAAAAAAATGAATTAATTTACATTTAAAATTTGAATAAATTTACATAAATGAATTTATTAGAGATGGAACTTATTTGAATGAAAAGGGTCTTGCAGTAGCTCAAGGCCTATAAAAGGCCTTGCAAGGCTAGCCTTTCCTTCACTGCTGCTGCTGCAACACAGGCATGAAACAGCAAGCAGTGGAGGGAGCCCTTGTCCCACAGCTCAGATGAGAAGTTAACAGTTGTCCTCATGCTGAGAGCAGTTGTGTTGGGCCAGCACAGGCTCCAGCAAGTCTCCAGAGGGCCAGAGGCTCATTGGAAACTGGGAGCTCCCCGAGGGCCAGATTGGGAGCCCCCAAGGGCCGCAAGTTGCCCCTGGGCCGGGGTTTGGGCACCCCTGGTGTGAAGTGACTCTATTGGTAAGTATTATGCCCATGTCCACAGTGGAAGTCAGGTGGTGGTAGTGATGTTTGATCGGTGATGGTTCATTCACACATAAATGTTCATACTTGAATGGCCCCAGTAGGCCCACTGAAACCTTGGCTACCTAAGACTACACGTGGGCTTCTGAATGGGGGGCTGTTAAGGAGAAATCCTGATTTTTACAAGTTCCAAATTCCAACTTCATTTCTAAGACAAAAACAATAAAGGCCCCAAGCCAACTAAGGGCATCAGGAGTAACAAAACCGCTCACATCTGTTTCCTTTTTGGAGAACAGATAGCAAGGAGAAAGTTCAAGATGCACAAGAAAACAATCAGCTTCCTCAGGTCCAAATTTAGTGCTGGAATCTGCTACTTTCAACAGCGGAAGCCATTGGCATTTAAGGCAATTATCCCCTCAGCATTCAATGCTCCCTGATTGTGACAGCAACACAATGATGGCATTCCATTTACGGGTCTGGTCTCAGACAGGATGACAGATGGCATCTCCATTTCACAGTGTTGTCCCAAAAGGGATTTTAAAACCAAATGAGTAGCTTTGAAAAGAGATAATAATGTCAAAGAATGGAATGTGTTGATTATTCATGTAATTTAGACTATGTGAAGTCACAACCAGTAAGCAGACCCCTATTCACAGAAACTTAATTCTAAGACTTGAAATTCTACAAGATCGGCTCCTTTTGCTGCAGAAGCAGTGATGCCCCTTGACTCATAGATCTCAAGATTTCTCTTAGGGAAGGTACCATACCGTGAGACCACCCAGCCTGCTTTGGTCACTGACCTTTTGCTCCTGTTGTTGCGCAACCAGTATCATCCTCATTTCATCCATGACAAATATGAAGCCTTGTAATGGCTTCTGCCTAGGGGTAATTGTTGACAAACAGGGCCTCTGTCCTATATGAAACGACCACATGGTTGAGACAATCACCAACAATCTGACCAGCCTCACCTTGGGTAAGGCAACATTGTAATACTGTAGTCTGAGTAATTGCGCGGAAGAAAATGTCGCCCTACCGTATGAGAATCAGGAAGTACAGGCATGCAGATTCTGGGGTAGAGCCTTGTAAGAAAAAGTTCTGTAAGGAGACTCTATGCGAAGCTTGCGTTCCCCCCCCCCCATATGAGACAGCCCACCCAACATGCATCTCAGCCTGACTTGGGCATTCTATGCACACCAAGCAGGAGCAATCTGTGCATAAGGATCAGCTGAGGCCCAGATGGCATGATTTCCTGCTGGTCCTAAAATTACCATGCCCATGTCAGGTGTTGGCCAGGTTGGGTACTCCTGGTAACCAGGTTGGCTATTCCGACACAAGGACCCTTGCCTATCAGAGCAATTACCTTGCTGGACCAACTTGTGAACCGTCAATACTGGTGGCAGGGGTAATATCCAGTGCACCTTCAGAAGGAAAGTGGGAGACACCATGAGGGACCCAGTGCAGGCTTTACCCTCAAGGCCCCCAACAACCTGGTACCAGCACTGCATGGCATCCTGTGGAGTTATGTGTCTGGCATGGCTTCATTTGCATGCTGTGCTGTGGAGGCTTGCAGCACCATGTATTTTTCATGTGCCCAGAGGTCCCTGCACTTGGCCCTCTCTATATGGTCATTTTGATATAAGGCTTAGAGATACCAGGTGCTCTTTTTCTGTCAGGTTAAGAACATAAGAACATAAGAACAGCCCCACTGGATCAGGCCATAGGCCCATCTAGTCCAGCTTCCTGTATCTCACAGCGGCCCACCAAATGCCCCAGGAAGCACACCAGATAACAACAGACCTCATCCTGGTGCCCTCCCCTACATCTGGCATTCTGACTTAACCCATTCCTAAAATCAGGAGGTTGTGCATACACATCATGGCTTGTAACCCATAATGGATTTTTCCTCCAGAAACTCGTCCAATCCCCTTTTAAAGGCGTCTAGGCTAGAAGCCAGCACCACATCCTGTGGCAAGGAGTTTCATAGACCGACCACGCGCTGAGTAAAGAAATATTTTCTTTTGTCTGTCCTAACCCGCCCAACACTCAATTTGAGTGGATGTCCCCTGGTTCTGGTATTATGTGAGAGTGTAAAGAGCCATCTCCCTATCCACTCTGTCCATCCCCTGCATAATTTTGTATGTCTCAAAGGTTACATCTCTTAGGGCCCAATCCTAAACCCTCCCAGCCCTGGTGCTGACCTACAGTGTCATAATTGTGTTGTAAAGTATGCTTATGGCACTGGGAGAGCAAGGAGTGCCATTGCTAGGCCCAGCACTAGGAGGCTGAACCAGGGAAGCGCCCACTGCAGGCACACTACTGGGCAGCAGTACAGGGTTTCTGGATGGGGGAGAGGCATTCCAGGGCATGGGGTGGTGGAGGAACCAGGGTGGGGGGGAGGAACCAGGGCAGGAGGAGATAGAACTGGCAGAGCCTTATTCTGCCGGATCCTATGCTCCGTGTTGGTCTGAAAAGCCAGCACAGACTGGAGGAAACCCATTGCGGGGCCTGTGGCTTTACTTGGGGGAAGGGGACGAATATCACTTTCCCCTAAAGAGACTCTGGTGGCTGCTGCGATCCCCTTAGGATACAGAGGTAGCCATTCAGCACCGTAGCTCCTCTCTAGGCACCAGGCAGCTTACAATTGGGTTGTTAGTAACACAGAGTCATTTAAAACAAAATAAAATTATTTCACTTAGTTTCAGGAAACGGTCACTTTTGTGCAATTAGCAGAAACCGCCTTGCTAACCTATGTTGAGTAGATGTATGTCAATGTTCATGTATTTCCAGAACAAAGGACAGTTCGTCATTTCAAAATACATGCAAAGTCCCTCGAGGAAGCCATGTGGAAACTCTTCCAGAAACATTTCTAATTATAAGTCTTTCCGCATCCCTTAAAAATATGGGATGTTTCACCTGAGCAAGGCTAATGCAGTTTGCCTTAAAATATTTACCGCTAGGATAAAATGCACAGGCAGTTCTACTTCCCAGATTAAAAGGAAAGCCAGCAGCCAGATGAAAATGGGCAGCTCTGCCTTCCCTTCTGTATATTTGGGGTCAGTGAGGTTTTTAGCCCTGCAATTTTCTTGCTAACACCAGTGGGAATCGTAAGTGGGAATCACCTCCTTATTTATTCATTCCCTCTTATTTATGCATTTTCTCACCAAGCATGACTTCATGCGAAGGTCCCAATGAAAATAGAGAGAGCACTTTGCTAGAAGAGTTCAAGGCAGCAGTAGCTTGGATGATTTGCTTTACTTGCCAATGACTTTGTTTTTGTTTGGGTTCATTAGATGCCCCCACTTCATAGTTCATATGAATTTCACTTCTCATTTTGTTTGGCAGGAAGTTTGAAGGTGTAACTCATTAGTTACACAATCTGTGAGCTCAAGCAATTTCACCTGCCTCCTTTTGTGATCAGCATGAAGCATTAATTATTTTGACCCAATGTCAATTAACAACGTCCCAGTTACAAAGTGCCATGGAAGACTCTAACAAAATGGGCGTTATTCAGTGGCTGCAAACAATGAAAAACAAAATGAAGTATGAACAAAATGCATGAAATAGGGCAAGGTATCTGGCTACTTAGTGCAACTCATGCACTCATGCAACTCATGCACTTGCTTCCCAACAACAGCAGGTGTTCTGCTCTGAGTCCTGTGATCTTTCTCCCAAGATAATCATCTGATTTTGAGAACATGGTGGATATTCTTAAACAAAAAATAATAAAGATGACAACACTAGCTAAACAGCCACTTAGCACCTAGCAAAACTGCCATATACAAGTGGCATATTGAATTCACTGAGAAATGTTTGCTTCGTGTGCATATGCAATAGCCAATCAGAAACCTGCTTTTCTAACCCTAATATAGACAACTGTCTTTTCCTGAGTCAGACCATGGCTCCATCTAGCTCCCAGTATCAGTTCTCCAGAAACAGACCTGTTTTCCAGACTTACCTAGAAACAGCAGGGATTGAACCAGGGACTTACTGCATACAAAGCACATACTTTCCCACTAAGCTACTGCCCTTCTATGCTTGGCAACCCTATCAATAATCTCTTATCTGGTGAGAAGTTCCATTACTGGCTAGGAGTTACACAGATAGAGTTGCCAACTGACCAGAATAAAACTGATCTGTCTTCTCCTGTTGTTTTAAAACAGTAGTTTGATCTTCAGAAATCAGCAGTTGGAATTTTTTCACAGCACGGAAATAAACAATATCGATATCACAGGATTTCACACAACATTTTGTGTGATCTCACCCTGGCGAGCTGGGAAAATGAGGCTTTGTGGTGCCCATGTGAATGCTCTGCAGCACCCTGAGGTTCTATGTCACAGTTTGGGAACCATGGCCTTGCTTTTCAGTTTTATGTGAACCAATTGCAGGTACTGACCCATCAATTTGTGGCTTCTCATCTAGCAACCCTGGAGACACTTCTCTGTGGTGTATTCCCATGCTTCTTGGAGTGTGGAGTGGAGTGGAGTCTAACCACAACAATGGGGTGATTATGTAGGTTTTTCTCTTCCTCCCTACTCAGCACCTTCTTTCCTAGTTCTTGTCTTTTAACAGGTGAGACTGTACGTTTTTAATTGGTCTAATATAGCTGTTCTTAAACATTTGGCATTCTTCCACTTTGAAAGCAACATGCAGTCACAAAGACGCAAAAGTTACTCTAATCTCTGAAAGTCTTCTTCATATTTTACCCACAGAGGCCAATGCACACAGAAACACAAATGTGGAGCCCTAGCTGGTGGGAAACTGGCAGTGGGGAACTGGCAGTAGGGAAGTGGCAGGGAGAAAGCAATATATAGGAAGGGTCACACAGCTCTCTTCCTGCCATTTCTCCACTATAAATCATTGCCTTTTGGCACTGCCTTCCAGCAGAGAGGCAGTAAGAGCAGTCTCATAACATCACTGTACATGAGAGTCTACTCTTACTTTTCACCATTTTTAGAGGTCACTGAAAATTGCTCATTGAGAGCTCTATTGGTGTCCTGCCCCAGAGATATGGGGGGACAGTGAGACAGTTTGTCCCTTAATAGTACTGAGGAGAAGCACAATTAACAACAGCAATAGAATCAATACCTGTTATGTCAAGGATAACAACAACAACAACAACAATAATACACATAATTTCTAGAGCGAATTCCAAGTCTTCATGTCACTGCACATACATTATCATGTTTCAATAATTCTTGCAACAACCCTGAATGGAAGGTCTGTATTATTTTTTTTCCATATTGCATGTAGGGGGATAAGATAACTGAGTCATGGCTTGATGAAAGCTGAGTTTATGGCAAGGATGAGAGTTGAACCAGATACAGTATTTACTTTTCACATTTTTTTACTACCCTTTCTCCAAGGAACTTGGGGTGGTGTACATAGCCCCTCTCTTCCTTTAGTCCTCACAACAGGACATATGAGGTAGGTGAGGTGACTTGCCCAAGGTTACCCAAGAAGCTTTATGGCTGAGTAGGGATTTGAACCTAGCTCTTCCAGGTCTATGCACCACTGCACCATCCAGGCTTCCAACCTCACTCTCCTAGTCTCTGCAATAGTTTCCAAATCTTTGCAGAAAAGATCAAGACAAAAGGCAACCACTGGGGTGTTTATCACCACACTGTTACTGGGCTATAATGTAGCCAGAGTAGGAGATCCCTTCTGATTATAGAATCATAGAATCATAGAGCTGGAAGGGGCCTAATAGGTCATCTAGTCCAACCCCCTGCCTTAGCCAGGAAATCCTCTTAAAGCATCTCCAACAGGTGCTTGTTGAGCCTCTGCTTGAATATCTCTAGTGAGAGAGAGTCCGCCACCACTCTTGGCAATCTGTTCCACTGCTGAACCACCCTGACAGTCAGGAATTCTTTCCTGATGTCTAACCGAAATCTCTTCTCTTGCAGTTTGTACCCATTGGCTCTACTTTCAGAGGCAATTGAGAATAAATTATTCCCTTCTTCCATATGACAGCCCTTTAGGTATTTGAAGAGAGCTATCGTATCCCCTCTCAGCCTTCTCTTCTCCAGGCCGAACATGCCAAATTCCCTCAACCTTTCCTCACCGGGCTAGTCCTCCAGCCCCCTGATCATCATCGTCGCTCTCCTCTGAACCTGCTCCAGTTTGGTTGCATCTTTCTTAGTGGGGTACCCAGAATTGGACACAATACACCAGGTGAGGTCTAACCAGTGCAGAGTAAAGCGGAACCACAACTTCTTGTGACTTGGAAGCTACAGTTCTGTTAATGCAGGATAAATTTGCATTTGCCTTCTTTGCAGCCACATCACACTGCTGACTCATGTTCATCCTGTGATCCACCGCAACTCCAAGATCCCACTCACATGTAGTGCTGCCAAGTCATGTATCTCCCATGTTATACCTGCATCTTTGGTTGTTTTTGCCCAAGTGCAGAACTTAGCATTTATCCCTGTCAGCAGCAAACCTCCGCAGCCCCACACCCGGGGCAAAGCTCCGCGATGGTGCCCCCACAGGCTATTTCCGCGCCCCACAGGCATAAATGCGCCCCCCTATTCACCAGAGGCTCACAGAGTCTTGCGCAACCTCCTCCTGCACCAGGGAAACCTCTGTGAGATTCCCCGGCGCTATAAACTCTGCTTCCGGCTAACCGGAAGCACAGTTTCCACCCCCATCGGGAGCCTCAGAAAGGCTTCCATTGGGTCCCAGCAGCCAGTACCTGAGGCTTTTGCTCTGTCCCGGTCTATGGCAGGCACACAACTGATCCTTGCTGAACTTAATCTAATTCATTTCAGCCCAGTATTCCATTTTGTCTAAGTCTTCCTGAAGGCTTCTACTGTGTTTGCTACTCCTCCCAGTTTGGTGTCATCTGCAAATTTGATGAGGCTCCCTTGTATCCCCTCATCCAAGTCATTGATGAAGATATTAAAGAGAACCAGACCCAAGACAGAGCCCTTGGGTACCCCACTGAAAACTGCCCTTCAGGTTGACGCAAAGCCATTGACAAACACCCTCTGTGTACAGCCGTCACCATGATCATCTCAGTATATGAGACAGCATGATCTGCATGAGGTCTGATGCAATATGTGTGCCATGCTGCATCTCATTTCCATTGGTTGCAGAAACCAATGAGTTTTAATCTGGCCACAGAGCAGCTGCATCCAGACTAGAAGCCTCCTTCATGATGGGCAATGTGGAGAAGTTAATCTACTCCGTTTCTACAGTTTTGTAAAGTTGCGAAGGGGCTGTAAGATCAACTTCACTGTGTGTCTAATGTCACCATGGATGATCGGCTCTTGCACACAGGTGTAGCTTTTGGGCGGTGAGATTTTAGGACTCCAGCTCCTGCAGTCAGCTCACTTTAAGCATCTTCAAAGTATCTGAACTCAGATAAATCTTCCTCCAGAAATGGGCAAATTTAGACATCGGCCTTATGTAAATGCCAGTTTCAAAGCGCTGAGATTCAGTCAGAGCAAGTGTGGGAGCTTGGTTCTATTTCAGGCAAATGTTCTCATTGAAGAGAATTGATGGGTATTTTCTTAATCCTGAAAAGATAAAAGTTGTCACTCACTCATTCATTCATCAACGTGAAAGGAATACTGGGTGGATGTGATCATCTTTTGTCAAACAGGACAAAGCTTTCTCCCAGAAATGTTACAGAAGGTCTAAATTTACTTTGCTAACAGCAAGTACAATCGTTCCGCCTGATTTTACAGTACTTTTAACGCTAATTAAAGGGAAGGATAATAACGCTCCTTTTCAGCTGCGGACTAATCAGTCCTCACAATAGTCAATCTGTAGAATTATAGTCCAACAATTAGCTGCTCCTGTGGCTTGAAGTGAGGGTCAAACTGCATATTACGTTAAGCCAGTGCTTAAAGCTGATACGCTTATTTCTTTTGAACTAAATAGCAGCTGGGTTGGGCCACCTGTGGGTCAGGACCATAGCACGTGGAAAGGCTTTGATCTTCCCTGCCATGGTGCTGATCCATATGGGGGGGGGGCATGTCTGCTACTCATCATGTGAAAAAAATCCCATGGCACCAAGCTGACCTGAGATTATGTTGAGGGGTTATGATTCTGGGCACCACTTTGGGAAAGATGCAGCCAAACTGGAGCAGGTTCAAAGAAGAGCGATGAGGATGATTAGAGGGCTGGAGAACAAGACCTATGAGGAAAGGCTGAGGGAACTTGGTACATTTATCCTGAAGAAGAGAAAGCTAAGGGGGGATATGATAGTGCCCTTCAAATACATGAAGGGCTATCATACGGAAGAAGGGACAAATTTGATCTCAGCTGCCTGTGAGAGTGGAACTAGATCAAATGGGTACAAACTGCAAGAGAGGAGATTCCGGTTGGATATCAGGAAGACATTTTTGACAGTAAGGGCAGTTTCGCAGTGGAACAGATGGCCAAGGGAGGTGGTGAATTCTCTCTCACTAGAGATCTTCCAGTAGAGGCTCAATAGGCACCTCCTCAAGATGCTTTAGGATAGCGGTTCCCAAACTATGAGCTGTGGAAACCAGCCAGGGCAGCTTCAAGAATCTTCATGAAAAACCTGCCACCCTATACAATGTATAGGATTATAGCCCTAATGCAGAGCCACAGCTAATGTCCCAGTAGGTCAAGGGAGCCACCAGCCAAAAAGTTTGGGAACCACTGCTTTAGGAGGATTTCCTGCTAAGAGCAGAGGAGTTAGACTAGATGACTAGACTAAGTGGGTTCCTTCCAACTCTATGATTACATGAAAATCCCATTCCCACATGCTATAGTTCTGATCCAGAAGGAACACAATCTGGCTGCTACTTATTCTTATAAAAACAAGCACATCACCATTAATTACCCACTTAACATAATGAGCTTGGCCTTTCTAGGCATACAAAATTGAGGTCAAGACCTCATGATTTTCCATGATGGTGTAGTTCATTCTGCTTATATATTTTGAAGTTCTTCCCAGGTTTCCAATTCTAATCCATATATGAGGCCACTTTTACCTCAGCTGTTGATTGGCTTTTGAAAAGGAAGTAATAAGCAACAACCAAAGAATACCATCAACAAACAAAACTTCAGAGGCCCTTGTGGATACATTTAGGACACTGTATAACTCTTGCCTGCCCCAAATTTTTACTGTTATTTGTCAAACGAAGATAAGGAAGGTTCAGTGATAAAGCCTAGTATTGGGAACAGCAGCCCAGGAAGAGTTCCCCTTTGTGGTCTACATAGTGACGGATTTGAGGAAACGCATTTTAAAAAATCCATAAATCACAAAAATATTGAACAATGAAAAAAATATCCACAGACACAAGGAGGACATTATCAGTGGTATTCATGAAGATGTATTTGTGTTTGCAAAGGATATGGAAAGTATTCTAGTGTCCAAGCAATATCTGAAAACTTGAATCCACTTCAGAAAAAAAGTGTAGCCATAGCGTTCAGTGGCTTGACTATAATCCAGAAGTTCCAAGTCTCTTGGCAGTTGAAAAGTCCCTTAGTGTCACTTGGCTGGTAGTGTCTGCTCCATGAACCTTCTTTTCATAATCTTTACTGTGGAAAAACTTTTCGTTATTCAGTGGAACTCATTGACATAGGTTTCCTTGCTGCGTCCATATTCCTATTCCTACTTCTGAAGTCTGAGAGACATTCAGAAGAGAGAGAGCAAGACTGACACTCATGTATGAGGCATGTCAGGAAAGCATTTGTAGCCAGAATTCTGGGGAGAGGCAAGGAAGCAAATGGAAATGATCCACTGAGAACATGTCAAATGTCCTGTCTGTGGGAAGACATAGAGGAAGATGTGGGCTTTGATTTCAGTGAAGATTGATGTATGATCTAAACCCCTACTGGTTCCAGGCAAGCAAACAGATAGCAGGGGAGTATTAGGGCCCAATGCTATCCAACTTTCCAGTGCTAATGCAGCTGTGCCAACAGACTGTATGCTACATTCTGCATTGGGAGGGCAGTCATGGAGGACTCCTCAAGATAGGGGAATTACCCCTGGTCTACACTGCAGCTGCATTGGTGCTGGAAAGGTGCTCAGCGCTGGCCAGCACTGGGCTAGTGCAGGTGGAGCACCAGACCTCCTCCACTTGGCAGTAGTGCAGACCACCAAGCAGTGGAGAGGTAGGTGGGGGAGTGGGGTGAGGTGGGGAGGAGGCGTTCCAGGGGGGGAGGTGGAGAAAGGGTGGAGAGAGGGCAGGGAGGACGCATGACAGGGGAGGGAGCGGGGCAGGAGGGAGGCAGGATCAGTGGACCTTTGCTCCACCAGATCTAGAGCCTCCATGTCAGGCTGGCTGCCCGACACAGAGGCTCTTCATTCTACTCCAAGCCTCAGGTCATCGTAGAATCGAGTAGCCCCATTGCAGAGCTACTCAGTTTACCTGCGGGAAGGGGTCAAAAGTCCCCTTTACCCGAGGAGGTGGTGGCAGCTGCCTGGAGTGCGCTGGATGCAGCGGCAGTCATTTTCGGCATCACTGCAGCCCCACAAGCCGGGCAGCTCAGGATTGGGCTGCCCGTCACCTTCAGCTTTACATTCCATGGCCAAAACAAGATGTATCCAATACTACCAATATCAAACAAATTTGCTCATCAGTTAAAGCTTATAGGTAAGTCATCATAGGTTAGCCACTTTGTAGATGGAGTACATGGTTTCCTTCCCATTAGTAGATTTCTTTTCTACAAATGATATGCTTAGTTCAAAGTACTAAAGTCATGCTTTTGAAACTAAGAATGCATTAGGAATTCAAGCAAAAGACGAGAGTGCCAAAGTCCATTCTGATCCCAACAAAACCCAGCGCTAACCCTCCAAACCCTTGATTTATTTAAAAAGAGAAATTTGAGAAAATATTCCTTGTACTGCCCAGTCATTGTTTTGCATTTACGAACAAAATAGAGGAAAAACTGCATCAAATAACCATAGCTAGGGTTGTCCGTTTGCACAAAATGATCATATTTCTTTCCCTTTTTTGTTTCATGTGAACAAGCACAAAAGTTAATCTCAGGCAACTTCTGGGTTCTGTCCCTTTGTGGCTGCACCCTACCCCTTTCTTGCTGTACATCCCAGGAACAGGTTTTCCCTCCATTTTTCAAGGGTCGGTGATCTTGTGACATCACTAGACCATACCACAGGAATTGCAGGTTTTTGGTTGGATCTGAGCTAGCATCTATAATCACACATCTATGCTATCAATGTCAAATTATGTGCTATTACAGCTTCATCTGATCAGACCAAACCATAGTTTTGTTTTGAATCTGAAATGCTCTTAAAATGCTTATTAATGACCTAGAGTTATCTTTAACAGAATGATCACACAAACATCGTTTTATGGAGAATAATCTAATGCCCATTGTTGATGCCCATGAATGTAACGCTTGGAAATCAAGTCAAAGCAGGTCAGATTTGTTCGTCAAGTAAGTGCTCTTGGTGCACCTGTGCTGCTATATTAAAAGTTTTATTTGATTTTTGAGAGAGCCGTAATAAGATTAAGGGCAAATGGCAATGCCCTAGTGACAATGTAAACTACTCTTCATTGATCTTTCAAAGTGAGGTCAGTTAAGTATTTACTTCTTGGAATATAATGAAATTATCAAAATGCCTGCCATTATAAGGAGGTCAAAGGAGTCACATGTACTGTCCCTTAGGACTTAGTAGGAAACCACCGAGATGTGGCCCAAGCCTGTCTGCATATTATGACACAGCAGGGAACCAATCAGGTGTTAATATGCGTCATTTTTCATTTCCATCTGGTCTGGTTGGCAACCTTCAGTCTCGAAAGACTATGGTATAAGCCTACAGCACCTGGTATTCCCAGGCGGTCTCCCATCCAAGTACTAACCAGGCTTGACCCTGCTTAGCTTCCAAGATCAGACAAGATCAGGCATGTGCAGGGTATCAGAGCTAATACTCGAACTCTTATTTAATTGCGTGCCATCAAGTTAGCCACTGGTTTTTTGTTGGTTACTGATTTGTTGAGTGACCTGAACTTGTATATATTTAAACAAATAAATAAAGTTAATGGGGGTTACACCAACGCTGGTGATGCCACTGCGTTTAGGTTGTGGGAATGATATTGTAATTTATTCTGCATGCTCTGGTATGGAAGGAGGTCTATCATGGGGGTGACATGATGAGCTCTTGCACTGAGTGACACAAACCATAATGATGCCTCTGTCCTGAGTATTTTTTAACTGAAGGCTGCTACCCAAATCAATCCATCAATCAAATACATGGAGATGAGCTGCATTTTTCCGGGATGATACTTATTCTATGCATCGTAGTGGTTCTGTCCTATTAAAGAATTTGAAAACTGAGGGCAATTGGTTATCATCACAAACTGCGTACAAGAGAATTGGGAAAAGTACAAAGAAGGACCAATATGGCCAGCAGAGATATGGGATTATTTTCATGATGAAAAGCCAAATAAGATTACCCCCTCCAGCTTAGAAAATTGAAAGCTGATGGAATTTAATTCAAGTGTAAAGAATAAAATAAGAGGTTGGCAAAATGAATAGGAAAGAAGTATTTTGCTTTCCATATCATGCCAGGAATGAAGGGCAACCAATTAAAAAAATGACCCACAGCCAGTTTAAGACATGCAAAGTTTGGTTTTTGAAAAAATACATATAGTTGATGACATCTATGAAACGTAGGATTCCTAGCAAGACCAGCATCAGGTTGCAAAAGGCCTGGGGCAGTCTTCTACTGGGGCCCCCAGTGGCATCTGGTCCAGCCCACCACCTTCCAACAGCGGCCAGGCATCCAAGAATTCTAAAATTTATTTATTTTTCACATTTTTATACTACCCTTTCCCCAAGGAGCTCAGGGTGGTGTACACAGTCCCTCCCTCCTTTATGAGACAGTTGAGGCTGAGATAGTGACTAGCCCAATGTCACCTAGGAAGCTTCATGGGTGAATGGTAATTCTGAACATGGATCTTCCATATCTAAGTCCAACTCCAGAAACATTACATCATCATGGATGGCATCACTGCTGTGTGTCCTGGTAAGCTTGCCAAAGCCCAAAGGGGACAGGGACTTATGAGGGGACAGAGGGAAGCAGCAGCAGCAGCAGTTTGTCTTTCGATGCTGCTGTGTATGATTGCAACAGCAGAGCTATAGACCAGGGGTGCCCAAACCCTGAACCTGGGGCCACTTGCAGCCCTTGAGGACTTCCAATCCAGCCCTCAGGGAGCCCCCGGCCTGATGCAGCTGCTCTCAGCGTGATGGCCAACTGTTCAACCTCTCGTGTGACAAGGGCTCCCTCCACTACTTGCTGTTTCACATCTGTGATGCAATAGCAGCAGCAAAGGAAAGGCTAGCCTTGCTTGGTGCAAGGCCTTTTATAGGCCTTGAGCTATTGCAAGACCTTCATTCATTCATATGTTCCATCTCTAATATATTCATTTAGGTAAATTTATTCAAATTTGAAATTTAAATTAATTCTTTTTTTCCCCAACCCCTGACACAATGTCAGAGAGATGATGTGGCCCTCATGCCAAAAAGTTTGGACACCCCTGCTATAGACAATAAAAGAAAGACTTGGTGAACTGAGGGGGTCTCTCTCTGTCATCCTTCTGCTCTCCATGAATGGGCTTCCTGAGGAGGTTCACAGTCACAAAGACATGGAGTGGGAGGCCTTATGAATATCCTTCTGCTATGAAATATTGAGTATTCAAATCAACTTATTGGGCTGAGTAGATATCTGGCTGGTCCAAATCAGATTATACTGAAACTGGACATTGAGTTATAAGAGTGCAAATTCATAGCACCATCTTGTGGTGCAGTCAACAAGCTACAATTTTTTAATGAGCTTTCCAAGCAAGAGAGATCCAGAAAGGGGGAAAATTACTACTGAAATACAACAGTGAGCTGAGAAATGTAAGGTTCAAATGCATCTTCATTGCCAGTTTGCAATGATGCACAGTTTCCTGAATGTTTTTCCTTTTAAGAAAAACTAAAGCTTTTACTGCATAGATTTATTTTGGATTTTCAAAATGGCAGGTCTTTAAATTGAAGGAGGAAATGACCCCTGCCAACCTCTAAAGAAAATGCAAGAAAGGTCTTATTAATTCTGTTGGAATGTTGATGCTAGGAACTAGGGCTGGCCCATCCATGAGGATGGAGCCCAATCCTACCCAACTTTCCAGTGCCAATGCAGCCATGCCAGTGGGACGGGCACTGCACTGGGGTGGTGGTGGGCAGTTGTGGAGGCCTCCTTAAGGTAAGGGAATGTTTGTTAAGAACATAAGAACAGCCCGGCAGGATCAGGCCATAGGCCCATCTAGTCCAGCTTCTTGTATCTCATAGTGGCCCACCAAATGCCCCAGGGATCACACAAGACAACAAGAGACCTGCATCCTGGTGCCCTCTCTTGCATCTGGCATTCTGATATATAACCCATATCTAAAATTAGGAGATTGCACATACGCATCATGGCTTGTAATCCGTGATGGATTTTTCCTCCAGAAATTTGTCCAAACCCCTTTTGAAGGCATCTAGGTCCTTTTTGGTTTTTTTTCCTTGAGGCTGCATTGCAGCTGCATTGGCACCAGAAAGTAAGATAGGATTGGGCCCTAAAGCAGCTGCCTCAGGCAGCAAATTGGTGTGGGGATCCATTCATACCAGCCTACTTGCCTCCACTGCTCCTCCTTCTCCTCCCACTCCCTGGATTGGAAAAAAAAGAGAGGGACAGAGATGAAGAGGAAACGTGAAGGAGAAGAGAGTACTGAGCTAGAGCGAGGGCCTGGGGCCAGTTGTGGCCCTCGAGGACTCCCAATCTGGCCCAATCTGGCCAATCTGTGGGGAGCCCCCAGTCTCCAATAAGCCTCTAGACCTCCAGAGACTTGTTGGGGCCCATGCTGGCCCAACACAACTGCTCTCAGCATGACAGCCAACTGTTCGACCTCTCACATGAACTATAGAACAAGGGCTTCCTCCACTGCTTACTGTTTCACATCTGTGATGCTGCAGCAGCAACAAAGGAGAGGCCAGCCTTGCGCTATTGAAAGATCTTCTTTCATTCATATAAGTTCCATCTCTAATATATTCATTTATGTAAATGTATTCAAATTTGATATGTAAATTAATTTTTTTTTTCCGGCCCAGTGTCAGAGAGATGATGTGGCCCTCCTGCCTAAAAGTTTGGACACCTCTGAGCTAGAGCATTGGAAAGCACTGGGAGAAGCAGAGGCTGGCATATAATCGTGTTGGGGGGCAGCATTTGTCATGCCACCACAGGCTTTAGGGGGCTTAGGCCGGAGGCGTTCCTGGATGGTGGCAAAACAATAAGTGACTTCAAACACCTGAACACTGTGTAAAGTGGCCACTCCCGCTCAGCTTCCAAGCCATTCAGGAAGGCAAGATCCAAGCGGAGGCAATGCCTTCACTATGCTTTCGTAGCTATGAGTGGCTCGGAAGCAGAGATGGAGGGACTGCTTTACACGGGCAGTCTAGGTACCTGTAAACACTTAGTGTTTGCCCCCCTCCAGGAACGTCTCTGGCTTAGGCCAACCCTGTTTGGAACTTTATATAAACAGAATTATTTAAAGCCAATTTAAGGGGTTTCTTCAGTAAATATAGAGTGCCAGGGGGACTGTGATGGAGGGAACCATGGCAGGGAATAGCGCTGAAGCACTCTACAGCCCACTGTGGTATCATACTTTTTTGGGACTCCTCCAGCATGCAATTTACAAGGGGGAAAAGGGCATTGTTGCAATGAGGAACTTGCATTGCATTGTTGCTCCTTATGGAACTTATGTTCTAGTTGCCAGATTCCTTTTTTATCTTTAGTCAGCCCCTGATGCTAAAGTTCTGTTTCAGCAGAAAGGTTTGTTCCAACAGTGCTGAAGGTCTGTTCCAATAATCAAGCTTATCCTTCTGTTACCAAATAAATCCTCTAACACAAAAGGTAATGGAGTGTTATGGTTTGATCAAGAGCATATAGTTGTTAAGAAAAAGGTCAGCCAGCAATCAAGAAAACGTATTGGCAGTAGTTTCTTCTCTTACACATGCCAAAAAGGATTGCAAATCTTTTTCAAAAGCCAGACTTTGGAATCACGGGTGGCCAAACTTGCTTAATGCAAGAGCCACTTATGATAAACTGCAGATGTTTGAGAGCTGCATATTTAAGAAGCAATTAAATTCTTAAATATATGTACTCACAATCAACATTAATCTTACACTTTAATCCAGTGGACTCTTGGTTTATATCCAGTAAATAATTATAAAGCTTGAAAAAAAAAATGTGAGCCATTTATTTTAATTGTGATGCTGATAGAACTTAAGCGACATAATGTGCGGCTCTTGGAAATATATGTCAGAAAGCCACATGTGGCTTGTGAACTGCTGTTTGGCCACCCTTGTTTCGAAACAAGATTGCCCAACTTTCAGAACTTTATCAAAGCTTTTGAGAACACTTTAAGAATTAAGATACCTAATACCTAATACTTGGAGAAAACGGCATTTTTAACCACATTTAGGGCCCAATCCTAAAGGGCCATATTGCAGGCACTGAGCTCCGGCACCAGTGCTGGGTGTTGTAAATGTGCCATGAAGTATGTTTACAGCACCTTTGAGTAGGGAGCACTGGCACTGGACCCAGCACCAGGTGGAGGATGCTGCATGGCTGGTCAGAACAAGGTAGCTGGGTGGCCAGTGTGGACTTTCAGGAAGGGGGGGAGGCATTCCAGAGTTGGGGGAAGGAAGGGGGAGGAACTGGCCCAGGAGTGGGCCTCCTCAACAGGATCCTATTCTCCGTGTTGGCTGAAAAGCCCAACATGGAGGTTCCCAAGACTGCACTGGCAAAATAGCCAGCATAGTCATGAGAAGCCCCATTGTGGGGCCATGGGCTTTCCTCATGGGAAGGGGACGAATGTCCCCTTTCCCCAAGGAGACCTCCTGTGACTTCCCAGTGCCCGTGGGATACAGCAGTTGCCATTTCGTCACTGCTGTTCCTCTGGATGCCAGGAAGGATATGATTGGGCTGCCCATAAATAAATACAGTAAACAAATAAATTGGGAATTCTGTGATCAGAGATTGGGGGAGAAAGCTTCTGGCTTCTAGGAGCTCCTTTTCTGTTTCCAGTGCCCCAGGAGCATACTTGTCTAATATTACATTTGTTGTTTTTACACACACACACACACACACACACACACACACACACTCCAGTAGTGCATTCTCCTCAGTATTCTGCCTATGATTCAGATAAGACTGGGTTGAAATGTGAATCTGGAATCCTGGGAGCTGAAGAAGGTACTAGGAAAAAAAAATTCAAACCACTGAGGTAGAGAGAAGGAGTGACTTTAGATCACTGATAGAGTTACTGGCAACTCTGGAGTGCCCCTGATCTAGACTCCAAGGACTTCATCAGAAATTTTTGCAGTAATGCCCCATGGCATTCCCAGAAATGTAGAATTGACTACTCAGTGGTCTAACAACAAAGCTTTGAGAGAAGTCAAGATTCTAGTCTGACCCAAACCCATGCACTGCTTGAAGCAGGTGCAGGTGCTTCCACTGCACACCCCTTGAAAAAAAAAAACCACACAGAATGTGGTGATCCACCCACATACCCCCTTGCCTTGTTCCTTCCTTGTGCTCTCCACTGAAATGCACTGCCAGTTTATTTCTGATTTGTTCCAAGGAGCCACACAAGGAAGAAGCAAGGTGGATGGATAGGGAAGTGTGTCACCATCTTCCACGCAGTTTTTCGGATGGGTGTGCATGGCAGTGATCTGATTTCCTGTACCACTGCCTGATGTCGTCATTGCGGACATAGTCAAAACGAGTGATACCACTGATCCAACACAGCATCTTTGTCTCCATGACACCAAGGTGACTTCCCTTGTTGCTAGCCAGCATTCAGCTCCATAGAGTGCAACTGGCCGGATGACTGTTCAGTAGATCTTCGACTTGAGACGGTCGCTGAACTTCTTGTCACAAAGGACACCGGTCATCATGCGCCACTTTGTCCAGGCTGTGTTTACTCAAGCAGTGGTCTCACGCCATCAGCTGAAAATCGTCGAGCTGAGGTATCGGAATGGCTCAGCACCTGGCAGGTTGATGCTATTTATGCAGATTGTCCCGAGCTCATTGGAGTCCATGAGTATAGTAGTGCCTATTTATTTATTTATTTACCATATTTTTTATCCCACCTTTCTTCCCCTAAGGGAACCTAAGGCAGTTATCCATAAGAAGGGTTACATGACACTCCCCTAAAGTGATAGGGCAATAAATATAACCAGCGTCATGCCTGATGTCCACTACTGCCTCATCATTGCTATAGTGCTGGTGTATCAGTGGTGAGGAGTGACATCAAAGATTGACCAGATTGGGCATTGGCCAAAGGCCATGCTCATCAGAAGACTCACTTGACCAGGTCAACCATGAACCCGCAGTGCAGCTGGTACTAATAGCATGCTCCAGACTTTACCCCAGAGCCCCCCAGCAATATGGCATCAGCACTGTCATTACTTCCCCACAACTACACAATGCTTAATGATAATCAGATCTGTCCTCTTGGATAACTGTGGATATCAGAATTGAGATTTCTCAACATGTTTTTACCCAGGGAGTCTTGATAACCACCTGTGAATCAAGTCACTCCTGGCATTGATATTTGGATCTTGTTAATTATTAACATTATTAATTATTAACAGTATTTATATACCGCTTTTCAACTTCAAGTTCACAAAGCAATTTATAGAGAAAAATCAAATAGCGTTAATGTGCTTTTATCTATTTAGTTTAAGAATACAAGACATCTCCAGAAATATATTTCCTATATACAGTACAGAGATATTGCTATATCACCCATTCTCTGGTTTCTTTTATCGTATGCCCCACACTGGGTTGATGCTATTCTTTTCTGTGTGTCAGCAGAATATCCCAGCTTTTCCACAACCAAAAGGTGGCAGCCAAGCCTCAGTAAAACTAAGCAAGAAATTGAACTAAATTGTTTAAGTACTGGTAATCATTCTATAGATGTAGAATTCACAGAGCCTAGCCAAGTCTGGAATGTGTAGTGAGGATGTTTTCACATGTGTGTTTTCACAAGCCTGCAATGCATATATAAAGCATTCAAACATGGCACAAGGGTAAAGCATTGTCCATCCTAGTATAGGCATAGTACCAGTAGAACAGGAAGCAACATAGGACTCCTTCCCTAATTGGCATGCGTGAACTACACTGCCCAGAGACTGCGATCAAGACATGATGCCCTTCCCCATTCAGCCCTCCCTCACAACTGGGTGCAAGACCATGCAAGGATGGCTCATGCTCAGAATACTAAAGACTCAATTGCACTATTTAATGTCATGCCTGAAGGCAGTGCAGCATTAGGATGAGAAGCACAGACACTGACTGTCACCTAAAGGAAACTGTGGAGATGAATTTGGATATTTCTGCTTGGGCAAAGAATCTGGAAAATTTCAAGGGAAGCAAAGAGAGTTTTGATAACCTAGCAAACTTTCCCATTTGGGGGTCCACACATATCTTTTGTTCAACTGATTTTTAAAACTACAGAATTACAGATATGAGCATACAGCATACACATTACTATATGGGCAGACCAATTCTAATCCATGCTGGCACAGTGAGGCTGGCTGGCCTGCCCCTATTCAACAATGGGCTGGGGCAGAATGCAGCTCAGCCTGGGGCAAGGGGAATTCCTTCCTTTTCCCTGGATAAAGCCGCAACAGTCCCAATGGGGCTACTCGGATCTGCACTACCTCAAGAGCTGCTCTGGGCTGTCTGGGACTGGGATTAGGATCTGGCACAAGAGTTTGGGTCAGGGTAGTTTAAGGCCAGGAAGCCAATATCCTATCTTCCTTCCTAGCCTCACTCTGCATTCCCAAGTCCACGCAGACTTGTGCCGGCTAAATTGCTCACACAGATCTTTGTAGACCCATTCAGACACCAGAGACTTACCCCTGGCCATGGGAACAAATGTTCCCTTACCCAAAGGATTGCCTTCCCTTCACAAGATGCAGCACATACACTGGTGGCATGTCTGCATCAGTGGGTAGGTGGTGTTGTGATAGGATTGGGCTGTTAGATTTACTGGATGCAATGGGGTTTACTTCCCAGTAGACAGGCAGAGTTTTCCACAGTTTCACAATTATATTTGAGCAGCACTTTGAACATTTTAGAAAGGAGCATGATACAACTGATATTTAGTACTTTTAAGGCCCCTTGAGTTCAAAGAGGAAATCTTAATGAATCAGCCTTCATACCTGCCACCTGCAATACAAAGTTTAATTTGAGTATATAAACAGAGACTCAACACATCTTCAATGAGGTTGAAGACAGATAATAGTTTTAAGAGTGTTGACGGCAGTAATGATGGAGGTATTTTTGTCCCATGGTGCACACGCTCATTTGTTTTGTACCTGATTAAGCCAGTTTTCCACATTTTTGAAACATTAAACTTTTCAAAGCCTGTTTGATCAGATGAGAGTGGGACGGAAAAAATGAGTTGAGCACTATGTTAGCTCTATCATACTATTTTAAACTCTTTCTCTCTCTCTCTTTCTCTGTCTCTGGGAAGAAAAAAAGCATGTAACTTCTTTCTCCAGTAACTTTCTCCAATGGTGTACTACTTTCTATGGTGCAATTAGCATCCTGCAAGCCACCAGGTGTCACCCTTTTCCTAAAGAACCAGAGCTGGCCACAAAACTGACCATCAATCACTTTGAAAGCCAAAAATTCCCAAACTTGCAGTGTAGTTTAAAACTAATTTTGTATATGGGTGGTAGGAATGCATCATTTTAGTTTTACAAGTTTTTAAATTTGTTTCATAAATAAAAAACATTTGGAATTTATATAAGAAAATGAGTATTTTCTATAAACAATAAGAATTCAGCCATCCCAACTCTCTGGAGAAGCTGTACAGATAGAAAGGGGTTCATTTGATTAAAGTCATCTTGGTTGATTTTGTGTCTTTTTTGAATGGTTTTATGGATTTTATGTTCTTTTTTATATTACTGTAATACGTACACACAGGCTGAAGAGTGTTATAATTAAACAACATCATAGAAAACAACATTATAAGAAGTATTACAATACAGGAATGGGCAAGAAGGAGTTTACAGTTTGGTTTTATGTGGATGGCAGTAACAGTGATGGAAATTGAAAAGTCTCATCTGTTTTTGTTTGTGTGTTTGTCAGGTTATTGAACAATTCAAGGGTTATTTCTGGTCATAAGATAAATAATGCAAAATCAGAGCGGTTAAGTGTAAATATTCTTGCAACCATAGTGACTACTATAGAACAAAGGTATTTGATTTCTAAAAAAATCCCCTTCATTCATTATTTACGAGTTAAGCTTGGGAATAATTGGAGAAACTTAATACATTAAATCATGTGGAATTATTTCAGGTAGTCACAAAAAGTCTTGTTGGGTAGGCTGATTCTAATCTGTTCTGGATGGGGTACATTGTGGTCATTAAGAGGATGACCCTCCCAAAATGCTATTTTCATTAATGAACATACCACTTTCCCCTGAGCCATATATTATTAAAATATGGCAAAACATTATTTAGGGCGCAATCCTAACTAGCAGCTATGCCAGTATAGGTGACCCTGGAGGGTCGCAAATGTGCCATAAAGCACATTTGCGCCTCCTTAGGTGGGAGCCGAGTCAGTGCATTCAGATGCACCAACACACGAGTGGAGGCAGAAACCTCCGCCGTAGCTACCGCGCCACCGCTTGTGTCGGCGTGAGCGCGGTGACATAACCAGCAAAGGTAGGTGTGCGGGGGTGTGCGGAGGAGGCATTACTGGGCGGGGGGAGGGCAGGCCCAGGGGTGGGTGTGTGGGGAGCCGGAGGCAGGGCTTGGACCCAGCAGTTATGCCGGATCCCAACCCCTGTGCCCGGGGCGAGCATAGCGGCTTCAAGCCGCTCCACTCTCATCAGACATGCGCCACCTCTGGAGGTGGCGCAGGTCCAAGGAAACCCATAGGGATGCACAGCCCTTACCAACAGGTAAGGGGAAGAGCTTCCCCTTGCCCATGGCTGAGCCGCTGTTCGCTGCAATCCCACATTGGATGCAGCACAAGCCTCCTGGCTTGCCTGCTCCAGAGTGGGTTAGGATTGCGCCCTTAATGATTTCATCTGGCTTAATAAACTATTGCAGATAGCTAGAGAGATGCTACACACATAAATGCTTTACTTAATACCAAAATCAATTCCAATGACTGTGTTAGAAAATATGTCCCTTTGGAAACGTAAGTTGATTGTGTATTTGTATACTTGCATTTTGTGTGAGGCAATCAAGTTACCTTTGCATGCAAACATAATACTGCTTGATTGCCCTGACTTTATTTCTCAACAGTGTTGCTCCTTTTTATGGAGTTTATTCCAATTTTTATGGAATTTTTTTACAATCTGAAACAGACAAGGGGAGTGAGAGTAACATCACTATTCAGCCACAGTGACACACCAGACATCTGGAAATGAACTGAGCCAGAGTCCCTAACGATTTCAGGATTGCATCTCCGTATTGGTTTGCATTCACACAATAGACCAGAAAAACAGCTGGCAAAATGCATTTCAAACTGTATGAGCATGACTACAATTTCAAAGAGCGCTTTCCTGTTTGCAATCTATTTTCAATTTTTTCAATAATTTAAGCTTCTTCTTGAGCTCTCTTGGGAAAGCTGCATGCAATTTATTTGGTCTGATGCCTCTTTCTGTGTCCTGAAGAATTATAACTATTCACCACAGTACAATGGGAGTCACGTAAGATGCAATCCACCCCAAAATGAGAACTTCTAAACTGGGTTATCAACTTTTTAACTACCCTTGCTCCTGGGTCTTCGACAGCAGCTCACCTTGTAGATCTTAATGCTGCTTATCTCCATTTTGGAAAAAGCTTCTCTTGCTGGTTTCTCAGGATCAAGCTGCTATTAAAGTCATCGGATCAGACCAGTGTGGTTATCTTCTAAGCAGCTGACATCTCTACTTGTAACCCCTTTGGTTTCAGATCTACAGAAATGCTTAATTCTCCAACTGAAATCAATGCAACATCAAAGTGCATAGATTGATCGTGTGTTTTTCTTGCTTCTTTGGCCAAAACTACACACAAACTAATCTTGCAAAATCAGAGAGGATTTTGTTCAGATCCTGAGAAAGCTTCCACTTAAACTGTCTACATTGACCCTCTAAACTGAAATTATGTTACATAATCAAAAGGTGGAAATGCTGGACTCTTAGATGTAAATACAGATCGAGACTCATTATTCGCGAGGGTTCGCGAGAATTCGCGAGAAATCACATGGATGGCAAAAAACGTACTATAGCAAATCAATTTAAAAAACAAAGTCTCTTTCCTTGAGTGATTTAAAAACAGCCTTGATTACCTTTGTCATGCACCCAGAGTCAATCAATCTCTCTCCAAGAGCTTAGGCTTCACTAGCAGGCAGCAATCCCTCCCTTCACCAGGAGCCCCAGCAAGGGGGAGAGAATGGAGAAGGTGATAATTGCTGCCATTTAGCCTTCTTTCATGTGCTCAGGGGAAGGGAGGAGTGAAGCCTGCAGAGAGAATGGTTGATGGATTGTCAGCCAGCTGCCCTCTCTGGCATTATTAAACAACTGTTTTCCTTTCATTTAAAGGGCCCTTCTCATCAGCTTTGAGATAGAAAAATCTGTGGATACTTAGGTTATACCTGTAATCACTTGTATGACTGTCTCTCTGCAACAGTAAAAACCAGTTTTTTAAACTGTGATTTTAAAGGGGTGCATTTTTCCCCTTCTCCAGGGATCAGCACATTCCTTCTCATTTGCAGGGGGCCATTCGTGTTGAGTCAAATCCGTGTATAAAAAATCCGTGTATAACAAAGCTGGACCTGTATCACTATATTAGGAAACTCTACCCATAGACAATACTCCACTCACCACGCTCTCCTTGAGATGTCTTGGCATGTAAGATTCCATGCCAGAGTGTCAGCTACAAGGCATGGTGACAGGCTGCAGCTGCAGGCACTCCACTCACCAACCCAGTGAGGGGCCCCTCCAGGCACAAGGTCCAATTTGGCCAAATTGGTCAAATTACCCTAAGGCGGGTCCTGAGTATCCTATCATCCTTCCCAGGCCAAATTTGCTGACATGAATCTACTCAGACTTGTGCCAATGATTTAGCAGGCACAGGTTTGAGTAAACCTGATATCTTGGCTGGGGCTTTCTCCATGGCAAGGGGATGAATGTCCCTTTATTCAAAGAGGACTTCCAGAGTGCAAAATTCCCCTGTGGGATGTAGCGAAAGTGGTGCAGGCCGCACTTCATCAGCGTGAGGGAACTTCAATAGGATTGGGGTGACCATGCCTAAGGAATTATATGCATGTTTACCTGATAGCAACCCCTATATAATGACAACTTCCAAGTCACATGCTCAGTATCAGGCTGCACATGACATAAAAATGAATAGCATTGAAAAGGCAGTAGATGAGCTACCATTCTTTGACTCACACGTAAACCAATGAAATGAAAAGATAATGCAAAGTAATGAAAGACATTTATCCACACATCTTGGACTGTCCATGCTGGTAATTGCCAGGCAATGCTGTGGAGTTACACATTTATCAGAGTGCACAGAGGCATTGGAAATTGAACAACATTGGATAATTTGCACCAGAGGCTAAGGTTAACGACAGTCTAGAAGAGACAGAAAACAAAATGATTCAAGCCTGAAAACTAATTTATCAGAATAAAGGAAATGGATGGGTGCATGCACACACATATTTTTTAATTCCAAATGGAAAAATAAAAGGTTTTCCCTGTAGCCCTAGATAAGATAGTCATAGCTCTGAGCTATGAATGAAGTGTGTGTACTCTGTTGCAGAATACACACACACACACACAGTCATAATACTTACATGAAAAACTAATCACCAAATATTCTACTTAATTCTTGACACTTCCCAGCTGAGCACATGAGCCACATAAAGTGTTTTTCACTTGGGGGAAAAAAATGCATTGTGTTTGAACAGATACTGGGTGATAAGGTCATATGGGTCATATGTGCAAGTCATAATTGGTTGCTGTAGTCAAGGAGTGAGGGGTGAGTATGTGCAAACCAACTCTGAAAGACTCAGATCTGAATACTTAGGCTGCCTTCAAGAAATAGTTAGAGGTGACTCTGTTACGGGCATTGTGTGAAAGTCAGGCATTCTATAGAACACCTGGCAAAACATGAAAGCCTATTTCGTTCTGAATACAGTGCCTATCCTTCTTTTTGGCAAAGTGTGAAATAAGCTTCTTTCATTCTGACCTGATGTACTTTTTAATAGAATGCCTACCCAACTAAACCTAACCCTATAGAATACTTGGCCATTCTACACTTCTTTCAGACTTCGCCAGGCATTCTATAGAACACCTGAGTTCACACAATGCCTGTAACAATGCGAAAGCATTCTCTGTGAGGTTTGTTCACTGATGGCTCTTTCATACATGCTGGTTAGTACGTCATATTGTGGCCATCAAGTGATGTGCATAGATGTGAGAAGAGGGCATACCATTGCAAGCCTTTAAGCACATAGAGCTTAACTAAATGTAACTTGTACACACACAAACACACACCCTCTACCTCTATTTAAACCTTGCTTAAGCTTTGTTTGCACTTTTAATAAGGAAAACTAGTTTGGGAAAGATTTGATTGTTGAGTGGAAATGTGGGGGGAGTGCTGAACCCTTTACCTGTCTACTACCTGTCTACTACTCCCAACTGCCCTTTATATATTTCCCTCTCGGTGACACTACACTCACATACATGGATATCGCACTGAGGCAAACACATGCTACAAGACCTAGTCGACACTGCTTAACCCTCTTGTGCTGAAGTCAATGGGTTTTAAAAGTATTTAATTTTAGCTGGATTTGGGATCAACTCAGATGACACTATATCAGTGGTCCCCTACCACCAAACAGGGATGTTAACAAGTGCATCTTAGACCCCCTCTTTCCTGGTTCTTCTAATCACATGGAGAGGGCCAAACCTCCCCCTTTCATGTGACCTAAAATCTAGTTTAAACAAAATACTGATGGCGTCATCTGAACAGTTCCTTGGTCTAGCATTTGTTTCCAAATGCAAGAAAAGCAAATACAACAAACAGATTTATTCTGGGGTGAACATTGAATATTCTTGACATTTGTATAATAGAAAACATCATTTCCTGGGTTGAAGAGAGTCTTTTATGCATGAATTGTATTTTCCAGATAATCCAACATGAAACACTGTATGCTATCAGGAGCATTTTAAAAGCAATTTCTTCTGAGCATTTTTTTCTGAGTCACCATGCTATGAGAATCTAATTAGGTGCCCACCATACTGAAATAATTTACCTACACTGTTGAATATGTATTTAGACAAATTTAGAAAATATTTTCTTCTCTTGCAAGCAGCAAGGCAAATAAGAAACAGGTACAATGACCAAAAAAGCATGTTAAATTGAGAAGTTAAGAAAATCTTGTAATGAGAGTATACAATATGATTTACAGCCCAATCCTGTGCTTTCCAGAGGCCTGGGCTGCAGTGGCACCAAAATAGCTATCACTGCATCCCATGGGGCTGGGAAGCAGCACCAGGGCTACTCAGGGTAAGGGTGCCTACTTTCCCTTATGCCATGTAATCCCCAGGTGGCCCCAATGGGTCGCCTTAGATCTGCACCCACTGAGCGGGCACAGATTCAAGGAGACCCATCTCAAGTCTACTGGGCCAGGCTGGGGGTTAGGATATGGCGACAAGGCCTGCCATCATCTCTGCCCCTCTCCTGCGCTTGCCATGCCTGCCCTCTCCCCACCTCAAAACGCCTTCCCCCTGCCCCAACTTACCATTCGGCCGCTCAGTGCTTGTTTGGAGTTCCAGGCAGTGGTCCTCCATCCTTCTCCTAGTGCTGGCTCAGCATGGGCTCACACTGAGCCAGTGCCAGTGCTGTCTTACGGCATGTTGCAGCCGTGAGGACCGGTACTGGGCGGGAGCAGGCCTGATAGGACTGGGCCGTATTTAGCTATCTTATATAGTAACTGTGTAGATGTAATATACGTACTTTTGCAATTTGCTATTCAACATAAAATCATGAATTTGTAGTTGGTTGGCAACCTTCAGTCTCGAAAGACTATGGTAGAAGCCTACAGCACCCGGTATTCCTAGGCGGTCTCCCATCCAAGTACTAACCAGGCCTGACCCTGCTTAGCTTCTGAGATCAGATGAGATCAGGCACGTGCAGGGTAACAGTTGCTGCATTGCTGAATTTGTAGTTGGGTAGGGAGGAAAAAAGTTTAGTCAAGGAGAGAGGCTGCCCAACCATGAGGCGAGGTGGATTGCATCAGTGGCAGATTGTGGAGGGGTGAAAGTGCGGCAGATTCAGGGTGCCTGTCACCCTGAAACCACCCTCTCTGCCACCTCTCTCCAGCCCCACTGTGGATGAGAGCCGCATGGATCCACTTTCTACCTGCTGAAATTGAGTGGAAAGCAGATCACCCATGTCCTACCATGCTTCTCACTCGGCTTCTTTAAATGTGGAAGTGTGGGGCTTGCAGTTTAATTTCTAGGGACCATACAATCTCTTTGATTTCCTTCACTCTTTTGTTTCACGAAACTGTGTGAGGAGTGCACTAGAGGGCTTTTTTGTAGTGCAAATGTAGTCGAGACAGGCCCAATGTGGCATCTGCTCCAGGTCACACTGGCCCTGGCCCAGAAACAAATGAGAACATTCCAATTTATAGAGTTAAAAATCAGACAACTGAAACGTAGCATGTGTTTCGTTTTAATAAGAGCCAAAACTAGTTGAAATTTACCACAGGATCAAAAAAGTGCAGATGCACCAAGGGTCTAGGGAGTACTTTTTTCTTTGAATACCAGATTTCCCTTTTCCATGGCCAGAAACCATTTTTCCAAATGACCCGTTTCCTAAGAGGTTTCCATTTGATAGAGGAGCCACTGCAAGAAATGTTTTTCTGAGAAGAAAATAATGATTTTCCGCATGCAAACCAATTTCTGTTTTCATTTACCCCAGATACTGAAGCCAAAACAACTGAAGTGCAATTGGAGGGGGGGGGGAGAGTAGGCCTTTCATGACAGCAGCTGGATAACAGAAAGTAAAATAGGACAAAAACTTTGAAAAAAATTTGAAAACTCCCCTCTACTCTTGCATGATATATACACTGTTTATTTTTAAAAATGCAGAGGAGGAACAAGTGCCTTTGGTGTCAGAGTTTTGAAATAGCTCTTGTTTCATTCTGGGGGAGGGAGGCGAGGTAACTGAAGTATGCCTCTCCTACTCGATTGCTCAGAAAGATACCATAGCCAAATGTATGCCACTAAAGATTTTAAAGATTCAAGATCTTCAAGAATCAAGAAAACAGCTCCTATTCATCTCCCAGGGAGGGTCATCCACCAGGGTGACGAAGTCAAGGAATCTTTGACTGGGAGAGATTTAGATCAGTGTTTCTCACCGTTTGTCCTCCACCATACCACTTCACACGGTCCACCTATTCAAAGTACCACCAGAAGTATCTGGCGATGACATCATTGCCAGTAACTTCTGGGTTGGGAGACCAGATGTGAAGTGACAAACACCAGTAAGAGGCTCAGGATGAACTTTTTTGAATGTGGAAAAGCATGCTTTGGAGCTCTGTCCACTGAACTGAGCCTCCTACCATTGTTTGTTGCATCACATTCCTGATCTCACTGCTGAGCGGCAGGTGTCCAAGGGTCCCACGAGTACCACCAGGCATCACCTCAAGTACCACTAGTGGTACCCATACCACTGGTTGAGAAGCACTGATCTAGATAATCAGTCCCAACCAACTCAGAGCTTGCAGCCCAATCCTGTTGGACTCTACTGCTGCTGGAACTAGTATTCTGGCAACAGTAGCTAATTTACAGCCATCACATCCAGCAGTGAGTGCTTCCAGAACACTGCTGAAGAGGCTGGAGCGACCCTGCACACAGTGAGGGGACAAGGAAGGCCTGCCAACACAGGTATGTGGACCAGGAGGAGAGAACAGGATGCTGGGAGAATGGAACAGGGGAGGGCTGGGAAGTGATGGAGGTAGGAGGGGGTGGCACTCAGTGCAAGCAACTTGTGCCAGATGCTATCCCCCCCACCCCGGTAGCAGCTGGCATGCCCCCTCATCTCCTCAGATTTGCACTAGTTAAAGAGCTGGTGCAGGTCCAAGACCCACTGGTGAACAAGAGGATGATGAAGAGGTAAAGGAAAATAATTGACCTTTCCTCTCCCAAGCCTCTATCTCCCCCCCCTCCCATCACATCATGTAGCACAGCTCATTTTGCCATGGCTGCATTCTATGGCAGGGGAAAACATAGGATTAGGCTCTCATAGCCCAATCTTGAGATGCCCACAGCGCCCAGGTCTGGTGGCTCCGTGGAGGGCTGCCGCCAGATCCTGCGCCTCCTGCGCTACCATGGCGACCAAAAGGTCAGTGCTAAAGTAAAGGCGCTCGCGTAGGGTGCGCAGCCTTGCATGAGTGCTTTAGATCCTGCGGAGCTCTGCTCCGCAGACCTGCCTCTCTCCCTCCCCCGACACACCTCCCGCCCACCCCCTGGCACACCACCCCCTCCCCAGAATGCCTCCCCCATGCCCCTGGCCACGCCCCCGCCTCCTGTTCCGCAGCCTGGCGGTCCAGGAGACCGCCAAGTCACGGAACCCGGGCAACTGCCATGTACTAGCTCAGCACTGGCCAGAGCTGGGCTTGCTCTGGTGGGAGCCCAGCAGTGAACCCCTGTTTGCGACTGAGGTCCACAGTGCGGAGATGTGCTGCCTGGTGGTACTCATGGCACCCTTGGACACCTGCTGCTCAGCAGTGAGATTAGCCATGCTGTGGAGCTGTGCCTTGGACCTCAGAATTGGGCTCAGTCTCTACTATCCACTAAATAAAGGAAAGAAGAAAATCATCTGTGTTAAAGAAGCCAGAGGCTACAAGAACGATTAGCAGAACACTGAACATATGTGAGATGGAAATTAAAATGGAAGACTTTCTAGTAGAAGTATTGTTTTTACGCATTCTCATGCACCCTCTGTGATTCATCACAGAGTAACTTAAGCAAAAAAAAGACAGCTCCCTGCCCTCATAAGCTTAAATTTAGACTTTAGCATAAGTCTAAATTTTGGCAACATCAAAAACAGGATGAAAGGGAGAAGCAAGGGTAAGAAGGGAGCTAAAGCTATTACACATACACTGTTACAAAAGTTCAATTTCTGTTGGAAATGGGGCTAACAGGTTAAGTGAAAGCCACCACTGAAAAAGTGGATTTTGAAGAAACAAAGAGACGGAGCAATCGACAGATGATGTGGAAATGAGCTCTAGGCACAGAGCTCATAGTTAGGGCGAACAAAGGGCCCAATCCTATCCAAGTTTCCAGTGTTGGTGCAGTGGTAATGCAGACCTGAGAAAAGGGAACAACCCTTAACTGGAGGCGGTCTCTGTGACTGCCCCACCACTACCCCCAAAGTATGCAGTGTAGGCCCCGTGAACATGGCTGCACCAGCATTAGAAACTTACATAGGATTTGGCCCAAAGTCATTTATAAGAGCAGGAGACCTTTGGTGGCTGAAAATGCTTACATTGGAGTAATAAAGCTTATGAGTAAAGCAAAGATATTAATATGAAAAGGAAGAGAAAGAAAGGGTGGGACAAAGCCATAGGCAGCATTAAAGATAAGGGTCAGGAGTTCACACTGGTATGAATGTAGAACAATTCAGAAACAACCCAGCAGTGGGGCCACCAGTACTTTCAACAGACAAGCAATGAATAAGGCACACTACATCCTTCACAAGTGAAGCAATGTATATGACATCTAAGCAATCTGTATGGCAAATCCTATTCCCTCCATTCTGAAGCTCCCTGCCCCTTTCCTCTCCTTGGGTGTGCGCCGCTATAAGTGACATATGTCCAAAGAGATCCATGGGTTGTCCCAGGGCTTACTAGGAGGTAACTATAAATGTGTTATACTTGCCCCCTGTTTGCATTTGGATGGCCCACTATCGCCACTGGATGCCACACACACCTTTTTGGCACTGCTGCATTGGCAGGGGAGGAAGGCGATAGGAGTAGGCCCTTAATTACTTGTGTGCATTGGAGCAGCAGTCACAAACTTACCCAGGGTACATTGCACCAGTAGTACCACTATAATCTTTTGCAAAAGAAAGAACTGAGAGATGACAGAGGTTGTTTGATCAAGGGTTGCATCCACAGTTACGGAGAAATGATGGCAGCTGGAACTCAAAAGTCTGAAAGCCTAGTGTAAAATGAGTCATCCAGGTACTCCAACAATTTCTCCAGATGAAATTGTAGGAGCTTCTTCTTCAAATGTGCAATGCAGACACACATGTATGCTTCTGATTTGCAAAGTATTTTTAGATGCTGGCAACAAGAATAGCTTTTATTGCAAGGTGGGTCTAAATTTATGGCTTGGGACTGATTGATACTTTGTAATGTCTTTAGCCACAGTAGCCAAGTGGAACATAAAAGCTAGTTTAGGCAATTGTGAGAAAAACCCCTGCTAACTGGTTAAGAGGCACTTTTTCAAGTGGCTGCTCCTCTTTTATTTAGCAGGGGGAGAGTAACTGGCCCACCTCACCCCAGCAGTGTCTGTTCTAGTGGCTGTCTGCTGGTATTCTTTTGCATCTTTTTAGATTGTGAGCCCTTTTGGGACAGGGAGCCATTAGATATTTGATTTTCTCTGTAAACCGCTTTGTGAACTTTTTGTTGAAAAGCGGTATATAAATACTGTTGTTGTTGTTGTTGTTGTTGTTGTTGAGATAGCCATTCTTTTATTTTTAGATTAATTCAAGCAAATCCAACTATAAATTATTTGCAGAACTGTGTTTCAAAGACCAAAGTGTATAGGACACGGAATCAACTTTACTTACTTCTGCAATTGGCAAGTTCCTGCATTTTCTTGAGTGTTGTGTGTTTGCATACCTTCTTGCAATGGCTCCTGCTATTATGACTGGAAATGTTTATCACCCCAGTCAAAGTTGGGTTCATTTTTCACACTATTTTTAAATACGAGATACTTAGGATACAGATAGCACCTTTTCACTTGTCATTAGGAAAAATGCAGACATTTTGGGCAAGACTTAAGTAAATAACTTTAAAGTCTTCCACTGAAATCAGTGGAGTTGAATGTATTGCTTTTTTACTC
Organism: Tiliqua scincoides; assembly: GCF_035046505.1. Lineage (NCBI taxonomy): Eukaryota > Metazoa > Chordata > Lepidosauria > Squamata > Scincidae > Tiliqua > Tiliqua scincoides. Next base: position 64,532,638 of record NC_089825.1, on the reverse strand, counting down.
CATCACACCTCCTAGGACAGTGGTTCTCAAACTTTTAGCGCCAGGACCCACTTTTTATTTTTATTTTTGCAATACTTTATTTATTTATTACAGATACAGGTAAGGAACATTGGATAGACTTAGGGCTGGGACTACACAGGTTACACATGAGGGTATTGGCCATCGATTACAACATACACTGGTCCAAACAAAACTATTCATCAATACAAAAATGATCATATTTATTAATCTACTAATTAATAGTTTAACTAAACAATCAATATATTTTTCTCTAAAATTATCTATCCAATCATAAAAGGCTTCAGACTTTTATTTATACAGTCTTCTTGCCGCTAAACTAATATTTAAAATAAAGTTTCTTGCCTGATTCTTAGTTTCTAATATCGCATTTAAGAGGAGAGCCTCCAATTAAAATGGTAATACAACCTTCAATATCTCTTATAACATATTATATATCATTTTCCAAAATTTCACTTTTTCGCCTATCCACCACAAATAATAAAAATTCCCTCAATTCTTTACTCATCCAACATTTGTTTAATAACCCAAGATACACTTTTACTATTTTCTTTAAAATAAAATACAATCTATAAACTATTTTATATAGCTTCTACTTTAAAAAATAACCCTTTTATTTATCTTAATAGCACTTTAATTTTCGCAATATTTGTATTCCAAGTTTTCATTTACATATACTTTGATTTAATATGATTAATAAAATACTCTACATAAAAACAAAAAAAGAAAATGAAAGTTCTACTTGTTGTTCAGCCATTTTAACTTTGTCTTAGTACTTGCTTTGTTATCGATGTTTTCCTTCTTACTCCTCCCACTTCTCCTTCCATTTCTTCTTTTTCTTCTTAAAACTCTTAAATTTCTTGGCCTCTCTCTCTCTCTCTCTCTCTTTCTTTCTTTTTCTTCATTCTGTTGTTTTTGGATTTAATCCATAAATTCTTCCTCTTCTTGAGACAGCGTGCTCTCTGAATGTTTCCTCTTTTTTCTTCCTTAAGATTCTTAATTCTTATAGCAACGATTGCTTTTTCCGTCTCCTGTCTCATTTCAAGGTACTCCACTTCTTTAGTTTCATCCAAGATTTGATCCATTCTTTTTTCTTGTCTGTTATTTATTATCTGTTCCTGCATGCTTATCAGGGAGGAGTTTGTTTGCTTCATTTGTTCAGATAATTTTCTGACCTGTTGTTCCATTTCACTTCTAAAGTCCATCAAGAAGTCCATTAATAAGGACTGGCTTTTACTAACATCCTTTAAATTTTTAAATGCCATTTTGTCAATATCAAATCCAGCCACTTCTTGTAGAGCTACTTTCCAAATTTTGCATCCAAAAAGTGTAAATCAATATTCCACATCCAGTCAATAACAATGCCAAATCAATCGAACAATTAAAGAGTCACCAAATCTTTATCTTGCATCCCTTCTTCCAAAAAGGGTGTATCAGTAATCCAGGTCAATAACACAGTCAAATTAGGTTAGTATGCCTTTAAATGACCAGGCCTGAATCAAGGCTTCTTGCTAGGAAAACGAAAGTAAAAGTTTTTTCAGCCGTTGACTATTAATTATTCATTTCTTTTCCATGCATACCATTAAGCAAAATAGTCTCATGTTTACTCCAGCAGCGGTTTCTTTAGATCCAGATTCGCTCATTTCCCCTCTGGATGGCTACCAGCCAACATAAATAATCTTAAAGTTATCTTTTCCTCCTTCCAAGCTCTTGATTGCAGTTCTTGTTATAGCCTTTTAATGAACCAATTTTACTCACAGTTTTAAAGCTTTTTTCACTGTCATGTTGTTGTCTCTAGGCCGTGGGAGGGGGAGTTCCCAGCTTTCCGAATCTCCAAGATGGCGACAGGGATACGATGTGATTCAGCACAGAGCAAACGGGGAGAAATCTTTGAAACTGCCTGTTTCAAAAGACTCCCCCGTTCAAGCTCTCAGTTCTTCGTACCATCTTCTTGGCAACGAAGCGTGTCTCAGTTGTTTAGGCATATGAAAAACACATCTATTTAGCAGTCCCCTCGGGAGCCCTCCGAGGTTCACTGCTACTTCGCTGAGTGTTGGCTCCGCCCCCCCAGGACCCACTTTTTAGAATGAGAATCTGTTGGGCTCCACCAGAAGTGATGTCATGACCGGAAGTGATAACATCAAGCTGGAAAATTTTTAACAATCCTAGGCTGCGATCCAATCCTCACTTACACGAGACTAAGTTCAATTTACTATCATTGTTTATACATAGTAGCCTGTTAAAAGTACAGATCTGTAACATGTCCCCAAATGTAGTCACAAACAATGGTAGCATCAAGTCTAATATATTAAAAATAAAATATTGAAATGACTGGGGACCCACCTGAAATTGTCTCGCATCCCACCTAGTGGGTCCCAACCCACAGTTTGAGAAACACTGTCCTAGGAGATCAGGACAATGTGCATTACTCTCCCCCCCCCCCCATTTTATTCTTACAACAAGCCTATAAGATAGATCATGCTAAAATACAGTGACTGGCTTAAAGACATCCCCTGAGCATTACAATATAAGGAGATTTGAACCTGGGCCCATAATGCAATCTAGCCTCTCAGCATTTCTGAACCTCTTTGGAGCTAAGCTTGAGAGCCTTCATTGCTATGAAATTGTGTCCTCAATATATGACCCATAACATGTTCCATCATAGTCTGTTGCCCAGAAAAGGACTTGCTATCTATTTTGACAGCACTAAAAATGACAGATGGATTCTTGAATTCTAAAAAATGTGAACCATATTTTAAACTGGACACTATGAAGAATTCTGATGCTGAAACAACATTTCATCCTTCATCCTCTGCACCAAGTGAAATTTACTCAGGTCAATACGTTATTGAAGTTTTATAGAAAAACTCTCTTTGAATTATAGTATAACATCTTCATGTAGCTAAATGCTCCACTATAAAGAGAAGGTACTACAATAGCAGCAATAAAACTAAAAATGATTAAAGTGTCAAGAGGGGATGGGAAAAAAGCAGACATTGATTACTTTCTGAAGAAAGTAGTTTATTGCCCTGAAATACATTTCCTGCAGGATCAAAAATATCTGTCATGCTATATTCACAAATAGAAAAGAATCAATAAAGTGTAATCATTCTACCAACTCTTCCGTTCTTTAATAAAGTATAAAACCACTGATCCACTCCAATCGCTTTTGGCAAATACTTCTAACTATGGTCTGATTCTGATTCATGCACATTTAGCTGTCTCTGTGGGTCACCGCTAGTGTTAACACACACACACGTAGGTGTAGTTCCATATTGTAGCAAGCCATTTGTGAAATGCCGCTTCCCACTTCATATGCAACAGATTGCGATGACAAAGTGTAAATTGCCATAAGCTCACAGAGAGGCACCTGACACAAACTGTTCGCTATCTCCATATGGTTTCATGATAACAGCATGTGTCAAACAGACCACTGTCAAATGCCAGAAGGATACTATGTTCTGCCTTTGCAACAAAAAATGAGTTTCCTTAAAGACTGAGGACCCAATCCTAAAGGCAGCAGCTCCGCCAGGGGCAGCAGGTCCAAAGCGGCTATAGCTGCATCCTGTGGCACTGCAGCCACTGCCAGAGAACTCCACAGGGGAAGGGAAATTTTGCCCCATTCCCCTGGGGAAAGCCCCAAGCTTTCAATAGGGCTTCTCAAGTCTGTGCTGGCTATTTTGCTGGCACAGAGTTGAGAGACTCTGTGTCAGGCTAGAAGGCCTGACACAGAGTTCTGAATCAGGCAGAGCAGAGTTCCACTGGTCCTACTCCCTCCCACCCTCTGCCCCACCCTCCTGCCCTCCCACCACACCGGAACACCTTCCTCCTGTCCCAGCAAACCTTACAGCCACCTGGACATCTTCCCTTGCTCCGGGGGGGGGGGCATGCAGCTAGGCTCGGCACTGACTGGTGCTGGGATGGCTACAGTGCTGTCTCGGCGCAAGGTTCCTGGCCATGACTTACGGCACATTTGCTGCACCCAGCACCAGCAGTACATCTGTACTGCCAGTGCGGATGAGCTCAAGATTAGGCTCTAAAGCTACAGTTCTAAACACACTTGGAATATTCACCAATGAACACACTGAGACTTACTTCTGAGTAAATATAAGATTGCACTTACAAGATTGCACTGTCTCACAGTTTTTCTAAATATCGGGGAAAGGAAGCTGGACTTAAAGCAGAGTTAGGCCAGATTAATTGTAGCCTTGAGAAAGAGCAGAGTAAACGGTACACCTCAAGGCAGAGTCATTGTTTGCCGAAGGTCTCAAGTTCAACCCTGGCATCTCCAGTTAAAAGGACTGTATGTAGTAACAATGGTGTTGGGGGGGCAAAATGCTTTGCAGGGCACCCCAGCATGTCCTGCCTTCCCCCCCCCCCGGGTCAGAACCATTCCAGGAGGCAAGAGCAACACAGAGGAGATACCTCCCTGCAGCAGCATTTGGTACTCTCACCTCAGGCATGGAAATATCTTGGAATGCCCTGAAAGGTAGAATAAGTCAGCTGATAGCAAGGTTGTGTTTGTCGTTTAAATTATTTATTGTTTTTGCATAACTGTGTGGTCCTGTAAGCCGCTTGGGGTGCCCAACTGGGAGGAAAGTGGGGTACAAATAAAATAAATAAATAAATGGCTACATTCATCTTGAGGGTTGAAAACTAAGGAGACATGCACTCTACATTTGAGTGGCACAAAATACTCATCATTTAGAAGCAAGATATCAAAGAGGGCAAAGGGGAAGACAAGATATCAGAGAGGACAAATTAATTGATTTAATTAATTAAAAATTAATTCATTAATTTGCCTCTGACAGAACTTTAAACACTTCTCTGTTCTAGATCATTTTTTCCCCCAATCCCCATCTATGATGTGGTTCATCAGCATGTTTGTAAACAGTGGCCTCACTAGGGTTAGTGTCACCCGATGCAGAAGGCCAAGAGCATCACCCCTGTGATGGACCTCCTTCCATGCAGTGCATGATGCAAAAATCCAGTTGGTGGGCGTGGTGATGTAGCATCGCCCCTCCCATGCTGTTTTTTTTGGCCATGCCTTTTGATCGAATAGAGATATTTCAAAGTGGTTTGTTTCATTGCATTCTACTGTAAACTACGCATCGAATGGTATATAACATGATGGTATTATTCCTACAAACTGCAATTTTAGTACGTAACCCCTCCAGTGTGCATCACTGCCCCATGGCATTACACAGTGAGAGCTGTGCCCTCCACACATTTGTAAATGTTTGCTTAACATTTGTAAATGTTTGCTTAAGTGGGATGAGAAAATATGCTTTACAACAGGGAAAGAACTGAGTATCTCTTTTTTTCTCTGTTTAAAATTCCCCTTTGGTAACCTTTTGCAGAAAAAAAAAGACAAAAAGTGCTACAATTACTCTGGCATTGGTTTTTAATGAATGCAGAGAGAGAGAGAGACCATCTTGAATGGCAATTTACTCTTCAAATCAAGCTAAGAAATAATAATCGCTTCTAAGCCTCATAGGTTGTTCAAAAGAAGTAATAGCAGGGGGAAAATCAAAATAATGACTCCTGCAATATTTTTATTTTATGAAACCAAGAGCAGAATGGATGTTCAATCAAACATTTCTTATATACAATTAAAGACAGTGGTGTAGCTAGCCACCCTGAAGCCTGGGGCAAAATTTAAAATGATGCCCTATACATCACACCTAGAAGCAACATCACTTCTGGGTGTGACATCACACCCACTGGGTTTTTTTTAATTGAAAAAATATCCCGCCCCCCTCCTCACTTCCTGTTCACACACACATGCATACCCCCGTGAGCAGCAATTGGAGTCTGTGGCCACTCAATCTCCCTGCTCCACTACTTCCCCCTACCCCCAGCCCCCTCCTGCTTAGCCCCCACATCACCCCCAAGCCCCCAGAGCAAGGGGAGTACATAAATGACCCATTGGGCTCTGTTCATCCAGCGCTATGGTTATTTCCATAAGACTTAACAGGATACACAACACACACCATTGGAAATTAAGCTAGTTGTGGTACAGCTGTGTCTCATGGATCCTCTCTCTCTCTCCTTCCCTGTCTCTCTAACTGCATTAAAGTGACCCTGTTTCCATAGCCATAGCCACATCAGGTGCATGCCTGGAAGCCTGCTACCATATAGGAATCTCCTTTGCTACTGCTAAAAAACAGATTATAGTCTACTTTCTGACAGAGGTGGGTTTAGTTCAGAATGAATGGAAAAATGAACTGACTGAGACTGTCAGACTGGAAGAAAACAGCTCTTGTGTGGCCATCACAAATCAAAACTGAATGCCTCAAACATGACAAAATGAATATATCACTTTTAAACCAAAAACTACAAAATGAGGCACATTCAATGTTTTATAATCTTTGAAGTATACCATTCCTACAAAAATGTAACTGAAAGCATAATGAACAAATATGCATTTTAATGAATAAACATCAATATCTTCAAAGGTACAATGTTGTAGCATGTTTTTTGTCTGAAATGTTAGATTATATGATCTTTTTTCTTGTTTCCCAAGAAAAACTATGTATTCTAGCTGGATGTGTAAATAATAATAATAATAATAATAATAATAATAATAATAATAATAATAATAATAATAATAAACTTTATTTGTATCCCGCCCTTCTCCCTAAATACGTCCCATTCCCCTCATGGAAATACAGCCTCAAGCCTTCTTCACAGTAAAGGCATAATTCTTTTGAAGTCTAATATGACAGAAGTAACTATACACTTTTATTATATCATGAGGTATATAATAAGACATGTCAAGAGATAAATCCTAAACAGTTAAGCATCCCTCAGCTGTAACAGTTTCACAGCCCAATTCTACCTAACTCCCCATCTGACAATGCAGTGGTGCCAACACGGCATCCACTGAATCCCGAAGTGGAGTTTTAGCTTTGAAAGGCCTCCTTGGGGTAAGGGAACAGTTGTTTCCATCCTACAAGGTAAGCCCCTGCCAGCCCAGTGGGTCAACTCAAACCTGTGACATGGATACTGTTGGTGCAAGTCCACATTGACCCGTGAAGCTAGATCAGGCCCAGGAAGGGTGGTCTTTGTGGTCATTTCTGCTGCTGAACCTACCCCCTTCATGGACATGATCTGCCCACCTCCCCACTCCCATATCTTCCCTGTTCTGCCCCTTCCCCATCTTTCTCTTAACCGCTCTGTGGTCTTATCCATGATCCACAAGTGTCCATGATCCATCACCACATGAACCCTGACATTGTCACATTTGCCGCAGCTGGAAAGCACGTTTATGCCAACAGAACGCACGTTTCATCAGCACACTTGCCTCTCCCACAACCACATAAGTCTTTGCTCTTCAGCCTTTGTTTCCCCCGGATTGATTTCCTTGATTTCCTGAAGATGCTAACATCCTTCTTCTCCTCCTCTTTTTCCTCCTCCACTTTACAACATAATGTGCCCCCTTTCCTTGTAAGGATTTCTTTTTTCTCTGTTTACCTCCTTAGAAACCATGGATGCTTAGAGCCTAGTTGTGTTCATGAGTGTATATGAGTATTGCATTGCATTATCGTTTTGATTCCTCTTCCCAGAAATTGTATTATTATGCACACAATAAACCCTGTACCCATTGTTATGCCTGTATCCTTACATCCCGGTTCATTTCATGCCAATCCATCATGTTGTGTCATGAGCCACTGCACTCAGTCCCTGCGCACACAGTATATTTCTCCAGTGTGCACATGTTGCATATGCCTCAGAGCATGCCAGGTAACAGAACTCTCCTCTCCTCTTTCTGGTGTTTCTGAGAGACCTGCAAATTGTTTTGTGATATTTTTCCTCCAGCACTCAAGGGAGACTTTTTCTATTATTGGATTGAATTTGTGATGATACTAAAACTAGAGGAGAGATTCCTGGAACTAGTTTATTCCCCCATTGATTCCAAGTATGGCATTTGGCACTCAAGCGAGGGATCTGTAACCATCTTTTGCTCTTTTACTTTTTACTATCTATTATAATGCCCTCTGAAGAACTCTCAAAATATAGCATTGCTTGGGAGAGCCATTGTTTATCTTATGGGTAGGTTTTTCTGTTGAGAAGGTGAGTTAGCTGGGTGCAGGGACATGATATAGCATGGTAGCACCACCCCTCCATACTGCCTTCTCAAAATCAAGTATTTCAGACCACAGAGTTTCAGATGAAATTGTGCATTTATCCGCATTATTTTTCCACTTATTCAGCGGGCTGGATGAGATATCAATTGGAGGGGCATAGAAGCAGAAAATTAGCTTTTGGTTAAAGAATTTAGTCAAAAGATGTAATTTTAATGGCCACCGTTTCCGCACAACAGGATTATAAGCCAATCCAATCTCTCCCCCCCCACACACACACACACTAATGCAGCAGTGCCAAAAATGGGCACACTGTATCCAGTGGGGGGGGGGGAGAAGACTCAGGAGGCCTCAGAGGGGAAAGGGAATTTAAATCCCCTCACACCTCTGTGAGCCTCCTGTGGTGCAATGGGTCTTTTCAAACCAGTAATTTCACCGGCACAAATCTGAGGAGAGAAAGAGAGCAGGCTGCCCACAGAGGGGTGATAGGATCTGGTGCATGCCATCACCACTGGATCCACACCCTTCTGCAGCTTCCCTACCCCCTTTCTGCCCCATCCCGACCCAGTTTTGCCCCTCCTTGCAAAAGCCCCCATTCTGCCCTCCTCCCACTCCATCCCTGCTGATTTACCTGCTCGGAGGGTGCCAGCAATCTTCCAACACATGTGCAAAGACTCCAGCTTTCCTGCTGGCACTCAGGCAGTATGTGCTATGGGCACTTTGCCACAGTTGCTGCTGCGATCACATGTACTGCTGATGGCAAGGCCCAATAGGATTGGGCTGTAAATTTAATTAATTCAGCCCAGCTGTCTAATTCTTTCTGATGCTTTCTATGTAAGGGTTTGTGTCCTATCACATAAAAGCTGAGGATCAGCCCAAAACCAGAGGCTGTAGTGATAAAACAAAGATTGGGGGTGTTTGGTGCCATAACCAGGCTTGTCACAGGAGATGTAGCTCCATGCATGCTTTTCACTGCCTTTAGACTAGAGGAGAGGGAGCAAAATGTTCTACAAAAAATACAAACAGGACCAAATCCCATGCAGAGCAAGGAATCATATTGCATTTGGTCAAAAGTCTTGTTGGCATCAGTTGAGAAGAATAAAAGTGTTTTATCTCTTGGTTTAGCTTCATACTGTTGTTCAGTCTTCCGCTTACATTGCCACTGATTGGTTTGGATCCTCCCTGAATTTTATGAATGAAGTGACTCGGAAAAATGTTTAGTCTCTGAGTTGGAATAGTTACAAAAATTGTTGCACTCTGATTCAGTAATATTACTGAACCGTATGACTCACTGATGCTTTTAGCTTTGCCTTGTTTAGGTGGCCCTACCAATATTTGGCTAGACAGAGTGTTCTGGAGGCAGGTTTCTCCCCATAGTAACTGTACGACCTGGAGCAAAGTCCTACACTGGGTCATTCATGGTGTTTCAGCCCCAAATCCCTTCCAGTTTACTGGCATCAACTCAGGGTTAATGGAAAGGAGTGGCTTCTTCCCACCAGAAGTGGTAGCATCCCCTAGAGGCCCTGTGATAATTCTAGGGCCTCTAGGAACCACCTTAATTTGTTGATGTCACAAATCTCCCAGCTGATTCATGCCACTCTTGTCACCAGTACTGGGGGGCTCAGGGATCAGTCTGGTCTGGTGTGCCCTCCAACCCTTTGTCAGTGTTTCACCTGGCCAACCCTGACACTGCCCCTGAACTACTTCATTAAAGATATTGGTTAAAGGAGTCTCAGTGTTATTTGATAACTTTTTGTAAAACTCTGATGGCCAATGGACTCCACATTTCCCCTTAAAAAAAATGTTACCCTCTTTTGGGGCAATTGCTGCTTCTATTAATGCTTTATGCTTAACTTCCAGCTTTGTAAAGGGGTTCTCTTTGGAAAGGTTTAACTTTTCCCTTGTGCATATATATAATAACCCTCATAAAATTCATAAATATGACTAGCTTGAGTAATGGCCTCCCCTGCTTGGGTCTTAATAGCAGACATCAGTCTAGACTTTTGTCATTTATGTAAATAATATATTAATAGCTTGGAGGTCCTAGAGCCAAATCTGAAGAACCTCTCTTTGAGGAAAGCCAAGTGCTTTTGAAGTTTCCAGCATGTACAATTTGTTTCTGAGTTTTCTTAGTTCATTAAGGCTGCTGTTCTATATGCACTTACCTGAGAGTTAGCCCTATTGAATACAATGAGGTTTACTTCTGAATAAACACATATAGGACTGTGCTGTATGAATACCTTCTGAATTTGGGTCTATATACTGATGTTGCAGGCTAAGGCTGCAATCATGCATGCACTTACCTGGGATTAAGTCCCATTGAGCACAGTGGGACTGATGAGTAGGAAGACATAGGATTGCAGCATTAGCCTCTTTGCAGCATTAGAGCTAGTAACTTTGCTATTCAGAGGTCTTTTTTTTCAATAATTAGTAATCTCTATTGTTCCTTATATCAGCATCCTTCTGTGTTCCAACTATAGTTTACATGCTGGAGTTAAAGGGGTCTTTCAAATGCATCATTATTTTGTCCACCAAAAAATAACAAACAAGCCCTTACAGTTGACAAGGGCAGCCAATTTAAGTCTCTAGAGAAAGGGATAGATGCTCATGCCCAGAATGCTGCATGCATATAACCACTGCCTGGTCAGGCTGAAGATATAAATTGTGGGGCGCTCTGCATAATTCTGCTATTACCTAGCTGAGAATGAACATCCAAATGAAAGGTAGAATCTTTATAATTGTGATTGCAAAATTACTAGATGTCTGTTCCATCTGTTATTGTGAGATGATCTAACAACTTCAAAGCAGCCTCACATTGCCTTTCATCTGCTCAGGGTGAGGCAGACTTAACTTTTATTGGATGTCTACATTAAATTTACTACTCATCAAAACATTCCCTTCCATATGGTTTAAGGGGAAATCTCATCTAGACACTGCCATTACTGTTATATGTTGCCTTTCAGTATATTGCTTAATTCAGAAGGAGGCTGAGCCAAGTTTTCTCAAACAGTGCTATTTTAAATGCTAAATCTTTTTAGAGCACAAAACAAATTACCTTTTCCTTCCTGGTATCTTTCGTGCACTTGTTTACTTTTAAATTAGAAATGTCATTAATTATTATGCTTGAGCTGCCAGGGGTGGACTTCAAGGTGGTTTTGAATTTCTCCAGGATTGTAGATTGGGGGGATTTCAACATCCATGCCAAACCCCCCACCCCAGTAACAACCCATGATTGTAGTGGCCTACACTGCAACTCTGGTCTGCTCCTAATCGTATCTGGGGCTACACATGTAGCACGTCATACACTTGATTCTGGTGTTTCTGTCTGAGCAGGATGGAGGTGATCTGTAGGAGGGGGAGATTTCTGTCTGAGCAGGATGGAGGTGATCTGTGGGAAGGGGGGGATTGAGACCTGCTTGAAGACCAGGAAACAGAGAGTGGGTGTCAATAGGCAATTTTCATAATGGAGAGAGGTGAAAAGCGGTGTGCTCCAAGGATCTGTCCTGGGACTGGTGCTTTTCAACCTTTTCATAAATGACCTGGAGACAGGAGTGAGCAGTGAGGTGGCAAAGTTTGCAGACGACACCAAACTTTTCCGAGTGGTGAAGACCAGATGTGATTGTGAGGAGCTCCAGAAGGATCTCTCCAAACTGGCAGAATGGGCAACAAAATGGCTGATGTGTTTCAATGTAAGTAAGTGTAAAGTCATGCACATTGGGGCAAAAAGTCAAAACTTCACATATAGGCTGATGGGTTCTGAGCTGTCTGTGACAGATCAGGAGAGAGATCTTGGGGTGGTGGTGGACAGGTCGATGAAAGTGTTGACCCAATGTACGATGGCAGTAAAGAAGGCCAATTCTCTGCTTGGGATCAATAGAAAAGGTATTGAGAACAAAACGGCTAATATTATAATGCCGTTGTACAAATCGATGGTAAGGCCACACCTGGAGTATTGTGTCCAGTTCTGGTCGCCACATCTCAAAAAGGACATAGTGGAAATGGAAAAGGTGCAAAAGAGTGCAACTAAGATGATTACTGGGCTGGGGCACTGTGATGTCCATTCTCGGGGGCACCTCCCTCCCTGGGGTCCCCCGCCGCTTACCCGCCGTTAGATCTGAAGTAGAGGCAGCAGTCCAAGTTCTGTTTAGGCGGTTTAATTTGGTCAGTAGTTTAACATTCATTAGTCTAACCCTCCCATTAGGCTTTTAACATGAATTTCTTCTCGTTACTCACCCCTGTTCCCTGACAGGTAGCTCACTGACTTGCCGCAGGGGAGGGTTAAGCCTAGGCGCCTCCTGAGACCAACATCCCGTGATTGGGGCATGCAGAGGTGAGTCTAGGCGGGAGTCTGGGTGATTGGGTGGATTCCTTCCTCATCTCCTTCCCCGCCCTCCGGGATCACAGGAGCTGGTGGTTCCCCCGGACCACGTCCCGTAGAGCTCTCCTCCCCTCTGGAGCCTTGGTTGGTCCTCCCTGTGGCAGAAGGGAATGGCCTCATTTGTCTCATGGGCCGTTCTCCCTGCCCCCCATCTCTCCTCACCTCCTCTCTCCTCCGTCTCCCAGCCTCTTATGAGGCTGTCTCACCAGGGCTCACCCTGCCCCCTCCTGGGTCAGCCGGGGTCAATCGCCTCTGGCCTCCGGTTTCCGCCCTGCCCATCCTCAGTCTGGCGGGGAACTTCCACCTCACTTCAATGCGCCCCTCCTCTGGACCGCTGCCTGCTCCCGTTGCCAGCCACCCGAGGCCACCCCTGCCGCCACCGCGGATGGGGGTATGTCTTGCCTCCCCGAGCGGGGTCGCGCCATGATGGAGATGGTGGTCCCCGTCGGGGACGTCTGCTGCCAGGTTGCGGGGCTTGTTTGCCCGCCCCAGCTGCCCGTCACCCAGGAGGATGCTGCCCTGGCTTCTCGCCCAGGTGAGCTCCCCTGCCATGTCGGGTCTCCACAGGTGCATTGCCCTGGTCGTGGGGCATGCCCCCGTGACAGGCACCTTCCTTATGAGGAAAAGCTATAGCTTTTGGGCCTCTTCAGCCTAGAAAAGAGGCACCTTAGGGGGGACATGATTGAGACATACAAAATTATGCATGGGAAGGATAAAGTGGATAGAGAGATGCTCTTTACACTCTCACATAACATCAGAACCAGGGGACATCCACTAAAATTGAGTGTTGGGAGGGTTAGGACAGACAAAAGAATATATTTCTTTACTCAGCATGTGGTCAGTTTGTGGAACTCCTTGCCACAGGATGTGGTGACAGCATCTGTCCTGGATGCCTTTAAAAGGGGATTGGGCAAGTTTCTGGAGGAAAAATCCATTACGGGTTACAAGCCATGATGTGTATCTGCAACCTCCTGATTTTAGAAATGGGCTGTGTCAGAATGTCAGATGCAGGGGAGGGCACCAGGATGCAGGTGTCTTGTTATCTGGTGTGCTCCCTGGGGCATTTGGTGGGCCGCTGTGAGATACAGGAAGCTGGACTAAATGAGCCTATGGCCTGATCCAGTGGGGCTGTTCTTATGTTCGTATGAGGTTAAATTGACTCCTTTGTCATAGATACATCATCACCTAATGGGGTTTAGCCTTCTTCCATGTCTTCAAATGGAAACTCATTCCTTATTGGCTTTGGAACTCATCCCCTTATTGGCTCAGATAGCCCTAGTTCAGCCCTCACTCTGTCAGACCTTGAGTGATATCTGTCTGCTGCATGGTGAAGACTTTCTTTGTTTTCACAAACTTTTGGTTCAGCTTCTGCTTCATTTCATTGATACGATTTGCATTATTATTATTTAAGACTTGATTTTGCTTTCAGTGTTTCTCAGACTCTGGGTCGGGACCCACTCAGTGGTCGTGAGCCAATTTCAGGTGGATCCCCATTCATTTCAATATGCATTTTATTTTTAATACATTAGACTCGATGCTACCAGGGTATGAAATTGCATTTGGGGAAATGTTACAGATCTGTACTTCTAACAGGCTACTATTTATATGTTTTTAACAATGATAGTCAATGGGCTTACTCCTGGGTAAGTTTGGATAGGATTACAGTCTTTGAAATGCCTGGAGAATTTTTTAAAAACAGATTAGCATGTTTTTGGGAGCGTTAGGTGCATTCTTCTTTATTTTTAATAAATTTTTAAACCTACATTTATTGCAAACTTTTAATTTACTTGATTGATTTATTTGATTTAGTCATATGAGGGCATTAAAATTTTTCCCGCCTGATGATGTCACTTCCAACCATGACATTGCTTCCAGATTTGTAGTATCTTTATTAAGATCACAATCCAGCATAAAATCAGAACCAATACACAACCAACAGATCCAACATAGAGGATCTAAAATATTAAATCCTATAATTACTCACATTAATATAACTTCTTACATGAATTGATGACCAAAAACTACTATTGGTGGGGCTCTCACAGCCAATTAGCTATCTCCCTTCCTGCCTTGCTGGTTCCCCATAAGTTTTTATTTAAAAAAAACACACACCCGACTTATCTGAGGGTCACAGAACATTCCATGATATTTTTGCTCAAACCTGCATTCGACTTATCTGTGAGATCGACTTGCGGGTGGGTGCCTGCGGTGATAAATAGATGATTGGTAATGTTAGGGCCTGGTAATCGTTTATCTCTTTTAGAAATGAAAAATTATGCTAAAGTCACCATAAAGTATTCTGCAACATTGCACTGTGTGCTTATTAATCCTGGCTAAGAAAAAGAAATTGATTTGATTCATCTAGAGAGGGAGAGAGACTGTGGAATTGAAGTGCTATTATCAACCTATCACCAGAAAAGTGAAGAAAAAACCCCAGGCTCTCTCACATAATGATCGTTGTAACTTCAGAGAAATAACATCAGAGGATATATGAGCAAAGATACAAAATTATGCAGGGGATGGACAGAGTGGATAGGGAGATGCTCTTTACACTCTCACATAATACCAGAACCAGGGGACATCCACTAAAATTGAGTGTTGGGCGGGTTAGGACAGACAAAAGAAAATATTTCTTTACTCAGCGTGTGGTCGGTCTGTGGAACTCCTTGCCACAGGATGTGGTGCTGGCTTCTAGCCTAGACGCCTTTAAAAGGGGATTGGACGAGTTTCTGGAGGAAAAATCCATTATGGGGTACAAGCCACGATGTGTATGCGCAACCTCCTGATTTTAGGAATGGGTTAAGTCAGAATGCCAGATGTAGGGGAGAGCACCAGGATGAGGTCTCTTGTTATCTGGTGTGCTCCCTGGGGCATTTGGTGGGCCGCTGTGAGATACAGGAAGCTGGACTAGATGGGCCTATGGCCTGATCCAGTGGGGCTGTTCTTATGTTCTTATGTTCTTATACAAACTCATGATTTCAACCTATGTGATTTTGATAGTAGATATCTCTCAATAGGGTAGATCTCAGATTCTTTTTCAGGAACAACATGGAATACTCATTCCGCTGAAGCGCAAAAAATATCTGATTGGTACTAAGGATAGGCAGAAAACACACACACACACAATCTGATCTGCATATAATCCAGAGTAAATTGCTTACAACCCAATCTTATCCCTCACTTTATGACAACCGTGACACTGTCCCATTGTTGCAAATTAGCTGACAATCTGTGGAACATGCCCTTGGCAGCCATTTTTGAGTGGCAGCACAAAGTGGCAGTAGCATTGGTAGCCCACTGCACAGCTGGCAACTTGCTCTGGTTACTGGTGGTGAGAGGATGTACTGGGGCAGGAAGAAGGAGGAATGGGCAGGGCTGCCAAAAGGCATGTGGGGGTGGGCAGGGGCAATTATTGGCAGCAGTCGTACCAATATGCTATGCCCCTGCCTGACCTTGCCACACCCGCTTGGTTCACTTGGATTTGCACCAGCCAAAGAGCTAGCATACATCCAAATAAACCTATTGGGCAACAGGGGGCAACTGGGTGTAAGGGAACAAAAGTTCCTTTTCTCCAAGGAGGCCTCTCAATTGCTTCCCCACCATAGGATGCAGCGTGCACCTCCATGCACTGGTGGCGGTGGATAGGATAAGGTTGTAAATTTCTCAGATATTCACTGGATCTCTAGAATATTATTCCAGATTTTGGACTGGGTCACTATGCCCTTGAATAAAGCATTGACATCATCACTAGTGCCATAGACTGAAAGTCAAGAAAAAAGACAAGGACCAGGGTCAGGGAAAGCTGGTGTTTCCAATATTTTGACTATATCAAGGGAATGTTCAAATCCTTCATAGAGCAGCTCAATCAGACTGCACAGGAGAAAATGGAATATTTCCTTGAAAAAAGATTAAAATCCAAACACATTTGAAACACCAATCTTTGCTAGTGGCCACCTTTCCTATGCACTGAAAGTCAAAGGTCCTGCTGCTGCCTACATGTGAAAATGCCTACATGCCCCCTCCCCGCACATGCCCCCTCCCCGCACTACATGCTGCCTACATGCCCCCTCCCCGCACTGTTTCTTGCTACAGACAGGTGGAAGGGATCTATGTGTGGCATCAAGACTGTAATATGGCCTTTGGCCCTTGATGTGGTGTCTAGGCAGATGGAATCCAAGGAAGCTGGGATTTCATGGGCCCAATCCTATCCAACTTTCCAGCATGGGTGTAGCCACAATGAAGCCCCAAGGTATGGAAACAAATGTTCCCTTACCTTGAGGAGGCCTCTGTGATTGCCTCCCCACCACAGGATGCAGCACACGCCCCATTGGCACAGCAGCACCAGCACTGGAAAATTGGATAGGTTTTGGCCCTCAGTGGTTTATTAATCAGAATACCTGTATGTGAAATAATCATTTTTAGAGTACAATTGATTTTTGGCACATAGTTTTTTGGTTTGTAGTAATAGGTAATGACTCGAGAACAAGCCATTGCCCATTATTAACGGTCTTAACAAAAAGAATCCATCACAATTAGGATGATCAGAATTCAACATCGGAACTCTGTTTTTGGCTGCAGCCACGTTCCATGTGTAATACGCCAGCCCAATTGAAACAGTCTTTGGAAACACAAGTTGTCTGTTTTGAAAAATGTCAGAAGGACACGAGTAATGATGAATTTGATGGTTACTGAGAGCAAAGCTGGTGTTTAATATTTAAGCAAGTTAAATTTGTATCAATAAATACTTAAACTCAGTTGACATTTAATTCTGAGCATTCTATCCATCACTCCCACACCAATGAATAAATTTGTCTCAGGATTATTTAGTTAATGCCAAACAGATTAGGGAACATTAGCATCTGGTTACAAATGCAGATATGTCGTAAAGTTCTGATCAATTTTTTCTGAGTAAATGCAAAATCAGTGAGATGTTTTCGAATTATTCAGTCCCGATGTTCACTTCACTGATTTTTTGTTCACCAAAGACATAATTATGTCAGGGATTAGGCGAGTTGAGTAGCACCTTAGGGATGAATGAGATTCTGAATGCTCAAAATCATAAGCTTTTTCTAGCTAGCTTCCATTTTTATAGAGCTGTTAACCCTTCACCGACCTTGATCCAATGTATGATGCCCAAAGGAAATGAAAACTGAAGGACTTGCCTCAGCTATCTTGTTCTCTAGATCTGTCGTGAATCTGGAGATAAGGTCTTAGGCCCAAATCCTAATCAACTTTCCAGCATTGACACAGCTGTGCCAATGGGGCATGCACTGCATCCTGCAGTTGGATGGAAGTCATGGAGGCCTCCTCTGGGTAAGGGAATGTTTGTTCCCTTACCTTGGAGCTGCAGTGCCTTTACCCTGGTGCTGGCAAGTTGGTTAGGATTGCACCCTTACTTATTTGGTTTTATGTGTTCAATTTACTTCTAACGCATCCATGCTATAAGCTGTCTGGCAGTGGGACTGGAGCAGTAGCATCTGGCTGTGACATAGTTATGGCATATGTGTGCCTCTTCAGCACTGAGCAACTGTCTTTTCCTAGCTCACCTGGTTAAAGGCAAAGTCAGCCCAAATTATGACTGAGGATTTACATGTGTATTATACTGTGCACCAGAATGGTATTGTCTCCTACCTTCATTTTGTGGCATACATGTCAGAAAGATGGCACACCATTGTTCTCAGACAACTGCAACATGAAATAACTTCTGAAAGACACCACCTTGTAATGATCCATAATCCTTTTCTTCATGTTTACAATATAATGTGAACTTGCACCAGTAATATCACAGGCACAGGTCCAAGTTGGCCCATAATGGCTGCTGGGGCTTACCCCGGGGCAAGGAGACAAATATCCCCTTACCCTGAGGCGACTCTAGCAGCCAGAAATCCCCCACAGGATGCAGCGTAGCCTGCGCTGGCACTGCTGCATTGCATTGTGGGAATTTAATTAGGACTGGGCTGTCAGTGTTTTGTGGCTGCAGTGCTCATTGCCACCACATTTTGAAACTACAAGGAATTGTTGTGCTAATGGGACCCTGATCCAATTGGGTCGTCCTGCCCTGAACTGTTATTGTTTCAGATAGTTTTCTGAAGAAGAGATCATTTTGTTCTCTTTGATAACTGCAAAGCCAGTCAAAACGTCCCACAGACACATACTAAACCCTTATTAAGCTCTATTGTGACAAGATAATGATGTTACTTAACATATGTTACTGGGATAATCATTCTTAAATAATAACATGAATATTCATAAATGAATATGAAGCTGAACACACAGCATACATTTGTGGGGGGAAAATAATGTTTCATAATAATACATTAAAATATGTGAACTTTTGGCCCTGTTGAAATCTTGGAGATGACGGGTACGTTTGAACTTAAGAGAATGTGATTTACTTCATCATCATCATTTCTACCAGTATTTTCCTTTATTGCACATCATCACTCACTAGTTGCCAAGATTAAAGTGAAATCCTTTTCCAACTCACTGAATCATTGAACAAATTTTCCCCAGTTTTGCAATATACAGGAAAAACCAAACTTACAACAAATCAGTGATTACAATTCAGCTCCAATTGTAATTCTTGGTAAAATGCACATTGGTTTAATGGAAGCTGGATTATGCCCAATGTCAGCTCTCCCATTTCTCTAGAATTTGAGCCTGCCCTCCAGTCCATGACAGATGTGAGCTTCCAAGAACATGCTTTCAAGCCTGATAATGGGGATTATTTAACTTGCTCAGCTCATTGCAAGGCTTGTTCTTGTTACTCGTATTTTGGATTCAATACAAGGCTGCAATCCTATACATACTCTCCTGGGAGTAAGTTACAAGAAACACAATGGAACTTTCTTCTGAGTAGAAATACATTGGATTGTGCTGTTAATCTGTGGTTATTTTTAACAATAAAAATATCAAGGACCACAGCACTTTTTTCCACTTATGATGCTTTTACAGAAATCATGACAAGTTACTTTACCTATGATCCCAAACAAGAATAATCCAGACTTTCTAACCACAGATTTGTAACCTGCAAATTAGGAACTAAGTACAAGTTCTGAACCTCTGGTGGAAGCTGGACCTGACACCCTGGATGCCACCAGAGCTTTATGTGCTGCACACTGATAAAACATTGTGAAAAGAGTAATCCTGATGTGATAGTGCATATCAGGATTCTTTTGCTGTGTTGCAGCTGTGTGCATCATACTACACAAAAAGAATCTCGATGCAATCATATGCCCCCGTCATGTCTGCTTTTTCATAGTGCTTTTCAATGCCCATGTTCACACTGGTGGAATAGAGACAGATAAACAGATGCAAATTTACTGAAGAAAGTGAAGGCAGAAGCAAAATGTGCAAGCTCTAATTTCAGAATGAATTTTAGACATTCTAATTGTCACATTGTGATTCTACAAGAATGGAACACATGATGGAGCAAAGAGGAGCAATAAAGAAATTGAACAAAGAAATTATCTTATACTTAATACATATTATCCTGAAAAAAGATATTATTTTATTCAGAGCCTGATCCCGAGGTCCACAGCATGGCTTCGTGCTGCAGACCTCAGTCGCAAACATGCCGTAAGCTAGCTCAGCACTGGCCAGAGCTAGCCCAGCGTGCAGCAGGCACCCAGATTCCGCAGCTCGGCGGTCTCCTGGACCGCCAGGCTGCAGAACGGGAGGTGGGGCATGGACGGGGCGTGGGGGAGGCATTCCAGGGAGGGGGGAGGCCGGCAGAAGGCGTGGCCAGGGGTGTGGGGGAGGCATGTCAGGGGGAGGGGAAAAGGGAGGATCCAAGGATCCACAAGATCCAAGGTGCTCGGGCAAGGCTGTTAGCCCTACACGAGCGCCTTTACTTTAGCAGCAACCAAAAGGTCACCGCTAAAGTGAGTAGCCCCATTGTGGGGCTGCTTCCCTTACTCAGGGGAAGGGGACAAACATCCCCTTCTCCTGAGGAGCCTCCCACGATAGCGCAGGAGGCACAGGATCCAGTGGGAGTCCTTCATGGAGCCACCGGATCCGGGAGCTCCGGGCAGCTCAGGATTGGGCTGCCCGTCAACTAAATGTGAAACCATTGGAAGTGTGCAACCAAGCTATGGAATACACTCACATTAAAATGCAACATTTCTATTGAGCCAAAATAGCCCACATTGTTTGGAAAATAACAGCGCTGGCAAAAATGTCTGCCTGAGAAATGAATCATAACAATGTATAATTGCATTCATTAATTCTTTTGCTGGTGAAATTCTCAGCATGTTCACTGAAGCTTAAACCATCTGTTAGAGCCACAATATAACAGAGAGTTAAGACGAAAGTGTGGACCTAAGCATGGGTAACTCTTTATTACACCATGAAAGAAGAACCCAATTCTACCCCCCCCCCTCCCACAGTGGCTTTGAAATGGCTGCCACTGCATCCTCCAGGAGGGCAACTGCAGAGGTCTTCTTTGGGTAGGGAACATTCATTCCAGTTCCGAAGAGTAAGCCTCCTCAATATGTCCAACTGGACCTGCTCTAGCAAATTTGCTGGTGCAGGTCAATGTGGACTGCAGGCTCAGGTTCAGGAAGGGGGCTAGGATTTGGTGATTGCCACTGCCACAGTACCTGCCCTCTTCCCAATCCCAATCCAACCATCCTCTGCCCCATAGCCTTCCCATTCCTTCTTCTCCTGGCCCCTCCGTCACCTTGTTCCACCCCTCACTCCTGCCCTGCCCCTGCCCCACCTCCCCTGTCTGGCTTGGTAAGTGCAGGGGATCTGCTGGTGCATGTGGGAAGACTCTGGCCTTCCTGCTAGCAGTCCAACAGTGTGCACGTCCATGTGCTGCCAGGGTGTTATTTACCACTGCCATACAGCAGTCAGCACTGGCAGAGTGCTTGTTGTACCAGCGATTGAACTGCCTGTAACTGAGAGGCTCCCCTCTCTTACACATCACTTCCTTTTCTGAAATGGCAGGAGGAAAATGGCTACTTGAAAATAGAACCATTTTCTAATGCTAATCAGACTTCCTGAATGTTCCTTTGACTTGCTTCTCCTGAAGTACAACACAGCTTGCAACTGAGCTTACAGGAAGAGGTCACATCATAATTGTAGGGCAAATGATCTTTTTATGCCCTTTTCCTGTACCTATTTAATATGTACTATTTATTCAGCAGCTATTTTAAAACCATGTTCACCCTAATTTAAGACAATTGTTTTTCCTTAACTGAAAGATTAGTACAGAATATAAGAAGAATTTCTAAAACCGAATATGCAATGTAAAACAATGGGAAAGCGCTTATTCCCTACTGTAAGTAAGCTTGAAAATATGTTTACTAAAATAATTTCTGATTCTTTCCCTGTCTATTGTTATCTTCATTTCCCTTCCTCTGCTGTCTTCCTGGTGTTGTCCACCCTTGAAGTCTCTCAGGGTAAGGATTTGTCCTCTCATTCTTTGTAAAGTGCATGGATGACACTATATTGTATATAAATAGCAAATAAGAAAATACATGATTTGTGCTATGAGAATGAACAATTCTCTATCAATAAGATCTTTCCCTATTTACACATTCTAAATAATATAATTTCTAATTTCTAACTTATAAGTTTTATATTCCTGAAGATAAAGGTATGATCTTACTCTGGAGAAGCACTGCATGCATAGGACTTATGCCCAAATCAAAGAGATTGTCTACCCAAATCAAATTAGCAGAGTTATATAAAAAAGCTGATCAACTTTGCCATCTCTCTGCTTCTATCTCCCAGTCCAGAATTATTCAAATCAGTTTCAGTAGAATGAATTCAAACAAAAATATATTTGGGATTTTTTTTTTTTTTGTTCTAGTTGGTAAACAAATAGATTTGGGTTTGGTCGTTTGGATCATTCATTGTGATATGAATCCCATGAAAGTTGTTTGATAAAATATAATCATATATAGAAATGCTCCACATTCTGCAAAACTATCTGTCTTCTCTCACTTTGGGTGAGAGAATTACCATCAGAAAGATGAGATGAAAGGGAAGGGAAAGTCATATTCATCATTACTTCAGCCACTACATCAAATTCCACCTACAACTCAGGCCTAAGGAAAGGGACGTAGGGATATGAGTTGAGAGAGCGTGGATTGGCTAATGGGTGCTGATGTCACAAAGGAAGTTGCATTCCCCTGTTCTGTTTGCATGCCTAACAACTGTGGTCTATGGTCACAGAGATGAGTTAACAGCTGAGTAGGAATGGACCCAGGGCCTTGAGGTAAAGGGGTCCGATCAATCAGTGTACAGAGGGATAAACTGTGGGCCAAGCCAGATATTTGTGATAAGGTACACAGCTCTATTTCTGCTTTCCATCAGATCCTAGATAGACAGTTGGAAATCCTGAAATGGTGCTTAGAGTCAATGATGGGCTGAATGAGGGCAGACAAACTGAAACTGAACAGAGACAAGACAAAAGGTACCGTTGTTTGGGAATATCAAGGATAGATAGATCTACCTAAGGATAGATATTCAGCCTGTGCTGGATGGGGTTACACTTCCTCTGAAGACTCAGCTTGGAAGGGGAGAATATGGACAGTAGCAGCTAGTGAGCTGGAAGATATGACCTGCAAATTGGCATCCATCCCTCTAAGGAACCCATCATTTTATTTTATGTGAAAAATGTATATCCTGCCTTTTCCATACTAAAACAAATGCCCAAGGCAGCTTACAAAACTCCCAATAGCAATACTGGAAATCTGAGAGAGCAAGCTCTCTGTCCGGGCAAGGTTGCTTTGCTTCTTTCCATGCTGAAGTCATAGTTCTTTTGTTTTGTTTTTGTTTGTTTTAGAAATCTTCCTTTGCGACTGTAGCAACAAAATGAGGTTATGAGGGAAACATCTGGACCAACAAAATGCCTGATCCAGTCATTGATGTAAAATGTGTTCCTTCTGTTGCTGACGGCTGAGGGTAAAGCCCTACAGGGTAATTTGTTGCTCTAAACCACTGTCAACACAAAGAGGAACATAAAGGAGAAGGGAAGTTGTTTATCTTCAAATGGCCACCAGCAAACTTTGCCTTCGTCCAGGATCAATATTTGTCGTTAGATCTTGTCTCTAGAATTTGTAATTAAATACAGTAGAATTTTTAATTAAATAAATTAGGTCTTAATCCAGAATTGGGGTGACTAGGAGTGTTTCTGTTGTGTTTAGGACGCTTTGAATAAAGTTTGACGGCAACTTCTCATGGTACGGCTGCAAGCAAAGGTCATTTGAAACTGTCCCCAAGTCAACAGCTGTTCCATGCGGCAAGTTATTTCACTTGGATTAGTTCCACACTGTGTGGTTTGTCTCAGTGCTGACACCAACATATTCCTGACCGTTGCTTGCCATACTATGGTGATAAGCCATGAGGCGTGGGACAGTTGGTAGGACTGGACCCCTGTTGACCTGCACTATGGCCCTCATGCAAATAGGGGGCCCTGCAGCTGTTCTTATGAGAAGAAAGTTATGCTGGGAGCAGTGTTCCAACATAACACATGCATAAGAAGAAAAGCCCTGCTGGATCAAGCCAAAGGCCCATCTAGTCCAGCTTCCTATATCTCACAGGGGCCCACCAGATCCCCCAGGGAGAACACAAGAACACTAGAGACTTGTAGCCTGGTGCCACTCCCTTGCATCTGGCATAGTTTGACTGGAATACCAAGAATCATTGGGTCAACTCTAACTTTCTACATGCTGGCTTATTTGCATCTCCTTGCTTTGTGTTTCTTTGGTCTATTTGTGGTCATGTCAAGGACGAAAAGCAGGGACATGCAATGTGGGTGTCACAGGTGAGGCAGTATCATTCCATCATAGTCCATGGAAAAGCACTGCAGCTGCCCTGCCTGCTTACACCTGAGAAGACTCTCCTTACACTTGAGAAGGCTCTCCTTACACCAGTTTTCTGAGGTGTCAGGATAGCCTCCTCAGGTGTAAGCAGGCAGGGCAGCTGCAGTGCTTTTCCACGGACTACTATGGGGCGGTTCTACCTTACCTGCCACACCTACACCACATGTCCCTGGTGAAAGGTGAGAACTGCTGGCTGAATTTCTAATTCTTCGTTTTCCGTTTGGCCCTTTCTACACACTGTAAGAATAGCAATAACAGTTATAGCCCAATCCTAACCTGCCCTGGAGTAGGTAGGCCAGCAGGCCTACCCTGCATCCAAAGTAGGGTTGGGGCCAAAAGCGGCTTAGCCCAGGCTAAGGGAAATTGCTTCCCCTTATATCCAGTAATGGGGCTACTCGAATCTCCACCACCTAAAGAGGTGGTGTAGATCTGAGCAGTCCGGAGCTGCCCTCAGCTGTCTGAAAATTGGGACAGGATCCAGCATAAGTGGATCCTGCCCCCCCCCACTTACCCACTGCCAGCCCACAGGCCCACCCTCCACCCTCCCCTGATCCGAAATGCCTCCTTCCTGCCCTCCCCACATCCCCTAGACCTCCAAGCCAGCCTAGCTCAGAAGGCATGGGCTTATCCAGCTGAGCGGAGCTTGTACCTGTGTCCTTCCTCTCCCGGTGTAGTGAAAGTGGTTTATGGCACTTTCGTGACACTGGTGGGCTAGCACGAGGGACTTGTGCCAGCCCAACCAGATGTTGGGATTGTGCTCTTAATGAATCAAACTCTTGCATCTATGATCTCTACCAGGGTTCACCATTGACTAGATGAGAGCTACAAAAATTTTCCATGCACTTGCTCTGGCATGTTGAGTGCCATCATTTCCAGCCACACAATGTGAATTCAAAGGGACTGCTAACATTCATTCAGTGTTGTTTAGAAAATCTGCCACAGGAAAAAGTAACTATGCAATTGAGCGTGAAGGCAATACTGAGGGGGACGTGAGACAAGGAATGATCCTTAATTGATTAATGGAGGAAAGGCATAAACATGGAATGTATGCAGATTTATGCAAATCCACACAACTGGGCTTGTTTTCAAAAGCAACTACACCACTAATTAGGCCCCATTAATTTTCATTTTTGCATAATGCAGTTCTGTCATTTCCTGTTAGAAACCCTTACTGAATTTTGGAAGGTTATTAGATGTGTGGCAGGTATTCTATTAATCATTGAAATTTCCATATACTGCATTTTTCTTTCTTTCTACTTCACTGACTTTTCCTTTTTGCAACCGAAACAAGAATAGGATGATAAATTGGCTTATGTGGGATTCTTTGTATTCTTGACTTTCCATCAGCATCCATTAATCTGATATTGTACTTTGACTTGACTTCCCTTCTTGCTTGTCTGGTTGGTTTCTGCCAATCAAGAATTCATTCTTTCTGGCAAGAACCTTAGTACTTTTTCACTGTCAAGCTGAACTCTGATTAATAATTATCTTTATAACATGCAACAGGTATAGATGATGTTTCCAATACTGTAGCAATTTGTGCGGGTTAATCCTATGCATTTTTACTTGGAAGTATCACTGAGTTCAGAGAGGCTTACTTCCAAGTAAGCATGCATATTAATGCACCCTTACTGTTTAATTGATTAATGATTAATCAATTACATTGACTAACTAGGTTGGTTACTCAATTGACATTTAGATAACTTTTGAAAGGGTTCAGAATAGAGCAACTCATAGAGGACAGGTCTGCCACTACTAACTAGCCATGATGGCTAAATGGAACCACCATGCACATCCGAACACTAGATGTTGGGACTGTACAACAGAGGACTGTTGTTTTTCATGCCCTGCTTGTAAGCGTCCTGGAGGCATCAAACTGATTACTATTGGTAACAGAATGCTTGACCACATTCTTCATTGAACATAACCAGAGTGCCTGAAAAGGACTCCAAAGTGATAACTTACATTCCAGAAGCAGAAAATATCTTGGAGTTAAATTATACGTGATTGATAAATCTGTGATTCCTCCTTCCACCAGTCAGAAAATAGCTGGGAGGAATGAGGTGGCTATTGAATGGACAAAGAGCCTGAGAAGACAGATTTAAGCAGACTTTTCCCTCACACAGACACATTTTCCAATTTCAACCCCCTGCACCTAGTTTTCATTTAAGTAAAACACTGGGAGGGAGAAGGATGGAGCTGCCCATCAAATGTAGTTTGGCCCTTATACTCCCTTCCACATCACAAAACAATTGTTGAGGATTTGATAATGTGCAAATATATAATTGGGTAAAAGGCAGGTGACTAAGGAACTATTAATTCTTTAATCACCTACTTTTGAGGCATCTGACACCTTGATCTTATGGATCATCCTTTAGCAGCAATAACGCATATAGTAATGCTCACCTGGCTGCAGGTGCAGCCAAATTCATCTGTTACTGCAGCCATGTAGAAATGTGGTATCATTCTCTGTGGTATCATTCCATGCTACTCTACTCTGTGGTGGACAAGACAGATTAACAGCTTAAACCTAACTTGTGCTGGAATAGGCAGGCCAGCCGACCTGAGTTGCATCTAGCACAGGGTTGGGGCTGGCTGCGGCACACTTTCACTTATTCCATGTTGCACAGTAGCTCCCCAATAGGGATACTTGGGTCTGCACCACCAAAATAGGGGGTAAAGATCCAAGCAGGTGCAAGGTCGGGCTGCTTGGGAGGGGAGTTAGGATCCGGACTACGTACTAGATCCTGGCACCACCCCCCTCCCAGGTCTGGCCCGCCCACTGGTCCACCCCCTGCCTGCCCTTGCCCTGCCCTGGAATGTTCCTGTTCCACCCTCCCCCTGCACTCCCCAAACCCTCCCAAGGCCAGTACAAACTTTCCCTTCTGCTGGAGCTGCAGAGGCCAGATCTTCTTCTGGAGGCTGGCGCACAGACATGCACTGACCCACAGGCTCCTGAGTCGTCACAGATGTGCCTTATGGCACATTGCGACACCCCTGGACCAGTGCTTGTGCCAGCCTAACCAGGTGTTTGGATTTGATCCTAAATTATTTCTTCCTGTACAAACACCACTTGGTTCTCAGGGAGGGCAACTCTAGCATAGAAAATGGTTATGCTATTTGAAATGATCGTGTGGTTTCTTCACTGAGATGTTACGAGTCTCAGGACATTGAACTGAATTTTGAATTTCTTCCCCTATAGGACAGAGATTTAGAAGTAGCCCATTTCCCTTGTGGGCTTTAGGGGAAGCACTATTCAGGACCCTTGGAAGGCTGGGCAGACCTGGGGAAGAGTCACCCTGCATGTGAGATGCACTGCCTGATGGGTACCAAGTACCCATACTGTCAATGCATGTGCATTATTTGCTCCTTTTACAGTGTATGAGTTTTTGTGCTGTGTCTCTACAAATTACTGCATATGGGTCCTAAAGCACAGGAGAGGATGGAAAAAATGGAAAAAAAACTGTGAAATGTTAATGTTGCTCAATAGTTTGCAACTAAAGCTTGGGGTGCTAAATGTCATTATGTGATGTTAGAATTTCTGAAACATTTTCGTCATCAACTTTAACACTTCATAAATGCTGTATTATGTTTTTTAATGTTATTTCTTTTTTTTAGTCACACAACTTTTTCCTTGTGCTATTAGTCATTTAGGGTGATTTTTGTGTGAACTTGGACTGGCTTTGAAATGAGTTAAAAATTATCTTTAAAATTAATGTAATAGTTGCAGTTGTCATTCAGATTTTCAGGACAACTGAAAATGAATTTTCAGTTTTTTCATTACAAATTTTCATTACAACGTATCTGCAGGGGTTCCATTCCAGAATCTCCTGTGGTTAACTGAAACTGTGGATACCAGGGAACATTCCCCCCACCGTCCAGAGGTGAGGGGAGCTTTTTTCATAAAACCGGAAGTGACTTCTTTATGCCTTATGAAGCATTAGGCTGAGGAAACCTTCATGTCTTAAAAAAAAAAATGAAAAAACAGATGTGATTTTCTTCAACTCTTAAGGCTCCGTCTGAGCCCAGCAGAGGCAGCAGATGGAGACGTATGGCCTTTGCTGGGCTTAGAGGACCTCCAGAGGCAAGAGAGCAGAGCTGATGAGCCCAGGGAGGTGGTGTGCACACAGAGGTCCTGTGGATCTGATCCATGGATAAGTGAATCCGCAGATACGGTATCTGCAGATACGGGACTCCCCCTGTATAAGGGCTGTTTTCAAGACCGAATTAGGTACATCTAAAGAGGGAAAGGTATAGTACCAATTTGTTTGTATAGACAACAAACATTGCAGAGTCTTTCTCCCATACCATTTTTCTGCTAATATCAGTACACTTCAAATGAGATGTACGGAAACCGACATTAGCATAGCGTCAAAAAATGACAGCACTGCAGACAGCTACAAAGGCACAAATGACAAGCACAAGAGTATGAAGTCTTCTCTGTGTACTTTACTGGTTTGGTGGATCAGCCTGTCTATGCAATGTGTGGAGGGAAGTTAAAGTCAAAATATATCCGAATTGTATATATCGAAATTGAAATAGGTGACCTATATGTTACTGTTGGGCCCCACACTACACTGGTAATATCTGCATCTAGAAGCCACACAGGTCAAGCAGAAGATACAATTACTTTACATGCCTGCACTGCTGGCATCAAAGGATGGGCAGTGCATTTATCCATCCCTAAGTTCCATTTGTTTTGTTGGGAAATATAGATTTGGGGGGGGGGGAATATAGATTTTTATTTTAAAAGTTTCATACTACAATAAATAATAAAAAGGAAAGAAATCACATTTTACATTTTCAACTACAATCACATTACATCAACTATTTAACTATAACACAGATACATCACGTTATAGGTGGGTTCACCCCATCTAACCACTCCCACCATTTTTTCCACCTGTCTTTACAGGTTCTCACCCTTTCGTAAGCCATGACGCCGTATACTCTGGAGACCACAAAGCGGACCCATCCCTGCATGTTGGTGGACTTTTTCTCCTTTATTTCTTTGCCCCTTTGGATGCCCAGTGCAAAAAGGACATACAGATTTATCAGTCTTACCATAGACCATGGCACCTCCCACCTATCAACTCCTCTCCTACATTGTCCCGCATTACTCGTCCTCTTGGGTCCCCTCATACCTCCCGCCGGCTCCTTCCCAGAGATGATAGTCTCCCAGGCCTGTTGGGCCAGTTTGGGCCACTTAAAGGCCCTCGCTATGCCCCTCCACAACTCGTTGGGGCTTAATGCCAGTGCTGAGCAGCAGGCAGTTGAAATGCGAGCCAGGAATGTGGAGAGACAGCTACAAGGAAGAACCCAGAATTCATGTTGTTTGCAAGAAGTCAAGAGCCAGAAGGTACTGGTATTGTCCAGTCAAATCTCCAATGCTTTTTCAGGACAGGGAGTCAATGGCCAGCCCAGGTGAGCAGAGCTAGTCTGGAGCCTATTAACACATCACCACCAAAGAGACATTGCATTCCTGGGGGCTTCTCACAGAGGGCAGAAGCACACAAATCACTGGTTTCCTATGTCTAGCACCATATTGGCCTTAAGCATTGGTAACTGCATGCTGGATTACTTTTCCTAAGGTTGATTCTGACAGCAGGAGTCCTTAAATCCTGTTCATGAGATTGAAATGAACCATTAGACCAGTCATTCCGAAACTGTGAGCCGTGGCTCCCCAGGGAGCCACAGAAACCAGCCAGAAGAGCTGTGGAATCCTCACAAAAAACCCACTGCCCTTTACAATGTATAGGATTGCAGCCCTAATGGGGAGCAACAGCTAACCGCTCAGTAGGTCAAGGGAGCCACCAGCTGAAAAGGTTTGGGAACCACTGCTTTATGCTGAGACTTGGATACAACATTTTGGGGCCACCTGTTTGTACATCAGTTTATCTATGCACATAGTTTAAATATGGCAGCTGTCCAAATCTTAGGAACTTGTTGAGGACAAGCAACAACTTCCAGGATTGTCTGGGAAGAAAAGATGAGCAGTAAGCCAGTTTCTCGTTTGCAGGGTGAATATGTTTCTAGTGTTTTGACAATAAACAATGATTCCAATGGAGTTTCATTCTTCAGCCCCCAAAACAGAACTTACTTCAACCTGTTCTCCTTCACAGGAATGAGCAGTAATGCTTTCCTGCTTTCATCTCCTCTCAGCATGTAGTGCCCTGTGATTTTTCCATCACATTTCCCACTGGCCTTTGGTCTGGTGGGAACACAAATGGCAATCCTTCCTGTGTGAACTCAAACCACACAAGCCGAATATTGAAAGCATAGTAGCAGAATGAATCATGAGGCAAAGTCTTGTTCAACTAAACTATTTTGTCATTCAGCTTGGACTGAAAAATATGCTGACTTCCTTAATATCCTCTCCCAAAAGCCCTGTTGCTTCTGAGAAAGGCATCTGCTTTTGCCTGCGATGGAAGAATGGGCCATGTTCCAAGAGGAGACTCCTGTTCAGTGGGAATGGCTGAATTGGTTTAGTTCTGTGATGAAAACAAACTGCAAGTATTTTAATTTGAAGTCAGAAGCTTTGCAGTGTTTAGAGGAAGGAAGCATACATTCAGCTGGTATTAATAAGCACAATTCCATGGATTTCAAAGGAGCTATGCCCATTAACACTAATTGAGGGCTTGAGCCTTTAAAGTTACATTTGCCTTATGATTACCCAAGCGTCATTTCTTCAGTTCTTCATGTGTATAAAATTGTATTAAACAATGCTTTGGGGAACTGGCTTTGTTTCCTTGGTCAATCTTCTTGAAGCATAAAATGCCTTCTGACAACACTTACTCTCCTGAATATTAAAATTTTAAGGAAAGAGATTAGTGACCTAATTCCGTGTCGTCCCACCCACCAGTAGATAGCATGTAGCCAACCAATGGAGCACATGCTGCATGCTACATGTATGCGTGGGCGGGGCTGATATCTTTTACTTACCTCCTGGTAACTCATCTGATTGTCAATGGGTCTCTTCAGACCCACACCATCTAGGTCGCTGGCATAAGTTTAAGAAGCAGAAGGAGTGTGTTCGGGCTGGAAAAGGGGGGTAGGATCTGACATGCATGATTACTGCTGAGATCCTCCCCTTCCAGCCTCAAGCCACCCCCTCGTTCGGCCCACTGGTACTCCCTACCCCAAACCACTCACAAACCAACCACCTTACTTGCACCAGTGGGGTGTCTGGACAGTTCTGGTGCATGCACAGAGCCTCTGGTCATTTCCACTAGCTGCTTCATAGTATGTGACAGTGGGGCTATTGAGCAGTCACAAGGTCACTTATGGCAGCGGATTGCTAGATCCACTGCTATAATAGGCCTGTAGGATTGGGCTGCAAAATATATTAGCATTGGGATTTGAAGAGCTCCTTCCCAGTGCCCTATTATGTTTGACCCCTATTACATCTTTTGTTAAAAAGCACCTGCATAATGCAGATTATTTAGCTTTGAGAAATCAAGTTGTTTGTGTAAGCCGGTAAGGTCACAGCTGTTGAAAGAACTCAGACTTTATGGCTTCTGCCTGTCACTCTGAAAATATATCACTATATCAGGCAGTGACTCAGACAGAGATTAGGCCGTGCAAATCAAAGTGATTTGCATCAGTAAGATCTCACAAAAAGGTTACATCTTCTTTGAATGTTCTTTGGCAAGAAGAGCTGTCTCCCTCACATTTATGGATGGAGCTTCTGTGAAAATCAATGAGCAGATGAACATTAGTGAGGTGTCTAGATGGGGGATTCACGACTGTGATACAGTATACCTATAAAAGGAGAAGGAGCAGAGGAGGTATACTTGATATGGCCTTTGTGATTTCATGGTGGATGATCGTGGAATCAACTATCCCAGAGGAATGTTTCTTTTTTCAAGCAGTCATTCCTAGTTCACCAACTTCATGCCACATCCAGTTTAGCTGATCCAACTTAATTGGCCAACCCACCAGTAGGCTTGACCAGATTTGGCCTAGGCTCGCCTCTTACCCAGTACCAGGTTGCTGGGGTCCTGGGGCAAAGCTGTGCACTGGAACCACCATGGTGTTCTCTGGCCACCTCCTGACTGTGGATTGGGTGCTGCCACTAATACTGATTGAGGATTTTGAGGTTGATCCAGCCAGGTGGTTGATGTGGGTCCTCAGACAGTACCTGAGCCATACCCCTTGGCATTTATAAATCAGGCAGCAGCCTGTAGGGCTCTAAAAGTTTGGGAATCACCGCTGTAAAGCAAAGCTATACCTAAGGAAATCCTTATTTAAGCCCCAGCCACTTCACCTTTACTGGGCAGAGTGGGAGTTGGCTATTGGGCATTGTGGTGAACAGAACCCCTTCACCTAATAGGAAACTCTTGTTTATACAGGTATGCACCACTTAACAACCGTTCGCTTCATGATGGACTGAATATATGACAGTGGTCAAGGCACAATAAAGATGCTCTTAATGAGGCAATCACATCTCCCATATCCTGCAGAGTGTCTGTTTACACAACAGAGGCTCTTAATGCAAAGGGGCAATCTATCTCCAGTAGTCTGTGCAGCCATTTAGTGTCTGGGAGAGAATGTCTGTTTACACAACAAAGGCAATATAGTGGGCTGTTCACTTAATGACCTAATCACATAACAATGTATCCATATCGTTATAGGAGAATGTATCCCCATTGTTAAGTGGCACATACCTGTATTTGACATGGAGTATGATTTGCTTAATCAGCTTGTACATCCCTGCCATCATGATCTCTAACCTGTATGTCCTCTGGAAAGGCTTATAATGACAGTGCCAGTGTCAAAGGATCAGAGATCTTTTTAACTAGAAATGTCAGGGATTGAACCTGGGGCCTTCTGCATGGGAGAAGGGAGCTATTGCACCCTCCTGACTTGTAGCTGAACTTTGGAATTTAGCAAAGATGCTAAGAGGATTCTGGAGAAAAGCAGAACTTTCAGGGTGATCTTTTGCTAGAGTATTTGTATTGTAGTTCTAATTTAACCTGAGGCATGGAGATGTAGCTGTCATAGCTTCTAACACTGCTCATTGCAGCAGATGAGGGCAGACAGAAGGACTGTGGAAGGAAAGTGAGGAGGAAAGGAAGTAGCTGCAGCTGCTGTGCTTCCTGCTTAACCATTTTAAGCTGCACAATGAATCTTGAAACCTGGCAAATGGATTAAGCTGCAGCTCTTTTACCTGTTTGGAAGTCTGTGAGCAATTACTGGTGAAATCTCAGGAAAGAACTTAATGTCACCTTTAGCATCATGGCCTGAGCTTTAGAAGGTAATAGTGCGTTAGGCACTGGGGAACTTTTTGGGACAAGCGGGGCCTGTACAAGAGGGACGGGCTCCACTTGAACCAGAATGGAACCAGACTGCTGGCGCATAACATTAAAAAGGTGGCAGAGCAGCTTTTAAACTGATCCCTGGGGGAAGGCCGACAGGAGCTGAGGGGCATCCGGTTCGGGACTCCTCATCCCTATGGGATGAGGATGGGGAGGTTGGAGAACAACAAGACAAAGACAGAGTAGGAGAAGAAATTGGGAAAGGTAGCGTGATGGGATGTGATAGACGGTTTGGCACAATGAGAGGATGTGGGGACAAAGGAGCGAATAAGCAGCGCATCCTGGGGCATTCCGTGTACAAATGCTTTTATGCGAATGCCCAAAGTCTACGAGCAAAGGTGGGAGAACTGGAATGTCTGGTGACAAGGGAAAATATTGACATAGTGGGCATAACGGAAACCTGGTGGAATGCGGAGAATCAGTGGGATACCACAATCCCGGGCTATAAACTCTACAGGAGGGACAGGCAGGGGCGTATTGGAGGTGGGGTGGCCGTTTATGTTAAGGAAGGGATAGAATCCAGCAAAGTAGAGATTGAAGGTGGGTCCGACTCCACCGTAGAATCTCTGTGGGTTAAATTACCAGGCTTGTGCAGCGATGTAATACTGGGGGCGTGCTATCGTCCTCCAGACCAGAAATTGGATGGGGACCTTGAAATGAGGAAACAGATCAGGGAGGTGACAAGGAGGGACAGGGTTGTAATCATGGGGGACTTCAATTATCCTCATATTGACTGGGTCAATTTGTGTTCTGGTCACGATAAGGAAACCGGATTTCTTGACGTGCTAAATGACTGTGCCTTAGATCAGCTAGTCACGGAGCCCACCAGAGGACAGGTGACTCTGGATTTAATATTGTGCGGTACGCAGGACCTGGTTAGAGATGTAAACGTTACTGAGCCATTGGGGAACAGTGATCATGCTGCGATCCGTTTTGACGTGCACGTTGGGGGAAGAATACCAGGCAAATCTCTAACAAAAACCCTTGACTTCCAACGGGCGGACTTCCCTCAAATGAGGAGGCTGGTTAGAAGGAAGTTGAAAGGGAGGGTAAAAAGAGTCCAATCTCTCCAGAGTGCATGGAGGCTGCTTAAAACAACAGTAGTAGAGGCCGAGCAGAGGTGTATACCGCAAAGAAAGAAGGGTTCCACTAAATCCAGGAGGGTGCCCGCATGGCTAACCAGCCAAGTTAGAGAGGCTGTGAAGGGCAAGGAAGCTTCCTTCCGTAAATGGAAGTCTTGCCTTAATGAAGAGAATAAAAAGGAACATAAACTGTGGCAAAAGAAATGTAAGAAGGTGATACTGGAGGCCAAGCGAGACTATGAGGAACGCATGGCCAGCAACATTAAGGGGAATAATAAAAGCTTCTTCAAATATGTTAGAAGCAGGAAACCCGCCAGAGAAGCGGTTGGCCCTCTGGATGGTGAGGGAGGGAAAGGGGAGATAAAAGGAGACTTAGAGGTGGCAGAGAAATTAAATGAGTTCTTTGCATCTGTCTTCACGGCAGAAGACCTCGGGCAGATACCGCTGCCCGAACGGCCCCTCCTGACGGAGGAGTTAAGTCAGATAGAGGTTAAAAGAGAAGATGTTTCAGACCTCATTGATAAATTAAAGATCAATAAGTCACCGGGCCCTGATGGCATCCACCCTAGAGTTCTTAAGGAATTGAAGAATGAAGTTGCAGACCTCTTGACTAAGGTATGCAACTTGTCCCTCAAAACGGCCAAGGTGCCAGAAGATTGGAGGATAGCAAATGTCATGCCTATTTTTAAAAAGGGAAAGAGGGGGGACCCGGGAAACTATAGACCAGTCAGCCTAACATCCATACCGGGTAAGATGGTGGAATGCCTCATCAAAGATAGGATCTCAAAACACATAGACGAACAGGCCTTGCTGAGGGAGAGTCAGCATGGCTTCTGTAAGGGTAAGTCTTGCCTCACGAACCTTATAGAATTCTTTGAAAAGGTCAACAGGCATGTGGATGCGGGAGAACCCGTGGACATTATATATCTGGACTTTCAGAAGGCGTTTGACACGGTCCCTCACCAAAGGCTACTGAAAAAACTCCACAGTCAGGGAATTAGAGGACAGGTCCTCTCATGGATTGAGAACTGGTTGGAGGCCAGGAAGCAGAGAGTGGGTGTCAATGGGCAATTTTCACAATGGAGAGAGGTGAAAAGCGGTGTGCCCCAAGGATCTTCCTGGGACCGGTGCTTTTCAACCTCTTCATAAATGACCTGGAGACAGGGTTGAGCAGTAAAGTGGCTAAGTTTGCAGACGACACCAAACTTTTCCGAGTGGTGAAGACTAGAAGTGATTGTGAGGAGCTCCAGAAGGATCTCTCCAGACTGGCAGAATGGGCAGCAAAATGGCAGATGCGCTTCAATGTCAGTAAGTGTAAAGTCATGCACATTGGGGCAAAAAATCAAAACTTTAGATATAGGCTGATGGGTTCTGAGCTGTCTGTGACAGATCAGGAGAGAGATCTTGGGGTGGTGGTGGACAGGTCGATGAAAGTATCGACCCAATGTGCGGCGGCAGTGAAGAAGGCCAATTCTATGCTTGGGATCATTAGGAAGGGTATTGAGAACAAAACGGCTAGTATTATAATGCCGTTGTACAAATCTATGGTAAGGCCACACCTGGAGTGTCCAGTTCTGGTCACCACATGTCAAAAAATACTTAGTGGAAATGGAAAAGGTGCAAAAGAGAGCGACTAAGATGATTACGGGGCTGGGGCACCTTCCTTATGAGGAAAGACTACGGCGTTTGGGCCTCTTCAGCCTAGAAAAGAGACGCCTGAGGGGGGACATGATTGAGACATACAAAATTATGCAGGGGATGGACAGAGTGGATAGGGAGATGCTCTTTACACTCTCACATAATACCAGAACCAGGGGACATCCACTAAAATTGAGTGTTGGGCGGGTTAGGACAGACAAAAGAAAATATTTCTTTACTCAGCGTGTGGTCGGTCTGTGGAACTCCTTGCCACAGGATGTGGTGATGGCGTCTAGCCTGGACGCCTTTAAAAGGGGACTGGACAAGTTTCTGGAGGAAAAATCCATTACAGGGTACAAGCCATGATGTGTATGCGCAACCTCCTGATTTTAGAAATGGGTTATGTCAGAATGCCAGATGCAAGGGAGGGCACCAGGATGAGGTCTCTTGTTATCTGGTGTGCTCCCTGGGGCATTTGGTGGGCCGCGGTGAGATACAGGAAGCTGGACTAGATGGGCCTATGGCCTGATCCAGTGGGGCTGTTCTTATGTTCTTATGTTATGTTTATATCAGGGGTGCCCAAACCCTGCCCTGGGGCCATTTGTGGCCCTCGAGGACTCCCAATGCGGCCCTCATAGAGCCCCCAGTCTCCAATGAGCCTCTGGCCCTCCAGAAATTTGTTGGAGCCTACACTGACCCAATGCAATTGCTCTCAGCATGACCTCTCCTGTGAGCTGTGGGAAGAGGGCTCCCTCCACTGCTTGCTGTTTTACGTCTGTGATGCAGTAGTGGCAGCAAAGGAAAGGCCAGCCTTGGTTTGTTCATTGACTTTTATAGGCCTTGAGCTATTGGAAGACCTTCATTCATTCATATAAGTTCATCTTTAATATATTCATTTATGTAAACTTATGCAAATTTATTCAATGTTTAAATGTAAATTAATTCTTTTTTCCTTGACACAGTGTCAGAGAGATGATGTGGCCCTCCTGCCAAAAACTTTGGACA
This sequence comes from Tiliqua scincoides, assembly GCF_035046505.1. Lineage (NCBI taxonomy): Eukaryota > Metazoa > Chordata > Lepidosauria > Squamata > Scincidae > Tiliqua > Tiliqua scincoides. Next base: position 64,495,279 of record NC_089825.1, on the reverse strand, counting down.
CCCCTGGTTTATATCATCAGATGCTTGAGGTAGACAGGGAAGGTGCTGGATGTTTGAAGAGCTACGTAATCATAGCCTCCCAGAGAGACATTCTCTGATCACTCTGCACTGAGACTGGTGTCAGAGGTAAGCATTGCTGGGGAGTTGCTAAGGGCAAGAGGACATATATTGTTGGTAACCTTTAGAAGCCAGCAATTAAGATTATGTCTCACTTTAATGCCAAAAATAGTTGGGGTGGCAACAAAGATTTGGCACTAATTTTTATCAAATTTGCAAAGTGAAACCAAATTCATTGTCACGGCTGCTTCTTTTTCTGGAAATTTTGCCAATAGAGATGCAAATGCCTCACATCTCTTATGTACATCTACTTTAATTGCCAGAGAAGTCACCCAGCCAAGTCTTACAACGTTCAAAGATATTGTCCGTTAAAATGTATGTATGTATTTTTCACCTTTTTATAATGCCCTTCCTCCAAGAAGGTCAGGGTAGTGCACAAGTTCCTTCCCTTCCCTGAAAATGAAATAGAGCCTGAGAGACAGTGACCTGACCCAAGGTCACCCAGGAAGTTTCATGGATGAGCAGGGATTTGAACCTAGATCTTCCGGGTCTATGTCAAATTCTTGAACCTCTTAACCATTCTGGATCTCTAAAAGGTAAGTTCTATGAGCTCAGTGAAACTTACCTTTCTTTAAGTAAATGCAGTTAAGTTTAGGCCATTTGATTTTTCTGTCTGTCTCATGAATAGAATTAGAAGAATCATAACTTCTTCTCTTATTATGACCTTTATTGCAGAAGAGATGGAGCAGGACCCTTCCCTCATATACAAATAGCAACACCAGGAAGATACGTTAAGGAAGCTGAAGTATAAAGCAGTCAGCATATTGCATGCCAAAATAGTAACTAAGCAGTGCACTGAACACAAAAGTGGAAAAATGCCAACTCTGTTGGAAATGGCAAGCGTCACATTTTAACAATTGTCAAAGCATCCAGCATGAGTGCAGGAGCTTGAAATAAACAATGCCTAAAGCCAATCAACCTTGAGTTTTGTTTGTTTTATTGGTGTGGCTACTGCTGTTATTAACCCAGGATATAATCCAGGTTATAAACCACTCTTGATCATTTCCAAACTGATGAGCAAGATATAAATATTCACAGCAACTAAAACACATAAGGGTGCAATCCTACCCTGCTCTGGAACAGGCAAGCCAGGAGGCTTGTACTGTATCCAGCACAGGATAGGGGCCAAAAGCCGTTCAGCCAGAGGCAAGGGGAAACTTTTCTTTTTTCCCTGACCTCTGGGCAAGGCACCCTTTCCCCATGGGTCTCCTTGGACTTGTGCCACCTCTTGAGGTGGTGCAAGTCCGAGGAAAGTGGAGCAGCTTCAAGACACTTTGATCCCCCCCCCCGGGAACGGGGGTTGGGATCCGGCATTACTGCCGGATCCCAGCCCCATCTCCTGCTCCCCTCCCACCTGCCCCTGGGGCAAACCACCGCTCACCCTTCCCCCACTCAGGAACACCTCCCTCCCATCTTCTCCCCGCCTAACTCAGAGCCTTGCGTCGGCCCGGCCAGGCCGAACCAAGGCTCAGTGCCTCCATCAGCGCGGAGGCTTGTAGGCTGGCACACCTCTGCACACCGGCCTAGCCGGCTCCTGAGGAGGTGCAAACATGCCTTATGGCATGTTATGCAGGATTGCACCCTTATCCACAAAACATGTTTTGATTTTATTGCAATGGATAGATATGAACTGTGTGGAGTACAAATAGATGACTTCAAATCAATTTGGGACTTCCATCCTAATCTCCAACCTTGCTTTCAAAGTCAAGTGGCCCTCTGTGACCTTGTATTTCTTCTGTCTCCTACTCTTGCTGCTGTTCTGAATTTAAGAAATACATTGAGTAATATCCTGTAAGATCTGAGGTCTGGCAGGTTCAACCAGGGTCACTCTAGTGGGCAATGAAGCACCAGTGAAATCAATAAGACAAATTGCCATGACTAACTTAAGTCCCATTAAGTTCAAACTTTCACCCACAACATTTAAATAACACTTCAGAATATTCAGTGTCCACATACACTAGTTTAGTAAGTCTTATAGCAAATTGGTAAGATAAGTCACTGTTATTACTGAGGCCAAGATACGTTTAGTTTAGTTTACTTTATTGGCATAACACATGCATCAAAAACCTTACAGGTCTTAATAATAATACTAAAATGATCCAAACCCTCCCACCTGAGATCCCACATACCTTCTAACCATACCACCATTAGTGTTAGCTAATCCAGCTCTTAACAGTCTCCCACAGCAAAGTTGCTATTCTCTCCACTATAGCCACTAACAGAGTAGATAGAAGTAATCAGATGAAAAGGTGTTCTGGTCTTCCTTCCATGTTAAGCAAAATGAAACCTAAATATTTTGAGCACAACTCCTCAAAGAGTGTACATTCTAAAAGTTAATGTGCTACTGTTTGTACATTGCTTCCACATTGGTAATATCTTTTGGTGTATGGCATCCCTTTGAACCTGCCCTCCATTAAGGCTGATGGCATTGCATTACATCCGACTAAAGAGTATGTTCTATGTTCTTAAGGGCACAGGGAAAAGTCAGCAAGGGGGCAGGTGGGTAGTGTGCAGAATGCAGATAGGTGGAGGAGGAATGGGAAGGAGACGGGCAAGAAAGGGCAGTGTTGGGGACGGATTGAGGCTGTGAATGAGGCAGAACTGGTGGCCGAGGTTTCTAACACATGTCCAAGTAGACCCAGCAGGGTTGTGAGGAACAAGTAGACCCCAGGGCAAGGGAACAAATGTTCTCTTATCTTGAGGAGGCTGTCACAGCTCAAAACTGCCCTGCAGGATGGTGCGGCTGCATCAGCGCACAGGGAGTAAGATAGGGATGGGCTGATAAAAGGGCTCTGCACACCAGCCCAATCCTCAATAGATTTGGGCCCTAAGGCTGCAATTTTATGCATACTTTCCTGTGAGCAAGCCTGACTGAAGACAATGAGACTTTCTTCTGAATAAACAAGCTTGAGCTCAAAGATGCCTCCTAGTCAAGAATCATACAGATTAACAGCCCAATTCAATGGATTTTCCCACCATAGCATGCAGCCATGTCAAAATGGGCTGTTCTGCATGCCATGGGGAGGGGGGTGATTGAGAGTCTTGGGAGAGGAAAGGCAAAATATTTTCCCTTACCACTCCACTCACAAACTGGAAGTAGGTTTCAATAGCAGCAGGGAGCCATTTTGAGCAGCAGGGAGGCCCACAGAAGGGGCCATGGGGCCCCCACACCCTCCAGATGTCTGGCACTACCCCCAGATACTGTAAACAACCCCTTTTTTGTGGCAGTGGAACAACTGCTGAGATACCATCACTGCTCTCACGACTATAGCCACTCCGCCTTTAAGGGGGAATGCAGTGGGTCTGCTTTCCCTGGGGAGTCATGAGTCAGATTAGGAACCATTGATTTAGAGCATTGCACACCCCTATAGCAGAAGCTTGCAAGCCACACTGGCAATACAGTTAGCTAAGTGATTTACTCAATATGAGGCAATACTCCAAACCTATACAGTTTCCATAAGAGCTATTTACAGTAAGAGATAATATAATTACTTTTGCCATGGTACCCTTTGTGTTTTCCACCGGGGGCAATGCTGGCTGCTTTTAATCTTAATATCTCCTGACCATTCCCAAGTAAAGGTCCATGTGGGAAAATATCTCTGTGTATATCTAGCTATATATGGATACAGCCAGCAGCAGTTGGCAACAACTGGAAAAAGTGCATACTGTGATTGCAGAAAGTGCCGCTGTTTGCTGTCAGCTCAATTTATAGTTAAATGTCTCCATGTGAACTTGTCCAAAAATGTTGCAGTTTATCAACTTCAAAAGGGATAGTTGAAATTAATGACAAAAAAAATTATATTTGTTTCCCTCCCTGCCGCCACTCTAAGTCTCAGTACATGGTGAAAAAACAAAACAAACAGATTTAAAACATCTCTGATATTTTATGAGCTATCTTCATATTCCACAAAATCTTTTTTTCCTACAGCACAATCCTATACAAGTTTAGATAGAAGTCCCATATTGTTCAGTAGATCATACTCCACAGTAAGCATGTTCAGGATTATAACCCTACACTGCCCAGAATATAAAGAGAGTGCTTTTGTGGTCCAGTTCTGAAAGCCTGTCATCTTTGAGAAGTCTTCTTTTGCTTTGGCTTAATTTTATTCATTTGCTCTCTCTTATTTTGGTTGCACAAATGTTAAACTGTATCCAGAGTCAAATAAGAAATGGATAGAAGAGGTGAGATAAGGATTTGATTTAGAGTTCCTGAAGTTTGATGAAGTCCTCTCTCCATGTCCTCTGTGATGTCTGTTAATTAGCAAATTCATTTCTTTCAGTCTAAGGTGAGAAGGTAGATTAGGATGTACTGGACAATCTCACGGCAGTCTTCAGTAGATCAGCAAGGTTACCAATTCCAAATAGTTTAACAAAAGCAGGTAAAATGGCAAGTCAGAAGAAATCTCTCCCATATCACTTATCACCTCAAGTTCAGTTCCTCTCCTATAAAATGTTAGTGTTAACTAATTGTCTTCAGCAGAACTTTTTGCAACTATACTGGCAGTTTTACACTGTTATGCTGTGCTGCCTGACAATCTTTTTCTTCCTTTAATTTTGATGTACGACACGTAATACATTTGTACACAGGTAGATGTGGCAATAGGTACACATGCTATAGATTTCCCCTGCATGGTCTGAAAAGGACACCCAGTAACAGCTAGAATCCCTGATCAGTAGAAACTCAAATGTAGATTTGTACTTGCAGACGCAGATTATCCCAGTGCATAGTTCATAGGGTGCAGTAGATAATTGGCTCTGCCCTCAAGCCACTCTGTTACAGCTAGCTTCATCCCTAGCCTTTATTGTGCATCTCGCTACAGCAAGTAGATCTCAGGGTTCTAGCGGAGGGGGGAGGACATCATTAAAGCCTGGTATGTGTCTACCTCATATCTAATAAACCCTTTTTTGTAAATATCATTTCTGTCATTTGGTAAAGAACAGAATACACACCATCAGAAAATGGTAGGGTATTAGTTTCATCGTTTCAGAAAGCAGAGCACTAGGGGAAAATTTATGCCTACAAGTAGTCATGAGGACATTCCATCCAAATGTATTTACACTCTGTGAAGGCACACTGTGTACCCGCTGCATCACAAACATTTATGGGAACATGAATAATTAGCTCAAGCAAACATAAAGACTCATGGAGTCCTGGTCGTTTTTTGCTAACACACTATTTTATTTTCAGTATTTACTCCTCTTCATTTTTTTGTCTGCCTGTGAAAAAAACCACATAAACAGCAAAGACATACTAGGTTAAGGCAGAATAGGTTTGTCTTAAAGAAAATGAGTGGTCATTTATGCAACATATTTCTGTACAACCATTGTCCATAATTTGGGACACTGAGGATGTTTGCCAAGGGCCTCTGAAACCTGTAAGTGGTGCTGCTTCAGAGCCCAATCCTGAGCTTTGCACACTGGCTTAATGCTGGCGTGCACTGTTGTGAGCCGTAACACTGGGCTAGCCTGGCACTGGGCTAGCACCGGGCAGGCACCCAGCGCCTGCCACTCGGTGGTAGCACAGAACACCGAGCAGTGGAAAGTAGGGGTGTGGGGAGGGGCAGGGAGGAGGCATTCCAGTGAGGAGGGAGGTGGGCGGTGGGTAGGGAGAGGGTGGGGAGGAGGTGTGATGGGGAGGCAAGAGGCATGCCGGGGGCAGGGAGCAGGGAGGGACAGAAGGAGGACCAGTGGAGTAATGCTTTACCGAATCCAAAGCCTCCACGTCAGGCTCGGAGCCTGACACAAAGGCTTTTACCTCACCCCATTGCGGGGCTACTCACTTTACCAAAGGGTACAAAAGTCCCCTTCTCCCGAAGTGCCACCTGCGGCTGCCCAAAACACCCAGGACGCGGCGGCAGCCATTTTTGGTGCCGCTGCAGCTGTGCACCCAGGAGCTTAGGTTGGGCTCTCAGTGTCACTGGCATAGGGATCTTAAGTTCATGTTGAATTTCACTTCAGTTGAAATACAGTGGCAACGTAACAATGAGTGCATTCCTTCCATGTGCATTTTTTTTTCTGGTTTCATCAAAATTCCTTTTTTCTGCCTTCAAAACTTCTCTGACATTTGGTCTTATGAAACCCTTCCAAAGAAATACAACAATACTAAAGAATCTTTTAACCAGTATTCCCAACACAAGGACTTTTGTATTGGCAACCTTCAGTCTCGAAAGACTATGGTATCGCGCTCTGAAAGGTGGTTCTGGCACAGCGTCTAGTGTGGCTGAAAAGGCCAATCCGGGAGTGACAATCCCTTCCACACCGGGAGCAAGTGCAGTCTGTCCCTGGTCTGTCTCCCTGGCTATGGGCCTTCCTTCTTTGCCTCTTAGCCTCAGACTGTTGGCAAAGTGTCTCTTCAAACTGGGAAAGGCCATGCTGCACAGCCTGCCTCCAAGCGAGCCGCTCAGAGGCCAGGGTTTCCCACTTGTTGAGGTCCATCCCTAAGGCCTTCAGATCCCTCTTGCAGATGTCCTTGTATCGCAGCTGTGGTCTACCTGTAGGGCGCTTTCCTTGCACGAGTTCTCCATAGAGGAGATCCTTTGGGATCCGGCCATCATCCATTCTCACGACATGACCAAGCCAACGCAGGCGTCTCTGTTTCAGCAGTGAATACATGCTAGGGATTCCAGCACGTTCCAGGACTGTGTTGTTTGGAACTTTGTCCTGCCAGGTGATGCCGAGGATGCGTCGGAGGCAGCGCATGTGGAAAGCGCTCAGTTTCCTCTCCTGTTGTGAGCGAAGAGTCCATGACTCGCTGCAGTACAGAAGTGTACTCAGGACGCAAGCTCTGTAGACCTGGATCTTGGTATGTTCCGTCAGCTTCTTGTTGGACCAGACTCTCTTTGTGAGTCTGGAAAACGTGGTAGCTGCTTTACCGATGCGCTTGTTTAGCTCGGTATCGAGAGAATGTGTGTCGGAGATCGTTGAGCCAAGGTACACAAAGTCATGGACAACCTCCAGTTCATGCTCAGAGATTGTAATGCAGGGAGGTGAGTCCACATCCTGAACCATGACCTGTGTTTTCTTCAGGCTGATTGTCAGACCAAAATCTTGGCAGGCCTTGCTAAAACGATCCATGAGCTGCTGGAGATCTTTGGCAGAGTGGGTAGTGACAGCTGCATCGTCGGCAAAGAGGAAGTCACGCAGACATTTCAGCTGGACTTTGGATTTTGCTCTCAGTCTGGAGAGGTTGAAGAGCTTTCCGTCTGATCTGGTCCGGAGATAGATGCCTTCTGTTGCAGTTCCAAAGGCCTGCTTCAGCAGGACAGCGAAGAAAATCCCAAACAAGGTTGGTGCAAGAACACAGCCCTGCTTCACTCCGCTTCGGATGTCAAAAGGGTCTGATGTGGAGCCATCGAAGACAACAGTGCCCTTCATGTCCTTGTGGAAAGATCTGATGATGCTGAGGAGCCTGGGTGGACATCCAATCTTGGGGAGAATCTTGAAGAGGCCGTCTCTGCTGACCAGGTCGAAAGCCTTTGTGAGATCTATGAAGGCTATAAAGAGTGGCTGTCGTTGTTCCCTGCATTTCTCCTGCAGTTGTCTAAGGGAGAATACCATATCAGTGGTGGACCTGTTGGCTCGGAATCCACACTGCGATTCTGGATAGACGCTCTCTGCAAGTACCTGGAGCCTCTTTAGTACAACTCGGGCAAACAGCTTTCCTACAACGCTAAGGAGAGAGATGCCGCGGTAGTTGTTGCAGTCACCCCTGTCACCTTTGTTCTTGTACAGCGTGATGATGTTTGCATCCCTCATGTCTTGAGGTACTCCACCTTCTCTCCAGCAGAGACAGAGGATTTCATGCAGCTCAGTGACTATGATCTCTTTGCAGCATTTTAGGACTTCAGCAGGGATGCTGTCTTTTCCAGGTGCCTTGCCAAAGGCAAGGGAGTCCAGGGCCACGTGAAGTTCTTCTAGGGTTGGTTCACTGTCAAGCTCTTCCAGCACAGGCAGGCACTCAATGTTGTTCAGTGCTTCTTCGGTGACTACACAAGGACTACCAACATGGCTATTCACTTTTTAGCAGCTCCCTAGTGATGACAGGCGTAATCTCAGTTCTGAATTCATCCCTTTGGAAGCTTATTTTGATAATGTTTAAAAACCCTTAATTAATGTACTCAGCCTTATGATTTCTGGGTCACTGGTTTTTAGAAAGGACAGCAGGCTATTTTTATCTAGACGAAATGTGTGGGAAATGGTCAAGACATCCTTTACCATATCTGTCTTTGAGTGCTAGGTAGTCTGAGATGTTTTCCTCCATATGAAGGGAGCTTTATTTATGATAATATGTTAAGGGAAAGAAAAGTTAACAGGAAATTATATATATATATATATATTGTCTATGTCAACTAGGGCCAATCCTCTGCAGAATCCTGATGACCTCCAGGAATTTTATGAAGAACATGGTATTTGTACAATGAGGAAGCCTACCATAACTTTGACTTGCAAATTTTAAGCAGACCATGACAGGTAGACGGAAATACAGGTTTTCCCCTCATCACTATTATTTAACATCTAGGTTTATCGTTTTCTCAGATTCATTTTCAAGTCACAGTCTTCAGTCGAGAGTCGAAAATATTGTGCTAGCTTGATGCCTTATCTCATTAATATTTTCCAAGAGAACATTTCAAAAAGATACGAACTTTGAAAACAGTGTTGACAGCTTGGAAATACATCTTGGAAATGTGGTGATGTGAAATTTTTTTTAGAATGCACTACCTGTTAAACAGCAGGTGTTCTTTTCTAAAATTAAGCATAGCTCATTAACAAGGTTTGGAGGTATGACATAGGTGGTCTAGGCTGTGGAGTGAAATTCTCTGGGGAAGGAGACTTATCATGCATTACCTCCACTGAAAAAGAGCAAAAATCTAAAATGCCAACTGTTTGAACAGTGCACTGAAATCAGTGATCTAGAACACTCCCCAAACCCCTCCCCCCCAAAACAGGCAATTAATTTTGCAAAACCAGGGGGAATTTTCAACATTTTTTTCTCATGCCACATAGCTAATTTTGAAATTCAGGAAATTTCCAAGCAGCTTTTTTTATATGATGTGGCTGATAATGATCAAAGGAATAAAAACATCTCACTGGTCTCTTTCATTTAAGCCTTCCTGGGGGAAAAAGTATATTTTATTTTTAAGTACAGGTCTGCCCTTGTTATCCACAGGAATCTGCACCAGGATCCCCCACAGATGCAAAAAATGGTATTAAATAAAATTGCAGGTTGTTGTTTTTTTGTTTTTGTTTTTGTTTTTTTAAAGAAACCCTGGTCTCTTTAAAAATGATTGAATAAATATTTTTTTAAATTGAAATAAAGCTTCCCTTACCTTAGCGTGGAAAGTTGGAGGACTGAAGGGTAGTCTATGGTGCTCCCAGAAGCAATTTCCAGATCATGTTGAGGCCCTCCCCCCTCTCTTGCCCTGCATTGTCCCAGAATGCATTGCAGAAGTATTTTTCAAATGAATCTGTGATGCATTCTGGTATGACGCAGGGCCAAGGGAGGGGGAAGAGGGTCTTGGCACAACCTGAAAATTGCTTCCAGGAGCACCACAGACTACCCTGCAGCCCTCCAGCTTGACACATTCGGTAAGGGAAGCTCTTTCCACTTTAAAAAAAAAAAAAACTTGTTCAACTGTTTTTAAAGGGACTATTTTAAAGCAACTCAACGTGGATGGCCATGGCCATCCATGTTGAGTCAAATCTGTGGGTTCTGAACCCACAGACAAAAAGGGCAGGCTGCATATTTTTGGACCTTAGCCAATGACTTATTTTACATTCATGGACATCATCCAGAGAAAGTTGACCAGAATGAAATCTTATGGAAAATAATTGGGCTCTTGTCTGCTGAAACTGGAACATCAACTGTGTCATCCCGTGGACAGAAATGGTCTGGCCACAGTTAGCTGGTAACCTGGAAAGTTTCTCTGGTAGCCTCCAGAATTTATTACTGCATGGGGCTGCTTGGGAAAAGTTAATTCAAAACACAGTTGCAAGGCAACTTAGGGCACAATCCTATGCATGTCTACTCAGAAGTAAGTCCCATAAAATTCATTAGGATTTACTCCCAGGAAAGTGTGCATAGGATTGTAGCTTTAGTAATGATGACCAGTTCCTCATCAGAAACATATCTTGCTGTTGCTTCATTAGCTCTATGAGCTACTACTTTGCTTCAGAATGCAATTCAAGTGTTCGCACTTGCCTTGAAAGCTCTATATAGCTTGAGACCCTGATACCTGAAGGAATACCTGCTAACTCACCAACCTTCCCACGCACTCAGATAATCTCTGGAGGATCTCTTTCAGATGCTGCTTCTGCCATCTGAAGTAAGATATTCGGTAACCAGACAGCAGACGAAGACAGAGGGATTTGTCTTAGGTAGGATCCTGTTGGTGGAAGTCCAACTCCAGGTCAGCCCCTCTCTAGGTAGGTTCCCACATTCTTAACATTTTCATATTTTTATGTGCCAGGCAAATATTTTCTTATTCTCTTAGGTATGTGAAGTGTTGAATTTTTAAACTCTGAAGTGCTGCTTTGAACTACTGCATTTCATAATCTATAGTTCATTATTTTTTACACTGCTCTGAAACATTATTAAAGGGCAAAATAAAAATCATTAAATTAATAAGCAAGTTAGTTTCCTTCCTTCCTTCACATACTGTCTTCCTCATCATCAGATTTCTCATCAGATATTATTCAAGGCAGTTTACATAGGCAGTTTACATAGACTCTTCTTTACAGTATTGTTCTACATATAGAACCCTTCAGATGTTTCCCTTCCCCCAGTGTAGCCATCTCTCAGTTGCACAGCAAATGCTTCATGCTTCTGTAGATAACCATAAATCACGCCAAGTGGGGGATCTTCAATTGTGATCGCTCTTTGCCAACTGACATTCTCTACATTCCAGTCCGCCCTCTATCCACACCACAGCACCCACACCAACAGCTACACTCTCTCTCTCTCACACACACACACACACCAAGGGTCATGACAGCTTCTCAGAGACAGACTTGGGTCATTTCTCTTCCAGGAACAAATCCATCTGCTCCCACATAGCTTCAGGAAGGTTTCAGGCAACCACTAGACCTTGAGATTGGATTTCTCAACACTACAAGATATAATGCTTGTCATTAAGCTATCCATGCAAGCCTATGGATATTTACTCAAAAGTAAATTCCACTCAGTTCAATGGGACTTACTCTCAGGAAAGTGTATATATGTCATATACTTCATCATACACTCCCAGGGTTTTGGGTACTCAGAGTTCATGCTTCCTGAACCCTAGAGCCTCAAGAACCCCTGTTCGATAGAACTGCCACCACCCTGTATGTGCCAGTGCCTCAGTCCAGGGACACTGAGACCCTCTAGGCTTAACTGTATCCCTTGTAGGCACTGAGCACTTTCTTTACTTAAAGTCTCAGTCCTCAAGTCCACAATGAGGATTTTTGGTAGCTTGCTGAACGGCTAGGCAGGATTCTGAACCTTTGTCCCCAACAGACAATGAACCAACATGGTAAAAAGATTTTTACTTTATTAAGTACATAGGGTTACAAAAAGTTATAAAAGGCAGCAAATGCTAGAGGCATAAAAACTTCTAGGAAACATATCAGCATAAAATAATAAAGCTAACTGGCTATCTCTATTATTTCCTAACTCTCACCTGGGTCAGCTTCTTTTGTAGATCCTCAGTTACCTATGAGGCCACATGGTCCTGGCGGGGCAGGATGTGCACCCACCATCTTTTCCACCAAGAGACAAAGACCAAAGACAAAGACAAAGACACCCCTTTGGGCTTTGTTTTTTATACTTCACAGGCTACCAGGATGGGGTGACTCTGTACTCATTTTAAACTGTCCAATCAGAAACCCTTGAGGACAGAATCTTCCCGAAGTGGGGTTGAAAGCTATCCTCTTAGTTCCCCCCTCCCATTGGAGGTCTACAGCTGCATTCCACTCTGATGGGTGCCTTGCAGTCTACAGAGGTGCCACCTTGTCACCATCCATCGAGTTGTAAATTCCTTGCAGCTAGGATGCAAGCCACTGGGTTACTTTGATTAAGGCTTTGCAATGCTACTAGGCCTAAAGTGCACATATTCATGACAATATAGGATTGCAAGTTTAAGGTTGCAATCCTATACACATTTTCCTGGAAGTAAGCCCAAATGAACACAATGGAACCTACTTTTGAGTTGACATGAATAGATTGTGCTGCAGGTAAAATAGGTAACTCAATATGTTACTCAATATGTTAGAACTCTTCCTGTATTTTTAAGTCACACATTAAAATAGCTCCACTGATTTAAATTGGCTTTCACTGATGAATAGGTTGAACACCTTCTGACTAATTTTGAACAGTTGACCTTATCTGCTAATGGGAAAGGAATGATTAAAAGTGGTACATTAATAACACTGAATAGAAGAGACATAGAAGAGACAAGGGCCATTTCTATATATAAGTGGAATTTTGATCGACAGACCATTTAAATTCAGGCTACCCAGAATTCTTAGAGGCCTTTCAGCTTCAATTGCAATGAGATTTAATGCATTACGCTTCGTAGCTATGGCTGGGATCCAGAGACCTAATGTAGGTGTTCCTAAGCCTTCACAGTGGGACCATTAAAGACTATGAATTGCAGGTCCCCCATGCCACATCACAAATAGCTTTTGAATATCTTCTCAGTATAAAACAAATCATTTTCCATTTGATGTAGGGGCTGCTCTTTGAGAAATAAAAGCGCCAAGTCCCTGTAGACATTGTGAACTAGTTGTGTGTTTCTTTGGATCCAAGCCCATGCTAAAACTGTATATGAATCTAGATCAGATAGAAAATAACCACTATTTTCTGATAAGTGCTGGAGAGGTTGTGGGAGCTCTGGAACTGACTTTATAGGGCTTACAATTACACTTTTGTAATTTTGTTCAAAATTTATATTAAAAAGTCAGAACTGCACCCAGGAAATTGAACCTTGTTTCTGCCACTGCTCATTTAAGGGCGCAATCCTAACTAGTAGCTAGGCCGGTGCAGGGTGTCACGAAAGTGCCATAAAGCACTTTCACACCACCCTGGAGGCAGTTAGGCAGTCACAAGTCCAGCGCTGCCACAGTGCTCACAGGGACAGTGAGTTTGAATTGGCTGACCTTGGCCGATGCAGGGGCCTCAGGAGAGTGGGGAGGAGGCATTTTGGGGCAGCGGTAGGGCAGGCAATCTGGGAGGCGGGCAGGGAATGGAGGATGGTGCTGCACATCATTTTTTCATCTAGTCTAATGTTCTTGAAGGTTATATCTGCTCTATTGTTTTACTGTGCTTTGTATTGTGGATTTCAGATTGTGTTGTAAACTGCTTTGTACATAGGAAAAGCAGAGTATCAAGATTTTAAATAAATAAAAAATCAAATGGGCCTAATTAGCACTGGAGATAATGGAAGACAGCCAACTGTAATATAAGGAGTTGGTTTAGTATTTGCTCAAAATTGCTCAGTGCAAAGATATTGACTGCAGAATGGCTAAGAGGAATCTAACAGAAAAGCTATGTAAAATTAAGAGCAGGAATATCAAAAGGGAATCTTTCTGTTGAGAACTGGACCTGGGCATAATTGGGAAAGGTTTTTTTGGAGAGGTTTTTTTTAATATGTAGTGTCATATTCCTGATAATTTTCTGGTCTTCTAATAAAGCTTCTATATGTGAGTTTTTGCATTTATGTATGCATTTTTGCTATGCATGCATTATATATGCATTTTTGGGAGGATTGGCTACCTCAGAGCAATGCTGGGTGCCTGAAGAAGAAAAATAAGTGCTATTTGTATTACATGGCATAAGGCATTTTGAGGATTTTTCTACAAAGAAATGAAATCAATAATGAATGCTTGAAATATTTAATAAAAAGGGAGAAAACAAATAGCTGTAATTCTGGCAGCTGTAATTTCTGAGGTCATTGGGCACATATATGAGAAAGTTTACCAAGATGATATCCCAATCGCATTATGACCCCATTTCAAAAAATGATTCTTTAGGAAACAAAGGACCCAATCCTGTCCAACTTTGATGCATGATGCAGCCATGCCAATGGGATGTTTGCTGCATCTTGCAGTGGGGGAGCAGTCATGAAGGGCTCCTCAATGCAGCTCCTTGGGGCAGCATTCCAACTTACCAGTGCTGGAAAGTTGGATACGATTGGGCCCAAAGTCTTGGAAAAATGTCACAAAGGAATTGTGCAGTTTCACAGTCCTGCTCTACACATGCTCACATAACATGAGATGTGAATGTGGTAGTGGAGTTCTAGAATGGTAGAATGAATGCTTCAGGCTCCTGGTGATAGATCCCATTGTTTTTTTTTAATGCTGCCTACATAAACAGAAAAATCTCAGACAGTACAAAACTAGACCAATACAGAGCAGGCTGAGCTAAAATCTTTACCTGCAATGTACTGGTTTTATATTTGTCACATGTCACATGTCTTGCTGTGCCTTTCCTTGCATAGAGCCATGGGTATACACACCCACTGTGAAAAGGGATAAGGGAAGAGGTCTACCTTGTGATCGTTGTTTCCCTTCTATCTGATTCTTCTGTTGTCCTTTTCTCCTTGGCCACCTCAGAAGGAGTGGGGAGGGGATTTACACCCAGGGGGATTTACACCCACTCTGCCTCCTCCACCCAGGGTCAAGCTCTTCACCAGGAGTCAGGCAGCCTCTTGGACCTCCTCCTTCCATTTTTCCCCTTTGCATCAGGGGCTGGACCTCCTAAATACTGAGACAGATCTGGCAGGTTCCCTTTTCCAGCTCTACCCCTCCTCTGCCCAACCCACATTCCCCATGCTCCACTGCATTCCCACCTTCTGTGGCCTTTGCAGGGATGCTGCTTCAGGACTCTTCTTCAGAGCTGCAGCTGGTGGCCCATGCTTGTTTGCTCATCCCATGCACTGCCTACAAGCCACATGTCGCTCAGACCTCATTAGCCTAGTGAGCAGCCTTACTGGCCTTTAGCACTTCCCCAGCCTCTACTGTTTATCATGGAGGGCATCTTGTCATCGGACCTGTCTCCCTCAATCTTGCTGCCTGGTGCCAGAATTGAGTCTGACCCTGGATAATATTAATTATCAAGAGTTTTTCCTATGAAGGACTATTGAAAACAATTATCCTCCCCCTGCAGTCTGAAGTAATATGATCCATTTTACCAGTGGTGGACCTACATTTTGGGGGCCCTGAACCTTGTTATGTGGTCCCTTTCACAACCAGAAATGAAGTCTGGGTAACGACTGTTTTCTTCAGTGGGTTTGTTCCAGAACAGCCAATTTTCTGCAACACTCCACCTTTACAACAGTAAACAGTACTACTGACTCTCAAACCTTGGAATGATGGAAAATATACAACAGAAAACTAATCAATTTCAGTTGTGTGACTATTACCCTATATTATTAATATTATTTTTTAAAAAACTTCTTCCCGTACAATAGACTCAAAATTTTTAAGTAAAGTGGACTGAAGTTGCTTCTGGGGCCCCTTCTGGTTTAGGGGCCCTAAAGCTTAAGTTCCATTAGTTTCATAGTAGATCCGCCCCTGCATTCTACCACTTCTTTCCGCTATAGGTGTGGCTCAGGCCTCAGTCCTGCCTAGTTGTAAAACCAGTTGCAAAACAGCACCAGCAAAAAGGAACTATCAGAAATTCCATCCAAATAATGATCTGAGAATGTAAATCCAGTGCTGCTAAGTTTTTCAGACTGCACAGCTAAGCTGAGGAATAATAGGAGACTAGACACTGCCTAAGAAATCACACTGTTGTCAAGCTGTTTTATGAGGCAATAAAAGAGTTAATGGATAAACTACAAACCTAGAAGCCAAGTAGTGTATCCCAACAGGGAACAAAATCATTGACTCATAAAGTTTCACAAACAGTATTATTTTTTGTTACTGCAGTGCAATCTTTTATGAACAGATGACACTCAAGACTCTAACTGCCTATTCCAGGAATTCTGTATAGGAATTCATCTCAAACTTTTAGTGACTCAGGGCCTGTTCTGTTAGGACATCATATGGGGAGAATATGGAGCTTAGCATCATACTAGATCAGTATACCCAAAGGAAGAATTGGCACATCAGTAGCTGTCTTCAGTCATCCTTTACTGACCAAGAGTGCCCATGGTTAAAAAGAACTGGGTGCATGCTGCCAAGTCCCAACGCCTCTGCATTTTGTAGCTTCACCACAGAAGCTAATTAGCTCCCCTTTCATTCCCCAACAGTGGCCCCAGTTCTCTACTGCAGCACTGCTAGACTCCACCACCAGGGTAGCTTGCTGTTTAAACTGCAGGGACCCAGTTCCTAAGGCAGCAGTCCTTCCAGGTATATCAGCACACCTCAGCTCTCCAGCTCTGCACAGCCTGTTCAAGTAGTCCATTCATCACAAAGTCAGTTAGAGTATCCAGGTCAAAGTCCAAAGTCAATAAGCCAAGTCACAGTCCAAGGTCAGATTCCAAAGTCAATAAGCCAAGTCAGTAAGCCTCCTCTCCAACCTGCACTCCTTCTACAACCCACAAACCCTTCCTGCCTCAGGTTCTCCTTATATCTCTGAGGGCCCTATTGCCTTCAAGTCACTGCAGCTGTGCAGTACACTCTGCTAGGTGTGCAGGCCTTACCTTAAAGGGGCCACTGCTGACACCACAGCCTACCTCCTCGCCAGATCTTCCACGATTCCAATACAGGGGGCTAGTACAGTGGTAGAGGCTGCTGTAGGATCCTATTCCCCATCTCAGGCCTGAAAGCCCTACATGTGGCTACTTGGATCTGCACCAGTGATGGAGTTAGTCCAGATCCAAGTAGACCCATAGAGACTTCCAGGAACAAATGTTCCCTTACCTCAAGGAGACCTCCAGTTTCCTCCCTGGCCCCATAGGATACAGCATCACCCACTCTGGCACCACTGTACTGCAGTATTAGCATTCGGATTGGGGTACCCATTAATTAATCAACTGCATGAACTTGTACTTGAGGTATTAAAAATTCAGACAACCTATCATTCCTTATATTTTTTTAAAGTAAGCTTTGAAAACATCTTCCTAGTACACAGTGTGCACACACTATATGCTATTCTCACCCTAAATGATATATCAGCCTGTCATGCTTATGTCCCTCCTATGACAAAAAAATATATGTTTGGATAATGCCTCGTGAAGTGTTATTATGGGATTCTATTTTCAGTTGGTTTAGACTGAGAAAGTAATGGATTTTCCCTCTGGCCATTTGGGCCAAGGCAGTCATTTTAAAAGACTTGGAATCAAAGTCACTATATTTATTTGACCTTGTCAAAGTAAAACATTTCAGGCCATTACCCCAGAATACAAAGAGAGAAAATATTATTGTGAAAATGAACACAGTTGGGAACATTTTTTGGAAGTGTCCAACTAGTGGGGTCCAAAATAGATATGATAAACAATTTGCTATCATCTTCTACCACTATATAAAGAAAACTGACAATTCATAAACCTAGTCCTGTTCACAGGAATATGACAGTTAAAACAAGTTTCCTTTAACAAATCTTGACACTTGGTTGAACATGCGAGGAAAGGCTGAGAAAACTGGGCAGTTATACCTAGTTTACAAAATTTCTTGTAAATATTTTGTTTCTGGAGCTCCCAAGCACTGTGTTTCATATCATGTTTTAAGAGTGTGAGGGCCCAATCCCATCCAAATTTCCAGCACCTGGGCAGCCGCAATGCAGCCCTGAGGTAAGGGAACAAATGTTCCCATACCTTGAGGAGGCCTCCAAGACTGTCTCCCCAACACAGGAAGCAGTGATATCCTATAGGCACAGCAGCACCGGCACTGGAAAATTGGATAGGATTGGGCCTTAACTCATCACTGCTTGTGAAAGAGCGGGGACAGTAGAATAGACACTGTCCTATTTTGTCTACGTTTAGAAAAAGTGAAACAAAGAAGCTAAAATATTAACAGCCCAATCCTATCCTTCCCCACTTGCTAGTGCAGCCATGCCAAAAAAATGTACACTGTATCCAGCAAGAGGGAGAGGGATCAGGAGGCTTTGGAAGGGGACAAGGATTTAAATCATCTTGCCTCTCAGTAAGCCTCCCACTCAACAATGGGTCTCTTTGACTTGCACCAGTGATTTTGTTGGGGCATGTTCAAGGAGAGAAAGGGGGTGGGGAAACTGCTGCCAGAGACGATAGAATTTGACTTGTGCTGTGGCCACTGGATCCACCCCTCCCACTGCCTCCTCATCCCCATTCCTCCTTTCTCCCGACTCAGTTTTACCCCTCCCTACTCCTGCTCCCCCCTCCCCCAACTCCTCTCGCCTCCCCTGCTGGCTTACGTCCTCCAGCAGATAGCCAGTAATCAGTTCCAGACGTTCCACCAGCACTCTGGCAGCATGCTACCCTGCACACTGGCTGAGCATGCTTTATGGTTGCTTTGCAGCAGTCAGTAGAGTGCACGTTCCACCAGCAGGGCAACCCAGTAGGATTGGGCTTCCCACCTGACGCACATCCATCTTGATTAATTCTACATTTGATAGCTTGTTGTTGTTGTAGTTGTAGTTGTTGTTATCTCTAAGAATATTCACCACAGACATCCACCCATAAGTCGATCCCACAGATAAGTCGAGGGCAGGTTTTGAGCCAACAATCATGGAATTTTCTATGACCCTCGGATAAGTTGGGGTTAAACTTAGGGGGGTGTCTGACTATAGTTTTCACTGATTTTACCCGAGGCCAGATCCTGAAAAATAACTTACCACTAATTGTTACCTAAGAACTGTACAGTCTCTAATTTATTAAAGACATATTAAAAAGATCATAAGATGCATTTTTATTCTTTTTAAATTCTGGTCTTCACCACCTTTTGTAAACACTATCAGAGTAAATGCACTGTAAACTACGTACCAGTAAAACAGTAGTTCCCAACCTGGGACTCGTACTCCCAGGGACACTCAACAGGACCTTTAGGTGTACTTGAAAAAGAATGGCGGAATGACAGAAAAAGGCAGGTCGTGCTCCAGAATGCTTTGCAGGGCCAGCAAGGCAGGAAGGAAGGTAGCTAGTTGGCTGTGAAAGCCCCACCAATAGCTAGTTTTTGGTCATCAATTCATGTATGAACTAGTGATTGAAAACCAGCACAGTAAAAAAACTGAAAAATAATATGGAAAGTGATCAATCACCCAGAATTTTTCAGCACACTTCTGGTGCAAAGGCAGAGTCTTCTGTTCTTCAGACAGATGAAAAGAGAAAGTATGTGATGAATACATGAAGTCTGAGAGGAGATGAGGGCTTGTATTATTACAGAAATTTTGCTAATATGAAGGGTGCAATTTATGGAAATGGGCTGCCAAGGGATATGCAAGTGAAAAAGGTTGGGAACCACTGCAGGAGAACCATGAATCAAATCCACCTTTAAGGTGTCTGGTGTGTTAAGCAAGAAGCTCTACATACAACATACAACCCATCACACATAACTGAGAGTGTGCAATTCAATTCACAGCAGATATTGTGTGCAATTCAATTCACAGAGATATTTGCAACCTGTTTTACTCAGAAGTAGACCCATTGCTTTCCATGGGTGTTATTCTTAAATAATAGTGCACTGAATTGTAGCCTGGGACTTTGTTTCAAATGGAAAGGAGGATCCCATCCTGGTGTTGAAAAAAACAGACCTGCTTTGCAAGCATTTGCAAAGCAGAACCAGGCTGCAGCAGCAGCATTTGCAAAAGGGAAAGAAGGAAGGCGAAAAAAGGTTAACTTTGGCTGGAATTTCCCATTGAAGTTGCTGTAGAAACAATCTCTGCATCTCTTCTACCAGGGCTGCTGCTTGAGAGAGAAATGAAACTTTTCAGAGTTGAAAAGTTCTGCCCTCTGATTGACCCGGAGATAAGGTGAAGTGGAAATTGGAGCTTGATTACTTGGCAAAAATTTTACGTACTATAGGTGAGTATCTACGGTATATACAGTAGAACCTCCAAAGTTGACCACCTCTCTATAATGACCACCTCTTTAAGTTGACCTAATTTTCATAGTATGGACAGACACTGCATATACACTATGGGAGACCAACCTCTCTATAATGACCACCTCCGTAAGTTGTATCTTGACCACTTCGACCATTGCACAGACTATTAATTTACCCTCCGTAAGTTGCCCACTGAACTCGATACTGTGGGCTTGTGTTTTGTCTGGTTTGTCCCATCTTAGAAAAGCAAGAAGCCATGCAACAATCCCTCCCCTATGCCTGCTAACACATGTGCGAAAGGGTTTTTATAGGTGGGCAAACTGCACGTAGCTGACAGACCTGCACCAGCTGCCGACTGTATCTGGACATGTACCAAGTTGTGAGGGACATGAGGTTGCTTGTGCATAGTGAAGCCACTGTCCTTTCACTTTGGTTCCCATCACCAGTGCATTATTTTACACTTATATTGAAATGCAACTGCTATTTTGCTGCCTATTCTCCTGGTTTGGAGAGATCCTTCTGGAGCACTTCATAATCCCTTCTGGACTTCACCACTCAGAAAAGTTTAGTGTCATCCACAAACTTGTCCACCTCCCTGCTTATCCCTGTTTCCAGATCATTTATGAAGATGTTGAAAAGCACCAGTCCCAGGACAGATCCTTGAGGCACTCCACTTTCCACCTCTCTCCACTTTTTTTGTCAATTACCCATTGACACCCACTCTGTTTCCTGGTCCTCAACCAGTTCCCAATCTATGAGCGTACCTGTCCTCTTATTCCCTGACTGTGGAGTTTTCTCAACAGCTTTTAGTGAGGGACCATATCAAACACCTTCTGGCATTTAGTGAATCTGAAACCCAGTAGAGACCAAGCAGCCTAAGTGAAAAAGTGTTTGCATTTTTTTTTTAGCTGTTGGGGCTATGTAACATGCTATATGCTATGGGCTGGAAAGGGACAGCGTTGGTCTGCCTGTCTGCTATGAAACCAAGTATTTTTTTTAACTTACAATTTTTTTTAAGCTTATTAATTTTCAGGGTTGTTTTTTTAAACACTGATTGTGGGCTGTTTATTCTCTGTCTCTTGATATAGATATAGATTATATAAATAGTAAGCATCACAAGAGGATCAATTCTCATTGATATTTTCAATAAAACTTTTTAAAAATCCAATCTAAATAATAACTTGGCTTTGCATTTGTTGTCCTGGGAGCTAAACATGATAATATTTAAATGCCTTTTTTTCTCGTATGTTGACCACCTCCCTATGTTGACCAATTTCCTCCAGTCCCTTGGGTGGTCAACTTAAAGAGATTCTACTGCACTACTTTTCAACAGGAGTAGTTTACAAAGTAAAATAAATCAATAAATGGTTCCCGGTCCCCAAAGGGCACCCAATCTAAAAAATACAGACGAGACACCAGCAACATCCACTGGAAAAGATACCATACTGAAATGGTGAGACAGTTGCTCCCCCCCGCCCACTAAATATCAGAGGGGAAAGGTGCTTTGAAAGGTACCTCTCTACCCAGTTAGCAGTGGTTCGGCTGCGGCAGCGTCGGCAGGAGGGGAATAGGATTGGGCTCTGAATTTCTGTATGACTAAAATGTATTTATAGCTTGGCCACCTATGTATGATATCATCTTTGTCTTCTATTTTTCACTCCCCGGGTAGAACATTCTATAATTGCTCAAGAAATGGCTCCAGTCCAAGTCATGGTAATGATAGAAGTGACCTTTGAAGATACAGTTTTGTTGGACTACACATCTCCAGAAAAGAAATTAGATGTTGGGAGTACATTTATATTCAGCCATAGTGCCAACCTTGAATAAGTCAATTCCAGCCATAGAAATTCTCTGGAAACTGCTTCACACATGCTGATCTGAGTCACATGGATTGAAATGTAAATGGAATATAAATACACACTGATACACTGCTTTAATTCATTCTTACTGGCAGAATCAGGCTTTTTGTAGAAAATGAAGGAAGTCACGTCACAGGGGTGTAAATTATCAAGTGCAGGAGCTTGTCATGACACCCCTCATAGCCATAGCCCATAACTATACCCCATTCAAACTATGAGAAAAAAGAAAATCACATGACATCTTTTTCGTTAAAATGCTTTCCTCTCCAACCAATTATTTCCACTTTGAAACTCATTATACTCCATTTAGAGATTGGCTCATTTCATCTCAAAACTCTTGGAGTGGGTTGCAATAGTTTTAAAACAAATGAATAAAAATTGAAAAATGGAATCATAAAGTATCCCAAATAACTTGAGCTCCATACTGTCTCTCAGGTAGCCCTTGGGAGATGGCTTAGACTAGACATTAACTTTTGACCCTAAGCAAATTTACTTCTTACAGAATCTGGGGTTTTTTCTCTGCTAAGGTCCTTTGAAAAAAGTTTCAAAGGCAGTACCTGTGTACTCCTGATGATGTCAACACTAATGCAGTAGGAGACATCCCAGAGTTTTCCTCCCCTCCACCACCCCCCACTATGTCCCTAGATTTATTCCATTTGTGGCTAATGCTGTTTTGTTGTTTTTTTAAGCATGGGATGGGGAAAGGTTAAATCCAATTCCTTAATATGTCTCTTGAACTTTTCTAACATGCATAAATGCCCATTTTAGCAGCACATGGGACAAAAGAAATGATGCATTATGGCAGGCTGCACAATCATTGACATTTTGTGTGGTTGCTGTCATGCACAATCACAGATGAATCTAAGATAAAGTTACATTCCATGAATTTAAACTATTTCAGATGAAAGCAATGCCTTCCCTTCCAATGTTTCTGCACAGCTGGCTTCCAATTTGAGCACATCCCTTAGTTTCATGCTGTTCATAATACATTGGTTCATTTTCTTTCTTTATATTTTTTTCAGTCAAAAACAGATTACATTAACATTTTCATTACATGTATCTGAAAATTGTGGAGGGCGATGTTCACAAAGCAACCATTAATAATATAGTGTGTTTTCTTAAAACACAAAAAATACAACAGTAATTATTATATTATGGGGATGTGTGTGTGTGCGTGAGAGAGAGAGGGAGAGAGAGAGAGACTAGTAAATACACTTTGTGTTCTTCAGTCATGGAGATTCTAGTGACTGCCAATGAAAGTCAAGAGAGATGCAGACCACTGGCCAAGGATTGTGGTCTGCCAGATGTTTGATCACTTCTCTTCTGTTTTTCCAGGCCCATGCAGTAAAAGCAGCAAGTTTTTCAGCTGCTGTGAATGCCTGGTGTGCTGTTTTCATCTGAGTGGTTCAACAGTTGTACAGGCTGTGGTGACCCCAGGGTATGCCTGAGAAGTGTCCAGACTCACCTACATGAATCTGTTCTTCTCTCCACCCTCAAGTCATGTCAACAATCATGCTAGTGTCATACCTGTGCAGGTGGCTCTTGATGCCACCAGTAAAGTGAAGGCTGGCCCATCTATGAAGCCGATTGAGGGGATTGTCTCAGGCAACAGATTGATGGGACGAGCCCATCTCTGTCAACCCAGTCACTTCCACTGTTCTTCCTCCTCCTCACTGCTTCTCCTCCTCTCACTCCTTGGACTGAAACAGAAAGAGGAGGTTGATTAGAAGAGGAAGTATGGAGAAAAGGACAGTTGTGAGTTAGAGTAGCAGAGCATTCTCTCCGCTATACTTCTTCTGTTCTGTCATCTTCTTTATTAATCTAGGGAGCACAAGGAGCAGAGGCAAATAGGGCTGGCCATAGGGCGAGTTGCCTAATGTCTTCCAATGGGGCCCCACAATTTGGGCGGGGGGCGCACTGGGGCGGCGGGTGAATCGATTGCTGTTGCAGCCTGCATCTCAGTGCCCAGGAGAGTGCCCAGGCACAGCGAGTGGACCACTGGCTCCTGTGGGCCTGCTCGCCCACCCGTGTGACTATTTGGTCAGAACTGGGCCTCCCAGAAGCAGTTGGCAGTGATGTCATCACATAATTGACAACTATTTCTGGGTACCGCACTTCACATGCGGCACCACACGCATCTGGCTTACTGAGGCTGCAGTCACTGCAGCTGTCTGATGAGTAGGGGAGGGCCCTGCAGGGAGGGTGGGGGGCCCTTGCAAGTACTCTGCCTTGGATCCCACTGCTTCTGGGGCCATCTCTGCAGGCAGATAGGCATAGCATCAGGTAAGGGTGGACAGCATTTGGCATGCCACTTCAAATGCTGTAAGGTCTTGGCCAGCCCTGGCTTAGAGCCATATTACAAGGCCATCTCTCTGTTGAGAGTCCCTCTGACAGCCCCTCCTGACTGAATTTCTGGTGTGAGGGGGGAGAAGGGGAGAGCATTTTGACCAATGATTCCTCTCAGCTGTTCTTGCTTTCTTCCTGAGACATACATACATTCTCTCTCACAATCTCTCTGGTTAGCATTTGGTGGAGACAGGCTTTAAGAGATGTGAAGGCTAAATTGGTTTTTAGGTTAAAAGAGCTAGGAAGCTTGGTTTCATCAAAAACAAAGGGAAAGGTTTATTGGGAATAAAAATTGGCCTGGGGGAAAAAAACAGGAACAGACAACTTCTGTATTTGAGATCAAGAGGCAAAATTCAAAAGAAATTAAAAACAGTTTCTAACTACAAACTTCCCTGTCTGCTACAATCAGTTATGTATTTAGTATCCTGCAGCATCCTGAGTAAAATGACAGTTCAAGAAGAAAAATGACAGTTTAGGAATTAACCCTACCCTGGCTGTAAAGCACCAGCATTGCTCATCACTGGGTTGGCATCTCACAATATAAACTAGCTGGTCAGCATCCTTTTATCCTATTTTGGAGATGCTCTCTTTTGGCCTTTTTATTTGTTATTTGTTTTTATTTTATTTTATTTGTTATACATATAAAATATATATATTCCTAGGGCAACCTCAATGGGTCTAGAGATGGACTGTTATTTATGGGGGAAAGGGAGTATTCCTCAGGAGAGTATTCCTCAGGAGGTCTAGAGATGGACTGTTATTTATGGGGGAAAAGGAGTATTCCTCAGGAGAGAATTCCTCAGCACACAACACAGGCCAACACTGAAGGGCAAGCTAAATGGATGATGATGATGATCCATATTTATGACTTTCATGGGAGGACTTCTCAGCAGTTGCTTCAATTGCTTTCTTTCAGTCTGCTTTGTGATAAGAGTAGAAACAATTTCATGCAGGAAATTTAGCTCGACTCTTACTTAACCTTATGCAATTCTAATTTCCATGCTATTTAGCACACTGGCCCAGGTTCAAGGGGAGAAGCTAGTGTGTATATGTGATTAATCAAGTGATTAAAGTACCATCCAAACCTGTCCAATGCATGGCATTGCTGGAGTATCCAATTGCCAGACAAGTGAATAGGGAGAGCCAATCACTCAGCCATTAATACAGGGAAGAAATGGGCCTTACTTTTCCTCTCCAAAGACTGTAGATGGCTCTCAATTTACTTCATCATTTCTTTCCCACCAATCACTTGTCAGTTCTTTTCAAAGCAAAGAGGAGTTACTGAAATGTCTCACAGATCTATGCATTTCCTTTCTCAACATAATAAGAACCCTGCTCAATCTCTGCTCCCAGGCTATGGCATACAGGCTGTGGGGTTGGACTTACAGAGAGGAACTCTGCCTAAGTTTCAGTTCAGTCTGGCTGAGAAAAGTCCCCAAGTATGGAAAGACAAACTCAGATATTTCACAGTTCCCTTGCTTCCAAGGCTTGAGGGCATCTCTGACTTGTTCTCTGCCTAGGTACTACATTTCCCTGGGGTGCTAAAGAACCAGAGGAAGGGTTATATGGAGAAGGGATAACATAGCTCTTTCTGGGCAGTGATTAGTGTTCAGACTTAGATGAAAAGCAGACTTTCAGTTTTTGTGCATTTGCTTAGCAGAGCCTGTTCTTAATAAGTTCTCCATTCCAAGTGCAAGTTTTGATATGCAAATGAATCTCATGAAAATTCAGTCATTATCCCTAAGTATGCTAGGCTTTAGGAAAAGCTGTAAGGCATGTTTAGCTTGATGGAGATTTCCTGTGTTTTCCCCTCTCCATCCTTTGGGCTTAGGTTTCTATTAACAAAATGATTTGAATTATTAATGAATAGGTCATTATGGATATTAAGATCTGAATACATTTTAATATACTTCATCTGTAGATGTCAGAAGCTGACCCCTGAACCCTAATGCTCAATCAAATAGAAACCAATGTCTCCTCACCTCAGAAAGGCCATGCTACATCATAATAGCAATCCAAGGCACTAGTTGCTCAGCGCTGACTGACAGACTGACTGCCTCAAGCAGTTTCAGATGTAAAGGAGAGATTCAGAAGGGCAGCCAAAAAAGGTATCTCCCAGCAGCCTTCAAGCCACAAGGGAACCAAAGACAGGTGATGGGCTCTTCTTGGAGGGCAGAGTTCCAGAACAGAACATGCCAAGCCATACAAAGGGATGGAATACTGGAGTGTGGTAGTTCTGTGGCGTGTAACATGATTGATTCAGCTGTGAAGAGTTTCCACCAGCAGCAATAAATGTGCGCCTACTTGTAGAATGCAAGTTCAATTTATTAGTATTTCTGTAGAGAAAGTGATAGCTGGGAGAAGGGGAAGGTGTGAGCTATGGAATACTTGCAGCTTTCAGTACATTAGGGATGAACAAAATGTTACATATATTGAATATCTTACACAAACTGCATTAGTCACAACACCTCAAAGTGATCCAAAAAATCTAACGGCTCAATCCTAATTAAATCCCCCCATCAATGCAGCCACACAACTGGCATGTGCACTACATCCTGCAGGGGGGCAGTCATGGAGGTCAGCTCCAGGTAAGGGAACATTCGGAGCAAGCCTCTATTAACCCAACAGGTCACCTCAGATCTGCAGCAGCTACTTTGCTGGCACAGGTCTGAGATCAGTAAGGAAGAGGGAATAGGGGGAACAGTAAGAAGATACTGGCACAGGTTGCTGCCATCAATATCCACCCCTTCCACTTCTGGACACTCCCCTGTTCCTTCTCCATCCTGCCCCATTCCACCCACCCACCATTCATTTACCAGCACCACCAGGGTCAGCAGGTTCTGTGGGTGAAGCTGTGGTGCCATTGCCTTTAATGGCAAAGCTCGCAAAATGGCCCGTGGCACCATACTGAGCATGCCATCAATGTAAAGTTTACGACAGCAGAACCCCATTGTAAACCCCATGTAAACCCCTCCATGGACCCCTGCAGTCTTAGTTAGGATTGGTCTGTAAATCATCTCTGATCTAGGGCTCCCTTGCTTGGCATGGACTTAGTGAGATCAGCTTGTATTGGTGAATCAGGTTTTGTGAGGCCAAGGTGCTGCACCACAAAGGATCAGGATCTGCTGACCACACCACAGGATCTGCTTTCCTCTGTTGGGCCACCACAGGGCCAGACCAAGGCCTTCTGCCACCTGAGACAACATGCCAATTCAGCCCACGCTTAACTGATAATGTGCCAGCCTCTGTTCTTCCCACTCTCCAATGTTCTAGCTCAGCACTCTCCTCCATTCCATATTTCCTCTTCCTCTCTGTCCCACTCTTTTCTAATCCAGAGAGGAGGAAGACCAGTGAAGGCAAGTGGAAAAGACTGCCTCCCACCAAAATGCTGCCTCGGGCTATTGCTTCAGTAGATCTCAATGATGGACCAACCCTGGGCCACCAGCAGCATGGAAGCCTAGATCTGGGCATAGTGCAGTCTAGGCAGGGAGTAGAGTTTTCCAGGGTTATTTCTGGACTTTATAAAAAGCAAAGGCAGCTCATTCAGAGAGATGCCTCCCCAGCAATCCAGAAGAAGTTTGATGGACCAAGACTTCAGAATCCACTATGAGGTTCCAATGATTCATCATTTGTATGTATGCACAGACCAGCTACGTCTCCAAATTTAAAGACTGAATAGGCCCCTGAATCATAACAGGGTGGATGCCAATAGTGACAGTGACAAGAGCTAGAATAAGAGCATAGTCTCTCTGACTTATCTGGAGGATAAATTGGTGGGTTAACTGAAAAATGAAGTACATATGAAATAAAGGCTGCAAAATCACTGACATTGTGCTGTCTCTTTCATCTCATCAAATATTTGTGAATCACTTTATTTCCTTTCCTAGATATACTCAGTTGGCTATTTCTTATCTGATTATTTTCTGCCGAAGTTATTATCTTGTGTCTTTATAGTCACTTTATCATAAAAAGTTTAAAAAAAAACATAATGGATATAAACATAAAGGGATTTTTAAAAGGAGAAAAAGATTAAAAAACAGAAGTTTGAGCTTTAACTAAACTTGAGTGTTGGGAGAGTTAGGACAGGCAAAAGAAAATATTTCTTTACTCAGCGTGTAGTTGGTCAGTGGAACTCCTTGCCACTGGATGTGGTGATGGCATCTGGCCTGGATGCCTTTAAAAGGGGATTGGCCAAATTTCTGGAGGAAAAATCCATCACGGATTACAAGCCATGAAGTGTATGTGCAACCTCCTAATTTTAGAAGTGGGCTATGTCAGAATGCCAGAAGAGAGGGCGCCAGGATGCAGGTCTATTGTTGTCTTGTGTGCAACCTGGGGCATCTGGTGGGCCACAGCAAGCTGGACTAGATGGGCCCATGGCCTGAACCAGTGGGGCTGTTCTTATGGTCTTATGGGGGGGGGGGTAGTTTCGTAAAGCTAAATGGATCCCAATAGTGTCATTTTAAAAAGTGGGTCCTGGTGCTAAAAAGTATGGGACCCACAGCTGTACTGCATTTTAATTTGTCCGTGGGAATAAGCACAATCTTTCCACACATTAATTTCAGTGTTATAGCTGGTGCATCAGTGGTTGTGATGGTTCCATTCTGATCCAAGCCAGTAATACAGAATGCTCGGAGTTCATCACAGTGTGTATCCCAGGATTTATATTGGGCTGGTATGACAGAGGGAACTCTGAGAGAGAGAGAGAACTGAGGAGTGTTCCTTTATATGCATGAATAGAACCTGAGATATTAAAGTGTACAGTCTTCAAGCCTCTTCAAGCCCAGTCATCAAGCCTCTTATTAGGGCCCAATTAGGCATTACTGTGAATGTGGGTGCAATCCTAACCCACTTTCCAGCACCATGTAAGGGCAATGAAGCTCCAAGATAAGTGAACAGACATTCCCTGTTAGTGCCTCCCAACTTCACGATGCAGCACACACCCCACAGGCACCACTGAGCCAGTGCTGGAAAGTTGGTTAGGCTTTGGGCCTGTGTTGACTTGGCCCTTTTCAAGTACCTCCTTTTCTAATTCTGCCCCTTTATGCTAGATCCTTTTCAGTGCATTTGGTGCTGCCTTGAAAGCAAGATGTCTCTGAAATGTACCTTTCAGAAAAGCACAATCCTATAGACGATTATCTGTCAGCAGTTCTAATTGCCAGGTTACTTATTTAAAAGCTTATACTGCAAACTGCATCCTCTAATGGCAACAACAAGCTCCTTCAGGGAGTCATGACCCATCATTATGTTCCCAGAAGCAACTCTGGAGCTGTGCCAAGAGCAACAGTTCACTGACCATTCTCGGAGACTTCAAAAGAGGCCATTTGGGTTATTTGGCTTTTACCACACACAGATGTGTGCTCTTTGTAAACTGGATTTGGCAGCTGTAAGTGGTGTTCAGAAGAAGCATAAAGAAGAGTGAATGTCAGATGTTTTGGGGAGACAAAATCTGTTGCAATTAAGCAGTGAATGCTTGTTAATAACATATGCAGAATCAGAACGGCATAAAGGAATTGACTGCTTATCTAGACCATTTTATTTAGGGCTGATCTGAAGGCCAACTTTGAACAAGGGTGCCCTTCCCCTGTGGACTGTTCCCATGATTCATGTCAAACATCTAAATATTCTCCATCATAGGTGTTGCCTGGACCAGGTGAGCATTTTCCTTGCTGGTCAGTTGAACCATGCAGCCCAGTCCTATATAAGTGTCCTCAAATGTAAGTCTCATTGACTTCTAACAGATAACTCCCGAGTAAGTCTACATGGGCCTGCCACCTTACAGCTCAGTCCGATGCTTATTTCCTCAGAACTTTTAATATATACGCAAAGTATTTATTTATTTACAGTATTTTTACCCTGCCTTTCTCCCCAAAGGGACCCAAGGTGACTTTCAAAAACCGCTGTAAAAATACAAGCAAAAAAAAAAATCACAATTAAAAGACAATTAAAACACGAAGCATACATTAAAACCTGTAACAATTAAGAACATGATAAACAGAAATAAGACATTAATACAATAAAATATAAGAGCAGCAGAAACCAATTTATAAAAGACACCAAGCCTGTAAAAGTCAGACGTCGTAAAAAAGGCCAAGAACTCAGGGGACTTGTCTGAAAAAGAAATGTCTTCAGGCCTTGCTGGAAAGTTTCCAAGGAGGGAGCAGTTTGTAAATCAAAAGGGGGGAAGGAATTCCTTAGAGTCGGTACCACTACTGGGAAGACCTCATTTCTTGCCACTGCTCCTCACACCTTCCTGGACAGCGGCGCTTGTAAAAGGGCCTTCTCCGATGACCAATGAGCTGGATTACATGGAAATAGGAGGTCTCTCAGATATCTCAGATAATAGCCTGGGTCCCAGGTTATGGTTTGAGAGCATATGATGCAGCTGACTTGCTGAAGCTAAGCAGGTCTGGGTCTCCTTAGTGCCTGAATGAGAGATCTCTTGGGAACCCTCAGGAATGTGCAAATCCCCTGTGACCACACTCAAATGGAGTCCTGACTCCCTGCCCACCATGACGCGACTCATAATGGGTGGTTGTGGGGACTTGTCTAGAGCATTTTCGGGACTCTATTTGACTAGAGTCACTAGTCTTTTCTATACACATCAGGTGCATCTCCATGGAAAAAATGGAGTTCCTGGCAGTGTTTGTGTGTTGGAAACACTCCCTCATGTCCCTGTCCATCCCATCTGAAGCTCTGCTTTTCTCCAAGTGAAGGCAGCAGTGCAGAATGCACGAATCGGTTCCTGACGAACATTCCCCAGCTACACACGAACCCACCCCCATTTACATCACGACTCCAAATTCTGCCCTCAGAAGTGTGCCAAGCATGGACGGACCTACAGGGAGGGGGTATTGACAGTGGGAGAGAACAGAAGAATCAAGTGGGAAAAGGGTTGCGTGTCCGAGCTGGGAAGCTTACATTAAGAGTATGACCCAATCCTTTGCAGCTCTACTCAAAAGTAGTCCCATTGCCTGTCATTCAATGATCCAGCTTCTTCCCAGGTAACAACAGCCAGAGCCATAAGTAACTGCTTCCTGCTTCCCTGCCTTCCTTTTCCCCCTCCAGCCAATCCTAAGGCAAGAACCCCCTTGGGCTCCTCCTTTTGACCTCCCTCATCCAGAGAAAAAGAAAAGGCCACCCATCCTTCATCCAATGATCACTGGTTCCCTCAGAGATGGACAAGACAGACCACTCCTGCCTCCCTCCCCATGACTCCTGCGCAATGCAAAACATTAACCCTTCCCTGCCTCTTGGCTGGAACTTCCCTGCTGCTCTCCCAGTCTAAGTTATGGCCCCACAAGATTTACACGTGCCGAAAAAAATAAGCAAGGCTACCCAGACTCAGACAGACTCGGGTCTCAATTTCAAGCCAGTGTTCTCAGACTCAAGTCAATGCCCAAGTCAGTGACATGCCTGACTTAAGTGTATGCAAGTCAGCAAAACACCTGTGTTTTCATGACTCGGACTTGAGTCACTTGACTTGAGTTCCCATCCCTGGGAACCCTCTGTGCCAGGGATATTTTCTCTACGACTTGGATCTTTAACCTGCCTTATCAGGGTCACTCAATGGCCATGTGGCCTCATCCCTGTAACTATAATAAATAAATACGGCTAGTAGTCACAGGGATGAGGCCACATGGCCACTGAGAGAACCTGATAAGGCAGGCTAAAGACGCAAATAATAGGGAAAGTAGCAGGGTCAAAGGGGAAGTTACAAACTGGCATACTGAACAAGACTTAGGCAAGCGGAGCCTAAACACAGTTCTTACAACATAAGCAGCCATTAAGTAGGCAAGCACAAAAATAAACAAACTCTGCTATAGCTTCCTAGTTGCTGTCCCTGATCTTGCTCACTTTCGATCAGAGGTTCCCAAACTGGTGGGTTGTGACCAGCCATGGAAGCCCTGTTTTTGCCCCCTTAAGGGATGGGGAGTAGTGAAGGCAGCGATGCAATCACCAGGATGGGGACGAAAGGGTTTGGGGGGACACACCTTAGTTTATTCCAGTGATCTCCAAACCAGAGACTGCTGTGCACCAGCAAAAGCTTCCCCAGCGTGAACAGAACTTACCTTCCCACCAGGAAGCAGCTGTTCCACACCGCCTATCTCCCTGAAGCTGCACCCTGGCCAGGCGTATCAGCCTAGAAATCCGGGTGCAATGGCTATTGGGTGACAGAAACTAGAAGTGGCTGGCTGGGGTGAGGTTTCAAGAGATCAGAGGCATGGAACAGCAGCTCCCCAGCAGAACAGTAAGTGCTGTTCACCTGGGGGATGGATCTGGCCATGCGCCAGATCTGGCCCACAGGCTGGATATGGAGAGCCCTGGTCTAGTCAAATGAAAAGGAATAAGGCAGGGGTGTTTGAATTTAAACAAGTACAACTCAGAGTGGTGTGTGTTTACGCATGGCTTTCTCCCTCCTTCAAACTATGCATGTGCCTTTTCAAGCACAGGGTATATGCGGGTATTATACATGCACCGTAATTAGCTATGCATGTTTGAACTCATGAGAATGCAGTGGGTTAGCAATGATGTTGCCTGGATTCTCTATAAAAAGTGAGTGAACATAAGAAGCTGCCTTATACCAAGTCAGACCATTGGTCAGTCTAGCTCAATATTGTCAGACTGGCAGCAGCTCTCCAGGATTTCAGAAAGGAATTCTTCCCGGACCTACCTGATGGTGACTGGCTCCTTCTGCATGCCAAACATGTGCTTGTCCACTGGGCTACAGTCCCATCCCTAAATATGTAATGTGTGAACAAAGAATAGCAATTCCAGACCATACGGCTAGTATAAAAAGCTCACTTGTGATTATATGTATGATGACAACTTGATACATTTCAACTACAGAAACTTGGACTGTGGCTAAGAGAGGTGAATACAGAAAAACAGAAACAGAATGACAAAAACAGAGCTTGTGACAGATCCCTCATGGTCTTGATAGAAACTGCAGATTCATTGTTGTATTGGAAATCCAGAAAACTTGACATTAATCATGAAATATGGCTGGTCTGTTCAGGAGTCAGGACACATATCCCACAACACTGAAAATGTTTCCCTTGAAAGAAACCTTGGAAAAATGAATTCAGAAGTAAAAATAATAAAAAGTACCATAATTCTCTTTGGTTACACAATGGCAATTTGGGAACAAACTCATGAATATTTAACAACATTCCTTTGGCAGGAGGGAACCAGGGAATGCACACACTTGCAAATTAACTGAGTTTTGTCAAGAATGTAAATGAATGTATCGTACAGGGGATCATGAATCATTGCTTATGTTGCATCCATTCTGAGAAAAAAAGACAGCACTGGATGCATGACAAAAACAATGGTTCCTGTGAATAGACAGAACCAACATAGGTCCCTTGCTTGCTAATCTGTCATGTTTGAAATCACTAAAATGTGTGTCAGAACTATTGCAATGCTGGATGCCAAATCCATACAATTCAGAGCCAAACTACGCCTTAGTTTCTTGGCCCTGACATGCTTCATTTTGCTTCTCCACATAGCAGCTGCAAAGGAGCCTCATCCATTTAAGAACCAAAATGTGTGGGGAGGGAAGGAGCTTTAATTCAGATCTACCATCTCCACACCACTTGCAAACTACTGTGGAAAAGCTTCACCTCTTGCCAATTTTGCTTACTGACAGAACATGTGCCTTTTCACAATGATGCGGCAGGCAGAAATTCAAAGAAAACAGCTTGCCATTTTGTTTTCTCAGAAGAGAAGCCAATTTTTTTTCCTGAAAGTTTTCATGCCTTTTAATAACTATGTGGTGATGAGAGGTAGGTACAATGCCACCCACAGGATATTGGGGGTAGTGTATTGTTCAAAAGGCAGATGATTTAGGGCCCAGTCCTATCCAACTTTCCAGCAGCGGTGCAGCCGCAATGGAGCCCCAAGGTAAGGGAACAAATGTTCTCATACCTTGAGGTGGCCTCTGTGACTGCCCCTCCACCATAGGATGCAGCTCACACCCATTGGCATGGATGCATCAGCACTGGAAAATTGGATAGGATTGGGCCATCAGAGGCTACCTATCTTACAGCTCAATCCTGCACTTCTAGGTGCCCACTGGAGTAGCAGCACCAAAGTGGCTTCTGCTGTATCCAGCAGGTGCCAGGAAGCAGCCGGAGGCTTCTTCCAGTCTATTAAAGAGGATGTTGCCCAGTATCACACACACACACACACACACACCTACCTTCAGATATACAGGACATGGCATTTCCAGGGAACCAGGCAAATTTTTGTGATTCATCTAAACTATGCTATTTTCCATAGGCTTTACAGCACCAGCACTGGGCCTCTTTAGGATTGGGTCCTTAGACCTTTGCAGTGCCCTCTTTGACCTATGGGGATATGTCCCTATATGGCTTCTTTCCTCCCCCTCCTCCTGATCTTCCAAAGTGCAAGACTATGCTCCATGAGCTCAGACCAGCCATACAGAGTCCATCATTCCATGAGGATTCCAAACCCACACCATATAGAGCCTTACATATTAGTTAGTAATGTGCTTGCTCTGACATACTCAATTCTCTACATAGCAACTGCAGAGGAACCAGATCCAGATAAGAACCAGGGCAGGAGGTGTGGTCTGGAGGTTTGAGCTCTTGCCTCATCTGAAAAGCTTAGCAGAATTGGCTACCTGGAGAGTGGGAAGCAGCTGGTGTATTTGTGTGGAGGAGTCAGCTGGCAAAAAGGACAATATCATAAGAAGCTGGTTCTGAAGCATGGTTGCAGCTGCCTGCAAGAAGCTTGAAAAGTGCAAGAGTTGGCAGCCAAGATGATGACTGCACTGTGAAAGAGTGATGAAGTAATGAAGGTTTTTATGTGATTTCTATTGGAATAATGTTTGTAAAAATCTCATTGAAATATTGATTTGTATTCAGTCTGCTGATGTACTCCACCTTGCATCTGTTGAGAAAGGTGGTATATAAATACTGTAATAAATAAAAGAATGTGATGAGGAAAGGAGCTTAATGGGGTGGGGTGGATTGAAAATCTGGTGTGGATAGGATCTGGTGTGTGCCTTTGCTGCTGAGATCCATCCCACTACCCACCTACTGCCCTCTCTTCTCCATGCCCTGAATCAGGGCCAGTGGAGTATCCAGGCAAGTCTGGCACACTGCCACAACTGGGCCTATGGCAGTGGATCATAACATCTGCTACTGAAGGCCCTTGATAGGACTGGGCCTTAAGATAGCTCCAAATATTCTCTTATCCAAGTGCTAACAAGATTAGCGTAGTTTACATGGCTTCTGTAAGTCAGCATGGCTTCTGTAAGTCAGCATGGCTTCTGTAAGGGTAAGTCTTGCCTCACGAACCTTATAGAATTCTTTGAAAAGGTCAACAGGCATGTGGATGCGGGAGAACCCGTGGACATTATATATCTGGACTTTCAGAAGGCGTTTGACACGGTCCCTCACCAAAGGCTACTGAAAAAACTCCACAGTCAGGGAATTAGAGTCCTCTCATGGATTGGGAACTGGTTGGAGGCCAGGAAGCAGAGAGTGGGTGTCAATGGGCAATTTTCACAATGGAGAGAGGTGAAAAGCGGTGTGCCCCAAGGATCTGTCCTGGGACTGGTGCTTTTCAACCTCTTCATAAATGACCTGGAGACAGGGTTGAGCAGTGAGGTGGCTAAGTTTGCAAATGACACCAAACTTTTCCGAGTGGTGAAGACCAGAAGTGATTGTGAGGAGCTCCAGAAGGATCTCTCCAGACTGGCAGAATGGGCAGCAAAATGGCAGGTGCGCTTCAATGTCAGTAAGTGTAAAGTCATGCACATTGGGGCAAAAAATCAAAACTTTAGATATAGGCTGATGGGTTCTGAGCTGTCTGTGACAGATCAGGAGAGAGATCTTGGGGTGGTGGTGGACAGGTCGATGAAAGTATCGACCCAATGTGCGGCGGCAGTGAAGAAGGCCCATTCTATGCTTGGGATCATTATGAAGGGTATTGAGAACAAAACGGCTAATATTATAATACCATTGTACAATTCTATGGTAAGGCCACACCTGGAGTATTGTGTCCAGTTCTGGTCACCACATCTCAAAAAAGACATAGTGGAAATGGAAAAGGTACAAAAGAGAGCGACTAAGATGATTACGGGGCTGGGGCACCTTCCTTATGAGGAAAGGCTACGGCGTTTGGGCCTCTTCAGCCTAGAAAAGAGACGCCTGAGGGGGGACATGATTGAGACATACAAAATTATGCAGGGGATGGACAGAGTGGATAGAGAGATGCTCTTTACACTCTCACATAATACCAGAACCAGGGGACATCCACTAAAATTGAGTGTTGGGCGGGTTAGGACAGACAAAAGAAAATATTGCTTTACTCAGCGTGTGGTCAGTCTGTGGAACTCCTTGCCGCAGGATGTGGTGCTGGCGTCTAGCCTTGATGCCTTTAAAAGGGGATTGGACAAGTTTCTGGAGGAAAAATCCATTATGGGGTACAAGCCATGATGTGTATGCGCAACCTCCTGATTTTAGAAATGGGTTATATCAGAATGCCAGATGCAAGGGAGGGCACCAGGATGAGGTCTCTTGTTATCTGGTGTGCTCCCTGGGGCATTTGGTGGGCCGCTGTGAGATACAGGAAGCTGGACTAGATGGGCCTATGGCCTGATCCAGTGGGGCTGTTCTTATGTTCTTATGTACATGAATAAAAAAATGTGCCTGGTTCCCTGGAAACGCCATGCCCTGTGTATCTGAAGGTGTGTGTGTGATACTGGGCTGCATCCTCTGTAACAGACTGTCATTGATGGTTTGGGGTGGTTTTTTGGTTGTTGTTTTTTTGCAAATTCTAGCATTGAACTGCATTTTCTCCTCTGAAATGGAATTGTAATTGCTGACATAGGTCCCTCTACCATTTTGTAGTGGAAGATAACTGGAATTACTTGGGGTAATTCAGAAATTGTGGCAAAGAAGAGTGCTCATCTTACGGTCAAAGGCTAATATCCAGTTCATACAAAAATGGTCTCTCTAAAGCAAAAAAGATGGAGCAAGAGCTCTGCAGAGACAATATAGTTAGCATTTTTTCTGGGAGTCCTGCTAAGAGCAAAGTGTCCTTTGTTTTACAGCGCTGTCGTCCATTTACAACATCTTTCACTGTCTGAATTGCATTCTCTGCCCATTTTGTGGTTCTGTAGTCCAAAGGATATTGCGGACAAAACGACCAAGATTCCATTAAGGTAATTGACTTTTCAATGGATACCTATTTAGCATGTAGCAAGTAGTGCCATTGTTCAAACGAAACAAAAACAAAAAAACTTTTCTCTGTGCATTTATCTAAAAGGTTTTTTACATGAATATGTTCTCAAATTCAGCAGGTGAAGCTCCTCCCATCATTGCATCTCCATCCAGAAAAAGCTTACAGCCCAATCCTGCCTAAATCCCAGCACTATGATGCAGTGGCACCAGAACGACATCAGCTGCATCCCACTGGAGGCTTTCGGCTGCTGGGACAGACACCGCTTTTCATTGTGAAAATTGCCCATTGACACCCACTCTCTGTTTCCTGGCCTTCAACCAGTTCTCAGTCCATGAGAGGACCTGTCCTCTAATTCCCTGACTGTGGAGTTTTTTCAGTAGCCTTTGGTGAGGGACCATGTCGAACGCCTTCTGAAAGTCCAGATATATAATGTCTACGGGTTCTCCCGCATCCACATGCCTGTTGACCTTTTCAAAGAATTCTATAAGGTTCGTGAGGCAAGACTTACCCTTACAGAAGCCATGCTGATTCTCCCTCAGCAAGGCCTGTTCATCTATGTGTTTTGAGATCCTATCTTTGATGAGGCATTCCACCATCTTACCCGGTATAGATGTTAGGCTGATAGGCCTATAGTTTCCCGGGTCCCCCCTCTTTCCCTTTTTAAAGATAGGCGTGACATTTGCTATCCTCCAATCTTCTGGCACCGTGGCCGTTTTGAGGGACAAGTTGAATATCTTAGTCAAGAAATCAGCAACTTCATTCTTCAATTCTTAATAACTCTTGGGTGGATGCCATCAGGGCCTGGTGACTTATTGATCTTTAATTTATCAATGAGGTCTGAAACATCTTCTCTTTTAACTTCTATCTGACTTAATTCCTTGGTCAGGAGGGGCCGTTCGGGCAGCGGTATTTGCCCAAGGTCTTCTGCCGTGAAGACAGATGCAAAGAACTCATTTAATTTCTCTGCCATCTCTAAGCCTCCTTTTATCTCCCCTTTCCCTCCCTCACCATCCAGAGGGCCAACCGCTTCCCTGGCGGGTTTCCCACTTCTAACATATTTGAAGAAGCTTTTATTATTCCCCTTAATGTTGCTGGCCATACGTTCCTCATAGTCTCACTTGGCCTCCCATAACACCTTCTTACATTTCTTTTGCCACAGCTTATGTTCCTTTTTATTCTCCTCATTAGGGCAAGACTTCCATTTACGGAAGGAAGCTTCCTTGCCCTTTACAGCCTCTCTAACTTGGCTCGTTAGCCATGCGGGCATCCTCCTGGAATTAGTGGAGCCCTTCTTTCTTTGTGGTATACACCTCTGCTGAGCCTCTATTACTGTTGTTTTAAGCAGCCTCCATGCACTCTGGAGAGATTCGACTCTTTTTACCTTCCCTTTCAACCTCCTTCTAACCAGCCTCCTCATTTGAGGGAAATCCGCCTGTCAGAAGTCAAGGGTTTTTATTAGAGATTTGCCTGGTATTCTTCCCCCAACGTGCATGTCAAAACAGATCGCAGCATGATCACTGTCCCCCAACAGCTCCATAACATTGACATCTCTAACCAGGTCCTGTGTACTGCACAATATTAAATCCAGAGTCACCTGTCCTCTGGTGGGCTCCATGACTAACTGCTCTAAGGCACAGTCATTTAGCACGTCAAGGAATCTGGTCTCCTTTTCATGACCAGAACACAAATTGACCCAGTCAATATGAGGATAATTGAAGCCCCCCATGATTACAACCCTGTCCCTCCTTGTCACCTCCCTGATCTGTTTCTTCATTTCAAGGTCCCCTTCCGATTTCTGGTCTGGAGGACGATAGTACGCCCCCAGTATTACATTGCCCCACAGGCCTGGT
This sequence comes from Tiliqua scincoides, assembly GCF_035046505.1. Taxonomy (NCBI): domain Eukaryota; kingdom Metazoa; phylum Chordata; class Lepidosauria; order Squamata; family Scincidae; genus Tiliqua; species Tiliqua scincoides. The sequence continues at coordinate 64,455,948 of NC_089825.1, read as the reverse complement.
AACTTAACCCACAGAGATTCTATGGTGGAGTCGGACCCGCCTTCAATCTCTACTTTGCTGGATTCTATCCCTTCCTTAACATAAACGGCCACTCCACCTCCAACACGCCCCTGCCTGTCCCTCCTGTAGAGTTTATAGCCCGGGATTGCGGTATCCCACTGATTCTCCGCATTCCACCAGGTTTCCGTTATGCCCACTATGTCAATGTTTTCCCTAGTCACCAGACATTCCAGTTCTCCCATCTTTGCTTGGAGACTTTGGGCATTCGCCTAAAAGCATTTGTACATGGAATGCCCCAGGATGGGCTGCTTAATTGCTCCTTTGTCCCCGTATCCTCTCACTGTGCCAAACCGTCTATCACATCCCATCATGCTACCATTCCCAATTTCTTCTCCTACTCTGCCTTTGTCTTGTTGTTCTCTAACCTCCCCATCTTCGTGCTCATGGAGCTCTTGGCCACATTAGTTAAATGGAATCTTCAAGTGTTATTTACTTTAAGGCAATACTCCTCAAACATTTTGGTCTCCAGAGCCCTTTCTACTCTTAACAGTGATCTCAAGATACCTCCGCACCCCAAGCATCACACATTGAAAAGCACTGATTTAAGGTGTGTGCATCTTGCCTTTCCAAGAGCTCAAGTTGGCTCACAAAATTCACAATAAATAATGCATCCGTAAAATCATGTAATACACAAATGTAAAATACAATGATATGATTTATGACAATGAATCAATAAAACACAGAGAAGAAAAAAGACAAGATACCAGGAACAAGAAGAGGGATTGCCCTCACTTTCACACCTTACTTTTAGGCTTCCAAAGGTACTTCACTGGCAGCTGCTGGACACAGAATGTTGATCTAAGAGACCTTTGGTTGATGCATCAAAGCTTGTTTTCGTAATGGCAGCAAAATATCATGCATTTTGATATCACTTTGCTGCCAGTGTGAGACATATCACACTCTAAGAACTTTCTTGTTGCATTTAAATTTGAGAACTAGAAAATATTAGGACAGTTAGCTAAGAATAGGTGCCAAGGCCCAGAGTCAGCTGGAAACTACGATCCCATTCCAGATGCATGGGGGCAGGAGACAGTTTTGTAGTGGAGCAGAAAAAGCACTCCTCATAACTTCAGAACTCTTCTCCACCCCCCTATACGTTCTTTGTACCTTCCCAGGTTGAACCATATCATTGAAAACAGCTCCCAAGACTGAGCAAAAAGGTCCCAAGGTTCAATTAAGCCCTTGTCCATTCATCACCCACAGTCTAATTGGATCAACTGTGCAATAAAGGCCTATGCTATTTGGTTTATTGAGTATTCCTTTGAGAATGTGTTTGTTCTGTTTTCATTATTATTTAGTTATATCTCTTTTTCTAGATATATTTTCTTCTGGAAAATGGAAAAACTATTTAAATACAAACTGCAGAATAAATCCTGGCTGAGAGCAAGATCAGCCCTCACAACTCAAAAAGATTTACTTAGCAGACCCATTGTTGCAGTTAATCCTTTTTTTTTCCCCCTACTCCCAAGGTATTAAAACAAAATTCGGAGTGCATCCTACATTGCTGTTAACTCTCAGAGGTTGCTGTATGCCGTGCAGCTTGAGGATACACCAAATTGAGGTAATTATACATTTGAAAGCACTTGCAAATAGCTTATGAATACAAGATGACATGGTCATTTTTAATTGCTTCTTAAAGTAGGCTCATTTATTTTCACAAAGCAAACTGGTGTCACCTCTGTTTGCTGGAGAAACATTTATTTGTTATTTCATCACCTAGGAAAGAGAACCACCACCTACCCTATTTCCCTTCCCAGATTTGATCTGCCTTCCTAGGTCCACTCAGACTTGTGCCATTCAGGCAGCAGAGGCATACTCCTAGTCAAAGGAACAAATGTTTGCTTAACCAGAGACCTCCAGGACTCCCCCCCCCTTACAGGAGGTATGTGCAATCTGGTGGCAAAATTGCCCAAGTAGGGGCCACCTCCAGTCTACGTTGGCCACTTTGCTGGCACAGACTGGAGGAGCTCAGTGTCGGACTTTTCAGCCCAACACAGGGCATAGGATTAGGTGGAGCAGGGCTCCACCAGTTCCAGTCTCCTCCCACCCTGATTCCTCCCCCTTCCTGCCCCACCCTAGAATGCTTCCACTCTCACCCAGAAACCCCGCACTGCCACCCATTGGAATGCCTTACTTCAGGCACTCCTCCAGCTGAGCCCTGCGCTGGCACTCATTGCTCTCCCGGCTGCTGTAAATCTGCTTTATGGCACCAGCACTGGCACTGGAGCTCAGCACCAGTGCTGGGAGTGCACAGGACCGTGTGTGCATGGAGTGCAAAATATTTCAAATTTATTGTCTACAACAGCAGTGTTTTAGGATCCAGCACAGCCTTCTTTGCATTTGTTTGTAAATCTTTCAGATATAATTTTTGTGTAATTACTTTTTATTACGCACTTTCTTTTACTGGCTAATTTAAACGTCTAACATTGATATCTGTCACTTTAATTTGTGTAGGGTATTTTCTTTTGAGATATGAAATATACAGAAATTTGAATTTCTTTGGATACTTACTTGCTTCATCAGTCCTTTTTGTAAACCAGGGTATTCTTCATGTGGGAAGAAGCTGCTTGAAGACCATGAAGTTCATTCTGTCACTTTAGAATTACACATCTTTCAGGGTGTTCATTTTGCTGCCTGATTAATTTGGAAGTAGTTTCAGATTGATTTATCTTAGCTTAATTGTCCCCAAAGTTTATTGGAAAGGCCTTATAGTTTATAACAGCATTATACTAGACTACCCAAAATATTCTCTCTTTTTTTATTTAGTGCATTGAATTTACTCCATCAGAAATTATACAAATTTTGTTATAACACAGAAATAAATGTAAAGATGGTGAATTCTTGGATATAGTTTATGACTGCCTGCCTGTGCCCCTAAGACATTATAGTACTTTCACACTCTGGTATTGTTTGATTTCATATGTGTGTTCCTTCCAACCATAAGAAATTCCACTAAACATTAATCTTACATTTGTGTTTTTCTTTTTGTGAAGCAAAAACAATTAGCGGGTTTTCAGCTGTGTCTAAAAATGCCTAGCTGTCAGAAATAATGAAGGCTTAAAGCCTCATTAAGTGCAGAGCAGAGGCATAAGATTAGACGAATAGAAATGCCAAAAGCAAGGAAATGCTACACTGCAATTCTTGACCTCAGTTGTTTCCCCAGGAGTATGAAGTTTGCACCAAGTCTGTATGCTACAGATATGTTGTTATACATTGTTTGTGTCTCTTATCACTGCACTGAGCATAAGCTTAATAATAATAATAATATACAGTATTTATATACCGCCTTTCTTGGTCTTTATTCAAGACTTTATTCAAGGCGGTTTACACAGGCAGGCTTATTAAATCCACACAGGGATTTTTACAAATTGAAAGAAGGTTCTCTCTTTCAAGAACCACCACATTCAAGCTGTTACACTCCGATCTGGTTTAACATTCTGGCCTCCATCCTCCCACGCTCCGAGCAGGTGGAACAGCTCAGCTGCAGCTTGTCAGCTGCTTCAAGGTCGCACGGTGCCGGTGGCCTCGAACTGGCGACCTTGTGGATGTTAATCTTCAGGCAAATGGAGGCTCTACCCTCTAGACCAGACCTCCTGCCCAAGCTTATAATAAATTAGTATCATCCATCCCTACCTCCCACCAACTCTCAGCTAGAGAGGCTATCTGTGCATTGGGCGTTCTGTAACATACCCAACGCCAGCCAATGATGCAAGATGCTTCATGTACTTTTATGTGCAGCCTGTTCTATTTCAAACCCCCAACCATTCAGTATATTAGTACTCCCTGAAGGTGTACAAGAAACCTGGAGAGGAGTCACAAGAACAGATAATTGTAACTGAGACAGAAGAGAACCTCATGTTATCAAAAATGGTTGGTAGTATGGCCCTGATACAGTGGTAGTTGCTGTAACCTAAACATTACTGTCTTGCCCTTCAGGAAATGTGGTAAACTATTGGGAACAGAATTAGTCACCATTGTAAGTATTTCCCTATTAGAAGGTTATGCTTGGTTTGTGCCGTGCATCTTCAAGCTAGTTCCAGCACCTAGTTAGGGATAAAAGGAAGCCATTTCAGTAGGATACTATCTATGCCCAAATAACCTGCACACTGAGGACTTTTGGCCCAATCCTGAGCGGCCCGGCACACGGGGCTGCTGCAGTGCCAAATATGGCTGCCATGGCTTCCTAAGCACACCAGACAGCTGCAACCAGCTCCCAGGTAAGGGAAGTAGCCCCATAATGGGGCTACTCAATTCCTCAGCAGCTCTTTAGCCAGTGCAGAATCAAGACGTTCCTTGTTGGGCAGCATGACCTGACATGATGCTCTGGAGCTGGCGGAGCCCAGCTTTGCTGGTCTCAGCCCCGTCCCACTCCCTTCCCCCACCATGCCTCCTCTCTGCCCTCCCCCACCCCAGAATGCCTCCTCCCCCTCCCCCCACACCCCCACTCACCTCTCCCCCACCAGGTGGTCCAGGCAAGCCTCCAGGCAGTGGGCCACGGGCCCAGCACCAGAGCTAGCCCAGCCCAAGCCCGCACTGAGCCACTGTCTTGTGACAGTGCGTGCCAGTGCACATGGCTCAGGATGTGTATGGATCAGGATGGCCCTTAGCATGTGTAGGAGAGGAGGGATCATATAGAATATTAATTTCAGATGACTGCATAAACTAGCTTTCAAGTTTAGGAAAGAGGCTACTTATAATTATATATTATAAGTAGCCTCTTTCCTAAACTTGAAAGCTAGTTTATGCAGTCATCTGAAATTAATATTCTATATGATCCCTCCTCTCTACCTCCCCATATAATACACCACTCTACCTCCCCATATAATAGTAAGCAGCTGCACACACATGAACTGCCTACATTAAAAAATATTGTGTCTAGATAACCACTGGTGATAGAAAGAACTACCTGTTATGCTGTTTCCTAGGTAGAAATTATGACTTGATGTTTTAGTTATTCATGTAGGCCTGAGGCCCTGGCGATTAACAATGGTCTTATGGAAACAACCATGCACTTTCTCAGATTTTTAACAGCCTAGGGGGGAATTGCAAAGAAACTTGCAAAATTAGCATAAAAATTAAATGCACATCATTCCACTTTGGAAATAAATCTCCAGAGGATTTTTTGCCTTATTGGTCTCCTATCTATTATGCCAATTATAGCAGTCACAATTCAGTGCACAGTTGTGTGTAGTAACTACACTCCATGAAGAGAACTAGAGCAGTGAAGAGAATATTTTTGAGAAAGCATGTGATCCTGATCCTTTCAAATAATCAGTATTTTGCGCTTGACTTCAGTGGGATGTGGGCTACTCCTTGGGTGACCAAGATACACTTTACATACATCCATATCTAAGGGCACAATCCTAACCAACTTTCCAGCAGCAAGGTAAGGGCAATGCAGTTCCAAGGTAAGGGAACAAACATTCAGTTACCTTGAGGAGGCCTCCATGATTGCCACCCAACTGCAGAATGCAGCACATGCCCCACTGGTACAGCTATGTCAGTGCTGGAAATTTGGTTAGGATTTCAGCCTAAATTGTTTTTATATCATAAAATCAAATTTGCAGTTTGGTCCTTACTCACGGATGGGTAGCTGATGGCCATGAGCCAATGGCGTAACACCCCTGGGCAAAAAAGGGTGCATGCCCTGGGTGCCAACTGTAGAGGGCGACAAAGCATGCACTCCAATTGCTTCCCCAGTTGGGAAGCAATTGGAGTACAGGCGCATTCTCAGCAACTGGTCAGACAAAATTGCCCAGCCGACGACTAAGCACACCCTCGCGCTCCAACTGTTTCCCAACTGGGGAAGCAATTGGAGTGCATGCACCCTAATGACATCATGATGCTGCATGGCATTATGATGTCACAGCATTGCCACGGGCACCAAAAGCCCTGGGTACATCTCTGCCAGGAGCACCTCTGTAGTTGGAGCCCCAAATGTGTGTTTGTTTCTGAGGAAAGCAAATCTGGCCCAGCATAGTACATGCCTCAGTCCCAGCTAGACTGGATTATTGTAATGCACTTTGTGTGGGGTTGCCCTTGAAAATCATTCAGAAGCTTCAGCTGGTACATAATACTGCTGTATGGGTTCTAACTGGGGCCATGCTTGGGAACATAAAACTCACGTCCTATACAGGTATAACCTAATTATCCACGGATTTTTCTCCCTTTGGTTTTTTCTCAACACAGTGAGAAGGGCCCTATAAATTAAAGGAAAAAAGTCATTTAACAATAGCGCCATTAATGCAAGAGAGGATAGCTGTCTGACAATCCATCAATCATTCTCTCTCCAGGCGCTTAGAACAGTTTCACTCCAAGGCAAACAACCCCTCCCTGCCCCATGAGCATGTGAACGAAAAATAATCACTTTGCATTCTTTCTCAGCACTGTGCTCTGGGTGAAGGGAGGGGTCGCTGTCTCAGAGTGCAGCCTTTCTAAACACCTGGAGAGAGACTGATTGATGGATTGTCTGCCTAATGACTCTTTCTTACATCACAATGGTCAGCAAGGCTGTTTTTAAATTGCCCAGCAAAGGGACATTGTTTTTTAAATGGATTGGTTTTAATGCAATTTTTGCCATCCATGTGAGTCCTGGGAACAGATCCCTTGTGAATAACAAGACTCAACCTGTACAATCTTGACTAGTTACCATTGTGCTTCTGGGTTCTGTTTAACTTATTGGTTATGATCTTTAAAGGTCTAAATGGCCTGGGATCAGGACATTTAAAAGGCCTTTTCTCCCCATACAAATCTGCCTGCCTGCTTCTTTTAACATCTGGGGTCCTGTTCTGTGTTCCCCCCCTTTCTGAAGTCCATCTGGGAAGGACATGTAACCAGAGTTTTTCAGTCATGGCCTCCTGGCCCTCCTCACCCCAGCAGTGTCTTTTCTAGTGGCTCTCTGCTGGTGTTTTGCATCTTTTAGATTGCAAGCCCTTTTGGGACAGGGAACCATTAGTTATTTGATTTTTCTCTGTAAACCGCTTTGTGAACTTTTGTTGAAAAGCGGTATATAAATACTGTTAATAATAATAATTTGGAGCTTCCTTCCCCTGAAGATCTGTTTGACCTCCTCATTAGGGGGTAGAGAAGACCTTTTTGCTTAAGCAGGGTTAATATCCCCCCCCCCTTTGTATTCTGTCTTCTCCTGCTCTTTAGCTGGGACTCAGTTCAACTTTGGTTTTGCTTTGGAGTTTGGGATTGTTTATAACAAGAATTTTTTTCAAAATGATTTTATCTGTACATTTTAAAATGCTGCCAGCTACCTTGGGAGACCTCCTTGGAGGCTGAAACGCAAGATATAATTCTCTAGATAGATAAATAATCATAAATAAAATATTTGGTCATTTCTTAATTGAACTTTCTCATTTTTTTTTTAACAAAATGTGACATTTTAAATTAGAACTGGCTAGTGCCTGAATGAGCAAGCATTTCATATTTAGACTTTTTTTGAGTTAAGTCCCTAATGCTTTCAACAACAGTCATTTGGGATTGCCTCATTAATCTGCTGCTTTCAGTTGGAGGTTTCAAGCTCCTACTGATATGTACAGTTGCCAGAATAAACCTTTAGTTCAATTTGAAGAGCTCCAAGTAATTTATTCTCCTGCAAATACAGGAATTCATGTGACATGTGTTCCAAAAATTCTTTGCCTTTCAAGTAGCTATTATTGAACAATTTACATTCATACCGGCAAAACATTGAATCAGATCTCTGAGCTACATATATAAGTCTCTGCCATAGTGGTTTCTGGGAAGATGTGGAAGATAGGGAGATGTGAGCAGTGTGCTAGAGAAAACACAAGATCATCCATGACTCTACACTCCAAAAGCAGACGTGGACATATGAAACTGCCTTATACTGAGGTGGACCACATTGGCCCATCTAGGTCAGTCTTACCTACACTAACAGGCAGTGATTCTCTAACAGCCCAGTTCTCTTCAAATTCCCAAACAACACTGCAGTGGCACCAGCACAGCTACCGCTGTATCCCATGGGAGTTTTTCGGCGGTCTCCTTGGGGTAAGAGGACATTTGCAGCTGCAAAACCCTTTGTAGTTCAGCCCAATCTTGCACAGAATTCGGGTGCCAAACACACATCTCAGATGCCTCATCTCATTTCACCATTTTTTTTTCTTTGTTGCATTTGACATATTAAAGCAACAATAAAAAGTTATAAAAGTTAGAATAGAGTTGTCTCAGGTCAGTGTGGTCTCTTCAGGAGCTGGTGTTATAACCAGCCGGGCTTGATTCTTCTTCTAATTTCCCCTCAGGGCACATAGATTTTGAGTAAGCTGTGGGAAACAGGTTGCCCCAACTTCTCTCAAGCCAATGCCTTAAGACTCCAGACTGGCATCAGGCCTGGATGCCTTTAAAAGGGGATTGGACAAGTTTCTGGAGGAAAAATCCATTACAGGTTACAAGGCATGATGTGTATGTGCAAGCTCCTGATTTTAGAAATGGGCTATGTCAGAATGCCAGATGCAAGGGAGGGCACCAGGATGAGGTCTCTTGTTATCTGGTGTGCTCCTTGGGGCATTTGGTGGGCTGCTGTGAGATACAGGAAGATGGACTAGATGGGCCTATGGCCTGATCCAGTGGGGCTTTTCTTATGTTCTTAATGCCAGGGCCATCAGTGTGGTTATAAACTCAGGCCCTAGCCTCAAACTTTTATTATTGACTAGAATGTTTCCAGGCCAGGCCATCTACAAGACCAACCAAAGCAGTAACTTCAGATAACCATCTTGGTGGGGAGGGCAATAATGGGATTTACTTCTAAGTAAATATGCATAGGATTTGGCTGTAAATCAGGTAACATATTTGGTTATCCTGCTTCTTAAATAACTCTGCTCAGCCATCTTGCTGCCTCCCCTGCAGGAATATTTATCTGTCCTCACAGTGAAGGCTGACATAAAAGTGCATGAAACAACTGTATAAATAATATTCTTTTAACATTCACACCACTATAATGTCATGGTATGTTTTCTTATACAAAGTGGCTTGACATTGTGAGGTCAGAACTGTTACTCTTGGCAGAGGTCTTGTGGGAAGTTTCCTCAATCATCCCCTGAGGTCCTCCTAGGAGGCTTTTTATGGACGGAGCAATCTCTGGTGCCTGCCTATTTGTGATCCCACAGACAAAATTCCCCTTTAGAACGCAGCAAAGTGAGTGCTTCTTTTTTGTTAATATAAACAGCACAAATAAAAAGCAGTTGTCGATCTTTGATAATATCTCAGATGACCTTATCCACAGCTGCAGCAAACAACCCAGGGCCAAACTGCACATTGCATGAGACCACATGGATCACAGGGGTCTTTCCTTCTTTTCATTTTAATGAAAAACAGTCTCAGAGACCATGAGTTTCAGCAGAGAAACTGTGGAGGGGGACTACTTAACCTTTCCATTCCAACCATTTTTCTGCTTAAAACTGCACCTCAAACCGCTTTTTCCATCCCACAGGGGAAAAAACAGGGGACAACAAAGCAACAGGAGGATGAGTATAATTTTCAACAGAAAAATGGCCAGAAGAGAAAAGGTTAACCTGTCTTCCTCCTGGCCAGCTCTCTTTTGAACCTGACAATTTTGGAGGATTTTAATCTCATCTGATCTTGGAAGCTAAGCAAGGTCAGCCCTGGTTAGTACTTGGATGGGAGACCGCCTGGGAATACTGGGTGCTGTAGGCTTATACCATAGTCTTTCGAGACTGAAGGTTGCCAACCATTTAAAGTACAGTAGAAAGCTCTGGAGAAATGATATACGCAGCTTGGTTGCATGTACAATGCAATCTGGCTCCTGGCTGTGGGCTCTTGTTCCCCTCCCCGCCCCGTGGATCCTAAAAATGAATTGGAAGGCTTAAAGAGGGGTTGTGCTGACAGTCCTGGGAATGGGAGCCTTTGGTAGCTATGGTCTATTTGTTCACAGCCTTTACAGCCACTGATCTCACACGCTACTGTAATAATCGAAACCATATTTCTGATTTTGTTACTATTTTCTTGTGTCCCTGAATGTTAAACTGCATACATATAATCACATCCTCTTATTCCAGATGAATTAATCTGGAAAAAACTAATAGTTGCAATTTCGAACTACTGAATGGAGAGAAACATGCGCTAAAAGAGCACGAGTGCAGGAGGGAGGACATGAATCTGCCCTTTTTTTGTGCTTGCACTATCATGATTGTGTGTTTATAAAAGTGTTGAAGGGTTTGTATACTGCGAGAGCTTGAATGTGGATCTTTAAGTAGAATGGCTACAATTTTGTCCCCTGGCACTATAATCAGTGGGAAGAGACCAGTTTTGATCCTATCCAAAATGTTTAAGATAAATTACAGAATCAGTTGGGAGCCCCCACGCAAGAGCTGGATCATAAACGCCTTGCCCAGATGTCCTACGTAAGCATGCCATCTAAAACTTGGCATTGCAGCCCTGAATGTGCATGCTTTGACTGCATGCATGAACAGACTTCCCTATTAACTTCAATGGAAAAGATAGCCACATGCACATCCTTTGCCATATGCAGAACTGTTCCTCCACTCAGGTGGAGTCAGTGAGGAAGCCATTGCAGCAAGGAGTCTAACTGTACACACTAGTGCTATTCTTGTGCCCACAAAATTCAGTATTCTTGTTTTCAAGCCTTCTGTCATCTGTAGACTTGTCTCCACTGGTTGATTACAAAAGGGTCAGTGCCACTATGAGTTGTGTGTATTATTATACATATTTTGTTTGGACCAATCTCACAAGTTTTGATTAAAATATCCTCAGTCGCTCTATAAAAACTAAACAGCACAAAATTAATAAAATATTACTTTAACCTAAATAAAATTAGGTTAAAATTAGCAAACAGTCTTTCTTCCCACCTTTAGGTGCCCTGAAAAGAATTATTTTTATATAGACAGACATGAGCAGCCCAATCCTATCCCCTCAGTCCTATCTGGGATTGGGCTGCAGCGAGGAGCGCATTACAACAGCGGATCATACTCAGCAGAACATACTTTGGGAACATTGCTGCACTCCCCAGCTGTTGCCAGTTCCTGCCACACCAACTGACATGCTATGAACTGGCAGAGGATAAAATTGGACTGTTAAGAGTGCTAGCCTTGGCAGTGGCATAGCTAATGAACGTGTAGCCCGGTGCAGAGCTCAAAATGATGCACCAGAAGTTATGTCATAACTGGAAGTGACATCACTGCCAGGCTTTTCAAAAAGTGCAAATTGGGGGGAAACCTACCTCCTGCCCCCAGCACCTCCCACTTGATCGGACGCCTCCCCTTAGCCAGTGACATAGCTAAGGCATCTATACGCTACCTGGGATCAAAGAAGATTTTGTAGCCCCTCCCTGCACAACAAAATCAATTTTAATTAAGTAAATAAATAAAAAGTGTGCCACTTCTTGCTTAGAAACAATGTGCTGGGGTTATTCTCTCCCTGCTAAATATAAGAGGCTCACCACCTGAAAATGTGCCTCTTTACCAGTTAGCAGGAGTAGCTGTGGAAATGAGAGCTGACTCATATTAAGAACTTATTGGTTCCATGCAGTATCATAATAACATCTAACTGGCTCTCGGAACAATCAGTCTCATAGGTCAGTTTTGAGTTAAAAGAAATCCACTTTTTGTTCCTTAAGGCAGTTGTGTTTTTGTTTTCTGGTTAATTGGCCATAACTTTTGATAGAATACAGATATTCTAATGTGGTTTATTTCATTGCATTCTGCAATATAACATGATGGTAATATTTGTGCATACCAAGATTTTCACAATTTGGCCACTAGTGCCTAGCTCGGCTTGTTGCTTCCCCTAAAGCTTGTTGCCTGGTGTGACTGCTACCCATTGCACCTCCTTAGCTACGCCACTGAGCCTTGGCATGTTCATTCAGAAGTAAGTCCCACTGTGATGAACAAGGTTTCCTCATAGGCAGAACTGCCTACGATTGCAGCCTTACAGCGCAATCCTAACTGCATCACTGCATCCTGTGGTGGAGGCAGTAATGGAGGTCTCCTTATGATAAGAGAGCATTCATTCACTTACCCTAAGGCAAGCCTCCACTGCCTGAATGGGTCTCCTGAGATCTGTGCCAGTCATTTTGCTAGTGCAGACGCAAGAAGACTAAGGGAGAAGGAAGAGCAGAGGGAAGATGAATAGGATCCTGGTGCATGCTGGATCCACCCCCTCCCCCATTTGGTCTCCTGCCTGCCCTTCTCCCCACCCAGACACTCCCCATTCCTTTCCTCTATGCTCTATTGTTTCTACTGCCTGCCTCCATGCTGGTTTATGTGCACTCCCACGGTAGGCGGTAGTGGCAGTGAGCTGTCAACACTGCCATTGTTTGCAGCTGTGGTTCCACAATGGCCACCGGTGGAATACAGCACGCACCACTGTATAACCATTTATGACAGTGGAGCTGTGTTCATAAAATGTTCATTGGGACTGGGCCATTAAGGTAGTATGAGCTACATAGGATCACTCAAGGCAGCCCTTGGGAAAGATGACATAGACATTAACATATGGCCCTAGAGACTAGACAACTTTCTCAGTTTGCCTCCTCCTGAGCCTGATGTAAAGTCTCATTGAGAAAAAGTTTCAAAGGCAGCACCTGAATGTTCCGGCTGATGACAGCACCACCCCTCCTGCAAGAGAAATCTTAGACAAATGCTCCCCCTCACCTATGGCCCTGCTCCCAACATCTTTTACATTTGCATGAAGCAGCTGTGGTGGTGATTGGGACTGGGCTGATGTAAGGTAAAGAGAGTTCACTTCTTTTGGAAGGGCAACATTTTTTTACCACCACAGCCAATAACTGCTGGGAGGGGTGATTTAAGTTAAGGAATTAGTTAGGGAAAGGCTTAGGGAACCTCCCCCCCCCATACCATAGCCCCAATCCAAATCAGCCCCTCAGCTGCTTTCTGAAAGGGAAAATAGTTGGGTGTTCCAGTTTCAGAACTCTCACACAGTATCTTTTTTGGCTGTCAGAGTGGGAAAGGCACTACCAGGGCCGCTGTATCCATGAGGCCTGTTGATGTGGGTTGTAGCAGCTGCAGATTGCAAGGGGTCTAAGAGGTATCCCAAATCTGCCTTTCACCCCTAGTCTGCCACTACCACTGCTGCTGCCTCCCTCTGCCTCACTGCCAAGGCAAGCTGCAATGATCCACTTCTCACTTGCTTGAGCAAGAAGCAGATCATTCGACCTTTTACCATGCTCTTCATGGACTGTCACCAAAACCAAAAATGGGTTGTTGCTTTTTACAGGGACAGCACAAATGAAGAGGCTCATCCTGTCTCTGTAAATAAAACCAAAAGTCCTGCACTTCAGGTGTGATGACACTGAGCAATGAGTACAGTAAGTGTTTTTGTGGGGTTTTTTTGTAGTGCAGAGATGGCAAACCTAAGTCCAGATGCAGGGGAGGGCGCCAGGATGAGGTCTCTTGTTGTCTGGTGTGCTCCCTGGGGCATTTGGTGGGCTGCTGTGAGATGCAGGAAGCTGGACTAGATGGCCCTATGGCCTGATCCAGTGGGGCTGTTCTTATGTTCTTATGTTCTTATATCAGGCAGCATTCCAGGTCACCACACCCTTGGAGTGGAACCTATGACTTTCAAAAAGACTTCTGAGTTTAGGAGGTAAAAACACCTATACTCAGTTCTTTTCAGTAATAAAGAATATAAGAAACATTGGCCTACTTCTATATTTACTCGTCAAATTACAGAAACTTCATTTTGGGCTTTTTTTTTTTTCTTTCAGCAAGATTAACTGAAAAAGAATTCATAACCTCTTTCATACCAAACAAGCTGGTTTCTGTTCCACTGCGGAAATTTTATAGGCTTTTATCAGAAAACTTTCTGCAGAGAAGTATTCGCATTTGTCGCAATAATGGGGAAACTAAAATTAGAACTTCATTATTCAGAAAGCCCTTAACATTTTCCTCGCAGCACTAAATACAGTTGTGGAATGATGAGATTATGTTGCCAAGTATCAAAACCAATTACTGTTCAGCCATACCAAATGCCCTGAATTATACATGGCTTCTAGCTAGCCGTCTAGCACAGCGGATGAGCGCGTACTGCCTTCCACTTATGGGGCCCAGCACAGAGCTCTCCTCAAATTATTAGATGGCAAGAAAGTTCTGAAGTTATCCCCAGAAGCATAGCTCCATAGTGGCAAGGTACTCAATCTTGTGGTGTCACCGTCTTGGTATTAATTCTAATTCTATTCATGCTCATATCTTATTTATTTCTTCATTTCTATAGCACCATCATTCATCTCCAATTCATGGCTTGAACATAGTTTTAAAAAATTCAGTGGCTGAAGTGCATACAGGAGCCCTCAATTTATGAAAAGGAAATAAGAGAATGCAGAGGAACTTTCAAGGTGGCACAGCTGAGACTGGTGAAACCACACAAGCTTCCCTCTCACTCTCTGATATCAGCTGATTCTTAAGCTGATATTAAGCAAGCTCCCCAGCAGCTTGCAGGGGAGGCTTCCACCCACTCTTTAAACCTCTTTGTAATTTTATAAAATTAACATCCCAATCCTAAGTGGATCTTACACCACCAGAACTAGTGTTCCAGTGGAGTTAGGTCCTTTACAGCTGCTGCAAATGCAACACACTGGAGCAGGCAGGGTGCTGCCACAAGCAGTGAGCATTGGTGACCCACCAGTCGGTCCTCCACATCCCCCAGCACTGAACAGTCAGCACATGTATCTGACTGTGGGACAGGTATCTCTGCCTTCCCCAGTTCACTCAGCCTTGTGCCAGCAAAATTGCTGGTGCAGGTCCAAGTAGACCTGTTCTGGCACCAGACACTTACCCCTGCATAAGGAACAAATGTTCCCTTACCAAGAGGAGACCTCCAGGACTCCCTGCTCCTGTGGCATGCAGTGTATGCTCTGGTGGTGCAGCTGCAGTGGTGGGATAGGGAAAGGATAGGATTGGGACTTAACATACCAGTCTATGTTTTGCCATTCAAATGAAAAAGGAGTAAGACTGACGCTCACACCAGAAGTGCAGTAGTTCTGTGTCAAAAGGCATCTGTCATAAGGCACATCCATGTGTGCCAGCCCAAGTGGGATTTGTGACAAAACACTTACTGCAATCTGGAGGTTTCTGGTTCCACACTGGTCCCTCCTTCTGCGCTGCCAGTCATCCTCTGGCAGACTTCCTGTGTCTGGATGTATCCCAGCAGCACTTGCCAACCAAAAGAAAAAGGAACTTCCCCCTAAGGGTTTGCCCTACTGAGAGAAGTAAATGTCTTGCTCATGCCAGCGACAGCAGGATTCACATGCTCTTATGCTTGTTGTTGTGCCTGTATACACAGAGGGCTCAAGTGGGAGCAAGCTGTCAGCCACTCCTTGGGGCTTCCAAGCAAGGAGGCATAAGATTCTGCCCCAATACAGGGATGTGGGGACAGTCACCCAAGCAGCCGCCACACTCAGAAAAGCAGACACTGAGATCTCAATTCAATTAGGAATCTTTAGTCACAATATTTCTCTTAACTGCAATTAAATAGCATGATGTATCTGCAGAATATTATAGAGCTGCAGATATATTCTGCTTTAGTACTTGGTCTTATACAAATAAAACTTGAAATGCAGAGGCAGAATGACATTAATCTCTCTTCTTTCCTCCTATAACAATATGAATTGTATCCTGGCTGTCTTTGATAGTATCCTTGTTTTTAGCTCAGCCACTTCTATCACGTGTACAGTGCGCCCTCCAAATCCACAGGCTCCACATTCGTGGATTCAACCAACCGCAGATTGAAAATATTGGGGTGGGGCTCCCACCTCCACTCAGATCCCCTTTCAGCAACCCCTTTCAGTGGGGCACAAATTCACACCATTGTGGTCAGGTTACACAGTGGAACTCACGTTGCAGGCAGACAATCAGCGCTGTCCCTTATGTGTGTTCACCTGTGCTCTGCCCAAGCCACATATCCCTGGCCAACCCACCACTGCTGATACCAGGCTGCTCAGACCATTAAGACAGGTAAGCAGAGGGATGGAACAAAAGCACAACAGGTCATTTCCTGCCTGCCTGTTCGCCACATCACAAGGTCCTAAACACCCCAATTCAGCCCTGAATACCCAGTGTCCTACCAACCACACCATCTCGGAGCAGGCCAGCAGAGAAGGCACAAATCAATCGAGAAAGGCTGCTGATTCTTCATGCTAGTTTAGATTAACATGCACAAAACCCGCACATACGTCATCTTTTGTGTTTGTGTTTCTTCAATTTTAAATCGGTATTTTACCTGAAAGAGCAAACACCAGTGTGGCAAACACCAACTGGACTGCTGATCACATGAGACTGGCAGTGCAATCTTAACTTGAACTGGAACAGGCAGGCCAGTGGGCCTGTGCTATATCCAGCGCACATTTGGGACTGGCAGTGGCTCGACCTGAGGCAAGGGGAAAAAATTTCCCTTACTCCAGATGGAACCACAGCAGCCCCAATAGGTCAACTTGAATCTGCACCACCTAAATCGGTGGCACAAATCTGAGCAGCTTGGAGCTGCCCCGGGCTGTCCAGGAACAGGGCTAGGATCTGACATAAGTGCCAGATCCTGGCGCCACCTTCCGCTCCCCACGTGCCCCCCCACGGTCCCACCCACCCCAAAATGCCTCGTTCCCACCCCACACTGACCTGGAACAGCCAGCACAAACTTATCAAGACCAGGGCCCACGTTGGCGCAGGGAGGCCAGCACATGTTCTTGCACCAGCCTCCTTGCTCTAAAGTTGGCACAGCACATTTGCAATGACAACAGGCAAAGGACTTGTGTCAACCCAAGATTGCGCCCTAACTTATATAAAAGGGAATTGAATATCTTCAAATTTTGGTATCCATGCAGGGTCCTGGCACCAAACCCCAGCATTTATGGAGGGCCCGCTCTACTACTTTTCTAACACCAGAGGGGTCAGTGTTCTGCAGGGACTGTGGATAGAGAGATGCTCTTTACACTCTCACATAACACCAGAACCAGGGGACATCCACTAAAATTGAGTGTTGGGAGAGTTAGGACAGACAAAAGAAAATATTTCTTTACTCAGTGTGTGGTTGGTCTGTGGAACTGATTCCCACAGGATGTGGTGATGGCATCTGGCCTGGATGCATTTAAAAGGGGATTGGACAAGTTTCTGGAGGAAAAATCCATTACGGGTTACAAGCCATGATGTGCATGTGCATCCTCCTGATTTTAGAAATGGGCTATGTCAGATGCAAGGGAGGGCACCAGGATGCAGGTCTCTTGTTATCTGGTGTGCTCCCTGGGGCATTTGGTGCGCCGCTGTGCAATACAGGAAGCTAGACTAGATTGGCCTATGGCCTGATCCAGTGGGGCTGTTCTTATGTTCTTAGGGACAAAAAAAATTGGAATTTGGAATGAATTTCATAACTTTTCTATCAAGATCAGTAGCAGCAGCAAAGGTCAAGAGCCTTTTAAACTTTGGCCCAATCAGAATAGTGGCCCAGTCCTATCCAGCCCTTGCATTGAAAGAACTTGAGTTCCATTAGTGCAAGGCTCAGGGGGCTGGCATGGCAGCTGCACCAACAGTGTGCAGACTTGGGCCACCAGCTCAAATGGCTGGGACACAAACAGAGTACCCAGTCCCTGCCAAAGCAGGTAAGTTGGCAGAGAGGATGTTCTGGGGGCAAATTGGGTGGGGGTCAGGGATGGACAAGGATGTGTCAAGGGCGGGTTGGGGGCAGCTATTGGCAGCAGCAGTTCCACCAATACCATATGCCCCTGGCCCAGCCTTGATTGGATCTTCTCAGATTTATGCCAGTCAAAGAGCTGGCACAGATCCAAGTAGACCCACTGGGGACCATGGCATAGCAGAGTAGGTAAGTAAAAAACTTACCTACTTTTTTACTTACCTTTCCGTCAATGCCTGGTCCCCAGCCAGCCTATAGCACACAGCAGACACTGTGCCAGTGGTGCTGCACACTATGAGCCAGCACAGGATAGGACTGGACTATAAATTACAAAACCCAGCAGTGCAATCCACTCACCTTAGAGTTATCACCATTGAACAAAATTGGACTTACTTCTATATAAATCTGTGTTGGCATCCTTCAGTCACAGAAGACTATGGTATTGCGCTCTGAATGGTGGTTCTGGAACAGAGTATCCTCTCCAGTGCGCAAAGCCTGGGTAAAGTAGATATGGAGGATAGACTGTTTCCCATGCAGCAAATCCCCCCTCTCCATGTCGCTGAAATGGTCCAATGGAAAGGCAGAAGCCAATACGGTTGGTTCCAGCAGAACCAATGGTCTCCTGGGAACTGGGGATAAGAATAGGCCCTCAGTTTGGCTGTACTTGTCGTAAGAGGCGACTAAACAGCCACCGGGTAGATGGGACTGGTCAGCCTGGGAAGGCAGCTCATCTGAGAGAAGGAAAACTCTGATCCCAAACCTCCACTGCTTTGTGGCTACACCCAGTTATGGAAAAGGCTTCAGGAATCAACCTCAAGGCAAAATCCGGAGCCGGAGTCCCTGAGGCAGTTCATGGCTGAACACAGTCACGTTCTGGCAACTCCTGTGACGCCGTTGGAACCAACCTATATAAATATGCATGGGATTATACTGTAGGTGATTGACAGTGTAATCCAATGCATGTGTTTATTCAGAAGCAAATCCCACTGTGTTCAAGGGGATTAATCAAGGGGGTAAGTGAACATACGATTGCAGCCTGGAGGGACAATCTTTTTCACACACAGATTACATCAGGACATGCACTGGATGGCAAGAATGGATGACTTATTCAGCAATGTTTTAGCTCTATTGTTTCTGCTAATCTGATATATTTTTCCAGTCTACCATGCCCTTCTAAGTATTTTCCCTTGTGAACATCTCATACCTCTGGGCAACAATTGGTGTCATTGTTGGGCTGTCAATGAGTGACCTTCAGAGAATACAGTGAATGACTTTCTATGGTGCCCAGAAGTTCCCAAAGTAATTGCCCAGATGAGGAGATGGGGTATGGAGTTCAGATAAAATTGGAACCAGTAAAGTCTCCAAAAGGCAAACAGTATGCTTAACTGCTATCAAGTGGCAAAGTCAAGGAGGGCTGCCCATAAAACAATCCACATTGTCTACATTTACTTATGGATATGCTATTTCCCATGCTATTTAACATCTACATGAAACCACTGGGAGAGGTCATTCAGGGATTTGGAGTGGGGTGCCATCAATATGCTGATGACACCCAGCTCTATCTCCCCTTTCCCCTAGATTCCAGGGTGGCAGTTGGGGTCCTGGAGCGCTGTCTGAAGGCGGTGGGGATCTGGATGAGGGCTAACAAACTGAATTAAATCCAGATAAGACAAAGGTTCTCCTGGTTCAGAAATCCCTGTTGCAGGTGTTGGAGTATCGAACTGTGCTGAATGGGGTTGCCTTCCCCCTGAAGGAGCAGGTCTGCAGCTTGGGGTCCGCCTGGACTCACAGCTGCTCCTGGATTCTCAGATGGCAGCTATGGCCAGGGGGGCCTTTATTCAGCTTTGGATTGTGCAGGCCTGGCCACGGTGATCCATGCCACAGTAACATTGAAGTTAGATTATTGTAACGTGCTCTATGTGGGGCTGCCCTTGAAGCCAGTTCAGAAACTGCAACTAGTGCAGAATGTGGCGGCCCGTGTAGTTACTGGAGGTAGGCCGTTCGACTCTGTTGGGCCACTTCTCCAGTGGCTGCACTGGCTGCCCGTTCGTTTCTGGTTTTGACTTTTAAAGCCCTATACAGCTCTGGTCCAGGATATCTTAGAGACCGCCTACTCCCATACAATCCAGTCCGCCCCCTTAGGTCATCAGAGAAGGCCTTTTTACAAGTGCCACCACCCAGGGAGGTACGTGGGGCGGTGGCAAGAAATAGGGCCTTCTCAGTAGTGGCACCAACACTCTGGAACTCCCTCCCCTTTGATTTACAAACTGCTCCCTCTCTTGAAACTTTCCAGCGAGCCCTGAAGACATTTCTTTTCAGACAAGCCTTCTGAGTTACCAGCCTTTTTAACATCTTTTAACGTCTTTTAACTTTTACAAGCTTGGGGCCTTTTTATAAACTACTGCTGTTTTGCTCCTTTTACATCTTTTTATCTGATTGCTGTTTTTAAAAATGTTCTTGTTATTAATGTGTTTTTTAATCTTGTTTTTAATTCATGTTTTAAATTGTGTTTTTAATGATTATTGGACGCCGTCTTGGGTCCCTTTGGGGAGAAAAGCGGGGTATAAATGAAGTAAATAAATAAAATAAAATAAAATAAATAAAGCTTCTAGGATGCACCATGAAGCAGGTGCATTTCAACTGTGGCTCAAAAACTTGTATGCTATCTTGGTGTAGCAAAAATGCTCAGTTTATCAGCAGAAATATTAGTGCAAAATGTTTGGCTGAAGTGGCCAGTTAGCATCCTGTATTCTGACTACTATTTGGACCAGTGGTTCTCACACATTTAGCACTGAGAGTCACTTTTAAACATGAGAATCTGTTAGGACCCCACAGAAGTGATGTCATAACCGAAAGTGACATCATCAAGCAGGAAAATTTTTAACAATCCTAAGCTGCAATCCTACCCACACTTCCCCAGGAGTAAATCCCATTGACGATCATTGTTAAAAGAATATACAGAGTAGCTTGTTAAAAGTTCAGGTCTGTAACATTTCCCCCAATGCAGTCACATTCCATGGTAGTATCAAGTCTGATATGTTAAAAATAAAACAAATGAATTGGGACCCACCTAGTGGGTCCCAACCCACAGTTTGAGAAACACTGATTTGGACTAAATATCTAAGCATTTTTTTTGTAATCCTTTCTGGCCACTGCATTTTCTCCTTTCCTTCTTTTACTTTTCTCTAAGAGCTGTATAACATGATCCCAAGCTAATCATATCTAAAAGCTATGTACTGTAGCCTGCCTTATTTGGCCCCTGGTTGACCTTCATACATGACTGGTGGGCTGCATTCAACTTGGGGGAGTCATGAACTGTGCAGATTCTAAATGAAGTTCCTTTGAAAAGACATGCAGAAGTTCAACACAGAGATAAATGACAGTAATTTTCTTGGGACCTTTGAGGGATATTTGGCTGATTTACTGGAGCAACTTCAGAGTATTCTCATGTATGAAAAATAAATGAAACACTGCATGAAGAAAAAAGTTTTAGGAAATTAGCACAATTAAAAACTGAATCATTTGGAATCGTCCCTAAGTTGGTTAAAACTAATGGACAGATGAAAATGATTCACTGGGTTGTTTTTCCTTCTTTGCTGAAAGAAGGAACCCAGCATTTACCCATTCCAAGCCCAAGTGGAGAAGCTTCGCAACACATGTGGCAACAATTTTTCATTCTGCCATCTGGCTCCATGGAGGTGGTGTTGGCAGAAGAAGCTAGGGGCTGCCTGCTGTTGTTTGCAGCAATTGCCGCAAGGCTATTCAGCCCCAGAAGATTGCAGGGTACACGGTGGCACTGGCAGCCACTCTCTCTGCTTTCCTGATCCATAGAGAAGGTGGGTATAAGAATCAAGGAAGCCTATTAAGGTGAGGGGAAGCAAATACCCAGCCATTCAATGCCTGACAGCCTCAGATACCCAAACTCTCACTCCTAAAGCAGGTCTTTGGCTGTGCATCAATGAAGAGAGGCCAAAAGATGAGGCTAGTATACACAGTACCCCCCAAGTAAGTAATAATGCAGAAGATGACAGAAAAGGCAGGGTCAGTGCTAGTGCTTTTTTTTTTACACTCTTTTTCACCAAATCTAGATGCCCCTGCTTTTAAAACAATAGTGCAGGGGGGTCATTTGACTGGGCTACAACCCATGACAGGGCTGCCAAGCCCCCCACCCCCACAGCAGTTTTGGGCCATTTTGCACACCCCTACACCATTTATTAAAGACTACCATTAAGAGTCATGTCTAGTTTGACTCCTCAATCTCTGGACAGAGCAGTTCTGCATCTGTTCATAAGCAACACAACCCACATGAGAAGGGGAGGTTAAAAAAACACTACAGTCAAAACTAATTTAAACTAAAACAAACATGCATATTATTCTGAAGTCCTTGGAGACCTTTCTAGCTAGGAAATCCATTTAAAAGGGTTCAAGCTTCTCCAGTGATTTATTTCTATTAATGACTTCTTCTCTTGTTGTACGATATCTTTGTGCTCTCTGAGGCAAATTACTGTAAATGTTTTAATTAAAAACCTGAGAGATGGCTGCAACATGAGCTTTTATTTGGAAACCATCAGTTTTCCTGCACTCTCACACTTGAAATGGTTTGCCACCCCTAAATTTGTGACTGTCACTCCTTTTTCCATGTTAAAAGTTTGATTCACTATAAACTTTTCTGGCAATGAGTAACAGCCCAACCCTGAGCTGCCCAGAGTATGGGGCTGCAATGGCACCAAAATGGCTACTGTGGCATCCTGAGCATGCTGGGAAGCCACTGCCGGCTCCTCAGGGGAAGGGGGCATTTGTCCCCTTCCCTCGGGTAAGGGAAGTAGCCCCACAATTGGGGCTACTCGATTCGGTGGTGGGTCTTTAGCCAGAGCAGAATCAAGGAGTCCTGTGCCAGGCCACACAGCCTTTCCTGACCTATGCCAGCCCTAGAACGCTTCCTCCTCGCCCCCCCCCCCGGCCCCGTGTTACCTCTCCTTCACCCGGTGCTTTGCTTGGAGCACCTGGCAGCAGACTGCAGGCCCAGCTCTGGAGCTGGCCCAGCACAGGCTTGCACTGGGCTAGCTCTGGTGCTGGGACCGCGGTAAGACTCGCAAATGTGACTTACAGCATGTTTGTGACAGGGCACACTGGCAGTTAGCTGGCAGCCAAAGATCTTGATCGGACCCTAAGTCCGTGTAAACATGTAATACTTCCAATGGCAATAGATGAAGGGGACATAGATCAGGGAAAGAAACAAGTGAATCAGACTAACAAAGCATTAGCTATATTAACTCACATCTGTCATGTGCTTCATATCATAGCATTCGTTTGTTGCAGGGTAAATCAGCAAATTTGAAGTTGACTGTGTCCTTCAGAAAATTCCTTTAAACAGAGATAAGGGTAGGAAATGGGAGTCTTGCCTGGTAGAAGAAATTAAGAACTGGTTCTTCATGATACAGTTACAGTTCATGCTTCCCTTGTAATGTAACAGCAATTTAGTATTATGCTAAATATCCATAACTCAACTATACGCCAGTATGATTTATAAGGGGTAGATATACTTGATTTATCTGGTTGTCATGTATTCCTCTGTATCATTTATTATAGGCCTGTATTTACTGTTGCTGGGTCTGTTATGTATGCCAATAAAGGCCTGTCTGTCTGTAACACATGCAAGCCAGTTCCCAAAATTCCAGCATGCTCTGGCATGATCAAAAGGCAGAACCCAGGTCAGGGTTATGCAGATAAAGGAATGGAGCTATAAAGATAGTAATAAGATGATTCTTAATGGCTTGGGTCAACATCCAGCAGGTGATGGGTCGAGCCATTGCCCCAGTGGTATCCATGGGTCACTGCTTTCCTTTCTCACATAAAAATGGATGACTGCCTCTCACTCCTACAGGGAAAAATGTGGGGACTGTTGTGATGAAGGAAAACCTGACATTCACCCATTACACTGGTAAAGGTGCAGAGTCCTCTCGAGCAGTTGAAGTTGCCTCTGTGTGCAGAGATGCACAACACCACTCCACAGAAATCCTTGAAATATGCAAGTTTTCCCCACCACCACCACCACATGCATATCACTTGCCATAACTGGTGAGTTGGGGTAGTGCAGTAACCAAGAGAGAGTGAGCTGGAAATCATAGCTTCCCAGGTTTGCAAATCACCAGTGCCATAAATTCTCTAAGTGGCCTTAGGCAAGCCACTCCCTCACAGCCTCAGCTCCCCCCATCACTGATATATGGGGATGATTATAATTACCCTAGGGGGTGGTTGTTAAGAGTTATATTGAGATAATACAAATGAAGCACTTTTTACACCCAGAAAGCGCTATGCAAATGCTATTATGAGGGACATTTTGCTAGTCACGTTCAACTTAAGACAGTGTTAGAAAGCAAAGCAAACTAAGTTCATGGTGAGTTAGATTCAATATAGGGACATTCAACTGACATGATATTCAACTAACTATATTCTAATTATTACCATGAAGAAAATAAATTTATGTGTTTATTTAACACTGACATTTTATTTTCATTCTCAAAAAACCATGAATGCCTTCCTTCACAGAGATCATTTGTAGTTCTCCTGGGTAACACTAAGGCCACAATCCTGTCCCCCACAACCAACACCAATGCAGCCACACTAAAAAGGCTTGCACTACATCCTGTTTTTGGGGGTGGGGGGAACGACAGTCAGACAATCTGCAGGAAGTAAAATTGTTTTGTACTTACCTTCTGGTAACTGCCCAATATCCAGTGGGTCTCCTTGAACAGACACCACCTATTGGTGGCATATGTTTGAGGAGAGAAAAGAGGAAGGGACCCTCCCCACTCAGAAATGTCTGGAGGCTCTAGGAAGGCCGCTGCTGCACAGTTGGCATCACTAGCTGTTTCTAACAGGCCAATCACACGCTATACAGCATTGCATTTTGCAGTGCCATCAGTCAGTCAGGCTGCACTACCAGAATGCTAATTCCAGCAGCACAGTCCAGCCATAGAATTGGGCTGTCAGTTAAGGACCTCTTGTAGACCAATAGAAAAAGTATCTTTACAATGAAGCCAGGAGAAATGTTGACACAGTTGCATCCCACGGGTCTTATCCCCAAACTGCTTTAGCCATTTATGGAATTCCATTGCCTTTATTACGATGGCTCTAAAAATGACCTGTGCCAGCAGCACAGGCAATGAGTTTGCATATATATGCTCAGGGCATTATAGGGTGCTGAAGGGATTTTAGCAATAGCAATACTGACCTGCTTTAAAATGTTTGTTAGCTTTCTGTGAATGATGCACAAGCACAAAGTGGGGCCTAATTATTTCATGCTACACTTTAATCATCCAAATAACACTACAGCAACTGTTATTATCTTTGCTTTGTGTTCTGCTCATATCTGAACATCTCCCCTGCAGTGAAAAAAGGCAATTAAAAACCTATTGTCATATTTTTGAAAGCTGCAGCAAAAGCTGGTCCCACAAAGCAGAAAAAGCTGGACGTACTGTTTCTAACGAACACTAATTTCAGTGTTATGCACACATCCTCTTTGTAAAAGAGGGTCCATTTATCTGCAAGGGGGGGGAAACCCCAAGGATCACCACAAACACATTTTGAAAGATCAGCACAGGAGGTCACACAATCCAGAATGAGGCACAAGTTGCACAGTGAGTGGGGAGGTTTCTCAAACAGTAATTCCCTGACAGGTCTGGCCAATGGGGTGCACGCTGCATCCAGCAGGGGAAGAAATCTGGAAGTCTCCTTGAGGTAAGAGAACAACGGTTTCCTTACCCTGAGGGCAAACCTTGGGTGCCCCAATGGGACTCCTCAGTTCTGAGCCAGCTATTTTGCTGGCACAAGTCTGGGAAGAGGGGAGAGAATGGAGTTAGGACCCTGGCACACTCCAGGGCTGCTGGGATCCACCTTTTCCCTACCCTGTTATGCCTCCCGCTCACCTCCTCTGAGTCCCCAAACTCTCCCATTCCATCCACCTCCAGCCCCCACCACTGGCTTACCTTCACTGCCAGAGGTTGCCAGCTGCAGTAGTAGGCCTCTTGCTGCAATGGCTCCAAAATGGTCACCAGCAGCATGCTGCATGCACCACCCTATGGTCATTTACAATAGCAGAACTGTGTTCTAGTATCATGAAGGGCTGCATAACCCCAATTAGGATCAGGCTGCCCAATGCCCCCTTCCACCAATCTGCTGCCTGAGGCAACCACATCAGTCGGCCTTAAGGATGGGCTGGCTCTGCTTGCTTCTCTGCATAGCAACTTGCTTTTCAAACTCAACAGTCTGCAGTTCAAGTCCAAGTTCCTCCTTGAAGCAATTCTCTGGTTTGTGGCAGAGCCTCTATGAGAGATTCTGAACACTGATCAGGTGTTGGGGCCCAGAAGGGAAAGTAGGCAGAGGAGACATTCCCCCCCCCATCTCGAACAACTCATTATTAGGGCCATTAACCAGGGCGAAATATGCTGACCCCAGGATTTGGAACTGCATATACAACCACTGTGTGAATGCAGAATTCCACCTCTGCCTCAGGATATGCATGCAGAAGCTGACTTCAATGCATATGTGCCCCATATCAGAGTGATACACTCTACAGTTTCTTTTTTAGTGGAAGATCTAAAGTCCAGCTATTTTAATTGCAGCCTTTGAAATCTCAGTCCCATATGGCTAATGGGTCTAACCATCACAGAATCTTACAGTAAACCATATGTTCTCTTTTCTGATTGCTGTCAACTCATCATGTGGATCTCACATTTCTAATTAAGGATTTCTAATCCTGGATTCCCAGGTAGCGGCAGTGGCCTGGGGGGCCTTTGCTCAGCTTTGGCTAATTCGCCAGCTGTGACCATACCTGGGTTGCTCAGACCTGGCCACGGTGACCCATGCCCTGGTGACATCCAGATTAGACTATTGCAATGCGCTCTATGTGGGGCTGTCTCTGAAGACAGTCCGGAAACTGCAACTAGTGCAGAATGCGGCGGCCCGTGTGGTTGCTGGGGCTCGTCGGTTCGACTCAGTCAGCTGCTTCGGCAGCTACACTGGCTGCCAGTTCGTTTCCGGTCTGAATTCAAAGTGCTAGTTTTGACTTTTAAAGCCCTATACGGCTTGGGTCCAGGGTATTTGAGGGATCGCCTCCTTCCATATAATCCAACCCATCCTCTCAGGTCATCAGAGGGGGCCTTTCTGACTGTGCCACCACTAGCAGAGGTGAGGGGGATGGCGACAAGAAAGAGGGCCTTCTCGATGGTGGCTCCCCATTTGTGGAGCTCTCTCCCCCTGGAATTGAGAACAGCTCCTTCTTTAGTGTCCTTTCGGCGGGGGCTTAAGACTTTTTTTATTTAGGGAGGCCTTTTTATGCTGACACTAGGGTCATGGCACTTTTTGAATGGATTTTAATTTGGGATCCAGGCTTTTATTGTGTTTCATTGTTTTTAATGTTTTTACATGTATATTATGTTTTTAATATTTTTAATTGTGAGCCGCCTTGAGTGTCCTCATGGGATAGAAAGGCGGGGTATAAATCTTTTTTTAAAAATTATGGTTGACTCTCATAGACAAATATATATATTTGGGGGATGAGGAGAACCTTAAAGTTCCACTACTCTGTGTCAAAATACCCCTTATAGGCAGTGGTTCCCAAACATTTTTTTACTTGTGGCTTCCTTGCCCTACTTGGCCATTGGCCACAGCTCCCCATTAGGACTACAATCCTATACATCTCGTGTAGGGCAGTGGGTTTTTCACAAGGATTTCATTGCTCCCCAGGTTGGCTTCCATGGCTCCCTGGGAAGCCACAGCTCAAAGTCTGGGAACCACTGCCTTATAGAGTTTAAGAATCACATTTGGAATCATGTGGGTTTGCCACAGGGTTTGCCTTACTTATCACTTAACCTCTTGTCTGTTTTTAATACCAAGACCATGCCCTGGAAAATGAAAAGAAGGAATAAAAACCCTCTGAGCATGGACTAATGTTCTCATTACTGAATAATGACAAGTGTCCTTAGTATGGGGATGTCTACCACGAGTCATCTTAGACATGGAATTATCTCACACCAACTCTGTGAGGAAGATTACGATGAGTGATAATGATTTGCCCAACACACCAGGAAGGTTCATGTGTTCAGACCTCCTTAACAATTGCCTCAATAGTGCAGGAGAGGGCAGCTGACAGACAATCCATCAATCACTCTCTCTCCAGGTGCTTAGAACAGGTTTACTCTGAGGCAAGTGACCCCTCCCTTCTCCCTGAGCATGTGAAATAATGTAAGTGATGATCACCTCCTCTGCATTCTTTCCCTGCACTCTGCTCCCTGTGAAGGGAGGAGTCGCAGCCTCAGAGTGAAGCCTTTCTAAGTGTCTGGAGAGAGAATGATTTATGACTGTCTGCTTGATACCTCTGTCATGCATTTCAAAGCTCAGTAAGGCTGTTTTTAAATCACTGAGCAAAGGGACATTGTTTTTCAAATGGATTTCCTTTAACATGATTTTTGGTATCCACTTGGGTGCTGGGAACAGAACTCTCATGGATACTGAAACTCAACCTGTACATCACTCAAATATCTAATATTAGGATAATAATTTATTCAAACTGTGTGTTATCTAAGGACTATGATTTACTTTTTAATGAATAGCTGTGCACACCCCTCTGTTAAGATGCATACACATCATAATTTGGATTGTTTAAAACATTTATGTGCTGCAGGGGTAGTATCAGAGGTTGCCCATGTTCATCATAGGGCCCTTGTGATCAACCCCTGGAACTCCCCCTCAGTATCAGTCAGTGTCTGCCAGTTCTCTCAATTTGCCGATGAGGGCAGGGATAGCTGTCACCTGCTACCTTCTATGATAAGCTGGCTGGGGGACACATTGCATGACTTTGACATTCTATATTCTGCCTTTCAACTGTAGAATTTGATGTGGCTTAGACATAATTAAAACAAACAGTATAAAATAGAAATGGATTGATGGCATACAATGCCATCAGTTCTCTAGGTGCTGATATATTGTGCAGTTTTTGGAATAGTCGAAATATCATTTGTTATTGGAAAAAAAGTGGGGATTTCTGTTTTCTTTATTGTAATGGACTTACTTGATATACATTTCATTGAAAAAATAATTACAATTATTGAATACACAAAAAATTAAATCTTATTAAACCTACGTATAGTATAGGAAGGACAACACACACACACACACACATACACACACACACACACACACACACACACACACACATGCACACCAGACATATACATTTCCTAGAAGAGATATCACAGTTCACCAGCAAATAATATTTCTTGTCCTTAGCATGACTACATCCTATTACACATAGGGAATTTTCCGAATGCTGTTTATTTGAACTTAATATTTCAGGACTGGAGAAAAACTAGGAGGTGATATATAAAAGGTGATTGTCTAGTCAACTTTAAGAAAGAGATATGAGATGATGGAGGGCACTAATTTACTCCATGGGTCACAAGGAGTATGATCTTGGTGCAAGAAAACAATGAAACATTAAAATTCTGCTGATAAATTCTGCTAATACACTCTCTGTTAACTCCATTCTGTTTTAAGCATTACTTAACACTAGAGATCTTGCTTTGATGAGCACTGGGCAATCAGATGAAAACTGAGGATAATTTTGTGGTATCTGGAGTCAAACTGTTCAGCAAAGTCAATAGGCCACAAATCCATAAGGACCTTGAAGCAACACCCTGCTATTTATAGCTTCTATCAGAAACCTCATGAATTTGTTCCTAATTTGTCTTTGGCTTCACCAGTAAATGTTATCTTTTCCTAGACAAACATAATTGTCAAGAACAGCCACATGATTGGTTCATTCTGCTTGAAGTCCCCTTGGATTTGGAGCTGATCTTGTGTGAAATCCTTGCTCATTGTTAATGCAAAAGGACAGTGTCTTGAGGGACTTTTGAAGAGGAAATTAAGGTGGTAAATAAGCTTTTCAAAGGGCAGTTTGCAAGAGCTTGTTTTAAAATAATGAATTATTGAAGCACTTCCCTAGTCCAAATGGCTTGGGAGGTTGCAAATCTGCCCACCACAGAGAGTCTTTGGGGAAGGGTTGAACAGTTAAATATCTACATTGTCTACCTTTGGGATAAGTCAACTAGTGACCCACAGGCTCGGTCTGGCTCTCAACACTTTTCAGGCTCCCATGGCTAAATTTTAATCAAGGTAGGGGTTAAAAAAATGCTCACAGTTGCACTTTTAGGGGGAAATTAGTAATGCATCTTCTTTTTCATGAGATTGTATTGCTCGTTTGTACTCTGAAATGGCAAAGAACCACTGCCAAACTTCCTGATGAGAAAGTATTTCAAGAAGCACATTCATTTTCCAACTCACTACATCAATGACTTGGTACAATCCAAGCACATATGTTTCCTCTCTGTGAAGTCCTTACTGCTAGGTGATGCCAGCTGTCTTAGAGAGCCAAAGAATTCTTGAAGGGGCTCAGTTAGTTCCCTGTATTATTATCTGGAAACTAGAGTAGCCTCCAAGTTTACAAAAGAAGCCTCCCCCCTTGTCTGTCTATATATGTCTGTCTTATCTGTGTGACATTAAGTGATCCAGAGGACTGAGTAGTGGAAAGGAAATTATGAACCTGTCCAAACCAGACATGATGTTCAGTAAACCTCCATGTAGTAACAGTAACTTTAGAATTGGCCCCCCAAAAGATGCAGAGAAGGATGGGTAGGATGCCATAAAATCTTGCACCCAGTTCACCTATCATGTGCCTGTTTTTTTTTTAATCTCCTCTCCTTAGCATGTGCTAGAGAAACAACCTTCTGTAATTCAGGGATGGGATTAGGGGATGACCAGATAAGATACTGGGTGAGGGGCTCATGCCCATCAGTGGGCCCACCTGGCTGAGTCAATCCAGAAATTTTCCATACTGGTGACAGTGGTAGACTGTCATACTGGTAGACTTTCCATACTGGTGACAGTGGGCAGGAGGTCTAGAGGGTAGAGCCTCCATTAGCCCAAAGATAACATCAGAAGGTCGCCAGTTTGAGAACACCGGCAGTTCCCTGAACGGAGAGACCTTGAAGCGGCTGACAAGCCAAGCCGAGTTATTCCATTTGCTCTTCAGTGTGTGAGCTAAGAAGTGTCTTGGCTGCCCTCCATGTGAGAGATGAAGGAGCTGCTTATCAGCCTGCGTGGGAGGCACTGGATGCCAGAAGTGAGATCAGATCCAGAAGATCCATCTGAAATGTTGTGTGGTTCTTGAAAGAGAGAACCATTTATGATTGTAAAAATCCCCTTGAGGGATTTAGAAACATCTGCCTATGTAAACCGCCTTGAATAAAGTCAGAGGAGTAATTCGATGACCAGAAAGGCGGTATATAAATACTATTATTATTATTAGACCCCAATGCACCATTAGGCACTGAAAAGGGGACAGGTGAGAGGTAATGCACAGCTTTGATCCAGTGCCTTCAGAGATCTAGCACTAGCACTGACCCAATGGTATAGATTTAGATAAACCTATGTCCACTGAAATTGAAGAACTTAGACATACATAATATTTGGGCAGTAAAAAGGTGTTGGCCATTCATAAGCTGTAAAAGTAGAGGTAGTGGTGTAATGGAAAGTTGAAGTTGTGTGGCTCACAACCAGTTAGGCCAAAATGCATAGCAAGATGAAAAAATGTGTTTAAAGAGTACTGTTCTCTGGTTTCAAAGGACTAGTGAAGAACTGGTCAAAATTAAGACTCCATTTGTGCATTTGTTCTTGAAGTGCCAAAGTCCATATGTGGTGATGATATGAGAGAGGCATGTGTGTTTGTGTGTTGAATAGTCTCTACATTAAAAAGTTACAGGAAATATTTGGAAACTAGCCACTCACTGTGCAAATGAGAAAGTTCAAGTCACCCCAAACATCAGGTATCTATGTGAATTTTTCCATTTTGCCTTTTGTGGTGTGGTAGCTGCTAGAATGTGGCTCCTTCCTGCACCACTCAGTAGCCTCAGAATCCTGTGGACATGTGGAACAATTCCATACTGCACAAGTATCACCCCAGATTCCAAAGGAGTGGGAAGGAGTTATAGCAAGAAATCCTCCCAGTTTGCCCACCTATGTTTTCTAGACAAAATTGTCAAGAGCGCCCACAGGATCAGTTCACCCTGCTTTGCTCTTGCTTTGGCCTGATCTTGCGTGAAACCCTTGCTTATTCTTGACACTGGAAGGAATCTTGTGGCACTGGCTCCCACACCATTCCATATTTTTATGCTGTGAAAATCCTTTTAGTTTGTCATTGGGTTATTCACTTTTAGGACTAGATATGTATGCAACAAGAAAAAGGCTCTTAGATGGACCAAGAAACTGAGGTATGACTGGGTGACACTTATCCAACTTGAATATCCCGCAAAAGCCTCTGCCAAGGGAGCATGTGTTGCATCCTGTGGTGGTGGTGGGGCAATCACAGAGGCCTTCTCAAGGTCAAGGAACGTTTGCTCCCTTACCATGGGGCTGCACTGCAGTTGCGGCAGCGCGCGGTGCCTGGTAAGGCAAGGGCAAGGAGGAGCAGTCGGAGCACACAGCTGCAAGTCTCCCGCCTCCTCTTCGGCGGGCAGCAGCAGCAGCAGCTGGGAGCCTCGGACAGCGAGGCAGAGGCGGCCTGGCAGGCAACGGACCCGCTAAGGAGGGCGTCGGTGCGCGAGGTGCGTGAGCGCAGGGGAGCCTTTCCAGGCGGACGGGCACTCCTCCATCCACATGGGGGTCCCAAGGAAGAGAGCAGGCGGCGTTGAAGAGCTCGGGAGTTGGGCGTGTGCCTCCTCCCCCACTTTTTCTGTGCCTGCAGGCACCTGTATCCTACAGTGAATTTTAGCACACACGGGGGGGGGGATTTTCTTACAGGCTATTATGGGAAAGAAAAGCCAAAAGGGGGGTGGGAAAGCCCCCAAGAGACCTGCACCCCCTCCTTCCCTTCCAGTTTCTTCTTTGGAGGGGGAGGATGATTTTATGAACTGAGAGCTCTGTTGGCACGCTTTGAGGCTAGAGAGAAAGAAAGGCCCTCCGAAGTGCTTGGAAAGGTGATGGTGGCGGGGTATCTGGTACGGTTACCCTGCTGCACAGATCTACCAGGAAAGGGCGTGGGGCCAGACCTAGTGAACTTTTGTCTTCCAGGAAGCGTGTGAGGGGCCAAGGGGGTGTTAACGTTCCAGAGCCCTCTGCCCAAGGGGTCCACACGCCTGAGGTGGAGATTATAGGTGCCACATAGGTAGTTCAAAAGGGCGCGCAGCCAGCACCAAGCGCTTCAGGTGAGCCAGCACAGGATGCAGGTTGCAATATAGGAGCAGTTTGACATGAGCGGGAGGTCTTTGCAGTACCCTCTGCCGCCCTTGCATCGCTATGGTGGCCCTGGTCTCAGTGGGGGGCACCCGATTTTACCCCCCTCCCATTTGGGCACCTGGTGCACCAGGTCTAGCGGCTTCCCCCCCCCAGGGCACTTGCTGGCCCCTTTGGCCACCCCTGGGATGCCTTGGGGGGGGGCTGTGCAGAGCAGGGCAGGAGGTCTGTTCTAGAGGGTAGAGCCTCCATTTGCCTGAAAGTAACATCCACAAGGTCGCCAGTTCGAGGCCACCCGCACCGTGTGACCTTGAAGCAGCTGACAAGCTGAAGCAGAGCTATTCCATCTGCTCTGAGCATGGGAGGATGGAGGCCAGAATGTGAAACCAGATCAGAATGAAACACCTGAACGTTGTGGTTCTTGAAAGATAGAACCTTCTTTCAATTGTAAAAATCCCTACGGGAATTTAAATAAGCCTGCCTATGTAAACCGCCTTGAATAAAGTCTTGAATAAAGACCAAGAAAGGCGGTATATAAATACCTGTATTATTATTATTATTATTATTATTATTATTATTATTATTATTATTGAACGTCCCCGGGTATCTTATGGGGACATTGCACTCCCTCTGGGTGGTCAGCTGGCTCTAGCAGTTAAGGAAAAGATCTGGAGAGGTAAATATGTGGACATGTTTAGCCTCCTGCAGATCGAGCCACAACCCGTTCCGAAGTTGGGGGCGCCAGCACAGGACCAGGGGATGGTGAGGATGCAGAAGATTGACAGGAACTGGGCTAATTGGCTGAACGGTTTTGTCATTTACACATCCGTGCTGCTCCAGATGTATCCCAACCGTGCCCCTGCTCTGTTTAAGTATTTGGATATTGTGCACAGGGCATTCAAGGATTTTACTGGCACGGCTGGGATGGCTTGTTCCACCATTTTCAGATGCACTCAGCATGCGTTTCAGCGCTGGATTGGCGTGTTCTGCAATGGGAATTGCGGACACAGTTAGCCATCCCCTCTAGGCCAGCTTGGGGTTATCGCTCGGACAGCGGTTATCTTATTGCCAGGAACAAATCGGAACCCAGCGAGACACCCGTGGGTTCAAAACCCGCAAACGTGTTTCAAACACAATGCTTCAGGACAGTGCGGAAGGAACAACTGCACTTTCCTGCACGCATGTGGCTTGGGCGGGGCGAAACACCTGGCCATCCTGCCCCAAGTTGGGGGGGCCCAGACAGTGTGCTGGGCAGCAGGCAGGGCATAGCCGCAGGGGCGGCACTCCCTCTTTCCCTCCCCCCAATAGCAAAGGGGCCAACACCGATTAAGTTGCCACAGTTACGTTTATGGGTGGGTTCTTACCCTGACAGAGTGGCAGCAGTGCGTTTGGTTGAGGGGTTTTCTTGGGGTTTCCGAATTCCGGCGGCAAGGCCTGTCGAGCCTGTGCTGGCCGAGAATTTGCATTCAGTTAAGGGATGGAGCACACTGTACCAAAAAAGATTGCAAAGAGGTCGAAGCGGGCAGGGTGATTGGACCTTTTCCGACACTGCCTATTCGCAACCTGCGGGTTTTCTCCTTTGGGGGTGGTTCCCAAGAAAGCCCCAGGGGAGTTTAGGCTAATTCACCATCTTTCTTTCACAGAGGGCAGCTCTGTGAACGATGGTACCCCTAGTGACCTGTGTTCTGTCAGATATACTTCTTTGGACCATGCTGTGGGGCCACTGCGGTCATGCGGCATGGGCGCGCTAAGGGCAAAGGCGGACTTCAGGTCAGCATTCCGCCTGCTGCCTGTCCATCCAGATGATTTCTGCCACTTGGGCTTTCTTTTTGAAGGTGCCTATTATGTTGACAGATCGTTGCCGATGGGATGCACCATTTCAGGTCCCCTTTTTGAAGGTGTCAGTACCTTCTTGGAGTGGGCAGTCCGGTTTCTGACTGGGCGGGTCACTACCACTTGCGATCTCAAAGATTTTATTTATGGGACCGGCGGGTACTGAAACATGTAAACGCTGCTCACGAATTTTAATTCTCTGTGTAAGCAGCTGGGAGTTCCCCTGGCACGCAACAAGTCCCAGGGTCCCGCCACTCGGCCTACGTACCTTGGCATCGAGCTAGGCACCGTTAATCAAAGTAGTAGGCTCCCAGAGGCCAAGCTACACAGGGTTGGCAGGTTTGCTTCAGCAGGCCCTGGTAGCCAGGAGGCTGACCCTGAGGGAGCTCCAGGTGCTAGTGGGACCTCTTAACTTCACCTGCTGGGTCGTGGCACCTGGTCGGGCCTTTGTGAGGCACGCGTGTGAAGCAATGGCAGGGCTGCGCAGGCCTTCCCACTGAATGCGGGTCGCGTCTGCCCTGCGGGACGACATGGCCGTGTGGCTCCGGTTTCTCGATCAGTTTATGGTATTTCAATTTGGAGAACACAGAGGCTAGTGGAAGCTGAGTTGCAGGTGCAATCTGATGCGGCCGGGGATCATGGGTTCGGAATTTATTTTAGAGGCAGTTGGTGTGTTGCTCGCTGGCCGAGCAGATGGGTGCAGGAGGGCATCATAAGAGCTTTAACATTTCTCGAGTTTTTCCCATCCTAGTGGCAGTTCCCGTATGGGCCCCTGAGTTTGCTAATTCCTCCGTTCGCTTCGGGTGTGACATCCAGGCGGTGGTTGGGATTTTCAACAGGCAAACATCTAAATCACCCAGGATGATGCGCTTGGTGAGAGTGTTTGTTCTCCAGTGCTTATCAGTTAATGTCCTTTTCTGCTGGGCATGCGCCTGGTGTTCAAAACGGCATTGCCGATGCCCTCTCTCATTTTCTGGAGGAGTGTTTCAGGCTAGCTCCAGAGGCGCATCTGGACCCAGAACCCATGCCCTATGGCTGTGGAGCCTTGGCTCAGCACTGCCCAAAACATGATCTGGGCTTCCCTAACAGCCACCACCAGGGTCAGTTATGGGTGGAAGGTTCAGGAGTCTTTGGCTTTTCACAGGCAGTACGAGGACGCATGGCCTTCGCCAATGCACCACCTGATGAAGTTTGTGATTACCTTTCGGAACAGGGATTTGTCAACACGTTCGATAGCGGCTTACTTGGCAGCTCCTTCTTTCAGTCCAAGGCTTTGGGATGGGTTGACCACACCTCTGATTTCCAGGTCAGACGGATGCTGGAGGGGATTAGGAGGAGCTGTCCCGTGCTCCCGGATGCCTGGAAGCCAGTCGCCCCGGGCTTATTACAGGGCTTATGTGCCACCTTTGGTTTACATTGCGCATCGCATTATGAGGCAATGCTGTTCAAGGCTGTTGCCTGGTCTTAATTTTGGGGGCTTTTGCCCTAGTGAGGTGTTGTCTGTTTCCAAGTTTACCCCCGGGGACAGAGCCTTGCGATGGGGCAATTGTCAGTCAGGTGTTAACCATGTTTCTGTATTTTTAAGGTATCCTACAACTGACCAGCATAGTAAGGGCCAGTGGGTCCACCTGAAAGAGCTGCCGATGTGGATATCTGTCCGGTGCAGGCAGTCATGGACTACCGCCATGTGGCGCCCCAAGGAGACGGGCCGTTTGTTGGCATCGGAATGCCTCTCCCCTGACGGTTTGCCAGTTCAGGGCAGTGGTTAATGCTGCCTTACAGAGACTTGGGGTGGCAGCCGGACAGTTCGGCCTGCATTCCTTTAGAAGCAGTGCTGCATCTACGGCAGCCAGGTTTGGCTTCCATGTGGGAGCTATTCAGAGGTTTGGGCGATGGCGCTTGGGCGCCTTTAAGTATTATGTTCGCTAAGGCCCACCGGTCGCGGGGGCCGGAGTTTATGTTATCGGGCTCCCCCAGTGGTTGGGGGGCATGTTGACTGGCATAGCCAGCCTTGGTGTTAAGTGGAGTCCCTGGTGGTGTTGCCTATGGCATCTTGCGTTGTTCTGCATCTGTGGCTTACGTTACCTTTTCTGTTGCAGGTCTGCGTTGGTCAACTCCAGTGAGGGTTTTGATCTGCAGACATTTTATGATCTTTGGGACCGGAAAGAGAGGTGGCTAGCAGCTTTGGCTCCCAGTTGGGACTGGAGGGCCTGGCCTGTGTCACCTGGGCTGCCAGAAGGGGCATGTGCTGGGGACAGTCCCTGCCCAGGCCACTTCTTGAATGGCATGCCCCTCCCCAGGTAATCGTGGTACATCTAGGGGAGAACAATCTGGGCCAGAGGACTTCGATGTCCTTGAGGCTCCAGGCCCATAGGGAGTTCTCACTACTTAGAGGTGGTTCCTGGGGAGGGCCATCCTTTGGTCCAATCTCCTCCCCCGGCGTGATTGGTGTGGAGCGTGGAGCGTCCGTAGAATAGACATCACCAGGAAAGAGTTAACACTTACCTGAGGAGGGTAGTGGTTGAGCAGGGCGGGGCGGTGATCCAGCACTCTGCTATTGGGTTTAAGCAGCCTGCCCTGTTTCACAGCGAAGGGGTGCATTTGTCACCAGTCGTGAATTATTTGTTTCTATCCGATCTGCAGCAGGGCTTGAAGGAATTTATCCTTGTGGGGAGCGGTGAGGACAAGCGCCAGGCTGTCCTCCCCTGTGGCAGAATACGTGCGGGGCTGGGTAGGTAGGTATCTGGCTCGGTGTCCATCCAAGGCAGCAGGGTGAGAGGTGAGTCTGAACCGCTCCCATGATGCATGACCGGCTCCAGGAGGCAGGCAGGCGAGCCCCTTGCCTGGACTGTCAGGCCGGTGAAGCTCTGTTGACTGGTCTGAAGTCCGGCTGCCTTGTTCCCTTTGGGGGTGGCGTTGAAAGACATAGGCTGGCTATTGACAGCTGGGGCCTTGAGCCAGGCAGTATGCCCAATGAGTTCGCAGGGGGAGGCAGACGGCTAGGACATTTCCCCCATATTGCCCCGCACGCGCGATGTTATGGTTATTGCCCTGCTGCAGTTAAGACTTAATAAAGTGGCCCATTTCCATCCAAGCCAAAGTCTGGTCTCCTTATTTTTGGGTATGGGGGTAAAAGCCAAAGCAATTCTACAGGTGTCTCTTGGCTACAGGAAAAATTATTTTCTGCTCAATTTGGTTGATATTGGTTTGTACACTAGCATCAGAATTAGTGGGGGCAGAGTTATTAGAATAATATGACTTGCGTCTCATGACACAGCATGCGAGCGTAACTACATTTCATTCCTGCTCTGAAATATCTCATTGATCGCTCTGATTTTCAGCAGGGACAGCAGGGTTTCTGATACCTGCATGCCTTCTGCAAGTGGAAGAAAGGCACAGCAGGTCTTGTGGGGGATTTTGGCTTACAAGAAAGAGGATATCTGTGTTCTTTGAACATAAGCTATTGCAAACCAAAATGTTGTACTTTAAATTGCTTTGAATGTCGAGGCAGATTAACAGCAGTTTTCACAGATACAGGGTGCTTTCCTCACAGGCCTGTCAAACTCAACAATGTAGAGTTAATCTTTATACCAAACGCACCAGGTACTATAAAAATAACTATAAACACCAGATTGCATGCATGGTTCCCTACAGGATCTCTTAAAAGAATTTTTGTAGACCTTGTTGCAGTTAGGACCAGAGTCTGAAATAAAACAGCTCATCCTGAGAGTCCTTCCAGCAGCTGGATTCACCTCCAAAGCAGTTTTTAAACTTACAACATATCTGTAATACAGGAAAAGTCCACTCATGAGCAATTAAAATGTGCCTGCATGCAGTGGGACATGAGAATAGCACAGAAGGAACAAAGTGCATTTCAGGAGGGAACAAGTTTTGTTCCACAGATTTCTGAAAGGGATCATATATTTCACATTAATGTCTCCATTCTAAAGCTATGTTCCTTAATGTAAGTCCTACTGATGTTGATGGAGGTAATGTTCAAGTAGGCATGCTTAGAATGCAGCCCCACTTTCATTTCCAGTTTATGTTTCAGCTGTAATTTCCAGTTGCTGGCAGAAGCATGTTTGTTTCTGACTAGTTAATAATCACGGAAACCCAATTTCGTTTGCCCTGCAGAAGCATGCATTCGAATAGGCTTGTCAGCTCTTTTCTCAATTGCCTTTAGCACTTGTAAAGCAACCCATTTTCTAGCAAAGCTCTCTTCCCCACCGCAGTTCTGTCATGGGAAAGAAGAAAGTGCATCAATAGGAAACTGCTTTACAGATAGGTAGGATAGACAGACAGTAAAGAGAACAGATTGGAATAGAATATTCGCACACATTCCTTGATCCAAATTAAAAGAGAATGGATGTTTCAAGAGAAAGAGCTGAGTCTGTCTCCTCTCTCTTTCTAGTGCAGAAGGAAAATGTCCTTTCCGATCTGGCCAGATTTGGAGGCATGAAAATCTCAAAGGCATCAGTGCTTTCTGCTGCTTGGAAATGTAAAACAAACACAAACATTGTTTTAAACAGTGTTTTCCTATAGCAGTGTCACCCCGTCTTCATGTATTACGGAAGTCAGCATCTATATTTCATGGCATTTCAAGATGCTCCTTGTATTCTGTGTAGAACAGCTTAGAAATCAGTGTTGTCACCTATGAAATGTCAGCTGAGATTTTGCACATGGCATTAATGAATCGGAAAGTCATTCTTCTAGACCAGCAATTTTCAACCAGTGTGCCAGAACACATTGGTGTCCTGCAAATGATCCACGGGTGTGCCATGGGAGTTTGGGGGAGGGTTATTTATTAGGAGGGCCATTGAGGGATGTGAGACCACCACCAGTAGTACGGTAAAAAACTGATAATGTGCCCTGAAAATTTTAGTGCCTTGTCAATGTGCCTGAGATGAAAAAGACAGATGCTATATGGACTGTCCACATTTAGGATGCTAAACATCATGCTTGCCCCCGCATTCATTATTTGACCTAAAAGGATATCTGTGTAGGTCAGTGAAAATGGAAACAAATGCACGTACTGTAACTTGCTGACATGTAAAAAATGCACTGTGAAGTTCATCATTTTAATGATGATTCATTTCTTAAGAATCCTTTCTGTTGCATTTTCATACAACAAATTTTTATTATTTATGTATTATTTTATTTATTCAATTTGTACCCTGCTTTTCTCCCTAAAGGGCACCCAAAGCAGCTAGATTAGAATATGTTCCATGCTAAATAATTCAGGACAATGTATTGATGCTTTTTTCACAACAAATAGCTTTACTTGTTTTGCCATAGTTACTTGCATATCTACAAGAGGTTATTATGTACTGTGGAAAATGTAATATCCCACACTGCATACCACTTTCATCTAAAAAAAATGCTAACTGGAGGTTGTTTACTTTCAGATATGTTGCTGATTCAGATACTCCCAGGGAGTTTAAAAAGGGATGGGAGAACATAACACAGGATTGTATCACCCCAATGCTCAGTTCTGTTGATTTTGGTGACTAACTGCAGGTGTTAGAGGGACTGTGCTGGACACTAAGAATGTGATAGTTTGTCATGACAAAACTGGGGAATGCAATGCGTGTGGTTCCTCTCCCAAGCATTACACTGGAAAAGCAATAAAAGGAACTATGTGTGTGCTACAACCGTGTTTTTGAATAACAGAATAGAACAGAAGAATGTAGTGCAGTTGAGTCATTGGCCTCGGACCATAAATGGTGCAGTGGGCTAATTCCTTCTTTTTGGGGGCATCAATGAAGAAGAAAAAGCAGCATTTATGTAGTGCTTTTGGGTTTTCAGAGCACTTCACATATGCTGGGTCAGTAATCCTCACAAATAGACCAGTATTATTATCCCTGTACAGATGGGAGCTTGAGGCTGAAAGAACGTTGATTCTAAGGAGTTTGGGAGATATCTATATTTATAATATACAGCAAGAGTTCTCTCTCTCATTTGTCTGCAAATGCTGGGACATGCTGGTACGAAGCATATTCCAAGTGGATTGTGAAGCAGGGTTTTGAATGTCTTAAATTCTAGTTCTTCAGCCTAACTAAAGCAGAGTCTTTTGCTTCCATGAGAGAGCTGTGACATTTGAATGCGATGGCTGTTCATATAAGTTTTATAAATGCATATTTTATAGATGAGGAATGGAGGCTGATTGACTTGCCCAAAACCAGTGTGCAAGTCGACAAAGGTGAGTTTTAAGCTCCATCTTTAGTAAGAACGAGTTTTCATTTTAAAAGGTCCTGTAGTGATATATGAGGTGAGAATTAAGCACCTACACTTTGCTCTTTTGTGATGCCAAATTCCCCCTCCCTTCACTGCTTCGCAGTGAAGAAGTGGGTTGTCTGATATTTATTACAGTTTTGCAAGTAGCATTTATTTAGTCCCTAAGGGTGAAATCCTCACCAATTTTCCAGCCCTGACATAGGGGCAATGCAGCTCCGAGGTAAGGCAACAAGCATTCCCTTACTTTGAGGTTGCCTCCATGAGTGCTACCCAACTGCATGATACAGCATACGTCCCACTGGCATAGCTATGCCAGTGCTGGAAAAATGGTTAGGATTTGGGCCTAAGAGTATTTGCCACTTTCTAGGTAAGGACATCAATCCAAAGTACTGATAACGGTTTGCAGAAATACTAGTTTATGGGTTTTGACATATAGGCAGGTAACCAAGTGCCACACATTCCAATAGAATAATGAAGACATGATGTATCAGAGCAACTGTTCTGGAGCAAATACAGTGAATGATGCTGTCTATTAAGGGAGACAGGGCACAATCCAGAGGCACCCTAGGGCAAGTCTTACCCCTCGTCAATCTGATGCCAGACCCCAAACCCAAATTCCATCCCCCCCATCCCACAGACCGCTCCCCTACCCTGTTAGCAAGCATGCATTACCACCCCCTTCAACACCACCTCACTTTGCCCATCACAACTTTTCGGAAAGTGGTGGAATTCTTGGGGCAGAACCTTTCCACTCCCAGCATTCCTTCCACCAACCACTTACAAGAAGTGGCAACAGAGCTAGAACAGGAGGAGGTAAGTCCATACTCATCCTTCTCTTGCACACCCTCCAAGTGGATGGGACAGTTCCTGAAGGTGGCAGACATGCGCAGGGTGCACGGCTATCCTCACAAGTTTGCTGCCTCCGTCAGTTCACTCCCTAAGGGGTGAAGGGTTTGGCCACTCCATATCTATGTCTTATTAACAACTATCTATTTGAAAGCTACTATCACATATCGATTGGTTTCCTTGGTATTGGAAACATTGGATTTGACATCATAGTCTATCCCATGAACCACACTGCATAAGCTATGAAATTCTGAAAACAGCACCATATGATCCCCTACAACTCCAATTTTTAATCCCACTTACAGCAAAATACACACAGAATAACTGCTAATTTTTGAAGCTAGCTTTCCTCCCCCCAAGAAGTTGTCAACTCTATTGTCTTCAGAGAAATGATGGGACGGGTGGTAGAGGGAGGTCAGAGTTTCCTTTGTCTTC
Organism: Tiliqua scincoides; assembly: GCF_035046505.1. Lineage (NCBI taxonomy): Eukaryota > Metazoa > Chordata > Lepidosauria > Squamata > Scincidae > Tiliqua > Tiliqua scincoides. The sequence continues at coordinate 64,413,615 of NC_089825.1, read as the reverse complement.
TGACTGAAGAAATGCATGAGGAAGACATTTTGTTGTAGAAAAGAGCAACAGAGAACATTGTGTTCCTTTTGTCAGATCCTCTTATTTTGTCTGGTACTCCATTAAACATAAATAATCTGAGACAGAGAAAATGTTCTTGTTCTTCTCCAAGAGGCTTCATCTGTTCTCACATGTGGGTGATAAACCCTGGAAAAAACTTCTGGAAAGTTTTGTATGTTAGATCCAAGGAGGAGCTTCCCCCACCCTTACCTCAAAGCATGGATCATCTCCTCATAACATACACAGGGATGGGAGGGAAAGTTCCTTTTCTGCGCTTTTTCAATTGCTGACAGCCGTAGCTAAAAAGCACTGCTCTCTTCTTTTACTGAAGGGAAACACGGTAGGTTATAGAATATAGTTTATTTGTTCCTTAGTTAAGATGATTAGATTGATAGACCATATTTTCATCTCACTATCCAGCTACCTACTGGCTCCCAAAACCCTCACAGCCATCACAACGTGTGATGGTGTTTGCTAGCTGCAGGAGTAAATATGAGGGGTCCAAGCATGTTTGGGGGATACTTGCTACAGCCCTCCCCCCGAAATATGGAAATTATACATGAACACACGCACGCTCAGTTTTTTGACAGGACAGACAGTAAGATCTTAAAAGGGCATGTCAGCCACCTACAGTTAATATTGACATTAATCAATTATCAAGCATTCAGAAGAGAGTAAAAGCCTTACTACATGTTACACTCACCATGTGAAACGTAGGGCACAATCCTAACCCACTTTCTAGCATCGACATAAGGGCAATGAAGCTCTTAGATAAGGGAACAAACATTCCCTTACTTTGAGGAGGCCTTCATGAGTGCCCCCCAACTGCAGGATGCAGCACATGTCACATTGGCACCGCTATGCCAGTGCTGGAAAGTTGGTTAGGATTTGGGCCGTAGCCACAAGCGAATCAGTTTTTAACTGCTTAGAATTCTGAAGACTCCTCCATAGACAGGTAGATATGGTTGGAGGAGATTGTATAGCTGCTGGCTGTCTTATTGATGATTATTCTCTCTTTTCTTTAGCAGCTGATGTTCCCTAGGGGTTTGAAGAAGGAAAAGCAGGGACAATTGGGTCACAGCCCTGATGCCATTTCAATTATTACAAGGCATTATGGTAATTCACAGGCTAACAGGCTATCCAACCCCGGCAGGGCCACTAGGTGCAGCGCCTCCAAAATGGCGACCGCTGTATCCTGCAGCCACATGAAGGCCACTGGAGGTCTCCTGGGGGGACATTTGTCCCTTTTCTCCAAGTAAGGGTGCAGGCACCCCAATGGAGCTGCTTGAGTCTGCACTGGCTGTTTGTGGGTGCAGACTGGAGAATCTTCAGGCTTGCAGCTCAACATGGAGGATAGGATTCAGTGGAGCAGGCCTCTGCTGGTCCCACCTCCCTTCCAAGCTGCCCCACCTTCCCCTGAAAGCCTCCCCCCCCCCAAAAAAAAAAACCTGCACTGCCACCTGGCAGTGCGACATACATTCGGACGCTCCTACAGCATCTCCACTCAGCGCTAAGGCCTAGTGCCAGTGGACCCTCTTCCCTGGGTGCTGCATAGGTGCCTTATGGCACGTTTGCAACTCCCTGCACTGGTGCTGGAGCTCAGCACTAGTGCTCAGGGTGTTTAGGATTGGGCCCTAAATTTCATTATTGTTCCTTTTTATAGTATAACAACTAAATTTTACATTTAAAAAAATTTCACACATCAACCAGGTGTTGATATATGGGAAAGTATGCACTCATTCTAAAAGAGCAACAGTGAAGTGCAATTTCTTTTTCTTAGTCTCTGCAGTAACCACCTGTATTACCAGAAGGGCAAGTTTCTTTCAAATACAAAAGCAAAGGAACAGACCAGTGGGAGAAAGACAAATTAGATTTATTAGCTTTGCACAAGCATCTATCCCCCAGATATACTGAATGAAATACAGTGTTCTTTCATTCCTCAAAATAGAAGTGGCACCTCCATCCATCAATGCATTTTTGTTTGGCACCTTTGCAGCTGTCCACAACAATGCCAGTCACATAACTAATGGCATTTCCAAGCCTCTTTTATACAACAGGTGGGAGGGGGGAGTGTCTGAAACAATCCCCTGAGATGTGGCCTCATCCAGGTATGTGACCTTGACTTGTTGCCCAGATCATTTCCAGATATGATAACGCAAGGGAGGCATCCTTACCAACAGGTGCGAAAGCTGACCAAGGATGATTCAACCATTTTAGAAAGATCAACCCAATTGTGACAGAACAGACTGACCATTGAGATGAACATTTGCAGGCCACTAACTCACTCCTTGAAATGCATAGATCTTCTACTGTCTGCCAGTACGCCCCCCCGCCCGCAAAAAAGGAGTTTCATTTTTGAATGAGCTTGTAGACAAGAAAGTGTGCACCATGTTCTCCTCATCAGATTTTCCTTGTTTTAAAATATTTTGTTATCATTGGGGCGGGGGGACAGGAAAATGTTCTTTTTCTAAGGATTACATTGAAAAATGGAGTTTTTATTTATACGTTTGACTTTCCAGCACCAGTGCAGCTGCCATGCAGCCCTGAAGTAACGGAACCAATGTCTCCCTCTGAGACTATCTCCCCACCACAGGATGCAGTGTACACCCCATGGTATGGCTGCACCAGAACTGGAAAATTGGGCCCTTAGCCAGGAGCCCTGCTCTAAGAAATTTACATAGGAAGAGTTCCATTCTGCAGAATGATTCCCTTTAAGCCATTTCTGTTCAACGTTGCATATACACAACAGGGACCAAATGTGTACACCTGTGGGCTGGGTAAAAATGGGTGCCTGAATGGATCTTTCCTAAGTAGCTTCTCTTGAGAAAGCTGCTTCTCAAATTGTATTGTCTCACTTGAATGGTGAGACACTCCAGTGCCAGCACTTTTCCTATTCTGGCTTCCATGGGGGGAGATATTACTGGAAACGTTTACTGCCTTTGTGATATTTGGTTTATTTATGAATATACAAATTGGACATTAAATGGGAATAAAGGAATATGTACATTCCTATTAGCCCCATCAGAGCCCCAGAGACAGCCCTGTACCATCAACCTTTCAGCAGGTGCGCTCTCGCGCTCTCTCTCTCTGTCTCCATTCAGCCTGTCTCATAAGCTACTTGTCTTTTTTTGCTTGCTTCCACTCACCATTCAGCCCCTTTCATCAGGCTGAGATGGCTACATGCCAACTTACTAACCTCTTATGGCTTCATCCCTTTCAGAAATATGGTCTTGTAAACCAAAGTCAAATTTGGTTTACAAAGTGTTTATTAAGTGCTCTTTAAAGGCATACATACTGTACTGAGGATTTCAAAAAAGCGGGGGGATGCTGAGTGGGGAGCTTGAAGGCTGTAATCCTGTGCACACTTTCCTGGGAGCAAGCACAATGGGACTTACTTCTGAGGAGACACGCACAGGATTGTGCTCTAAGCTGGGGAGGAGGACAGAGCAGCTGCACTCAATTGCTTGCTTTTGCTGTGATCATGGGGGGAAACGTGAAGCAAATGGGGCAGTGAGAGGGTGAATGAGCGATGGGGGGGATGCTGAGTGGGGAGTTTGAAGGCTGTAATCCTGTGCACACTTTCCTGGGAGCAAGCACAATGGGACTTACTTACATAAACTGACATGAAGATCCTCCCCTTACTAGGGTGGATGGGATCATAAACTGACATGAAGATCCCCCCTTATTAGGGTGAATGGGATCAGGTTTGCAGGGGGGGAGGCTGCGATGGCAGGTTGCTGGGGGGGCTTACATTCAGATGCTGGATGAGGTGAGTGAAGGCACCCCTCCCCTGCTGTGTGAGTGGGGGGGGGCAGAGCATCTGTGTGTGAGAGAGAGGGGGGAAAAGTGTTTGTGTTGCAGAGAAGTTGTGATGCTCCAGGCTTGGGGTGGGGGGAGAGAGAGGCTGCAATGCTCCAGGCTTGGGGGGAGAGAGGCTGGGATGCTCCAGGCTTGGGGGGGGAAGAGAGAGGCTGCGATGCTCCAGGCTTGGGGGGAAGAGAGAGGCTGCGATGCTCCAGGCTTGGGGAGAGAGAGGGCTGTGCGGGGGGGGGCACAAAAACGGGCGGGAGCAAGAACGTGCAACCTCTGATAGGCACACAGGAGCCTGGCCCTGTGAGTGAGTGAGTGAGTGAGTGAGGGGTGGTGAAGAGAGCGTAAGTGTGTGTGTGAGAGGGAGGGAGGGATGCTGACTGACCCACTGCTGCGTGAGGAAACCCCAAGAACTCATCATCCTTCCTTAGGGTGAACGTGAGCATAAACTGGCATGAAGATCCCCCCCTTCTTAGGGTGAATGTGAGCATAAACTGGCATGAAGATCCCCCCCTTAAAACAAACCAAAACAAAACAAAAAAAATTCATCTTGCGAAGCACGGGTCATAAAAATTCGTTGTGTGAGTCACCAAAAATCGCAAAACGCTTTCATTCTGTGAGTTTTTCGGTGCGCGAGGCATTCGTTATGTGAGGCACCACTGTATTATGGAAGAAGGGCCTCCACATAGGGGCCAAGGAGGAGGGCCAACTCCTCCCTTTTTTCTGTTCATCAGTTTTAGCTAAAATAAACAGAGCAAAGCACTGACTGTGTCCAGACTGGTATGACAGTGTTTGGCTCTTTTAAAAGTCATCCAGCATGTGTGTGTCTGTGTGTGTGTTTTACACCTGAAGATAGTTGATTGTTCCTACCTGTCACAACAAAGAGCAATCCCAGCAGCACTCACAGAAATCAGTTCAAGAGTCCTTACTATGGTCAGCTGCACTTCAGTTCTTCAGCCCATAATCAGCAACAGGAAGATAAGCACCAGTATGATGGAATTAGAAGGACAACCAAATCAAGACTGTACAATTCCCCAGTTTATATGATGAAGAATTTCTGCAAAGGAAGAGAAAGAAAAACCCACCGGCGTTGCTGAGATACATTGCCAAACACTTTGACAGTGAAAGCATTGTTGGGCTAGACATGCAGGTCCTGACATGGGTCAAACTACCTACGAGGCTTAAAGAATTTTTAAGACGAGGATTATGTCTCTCTTTGATCTGTCTTTTTTTTAAAAAAAACAACCAAAGAGACAGGATGGTTTAACCATGATCTCAACAAAACATTCCTCCCAAAATGGATGTTTGCTTTGGGATGAAAGTTGTAGGACCAGCCTATCCATAAGGCTTACTGAGGCAATTGCTTCAGATAGTGGATTGGTGAAAGGTACCGCCCCATGACACGATAGCCCAATGTTCCCAAACTGTATGCTGCAGCATCCTTGGGCTTCACAGGAGAATTCACAGGGGGGGCTGCTGGATTTCCCTGGTGCCCTCTTCTTACCGGCTCTACCAGGTGCTGCTATCTTGAATCATGCACGATCTTCATGCAATTCAAGATGGTGGTGCTTAGGAGAGCTGGGCAAAGGCACTGCTGCAATAGTGCTCCATGACCGCAGGGCACTGTGTCCATGGAAAGTTTGGAAACTACTGCTTTAGCCCATCACTGTCTTCTCCTCTACATTTCCTGTTCTACTCCATTCCCCTTTCTTTCTGACTCTAGGAAGCAGGAATATGAGGAGCCGTGGAAGTGGGCTGCTGGTATTTAGCTGGCCCTGAAAAGCTGCTGCTGTTGGTAACAGCTTCCTACGCTAGAGAAAATAACTGGGGGGGGGGGGTTTCCTCTGGATGGTGACATGTGGAATGGGATAGCATTTCTTTTTGTAAAGATGAAAGCTCAATGCCATTTTTTAGTACCGCATGTCGTTTGGCTCTTTGAAAGGCAGTCTAAGAGACAAAGTTTACTGTATCAGAAGGGTGATCAGGTATGTTACAGAAACTTACCACAGTGTGCACATAACTACATAGTAAGGCACTTGCCTGAAATATAGTGAAAAAAAATTTCATCAGGTATCTGCAGAAGTTCAGGGAAATGGGAGGGTAAAAAAATCACCACTTGGAAGGCAATTAGAAACAACGAGCTCATTATAAGTTACATTGAGCTCATTATAAGTTACATAAGCACTGTGTTATCACTGAGGAAATTGTTTCTTACTTTATTTTTAAAATGTGGTCCCTGTAGTCAGTCCCAAAGATTCTCCAGATGGCTAACAACCAAGTTTTTTTAAAAAAAAAATATACAGTCAGCTTTGTTTTGTTTATAACCAAAGCTCCATTTAGAGCCCCAAAGAAGAACACACTGCATAGCAATGCATACCAACATGACTATAACCATTAATTCTACTCCAATTACACAACCAAGGGGACATTATATAGTCAAATAGAACAGGAAACTCATTGAATATCTTAGCTTCAGATGAGACGGCATGGTCTACATGACACAAGACAGCAATTAAATGTACATTTTTTAAAAAAAATTCTCTATGGCCATAACAAATACAGCTGTATTGTCAAAGACAGACAGACAGATTCATTTACAAGATCATAGATAAAGCCAAAGTAAACTACCAAAGCAGCATTAGCCAGTTAGCCCAGTAGCATAGCTAATGATCAGGAAGCCCAATGCCAAGCTCAAAATGATGCTCCAGGAGTGGGATCACGCCCATGCTTTTCAAAAAGTGAAAATGGAGGGAAATCTGCCTCCTCCACCCAGTGGCTTGCCGCTCTGCCGCCTCCCCCGAGGTTCCCCCCTATTAACACCTTATTGGTTCCCAGCTGTATCATAATAATACCTAGTTGGCTCTCAGAACAATCAGTCTCATTAGTCAGGTTTGAGTTAAGAAAATCCAGTTTTTGTTACATTTTATTTTCTTATTATTTGGCTATAACTTTTGATAGAAAAGAGATATTTTGATGCAGTTTATTTCATTGCATTCTGCATTGAATTCCACATTGAAAGGTATATAACATGATGATTTTATTCAAAAATGCCAAGGTTTTCACAGTCCTTATTTCCATCTGAAACAAAGTCCAAGACTACAATTGAGTGCACCATTACGTAAGAATAACACGCATGGAAAGCAATGGGTCTACTTCTGAGTAAATCAGGTTGCAACTATGTGTAGCTCTGGCTGCTCACATTCAGTCCTTGTTGCTTGTCTTTCTGCTGTGAATTGAATTGCATACTCCCAGTTATGTGTTACATGTTGTATGTCAGGGGTGTCAAACATGTGGCCCCTAGAAGCTTTTAATCCAGCCCTCAGGCTCTCAGCTGCTGAGCTGTTACAGCTGAAATGGCAGCCCACATGAAAATTGGGCTTTCCCAAATCTTGAAATATGATCAAGATTTGCATACTTTCTCTTCTGTCATTTGCAGTTAATGAATTTCTATATGAGAACAGGGTCTGATTTCTGGCCATTAGCTTCTTAATGATGTCACTTTCTGCTTAATGACATCACTTCCAGCCCTCAGTTGGAGCCCTGAATGCTAACTTCTTCCCTCTGTATGAAACGAGTTTGACACCCCTGTTGTATGTTATATGTAGAGCCTCTGGCTTAACACACCTCTGGCTTTACATCACAAAGCCCAATGCTGGGCTTGATGCACCAGCTTACTGCCTGTTCACAGTCGCAAACATGCCATAAGGCACGTTTGTGAGGCTTACTGCTGGGCAAGTGCCCATGCTATCCCAGTGCTGGCCGGCGTTGGGCTTGTACCAGGTGGGTGCCTGGCCTCTGTCGCTCGGCGGTCCCATGGACCGCTGAGCCATGGTAAGGTAAGCAGGGGTGGGGTGGAAGCGAGAAGGAGGCGTTCCGGGGAGAGGGAGCAGGGAGGGTGGGAGGCAGGTCCGGTGGAGCTCTGTTCCACAGGATCCAGAGTGTTCGTGCGGGCTTGGCGCCCTACACGAATGCTCTTCCCTCACTGCCAACCTTTTGGTCAGCAGTGAATCTGGTAACCCCATTGCAGGGCTACCCCCCTTACATGGAAGAAGAGGACAAAAGTCCCCTTCTTCTGAGGTGCAGCCCGCGGCTGCCGTGGGCACATGGATGCAGCAGCAGCCGTTTTCGGTGCCGCCGCAGCCACATGCCATGGGAGCACAGGATTGGGCTGTTACTCTGATAGTGTTTACAAAAAAGTTGTGAAGACCGGAATTTAAAAGTTAAAGAATAAAAATGTATCTTATGATCTTTTACTATATTTTTCATAAATTAGAGACTGTACAGTTATTAGGTACAGTATGACTGTACAGTTATGAGGTACTTATCTGCGAGACTGACTTATACAGGTCCAGCCTTGTTATACACTGATTTTTTATACATGGATTTGACTCAACATGAATGGCCCCTGCAAATGAGAAGAAATGTGCTGATCCCTGGAGAAGGGAAAAAATGCATCCCTTTAAAATCAGTTTAAAAAACTGAACAGTCCTTTAACAATAGCCTCCTTAATGAGAGAGAGAGAGAGAGAGAGAGAGAGGGCAGCTGGCTGACAATCCATCAATCCTTCTCTCTCCAGTGGACCCCTCTCTTCCCCTGAGCACATGAAAGAAAGGTGATCACTTTGCATTGGTGAAGGGAGGGACTGAATGAAGCGCTTGAGGAGGGCTGATTGATGAATGGTCTTCTTAGACTCTTATCTTACATCACAAAGGTCAGCAAGGCTATTTTTAAATCACCCCAGCAAAGAAACTTTGTTTTTTAAATTGATTTGCTATAGTGCGTTTTTTGCCATCCAAAAAGTGCTTGGAAGGGAAACCACGCGAGTAATGAGGCTCAACCTGTATTCGTATCTTCAGGGGGCTGTGTGTATGAGAGCAAGGCCAGCATGACAAACTATATTTTATGGCCATAGCAGACATGAGTAGCAAAGTGACATTTTTAACATAAAAGATGAATGCCTTTAAATTGGGAAATAAAGTACTGTTTGAATTCTCCCTTCATAAATATCTTTTTACAGCTGTCTTCCTTTTTTATGGCAGAAGTGTACCATGTATTACAATGCTATAATTTGGAATCAAATCAGTTCAATGAATTTAAAACTGCCCATCAACCTTCCTCATGCAGCCGAAAACTCTGTATATGGTGCTAGAATTAATGCAGGCCTGATTTTCTTCTCAGATATACTTGTACAGATCTCTGATTCTCTCGAGTATTTGAGAGAAGAAATCATCATGCATATAAAGTTGCTGAATTTATGAGATAAGATACAAAAATGCATACACATTCCATCTGAAAGGAGGATTGAACATTATGATTTGTCTTTCGGCACCCAAATCCAAAACTCAGTAGTCATACCTATGCAGATTTATGAAATAGTTATCTATGGATACAAAGTTGTGCCATAAACGTAATCATTACCTGACAAAAGGGCAAGTTAAAAAAATTTGCAAACTCTTCAGTTACTGCTTCCAAAGCTCATAGTTCTCACTACTTAGTACTGCTGCCCAGAAACTGTTGTTCAGAAATCTCCATCAGGTACAGCTGCTCAGTGTCATGTATCCCCGATTTTCTCCTCCTTCAGTAGCTTCGCCTAGATGTGCTTTTCTTAGGCTGCAATCACAGGGCCCATAAGATACTACAAACAGTATCACCAAAAAAAATGTTTACCATTGGACCCTGCAGCTCCTAAGGCTGGTCCTGTTCCCTGGTTCAAATCACATCTGCGAGATTAATTATTTCTGGGTGGCCTGAGGCCTCATTTCTCAATTGCCCAGCTGTAACTGAGGACAACATTTATTGCTGTTGTAAGGACAACATCAAGACAACTCCAGTAAAATGTTTTGCATGCTCAGAAACTGCTATATATTTGTTAAATATTTTTAAAACCAACTGAAAGGTGTAGTTGATCTCCAAGAAGGGAAGATGGTAGATTTGGGGGGGGGGGGGACTTCTCAGTAAACTGATAAGGAGCAAGTCTGGGAGATACACCATAGTTGTAGAAAAAGTTGAACATGGTCTGATCAGATATTGTTCCTTGTGATGTACAAAGATACACATATTTTATTTTGTCATCATGCTTTTTTCACTTCTGATCAACAGGTTTGGCAGGTTTCTAAACTAAAACAAAGACTAAAACAGTTTTACTAATATATTTACTGAAAATTTATTTCCATCTGTGGAGGTTTTTAGTCCTCACAAGCCAGTAAATGCCATTACTTAAAACCAGGAAGTACAGAAAAACAGTAGAAAAAAACAAAGAAATAAAGCAGGCAGCATCCAAATTAAACCTTCACATTAAGATGGGTTAGCTAAAGACCTCCTGGAATAAATGTGTCTAAAAGGAATGTTGAAAAGCAGCTAGGATGTCCTCTTGACTCTCCCTAAGCAGGAAATTCCACAATTGCAGTGCCTTCTCCTTGGTACCTGGCAGTCAGTCAGATCTACGTCATTCCCACAGAGCTGGGCTTTGACAGGTTGATTATAACAGCTGGGTAGGGTTGCATAGTTCAAAACGCATTTCCCAGTGGCAAAAATGAAATGGATGCAGCAATCCCCCTTTCAAGTCTCGGGGGGGGGGGAAGATTTATGTCACCAATCAAATAGTGACAAATATAGGTGAAGAGGCCATCCCATTCATGAGGATGACTGAGGGCCCAAACCTGAACAGTGCGCGCCAGCTTATTGCTGGCATGCACTGTTGCAAACATGCCATAAGGCATGTTTGCGGGCTCTACTGCTGGGCAAGCACCAGTGGTAGCCCAGCGCTGCCTGGCACTGGGTTACCACTGGGCAGCTGCCGGAGCTCTACTACTCAGTGGTTGCACAGACTGCCAAGCAGTGAAGAGGTAAGTGGGGGGAGGTGGGGAGGATGCGTCCCAAGGTGGTGGGTGGCGGGCAGAGGGCAGGGAGGAGGCATGCCTGGGAGGGGGGAAGTGGGGGGAGGGGAGGAGGCGTGCTGGGGGGAGGGAATGGGGAGGATCCAGAGCCTCCATGTTGGGCTCACCACTTGACACAGAGGCTTTTGTTTCACCGCCAACCTTTAGGTTGGTGGTGAATCGAGTAGCCCCATTGTAGGGTTACTCTCTTTATCTGTGGGAAGGGGACCAAAGTTCCCTTCTCCCAAGGAGGAGGCAGTGGCTGCCCAGAGCGTGCAGGATGTGGCAGCAGCCATTTTTGGCAACGCTGCAGCCCCACACTCCAGGCAGCTCAGGATTGGGCTGTGAATTGGATGCCTCAGATACCAGATTGTCAGGGCACACTCTCCTCCATCTCCCCAGCCATGTTCACTGTACCTTCTCCCACTCTCTAGATTGGAAAAGGAAGAGGTGCGGAGCAGAAGAGGAAGTGTGGAGTAGAGGGGAGTGGTGGGCTGCAGCTCTAACCTAATCTTCCTTTTACAGTGCAGCACTGGAAGGAGCAGAGACTGGCACATCACCAGGTAAAGGGGGGAACACATAAAGCATCAAGAGGTCTTGAGCTACCCCCCCATAATGAGTTACATAATGGTTTCCTATCTGTGAATCTCTCCACTCTCAGCTCCCCTGCTATGAAGTCACGCAATCTTCCTAGCTATGAGCTTTGCTAAAAGGTGGTTTTGCAAAAAGATTTTTTAACTTCCCTTTTGTTACCAAAAAAACCGCCTCATTATCTAAAACACAGAGTTTTATAAAAAGCTCCATTTTTGCTCCATTTTTCAAGGTCAAGTTGACCAAGTCCCAGATCCAGCTGTAGAAGAAGTCCTTGTGTTGCCATATAAAGTATTTATATATTTCTGGATCAGCTCATTTCTAGCCAGATTTCTTCATCAAGCAAGTGGCACTTAGCAAAGCATTTGACTGAGGAAATTGATTCTTGCTGTTATGCTTGTTTTGTACAGTACTCCTTTTTTCCTGTTTCATCAGACATCCAGAAACACCGAGCTTTTGATGGAGTAGCTGCTGCCACCCAATCAACATTGACAGTAGCAGTTTCCAAGACACTTGGTCTTGATGAATAGCAATTTGGTCCATGAGTACCTCTGATGAATGCTGTAATACATAATGTAGAAAAAATTTAGATAATCTTCTGTGTAATTAAGTGCAAGTCATCTTGTATGAATTAGTACAATGTTAAAAGCCAAATGGCCAATATCCTGCTCTAATTCTTCAGCATTAGGAATTCTCTCATCCAACTGCACTCACATAAACCAAGTAGCCTTATTTATTGGTTTGCATTTAAATGTATAGGCCACTTTTTCAGCCCAAAAGCCCTCAAAGCCAACAAAATAATGCAGAACAAAGAATAGCATTACAAATTAGCTTACACAGAACACTGAAAGTACCAGTGTTTAGAATGTCAAAGTATGACCACAGAGATGTGGGTTCAAATCCACACCCAGCCATGAAGCTCACTTTGTGACCTTGAATTAGTCAGCCTAAACTATGTCACAGTGTTGTTCTAAGGATGGGGGGGATGGGCATCTGTGTATGCTACTCTGAACTTCTTGGAGGAAGGGTGAGTGGAAAATGTCATAAATCTAGAATAGGAGCTTACTTTTTTGTCAACGAATCACAGCAGAACTGTTTGGTGTTGCACCTACCACCCTCTGGCTAACTTCAGCTAATGATGAATTGCAGCTACCACCACCAACAGACTATAATGACCTGGGACTTGTTACCGAGTCCCTTTGTACCTTCCACTGTGTTTTCTCATGCCCCTAGATATCCTTCCCTAATTCTGTTTGTTAACATGTAATTTAAACCATAAAGTTGTCATAAATTAAAATACCACATAAACAATGGCAGGCAGCAGATCAGCTACTCGATTTTCACTGCTCCATCTTCTGCTTCATCTTAACACCTTTCTCCTAAAACTCAGTAAGAAAGTAGCCCGGTGGATCTGCTTAGGGATCACAGATATGGATCAACCACCCTAAAAATGGCATCTAGAAAGGGATCCCTCAGAAGTCCTCAGCTGCTACTAAACACTAAATATTGTCTAAAAGCCCTATCCAATGCTTCTCAGCACACAGGGGTACAGTGGCACTGAAATGCCCCAGGTCTTCTCAGGGTAAGGGAGCATATGCTCCCCAATGGGTCTCCTCGGATCTGCGCCCACTATTGAGTGGGCGCAGAATCAAGGAGACCCATGTCAGGTCTCCCAGGCTGGGAGGGGGGTCAGGATATAGTGGCCATCTGTCCCACCTCCTCTTCCCCCCACGCCCAGAGCTCTGGGCGGCATTCAACTCACCTCTGCCTGGCACTTGTTCTGCGCAGGCCTGTGCTAAGCCAGTGCTCACCCAGCAATAAGTGTTGCATGCATGCTTTATGGCACATTTGTGACACTGAGTGCTATCACTGGGCTGGCACAGGCCCAATAGGACTGGGCCCTCAAAGATAGAATGGCTCCCTTCTCCTTTACAACACTGAGGGCCCAATCCTATCCAACTTTCCAATGGCGATGCAGCCATGCCAAGGAGGCATGCACTTCATCTGGCAGTGAAGGGGTATTCATAGAGAACCTCAAGGTAGAGAACGTTTGTTCCCTTACCTTGGGACTGCATTGGCACAGGACAATTGGATAAGATTGGGCCTTGGGCCATACAAATTAATTAATTTCAATTTTGGAAACACTCTCAGCCATTGCCATTTAAAGAAAAGCAGGTATCTGGTTCAGATGTGAACAGCTGTTTTGTAGTAAACTCATATGGTCAAAGAGCTATGACCATTTTCCAGGCAAGTAGTTTCACAAGTTAATATTCTATTCACATAACAAAAATATATGATTCTTAAATAATTTACCTGACATGTTACTTAGATAAAGAGTGTGGCCAGCTGGGCTGAATTTTTAATTAGCTATCTTATACTCCTTAAGCATCACCTAGCATCACTGTTCAGGGTTTCTTCCTATTTTAAAGAGGCTTCGCTCAAGGTACTCACAGCCTTCAGCAGACTAGTAAAGCAAAGTGGTTCCATTTATAATTGATTTGGTCTCCTGCCATTTCATCTCAAGATCAGGCTAGAGGGAAAAGGTTCCTCTAAATGTCAAAGAATGTTTGTTACTTCTGCATCCTGGCACATGAAGCAAGTCCTTTCACTCAATGCACATTTTAAAAAAAAATATTGTTCTTTTTAAACCAAAGGATAACATGGTGTCATCTTTCATCTCCACATCACAATGCTGCTGTATGATGTCAGCCATGATTATTGTATCACCAAGATCTGGAACCATAGTGTGCAGACAACAGCTGGCAGTAGATATTCATGTGTGGAGACAACCACTGAGCACTTACTACCTAACCTAGTAAAGTTACATGCAAGGTCGTTTCACACATTACACAGAAGCAAACTTGAGTTTGCCATTGAGTATACAGAGTTATACAATCTCTCATGAGTTGCACCTGTATGATACAACGCTATGCAACATTTTCATTGTTAAGAATATACCTAAAAGACATCTCAAAAATGTGAAAAGTGGCTTTAAGGCTTGTTTTTCTTCCCTTGAAGTATCCATACTTCTTCTATGACTTCTAGTTCATAAGAAAAAAAGAAATGAAACATGTCAGAAACAGCCCCAACGTTTTACAGAAGTGATGGTTTGCAGAGACTTAACAATTCTTTTCCTGCCCTTTCTGAGCTTGACTAACTGTCCAATCCTGTCTAAAATGTGTGCCGGTGGAATGTGTGTTTCGCTTGTGCAGGCTGCCACAAAGCAGCTGTAAAGTGCTTTGTGGCACCACAAGCTGCCCATACACCAGTGAAAAGGCCAATTATGTAATCAAATTTTCCAAGACAAGGTTTCTCACAAGCCAGTCAGTAAGGAGGAGAGTGTTGCTTCACTGACCCAAAGTCTGGCTTTTCCTCCAAAGGCCTATGGGACTGATGTGTCCTTGCCATCAACCCAAACAAAACAACACAAGAGTGGTTTGGGTCACACTCTTCTGGCAAGCACCCAGCACCATGTACACATGGGTATAAATGTATCAGGCAACAATGGGTTCCAACACCCTATTTACCTTCACTGCTTTTTAACCTTGTTTCAGTTTCAATCTACCATCCTTCATCCAGCCCACACTGCTACCAAATAAAAGAGACAACCAAATCCATTAAATTGTCTTCCCATCTGGATGACACTAGCCTTGTACTGAACATCAGACACCATTCAAATCTGCACTCTTCCCATAAATGTTTGCTTGCTACATTTCACAAATACCAAATGTTCTGACATTTGGTGATTTTGGATATTTGCAATCTATGGGAACCCACAATTCTTGCACAAAGCAGAAACCCCTGTGACACTTCAATAGAAAGTCACAGAATGACACTCCAGAAAGGGGCACTTTTTCCATTAAAAAAAACTTAGAAACAAGTTCATGCAGCTGAATAAAGAGTTGAGCTACTTCTGTAGGTAGGTTTGCTGCCCAACTAAGTTTAAACCAACCTGATTGGTAGGGGTGGGGGAAGAGGCATCCAAAGGAGAAAGTATTGTATTAATTATGACTTCAATTACAGTGAAACAGATTGGATAAACTCGTGTTAAGGTCATGACAAAACACAGAACATTTCTAAATAACAATTAATGACTGTGCCCTGGAACAGTTGGTCTTGGAACAGTAGGACAGGGCTGCTGGTCAAAGAGAGTAAAAGGCCATAGGAGAAAAGGCACATGCCAAGATCATTTGAAAGTGGACACAAAACAGAGGTGTTTATATGCAAATGTCACAAGCATCTGGGCCAAGATGATGGAGCTAGCGTGCTTGGTTGTAAAGAAAAGAGGTATAGTGAGGATAATGGAAGTATGGTAGAATAGAGAGAACCAGTGGGATACAGTTATTCCAGGTGCTCTAAAGCAGGGGTCTCCAAACTTTTTGGCCAGAGGGCTGCATGAAATATCTGGTGAGGTGCTGACAGCCGGAAAAAAATTTAAATATAAAATTTAAATAAATTAGAGATGGAACTTAGATGAATGAATAAATGACTGAGTGGGCTCATTCACTCAGCCTCTCTGGCCCTCAGAACACCCTCCAGATGCAATCAGAGCACAGCTCTGGTCATGTTTAGTTGAGTGGGCCAGAGGCTTTCAGGGGACAAGAGGCTGGCCACAGGCCGGGTAGAGGCTCGCTACGGGCCGCATCTGGCCCCCAGGCCGGGGTTTGGAGACCCCTGCTCTAAAGGACTGAACCAAATGGAGTTAATGAGCAACTAAATGGCTAATGTTCAGTGTCAGTAAGTGTAAAATGATGAATATTGGGGCAAAAACAGACAAAACCCCATACACACAGGTCTGAGTTGTTGGTGACAAACTAGGAAAGAGATATTGAGATCTAAAGATATAAAAAGATCTTGGTGGATGGTTCAATGAAACTATGAACCCAGTTTACAGTAGCTGCAAAGAAAGCAAATTTAATGCTAGTGGTCATCCAGAAAGGGATGAAGAATTAGACTACTAATACTATAATGCCCCTGTACAAATCTACAGTGAGGTCAAGTTTGGCATATTGCATACAATTTTGGTTGCCACACCTCAAAAAGGATATTTTGAAGTGGAAAAAGTGCAAAAGAGGGCAACCAAAATGATCAGAGGGCAAAACTACCTTACTGACCAGAAAAAGTTACATTTGGGACTTTTCAGCTTGAAAAAAAAAGATGATTAAGTGGGGGGCAGAGTGACATGATTGAGATTGCTCAAATTATGCATTTTAATATACAATATTAGAGCCAGATTTCTTACAGTCAAACTGATTGGCAGGAGATTTGGGACTGACAAATGAAGTACAGTCAGTTCTCCTTATCCACTAGGGTTAGGTTCCTGGGAAACCGAGTAGATACCAAATTAGCGGAAACTGAATCATTGAGCCTATGGAGAAAATGGAGTTAGGTTCCAGATAATTCTTTTCACTTATGAACTCTCTATGAACTTTATGAATCTGAATCTTTTTGAAGTATATTACACTCTATGAATTTCATGAACCTGAAACTTAACTTGAAGTATATGGGACTGGGTGATAGTGAGGGCTTATCAACATCTCCAAAATCTGATACTTCCTCCTCCATGCTGACTTGTCCCTTGATGGATTGAAGGTTGTGGTGATGGTGATGGTGATTTCTCCATGCTAGCTATCCCTCAACTTTTTGTATCTTGCTGGCCCAATAACAAGGCCTCAGAGATCAGCAATGGAGTTGCTTCACCCATCCTCCTCCTCCACCTGTCTCTTGGCTTCTTTCCTGGACTAGCCCCAGCTCCAAAACAGATAGCCTTCCAAAGACCTTTCATCATTGGCCTCTCGCCAGAGTTATGAAGGTTCATCTGGAGTCCCTAGGAGGGTGCCCAAGATGGTGGGGTAAGTCTGGAAGGAGACACAAATGTACCCAACAATTCTCCACAGGCCCATACCAATGCTCATTTTATGCAGCACCAGCACAGTATTAGCGGATAACGAGAACAGAGTCACAGATAACAAGAGGTAGGTTGCAATTCTGCCCCTCACAGTTAAGCAAATTCGCAGACAAAGAGAACTGACTGTAGTTCTTCACACAGGGCGAAATTCATCTGTGGAATTTGTTGCCACTGGATGTGATGATGGTCACTAAGTTTGGATGGCTTAAAGTAGTAGTAGTAGTAGTAGTAGTAGTAGTAGTAGCAGCAGCAGCAGCAGCAGCAGCCATTGGACACATTCATGGAGGCCAGGTCTATCAGTGGCTACTACTAGCCATGATGGCTGTGCGCTACCTCTAGGTTCAGTGGGAGACTGACTCTGAATACCAGCTGCACGGAAGATACGACAGGAGAGAAGTTCACCTTTCTCTCTTGCTTGTGGGTTTCCCAGAGGCAGCTCGTGGGAAACAGCATGTTGGACTAGATCAGGGGTGTCCAAACATTTTGGCAGGAGGGCCACATCATCTCTCTGACACTGTGTCGGGGGCAGGGGGGAAAAAAGAATTAATTTACAATTTAAAATTTGAATAAATTTACATAAATGAATATATTAGAGATGGAACTTGTGTGAATGAATGAAGGTCTTGCAGTAGCTCAAGGCCTATAAAAGGCCTTGCACAAAGCAAGGCCAGCCTTTCCTTTGCTGCCACTGCTGCATCACAGACGTGAAACAGCAAGTAGTGGAGGAAGCCCTTGTCCCACAGCTCAAGTGAGAGGTCGAACAGTCTTTCTCTTGCTGAGATGCCAGCATGGGCTCCAGCAAGTCTTTGGAGGGCCAGAGGCTCATTGGAGACTGGGAGCTCCCTGAGGGCCTGATTGAAAGGCCCCAAGGGCCGCAAGTGGCCCCCGGGCTGGGGTTTGGGCACCCCTGGACTAGATGGACCTTTAGCCTGATTAGCCTTCTAGAAAATTTAAAAAGCATAGTATTACTGTTAAGCACACCAATGCTTCAGAGGGGGGCAGACTATATCCCAGAACATGCCTTATTTGAAACAGCCCTGGCCTGAATCCCAAAGCAACAAGGCATCCTAAGACACTCACTTGGGGAGCAAGCACAAAACAGTAGGAGAACAGCATTTACTTCTGCCAATTTCAAGACTATATATAGTTTTAACAAGGCAGTCCTGTTGGCAGAGGCTTTTCATAAAAGCCCCTATTATTAAAATAGAGTAGATTATTCCATTTTCCTTCAAAGAAAATAGGTCACTCTGAGATTATCAGTGGGAAAAGCAGACCAGAAAAATTCCCATGTTTGAATTTTTCATCTGCATCCACATATGTGCACACGCATGAATGCGACTTAATGCATGAATGCGAACTGGGCTACCACAGCATCCTGCAGGGTGAAAGAAGAGAGGTTATTGCAAGGCAGCCCCCTTTTGACGCTGCTGCCCCCCAACCTGGGGGATGCTCTGATTGAGCCAGCCCTTATTAAGCGCGCACGTAGCGCTTATAAGTCGAGGAATGCCAACGGCCTATTATTTGAATGTCCTCCCTGGATAAACCCAACTCCACGGCCGCAGAGGCCATCCCAATGCAGAGGGAGTGCAAGCCGAATTCCTTCGGTTGCAACCCTAAGGCCCCCAAGGTGCATGAGAAAACTGCCCAAAACTGGAATAAGGTCAGAGGAGAGCCATCCATATGTTGCAACAGGGCTCCCACACATGCCCCCGAGAGCGCTAAATATTCCTGTAACGCCTTAACCGGGCACAAGGGCAACCCCACTACCTCCTTAAGGATTACTGCAAAACCTAGGCCCCTTTGATCCATCTTAGACCTCCTGAAGGTAAATGAAACATCTCCAGGCACCCAAGTTAGGTCCGAGCTCTGCAGGGCCCGGGCAGATCTATCAACCTTGCTTCTTGCCAAGAACTCACTGGGTCAAAAGGCGCCAAAGATCGTAAACAGGGCCGCCCTGAAAAGCTGAACCTGAAAAGCTGTAAAGGAGAAAGAGGGCTGGGCATTGTGCCCTTTAAAAGGCCTCTGTAGCCACCAGTTCCCGCCCTCCTCCACTCCCCCTCTGGGAGGAGACTCTTGTGTTCCAGGCCAGGCTAAACCAACTCCAATCGCCCCTTAATTGGGCAATAGGGAGAAGATTAGCAACGAATCCCTAGAGATTTCTCCACCACGTTGATTCTTCATATGAAAGAGCTCTCTCTTGAAACCTCATTTTTTGTGTGCAATATCTTCAAAATTTAAAATGCTATTGGAAGTGTTCTCTGCTTTCTTAGATATAAGGTATGACTTACTGTTCACATGGTTTTAAAGAGTAATAATCCACAGCTCATTGATGGTCACAAAATCTCTCGTAAAAAATGATTTTGTACTGTATTATTTTCAGAAGATCCTCGTACCTGGACTTTTGTAGGAATTTCACAAGTAGGACAGATAAAAGGAAAATGTTATGAATGATGTCACTTCCTCAGTAAGGATAGTGTTATGTTTTATTTATTTTACTTTAAGAGATTTATACCCCGCCTTTCCCATGCCAAAGCAAATGTCTAAGGCAGTGGTTCTCAAACTGAGTAATGATACCCCATTCCCTTTAAGGGGCGGGGACATGGGGCAGAGGCAGCAAAGCGATCCCCAGGATCGCGCCCCTGCAGGGGAAGGGGGTGCTATTTTTCAACTAACCTTACGTGCTCCAGGGGGTGTGGGGAGCCCTGTGCAGCACTTTCAGGGTTCCCTGCAGCTTCTAAACAGTGAAAGTTCCAAGCGCAATTAAACCGGAACCGGAAGTGGAACCTGTTTAGGTGGCACAGATCTGAGTAGCCCCATTCAGGCAGCTGCTACGTTACCCGGGGTAAGAGGACACAATTCCCCTTGCCCTGGGTTGCATAGTAACCAGCTCCAACCCTGCACTGGATATAGCGCAGGCCAGGCACCCTGCCTGTTCCAGCTTAGTACAGGATTGGGCTGCCCATCAGTTTAACCCAATCCACCACAACTCCCTGTGTGGTAAAGGAAGGCCTGGTGGGTCAACCTGTACCTGTACCCATTCTACAGCTGACACATGTCCACTTTGACCTGGGAAAGTGGATCAGGCCTGGGAAGGGTTCAGGACACAGCATGCACTGCTGCCACTAAACCCACACCTCATTTCTCCTCATTCCACCCACCCCTCCCCTGTTCAGTCCTCCTCCCACCCCATTCCACCCCCTTTGTGGCCTTGTTCTTACCTGCTCTGGTTGGCCATCCACCAGAACATGGGAGGCCGCTCCAGCCTCCCCACCAGTGGCCCAGCAGTGCATGCCATGGAGATTGCTTTGTAACTGTCCTAACGAAACAAGGTGTATTATACCAGTGTCCAACTGGCATAGGATTGGGCCATAAAAGTGCCTGAGGAATACTTAAAGCCACAAGCTTGCTTGACCTTCCTCACCTGCTTTGAAAGTTTAGCAGAGCTGATTATATACAACAATCACGTCTCCCCCGCTCACTCTAGCAGTTTATAGAATCTCAGATGTGCACCTTTTTGCCAATTATTTTTTCACTTGTTGCTATGTGTCACAGAATTTCAACACAGCTTTGCAACAAGTGATAGCAGCAGCTTTAGTCTTCCACACAGATGGGGGTCTCTGATCTGTGTGGTAATGGGCTTATCTGATTATTAAATTCTTTTAACACCAGTAAGCGCTATCTGGTTAGCACACTTGCAAGCAGTGGCAAAGGCTCCAATCTCTTCACTCGGAAAAACACAAAAGGTGTCTGATTGATTCGAGACTGAATCCTATCCCTGACTTATGGCAGCAAAACAGAGTTATACTATCATAAGAGGTCATGTGGCAGCATGCACAAGTGCGCTCTTGGTGGCCATTTTGAAGCAGTTGCCACAAACGGTGGCACCAGTCCACTGTTGCAGCGGAAAAGCTGCTCCAGAATAGGTTAGCCAGTGCGGGAGAACACCAAATCATGAGGGGGCGGAAGTTTGTGGAATAGGGCATTCTGGGGAAGGAATCAGGGCAAAGAGGAGGTGGGAGGGATAGATGCAGTGGCAACAGTACACGCCAGATCTTATCTTCTGTTTCAGAAATATCCCCACCCCTTTCCCCTTCTTGGACATACACCACCAAGATACATGGTGTATGTCCAAGGAGGCCCATAGGTGGCTCCAAGGCTTATGTGAAGGTAATTAAAAATTATTTTTACTTCCCATTTGCGTTCAGATTGCCTCCCCCCTCCATAGGATGCAGCACATGCATTTTGGGTGTGGCTGCATTGGTGCTGGTGGCAACGGATAGGATTGGCCTGTCATTCTGATAAGATTGCTGTTGTTTTTTATGAACTGTACACTGCTTCTTCCCTATTTACCCTCACTTACATCCAAGAACAGATCTCTGGCCCTTGTATAAGCTTGGCCTCCTTGACACCTGTTTTGTAACATATGCTTTAAAAAAACAAATGTCTCTCCAGAACATTCAGGTAGCCAGAATATGCCTGAACTTTGGATTCTGCCTTGAGAAGAATCTGAAAGTTTGGCCATATTCTAGAAAGTGTGTCACTTCTGTCCAGACCAAATGTGGAAATGAGCATTTCCCACAGAATAAATTCACATTTGGATGCAAAACCCATGTGGATTTCTTTATCCATGAGCGTTTTCCCACTTAATAAGCCCAGCCCCTTTTCCCACTTTTGATTCCACAAATTCCTATTCTTCCACGTGTGTTTTGAATGTATGGATGTCGAAGAACGACATGCTTGTCCTGGAGCACCCAGAATGGCTATTGCCCTTTTTTTATAGTTCCTCCAAAGTGCCTTGGCTTTGCTCCTGCTTGCATCAAGGTCCCTTCAGTAAGCTACATCCTTGATCTTTTCCAAAATGTAGCTGTGGCAAAGGAGGGCTCCACTGGGAGACAGAACAGGACACCATCGCACCTCCTCAAAGACTCAAAACCCATGGATGTTGACAACCATGTGAGTTTTATAACCACAGTGCAAATTTATTCTGTTCAGCGTCAGAATAAATTGTGTTCATCTGTTCACTGTCTACAGATATGTCACCTGAACAAGGTTAGAAAATATTCAGACTAAGCAGCAGCTTTATTTTTATGACAGAAAGACAGAATGATAGATACTGTTGAAGTATCTGTGCTAGTAGTCAGCAACCTTCCTGAGCAGTGCTCTGCTCCACCGATGCATGCATGTAAACAAAACTCGCAATATACCCTGGGCTCAGGAGTATCCGCTGAGAGCCAGGGGGAATTGCAAACAGAGATTTTTCCTTCTGCAGGATGTGTGCAAATTGGCTGAATGAGGCTTTTATTATTGTTTTGTTTTTCTGCTGAAACATCCATTAGAAGACATTAAATGGAGAACAGACGTTTTAGTGCTGGCCCTCCTGGGAATCTGTCTCCATCAATTCTACCCTTCCTTGCACAGCACATCCTAGCCATGAGAGACTGAAAATACTGAGCTTCAGATTTTGTAAAATAAGCAGAAGAATTCGGATCCCCCCCCCGCCCCAAAAAAACTGAAATGCATAGACATGTCCAACATAGTGCACATTCAGCCCTCCCCACATCACTGCTGCCTTCTTCAAAACTGGCCAGGCAGGGAGGACCCTGGAAGCTTCCAGAAGCATCCCTGCCCAACTGGCAACTTGTTTTTAGGGGGGATATTACAGAAAGAAAACAGCTTGTTTCTTTTCCAGGCTCTCAGGAGTTCCATGTCCACCCATAAACAACAGTGTTTAAAAAAAAATCCAGCATAATTCATTTCATTTCATTTTGGGTCCTTTCATTTTTTATCTCAGCACCTACAAATTCATAAAACAATTATCAGTACTGAAAGTAAAATGGACAAAGTGGAAAGGAGTACATGAGAACACTGCCAGACTTTTTCTTTTTTGGTAGATAACGTCAAGTTTTTCCAAATGTAAATATTCTTTTTAGAGTTACTGAGTAGCAGCAACAACAAATGGTCTGAGAGTTTGATGCCTAGCAGTGACTTTTTTTCCAGGTATGACAGCATTTAAAATTTATTTAAATATGCATTAAATATTTATATCCAGTCTTATGCTAAACTTCCTACTTATTAAAGCTCTGTCTATCAGGGATAAGGCTTTGCATGTACCACTTCTATGTAATTTGCATGAGAAGCAAGGCAAATTCTTTAGCATGCTTGCCAGACATCTATATGCCACAGCATGGCCTAATACACCAGTTCTCACAACGCCATTTACAGGAGTCCTCTTCTGTGTTTGCACTGTGTGAACACAGAACCGTCCTTGGCATTTCCTAAAATGGCAGGCACAGAAGTTTCAAAGATCTACTCAGCTCTACATTGAACTCTGAAACTTGCAAAATACCATTTTTATTTTGATAATTCTTCACTTTGCAGTTAAGATCAAATCAACAGCTATAGATGTGGAAGAGGCTCCCAAGAATATCTTAAATTTAAATGACAATTGAGAATATTATTGCTGATTTTTGGTCTATCTGTTCATCAGGTGCTGCCTGTTAATGACCTGTGCAACTCTGCTTTCAAATGAAATAAGAGTCCTAAAATATATAATTAAAAAACCCATTCTTCCCTGGGGGCTGGGGGGGGGTAAGAATAGGCCCTCAGTTTGGCTGTACTTGTCATAAAAGGCGACTAAACAGCCACCGGGTAGATGGGACTCGTTAGCCTGGGAAGGCAGCTCATCTGAGAGAAGGAAAACTCTGATCCCAAACCTCTACTGCCTTGTGGCTACATCCAGTTATGGAAAAGGCTTCACGAATCAACCTCAAGGCAAAATCCGGAGCCGGAGTCCCTGAGGCAGTTCATGGCTGAACACAGTCACGTTCTGGCAACTCCTGCGACGCCGCTGGAACCAACCGTATTGGCTTCTGCCTTTCCTTTGGACCATTTCAGCGACAAGGAGAGGGGGGATTTGCTGCATGGGTAACAGCCTGTCCTCCATATCTACTTTACCTAGGCTTCGTGCACTGGAAAGGACACTCTGTTCCAGAACCACAATTCGGAGCACGATACCATAGTCTTCCGAGACTGAAGGATGGCAACATGATGTTGGCAATGTGTCCTTGTGCTTCTAAACTGGGAGAAAAATCACAAAATCCTGAGTTATTCTTGTGTTTAAAAAAAATGGTTGGCTTTTATTATGTTGATTTTGTGTAATAGAGGAGAGTGCCATCTTTGGCTCAGGAAGTATTCTGTCATGGGCCACACCCAGAAAATGCCATCATTTCTATTTCATTTGTCTCTCTCCCTTCCTGGTCCCTTTTGTCTCATGGGAGAAGTGGGCAGCTCCCATTCCCTTGACTAGGAAGAGTTAGAAGGAGGTGTGTGAGAGAGGGAAAATGAGTGAACTTTTCTCCTAAATTTTACTCCATAGATCTTAGAACAAGCACATACCGTAGATACTCATGTATAGTACTCACTCTATCTATACTCACTATAGATCTATACTCTATCTATACTCACTATAGATACAATATAGATATAGTAGGTGAAATTTTGCCAAGTAATCAGGCTCCAATTAACACTTCGCCTTATCTCTGGGTCAATCAGAGGGCAGAGCCTTTCAACTCTGAAAAGTTTGCTCAGCTCAGGCAGGTACCTCCTTAGTTGCTATAGTTACTTTCCAGGGACATTCCAGCCAAAGTTAACCTTTTATTCTCCTTCCCTGTTCTGCAGCCTGGTTCTGCTTGGCAAATGCTTGCAAAGCAGGTCTGTTTTTTGAAACACCAGGATGGGACCCTCCTTCCCAGGCTACAATTCAGTGCACCATTACTTCAGAATAACACCCATGGAAAGCAGTGTGTCTGTTTCTGAGTAAGAAGGGTTGCAAATATCTCATCTCTCTGCTGTGAATTGAATTGCACACTCTCAGTTATGTGTTATGGGTTGTATGTTGTATGTAGAGCTTCTGGTTTAACACATCAGCCATCTTAAAGGTGTCTTTAATTCATGGTTCTCCTCATGTCTACCTTAAAGGTGGATTTGATTCATGGATCTCCTGCAGTGGTTCCCAACCTTTTTCACTTGCATCTCCCTTGGCAGCCCATTTCCATAAATTGTACCCTTCATATTAGCAAAATGTTAGTAATAATACAAGCCCGCCTCTCTATGAAAACCCAGACCAAGTATTCATCACAGTGGTTTCTTTTTATCTGTTTGAGGAACAGAAGACTCTGCCTTTGCACTGTTTTGCACCAGAAGTGTGCTGAGAAATTCTGGGTGATTGATCACTTTCCATATTATGTTTCAGCTTTTTTACTGTGATGGTTTTCAATCACTGGTTGATAGATGAATTGATGACCAAAAACTAGCTATTTTGTGGGCTTTCACAGCCAACTAGCTACCTCCCTTCCTGCCTTGCTGGTCCTGCATTCTGGAGCACGACCTGCCTTTTCTGCCATTATTCCATTCTTTTTCAAGTACCCCTAAACGTCCTGTTGAGAGTCCCTGGGAGTACATGAATACCAGGTTGGGAACCACTGTTTTACTGGTATATAGTTTACAGTGCACTTACTCTGATAGTGTTTACAAAAAGGTGGTGAAGACCAGAATTTAAAAAGAATAAAAATGTATCTTATGCTCTTTTACTATGTTTTTATTAAATTAGAGACTACAGTTCTTAGGTAACAATTAGTGGTAGGTTATTTTTCAGGATCTGGCCTCAGGTAAAATCAGACAAAACTATAGTCAGACACCCCCCTAAGTTTAACCCCCAACTTATCCGAGGGTCATAGAAAATTCCATGATTGCTGGCTCAAGACCTGCCCTCGACTTATCTGTGGGGTCAACTTATGGGCGAGTGTCTGCGGTAATTCAAAGCTGTATTCATTACTTCAACTTCTTGAAGCCAGCCCACATCTTTTAGGCCAAGTTTTTGGAAAAGGCAACAAAAGAAGCAAAAGCAAGTAGTAGGAGCCATGCTTAGTTCTGTTTTTCTAGCTTTCCTTTATCTTACCCAGTTCTGTGTTCAGCATCTGCTCTCTTGTTCATGGTACATCCCTCTTAAACGCTATCGGATCCGAAGGAAGATAGTAATACTCACTGCTGGGCTTCTTATTGCAGCTGTAAACCCTTCAAAACAATAACACAAATTGATGCAATGACCTCCGGTTTGCTTTGAGAAAGCTGAGATTCCTCTATTAATCATATGCTCTTGGTATGCCTTATATATAAATAATAGGCAGTGAATGTGCTTATAGGCTGAACAGGCTGAATAAAGACAGAAAGCATGAGAAACATCAACAGGAATGAAAAAATGATCATTACAGATGATTCCCTCCCTGCTCTTCTAGAAGTATCCAAAAATTCTACCACTCAAACTCAACAGTCTACCAGCTACTTCATTGCTCACCTTGAAACTGACCTCATGATGATGAACTTTGAATTTAGCTGATGCTAACAGATTAGCATTACTGAAGTCAGCCAGGTTGGAGGGGGGTCGAAGCATCTACTAGGTTAGTTGCTGTTAGACAGCAACTGTTAGTTGCTGTTAAAAGGTGGGGGGGTAAACATTTGTGTTTCATCTGCCTCTCTCACTTCCTGATCCCTTTTGCTGCATGGAGGAGGGGACATCTCCCATTCACCTCACTACCAAGAGTGAGAAAATGATGTGTGAGAGAGGAAAATGTCTTCTAGATTGCTATTTCTAGCAATGTTTATAAATTGCTATTTATTATATTTTCAACAGCCCTTAAAATTGAAACACCAAACAAAAGTTGAGGCTGCAATCCTAACCACACTTTCCTGAGAGTAAGCCCCATTGAACAAAATAGGACTTACTTCTGAGTAGACCTGGTTAGGATTGTGCCCTAAGCCTACAAACTCACAATTCACATTGACCACCTACATTAAGCTCTACAGGAAGAGTATAGAAAACAAAAGAAAGGGGAAAACCAGAGGCCAAAAGATCTTAATTTGGGAAAGCAATTTTTAAAAGATTCCCAGGCGGTGTTTAAAAATAGAAATAGGAGTGTATGTCAGGAAACAAAGTATGTCACAGGTAGGGAATTGAAAGAAAGAACAAAGGCAAACAATAGATGATAAAATAAATATCCTGTGTTATATTTTGCTTTTACATGTTCTTCAGTTTTATGTTAGAAAATGAAAAACTAGACAAAGCAATCATGTCCCTAAAATATTTTTAAAAGGCTCATATTATATTACCTCAAAAGGTTGAAATTATTATATTTTAACATATTATTATGTTTTTGTGTTGTATAGTTTTTCACATAGTTTTTTTCCTAATTTTGGTTTGTTTTTGGTATACATATACATATTTTAAAAACAGAAACAAAAAATAAACAAAGTAAGAGAGCGAGGGTGATGTAGCGTTTTGGAAGATCCAGGTTCAAATTCCTGCTCAGCTTCCTGGGTGACCTCAGGTTAGTCACTATCTCTCAGCCTCACCTATCTCACAGGGTTGTTGTGAGGATAAAAAGAGAGAATGAACTATATATACTGCCCTGAGCTCATTGGAGGAAGGGTGATATAAAACTGTAAAAAACAAATAGATGATATGCCAATAAGAAATCCTTAGGGCCAAAACTGATGTGACTTGGGAGATCTGCAATCAGTTCTCCATGTATAAGATTTTGCTCTGTTTTGCTATTTTCCCCAGCGGAGCTAATAGTGGCTTTGGGGACTATTTGAATTGGTAAAGTGTCAGGGGGAGGGTTAAATGCCCCTTTCTCCAGTAACACTACAGGTGGGCAGCCCACTCCGGAGCTCCCGGGGCATGCGGCTACAGCGACACCAAAAATGGCTACTGCCGCATCCTGCATGTCAATGGCACCCGCAGTGGCGCCTCAGGAGAAAGAGACTTTTGTCCCCTTCTCCTGGGGGTCAAAAGGTCCAAAAGGTCAGCGGTGAAGTAAGAGCATTTGTGCTGGGCACCAAGCCCCACACGAATGCACAGGATCCACCGGTCCTGCTTCGCTCCACTGATTCCACCTCCCTCTCTCCCCGCTCCCTCCCCCCTCTGCCCTCCACCCGCCTCCCCCCTCCCCAGAACGTCTCCTCCCCGCCTCCCCCCACCCCCGCTTTCCGCTCCATTGCTTGGGCGTCCTTATGGCACATTTGCGACAGTGGAGCCCAGGATTGGGCTCTGAGTCTTATTATTCGCGAGGGTTCCGTCCCCAGAACTCACAGGGATGGCAAAAATTGCATTAAAACAAATCCATTTAAAAAACAATGTCCCTTTGCTTGGTGATATAAAAACAGCCTTGCTTACCTTTGTGATGTAAGACAGAGTCATTAGGCAGACAATCCATTAATCAGTCTCTCTCCAGACACTTAGAAGTCTTCACTCCGAGTCAGCGACCCCTCCCTTCACCCAGAGTGCAGCACTGGGAAAGAATGCAAAGTGATTATCTTTCTTTCACATGCTCAGGGGGAAGGGTGGGGAAGCTTGCCTTGGACTGAAGCTGTTCTAAATACCTGGAGAGAGAATGATTGATGGATTGTCAGCTGCCCTCTCTTGCATTAAAGAGGCTATTGTTAAACACCCTTTTCCTTTAATTTAAAGGGCCTTTTTCATCAAGTTTAGATAAAAATTCGGGTAAAAACCTGTGCATAATTAGGTTATACCTGTCCTGTGATCAAAATAATAGCCCCTGGGTGCTTTAAAGTTTATAAATAAGTAAGTAAGTAAGTAAATCAGCAGGTTATAGTACTTCTTGCTAAATCAAGAAAAACCTCACCATACAGTTCTTGCATATCAAGTTGCTGTTAAAGGCTATAGAGCAGAAATTCTTTCTGGCCTCATCCACACCCTTAGGGGGGGGGTGCCTCTTTCAGCTTCCTTACATAATATTTCTGGGAATCTAGATTCACACCAGATGACATGGCAGCCCAGTGGCAGCCAGCTCTCCCAATAGAGTACTCAAGTTTTGATCGGCTTTAGGCCAATTGGACTAATTTCTCCCAGTTGGGCCCTGTGCCTAAGGGGGCCCACTAAGGGGGTAATCTAGTCTTGCATGCAATTTTATATTAAAACATGCTTAGATCCATTTGCTCCATTAACTCACACGTCCTTTTTAAGTACACATTTTGATTGCTTTCTGTTCTACCATAGAGATACCAAGTCAAAGTTTATAGCTCTAAGATCCTACATACCATAGTTTGAACCTGAGGCCGTGCAACCAATGTTTCCAATAGGGCCCCCAGGGCTCCTAAGGCCAGCCCTGGTGTCACTAGTGCTGGTTGCTAGGCATGCAAATAGCAGCAGGGCGGGAGCTATGCCTTTGTGACATCACCAGTTGTTATGCAAAGCCCCACCCAGAGAGGGAGGATTGGTGTAGTGGTTGCTGGTGTCACAAAGGCACTGATGTTTTTCCCTAAAGCAGGGCAAACAGGGCTGTTCCTTCAATGCAGTTCTCCTCTCCCGTGTGATGAGTTTCCTAAACACAGTCTAATACTTTGTCTTTCCTCTTAGCTTTCAGAAGGTACATTTTCCATCTGCATCAATGAGGAGAGAGAGAGAGAGAGGTAAACTTGCAGAGGTATGGAACATTACTGTAGGGGAGATATTGGCCACTGGAGCCCCCAAGATAAAATTCAACTCTATGTGAAGAAGGAGTTATGGTTTTAGCAAAGGAGTGGTGCAGAAGGAGTGGTTGCTTTAGAAACTATTTTAGTTGAAGCTTTTGCTTTAGTTTTGCATCCATTGCTGCAGGATGTGGAAGTCCTCGCCCACCATTCTCCATCTCCTCACTGATCTTCCTGTAGTTTAGGGGTCCCAAACTGTGCTTAGTGATGCCCTGGGGCATCACAAGGCACTCCCCTGGGGTGTCATCACTAGTGTACCTGGGATGGTCAATGGGGGCAAGTGTAGAACACAAGCCTTACAAGAAAAACTCCACACTCATCACAGGTGGTGCCAAAGGACAGGGCAGTTCTTCCCAGCTCAGTTCATGATTGGGGAGGTATGTAGGAGTCTCACTGGATGCTGGAGCAGCCTTCTCTTACCCCTGTATTAGTTTCCATATAGCAATGTGAAAACACAATACAAACATTAAGACAAGGGCATTTTTCTCCATTAAGACTATATCCAGGTATGATGAGCTGGAGAAAATTAATAAGCCAAACCTGTTTTTGTGAATTTCAGCTGCTTCACTAAAGGAATCTGTTTTTAATACAGTACAGAACTGGTTTTTGCATCATGAAAGTGTTGGACTTAGACAAGAGAAAACTGGAGTCCAATTCCCAATTGGCCATGAGGCTCACTGGATTTCCTTTGCCAATTCTTTATCTCTCACCCAAAGACAGGGTTGAGAAATATGGAAATTCCAGACAGGCTGGAGATTTGATTTCCCCACTCTCTCCCCTTAAGCCATTTCTGCCCAACAGTGCATATACACAACAGGGATCAAATGTGTATACCTGTGGGCAGGACAAAAATAGGTTAAACTCATTTTTCTTTCAAAAGGAATACACTCTGTAATCTATAGTGGTAAACTGTCTACAGCAGTCGTTCTCACACATTTAGCACATCAACCCACTTTTTAGAATGAGAATCTGTCAGTTCCATCAGAAGTGATGTCATGACTAGAAGTGATATCATCAAGCAGGAAAAATTTTTAACAACCCTAGGCTGCAATCCTACCCACACTTACCCAGGAGTAAGTCCCATTTACTATCATTTTTAAAAGAATATACATAGTAGCCTGTTAAAAGTACAGATCTGTAACATTTCCCCAAATGTAGTCACAGACCATGGTAGCATCAAGTCTAATATATTGAAAAACAAAATATTGAAATGAATGGGGACCCACCTGAAATTGGCTCACGACCCACCAAATGGATCCCAAGTCACAGTTTGAGAAACACTGGTCTACTACAGGAACAAAGTATTTGAAGGTTAAAAAAAAATCAAATAATCCTCTGGACTCCTTGAGACCATCAAAAGTCAACTTTCTCTATGTGCAGCTTTTGATTAGCTGTTAAAGGAAAGACGTTCTAGCAGTGGAAAAGAAAGGACTAAAACAAGAAACATCAACATAATGTTAAGCTAACTAAAAAATTAACACATCTTCCAATAGCAGCTGTATGCATTCTTTGTAGCAGGCAATTCATAACATGATCCATGAAGATTTCCATTACAGTATCTATTGTATAAGTTTCTAACCTAACGTCATATAAGGGCACTTCTAGACAGTGTTTAACTTGTGTTTGTCAAACATTGTTCACTCTCTGTTTATGGATAGTTCATGCAACATTGTCATCCATCCGTTATTTTCCCATATTTTCCTTGTGCATTTACTAAAACATAAAAAAGGTTTTAAGTACAGCAGCACAATAACCACATGACTGAACCGCGACTAGCACTACTGGGTTCTCTTTTTGACAGACGCATGCCTCTTTTTTTGACAGAAGTAGGAGTAAAAAGAGCAGGGTTAGCCTACTGCTACATCTACTGCAGGGTGGAGAGAATTGACTATATTTCTGAAGGGATGCTTTTGGAGCTTGGAGCAGATGGTCAAATATAGGTGAAAATTAAGTAAATCTTCATCATACTCAACTACTACCTAAAGAAAAAGACAAGAGGAATGGAACATGCCCATCTTCCAGGAAGAAAACCAATCATGTAGTTGATTTAGAACTATAGACTCTAGGAATCGCCCTTGTTTGTCTTGTGATCCAATCCTAATTGCTACCTGTGCCGCAAGAACACTAGTTCTGCTGGCATGTGCTATCACAAAAGTGTAAAGCACTTTGTGACAGCACAGTGGCCTGCCATACCAGCAGTGCCAGTGTCCACATGGACGCTCAGAGGAGCAGGTAATCCACCTCAGGGGTGGATGGGGAAGGGATGGAATGGGGCAAGGGGAGAGCAGTGATGGGGGCAGAGGGTGGGTGGATCGGGCCCAGAAGGGGGAAGAATCAGTAGTGCCATATCCTATCCCCCTGGGCCTGATCCGCCAACATGGATGAATGCAAACTTGCACCAGCTATATAGCTAGTGCAGGACCAAGCTGCTGGGGTAAGGGGACCCAGGGCAAAGGGACAAATGTCCCTGTACCTCGAGTAGACTTCTAGCAGCTGAATTTCCCCCATGGGATGCAGGATAGCCCATGCTGGTGCCACTGTATCACCGCTTGGGAAGTTAAGCTGGATTGGGCTGTTGGTGTCTCACAGGCAACTTCGGTCCACAAGATCAATTAGCTGACTGGGAGCCCAATCCTATGTAGGTCTACTCAGACTTGTCCCACTGTATTCAAAGGGACCTACTCTCAGGAAAGTATGCATAGGACTGTAGCCTAGGTTCCCTATCGTCAATTTCTGTATTAAACTGTAAACTGGTTTGAATGTCTATATTCCTCAAACCATGAAAAGAAAGGCTTCACTGATGGTTATGTGCCCATAATTATAACCTGTGCTCTCTTCACTGCTATTCATTTTGCAATAGATTACTCCTCTAGACCCAGGGAGATGGGACTCATCGCTAGAGTCCTTTCAGCCAAAGGCAGCATCAGCTCCCATATGCCCCATGTTCCACCCACTGCAATTACTTGAAACCATTTGAGCCAATATGTGCTGTGCTATTAGAAAAGGCAATCTCATAAATGAGACCCAATTGGGTTGTTCTTCCTGACCCAAGATGATGTGACAAGGAACAGAATGAGCTCGACAGACAGAGTGCCAGAGAGGCAAGTGATTTCATTACAGTAATGCCGAATACTTGTAGTACCTGTGGAGTCAGC
Organism: Tiliqua scincoides; assembly: GCF_035046505.1. NCBI lineage: Eukaryota > Metazoa > Chordata > Lepidosauria > Squamata > Scincidae > Tiliqua > Tiliqua scincoides. The sequence goes on along the minus strand of NC_089825.1, from coordinate 64,380,691 downwards.
CTATAATAATTTCAAAGCAAGACAAGAGCATTTTCCAATTTATCTGTGAAAAATGCCTTGCAATTTTCATTTAGAAATATAGATGTTTTGATCCCCTCCTAAAGCCTATTTAAATGCATATAGTACCTGATTTTATATGCATCATTAACTAATAAGCTCTCATTAAAGACACATTCTCACAAAGGCAATGTGGTTATAAACTCGTGTCCAGGTGGTATCAATTCAGGTCACTGATGGGGATAGGACTGTTCCACCCATGATGCCAACTGAAAGTGGCACATTGGAGGGGAGCAAAAAACTGATGAGGAGTGCCCTGTATCCTGCATCTGCTTGTTGCTCCTCTCTGGCTCACCTCTCACTTAATAATTCCAGTCAGCTCTCTGATCCTTTTTCCACTCGCCTTCAACAAGTATGAAGAGGACTGAGGCTGCAGCTCATCCAGTGAAACTGATTGGTGGGAGATTTAGGATGGATAAAAGGAGGAATTTCACACAGCAGATTAGTTCCTGAAATTCACATCCACAAGAAGTGGCTGCTAGCTTGGATGCCTTTAAAGGGAGAATGGACAAGTTCATGGAGATCAGGTCTATCTCTACTAGTCAATGCTGACCCTAGATTCAGCAGCAGTCTGCCTCTGAATACAGTTTCAGGAGAGCAATGGTGGGAGAGAAGTGCAATATGTCTTTCTCTCCAGCTTGTCAGCTTCCCAGATGCAGCTGGTATGCCACTGTGGGCAACAGGACGCTGGGCTAGATGAGCTTTTGGTTTGATCCAGCAGGGTTTTTTCTTATGTTCTTATGTTAACTTTCATTGTCTCTCACAACTACTTTAGAGTATTTAAACACCCTTTGGAAGATATGCTCTTTTCGCAGTTCATTTTCTAGTTCTTGTATTGGTTTCCTGGGATGCTAGCCTTCTAATATGGTTTACAGGAAGACTTCCCTGTTCATCATCATCAAGTCTTCCCTGTTGCATTTCAGATATTGCATCTAGTGTGCCCTTGGCCTATCTGGAGCCATGTAGACAAGCCAGATCGTTCCTAACTAGTTCTGAGGAATGTCATGTTTTTTTACTCACTAGATTTTATGTTTTACCATCGGAAGTCCTGTTTGGTAGATTTAGTGGGAGGTCTTATTCCACTAGATGCTGCTCCTGTAATCAGGGCTGCATTGAAACTCTCCAGCATATGCTACTGCAGTGCCCTATACGAGCCAAATACTTAAACCCAATTTTCATAGACAAGAAGGAATATCCTGATGATGTTAAAATACAGTATTTGTTGACTGATGTTTCCAGCAATGTAACTGAGAGGGTGGTGGTTTATTTACAACAAATGGTGGTAAAAAGAATTAACACCTAACTGACATATCTTTATGAGGTAAATACCCTGAACCTCCTTGATCATCATGTAGCCTTTGTATTAATATTAATTACCTTAGGTCCATATCTGCTGTTTTTGCATCTGTATTATATGCCAATAAAGGTCTGTTTGAGTTGGAGTTTGACAAGCCAGATCTGACACAGGAGAGATGAATGGTATAGCAAGTAATGCAAAGCCAGCCTGTTCATCCCTGCTTGCCATGATTGGTTCCAATTCTAACTGCAACAACATAGGTTGTTGCTTGTGTAGCTGAAGTTAAAACTGACTTAGTACTGCAAGTCTCAAAACATTCATTTAACGCTAACTCTGTTTGCCAGCAAAATAATTGCAGTGTGAAGGCCTGATCTACACAGTCAGTAAAATCATATGGTGTATAGTCCTTCTGGGATTATACCATTCCCAATTGCAGATGGGAGGATCACATTTTTAATGCTCCGTTAAAAAAAGAAGTCGTACACATGTAAAGCTAGCATACAAGGGAGAGGCCAACACTGGCATCTTCTGTCCTGGTGCACTAGTTTTCTATATGTAGGTTGTTATCAGTGTGGGGGAGCATTAAAAATGTCACACACCAGCCGCGGACCTCCACAGCCCTGCACCCGGAGCAAAGCTCTGTGATGGCGCCCCCCCTGCGGGCTATCGCTGCTCCCCTGCACAGTAATCCACCCCCCCCCCACTCACCAGAGGCTCACAGAGCCTCACGCAACCTCCTCCCACACTGGGGAAACCTCTGTGAGGTTCCCCGGCGCTATAAACTGTTTCCACCCCCGTCAGGAGCCTCAGAGAGGCTTCCGCAGGGTCCTAGCAGCAGGCACCTGGGCATTAGCCCCAGGGAAGTCCATGGCAGGCACGCAACTGTCACACTCCCATGAGACTGGATATGGTACATTCCAAGAAGACATCTACCAAATCTAGCCCAAAAAAATTTACCATATGTTTTCACTGAATGTGAAGCTCAGCTCTAAGAACCTTCCCTTCTACAAATCATGTTTTATTACCTAGTATTAAACCTCTTCCCTGTTGTATATCCTTTGTGAGATAATTGCATTCAGCGTTGAATAGAGGTTTCAAGGTGAGATCATATCAGCCTTTTATATAACACAATCAATAATGATGTATCATTACTGCACAATGTGCAGTATTTTTTTTAAATAGCCTCTTACGTATGTTTGCATTGGCCTTAATATCAGGGATCTGCAAACCATTGTAAAATGTCATAAAGAAAATATTGGAAAGAGGAAGAAACAGAAGAAAAGAGGAGGAACAAGGGCTGCACCCTGAAACGGCTACAATTCCCAGGAGTCCTACTCAGCAGCATACTGAGCATCAAGGTGCAGTGGCTTCATTGATGCTGCAGCAACAAGCCCACGTATTGCCACTGGCAGTTATGCTGGGGGAGGGCGGTAGAGAAAAGGGAAATGAAGAGTTTATGAAGGGTTGTTGGAGCCTTCCAGGCCTTGTCATCTTCCTGATGACACCATCAAAGCACAACAAAAACTAGAACTTAAACTGGAGCAAACTTAAAACAGTTCAGGCCCATACTGGCTCATTTTCAGGCAACAAAACAATAAATTCAGTTATTATTGCTTTACTAAGTTCATTCTGAACTGAGCCTTGCATCATCACTGGACTTGATCGCCCCATTGGGCCATGCACTGCTTCTTGACCCTGGCTGCCTCCCAGCCACATTTTAACCTACCCCTGCTGTTACTTCTCACTCCAGCTTTCCAGGAACAATCTTGCAACAGCCCCTATTTCTCTTTTCCAGCTTTTGCATCTGACATGGACTCTAACATGTTGGATCTCATCTGATCTTGGAAGCTAAGCAGGGTCAGGCCTGGTTAGTACTTAGATGGGAGACCGCTTGAGAATACCAGGTGCTGTAGGCTTATGCCAGAGTCTTTCAAGACTGAAGTTTGCCAACCAACCATCTGACACATTCTTTTTTTTAATTAATTTTTTAATTATTTTCCAAAATAAAAACAACAAATATAAACAAACACATAACAAACACAAACTCAGTACACAACACACACACATAAAACACAAAAACACACCATTGGAGGGTGCAGGCAATCATATATCAATATATCTAATCAATCAATCCATATCTTCTAATCTTGTTCCTCTTCTAGTTTAACCTCTTAATATCATTTATCTATCATATCATATCCTGTATAATATATCATGTATACAATATATTCATCTAAATGCCCTTATACATCTACAACTTCATTTTCAACCAAGCATAAAATGGTCTCCATTGCTCTATCTGTGTCGGTTTATGCTATTGATCCAAAATCCCTGTAAGCCTATCCATTTCCGCCACATTCATTATTTTCTCTATTACTTCATCTTTCGTTGGAATTTTAATATCTTTCCAATATCTAGTATATAAATTCCTTGCAGCAGTTAATATCATAATAACTAAATACACATCATTTTCTTTATCTATAATATCTAAGGTGATATTAAGCAAAAATAACTCTGGTTTCAGCAGTATTGTAAATCCAACAATCTCTTGTATTAGATTCCTTACCATTTTCCAGTATACTTGCATTTTTTACATGTCCACCACATATGATAAAACGTCCCTTCTTCACATTTACACTTCCAACAATTTTTTGATATGTTCTGATTCATTTTTACCAGTTTTACTGCTGTCATGTACCATGTATAAAACATTTTATATACATTTTCTCTAAAATTTGTTGCTCTAGTAAATTTTATATTATATTTCCAAATCTGTTCCCATTTTTTCTAATGTAATATTATGGCCTATATTTTGCACCCATTTTATCATACATTCTTTTATTGTTTCTTCATGCATCTCAAAATCCAATAGGAACATATACATTCTTTTGATATATTTTTCTTTTGTTTCTAAGAGTATTCTATCAAATGTTGACTGTTCTGAATAAAATCCTTCTTGTTTATCTTTCCCAAATTTTGAATCAAGTTGCAAGCGAGTCCACCAATCCATCTTCACACCCTGTCTTCACAGTTCTTCTTTTGTCTTTAATTGCCCATCTTTCTTCAATAAACTTCCATATCTAAGCATTTTTGTTGTCTCTAGTAAATTCGGCCGGGTACATGCTTCTAGCGGCGCCACCCATCGGGGGATTTTGGTATACATCTGTCTTTGTATTTTAGCCCAGATCCATAATAAAGATTTCCTTAATATATGATTATTGAATCGCTTGTATTTGTTTGCTTTTCCATACCAAATAAATGCATGCCATCCCCATTCAAGATCATGTCCCTCCAGTTTAAGTATTCTTTGATCTTCTAATTTAATCCACTCTTTAATCCATAGTAGCACTGCGGCCTTATAATATAAAAACCAATCAGGAAGCCCCATGCCTCCTCTTAGTTTCACACCTTGCAAGGCCTTCATTTTAATTCTTGGTTTCTTTCCCTGCCAGATGAATTTTGAGATAATTTGATTAGTTTCTTTAAATATATCTTGCTTCAAAATTAGAGAGATTGTTTGGAAAAGAAAGTTTATTTTAGGCAAAACATTCATTTTCACTGCAGCAACTCTTCCCATCAATCAAAGTTGCAATTCTTTCCATTTTGTTAAATCTCTTTTTATTTCTTCAATCAATTTCAAATAATTATCTTTCACTAATGTGCTTGTTTTCTTCATTAATTGAATCCCTAAATATTTAAATTTTTTTCTTCTTTGAAATTTGTTAATTACCCAGCACCCCCCAATAAAGACACAGGCAAGGGCATATGGTACAAAGGGCCACTTTGTTAACTATTTAAATATACTTCAGATACAGGGCCTAACAAATAAGTCATGCGGGTTCTACATGGGGGAAACGGAGCTGCCCATCTACTTCCCCCTACAGTGATTTGGGTGACCACACCAGACTCTGGGCAGCGCCAGTACAAGCCTGCCGCCCCCTTCATTGTCACCCCGAAGGGGCAGGGTGGCAGGCTAGCTCAGGCCACCTGAGTGAACCCACGGTGCGCCTTTACCACCAGGCCGAGGTTCATCCAGCCTGCGTCACCCAGCCGAGAATGCCAGCATGACCAAGCGTGGAGTCCACCCGGCCCTTGCCACCCTGCAGTGTACACCGATAGAAACTTACCTACCCAAAACCTGCACGACACCTGCCACCCGGAGGGTCAGCCTAGTGCTTGGCCCCACCACCCCACATGGAAATAAGTTTCCGCAGGCCCTGTTGCAATTCAAGGAGAAAAACATCATTGCCCAACACCGAAAGGTGTACTCCATCGCTTCTGAGCAATTGGGGCACATCATAGCTGATGCCTGGGTGAGAAATGATACCGCCTCCGTGCAGGAGCACCGCCCACCTCACATATAAATTTACCTTCTTCCTAGCCAGTTCGATCTTTTTAACTTCAGAGGCATAACGCCAAACCCTGCGAGGCAAGAGGTCAGACCATAAGATGACCATCCCACTAAAACGCTGACTAATGTTGAGAATATCGCTGCAGGCCTGAAGTCTCAGGGACAGAGTTGTCCTCTGGCACAGGTCGTTCTCCCCCAAATGAATAATGATGATGTGAGGCGGGGCATGGGCATGCACAAACTCATAAAAAGCGGGAAGAAGCTGATCCCACAGCATTCCCCGCCGTGCAACCCAATGCACAGTAGCCAATGAACTGAGCTGCAGCTGCATGCCAAAGCTACTGGAGACCGCCCTCTTCCTTGCCCAGAAAACGATGGAGTGGCCGCAGATAAGGCCCGAACTGCTCCCGCCCTGGAATCTGCGGACAGGAAAAACAGGAATCACAATTCCAGAAACATGCATCACTTAACTATATAGCACCTGGCAAAACCAGTGCAAGAGAGCACCCAACCGCTGTCACGGGACAAACCCGGAAATATAGCATGCAACACAGGAACATGTGGCAGTGCCACTATAAACACCTGGCAATGCCAGAACAAAGAGTGCCCAACTGCTGTCACGGGCCGCGCCCATAAATTTTTTGTGGTATCTGCATCACCCCTCGCCCCTACCACCAGGGCGAGGGGGAAATAGCCAAGCCAATCCCACTCAGCGCTTGTCAGGCTCTCTGATGTAATATTTAAATGCGCAGGAGCACCAACGCCCAATCCTCTGAATGTCCCGGGCTGGGAGGCCGATATCAGCTGCAGCCGATGCAGCCCCAATCCTGAAAGCTGAATCTTGGTAGTTCATGTTTTCTTAGATAAAAAGTGCTCACTCTTCTCACTGAATCCAGATCCATGAGTATCTCCTCTGTTGGCGTGTCGATCCACTCTGATATTAAATCACCAATCAGACATCATGTATCTTCCCCTTTGTGTTGTGGTACTTTTTGTATTCTCACCACTTGAGCTGCACTTTCCATCTGAATTTCCATTAAAGTTGCCTCTCCATCATATTGGTTTTGTTCTATCTCCAGTATTCTAGATTGATCTTTTGTTGTCTTTTTTTTCTAATTTTCTAATCTTTTGTGTATTCTCATCTGCTTGACCTTTAACAGCTTTCAGTTGCACACTAAGATCATTTAGTTGTGTAGTTAAAACATCCAGACTAGCTTGAACCTGCAGAAATTGATTTGTATGCTGCTGTCCCATCACCACTAATTTTTCTATATTGTCTGCTTTCAATCTTTCCCTTTCGGTTCCTCTTGTGTTAGTTTTCCCAAGATTGACTCCAGGGCAGGAGAGCCCCTAACTTTTGCTCCTTTTCCTGTCATCCTTTTTCTTCCTTCTTATATCTTCTTTCCTGTAAAACTCAAATATCTGTTATCACATATATCACTATCAATTACCCATACATCAGTAGTAGTTGGCAACCTTCAGTTTCGAAAGACTATGGTATCGCGCTCTGAATGGTGGTTCTGGAACAGCATCTAGTGTGGCTGAAAAGGCCGATTCGGGAGTGACAATCCCTTCCACACTGGGAGCAAGTGCAGTCTGTCTCTGGTCTGTCTCCCTGGCTATGGGCCTTCCTTCTTTGCCTCTTAGCCTCAGACTGTTGGCAAAGTGTCTCTTCAAACTGGGAAAGGCCATGCTGCACAGCCTGCCTCCAAGCGGGCCGCTCAGAGGCCAGGGTTTCCCACTTGTTGAGCTCCGCTCCTAAGGCCTTCAGATCCCTCTTGCAGATGTCCTTGTATCGCAGCTGTGGTCTACCTGTAGGGCACTTTCCTTGCACAAGTTCTCCATAGAGGAGATCCTTTGGGATCTGGCCATCATCCATTCTCACAACATGACCGAGCCAACGCAGGCGTCTCTGTTTCAGTAGTGCATACATGCTAGGGATTCCAGCTCGTTCCAGGACTGTGTTGTTTGGAACTTTGTCCTGCCAGGTGATGCCGAGAATGCGTCGGAGGCAGCGCATGTGGAAAGCGTTCAGTTTCCTCTCCTGTTGTGAGTGAAGAGTCCATGACTCGCTGCAGTACAGAAATGTACTCAGGACGTAGTACTCTGAGATGTACTCTGAGTACATCATTTCAGATGATTTCATTTCAGAGTACATCATTTCAGATCATCATTCATCATTTCAGATCATCATTCATCATTTCAGAGTACATCATTTCAGATGTACTCTGAAATGTACTCTGTAGACCTGGATCTTGGTATGTTCCGTCAGCTTCTTGTTGGACCAGACTCTCTTTGTGAGTCTGGAAAACGTGGTAGCTGCTTTACCAATGCGTTTGTTTAGCTCAGTATCAAGAGAAAGAGTTTTGGAGATCGTTGAGCCAAGGTACACAAAGTCATGGACAACCTCCAGTTCATGTGCAGAGATTGTAATGCAGGGAGGTGAGTCCACATCCTGAACCATGACCTGTGTTTTCTTCAGGCTGATCATCAGTCCAAAATCTTGGCAGGCCTTGCTAAAACGATCCATGAGCTGCTGGAGATCTTTGGCAGAGTGGGTAGTGATAGCTGCGTCGGCAAAGAGGAAGTGACGCAGACATTTCAGCTGGACTTTGGACTTTGCTCTCAGTCTGGAGAGGTTGAAGAGTTTTCCATCTGATCTGGTCCGGAGATAGATGCCTTCTGTTGTAGTTCCAAAGGCATGCTTCAGCAGGACAGCAAAGAAAATCCCAAACAAGGTTGGTGCAAGAACACAGCCCTGCTTCACGCCGCTTCGGATGTCAAAGGGGTCTGATGTGGAGCCATCGAAGACAACAGTGCTCTTCATGTCCTTGTGGAAGGATCTGATGCTGAGGAGCCTGGGTGGACATCCAATCTTGGGGAGAATCTTGAAGAGGCCATCCCTGCTGACCAGGTCGAAGGCCTTCATGAGACCTATGAAGGCTATAAAGAGTGGCTGTCGTTGTTCCCTGCATTTCTCCTGCAGTTGTCTAAGGGAGAATACCATATCAGTGGTGGACCTGTTGGCTCGGAATCCGCACTGTGATTCTGGATAAACGCTCTCTGCAAGTACCTGGAGCCTCATCAGGTTACATCATCAAAAAAATAAACTGTTCACCCATAAAAACCAACACAAGGAAATTTTAAGTCAAATAAACCTTTGCCTTGCAATATTTTTTAGTGCCACTAGATGTCCTCAGCATATCATCATCCTTACTGCACTTGTCAAGTCCTGTTCTTATCCTTTCAATGTCTTTTTAAATCCACTAGATGTCCCCGATGTTCTATTCTTCTTATTCTATTGTTTTGATTCTATTGCTTACGTTTGTTGCTATATCAACCGCATTCCATTCCAGGAGATAGTCAAAACAAAACAGGAGGAATTCAAAACAATGAAACCACTTTTGCAAAACAAAGAAATGCAGATCTCCAGCCCTCTCCACAGGCACTCCAAGATCTCCACAGGAAAATGAAACTGAGCATTTCAAAGCAAAGTTTATATTCCAAAATGATTAATTTGTAATCCAACGAGTTTTAGATTTGTAAAGTTAGAGTTATGCTCTCATATTTCCATAACAAGCTCGGCAGGTCTCCTGCAAAGCTTCTCACACAAGCAAACAAATGAGCAGAGAAAGCCTCCCCCCCTTCCTCTTCCCAGAGGGGGAAAACCTGCCCCTCCTTCTTTTTCCCTCAGGCAAAAGCTTAATTAGGCAGTCAATTAATCAATCAATGCCAGACACACACAGCACTCACTTAGTTCTTCCAATGTCCTTCCCTGCTTGGGGCCTTCAGCTTAGTTTCAACATGAATCCTCACCAACACTGACATTGATGGCTGGGTTCCCTTGGAGAAAAAACAGCCCCGGCTGGGCCCTTCCACTCTGAAACCGTACACCATCTGTAGGATGGAATCTCTCCTGATCACAGATCCTCAGATCTCCTCAGACCCACAGTTTTTTGGGAGGAAATAGCATGCTTTCCCAAGAGCTTTCAAGAGCTCAGAAAAGCACAGCCATTCAGTTGCCTCTGGCCCCGCCCCCTCCATCTGACACATTCACGGTGGCAATACAGTAAGTTCTGTTTTAGGGGTGAGTTGTGTTGGAGTTGAATTGTGTTGTGGGGGCTGAAACTACTTGCGGGCAAGTGGTTTAGTGTGTACAGATTTCCAGGTGGGTGACGTTGGTTTGCTAGTTAGCTGGTGTCTGGTGTGCTCATGTCTCTATTGTGACGGCGTCTCTATTTCTATTTGATGTACTGTTATTGCTGTTTGTATTTATTGTTAATTACATTGTTTCTTAATATTTCTTCTCATGTGGTTATATCGATTAGAACTGAAATGTTCTTTGATGTAGTTATGTTTTATGAATGAATGTTAATTGCTGTTATTTTCTGGGTATTGTGAGCAGCTTTTGGGTGCAATTATTTGTGAAAAAGCAGAATGCACACTGAAATCTATAACACATGCCTACATGCATTTTGTTGTCTTAAAAGTTAGACCTATTCTTGGGTTTATTTGTGGTGCTGAATCCAAAAATGGCATCGGTTTTGCTCTAGCCATGGCATTGGCTTCTTCACAAGGAAGCTGCTTGAATCAGCGTATAAGGTGTCTATGCCTTACTCCCAAAACTAGAGTCAGACAGACAAAACCAATGCCATTTTTGGATTCAGCACCCCAAAAATATCCTAAATTCTAACATGCTAGCATGTTCTAACATGCTTGGCAACTAAAAAAAAAAATTGTTTCTGTTTGTTCATTTGGGGTGGGGGTGCCAAAAACTTAAGACACTATAAAACTGGTCCCCAAAGGTATCAACTATAATTATATGAAACATCTTGGAAGAAATACAGCAAATAAACACTTTCCCAGCATTGTATTGCCATGCTAAGTAAAGGCTTACTGGTTAATTTCTACCTGCCATGCCACTCTTAACAGCAAAGAAACCTCCCCCCCCCAAAAAAAAAGTGGACCTGTGCTGTGTTCAGTGCAGGTTTGAGGCTATCTGAGGATCGGCCTGAGGCAAGGGGGAACATTTCCGCTTACCCCACAGCAGCCCCAATGGGGCAACTAGGATCTGCACCACCAAGAGTGGTGGTTCAAATCTGAGGAGCCCAGTACTGCCCCGGGCTGCCTGGGAATCGGGCTAGGATCCGGCATAATTGCCAGATCCTGGCCCCATCTCCTGCTCCCCACCTGCCTGCCCGCAGGAACACCCACTGCCCACCTTCCTCCACCCTGACATGCTTCCCTCCCGCCTTCTCCCCACCCTCCCCACGCCACCCAAAAACCCCTGCTCCAGCTGAGATCGGCAACACAATCTCATCCGTCCCTGTGTCAGTGCGGGGAGGCTGTTGCACATCTGTGCTCTGGCCTGTCTCTCCAAAGAGTGGTATGAAAGTGCTTTTCGGCACTTTCGCAACACTCTTTGGCCGGCACAAGGGACTTGTGCCGGCCAAAGAGGTGCTTAGGATTGTGCCCTCAGTCATCCAACTTTTGTCTTACATTGTATGTATTTTAATTATATCAATAAAGATCTCTTGAATCTTGACATCACAATGTTGTGACGTCACTGGCTCAGGACTGTGTCCAGTCCTATTTCTTCTCCTCCTGCTGATGCAGCCACACCACTGGAGCACGCACTGAATCCTGCAGGTGGGCGGTCCCAGAGGTCTCCGCTAGGTAAGGGAACATTTGTTCCCTTACCTGGGGGAGAGCCTTCAAGGCTTGGATTGGGTCTACTTGGACCTGTACCAGCATAATCGCTAGCAGAAATTCATGTGGACCCAGGTTGGGGTTTGAATATGGGAAGGGGGTCTGGATTCTACGTATGTCACTGCTGCTTCTAAACCCACCCCCTTCTGCCCTTCTCCCCATCCCTATTACCACCCCTGTTTCACGCTCCCACTGCCCCATTCTGCCTCCCCCCCCCCAGCTTAGCTGAGTTGGCAGGCCTTTCATCTATCTATATCATTCATCTATATCCAACACTTGGACTATTCTGATAGATCATGAATACTTGGTATATAAGCAGACAACTGCTTGATCCTCAGCTTGCATGAATGCCATTGCTGCAGATAAATTAAGGAAGCTGGTAGTGGCATTTATCATTTAGTGAACCTATCCAAGAAGGGGAAAGGGAAGACAAATCTGAACCCATAAAAGTCAAGGTCACAATAGTATTCACAGAAATCCCCCTGTAAGCAGCAAAGTGGCAAGTCTTGGGTCTTGTAATTGCTTCCTGGGTCTCACATTATGCAACAGTAACCTTTGGGTCTTTTACCCCACTCTCTTGCTTGCATTAAAAATATCCTATTATATGTGAAAGGCTTGTCAGATTATGTCAGCCAGATAGTAAATAATGATGCTCCTTAAGGTATGCAACCTTTGCAAATGCAGCTCTTTTGCTGTGCTGGCTTCTGCTTCCAGTAAATCAAAGGTTCCTCCATTTCTTAATTGCAATCCTTCACTCCAGTTGTTTCATAGACTTCCTTCCTTAAAGAACGTGGTTTCATGTGCAATTAAATTGAGGTTTATAGGGAAGGAGCAAAGCAGCTGTGTAAGGCAGCATGCAGACAATTTGATTCTGTTAAAAAGAATCATCTGTGACTGAAAAGCAATTATTATATCTTACATAAAGTGGCACAAACATCTCATTAAAACCACCGGCAGCTAAAGGTTGGGACAAATGGGGAAGCGAGTAATAGTAAATGTTACATTTTTTGCATGGAGTTGAGCAATAGGAAAGATCAGTCTTCTGATTATCACTGTTTCCATTTGCTGAACACAAGGAGAGCTTCTCCCCCATAAGAAGCACTTTGTGGAGAGAAGCTCTTTCATGTGTTCAGTGTTTGTCGCTGCAGACAAATGCAGAAGGTGTGGGTGGGCAGGGGCCTTCAAGAACTATCTGTGCAGGGTCTACCAGCACACTCTTATCCCCTTCCCATTACATGCAATGTCCATATAGGTAACATCTCAAGGCTTCACATTATCCATTCACATTATCTAATGCAGGGGCGTCCAAACTTTTTGGCAAGAGGGCCACATCATCTCTCTGACACTGTGTCGGGGGCCAGGGGAAAAAAGAATTAATTTACATTTAAAATTTGAATAAATTTACATAAGTTTACATAAATTAATATACTAGAGGTGGAACTTATATGAATGAATGAAGGTCTTGCAATAGCTCAAGGCCTATAACACAAGGCAAGGCCGGCCTTTTCCTTGCTGCCGCTACTGCATCACAGATGTGAATCAGCAAGCAGTGGAGGGAGCCCTCATCCCACAGCTAACGTGAGAGGTCAAACAGTCGCCAAATAGTCACCCTCATGCTGAGAGCAGTTGCGTCGGGCCACTGCGGGCTCCAGCAAGTTTCCAGAGGGCCAGAGGCTCATTGGAGACTGGGGTGTCCCTGAGGGCCGCATTGGGAGTCCTCGAGGGCCACAAGTGGCTCCAGGGCTGGGGTTTGGGCACCCCTGATCTAATGTGACACAAACAGCAAGTTCTCCACTTTCATTTAGTAAACTGCTCATGGATTGCAGCATTTCAGACAGCAGGCGGAAGCAGGTAGAAGACTGCGTGACCCATTTTTAACACAACCCCAGCAATCTTTTCAGCATCCCCAAGGAAATGTTCACAAGAGATTGTACAAGATAGTTAAGTAAAAACAGAGAATATGGGGTACTCAGAGCTGTGCAAATAGCAACTATGTTGTTCAGTTTTTCTGTCACCTGAAATGTTGCAGAGACCTAAGCGAAGCCGCAATGCTGCTGAAACTTTTAAAATTGCATTACCATGATAGTTTACAAAGCTAGAGTAACTGTAGGCTTATAATGATCTTCTACTTCAGTGTTTCTCAACCAGTGGTACAGGTACCAACAGTGGTGCTTGAGGTGGTGTCTGGTGGTACTCATGGGACCCCAGGACATCCTCCACCTGGCATCCACCTTCCAGTGACCAGGAACGCGACACAACTAACCAGTCGAAGGCTCCAAAGAATTTTGCTCTCCAAAAAGTTCTCCTAACCACCCTGAGCCTCTTACTGATGTTTGTTGCATTGCATCTGGCCTTCCAACCCAGAAGTAACTGGCTATGATGTCATCACCAGTTACATCTGGTGGTACTTTGAATAGGTGAACCATGTGAAGTGGTACGGTGGAAGTCAAACCTTGAGGAATATTATTCTACTTCATTTTAAACCTGTAACAGTCAAGTTGGCTCCCAAAACAATTTTTTTCTGATTTCTAATGATTTTGCTCTCTTCGTGGTTTTTTTTTATTTTATCACTGAGATCCAATCAGGAATAGCTCAGGATCTTCAGTATTCCAATGTTGTTCAAGACGTGAATAGGAAAAATGCCCTCAAATTACATTTTATTGACAAATAATCCTTTCTCAGATCACAAAAATGCAGACAGCTGCACTGATCAAAATTAAAAATGCATGTGCAATTGCTTCTCTACTTTCCCCCCTTCTTTTTAAATGAGTCTCATTACAATGATATTTCTGGTCATTTATGCTTCTCATGCTTCTGTGGATACCTGCTGAATCCCAGCATGATGTTCTTTTCACCCTAAATACTGTTGTGTTCCAACCACTGGGCAGCCTACGTTCTGTTGTGATGTAGCAGAACAGTGGGTTAAAAACACAAGTTCTGTTGTGTGGTACATATACATACACACAGCTGGTACACACAGTAGCATCACAGTAAGTGTGGTGCACATAGTTCTTTTTCATCTGTAGGTAATTTTCTTTGAGGTATACTATGATTTAACAGCCAAGGAAGCACATTGAATGGTAACCTTCCTGTGCATTCACAGATTTCTGACTTATAAATCACATCAGATGAAAGAACAATACATAAACCTATACTTAATTCCAGCCTGGGCAACAGCATCCTTGAGACTTACCTGCTATCAGATTACTTCCCATAGAGTTTAATCATTCTGTTACTAGAAGAAAGAAGTCTGTTCTTTCCATTATAAAATTTTACGAGGCATTATTCAAACCCACTGCACCATAGCACACAACTGCATTTGGGTGGCACATAGTTATTGAACATTAAAGGCACACATTTAATACTAATTCTCAGCAACTAAACAGCACATTTCAATTGTAAAGGATGTCACATCTGTTATCCAAGCATTCCTGCAAGACAGGCTAGAATTGTGACTATTTATATAGTGCCATCCCTGCATGTGATTATTTCCATATTGTGCTCTGAAAGGGAGAGATCAGTGACTTCTCTAAGCCGCCTTTGGCCTGAACCAGATGTTATGGGAGATGTGAGGCTACTACTGTAAACCTCACCCCAGCAGTGTCTTTTCTAGTGACTGTCTGCTGGTGTTCTTTTGCATCTTTTTAGATTGTGAGCCCTTTTGAGACAGGGAGCCATTAGTTGTTTGATTTTTCTCTGTAAACCACTTTGTGAACTTTTAGTTGAGAAGCGGTATATAAATACTGTTAATAATAATAATAATAATAATAATAATAATAATAATAATAATAATAATAATAATAATAATAATAATAACAACACCAGCTCTACATCTCCTCTGTCTTCCAAGTCATGTCTAGTATAAAAAATTGTGGGGGGGGGGAGGTTACATGCTGTGAGTATCCCCGTCTCATTCAATTTCATCAGTTGCCTTATGTGGGAGAGGTGACACTTCCCAACATGGTAATGATGTTAGACATTTTTTAAAAATTACTAGATGTTACTAGGGAGACAGGAAAAAAGCCAGAGGGCTTCTGCTCTGAGCAGCAGCTATGCATTTCCCAATAAGTATAGTGTAGTAGTTAGAAAATTGGACTAGGACTAAGGAGACTTGGGTTCATATCCCTATTCAAACATGAAGTTCCCTGAAAGAACTTGGTCCAGTCAATCCTTCTCATTCTAACCTACCTCTGTTGTGAAGATAAAAGTGCTGGAGGTGGGGAACTGAGCTCCTTGGAAAGCTCCTTGGAGAAAGGGACAGATATACTGTACACATTACTACTACTACTACTACTACTACTACTACTACTACCACCACCACCCCGCCTTTTTCCCCGGAGGGACTCAAGGCAGCTTACAACAAAGGTTAAAAACATAATTAAAAATTAACATAAAGTTCATGGCCTGATAAGATCCTGGCTGCTATTTGCCCTGGGGACAAATTTGGGGACAAATGATTGAATTTGAAGGTTCCTTGGAGATCACCTAGTCTAACCCTCTGCTCAAGGTAGACAACAGATAGCTTTTCATCCTCTGCTTCAAAACCACCACCAAGGGACAGTCCAAAGCTGCATGAGGCAGACTCAGCTCTGGTTAACTCTTACAGATAGGAAATTCATCCTATGTCTAGCCTAAACCAACTTCTTTGTAGTGCCAACCCTTGGTACCTAGTCTTACAGCTAGCAGCCACAGAGAGTAAGTCTCCATCTGCTCTGTGACAGCCCTCCACATACAGATATCATATCTCCCCCTAGTCTTCTCCAGGCGAAACATCCTAAGCTCTTTTAACTATTCCTCATAGGACCTGGTTTTCAGATCTCTCACCAGCTTTGTTGCCCTGCTTTGAAACCACTCCAGCTTATCACTGTCCCCAACTTGACTGTTACAGATTAAATTATGTGGGACACAGTTCATGAGATGCAACCTAGAACAATTTTAGAGGGGGTGGAATGTAAGGATGGCATCTATGTACTGGGTTCCCAGGCTAGTGCAAAATGTTACTTTTGATTGGGCTGGCATCACATGATGCATGTGCATATCATTTGAAAGATGCATGAACACATGCATGAAGTTGCTGCAACCTACAGTGGTCCAGCCACTACAGACATGTTTGTGCAGTGAAGTTTGGTGCTGTCCTTCCCAGCCTTTTCTACCAATTTGAGCACACGTGTCAACACTGCTGTTTTGGTCCACTTTTGAATGAAAGGTTGTTCAATTAGCTCAGCTCAAAAGGGAGCTGACATCCTTCAAACAAACAATGACCAAAAACAAACAAACAAACAAAAAACCCTCTTTATTATTATTGGCAACCTTCAGTCTCGAAAGACTATGGTATCGCGCTCTGAAAGGTGGTTCTGGCACAGCGTCTAGTGTGGCTGAAAAGGCCAATCCGGGAGTGACAATCCCTTCCACACCGGGAGCAAGTGCAGTCTGTCCCTGGTCTGTCTCCCTGGCTATGGGCCTTCCTTCTTTGCCTCTTAGCCTCAGACTGTTGGCAAAGTGTCTCTTCAAACTGGGAAAGGCCATGCTGCACAGCCTGCCTCCAAGCGGGCCGCTCAGAGGCCAGGGTTTCCCACTTGTTGAGGTCCATCCCTAAGGCCTTCAGATCCCTCTTGCAGATGTCCTTGTATCGCAGCTGTGGTCTACCTGTAGGGCGCTTTCCTTGCACGAGTTCTCCATAGAGGAGATCCTTTGGGATCCGGCCATCATCCATTCTCACAACATGACCAAGCCAACGCAGGCGTCTCTGTTTCAGCAGTGAATACATGCTAGGGATTCCAGCACGTTCCAGGATTGTGTTGTTTGGAACTTTGTCCTGCCAGGTGATGCCGAGGATGCGTCGGAGGCAGCGCATGTGGAAAGCGCTCAGTTTCCTCTCCTGTTGTGAGCGAAGAGTCCATGACTCGCTGCAGTACAGAAGTGTACTCAGGACACAAGCTCTGTAGACCTGGATCTTGGTATGTTCCGTCAGCTTCTTGTTGGACCAGACTCTCTTTGTGAGTCTGGAAAACGTGGTAGCTGCTTTACCGATGCGCTTGTTTAGCTCGGTATCGAGAGAAAGAGTGTCGGAGATCGTTGAGCCAAGGTACACAAAGTCATGGACAACCTCCAGTTCATGCTCAGAGATTGTAATGCAGGGAGGTGAGTCCACATCCTGAACCATGACCTGTGTTTTCTTCAGGCTGATTGTCAGTCCAAAATCTTGGCAGGCCTTGCTAAAACGATCCATGAGCTGCTGGAGATCTTTGGCAGAGTGGGTAGTGACAGCTGCATCGTCGGCAAAGAGGAAGTGACGCAGACATTTCAGCTGGACTTTGGACTTTGCTCTCAGTCTGGAGAGGTTGAAGAGCTTTCCGTCTGATCTGGTCCGGAGATAGATGCCTTCTGTTGCAGTTCCAAAGGCCTGCTTCAGCAGGACAGCGAAGAAAATCCCAAACAAGGTTGGTGCAAGAACACAGCCCTGCTTCACTCCGCTTCGGATGTCAAAAGGGTCTGATGTGGAGCCATCGAAGACAACAGTGCCCTTCATGTCCTTGTGAAAAGATCTGATGATGCTGAGGAGCCTGGGTGGACATCCAATCTTGGGGAGAATCTTGAAGAGGCCGTCTCTGCTGACCAGGTCGAAAGCCTTTGTGAGATCTATGAAGGCTATAAAGAGTGGCTGTCGTTGTTCCCTGCATTTCTCCTGCAGTTGTCTAAGGGAGAATACCATATCAGTGGTGGACCTGTTGGCTCGGAATCCACACTGTGATTCTGGATAGACGCTCTCTGCAAGTACCTGGAGCCTCTTTAGTACAACTCGGGCAAACAGCTTTCCTACAACGCTAAGGAGAGAGATGCCGCGGTAGTTGTTGCAGTCACCCCTGTCACCTTTGTTCTTGTACAGCGTGATGATGTTTGCATCCCTCATGTCTTGAGGTACTCCACCTTCTCTCCAGCAGAGACAGAGGATTTCATGCAGCTCAGTGACGATGATCTCTTTGCAGCATTTTAGGACTTCAGCAGGGATGCTGTCTTTTCCAGGACAAAAAACCCTCTACAACCTAAAAATAAGATTTTTAAAACTCAAAGATTTTTTTTCCCCAAATTAAAGAAAAATCCTTTGGCAGTTGCATATTTGAATTTTGTTTCCCTTGACAACAATGGTCTATTGTGCTTCATTCCCCCGCCTCCATTTTCTAAGTTTCTCATTTGTCTTTTGACAGAATTCTAATCATTTCAGAATGAGTGCCATATTTTGTCATACCTCCATATATTTTTAAAAAGCATGGCAAAGTTGCTGATCACGATTTACTGTTTTATTAGTCTGTCTCAAAACTAGGGAGATTGCTACATTACCTAGTTATATATTGACAACAATGCTCTTTTCCCTTCTTGAATGCCTTGGTTTTCGGAGCTTCGTGTAGAACGTTATAATGAAGAAAATTCACAATATAGCAATAATTTTTTATAAAGGATCCAGGCATGGGGTTTGGATTCAGTGGATACCACTGCTGTCAATACTTCCCTCTTCCTGGACTCAGGGACCAATCCTATCCAACTTTCTAGCACTGGTGCAGCTACAATGCACCCCAAGGGAATAAATGTTCCCATACCTTGAGGAGGGCTCTGTGACTGCCTCCCCACCACAAGATGCAGTGCAAGCCTCATTGGCACAGCTGCACCAGCACTGGAAAATTGGATAGGATTGGGCCCTCGATCCACACTCTTCCTGGCCCTCCCCATCCAAGTCTCTGCCCTCCCCCCTGCCCCTTTCTTTCACCCCCAACTCTCTCCCACCCCACCCCCACACTGATTTAGCAGCACCAGGGCTCATTGGAAGGCCATAGCCACTTGCAGCTACACGAAATGGCATGGTGCCAATAGCAGTAAAGTACAGGTGCCTGTAAGATCAGTTGATTAAAATGAGCATATAGAAGTTCTATCCCCTGGGGGGCTGGGGATAAGAATAGGCCCTCAGTTTGGCTGTACTTGTCATAAGAGGTGACTAAACAGCCGCTGGGTAGATGGGACTCATTAGGCTGGGAAGGCAACTCATCTGAGAGAAGGAAAACTCTGATCCCAAACCTCCACTGCCTTGTGGCTACATCCAGTTATGGAAAAGGCTTCAGGAGTCAACTTCGAGGCAAAATCCGGAGCTGGAGTCCCTGAGGCAGTTCATGGCTGAACACAGTCACGTTCTGGCAACTCCTGCAACACTGCTGGAACCAGCCATATTGGCCTCTGCCTTTCCATTGGACCATTTCAGCGACGTGGAGAGGGGGGATTTGCTGCATGGGAAACAGTCTGTCCTCCATATCTGCTTTACCCAGGCTTCGCGCACTGGAGAGGACACTCTGTTCCAGAACACTGTTCAGAGCGCGATACCATAGTCTTCCAAGACTGAAGGATGCCAACAAGATAGAAGTTCTCAACCTGCTCACTTGATGCAAATCTATAGAACTTCAGTATAAGAAATTGGGGCATAATTTGAGTGAAGTGGGGGGGGGTAGCTGGGAGAAGCAAGGTCCAGCACGGGCCAAGGGCCTACACCCATCAAAAGCCCACCTGACCAGTGACTGTGACAGTAGTAACATCCTGTGTGCTATCTGGGGACAGGTTGGGGGGGGGTACAGTGCAGAACATCATCCCAGGTGCCCCAAGCAATGTGGTGCCATTACCGGACCAAAGACTCATCTCCCAGCATTATCTTGCTGGGAATGAACACCAGGACCTGTTTTTCTAGCAGCCCCTTTCAGCTGCAGGTGACCCTCAGCTAAACATAATAATGCTGATCTTAGCAGGACAGACAAGTATGGGGGCCCTCTCTCCTTGTGTTAAACATAATTATTCATAGAAAATATAAAACTTTTTTTCATTTCTGTAAGCTGTGCATCTCAAATCTATTTGGATGAGACTTTCTGCAGCATTTGGGTTCTTTTTTTGCAGGTAGACGATACATTTTTAATAAATAAATAATACATAACATCTGTCCTGCTTGTGGGCTTCCCAGAGACAGCTGGTGGGCCACTGTGGGAAACAGGATGCTGAGCTAAATGGGCCTTTGGCCTGATGCAGCAGGGCTCTTCTTACATTCAGATTATTTATTTACCTCCTTTCAACAAAAATGTTCACAAAGTGGTTTACAGTGAAAATGCTATCAGTTGATGTGCAGGAAACAAACTGAAGATCTCTGTTAAGAAAGCAAACACATATCTCCCTCTGTAGAATTGGTTACCCAAGAATCCAAAATACTTAGGCTACAATTCTGTACACCATTGGGTTGCTTAAATCCCATTGATGTTCAGCGTGATTATTACTGTAGACTAACTGTGCACAGGGCCATATTCCCAGGGTAATATTCCAAGAGCTTAGAGCAAAACAGAGATTGCCTCTGAAAAATACGCAAGTGCCTCCCATGATCTCATTAGCCATCGATTAGTTGATTCCCATACAGCACCATGCTTGTGGCAGCAAACCTTGAAAGTGAATTAAATTGTTGTAGGCTCATTTTTTACTATTAGATGAGAAGAAGCTTTCAGCCAAGTCCCTGAAACCAAATGGAAAAGAGAAGGATGTTTGCGAATTATATCATCAAGCAAATGAAATGGTTGAGCCCAAGAGCACCAGTAAATGTAAGGAAGAAAAGAATGTTCATCCTGATGGTCTAGACCAGGGGTGTCAAACTCATTTTATACAGAGGGCCAAAATTAGCATTCAGGGCACCTGCTGAGGGCTGGAAGTGATGTCTTGAAGCAGAAAGTGACATCGTTAAGCAGCTGATGGCCAGAAATCAACACTTTGTTCTCACAAAAAAACTCATTAACTGCAAATGACAGAAGAGAAAATACCAAATCTTGATCATATTTCAAGATATGGAGGTCCCCAATTTTCATGTAGACTGCTTTTCAGCAGTAACACCTCAGCACTACTCATCAGCTGAGAGCCTGAGAGCCGGATAAAAAGCTTCTGGGGGCCATATCCGGTCGCCGGGCCTTATGTTTGACATCCCTGGTTTAGACCCTGGCCCAGGGGCCACTTGCGGCCCTTGGTGACTCCCAATGCCAGACTCCCAGTCCGGTCACCTCAGGGACTCCCAATGCCGGACTTCCAGTCCAGCCCCCAGGGAGCCTCTGGCTCTCCAGAGACTTGCTGGAGCCTGCGCTGGCCTGACGTAATTGCTCTCAGTGTGCGGGCAACTGTTCGACTTCTCATGTGAGCTATGGGATGAGGGCTCCCTCCACTGCTTGCTGTTTCACATCTGTGATGCAGCAGCGGCAGCGAAGGAACGGCTGGCCTTGCTTTGTGCAAGGCCTTTTATAGGCCTTGAGCTATTGCAAGACCTTCATTCATTCATATAAGTTCCATCTCTAATATATTCATTTATGTAAATTTATTGAAATTTGAAATGTAAATTAATTCTTTTTCCCTGGCCCCCAACCCGGTGTCAGAGAGATGATGTGGTCCTCTTGCCAACTAGTTTGGACACCCCTGGTCTAGAGATACTGGCCTTCAATGGAGCCAATACCAGGCTGGCCCCTTACAAGGCAGTCATTTGTAGACCACCAAATCAAATGCACCACACTTGCTATGACCAGCAGTGTACCAAAGGCTTCTTTTTTGGCTGCCCACCTGGGACTGCAGAAATAGGGTGGAGAGGCCCCATACATGACATATAGTCCATGTTCAGTTGATGGGTCAAAATTTATGCAGTGACATGATCTCCAGGATTGCACCGCTCAGGGGGCTACAGGGGCTTGACTGTACTTACCAGAGCCTCCTGCACCCTCCGGGGGTGCAGGGAGCCCTGTGCAACCATCTGCAGAGCTCCCCCATGCTTTAGAAGTGAAAGTGGAGCATTCGCGCTCCACTTCTGGTTTAGCAGAGGCGGGGTGCAATTGCTCAACTTTCACTTCTAAAGCATCAGAGAGCACTGCAGACACTTGCGCAGGGCTCCCTGCACCCCCGGGAGGCTGCAGGAGGCTCTGGCAAATGCAGTCAAGCCCCTGCGGCCCCCTCAGTGGTGTGATCCTGGGGATCATGTTGCTGCCTCCTCCCTGCCTCCTGGCTACCGCCCCTCAAGGGGAAAGAGGCCAGGGCCCTCAGGCTGGGGTGTTGTGACACCCCAGTTTGAAAAGCCCTGTCATAGCTCATTTTGAAAATGCTGAATCAAAAATTTTAGTGCTGTGCCACTTAAAACTAAAGTCCACGAAATATAACTTAATTCCCATGCAGTACAACTCCTACGCAGCCACTCCTAGTAGAGTTAGGGGGGCTTATTCCATCAGATAATACTGCTGAACTCCTTTGGGACATAATACTGCATGCTACTCCTTTGGGACATTTGATGCTACACCTTTGGGATGTGGTTTCCTTTCCTAATTTTATTTGAGTTACTGAAGGTCATTAGTCATGTATAGTTTCAAGGGGGCTACTATTGTAAGGCTATGTTTATGTGTAGATTGATTCCACTTGTATGTGCCTCATTTAGTTTTTGCCAAGTAGTGCACATTTAGAAAAAATTCTCAGGGAAAAACGTGTGCTTGTTTCCAGTTCCAATATATGCCTTTGGTGACCTAGGTTACAATCCCGGTCAATGACTAGGGGTGAACTAGTTGGACTTCAGTCTTGGGCCCAAAGAGAAGAAGGGCCTCCTGGAAGTTATGGGGAAGGGAAGTAATTCTGGAGATCCTAAATCGGCTAGTTGAAACATCTCTTTTACCTTCCCTTTCTGACATGTTCTTCATAACAGAGATGCCCACGGCAAAAAAAGGAAGGTAACAGAAACTAGGATAGGGTTAAGTGTGCCACTGATGGCCTCACACCTGAAGGCCTACAGATTCTGTTACCAGCTCCAAGAATATTTTCATGATCTGCAAAACTGTCTCAGTTTCCAATCAGCTTTCCTGAAATATTTTACTTTTTCTTTTGTTCTGAATCGTTCCCAGGTCGATTGAGCACGCAGCATCATGCAAATATCTCATGTAATCTAGTTATATATTTTCCTCTGCCTTATTGGTTTTGTAGCGGGGTCTAAACATGGAGAATAATGAAACTGCCTCAGAGAATACAGCTGCATAGTATTGTTTTGATTTAAAACATGTGCAGCACTTTTAGCTAAATGTGTGTAAATATTGGGAGCTATTTACTTGGGTTTCTCAAGCCTTGCTATACCTCAGTAATTAATATTCGGGTACTTTCAACACAGCTGTCCTCAGAACTTGTTCCTACATGTTTGGAAACTAATAAGAAATGCTTAATATTAGCTACACTTGTTTGCGTGAACAATGGGTTAGCATGACCTCAAATAATTCTCAGTAGGCTGAAGGAGGACCAAAAAAGCAAAGTAAATTAGATCAACAGATTTCCCATCATTCTTAAGAATACTGTGAAGTTTACTTCTTACTTACAGTACAGCAATTTTAACAAAACTGCCATGTACTGAAATGGTTATTTTAAAAGTCCATTGGAATAGGACTTGCTCTTTCGGAATCTTGGAAATCCCCAGTCACAGCAGTGAGAGGCTGCAGAGATCTCTCCCTGACCTCTTCGGGGTTAGCTCAACCCCTTTCCTGGAATTTCAGGTTTCATTTTGAAAAAAATGGGTACAGGTGGATAGCTCGATGAGAGTGTCAACCTAATGTGCGGCAGTGGTGAAGAAGGTTAATTCTATGCCTGGGATCATTAGAAAAGGGATTGAGAATAAAACGGCTAATATTATAATGCCATTGTACAAATCAATGGTGAGGCTACACCTGCAGTACTGCGTCTAGTTCTGCTTGCCACATCTCAAAAAGGATATAGTGGAATGGAAAAAGTACAAAAAAGAGCAACTAAAATGATTACTGGGCTGGGGCACCACCCTTATGAGGAAAGGCTACAGTGTTTGCGGCTCTTCAGTCTAGAAAAAAGGCGCCTGAGGGAGGACATGATTGAGACATACAAAATTATGCAGGGGATGAATAGAGTGGATAGAGAGATGCTCTTTTCTCTCTTACATAACACCAGAATGAGAGGACATCCACCAAAATTGAACGTTGGGAGTTAGGACAGACAAAAGAAAATATTTCTTTACTCAGCATGTGGCTAGTCTGTGGAACTCCTTGCCACAGGATGTGGTGATGGCATCTGGCCTAGATGCTTTTAAAAGGAGATTGGACAGATTTCTGAAGGAAAAGTTCATCATGGGTTACAAGCTATGATGTGTATGTACAGCCTCCTGATTTTAGAAGTGGGTTGTCTCAGAATGCAAGATGCAAGGGATGGCACCAGGATGCAGGTCTCTTATTGTCTTGTGTGCTCCCTGAGACATTTGATGGTCCACTGTGAGATCCAGATTCTAGCTGTTATCTTTAAAGCCCTAGTTGGCTAGGGACCCAGTTGTCTGAAGGACCACTTTCCTCCATATGAGCCTACCCATTTCCCAAGATCTTTTGGGAAGGTCTTCCTGTATATTCGGGGGGGGGGGGCATAAGAGGTTTTTTTCTGTGATTGAACTCCCTCCCACAGAATGCCTGTTTTGCTCCCTCCCTCCTCCATTTTCAGAGAAGGCTTTAGACATATTTATGCCAAGTCATCATCCGCACTTATTATTGTTGTTATCTGATTGTGTTTATTCCTGTTGCTTCTTGATATATTGTTTTTATATTGCCCTCTTCTGGTTTTGTTTTATGACTCTAATTGGTTTTTTAAAATATTTTGTTGTGAGCTACCTTTATGATTCAAGGTTCAGGGAAAAGGTGGTTTCTAAGAAGGGATTTGAAGGAAGAGAATGCAGGAACATCCCATAGTTATTCCAGGAAGTGTTTTCCAATCACAAAGGCTAAGATTTGAACTTGGATCTGTTGGGATTGACTCACTGTATTTATTGCTTTGTTCTCAAAATAAGACTGAAGCTTTAATTTCATATTGAGGATTTAAATACCGAGAATATAGGTTTTAATATCCTTCAAGCCTGAAGCAAACACCAGCACCACCACCAGCCCACATACAAAATAGTCAGTACATTATGAATTTTTATTGGGGTTTCAAATTTTGATCTCATTTTTTCCTAGTCATAGACTCAATTTACACCTTTTGATGGATGCCACAAGAAAAATGTCTTAGAGCAAAGCCCTATAGCTTTGCTTCAGCTAATAGCCTTCTAATGCTCTTTCAAAAAATCTTCTGGGATTTATAACTCAGTCATAATCATTTATGACCAAGCGGAATGGCTCTGAAGACACAAATATCCCTTCCTTGCTGGAAATTCAGAAACATGTATCAAAACTGGGTTGACCTACAGCTTTCTTTAACAAAAGTCAGGAGCAGTTCCACCCTGGGTACCATGTGGGGTTGGGTGGGGCACAAACTGGAGGCTGATGCTCATGCCAGAGCCCACAGCCATGTTTGCCCAACCTATGAGACAGCAAATGTTCTCTGCTGCTACAGCTTGCCACCATGGCCAGCTAAGACAGGCAGAGATCAGGGCCCAGTGAAGAGCAAGTCCAGTGGTGATGAAATGGTGATGAAACGCAGTGACAGTGGTGATGAAATGCTGCCAGCTGTCCACTGATGGTTCACTTTCCCAGTTGGGTACTGCTGATGGTGCTCAACCAAGTCAGCTAAGCAGGAACTGGGCAGCAGACCGGCAAGTTTCCAATTTTGTTGGTGCCATTGCGACTGCAGGTGGCAGCATGAAGGAGGCCTTGCATCTGTTTATCACCTGGTCGCTATATGTGCTAATCTGGCTCACACAACACTTTCCAAAGGATGAGTGGGGTGTGCTACTGGGAGTCCTCACAGCGTTTTTGTCCCAGGGTCGCCCAAAACTTGAAGTTGCCATTGAAAAAAATCCAACAATACAGATATCCTCTAGCTAACTCTGACCTCCTTTCTCTTCAGGCATGCAGATGTCTATGCAAGAAGTTCAGAAGGAGGTGCACTGACTTTGCCAAACAGTACCTTGACCTCACCGGGGGAAGGGGGTGGAGAGTAACAGCAGTGGCATCACCACCATTTCCTGTTTTAAAAAGAGAGAGTGAGAGTAGGAGAAAATGGCGAATAACCAACAAAAGAGAGTGCATTCACCTTGTATGGTTGTAGTGAAAAAGAGAATTTTAGCAATGACAGCTGTAATAGAAGTTGCCAAATGTTCTTTTCTGCACAGTCACTGTGTAACAGGAGCCCTGAAGTCCTTTATATCTGGCAATCAGAGCTCTCAGGACTGAAGGAGATGATGTCGATTATTACTCGGACAAATATGAATAGCCCCAGTCTGAATTAGGACTGCAGTGCAAAGAAGAGGTCTTTAACCCTACCCCCCCCCCCACACACACACAGAACACACTACCACCACCCCCTTCCCCAAAGCTGCTTTTGGGTCAAGAAAACATCAGTGAGAGAGAAGGAAAAAGGCTGGCAAAATACAGGGCAAGGAAAAACTAAAGGTGAGTCCCAATCTGCCAGTGGTGTTCAAGGTGATTCTGCATCTGAAAAGGTCTTTGTGCTCACAACTCTTGGAGTAGTTTCAATCCCAGAGAGCAGGTTCAATGAAAACAACTTGTTGAAGAACAACAACAGCATGAGAGCACTTTCCCTTTCATTATGCATTCTTTCTCGGGCTTGTTCCTATAACACTATTCACCCCCTAGTTACCTCCTCTGCAGGAATCTTTTGTTTATTTGCCTCTTCACAAAGGTGAACATACATAAACAAGTCCTTAACAATAAGGCACTCAATCATCTAGACGGGCAAGGAACAAAAGCACAGTGAGCATTTAGGAGCACCTCAAGGGGACCAGATAAAACAAATCCTCTGTGCACCCAGGGACACTGATGCAGCTGAAAATGTCACTGACTCACTATAAAAGCATGAGCAATGAAGCCATAAATATTTCTCTTTTTTTGTTCCAGATTTGCTCCCTGAAGAGCAATAATTGATCCTGGGAATAAAAAATAACAAGCTACTAATTGTCCCTGCTGGGATTTTAGTGAACAAGAGGGAGTAGGATATATATGCCTAATAATCTCATGCATTGACTCTAACTTCAGTTGTAATGCTGAGGGTGTGTTTGATTTGGGGCATTCTTGGAATTTCCTTTCTCTCTGTGGATTCACATATCACATGGTAGCAAACCCAGGTGTATCACCCAGTCAGGGAACACATTAACACATGTCACTGCCTCAATCCAACACATGCTGCTTCACAATCACAATTTCCCCTGAGCAGCAAGAAGTTCTAGAGCAGTTTTCCAAAGAGGTCAGTTTCCTTGTGAGGACAGAATACTGGAGAGTTGTGTGCCTTTTGCAATGAACTGTTCATTTACAGATGGAACAAGTGGAAGCATCCAGGTACATTGGCTTGGTAGCATGAGGTTCAGTTTTTATATGCACCAGAAAAACATCGCTCCAGTTCATGTAGTAGAAAAGCAACACATGCCATCCCTACCATAGATACTCACCTATAGGGCGAGAAATTTCTGCCAATAAATCAAGCTTAGATCGTCACCTCACCTTATCTCTGAGGTTGCTCATCGGTCAGGGCTTTTTAAGTAAGTTATAGCACCAGAGAAGCAAAGCAGAGATAGAGGGCTGTTAATCTCCATGGTAACCTCCCTGGCAAACTCCAGTAAAAGTTAACCTTTTATTCTTCTCTGGAGAAAAGGGCTAAAAGCTTCTATTGAAATCAAGCAAGCCTCATTCTATTTTGCAAATACTGCTACAGCTTCATTCCATTTTGCAAATGGTCTTTTTTTATTAAACACCAGGATGTAATTCTCTTTTCATTTGAAACAAAGTCACAGGCTACAATTCAGCGCACCATGACTTAAGAATAACATCCAAGGAAAGCAATGGGTCTACTTCTGAGTAAATAGGGTTGCAACTATGTGCAGTTGCACTTGGACACAGTCACAGTGCTGTGAATTGAATTGCGCACTCCCAGTTATGTATTAAGTCGTATATTATATGTTGAGCCTCTTGCTTTACACACCAGGCACTTTCAAGAAGGATTTGATTCCTGGTTCTCCTGCAGTGGTTCCCAACCTCTTTTTATTTGCATACCGTTTGGCAGCCCATTTCCATAAATTCCATAAATTTCCCCTCATATTAGCTAAATGTTTGTAATTAATATTAATAGTATAAGCCCTCATTTCCTCTACATGAAAAACCAGACTTCATGTAGAGATCACAGTGTTTTCTCTTTTCATCTGTTTGAAGAACAGAAGACTCTGCCTTTGCACTGTTTTGCACCAGAAGTGTGCTGAGAAATTCTTGGTGATTGATCACTTTCCATATTATGTTTTAGCTTTTTTACTGTGCTAGTTTTCAATCACTGATTCATACATGAATTGATGACCGAAAACTAGCTATTTTGTGGGCTTTTACAGTCAACTAGCTACCTCCCTTCCTGTCTTGTTGGCCCTGCAAGGCATTCTGGAGCACTACCTGCCTTTTTCTGCCATTATTCAATTCTTTTTCAAGCACCCCTGTCAAGGTCCTGTCAAGTGCTCCTCGTAGTACATGTACCTCAGGTTGGGAGTCACTGTTCTACTGGTACATTGTTTACAGTGCACTTACTCTGATAGTGTTTACAAAAAGGTTGTAAAGACTAGAATTAAAAAAGATAATGAATAAAAATGTATCTTATGAACTTTTACAATATTTTTAATAAATTAGAGACTGTAAAGTTCTTAGGTAACAATTACTGGTAGGTTATTTTTCAGGATCTGGCCTTGGGTAAAATCAGACAAAACTATAGCCTGACACCCTCCTAAGTTTAACACACATACACACACACCAACTTATTCGAGGGTCACAGAACATTCCATCATGTTTGGCTCCAAACCTGCCCTCAACTTATCTGCGAGATGGACTTATGCTCGAGTGCCTGCAGTAGATACAGTGTCATGTGTGCCACAGGAGCTATGTGGGGAAGCCCATGTGCAAAGTGACCAGATTCATACAATGCTTCTCTCTCAAAAAGATCAGGAACTATACTGGCCTTCATACAGAGTGCCTATGTAGATGATGGAGGAAGGGAGTAATGGCCCTCCTCCACCTCATGCAAGGCCACCCATAAGATCTATAGTTCCCTCAGCAATGGAAGACTTTGGCCACCCCTCCCCCCAACCATGGGCAAAAATTCTTCTTCAAGGACAGTTTGTTAATAACCACAGACTCATATTTGCACCAATTTTGTTTTAGGAATATTGAAATTTTTGAATTTTTTCTGAAGACATTTCCGTCTTTTTGGAGGTCCACTGAGCCTGGTGCATAAATGCACCTTTGGTGACAGTGCAGTAACACACCCTCAGTAGAAAATGGGTTTGGAGGAGATGCTGTGCTGTAGGGTCAACAGAAGGAGGATATCCCTGAACCTAAATACACTTGAAGTGGGAGTGTTGTGCATAGATCTGCTCACTTTAAAGACTGTTTGTATATAGAGCTTGCGTCTTTTCAACAGCACTATTGGTAATGTTGGGAAGTCTGCTAGCAGAGAACTCGACCACCAAGCACCTGCTGCTACACATCTTGGGGCAAGATGCTACACGTCTTGAAGAGAAGATGTCTTCTTTTAAGTCTCCACTGGACAGCCTGGCCCATCAGGCTGATATTGCTCAGCCAGCCTGGCATCCCTCTGGAGCTCCCGTTTATGATGATGAAGAAGATGATGATGGTGGGACATGGCTATACTCAGGTTCTGCAAAATTTACCACACCTCCACTGATATACCCCAGAGGAAATATCACTATATGTCACTTCCAGCTCTCTTTAAAGGTATTACCTGTCTCTAGTCTAGCAATAAAATTAAGAAAGGACAGATTTTTCCTTTTTTCACTATTGGTTTAGCACCGTCAGAAACTAGCAAAAGGACCCCTCAGCATCAGCAAGGTTTTGATAAATTGGAGACAGAACCTTTTCTTTGTTATAAAATAAACTATCATTCATAGCCAGCTGAGGAAAATGTAGTGTATCAGGCAACAGAAACTTCTAGACCAGGCAAGAGGAAGTGGCCAATTTTCTTTCCAATGGTGCAGGTGCCTGACCCTTTGTAACCCTACCTTTACAGATAAAGAGATAGGCATTCTGTACCAGCACACTGGATACCTATATGCTGCATAGGGAACCTACCAATATGGGTACTCAGCACTGCTAATGCAGAGAACACAGTGTCAGCTTTTCTTGGTGCAGAATGTGGGTTAGCCTGGGGCATAAGTTTGATTTTGTTTGGTTTTTAGAGAGGTGTGTGTGTGTGTGTTTGCATGTGCATTAGAAATCTGGGCGCTTAGTAGTTAGATCTACTTAGTAGCAGTAGTTCTTCAGATTTTGAGAGACTCACAGCCCAATCCTATGCATGTCTACTCAGAAGTAAGTTCCATTAGCGTCAATGGGACTTACTCCCAGGAAAGTGTGGATAGGATTGGGCTGTCAGATGGCACTCTCACCTAATTCTGTCACATACCAAAGCCCATTGCTAGTGTAGGATATTTTCCATACCACAGATGTCAATGTGAAAAACAAGCGCCATGACAACGAACACCTCTGACATTTTCTGCCGGACCACCTCAATTGTTAAACATTGCTCGTAAATGTCCATTTTCATGAAAATTCTATCATTTCACATAACATACACATAGCCCTATTAAACTGGGCTTATACAGTCCAGAAGCAGCAAGTATATGAGCTGTTTTTGTTTGAATCTTGGATGGTGACAGAATCTGAATAATGACTGAAAACCACATCACCTCCGTGGGTCATACATCAGGCAATAAGGTGTAGGCCTGTTAAAAGCCTTTTGCTTTGATTGGTATTTAATTCCAATTTAATTAATATCTATAGAACACATGCAGGAACAGGCATCTTGATTAAAGATTCACCATTTCCCAGCTGAACTGAATGCTGTAGCTGAAGTAGGATTTCTCCAGTGATGCAAATTCTGTCATTGACGTCAATGGCTAAGCTTAATTGTCAGAGAACAGCACACATAGCTGCTGGCTGTGCTTTGTTGCAAGGGTTGAGTCAAGTCAGGCCCTTTGAGTTGTCACCCACGATTCAAAGCATCCTGGAACAATGTCAGTTCATTGCTGTATCTTGAGAGCATTTTAGTATAAAAGTAGTATATAAAGTACGTGTTTATGGACTTGTTTTTATTCTCATACCAACAGCAGCAATGGTTCTGAGAAAGACATAGTCCTTGTGGAGTGAGGGAACAGTTTTAATGCTCTCCAACATTTCCCTGCACAAGAAACAATTTCTATGGCTTACGAAATGGTATAACTAAGACAATGGGCATCTGCGTAGTGTGATTTGGGCAACAGATGCAAGGGTCCATTTTAATTATATGCTCCTATTATTAAAATATTTACACACATTGGTTGAATAAAAAAGTTCATAATGTGGTTTAAGAAAATAGCCCACTCAGTTCATTTCATCATGAGCCAATTCATAAGTATGGGAACTATTTCCATATGGCTGGATCCCAAACTGTTGTAACATTCACAGAAAGGAGCGTATGGTGCTTATTTCTACACCAATGCTACCCAAAGATATTTTCTACAGATATTTCTAGAGCAGCATGGGATCCAGTTACATGGGACTGGCTCCATATTACTTCAGTAGTTTTTGAACCAGATCGTCATGTATGAGGATAAGAGACTGAACCCACTTCTTGCGCAGGATAAAAGATGGCTGGACCACTCAATGGAAGCTTCTTTAGTATGTGCCACAGAATTCCTTCAGTATAAGTATCAGCCTCCATTCTGAAAAATCTTCAGACTGGTCAATTTATGCAGATCACAGTTGGGTAGTCTTGGTGCAGAATTTTAATGCAGAATACATTTGGTCCCTTTTGTAGAATGAAGGAATTATCACCCTCATTGCAAGTCGCTATGAATTGACTACAGTCATGGGCACTGTCACTGGTATTTGATAAGACCACTTACCTGTCCTTCTGTAATCGCAAGTACAGCTGATCCAGGTAGATAAGATTTACCATGTTATCACCTTTGAACATGTAATGCTGCACACCAGTTGGAAAACAAGGTGCTTCATCCACGACTTGTACTGAGCGGCCCTTTTTATTAATCCACATCACCCTTTGCATGCATCATTCTCTGTTTCATTCACAATCTTTCTTCTCTTTATCACAAGTATCATCATCTATCGATTCCTAATAAAAGGCTCCAAGATTTCCAAACAGTCTGCAATATGTCAATCAAAAGCTAAAGACGTACTGACCTTGATGAGGCATTTGAGTTTGACACAGGCTTATCATCCCAGCCTGGCATCCTTTCCAGTGCCTGTTGCAGGTGTCTCTTCTGTATTTTTTTAGATTGTGAGCCCTTTGGGGACAGGAAACTATTTATTGATTAACTTTATTATGTAAACTGCCTTGTGAACTATTCTTGATGAATAGCGGTATACAGTATAAGTATTCTTAATCTAGATTCAGATTTTAAGTTTTTCAATTACTCCCAAGCACTCAACTGCCTGGCTTCAGGCTTTTAACTCCTCTATGACATTAGAGCAGCTAAACCAAAGGTAGCGAGAAGGGGTGTGCCAGGACAATCAGAGCAGACAACCAACTATATCAAGAGAGGCAGGACAGTTAAAGGCGCATGAGGGACTGCAAGAGCGAGGTACTGAGAAGATGAGGACCATCAGAAGAGAACTGTAACATTGTCCATTATACTGAGGTCCTTAAGTAGTTATACACTTGAAAGGCTGCATGGCTGTTTTTGCTTTAGATGCAAAAGAAGCATTTCCAGTCCTGAAATACCTTGTAAAATTCAACATGTTTGGGGGATGATGATGACCCAATTCCTGCTCATTAGCTGTGTATTTACTTATTTATGCTACCAACCACATGAACTCCACTGAGAACAACATGAGTCACCATATAAATGAAGGCATTTATAAGAACAGCAGAGTCCGCTGTGTGGTTGTTCCATAGCTTTTATGTTCCTGCAGCTGTCCTCCAGAAATTATTTTGGCATTAATGAAGTGCAACCTGAACATAACAGTCTCAAAAGGACTATGAGTCAGAATAGTGGATGGTGATAAAACTACATCCTGGAGACCTTCCTGGTGGATTGGTGCTAATTCAAGTCTTTTTACTTTGTGGATGCATTTTCATTCATGCTTAAAAAGAAAGAAAAGGTGGAATTGTTTTCCCTATTCAGAGCCAAACCACAAGAACATATTGATGGGCTAAAAATGTAAATAAGGCAAGGTCTGTGAAGGCCCAGCCTATTGGAAACATTCTGATGTGTTCATTGGTTGCCCTGCTCCCAGTTTTGTCCATAATACATACTCCACTCATCAAACCTACATCAGACAGCCATGTAGCAACATGGTTGAGTTGCAAGGCATGCTTTATTATCGCATGCAAAACTCTACATAGATTGAGAATGCAATAGATGGAAAAACATATCCCGTTACCCTGAGGAGACCTCCAACAGCTCCTGTCAAGTGCTGAATACAGCGGAGGCTATGTGGCCCTGCTGTGTCAGCACTAGTCAGGACTGGGCTGTCAGAGTGGCTTCAGTTCTGTTACAGTTCTCCCAAAAGTTGTTTGGAGAGCCTGTAGCTGAGGTTACATGTAGAAGCACATGTGTATCCCTGCCTGAAGAGAAGGAGATGTGAGTTCTCAGCTTCCAACATTCAAATTAAGGGCGCAATCCTAACCCCTTATGTCAGTGCTTAACAACACTGGCATAGCAGTGCCAATGGGACGTGTGCTGCATCTTGCAGTTGGGTGTCACTCACGGAGGCCTCCTCAAAGTGAGGGAATGTTTGTTCCCTTCCCTCGGAGCTGCATTGCCCTTATGTCAGTGCTGGAAAGCACTGACATAAGGGGTTAGGATTGCGCCCTAAGATGCATAAGAGGAAATGTGCTCCTCCTTTACTTCCAGATATCTCATTTAGAATGGTCTTGGGCCAGTTCAGACACTACTGCCTGACCAGCTGGGTAAGAAATGTGGGGACATGCATTGTGTGCATGCTTTCATCTCAGTTGGTGGACTGCCACATAATTGGGGGGTGGGGGTGGAAAAATGCATGTAAACAAGCTTTATCGCACAAGTGTTCCAGTGATCAAATGGTATCATCCTAACTATACCATTCTCAACACAAATTCCAGTATTGATATGTGAACTGGCCCTAATTTGTTCAGATTTTTATAGTGAATTAGTTATTGCCATGTTGATCCAAATTACAAGTTGTTTTAAATACGTTCTTTGACCCTGTTAAACTTTTGCTCATTTTCATTGTGTGCTTCTTTTGTTTTTGGCAAAGAGCAAATGGGAAGTATGCAGGCTGATCAAGATTAGGAGTGTAGGGAAGCAATCCAGGGAAGCCATGGCTGGTCACAGGTGTGGGTCCTATCAGTACTGTGGAGCATCAGAACATACCTGTCCGGACTTGCATGTGACACCAGCCCCGCTTTAACACTTGGTCTCTGCTGCAGTCCCAATATGAATACCTTCCCCTCTCCAGGTGGCAGGTAAAGGTTTAAAGCCCACACCCACCCATTTGCTAAGGTTCCTAATTTGAAATTGGGTTCCTGTTTGCTGTTTATTGCTTTGATAGGGAGGGGGCAGAAAGAACAGAAAAAAACAAATACCTTTGCCTAACTAGTGTATGTTTGACCCTAAGAGACCTCAGATAAGTAAAGACAGCACTTTATATAAGTATTCAAATTCAGAGAATATATTTCATTTTTTAAAAGATGGTTGCATTATAAACATTGTTTTAAATCAATTTTTAGTAAATACAGATACGTTTTGTTCAGGCTTTCACCATCGTAAGTCAACAGATAATGTGATTTGATAGTAGTATATAGTGCATACAACAACTTGAAAATTGTGTTGGTGTTTTTTGTTTGCTTTGTTTTGTTTGATATTTTTTGTTTGTCCTCAACAAACCAAAAAGCTTGATTTTAAAGTTGGCACTTGGGGACTATACAGTTAAAACACTGGCTTTCTTGGGTGCTCTAGACAAGAGGTAGCAAATATGATCAGATTAGTTATGCCTGTCCTTATGCAAGCTGCAATATTAGAGGATTCTCAAACTTTTAAGCCCTGGACCCACTTTTTAACATCCCCATACAACAAAAACCAAATCAATTTATTTAGTTAAGGGCGCAATCCTAACCCAGCCTAGGAGGGTCGCAAACATGCCACAAAGCACGTTTGCGCCTCCTTGGGAGCAAGCTGCACCAGCGCACAGAGGTACACTGGAGCACGGAGGCTGCGTCCACCCTCTGTGGCGGCTTACGCCAGGAAGGTTGCATTGGCGAAGCTTGGCCAATGCTGGGGTCTAGGGAAGGTTAGGAGGAGGCACAAAGGAGGCGTTCCAGCGTGGGTGGGGAGTGGGAGATGGGGCTGGGACCCAACCCCGTTCCCTGAGCAGTGTGGAGCAGCTCCATTCTTCTCGGACTTGTGCCACCTACTGAGGTGGCGCAGATTCAAGGAGACCCATTGGGGCTGTGGTGGCTTACCTGGGGGTAAGGGGAAGAGTTTCCCCCTGCCTCTGGCTGAGCCAATTCTGGCCCCAATCTTGCGCCGGATATAGCGCAGGCCTCGTGGCCTGCCCGTTTCAGCGCAAGATAGGATTGCACTATAAGTATATTAAAAGTTTACAATAAACATAAGTTTAAAAGATTATTTAAAATAAAGAAGAACCCACCTAACCCTCCCAAGCTGTTGCTGATCTGTTAAAAAAAAATCCCCAAACATCCCAAAGGCTGCAATCTTATCCACACTTACCTGGGAGTAAGCCCCATTGACTATCATTGTTAAAAGTATTTACAGTCACCTGTTAAAAGTACAGATTTGTAACATTTCCCCAAATGCAGTCATATACTATTATACCATCAAATCAAATCTATTAAAATAAAATACACATTGAAATGAATGGGGACCCACCTGAAATAGGCTTGCAACACAACTAGTGGGTTCCATCCCACAGTTTGAGGAACACTGCTCTAATATACAAGGAAATTGATGGAGCTAAATTTTACGGACCGTATGCAATTCCTGCAGAACTGAATGGAGATCAAGTAGCAACAGTAGCACTTGCTGAGTTTCATCCTGTACTGTTTTGTGCAAACACAGCAGTAAGACAAAGAGCATTTTCATGTTAACATAGGTCAAGAGACACACATCATGTACAGTATTCACATGGTGATATATCATAAGCACCAGATGGACAGCCTAGGTAACAGTCATATTTTTGCATGTACAACAGACAGCTAGTAAGCAGTTTAACTTTATTTAATTGTGTGAGGTATGAAAACGAAAATGTTTACGACTGAAAGAGTTTAGAATAAAATATTTCGCTTGGAGGACACTTCATACATGGCAAATTGATGTTTACTTGAGCAAAGAAGTTGCTATTTTTATAGCCATGCCACATTAAAATGTAGAAGTGGCTTGTCTCGCAGTGTAAGACTTAACTGAACAAAGTTTTGTCACATCCTTCATGTCCCAGTCAGTCTGGAATGTTCATACCCAAGCACCTCGCATGAAAAGTATCTCCCCAGTACACAGACTCTAAAAGGCACCTGTACTAACACAGAATTTTCTTATTGTTAGATTTGTCTATTTAAAGCATATCATGAGCGCAAAAGATTCTAGAACACACAGAGAAAACAGTGCTACTATTAACAATAAAAACTGTAGTATTTTTTTTTAAAGAGAGGCATAGAACAATTCCTTTGCCACTTTTAACAAATGTACAAACATCCAATTTCCTCTCATTCTTTGTCCAGACTTGTAAAACGAAATCCACATCCTCCCTGAAGGCTATTCTTCAAGCTTCCAGCTCCAAGATACCACCCTTCAGAGACATTTTTGATATTTCTTTACAAAGAGAAGAGCCAATGTTGAGAGTTGATTCGCTAGCCAGTGGTTGCTCACAGTGTTTCCATTCTTTACAAGGGTTTATGTACAGAAGGACAAGAAAAGTATATTCTTCAGCAAGACTCATGTTATGTCTCTTTGGCAAGGAAGGTCTATTAAAGATACAAGCCTCAAATATTCATTTCTGTATTAAAAACTACCTATTTAGCAGTAATCGTTCAGTGGGTGGGTGTATGTATCTGATCCAGAATGCATACATACACATAATGTGTAAATTTTAGATCATCAACTGCATTTAACTCTTTTGTAGATAGATTCAAATCAGGATCTCAGTTCTCACTTTCCGTTCTCTCTGTATGGCTTCCATTACAAGAACACAATAATCAGTCATTGTATCCATATAATATGGAAATATCTGTATTTGTGTGGCTACAGAAATATTTCCCTCTTATTGCTTGACACAGGTTTGAACTCTGCAGGTATAAATGTATAATCCTTTTTCTGTCATTCTCAGAAAAGAAAAAAAGAATAATGGAATAAAGAATGGCAATGAAGGGTGGGTTATACCAGAATATCACTCCTCTTGCTACACCATACCACCAGCCCAATCATGGCAATTGTCAGGAGAATTGGTAAGAAAATAAGTGTGACCAGAATTCTATCTGGAGGATCTTCCCAAAGCACATTTTGTGATGTACAGTTTGAAAAGAACTGTCTATGGATTCCAGTGATGAAGCCCTCAGCAAGGGGGTTTGGCCAAAAGCACTTTGCTGTATGGGCCTCATGTTCTGTACATTGAGTAAAGTTGCTGTAATACCTGCAGAGAAAAGAAAAAACGAAATAAGCATTAGAAATACTTGGTAAAAACTCTGACAACTTTTATCCCACTTCTATCCAAAAGCCAAACTACACATTGCAACCAACATGTAATGTGGCCCTGTTTTTGTCCTAAATAGAATGCAATGGGGGGGGGGAGGCTGAAATGAGATGAAACCATGGCAGCTGGATGTGGGGATCTAGCTCCCATCCTGACCTCCTCTTGCTAATTTTATTGGGAAAAATATCCGAAGTTGACTTTCCTCGGAAGATTTTCCATTCTAATATAAGCAATGCACAGGTGGGTCACAACTGGGGTGGGAACCATGGCAATGGCAAATAAGTAAAGCCATTCTGCACTTCCCTCCAGTGCACTATTTAGGGTGGAAAAAACAGAACAAAAAAACCACATTGCAAGTTGGTCATAATGTGATCAAAATTTCAAGTTTGGTCCCAAGTGTGCCAAATTATTGTTTCAATCAAATGTACCACGAAAGTCAATAACAGAAGAATGATTTAGTGCTTTGAATGCATTGACATTGGTTTTAATCCCAGAAATTCACATGCAAGTTGGTCTCATAACAAACAGTCCAATCCTGAGCTGCCCGGGGCGCGCAGCTGCAGCGGCACAGAGAACGGCTGTCGCCGCATCTTGTGCGCCTCAGCCTGCCATGGGTGGTGCCTCAGGAGAAGGGGACTTTCATCCCCTTCTCCCAGGTAAGGGAAGCAGCCCCAGCGCTGGGCTAGCATGGGTGCTGGCCCGGCGGTAAGCCTCGCAGACGCACCTTATGGCATGTTTGCAACAGTGTGCTCCAGCAACAGTGCGCTCCAGCAAAAAGCTCAGGATTGGGCTCAAATACTACTATGTTAGAGGGACTTCTGTCTGGACTCTCCTTGAGACTGTCCCTATTATGTCAGTCCTGTTTATGTATTCTCTTATTCTGTCACCAGAACTGGACACATAAGTGCATGCTATAATTTATAAAATAGGAAGCAGGACTAAAATATATAACTCCAGAGATACAACCAAAATAAGTCAATCAAACTCTTTCAGAGCTCCACACAAACATTCAGGATGATGTTGCTTAGAAAACAAACCTTGTCCTCAGGCATACCCACTGTGCAAATAATCTTTTGTATTAATGGGTGCTTATGCACTTACATTAAAATACAATTATATCTCACATATGCACTCATCTACAGAAAAAAGAGAAGTGGGCAGAGCACAGCAGTATGTAGACATTGTAAAAAACATGCCCCATGCATTAGTGGGGAATGGTGTGTGAGCCAAAGGCTTGAGTTACAGCATTCAATTTGATATAATCAGCTTGGTTACAGTGCCTGTGTGAATATATACAATATAACCACACCAATGTAAAATATTTAAATCAGTGCCACAGAGATTATGCTAGCAAGGATGGAGAGCTAATATTTCTGCTTCACAGTTCGGTGGAATACCTTATTCCAGAATTAATAGTTCTATTCAGGTTGCAAATTGCAAAGGACAGTCTGCTGGTTGATTTGAAAGCAATCCACTCCTGCTTTTTCCTCCCCATTAACAGTGTAACACTTTCCTTACTATCTCCAACTGAGGAACTGACCAATTCTACTAAAGCATTTTATATTGTTTGCTAAGGTTGAAGAAGGGTTACGTAGAATTTCAAGAGTGAAAGTCTGGTTACAGAGCTTCAGAAAAGATATCTGGATGCACTTTTTGCCTACAGTGGAACCATGTTGCCTTTAACAGAATTGGATTGTAAGACATACTTTCACCAATTAAAGAAGAATCTGAACGGACAACTAAACATCTTGTAGGGGTGTCAGGCAGGCTGAGGGAGAAGGCAGCTTCTGCTTGGGGTTAGTCCCTGTTTGGGGCCCTTCAGGAGGCCTCAGGGGGAGGGGTCCTCTTCCCTGGCATAGCCCTTGAGACTGAGTCCAAGGCAGGAGCTGTTGGAGACACAGTCTCCTGCCTCTCCAGTCCTGACTTCCTGCCCTCATCATGGGCCTCCCATTAGTTATATAGGCTGCTTCTTCCTCCACTCCCGCCCCTTCCTTACTGGGAAGGGCATTAAAGGGACCCCACCCAGGGCCTCTCTTCCTGATGTTACCTCCCTTGTCTCTCCCTCCTCCCTGACCTCTTTCTGGGTCAGATCCTTCAGGCCTCCTACCTTCTCCCCACCAGGTACTCCAGTTGGGGAGAGGTGCCCTGTCAGCAGGTCTCTCCCCACAAGCTGGGGATGTGTGAGGCTGTCAGGCAGACTTGCCTGAGCCAGGTGGCTCTCCCTCTTGCCTGGCCAAGTTGCCTTCCCCTTGTTTCTCCTTGGCCGCCTTGCAAGGTAAGTCTGGGTCTGGTGGGGAGGAGGGCACCCTGACACAGATCTGTGAGCAGCCTAAGTATTTCCATAGGGATCTGGCTGGTAAACCCTTATGCTTTTTTTCCCCTTTTTTACAGAAGGCTTACTTACTACCAGCAACTGAGTTTGTAAAACAAAGCATCAGCTATTGGGACATGTGTGCAATCCTAACTTGCGCTGGAACAGGCAAGCTGGTGGGCCTGTAATATATCCAGCCCAAGTTTAGGCTGACTGCAAGCCAGCCCAGGGCAATGGAAAAAAATTCTCCTTACCCCAAGTAACACCACAGCAGCCCCAATGGGGCTACTCGGATCCATGTCACGTAAATCAGTGATGCAAATCCAAGCAGCCTGGGATGGCCCAAGCTCCCCTGGTACGGAGCTGGGATCTGGCATAGGTTAGGCTAGTAACTGGCCCAAGGTCAGCCAGGAGCTGGCTGAGCAGGGATTTGAATCTGGATTTTCCTGGTCTACACCAACACCACAATCACTATATACCATCATGGCTCACATATAAAATACTATTCATCCACGAGCCAGAATCAAACCAGCAGCCCAAGGATGAATTTTATACCACTCTTCTGCTCTACCAGCTGAGCTAGGGTGGCTGGTCTTATGACCGTAATAAAGATTACTACTACTGCAGCTGAGCTAGGAGATGGAGACAAAGACAGACACTCTCAGATGTGTGGGATAGTATTATAACAGAACCTGTTTTGTGAGGTTATACATCCACTACTCTTCAAATGCTAATTTTGAGCTCTCACACTAGTTGTGAAAAGCTTGAAAATGGGTAGAAAGTGTCTGATGGGTGAGAAAGCTGAAGTCTGGGCAGAGCATTCAGGAGGAGAGTGGACTTTAGCACAACCCTCAATATTCACTCCAATGGAAACTTTCTCTGTTCATCTGTATCTATTGATCATGTAACACCAATTAATTCCTCCACAGTAACATCCAATTACTCTTCCTCTGGAGCAGCAGTTCCTTTCTCTTGAGCAAACAATTCTGGGTACTTCCTGTCTATATTTCTGTTATCCAGTTTCTTATTTTTTAAGCCATGCAATGCAAAATAAGCAGTTACATACAGCCTGCAATAATTTGCACAGTTCCGTTTGCTGAACTTCTGTTGGAGTTTTTGTTTGTTTGCAAAAAACTCACACAGCCCTGAAAATAACTTCCAAAGGACAGTAAAGTCAGTGAACATCAAAGTGAAAAACAGCTGCATTAATGAAACAACCATAAAGAAGCAGTTGATTACTACAATCCAGCTAGATTATTTATCTATATGACACTTTGACAGATTTACAGACCTGGAGAGGGGGGACTAATACATTTGGTTTCTTTTGAGATATTTGCAAAAATCAGAGCTGGAATGGTGTGTGAGCAACCTTCTACTTAATTGAATAGTACTTTAGTAACCCTCAATGGAAACTGCAGTTTACAGAAGTTGCATTCGCCTCAGATGCCCAGATAAACAGCTGAAAAATGTAAACAGAACTGAAGCTGATTTATCCATCTGCCCAGTTTTTAGTGAAAAAAATAAGTCCAATAGAACTGAACATGGAACACAAATGAAAATAATCAATATGGTGTTATTTATCATCGTTGAATAAACTGACAGTGTAATCCTAAAATCATGCTGAGCCAGGATAGGCTGCCTGCGCCAACTCCTGAGTGTCACGAATGCTGGCACAAGGACAGATCCCATCCCTATGCTAGCTGAGGAAGGTAGGTTTGCACTGGGCAGTGCAGGAGGTGGGAGAGTTTGGCTGGAGGGCACTCTGGGGGTGGGGGTTGAATTGGGGGAGGATCAGAGCCAGGAAGAGGATAGGATCAGCAGTGGCAGCGCACGCCATATCCTAACCCCTGACCGGGGTAGCCCAACATGGGCTGCTCAGATTTCAGATCCAAGATAGATCCAGGTGGCCCCATAAGGTAGGCTTCAGCATTACCCAGGTTAAGGGGAAATATATCCCCTTATCCTGATGTGAACCTCCACCCTGCTCCTAACCAGCGTAAAATACAGTGCAGACCATGCGACCTGGTTGTTATGGCACAGGTTAGGATTGGGCTGTGAGGTATGTTTCATGAATCTCATCATGTCACACTGAGTCAGAAGTTAGAAATAATAAGGAAAATAGCTTCCAGGCCTCTGATTTCTCTAAAGCACCCAGTTCTGTAGTGCAATTCTTCAAAATAGTTTGCTCTTTAATGTCCAGGTCAATGTTCATTTCTTTTCACGTGTTTACTGGAACAACAATGTGAAAGTAAATATGTTAGGGAGGCATTAACAATGAAGGAAAATGATCTACAATGAATCTCAGTTGAGATGGTAAGATAAGTTGGGAGTGAGAAAGCATGAGCTTTGCCCATACTCCTTCTCCAACCAAGGCCCCTCAGGCTCTCCTTGGAAGTTGCAAATCCCAACACCCATTATCAGGCTCAAGTTAAACATTTGGGGCATGTTTGTTAAACATGAGCTTGCCCACTTACCTATAAAGCAAGATAGATTTACTTTTTGCACAAAAAGGAGCATGAAGAGTAGAAAACCCACACCACTGCCACATCTTGCTAAGCTGTGATGGGGAAAAGACAGTACAGAATGGGTGCAATTTCTAGCGATTAGTAACAGCCCTTTCTTCCTTGCTCTGCACCCTGCTCCTCTTAACTGGTCAGACTGGGATGTGCTGGGAATAATAATAGGCTTCATTGCCATCACCAATGCTAGAGAATCCAGATAGACAAAGGTTGCCTTGGGGAGCCTCCCTCCCCTCCTAGAGAACAAAAAGCTTCTAAATCCAGTGGGGTCACCTTTTTTTTGAAATTAAACATAGTGCAACTGAAGCAATCTGAGAAGCATGACAATACACTCTCTCCTAAATGAACTTGGACCAGGAAAAAACAGAAAGGAGTTCATTAAATGACTGAAGGGACAGATCAATAGAAGTGGGGGGGGGGAGTGTTGCAAATGGATCCAAGCAAGGTACATATCGAAAAAACAGTTACAACAAAAGCAGGGTTGATTGGTAAAAAGATTAAAATGCAAGCAGCAAATAACAACACCATTCATCAGTAATTTTTTAACTCTCGGAAATGTCTGACATGTCATAGAGCTAAATAGTCTATGCTGGATTTTGAAGAGATATCAAAACATCTTATTTTTTAGAGCAGTTAAATCACTGCTTTCCAAGCATGTGAATGATTTCTGAAAGAGAACAAGCCTACCATTAGCCAAGCATCATTCATCACAGTTATAGTTATAGTTATAATCATATATATATATGATTCTTGTTGGCATCCTTCAGTCTCGGAAGACTATGGTATCGCGCTCTGAATAGTGGTTCTGGAACAGAGTGTCCTCTCCAGTGTGCGAAGCCTGGGTAAAGTAGATTTTGGAGGATAGACTGTTACCCATGCAGCAAATCCCCCCTCTCCACGTCGCTGAAATGGTCCAATGGAAAGGCAGAGGCCAATACAGTTGGTTCCAGTGGTGTCGCAGGAGTTGCCAGAATGTGACTGTGTTCAGCCATGAACTGCCTCAGGGACTCCAGCTCCGGATTTTGCCTCGAGGTTGACTCCTGAAGCCTTTTCCATAACTGGATGTAGCCACAAGGCAGTGGAGGTTTGGGATCAGAGTTTTCCTTCTCTCAGATGAGTTGCCTTCCCAGCCTAATGAGTCCCATCTACCCAG
Source organism: Tiliqua scincoides (assembly GCF_035046505.1). Lineage (NCBI taxonomy): Eukaryota > Metazoa > Chordata > Lepidosauria > Squamata > Scincidae > Tiliqua > Tiliqua scincoides. Next base: position 64,336,595 of record NC_089825.1, on the reverse strand, counting down.
TGGCTGTTTAGTCACCTCTTACGACACGTTCAGCCAAACTGAGGGCCTATTCTTATCCCCAGCCCCCAGGGGAAGGGATTCTTATGATTATGATACTTCAAACTATATGATTCATAGTTATATGAATTAACTTGGATAATTTTGTAAGATTAGTTTACATTCCTCTTTAATTGTCCCCTGGATAGCACACCTGTCCACCCTCTCTGTTTATGCTTGAAATACAATTGTCATAACCAACCATGCTATGATTTCTGTTCTCACTCCCCACCCTTTCCTTTCTCCCTCTTTTTAGTCTTCACCCCCATCTGGCTTTCTTTCCTGCTAGGGACCCTTCTCTCCAGCAAAATTAATGTTGGTCTTTCTCAATGTTCAAGTATTGGGGGGGGGGGGGAGAGAATAAAAATTGCAATAAAAATTTATATGTAAAAGCTTTGGAATATAAAAATAAAATCTACGGTGGTCAGAGTGCCAATTTCCATTTCAGATGCTTCTCCCCCTTTCTCTTCTGCATTAACCATGACCAGAGGTTCATTTAAATACCGCAAGAGTAACCCAAAGGGAAATGTAAGTCTCACGCATTAAAATGTTCTGACACTCCTAACCCAAATAGCCCCTAATGTATTTAGAATTGATTGTAAAATCTGCAAGTTACATGAAAGGGGAGGAGAGAGTGGAAAAATAATATTCTCAACTATGTTCCATGCTTGTGTGTTACAGTTCGGGACAAATAATCCTTGGATGGAAAAAACAAGATTGTTCATTGTAACTGCGCACTTACTCATTGCCTGTATTACAATGGTAAATAGAAACACAATGCATTCAGGAATGTTTATGCATTAACAAAACTATAGTCTATCTGAGGACAACATAATCAAAATGTAATGAATCACTGAAATCTCAGAAATGCTAGATTATCACAGAAGCCCTCCATATTTTGAGTCCCCATACTCATATTTCATACGATGGGGATGTCTGCATTGCAGGGGGTCATTCCATTCTCTCAGCAACAGTTCAGGCACAAGAAATGTATTTTGTTGAACAATCTGACCACCTACTATCTGAAGTGGAAGAAATGGGCAAATCCAGCATGGCTTGACTCGAGTTGATTCATGAGTCTCTGCCTCCTTTAACTTGACTAAAAACTGCGTCCTGAAAGGCAGACATTCCAAGTCGACCAGAGCCTTTGGGGGACTCTAAAAGATTCGCATCCCAAATCTTTTTCATAAAAAATTCAGCTGCTGCTCTACGGAAGAAAATGGAACTGCTGGCAGTGTGTGTTAGAGTTCTCATTTAATACTCTCCTGATGTCCCCATCCCATATGTTAATATGGCAGGAGGGGGTGGGATGGACTGTGAGAGAGTGGGGACAGAAGCGGGAAGAGGGTCATATGCAGCAGCTGGGAGGCTTACCCGTATGACCCAATTCATTGCAGTCCCATTGCTAGTCATTCAATGATGCTGTTGAAGCCATGCCATTTCTTCTGGATGGCTAGGAGCCACCTCCCTCCGCCTTAGCTTCCTTGTAATATAATTAGGGAATTGCCACCCTATTGGGAGCTTTATAAGGTTTCTCCTCACACAGAGACTATACCATCTAACTCAGTTGGTATGTCTGCACTATAGCTACTCAGCACAAAGTTTAATTTAACAATATTCAGCAATGCCTTCAGTTTCTTGAAAGAAGGCATGTGTTTTCATTCTTGAGTTAATATTGGAACTTAGTATACAAATGATCTCATATCACCTCCCAAATACATTTAGAGCAATGTCACTGAAAGTCAAAGCATGTTTTTGCAATATCAAGTATAATTATTGTTGGCCTTCATTGTCACAAACACATCTGTTCTATTCACTGCTTGTTGCCGAGAAACACAGCTGTGAGCTGAAGAAAATTTATAACTGGAGGAAGAGATGTTTGACATACTCTGTTGCTGCTGCTGTCAACAGGGCTGGGGTAAACAAAGTCTTAAGAATCCTGAACAATGTACATGAAGGAACGAGTGTATTCATGGTCCCAATACATGTGTTTTCTTTTCCTTCCTGGACCACATCTGCAAGGACTACAAATGTTCTCCCTAAACGGAAAACATTCTATGGAATTCCAACTTCATTTAGATCTTTTCCTCCACTTAAAATACAATTTATTAGTTTGTTACCATGGACTATTTTAAAAAACAGGTTTTTGCAGAACGATGGAGACTAAAGAGCCATATACATTCACAATACCCCAAAGCTGACAAGATTGCTTTGATTCACCAATCTGGGGGTTTAACCCAAACCCATGGAAATCTTTGTTTTATTTTTTTCAGAGAAACAGAACTGAACCTCAACCTAAAATCTTTTGGTTGCCTTGCATCTGAACTGAACTCCAAAACACAAAAAGTTGTGACTGGTTCAAAAGAGGATCAATAAATAAAAATATTTGGGCAAAACCTTAGATTGTTTTTGAGTGGTGATGTGGGTTCCAGGTGTACTTTGGGAAACTACAGTAGTGGACCTCCCACAGGAAGGAAGAATGGGGCAAAAGCCCTGGGCACGGAGCTTGTTTGCCTCCAAGACTGCGCAGGAAGCCCTAATGAGGCTCCCGATGCAGTCGGAAACTGTGCTTCTGGATTTCTGGAAGTACAGTTTAAGACCACAGGGAAGCCTCAGATGGCTTCTCCCATCGGCCCGGGAGTGGCATGAGGTGAGTGGGGGGGGTGGCTTCACGTGGGGGGCTTCAAGGCGCTTCGCTCCAGGGTGCCTTGAGGGGAGGTCCGCCATTGAGAAACTATACTCCTGAATGAACTGTCCAAAAAAAGAGGAGGAATAATAAGGGAAATTAGAAGGCAAGACCTAGGATAGATATTCCTTCTGGGACTCAGGCAGAAGCTTGCTCACCCACAGGCTGTTGCCCAGTACCACGGTCTCAGTAAAGAGGATTCTTAAGCTGAGGTTGGAAGCTTCTTGTATTTCCTTGAAATGCCTGTTCCTCCTTGCTACCATTCCATCCATCCAAAACAGGGTAAGTTATTTTCTTTTTTACTAAATTAACAAAGTATTTTGAAATCAAAGAGAGCCTGAAGAGTTGGAGGTAGGGAAGACAATATTAAAAAGGAACACTGGAAGTGCCTGAACCAGTTTTTTAATGGTTTGATTCCCTACACAATGCTCTGGACCCAAGGATAAGAAGTCAAGGGAAATTCTATTATAGACAGACTAGCTAAATGAGACAGGAAAACATCATGGTCTGAGGTCTACAACACAACAAAATGAAAGTTTAAGCTTCTAGACTACTGGTAGTTGAGAGGTGAAATACCTTCTGGTGAGCCAACTCCAGGAAAGCTGAAGTTTCTCAATCAGATAAGCTTGTGCTTACACAACATGCCATCAAATGTTGAAAAAAAGCCCAAACATGCTAGCCACAATCACATGCTTAAAAGCTTCATCAAGTTGTGTACTTCGACCCATCCTGCTTTATCATTCCTGTATGCACTTTATGCATATGTATGTTGTATATTGCAATACACTTTAAAAAAAACACATTATAAAAATTAAACTACAAAAACAGGAAGTGTAACTACTGATGAGGTATGGATTGGGAGTTTATAATAAACTAGGCGCAGTGAATGCTTTTGTAAGTCTCTTGAAGTTGCAGGTGCCCTTGGGAAAAATAATAAGAAATATAGCAGGAAGATTGGAACAAAAGACTCAGTGAAGTAATCTTCCTTATTTGTTCCTTGATCCAAGGTAGCTCGACATTTCAAACTACTAGAAAAGGAAGTATAATACTGGGATGGCAGTACTGGCACAAACTGTTCAGAGATGTCAAATTGTTTCTTAGTCCTCCTGGCCCCAGTGGCGTAGCTAAGCAAGTTGCTGCCCAGTGCAAAGAAGATTCCATAGCCTCCCTCTGCTGCAATGACATCAAATTTAATTAATTTAATTAATTAAATTGGGTCTTTTTATTTGTTAAAGTGAGTGAGAAATGTTAGCTAATATTTTGAAATATCAAGCACTTGTTAAAAGTACTTGTTGCACTTTTATAGCGCAATCTATTCATGTCTACTAAAAGTAAATTCAATTGTGTTCAATGGGGCTTACTCTCTGGTAAGTGAGATAAGGTAGGATTTGCAGCCTTATACAGTTTGAGAGGTACAGGAGAGGGCTGGAGACAATCATATGAGCCAGCGGCTAACCTTTAGGAAGTGGAATTGAGGAACTGCATGAATAAATGATGAGGCCGAGCCACGTGCTGCTCAGTGCTCCTGCTGCAACTTTTCTCCCAGGTTGCTTTGCCTTGCGTGCTACCTCTTCAGGGTCCTGCATGTGCACGGGTAACCCATCATGGTCAGCCAGCTCAGAACCCAATCCTCTGCATGTCTACTTGGAAGCAAGCCCAGTCTAGTCAATGGGTCTTACTCCCAGGAAAGTGGTGATAGGATTGCAGCCTCGGAGGGGAGCTCAATCCTCTCCCTGTCTACTTAGAAGCAAGCCCATTTTAGTCAATGGATCTTACTCCCAGAAAAGTGTGGATAGGGTTGCAGCCTCAGAGCCCAATCTCCTGCATGTCTACTCAGGAGTAAGCCCTACTAGCTTAGATTGCAGAGACAATCGGGCTGCTGCCGCCTTGCCAGGAGGAGGCTAAAGGGGCAGGCAAATGGAGAGAGGGCGTGTGGGGAGTAGAGGAGAGTAGGAGGCACGGGGAGGGGGCAAGAGTGATGAGCAGGCAGTCCGCTGCACAAGGAGAACCCCCTCCTCAGTCCAGGCTGGGTTCCACAAGGGTCTCTGGGGGCTCTGCCTAGCAGGGGCTCCATCACACACACACCCTGTCCTGACCAGCATCAGACAGCCCCCGCTCTCCTCACAAACACACTTCTTCCTCCCTCTCCAAACACAGGCAGGCACCCTTTCTCCTCTGCCCCCTCACCATTTAAGCCAAAGGGGGCTTCAGGGGGCAGCATGTCAAGCAGGGCAGGTGGGGGAAATGATGGAGGGAGTCAGGGCTGGCAGGGTAGGTGAAGGAAAGAAAGAGGATGCATGTGTGTACCTGAACGAACAGGCGGAGGAGAAGGTATGTGCACACTGCCACCAGCTCCTCCACGGTGCCTGCTGCAACCCTGCAACCACTGCAAGGGCTAGACTGCCCCTCCCTCCCACAAACAAGCGATTCCTTCCATCTTGGCTGTGGGGAGGGGAAACTATGTTGCTGTGACTGTTGCCTTCCCTTAGCCTCCTGCCCTCCTCCCTCCAAGTGCCTGGCAGGGCTTTCTGCAGCAGCTCAATCGTCGTGCACGGGCATTGTTGCCCACACATTGTTGCCCCCAGCCACCTTGTTGCCTGCTGCAATTACTACCCCCTGCATCCCCCCTAGCTACGCTACTGCCTGGCCCCCTTAGAGTTGTCAGGAAGCAATGCTGCAGTAACAGTACAAGTGATTCTTGACCTAAGCATTCTCTGCTCCTAGGCTGTCCACTAGGCTGTCCATTCCCACCAATAGTGCACAGTCCCTCCTCAGTCTTTTCTTCTTAGCTCCTCTTTTGTTCAACATTGTCCCCACTGTCTATTGGTTCCTGCTTTCAGGCCAGTGCCCAAAATGAGCCACTTCTTTCAGTCACTCTGTCTCTTGACCAGCCTCTCTAGTACTCTTCTCTCCTACTTACATGGCATACAGATGCCTTTTCATCTTAAGAGCCATAGAGCAGGCAGAGCCGGCCTTAGGAGATGCTGGGCTCAATGGAAACATTGTTCGTGGGAGCCAAGATTAGAGGAAGGACAAAGTATCAAACTGTGTTTAGAAAACCCATCACCCAGCAGAGACTCTCCAAATGACCTTTCCTCCTCAGAACTGCATTGAAGGAACAGCACTGTTTTCCCTGCTTTAGGGGGACAAAAATCAATGCTTTTGTGACATCAGTAACCGCTACACCAATCCTCACTTTCTGGTGGGACTTTGCATAATAGCTGCTGATGTCACAAAGGCATTGCTCCCTTCCCACTGCCATTTGCATGCCTAGCAACTAGCACACTTAACACATTACATGCCGGATTGGCCTTAGGAGCTGTGGGGCCCAATTGGAAAGGATTTGTGTGGGGCCCCAAGTTCACACCAAGGTCTGTAAATCTTAGCAACATAAATAAAATGTATTACAGACTGTATATCTTTATATCTGTATGATATAATGGAAAGTAATCAAAATGTGTGCTTAAAAAGTGCATGTGAGTAAATGGACCAAATGGATCTAAGCATATTTTATTGTAAAATTGCATTCAAGTAAACCTACAAGTAAGCAATCAAATGTGTAGGAAAACTTTAGTAAAACTATTTTTTTTATTTAGGAGCAATTGATCCAATTGGCTGAAAGCTGGCCCTGAAAGCATGTTCCCAGACAAGCCCATTCTAGCCTCAGTTCCTGGTCTCCTCTGTTCCTCAGTCATCATTTTCCATCTACACTTCCGTCAGCGTTCTCTCTCTCTCTCAACACACTACCTACTTTGCACCTTCCTTCAACCTCCTTGCATCAGGCCTCCTTTTATCTTTCCTATATTCTACATTAGCAGTTCTCAGTCTACCCATTTAAAGTTTTAATCCCATCCAAACTGACTGCTTTTCCTCAGAGAAACCCACCTGCTAACTATGAGCCCAATCCTGAGGTCTGTGGCACGGCTCCGCGCTGTGAACCTCAGTCACAAACATGCCATAAGGCACGTTTGCAGGGCTCACCACCGGGCTCCCACCAGAGCTAGCCCAGCACCAGCCAGCACTGGGCTAACGCCCAGCGGTCACCCAGGTTCCGCAGCTCTGCGGTCTCCTGGACCGCCAAGCTGCGGAACGGGAGGTGGGGGCATGGCCGGGGGCGTAGGGGAGGCGTTCCAGGGAGAGGGGAAGCATGGCCAGGGGTGTGGGAGAGGAGCTCTGGGGGGAGGGGGAGGCATGTCAGGGGGAGGGGGAGAGGCGGTTCCACGGAGCTAAGCTCCTCAGGATCCAAGGCGCTCATGCAGGGCTGCTCTCCCTACACAAGCACCTTTACTTTAGCGGCGATCTTTTGGTCACCACTAAAGTGAGTAGCCCCATTGCAGGACTGCTTCCCTTACTCGGGGCAAGGGGACGAATGTCCCCTTGCCCCGAGGAGCCTCCCACGCAGGAGGCGCAGGATCCGGTGGCAGCCCTCCGTGGAGCTCCGTTGGGCTGTACAACAGTTATTTGAGCAGTTTATTAGTCTGAGGCATGACAATAGCTCCAACAGAATAGAAACATCACCAACAGAATCTCAGTGCAATATAACCCGAGAGCCTCTGCTCACTGCACAAAATAAAAATACAAAGCCAAAATAAAACACAATTGGTTTGTTGTACAGGCGCACCAAATATTTGCCAGCTTCTGTTTCAATGTCAAATTGCTGATTTCTGCAAGATACTTTTTTTTTCCCCCTGAAAAAGGTTCTGTGACTATTCATCCTTGTTCAGCATCACTGTGTCCATTAGCTGTTGCTGCCTCTTTCTAAATTACATAAGTGTTCCCACTCAATGGTCATGTTCGGAACAGGGGACACTGAATCACAGCATCTAACATACTTAGTAGGCCATCAATAAAGAAAATCATATCTGAGCAGGTGATTACCTCAATGAGAACAAATGTAGGCAACTGAAAACAATATATTGAACCATCTAAATTGTAAGAAATGATTTCTCCCATCAGAGGTAAACCAGCAAACCATTTTTTGCTGGGGCCCATACCAGCACAGGGTGACTTTAGTAATATTTAGCTTTCAGGTTCAATCTCCAATTTAGTATCTCCCGCCAATTTAGATCTCACATTGAGATCAGTGGGATCTCAGATCCATTTGAGAGAACCCTCATATTTATCCCCTGAAAAGACACAGTGAATGTCCATTCCTGAATACACTTTCTATATTTGTTAGTAAAGTAGAGGCAGAGAAAACAATTTTAGCTAATTTCAGATATTTTGATATTTTGTCCCTCCTGGTAATGGACAGGTATAATACTAACATACAAATGTGTAGCGTGGCCACACTTTAAATTGGGTTTGCAGTCCTAGTTATTGTGTTTCAACACAACTGAAAGAGATATAGAAACTCAAACAGTCAACGATTTGGAGGCAAGGCTAAAATTGACAGGCCTTTTTAAAACAGATAAGTGAAAGGGACATGATTGAGATTATTAAAATCAGCAAGAACCCATAAATCTTTCTCCCTCTCTCACAGAACTTAGTCAGGTTATGGTGGGTGAACTCAGCTCCAGGTTCCCCCCACCCACCCAGAATACTTGGGCAGCAATTCCGTACACACTTACCTGGGAGTAAGTCACATTGCTCAGTGGGACTTACTTCTAAGACATACATAGGATTGTGCTGTTGCAAGTCCATCACTCCCATGATTCTTTCTTACAGCCCAATCTTATCCATTCCACACCAAAATGGCGACTGCTGCATCCTCAGGTGGGGGGAAGTTGCAGAAGTCTCCTCTAGGTAAAGGAACCATTGTTCCCAAACCCGCAGGAAAAACTCCAAAGTGCTGTTGCAAGTTGGCATTGATCCGAGCAGCAGGATCAGGTTTGCGAAGGGGGTCAGGTTATTCGCAATGCTGATGCTTCTGATCCTGCCCCCTCACGGGCCCATTCCACCCACCCCCCCTCCCTGCCCCCAACTTCTCCGGCTCACTTCCACTGCTGATCAGTGGGAGAAGCTCCAATATGGGTGAGAAAGTGCAGGCCTTTCTGCCGGTACGCCTGGCAGCAATACACCTGGTGGCACCCTGACAGGGTGCCTTTTGCAACTGGCACTGACTGCTTTATGGCAATCAGCACCAGCAGGAGACCTATGACGACCAGTAGGTTCAAAGGCATAGCTCGGTCATTTGACAACTGGGGCCCATAAATTTTTGTCAACCCATATGACATAATTAAGTATTTAATTATATTATTAATTATAATAATTACAATATTTATTAATTACTTCACATTTTTACACCACCCTTCCTCTAAGCAGCTCAGGGTGGTGTACATGGTTCCTCCCCTTATTTTGTCCTCAACAACCCTGTGAGGAAGGTGAGACAGAGATAGTAATAGTCATGACATGAAATGAATAATAATAATGGCCAGAAAATAAATGCAGTGAATATTTCCCCACAAGCAATGGATGAAATTCTACATTAAATGGTATATAACATGATGGTATTATTCCTAAAAGTCATGATTTCCAGAATTTTGGTCACTAGGGTGTCTCACACACACACACACACACACACACACACACACACCCCGCCCGGGATGTCTCATTGCCTGTTTTGAGTTAAGGCAATGGTTCTCAAACTTTTAACACTGGGACCCACTTTTTAGAATGAGAATCTGTCCGGGACCCCTGGGAGTGAAGTCATGGCTGGAAGTGCTGAGGTGCTGCCTTCTGGTGCATTTGTTGAGCTCCACTTTCATCAGATTGGGACCATGCAGCTAGCCTTTCATTCCCTTTGCCTGACTTGACCAGCAGTCAAGGCACGTTTGCTTACTCACGAGTATATGCAACCGGGAGGCTTACTTTTGCTTTCCATAAGGCTCAATACATTCACCTGCTTGGAGGGAGGGACTTCCTTCTTGGGTGTTTTTTGGGAACTGCTTTCATTGAATAGGAACCATTCTGGTGTCATTGGATTCCTCTCAGCCTGCCCTTTCCAATGCACTAAGGCAAGTTCGCCTACCCACAAGGAAATGTGCGATATGGATCGGTTTCACTCTCCATAGGGTTCCATGCATTTTTTGTTTCTGGTTTTTTGACCATAACTTTTGATGGAAAGGAAATATTTTACCCCAGTGCATTGCATTGCATTCAGCTGGACATTCTGCATCCAACAATATATAGCATGATGGGGTTACTCGTAACCTCCACAATGTTAGCGATGTTGGCTCATTTGTGGTGTCACCCCCCCCCCCAAGGCCGGTACCTGGTGCGGACCCCCCTGCCCCTCACTAGCTACGCCACTGAGTAGATATAAGATTGGACTGTAAATCTTCAATTCAAATACAAACCTCCATCATAATAACTATTGTGCTGATGCTCCTTGAAATGATTAATATATGTATTTATCTTTAACAACAAAATTAAAACACACCAAAATTTCAAATCGAACTCTCTTCAGTAGAGCTTCAGAACAGATGGTGGAAAGCTACACCAAAAACGGAAATTAGATCTCTACCCTTAATGGCCACTTGTGAGTCAGTGTGTTGTGATGTTTTCCATATCAGCACAAAGGCCCTAAACATGTTCTCTCATTACAAATAGACAGAGAGTTAGCAGTCAAGCAAATTGAGGCTGGCTCAGGTCCAGAAGAGAGTAATGCAGCTGGAAACCAAAAGCTGCAACATTAAAGACACCTGGAATGAATCATCAATTCAAAGTCACAGAGGGAACAATGGAGGAGATGAGAGTTGATGATTAACTCAGGAGAGCTCTCAAATCTTGACATTTGTGCTGCCAACCACAATGTATGTTCAGAGCCCATTTTTCAAGAGAAACATTAAAGTGCCATTTTGCTAGGAACTAATCAGGCTTGACCCCTGCCAACAGCTCTTATTTCACAAAATGATGCTGTGGAGATTTGTCAGGAGGAACAAGAGAGAAACCAGGTGATGATTTCCATCTGTAGAAAAATCCTTAACAGGTTAGGTTAATGCAAGTGAATACCTGATCTGATGCCAGAGACCAGCAAGACAAAGCTGAGTTTTGGATTAACTGGATTTTTCCTTTTTCTGACTTCTTTGTTCATATTAGCTTTTTGGTCCTCTCACTTGATTCAGTCAGCTATTCACTTTTGTCATTAACATGCCCTGTGTATAAAAAGGAACGAGCTTGATTCCCAAGAATCCCAGTGATCATGCCATGTTGGCAACCTTCAGTCTTGAAAGACTATGGTATCGCGCTCTGAAAGGTGGTTCTGGAACAGCGTCTAGTGTGGCTGAAAAGGCCAATTCGGGAGTGACAATCCCTTCCACACTGGGAGCAAGTGCAGTCTGTCCCTGGTCTGTCTCCCTGGCTATGGGCCTTCCTTCTTTGCCTCTTAGCCTCAGACTGTTGGCCAAGTGTCTCTTCAAACTGGGAAAGGCCATGCTGCACAGCCTGCCTCCAAGCAGGCCACTCAGAGGCCAGGGTTTCCCACTTGTTGAGGTCCACTCCTAAGGCCTTCAGATCCCTCTTGCAGATGTCCTTGTATCGCAGCTGTGGTCTACCTGTAGGGCGCTTTCCTTGCACGAGTTCTCCATAGAGGAGATCCTTTGGGATCCGGCCATCATCCATTCTTACGACATGACCGAGCCAACGCAGGCGGCTCTGTTTCAGCAGTGCATACATGCTAGGGATTCCAGCATGTTCCAGGACTGTGCTGTTTGGAACTTTGTCCTGCCAGGTGATGCCGAGAATGCGTCGGAGGCAGCGCATGTGGAAAGCATTCAGTTTCCACTCCTGTTGTGAGCAAAGAGTCCATGACTCAGGACGCAAGCTCTGTAGACCTGGATCTTGGTATGTTCCGTCAGCTTCTTGTTGGACCAGACTCTCTTTGTGAGTCTGGAAAACGTGGTAGCTGCTTTACCGATGCGTTTGTTTAGCTCGGTATCGAGAGAAAGAGTGTCGGAGATCGTTGAGCCAAGGTACACAAAGTCATAGACAACCTCCAGTTCATGGGCAGAGATTGTAATGCAGGGAGGTGAGTCCACATCCTGAACCATGACCTGTGTTTTCTTCAGGCTGATCGTCAGTCTAAAATCTTGGCAGGCCTTGCTAAAACGATCCATGAGCTGCTGGAGATCTTTGGCAGAGTGGGTAGTGACAGCTGCATCGTCGGCAAAGAGGAAGTCACGCAGACATTTCAGCTGGACTTTGGACTTTGCTCTCAGTCTGGAGAGGTTGAAGAGCTTTCCATCTGATCTGGTCCGGAGATAGATGCCTTCTGTTGCAGTTCCAAAGGCATGCTTCAGCAGAACAGCGAAGAAAATCCCAAACAAGGTTGGTGCAAGGACACAGCCCTGCTTCACACCGCTTCGGATGTCAAAGGGGTCTGATGTGGAGCCATCGAAGACAACAGTGCCCTTCATGTCCTTGTGCAAGGATCTGATGATGCTGAGGAGCCTGGGTGGACATCCAATCTTGGGGAGAATCTTGAAGAGGCCATCCCTGCTGACCAGGTCGAAGGCCTTCGTGAGATCTATGAAGGCTATAAAGAGTGGCTGTCGTTGTTCCCTGCATTTCTCCTGCAGTTGTCTAAGGGAGAATACCTTAGACAATACCTTAGTATTATATCTAATACCTTAGTATTAGAGAATACTTAGAGTTGTCTAAGGGAGAATCATAGGGCTCCACAATCAATATTCTCACAAATCAGGGTATTGGCAACAGGTATTGGCTATAATGTCTACTGATGGACCCAACTAGTCTCTTACATTCTCCAAACATGGAGGCTACAAAAAGCAACAGGGGGGAAGGCTAAAAAAACATGGGGGGGAAACAGGAAAGGGGAGAGACAGAGAAAGAGAAAAGGAAAAGAGATGCAAGAAGAGGAATAAACGCAGAAAGTGGAAGATGACACACAAAATTATATACAACTCAGGATTTGTGGGGCACTGGTGATAAGTAACAGCCCAAACCTGAGCTCCTGTGGCGCGCAGCTTCGGCGACACCAAAAATGGCTGCCACTGCATCCTGTGCACCATGGGCTACCACGGGCGGCACCCCTGGAAAAGGGGACTTTCATCCCCTTATCCCAGGTAAGGGAAGTAGCCCCACAATGGGGCTACTCAATTTACCACCAACCAAAAGGTCAGCGGTAAGGAAAAGCGTTCATGTAGGGCGCCACGCCCCACATGAACAAACAGGATCCGGTGGATTGAAGCTCCACCGGGCCCGCCTCCCTTCCTCCCTGCTCCCTCTCCCGGCATGTCTCCCGCCCACCCTCTCCCTGCTTCCCACCTCCCCATCACGCCTCCTCCCTGCCCTCTCTCCGCCCTCTCCCTGCCTCCCACCTCTCCGTCACACCTCCTCCCCGCCCTTAATCCACCCTCCGCCTGCCTCCCCCCTCCCTGGAACGTCTCCTCCTGCCTACCCCCTGCCCCTGCTTACCATGCTGCGGCTCGGCAGTCCGTGCAACCGCCAAGCAGTGGAGACCAGGCACCCGCCCAACACTAGCCCAGCACCAGCCAGCACTGGGCTAGCACAGGCGCTTGCAACAGGATTGGGCTCTTAGTAAGTAAGTAAATAAATAAAAAAAAGTCTATGAACATGATAGAAACCTAAATTACACTGACAATATAGATGAAAACAGTTCTTTCCACAGGACCATCAATGCTCAGAGAAACCGTTATTACTTTTAAGAGCTGTACTGTGAAAATTTTCAGTTTCTGTGATTTACCACAAGTAAACTATGTGATAGTGCTAGTTTATGGAGCAGCCAATTGTGTCCAATGATGTGAACCTAGGGGAAATATTCCAAGAACTATTTCATGAATACAAAATGTTTCGTCCAAAGTGGCTCTTTTACGTTGTCTTCACTTAAGAAGTTAAGACCTAGGCGGGACCCACCAGAACATATAGCCGATTGCCTAAAAGGTGTAGTGCAGAAAGCAGCCCTTTATTTGCACTGTTACAAATATAACTATAAAATGTTACCACAAACAGATGGACACAAAAAGATAATATCTTTAAGATGGCATTTGGTCAGGGAAAAAGCAAAGAATACATATATGCTACAGCAGCAGAAGCAAAACCGAACTACCCCTTCTTTTACAGGCAAAGCTTCTGCTATAAACAGTATTAAGGGATGCAGCCACTTCAACATATGTGGCCACAAAGGAGAGAAAAACAGATTATTTTGTTGCCGATTTTAAATTAAAAGTAGAGCTTTGTCTCTGGTCTTCCAAAGGCAGTATATTAATAACTATAAATGAATGAATGAATAAATGAAGGAAGGAAGGAAGGAAGTATATAAATAAAAATTGCATATAGTGACTTTTTGACTTTGAAATGCTCCACTTTGTTCTGCAGTGCCTGGACAAAGATGACCCAAAGCAACTATTAAAAACAATACATCAGCTCTAGAAAGAGAAAGAGTTGCATTAAAAGGGTACTCTTACACAAGTGAACTTCTCTTTAGGGCACCTTGTTTTGAGTTTTGAGGCTCAGATCTGGCACAAGTTAGGCCCTTAACTATTGAAAACTATTGAAATATTGAAAACTATTGAAAACAGAATTCACAGCAGCATATCATTCAACAATAGCATGAAGAACATATGTAAGTCTTGAGTCACATAACTCTGTTTCTTTAACAGCTATGTAGAAGTAACAGAATCAAGGGGCACATCTTCAATTTCACTACATTCTAAGTATGCTGTATTCTCAATAGTGCAGTGGAGCAGTAGAACCAAACTATTTGTTCATCCATCATAAAATCTGTGGTGCCTTCAAGAGCCATACCAGAAGTTGAATCATGGCCTAAAAGATTCTGTTCTGCTGCAGTGGTAGAGCTTGCTCTCCTAAGGGCTTGAGAAATTAGGCTAAGGTCAGAAGGAGCAAAGTTTAGGAGGGATATATAGTTTAACCCAGTGGTTCTCACACATCTAGCACTTGTTGATTTCCAACTTTGATATGCATTCCCCCAATTAGGTTCAGTGGATATCCCTTTACTTTTGTACGCTGATGATATGGCCCTGATATCTCGTACTAAAATAGGATTACAGAGATTGGTTAACGCCTGCATAGAATATTTCACCAATAATGCCCTGCAGCTAAACTATGAAAAGTCCAAGATTGCGGTATTTGGGCACTCTTGGAAACCAGTCTTGGTTTTTCAATGGTAAATTAATACAACAAATCAAGGAATTCCAGTACCTTGGTCTCCGGTTTCATTACCGGCATATCTGGTCTTCACATCGTCTTACAGTAATTAATTCATCCAAACTAGTTGTCCAGGCTATAACTCATTTTTTCTTCTCTTGGGGAAACTCTTTTATTCCAGCTGCTCTCCAAGCTTTTAATGCCAAAGTTACACCTCAAATTTTGTATGGCATTCCTGTATGGATGCCAGCATTAAATGATTTGATTGAAAAGATCCATTCAAATTTTCTATACAAAATCTTAGGTGTACCGCATTGCATTCCCTACACGGCACTCTGCCTGGAGACAGGCCAATATAGGCTGGAGTTTCTAGCATGGTCCAGTTTCTTAAAATACTGGACCAAAGTGTTCTTCAAGGCTGACCAAAATCCACTATTAAAAGGGCTACTGACTGACCCGCTGTTATCTTCCCGCTTAGCTCTTTTCTATAAGAAAATCAGACAAATGGGTCTCGAGGAAGATCCACAAGGAGCTGCTACACTTGAGGTTTCTGTTAGGCTCCTGACAACAAGATTACCCAATATAGAAAGGCAAGAGATTTTGGGTGCTGGACAAAATAATGTTTGCCCCTGAATTTTCATCTTAATAATACATTTGGTCAACAATCAAAGTATCTGACCTTTTTAGAGTGCCCCTTTGCAAGGAGGGCTTTCACATTAGCTCATTGCAATGTGTTGCCTTCTAAAGACCTACTTGGTAGGTTTAGAAATGCCCTGAAGGAAGAACGAGTCTGTAATTGTGGCCTTAGAGAGGTAGACTATCTTACACACATTGTTTTGCACTGTGCTAGTAATCAAGTGCCCAGAGACCAGTATCTTTCTCCATTGTCAAGAATTAAAAAAGGTCTACCTGAGAATGCTTTTCTACAATTTCTGCTGGTGGGTGATTCTAAATTCGTGACCCTTCCAGTTGCTAAATTTTTATACCTGAGCAACTTGAAGCGGGCTAAGCTGCTGGACCTAAGCAACTTGGAGTAACTTTGCAAGTAAATTGCTGTGTTTTAATCCTTTACTTTTATTTCTCTTTTTAACATATATTTATATATTGGACTGTCTGGAGATGGTTGGCAAACCTTCATTCTCGAAAGACTATGGTATAAGCCCACAGCACCCGGTATTCCCAGGCGGTCTCCCATCCAAGTACTAACCAGGCCTGACCCTGCTTAGCTTCCAAGATCAGACAAGATCCGCCATGTGCAGGGATATTACCAGTAAAATTCTATGCCTAATAAAGGTTTGTTGAGTGCTGGCTTGAGAAATTAGGCTAAGGCCAGAAGGAGCAGGGATATATAGTATAACCCAGTGGTTCTTACACATTTACCACTGGGACCCACTTTTTAGAATGAGAATCTGTCAGGACCCACTGGAAGTGATGTCATGACCAGAAGCTACATCATCAAGCAGGAAAATTTTTGACAACCCTAGGCTGCAGTCCTACCTACACTTACCAGGAGTAAGTCCCATTTACTGTCATTATTAAAAGAATATATATAGTAGCTTGTACAGGTCTGTAACATTTCCCCAAATGCAGTCACATACCATGACAGCATCAAGTCTAATATATTAAAAATAAAATATTGAAATGAATGGGGACCCACCTGAAATTGGCTTGCAACCCACCTAGTTTGAGTTTGAGAAACACTGGTATAACCAGTTACATAACAATCAATTGCTTGTTTTGGTTATTTGCACAACTATGGGTGCAATCCTGACCTTGTGTTAGGCTGGTGCAAGTCCCCTGTGCCAGCCTAGGAGGGTAGTAAAGCATGTTTGCACCTACTTGGTTGCAAGCTGTGCCAGTGCACGGAGGTGTGCTGCAGCATGGAGGCTGCATCTAGCCTCTGTGGCAGCTTGCGCTAGGTAAGCTGCAACAGCCAAGCTTGGCCCGCCCCCCTTACCCTTGGGCTTGGTTGATGCAGGGGGTAGGGGAGGGTGGGGAGGAGGCAGGAGGGAGGCATTTCAGGTCAGTGGGAGGGTGGGCAGAGGGCATTTCAGTGGGTGGGTGGGCAGGGAGCAAGAGTAGGGGCTGGGACCCAACTGTTATGCAGAATCCAAACCCCATTCCCCAAGCAGCGCGGAGTGGCTCCAAGCAGCTCTGTTCTCTTCGGACTTAGTGGCGCAAGTCCAAGGAGACCCATTGGGTCTGTGGTGGCTTACCCAGGGGTAAGGGGAAGAGTTTCCCCTTGCCTCCAGCTGAGCCACTTCTGGCTCCAATCTTGCGCTGGATACAGTGCAAGCCTCCTGGCAGCGTCTCTATCATGAGTAAACATGTTTAAAAACTGTTCGGCTTTTGGCACCATCAAGTCAGTATGGGGAGCAGGTGAGAAGGGGCTGGGAAGAGGGGTGCTATCAGCAGCAATATCCTGTCCCCTTCCTGAGTCCATGTGGATTTCTGCCAGTTCAACTGTTGGCACTGAGTAGACACAATCAGGTGGCTGGGTGCTATTCATCAGTGGAACAAATGTTCCCTTACACAAAGGAGACCTTCAGGATTCCCCACCCCCCCACCCCACACAGGATGCAATGCAAGCTCCAGGGCCACAGTTGCATTGGTTTTTGATAGGATTGGGCTGTTATGTTGAGATGGCAGTGCTCTGATGACTTATTTCTTGATGGCAGTATTATTGAGCAGGTGTAATGAGATGCTTAATTACACCTTCATTGTTATGACTGCAAATGCCAAAAGCGTGGCCAATGAAACCAGCCGCTGAAAAGAATTAAGACAATTTTGTAGTAAAATCTAGATCACAACAAATTTAGAAGGTCTGCTAAAGAAAATTCAAACCAATCCAAAAATCAGCAAATGTCAAAAGACCAAATAATTGATCAATCAGCAATTAGCTCAGAGCATTAGGGTATTTCCTACCTTAGCATTATGCTTGAAAGGGGATACGTTAACTTAGGGCCCAATCCTATCCAACTTTCCAGCACTGATGCAGCCATGCCAGCAGGGCAAGCACCTGCATCTTGCAGTGGGAGGGCAGCCACAGAGGCCTCCTCAAGGTAAGGGAACATTTGTTCTCTTACTTCAAGGCTGCATTGGCACTGGAAAGTTGGATAGGATTGGGCTCTTAATTTCCAGCACCTACTTGAAATCTGCAGTACAAACAAAACAAAAACAATGAAGTATAGTTGCTAGTACAAGTCAAACACGTTTAAGGCTCATTCACCATATCCAGCAAGAGAGATTGATCCACAAAACAACTGTAGTCTATGTAATTAGCATCTTTTAGATGCCAGGGACAATCCTTCCCAGTCCTTTGGAGTGACTCTAGGTCAGTGTTTCTCAAGCAGTGGCATGGGTACCACCAGTGGTACTTGAGGTGGTGTCTGGTGGTACCCACTGGACCCCTGGACACCTGCTGCCTGGCAGCGACACCAGGAATGTGATGCAACAAACAGCTGCAGGAGGCTCAGCTCGGCAGGCAGAGCTCCAAAGCATGCTTTCCATGCTCGAAAAAGCCCTTCCGTCCACCCCGAGCCTCTTACTGGTGTTTGTCGCATCACATCTGGTGTCCCAATCCAGAAGTAACTGGTAATGATGTCATCACCTGTTACTTCCGGCGGTACTTCAGATACGTGGATCGTGTGAAGTGGTACGGTGGAAGACAAACGTTGAGAAACACTGCTCTAGGTAGTGACTGGGGGAGATTCTCATAGAGAGAGTTTCTGAGGGGAAAGAGAAAGGGCTGGATAGAAAACGTTTATAAGGTGTCTGTAGCTTTGAGCGAGAAATAGATCAGAGATGAACAGGTTTGGAGCAGTGGTGGAGAGGAGAACATAGCAGCCTTCTGCTCTGAGGGGGCATCTATTCAGGAGCATGGTCAGCCGCCAGAGGAAGGGAAAGTCTGAAAACTGCAGATAAGGCTGAAATATTTCCTTCTTTGCCCAGCTGTATATTACTAATCTGTGGAACTTTGTCTCTTAATCTGTGCTTGTGTTTTTAAAAAAGCTCACCATGAAATTATAGTTATTCTTATTATCCCTCTCCTTCCTCCTATTTTTTGGGTTTCCCCTCTTTTTGAATAAATCCTAGTTACTGTTTTCCTCTTATTTTAAGAGGAAAATTTCCACCCATTCATTTACAGGAAAAAAGAGACTAATGTGCCAGAGCCACGGCATATTTTGATCTTGATATTATACTGCTCTTCGTCATCCATAGTTCAAAATACAATCAGGTCCCACAATTGTTCCTCTACCACCCAAGGTTGCCAGAAGGTGACAGAAAGGTTGCCCAAGGTGACAGAAAGTGGGGTTACACAATCTTCCTTACCATACTGGCTATATGTGAATCTGGATGTATCTTCTCACCTACAGTGTGATGCTCGTTTACTCCGTACTGAAATGGCTAGACCAGCTAGAAGTTGGAAAGAAAGTAGGCAGGGCTGAAGCTACCGCCAGGCCTCCAACAGATGTACAGCTGAAGAGGCAGAAATGCCTTGGTTGCTATGGCAATAGGACATGTTCCTGCTGTGCCAAAGAACACACAGTGGCCAGAGAGTGTCACACAGTAAGCAAGAAAATGGCAGCCTGGGTTGCTAGGGTGATAGTAGTATGTATGCTTGACTAGTTGAAGCCACAGTGGCTGATAAGGAATCCTCCAGGTGGGACTGATGCCAGGTTTTGCTGGACCTCCAGGTAAAGTCTTTCACGTAGCGCCCCCCCCCCCCACAGCTAGGCACTTCACACTGCAAGTGAAATTTCTCATGGCCCCTTTGGTCACTGGCTGCTATATTCAGCCCGACCAGTGAGGGCCACCTTTAAATGACCATAGGTAATGGAAAGGCACAGACTATACTGACACCAGGGTGAAGTTGAAGAAGAACAAAGATTTGTATTGAGAGATAAAAGGTAAAGCTTTAGTATATAAAACAAAGACCTCCCCAATTCAAGTTTGCATTTGGACTCGGGGCTGCTAAAGGTTGAGGCCAGGGTTCTTTAACATCTGTCTATCACTGGCTCAACTTAAACTTTAACGTGCAGGGTTTAACGACTTTAATTCTATGTGATAACTTCCAATCAACCTGGCTCAAGGCAGTCCCCTCAAAGCTGAGACACCTAGGATTCTCTCCAGAGGCTGTATTGGCTATGGATTTGATTCAAGCAAGAGCAACCATAAAGCAGAGGTTGTTGGACACCGAATGGCAAGAGGATATTAGTAGAACTCCAAATTTCTTAGCTGCGGAGGACACTAGATATATACCTGCACCAGCTACCTATCTCTCACTTCTTGAGCTTCTAGGGCATAGGAGAGCTTTCTTTTTAGCTAGATGGAGTGCTCTCCCCTCAGCTTATGTTGAGGGGTGCTACAGAAAGATCCCTATCCCTGAAAGGGTTTGTCCCTGTGGCTCAGGTGAGGTAGAAACAATTGAACACATTCTGTTTCATTGCTCATTTTATCAGGGGGTACGTGCTAAGTTTAATACTCCCCTGATGAGGAAATTCTTAGGCCCACCAGATGAGGAGATAGCCAAGGAACTTCTTATGGGAGCTAACCTGCAGTTCACAAGAAGGAGTGCTAGTTTCTTGGCAGTCGCCTGCAAAACCCGCAAGGGTATCATTAGTTATGAGAAAAAATTATGATGGTCATCTTTTCTGTTTTCCTGTTTTTAGTATGATGTGCATTTAACTGTTAAAAAAATTTAAATTTTGTTTGCACAGGCAATGTTGCTATGTTCTGTTTAAGCTGGTCTTTGGCCGTATTAATAAATTGATAAATTGAAATTGAAAAAAAATATTGACCCTCCGCCAGAACATATACCTAGCTATTCCCCTTCCTAAACCTCTGCTGGGCAGGTTATTGGAAGGGAGGGGTAAGCATGGTTTTCCCATTCGACTGGTAGTCAGCTGCTGCAAAGCTCAATCTTAGGCAGAACAGTCTTTGGTAGGTAACGGGGACCACAGATGAAATTTGGGGAAAGTTAACTGGACCTCAAACGGATCCTCAAGACAGGTAAGGTTTCTCCCTGTGAGCCCATCACCTGGAGACTCTTTCCTTGCCCACAGAGAACTGCCTGCCCCAAGCCGCAGTTTGCTTTCTTTTTTATATGCTGGTCTCATAGAATCTTCCAGCTGTGCAACCAATCGGAAACCTGATTGGGAAGGGCTGAGGAGGAGAGTTTAACTCTGTATTGATCAATTACCCCCCTTACATAGGTTTTCTGACTTCATAGTCTTCCAAGAGAAAGAGAAAGATACTTCTTATACCATTGTAATTCCTTTCTTTAACCATTGTTCTTACATCACCACCACTCTGCTGTGAACACTAGGGAGGCAGTCCTCAGGAGTCAGCCATGATGAGCCTGAAACCCATGTCAGTGTCCAATTTGGCTGACCCCTGATGCTGCCCCCACATTTCTCCACAAGATATACAGAAGCAGGTGAAAGCCAAGGAGCAGGGTGTGTGTGAGAGAGAGAGTGGGGGCACATCAATTTTCAGAGAAAAGGTTTAAGGCTGGTCACATGTTAATATTGCAGGGATGGGAAAATTCAGCATGGTATGACTCAAGTTAAGTCTAGCATCATCGCCGCCGCCCCCTGCGACTCGAAAAATGAGTCAAAACTGGGGCACTTTCCGAGTTGCCTTGTCTCAACTTGAAAGGACTTGAGTTGAGTCACCACCTTTAAAAACCCAGCCGTGGAAAAAGTTGGGCTGCTGCTGGGGGTGGTGGGTCATAGGTTTCTTTAAACACTCCCCTGATGTCCCCACCCATCTGTAAACAGGGCGGGAGGGGGTGGGAAGGACTGTGGGGGGGGGACAGGAGCATCAAGAGGGAGGAGGGTCATGTGCAGCAGCTGTGAGGATTACCAGGACAACCCAATCCTTTGCAGCTCTATTCAAAAGTAGTTCCACTTTAGTCAGTCATTCAATGAGGCTTCCCCCTCCCAAATAACAATGGAGCCCATAGAAGCCACAAAGTTGGAAAGTGTGATTGCTATGAACCGCTGCCTCCCCTCTGCTTCCCCACCTCCTTTTTCCCCTCCAGCCAATCATAAGGAAAGAGCCCCTTTGGGCTTCTCTTCTTGCCCTACCTCAGCCAAAGAAAGTAATAGAACACCCATCCTTTGTCCAATGATGATTGGTTCCTTCCTTGCTATCAGAGATGGACAAAAGAGCTCGCACCTGACTCCCACACATGCAAAAGGAAAACATTAATCCTTCTCTGCCTCCTGGCTGGAACTTCCCTGCTGCTGGCCCCACAAGGTTTTTCATGCAGCAAAAACAGTAACCAAGCACACCCAGACACAGGCAGACTTGAGTCTGCATGTGTGGGGACAAGTGCCAAGTCAGGGGACCAGTGACTCGAGTGCGTTTCCGAGGCTTCCACGTACACAACTCAGAAGTCCACAAGGCAGCCAAAAACATGCATTTTCACAACTCGTGTTCATGTCACCTGACTTGAGTTTCCATCCCTGTAATATTGTGTCCAATTCTTGACCACATTTTAAGAAAGACATTGAGAAGCTGGAACCAGGTGACCCGCAACATTCATTAGGATTCGTCTAAATCGGGTGAGTTTTGTCTGTCATATAGTGTGCGTGTTTCTTGTTTTTTTCTACTTAGCAGCTATTTATAGCTAAACTGAGAGGCATTTTCTTCTTCACTTACAATCCAAAATTTGAATTTTGGAAGCGTGCTGGTGGAAGGGAGGTAGGCGGGTCCATGGAGCTCTGCTCCACCGGATCCAAGGCATTCGTACAGGGCTCGGCGCCCTACACGGACACCTTTACCACCGACCTTTTGGTCGGCAGTAAAGTGAGTAACCCCATTGCGGAACTGCTTACCTTATCTGGGAGAAGGGGACGAAGGTCCCATCTCCCGAGGTGCCGCCCGCGCTAGCCTGGGGCGCACATGATTCGGTGGCAGCCATTCTCGGTGCCACTAAGGCTGGGTGCCCCAGGCAGCTCAGGATTGGGCTGTTACTGTCTTCCCCTTTATGGACTCTCACTGTCTTTCTGGTATGCACAGAAAGGTAACATAGCTTAACACAGCTTTTTAAAAAAAAACTGTTTCCAAGCATGTCAAAGTTGATAACAGAAAATTTGCAGCCTTTCACTGACAGGGGATTATGTGAAAGAGTATTTGATGACAGATCTAAGTCCTGAGACATTCTGTGTCCCAAGAAAAAGACTTTATTTTCAAATGTCATTCTCTCTGCAGTGACAGTTA
This sequence comes from Tiliqua scincoides, assembly GCF_035046505.1. Taxonomy (NCBI): domain Eukaryota; kingdom Metazoa; phylum Chordata; class Lepidosauria; order Squamata; family Scincidae; genus Tiliqua; species Tiliqua scincoides. Next base: position 64,313,557 of record NC_089825.1, on the reverse strand, counting down.
CACGACAAATAGAAGAAATGTCAGCAGATGCGAACAACTGTTTAAAGAACTACTGCAAAAATTTCTAGTTCTTCTAAATAGTGCTCAATGGGAGTACAGATACCAAAGATACAGTTTGCAGTATTTGTACATAGAGTCAATTCAACCTTTGACATTGCTGAGGGAGTTTGTTGAACTGATACCTTTCAAGGGCACTACCACAGGAGCAGACATCCTTGAAGCACTGCTCAAGTGCACTGCAGACTGGATCTATCAAAGCTAGTATGCGTAACAGCTGATGGAACACCGGCAATCATTGGAGAAATGAAAGGTGTTGTGGCTCTGCTTCAAAGACATGGAAGGCAAGGAATTAAACACAAAGTCCAACAAATGCACTGCATCACCAGAAAACATTGTGTGCAAAGTTGGAGGATGTGATGGGCACAGTAGCGAGGAAAATAAACAGTAGCAAGAAAAATGTCTTAGGGTTTAAACAAGGGGTCTCCAAACTTTTTGGTCAGAGGGCCACATCAAATACCCTACCGTGGTGTGGAGGGCCGGAAAAAAATTTAAATATAAAATTTAAATAAATAAATTAGAGATGGAACATAGATGAGTGAATAAATGAATGGGCTCATTCATTCAACCTCTCTGGCCCTCAGAAGACCCTCCAGACACAATCAGAGCACAGTTCTGGTCATATTCAGTTGAGTGGGCCAGAGGCTTTCAGGGGACAAGAGGTTGGCTGTGGGCTGGAAAGAGGCTTGCTGCGGGCCGCATCTGGCCCCTGGGCCAGGGTTTGGAGACCCCTGGTTTAAACCATTATCAGTTTCAACAACTTTTTCAGGAGCAGAGACTTTGTAAGAGAACCTGCTCAACTTCTGTAATGTTTGCTGGCTCAGTTAAGGTGTGATGTTTGGAAGAGTACAGGCGTGCCCCCGTATCCACAGGGTTTCCGCTTTGGAAACCCCCCACAGCAGTTACATGAAATTGCAAATATAGGCAAACAGCTCCCCTGCCCCACAGCCTCCAGAGCCAAGGGGAACTCCAGTCCCCTCACCTCTGGAGGGTCCTCTGAGCCCAGCTGGCTGCGACATAACCCAGGGCAAGGGGAATCAATTCTCCTTACTCTAGATCAGGGGTGTCCAAAGTTTTTGGCAGGAGGGCCACATCATCTCTCTGACACTGTCGGCGGCCGGGGAAAAAAAGAATTAATTTACATTTAAAATTTGAATAAATTTACATAAGTTTATATAAATTAGTATACTAGAGGTTGAACTTATATGAATTAATGAAGGTCTTGCAATAGCTCAAGGCTTATAAAAGGCCTTGCACAAAGCAAGGCTGGCCTTTTCTTTGCTGCTGCTGCTGCATCACAGACGTGAAACAGCAAGCAGTGGAGGGAGCCCTCATCCCACAGTTAACTCAAGAGGTCAAACAGTTGCCCTCACACTGAGAGCAGTTGCGTCAGGCCAGTGCGTGCTCCAGCAAGTTTCCGGAGGGCCAGAGGCTCTTTGGAGACTGGGGTCTCCCTGAGGGCTGCATTGGAAATCCTCAAGTGCCACAAGTGGCCCCAGGGCCGGAGTTTGGGCACCCCTGCTCTAGATAATTCAGCAGTGGCCCGAACAGGGCTACTTGGATTTGTGCCACCTAAAGAAATGGTGCAGATCTGAGCAGCCTGGTGCTAGCCCAGGCCTTCCAGGAGGGGGTTAGGATCTGGTCAAATTGCTGGATTCTAGCTCCACCCCCTCCCAGGCCTGGCCCACACATGGGCCCACCCTCTGACCACCCCAGAATGCCCCAATGGCACCCCCCACCCTTCCCAGACCCCTGAACCAGGAGCCCATCATTGGCATGAACTCATAAGAACATAAGAACATAAGAACATAAGAACAGCCCCACTGGATCAGGCCATAGGCCCATCTAGTCCAGCTTCCTGTATCTCACAGCGGCCCACCAAATGCCCCAGGGAGCACACCAGATAACAAGAGACCTCATCCTGGTGCTCTCCGCTACATCTGGCATTCTGACTTAACCCATTCCTAAAATCAGGAGGTTGCGCATACACATCATGGCTTGTACCCCATAATGGATTTTTCCTCCAGAAACTCGTCCAATCCCCTTTTAAAGGCGTCTAGGCTAGACGCCAGCACCACATCCTGTGGCAAGGAGTTCCACAGACCGACCACGCGCTGAGTAAAGAAATATTTTCTTTTGTCTGTCCTAACCCGCCCAACACTCAATTTTAGTGGATGTCCCCTGGTTCTGGTATTATGTGAGAGTGTAAAGAGCATCTCCCTATCCACTCTGTCCATCCCCTGCATAATTTTGTATGTCTCAATCATGTCCCCCCTCAAGCGTCTCTTCTCTAGGCTGAAGAGGCCCAAACGCCGTAGCCTTTCCTCATAAGGAAGGTGCCCCAGCCCCGTAATCATCTTAGTCGCTCTCTTTTGCACCTTTTCCATTTCCACTATGTCTTTTTTGAGATGCGGCGACCAGAACTGGACACAATACTCCAGGTGTGGCCTTACCATCGATTTGTACAACGGCATTATAATACTAACCGTTTTGTTCTCAATACCCTTCCTAATGATCCCAAGCATAGAATTGGCCTTCTTCACTGCCGCCGCACATTGGGTCGACACTTTCATCGACCTGTCCACCACCACCCCAAGATCTCTCTCCTGATCTGTCACAGACAGCTCAGAACCCATCAGCCTATATCTAAAGTTTTGATTTTTTGCCCCAATGTGCATGACTTTACACTTACTGACATTGAAGCGCATCTGCCATTTTGCTGCCCATTCTGCCAGTCTGGAGAGATCCTTCTGGAGCTCCTCACAATCACTTCTGGTCTTTACCACTCGGAAAAGTTTGGTGTCGTCTGCAAACTTAGCCACTTCACTGCTCAACCCTGTCTCCAGGTCATTTATGAAGAGGTTGAAAAGCACCGGTCCCAGGACAGATCCTTGGGGCACACCGCTTTTCACCTCTCTCCATTGTGAAAATTGCCCATTGACACCCACTCTCTGCTTCCTGGCCTCCAACCAGTTCTCAATCCACGAGAGGACCTGTCCTCTAATTCCCTGACTGTGGAGTTTTTTCAGTAGCCTTTGGTGAGGGACCGTGTCAAACGCCTTCTGAAAGTCCAGATATATAATGTCCACGGGTTCTCCCGCATCCACATGCCTGTTGACCTTTTCAAAGAATTCTATAAGGTTCGTGAGGCAAGACTTACCCTTACAGAAGCCATGCTGACTCTCCCTCAGCAAGGCCTGTTCGTCTATGTGTTTTGAGATCCTATCTTTGATGAGGCATTCCACCATCTTACCCGGTATGGATGTTAGGCTGACCGGCCTATAGTTTCCCGGGTCCCCCCTCTTTCCCTTTTTAAAAATAGGCGTGACATTTGCTATCCTCCAATCTTCTGGTACCGTGGCCGTTTTGAGGGACAAGTTGCATACCTTAGTCAAGAGATCTGCAACTTCATTCTTCAATTCCTTAATAACCCTTGGGTGTATGCCATCAGGGCCCGGTGACTTATTGATCTTTAATTTATCAATGAGGTCTGAAACATCTTCTCTTTTAACCTCTATCTGACTTAACTCCTCGGTTAGGAGGGGCCGTTCGGGCAGCGGTATCTGCCCGAGGTCTTCTGCCGTGAAGACAGATGCAAAGAACTCATTTAATTTCTCTGCCATCTCTAAGTCTCCTTTTATCTCCCCTTTCCCTCCCTCACCATCCAGAGGGCCAACCGCTTCTCTGGCGGGTTTCCTGCTTCTAACATATTTGAAGAAGCTTTTATTATTCCCCTTAATGTTGCTGGCCATGCGTTCCTCATAGTCTCGCTTGGCCTCCCCTATCACCTTCTTACATTTCTTTTGCCACAGTTTATGTTCCTTTTTATTCTCTTCATTAGGGCAAGACTTCCATTTACGGAAGGAAGCTTCCTTGCCCTTCACAGCCTCTCTAACTTGGCTGGTTAGCCATGCGGGCACTCTCCTGGATTTAGTGGAACCCTTCTTTCTTTGTGGTATACACCTCTGCTGGGCCTCTATTACTGTTGTTTTAAGCAGCCTCCATGCACTCTGGAGAGACTGGACTCTTTTTACCCTCCCTTTCAACCTCCTTCTAACCAGCCTCCTCATTTGAGGGAAGTCCGCCCGTCGGAAGTCAAGGGTTTTTGTTAGAGATTTGCCTGGTATTCTTCCCCCAACGTGCACGTCAAAACGGATCGCAGCATGATCACTGTTCCCCAATGGCTCAGTAACGTTTACATCTCTAACCAGGTCCTGCGTACCGCACAAAATTAAATCCAGAGTCACCTGTCCTCTGGTGGGCTCCGTGACTAGCTGATCTAAGCCACAGTCATCTCATCTGTCCCACACTCATCTGTCCCAGAACTTGTGCTGGCATGAGGAGGCCAGCACATGCCCTTGCGCCGACCTTCCCAACTCTCACGAAGTGCAAATGTACCTTATGGGACATTTGTGACATTCTTGGGTCAGCGTAAGAGACCTGTGCCAGCCCAAGGGTGACCCAGGATTGTATCCTGTATTTCTTTGTGATTTCATGAATCATTTTTTTAAAACAAAGGGGAAAAAATAGAAGGCATGGGAGGGGTAATTTGTGCCACACATTTTTTGTCATTTCTGTCACAAGCATTGTGGCTTCCAGCAGCTTCATGGAACTTTTTTGAATAGATTTTAGCATTTATAGTGGGAAGGTAATGAGTGGGAGAATGCAAAAAAGAAAAGAAGGATCAGTTGAAAAACACTTGCTGAAAGTTTTGGGAATTATAAGGCATATAATACTAGCCAGAAAGGGGGCATTTTTGGCTTGCAAACTGGACAGCAAGAAAACAATATCAAAACGATCCGATCTGATCAAAATTTGAAGCTTGATCAAAGTAAATAAGAGAAAAGTGTTGTCATCCAAGGCAAATGATTAACACAGCATTTTTATTCGAAACGTGTATCCCACCACACCAGACCTCTGATACCATTACCAACTATCACTTTGTTCACTGAGACAGATCTGTAATGTTATTGCTTGGTCAGAGTACCGCAAGAGGATTAAAACTGAGAGTTCCTTTGGGTAACTAGAGTGCGTGTCTTGCATTTGCAGAATGTCACCTGCAAGAGCAGAAAGGACCTAACTCAAGAGGATTACACTTTGCACGTGAACTGAAAACACATTAGTGAATCAAGAGATAAAAGATAATATCAAGCCCAGTACTCCATGTATTTCTGTAGAACAGAAATGTCAAAGTTAGCGTCACCCCTAAAGAACAGTTATTCAGTTATTGGACTGAAACACTGGAAATTGTAACCCATTCAGGTCAATGAGCAAGATGTGAATAATAAAACCCTTATAGGATATTTGTATGGAGTGGTGTGTGGGTATGGGGACGTGAAGTGCTTTCAGTACTCAAAAGCACAGAAGCATAAGAAAGGATTGCACAATTGCTCAGATGACGACACCTCCTCAAACCATTCTCACAAATAGCACCTTCACATAAGAATCACCCGCTGCTCACTGTTAAACGACTTGTGTGGTAGCTGCTGTATTGTGATTTGTGAAACACTACGCACATGCTTTTTTCTTACATGTCTGGGGCCATATACGTATTTCTGCCAGATCAGGCACACTGAATATCCTTAACATAAGGCAAATCTACTGCTCACATATGACTAAAAGGATAACATGGGGAACACTAACACATTTTGCATGTTCTAATACTTGAAATAAACGGCTGCCCTTGTTGCATAGTAATCTCATTTTGAATCACAAGGAAATTTTAAAAGCTGTTTGCAATGTGCAGGGACAGAGAAGGCAAATGCTGTTCAAAGAAAAAAGAAAAAGCCCATGAGTCACAGAGAAGCCCTTAAGTGGAATGGAAGGGGCTCCCCAGTGTTGCTCTATTTTCCATCATGTGATAAATCAACCACTTGGCAAGGTGACAGAAAATGGTTTAAATATAATTTTCCATGTTAAACAAAATCAGAGCACCCAAGGCCAGAATAGTCCAAACCAAAGCAGCAATCAGTAGATTTATACTTATTTCTATAGCAAATAACTTCTTAACTATGGACCCAATCCTACCCAACTTTCCAGGGCTGATGCAGCTACAATGCAGTTCCACGGTAGGGAAACAAATGCTTCACTACCCTGCAGAGGTCTCCCTGACCACTCCCCCACCACAGGATGCAGAACATGCCCCATTGACATGACTGCATCAGTGCTGGAAAGTTGGATAGGATTGGGCTCTACATCCACTACACACTATATTCAAACCAGAAGGCATTCAAAACCCTCATTACCAAAACAGTAAGCAGCCATCATTCCAACAGGAATCTGAAGTCATCCTTCAGTCATGATTATGAAGTTATCATCATCATCATCATCATCATCATCAAGACTTCACTTATCTAACCATTCACTCCAGTTTCGATCTCAATGTACAGACAAATCATTAAACTCAAGAGCTGAAGAAAACCACTGCCAACCTTATCAACTATTTCAGTTTCTCAACTTCTCTGTAGACACATACAGAAAGTTGCTTCTTAAGACCACAGTCCTATACTCTGAGCAATTCCATCTGCTATCCCAAGTGTGCTCCAATTAGGGACGGCTTGATATTCCCGTTTCCATCCAATTCAAATGCTGTACAATTTTCTTCTATTTCAATTTAGTCCTCTTTTACTAAAATTCTCAGATGTTTTTTCTGGCCCTGAAACAAAAAGTTTCTTTTACCACATATTTCCTACCCAAAGAACTGATGTGATAATATTTTGCAAAGTATGCATTTAAATAAATGTTTTAATGCAAATATACAGAAAATACAGCATCTAATTACATCTCTATCTTATTAAATTGGATCAGCTTAGTCTTGAAAAAGGAGATGCTCTTTCTCTAACTGATGGAAAATCCTCTCTCTCTTTTGTGGTGAGTTTAATCCGTTAAGATTTATAGATAGAATATCGTTGAGTATCTGATGTCATCATTTTATATTTTTATTTTTTATTTTCGCTTCTCTCCTTGGTTGGCATCTTTGTAGTTTAGTCTCTATAATAGTCTCCCATTATAGAAATGTGGATCAAGAAACTGTATGAAATTATTGAAATAGATGTTTTGATGGAAAGACTGAGGGATGGTGGTATGGAGAGAATACAGAAATTATGGAACCCGTTATATGAATGGTTGGATAAACGATTATGATCCATCTAAGTGATGATAATTATAGAAACAAAATAGTATTAGCTACAGTTCTGCGATTCCCTAGTGTTTTTCCCTTTGTATTACCTCTAACATATGTATTTTTGATTTTCCCTGTACCCATATCTTAAATTAAATAAAATATAAAAAATTGAAAAAAAAGAAAAAGGAGATGGTTGTTTTCTTTTTTTAAAAAGCCACCTTACATTCTATTAGAGAACAGTAATAGGCTCAAACCAGTATTTCAGAATTGCACTATTTATCTTCTCTATTTTAGTGTATAAATCATTTTTTCCCCTCCAAAACGAGCAAGTAGCATGGGGTCCCCATTACCCAAGGATTCTGTCTAATGAGAAGAAATGTAATTCAGTCTAGCTGCTTTTACTCATAAAATGAGAAAATATTCCCTCAGATCCATACAATACAAGACTAACTGTGAAGCCAAAAGTGATTTTCTCCTCTTTGGTGTCATAAAAATAAAGAGTTCCGTATGAAATGCCAGTAAATCTTTCAGCCATTAAATAATTTAAAGGTATTTGGCAACTTCCTTTTCCTTAAGTGAATTTGAAATTATCCTGTTGGAAGATTTTTAAACAGAATCCTACCTCTCACTTCTGTCCTTCAGCATGTACAAATACACATTTTCTCCTCCAATTGTGTGAAGTGAATTGAATTAATCAAGCAAGTTACTCAAGAGCAAGTAAAACTACAACAGACATCCCCTTATATTCACAATTTGTCCGACTGTTCAAGGGGAAATTAATGCTGCTTTCTCTTTTTCCCTGCCTCTTTGAAAGCCAGATAATTGAAATTCACTAGCTCTGAAACATCCATTTAGTGCTCTTCCTATCAACTACCCTGTCTAATTCCTGTGTGTCTCTGTCTTCACAGACATATTACAACCAATTGCACTTAGTGTTGGCTACACTGTAATATTAGAAGAGAGCAGCATGAATCACATTAGATCCATACATTCTTTGAATAGATTGTCTGGGAAAGACCATGTAATGTGAGATAAGTCTCACTGGGTTCTATCATCATGGCTATTTAAAATGTACAAGCAGTCACTGGATAAAATCATGGTGACTTTGGGAGTGAAGACCCTTCTTTATTCACCCTTAATCCCAAATCTGACATGAAGTCTCACTTCTCATGCTGTGACTGCCGTGGTTGGGTGCAAGCAACTTAACTACACTAGAACCCAGAAACAACAGATAAGTATTTGACAATAAACTCATTACGAGTAAATCTCCTGTTGCAACCTACCCCTTAGCTGTCACAGAGTGCAAGGCATATGACCTCACCCTAAGCACCAAGACTTTTAAAAATACTTAATGTTTTTTATTGGGTATACTGCAGATGCCTAGATTATGAAGAGGAAGACTGACTGCTTTCAGCTTGCTACTCTACCAAAAATATTGTAAACAATATGAATCCAAAATGCTAGAGTTACTATTGTGAACAAATGATATGAGAATCTAACTAAGGAGATGATGTATGAAGATATCAGCGCATCAGAACTTTCCAAACCTGGCACAAGACTTTATTTATTATTTATCCTAAAATTTACACATTTCCGTTCTACAAAAAGCATTGTACTCAAACCACTATATAACATATTACAAGCAACTTACTCAGAATAAAAGTACTAGCAAAATAAAAAAACCAACAGAAAAAAGCCAATTTCTTGCCCTTCTGATATTTCTACCTGCTAAAAAAATAATTGGCAGGAAAAGGCTGGGCTGAAATCAAACGTGCCAGCACCAATTATGTGGAAAATGAGATTCTGATGGGAGTCAGAGCACAGGAACAGCCTGTTCACTGAAACTAGATATATACTGATGTACTCTGTATTTCATCCCATTTGACAAAATATACAGTACATAATCTGAATATATAGTCTGAAGCTATATGATGCAGCAAACTTGCTAACACTAAGCAGGTTGAGCAGCCCAATTCTAACCTATCTTGGAGCAGGAAAGCTCTCTGGCCTGCCCTGCATCCGGAGCAGGGTTGGGGCCAAAAGCAGCTCAGCCCAGGGCAAGGGGAATGGCTTCCCTTAGCCCGTGTTGTGCTACAGTAGCCCCAATGGGGCCACTTGGATCTGCGCCACCTAAAGCCCGGAGCTGCTCTGGACAGCATGAGACGAGGGTTAGGATCCAGTACAAGTGCCAGATCGTGGCCCCGCCCCTGCTCACCTGCCACCCACCAACGGGCCCACCTGCCGCCCACCCTCCACCTGCCCCAAAATGTCTCCTACCCGCCCTCCCCAACCCCAGGCCCCCATACTAGCCTGACTTGGCTGGTGCAGGCTTAACTGATCCGCCAGCCCAATGGGACTTGGACCGGTCTCCCTCCTCAGAATGTGGCACAAAAGTGCTTTACTGCACTTGAGTGACACTCTTTGGCCTGCACAAGGGACTTGCGTCGATTGAGGGTGCCCTCTGGATTGCACCTGAGTCTGTTAAGTGCCTGAATGGTAGACTACCTGGAAACCCTATGCATGCTGCCTAGACCACCCTGGAGAAAAGGCAGGACATAACTGCAATGGATGGACAAACACATAGAAAAGCTATCTGTTTTCAACAAAATATTCTGTAACAGCAAGTACTCAGTATCTGTGTGGTATGCCTCCTGTACTTCCAATTTCTCTTATTTAGTGCTAGTCCTATACTGTTTTAACACTTCTAAACATATAAACATCCTCTAATAAAAGTCAGTTGTTTCTGCTGTCTGCTGAATAAAGGAACTTGACCTGACAAAGACAAAGATGGCCACTTACACTGTCTGCCTCTTGGGATGCGCAAATATTTGCTCTTATTATATACAATCAACTTTCCCCCTCAATGTTTGTTCCTTACTGTTTCATATCAGCAAGTACGTTATTTCCCTGGACTAAATGGTATTTCAGTACTTTTAAGGATTTGGGTCAGCCAAGTGAAAAATTACTGTCTTTGCTTTCTTGTCCTCAGATTTATCAGATGATCAGAAAATGTGCTGCAGCTGCCCAACTGTGTCATTCAATTTATAGGCTTATCTTTAGCTTGGGCACATAAAATACTCTTTTTTCATTAGTGTCAAAACACCTACAGTTAGCACTGAGGAAGAGGGGAAAGAGTGTGCTATTGCAACATGTTCAAATTTCAACAGGGATGGGGGGGTTGACTTTTTGACTAGGAATCCTGGGATTGAGTATGAAGCTCACAGTATTGTCTTCAGCAAGACACTTGGGCATTAATAAACAAGACTCTCATAGCCTGGTTTGGGTGTTTTCGTATGGTTTTATGATGTCTGATTCCATGAAGACATTTGCATCCATGGTTTGCTTTTCCACATAGTTGACAGAGTTCCTTTTTCCCCTCCCCAAAACCTTGGTTTTCATCTTTCCCATCTGATTCTCACTTAATGTTCGATGGGGAATTCACATAGGCAGTATTCTGAGTGTGTTTTCAGAAGCACTCAACAAGATGATTGACACAGATAGCGGTGGGATCTGACTGAGTTTTCCCATGAGTGCATAACTTCATTCTCTGATCACGTTTTCAGGTAGAAAACAATCAAAGAACGAATCCCACCTAGATAAATCCCCACATAATAACGAATCATTTGTTCTGGCTCTGACTCTCAGCATAATGTACCACCAAAGGCTGGCTCACAGAGAAGCCTAAGAGCAAGCCACCACTTGTCCAGCAGTAGTGGGTTTCAACCAGTACTCATGGTACATTACAACATGGTACTTTGCTCCACTGCCATGGTGACTGTGTGGCACTGCCTGCCTCATCTGACTGCACTGGAAGAGTCTTTGGTGGTGGGGCACCAGAGGGCAAGCGGTGGTTGGGTAGCTGCCTGGCCTTTTGAAAGAGGCATGTTTGGGGAAGGAAGATATAGTAAAGTCCCAACTGTGATGCAAACCACCAACTCCTGCCCATAGCAGCTGTCTCTTGCAAAAGCGATATGTGCAAAAGTAGATATTGGAAAAGTAGTACTTGGAGGAGGGAGTTGAAAACCCCAGTTCAGAAGCCTCCATGTGGTATATATGGCTGTTCTTCCAAAAGCTGTTCCACGTCCCTTTGAAAAGCCTCTTCCCAGCTCTGTCAGGTTGGCACTGAGGCCTGCTCACTCATTCACCCTCCTGCAGCGCCTAGCTTGTCCTGGCGCCAGAGAGGAACAAGGAAGTGATAGTAAAGGAATGCTGCAGAGAGACTTTGCTGCCAGAAGCAGCCAAGCACTGCCTGAGAGCGAGTGAGCAACAGTGGCGTGGACTTGAGATGGCTGGAGGGGAGAGCTCAGCTCTCTACGGGTGCCTGGAGCAGCTGTCAGAACCAATAGCTGCCACAGACATCAGGAGCCTCTGAACATGTGGAGACTTGTTCATATAATACTTTAGGAGCCAGCTTACAGGACTGTCATGAGGATGAAGTGAGACCGCTGAACAGGTGGGAGGTGATTGCTAGAAAGGTCCAAGATATGCAAGGCCAGCCAAAAAGCCAACACCGGGGGGGGGGGGTGGGAAGAGCAAAGATGACAAATGATACAATGGAAGGTTCGATACTCAGAGTTCAATTCAAAAATTATTTAAGCTAGTTGTCGTGAGCATACAAGATGCTGAATGACTGGAAGCACCAATAAATTTCATGCAAATACAAAGGACGCTTAGAACTAAAAAAAAAAAAAACTGTATGTGACATGACCATGTAGTAGTCTGAACAGACAAGAGTCTTTTTCCCTTTTTAATGAAAAAAGCCATCCAGTTAGATGAGCTCTGACAGTTTGGGGCAGATCAACTTTTTCAGTAGTGCTTTAAACACAGTTTTCATCTGTCTCTTGTGCCTCCTAAGCAGAGAAAGTGATAAGAAAGAGATAAGAAGCTGACAGCTTGAAGAAAGGAACGATACTTTGTTATAACTTCATAATCCCTTGTATGCGAGGAAGAAAAAACAAAAGAAACAGGTGGTATTAAGCTTTTAAAGCTAACATGTGGCAGGCAGTAAAACAAACTGGAACCACTTGGATGTGATGGATTCAGTCGAAAACTGGTTTTCTGCAGCCATCATTCAGAAGTAGAAGTTCTACTAACTGAATAGCAGAAAGGAGGAATGATGGCTTTCCCTACAGTCGTGTAGCTCTAGATAGGCATAGCACAGGACCAAGGATGTCAGTTCCTTACAAATGCTGAGTCTGGAGAAATGGATCATTATCACAAGTTAAATTAACAGCTATTTCTTATGAGCTCAATGTATGGCAGCTGGAAACAGCCTTTACAGTGTTGTTTGAACAAATGTAGGTGTCAAGAGGGATGTTCCTAATTTCTACTTGTATTACAGCCCAATCCCATCCACACTTTCCTGGGAGTAAGCCCCATTGACTTTAATGAGACTTACTTCTGATGAGACATGCATAGGATTGGGCTGTGAGATAGTATGTAATGGAAAGCGGAAGAGCCAGTTAAGAAAAGCCAAGGGAATACTTAATGGTCGCCAGACTTGTGACTCATCTAATGCTTACACCAACAGTTACTTAGGATTATATTCTTTACATTTGTGTGGAATGTGCCCCAATATAAGATGTTGGGATATGTGGAATGCTGCAGTAGCCAAAGACCAATCATAGCTTTGGGAATTCTGCTATTTAGCCTGTCATAGAAAATATGCCACCAGTCAAGTCCAAAATACAATCGTCACTACATCACCATCTGCCATCCACCACAGCCATGTAAAGATATTCCATAAGGACAGACACCATTCTTGCTTATGGAAGGCCTGAGAGTGCACCAGCCCACTCTGCCTCCTGATCCTCCCCACTTCCCACCCCCACAATGTAGACACTGTCTCTTTACTTAAATACTGCCCAGTAGGAGAGAGTTAGGGTAGAGCTATGGAGCCCAACAGAGGTTACTAACGCACTTCTGAGCATGCTGCAAACTTCAATGCTGTCAAAATTTACACCTCATTCAAAAAGGGCTCATTTCTTGACACGGTTTTGGTTTTCGTTGACTGAGAGCACAATCCTATGCTTGTCTACTCAGAAGTAAGTACAATTATAGTCAATGGGCCTTAATTCCACATAAGTGTGAATAGGATTGCAGCCTGAGTTGGGCAAAAACTACAGCACAGTGGCACAGATGACACAATGCCATAGACAAGTCTACAAACTCAACAGGTCCTGCCCAGAAAGGCCACAAACTCCTGCAACCTGTGCCAATCATACTACAGACTGGATATCCATGCCTTAAAAAGGTATAACACCACTCTCATCAGTTAGTATTTTTTTAAATGAGGCTTACAGGATAAATTCTGTGAGATTGCACCATTTTTTAGAGTCCACTTTGTGCATCATTTCTTCAAAGGATCTTCCACACCCTGGCAAGTTTTGCAACATAAGGGATTCATTGCAGACAATCCGCTGTTGTGCACCTAGAAAAAAACGGAAATATCTTTTTAAAACAATCTGAAATCTTCTTAAATCTTATATCTGGACAGCAGCAGGAGACAGCATTTGAAAACACTCAAGAAGATATGGCAGGTGCCCTTACGCACACACGTGCACACACGAAAAAGACTGTTTTGTGTTTTACATTTCAGGGCTGATCAGGACACAACAATAGCTGCATAAGGCAGTGTCAACAGTCCTACCCTTGAGAGACGCCATACCATAATACAGGGGTAGAGCCAAGGCTTTGCACACAGAAGCTCCCATGCTCAATCTCCTCCCCTCCACATATCCTCTTCCTCTCTGCCCCTCACTTCCTTTTCCAATCCAAGCAGTGGAAGAAGCAAGAGGAGTAGTGGAGGCAAGGAGGCAGACAGAGATGCCTCCACCCTGCAATCTGCTGCCCAAGGCAACCGCATCTGTTGGCCAAATGGATGGGCCAGCCCTGCCTCTACATATCATGCTTGTGCTGCACTTTAAAAGCAGCTGATAGAGAATGGGTGACACAGATTGCCTGTTGTGGATAACACTTTTCACTTTAACTAGTTTAAAAGCAAATTATGTAGACTTAAGGCCCAATCCTATCCAATTTTCCAGCCCCGGTGCAACTACAATGAAGCCCCATGGTAAGGGAACAAATGTTCCCATACCTTAAGGAAGCCTCTGTGACTGCTGCTCCACGACAAGATGCAGTGCATGCCCCATTAGCACAGTTGCACCGGCACTGGAAAATTGGATAGGATTGGGCCCTTAGCTGTTTATCACTGATTCTAAAGGTGCATGAAACATCTTTTAAAAAGAAGCCCAAAATTAACTGGGATGATCTGTTTATTTATATCTGTAAATATTTAGAACTCTGATGATGTATATTCAGTTATGCATTACCTTTCAGTATATGCATGTTCCTTGTAAATCATAAAACAAACATATTAAACTATTCTATAATTCTATACGGAAATTCAATGTAGGCTTTCAATTCCATGAGAATTATTTCATTATTCCAGTACTTTTGTTCATGAGGGCTGTAATCCTATACATATTTATGTGGCAGAAAATCCCCACAGAACACAACAGAATTTATTTCTCAGTAAATATGCATAAACTCAGATGGTTGGCCTGTTTAGAAACTGTGGTCACAAACAGGCTTCTAAACCAGAAATAAATAACCAAGGGTGATGTCAGAGTTCAGCCAAATCAGGGAAGTGAAAGAACTCATGCCCATTTGAAGGCTCTACCTGGCTGGGTTGACCCCTAAACCCTCAATGCTAATGTCTGCGGTGGCACAAGTCAGCCAAGAAACTTGTGCTGTTGCTATGCCCAGTTTTAAAATGGAAGTGTTCACCAGAGGCCCTTGTGTCATATTTGACACAATATCAAATTTTGGTACAATATCAATAATTGGCCAACATCAAGGAAGCAGCCATTGCTAACGACTTTCCTCCAATCATTGGTTGGAAGGATGGGACCTAGTTGCTGCCTGCCCCTTCAATTAAGTAAGTGGAGGATGTGGAGGTTCACTGTGCCTCAGCAGGACTGAATTTCCAGCACCCTGGCACCAGCACTGAATAAAGAACAATGATCACTCTTCCTACCTTTTACAAAGTCAGGAGTTTTGGAAGACTGTGTTTTTAAGTCACTAAGCAAGTGTGGACTAGTTCACACGGGCGTGCACATCACATGCACTCGATTTCTCATCCTTTCAAGCTGAATGGATGGACTGATCCTATTGAAAAGCCTTTGTTACTATGTGAATTTAAGGTTCTGTGATGGCTCATTCACATATACACCACGAAGTGGCAGCTATCTAGCAGTGAGCTAAATTTTTCTGAAACGAACAAAAATATGAGATTTCCAACTCTCAGCCCAATCCTGAGCTGTCCAGAGCACAGGGCTACTGCAGCACTGAAAACGGCATCTCAACATAACCGGGCAGCTGCTGGCGGCTCCTTGAGGGAAAGGGACTTCCATCCCCTTCCCCAGGTAAGGCAAGTAGCCCTGCAATGGGCTACTTGATTCTATGGCAACCCAAGAGCCGCCACAGAATCAAGAGCCTCCATGTCGTGTGGCAGACCTGACATAGAGGCTCAGGATCTGGTGGAACAGAGCTCCACCAGTCCCTCCTCCCTCCCACCCCACTCCCTCCCCCTGGCACACCTCCTCACCGCCCTCTTCCTACCCTTCCTCTACCTCCCCTGGCCCCGGAACACCTCCTCCCCACCTCCCCCCATTCCTCCACTCACCTCTTCATCACCTGGTGGTCCATGCGACTACCAAGCTGTGGAGCACTGGTGATCCACCAGTGCTAGCCCAGCATTGGCTAGCATTGAGCTAGCATCGGTGCTGGACTGATGATGTGGGTCACAAACGTGCTTTACGGCACATTTGTGACACTGTCAGCAGTGCGAGCTTAGGATTGGGGTCTCCGTCTCTCATATAACTCTAATGTAGCAGTGAAAACATTTGCAGTGGAAAACTGGCAGGAATGATGATGTTTTCACTTAGTCAAAACAGTGAAGCACAACAAATCTCTCTAAGAAGTTGCCATGTTTAAATAATTATCATAAATAAGACCAATGTAAAAGAATAGTATACGTTTCTTACCTGCTAATCCAATTGTCATTAGACCATTAACTAGAAAGAAAAAAAATTATCGTTATAAATACTGTAAAAATTATTTTATAATTATACTGCTTTTCAACAAGAAGTGATTAGAATATAATTATTCCAGGTTGAATTACAAATGACCTTTTTCATGAATGGCAAATGCAATACATAAGTCTACGTTAAGCTTATTAGCCACCTGATAGAGGGGAAATCGAAGTTCTCCAATTGGTCCTGGCCTTGGAACCAACATGTTTCTTAACTTTGGATCCAGAATTTGTCTGAAGACAATACTGAACCCAGGGACACTTTTTCCCCATGACTTGGAGCACTGATTAAACAGAGTTCCAAACCACAGAGAGAATGTGTCCCTGAGTTCAGCATTGCCAAACAAATGCAGAACCCAGAGAATGTGGCTATGATGTGCATTGGTGCTGGGTGCGGGAGCATTTAGTATTCTCATTTTTATTGTAAATCTGGAAACCTTGTGAGAGATCAAATGTCACATAGAAAGATAAAGATAAAATTTTTAGAAAACCATTGCACGGCATCAGTTACACAGGCCTACAAAATTGAGGGTCAGAAAAGTTTTCCCCCAACTTTATGGTGGTTTGTTATGAATTTGGGGTGCTGGTTCCAAAAATGGCACCCGTTTTGCCCTATCATGCCTAGTTTTGGAGATATAGTATAGCCTCATTAGTGAATGGTTCAAGCAGCTTCCTCATGAGGAAGTCATGGTGTAGGCTTCCTCATGAGGAAGCTGCTTGAACCATTCACTAAAGAGGCTATGCTGTGTCTCTAAAACTAGACGTGATAGGGCAAAATGGATGCCATATTTGGAATCAGCACCCCAAATATACCCAGGAATTGGTGTAACGTTTAAGGAAGCAAAATGTGTGTTGGCCTATGTTATTTGATAAAATCAATTTACAAAATAATCTAGTTTCTCAAAGTTTATATAATAACATAACACTACCAAAATTATTAATTCACATATAAAACTACTGTAAGTTTATGCAATGCACTACCAAAAGTTCATCAAAATTAGTTACTAAGAGAGTTTATTCTAAACCCAACAATGGGAACAATCTATCCTGTCAATGTTGAAAATCCCCACATTTCCATAGATATGGATTTCTACTTTACTCTATCAACTCTGCACACAATTATAGAACACTTAATCCCCCTTGAGAAATACAATGCCCATAAATCCACTCCTAACTTCTCCATTCTCAAGTACTGAACAGTGATCTTTATGTTTGGGACATGTTTGGGACATCAATCATGATCCATCCAGTTTTATATTCATCCCTGTCAGCTGTCTTCAATACTATTGCTGGAGTATGTTGATCTAGTTGCAGTATTATATCCTTGCTTATATAGTCACCATTTGCTCTTTCATGCTGTGCAGCGATCAACTGACTCCCCCCTCCCAATTTTCAGAGGACCCTTTTTTTTAACTCCTTCAGACATCCCTGTCCTTTTCAGTCCTCTTGTCCTCATACCCCATCATCAGCTCAGCTTCCCTCTTCAAACTCTGCCTCCAGCATTCCACTCCATAAAGGCCTCTGAAAAGCAGCTAACCTTTCAACCAATTGCTTAGAGCAGGGGTCTCTAAACTTTTCGGCCAAAGAGCCGCATCAAATATCTGGCACCAGGTCAAGGGCCGGAATAAAAAAATTAAATATAAATATTTAAATAAATACAATAGAGATGGAACTTGGATGAATGAATAAATGAATGGGCTCAAATGTCCAGGACTTCTCCAAGCAGGAACACAGCCCAAGAAATAAAGCACACACTTAAATGGACCCCCATTCCCCTACCCCTGCGGTTTTCAAACTCGCAGGCAGTTTGATTCTGCAATAGGTCTTTGCGGGGGCCGGGGGAGGCAGCGGCACGATCCCCAGGACTGCGCTATTCAGGGGGGCTGCAGGGGCTTGGTGCACTTGCCCAAGCCCCCTGCAGCCCCCTGGGGGTGCGGGGAGCTCTGTGCAACCTTTGGCAGGGCTCCCCAGGCCAGGGAAGGTGACAGCGGAGCGATTGCGCCCCGCTCCGCTAAACTGGAAGTGGTGTGTGATCAGCCCACTTCCCCTTTTGTGCACCCTTTTGGGAACTGGGGTGCACCCTCCAGTCCCTGCAGCAGCCATCCCTGGCTGTGGGGAGCCGGGCGCGAGCGCCTGCAGGGCTCCTCCAGTCAGGGAAAGTGAGAGTGGGGCGATCACGCTCCGCCTCTTTGAAGGAGGAGAAGAAGAGAACAGGAAAATCAAAAGGACATGCAACAAGCCCAAATAGACTTTCAAACAATTAGTTCAGAAGATTAGCTATGGAGTATAAGTTTTTATCTTGGAACATTAATGGAGCTAATGCTCCAAATAAGAGGAAAAAAAGTATTTTATTATTTGAAAAAACTTAAAAAAGATGTGATTTGCCTTTTAGAGATGCACATTAAAATAGGTCATACAAATTACTTAATACAGAAAAAGTTAGGACAAGAATTTTTTTCAACAAATTCAAAGAAGAAAAATGGAGTGGTTATGTATGTTAAAGATTATTTAAAACCAAAATTTGTGTTTGCAGATGAAAAAGGCAGGTGGTTGGCTGTGGAAGTTATAATTTCGGGAGTAAGAACTTTACTTTTGGGCTTGTATGCTCCAAATCAAGAGTTTTTTTTAGGCAACTATTGGATGTACTCTTAAATTACTCATACCCAAGTTATTGTTTGATGGGAGATTGGAATGCAGTTGTGTCACCACAAAGGGACAAAAAATCTGAGAAAGAGATTAAGATTTCTCAAGGGAAATTACCAAAAACTTTTTTTGATTTGGTAGAAGCTTTAGGGGTTGTAGACATTTGGCAACAAATGAATGGAAATACAAAAGAGTTTACCTATTATTCAGAAAGACACAGATCATTTTCAAGAATAGATATGTTTTGGGTGACGAAGGACATTGCAGTAAAAACTTCTAAGACAGAAATTCTATCAAAGACTTTTTCAGATCATAAACCAATAACTATGACTATTAAGAAGAAACCTACAACATATAGATGGAGATTGAATGGTTACAAAAAGAGGTTATAATAAAGGATGCTAAGCAGAAATTAAGGGAATTTTTTAATCTGAATTTAAATAAGGGAACAGAAATGAGGACGGTCTGGGACGCTAGTAAAGCCTTTATGAGAGGATACTTTATTCAGAAAAGTATAGAATGGAAAAAAGAGAGACAAAGTAAGTTTCATTGAGGAAGGAGAGAGAGAAGAGAGTAATTTTAAAATTACAGGAGGCAGGAAAAATGTATACTGATCAGGAGGATATATAAAAAAATAATTACAAATTATTATGCTAATTTATACAAAAGTCAGAAAATAGATCAAGTAGAAGTAAAGAACTACTTGGATAAACAAAACTTACCAAAAATGTCTGAAGAACAAAGGAAAATTCTAAATAATAGAATAACTCCATGTGAAGTTGTAGAGGCAATAAAGAAGATTAATACAGATAAAGTTTGGGCCATCCGGGTCCAGATGGTCTAACAGGTAGATTTTATAAATGTTTAGAAGAAGTAGTAAGTCTACCATTGCTTAACACGATGAATGATATTTTGCAGACCGGGAAAATGCCAGATTCATGGAAAGCAGCAAATATAACTTTGATTCCTAAAGAAGGACAGGATTTGATGGACATAAAAAATTACAGACCTATTTCTTGTTGAATAATGACTGTAAAATATTTACAGCAATTTTAGCAACTAGAATGAAGAAGATATTACAAAATCTCATACATGAAGATCAATGTGGTTTTTTACTGAAAAGACACGAGTGATAATATCAGAATATTATTGGATTCGTTGGAGTACTATGATAAAATAATAGAGAAACAATTAGTATTGATTTTTTTTAGACTTTGAGAAGGCATTTGACCATTTGAGTTGGACTTTCTTGATTACTGTCTTAGAGAAGATGAATTTTGGAGGGAATTTTATTCAATGGATAAAGTCAGTTTACACATCACAAACTTTGCAGGTAGTGGTAAATGGAGAACTATCAACAGTGTTTGAGATCCAAAAGGGAACACGACAAGGATGTCCACTGTCACCACTTTTATTTATACTTGCCCTAGAAGTGTTGTGTAGAGATATCAGACAAGATGGAATGACCATATCATTTGCAGATGATATGGTTTTGATCTTAGAAAAACCTTTAAAAGACATCGAGTTGTTGATGGTTAAGTTGAAGAAATTTGAATCATTAGCAGGATTTAAGATAAATAAACAGAAAACTAAAATTTTATCTAAAAATATGAATATACTAGACCAATCGAAGTTGATGAATAGGACCGGGTTCAAAGTGGAGAAAAAAATTAAGTATTTAGGTATTATTTTGACAAACATGAATTGTATGTTATTTCAAAATAATTATGTTAAAGTTTGGGGTGAAATCAAAAAAGATTTCGCAAGATGGGAAAGGTTGAAATTATCTTTTTTGGAAAGGATATCTGTAATCAAAATGAATGTATTACCGAAAATGCTTTTTCTTTTTCAGAATATACCAATATTACTCTCTGATAAACCTTTTAAAGAGTGGCAGAAAGATGTGACAGGTTTTATATGGCAAGGGAAAAAACCAAGAGTGAAATTTAAGATTTTGCAAGATGCAAAAGAAAGAGGAGGTTTAGGACTACCAGACCTGAAGATTTATTATGCACCATGTTGTTTTCTGTGGCTTAAAGAATGGATATTGCTGCAAAATAAAAAAAAAACTGTTGAAATTAGAAGAATATGATTTAAGATTTGGTTGGCATGGATATCTTTGGTATAAGTTGAAAGTGAATATGGAATTTAAGAATCATTATGTTAGACATGCACTGTGGAAGATATGGAATCGTTATAAGAAAAGGTTTTATAACAAAATTCCACTCTCATCCTCACCACAAGAAGCACATTTTGGTTTGGGAATAGCACAGAGAGACAAATGGTTATTGTATAAGAATATATTG
Source organism: Tiliqua scincoides (assembly GCF_035046505.1). Classification (NCBI taxonomy): domain Eukaryota; kingdom Metazoa; phylum Chordata; class Lepidosauria; order Squamata; family Scincidae; genus Tiliqua; species Tiliqua scincoides. The sequence continues at coordinate 64,292,334 of NC_089825.1, read as the reverse complement.
AAATTTAACCAAGGTCAATGTATGTTGAAGTCTAGAGAAGAATTGATTGCAGAGGGTTTTGACTGCCAATGGTTTATGTATTTACAATTATTAGAAAGATTTAAAATTGATAAAAAAATTATATGACTTTGAAGAGGGAGAGTCAATATTGGAGAAACAACTAAGATCAGATGAGCAAGTAATATCTAAAATACATAAATTGCTTTTGAAATTTGAAACAGAACATGAACAGGTCAAACAATGCATGATCCAGTGGGCTAAAATGTGGGCCATGAACTCTCAATGGACAGATGGGAGAAACTATGAATAAAACAGATAAAATTTACTCTGAATGTTAACATTAAGGAAAATATATATAAGATGATTTATTGATGGTATGATACCAAGTAAATTAGCCAAAATGTATGAAAGTATGTCCAATAGTTGTTGGATGTAAGAAACAAGAGGGAACCTTTTACCACATGTGGTGGACGTGTTCAAAAGTAAAAAAAAATTGGTTACAAATTCATGCACAGATACAGTTGATCTTAAAAACAAATATACAGTTGAAGCCAGAAGTATTTTTATTAGGTATGACAGATGAATATGTGGAATGAAAAAATGAAGTTTTATTTTTGTATATGATAAGTGCTGCCAGAATACTTTATGCTCAAAATTGGAAGACTATAAACATACCCTCGATAGAAGAATGGTGGACAAAACTTGTGAACTTTGCAGAGATGGACAAACTCACAACTTTACTTAAGGAGAACTCAACAAAAACTTCTTGAAAAATTGGAAACCAATTATTGATTTTTTGAAACAGAGAGAAAACAATAATTGAATGTATTATGGATTTGAAGATTGGTTTTAAAGGATTAGATAAATAATATAGATTAACATTTGTTAATGTTTAGACTTTATGTATCTAAAATATAAGTAGTAGGAATTTTTTGGCTTCGCTCTTGCTACACCATTAGAGTATTGTTTATGTATTTTATGTTTATTATAGTTAAATAAAAAAAGAGGGGGAAAAAAGAAATTTCATGGCTCAAAGGCACATGGAGTATAATAACCCAAACCAATTGGAAGGTATCAATTCAAGATGGAATGACACGACCACAGATCTCAATTTTGACAGTCCTGACAATCCGGTGCTCTCAGACAGCCCATCCCACCCCACATCCTGCTCTAAGTCCTCTATAACTGGATACACTCAGTTCAGGTAACTCAATGCTGAGAGAACCCACTAACAGCCCAATCCTGAGCTGCCCAGTGTGTGGGGCTGCCGAAGCGCCAAAGATGGCTGCCGCAGCATCCTAAGGCACTCCAGGCAGCTGTGCATCCCCTTCCCCTGGGTAGGGACAGTAGCCCTGCAATGGGGCTACTCGGTTCTACAGCAGCTATTCAGTCATCTGCACACCAGCAGTAAGCTGGCACACATTCATATGGATTGGGTCCTAAGTCAGTGATTTTCAGCCAGTGTGCCGTGGCACATTGGTGCGCAGCAAATGGTCCACAGATATGCTGCAGGACTCTGGGGGAGGGTCATTTATTAGTAGGGCATTGGGGGACGTGAGCCTGACCAACAGTGTGGTGTGCCTTGATAATTTTACCACCTTGTCAGTGTGCTGTGAGATGAAAAAGGTTGAAAATAACTGAAATTCCACATCCACCCCAAGCTATCTGTTTTCTGTGAACAGTGCTCCCCAGTATTTTACTTAAATCAAAATTTCCCTTTTAATTGCTTTTCAGAGAATAGTTGTTTCTCTTCTTCTGGCAAACATTTGTGCATGCCAACTAACACATCACCCCTCTTGCTTTCTTTCCTGAACTGACAATATTCAGCTCTCTCAACCTTTTTGTATGGTTTTGCATTCAAGCCTCCTTTAAGTAGTTTGCTTAAAAAATGGGGGAAGGGTAGAAAGAGGCAGAGATGGGAACGCGAGTCCGGTGACTCAGACTCAAGTCACGAAAATGCTTGTTTTTTGCAGACTTGTGGACTCGTCAGTGCACATGTGGAAGACTCTGAAAACCACTCAAGTCAAGGGCCCCTTGACTTGGCACTCAGTCCTCTCACATGCAGACTCAAGTCTGCCTGTGTCTGGATGTGCTTGCTTATGGTTTTCACGGCGTGAAAGACTTCATGGGGCCATCATTCATACCAGGCAAGTAGCAGGGAAGTTCCAGCCATGAGGCAGGGAAGGGTTAATGTTTGCGTTTGTATCCGACCAGGATGGGGTCACTTTTGCTCATCTCTGATAAGAAGGAAGAAACTGATGATCATTAGACAAAGGATGAGTGTGCCCTGGAAGGCAGAGGGAGGCTTTTCCCCTGGACAAATAAGGGGATAAGATTGGGGGGGGGGGGGAGGGCTTCAGCCAGTTTATTGAATGACCAGCTACAATGAGACTACTTCTGAGTAGAGCTGCCAAGGATTGGGTTGTCCTGGTAAGCTTTGTAGCTGCTGTGCGTGACCCTCCTCCCTCTTGCCACTTCTGTCCCTGCTTTCATGCAGTCCCTCCCACCCTCTCATCTTGTTTACAGATGGGTGGGGACAGCAGGGGAGTGCTTAAAGATAACTCTGTCTCACACACACCCCAGCAGCAGCTCCAATTTTTTTCCACAGCTGGCTTTTCAAAGGGGGCTCCTCGACACAAGTCCTTTAGAATTGCGAAAGGGTGACTCACGGACTCAGAAAGTGCCACCATTATTACTCGTTTTTGAGTCAAATTGCAGGGGGTTGGCGACACTAGACTCGACTCAAGTCAAGCCACGCTGGATTTGCCCATGCCTGCAAAGAGGAGATAGGAGGATGATCTCTCTTCTCTGTACTCTGTCACAATTTGTAGTGGCATTGCTCGGAGAGTGCGGGGGGTGCGGGCCGCCCCAGGTGACGTGCCGGGGGTGACGCATCCTGGGGGAGGACGCGGTAAAATCGCAGCATTAAGAGCTAGCCTGTCGTGCCATACACCGTTGGATGCAGAATGGCCAGCGGAGTGCAATGCAAAAACAGAATTGCAATAGCTCCTTTCGTTCAAAAGTTATGGCCAAAAAACCAGAAAGAAAAAATGAATGGATATCTGTGGAAAGTGAAAGTGAGCCGTATCGCGCGTTTACTCATGAGTACGCACACTTGCCATAGTCCATTGCAAAGGGCAGGCTGTGAGGAATCCAACGACACCAGAATGGTCCCAATCCAATGAATGTAGCCCCCAAAAAGGAGGTCCCTACCTCCCTCTCAGCCTTATTGAAACGAAGCCATGTGGCCGCATTTACTCACGAGTAGGCGAACTTGCCTTAGTCCGTCGGAAAGGGCAGGCTGAGAGGACTCCAACAACATCAGAATGGTCCTGATCCAATGAATGCAGCCCCCCAAAACACCCGAGAAGTAGGTCAGCCTCCCAGCTGCACTATTGAGCTCTATGGAAAGCAAAGCAGCCTCACGGTCGTGTTTACTCGCGAGCAGGCAGACGTGCCTTGGCTGGTGGTCAGGCCAGGCAAAGGGGAATGTGAGGAAACCACAATGGTCCCAATTCGATGGAGCTGCTCCAGAAGGCAGCTCCAGAAGGCAGCCTCCCCATCCTAAAAAGGACCAAAAAGAGGCTTCAGGTGGTAAGGGGAAGTTTTCTATTTTGCACTTGAAAAGCCAGGTGGGTCTTTGTATTGATATGCCTTAAATAGAAGAATTTTAAACTGGGCACTGGGGAGGGCTGAAAATTTCACTGATTCTTTTTTTCAGGGGGTATTATTGCAGGCAGACTACAGAGTAAGCTCCATTGACCACTATGGAACTTACTTCTGAGTAGACATGCATAGGAGTGGGCTCACAGGCTGCAATCCTACCCACACTTTCCTGAGAGTAAGCCCCATTGACCACTATGGGACTTACTTCAGAGTAGACATCCATAGGATTGGGCCCACAGGTTGCAATCCTACCCACACTTTCCTGAGCATAAGCCCTATTGACCACTATGGGACTTACTTCAGAGTAGACATGCATAGGATTGGGCCACAGGCTGCAATCCTACCCACACTTTCCTGAGAGTAAGCCCCATTGACCACTATGGGACTTACTTCAGAGTAGATTCACTTGGTGAAGCAGGACTGGCTCCCCCTTAATTAACTATTTCTTTTATTTTAATTTAATTATTTATAATTATTTATTTTAATTTGCTTGATGAAGTCACTTCTGGTTATGACATCACTTCTAATGGGTCCTGGACAGATTGTCATTCTAAAAAGTGGTTCCCAGTGCTAAAAGTTTGAGAACTGCTGCAATAAGGTGTTAGTAAGCTGGCACCCTGGGGGGTGACACCACTAGTGACCAAAATCACAGTTTGGAGGAATAATACCATTATGTTATATATCAATCAATGCGTAATTTCATGCAGAATGCAATGAAACAAACCACATTGAAATATCTGTGTTCTAACAAAAGGTACAGCCAAAAAACCAGCGGGGGCAGGGCGATGGTACATCACCACGCCCACCACTTGGGGCATTACCCGCCCACTGCATGGGGTGACGCTTAGGCCTCCCACACCGGGTGACGTGAATCCTAGTGACACAACTGCAATTTGTAAGCAAACTACTTCAACTGTCATGTTCAAAACAAAGTGCTTCAACTGTAGTGTTACAAGGACTGAGCAGACAGATAAAACCATTTCCCAAGTGTTGGATATCCTACTTCTGTTAATGCCTCCACCCAAAATATATGACTGTAAAACTCTTCTAAGAACTGCAGTGCTCACTTTGAAATGTAATCCAAAATGAATAAAACAAACCAAACACTTAAAATAGGGTTTTGGACATTGTGTTCCAGAGGTACTTCAGAACTGGATGGGGATTTTGTAGATTCTTGTGTATAACAGAAAAGACATTTAGTACAACCACCCGCTTGACAGCATAGTGAACAAAAAGCTTTGCACCTACTTCTGTGACTCATCAAGAGGAGCTCCAGTGTTGCCAGGTTTGTTGTAAATGAAACACGCACATCCCTGGACTCTGAAACTCTCTGCAATCCTGCTCCTCTTCCCCAGATACCAATTAGGTGTAAAGGGTTCCATTTGTCAACCCTGCTCTCAAAGGGTCACAGAATGCATGGAGGTTCAGAGCAGGGGTCAACTGAAGTCTCAGGCTGCAATCCTAACCTCACTTTCCTGGAAGTAAGTCCCATTGAACACAATAGAACTGAGTAGACCTGGTTAGGATTGTGCCCTCAGTGTGATATATTTAGTATCTTGGATACTGACCATGTAAACAGTCCTCTTGTGTAAAATATATAACGTATCATTTCCATTTATAACCAATGGTCACTTCCTGGTACAGAGGCATTTTGGTATGACTGTAATAAAATGTTTCATCCAGGCTTGCACATTGGTTTGGCACCAGTTCAGGGCCCTATCTGTTTGAATGATGTCAAATTAATGCTGAAAATATCTCAAGGGAAACAGTTTTCAGACCTGTCCTTATAAAATCAGGTAACACTCAGAACATGTCTAACAGATCTGAAGGCAGGGGCATTATTAACAGAAACTGAAGGGCAAAATCCCTAGTGGTTACTGACCGGCACCACCACCTCCCATTCTCTCTGCTCCATCCTCTGTACTGGGCAAACTGAGATTGAACTGGACAAAGGTAATCTTTAATGCTGCCAGTCAAAGCTAAAAAGCTCAGACAGAAAGATGCAATCTTGGGAAAGCCTTCCTCCCAGTATAACACAGAGTCTCAACATTGGGGGGGGGGGGAGTTCCCTTAAAACCAATCTGTAGTGGAAACATGGGCAGTTTGATAGATGGGGCAACCTTCCCAAGTGATGCTGAGTGAGGAAAACCAGATCTACAAGAATAAAAACAAGGCAATGGCAAAATGCACACTGTTTCTACAGATTATGCTGCAGTTACGCTGCTGGAGGTTCCAGTAGCAATCTACTTGCTGAGTAATCATAACAAAGAGTTCAAATTTCTTAATTAAAGTGGTACTTTAAAAAAATCCCTTACCATTTCAAATTAGCATACCAGATGTCCAAAGTTTAATTTTATCTACAGTGCTCCATAGGAGCATTTAGCATACTCCCCATGGATAGTTAGAGAAGTTTAAAGTGATTCCACGCAAGCATTTTGGAAAATTAAAGCAAATGGGACAGAACAATGTAAAGTAGATATGGGAAGAGATACACACAGCAGCAATATAAGAGAAGGAAAACAGCATTGATAGAATACTAAGAAATACTTTTGGTGGTGGTAGTAAGAACATAAGAACATAAAAACATAAGAACATCATCACTACTATCATCACTACATAAGAACTATCATCACTACTACACTCTCTGCAGACGCGTGTGGCCTCTGGGAACCAAGTGCCTCTGGGAACTAAGTGCCAGGTAAGGCACAAGAGTTTAGCATCTGGGCGAGGAGAAGTCAAGGAGACCTCTGAGTTTTGGAGAAGGAGAGGAGGAGGAGCAGGAGGAGGAGGTAAGTGTACTCATTCTAACGCTTTGTCTTTCTAACTCCCTGTCTTCTAACCTTAACCTTACCTTTAAAGCAACCTTAAATCAAAATTGAAAGTTAGCACCTAAGGGAGGTACATAGGGCTACTCGTGAGTAGGAGCAGAGTCCTACTCGTGAGTAAGAGCAGAGTCCTACTCGTGAGTAAGTGCCCAAGGGTCAGGCATTTAAATCAAAATTGAAAGTTAGCTGCACCTAAGGTAGCACTTAATCGAAGAAAGGGAGGAGGATAAAGTGAAAAGCACGTTTTCTACTTGCTTAAATTAAACCTATACTTAACCCAGGTTAAACCTAATCTAAGTTAGAACATAACCTAAACAGGTCAGTAAATTGGGACACAGGATCTAGAGAGCAATAAATAATTAAACAAACCCAAATAAAAACTAGCTTGAGGTTACAAAAACAGTCCAGCCTAAGAGAACAGAACTAGGAGGGAAAGGACCTAGGAAGGGCCAATTCCCAACCCATTAAGAGCCCCAGTAGGCTAATCCAAGCAGTCCATTCAGGAGCCTGCAGAGTAGGTCATCAGCAGCCATTTGCCTTCCTGAGCTTTTGTAAACTCACCTGGGAAGGCCAGCCCCCTTTCAATCAGGAAGGAAGGAGGGGGGAGGAGCCAGCCAGGAGTATAAAGCTAGGCAGGCCATCACGGGAGGCTCTCTGCAGACGCGTGTGGCCTCTGGGAACTAAGTGCCAGGTAAGGCACAAGAGTTTAGCATCTGGGCGAGTTCAGCAGCAGGGTGAGGAGGCTAGGGCCCCATACACTGCCCTTCCTCTGCCCTAGAGAAAAGGGCTGCTATCCAGTGTACGGTTTTTAAAAGGACCCCTAAATAAAGCAACAACAACAACAAAAAAGCTATGCAGTCAGACAGCCAGCAGCAGAGTGGGGGCTATCCAGTGTTCTGCATCAAGTGCCACATGTATGATTATATGCCTCTGGGGCATAAGTCATGGGTGTGTCCTCGGTGCAAGGAGCTCCAGGCTCTCAGGGAACGCGTCCGCTCCCTTGAAGCCTTGGTGGCCGACTTGGAGAAGCGCAGGCAGCCAGAGGAGGACCGTGGGGAGACTTCTGGGGACGATCAGGCTTCGTCCCAACCTCAGGCGTGCAGCTCCTCGGCTGCCCGGGTGGGAAGTCTCGGGACTGGAGGACGTCATCCTGGAGAGGAGGGAAACAATCCCCTAGGGGGGGTCCCTTCTCCAGGGGATGGGCCCGTATCCGAGCGCACTCGGGATACTCCTCGGCGGGAGGGGGGTCGGGGGCTTCTTTTAGTGGGGGATTCGATTATTAGAAACATAGAGAGGGGGGTTTGCGACGGATGTGAGGACCTCATGGTGACTTGCCTGCCTGGTGCGAAGGTTGCGGACATCACTTCTCGTCTAGACAGGCTAGTAGACAGTGCTGGGGGAGAGGTAGCGGCTGTGGTGCATGTCGGCACCAACGACGTGGGCAAGTGTAGCTGGGAGGTCCTGGAAGCCAAATTTAGGCTTTTAGGCAGGAAGCTGAAAGCCAGGGCCTCAAAGGTAGCGTTCTCTGAAGTGCTACCTGTTCCACGCGCAGGGCCAGCTAGGCAGGCGGAGATCAGGGGTCTCAATGCGTGGATGAGACGGTGGTGTAGGGAGGAGGGGTTTAGATTCGTTAGGCACTGGGGAACGTTTTGGGACAAGCGGGGCCTGTACAAGAGGGACGGGCTGCATTTGAACCAGAATGGAACCAGACTGCTGGCGCATAACATTAAAAAGGTGGCAGAGCAGCTTTTAAACTGATCCCTGGGGGAAGGCCGACAGGAGCCGAGGGGCATCCGGTTCGGGACTCCTCATCCCTATGGGATGAGGATAGGGAGGTTAGAGAACAAGACAAAGGCAGGGTAGGAGAAGAAATTGGGAAAGGTAGGGAGATGGGATGTGATAGACGGTTTGGCACAATGAGAGGATGCGGGGACAAAGGAGCGAATAAGCAGCCCATCCTGGGGCATTCCGTGTATAAATGCTTTTATGCGAATGCCCGAAGTCTACGAGCAAAGGTGGGAGAACTGGAATGTCTGGTGACAAGGGAAAATATTGACATAGTGGGTAGTGATGATGACAGGCTAGATGGAAGACAGGATTAAGTAAGCCAAAACCTGAAGACAAACATTTTATATTGTTACATATGTACACAGCAGGGGCAACTTGTGCTTTCAAAATTTGGGGTAGGTGCTACAAGTTCCATCAGCTTTGTCAAATTACTCTCATCCACATCAGTCCTCAGTTTTATCTGCCCACCCAAAGTTCTTCCTACATGCTCTACCACAGCTTTGATAGAACCTCCAGGTTCAAAGGCAGTATACCTCTGAATATCAAAAAATGGAAACAATGCTGTGGCCCTCATGCCTGCTTGGAAGCTCCCCAAAGATATTTGGTTGGTATAACACATGCCCGTCTTCATTATATGCTCTGTACATACAACAACTAATCCCTTATCCTCAGCTTAAATGAGGTTCGGGGAAAGGTTTTCAATTCAAAAAATTCTGCGCAAATAAAATTATCTTCTCCACGCAAAGTGTAGTTAGCCATGTGGCACTCCAGGATCATCTGCAGAAGCAGACGTGGAACAAACCTTGTGTACTTGTTTATGCAGGTAGAGCTTCAGTATCCACTGACTTCACTCACCTCTGATACCAAGGTCCACCTTTAAATGCCTTGTAACAAGGAAAAAAGCACCAAAATCCAATTCCCTACCTTCGTGCAGTTAAATAATTATAATTTCATTCCATTATTCATCCCATCTAGTGACTCAGTGCCCAATCCTATCCAACTTTGCAGCACTGGTGCAACCACAATGCAGCTCCAAGATAATGGAACAAACATTCCCTGACCATAATGAGGTCTCTGTGACTGCTTCCCCACCACAGGATGCACTGCATGCCCCATTGGCACAGCTGCACCGGTACTGGAAAACTGGATAGGATTGGGCCCTGAATGCAGTATTCTGTCTATACCAATGCATTCTGGGGCAAAAACAGAGGAGCAAGAAACCTGGGTCTCTAAAGTTATTTTTCCACTGATATTTTTTATCCACTGGGGGTTATGGAACAGAACAGAACACCCCCCCCCCATGGCTTATAAGGCATGACCTATATATCAAAGCCTCAGAGCCTTTTTATTAGATGCTAACAACCATCTTAAGGGCAAAACAGAAACAAAAACAAAAATGCCCTTAAAATGGCAGTTTAGGTGCACCATGTACAAAATTTAAAATCCACAAGATTCAAGATAAAATTCCCAGTTGCAGATCACCTACAGAATGTCTTTTTCACATCAAACAAAATGGCTACCTTGATTGCCTGTCAGCAGAATTGTTGATGAACGCCAGTGGCAGTTTCATTGTGATCAAAATCAGAATTTCCTGCAATTGTAAGTGGAGGATTTCTGCCCTATAATTATGAACATGAAGTCACTACGCCTCCAAGTTCTGGGGCACTTTGAATCATTCCTATGATTTACTCTATCACCAAAACTCCCACATGTAAAGACAGTGCATTTTTTAAAATGAATGCCACATTTTGTAGGGTAACCAAATTCCAAGAGGGATATTATTCATGTTTTCTTCTCAAGAAAAGTGAAAGTTTCACAGAAGCAGCTTCTCCCTCTAAACTGGAGCAACAATTGGGGGAAATGGTCCATGTAGCTCTGTCTTTATTCAGTACTGTCATCCTGACTTTTAATAGGCAGAACAGTACATGGTTATCAACTCCTGTGATCTCATTTCAGTTTAAAATAGCATTTAGTTTTAATTTCTTTCAAAAACTGAGAGCCCAAACCTGAGCTCCGTGCACTGGCTTACCACCGGCGCACACTGTGGCAAACGTGCCATAAGGCTCGTTTGTGAGCACTAACACCTGGCGAGCACCTGTGCCTGGCCTCTGCTGCTCAGCGGTCACATAGACCGCTGAGCAGCGGAGAGGAAAGCAGGGACATGAGGGGAGGCAGCATCCTGGGGAGGGGGGAGGCGGGTGGGGAGAGGGCAGGAGGAGATGTGACAGGGGAGGGAGCGAGGACGGAGGGAGGTGGGACTGGTGGAGCAAAGCTGGTGGATCCAAAACCTCCACATCAGGCTCGCCACCTGACACAGAGGCTGTCGGCAGTGAATCAAGTAGCCCATTGCAGGGCTACTCCCTTTACCCGGGGGAAGGGGATAAAAGTCCCCTTCTCCCGAGGTGCCGCCCACAGCTGCCTTGGGTGAGCAGGATGCGGTGGCAGCCATTTTCGGTGCCGCCACAGCTGTGCACCTGGGCAGCTCAGGATTGGACTCTGACACACTGCAAATCAATCCTGAGATAGATATTCCAGAGTTAAACAAAGTCTGAAGAAAGGAGCAATAAGCAAAATGAGCTGGAAACAGAGAAAGCTGGTTTTCAAGGAACAGTATGCAGAACACACGAATGTGTGAATCAGTTCAAAGATCAAATAGGGGAATTTTACTTCACTGCACCAGAAACAGAGCTCCTTCCTAGTTTTCTTTTCTTTTTAAACGATAAATGCTTTGGAAGCTCTGGCAAACAGAACCTGAAAATACACAGGGGTGCAATATTTTTGGAGACCAAAAAATGTAAGAAACTAGCATGTGCTGTCTGTGAATTACACAATAGGTAGATAAGATAGTGAGGATGGAATAAATATTCGGCGGCTTGCAGTGCAGATACAACAGTGGAAATATCCAATGTTTCATTAGAGTGATCATGAATTCCTCGACCTGGAGGTAATCGTCTGCTTGTCTCCTAAGCAGAATGTCTAGGAGCTCCAGCTCACTTAGGACTCTGCCCACGTCCCGCCCAACACATCCCATTGGGCAATTTCTTTTTCAACAGTCATTTTTTCAACTAAAAACCAGTTAATTGCCAGCTACAGAAGGAAGAGCGTTCCAGGATTTGGAAGTTAACACCTGCTTGTGAAGCTCCGAGACACTATTCACACTGCACTTAGGATTAAGCTCTTTTTAAGCAGCTTTGATGTTTACAATGTCATTTTGAATTTATTTGGCCTCTTTTATTTCCCCAAACTATTATAGTTTAGATTGTGAGTTCCTCAGGGACAGGACTATTAACATGCAGAAAAACACTCTAAGCCCTTCTGGGCCCATGGGATACAGTGGGATATAAACTGAACAAACATGAAATGCCTGCTCAGAATGGAATGTGAATCTGTTTTTTTAAGAGGACCATATTGCCAGTAGCTGTGACAGACACTGACCATAGTAATCAATTGGAATACCAATGCCTTTAGGATTTTGGGGCCCAGTACAGAGATAGCAGATCCCTGCCATATGTTCCTCTTTTTCTTGGACTATTAATTTGTATTTCCAATTAATCTCTTGAGTATCATTCTGCATGCACTATTTTCAAATACACAATGCATACATTATTTTAAATACCGGCATACCTGAAACTTAGATTACAGCCAGTGATCTTTTCTTCCTCTGATTGCCCTAAATTTTGTATCTTTATAAAAATATCCATGGAAAATAATATGTATGCAAGCCATTGCCATTGCATTCAAAGAGAAATTTAAAATTATCAAGGAAAAGTCTGTAAAACCTACTCTGTATTTAAAAATTATTAAACAGGAGAGAAGAAATGCTTGCCAGTAAAAATTTGAAAATGGCTATTTAAAAGAAAACATTCATCCAGCATTCTTTAAACTCCACTGAAAATGCAAGGTGGACTTATTTGCAGTTTCAACATGTACACATATGCATACATATATGAGAAAATTTGGCAGGAGGGCAACCACCTCATCACACAAAAGAACTCCTAGGGCAGCCATTTTTAACCACTGTGCTGTGGCACATTGCTGTGCTGCAAATGGTCCCCAGGTGTGCCATGGGAGTTTGAGAGAGGAGAGGGTCATTTATTAGTAGGGCCATTGGGGGATGTGAGCCCCCCACTGGCAGCATGGTGTTCCTTATCATTTGTCAAAAAAAGGATGGTGCGCCTTGACAATTTTAGTGCCTTGCCAATGTGCCATGAGATGAAAGAACCTGAAAATCACTGTCCTAGAGGGTCATTATTCAAAAAACATGATCCCCTTCCTTAGAACATCAGAGCTCCATGGGACGTAAGGCAACTGCAGCCTCCCTAGAGAAAGGAGGTCTAGTTATAAATGCCTTCATCACATCTCATTTGGACTGCTGCAATGCAATATACTTGGGGCCACCCTTTTACACTGTCTGGAAACTGCAACTGATGCAGAATGCAGCAGACAGGATGCTATCTGCCATTTTAAGCATATTGTGTAAGTGTGCCATGAATTATATTGGCTACCAATGTGTTTCCTATTCAAGGAACTAGTCATTACCTCTAAAACCCATAACAGTTGGACTAACTTGTCCTGAATCAATCTTCCTGCACTCTGCTTTCTTCATCTGATGCTCAATCCCATCCTTATTTGAGGCAGATTGGTGGGGACAGCGTCTTTTCAGTGACAGCCAGGGGTAGCGTCTAAAGTTGGCCATGTTAGGCACTGGCTGAGAGCCTGTGCCCATTAGAGGGTCCATCTGGCCAGAGCAATAACTGAAACCTCAGTACTGGTGGCAGTGGTAGCACCCAATGCTTCATCAGGAGAACAGGTGAGGGGGTCCACGGTGGGCTCAGTACAGAGTTTTGCTTCAGGGTTCCAGCAATCTGGCTGGTACTAAATGGCAGTCCCCCACTTGTACAACTCCCTCCATTCCTCTAGGGGCCCTGATCATCTCCAACACTGCCCATTTTAAAACATGTATGGAAAACCATGTTTTATTATTTATTTATTATTTATTTATTTATTTATTTGCAGAATTTATATTCCGCCTTTCCACTCCAGAAAAGAGCACTCAAGGTGGCTAACAAAAGAAATACCAAAGTATTTCACTCCTACCCCCCCAACTCCCTTGAGATGTCAAACATATTGCCCTTCGGCAGGGCTGACCCACAAACCACACAACCTTGACCACACACTCCACTCGGTATTCAGTCACTCACACTTCACTATTAAATTATTACTACATACAACACCTCCTCTCATTGAACTCACACGCCCCCTGTCCCCCTCTCATGGAGCCAGAGGTTTCCACCTTCTCCCTGTTCCCCTCCTTTACCCTTCCTCTGAATCGTTTTAGTTCTGTTGCTCACTGGCATTCTTTTTAATATTGTTTTGTTACATTCTATTGTTGAAAGGCATCCTAAACTTAAAAGAATAAAATAATAGATCCCTTTCTAAATACCAAGTCCAAACTCCTTTGGGGAGGGGGGCAGTAATGTGTAACCTTAGTGCACATGCACAAATGCACAGCATGAAACTAAAGGTCAGGGCTATTTTGTAGAAATCAGAATCAGAGACATCTGATTATCCATAGGATGGAGGAATGGTGTAACCAAAAGAACTAGTGAGAGGAATTTTAATACTTATTTCTTTTAAGGTGCAGGAGGACTAGCCCTTACTGCAGCTTTCAGAGAGAAACTACTGCCAAAATAAAGCACAGAGCTGTTTGATAACAGGAATCTTGGGGCTACCTACAAATTAGTGTAATGCAGAGAATCCCACTCGCTCAAAGAGACTGAGAGAAATGTCTCTCAATCAAAGAGATCACAGATTTATACAAGACAACATGTTAAAAACAATGCACATATACAACAAAACAATATTATATAACAATACAATATATACCCTTTTTACCACAAGATCATGAAAGAAGTATCCATTTGCCCTGACAGATATGTTACGTGTATTACTAATTATAGGGGTGAACACATGTAAATGTGATATGTGTTACATGCATCAGCAGAAACAGAAAATATAAATAGCAATAGTTAGGAAAAGCATTCAAGGAAATCCTTATACTTTTACCCCAGTTCCTAAGCCAAGATGGGAAAAGGAGGAGAAGAGACATAAGGGAGGCCTGTCTAAAAGGAAAGAGTCTGAAGTGCAATTACAGTTACCCAGGTTCCTGATGGGGGTAATCTTGCCCGGAGCCCAACATTCTGAGTGGATCCTAACCTAATACATCATACATGGGGGTTTGTATACCAGGTTAGAGTAACAGCTTGCTGGTCAAAATTATCCCATATTGAAGGGGTTTTTGAGTGGATGCCTACATGCAACTTTTGGGGTAACTCCTGTTAATCAGGTTATTGGGATATAAAAGAGGTTCTGGCGGTTTCAGCATTGGTATAGGCTGGTATGTGAATTGATTCAAAGCAAGTGTTGATGTGCCTGCTCTTAGCACTTAATCAAGGGGAAACATGCCTAATGAAAAATGCAGATGTGCAGGGCACATCACATAATGGCCACAGTCTAAATGCAGATACAGTTTCCGAATGCAGACGTGACAGAGATATGATCTTTAATATTTGTAAGTGGCTATTTTATAACTTGTGCAGAGGTCATTCCTGTTTTTCACCTTATGTATTGACATTTCTATAGCTGGCCTGCCATCACCGGGAATGCGGGGGGGGGGGGGAAGAATCATGTTGCTCCAGGCAGAAGCACACACCTTTGCACCATTCTCTAAACCAGTGGTTCTCACACATTTAGCACTGGGACCCACTTTTTAGAATGAGAATCTGTCAGGACCCACTGGAAGTGATGTCATGACCAGAAGCGACGTCATCAAGCAGGAAAATTTTTATCCATCCTAGGCTGCAATCCTAGCCACACTTACCCAGGAGTAAGTCCCATTTACTATCATTGTTAAAGACTATACAGGTACAGCCTATTTATCCACGGATTCTTTATCTGCGGATTTGTCTTAACTTGCAAATGGGGTGGGGTACTGAATGTCACACACTCCTTTGCCCTGCGCTGGCATCTTGCTCTGTTTCCAGGCAGCCCAAAACACTGCAAAAAGGCTCCGCCTCGCCCAGGCAGGGAATAGCCCTGGAGCCCTGGAAGAGGTTCCCCTTGCAAAGAAACAGTAACATTCCTGGAGCCCCTGAGCCAGCTGAGGCTGAAGAGGGGAAGGGGGGGCAAGAACCTCTGTAGCCAGAACAGGTGCAGCGAGATAGAAGTGGAGCTCTCTCTCTCTCTCTCTCACTCACACACACACACACACACACAGGGGCAGGTGCCATAAAAGAGAAGAGGGGATTGCTTTAAAGAACCCAGGGAGTGTTTGCCGAATCCCCCCCCCCAGATGGTGCAGGCTATCACAAAGCCTTCCCATCAAGCAAAGCATGCTATTTACAGCCCAATCCTCTCCACACTTTCCTGGGAGTAAGCCCCATTGACTGGAATGGGGCTTACTTCCAAGTAGAAATGCATAGGGCTGGACTCCTAAAAGATCAGCATTCCACCTGTGAAAGAAGCTGGGCAGCTGGCAACGGGAAGGGCTCAGGAGGGGGAGGCAGGAGGGGGAGGAGAGGGAATTGCTTTTTTGCTGAATTCCCCCCCCCATGATGCAGGCTCTTGGGAAGCCTTGGAGAGACAGGTGAGCAGAGAGCTGGACTACAAGTCCCAGAATGCTCTGGGGCAGAGGAGTTTCCATGATGGTAGTTGAGAGGGTTGCAGGAGCGGCAGCAGCAAAGAGGAGGAGGAGGAGAACCTGCAGCACTGTTGGGAGGCCGCCTGGGACACAGAAGCTTTCCAAGCAAGCTCACCATTCCAACTGTGAAAGAAGCAGGACAGCTGGCGAGGGGAGGGCTGAGTACGGAGGGGAGGGAATTGAGAACAGCTGCCTTAGTTTCCTTCCAACCAGAAGTGTCAGGCTGCAGCCTATTTGCTCTATGGACTCTATGGACTCAGCACAACACGTTTTTTGTTAGTTGCACCAAGTCACGGAACGGAACTAACGCGGATAAATAGGCTCTACCTGTACCTAGTAGCCTGTTCAAAGCACAGATCTGTAACATTTCCCCAAATGCAGTTACATACCAGGTAGCATCAAGTTTAATATATTAAAAATAAAATATTGAAATGAATGGGGACCCACCTGAAATTGGCTCGCAACCCACCTAGTGGGTCCCAACGCACAGTTTGAGAAACACTGCTCTAAACAGAGCATGCAAGTATTTGAGACTCTGGCTACTGCACATAAACATCTAATAGCTACTGCACCTAAACAGTCTCCTATCATATCCATTCACACAACTTCAACTGAGCACGTGAGGAATGAACAACTAAGTTCTGGTACCCTGGGTTTAGCCTACAAGAACTAAGGTGAATAGAACAAGGCAGGCTGAGTAACACTTTATATAGAATTCACCTAGGGCCAATTGCTGCGTACTGAGA
Organism: Tiliqua scincoides; assembly: GCF_035046505.1. NCBI lineage: Eukaryota > Metazoa > Chordata > Lepidosauria > Squamata > Scincidae > Tiliqua > Tiliqua scincoides. The sequence continues at coordinate 64,275,610 of NC_089825.1, read as the reverse complement.
TAAAGGAAGCAGCACATGCCACAATGAGTTAGATGCAAATGTCACAAAACTGAGAAGGAAAATGGGGCCAGCTGCCCTTATAGACTGAAACCTGAGATGCCACAGCCCTCCTGTAAAGCATCATCAAGGTGGGGAGGTGGGGAAAGAGTTGCCAGACAAAAGTGGTAGGCAAAAGATTCTGTACATAAAGCATTTGGGTAATATATTAAAATTTAGCATTTATACAGCAGTTTGAAATATTCAAATAGTTCATATGTTATTTTAGCTGTAAGATTGTCAGTTTTATCCTAGTAATGTGAATGGGGACCAGGGGGGGAGCCAAGGCTAAAAGAACAGAGGCTTAAGGCCATCTCATGAGTTCATGGTTGGAGCAAACTTCCCAGGTCATATTCTTTACCACCAGATACGTTCTACAGTGAAGTATACTGGATCATTCATTTGCATTTGCCAAATATCAAATCTTTTGCACATGAAACAAACAAGGGTACCAAAGTAAATTCATACAACTGCACCTTTGTCATCTTTTAAAAACTACTCTATGAAGAAGAAATTCTTTTCGACCGCATGCTTCAGAAAACAGCACTCACGTGTGATGACAACCCTTGGCTCTGTGTCAGGCAACACCAAAGACAAAGATAGTATCAAAGCTCTGTTTTTTTCAATAAGGCTTATAAGTCAAAAAGAATTATTTTAAAATTGCAAAAAACCTCTCCTCATTTCTTTACACAAATCACACAGCCATGTCCTGTTTGGAAGACTCTGTTTTGTTATGTTAACTAAGTGCCCATTATATTATTTGACTTTCATGAACAAAGCAGATTGTTGTGGAAGGAGGAGCACAATCATAAAGTTGTGCAAAAAGACAAAAGGAAATGAGGCAAATGAAGTTCAAAGTGGGGTAATGAAGGATGCAAAAAGCAAGGATGCAGGGCATAAACAGAAGCCTTCAAAGATATTGTCATGAAAAAATATGACAGACATTTATGTCTAGACAAGAGTAACTTGTCTGAGAGTCCATATGGACACTTTGAAGTTTATAAAACAATGAGGGGCGGGGGAGATCCAATCACAGATCTCCCACATGACACTCAGTATGGCCTCAAGACCTAATACATTCAAGCACCAACACACATGTGCACACACGCACAGCACCGACCATGTTATAAAAAGAGTACATCTAAAATTGAGAAGCATTTCTGCCCAGGGGTAATCTATCAATTTCTACTGCTTGCAAAAAGAGAACTGTTCATGTGAATCTAAGATAGTTCAAAGCGCTTATATGCCGCACACTATACTATTATTGCTAAAGAAAGCACATCTCTAGCCTATTAAGGCAACCAAATGTTCTGCTCATCAGACAAAATTATGTGACAACCAGCATCCCCCAAAGCACAACAAATTAACTGGAATGTGTGATATGAGGTCACGTAGCGGAATGCAAGAAGAAAATGTCATGTTGACTTAAATATAAAATAAGCCACTAAAAGATGCCAAACTCTCCCTCCCAGGTTTAAATGAGGAAATGTTTCTAAAAAAAATAAAAAATATCCTGGCAAAACAGAAAGCCAAGCTTTAAATATTCACAGATCTTCATGTTGCGATATATACATAAGGAAAACCCAGCTTGATCAGACTACAAGTACATATAGTTTCCTACGATGGCTCACCAATACCTCTGGAAAATTCACAAGCAGGAGAAAAAGGCTTAATTCTCTCCCATGGCTGCTCCCATGCAATTGGTTTTCAGAAGTATACTGCTGCTGAAACTGTAGGTAACCAACAGCCATCATCACCAATAGTCACTGACAGATTTTTTAAAGCCTTCCAAGCTAGTGGCCATCACCATATCTTGTGGCAATGAATTCCACGGTCTGTGTGAAGAAGTACTTCCTTTTGTCCATCCTAAATCTCCTACCCATCCATTTCACGATGAGTATTGTGAGAGAGGCAGAAAAATCTTTATTCACTTTCTCTACTTCATGCACCATTTTATAAGTCATGCCCCCCCTTAATCACCTGTTTTTCCAGGTTAAAAAACCTCAAATGCTATAGCTTTACCTTGCAAGGAAGGTGATCCAATCCCCTGATCATTTTGGCCGCCCACTTTTGCACCTTTTCCAGCTCTAAAATATTTTCCCTGAAGTGTGGCAACTAGAATTGTACACAGTGTTCCAAATGCGACAACTAAACAAATTTATATAGCAGGGGCAATACTAGTAGTCCAATTCTCAGTTTCTGTCCTAGTGAACCCAAGCGTGGAATTTTGCCTTCTTCATAGCTGCTGCACGCTGGGTTGACATTTTCACTGAGCTATCCATCACAACCCCAAGTTATATTTTGGTTCATCACCAACTGCTCAGATCCCATCAGTTAAGTTGGGTTTGTGTGTTTTTTTTTGCCCCAATGGGCATCACTGTACACTTACAGACATTGAACCACGTTTGCCATTTGGTTGCCCACTCACCAAGTTTGGAGAGACCCTTTTGAATCACGTGAGGGGGCCTGGACTGTGGAGGAAGATGCCCCTAAGCCCCCACTGTTGCACCTGAGTTGACCCAACCCATTGCAGGGCCTGTTAGGTCAAGCTTCCCTTGGCAAGGAAGGCCAAGCTGCAGGGGTCACAGCAAGTGTACGACCAGTGATTGAGCCAAAGGAGCATCAGCTGTGTCAGTTTGAGGTCAAGTGGGTGTAGGTGCAGGAGAAACAAAAAGGATACAAGCAGCAGGCCGGAGAAGGAGAAGGGAAAGGCAAGGTTGCTCAGGGGTGACAATGGAGGACTGGAACTCTATATCACTTTCACAGAACACCCTGGAAAAGGAGCCCTGCCCTGTACCCTTTGATGGAAGTTGGTGGCAACAACCCACATGGGGGACTCCAAGGAGTGAACAATGGGCTATGGGTTGACCTGACCATGGGAGGAGGCAACTGGTTCTGACCACCAGGGCATGGCCCTCCCTAATGGAGAATAAACATGAAATGGCTGGCACAGGACCAAGGAGACACATAGGGAAAGTGGAGGCTTTCCCCAGGGCAAGGGGACAAATGTTCCCTTACCCTGAGGAGACATCTGCAACTGCCCTCACCCTCGAATGCAGCATGAGCTCCATTAGCGCACCTGCATTGGCGGAGGGGGGCAGTTAGTTAAGATTGGGCTTCCAGTCACTTTTAAAAAGGGTTCAGAGAAAGTGAAAGAGGAAACATTTGTAGTACGAGAACAAAATGCAACCACCATGAATAGAAGATCAATACCAGGCAATGGCCAACACCGTCTTGCTCATTTGCAAACTTCTAGATGACTTATGACTGGCTGCTGGAAACACAATCTATTGGTCTGATCCAGCAAGGGAGTTCTTATGAAATCCCATTCCTGGATGGAAAGACACCCAGGTCCAAACTACATCTGAACCTCAGTTAATTGAGGACAAATTATACACAATATTCCTTTTACAAAATGGAGTTAAAAGGCAGTATAAAGCAGAAGAGTGGGAGGAGGGAGCCTTTTTCCTGTCAGTTTTTTTTCCATTAAAACAAAAAAAGGGGGGCACACCCAAGGAACCTTCCTCTGTATTGAACAAAAACAGCTGGAGGGTTTGAGAAGCCCTTTCCCTTGAGGGTATTCCATTTTAGTATGCAGATCCCTTGCCTGCATTTTGTAAAAGACAAACCACTGAAGACCAACTGCAAGCAACTGAGCAAGGCATGTAGTTTGGCCCTCATTTATCAAACCACTAATGCTGAAAACAGTCTTACATGATCATCACAAGTCATTAGGCCTGCTGTGCAACAACATGGATAAGTAGCATTCATGCTAAAGATGTAAGAAATTGACTGTGAAAGGTGACATGCAAACAGCACTCTTTGAAGCATACGTATATTAAATTTCAACTCAAGTCATGCTTAATTCAAGTAAATATACACAGGATTACAGTCTAAGATTATCGCTGAAACCAAAGAACCAGCTGGAGTGTGAGATTATGCAAGGCATCTTTTTCTGGGAATTAGATGTGTATCATTTTAAACAGGATAAAATGCTGAGTATTATATTTTTGTGAATGGGTGTTATTCTAGACTTGAAGACCTAAGAGCAAACGTTTAGACTTAAGAAACTTGGTAATGACTACTTGAGTAACAGGAATGGGAACAGTTAAATACAGGTAGAGCCTGTTTATTTGCAGATTTTTCATCCACAGATCTGGCCCAACGCGGGCCCCCCAGACTCAGTTGAACCAAACTCAGTTCCACCTGAATCCTCCAAAGGGGGCTGGAGCTGCACTCTGATCCCCTCTGAAGGGCTTTCTGAAGCTTGCAGAGGCAAGCATGCATCCACCGGCAGAGGGCTTTCCCAGGCCTCAGAATGCCTTAAAAGGCATAAAAATGTCACTTCTGGTTTCCCTCATGAAAATGGAAGTGGTGTTGTTTTTTTGCCTCTATGGGCCATAGAGAAAGGGGCAGAAATTCACAAATTTGATTATCTGCGATTTTCTGTATCAGCGAGGGGTTCGATAATGGATCCCTCACAGATATTGAGGCCCCACCTGTAAAGGATAGACAAGAATATCACAATACTTTTTACTCCATCCATGTAAGCCCCATCCCAATTCAGGGATACTAAATTGGGGGAGCTGGAGAAGAATGGAAACCAAGGACTAACAAGGAAAACTTATTTGGAATACAGGGGAAAAGCCCATTCTCTACTATACGTCCTGGTTCAATACAGAGATTTAACAGATTTCTAACAGAGATCTAACAGATCACCCATAGTTTAAATAGATAAAGATGCCAGTCTGCAAACGTCAAAATGCAGTTTAATTCTGTAACCCAAATGGGGCATTGTGATGCCCCAGCCAGGGAAGCCCTGTCCCTATCACTTTAAGTGGAAAGGCAGCAAAGCGATCCCCTGAATGGCACTGTATGGCATTGCTGCCAGGGATGGGAGAGTTTTTGTTTTTTACTTACCAGGAGCCACGGCAGTCATCCAAGGCTCCCCACACCTCCAAATGTTTAAAAATAGAAAAAAAAAAATCAGGCACTTCCAGTTTCACCACAAAAACCAGAAAGGCAGCTAGCGCGCTAGCGCTGATTGCCAGGCTAAACCCCCTATCAGCCGGCAGCAGGGCTTTGCTGCCAGCTGATTGGCTGGCTGGCCTTGGGGGCGGGACAACTGAGCCTGATCTAGCGCGCAGGCGCTAGACCCGGCTCAGTTCCGTTCCTGGAAGCGACCGAGCAGGTCGCTTATCCAGGAGCGGCGAGAGGCTGCCCCATGACGGGGCTTGAGGCGCGGAGATCCACGCTTGCAGGCTCCCGTCACTTCGGGCAGTGGGTAGCCTCTCTTGAGCTGCGCGCTCTGCGACTTTAGCTCCGGGGCTCAGCGTCGGAGCGGCCCCGTGAGAGCTTGAGGGGGCATCCCGCTGCGCGCTCTGCAGACGGCGTCAGGGGGGGTGACCCGCTGCGCGCTCTGCAGGGTGCTATCGAAGGGGGCGGCCCGCTGTGCGCTCTGTCCGAGCGGCAGCCGTAGGGGGCGGCCCGCTGCGCACTCTGCCGGCCGCGGGGCTGCAGCGCTTCGCGGATCTGCGCACCCCGCGGCTGCGGGTGCAATTTGGGGGGTCCGGTGGGGCGGCAGGCGCCCGTGGTGGGCGGCCGCCCCGCGTTCCTCCTGGGGCGGGCCTGCCTGTTGGGGCGCATTTTGGCAGCCATTGGGGGGGTGCCTCGTGTCTGGGCGCCATTTTGGGCCCTGCCTCGTGGTGCTCCGCCATTTTGATTATTTAAATACAGCCTGTCGGCCATTTTGTGGGCCCCAACTGCCAAAAGGGTCTCTTATTTTCAGAGTTGGGCAACTTCCAGTCACAGCGGTCTGCTGACACAGCGCGGAAGGCCAAGATTCCGGACTGCTGAGGCGTATCGTATCCAGTTAAAACTTAGAGCACAGGGGGCGGGGGGCCCCACTGGGGATATTCCTTCACTTGGGGGGTGGACATGGGGAAGAAAGCCCAGAAGTCGGGTGGCAAGGCCACCAAAAAGGCAGCTCTAGCATGGCCCCCCCTCCCCTCCCTTCCTCCTTATCGTATGATGAGGAGTAAATGCCACAGTTGCAGGCCTTGGCTTGCTACGACACGAGACAAAAAGAAAAGGCCCGTCGAAAGGCGAGGCAGGGGGAGGCTGAGGCTCGCCCGCATAGTCGCACACCCGGCAAGGAGGCCGCGGGCTCCGCACGCCTTATGGGCAGCGGAGGCATTTTAGGGTGGCCGCATGGCACGGGGGGGCCCATAAGGGCGCAGGGCCATTTTGTTACTAGGCAAGGGCCAGGCCTGGTTACTGCTGGACAGGGAGAACACCTGGGAATTCTGGGTGTTGTAGGCTTATACCACGGGGAACGCCCGGGAATTCTGGGTGTTGTAGGCTTATACCATGGAGAACGCCTGGGAATTCTGGGTGTTGTAGGCTTATACCATGGAGAATGCCTGGGAATTCTGGGTGTTGTAGGCTTATACCATTGAGAATGCCTGGGAATTCTGGGTGTTGTAGGCTTATTCCCCAGACTTTGAGATTACAGTTGCCAAGCATTTTAAGGTGATTAGTGGGAAACACAGGCGCTTATCCCCAATGCCCAGATTCAATACTTCCGATCTATTTCACCTCCTGCGTAGTCAAATGCTCATGCCCACCTGACTTGTGCAGGATGTCAGATTTACATTTCCTCAGGAAATGCCCTTGTTTTGAAGCCAGAAATGTCATTTTATTGCATTCGGAGGGAAATCTGTTAGGCCCTTTCCCTCTTTGCATTCTTTGTGTTAAAATAGGTTATGATAAAACTAGCTCAAAGATATAATAGCACAAATCCATAAACCCTCTGTCTATGCTCACAATGCAGAGTCTGTGTGGGAAGACAAGGAAGGCATTCCTTGGGCACCTAGCCGGGCTGCACCAGATCAGCCCTGGTCTCCTTGGGGGCCTCCTTCCTTCTGGCAGGGGCCCAATTACCCCCAGTACCCCTGGGCCCTGGGTCGGACGTATCCCTGTCCCAAATCTGGTCCCAGGGCCAGCAGGGCACCCCCCCCCGTGTGATCATTATCCTGCCACGGCCGACACAGAGTTGGACCAGCAGGATGTGGACTGGGGGGAAGAGTCATTGGGATTGGTGGTGGAGAGGGAGAAGCCTACGGTTTCGTATGGCATCATCGCCATCCCTCTGGGCTCTCACCTTGCCATGTCGGTCAAGGAGAAGATATGGCGGGGTGACTTTGTGGACATGTTCAGTCTCCTTCACATTGAGCCTGAGCCTACCCCCAAAGTGGGAGACCCTGTGCGTGACGAGGAAACCGTCAGGCAGAGGAAGATAGACAAGAATTGGACCAATTGGCCGAATGGGTTCATTGTCTATGCTGGGGTCACTGTCCAGTTGCACCCCAAAAAGGTGGGGAAACTGTTCAAATACCTGGACATTATTCATCGCACTTTGCGTGATCATGCTGGTGCGGCTTGGATGGCTTATGACCGTCAATTTCGCATCAGAGCCGCGCAGGACCCATCTTTGGACTGGACTATACCCCAGTGGGAACTCTGGGTGCAATTAGTCCTGCTGGCTAGGGCAACGTTGGGCGATAGGGTGGATAGCGGGCATTTGATTGCTCGTTCCAGACCCGAGCAGCCTGCATCACCTGAGGGTGCGCAGTGGGTTCAATCCCCTCGCGCTTGCTTCCAATTTAATGCCACTGGCAAATGCAACAGGCCAGGATGTTCGTTTTCCCATGGCTGCCCCATGTGTGGGGCTGGGCATCCCGTGGCAAAATGTCCAAGGATCAGTGGACCACGGCAAGGTTTCCGCCCCTTCCGTGGTAAAAAGCCAGGTGGTGGACCCTCAACTGGTGTTGGCAAAGGGCCCGACGCCAATTGAGATTCCCTCCTTGGTTTACTGGCTGCAATTTTATACAGATCGTTCTGCAGCCAGAGTATTTGAGGGTTTTCAGCTTGGTTTCGAGATCCTAGCCCCGCCTCCAGTTAGCCCCACGTTCGCTCGCAACCTCCGGTCAGTGACTGACATGGAGGAGGTGGCGCGAGGTAAAAATAGCCAAGGAGTTAGAAGCGGGTAGAGTAGCTGGACCGTTTGCGGTTCCTCCACGGAGGAATTGCAGGTATCCCCCCTGGGTGTGGTGCCTAAAAAAGCCCAGGGCCAATTTAGACTGATTCACCACCTGTCCTTTCCAAAGGGTTCCTCCATAAATGACGGGATACCGACCCACCGGTGTTCAGTCAGATACACTTCTTTAGACGAGGTGGTTGCCTGCCTCAAGAAGTGTGGCCCTGGGGCCTTGATGGCCAAGGCAGATATTCAGTCTGCCTTTTGATCACTTCTAGTGCACCCCCAGGATTTCTGCCAGACAATAGGGCATTGCCAATGGGGTGTTAAATTTCCTGTTCGGAATTTGAGGCGTCCAGTACATTTTGGAATGACTGTGCGTTTCAGAACCGTGTTACGATCCACTGCCCACTACTTTTTATGGGACCATCTGGGTCTGGCGTCTGTGCTCGGCTCCTGGGTGACTTTACAGTGCTATGTGAGCAGCTGGAGGTCCCCCTGGCACACGAGAAGACAGAGGGCCTTGGCAAGCTCACCTTTTAGGTATCGATTTGGACTCGGTTACACAGACCAACCGCCTACCAGGGGACAAATTAGATAAGCTGATAGGGATGTTGACTAGCGCCCTAGAGTCCCGGGTTATGAATCTGGTTAGAGTCTTTGTCAAACAGTGTCTTGCTGTCACCACTGTTTTATCAGCCAGACATGAGCCGGGGCTTGAAGATAGCATGGCCGACGCTCTCTCTCGATTTCAGGGGGAACGCTTTTGGCTGCTGGCCTTGCAGCCAGGCTGTGTCCGGATCCCAGGCCCCCACGGCTGCTTTGGTTAGGTCACGGTTTGCCCCCCCAACAGAGTCCTTCAGTGGGGGGACTGTGTGTCACGGTCTGGGAGTTTATCCATAACATACCAGTTAGGGCGTGGGCAGTGGATTCAGTTGTAACAGGCTCCGAGCCGGTGTCTTTGTCCAGTATCTGTCAGGGAACAGTGCTGCTTAATGGCTCCTGCAGGAGTGGGCCCGCTATTCCGCCACGAGGATCGCCCCACCCCTTCCCCTTTACCAGTTTCGGGCCATTTATTAAACGAGCGCAGTCTCAATTAGGCCTGCGGCCTGAATTGTTTGGGCTGCATTCATTTAGGATTGGGGCAGTATCCATTTAGGATTGGGGCAGCATTCATTTAGGATTGGGGCAGCATCCATTGCGGCCAGCATTGGTTTCTCCCCCCAGGGCATCAGGCGCATCAGTAGATGGCGCTCTGGTGCCTTTAAATCCTAAGTGCGGAAAGGTGCCGCCAGGGCTCTGTGTGCAACGCCAGCGGGCACAATGTGTGCACTGCCAGGTTGGCACGATGTGTCAGAGCCATGTAGGCCCTGTTGGTAGCGCTCAGTGAGCGTGTGCCGCGCCAGTGTTGGCGAGATGTGTCAGAGCCGGGTAGGCTCTGTTGGCAGCGCTCAGAGGGCGTGTGCCGCACCAGTGTTGGCGAGATGTGTCAGAGCCGCGTAGGCTCTGTTGGCAGCGCTTGGAGGGCGTTTGCCGCGCCAGTGTCGGCGCAGGGGGTAGGTGGGGTCCTGTAAGTTAGCTAAGGTGGACCAGGTCACTGTCCGTGACTGGCCATGGGAGTGAGTATTAGAGCGGAGGAAGGATTCCTCCTTTCTCTTGGCCTGTCCAGTGAGCTTATCTCTCGATGTGCTTCTTTTTCCCACAGGTCCACGAAGGAGCTGCCCCGCCAGGGTCTTGATCTGCGGACACTCCATAGTTTTTTGGGCCTGGAAGCATGCCATGTCATCCAGTTTCAGCTCTCAGCTGGCGCTGGGTGATGTTGCGCACACTGATTGGTTGGCCAAGAGGGGTATGTGTTGGGGCCAATTTTTCCCAGCCATTTTGGAGTACATTGCTGGTAACCCCCTGCCGCAGGTAATCGTGGTGCACTTGGGCGAAAACGACTTGGGTCAGAGGACGTCCATGTCCTTGAGGCTCCAGGCCCGCAAGGATTTTGACTCATTAGTCCGTCAGTTTCCCGGGATTACTATCCTGTGGTCTGACATGCTGCCTAGGAGAATTTGGCGCTGGGCGAGTTGTGTAAAAAGAATTGAGGTAGCACAAAAATGGGTCAATGCTTACCTGGGCAGGGTCGTCACGGAGCTTGGTGGAGCGGCTATCCATCATCCCAGCATTGCTTTTGAGGAGCCTGCTCTTTACCGTGGCGATGGGGTTCACCTTTCTCCTATGGGTTATGGGCGCTTTCTTTCAGAGTTGCAACAAGGCTTGGCCCTGTTTTTGGGTGTAGGGAAGGCCAAGCGCGAGGCTGACCTTCCCTTGTGGCGGTAGAAGTGCGGGGTGGGTAGACAGAAGACCTTCTCCGGCGTCCAATCTAAGCCAGCAAGGGCAGGGGTGAGCCAGAACCGCTCTTTGGATGCTTGTCCGGCTCGAGGAGGCAGGCTGGCTAGCCCCTGGTCTGAACTTTGGGGCCTTGCAGGGGTGACCTGAAGGCAGAGTAGTTTGGCTGGCTTACCCTCTTTGGGCGACAGTGAAAGGCGGGCTTAATAACAATTGAGCTACGCCTGGAGTTGGGTGGACGCCCCATGAGACTGGGGGACGTAGACGGCTAGGCCATTTCCCCCATTTAGAACCCCACACTTAGTTTGGGTATTGTTTCCTATTTTGCCTTGTTGCGCTTGTTGTAAGTTAATAAAGTGGCCCATTTAATCCCATACCTGTTGTCGGCTGTATTTATTGGGGAATGCATGGTAAGTGCCCTTTTTCCTATTTTTAAACATTTGGATGTATGGAGAGCCCTGCGGAGGGGTCCCTGGACCCCCCAGGACGATAGTGCTGCCTCCTGGTAAGTAAAAAAAACTCTCCTGTCCCCGGCAGCAGCATGTTCCTGGAGATCGTGTTGCTGCCTTAACCCCTCCCCCACACACAGTTACCTTGGTTCTCAATCTCCCAAGGAGTTTGAGAACTTCAACCATAACCATATATTTTATGTCCATATTGAAACTACACATACTGTTAAGTAACAGAACATTAACCTTGCTGAAAAGGGATTGTAAAATTACAGAACACATGTTGCCTTCTTAACACATACAAATGAGGTTGCAAAATTATCCTTATTTTAAGAGGATTATCTCTTATTTCAGTTCACAGCTCCACAAGCACTCTGGATGTTCTGTATTTCAACACCTCCAACTCCATTAAGGTTCTACAAAACAGAGCTCCATAGTTTGTTTTAATTTTTTTCCAACAAATGTGATCCAACAACACAGCTCAAACTTTGAGCTTCTGATAATTCATATGTCAGTTGGCAATTTGGCATTATGCATTATTAACAAGTTAGGAGCTCACAAGACATCATAGGGCATTGATTCCCAAACGTTTTAGCATCGGTATCCACTTTTTAAAATGACACTCTTCCAGGACCCACCTATGTTTATGAGACTTTTTTAAAAGGATATCTACTGTCGAAAGAAATATTTTAATTTACAAGTAATAATAACCAGGAAAAAAGATGCACAAACATTTAATCTCCCTATATTTGCATGTGCTTGCAAACCGCAAGTGCTCAGCTCCCTGTAAACTGCAGTAGCTGACCTCTTTTTGCAGTTAGTAGCTATCTGATTTTTGAATAGCCTCAGGGTTTGAGGCAGTTATCAGATCTTTCCATTGGAGGCTCTGCTCTGCTGCTACAGGACCCACCAGAAATCAGGTTGTGACCAGTGGGTCTCAGCCCATGGTGTGGGAACCATTTTCATAGGGAGATCTCATCTCACCCCTGCTCTAATACCACAACAGCACTTGGGTTCAAGTATGGGGTGGCCACCCTTGAAACATTTCAATACAGCAAGTGGACAATTGTTAACCTCCTCTTCATACAGAGTATAGCTCAGGGGAAAATTGAGTCAAAGGTAAACAACTCACAAAGCATGGCTATCATCCTTAACTTGCTTCCTTCCAGGATCCTTCAAACAGTATGAGAGTATTTCCCCTTTACAGCTTTAGTTCTTTAGTAACATTAATTTGGGTCACAGGGAATTCTTCCTTCTGTCTAATTCAAGACTTTAACTACTCCTCAAGCTGCTGTGGGAGACCCTCTAAGACAGTGATCTAAAAGTGAACTTTTTAGCACCAAAACCCACTTTTAAAAATGACACTCCATTGAGACCTAGAGTTATGAGACTTTTAAAAAGGGGGTCAAGAAAGAAATATTTTATTTATTTATTTATTTACAAATAATAACCAGAAAAGAGATGCTCACACATTAACCCTATATTTACACATGCTTGCAAACTGCTCTTTGCAGGTCAATTAGCAACTATATGATTTTTGAATAGCCTCAGGGCTTGAGGCAATTAGTTATCTGATCTTTCCATTATCCAAGTTTTAATTGGAGGCTCTGCTCATGGCTACGGGACCCACCAAAAATTTGGCAGCAACCCACCAATGGGTCATGACCAATAGATTTGGAACCACTGTTCTAACAGCTTAAAGATTGGGGGATGAAGTAGGGTTAAAGGATCCCCCACTACAATAGCCCCATCAGTAAGGCTTAAGTTGTAGGGCAGCAGTAGATTCCCTTCAGCCAACCTGGCACCTTGTACTGCTGCTGTGAGACTGCTGTACACATGTGCAGTCCTCAGTCTTCCCATTAGGGAAGGGTTTGTTTTGTTTCATTTTAGTTTTCCTGAACATTGGGAACATTCCTCAGTTTGCAGAAACCACCTCCTCTTTTCATGGCCCTTTTTACTAGCCATAATGGTTGACATAAGGGTAATTTGCTGTCAGAAGGCATATAGTAGAAACTTTGGTCTTAAAAAAAATAAAGCCATTCTTGCTTTGTTGCAAGTGCTCAGTGCGAGAGGAGTTTTGCCAGAGACACTACACCATGCCCAGCAATAATGTCAACAGAAATAGCAATATTGTGCTTACATGCTCCACATTTTCATATCGTCCCCAAGATCCCAAGAGTGATCTTACTGGTCTACAACTTGTGAACTAAGTGGGCCAAGTGTGAGCTGGAATCATTAAGTGAAAGCACAAACAGAAATGTTGTATGGGAAATATTTGGGAAAAGCTGGGTTTTTACAATCTGGGAGAAAACATGGTGGGAAAGGGGAAAAATAAATTTCAATTTGACACCAGCGATGAAATAGCCACTATCAAATTATATGAGAGAAGCCACTGCCTCAATCAAACACCGGCAGGTTTTAGCAAAACAGATGTAAATTCAGTGGGGTAAGCTAGAAAAGAATGGAAAAAGATTCTATATGAACAAATGGTTAAAGAGTTAATCACAGATGTTTACAGAATAAAACAGTTGAGCAGGCAGCATCAGTCTTTCTAGTTGTTGGAAAAGGGAGTGGTTTTAGAGACCTTTGGAGATGGGAGCATTCTTTTCAGTTTATGGGAACCCAGATGGAGGACACAGCTTTTACCTCTGGCTCTGTATCAACCCTTCAGTTCCAGCTAGACTTCTGTTGGTTCTGCTGTTCACCCTGGGAAACTCCATTGAGAGCCTACTGCTCCAGCCTTGCTCTAGTTCTAGTACTTGCACTAGTTAATGGAGAGTAACTGTCCTGCTGCCTTGCCAGCTCATCTCTCTAACTTCAGCGCACACACTGGTGACCACTCATTGCCTTGTCCTTCACCTTGTATAGTGCTCCTTGCCCATGACTGTACCTGCCTATGAGCTACAGCACAGACTAGGTCAGGGAATTTCTGTGCAGCACAGGGTCTCCTCGACTCACAAGGCACAGAGGAGTAAATGCATCTATGGCAATTTAGTTTTTTCAAGGCACACTTTAGCCCCACTCACTGCACAGTAGTGTGACTTTACATACAGCTGTAATCAACCAACAGCAAATCTTGTAATATGAGGTAGAGTGTTGAGGATTCATGTTCTCGTTTAAGAGCATGTAACTGAATTTGCTCACATTCATCCATTATTGCCTTTGCTCCTCTATTTCTTACTTCACTCTGTTCTCATTTTGTTAAACCAATTATTAATTATATTTTATATAAAATATAAATATATATTTTATTAATATGATTAATTATATTTTTATTAATTATTTTTGTTTGTCCTGACTATTTAATACTCTCTGCTGCCCTCAACTGTATGCCTGTGTTCGCCGCAACACATTTTAGCTTCCTGTTTTTAATTTCAACACAAATCAATTTCGCTAAGGGTCCTATGTGAATAGTCTTAAGGACATACAAATTATCCTAAGTACAAAAAGATGGATGACAAAACTGACTCAGTCTGTACCAGATCCAAGCCAAACTTGGAAGTACAGAATATCTGCTTTTGTTTCCTTTGCTTTCAAAGTGCAGTGCAAAGCCATGATGACTATCAGATAATTACTCTGAAATTGTGCAGGCCTCAAAAAAACAGACCTTTGCTCTTGGAGGACAGTTTATGCCTCTATTCATCTATCTCAGCCATTTTCAACCTTTTTCAGCTCATGGCACACTGTCAAGGCACTAAAATTGTCAAGGCACACTCCCAGTTTTTTACTTACATTAAATTACTACATTGCAATTAATTTTTAATTAATATAATTAATACAATTAAATCATTACATTACAAAATGCACAATCCTAACCAGGTCTATTCAGAAGTAAGTCCTATTTTGTTCAATGGGGCTTACTCTCAGGAAAGTGTGGTTAGGATTGCAGCCAAAGACTGGGGGGACACTGGGGGGGGATGTGCCTGTGGGAGTTACTTCTGAGTAGACAAGACTAGGATGGGGCTTTTTGGTTGCACTCTTTTTTCTCAAATACAGGAGCAGGCAATTGGCACTTCTCTCTCCTCCTCTCCGCCACCCCACCCCACCCCCTCCCACAGGCACATTCCCCCCATCTCATAATTGTAATTAGCACCTCTCCTACTGTCCCTCCCCTCACCTTCCAAAGATCCAGAATCATTTGCCTCACATTTTCCGTCCCCCCCATTGCCTGCTCTGGTATTTCAGAAAGAAGTGTGACCAAAAGCCCAATCCTAGGCATGTCTACTCAGAAGTAAGTCCCATTATAGTCAATGAGGCTTACTCGCAGGAAAGTGAGGCTAGGAGAGGATCCTGAGAGCTCAGCCCAGCTCAGGCATGTCTACTCAGAAGTAAGTCCCATAGTCAATGGGGCTTACTCCCAGGAAAGTGGGGCTAGGAGAGGATCCAGAGAGCTCAGCCCAGCTCAGGCATGTCTACTGAGAAGTAAGTCCCATTATAGTCAATGGGGCTTACTCCCAGGAAAGTGTAGATAGGATTGTGGCCCAGCGCCCTTCCTCTGAAAGGCAAAGGCAAGGCAGGGAGGGTCTCCTTGGGGAACTGCAGGCAACTGTGGCAAGAAGGGACTTTCCTGGACCCTCAGCCAGCCCATTCTTAGGCTGCTGGCCTCGGCAGACTCCTTAGCACCTGTTTGCCTGCCCCTGGCTCCCTTGTGCTCACTCACTCCACCCAGACCTCCTCCAGGCTTCTCTCGAAGCCCAATCAGCACTCCAGGCAAACAATGGATACCCAATCCTACGCGTGTCTACTCAGAGGTAAGCCCCATAATAGTCAATGGGGCTTACACCCAGGTAAATGAGGATCCCCAGGTAAATGAGGAGGTTGCAGCCTTCTTCTTCTTGCTCAGCCGTGGCCGCAGTCAAAGCAGCCACTTCTCCCTTCTCTGCTGCCTGCCTCCTCTGGCCCTGCAGCACACTAGTGTGCAGTGGCACAGCAGTTGAAAAACATGGATCTATCTGCTCCTGTTCATAATCCTCTCATTTTTAGAAGATAAATGTTTAAAACAATGAACTGCATAAACAAATTATTGGGGTTTTTTTGTCCAAAAATGAAGATACCCCAAATCAGTGCTCCCCCTGGTTTTTTCAGGGTTAGCAGTAATTCTGCTCCACCAGCAACACACCATTGTTCTTTCCCCATCCTCGTATGCCTTGATACCTGTTGGATCAGCCACTCAGAGCATTTGATTCATCCAGCTCTGTGCTTGTGCAGAGAAGCATGGTTAAGGCATGGCAATAGCTTCTCTATGCATCACTACCCTGCCCTACCAGGAATGCACCTCCTTCCCCCAAGCTTAACCCCCCTCCAGGCAATTGCCTGAATTGGATGCTGCCCCCAAAACCCTTTTTACAGATAATAATTTGAAGGTATGAGGGTTGTGTGTGACTGTTCAAAGATGGTCTTTATTTCTGAATTTCTGGAAACTGCATACTCAACAATATGGTTTTCAATCACTAAGTATGGTTTTGAATCGCCAATAAAAAATGTCAGAATGTTATTCTGTGTATGATCATTTTCTTTGACATTTAAAAAATAACTAAAAAGTTAATGTTTTCTAATGTGCTGAAGATTAGACTACTAAGTCAAGACTAGTGGGGTGAGGCTTGGCTACAGAGGCAGAGGTTGGCTATGGAAGGTGTTATGAAGATCCCCTGCACTTTCCAATTCTCACTACACTACCCCTTGGGTTTGGTTGATTTACCATCTTAGTTTCCCTCCCCTCCCCTGCCGTTTTCATTTCATCCTACTCTGTTCAGGTCCGGCTTACATAGAAACAACAGAATTGAATTGTAAAGGAAAAGCTTTTAACCGCTCAATTTTTCCAACAAACAATGGTCATCCAACAAACATGGATTAGTTATACAAATAAATATATGTATATGAAATATTATGTTGCGAAAAATTGGTTAAGTAGTCAAAATCAATTTCCTGCCCTCTCTGAATAGCTTTTAAAATACTTCAAAGAAACACTAAGGACGCAATCCTAATGTGACATTGTACTGGCCCGGGAGTGTCACAAAAGTGCTGTCAAGCTCTTTTGCACCACTCCAGAGGAAGATAGGCCTGCACTAATGCAAGCTCCGGGCCACGTAAGAAAGTGCTGGCCATGCTTGGCCAGTACAGGGGTCTGGGGGGGCATGGGGAGGGCGGGGAGGAGGTGAGATGGAGGCATTTCAGGGCAGGAAAAGGGCAGGTGGTGCACATTCCTGGGGGCAAAATGGAAGTGGGGGGCAGGGCCAGGATCCAGCAGTTATGCCAGATCCTAACCCCGTTCCCCATTCCTGAACAGTCCTGGGCTGCTCAGATTTGTGCCACCTTTTGAGGTGGCACATATCCGAGTAGCCCCATTGGGGCTGCTGCAGCTTTACCTGGGGTAAGGGGAAGCAATTCCTCTTGCCTTGGGCTGAGCCGTTTTCAGCCCCAATCCTGCCTTGGATGCAGCGCAGACCCGCCAGCCTGCCTGCTCCAGGGCAGGTTAGGATTGGGCTGTAAACTATTTTTTTTAAGTAAATATTTATTCAATGAAGCACAAAGAAGGTGGACAGATTACCTGAAGCATGAGGAAAGGGATAAACAGGAGCAAATGCAGAGGTCATTTCACATCCTGTCCTGTTCACATTATGAGCATACTCACCTTTAGCTATGTTACAACCCTTGGATGTGAAACAGAATTTCAGTCCAGTTCACTCACATTGTGGTATTAACACAAGATGTGTGTTTATTTATTATCACTTACAACCTGCGTGTCCTCCAAAGAACTCAAAATGACATTAACCACTGAATGTACACTGAATGTATTGGCAGATAACCAATCCTGACAATGATACCCATACAATACATGTTTAATGAGCCTGAAAAAAGAACTGTTATCTAGGCCTTTGCCAAACTGTATCTTCATCGAAGAACGTCCAAACTCAGTAGGATATAGCATTCAATGAAAGGATACATAATGAATGTGTTCTACCTGGGCCACACTAAGAGCCCAATCCTATGCATATCTACTCAGAAGTATGCCCAATTATAGTCAATGGGGCTTACTCCCAGGATAGTGTAGATAGGATTGCAGCCTAAGTCATTCCTCAAACTGCCTTCATGCCAGTTTAAACGACTTGTGTATTTATGGTGCACGCACATCCTGACCTCTCTCTTTGCTTCCTCAGCTTTCCTTTGGAGGAGAAACAGCTCCCCTACATGCACTGCTAAACTAAAGTAGGCCTTTATCCAATCAAAAAGCATTGAGAAACAAACTTTCAGACAAGGTATTTACTATGGGAAGACTGACATGATGATGTGTCAACTACTTTTTGTTGAAAAGTGGTATCTAAATATTCTTAATCATTATTATTCACTTGGTATTCCATTGCCATCCACACCTTCCATTTTCACACTTATAAATGAAGAAAATTTAACGTGTTTAAGAACAGCAAAACTAAGACTGCAGTTGTGGATTGCTGGTGTACTGTTCCATCTGTTTTTAAGAGATGCATGTCCGAATAAAACAGACCAATCACAACAGGAAGGGTAAAGAGGGTCAGTCCACTGTGTGTCCCCCAAATAACTACAATTGTTATAGTGTGAAAGGAATGTTGCAATTCCACATGCTAAGTAAAAAAGTAACAACTAGTTAGCTCTATAAGTAGCACAACTAGAAATCCTCCTTTGTAGCTTTCTTACTTGCAGATTCTATATGTAGCTCTGTGAACTGCAAAGCTAAACAAACAGCACAATTCTAACTTGCGCTGGAACATGCAGGCCAGTTGGCCTGCACTGTAGTCAGTGCAAGTTTGGGGCTGGCTGAGGCTTAACCCAAGGCAAGGGGGAAAAGTTTCCCTAACCCCAAGAAGAGCTACAGTGGCCCCAATTGGTCTCTCTGACAAGGTGGCACAGATCGAAGCAGACTGGAGCAGCCAGAAGCCACTCCACACCACCCAGGAATGAGGTTAGGATCCTGCATAACTGCTGGATCTTGTCCCCTTTCTACTCCCCACTCACCCATGCAACTGCCCGCTGCTCACCCTCTCCCTTCCCCAAACTGCCTCCTCCTGCCTCCTCCTCACGCCTCCCCCCCGAACCCTGTGCTGCCTAAGCTAGGTCAGCGCAAACCTACCTCATTTTGGCGCAGCAGAGGCTAAATACATCCTCTGCAGGCGGACACACAACCCTGCGCCAGCCCAGCCAACACACAACACACACGGCACATTTGTGACCCTTCCAGGCCGGTGAAAGGAACTTGCGCCAGCTGGGCACAAGTTTTGCATTGCACCCTCAATCATGCTATGCATCTGAAACATGAAAACTACATATTTAGTGCTTCACTTCACTAGGATGCAAGTATGATCAGGTATACATAGAAACACTGCCCTCTGATTTGGAGACCCTTGTTCCTGGTAAGAGAAATGCACTCTGCACCCACTCAGGGCTACTGTTATCTAGTCTTACTTTAAACATTTCAGCGTTATACCCTGATATAAAAAATAGTCAAAGCAAAGGTATGCTGTAGCATCATTCAAACTCTGATTCTAACTTAAAAGCAATTCAGACAGAAACATACCAAATGTGGAATTCACTATATACAAGTGAGCCGGCTTCACACTGTATTTCTAATACTCTTTGTATAATGTGCTTAGAGTTAACTGAAAATGCCACACTTGGGATCTGGCAGGTATTAGTCTGCTTCAGGTCAGATACGCTAATGATATTTTAAGAAAAGGAACAGCTTTTCCTTCTGTTTTACTTGCTTCAACTGCTCCGTCATCACTTTGGTGCTGTTAAGTCTGGCATCTTGCTTATGTTGGAGTTGGTACAACTCCGTCTGCTGTCCAGAGGGGGCAGGATGCTGTCCAGAAGCGATCAAGCTATGGCCCAATGTCTACTCTTTCTTAGTGCCTGTTCTCTTTGTGATCCTTGTGGGGGTGTGGCCCTAACCCTTTTTCCTTCCCTTCTCCTCTGAGCACTCTCTCTCTCTTGCTCTCTGACCACTGACCTGTTAAGATGGCACGCAGCAGAGCTCTGCTGCCTATGCCATCTTGAGCACATGTCCATGCAGGGCGAGGCAGCTCTAGGGCCTTGCTATCTCTAAGTTAGCTGAACCTCTGATCCTAATCAGAGGCTGTAAATGTACACTCAATGGAACTGTAAATAAACTTCTTTTTGCAACTTCAACAAGCAATTGCCTCTTTGTCTTTTTTCACTGAATAGCAGTCAGCCCGGTGAAGGAAGTTCCCTGGGGTGATACCCAAGAAAGGAGGTCCGATGCTTAAGCTACTCTGCTTCCCCCCCAAAGAGGAAACTACTTTTAATTTCCTTCAACAGCTTATGACGCATGTGATCTAGGCTTTATTGTTCTGAATGGGCAACACAAAACTCCAGTGCCACATCCAGCAACCTGAGGAATACCAGCTACCTACCTAGATGTGAATCCTGTCTCTGGCTATGGCAGAGACAGATTTTCTCTGCCATAGTGGCTATGGCATTGAGATTTTCTGGTCCTGGCAGCCTACTCTGAAGAAGACATTGAAGTTGGTGGTTCAGCCACATACTCACACATAGCCATTGCCCAGAGCAGCTCTCCTCATAGAACTAATAGCTGACTAATAATAGCTGAAAACTAATAGCTAATAGATCACTGAGTGGTGAAAGGATGTATGATTTATTGGTGATCTGACTTTGGGGGAGCCAACTGTGTGATCCTGTGAGATGTTCTCAGTCATACTAAAGTTCTTTACATTTGGGAGGGAGGGTATGTGGTATGGATCAAGGAATATAATCTTTCCTTGGAGGGCCATTCTACTCATTATAAAGCACTTCTTGAAAATACACTTGGTTGTGAGCTACAACCAAGCTTGCAAATATATGATGCACAGGCTTCCAAACCCATTTGAGTCATTCACATATTACATTTTTCAGGCACACATTTCATATTTTTTTCTTTAATGTGTGAAATGGCTCCAATGTGGGAACAGATAATATGCTAGGCTACTTGTTATTTCCAAAGTCATTATTTAAGTTCTTATGCTAACAGAATGGAAACTTTATTATGGTCATATATTGACATTTCCGGAGGAAGGGTGTAACAGTTTTTAATGTAAATGTCCAAAATTATTGGTAGTATTTGTAAGTATAAGTTTGACTTTGTTTTTACATAATGTAATTTTAATTTTATTTTCATTAAGAAAATTACACCTACACATAGAAAAAAATACAATAAAAGATGAATTATGCCAAGACAATTAAAATATAGCTTCATTTCTAAAGTTGTTTCAGGTTTCCATCTCTAACCATCTGCTGTGCAGCAGGGAAGCCCATTCCATGAGTGTTACATCACTTCCAAGCCCTTAGGTGAAACAAGCATCTCTCATGCTGCAACTAGCGGGTAGTGGGGGAGGAAGAAGATAAAGAGGAGAGGAAGAAAACTGGAATAGGCAAAGTCTCCTTTCCCACCAGATACTTGAGTTCTGGGAACAGAAGATTGCTGTCCCAAGAAAATACAGACAGGGAAGAGTTGTAAGAAAACTCCTGTCAGATAATCCATTATTTTAAAGACAAATCACTTTTACTAGTTTTCAGTCAAGGCTCACTTATGATACATGTTTCATTTTATGGAAGCAACAGTCAGAAAACCAAACTCAACCTGGAGCAAAAGAAAGAGTAACCACAGCCATGCTCACCTTGCCTACACAAAACAGATACAAACAGTATACAAGTGTTTTAACATCTCCACATATAAGATACCTCTTGTTCCAACTGACCCAGATGGGATCAGACAGTGTGCTGGTAATGAACCTGGATGCAAGCTCTTTAGTTACAGAAGTCACCTCTCAAATTTTTGCACACATTTAAAGGATGATATATATTAAAATGTACACCTACAAACAGCAAGTGAATGCATGGGTTATCTCCCTGTTTAATGTACATTGTGGCAAACCTGAGTTTGTCTCCCATCATGTTTGAAAATTCGAAATGGTCCTTACTGGGTGACTTTGGCAAGCACCGCTCCTGTAGTTAATTCCTCTTGATCAATTTGAAAGCCAGAGTTATAAGTTTAAATGGAGATGAAAATTGCAAAACACTTTGGGCAATTAAAAATGTAAACAGCAAGTGGTTAATATCACCCCTGCAATACCAAAGAAGAGCTGCACCAGTCCTAGAAGCAATCTACACCATCCAGCTCAGTGCTTTTGCCTTAAGCACACCCACAAGCATTGCATCCATGCAGGCATAAGCTTGTGTAAACATTGCCAAGCTATAATTCCAGCGAGATGCTCAGGAGGAGTGTGGGTGGTTGCATTTAACTGAAAACTTTATTTTTTTTTCTTTCTTTGGGTATGCAATAAAAATCTTTATCAAATCACTTCTATACGGACCTCCTTGATTCTGCAGACAAGATTAAAAAGGAATTTAATATCAGCTCTGTTACTTCAGCAAACTCTGTCTTTCTCAGCTAGACAAACATACCACTGCATTGCCAAAACATACCACTCTAGTGCAATTTACTCAAAGAAATTACGCATCTCTCAAACCTAACACACACCAACATAGTAAATACTACAAAAAGGTACTAGCAATTCTTTCACAGAAAATGTCATGAACTGAGAACAGCAATATCTTTGTACTTACCCCACAGTACAAAGAAGAAAAGTTGCGCCAACCAGAAAGCGTGAATCTCCATTCTGACTCTTTCAATAGCAGTAAGTGCAACCAGGAGTTTGGGGGGGATGCAGCACGCATGGAGGAAGGAAAGAGGCACTTCCGAAGAAACCCAAATCCTCCAGAAGCGCACACCTCTCTCTCTTCAGACACACGCTTCAAAAGGGAACCTGTGCTTCATTCCACAGCATCAAGTCATGATCAGGAACTTGGTGCTGATGGGAGGGGGGCTTGCTTGCACAAAATCCCACCCTTCTGCTCCTCCTTACACAAAGATGTAAGCAGCAGCCACTGCTGCCAACAGTCAGCTCTCAATTCCATTTCCTCTCTTGTTCCCCCTTCCCCCCCTCCTCTCCCCTGCTGCTTGCTTTGGCTTGAGAAGGATGAGGATGTTGCAGCTATTCCAGGATCCTCCAGGGGGAAAAAGGCACAGCTGGAAACTACCCACAAGACACAGTCATGGTGTCCCATTCACAGAACGCAGAGCTGTAAAATGACGGGGAAGGAGAAAGAGGAACATGTCTATGTGTCCTTTTTAAATCTGTGTGTGATCATAAGCTGCATCTGACCAAATCTATCACTTTTCTGCATATTATATCCTGCCACCCTTTTCCGGCTAATCTTTTTATTCACAGAGCATCCCCCTAGCCTGTTCCTTAGAAGCAAGCCTTTCCTCAAATATTTTTACTTTTAAAAAGCTTTAACCTTGCCTCTGCTGAACAAACAACAGTACAGCTGCATCCCTCAAAAAAACAGTTCTCTGACAACTTTGACATCTCAAGGGTCAGACGAACTTTTGCCAAGATACTTGGCTGAGAAGGCAGAAGTGTGCCGACAAGATAATGCTTTATCACAATGGGTGCCCTTCAGCAGAAAATTTCTCTTGGCAGGGATCTAAAATGTACAATATCATAATGAACAGTTCAGCTGCCTGTTGATGGCTCTGACTTTAATCACACCAGAATAGCAAAGAGCGTTAATAGAAAACTGCTCACGCGCTCGCTCGCTCGCTCTCTCTCTCTCTCTCTCTCTCTCTCACACACACACACACACACACACACACCTTTTTATTCCCTTCATTACTAGCCACATCATAAAAGGTAGAAGATGCACCTGCTTTTTTCATCCTTTTCAACACTGTGCCTGAGCACAAGTAAAACATGAAATTAGCTCCTTCATCAGGATGCAGAGACATCTGCAGTTGCAAAGAGAGTCTTTCTGGGGATTAAAGAGCAAGCTGCATAAAGGCTGCAACAGTTATGTTTTATACAGTGTTTACAGTTATGTACAGTTATACATAAACAGTGACGAATCCATAGTCCTATGTAGGTTCATGCAAAGGGCTTGCACTAACCTAACAGAAGTTTTGCCTCTCTGTGAACAGCTCGTTCCTGTTACGCTTTATTATTAAAAACTGCTTCTAAACATCCCTGCTTCAAAAGCTGTTTGCCTCACAGTCAGAGGGTGGAAGCAAATGCTGTATGAAGGAAAGCAGCCTTCCAATGCACAATCTATTTGTCCCTTATATTAATGGAGCTGACTCACAGATAAACATACTCAAGACTGCAACCTATAGCTCCTGCTGATTCACCCAACTAGCTATACACTTCTTTGGATCCTGGCTATCCATATCCAAATGTTAGATCAGATTAATGTTACATTGTGCTATGAAGGAATGTCCTACAAGCTGAGTGACCACAGTCTAGATCAGGGGTCTATAAACGTTTTGGCCAGAGGGCCGCATCAAATATCTGGCATGGTGTTGAAGGCTGGAAAAAAAAATTAAATATAAAATTTATTAAGATAAATTAGAGATAGAACTTAGATGCGTGAATAAATGAATGAATGGGATCATTCATTTAACCTCTCTGGCCCTTGAACACCCTCCAGACACAACCAGAGCATAGTTCCAGTCATATTTGGCCAAGTGGGCCAGAGGTTTTCAGGGGACAAGAGGCTGGCCACAGGCCAGATAGAGGCTCGCCGCAGGCCGCATCTGGCTCCTGAGCCAGCGTTTGGAGACCCCTGGTCTAGATCCAGAGTTTCCCTACACTTAACAAGAGTTGCATGTTGTGAATGCTCACACTTCTTTGCCCTTGCCATCAGTGTTCAGATGCGATTCCTATTCTATTCCACTCCATTCTTCCGGGAGTCAAAAGGAGGGAAACAGGTTCTGAAAATGGGTGCTAAATGTACTAAGCAAGGTTCTTTTCAGGGATATACTGGCAGTTCTTCTGTATCTGGCACTTCAGAAAAAAAACAGTGCAAGCACTGTTTTGAACCTTCTACGGTACAAAACCTGATTAGTCAGTGTTAAAGGTTGCTGTCCTTGTGTCATGCTGTCATAACATGATATACACTAGGACACTACCCACACATTGCTCAAATTATTGCTGGCCCTAATTTGCTATAAACTTTGCAGCTTTCCTCCTGCTTGTTCCTCTTCAGGCTGTTATTTTCTGCCCTCTCTTCAAAATTATGTTCCATGGGGCATACAAATGACAACTAGGATATTTTCACAGCTTTCTTATGCCTCTCAAAGCTCTCCACTGGCTTATTCCTCCCAATCCTGTCAGATGTCAGGTATTTGCCCCAGAATGAGCCAACAGTATTGCTGATAAGCAACACCAGAGTGACACTTAAGGACCATTTCCTTTTAGGTTGTCACCTGGGAAGAATTTTTTTAAAATTCTTTTTCCTTTATTGGTAAATAATTAAACAATAATTCAATTGCTAAACAAAATAACAATGTAAAAAGAAAAAAGGGGGACAAGATTAAAAAAGATTGCACACACACACAAATATTAATAGTCTGTACATACACTTCTGAAATGGGCTTCCAAATATCCAAACACTTATTCATACATTTGTCTTCTAGTCATAGATTTACTTACAGAAATGCCAAAACAGTTCAACTGACACAAAAATGTAAGTAAATGCAAAGCGAAGTGCCTGGTGCACAAACTTTAGTGTAGTCATCAAACATTTTAATAACGTGCATTGTTCCAATGTTTCTCTATGAAGCACCTCTCTTTCGTGTGGTGTGCATTAGTCTTAGAAAAGGCAGTGTTGGGAACTTGAGTCAGTGACTCAGCCTCAAGTCACAAAAATGTGTGACTTTTGCTTACTCAGCAACTCATGAGTCACATACATGGAAGACTCTAAATAAGACTTGGGTCAGGGCCCCCCTGACTCATCACTCAACCCCACACATGCTGACTTGAGTCTGCCTGTGTCTGGGGGTACCTGCTGTTTTCACAGCGTGGAAAACCTCATGGGGCAAGCATTCCGATGGTGAGTAGCAGGGAATTCCAGTCAGGATGCAGGATGCAGTGTATGGGCAGGAGGGGGGAGGCAGGACTGGGCTCTCTTTTCTCATCTCTGATACAAAGGAATGGATGATCATTGGACAAAGGACAGGCATTTCCATTGGCTGAGGGACAGCAGGAGGAGGAGCAACCCTCATTGAATGAATGGATACAGTGGGACTACTTCTGAGTAGAGCTGCAAGGATCGGGTCATCCTGGTAAGCCTCCCAGCTGCTGCTCGTGTCCCTCCTCCCTCTTGCCACTTCTGTCCCAGCTCTCTTGCCATCCCTCCCACCCCTCCTGCCCTCTTCACAGAAGGGCAGGGACAGCAAGGGAGTGAGTAAAGAGAACTCCAGCACACACACACACACACACCAGCAGCAGCAGCCCTGGTTTTTCCACTTTTTAAAGGAGGACTTTTCAAAGCGGGGGACTCGACTCAAGTCCATTAGAGTCACTACAGGATGATTTGGCAACTTGGAAAGTGCCCCTGATAGCTCTTTTTCGAGTCAAGTTGTGGGGGGGGGGTGACTTGGCAACTCAATTCGAGTCACACCATGCTGGATTTTCCCAACACTGCCAAAGGGTCAGGGACTAGTCACTGTAGAAACTAATGCAGCAAACAAGATGGGAGTTACAATGGCTCTGTTTTGCATGCTTCAGTCTCCCCTCTTGGACACTGCTTATGCATATGCTTAAATGTGCATATGTCCATTAAAAGAACTTGTTGAAGCATCAGGGTCTGCTTGTGTTGGCATAAGATGTTAGTTGTCAAGGCCTTGTGCCTATTAACCAAGGACCAGCATATACTCATACAATTAAGCAATACACAACCAACAATTAAAATAACAAGCTTAGAATACCCACCCCACCCCTACTCCTTTTAACATAAGACAGGTTCTTATAAGCAATATCCTACAAATTAAAAACAGCCCTTTTGGAAGGAGAGGTGTGTTGTGATCCTCTGGCGGTTGCAAATGCACTGATGCAGTATGAATTCAATAACTGCTATAGCATTTGTCCATCCGATTCTTAGGAAAACTCAACAACACTGTCTTTGGAAAGTGTAAAACAGAGGATGTTGAAGATTTAGGGAATGGTGCAGCTGTTGTAGAGGAGACTGCTGCTGTTGCTGTTGTTAATTGTTCTCCAGACTCAATAATGCCATCTGTCTCGACAGTTTGGTAATATCACCCTTTCACAATCTGAGTAGCATTCTGAGAGTTCGTTCCACCTGCTCCTGATACTGTGAGCTTGAAAGCTGATGACAATATTATAAGTATTCTTTTCTACTTCTGACTTTCTTCTTTTTACTGGATATATTACTTAAATTTTACATTGGTTTCAAAGTTGGTTGATTCTGTTAGTTCACAGTTGTCTCATTTTTATACAGATTCTCAATTACCTGCATCTTGGTTAATTAGCTTTCTGAAGCAAGTGTATTTTCAATGTTTGAAAATTTGTTTGTTAAAGCAAGTTTGTTATTTCTGAAAATTTCAGAATAACTGTCAACCAATGATGTATAAAGGTTAAAACTTCATACCTGTGATGGACCAGCCTCATCTCTTTAAAGAAGCAGGTTTTACCAAGTTATTGTCTCACAGAATTACGTCTCCTCCTTTTATTCAACTATTAGCTAGCATTCACAGAGTGCCTTGTAAATCTTTCTTTGCACCGTAGGCGTGTCTTCCTCAGAAAATCAGACAGGCTGGTTTATGTTGAGATACTTGAGTTTTGGAACACAAAAATTCCACTGTCATTTTCTTTTAGTGGAACACACCTTGTAACAGTAATCCATCAACCCCAGTGGCATATCTTCCCTATAGCAACACATGGCACCTGCCCTGGACACCATTTGTGGAGGGGCGCCAAAGCTGCCCAACCTGAGCTGTGTGCCAATGAGGTGGTGGCTCTCATCCTGCACGTGTGCACCAGACGGCATTGTCCCCATGTACCCGGCACTGGTTGTTAACCCTCTAGGGACAGCAGCCCTAGAAGACCCCACGTGGCCTGATCCTCCCCCCGCCACTCACTGGCAGGTGCCACAACCAATAGGATGATTGGCTGCAGAGCTTCCTGGGAGATGTCATTCTTTGGGAAGGGCTGTTGCTCTAAAGAGGCTGCTGGGTGGGGCGTACACACACATTGCAAGGAAGAACATGTAAAAACCCCCACCCTGCTCAGCCACACTAACAGCATGCAGCCTGACCTTCCCCCCACTCATTGGCATGTCCCATATCCTTCTCAGCCCTGTAGAGTCTGATGTTCTTTGATTCCTCTGTGGACCCTGAGCCTTCAGATTAACACTGGTAGCTCCTTCTGTAGCTCTCTAGCTTTTATCTGCAGATATTTCTGTATGTTCTCAATGCTGGTTTTGAGAGGAATACCTTGAGAGTCATGAGACAAAATGATCAGATTAGGAAGGTGCGCCACAATAATGAATGAGTGAACCTCTAGATGTGTGGAATTAGTAAAAGGGTTTTCTCAAAGTCGTCCACCCTTTTGGTCCATTGCTTTACACCAATGGTTGCCAAACTTTTTCGATTGGCAGCTCCTTTGACCTACTGGGCTGTTGGTCATGGCTCCCCATTAGGGTTACAATCTTATACATTGTAGAGGGCAGGCGGTTTTTTGCAAGTATTCCGTGGCTCCCCTCTGTCAGTCACTGCTGGTCTTGGGCTCAACAGTTGAGCCCAACAGTTGAGCCCAGTATGATAGGCATACACACTAAGCAACTGTTGGCAGGATGTTAGGGAACTCAAGTTATCCTTGGGGATCAAAATAAATCCCAGGGAAAGTATTTGATCCACACTGGTGGCTTATAGGGCAGGAACCAGGAAGGGGTGTCACATATTGAAAACCAAACACCAACAGGAAGCGGGAAGGTTGGGTAGCAAGGATAAGACTGAGAAGGAACTGGGACTAATATGGGAGGCTTTGAGTTCAGTCTATGAAGTGTGGGGATCGCTAATTATTGAAAAGACATTTCACAAAGTCGCACGGTGATGCTACGTTCAAAGACCTGGCCCAAGTTGCCCAAGAGCTGAAATCACTTCCCTGCCGAGCAGTCCTGAACCAAGCACTTGTCAATAAAGCTGAATGAGCAGCCTAAGTAGGAGGTTCTGTGTCGTTCAGGTTCCAAGGTTGCTGGGAGGCAGGGTGGTTACCAATGGAGTGACAAATGTAAGGGATTGGCACCACTAGAGTAAGGAGAGTGTGGGTCTCATTGAGATTGGAATGTTGACTCAGTGGGATCCAACAGAACTCTCCTCCAGAAGGCTACAGTTGTGGCCACCAGGATCACGAAGAACAGGTCCTGCTTTTAGACCTGGCGTTGATCCTAGCTGGGGCCCAATCCTATCCAACTTTCCAGCACCCGTGCAGCCACAATACAGGCCTGAGGTAAGGGAACAAATGTACCCATACTTTGAGGAGGCCTCAGTGACTGCCTCCCCAACACAGGAAGCAGTGCATACCCCAAAGGCACTGCAGCACCAGCATTGGAAAATTGAATAGGATTGGGCTCCTCGGCACTAGCTAGATAGAGACAGTTCAGGTGGGTATAAGGCAGAGGGAGGCATCCCACTATTGTTGCTGGATCAGGTGAGTGGGAGGCCAAGGGAGGTATCCCACCAGGTGGGTGAGAGGCCAAGAGGGGGTATCCCACCATAGCTGGTGTGAATCCACTGACAGGAACAAGGGTAGGAATGGGGAACCTGAAGAGTAAAAGATTGAGGGGAAACTTACTTGTGTGGTACATTTTCCAACACTAACCTCCCAATTCTAGTCAGTCCTCTTCTTTCTCAGAACAAACCCACCTGACTGTTCTCATTGAGAAGCTGTTAGTCTGTAGCTGTTTATCTTGATTCTGAAACTGCCTGGGTGGGGGAGGGGTAGAGAAAGGTCACCTACATTCTCACATCAGCCCCTCCCCTAAGGTTCACTAACTGATAATCTACAAAGTTGCTATGTAGAATACATAGCTACAAAGCTTCCTTCTCCTTCTAGGGAAAGGGTCTTCTAGCTTGGGGTCTTTGGTAGCTCTGCAAGCTACAGCAAATTGAGTACCTTACCGACAGATCTTTTTAATTCAGGCCATTGAGACCAGGACAACATGAAGTGGGCTTTCCCACTGTATGCTGATCCTGCACAGGCCCGAACAGCCACAATCTTCAGGTAAGTGGTATCCTACTACTGCTGATGTGTGGGTTTGGGAGACGGTCTCAAGCGGGTACCCCCTGGAATTTCTCTCTCTCTTGAGGGATTGTTTCTGAAAGGTACCCAATTCCAGAAGACCAGCAAAACATAAGACAATGATCAAGGCAATCAAGTTCCTACTAGATAAGGGCGATCGAGCAGGTTCCCTCATAGAGAGGATTGTAGGAGTGCATTTGGTGCTATTTCTGGTGGCAAAGAGAAATAGAGAGCTCAGAGCCATTCTAGATCTCAAGTGGTTAAACCAATTTATAGTCAAACACAAGTTTAAGATGGAGATGACAAGATCGATTTTGGTCTCTCTGGAGACAGGATTATCTGACCTGAAGGAGTCATATTTGCATATACCCATTCAAAGACAACACAGAGACAGTACCTCCGCTTCTCCTATGGCTCTTTGCAATGTCAATACAGAGCTCTTCCTCTGGACTTAGTCACTGCCTCAAAGGTCTTCACTAAGGTGTAGGTGGAGTTAACAGCATAGCTGTTTAGTTTTGCAGAATTTTTGCTCAGCTAGGTGTCATCTGATCAGTGAACCACTTCAGTTTGGTTCATATCTCCACCATGACATCAAAGAAAAGGAAATACGTTGAAGCATATATTGATTTCGGATTTATGGATAACAATAGAAGACCACAATGCATTGTTTGTAACAAACAAACTTGGTGCTAAGAGTATGGAACCATCAAAAATGAATGGAACTCAGAAAACCAAGCACCCACAGCTGTCATCAAAACCCCAGGAGTTTGGAGTGCAAACTCTGCAGATTGCAGCAACAGAAATAAACTCATATTTTCAAGAAACACTGTGATTGTGGTACTGTAATTGCCTCCTACAGAGTTGCATCACATGTTGCATTAGCTTGTAAACTATTTACGATAGCTGAAAAACTAACAGCTGCATGTATCAACAATATCTATGATGTGCTAGAGTTGGGAAATGCTACAAAGAAAAGAATAGAGAAGATCACTTTGTCAGATACTATAATTGTGCACTGCATTCAACTTCTGAATGAGGACATTTGAGATCACTGAGGCAAACACCTTATTTTTTTGGTCCAGTTCGATGAATCTACCAATGTTGAAAACAGTGCCCAATTACTGTGCGGCATTCACTATTTCAAGAACGATAGGAGTGTGTAAGGTATAGGTTCCTTTAAGGCTTCAGTTCATTTCTGTCTTTGTAAGGTTTTAGATAGCCTCGTACAAACTGGGAGGAATTAACTTGATTAGTGAGAGGGGAAAGTCTGGTCAACTGATTTGTCTGGAGGTTGATAATATAAAGGAGTTCTGGAGCTGGGAGAGGGGAGCTTCATTTTCTCTCTGGTCATCTCGATGAGTAAGCTTGAGAAGTTAACCTTTTGTGTTCCCCTCCACCTTTTGGTTTTAAAATTGTGATTACATAAATGTTAAAGATTTTTGCTGCCTTTCTGTAATAAATTTGGGCTCAAACTACCCTAACAAACTGAATTATACTGATAACCTTGTGGAGACATGGTTGTTGTGAAGGAACGGACTACTCCTTACCCTAGCCCAGTTTTCTTTTGGCTTGAGTTAGATGTCTGAAAGGGTACATGACCACAACAAAGAAATGAGATGCTTTTCTGGAAATCACTGAAAGGACGAATAGCATCGTGGTGCCCTTTTCGTGCATTTCAGGACTCCAGAAGCAGATTGAACATTCAAGATCAAGTGTGTAGGTACAGGTGGAGTCTCATTATTCGCAAGGGTTCCATTCCTGGAGCCCACGCAAATACAAAATTTTGCGTGGAAACAAGTCACGCAAAATTTGGGCTCCACCCACCGCCTAGCACAACTGGAGATTTTTTTGGCCAAAAACTGGAAGTGCCTCTCTAGGACCTCCAGGGGCCTTTCCGAGGCCTGTGCAGGCCACGCACAGCCTCCACAGGCCTCAGAAAGGGCCCTGAAAGCCTCGGAGGCCACTTCTCCAGAGGTGACTGGAGCTATGCTCCAGTCGCCTGTGGAGGCTCGAGGCCACACAGCCTCCACAGGCCTCCATATGGACTCCAGAGGTCCTAGAGAGGCACTTCCAGTTTTTGGCAGAAAACCGAAAGTGCTTCTCTAGGACCTCCAGAGGCCATTGTGAGGCTCGTGGAGGTTGCACAACTGCAGTCACCTCTGGAGCACTCAGGTAGGGCCAAGTCTGGCTCCACGCAGGTCCTGGGGACCTGCGTTGAGCCAGATTCACAGTTAAAAATATTGCGAATAAAGAGGCTTCACCTGTATTTGTACTGACAGAGCTTGAGGAATGACTGGGAAGCACAGCCATTTCATAAAACTTTTTCAAGATATGGCACACAGTGCAAAGTGTACTCACATAGTGTCCATCACCAAGCCATCACCCTCCAAGAAAATGTCTTTGGAATTCAAAATCCCTCCCTTCACCAAGAGCCACAGCGCAGGAGAAAGGAGGGGTCGCTTGCCTCTGAGTGAGGCTGTTCTAAGCACCTGGAGAATGATTGATGGATTGTCAGCCAGTTGCCCTCTCTCACATTAACGTGGTTATTGTTAAATGACTTTTTTCCTTTAATTTAAAAGGGCTATTTGTGTTGAGATAAAACCATGGGTGAAAAATTTGTGGAAAATTAGGTTATACCTATAACAGCCCAATTCTGAGCTCCTGTGGCGTGTGGTTGTAGCGGCACCGAAAACGGCTACCATCGCATCCTGTGCAGCTCGAGCAGCCACAGGAGGCACCTCAGGAGAAGGGGACTTTTGTCTCCTTCCCCCAGGTAAGGAAAGTAGCCCCTGGTGAGGGTTAAACACATTTTCATTTAAACTGGCATTTATGTATTTATCCTCGAACTAAGAGTGAGGATTTCTAAAATTACATGTTTGGCTTTTTAATGTTTGCTTTTGTTGCCACCTTTGATGGCATTTATTGCTACATTTATTTTTCTGTGGCATCTGGTAACAATCTACAAATGGTCACATCCAACCTTTTCTCAGGGGCCATTAGCCCTTGCATCATGGTAGATTCCCAGGTCAGTCACACCCTAACCTTGCCCACAGTTTTCAACAAGGTGGATGAACACATCCACTGGTTGTCTTCTTAGCCCTCAAGCATGTTGTTTTCCTGCCAAAATGGTGGCATGGGGCAGTACCAAAACAGTTCTTGGGCTCATGTTCATAAGCTGGTCCACATAAGTGTGTTGAAGATATTAAGCAAAACAAGACTAGAGATAGAACATTTTTTCCAGATTTTTTTTGAACAGCACAGGGTGATCTGGTGCAAGAACTCCGCCAGAGAACTTCACAGCTGTTCCTGCAAAGTTGCTGTGCTGGGGGGTGGGGGAGACAGCAGAAAGCGAGCATATCCAGTGGCTGGGGAAAAGACATTAGGA
This sequence comes from Tiliqua scincoides, assembly GCF_035046505.1. Classification (NCBI taxonomy): domain Eukaryota; kingdom Metazoa; phylum Chordata; class Lepidosauria; order Squamata; family Scincidae; genus Tiliqua; species Tiliqua scincoides. The sequence goes on along the minus strand of NC_089825.1, from coordinate 64,242,220 downwards.
GGAGAAGGGCAGACAGAAAAGCCCCGTAGAAAGAAAAAGGGGTAGAATGAAGATGGGGAAATGTGGGCGCAGGATGGATGTAGGTAGATGAGTTGGAAATCCAAGAACAGTGGAAGTTTTGGGGTTCTCTAAAAGGAACAAAAGGAAGGATAAGGGGAAGATTTATGAGAAAAAAAGGAAACAGCTAAGTGTTTCTGACTACAGCAAGGCAAGGGCTGTGCCTAGAGTGGCTCACTGTAACCTGAACCAGAAGCTAAGGGGAGAGCCAACTGATTTGTGGATTGGGTAATAGCAAGAGTTAACTAAAGTGGTAACATTTATCTTCCACTATTTTCCAGTCTCAAATGTAACATTCAAAGCATTACTTTTCTGAATTGTCAATACTATGACACATTCCTCTGTAGCACTAAGGCACTCTGTATTTTTTTTTATTAATGCATATGGTGTTCAGTGGAAAAGTGTGTTCATCCCCTTAGTTCTGATCTGCTTCAAAAGCAAAAATTGCTGAAAAGGAACATGTCTGCCACCTTGTGGTGTCTTTGTTTTTATTGTGGGAACCTGTTGATTTTGTGCACAATATCATCTGAAAGGTCCCAATGCACTTTCTCATATGGAAAGTGTTGATAAACAGACGTGCTTCCTCAAGGAGTGGGAGCTAGCCACTCCTACCCCTCGCCTAAGACAGAGGCACCCTGAAGAGAAAACATCTGGCATAGGTCAGCTATGACTTCAGGCATCATTCTGAGGTATTTCCAAACCTATAAGGAAGTGGTTTCTACACTGTGAGGTGCAGCTCCTCGAGACAGCACATCAAACACACAGCGGCATCATGGGATGCTCATCACCTGGCCACAAGCACTTGACACAATGCTGAAAATGGCAGCAGGGGGTGTGGCTTGACTGCTTCTTTCTGAACCAAATAGTTCTCCCCCTCCTAATATCTCTCTGTATATGCTTCTGTTTTTAAATGCTTCTACTTATTGCTGTGATACATAGTACATTTTATTTCAGAGCTTTATAAACTGCCTTGGGCAGTTGCTTCTGCATGAGAATTGTGGGATATAAATTTTTAAAATAAATAATCCAAAATCCTCCAAAATTTTGAGTACTGACACCATAAGCGGAAAATGTCAAGTGTAAGACACAAATATCTTACAGAATGTGCTGTTGGAATGACCACCATTCCAACAGCCTTGCTGGGGCCTTGCAGGCAGGGCTGCAGGTGTGCTAACTCAGGCCACTGTTGTCAACTGCGGCCCACAGCTGGGTGCTGCTGCCCAGATAGCCCGTCAGTGGGTGAAGAGGTTGAGATTGGGTTGCGGGGGGGGGGGGGGGGGAGGGAGCCAGACCAAGCTGGGTGGGTGGCAACCTGGTCAGGGAGGAGACCGGTGGCTGCCCTGGAGACCAAGGCATTGTTCCCACTCCCCTGTCGGCTGGCCCAAGGGGCCAGAACTCCTTGGGGGCACTGCCCCCTTCTGGCTAGCAGCCTCAGCTGCAGAGAAGACCTGGGGCAGGGCCAGATCCAGGCAGCAAGTGGGAAGGGACTGTGGCTCCAGGTTGGCCATTATTATACCCCTGGGAAGGGCGGACCTGCGGGGGCCTGATCCTTCCTGGATAAAAACTCGGCCCAGACTGTGATGAGGGCCAGTGCTGGTGAGACTGCCAGTTGATGCAGAAGCTGGCCAGCCTATGAGCCTATGACACACTGGGGAGAAGGACCAGAGTGGCATAACCCCCTTCCCCCACATCCCTCCTGAGGCCTTTGGAGCTGGGCTCGCCTGGCCATGCTTGGGCCAGGCTCGGCAGGGCCCCGCTACTATCTCTCGTGGACCTGATCAACCTTGGGACCCCCAGGATTGAAGGACCCGCTCCCAGGGCGCTATACATTATTTAGGGAAAAAAGAAAACTATTTTTAATGAATGTGTGGGCCCACTTTTTTTCTGAAAACGGAAGAATTTTCAGATCAATATCTGTAAGTTCAGGATATTCTGCTTCCACTTTTATCTGATAAGAACAGGATCCTGAACTCCCTTTTCCCACTTGGTAACGTTACCATTGTTATAAAATTCAAAATTTAAATTGTTATAAAGTTAAGGGATTTAAATGGTTAACTATTTACAGGACCAGAGTAAGAACTGATCAAGTGGCAGTTATGGAACAGTTAGGCAGTTGGTCTGATCATTCCATGATTAGGGAGTTATAATGGACCCAACTGACGGGAGGGGGGTAAAGTCCAGTCAGTTGCATCAGATAGTGGGGTCAAGTGTGCTCAGTGTTAAGGCAGTGCAGCTCTGGACAAAAAGGCTGTTTCTGCCTGTCAGAGAAAGAGAGAGATTGTTTCTGCTTGTCAGCCTGGACAAAGGGGACAGATTGTTGCCATGTCAGCAGCTCAACCAAGTTCGGTTCTTCTGCTGTGAGAACCTGTCAGAGACAGAGCTGGTCAGATAGCCTGGCAGGAGGAGCCTGAGTGTGTATCTGTGAGGAAAATGTAAGGAGTTGTTTTCCTGTTGGTTGCTGTTAGTGTGCCTCTTTCCAGTAAAAGGTTTCGCTCACCCCAACCTTTGTGCTCATTACATCTCTCAGGTACATTTCTAATTCCTCAGCACCAGGGCAGCATTTATGTGTAACATCATGGTCAATTTCTTTAGCAACTGGACTTGACAGTTTAGTGCATAGTCTCCATCAAGCAACACGGACTGCAGAATTTCTTCTAAAAAAAATTTACTATAAACTTTTAACCAGTGAGGCAAGTACTCATATTTGCTACTCATTGGGCTGGAGCCTCAGTCCCTTCCCACTTGCTGCTCTTCTTCAGTGAACACTTCACATGTACGTCAGCCCTTCTCAAGCATCTTCCAACTGCTCTTTTCCAACATTCCAACTGCCCTTCCAACTGCTTTTTCCCAACTGCCATTCTACCACACAAAGTTTTTTCCCTAGAATGACTCTCTGCTTCTCCCATCCTTTCCCTGCTTCTTGGATGCACAACATCAATGCTGTTCCCCACTGTCCCCTGGCACGATACTGGACAATGCAGGTTGAACCTGATTTCTCCACCCCAAAATCCATTCTCTCGACATGGTCTCCAAATCAAGGGGGTGGTCAGTTCTCACAAAGGCGTAAGGTTGCATCACCAAACATCATTTGGTGCTAAGAACAGAGGAACACTTGTGCTACATGCATTCAAATGGAACCCAACACCAGCAATGAAGAAAACCACCACAGAAATGAGTGACATACCAGAAGTAATGATGTGTCAACTGAAGGTGCTTGATGCAGAAGTGATTAAGCACTTTACAATTTAGATATTTATATGTCACCTTCCTCATTATAGATTCTGGGTAGTTTAAATAGGGAAGCTGAACAGAAATCCACCCAATGACATTTTTACATGTGTTATTCCATGAGACAATCTCATAGAACTTCCATTTCTCCAGGTGTTTTCCTTCATATTGCAGTCCTCATCCTGGCTGCTGACTCCTGCACTATCCAAGCTCTCACAGGATTGGAAACCAAGCTTCAGAGCGGATTCTCATGGATTTTTTTGGGCTAGCTGACTCGTCCACTCCTCTCCTCTGCACAGACATTGGCCTTGGTCTATCATCCCAGCAACTGATCCTGCTTAGCTTTTTCAGGCAAATTGGCAGATCAACTTTCAGATCACACCTCCTACTCATTTGAAGTTTTTATACACATAACAACTTCTGGCAAGGGATCATAATCTAATAAGGGGCTGCCTTTGAAAATTCAAAGGAAACTGCATTAGAGCAGAATGTGGCTGCTTATGTGGTTGCAGGGCCTACTCAGTTGGGCTGCTGCTTCATTTAATTTCTGGGCATAATTCAAGGTGCTAGTATGACTTTCAAAGTACTTTTCAACTTCGGACCAGGGTATTTGGGGAACCACTTCCTTCCATATAATCCGACCTGTCCTCTGAAGTAACCAGAGGGGGTCCTCACTGTCCTGGAAGTGAGGGGGTTGGCAGTAAGGACCTTCTTCATGGTGGCACCCCAATTGTGAAATTCCCTCCCCTTGGAATTAAGAACTGCTCCCTCCTTAGAGACATTTTGGTGGTGTTATTAGAGAGAGATTTTATTGAGGGTGGCGTTCGATACCTGATATTATGGACTAGTATTTTAAACAAATGTAATGTTTAACTGTTTTATGTGTTCCATTGGGGTTTGTCTTGTTTTAATTTTAAACTCTGAAAGCCACTTTGATTGTCTTTAACAAGAGAAAAATTGGGTATAAAGGTAGGGTATAAATTCTTTAAATAAAATAAATCAATACAGAGAAAGTAATAAGGCCTAGTGCACCTGTGTTCTGTCATTGGATTAAATCCACATGAGATCAGATATCTACAACTTTTTGATCTAAAAGGTTTAAGAAATGCTGCATTTAAAATCCTATAGATGAAACTGAAAATTTTTTTGGAGTTTGAAAAAATAGCGATGGTAAAGAGTGAATAGTGATAGAAATAAACTGAAAGACTATAGTAAAAAGGAAACAGTAGTAATAGAAAAGACAAAAATTGAATATAGCATTTTCTTACATTCAGGAACATTTTTCTTTACATTTGATTTGATTTAAAACAAATCAATTTAAAAAACCAAGTCCCTTTGCCCAAGTGATTTAAAAACAGCCTTGCTGACCTTTGGTAATGCACAAAGAGGCAATCAGTCTCTCTCCAGGCGCTTAGGCTTCACTAGGAAGCAGCAATCCCTCTCTTCACCAGGAGTGCACTGAGGGGGAAAGACTGGAGAAGGTGATAATAACTGCCATTTAGCCTTCTTTCATGTGCTCAGGGCGAAGAGAGGAGTGACGCCTGGATAGAGAAGGATTGATGGATTGTAGCCAGCTGCCCTCTCTCCCATTATTAAACAGTATTAAAGGACTGTTTAACTTAAAGTGTACTCCTCCTCAGCATTGAGATAGAAATCTGTGGATTTCCCCCCTATGAAAAATCCATGGATAATTAGGTTATACCTGCAATCACTTCCATGACTGTCTTTCTACAACAATAAAAGCAGTTTTTAAAACTGTGATTTTAAAGGGATGCATTTTTCCCCTTCTCCAGGGATTGGCACATTCCTTCTCATTTGCAGTGGCCATTCATGTAGAGTCAAATCCATGTATAACAAGGTTGGATCTGTATTTGCTCTTATCAGTCCTTTTTGGGGGGAAACAATCAGGCAAGTCAGTTCTGTTGTGGTGCATGTCGGCACCAACGAAGTGGGCAAGTGTAGCTGGGAGGTCCTGGAGGCCAAATTTAGGCAGGAAGCTGAAAGCCAGGACGTCAAAGGTAGCGTTCTCTGAAGTGCTACCTGTTCCACGCGCAGGGCCAGCTAGGCAGGCGGAGATCAGGGGTCTCAATGCATGGATGAGACGGTGGTGTAGGGAGGAGGGGTTTAGATTCGTTAGGCACTGGGGAAGGTTTTGGGACAAGCGGGGCCTGTACAAGAGGGACGGGCTCCACTTGAACCAGAATGGAACCAGACTGCTGGCGCATAACATTAAAAAGGTGGCAGAGCAGCTTTTAAACTGATCCCTGGGGGAAGGCCGACAGGAGCCAAGGGGCATCCGGTTCGGGACTCCTCATACCTATGGGATGAGGATGGGGAGGTTAGAGAACAACAAGACAAAGGCAGAGTAGGAGAAGAAATTGGGAAAGGTAGCGTGATGAGATGTGATAGACGGTTTGGCACAATGAGAGGATGGGGGGGACAAAGGAGCAAATAAGCAGCCCATCCTGGGGCATTCCATGTACAAATGCTTTTATGCGAATGCCCGAAGTCTACGAGCAAAGGTGGGAGAACTGGAATGTCTGGTGACAAGAGAAAACATTGACATAGTGGGCATAACGGAAACCTGGTGGAATACGGAGAATCAGTGGGATACCGCAATCCCGGGCTATAAACTCTACAGGAGGGACAGGCAGGGGCGTGTTGGAGGTGACTCTGGATTTAATATTGTGCGGTACGCAGGACCTGGTTAGAGATGTAAATGTTACTGAGCCATTGGGGAACAGTGATCATGCTGCGATCCGTTTTGACATGCACGTTGGGGGAAGAATACCAGGAAAAATCTCTAACAAAAACCCTTGACTTCCGACGGGCAGACTTCCCCCAAATGAGGAGGCTGGTTAGAAGGAGATTGAAAGGGAGGGTAAAAAGAGTCCAATCTCTCCAGAGTGCATGGAGGCTGCTTAAAACAACAGTAATAGAGGCCCAGCAGAGGTGTATACCGCAAAGAAAGAAGGGTTCCACTAAATCCAGGAGGGTGCCCGCATGGCTAACCAGCCAAGTTAGAGAGGCTGTGAAGGGCAAGGACGCTTCCTTCCGTAAATGGAAGTCTTGCCCTAATGAGGAGAATAAAAAGGAACATAAACTTTGGCAAAAGAAATGTAAGAAGGTGATACGGGAGGCCAAGCGAGACTATGAGGAACGCATGGCCAGCAACATTAAGGGGAATAATAAAAGCTTCTTCAAATATGTTAGAAGCAAGAAACCCGCCAGAGAAGCGGTTGGCCCTCTGGATGGTGAGGGAGGGAAAGGGGAGATAAAAGGAGACTTAGAGATGGCAGAGAAATTAAATGAGTTCTTTGCATCTGTCTTCATGGCAGAAGACCTCGGGCAGATACCGCTGCCCGAACGGCCCCTCCTAACCGAGGAGTTAAGTCAGATAGAGGTTAAAAGAGAAGATGTTTCAGACCTCAATGATAAATTAAAGATCAATAAGTCACCGGGCCCTGATGGCATCCACCCAAGAGTTATTAAGGAATTGAAGAATGAAGTTGCAGATCTCGACTAAGGTATGCAACTTGTCCCTCAAAACGGCCATGATGCCAGAAGATTGGAGGATAGCAAATGTCACGCCTATCTTTAAAAAGGGAAAGAGGGGGGACCCGGGAAACTATAGGCCGGTCAGCCTAACATCCATACCGGGTAAGATGGTGGAATGCCTCATCAAAGATAGGATATCAAACACATAGACGAACAGGCCTTGCTGAGGGAAAATCAGCATGGCTTCTGTAAGGGTAAGTCTTGCCTCACCAACCTTATAGAATTCTTTGAAAGGTCAACAGGTATGTGGATGCGGGAGAACCCGTGGACATTATCTATCTCGACTTTCAGAAGGCGTTCGACACGGTCCCTCACCAAAGGCTACTGAAAAAACTCCACAGTCAGGGAATTAGAGGACAGGTCCTCTCATGGATTGAGAACTGGTTGGAGGCCAGGAAGCAGAGAGTGGGTGTCAATGGGAAATTTTCACAATGGAGAGAGGTGAAAAGCGGTGTGCCCCAAGGATCTGTCCTGGGACCGGTGCTTTTCAACCTCTTCATAAATGACCTGGAGACAGGGTTGAGCAGTGAGGTGGCTAAGTTTGCAGACGACACCAAACTTTTCCGAGTGGTGAAGACCAGAAGTGATTGTGAGGAGCTCCAGAAAGATCTCTCCAGACTGGCAGAATGGGCAGCAAAATGGCAGATGCGCTTCAATGTCAGTAAGTGTAAAGTCATGCACATTGGGGCAAAAAATCAAAACTTTAGATATAGGCTGGTGGGTTCTGAGCTGTCTGTGACAGATCAGGAGAGAGATGTTGGGGTGGTGGTGGACAGGTCGATGAAAGTGTCGACCCAATGTGCGGCGGCAGTGAAGAAGGCCAATTCTATGCTTGGGATCATTAGGAAGGGTATTGAGAACAAAACAGCTAATATTATAATGTTGGCAACCTTCAGTCTCAAGAGACTATGGTATCGCGCTCTGAAAGGTGGTTTTGGAACATCGTCTAGTGTGGCTGAAAAAGCCAATTCGGGAGTGACAATCCTTTCCACAATGGGAGCAAGTGCAGTCTGACCCTGGTCTGTCTCCCTGGCTATGGGCTTTCCTTCTTTGCCTCTTAGCCTCAGACTGTTGGCCAAGTGTCTCTTCAAACTGGGAAAGGCCATGCTGCACAGCCTGCCTCCAAGCGGGCCGCTCAGAGGCCAAGGTTTCCCACTTGTTGAGGTCCACTCCTAAGGCCTTCAGATCCCTCTTGCAGATGTCCTTGAATCGCAGCTGTGATCTACCTGTAGGGCGCTTTCCTTGCACGAGTTCTCCCTAGAGGAGATCCTTTGGGATCCAGCCATCATCCATTCTCACGACATGACCAAGCCAACGCAGGCGTCTCTGTTTCAGCAGTGCATACATGCTAGGGATTCCAGCACGTTCCAGGACTGTGTTGTTTGGAACTTTGTCCTGCCAGGTGATGCCGAGAATACGTCGAAGGCAGCGCATGTGGAATGCGTTCAGTTTCCTCTCCTGTTGTGAGTGAAGAGTCCATGACTCGCTGCAGTACAGAAATGTACTCAGGACGCAAGCTCTTGTAGACCTGGATCTTGGTATGTTCCGTCAGCTTCTTGTTGGACCAGACTCTCTTTGTGAGTCTGGAAAATGTGGTAGCTGCTTTACCGATGCGTTTGTTTAGTTTGGTATCGAGAGAAAGAGTGTCAGATCATTGAGCCAAGGTACACAAAGTCATGGACAACCTCCAGTTCATGCGCAGAGATTGTAATGCAGGGAGGTGAGTCCACATCCTGAACCATGACCTGTGTTTTCTTCAGGCTGATCGTCAGTCCAAAATCTTGGCAGGCCTTGCTAAAACGATCCATGAGCTACTGGAGAACTTTGGCAGAGTGGGTAGTGACAGCTGCATCGTCGGCAAAGAGGAAGTCACCCAGACATTTCAGCTGGACTTTGGACTTTGCTCTCAGTCTGGAGAGGTTGAAGAGCTTTCTGTCTGATCTGGTCTGGAGATAGATGCCTTCTGTTGCAGTTCCAAAGGCATGTTTCAGCAGGACAGCGAAGAAAATCCCAAACAAGGTTGGTGCAAGAACACAGCCCTGCTTCACGCCGCTTCGGATGTCAAAGGGGTCTGATGTGAAACCATCGAAGACAACAGTGCCCTTCATGTCCTTGTGGAAGGACCTGATGATGCTGAGGAGCCTGGGTGGACATCCGATCTTGGGGAGAATCTTGAAGAGGCCGTCCCTGCTGACCAGGTTGAAGGCCTTCGTGAGATCTATGAAGGCTATAAAGAGTGGCTGTCGCTGTTCCCTGCATTTCTCCTGCAGTTGTCTAAGGGAGAATACCATATCAGTGGTGGACCTGTTGGCTCGAAATCCACACTGTGATTCTGGATAAACGCTCTCTGCAAGTACCTAGAGCCTCTTTAGTGCAACTCAGGGAAACAACTTTCCTACAACGCTAAGGAGAGAGATGCCATGGTAGTTATTGCAGTCACCCGTCGCCTTTGTTCTTGTACAGCGTGATGATGTTTGCATCCCTCATGTCTTGAGGTACTCCACCTTCTGTCCAGCAGAGACAGAGGATTTCATGCAGCTCAGTGACGATGATCTCTTTGCAGCACTTTAGGACTTCAGCAGGGATGCTGTCTTTTCCAGGTGCCTTGCCAAAGACAAGGGAGTCCAGGGCCACGTGAAGTTCTTCTAGGGTTGGTTCACTGTCAAGCTCCTCCAGCACAAGCAGGCACTCAATGTTGTTCAGCGCTTCTTCGGTGACTACATTTTCTCTGGAATATAGCTCAGAGTAGTGCTGCACCCAGCGTTCCATCTGCTGCATCCGATCCTGGATGACCTCGCCTGTGGCAGACTTCAGAGGAGCAATTTTCTTCTGTGTTGGACCTAGGGCCTGCTTGATACCATCATACATCCCCTTGATGTTGCCCGTGTCAGCTGCTATCTGTATCTCGGAACAGAGCTGGAGCCAGTAGTCGTTAGCACATCTCCTGGCAGTCTGCTGGACTTTGCTGCGAGCAGCTCGGAGGACCTGCAGGTTGCGCTCACTGGGACAGGCCATGTATGCTGCTTGAGCTCTCCTCTTTTCCTCAATGACTGGTGTCAACTCCTCAGAGTGGGCTTCAAACCAGTCTGCCGTCTTGTTGGTCTTCTTGCCAAATATGGACAAGGCGTTGTTGTAAACGGCATTCTTGAAATGTTCCCATCTGTTGGATGCATTTGCATCGACCGGGCCTGGAAGAGATTCCTCAAGCGCTCGTGCAAATTCCTCCATTTTTCTCTGATCCCGGGTCTTGCTGGTATCAATGCGAAGTCTTCCTTCCTTTTTCGTGTGGTACAGTCGCTTTGTTTGCAGTTTCACTCTGCTGCACACCAGGGAATGGTCGGTGTCGCAAGCAGCACCCTGATAGCTGCGTGTGATCTTGATGCTGGGAAGGCTGGAGCGTCTGGTGAGAATCAGGTCGAGCTGGTGCCAGTGCTTTGATCTTGGGTGTCTCCAGGAGACTCTATGTTGGGGCTTCGTGTTGAAGAACGTGTTGCTAACACAGAGACCGTGAAGACAGCAAAACTCTAGCAGGCGTTGGCCATTCTCGTTCATCTTCCCAATGCTGAACTGACCTAAGCAAGTGGGCCACGAACTGTTATCAGCACCAACTCTAGCATTGAAATCGCCGAGGATGAACAATGGCTCTTTTATGGGGATCTTCTTGATAGCAGTAGCCAGGTCATCATAGAATTTGTCTTTGGCTTCTGCTGGAGACGACAGAGTCGGTGCATAAGCACTGATGAGAGTGACAGGTTCTGCTGATGACTGGAGCTGCAGGGACAAAATTCTTTCACTTCCCAAAGTAGGTGGGATGATGGATTTCAGCAGGGTATTTCTGACCGCAAAGCCAACACCATGTTCCCTGGTTTCATTTGGTGGTTTTCCCTGCCAGAAAAATGTTTGTGGGTATCAGGAAATTGAAGAGGGAGCAGTGGTGAGACAAACGGGTAGATGAGCCTCGTCAGCCTGGAAAGGCAGCTCATCTAAGAGAAGGAAAACTCTGATCTCAAACCTCCACTGCCTTGTGGTTACACCCAGTTGTGGAAAAGGCTTCAGGAGTCAACCTCGAGGCAAAATCAGGAGCCGGAGTCCCTGAGGCAGTTCATGGCTGAACACAGTCAAGTTCTGGCAACTCCTGCGACGCCGCTGGAACCAACCGTATTGGCTTCTGCCTTTCCATTGGATCATTCCAGCGACGTGGAGAGGGGGGATTTGCTGCATGGGTAACAGCCTATCCTCCATACCTTCTTTACCCAGGCTTCGCGCAATGGAGAGAACACTCCAACTTCGCCATACGGCGTCGGCACAACACAGGAAGCAGCAGTTAATATTATAATGCCGTTGTACAGATCTAAGGTAAGGCCACACCTGGAGTATTGTGTCCAGTTCTGGTCACCGCATCTCAAAAAAGACATAGTGGAAATGGAAAAGGTGCAAAAGAGAGCGACTAAGATGATTATGGAGCTGGGGTACCTTCCTTATGAGGAAAGGCTATGGCGTTTGGGCCAGCCTAGAAAAGAGACACCCGAGGAGGGATATGATTGAGACATACAAAATTATGCAGGGGATGGACAGAGTGGATTGGGAGATGCTCTTTACACTCTCACATAATACCAGAACCAGGGGACATCCACTAAAATTGAGTGTTGGGCTGGTTAGGACAGACAAAAGAAAATTTCTTTACTCAGCGTGTGGTCGGTCTGTGGAACTCCTTGCCACAGGATGTGGTGCTGGCATCTAGACTAGACGCCTTTAAAAGGGGATTGGACAAGTTTCTGGAGGAAAAATCCATTACGGGGTACAAGCCATGATGTGTATGCGCAACCTCCTGATTTTAGAAATGGGCTATGTCAGAATGCCAGATGCAAGGGAGGGCACCAGGATGAGGTCTCTTGTTATCTGGTGTGCTCCCTTGGGCATTTGGTGGGCCGCTGTGAGATACAGGAAGCTGGACTAGATGGGCCTATGGCCTGATCCAGTGGGGCTGTTATGTTCTTATTCTTGACTAAGCCCCAGAGTGGAGTTCAATCCTAGGCATTTTTACTCAGAAATACATCCAATGTTCAATTGGATTTACATCTATGTAAGTGTGCACTGGATTGAAAGGTATAGAGCAAACCAGACCAAGATCATCTTAACCAACAAAGGCAGCTGTTTTCCCTAAACTTAGACAGCTGATTAAAACTATGGGGTTTGGCCATAATGCACAAAACACAGTATTTAAATGAATTATCACATTTTGATTTAATCATGCATACATTAAAAAACAGAATTTAAATCTTGCATTTTGTTCAGACACTGCAAACATAGGATTGTGAATTATTCTACAAGAATCTTTTGTTCAAACCTCCATGGTAAACAATTTGAATTCTACATTTTAATTAGTAGTTGGCATCCTTCAGCCTCGGAAGACTATGGTAACGCGCTCTGAATAGTGTTCTGGAATGGAGTGTCCTCTCCAGCGCGCGAAGCCTGGGTAAGGTAGATATGGAGGTTAGACTGTTACCCATGCAGCAAATCCCCCCTCTCCACATTGCTGAAATGGTCCAATGGAAAGGCAGAAGCCAATACGGTTGGTTCCAGCGGCATCACAGGAGTTGCCAGAACATGACTGTGTTCAGCCATGAACTGCCTCAGGGACTCCGGCTCCGGATTTTGCCTCGAGGTTGACTCCTGAAGCCTTTTCCATAACTGGATGTAGCCACAAGGCAGTGGAGGTTTGGCATCAGAGTTTTCCTTCTCTCAGATGAGCTGCCTTCCCAGGCTAACGAGTCCCATCTACCCAGTGGCTGTTTAGTCGCCTCTTACGACAAGTACAGCCAAACTGAGGGCCTATTCTTATGTAATTCTGAGGTTTGGCTTGTCAATGACATCTTACAGCCTTGATTGGATTTATACATTTTGATCTATGAGTTTGAATGGTCTGAATTTATAATATTCAATACAACCTGTGTGGTTTCTTCTGTTTTCCTTTCATATTTGTGAAAAACAAAACATTTAGGAAAGTACAGAATGGGGAGGGGAAGATAAAAGAGGGCTCTCAGAATTCTCATTCAAAACAGCAGAAGAGCTGCAGTCCAGAGGAGGGAACAAAAGAAATTGAAAGACCTGGACATTATGGAATCTGTTCACCACTCATGAAAACAGAATAGCAACATTAACCTTTGTACTGGCTAGAGAGTGGTGCCTGTGCAGAACAAATGGACATGGATTGGCCTACTGAATTAAAACAAACTTTCCCTGAAGGATAATTTGAAGCATGCCTTTCTACATCTGCATTGGTGGTTCAGTGGTAGAATTCTCGCCTGCCACGCGGGAGGCCCGGGTTCGATTCCCGGCCAATGCAACTTACCTTTTTCTTTGTACTGCAATTTCCAACCATCACAAAATTCTCACTAAAATTGTTTTCTAAAAGGTCAATAAAAGTTGTGTCTCTTAAAATGAGGAAGGGAGCTGCAGAAGTATGTCTGCATTTAACATTTTCCAAACAAAGAAATGCATACATCCAACAGACAAATATAAAAAGGTGCATTTTGTATGCACTAGAAAAAGAACAAGGCTTGAATTGACAGCAAAAACACTGGAGATGCCGGGGATTGAACCCGGGACCTCACACATGCGAAGCGCGCGCTCTACCACTGAGCTACATCCCCCAGCTGATGATGCTTGCTCAGTGAAGTATATGCATTTCTCTCTTCAGCATTCGATTTCAAACCCTAAAGAACTATCGTATCTTATTTCAACACTGAAAGAGAATATACCCAAGTCTCACAAACAATGGCACTTGGAAGTTAAATGCAACTCCTTCAGCCCACTGTGAACAATCTTTAAGGGCTTTGCACAGCTATGCCCTTTTTCCTTGTTTTACAAGCTGGCAAACACCAAGGATCATCCCATTGTTTCTTTGTTGAAATAAGACAACTTTCACTTCAGCATGTCTTTAGGAAAGAGGAACCTTAACTTCACAGGCAATCCAGGTTTTCAGCACAAAGGAAACGCAAGGATTGAGCAGTTACTCTTCAGCAAACTGTGAAAAAGTAAACCCTTTTTCTAACCAGACAATGGATTTATAGAACCAGGTTTAAAAACAAAAGCTACCCACATGAGCATTCTGTGAATTCAAACCCTGCACTTGCCGTAACAGAAGGACAGCAACAATTTTCAAATGCCATTTTGTTGCTATATGCAAACAATTTTAACAAACCAATAGTCATTTTTATATAGAAGATGGTCTTAGTACTTAAATCTAAAAAAAGATCCTTCATTATCTTTCCATATATACTTTCTAGCCCTAATTCTACCGTGTTTAGCCTGAGATCTGTATAAACCTAAGGAGAAAGCCTGCTGTAAAAGGACGTTGACTGGAGGTTCCAGAAAGCTAGTCAAACTTGAAACTTTATCTCAGAGAGTACTCAGAGCTGTAAGAACTGAGAGGGGTTCTGCAACCCTTTCTAGAGGCCACCCAGGTTATGCAGTCCAAGATGCAGGTGACCATTTCTGTGGTGGTGCCCTTGGTGGTGGGACTATGAATCACATCAAGGGCAGGGTGTTGTTTCTGGAAACTGAAGGCATGTCTGAGCCGCTCTACTGCGACACTGGCTCTCCCCTACCTCCAGTCCACACTATAGGACACCCGTCATTTCTGGAAGACCAGAGCATGACTCAGTGCACCACACTGTCAGGTAGTGGTGACACTTTGACTACTCCATTCCACACTGCAGGTCAGCCTATCATTTCTGGAAGACCAGAGGCATGTCTGAGCCACGCAACAAGGACATTAGCATCCCCATCTTTGTTCCTGACTACACAATGTTCAGGCAGCTCAGAGTCTCTCCCCACCATATGTATGAGTAGGTGTACTCTGGTACACCTCTCCTGTCTTCTGGAAACACCCAACACCCGCCCGATGGTCTCAGAGATGTTTTATATTCTAAGAATCCTTCACAGGCTTGCCATAACAGGTGGCCTCCCTTGGACCTGGTGCATCATCTTCCTACCCCCCAGGAGGGATTTCACACTTCCCATCTCTTTCTTCCAGAAATGCCTCTAAGTGTGGTACTGCATTGGTGAGAAGGAGGTGGTCTAGGGTGCCCACCTGTGGGCACTCTGCCTTAACATGAGTAGCAGTTTGTCCAATCTGGTGCATTGACAACTTTTTGAAAACCTTCTGCCCCCCATACAGAACAGAACACCCCTCCTTTCATCCAAAAACACCAAGCTTCCTATAACTGTTAGTCACTGTGTATCCAAGCAGCATGCTTTCCCAGCCTCCCTTAATTCATCTGCCTGTTGGGGTCCATGAAAGTCCTCCAGGTGCTGCCAGTCAGCCACCATCTCCTGCCAGTAGCAGCAGTGGCACTAGTGCCCTCTCCACCCCTGGAGTCTGGCCACACCAGTGTCAGGCAAGCAAGCAAGCGCCCTTCCTGCTGCTGATGCTGATTGTGGGGGTGGAGGAGAGGGCTGGGGTGGGTGCACCCACTGTGCATCGTTCTTCCCTGTTCCCTCTGTGCTCTCCTCCTCTCAAAGGGTTTGTGAGAGTCATTCTTCCAGCCAGCCCATCACCACTCTAGCAGCAGATGTGGGTGAAGGAGGGACTGACTGGGTCTGTCTCCCTTTGTTGCTGCTGCTACTCTTCCCAAATACATGCACTAAGTCAACTCGCTAGCCTCAGGACTCTTATGAGATCAGCAGTCCACCTGCCTGCATGTGTGCCTCTCTGTCCTATGCCCAAGTCAGCCTGTGTGCCATAAGTTAGGCATTTCTAAATGAATGGCATTGGGATCCAGATGGGTAAAAAATGGCTAGAGTACCACCTACTATTTCTTCCATTATTTAGCAGCCACAATCTCTAGGAAATACAAATTCCATTGATAGCCATGTTAAACACTATGGGCAAGATTAGTCTGTCCAAGTTTTAAAAAGGAAAGGAAGTTTTTTGTTGACAATACAGTGACTTTGCACCAACTAACTGGTCAAGATCAGCTGAGATTCTACAACATTGTTTTGCCAACTTCCTGTTCGAAGCTTCATACAGAGAACTTACACCCACTTTAGGCTAATTAGCCTCCATTCTTCCCTCAAAAATAGCCCTAGTTCTGCCGAAAGCACTGCTAGACCCCACCACCAGGGTACCTTCCTTGTTCAAACTGCAGAGGTCCTTCTTCCTCCCCTCTTCCATCAGCAGCTTCTCTGGCCACAGGAGCAACACCTGGGTTCTCAGCAGCTTCTGTGTAGGGCAGCCACACACCAGCCTCCAGTGTCTCCAGCAGTCTCACTGTCAGCCAGTTCTAGGAGGTCCTCTTTCCTCTAAGCTCCTTCTTTCTGCTCTGTCTCTCCAACTGCCTTACTTCTACACCCATACCCTCTGGCAATGATTCTCTCACTCTTATCCTCAAGGGCCTCATTATCCCTATTAGGTTGCAGCTGTGAGCCACATTCCTTGCAAACCTATAGTGTCCACACAAGGGGTCACTGCTGACACCATACCTAAGGGAAATCTTCTGCAATTCCAATACAAACATTTGTTGGAGACTAAATTTTGGTCAGCTGCATCATTAGCTTCTCTATTTTCTAAATTCTAAAAAATACTTACTGAGGGCCCAATCCTATCCAACTTTCCAGCTCCGGTGTAGCCACAATGCAGCCCCATGGTAAGGGAACACATGTTCCCATACCTTAAGAAGGCCCCAGTGACTGCCCCTCCACCACAGGCTGCAGCGCACACCCCACTGGCACTACTGCACCAGCCCTGGAAAATTGGATAGGATTGGGGACCCAATCCTGAAAAGTGCGCGCAATTCAACTTTCCAACACCGCCGCTACCACAATGCAGCCCTGAGGTAAGGGAACAAATGTTCCCATACCTTGAGGAGGTTTCTGTGAATGCCTCCCCACCACAGGATGCAGTGTACTCCCATTGGCACAGCTGCACCAGCACAGGAAAATTGGATAGGATTGGGGGCCCAATCCTGAAAAGTGTGCACTGGCTTACCGCCAGTGCACACTGTCGCAAACAGTGTGCACTGTAAGGCACATTTGCAGACCCTAGCGCTGGACAAGCGTTGGTAGGAGCCTGGCGCTGGGCAGCCACTGGAGCTCTGCCACTTGGCAGTCACACTGACCACCAAGCAGCAGAGAGATAAGTGGCGGTGTGGGGAAGAGGCAGAGGAAGGAGGCATTATGGGGAGGGGAGAGACAGAGAGGGTGGGGAGGAGGCATGCCAGGGGGAGGGAGGCAGGATTGGTGAAGCTTTGCTCCACCAGATCCAGAGCCTCCATGTTGGGCTCACCACCCAATAAGGAGGCTCTTGAATCACTGCTATACCTGGGGGAAGGGGACCTGTGGGGATATATCTCGGGAAGGGGACGAAAATCCCCTTCTCCCAAGGAGCTGGCAGTATTTGCCCAGAACGCACAGGATGCAGTGGCAGCCATTTCCAGATTGGGCTGTGGGCCCTCTATCAACTGAGAAAAAGCCTACAGTATTAAAAGTACATAATGTAGCTTAATAAATATAATATGATCTTAGACTTGACTCCTGGATGGAGGTTATTTGTCATAACCATGAATTATAGCAATCATTTTGTGGACACTTGTTCTTTTGAAATAGTGTATTTGCCTACCTTTGTGGAATTTATCTACAGGACAATGGAAATAGATTCTTTGCAATATAAACCTTTCAGCTACAGTAAGGGCCCAGTGTTGGAAAAAATAAATGCCTCCCTACTATTTCTCAGTGGACTGAGGATCTTTTAATCTAACTATGGCTTATAATAATTGCATACAGATTTTTTTAATATTTGGAACACCTAATTAAAAGTTAATGCATAGTCTATCAATTCTATAGATATGCCTATCTGTATTTTTATTAAACATACATCTATTACCATATCTCCTGCCTTTTCTCTTTTTTTCTGCATGTATTTTTATAGCATTATTTTCATACTTCGCTAAGGGGAAACAAATCTGTTTAAAGGAACAAACTGTCAGGACCATCACCAGTAAATTCTGCTACAAGTTTCCTTCTTGACTGCTAAGTTGAACCTAATGCAAAAATAAAAAAGCTTCATTATCAATTCACAGATGTGTTAGAGCCCAATCCTGGGCTCTGTGCGCCAGCTCAGCACCAGCACGCTCTGTCACAAACATGCCATAAGGCATGTTTGCGGGCCCTACTGCCTGGTGAGTGCCGGTGATAACACAGCACTGGCCAGAGTCAGGCTACTGCTGGGCGGGCATCTGACCTCTGCTACTCAGCGGTCTTGTGGACCTCAGAGCAGCAGAGAGATAAGCAGAGGTGTGGGGGGAGGCAGGGAGGAGGCATTCTAGGGAGGGGAGAGGCGAGCGGAGGCAGGAAGGAGGCATTACGGGTAGGCGGGAGAGGGAGGGGGAGGCGTGCCAGGGGGAGGAAGCAGGGAGGGAGGGAAGCGGGACTGGTGAAGCAATGCTCCACCGGATCCAAAGCCTCTGTGTCAGCCTCACCGCCTGACATGGAGGCACTTGATTCACTGCCGACCTTTTTTGTTAGTGGTGAATCAAGTAGCCCCATTGCAGGGCTACTCCGTTTACCCTGGGGAAGGGGAAAAAGTTCCCTTCTCCCAAGGAGCCACCGGCAGCTGCCCGAAGCATGCAGGATGCAGCGGCAGCCATTTTCAGTACCACGGCAGCCACACACCCCGGGCAGCTCAGGATTGGGCTACCTGTTAAGATTGCTGGAGAGAAGTAAGATTGCTTTACAAGCTAGTCATGTCATTAGGCAGCAAAAAAAATATATAGCGCCTTAGGAGAATGACCTTTTTCTGCTAAAAAAGAAGACTATTTACAATAACAATTGAAATATTCTTTTGGTGACTTGCTGTACCAGTAATTTTCTTCATCCTTGTCATGGATATGTACAGTTCAGGCCTAGTAGCATTGCAAAGCCTGAACCAAGCTAAAACAGTAACACAGACCTGACTTGCATTTCCTAGCTGCTAGGATTTACAACTCAATGGAAGGTGATTATGTAGCACCTAGGCAGCCAGAAATATGCCCATCAAGGATGGAATGCAGCTGCAGATCTCCAGGGGGGAGGGAAGAGCTGAGAGGGGAGCTTCCAGTCCCACTTCCAGAAGACAGGGTCTTTGTTCCTTGTCTCTTGGTGAGAGAGGTGGTGGGTGCACATCCTGCCCCGCCAGGACCATGTGGCCATAGGTAACTGGCCTGAGGATCTACAAAAGAAGCTGACCCAGGTGAGGGTTAGAGAATAATAGTTAACAAGTTAGCTTTGTTGTTTTATGCTGATATGTTTCCTAGAAGTTTTTAAGCCTCTAGCGTTTGCTGCCTTTTGTAACCTTTTGTAACCCTATGTATTTAATAAAGTAGAAAATCCTTTTACCATGTTGGTTCATTGTCTGTTGGGGACAAAGGTTCAGAATCCTGCCTAGCCGTTCAGCAAGCTACCAAAAATTCTCATTGTGGACTAGTAACTTGAGGACTGAGACTTTAAGAAAAGAAAGTGCTCAGTGCCTACAAGGGATACAGTTAAGCCTAGAGGGTCTCGGTTTCCCTGGGCTGAGGCACTGGCTCTTACAGGGTGGTGGCAGTACTACCGAACAGGGATCTTTGAGGGCTCTAGGGTTCAGAACCAACAACTATGAGCACCCAAAACCCTGGGAGTGAGACCCAAGTCTACGACAATCCTATTTCCTAATACAAGGTTGATTAATTTCAGTAAGCATGCAAAACTGTATAACTGTTCATCTGGAACATGCCCTAGTAGGACTGAATTTTCTTTCCTACAGTTATGAGAGTTAAGTAGCTAGATTTTCCTGTGGGTCCCCGACATCACAAAAAATGGTTGTGCCATTTTCTTACAGTGAATGAGCATATTTCAAGTTCAAAACTACTAACTGGCCTACGGTACAAAATACAAAACTGCTACAACAAGTGCACTTAATCATATAGACAATTTGGGCACCTTGCAGAAAATTGTGACAGACTAAGACAAGGGCTGATAAAGCTGAAACCAAAGTAAGCTGAGAAGTTTGGTCTATTCAAGACATGGTTGGAAAGAGCTAAACCAGAGGCATCAAACTCGTTTTATACAGTGGGCTGAATTCCATTCACAGTGCCTGCTGAGGGCCAGAAGAGATATCATTAAACAGAACCTGTGGTGCTAAAAGAGTCCAAACATCATGGGGGCTAATAAAGAGCTTCTGCGGGCCATATTCAGCCCACAGGCCTTATATTTTGACACCTCTGAGCTAAATTAATACACGGTACACAAACATTTGCCTCATTAAAGTGAAAGTAAAGGGCCAATGTGAAAAAGTGAAAGTAAAGGGTAAAGGGCCAATGTAGCTCTAAGCTATAAAAGAGTGGCAATCCCATAACATTTCAGTTAATTCCATCTTGCTGATATGGCCACAGAAAAGCACTGCAGCCAAGTGAATCTAAAAAGGCGTGAAGACTGGACTGAAGAGTACAGCTAACAATCCACAGATAATTAATGCAGTGGTTTCCAACCTTTTTTTGAACAAGGACCCCCTTATAGGTACGACAACTTGTCAAGACCCCTGGAATCGATGCCGTTAAGCAAGAAGTAAAGTTATGATTTTTAATAAACCACACTTTTTGAATAAATCACATCTTTAAAGTTAAATAGCCACACTAACAAACAGCTCCATTTGCAGAAATTGATAGATGGAAAATTAATGGATGTGTGTATGTGAGCAAGAGAGAGTAGAAATAACTAGTTTTCAGCTATTCACAAGTGTGTATTATTGTGTCTCCATAGTGCAGTTGCAAAGTGGAGGCACAGAGGGAGCAACTTGCCTGAGATTGCCTACAGCTGGGGTGTAGAGGCTCAAAACCCCAGCCTGACACTTCATTTGCCAATCAATACAATCAATGGCAAGCAAAACACTCCACTGCATGGAAGTGTGCCCACACATGCACATATACGGTCATGCAGAATAAGGCAGACAGAAGGACAGGGATAAGGAGGGGATGCAATGAAAAAGACACTGCAGTAATACACAGCACCAAATTAATTTCAGGATAGGAGTGGAAGGCTGCATGAACGGAATAAAAATTAGGTGGACGACCAGGGTGGACAACCACACAGGAAGGAGGAAAGCAGTTGGAATGGAGATCTAGCAGTAGACTGTGACCTGCAGATTGCTCCCAAAAGCCCTCTCTACTTGCCCTTTGCCACTCTTCCACCATCTTTCAATACAGATCTTGACTCTAAGCCCATTCCTGAGCTCAGCAGCCGGCTTACCGCTGGTGTGCACCATTGCAAACGTGCCATAAGGCACGTTTGTGGGCCATAACATGGGCGAGTGCCTGTGCTAGCCCAGTGCTGGCCGGTGCTGGGCTAGCACCAGATGGGCACCCGGCTGCCACTCAATGGTCGCATAGACCACTGAGTAGCAGAGAGGAAAGCGGGGTGGAGGGCAGAGAGGAGGCATGACAGGGAGGCGGGCAGGGGAGGAGGCATGTGATGGGGAGGGAGGGAGGTGGGACCGGTAGAACAGCACTCCACCAGATCCAGAGCCCCCACGTCAGGCCCGGCGCCTGACACGAAGGCTCTTACCTCACCGCCGACCTTTTGGTCGGCAGTGAATCGAATCGCCCCATTGCGGGGCTACTCCCTTTACCTGGGGGAAGGGGACAAAAGTCCCCTTCTCCTGAGGTGCCACCCGCAGCTGCCATGGGCTTGGAGGATGCAGTGGCAGCCGTTTTCTGCGCTGCCGCAGCCGCGCCCCAGGAGCTCAGGATTGGGCTCTCTCACTCCTATTCTTGCCTGTCCTGCAAATATTTCAACTTCAACAGCCAGACCTTCCAAACTACAGCTGCCGGTAACATTTATGCCTACAATTCCTCACTTCTTTGCGCCCCTCCCCCACCCCCTCTTCATCCCAATCCTTTCCTTTTCCCCACAGAGCGAGACTTAGCTAGGCATGCACAGGGAAAGCACAAATACCCCTCAGACAGATCTGGGATAGACTTGGATACACACTCACAGACCAAGATGAGCCCAAGGTAAGGGTAGTTCCCCTGCAGCAGGAAGCACTGAGGTAGTAGTAGTAGTTTAATAAAGAAGCCTCTTCCCTAGCCAGAACACCCAGACTCTCACTATGTTTTCTATCTCACCTCACATTCTCACCAACCATGTTCTTAAGCCTTGCCTTTCGGTGATCTGCCTAGCTCTCTGTATGCCCCTAAAAATCAGCTTGCAACACCCTTGGAGGTCCTGACCCTCAGGTTGGGAACCAATGTATTAGTGGGACTCCCTGCAGAATAGGAGGATATGGAGATACAGGTTGAGACTAATTATTTTGCATGGGTTCCATTCCAAGCACTCACTTGGATGGCAAAAAACCCACTATAGCAAATCAATTTGAAAAACAAAGTTTCTTTGCTCTGGTGATTTAAAAACAGCCTTGCTGACCTTTTGACTCTAAGATAAGAGTCATTAAGCAGACAATCCATCAACCAGTCCTCCACCAAGAGCTTAGAAAGCTTCACTTAACCCCTCCCTTCACCAATGCAAAGCGATCACCTTTCTTTCAGGGGGAAGGGAGGGGTCCGCTGGAGAGAGAGGATTGATGGATTGTCAGCGGGCTGCCCTCTCTCTCTCTCTCATTAAGGAGGCTATTGTTAAAAGACTGTTCAGTTTTCTAAACTGATTTTAAAGGGATGCATTTTTCCCCTTCTCCAGGGATTAGCACATTCCTTCTCACTTGCAGGGACCATTCCTGTTGAGTCAAATCTGTGTATAAAAAAATCAGTATATAAATAGGCTAAACCTGTATATCAAACTGGTTAAGCTACTGCCCTCCACGGAGGAGTATCTAAGAGGTGGGCAAAAGGTGGCGTCTGATGGTTGAGCTGCCACTACTACCTGAAGAATTAAGCAGGAGAATCTGTGGTAGCATTTCTGGATGGAAGACACAATGCCAGGCTGTGACAAGCTGCTGTACTTGTTGTGGCAGGACAGTCACTAATGTGCTGATTACCACTGTGAGAGAGCAGGGAAGTGTGCGAAGGCCAGCCGGCAAGAATAGAAACAACCTTGAGAAATGATTTTATGATCTACAATTCCTGCTGAAGCTCAATGGCACTCAGTAAAGGTCACCACACTATGAACGCAACATCTAGTGACAGAGGTGTCTGTAAATTTTCACAGAACATATTATAAAAACCCCACTGAAAAATGGTGGTTTAGACTAGCCTGCCCATGTAAACCACCTTGAATGTGTCTAACAAACAGAAAGGCGGTATATAAATACCTATGTATGTACGTTTGCAAGACCACAACTCCCAACATCTTGTAAAAAAAAACCTTTCAGTCTGACCTGTACTATAAAGTGCTGGAAGAGAAAGAGAACCGATCTTGCCAATTCTCCTATATGGACCAGAAACATGGTCAAATCAGATATGAACAAGCTTCGGGTTTTCCAAATGCGATGCTTGAGACAGATCCTGGGTGTCTCTCTTCGTGATCGCCATCTTAATGAGACAATTCAGATAAGGCGTGATCATCAACCATCAGTTGAAGAATAAATCCAAAAAAAGCAAACTGCAATGGTTTGGCCACATCTACAGAATGAACACTAGCCAGCTGCTACAAAAGCTCCTTTGGTGAACGCGACTTCCCTACTGGAGAGTTCAACAAGCAAGCAGCTCCAAAAAAAAAAAACATTGCTTGAACACACTGAAGAAGATCTAAGGAACCAGCAATTGACAAGGCTATAAATATTATTAACAGTAGAAATATGTCATATGTGACACATGGAACCCAGAATCAACTACAGCAACATGGTTGAGAGGACAACCTGTTCACCTAGCGCCAGCTAAGGACTAAAGACTACAACAACTGAATGAGTTTCTTCAGTTCTAAGGTATGTAGCAAACATGAGCCAAAACCCACCTGGAAAAGGAAGTGGGCACTTGCACAGCTATATGCATCTCTTTGCAGCCAGACTTCCATTAAAAAAAACAATTCCCTCTACTTTTCATGTTGCTTGTGATATTACAAAGATGTCCACCACAGAGAGCAGAGATCCCAGCAACTGATAGAAATCACATTGGTTGATAAGAAAAAACTAGTCTTGGAAACTAGCACACCACTAGTTTAACTTTTGCATTGCACATACTTACTTTGCATGTGGGTCATTAGGTTTTCACAGCTAAATCAAGGTCACTCATTGCAGCACCTAAGCACCCAAAATTAATTCAACAGGTGGCTACTAGAACCACTGTGTAAATCCCTTTTCAAGGAGCTCTCATTTAACAAGTTTGCTTCAAGCTTTCAGCAAAGCTATATGGTCACTCAAGAACCAAATGAGGACTTTTCTAGAGCTGGCTTATAGCCTCTTTCCCTTATGTCTGTTTTTACAGCATTAGTTTTAAACCTTATATCACATTTCAACATTAGCTCCCAACAGTCCTTTATAAAATTGGTTGAAAGACACTGTATAAGACAGGGATGTCAAACTCGTTTCATACAGAGGATCAAAATTAGCACTGATAGTGCTTGCTGAGGGCCAGAAGTGATATCATTAGGCAGGAAGTGACATCATTAAGCAGAAGATGGCCAGAAATAAGTACTTTGTTCTCACATAGAATCTCACTAGCTGTAAATGACAGAAGAGAAAATGTGCAAATTTTGTCCATTTTTTCAAGATATGAGAGTCCAATTAGCAAATTGGGAGAATCCAATTATAATGAGGGCCAGATCAATGACTTTTGGGGGGTCGCACAGCCTGCAGGCATTATGCTTGACACCCTTAGTATAAGACACACCCAGCCCCACTCTAAGTGTGGCAACAGCTCTCCTCAGAGGCTAAAGCACTGCAACCCCAGCCACATTTTCCTGGGAATAAGCCCCATTGAACACAATGGGACTTACTTCTGAGTAGACATGCACAGGATTGGGCTGCTAGCCTGCCCACGCTGAAGCAGAGAACTGAAGCATCCTCCACTAAGGCCTGCCTAAAGCTGCCCTCACCAGCATTCAAGCACCACCTGCCTCCCCACCAGCCCTACTGACGTGGAACAGCCTCAGCGGCTCCAGTTTAGCTGACAGCCCCGCCCCCAACTGCCTTTGTGAGCGCAACCGACCAATCACAACGCCAGAAGCAGCTTCGCGCGCGCGCACGAGCCACTCACAGCCAATCCTCGTTACCTTTTCTTTCCCCCGCCCTCCTCTCGGGGGTTTGTTTGCACTGCCCAACGAGTGGCAGCTCGTGATTGGTGGCTTCGGCGCGAGCCAATCAGAAAGAGGCACCTCAGAGCCAACGTGCCGTTTTTTAAAACTCCGCACGCGCCTCGCGCTCACACCCCTCTCTGTCGTGTGGTGGTAGAGTCTCTCCTGTGTCTGAGAGCTGACATCAAAGGACCGCCGTTAGGAAGTAGCGCGGGGGAGGGGGGCCTGCACTGTGCAAGAGTGCAAGCCAGCTAGGGGCCGAAGGCTGACCTCTTCTCCCAGCTGCGAGAAAGCCCCTCACGTGCCCTCAGCCCAGTGGCTGCTGATTGGCTGAGGAAGCCTGCGTGGCAGCCAATCAGAGGGGACTACATCTTGGAGGCTCTCCTACTTGGAGAGGAAAAGGAGCAGAGGCTGGTGGAGGGGTAGGTGGGAAGAGCTAGGGTCCCGACGCCGAGATGAACATCCACAGAGCGTGCCTCGTGACGCTGCTGCTGGCCCTGGCCCAGCTGGCTGTGCTGACGAGGTGCCAGGCTGAGGAACCAGCTGGAGGTGAGTGGCTGCTCTGAGGAAGGGGCTTCGAGGCAGGTGGCCTCAGTACTGAGTACCTCACACACCCTCGTGCGCCTAGGAAGGCCTTTGGCCAGGGGGAGGGACTGGTACGCTTGTGGCTGGACAGCACCAGCTGTGGGGGAGCAAAGTAGGTGGGACAGACCTTGGTAGTGGTGGCGTAGCTGGAGAGGGGCGAAGTACTCAGACTGGAAGGAAGGTGGGCGAGCGGCCCCTCCCTTCGGAGCCATTCCCGGCGGGGGGGGGCAAAACGGAGCCGTGCCCCTGCCGGGAATGGCTCTGAAGGGAGGGGCCGCTTGCCCACCTCCCTGCTAGCTTGAGTGCTTCGCCCCCCTCCAGCTACGCCACCGCTTGGGAAAGCAGCATGTGTGCAAATAGAAGTGATGACGCTGTTTTGGGTGCATCCATTAGGCCCCTTACAACACCTCCAGAGACTTTACTGTCTTGCTTTGCTGAGACCAAAGAATCAGGGCCCTTCTGTATAGTTGCACACCACTTCTGCTACTCCTTTTGGTGTTCCTGGTTGCTGGCAAAAATCCTTGCCAAGTAAGTAGGGTGTGGAGTGTGTCTTCAAGCCATTTCTGCCCAGCGTTGCATATACACAACAGGTATGGAATGTGTGCGCCTGTGGGCTGGGTAGCAAGGGGCTAACTATGTAAGGCGCACTTTGGAAAATGAATGACGGTGTTCCTAATGTCAAACTTGGTTATCGAACTGAGGCATAGCTGTGCCAATGGGGCTGTGCTGCATCCTGCAGTCGAGGGGCACTCAGAGAGGCCTCCTCCAGGTAAGGCAGTGTTTGTTCCCTTAAGAAGTTGCATTGCCTCATCTCAGTGCTGGAAAGTTGGTTAGGATTATGCCCTGAAAGACTCCAGTTCTTCAGAAGTGCCTAAAGAAGAGAAGGCCTGGTTAGATTTTGCAGCAATAGCTAAATGGAACTTAGCAAGTACACCTTCATGTATTAAATCATAGAGACAAGTTATCTGTAGTTATCCAGAGGCATCTGGCTGCTTTTGGAAACACTACTGGATTCTATAGGCCTTGAAATGTATTCCACTGAGACTCATGTTAGTGAATTTCATAGTGCAAGCCTAACTGTCTTAAATTCAATGGGACTTACTTCTGAGTAATATTCCCCAGGTAAACACATGTAGGATTGTAGCTTTTTGAGTGAAGCTGCTGTAAACTATTTGTTCTTGTTACAACTGATGTGAGATAAAATTGAATAACAATGTAGTGTCTCCTGACTGGAGTCTTAGCGTTGCAGACTTTTTTCTTGAATATATTTGCGAATTTGAGTCCTCCTTGGAGTAATGCAAAATGGCCTAAAATCCTGAGCTGTCTGATGTCCAGCATATGACTTAGAGCCCAATCCTATCCATGTTTACTCATATGTATGCCCCATTATAGCCAATACTCACTTGTGTGTAAGACCTATTGATTATAATGGGATTACAGCCTATAAGAAACTTTACAAAATTTTCATGGTAGTGCATGGAAAACAAGCATCAAAATTCCCAAATTATATGGGAAAATTTTTAAAATACGGAAGAGTACTGATTAGAAGATCTTACTTTCAGCCATTTTCATTATCTGTTTTTCACTTCAGAAACATACTCCTGCAGTGCTAGCAATCTGGATGAAGTATTAGAGGCAGATCTGGAAGTACTTTTGCTCAGTGGTGTCATGTTTGGGGTCCCAGCTAGTGATCTGGGTTTGTTTTAATTTGGTGTTTTACTTGTTCTATAGATAGGGTTTAGCTAAATTTTATAACTTTAGAAAGATTGTTAGGTCTGCCTAGTACTTGATTACTCTTAGTATCTTTGTATAATCTGGTTTATAGTCATTTCAGCCTCCTCTTATAGAAACAGAGCTATGTACTGCATAATTCCTATGCATGAGGTTTGTACAGTAGTGCTCATAGTTTTACTCTATTATACAAATTAGTTCTCTGGAGACAATATGTTTACACTTTTTAATGATGCTGGTTTAAACACATATAATTAAATCAGTCCATTCACTATAATCAGTTCAACTCCCAAGTGTAAGTTGAGATCAACACTAGAATTGAAAGTAAGGATTCTCACTTCATATGTGAACAAAAAAAAACTAGTCATTATCACCTGCTAACTGGGCAAGGGGCACTTGTGGTGTGCCCTGGGCAAGTGGTGTTCTTCTTATATTAAGGAGGGGGAAAGTAACTGTCCCTCTTCACTCCAGCACTGACTTCTCTAGTAGCTGTTTGCCTGGTGTTCTTCTGCATCTTTTTAGTTTGTGAGTCCTTTAGGGACAGGGAATTATTTAATTTGATTTTCTCTGTAAACCACTTTGAAACTTTTTTGTTGAAAAAATGGAATATAAATACTGCTATTACAACAATTTCCTTGAAAGAAATAATATGTTATTTCAGAAAGTTATGGGCATTAATCTGGGGGTCACCACTTGACTTGTGGATAGACTTGGATGTACATGTTGCCTTAGAACTGAAGAAGCTGCCTCTTCCAATATTTTAAAATGCAGGTCTAGTTGAAAGGTGTTCTTACAAGTCCTTGGGAGTTGGGGGAATTGCAACCAGGAAATATCCTTCATGGCTTATCTACTTTGTTTCCCACCCCACACCCTTATAGTAGTCATTGAAATCTCCAGGGGCTAAGTTACAAAGAGCTGAATATAGGCAATACTAGCACACTGGAGATAATTGAATAATGAGTTATACATGCATTTGTTTCTAGTCAAATATTTTAGTAGCACATTTGGTTTTGGCCTACGCTTTCAACTGAATCTTTGGGTGTACTGCATGATTGAGTAGTCTTGTTTGTGCACCCCTTGTCTCCCTAGTACACAAACCACCAAGTTGAACTTTAAGGCCTTTGTTTATCACAAATATCTGTCACAGGTTTCTTACTAGATTTTCAATGCAATCCTTTGCATGATTACTAAGAAATTAGGCTAAGTTCTATCAACACTCACTTAAAAGTAAGCCCCATTGAACTTGGTGGGTCTTACTTCCAGGTAATCATGCATAGAATTGCTCTGAAAGTCTGTGCCACTTGTGGTTCACCAAGCAAAACTTGGACCACTAACCCAGCTATTGTGGCCCAACAGATGCTTGACAATGCTTTTCTTTTGGGGGGATACTACATTGGGAATAAAAGAGCAACTTTAGTGAACTCTTTGATGGGCAGTGTTCGAGGTGCCACAAGGAGAAAAGTTCTAGGAGCACCACTAATAAAACTGAAGGCTTGGGGGGGGGGGGGTTGTGTGTCCGGAAGGCCAACTAAATGCTAGGTGGAAGTAGTCAGTTTCATATTTGGATTGTAGCTAAATAGTTGGGTATCTGCCTGCAAAGCTTTAGATCTACTTGCCTATACAGCAACTAGTGCAGATTTTTAGTGTTCTGGCAGCCAATATGTATAATCCTATTGTTCTTGTGAGCCATCTCAAGAGGTGTTTGAAAATGGTGTTGTTTGCAAATTTGTAGAATTAAAATGCAAAATGTGGTGGTTTATATTTTTATTCATAGGTGTGAATTTTTAAGCATCAACATCAGATCTAATATTATGTTGCAGTCTTCAATGCAAAAAATTACTCACTTACAAATACAACAAAAACAAACATCTTTAGTCATTATTTTCATGTGTATTACAATGTGAAACACTTTTCCCTCTTTACTCAGAATCTGTTGTCAATGAAGAAGAAGATGATGATGATAGTGATGATGATATTGATGATGATGACTCAGAAGTAAAAGAGGAAAATGGTGTATTGGTACTGAATGATTCCAACTTTGATTCCTTTGTTGAAGGCAAAGATACTGTACTTCTTGAGTTCTATGCTCCATGGTAAGCTTGGTACTTCCACTGTTTCCATCCTTTCCCTAAAGGCCTGTTCAGACTTCTAGAATATCTGGCAGATATTCTGTTTTCTTTGTCATAGCCATTATTGAGATTAAATTTAGCACTAAAATTTTTACCATGTGTAAATTCTAACCATTGTCTTGCATTCATATTTTGCTGACCAACTTTGTACCTTGGGGAGGTGACCAGGAAGTGACCATGGTGACTATTTAAAGACAGCTTTAAAGACAGCTTTTTAGCTAGGATGATGCACTGGTTTGGGATTTTGACTTATACCTGGAAGATCCAGGTTCATATCCCTATTCAGCCATGAAGCTTCCTGGATGACTGTGGGCTAGTCACTATCTCTCAGCCTCACCTGCCGCACAGGGTTGTTGTGAGGCCAGAAAGAGGGAAGGAACCACATTTACCACGCTGTACTCCTTGGAGGAAGGGTGGTATAAAAATGTGAAAAATAAAATACTGTTTGTTACAGGTTGATAAAGATTAAAATTGGCATAGCAGCTTTGGGAGACTGTTGTAAATGTGAAAATCTTGTAGTATTTAAGATTGTAGTAATGTGAAATTTGCTCTGAACATTTTTATGTGTCGTTCTGCAGAACTTCAGCTTGCCTAACATAAAACCAGCTGAGTTGTCCATTAAGCAGAGTTCTGTAACATGATCTAAAATTAGTAAAATTCAAGTTAATTTGTATTTTTAGGTATAATTTCCTGAATAGTGTATATCACTATATATGTGTGTGTGTGTGTGTGTGTGTATGTGCGTGTATATATATGTGTGTGTGTGTGTATATATATAATCACTGTAGTGATATAGTGTATATCATGTATATCAACTTAACATGATTTTAATGGTCAAGTTTGTGCCACTGTTAGAGAATATATGGCAATCAATGGGCAATTTGATTTAAAAATTGGTCATTTAAATTACTGATGTAAATCAGTCCACGCTAATATAGTGCTGGTTTCCACTTGGTAGATTCTTGAACTTTGTGAGCTCCAGATATTAGTGCAGTTGAGCTAATCAGAGCATTCAGTGACCCAGGAAGTTTCTCCCTTCTAGCAAAAACATGAGCACTGCTAGTGAATATGCCACTTTGTCAAGAACTTTGGTGAAATAACATCAGCTCTAATTGTATTTGGAAAACTGCCCGTTCCTGTTGTAAAAAATGAGTAGAAATATTCAAATCTTACTGGGTTATGGTGTGTGTGTGTGTGTGTTTCCTTCAGGTGTGGGCACTGTAAGCAGTTTGCTCCAGAATATGAGAAAATAGCCAAAACGCTGAAAGAAAATGATCCTCCAATCCCAGTTGCCAAAATAGATGCTACATCAGCCTCTACTGTGTCAGGTCGCTTTGATGTTAGTGGCTACCCTACCATCAAAATTTTGAAGAAGGGACAGGCTGTGGATTATGAAGGCTCACGAACAGAAGCAGGTAAGCAGTGCCACTACTTAGTTCTGCATGAGAAGATGGAATCTTCTTGCTTTAGGTGCAAGTTGCTATCAGTTTCTTCTAGTCTACTCCATGTATGCCAGAACTCCTTTGCTGGTAGTTTCTATAATAAAAAGAAGGCTAAGAACTGCTTACATGTTATGAGGATGTGTTGCCTGAAGATCCACAAGTGACTTGCCTATCCTCTTAGCATTCTGCTGGGCATCTGCAAAGGGGAAATTTGTATACCTCCCTGTGAAACAACTGTATGTGTTATATTTACAATAGAGTAATTCATATTCCCTTGGAGCAAAGACCTGGTAAGGGGATGTATAGACCACTTGTGTCATTGTAATGCTAAAGAAAAATGTTTTAAGTAAAAGTAGACCATCTAGCAATCTTGGAGATGTATCTTATCAGTTGAATGGGTGGCAACAAATTTGTTTGTCATAAAATTCTGTCACTGAAATCTGGAATTCCAGAAAAACATAATTTAATGATAATTGATCAGATAAGAATTTGGGGAGAGGCTGTAATGTAGTGGTAGAGCATATATTTTGCATGCAGAAGGTTCTGGGTTCAGTAATTCTTTCAAATTTTTCAGAAATTGTGGCTAAAGTGAAAGAGGTTTCACAGCCTGACTGGACTCCTCCACCTGAAGCTACATTAGTGTTGACCCAAGATAACTTTGATGAAACAGTGAATGAGGCTGACATCATTCTGGTTGAATTCTATGCTCCATGGTAAGATGGAACACTACAAGCAGCTTTTTAAATTGGGAGTTGCCTGGACAGGAGCTGTCACCATAATCTCCAGTACTAATGTATATCTGACATGTAGTATTCACTAGAGCATGTCCTTTGATCTCATGCAAAAGAGTAGTAATGAGTACAGCCATGTATAGTACAGCCACGCATTTTTGACGTAGCCCACTTCTAACATACAGGTTCAAGGCAACACTTCATTTCTAGGTTTTACTGTAAGACAGCAAAACCCTACAGTTCTTAAGTTTGTGACATGCACTCTGATATTCTTTGTTAGGAAAGGTTTTGCACATCTCTTTTGTTTCCACCATCCTATATCTTGGGATATTATTAAGAATACAGTATTTATACAGGTGTGTCCCCCATATCTGCAGATTCACTTATCTGCAGCCCCCATGTGCCCATTCCAACTGTTTTCCTTTATTGTGGTGCCAAGCACTCTTGTCTCTTTGCAGCCTGTTTTAGAATGCTAGAAGAGTAACTCAAGAAGTCAGCTGGAACACTGCAGGAAAGAGACAACCAGAACTCTAACAGTAAACTTCCTGTTAGCATTTCAGCTGACTGCTTCTTGAGTTCCTCTTCTAGCATTCTATAACAGGCTAAAAGAGACATGGATACTTGGTGCCACATTAAATATAGGGTTTCCTTTTATCCCTTATTATAGAATTGTATTGAAACTGCACTGTAACTCCCATTAGAAAGAACTTCTCTGGATATGAGAATGGTGAGGCTGTCTATTGGTGACAGGTGTTCATTCTTGCATATGAATTTGTGCACTAGTTGACAACATTGTCAGGCTTGTATCTGAGTCACTTATATGCAAAAATGAATATGAGGCATTTTCACTTGCATCTGGAACTAGAACCTGTGAAATATGTACACACAATAGCTTGTTGCATCCAGTCCAAAATATCAACTATTATTAAAAACACATCCCTAGCACTGACATATGCTAAAACTTAAGTATGGGGAGAGAAGGATCATCTTCCTCCTCCAGCTGTAGAAAAGCTAAACAACCACTTTTGCCTGTGAAATTACCCCTCTCTCTCATTCTCTCCCCTCCCCTTAGGTGTGGGCATTGCAAGAGATTGGCTCCAGAATATGAAAAAGCAGCAAAAGAGCTTAGCAAGCGTACCCCCCCTATTCCCCTAGCTAAAGTTGATGCTACTGCAGAAACGGAGCTTGCAAAGAGATTTGATGTCTCTGGATATCCATCTCTAAAGATCTTCCGCAAGGGCAAAGCTTTTGACTACAATGGCCCAAGAGAGAAATATGGTATGATAGTAACATTTCTGATTTTTATTTGCAAAATGTTTGAGAGTTGCCTTCTTTGTTCTTTAAACAAAACCATGAGTTTGGGGTCTGCCCACGTTTTAAGAGGCTGGTAACTAAATCCGAGAGCGCATGAGCTGAGATATCAGCATGGGTTGAAGTTAAACGCATTAAAAATTTAGCTCTTGTCCTGGAACTGATGCATGAAAATGTCAAAATTGCATTCTGGAATGCCTGTGTGCATTTTGGAACTGCTATATCTGCAGTGTTGCAGCGTTTCTTATTTCCTTGGAAACTACACCAGTATATTACACCAATTTGTTACAATTGGTCTATAATTGTATGTGGTTTGATTTGTAATTTCATGTACAGGCGGCAAACTGTTATGGGGATGGTAGAATGTTACTACTTTTGAAGTCTGTCAACATCCTAGTTCTATGGAGCCTTTTTCATTCTGACTTGCATGTTGAGGAACTCCTGCAGGTCTGCTGCAGAATGCAGTACGTTAACAAAGAATGTGGGGGTAAGAATTACCAAGAATGTGGTCTCATTGGACATCATAGTTTATGTGAACTGAAAGTACTTATCCTTTTTTTTTATGCCTACACATTACACGGTTGGGGGCAGGTAACTTACTACTTCAGAGAAGTTTATTGTCTTATTGATCTCACTGAAGAATCCAGTAATTCTTCAGAATAGAATTTGAGACCCATTGACAAAATACAGGTTTCAGGCCCACAGCTACAGACCTGACTTTCCAGTCACATACTTGCATGGGCACATGTAATACCTGGACAATGATACTCTTGGGAATGATCGATACATGCACTGGCAAAATGCTCTAAATAAAATCCCATTGAGATCAGAGTAACATAATTTGCTTGGGCCTACAAGAGAAGGGTTAAATAATAATTATTATTATTATTAATAACTGTTGTTATTATTAAATATAATCATTAATCTGGTGTTGGGCCTTGTTTTAGTAGTATCTTTGCAGTGTAGTTGCTGCTCCCCCCTTGCATCAGTAGTGTTACAGGTTCCACACTCTTTGTGGGTCCTTTCCACATCATCTCTTGCACTCTACTCACACTGGAGGCATTGCATAGATCAGGGGTGTCCAAACTTCTTGGCAGTAGGGCCACATCTCTCGCACTGTATTGGGGGCCGGGGAAAAAATTAATTTACCTTAAAAATTTGAATAAATTTACATAAGTGAATATATTAGAGATGGAACTTACATGAATGAATGAAGGTCTCACAATAGCTCAAGGCCTATAAAAGACCTTGTGCAAAGCAAGGCTGAGCTTTCTTTTGCTGTAACTGCTGTTTCATAGATGTGAAACAGCAAGCAGCGGAGGGAGCCCTCAGCCTGCAGCTTCTGTGAGAGGTCAGACAGCTGGCCCTCGTGCTGACAGTAGTCACACTGGGCCAGCATGGGCTCCAGCAAATCGCCAGAGGCTCATTGGAAACTAGGGGCTCCCTGTGGGCCAGATTTGGGGACCCCGTGGGCCGCAGATGGCCCCCAGGTTTGGGCACCCTGGCATAGATTTGTATGATTCTGAAAATGCTGTTAGCAATGCACCATGGGAACCAACCACAGACAAGAGCTGTGAACCATATTACAAAGGTTCTCTTTTAAACTGAACCTGGTTATTGGGTGTAAATGATACTACGTACATACAATGGAGAATATAAAATTTTATATAATGATAAAGCCTTTAAAAAATATTCACATTCTCCTAAATTGTGGCATATGGCAATAAGGAAATGGGAACATTTCCTTAATTTTCTGATTTACATGTAACCAGTGATGCTTCTTTTAGATGAAAAACATACAAAATATGACCATCCCAGAAAAGACTGATAATCTGTTATTTTGAAATATTAGACTGTGTCCTTTATTTAAAATATACATATGTGTATAAAAGTGTAATTACAGCTGTAGGCTTCCGTTAGTGGGAAATTCAATCCTATCTTATAGTAGCAAAAATCAAAGCCCTGTCTCCAATGCTCATAACAGTATGTCCATAACATCTTCACGTTTAATTGTAAAGCACTAAAATTGTGCTTTGCTACTAGTTTGGTTTGTTTTTTGGTCAAGCAATAATGCCAGTCCCTGTTCTTTTAATAGGAATTGTTGATTACATGATCGAACAGTCTGGCCCTCCATCCAAACAGATACAAGCTGTCAAACAGGTACAAGAATTTTTGAAAGATAGAGATGATGTTATCCTCATTGGGATGTTTAAAGGAGACAAGGACCCAATCTACCAATTGTATCAAGATGCTGGTAAGTATTTATTTGTATATGTTATCAGCATTTACTTACACATTGGAAGCTGTAGGTATTATAAGACTTTCGTGAGACTGCAAATGAGTAGAAGAGGTTTTTTAAAATTGGTATATACTAAATTTTTTAATATAACTAGCATATCCCCTCCCTGGTGGCTGTAGCACCTTGTCATCTTCAAAACGTAGCTTGCCTTCACTTAACCTAATGATCTTTCCTCATTGCAAAGAGCATGGAGACACGTATGCACATGGGACTGAAGTTACGGCACACTGCAGTGGAAAAGAAAATGCATCCCTTACCCAAAGGGGTTCTCTTTCTTAAAAAGACAAAAGGAGGCAACAAAGAAAAGGAGTGGTGCCATGGCAAATGGGGAAGAATTTCTGTTATAGTATTTTACGCTCTTAGGCTTAGTCGTAGTAGGACAAAGGGATTGGAGTAGCACTGAAGGCTTTGCAGAAAAGATGGCTTCTAAAGAGGAGGAATCCTGCCAGTGAACTGGGAGGGAATTCTAGGCTGAAGGGACAGGGTCTTATCCTGAATGACAAGGATATGTGAGGGTTGTGGAATGGAAAGAGTGAAGGTCTTGGATACTAGCTGTACATGAAACTAGGGAGGTAAGTAGGGAAAGCTATGGAGAGCTTAGAAGGTCAGAATGAGAACTTGTGCTGGAGCCAGGAGCAAGCAGGAAACAAGCACATGGGATATTGTGAGGTGATTTGAGCAACTAAAAAGGTAATTTAAATGAGCTGCTGTCTACAGGCCAGTTACAAGGCAATAGGATAGACTCCATGTTGATGAAAGAGTGTGTGTAGAGCTGGGGAGGTCCCCAAGTTTTTTTCTTTTTTTGCGTATTTCACTTAGGCAGGTATCAAAACTGGAGACATGAAGATTTCAGTCCTCTGTCCTCTCTTCCTTAACCTATTTCCAAATTTTTCTCAGAATTAGGAACTACAGAAAAAACTGATTAACAGTTCAAGTAATTTGAGCACATTTCCTATTGACAGAGGGTAAAGCAGTTGACACTTCACTTCAGAAATCGGACTAAAGAGGGATTTATAAAATTCAATGGTGTGGAGAAAGTGGCAAGAGTCCTTTTCTCTTTTAGTCATCCAGTGAAATCAACTGATTTAGCAGTAAGTTCATGAAAGGAAGTAACACTGCATACAATGTATGACTTACAGAATTAATTACTGAGGATATGTGGTTATTACTAGGAACAATGCCTTTAAAAAAACCAAAAGACCTTTCATGAAAGATGGATCTGACTGATACATGGTGTAACCAGTGCTGGGAACAAACCCAAGAAGTCTAGTAGCTTATAGGATTTCAGAGCCCCATGGAGTGGGCTTACCTTATTCTTCGTTATGGGTGTGCAACTTGAGAAGCTTTGTATTATATGCTTCAGGATAAAATATTTACACAGTACAACTGTTTGCATTTCTGATCCAGAAATTTAACTGATTCTTTTCCCCAGCTAACAATCTGAGAGAACAGTACAAATTTCATCATACCTTCAGCAATGAAATTTCAAGCTTCTTAAAAGTGGGTCCTGGGAAACTGGTGGTGATGCAGCCTGAAAAGTTTCAGTCAGACTATGAACCCAAAATGCGTATTCTGGATCTTAAAGTAAGTAGCTTTAAGGGTACGGTACAAATAAAGTTGAAATGTTGTATCTATAATCTATTCATGTCTTAATGCTCAGACATGAAATGAAAGGCAAGCAGTCTTGTTCTGTTGTGTGCAGAAGTTGCTAGATGCTGGGCTTTTGATTGAGGACTTGAACAGTAACCCTAATCCACAGTGGCACTTGCTCTTTTACACTGGATTTTATCTTCTGTCCCTTATTTGTGTGTGTGTGTGTGAGTGTGTGTGTAAGAGAGAGAGAGAGAGAGTGAGAGAGTCAAATGTTGGATCAAAATTTCCCTGCAATTCTGCAGGTGGTGAAAGGTTTTCCTCTTAAAGGCAAATCAAAGCTAGAGCTCTCATAGCTGAAGTGAGTAAATCCCAAGTTTGTCCAATTGAAACAACTAGGGTAGAGTATTACAGGATGAGGGAGGTACAAGAGCTGAGTTGTTGAGGAAGCAAACAGGATGGGAACTGGCTTATATCTGGACTTTCAGAAGGCGTTTGACACGGTCCCTCACCAAAGGCTACTGAAAAACTCCACAGTCAGGGAATTAGAGGACAGGTCCTCTCGTGGATTGAGAACTGGTTGGAGGCCAGGAAGCAGAGAGTGGGTGTCAATGGGCAATTTTCACAATGGAGAGAGGTGAAAAGCGGTGTGCCCCAAGGATCTGTCCTGGGACCGGTGCTTTTCAACCTCTTCATAAATGACCTGGAGACAGGGTTGAGCAGTGAAGTGGCTAAGTTTGCAGACGACACCAAACTTTTCCGAGTGGTAAAGACCAGAAGTGATTGTGAGGAGCTCCAGAAGGATCTCTCCAGACTGGCAGAATGGGCAGCAAAATGGCAGATGCGTTTCAATGTCAGTAAGTGTAAAGTCATGCACATTGGGGCAAAAAATCAAAACTTTAGATATAGGCTGATGGGTTCTGAGCTGTCTGTGACAGATCAGGAGAGAGATCTTGGGGTGGTGGTGGACAGGTCGATGAAAGTGTTGACCCAATGTGCGGTGGCAGTGAAGAAGGCCAATTCTATGCTTGGGATCATTAGGAAGGGTATTGAGAACAAAACGGTTAGTATTATAATGCTGTTGTACAAATCGATGGTAAGGCCACACCTGGAGTATTGTGTCCAGTTCTGGTCGCCGCATCTCAAAAAAGACATAGTGGAAATGGAAAAGGTGCAAAAGAGAGCGACTAAGATGATTACGGGGCTGGGGCACCTTCCTTATGAGGAAAGGCTACGGCGTTTGGGCCTCTTCAGCCTAGAAAAGAGACGCTTGAGGGGGGACATGATTGAGACATACAAAATTATGCAGGGGATGGACAGAGTGGATAGGGAGATGCTCTTTACACTCTCACATAATACCAGAACCAGGGGACATCCACTAAAATTGAGTGTTGGGCGGGTTAGGACAGACAAAAGAAAATATTTCTTTACTCAGCGCGTGGTCGGTCTGTGGAACTCCTTGCCACAGGATGTGGTGCTAGCGTCTAGCCTAGACGCCTTTAAAGGGGATTGGACGAGTTTCTGGAGGAAAAATCCATTATGGGGTACAAGCCATGATGTGTATGCGCAACCTCCTGATTATAGGAATGGGTTAAGTCAGAATGCCAGATGTAGGGGAGGGCACCAGGATGAGGTCTCTTGTTATCTGGTGTGCTCCCTGGGGCATTTGGTGGGCCGCTGTGAGATACAGGAAGCTGGACTAGATGGGCCTATGGCCTGATCCAGTGGGGCTGTTCTTATGTTCTTATAACAAGGATTCAGTGAGGATAAATACCAGTGTGGGTAGGGGGGAGAAGAAGCATAAGAATATGAATTATATAGTCAATGTGTTATAGGTCTTTTCAGCCTCTGCCTCCAGAGTGGACTTATGTTAGAATCAGAATCTGCCAGCTAAGCTGCCCATTGACAGGTGGTTATAAGTGGGCAAGCTGGAATTTTCTGTAAGGCTATCTGTAATGCAGCATGCAGTCTGGGTTCTGTGGCAAATTATTGATGTTGAGCTGAGCAGTGTAGAATATCTTCAGTAAAAGTATAGAGTCTATACCTTAGAACAGCCATTTTCAATCTTTCTCAGCTCACGGCACACTGACAAGGCACTAAAATTGTTAGGGCACACTACCAGTTTTTTAGTTACATTAAATTATTTTTACAGTTTTTAATTAATACAATTAATACAATTAAATCATTGCATGACAAAGGGCACAGTCTTAACCAGGTCTGCTCAGAAGATTATGAGATTTGGGGAGGTGGAATGTGCCTCTGGGAGGGGGTGGGGAGGGGAGAAGTGCCAATTGCCTGCTCCTGTATTTAAGAAAACAGAGTGCAACCAAAAGCCTAATCTTAGGCAGTATGTCTACTCAGAAGTAAGCCCCACTATAGTCATTGGGCCTTACTCTCAGGTAAGTGTGGCTAGGATTGTGGCCCAATGCCCTTCCCCTAAAAGGCAAAAGACAAGGCAGGGAGGGTTGCTTTGGGGAGTTGCAGGCAAACTGTGGCACCAGAACCCTTTCAGCCAACCAGTTCTTGGTTTGGTGGCCTCAGCAGACTTGCTAGCTTCCTGCCTGCTCCTGCCTCCCTAGTTCTCACTTCGGACCTCTCTGCCTGGACTTAATACCCAATCCTAGGCGTGTCTACTCAGAAGTAAGTCCCATAATATTCAATGGGGCTTACTCCCAGGTAACTGTAAATAGGATTGTGGGCCAAAGTCCTTCCTCCAAAAGGCAAAAGCCAAGACAGGGAGGGTCACTTTGGGCAGTTGCAGGCAAGTGTGGCAGGAAAAGGGGCTTTCATGGATCCTTTGCCAGGCCAGCCAGTTCTTGGGCTGGTGGCCTCAGCAGACTAGTTCCCTTCCAACCTGCTTGCCAGCTCCTGCCTCCCTCGTTCTCACTCACTCTCCTCCGGGCGTCTCTGGCTGCCCAATCAGCTCGCGGGGCAGACTTGATACCCAGTTCTAGGTGTGTCTATTCAGAAGTAAACACCATAATAGTCAATAGGGCTTACTCCCAGGTAAATGAGGATTGGGTTGCAGCTCAGCAGCAGGAGATGCAAAGCAGCTGTGGCTGCTGCTCCTTTTTTGCTGGCTGCCACCTGAGGGTCAAAGCAGCAGCAGCTGCCTGTCTCCTCTGGCCCTGTGGCACACCTGAGACAGGCTCACGGCACACGTTGGAAACCGCTGCCTTAGAGTATAGACTGTAACAGGCTCCATTTTTTTAAAGAGGTTGCTCCTGTGTGAAATTCTTCCAAATGTTGCCTCTGTTTGTTACCAGTTTTAACTTACCTTTTTTGTTCTCCCTCCCCCCCCCAAAAAAAAAGGAATCCACTGATGCTGCTGAAGTGAAAGAGTTTGTGTTGAAACATGCCTTGCCTCTCGTTGGCCATCGCACAACTTCCAATGATGCTAAGAGATATACTAAAAAACCTCTGGTAGTCATATATTTCACCGTAGACTTTAGTTTTGATTATCGTGTTGGTAAGTAGAACTTAAAAGATAACATCTTCTTAAAAACCTGGCACAGGACAAACCTAGAATTCTGTAACTTACTGTGTGTTGGATGTTTTCAGCTACTCAGTACTGGCGGAACAAAGTGTTGGTGGTGGCTAAGGACTTCCCAGAATATACTTTTGCAATTGCTGATGAAGATGACTTTTCTTCTGAGATTAAGGACCTTGGACTGCTTGATAGTGGGGAAGATGTTAATGCTGCCATCTTTGATGAAGAAGGCAAGAAGTACGCCATGGAACCAGAAGAGTTTGATTCTGATGTACTGAAGGAATTTGTTTTGTCATTCAAAAAAGGTAAGCAGTCCACATCCCAGCTGCATTCTTCCGTTCCTCAGTGGGACAACTAGCCCATATCTAAACAGTCACTGAGGCTAGTAGACTCTCTTTGAGAGCTTGGACAGAACCAGATGTAATGCCAGGCATAGGGAAAAACTCTCGAAGTCTCCACACTTTCAGATAGAGTTAGATTTTGTACAGTTCTTGGAATGTTCAGTTGTGTACTTTGCGTGCCCAGTGTCATCATTTGTTGTAAGCAAATGTCTCAATAGGCACTTCCCACAAGTCTGAAAATCCAGATTAAACAGTTTTTTTCATAAACACCTGTGGCAAGTAAGCATAATCTGCAGGTGACTAGGAAGAAAAGCTTTATAAAAGTTGGCATTTTCTTTTCTGCACAGATAAAGTGATTGGAATAGGTATAGATGAGCAAGTAAACCTTGCAGGCTGGTTCACAAGGATGATTGTAGCTGACATGTTTGTTTGAAAGTTTTTATGAGAGTTGTTTGTTTTTTTCCTTCCCTAGGTAAACTGAAACCTATTTTGAAATCCCAGCCAATACCAAAAAACAACAAGGGCCCTGTGAAAGTTGTAGTTGGTAAAACATTTGAGTCTATAGTGATGGATCCAAACTCTGATGTCCTCATAGAGTTCTATGCTCCCTGGTGTGGACACTGCAAGAAGCTGGAGCCCATCTATACTGAGCTGGGGAAAAAGTACAAGAACCAGAAAAATCTGGTTATTGCCAAAATGGATGCTACTGCCAATGATATCAGCGACAACCATTACAAAGCAGATGGATTCCCCACTATCTATTTTGCTCCCAGCAACAATAAAAAGAGTCCTATTAAATATGAAAGTGGGGAGAGAGATTTGGAGCATTTGAGCAAATTTGTGGAAGAACATGCCACCAAGCTAAGCAGGACAAAAGAG
Source organism: Tiliqua scincoides (assembly GCF_035046505.1). Lineage (NCBI taxonomy): Eukaryota > Metazoa > Chordata > Lepidosauria > Squamata > Scincidae > Tiliqua > Tiliqua scincoides. The sequence continues at coordinate 64,200,654 of NC_089825.1, read as the reverse complement.
GAACTTTAGAGGGAGTAAGAATCACGCAAGACAAAACACAGACAAATTCAAAGTTACTGAAAGTTTGTTTAGGTGGAACAACTCGGCATTTGGAGCATTGGGGATTTTGGGGTTGCAAAATAATGCAGTATGTGATTTTTTTTGTATTGCAAGAGATATCTGAACACTGAACTTGATATGAATGTTGGGTTTTTTTAATTAGTTAACAGTTTGGTCTCTTAAAAGAAATACATTATTTTTTTGTGACTGATTTGAGCTTGATTCTCTATTTTTCTTTTTACACCTGAGCAAAGTCTTGTTAATACTGTAAAAGTGTTCAAACAAATTTTTTCCCAAACAAAGTTGGTTTTGTCTTTGTTGCACATCTCTATTTCTGGATGAATTTATTCAAAATGAGAAGCAGCATTTGTTGGCTATTGCAGTGCCAACATTTTGTCCCTGGTAAACAGGCATCTATTCAAAGATCAAATTTTTGGTATGTTTTGTTTAAAAAAACTCAAAGTGGTGAGTTAGAGTTATATTACGCTGCAGAGAGATGCTGTGACTTGATGCTGTTACTTGATTAGTTAACCCAGTGAATATACTGTTGGCATCTTAGTTCTTGTTTATCTTTCTCATACTTTATTTACAAATTTATATCCAACTTTATGTCCCTGATGGACATTCAAAGCAGCTGTATTTTCTGGCTACAGCCAAAGGAAATCTTGGCAGACGGAAACATGGAGCATTTAACCTGCCTTTCAGTAGCCAATGTTAGCCAACAGCCCTCTCTGGTCTGGTTTCTTTTCAGTAACTTACATTTTAGAAATTATTCAGCCATAATGCCACAGCAAGGCATTACAAGCACAGGTTTTGAGCTCACATGCTCTTCCCCTTTGCATGCGGACATTAGAAACTCCCAGTCCTGTTTGTGGCAATCTGTACCACCAAACAGGGACCAGAAATTTCTGCTTTGTTTGTGGGAAGTGGGTGTGAGTTCAAGATGTTTTAGTTAGACCTAAAACATGGTTTAGCCTTGCATCTGAATAGCTTCTTAATGCTGACACTAAGAAACCAGTCTGTATGCTGACTCTGTTCCACACTGCTATTTTAAAAGTAGCGTCGTGAAATAATTCGTATTCATAAGCTTTCTATGCTACCATCTTTTTAAAATATTTATAAGTTTTTTTTAAACCAATTCAAAGCAACATAAGTAGGAGCTTCTGGAAAACTCCAGAATTAGAAAAAATAGAATTTGTAACAGCAGAAGTCTGGTCACAATTTTTAACCAATTATATAAACGGTATCCATAGTGAATGTTACAAAAATATTGATTGCTTTTGTGTGATGGATATGACATGGATGAACTAAACAGCATCACTATAGTGAGTAGCTAAAGTGGGTGGTTCTGCAGATAAGTTGGAAAGAGTAGTACCCTTCTAGAATGTACATGTCACTGATCCATTGAGCACAGCTCCCTGGGCTTCCAGGTTGGTATTTTTCAACAGAAAATATGACAGGCAGTACCAAGAAAGGGGAAAAAAGGGGTGGATAAAAGAAATGATAGCACTCCTGCTGAAAATTTTCTTGTGACTATAGCAAAAAGCTACAAAGAAGCAAAAAAAATCTGTCTTAAAGCATAGGTCTTATAATCTTCAAGTGAGGCTTTTATACCCTAAAGTGTTCTTTAGAAGAAAGCTGTTTCAAATGTCTTTGAACCAGAAGCCTACATAGCCACTTGCTTTAACAATATTGTCCATTTCTAAAAGCTTAGTCCACCAGCTTATTCCATATCAGACATTGCAATAGTGCTTATTTCCAGTATACAGTAGTTGATTGATTTGGTCAAGCACTACCTGTAAATGCTTTTTATTCTACCGATGTCATTATGTAATTATTCCTTCCTCTGCTGTTCTGGACAACCACACAGCACGTGAGAATGTCAAAATATGCACTAGCTCATTAACTGCAACAACTAAGTGACAGCATTTGCTAAAAACCTGTGCAGCATGAAATCTTTTTTCCTGAGGAAAAATATGTAGATAACTTCTGAAAATCTACTTTCTTGAAACCAAATGTGTTAGCTTTTAATGGTTTCTTCCTAGATGGAGGAATGGAAGCTGATATATACTTGGGAGAGAAAGCAGCATATGCTTGATTGTTCCCAATAGTCTCATTTTTATTAGACATACCGTTTTTGTTTGCATTTCTATAGCTTTCCAACAGTTATACTGTTGGGTTCATCTGAAATCTTTTTCTGCCTCCTTTTTCAAAAAATTTTTTTAATACTGTAGTGAACCTCATAGCAATGTTAAATTAACTCTGTAATGTGATATTCTTTTCCCCATGTCCATTCTGTTTGCATCTCTTAGAACAAAAATCACACACACACAAAACCCTGATATATTCCAATTCAAAAATGATAGTGCTTCAACAGTTCAAGATTTTACATTTTTTTAAAATTAACTATGCTAGTCAGTAAGCATTTGGTACCCACAGGGGCTCTGTTCTAGGACAACCCTATGAATGCCAAAATTTGTAGATACTGGAATCCATGGAAGGTGAGGGTGGTGCAGCACTGCAGTTACCTGGAGGCTGCACTGACCCCCCAGATGCAACCAGCAGCCATTTCTGTTTTCTGTTGGAGACCTCTGGTCTCATCCAGGAGGTGTTCTAAGGTGTGGTGAGACCTTCTGAGTGGTTTCTGGTCTGGGAGGCCTTCTGAAGCAGAGATTCAGCCTTTGTATCCTCAGATGCTAAGCCCATGGACAAGGAGGGCCCAATAGATGCAAAACTCATGTAATAATCACTCTGTGTTTGGAAGTCGCAACTCTTTTTTTGAGGATTTTGACTGCTGAACATCACAATATAGTTTGACAAATAACAGATTCAGTTCAGCATCCACAAATTCTTTGGCAAAAGTGATTTGCCCAATTTTCCTTGCATGGACTATTTTTCTACTGACCATTTTTTCTCAGCTTGTGGGGGCATATACAGGTCCAGCCTTGTTATACACGGATTTGACTCAGCACAAATGGCCACTGCAAATGAGAAGGAATATGCTGATCCCTAGAGAAAAGGGAAAATGCATCCCTTTAAAATCAGTTTAAAAACAGTCCTTTAACTAGCCTCCTTAATGAGAGAGGGCAGCTGGCTGACAATCCATCAATCCTCTCTCCAGGCAACCCCTTCCTCCTGAACACATCACCTTGCATTGGTGAAAGGGGCTGAGTGAAGTGCTTGGAGGATGACTGATGGATTGTCTTCTTAATGACTTTTACCTTACATCATAAAGGTCAGCAAGGCTGTTTTTAAATCAAAGAAACTTTGTTTTTTTAATTGATTTGCTCTTTGCCATCCACTTGAGTGCTTGGAACAGAACCCATGCGAATAAGGCTCAACCTGGAATTGTGACAAGGTAAGCAAGTGACAATTCACAAGACTAGGCCTTTTTCATTTCCTGCCTCCTGGTCCTGGGAGGTTGGCAACTCTAATTTGGGTCCCAAATGGTTAGAGGCTTTAAAAGTCAGAAGTAGCATGAACTGGACATAGAAATAACTTGAATCCAATGGAGATGTTATGTTGATTTAACATAGTTTGAGAAACAAGTTTGTCAAAATCCAGGCTTGTGTCAACATGAAGGCTTCTGTATTCTGTGCCAACTGTAGTTTCAGAAGGTATTGCTTTTATCAGGTGTCCCATGAATACAGTATGCAATAAATATGTAAGCTGTGAGGCAGCTTTCAGATTACAGGTGGCACATGGAGAAAACTCCAAATCATTGGTACTGATGTGGCTTTTACAAGCATTTCATATGGCAAAGCAAGTCTTTGCTTTAAGACCCTCCTCCAGAATGAATGACTGTCTCAATTGCAGAATAAATGAAAACCTATCAATTGTATAAACCATAGAACAAAATACATAATGACTCCTAAGCATAATAGCTGTTATATCCAAAATGAACTCATACTATTAACTAAGGCTGCAATCCTAACTACACTTTCCTGAGAGTAAACCCCTTTGAACAAAATAGGACTTACTTCTGAGTAGATCTGGTTAGGATTGTGCCCTAAATCAGAAATCTGGTCTGACAGAAATGATGTAATCTTTGAACAAGAACAAAACAGGTTGCGGCGTAGCTGACCCATGACTGACAATTACTTTGTACTGTAATGGGGAAAACAGCTTCTATTGAAATTAGCGCGGTGAGGCTGGCTGGCAAGGATGCAACAACAACCTCTAGGTCAGTGGTTCTCACATTTAGCACTGGCACCCACTTTTTAGAATGAATCTGTCAGGACCCACTGGAAGTGATGTCATGACCAGAAGTGACATCATCAAGCTGGAAAATTTAACAATCCTAGACTGCAATCCTACCCATAATTACCCAGGAGTAAGTCCATTGACTATCACTGTTAAAAGAATATACATAGTTGCTTATTAAAAGTACAAGTCTGTAACATTTCCCCAGATGCAGTCATATCCCATGATAGCGTCAAGTCTAATACTTTAAAAATAAAATATTGAAATGAATGGGGAACCACCTGAAATTGGCTCGCAACCCACCTAGTGGGTCCTGACCCACAGTTTGAGAAACACTGCTCTAGGCTTTTCACCCTGTGGCAAGCAGTGCAATTCAGCTGCCTTGACCCCTTTGGGGTTGGCTGTGATAAGCTCGCTCTGTTTTTGAGTCAGGTTGCTTCCCCTTGATTGCTGTGGAAAGTAGATCACCACTGTTTCAGCTTTAGTGGCCCACATGCTTGGGGGGTTGGAGTTAGGTTCACTGCTGCAGGTGTTTTGTTATAGTTTCAATAAAATGGCCCAGTTCATCCAAACCTCTGTCTTGTGTGTTTATTGGTGGGTGCACATATAATTGACAAAGAAATAGTAAAAACAAATGCATGCTTTGAGTGAATAAATAAATGAATGACTTTGCTGCCTGTCCACTACCAATTTTCTGATAGGCATCCAAAATGTTTGAAAAGGAGAACTGTGTCTGTGACCATGAGTTGCTAACACACCAGAGAGCTGGGAGAAACCACAGTTTTTAGGTTTTTACAATGTCCTCAGGAGATTTTCTATTCCAAGCATGCATTTTCCTTTCAAACATTATGATGGTTACTGGGAGATACATGGTGAAAAACCAGCTGACGCACCTAGGGTTCAAAATAACTGCTTCCAAAAATCACAAAATTTGAGGAACTTTATTGGAGCCAGAGTCAAAAATATACATTCAATATGCATTAGTCACTTACAGCCCCATCCTATGCATGTCTACTCAGAAGTAAGTCCCATCAGAGTCAATGGGGCTTACTCCCAGGAAAGTAGATTGGAATGGGCTGCCAAATAGTGACTAATAATGGATGTATAATTCAGGTTGAGATCCTATCCACACTTAGCTGGGAGTAAGTGCCATTGATTATAATGGGATTTACTTCTGAGTAGACATGCATAGGATTGGCCTCAAAATGTAATAATGGAATGTTTGCCATTCAATACTTACAACCTATTGTATTTTTTTTCCTAATTTTTTTTCCTAATTCCTGGCTCTAGCCCACTTTAGCTGACAGAGGGCTGGCCAAAGATCTCCTGACACGAGTCGACTTGCCAAATGCTTTTTCCACCCCCTTGCCAGATGATTTGCCAGCCTCTGCACCCCCCAATCGCTAATAAGCAAGCTCAGCACTGTCCTCCCCTCCACATTTCCTCTTCCTCTCTGTCCCCCACTTCCCTTTCCAAGCCTTTCCAAGCCAGGGAGTGAAGGAGAGTAAGAAGCAGTGGGGGCAAGTGGCGTTTCCCCCCACCAGTCTGCTACCTAAGGCAACTGTGTCAGTTGGTCTCATGAATGAGCTGACCCTGAATTGACAATTATCAAATTCCTTTAAATTTATTGTTATAAATACATGTGTGTTTTTTTTCTTTACAGCTACCCCAAGTGCCTTTCTAAGGCACACATTCATGTTGCCAAGACAAAGTTTCAGATCCAGAGAAAACTTAGGGGTATAGTATTTGCTTGTGGGTTTTTCACAGACCCATCATGTTCTGAATGCAAGGGCTCCTGTGACTTCCTCAACACCTATGTTACTACTGAATAATATGACCCCTGAATAATGGATAATCATCTTAACATAATTGTATAGCTGGTGATGAGACAATCACAAAGAGAACTGAAGTACTGCACATGTATGAACACAAAAGAAAGTATCTCATGGTCAAGGGATCATTCCTCTTAAAACATAACAAATCATTTGTGCACACATAAAGCTGCAGGGTGAAGTAAACCATTCCATAGCTGCCCATACATTAATTTTATTATTAAATATTTTAATAATATTTAAATGCACCCTGCAGCATTAAATATTTTAATATTTAATAATATTATCATTACTATTTAATTAATATTAAAGTATTAATTTATGCAATATAACTAAAGGGCATTTCATGGTATGATCAAGGTTTTTGCAAAACCTATTCTTGAGAATAGAGAGTTGAGAGAATTGCACATTTTACAGCAATGTTTCTGGTGTGACTTTAGCAGCACTGCAATAAGAAAAGGAGATAAAGCAAAAGACTAGTCAAGTGCAGTAGTGGGAAGGGGGGGAAAGAGAGAACGAGGAGATCAATCTGTAACTGACTGTGAACAATCAATTGAAATAACCCACTACCTTCGGACCAGCCAGAAACCCAACCTGGCTTGTTCTCTATTTAAAGGTTTCTTCTACTATTATTTTACAGATGCAGTGAGGAACTTCTGCTACAGATTTCTTTTAAGCAACAAGAACAAAAATACACACACAAAATATGGTCGTGTAGCACACTTTAAAAATTTGCCTTGGCAACCAAACCACTAAACAAAACGTACCAGCCAAAAATAAGATCTGAAAGGAAACCTTCGCATGCCCTGATGCATGCTGGGAAGTCAATATGCAAATTAGGAACTGGAGAGCGTATCTCCGGCGCCTGCGGAGGAGAGACTATGAGTGATGTTTCGCGGGCTTGTTTGGGATGTTGCCTGTTTATAGCACGCGGCTGGTGCTAGAAATGTGTGAAGACTTTCCACCCAGCACGCGACTGTGCTGATACATGCACTGGCTGCAGCCAATCAGGAGCGTCGAAGCTGCCCCAGTAGAACGTTCGCACACTTCATCAAGCGCGCGCTTTCCGTGGTCTGGAACGGAGTCTGCAGCAGGAAACGTGCTGATCCAGCGCCCTGCAGACCCTCTCCTTCCCCACTGGCACCTGGCGAGGTTTGGAGAAGGAAGGAGTAGCGGAGCGTCAGCCTGGCCTTTTACTTGGCCAGATGGGGGGCAGCTGTTCAGGGCAGGTACATGGGCATGAGGTTTTGCATCACAGCTCACTATAGCCTGACCATATGGCACTGGCCTGGCTGCAGGCTGCTGAGATGCTCCTGGGACCGATCCAAAGTGCTGGCATTGGCTTCTAAAGCTCTAAACAGCCTAGGACCAGAGTGCCTGCTCCTATGCAGCTGAGTAGCTAGAGGGGGTACAAAGCATTACGTTTTGCACGGCATCTCACTGTGGTGTGCAAGTGGCCTCTCCAGGGAGGAGGAGGAGATGCCTCTGTTTTGCTCTAGCACAGGGTTTCTCAACCAGTGGTATGGGTACCACGGGTGGCACTTGAGGTGGTGCATGGTGGTACTCGTTGGACACCTGGACACTTGCCACCCTGCAGCAAGACCAGTGATGCAATAGAACGAACAGCAGTAGGAGGTTTGGCTTGGCAGGCAGAGCTCCAAAGAATGCTTTTCACCTGCTTGAATAAGCCCTTCAGTTCACCCTGAGATTCTTACTAGTGTTTGTCATGTCATATCTGGCCTCCCAACCCAGAAGTAACTGGCGATGACGTCGTCACTAGTTACTTGTTCTTCCAATAGGTTCTTCCAATAGGTGGACCTTGTGAAGTTGTATGGGAGGAGACAAATGTTGAGAAATGCTGCTCTAGCTGCCCAGAACAGCTAAGGGGGCCACTTGGGCACCTCAGTGTTGTTCCCGAATGAACACACACCCGGTTCTTTGGATCTTTGGAGAGGCAAACAAACAGGTGACAGGAGAATTCAAAGGACTTCTAACGTTTTACTCGTTTGCAAACGGGGCCTTCCACAAACACACACACGTGGAGAGACCGTGAACAATTACAATGATGCTGGTTTTATAGGATGGTCTAGGTACGGAAGGGGGTACAAGAGCACACAAAGAGAGCAAAACACATCCATGGCAAGCATGGGAAAAATAACAGACCAACAGTCCCACAAACATTTGGCTTGGTTATCAGATCAACATCTTGATCCTCAGGATGTTCAGGAGGGCAATTCGATACGCATCGGCAATTTGTTTACAGATATATCCATTACAAAGGATCTGGTACTCTATGCATCCCTTTTATTTGTTTATGGCTCTTATTTATGACTTTCTGTTTACCCTTGTGAACATATACCACAGTTAGCCTGTTCCCTAAGAGGGATTTTAGATGCTGGCTTTTGGTCAGAGAAGAGCCTTATGGGTGAACTGGGCATCTTGGGATATTTCCATATTGTGAGCTGGGCATATTGGTATCAGTGTGATGCCATGCAAAGCTTAGTGTTTTGCACCTCCTTTAGCTATCCTATTGCTCCTGTATGGACTTGCCCAGTTCTTTAGGTTGGCCACAGAAGCCCTGCTCTTTTGCCCATCACTTTCAGATGTGAGGTCAGTGGCTGCCATGAGCAGGACCTTTTTGGTGGTGGCACTGAAATGTTGGAACTTCTTCCCCAAGGAGATGAGACTGACTTCCTCGCTTCCTACTTTTGAGTATGGTGTAGTGGTAAATCTCAAAGTGCAGAAGTTTGTCACAGCGTTGCTCAATCATGTCCCAAAGGCCATGCCCCATTAAGGCTATTTTTAAAAAAGTAAAAGAAAGGGGGGAAGCAAACTTTAAATATGTTCCTTAAAGTGTTTTCTTCTCTTGCCATTTATTTCCACTTTGAAACTTACTATATTTCCTTTAAAGCTCTAGCTTATTTCATCCTAAACTCTAGGAGTGGATTGCAATAACAAATCTATAAAAACTGAGAAACTGAATTTTAAAAAATACCCCTGATAAATATAAAAGGTATATTAGAGTGCTTACTCCTGTATGTTTGTTCTGAAGTAAGTCCCATGATGTTCAGCTGGATTTATTTACTCCCAGGTAACATTACATAGGATTATAGCCTTAATGTTACATAAGCTACATATTGTCTCTCAGGGAGTCCTTGGGATAGAAGCTGGTCTAAACATTAACTGATGCCTAGGGAAATGTCTTAGTTTGCCTTCTATTGAGCCTGATGCATCACAGCTCCAGTTGTAGAAGTCCCAGAGCAAAATTTCACCTTGACTTCTACATCCCTGCTATCAATAAACCACTCCCCAAAAATCCATTCTGTGCTCCCAACATTATACCAAAACGATACAGGTAGGAGCAGTTGGTTCAGCGGAGTGAAAGAGCAGGTTAAGCACTCCATCCCAGAAGTGTTCTTGAATGACCCCTTTACTTTCTCACAGGTAAGAAAACATCAGCCCTTCATAACTCTGGAGAAATAAGGGGCTGGACTGGGGGACACTGTCCTAGTAAGAGCAAAACCAGCCTTCCACTCTTCCCACTGGGATCTTTGCAATAGACAAGCCCTCTGTCTTTATCTCATAATGAGGTGGAGTTTGTGAATATGTAAGAAAAAACTTCAGCAAAAAAGTCAGCCAAAGAATGAAAATGTTACACGAGCAAATATAGTTAGGAAGAAACATGATGCTAAGAGAGCCTTGTTTCAGGTTTGCTAATTTATTTCTTCTTTTTTTCCCCAATACCAATCGAAAAATTAGCAAGGATATTCCCATGGCAGAATGAGCATATAATGTTTATCTTGAGTAGGAAAAGAAGACTGAGGAAAGTGAGTGGGACAAGGAAAATGCAGATTGATTTCCAAACATAGGAAGCTAAGACAGGAGGGAAACAGGATAACAAATAGTATCATACTGGAGCTGTGAAATACTGTAATTTCTGATCTGGACAAAGGATAACACAGTTAGTAAAATCATAGTTTGAAAAATATGCTTACAAGTCCAGGCCCCAGAGATCTAACAATCTCAATGGGGATTTCCCATGGGGTGGGAAAGAAGTAACAGAAGCAAGGAGAATGTAAAATGCAATTACAGGCTCCCCCAAGGGATGGTCTCCCCCCCCCCCATCTTTTTCCCCTCTCCTGTCCATGTTTGTGTTTTCCACTAAAATGTGAATCGACCACAAAATTAAAGCAAAAGACTAGTCAAGTGAAGCAGTGGGAGTGGAGAAAGAACAAAGAAACCTGTAACTGACTGTGATCAATTAATTATAAGTACCACTGCAATCGGACCAGCCAATGTTAAAGTGTGTCTCAGTAGGTATATAAGGCTGTTCTTACTTGGTATATTTAAGTCATGGTGACTTTTCTTTACTGCAAGTGATATACCAACATATTTATTATCATCTCTTTCAAATGATATCACATAGTAATTCATCTTAAAAATCTGATTTTATGTCAGCTCCTTCATTACAAGCATTGAAAACAGAGCATTGCATTATGGGCACAGGCTATGCAAATATAAGGCAGCTCTCTGCAAATCAAAATACTAGCTCGCTCACACTGCGAAGGACAGATTTCTAGTGGGTGTTTACAAAAGGATGTAGTTGAACGCCCAGGAAATAAAATCAGCAGAGCGTGTGCATGTAACACAGCCAGAAGACAAACATCTGTTAATGTTTGGTAAGAAATTGACTGTGTTGGTGAGAAATCAACTGAGGAATCAGAGATGCACACCTCGTCCTCCCTTTATTTACTATGAATCTACAAAGGAGTTGCAGAAATAGCAGCTTTCTTTGAACCGAAAGAACTTTGGTTTACCCCTGCTAATTTGGTAAGAGGCACTTTTTCAAGTGGGTGCTCCTTTTTTTAGCAGGGGGAGAGTAACTGGCCCACCACACCCCAGCAGTGTCTGTTCTAGTGGCTGTCTGCTGGTATTCTTTTGCATCTTTTTAGATTGTGAGCCCTTTTGGGACAGGGAGCCATTTAGTTATTTGATTTTTCTCTGTAAACCGCTTTGTGAACTTTAGTTGAAAAGCGATATATAAATACTGTTAATAATAATAATTAATAACCGAACCAAAACATTTTACACATTTCCTTCTTTATATATGCCTAATCTGTTCCTGATAACAGCTCTTATACTGAAAAACTGGAATGCGTACAATCTATTAATTTCAATGGGAAAAATTCTAACTCATTCCAAAGCCATCCCAAGTTCACCCCAACATCACACTAAATATCGATACAGTGATACAGGGATTAGAAACCTGTGGCAATTCATACCTACATTTCAAGTATCAAGAAACAATGTGGCTCCCACCAACATGGCTTGCTGGTCGTGAAAGAAAAGCAGGATATGATACCAAATTACTCATGAATATCAAGAAGTGTGATACGTACACTGTAGTCCTTTACAACAATTTCTGAAATGTTTGACATTGTTTTAATCCAGAGTGTAATTTAGGGGGGGGGGGTCCCTTGATTTATTAAGGGGAATAAACCCTGCAAGACATAAGGGGTTTTAAGTAGGGGTTATTAGGGATTAGCAGCATAATACTATCTGTGCAGCAAATCCAAATGTCCTGGGAGGGCAAGAAACAAAGGCTGCAACCCTATACACACTGGGGAGTACATTCTATTGAATGAAATGGGGCTTACTTTTGATATGCATAGACTTACACTGAATGACACTCTCCCTGTTACTCCAGTTAATGGTGACAAACAATGCTGAAGCACAAAAAAAATGCCCAAACTTACAATACAGTACTATAATATTGATTACCTTTTAAGAGCTCAAAGAATGGAGGAGAAGAAAGAAGAGCACACAGGCCCTGTGATGGGAAAATGTAAATATCCAGGCTGGAGGTGAAAAGAGCCTTCAGGCCCAGCAAGAGCAAAATCCAGGGCAGTCCTCTTGAAACCACTTCAGAGAGAGCCTGCAAGAGGTAAAGGATATAAGTGGGGGAATTTAAATGGTCAGGTCCTAAAAAGTGGAGGACTTGACAGTAAACACAGGGAAATAAGAACATAACATAAGAACATAAGAACAGCCCCACTGGATCAGGCCATAGGCCCACCTAGTCCAGCTTCCTGCATCTCACAGCGGCCCACCAAATGCCCCAGGGAGCACACCAGGTAACAAGAGACCTCATCCTGGTGCCCTCCCTTGCATCTGGCACTCTGACATAGCCCATTTCTAAAATCAGGAGGTTGCACATACACATCATGGCTTGTAACCCGTAATGGACTTCTCCTCCAGAAACTTGTCCAATCCCCTTTTAAAGGCGTCCAGGCCAAATGCCATCACCACTTCCTTTGGCAAGGAGTTCCACAGTCCAACCACATGCTGAGTAAAGAAATATTTTCTTTTGTCTGTTCTAACTCTCCCAACACTCAATTTTAGTGGACGTCCCCTGGTTCTGGTGTTATGTGAGAGTGTAAAGAGCATCTCTTTATCCACTCTGTCCTTCCCATGCATAATTTTGTATGTCTCAATCATGTCCCCCCTCAGGCGCCTCTTTTCTAGGCTGAAGAGGCCCAAACGCCTTAGCCTTTCCTCATAAGGAAGGTGCCCCAGCCCAGTAATCATCTTAGTCACTCTCTTTTGCACCTTTTCCATTTCCACTATGTCTTTTTTTGAGATGCGGCGACCAGAACTGGACACAATATTCCAGGTGTGGCCTTACCATCGATTTGTACAACGGCATTATAATATTAGCCGTTTTGTTCTCAATACCTTTCCTAATGATCCCAAGCATAGAATTGGCCTTCTTCACTGCTGCCGCACATTGGGTCGACACTTTCATCGACCTGTCCACCACCACCCCAAGATCTCTCTCCTGATCTGTCACAGACAGCTCAGAAATGTATAATGGGGATACTTATAACGGAATCCCTGTAGTACCTTATCAAATTAAGCTTTATGAAGTCAATTATGAGGTCAGCACAATTACAAATCGGAGAAACTGTCCAGAATATCACTACCGCAAGGACTCCCTTCAGACTGTCTCATATGTTGGAACAATACATGAAGAAACTGAAGAAGAGGGACAGTGGGAATTGGGAAGAGTTTCAAGTGAGCAGAACCCCAAAAGAATGATTATGTGGGTACATTCCCAAAGGGGATAACTAACCTTATTTGTGATTTTTCAAATATTATGACTCTCCCTTCCCCATCAGTGCTGCTGTGCATGTCTGCTTCCTTGAAGGCCACACTGGAACCATTAAGGATATGCTTCATAATATCCACTCCACCGATAAAGTAAGTTGTCAATAAACATAACGGCTTTTCCATGGTGTACTGCCCTACCGAGCATTTTTAAGTAGGACTCATATGGTATCTGCAGCATTTGAGATAAGCTAGTGCTGAAGGTAGTTCTCAGGTATGGGTCTTTGCCTGAGATGCTAGGATGAATTTCCTGTGGCTCTGATAAAAATGGTTTTTGCCATCTCTCTTGTTAAAAAGAAAATAAGTGTATTCATTTGTACAGAGCAGAAATGGTGGAGTTGCCTACAGTACACTAGTATTGCTTCTTGCAGCAGTAGAACACAAAGTCTTCAAAATAAAAATAAAAAAGGACATCCAGAACTTTATTGGTGGATTTTTCTTGGAACCATTAGCGTTTTCCAACTGACACTTGGTTGTTGTGGTAACACATTTGAATTTTCCATTCCATAGAAAGAATTCTGTCATATGGCAGTTTGGAAGTGTTTTCTGAGTACTGATTTATTCTGGACGTCAAGGTAAGAAGTGGCTTTTATTATTATGTCAAAAGAACACCCTAGGAAAGGTCATATGCAGACAATTTAAGAAAGGAACTATATAACCTGTTTCTACTGTAATGCTACTTAGGATCAGATCACGGTGAATATAGTACCACATATAGGGCATCTCAAAAAAAATGTACATGTGTTTTAATGAACTCTATTTCATACATACTCCATTGTAGAAAACCTGTAACACTCAAACATCTAAAGGAAGCAATTGAAGAGATGTGCAGAAATGTGTGCAGAAAATTGAAGAGATGTGCAGGGATGTCTGCAGATTCCTGAGTCAATGATGCTAGTGGTATAGAGACACCAATGGGGAATAGTTTGAACACTTGTAGCTTGTGGGCCCTGGCCACTTTCACCTTAAGGGGCGGGGGCAGCCTGGAGGCAGGGAGGCTGCAGGAACAGGCTGCAGGGGGGCTGCAGGAGCTTGGGTCCACTTCCTGAGCCTCCTGCAGCCTCCCAGGGGTGCGGGGAGCCCTACACGGCCTTCTGCAGGGCTCCCCGCAGCTTTGAAAGCAAAAGTGGAGCATCGCGCCCCGCCTCCGCTAAAGCACTATCACTCCACTTCCACTTCTGAAGCTGCGGGGAGCTCTGCAGAAGGTCGCGCACGTCTCCCTGCACCCCCAGGAGGCTGCAGGAGGCTCAGGTACGTGCAGCCAAGCCCCTGCTTGGGGATTGTGCCGCTGCCTTGCCCCCACCCCTGCTGCCTCCCTCCCACCCCCACAAGAACGTAGAGCGGCTCAAACTCTCCAAGAGAGTTTGAAAACTGCTGGTGTACACTATATACAGTATATGTGTGAATCATAGAATAATAAATTTGCCTTTGTTAAGTATGTGTACATTTTCTTGAGATACCTTGGACATTTAATAACTGCCTCACTATATCATCCGGTTTATTCCACTAGCAGCCTGGTACTACCTATGCTGATGCACTGCATCCTTTGATGGGGGTGGGGAGGGTCAATTGGAGAGGCCTCAGCGTAAGTGAACCTTTTGCCCTAGGGAAAGCTTGTATAGTCCCTATGGGACTTCTGGGTCCTCCACCAGCTATTTTGCTGGTACAGGACCAAGGTGTGTGAAGGCAGAGGAAAGGAAAAGGAATATGATGCAGCCTCACACTTGTGCAGCTGAACCTGCTGTCTCCTTCTTTCATTCCACTTTCTTCTCCACCCAGAAACTCACCCATTCCTCCCACCACCTGCCCCACACCTCCTTATCTCTTACTGGTGGCCTTGCTGTGCTGGCTGGTGGCGCTGGAGTGTGCAACTCCAGTTGTTGCACAACTTCCAGCAGGATCTAAGCACATCTGTGGATCCTGCCAGCTCTGCTGGCAGAGCATATATTCTGCCAACTGATAATTTAGGTAGGATTGGGCTGCCCATGTGATAAGCCTGCCACATGTGATGTAGTGGTAAATTTAAAAGTGCAGGTGCTCATCATGACACCTCCCCCCACTCCACATCCTCATATCTATGCCCTGTTAGCACTGCTTAAAAAAAAAAAAATCAACGTTCCATTTATATGTTAGAGTGTTTTATTCTCCTGCATCTTATTTCTGTTTTGAAATGCATTATATTTCATTTATATAAGGATATTTGTTTACTCTGTTGTGTTTAGTAGGACTTACTGCCAAGAAATGTGCATAGGATTGTTGCCTGAATATGAGCTATGGGTAAGACCATATGGTGAATATATTAATATAAGCACCTAAGCAAATTGCTCTCTTTGCCTCCTACTGAGCCTTGTTTACTTTTCTCTGCTAAGATTGTCTGAAACATGTTTCAAAGGCAGCACCTGAGCATGTCTGCTGAGCACGTCTCCTGCTGTAGGAGAAGGCCCTGAGATCTACTTCCCCCTCCCCCATTGCCCTTCAACTACATCTCTGGTTATTACTATTTCAAGAGGACTCTTAAGGCTGCTTTAGAAAACAGCAATGTAGGAATAGACATGTATTTGTGGAGCGGGCGACAACATGACTTGTGATGCCGGTGTATATGCTTATACAACTCCCACAATCCTTCCAAAACTGTTTTGAGACTGAAGAATCATGGGAATTTGGAAGTGAGCATATCCCTGCATCACATTGCCATGTGAACATTCCCTTCCCTTGAGGAGGCCTCATTGACTGCTCCCCCACCACAGAATGAAGTGCATACCCCATTGTCATGGCTGCATTAGCACTGGAAAGTTGGTTAGGATTGGGCTGTAAGCCCCATAAACTAGAGAGAATAAATGGGCTTTCAGTTACTGTTGCAATGCTGGCAAAGAAGGAACCATCTTGATCTCCAAAGGCAATGAGTTCAACATACAGGGTGCCACCAAAGAGAATGCTCCTCTCTGTCACCTCCAGCTGAACCTCTGCTGGCAGCAGAATGTGCTAGAGAATCCATTAGCTGACCTCAGGAACAGACCATCTCATACAGGGGAAGGTGGACCTTAAGACACTTCAGCTTTAAAGATAACAATCAACATCTTAAATTGCACTTGGAAATAGATTAGCACCCAGTGTAGATGGCATAGCAGCAGAGTGGCATTGTCAACTGCCTGTCAGAACACATACAGCAGCATTCTGCACTAATTGAAGATGCTGAATGGCCTCCAAGGGCAGCCCCATATAAAGCATGTTACAGCAATTCAGTCTAACTAGTGTAAGAGTGATCATAGCCAGGTCTGCTTGATCCAGGAAATGATGCAATTGGTGCACCAGTCTAAGCTGGGCAAATGTTAACTTAGAGCAATCCCACCACATTCTGCATTTCCTGTTAAAGAGACCAGATGAGGAACAAATGAGGTAATGGAGTAGGGAAGTGGGTCGCTTCCTCCCATACCCACTTGGAGAATAATAATCCATTTTCTTTCCTAGCACATCCCACACTTCCTATTTTATTCAAAGGGGCCCCATAACAAAGGTGATAGGGATGCGGATTGCCACCATGTGTGTGTGTGGATGAGGCAACTGTGGTGGTGGGGAAGTTCTGTGCCTTGGTCATGATCTGCCTCCAGCCCTGGAATGTGCAGAATATGTCCCCATATGATCATACTGGTGATTCAGAGGGCTTGCTCGGTGTTTGCAGACTTCAACAGTTCAGTCACACAGCTGTATAAATGGCACATAAATGTACTCTGTCACATGCATTTCTGATCTCAAGGTCAAACTACAAGCTAGAATTGCAGGTACACCCTGTGAATATGGGGGAAGGGGGGTTTAAGAAGAAAGACCAGTCAAAGTTTGCAGTGAGAGCATGCATTGTTAAATTCGCATTGGCTAGTGAAACTAACCATTGTTCAGTGTGATAACTCACTACTTTCAGACCAGTCTTAAAATGGGATTGCTTCTATATATACCTCTCAAGAAATGCTTTTCTTCACTTAGGGTGATTAATTTTTAACAAGCAAAAGAAAAACTGGCTGATGTGGGTTACATTTTGAATCAGAAACTACTCAGTTCCTGGATTACTGTGCATTGCCTTGTAAAATCAAGAAATAAAAAGATATTTGTACAGTACTGCAGAAACTTGCATGATGGGGAATGTAAGCAAATGACTGACCCACAGTTTTTTTTTCTTACTCTGCTGCAAGTTATGCGACACAGATTGCTGCTTGCCAAATGAAATAAGCAGAACATTAGGGCAATGTAAGCATGTGTTCTTGAGAGGACTCCCCCCCCCAAAAAATAGATGCAACTAAGGGAGGTTCTCTGTTATTACCGATCATAATGCTAAAACATTTGTGTTACCAGTGCAGCAGATGGCAGTGATGTACAAGGAATATTTCATCTATGGCTATTCGCATTGGGTTGCACAGTTAGTCCTAAAGTTTCCATTGCTTTATCTGACAAATTAACCTTGCCACAATGCATAGAGTTCAACAAGCATAAAAACAGATAGTGAACATAAGAACATAAGAACAGCCCACTGGATCAGGCCATAGGCCCATCTAGTCCAGCTTCCTGTATCTCACAGCGGCCCACCAAATGCCCCAGGGAGCACACCAGATAACAAGAGACCTCATCCTGGTGCTCTCCCCTACATCTGGCATTCTGACTTAACCCATTCCTAAAATCAGGAGGTTGCGCATACACATCATGGCTTGTACCCCATAATGGATTTTTCCTCCAGAAACTCATCCAATCCCCTTTTAAAGGCGTGATCTAAGGGTTGCCTCATGATTATCACAGTTTTGAGATTTTAGATTTCTTCATACAAATTCACCTTACTGAAGTTCCTGTTAATTTTCACTGTCAAGATGCATGTGCAAAATATGGCAGTATCCTCATGGACTTTATTGTAGGTAAAGATGGACTTTATTGTAGCCTTTCAACATTAGGGCTTCAGTATTTCTAGAAGTTGTTTCCATGAAGAATCTTGACAGATGCCCAGTACTGACAATATTTCATAAGCTGCACCCACCCACCCACATTTTCTCATTGGCTCAACAGAGGCAGAAACCATAATGTTGAAAGATTGGTTGCTATCACAGCTTCAAGTATTTTAAAGAGAAATTTATCCAGCAAAGAGTTTAGTTTCTGTAGCTTAAAGCAGTGATCTAGAAAACCCTGTTTTCTAAGAAGCTTAGATGTTTCTCAGTGAGATCATTAATGATAAACAAGTTTTTCTGATATACAGCTTGGCCATTGCTATTAATCTTCCCTTTCAGGAAGCAGCCATGGAGAGTCTCTTTCACTGGTAAAGGCGAACAGATCTGGCTAGCAACCCACATCAGACTGCAGCAAGAATGTTCACCAGAATTCTCTAATATGTGCAAGGGTTCCTCAACTATGGACGCAATCCTAACCCCTTATGTCAGTGCTTTCCAGCACTGGCATAAGGGCAGTGCAGCTCTGAGGTAAGGAAACAAACATTCTCTTACTTTGAGGAGGCCTCCGTGAGTGACACCCAACTGCAAGATGCGGCACACGTCCCATTTGCACCACTATGGTGGTTGGCAACCTTCAGTCTCGAAAGACTATGGTATAAGCCTACAGCACCCGGTATTCCCAGGCGGTCTCCCATCCAAGTACTAACCAGGCCTGACCCTGCTTAGCTTCCGAGATCAGACGAGATCAGGCATGTGCAGGGTAACAGTTGCTGCACCACTGACATAAGGGGTTAGGATTGCGCCCTATGGTTGCCTCAAGTATGGTCGTGTCCAGGAGGTGTTCTGAGGCCTGGGGAGGCCACACATGGCCTCCCTGGGACTCAGAAGGCCTCTTGGAGGCCTGTGAAAGTGAAAACTGGAAGTGCCTTTTGAAGGCCTTCTGGAGTCTCCTGGATGCAACTGGAAGAACTTCCAGTCATGTCTGGGAGGTGGTGAGGCCCCCCAGGATGGGTTGGCACCTGCGCAGAGTCAAATTCATGGGTGCCAAACCCACGGATAAGGAGGGCCCACTGTAAAATTTTGATGAGATTTAAAAGCTCTGGAAGCAACAAACGTTTTCTTCTTTATTAAAGTCTAATCATATGTTTTGTGCATGCACATCTCCATTGTTTTAAATACATTTGGATTTAAAGGACTTTCAGCCTTAGCAGACACCCTTTCTCCATTAGTCACAGTTAATGGAGAATGTGGCAGCCCACGTTGTCTTGGGGGCTAAACAATTTGACTCAGCCTCCTGTGGATGCAGTGGCTGTTTCCAGTCCAATTAAAGGTGCTGGTTTTGATCTTTAAATTCCTATATGGCTTGGGACCAGGATATTTGAGAAACTGTCATCTCCCATACAAACTGACCCATTCCCTAAAGTCTGCAGAGAAGGCCCTACTGTGCCTGCTTCCTCTGACGGAGGCCAGATTGATGGCAACGAGGAGGCGTCTTTATTGCAGAACTCCTTCCCAGTGGAATTCAGAACAGATCCTGCCCTGTTAGCTTTCTAGCAAAAGCTAAAGCCTTTCCTTTTCCACCCTGATTTGCCTTCTTAATTAGTTGCTTTGGGTTTTGTGGTTGTATTTTTGTTTTAATGGTACTGTTCTTAATTATTATTGGATGGGGAGGAAGTGTTCCAGGGCAGACGGAGGGCAGGGAGTATGTGTGGTGGGAGGAGGGAGTGGGATGGGAGGAGGCAGGATGGGCAAAAAGCTGAGCTCTGCTGGATCCGGAGCCCTGTGTCTGGCTGCGCAGTCCAACACAGAACTCCTTGATTCTAAAGTATTGAAGTAAGGGGCTTCTTCCCTTACTCGGGGGAAGGGGAAGAATGTCCCTTTCTCCTGAGGAGCCACCGGCAGCTGACCAGTATGCTCAGGTTGCCGCTGTAGCCATTTTGGCGCCGCAGCAGCCCCTTGTGCTGGGCAGCTCAGGATTGGGTTGCAAGGCTGCAGTCCTTTCCATGCTTACCTGGGAGTAAGCTTCATAGATTATAATGGGACTTACTTTTGAATAGACATGCATAGTATTGGGCTTGGAATGTTCCTTACAAACAAATGTTCTTCTAATAAAGTGTTTCCCAACCTGGGGGTTGCAGCCCCCCCCCCCGGGCAGCAGGAAACACCATGTTCCCCCTTAAGGGGCATGGTGACCTGGCAGCAATGGCACTTCTGGGAGTGCACCACTGCTGCAACTGACTAAGTTTAAAAAAGGGGTTTTCAAACTTACTCGTCTGCAGCGATGACTGGAGACGCCACAAAACACAGGTTCTCACCGCTGCTGCAATGGGTAAGTCCGAAAACCTCCTTTTTTTACTTAGGCAGTGGCGCGAACCTGGAAGTGCCATTGCTACCATCACCACCAGGTTGCCACCACAGTTGATGGGCCCTGAGACAACTTAGTGGTTCCCTTTAGGTAAAGGTTGGGAACCACTGTTCTAATAGAAAACTAGCTATGAGGGCAAAAGGGTGCTATGGCCTTTTCCTTGCCCTGCTACTTTCATCTTTGCAGTCACTTGTTTTTCAGTAGCGGCAGCAGTTATACAAATGCACACCTGCAGTCTGAAACAGTACAGCCCCCACATAGCTTTACCACCTCAGTGAGAACTAGGTCATAGTGTAACCAAAGTAACCAATGTTGCATTTGCAGTTTCACTTGTATGAGTTTGTAAGATACTTAACTAAAAAAAATTGGCTGTTGGGCTATGTGGTTGTCTGGCAAGAAAAGTACGGTACATGTTTGAGAGTGTCTCTTCAAGACTGAATTTGGGAACTACATTATGAAATGCAAAGTATAAGAACCGTATTAGTGGATGTTCCTTCCTGCAACTCAGTTTCATTCTTTTCCAGCTGTGGTTAGTGTCAAAGCACATATTTTCATACTATTTCATACCAATAAATCTAAAGTTAACTAAAAAAAAGAATGCAACTACTATATTAAACTAAAGGGACCCCAAACAAAATATCCCTAAAGCTTAAAATCTGGATCCATATTTTGCAAGCTGAACACTGCAGCTAGTTCACTAACCTTTATTTGGGCTTATTGAAAACCTGACTGGTATTTTTTTCTTTTGTTAGCCACTTGTAATGACTACCCATATGCAGAACTGGGATATTTGCAACTTGGACAATTGTTTCCCAGTCAAGTGCATCCCAGCCATTGGAGTACCTGGACATTCACATCTGGGGGGTTTGTTTGCGTGTTGTTGTTTTGCGTTGTTTTTTTTTGCATCCTGGCCATTTGCATCCCACTGTAATGTCCTGAGGAGACCTCCATCCTGCTCCTAAGCTGCATTTGATACAGTGAAGGCCATGTGACCCTGCTCTGCCAGCACATGTTAGGATTGGGCTGCCCGTCAGTAATTGCCCCTTTAACACCATTAATTCTGCCCGTAGCATGCGCAGAGGAAAAAGACCACTGACCGAAAGAACAAGGCAGTGTATATGCAAATTCCAGTCTAAGGCTGCAATCCTAACCACACTTTCCTGAGAGTAAGCCCCACTGAACAAAATAGGACTTACTTCTGAGTAGTCCTGGTTAGGCTTGTGCCCTACGTGTCTAAACTGCACTGAGCATGGCCACCCTAAGTTGCATTCTTCTGTATGATTGCAAAAGGTTCAACTAACAATATAATTAAGCAATCAATACTGTTTGTAATCGAAGGAAAGCTTTCATGGTATTAATACTTGTCTCTGGGCAGCGCAATCCTGAGTTGCACTGGAACAGGCAGGGCGGCAGGCCTGCACAGTATCCATCGCAAGTTGTGGAGGTGGCTGAGGCTCAGCTCGAGGCAAGGGGAAACTTTTCCCCTTACCCCAGGAGAGTCGCAGCAGTCCCAATGGGTCTACTTGGATCTGCGCCACCTGACAAGGTGGTGCAGATCCGAGCAGAACGGAGCAGCCAGGAACTGCTCCACGTCGCCTAGGAGCAGGGGCTAGGATCTGGCATAACTGCTGGATCCAGGCTACTTTACACACGTTTGCCACCTTCTTGGGCCAGCACAAGGGACTTGTGCCAGCCCAGGGTACAGTTAGGATTTTGCCCTGAGACTCATTCTGGAGCATTGATGGGCAGCCCAATCCTATGGTTCCTGGCGCCTTGGCACCAGCGGCACCAAAATGGTGACTGCCGGATCCTGTTGACGCCAGGATTCCGCTGGAGGTCTCCTTGGGAGAAGAGCATTTGCTCCCTTACCCCAGATAGATAGCAGCCGGCCACAGTCTCCTTGGCTCTACGCCCACATTTGAGCTGTCACAGAGCCAAGAAAACCCATGTTGGGCTTCCTGGGCCAGGCGGGAGGATGGTATATGGCAGCAGAGCATGCTGCCATCTCTGCCGCCTTCCCAGGACCAATCCTCCCCTCCCTTCATCCTCCCTCTGCCCTGTTCCACCCACTCCCCACTTCCCCTGCTCTGAAAATACTCACCACTGTCTTATGCTGGAAGAGCACTGGCTGGCCATCCACACAGCATCAACTGGCATTGGCCCAGTGCCAACACTCCCTACACCCCTAATGCTGTAAGTACACCTTATAGTACATTTATGAAACCTAGTACCAGTGCTGGAGCTCAGCGCCGGTGCTTAAGGTCCCCCTCAGGGAACATCCCTGGGTTGCTCTAGACCAGGGGTGTCAAACATAAGGCCCAGGGGCCGGATGTGGCCCGCGGAAGCTTTTTATCTGGCCCTCAGGCTCTCAGCTGCTGAGCAGTGCTGAGGTGTTACTGCTAAAAGGGCAGCCCCACAAAAATTGGGCTCTCCCATATCTTGAAATATGATAAAGATTTGCATGTTTTCTCTTCTGTCATTTGTAATTAATGAATTCCTAAGTGAGAAAAAGTGCTTATTTTTTGTTATGAATTGTTTAATGACATCACTTCCTGCCTAACGACATAACTTCTGGCCCTCAGTAGGCATCATGAATGCTATTAGGCCTTCGGTATGAAACGAGTTTGACACCCCTGGTCTAGACTCTAGAGCAGCAGATCCCAAAGACCTATTCAGGGGCAGTGTGCGGTGTGGGGGTTGTCCCAAAGGTGCCATTGGGAACCATCGGGGTTTTTCCTCTTACCCAGGGGGTACTGCTGGCCTTGGAGAGGGTCTGGGATGGCTGCAGCCTTCTCCATGGACCTCCCCAATGCTAAAACCACTCTGTTTAGAGATTGGAACACACTTCCAATTTTTGCGCAATAACTGGAAGTGTGTGCCAATCCCCAAACAAAGCTGTTTTTAGGCAGGCTCTGCAGGGACTGTCAGCCTCCCAGACCCTCCCCAAGGCCAGCTGAACCCTATCCCCCCCAGGTATGGGGAAAAATCCCTGCGTTCCATAGCACCACGATCACTTTAAGGGGGAATTGCCCAGTTTTGGTTCCCAATGGTGGGTCGTGACCCAACACTTTGGGAACCACTGGTCTAGAGTTTGATCACCCCAGCACTAGTTATAGCAGTTCTACTCTGACACTACCCTCTTTGAAGGCCCAGAACCACAACAAAACCGTGTCCCCCTAGGCCCATTGCAGTCAAGTAATCAAGAAGGATACCATGGTCAATGCTATCAAAAACCACTGAGAGGACCACCAGGGATTCTGTTTGTCTGGTGTAGGTAGTCCATCAGGGCAACCAGTCAATTTCGTTAGCAAGCGCAATTGATTAGAATCTTAGGATCAACCAGGAATACCTGGAGTTGAGTCTCCACCTAGTTGAAAAAGAGGATAATTGGAACAGGCAAGTAGCTATTAAGAACACTGAAATCATTATTAGCTTGGCCATTAGTCATTGCATTTCAGCATGATACCTGATTTTCAAAATTCATGCAAGATTTGAGTTATCTTAGTAACTTTAGATATAAGGCAAAACCAAACGCTGAAAGTCTTGAAGACAAATATTGGCTAAAAAGGACATGCTTTGGTCTAAAGTGATTTTGATGAGAGTCCATTGACATCTACTGCCTTGTCTCCAAACCATACAATTTCTAAATGATTTCTTTGCAAGTTTTTATTTATCTGTGGGTTTCAAGTTCACAATGAAGCATTTTACAAAATCATGTTATTTATTAGGATCTTATAACAAAGAAAGAAACTGTTGGCTTTCACCAATTTCAGGTGCTGGTAACCAAATGGTTGCTGCATTTAGATGTGCTGACTCACCAATGAATCACTTGAACTGTAGCAGTCAGGGCTTCATATTACAGAAAACAACTATATTTGGTGTCTCCTTGGGAGACATAATAACACTGATACCAAAGAATAAATGTACCTGAGAAACAGCATTTACACTGGAAGTTGAGAGAATCTGAAATATGTTTATTTTTAATTTCGTAATTATGCTAAAATGTACCGAAAAAGAAGCAGGACATTCTATATATTCAACATTAATATCATATAAACACCATAACCCTATAAAACAAAATTATCTGAAACCAGGAAAAAAAGAAACCTGCACATCAAAAAGGTCCTTCATAGAAAGCTAATATAGCACTGAAAGAGGTGAACTGCAGATCAGGACTTCCCTATTTCAAATCTCACCTTTGCTATGAACTGCTTGGGTGGCCTTGGGCCAATCACTCTTATTCATCCTCTCAAGCAATATGGAAAAATTACCTACCTTATACAGTTGATGTTAAGATGACCTCAAATATAGGGGGCCCTGTATCTGTGGATCCCATATCTGCATATGTGGATATCCCATATACACTTATCCACAGACAGGTCTGCGGGGCCCCCTGTGCATGCCCACTTCAGAGGTGAGGGGAGCAGAGCAGAGTTCCCCTCACCTCCAGAGGGTTCTCTGAGCCCAGCAGAGGCCATGGACATCCATCCGTGGCCTACGCCAGGCTCACACTGAGTCTGATAGTTTCAAGAACATATAAGAACATAAGAACAGCCCCACTGGATCAGGCCATAGGCCCATCTAGTCCAGCTTCCTGTATCTCACAGCGGCCCACCAAATGCCCCAGGGAGCACACCAGATAACAAGAGACCTGCATCCTGGTGCCCTCCCTTGCATCTGGCATTCTGACATAGTCCATTTCTAAAATCAGGAGGTTGCACATACACATCATGGCTTGTAACCTGTAATGGATTTTTCTTCCAGAAACTTGTCCAATCCCCTTTTAAAGCCAGATGCCGTCACCACATCCTGCGGCAAGGAGTTCCACAAACTGACCACACGCTGAGTAAAGAAATATTTCCTTTTGTCTGTCCTAACCCGCCCAACACTCAATTTTAGTGGATGTCCCCTGGTTCTGGTGTTATGTGAGAGTGTAAAGAGCATCTCTCTATCCACTTTATTCTTCCCATGCATAATTTTGTATGTCTCAATCATGTCCCCCTTCAGGCATCTCTTTTCTAGGCTAAAGAGGCCCAAATGCCATAGCCTTTCCTCATAAGGAAGGGCCCCAGCCCTAATCATCTTAGTCGCTCTCTTTTGCACCTTTTCCATTTCCACTATGTCCTTTTTGAGATGTGGCAACCAGAACTGGACACAATACTCCAGGTGTGGCCTTACCATCAATTTGCACAATGGCATTATAATATTAGCTGTTTTGTTCTCAATACCTTTTCTAATGATCCCAAGCATAGGATTGGCCTTCTTTACTGCCGCCACACATTGGGTCGACACTTTCATTGACCTGTCCACCACCACCCCAAGATCTCTCACAGACAGCTCAAAACCCATTAGCCTATATGTGAAGTTTTGATTTTTTGCCCCAGTGTGCATGACTTTACACTTACTTACATTGAAAAGCATCTGTCATTTTGCTGCCCATTCTGCCAGTTTGGAGAGATCCTTCTGGAGCTCCTCACAATCACTTCTGGTCTTCACCACTCGGAAAACGCAACTTCTGGTTTCTCCGTGAAACAGGAAGTAACACCTTATAAGACATTAGGAGGCCGCGGGGAAGCTTGGAGGATTAAAAAGTCACTTCCAGTTTCACAGAGAAACCAGAAGTTGTGGTTTTTTTAACTGTCAGGCTCAGAGGACCCTCTAGAAGCAAGGGGAGTTCTGCTCCCCTCAACTCCAGAGGCTGGGGGGGGGAGGTGTTCGCCCATAGCCATGGTTTCACATAACTGCAGGGGGTTCCGGAACAGAACCTCTGCTAATAAGGGGGCACACCTGCCATACATATGAAGCACTTGGCACACTCATAAGAATGTAAAACAAGGGCTCACCTAGCCCAGGATCCTGTTGCTGTGGCTAGGATAGAAAGGCATACCTCTCCCCTGCCATTCCTTGAAATGAGTATTGAGAGGCATATTGCTGCTGGATGTGAAGTTAGTGCATAACTATTGATAGGCATGTCTTTCACAAATTTTTCTAATTCTCTTTTAAAGTCATCCAAGGTACTGTCCATCACAACATCTTGTGACAATGAATTGCACAGACTAATTGTACACCGTGTCCTTTTGTCCAGTTTCCTGCCAATCTGTTTCATTGGATGATCCCTGGTACTGGTATTGTGAGAGAGAGAGAGAGCAAAATTGGTGTGGTCTCTCCACACCAATCAGAATTGCAATATATATCTTTCAGTCATGTCCCCCTTTAATCATCTTTCTTTCATGTTGGGGTGAACACTCCTGATTTCCCACCCCACCTTTAAAAACCTTTTTTTCACCTTTGGACCTTTTTTTTTTTTTACCTCAGAGACTTCTGTGAAGTCACACTAGAATGGATCAAAATGAACTTCTGCAGCAGCTGTAGCCCCACAGCTGGGTCCCTTCTATACACTCCTTCATGATCATGGGATTCACAAGCCAAAGAGCTACTGTAGCAGGCCACTTGCTTCCCAGATTTGACACTGTATTAAGGAGGGTCATGAATACTTTCCTGGGCCTGGTGTATATGGCTTGCAGCAGCAGTTGCCACTGCATGCACGTGGTTGTGCCCCAGCATTATGCACTGGCAGTGAGTTCAGGTGAGATAGGAAAATGTCAGGTCTCAGGAACTTTCTGGACCCCCTCCTTTGGCTCCTGGGCCACCTTTCTGACCCTGGGGCTGGGTGCAAATCACCCCCCTTTCCTAGGCCCTGGGTGGGACAGGCCATGTCCAGCCTCCCTGATCCTCAGAAGGCCTTCTAAAGTCTCCAGAGGGCCTTAAAATGTCAATTCTGGTTTTTCTTTAATAACCAGAAGTGATGTTTTAAGGCCTTCCAGAGGCCTCAGAAGGCTGGGGGCAGCACTTCCAGGCTTGCCCCAGGGCGGCACAGTCGCCAGGACCTTCACTGGTTTCACACCTTCTACTCTACTGACCCATAAACAAAGCACTTGGCTTTGAGTCAGTTTGTTGAACCATGAAGCCTACCTAATTTCCAAGAGCAGAAAATTCAAGAACTCAGGAGACACCCCCCCCATTCTCAGTTCCACAGATGAAACCTAGTTAATGCCCGTGATTGTAAAAAGTAGAGTTATTACAGTGTGTGAACTCTGGCATTCTATAGAATGTCTGAAATGTGAAGGAAGCTAATTTCATTCTGACCTTTCATACTTTTCCTAGGGATTGTATCGAATGCCTACCTTTTTCTTTTCTTTTCTTTTCTTTTTTGGCAAAGTGTGCAATAAGCATCACTTAGGCCTGCGTTGGCTTGGTCATGTCATGAGAATGGATGATGGCCGGATCCCAAAGGATCTCCTCTATGGAGAACTCGTGCAAGGAAAGCGCCCTACAGGTAGACCACAGCTGCGATACAAGGACATCTGCAAGAGGGATCTGAAGGCCTTAGGAGTGGACCTCAACAAGTGGGAAACCCTGGCCTCTGAGCGGCCTGCTTGGAGGCAGGCTGTGCAGCATGGCCTTTCCCAGTTTGAAGAGACACTTTGCCAACAGTCTGAGGCTAAGAGGCAAAGAAGGAAGGCCCATAGCCAGGGAGACAGACCAGGGACAGACTGCACTTGCTCCCGGTGTGGAAGGGATTGTCACTCCCGGATTGGCCTTTTCAGCCACACTAGACGCTGTGCCAGAACCACCTTTCAGAGCGCGATACCATAGTCTTTCGAGACTGAAGGTTGCCAATACAAAGAGCAGCTGCAACTCAACAGTCCACAGGAATTGGGCAAGGATTTAATATGTGCATGTGTAAGACAAAGTTTCAAACTAAAAAATGTTAAGAAAAATATTCTACGCAAGTAGATCCCAAAGTCCTCTGTAGGAGCTGGGAATCACTTAAGTCTTTGCAGGGGTGGGGCTATGGCAGCGATGCAATTCCCAGGAAGTGGGTTTTACTTACCTGCAGCTAGCACTGGCCTCTGGGGGGGTGCAGGGAGCCCTGCAGACACCTCCACAGGACTCCCAAGCCTACAATTCAAAACAGAGATCGGAAACCACTTCCTGTTTCATGATTCAAAACTCAAAAGTGGTTTCCGATCTCTATTTTTAGTTAATCAGAGGCTTGGGGAGCCATGCAGAGGCATCCACGGGGCTTCCCGTACCCGCCCCCCCCCCACACAGGCTGGTGCTAGCTGCAGGTAAGTAAAAAAAAAAAACCCTTCTGTCCCAGCAGCGGCACAATACTGGGGATCGCATCGCTGCCATCCCCCTGCACCATCCCGCCCTTTAAGGGGCCAGAGAGGACTGCTTCCCTGGCTAGTGGGTTGTGACCCACCAGTTTGGGAACAACTATGCAATTCGAAATGTCATTCAAGTTATTGTCATTCAGAATATTTTTATATAGTTTAAGTTTAGATACCAGATTGTTAATACCAGTTCATTAATAAAATTTTAGGTTTCAATTCATTAATAAAGTGTCCCCCCCTGTTGTCTAGTATACTTTGCCAAAAAAAGGAGGTAGGCATTCTATGGGAATACCTAGGCCTTCTGTACAATCCCTAGATAAGTTTAATTTAAGTTCAGAACAAAATAGACTTCTTCCATACTTTGCCTGCACCATGGCTTCCTCATGAGGAAGCTGCTTGAACCATTCACTAATGAGGCTATACTATATCTCCAAAACTAGACGTGATTGGGCAAAACGGATGCCATTTTTGGAATCGGCACCCCAAATTCATATCAAACTATCATAAAGTTTGGGAAAAACTTTTCTGACCCTCAATTTTGTAGGTCTCTGTTATCCCCTTGATAACAGGCAATCCCTCCTTTTCTTTTTCATTTGCAGTGGTATGGAGAAAGAGTTGAAGCAGTAGTGGGAGGGAGGAAGCTAAAGCAGTGGCCTCAACTGCTTCCATCCTGCTGCTGCCGCCGCCACCACTGTCTTCTACTCCCTCTTCCTTTTCAAATACAGCAGCACTGCTGAGTTAGGTGATAATGGTGGCAGTAGCTGTGGCACAGGATGAGGAAGAAGAGGACACAGCATGAGTAAGAGTGGCAGCTTCAGATGATCTGTGGCCAATGATCAAATGTGGTTACCTTTTAGAATGTGAGCTTCCAAAACTGGTACACAAGTACACTGGTATACAGATGCAGTGAGTGAAGAGCAATGCTGTCACCTACTATTTGATACAGTGTCTCCACACTCTGCAGACACCCACCTATAAGTCGATCCCATAGATAAGCCGAGGACAAGCCTTGAACCAAAAATCATGACATTTTCTAAGACCCTTGGATAAGTCGGGGGGGGGGGGAAGGGGATTTAAACTTAAGGGGGTGTCTGATGATAGTTCTGTCTGATTTTACCTGAGGCCAGATCCTGAAAAATAACCTACCAGTTATTGTTACATATGAACTGTACAGTTTCTAATTTATCAAAAACTTAGTAAACGATCATAAGATACATTTTTATTCATTAACTTTTAAAATTCTGGTCTTCGCAACCTTTTTGTAAACATTATTAGAGTAAATGCACTGTAAATAACATACCAGTAGAACCATTAATCAAATTCTTTTTGAAGGTGCCTGGTGTATTAAGCCAGAGGCTCTACATATAGCATACAACATATAACACATAATTGGGCGTGTGCACAGTGGAGAGACAAGCAACAAGGAATGACTGTGAGTAAATGCAGCTACACACAGTTGCAACCTGATTTACTCAGAAGTAGACCCATTGCTTTCCACGGGTGTTATTCTTAAGTAATGGTGCACTGATTTGAAGCCTGGCACTATACTTCAGATGTAAATGTGGATTACATCCTGGTGTTTTGAAAACCAGACCTTTTCCAAACATTGCAAAATGGAATGAGAGTGCAGAAGGGTCTGCTAAAGAGAACTAGGCTTGCTTGATTTAAATGGAAGCCTTAAGCCCTAGCTTCCTTTTTTCTCAGGAGGAGAATAAAAGGTTAACTGTGGATGCAGCTGCCTTGAAGCCTGGTTGCCATGGAGATTGATTACCCTGTCATTATCTCTGCAGAGGTATGTGCCTGAAATACCCCTGACCACTGAGTGACCTTACAGATAAGGCAAGGTGGTGATTTACTTGATTTATTGGCAGAAATTTCTTGCCTTATAGGCAAGTATCTATGGTATGTATGAATTTGAAATACAGGTCCAACCTTGTTATACACAAATTTTTTATACACAGATTTGACTCAACACAAATGGCCACTGCAAATGAGAAGGAACGTTCTGATCCCTGGAAAAGGGGGAAAATGCATCCTTTTAAAAAACTGCTTTTCTTACTGTGTAGAGAGACAGTCATGCAAGCGATTACAGGTATAACCTAATTATCCATGGATTTTTCATCTGTGGAAAAATCTATGGATTTTTCTATCTCAACACAATGAGAAGGGCCCTTCAAATTAAAGGAAAAAAATTTGTTTAACAATAGCCTCGTTAATGCAGGAGGGCAGTTGACTGACAATCCATCAATCATTCTCTCTCCAAGCACTTAGAATGACTTCATTCCAGCCAGCAACCCCTCTCTTCCCCCTGAGCACATGAAAGAAAGATAATCACTTTGCTCTGGGGGAAGGGAGGGTCGCTGGCTTGGAGTGAAGCCTTTCTAAGTGCCTGGAGAGTGACTGATTGATGGATTGTCTGCCTAATGTCTCTGTCTTACATCACTAAGGTAAGCTGTTTTTAAATCACCCAGCAAAGGGACATTGTTTTTTAAATGGATTTGCTTTAATGCAGTTTTTGCCATCCATGAGTTCTGGGAATTGAACCCTTGCAAATAATGAGACTCAACATGTACAGTATTACAGTTTCTCTCTTACTTCACACACTTTCAGTTAATGATGTGCTTCAAGTTCCAGGATAAACTTACTCTAGGGGTCCCTGTTACGAGATGGATGGAAATGACTTGTAGATGGAAATGACTTCATAACATTTGCTTTTCTTAGGTTTGTGTTTTTGGACCATACTTATGATCTACAGGGATGATATATGTTTCTGCCTGCATTTGCAGTTCAGATGGGTGGTGCCTGTAAAAAGTGGAAACTCCAGTCGCACAATGAAATGAGTTGTACCATTCATACTTTCATGTATATTCAAACATTGTTTCATAGTGCAGCTCAGGAAAGCAATACAGAGCACTGAAAATGAAGGCGTGTGCATGTGATGTTAGTGTCTAAGATTGCTTTCTGGCAACTGTACCATTCACTAAAATTGCACTAATTCTAGAGTCTGTGCTATATGCACAAATCCCTGCTATAATTGGCTCCTGTGGTTCAGAAAATGTGAACACTGTTGTATCAGCATACCCATGATAATCTAATGATTGATGTATGCAGGCACTTGTGTGCATCTCTGTCCCCCACCTCTTAATTTGAATCATCCAGGCATTCTAGAGCTTTTAGTTTAGATAAAGTGATATAACATCCAAAGTATCATGGACAATTTTCAGGAGTGGGAATTATGTGTGCTGGTACACCCACTCATACACCCATCTGCTGTATGAGGATAATACCAGCCTACCTTACAGTGCGGTTGTAAGGATTTCTGAATTATTGTGCTTAACTGACTTTGAGCATGCTAAAGCTCTACATGAATACAAACTATTATTATTATTATTGCAACTTGCTGCTTCATAATTAATTGTAAGAGCAAAAGGGACCTCTCATTTTACCGCAGCTTTATGGTTATGTATCTTGAAACCGGGCTGATATGCAAGACACTGAACAGCTGCTGGATGGCAACACTTCTTTCTTATCATCATTGACCTCATTTGTAGTTATATCACTGATTTGCCAATGTATCACATTAAGAACCAAATTAATAAAACGATAGGAAAGGTCTTCCAATTCCATACAGACAAGAGCTTCAAAACTTAACCCTTTTTAGTCTCAAAAACTGTGGTCTATTCAGATTGTTTTACTGCAGGTAAACTTGTGTGCCACTGCCATTTTGTATTTTTACTCTTTTCTGGTTTTGAACTTTTGAAAACAGATGTAACCTTGAGCTTTTTTTGGGGGGGGGATGACTAAATTTATAAACAAATGAATAAATTAATACAAAAACTAAGGCTGCAATTTTATCTACAATTTCCTGGGAATAAGCCCCACTGAACACAGTGGAACTTACTTATGAGTAGACATACATAGAAGAATAGCACTGTAAGTGTTCTCTCTCCCCCGCCAAAAAGGTTGGATGAAAAAATTCAAACTGTACAAGTGCTGAACAAGGTATAACATGCCAGAGGAACGTGAAAAGGAAAGAAGTTGCAGGTTTGATTCTTGCGGATTGCGACCATACTATGGTCTGGCCTATGGATTTGCATAACCTGGCACCTGATGGTAGACAAAAAAACAGCAACAATGGTCTCTAATAACTGGAAATCTCTTTCCAGTGTTTGGAATGCCATATTTGTCAGAGTTTGGGAAAGAACATAGCTTGAAGCAGTTTTCAGTTTGGAAGACAGGCTGGAGGTTTTAGCTAGAGTTAGCAAACTGAAACTAGGAACATCAGAATGGGGTACAGAGAGATCCATGTTTGGGAGGATTTGTTGCAAGCAATTCTGTCTGCTTTCTGAGTCTGCTTGTTTCCAATATGCTAACCCTATATAGCTGCAAACAAGACACAAATCTCCAGCACTCATTACAAAGAAACAGATCTAGCAAAGAGGCCACTCCTAGAACTTCCTTCCTCCTGCAGAAGTAGGATCAGTGTGTTGCTCTCTATGTTGTAATAGGTTGTATCCAAAGAAAGTGAATGCTGACTACCATTGACTTTAATGGTACTTAAGACTAACTTTTCTCCATTGACTTCAGTAGTGCTTAGTCACGATTTTCTTTAGATACAACCTAGTGCTAGTAATTATTAGCATTGGATATTGTTGGATTATTGATTTGATGGCAATTTAAATTTTCTTCCTTAGTATGACTTTTGAATTACTACCTGTTAATTGTTTCATGAATTATTTTCCAGTGCTTACTGTGTTTACTCATTTATTGGGTTCTTGCTTTCTTTTGTTTTTGCTGTGAATATTGAGACAGAAATGTGGTATACCAATCGAACTTGATTTGACTTACTGTATAATATTTGGTATAAACAACTGCAGATATTTAACCAAAGTTGTTATACTACAGGAAACCCCACAACCACTAGAGCCTTCAACCTGTTAAAACTGGAGGGAGAGATTGCTGGGCCCAGTGGCTATGTTGCAACCACCTATGCTACTTGGGATTTGATTGGGAATCAAATCATGATTAACTCCCAGCCACAGATCTGCCACTCCTGGTCTACAGCTGTTGCAATAGCATACACCACCTCATACAATATCACTAGTTGTTGCATAGCAGCTGAGTTGTTCAATCTCTGGAACTAGGTTATGTCAGTCCTAACTATGTCACTGGGGGTTTTGTTAGGATTAAGGTTGCTAGAGTGTGTGCATGTGTGGTATGCTAGAGCAGAGAGGTTCATGTCTTTAATTTTTGCAACAAAATTCACACACATATATGATGAAATCTAACATCAGACAGAATAGTGTGTACATCACATAAATGATTCACATTTTTCCTTTGGCCTTATTTTTCATGAGGTAAATACTTATAGCAGTGGTTTAAAAAACTCTCATGGAGAGTTTGAGCTACTGTAAGTGCTAGCGGGGGTGGGGGGGAGGCGGCGGTGCGGGCAGCGGTGTGATCCCCAGGAAAGCGCTCCACTTCCGCTTTAGCAGAGGCGGGGCGCGATCGCTCCGCTTTTACTTTCACTGCTGCGGGGAGCCCTGTTGAAGATCACACCAGGTTCCCCACACCCCCAGGAGGATGCAGGAGACTTGGGTAAGTGCACCCAAGTCCCTGCAGCCCCCTGAGCGGCACCATCCTGGGGATCACACCACTACCTCCTCCCTGCCTTCAGGCTGCCCCCACCCCCTTAAGGGGGCAGAGGCCAGGGCCCGCAGGCTGGGGCGTCAGGATGCCCGTTTGAAAAGCCCTGACTTATAGGAACTGGATTCCTTTCATATTTAAAATAGAAATGTCTCAAAGTCACTTATGATATTTTATAGTATATGCAGAGAACCTGCTAATTTAAAAATCCCTAATATTTACCTGCAGGTTTGCATTTACTTTCAGTGTTGTGTAACTCACATGGCATAAAGCCTTTTTGTTATCAGGGATCTATGTTAATCAATTTCTCTTTCCAAACAGAAGGCTTCTAAGAGCAAATATGGGTATATTTTAACTCCTACTTTTCAGTCTGATCCAGTATTTAGACATAACCTCCAGATATGCCATCATATTTTGATGTTTTTTTTATAAAACAGAAACAACTTTTAGTAGTGATCACAGAAAGCTGGTTTAGAAAAAGAATGAATCATGTTCATGTGGTATATGAATGTGAATTATCAACTCCTGCAAATATCTTCCCCAGCCTCAAAAGGAGGCTTACAGTACAACCTTATGCATGCCTATTCAGAAGTCCCATTTAATTCAATGGAACTTACTTCCTGGTAAATGTGTATAAGCAGTGGTTACCAAACTGTGCAGCGCAGCTTCAAAGGGAGCTGCAGGGTACAGACAGGGAAGTCAAGGGATGTCCCTGATGCCATCATCTTGGTTTATGTAAGATCATGCACTATTCTTGCAATAGTGCGAGATGTTGCGCGATCCAAGATGGTGGCTCCTGCAAAGAGGACACATTGGAAGAAGGGAGCTGAGATGCCCAGTAAGTTTGAAAACTGCTGATGTATAGGATTGCTACCTTATGGCTCAATCCCAACCCAGCTCCCAATGGCTAAACGGGAGCATGCAGTCGCAAATGCGCTGTAAAGCATGTTGCAGCTGTGTGGAGGCCAGTGTTATTGGTGCAGAGGCCTCTGCTGGCAGGCCTCCACTGGCTCTGGAGATGCACCTGCTGACTGGGGTAAGTGAACCGCCAGGCAGCACGGGCGAAATTGGGGTGGGGAAAGGATAGCAATTTAGGCCCAGGAGGGGGCGGGGCAGCAGCAGAAGCTGCTGCCACATCCTATCTCTCCTCCCAAACCTAGAAGGCCTACATGGGTCTCCTCAGTTCTGCACCAGCAATTTTGCTGGTACAGATCTGAGTAGACCCATAGGGGCTGCCAGGGCCTGACACGGGGTAAAGGAACCAATGGTGCTTACCCTGAGACCTCTGGCTGCCTCCCTGGCCCTGTGGGATACAGTGGCAGCCATTTCAGCGCAGGTGTACTGCGAGATAGACAGTTTGGTTAGGATTGGACTGCCTATGAGATAAATAATCCTAAAAGTACCATTAATCCAGCAATTTTCAACCTTTTTTTATCTCATAACACACTGACAAGGTGGCTAAAATTGTCAAGGCACACCATCAGTTTTTTTTTTACAATTGACAAGTCACACTGCACTACTGGTGGGGGGCTCATATCCCCCAATGGCCCTACTAATACATAACCTCCCCCAAACTTCTGCGGCACATCTGTGGACCATTCACAGCACACCAATGTGCCATGGCAGTGGTTGAAAATGGCTACATTAATCATTCTCATTGAACCTGCCTGCTTCAAGTAATATAAAAAGGGCCATGTCTATGGATTGCACTATATAAACAAACATATAAATAATGCCCTTGTTCACCAGTTTTTCTGTTTAAGAAGGGCAGAGATGATACAAAGGGAATGATCCAGCCATAGGTAATTTTTTTTAAGCCCTTTTGATTTAAAATGTGTAGGAAAAATTGATTTCAGTTGCATATTATCCATTCCATTCCAGTAAACAGTGCTTATTTGGGAGACAATTTGTATAAGTATGAATAGGGCCAGGATCTGAAAAAGCCATGGAATTTGTTCCATGTACCTAAGAGGAGGTGGTGGAGGTGGTCTAGATTTTATTTTCTTGGAAAGCAGCTGCCCATGATGCTATGTGACAGTTTTTGCAAGAGGCGCATTTCAAAAGCAGTTTTGCTTTTGAAATGGTTTTAAAGGGCATGGGGATCATCTCTTCAAAGAAAAAAAAGTCCCTCTGGGTCAACACAAGACACTCATGTGAGCATAAGCTTGGATTGCAGCCTTTGGGCTTAGTTAGAAATGCATGCAAAAGTGTGCTAACTGCTGAATTTAAGATTTTTTAATATATTTTTTCTCAAATAACACTAGGGGGTGCACAATTTTTTTTGGCTTTCAGTAGAAGCCCTTTAAAACCAATAAGTAAGTGAGTTGCGGGTGCATAAACCAGCTAGAAAATGCAACAAGGGCTAAATGCTCATACCCCAATGTAGCTCCACCCCAGTTTTGCAGCAATTAGTGCTGTTCCCCCCCAATCTAAATGAAAAGCACACATTTTATGCATGTGTGATTTTACCCTGAGAAGTCTCACATTGATTCATCTGGGTCTAATCTCTAAGTAAATATACATAGAATTGCAGTATTGGCCACAATTTTGCATACTATTTTTCAGTAGTTTAAATACTTGGTTAGTAGCAGAATTGCTCAAATGTAGGGCTTGGGCTGAGGAAATCTGAGTTGAAATCCCTGTTTGCCCATGAAGTTTGTTAGGTGGTCTTCTGCCAGTCATTCTCTTTCAGATTCAGTACAGTATAATGTACCTTGCGGATGGTTGTGAGGATAAAATGTGAAAACCACCATATGCTGCCCTGAGCTCCTCAGAGGAAGGGCTGGATACAAATATGATGGATAAATTTGTCCCGCATGCAATCTCTGGAACTGATGGAGGGACCACACAAGTGTATTGCATGTTGAATAAGCTACACAGTCATTCACTCATGCATAGAAATGATCACAGAAACACATAATAGCACAGTAGCTTATTTACATAATTAGCCCCCGATTCATTCATTCCATTGAATTAGTCATCTGTACTTGCTGGGCTTGATTCTGAGCTCTCAAGAGAAACTGGGAGTAATGCCAGACAAATCAATAGAGTTACAAAAGTGCAAAGAGTCAGGAGTAAGCCCTTGTTTTCAAACACTGAGCTATGAAAAATAAATAACTGAAATATCATGGAGCTATTTTTTTAATTAAGTGGGACTTAAGTGGTGTGTAGGCAGTGTCTGACACACACAGCACATGGGTGAGTTCTAGCTTCTAGCAGGAGACTTATGATGAGAGATCAACAACCTCCTCTCCCAGTATTTTAAAGGCTCACCATGGTGACTCAGAACAGAATTTTGTTGCCTATGCATAATTAGGGAGACAGGTTCTTTCCTGTGTTCTTTCCAGTGTAGATCAGGATCCATGTTCTGCAAAAACATATTAGCGTAATCAGCAGGAGTACTTACTTATCTGCTACATTTGCACTTAAGGCTGAGAACAAACAATTTCTTCAGCAGTGGGTTGATGTTGGAAACACACTTACTATGATCTGTGCAAATGATTCACTTTTTTTTTCCAGCATCAAGCTCACAGAAAACCAGTTATACAAGTTTGCAGCAGATATAGCTATGGACAATGTTGATTGGCCAATGTTCATAATCACAAATCCGTCACCCACCCAATCCCCAGAGCAGTTTTGTAACTTAAAAAACCATATACATAATCAGGGATTTTTAAAAGTTAAAAATGAATTAATATACTGTACGTTCTGCTCTAAAAAGAATTAAAATGCAGCAAGCCCACCTAAAGCATGGGTGGAAGGAGGACAACTGATGACTAAGTGTTTGACTCACTGGTAAGTAATCTGTAAATTGCACTGCAAATGCAGAGGAAGCCAAATACACAAGGTGGGAAGAGAGTCCATTGCAACTCATAATGCTATATTTGTTGATAGCCTTTTCAGCCCGCCATGTAACCAGTGGTGACCAACTTTAACCAGTGTGTTACAATTCTAGACTGCAGTATGTCATGGTGCCACTCTAGTGTAGATTATGATCTTCCCCTTGAGATTATTTTGTTCTAGTCTACTGTGCTGAGAAGCAATCTATGGGGGGAGGGGAGCATGAATGGAGATCTGATTTAATGCCATAGACCAGAGGTGTCCAAACATTTTGGCAGGAGGGCCACATCATCTCTCTGACACTGTGTCAGGGCAGGGGGAGGGAAGAATTAATTCACAATTCAAATTTGAATAAATTTACATAAATGAATATATTAGAGATGGAACTTGTATGACTGAATGAAGGTCTTGCAATAGTTCAGGGCCTACAAAAGGCCATGCACAAAGCAAGGCTGGCCTTTCCTTTGCTGCTGCATCATAGACGTGAAACAGCAAGCAGTGGAGGGAGCCCTCATCCCACAGCTCACGCAAGAGGTAGAACAGTTGCCCTCATGCTGAAAGCAGTTGTGTTGGGACAGCACGGGCTCCAGCAACTCTCCAGAGGGCCAGAAGCTCATTGGAGACTAGGGGCTCCCTGAGGGCCAGAATGGAAGTCCCTGAGGGCCACAAGTGGCCTCCAGGCCCGGGTTTGGGCACCCCTGCTACAGACAGACTACAGGACCACCTGTTGCTCTCCAGGTGCACCACAGCAATTTCCATTTCCTGTATGTGTCATCCAGTATCCTAATGGGATCCAAGAACAGATTTTGTACAAAAGTCAAAAAGTCCTACCAGGATGAAACACAAGACAGTTATCTGTCAAACTGGCTTCAATAATATCCATCTGCCATCTCTTCTCAAAAATAAAAAAAATAGACAAGAAAGAATTAAGAACTATAGTGCCATCTTTCCAAATGACCATTGTAATATTCTCCCAAATTTGTTTTTATTATACTGTATCTCTGTTAAATATTTGCTTGTTATAATAATAAATTATTATTGATCAGATAAGCTGTTAATTCAAATTTTGGTAGTGTTTCCCAGAGGTAAGCTGGAATCTAATAGTGAGCTGTAGACATTTTGTGACTTTATAATCAAGATAGCAGTTGAAGTCAAGATAATAGCAATTAATTACAGTTAGTGGTTGGTGAATCAAAAAATAATTTTAAAGGTTAGTCCTCAAAGAGTTGGGGCAATGTAAACACCACATGGCAATATGTTGCATGCTCTCTTGGCAAATCAGTTTATTTGCCAAGAGAGCAAGCATCATATTGCCATACTATATACGTATAAGTAAATGGGTTGTCCTTCCATGGGCCTTCTCTATGCAATTTATGGTCAGCAGCTTGAATATTTTACAGTTCTAACATATTGCTGTTGACATACAGAAACCTTATGCAGAGCCTTCTACCTGAGGGCCATGTTTAAATCGGCGGTAACAACTATAGAGACCCTGTGACCCGAACACATTGTTTTTTTATTATTTTTCACTTAAATGTAAATATATGAATTATTATTATTTATATACTGCTTTTCAACAAAAAAGTTCACAGACACACTCAAAACACTGTGCATCCACTGAGGTTGCAAGGTGGCACTTTCTGTTCAAATTTTTCCCTCCATCAGCTGTTTTTTATCTGGCTGGGAACAGCCAGGGTACCAAGGTCAGATGGTCTTCTATATCAGACTGAAGCCTCAGCAGTTACCCTGTGTAAGAATTAAAAAATGCAAACAAAAGAACAAGATGCAAGTCTGCAATTCTGTTTACACTTACTCTTTGTAAGTAGAGTCAATCTCACTGAACTCAGGACTTCTGAGTAAACATGCACTCATTTGGTGACCTAATTCCTTTTCCTCCCTAATTCCTTCTGTTTTTTTGTTCATTAAATAACTTTCCACATACTAATTACAGAAGAAAACTATATATTTAAAGTAAAACATGAGATTAAAATAATGAGCTGTTTATCCAAGTGCTAAATGCTCAGACAAATTTAAGTCTTGCATTATTTCCTAAAGGTATTTGGGAATGCTTAAACTGCAACACTGGGGAGGTTTTGGCTCTACAGATACATGTGTCATTTTTCTGATTTCCACCTTCAACAGTTGTAAATCAGGCAAATTTTGCATACTCTCAAGGAACACATTATTTCTTATGCATGATCCTAGGCTCAGCTGATCCTACAGTTAATAACAGGTGAGATTTGAAGCTATTTTTCCACATATGAGTTATGAAAAAGAGAATGTAAAATAAAATTACAAAACTTCCTTCAAAGCAAACATCTCTGAAGTAACTTCAAGGCTTAAAAACAGGACATGCAAATATTTTGAACTTCTGCAAGGATAAACACTTGATTAAAAAAAGAATAGGGAACAATCACAAGCATATTAAGAGACTAGCAGTAGCGAATTCAGGGGGCCAATAAGGCTAAAGATCTGGTTAGTACTAGATCTCCAAACCTTTTGGGCCAGAGGGCCGCATCAAATATCTGGCGTGGTGTGAAGGGCTGGAAAAAAATTTAAATATAAAATTTAAATAAATAACCCTTGCTAATTGGGTAAGAGGCACTTTTTCAAGTGGGTGCTCCTTTTTTTAGCAGGGGGAGAGTAACTGGCCCACCTCACCCCAGCACTGTCTGAACTAGTGGCTGTCTGCTGGTATTCATTTGCATCTTTTTAGAGTGTGAGCCCTTTTGGGACAGGGAGCCATTTAGTTATTTGATTTTTCTCTGTAAACCGCTTTGTGAACTTTTAGTTGAAAAGCGGTATATAAATACTGTTAATAATAATAATAATAATAAATAAGAGATGGAACTTAGATGAGTGAATAAATGAATGAATGGGCTCATTCATTCAACCTCTCTGGTTCTCAGAACACCCTCCAGGCACAATCAGAGCACAGTTCTGGTCATGTTCAGTTGAGTGGGCCAGAGGCTTTCAGGGGACAAGAGGTTAGCTGCAGGCCAGAAAGAGGCTTGCTGTGGGCCACATCTGGCCCCCAGGCCGGGGTTTGGAGACCCCTGTACTAGAGCATCCCAATATAGTACAATGCAAACTTACTCTTTCCACCCATTGTCTCTTACTACTTGCTAATGCTGTTAGCTTCAGAGATTTTTTGCTTTGAAGAAAGTTTTATAATTTTATTTTACATTACCTTTTTTGCTATGGGTCAGTTCATATGATGACAAATAACTCCATATCTGTTATTAACTACTACAGGATCAGCTGAGCCTGCCACCATGCAATCCTACACTTATGTGTAGATACACAATTGTACACATACTTACCTGGGAGTAAGCCCAACTGAACAGAATAGGACTTACTTCTGAGTAAAAATGCATAGGCTTGCACTGTTAATAAATCAGTTAAAACTCTAGTCTTATCCATAGCAATGGGAAAGTTAAGTATAACTTTAAAAAGTTGCGGTCTTGTTCACATTTATGTCCAAACCTAGCTGAGGTCAGTAGGCTTACTTCTGAGCAAACCCATGGATCAGCCAAGGTTATTAGCCTCTCCTAACAAAACCAATGAGTAGAGGTGTTTGAAAATGGTGTTGCCTTGCTCAGAAGTAAGCCCATTGTCTTCAGTAAGAATTAGGCTGTAAGCCCATCTTTCTCACTGGAAACAAACACCTCTATCAATGGGAGACCTTAACATTAGCTGGATTGTGCCCATGGTAGGTAGGCTTCTTGGAGGTTTTCCCCCTTCTAGATAGCGCTGCCTCCACTGTTTATGTATCATCCTTCTGAATGGCTTCTCTGCTAAAAACACTGTGCTCGACAGGATTGTGACATAACAGCCCAATCCTATGCATGCCTGTTCACAAGTAAGTCTCATTCAGGGATGTGCGGTGGGTGGGGAGGCAGGTGAGACAGAGCCTCCCCACTGGAGTCCTTCGAAAAGCACCACCGCTGTGTGAGGCACCCACAGCCCATGCGCAGAGCAGGGAGGGCAGAGGAGCAGGCAGGCAGAGCGCATGGGTTGTGGATGCTTGGGTGCCTTCACATGGTGGCGGCGCTTTTCAAAGGACTCCCGTGGGGAGCCTGTGCTTCACCCGCCTCCCCACCCACCACACATCCTTGGTCCCATTCTGGTCAATGGGTCTTACTCCCTGGTAAGCGTGGCTAGGACTGAAACTGCCCAGAGTGTGGAGACTGCAAGCTCGCAGCCCCATCCCAGGCAGGCTTTCCTGGGAGCAAGCCGCATTGACTATAACGGGACTTACTTCAGAGTAGACCTGCACAGGCTCTTGCTGTCACCCAGGGACGCCTGAGGCGCGCCTCCTCGGGAGCAGGCACGCAGGAGAACCTCACGAGGAAGCCCCGCACTCAGGCAGCGGGGAAGAGGGGGGGTGGGCGGCGCCTGCTCGGGGCTGGCGCGAGCAACAGGCGGCGGGAGCCGGGCGGACGCCAAGCCTGGCTCGGGGCGCGAGCGCGCGCGCGCGCGCAGAGAGGCAGCCCGCAGCTGTTAAGAACCGTTGAACGGCCGCCCGCTTTGAAACGCCTGAGGCGCGCGCTGCCGGGACGGGCTGCCCAGCCGCCCTCAGCCTCCCGCCAGCGGAAATCAAGGGAAGGGCCTCGGCTCCCCCCGCAGAGGAAAGCCGAGGGGGAGGCGGGGGCACTGAGGGGACAGAAGCCCCCCGCCGCTCCCCAGCGCGAGAACAAAGAACTTCCCCCTCGCCCCGGCCCTCCCGCCCCGCACGTGGGGGACGAGGCGGACTCCCCGCCCCTCCGCGGAGCCCTGCGCCGCCTCCCGGCGCAGCCGATTGGCGAGGAGCGGAGAGGGGGAGCCGCCCGTCCAATCCCGGCGACGGCAGGTTCTCTCCAATGAGCGCGGTGGCCATTGGGCCGCCGCCGGGTTTGGCGCTCTGTTGTCCGGGGCTGTGAGGACGTGAAAAGGAGCGGGGCGGCTGGAGTGAGCCCGGCGGCGGGCGGGCGACCGGCCGGAGAAGGGGCGCGACCACCCGCCGGCCGCGGCGCTGCCCTGCCCTGCCCTGCCAGGAGGAAGGTGAGCCCGCGGTGGGAAGAGCAGGGAGAGGCAGGCACGCCCGCCCGCCCAGGTCTCTTTGTCGTGCCTGGGGGCTGGGGTGGGGCGCGGGCTCGGGCGCGTGGGGTGGGGGGCTGCCCATAGGGCGAGGGGGCGTGGCCTCCCGTGAAGGGCAGCGCGGAGGCGGGGTCACCACTGCTCTGTGGGCTCCCTGGAAAGGGTTAATAGTTTGGGGGCAGGTCAGAGGAGAGCGCGATGAAGCAAAGCTGGGGGTGGCTCTTAGAAGGGGGCAACTGCCTTGTGATGGGGAGGGCAGGGAAGGGGCTTGGGGGGAGGATCTCTGGGAAGGGGGCATGCCAGAGGGAAGGGGAGGATCTCCCACAAGGAGGGGGATTAAGGGACGGGTGGTGGAACCATATGCAGAGGCAGCGTGTTCGGTCCCTGTGCAGCCCCTGGCAAAGTGTCGCACTTCGCGAGCGGTGCCTGGGGGTCCTGGTGTGTGGCTGGGGGGGGAGAGGCGCCCAGCAGTGAAGTTTGGTGCTGAGGGTTTGCGGTGGGGGGTGTTTGAAGGGGGGGTGTCGGTGACCCTTGGGATCTGTGAGTGTGCCTTGAAGGGCTGCAGAGGGAGGGGGTGTCTCTGGGATGCAGTGATAGCTGCAGGAAGGCAGGGGTCAGGAAGTGTCTTTTGTGGACATTGGTACTGTCCAGCTCGGCAAAGTAGGTTCTGCCCGAAGAAGCACACAGAGCTCTTGCAGACACAATGGAATGACTGAGCTGGCTTGGATTTGGAAGCGCAGCTGCAGGAGGAAAGACCAGGTTATGTTTTCAGAGATTCCTGCCTTTCCCTGCTCCATTCGAGCAGAACCTTTACTGGATTCTCTTTCAAGCGGCAAGGATTGTTTGAAAGTGAGAGCACCTTACAAATGACCCGCCAGCTCGGAATAATGTAATTGGACGGCAAAGT
Source organism: Tiliqua scincoides (assembly GCF_035046505.1). Lineage (NCBI taxonomy): Eukaryota > Metazoa > Chordata > Lepidosauria > Squamata > Scincidae > Tiliqua > Tiliqua scincoides. Next base: position 64,156,474 of record NC_089825.1, on the reverse strand, counting down.
AGAAATCTCATTTGTTTAGGAACAAAGGAAAGGAACCCTCCCCGGGGAGACTGAAATCGCTTAAACATATCAGGTCCAAACAATCATATGCCCTGGTCTAGTTTTCTAGAAGCTGGTGTGACAACTTCTCTCCCACCACATGCTTATTAATGGGCAGATTTGGGTTTTCAGATCTTTTATGGAGGCTATTTCAGAAATGGCTTTAAACAGCACAGAGTGAGTCTCGGGCAATAGTGGGAAACATAATTAAAATTCAAGTCTTTCAGCCTAATCACAATTTTATTAACTCGAAGCATAGTTTTAAGCAGATCTAGTCCTGTTGATATAAGTGGTGGCTCTAAATTGACAAATCCAAATGCTGCTTAAGTTTTGTGGCCAGCTCTAAATCTGGCAGACTGTTGTAGATTTATAGCCAAACTACTGTTACTTGTAGTACTACTCTTTTAAGTGATTTCCACTATAATTTATTTCAGTGGAAGCAGTTGTCCCAGTGATTTTCATGCTGTATAATCTTATAGTAGTCCAATAAGTCTGCCTTTAGGGCTATTGTCTTAGCCTGTATACAGTACTTTTTCCCTATTTTAAATGTTATGAGGGTTACCTGTTTAAAATCTGCACAGTGTGTTTGTTAATATTTCATTAACTGATTACTCACATGGGAATGTATACAGATTTAAACTGATAGGGAAAAAATTATCTAAGAAACTTATCCAGTGTGAATGCTTCAAATAAAGAGATCTGCACTATCGGCTACTCATCTAATTGTGGTGATTTTAATTGATCAAAATATTTTTGGTTGATATAACAAATTCAAGAAAAAATTTAGCACTTCTGGTTTTATTAAGTTACCATCAGATCTTTGCTCATTGTGATATATCACTTACAAAGCATGCTCTGGGGAAAAACAATTATTTTTCCCTCCCAGTACATTTTTTGGTAATCATAGCAGGGTGGTTGAGTTAAAATGAGCAGGTTTCTGATGTGTGCAAAATGTGAGCAGGAAACTTAAAAGGAAATAGTATGCTTAACTGGCTTTTCATGTTGACTTTCTAAAAAGCCACATTGTGTAGGAAGATGTCGCTTTTCTCATAAAGCAACACTAATATTGAAAAAAAACCTATTTAATAACTGCCTGGTGGTTGGTACCACTACTGGTACTACTGTTGTTCATAGAGGAAAAGTATAGTCTTGCACACATTGATATGGTATGCCTAATCAGTTCTTTGTGTGGTTTACAACCGGTCCTGTCCTGTGCTGGAACAGGCTGGCTGACTGGCCTGTGCTGTAATCCAGCACAGGGTTGGGGCTGGCTATGATTCCCCTTACCCCAGGAAATGCGACAGCGGCCCGGCACTAGGGTTAGGAACTGGCCTGAGTGCCGGTTCCTGGCTCCACCCCCTCCTGGGCCTTGTCTGCCCATGGTCCTGTCCACTGCCTACCCTCCCCAGACTCCTGTGCTGGCCAAGGCAAGCTGGTGCAAATTTACTGGATGCTGGTGCACTGGATACTGTGCATGGGCCTGCCTCCTCCTTACCACACTTTTGTGACACCTCTGGACATGTGCTTACCCAACCAGGCCTTAGGATGGTGCCCCTAACCTATGTCTTGGCATTTAGTATCTAAAGCCTTATTCTAGTGTTCAGGTCATGCCTTGTTATCCACTGGGGTTCTGTTCCGGAACCCCTAGTGGATTAAAAAATTCAGTGCATTCCAAATCAGTGGAAACTAGCTTTAAATACCCACTTCCAGGTTTCTTGCTCTGCTGTTATTGCCCCAGAATGCATTGGTATAGACAGCATAACACATTCAGCCACTAGATGGGGTGAATAATGGAATCTAATGGAATAAAATTATAATTATTTAACAGTGTGAAGGTAGGAAATTGTTTTTGGTGCTTTTTTCCCTTGTTACAGGCATTTAAAGGTGACCTTGGTGTCAGTGGTAAGTCAAATCAGTGAATACCAAATCAGTGGATACTAATGTTCCACCTAAATGGCTTCCTAAATACAGGTACCAGCCTTTTTATTGTGAGTGTTCTTTAGCGCTAGTTCTGTGGATGTACACTTTGCCAATCCTTCTAATCCTTTTTATTTTGAAAATGACCCACACATGGATAAGGAAAATTCAATTATGAGAGGAGAGAGTGCAAAAATACTGTAGGTCAGAATCTTAAATTGTTTTTGTTCCATAGAACATGTGTTTGCTGTATAGGACAAATGTCCACATTTAATGTAACTGTTGTAAAGAAAATGGTGTTTCATGTACTGGTGCTTCTTGTACTGTTATCTAGCTAAACAGTAATTGCAGATCTGCAAAAAGTTATCAGGATTAGGTTTTCTGCATCTGCACTTCATCACAGCTATGTTCTTGTACAGTGGTCCTTGGACCCCCCCTTCCCCCACACTGGGTTCAGCTTTAAGAATGTTTTAAAAAGTTTTTTAAGAAGCATTCCTTACCTGAGCATCGCAAACCATGCAGGGCAGTCTTTGGCACTCCCAAGAAGCCACTTCCAAGTCGCACAAAGGCCCTCAACCTCCTCCCTTGGCCCTTGTGCGCCTCAGAATGAGTAACAGAAGTGTTTCCGAAACGCTTCTGTGATGCGTTCTGAGGCACGCCAAGGGAGGGGGGGTCGCAGGGATTGGTGTGACCCAGAAATGAGTGCTAGACTGCCATGCAGGTGGTGTGGTTTGTAGCACTCAGGTAAGGTTTTTAAAACTTTTTAAAAACGTTCTTAAAGGGAATACTTTTTAGAAGCATCTGGCATGACCCAGAAGTTGTGGATAGTCAAATTTGCAGATTCCGAGACTGCAAATGGTGATGAATCACTGTAGTCTCAGCTTTCCTTTAGCTGGACTATTGCAACATACGGTAGTTTTTTCAGTTAGTCCTTTCTACCGGCTTTGTAAAACAGGCATACACAACTTGTGACCTTCCTCACTGAATCTAGCCCACCAGCTTTGTTTTGTGGCGTACCACATGTTTGAAGCTTCACCCCTCCATCCCAGACAGCAAAATCAAAAGTTTTATCAAACCCCTTTTGAGTAGGCAAATGTGGCTAATAGGCCATATTTGGCTTGGTAGCTCACAACTTGTCCATACCTATGTGAAGCAAAGAGCAGTAGCTACAGCATCCTTGCATAGTCCTTTTTTGTCTCAGGGAAGCAATTCTGCTATTCTCTTTTGTTGAGTTGGAAGGGAAACAGCATGACAGCATCTTTAAATGTTAGCCTCATAGTACCCACAGCGTTCTTCTTGCGAATCTTGCATTGATTAGATTTATTTATTAAGTAATCTATGCATAAATGTCTAAGAAATGTCCAAAAAATATATCCATGCATAATATTTAACAGTGGTTAAAACACACAATTCCAATGAAATACAATAACAAAACAAAAACCATATTGCTTAAAGAAAAAGTACTTAATATGTTGTTGACCATAGTTCTCTTTTTTTCTAAATTATAAGAAGGCATTTTTTGTAGTTACTGAAAACAAATGTACAAGGGGTCTGTAGTATACAAGTGGAGAGAAAATCAAAGGACCCAGAAGCCATACCCTATTTCTTTTCTATAATATTCAAAGATTATGTGCTTGGTGGGAGCATCTGGAGTTGGATGTCAATTCTTTGTCACATTCAGTAGATGAATAGCAGCATCTGCTTCTCTGTGTGAAGCAAGCAGTTGCAACTAATAAGCCACAAGTTGATGTAATAAGGTGGTAAGGACATGAATTCAGCTCTTTCGCTGAAAGAGGCAGGAACTTGATGGTCAAGGGATAAAAAATTCAAAAGGAGGAGGCTGTTCATTTATCAAATTGTTTGTAAAACTGAAATGATCTTTTTGAATTCTGAGGCTATAATTTTAAACATGTAGGCAATAACTTTCAAAATAATTTTTAGTACTCCCTCCATAGTTCTAGTCTGCATCTTGCTAGCGTTATTTCAGGCACATGTGTCATTTGTTTAATGATGCTTTTAAAAAGAAGATTATGTGGGACTAATTCTGCTCAATATAAAGTATAAGATGATAGAGTTCCCTTAACTTTAATATTTCTGGTCTCCAAGGGAGTTCTGATTATGCTCTGTTGGCTGTTCACAGTATATTTTTGCATGGGCACCTTTATGTTCTGTATCTTTAAATTCAGAGCAGCTAAGTGCGCTTGCTGTGTGTGCTTGCTTGGCATTTAAAGACAGGCTTGGCGCCATTTCGCTAAAGCAGAAGCAGAAAGCGAGAGCATGCATGCTTGAGCTCTGCTTCTGGGTTTTTCATTTGCATTTTGAGCACTGCAACAGTTTTTTAGCCCTGCAGGGATGACAGGATTTTTGTTTAATTAAGAAGTAGATTAGCATTTCTTTCACTTGAGGACCCAAAAGGATATTGGATCATGCTTGCACCTAACAGGTAAAAGTATTTGAGAGGGAACTTGATTCAGAAAATCTCCCCTGTAACATCTCAAATGCCAAGAATTTAATACTGAACTTAAAAATATCCTTATGGTTGTGAAATGTTTAGTCAGTGGATTTTTTGATCCAGAATGAGTAATTTACACTCATGCAGGCTCCAATCCTAATCAAATTTCTTTAGATGCTATTACAACTAAATATGGACTGTGAAGTTGTAATCCTAAATCCACTTTACTTTCATTCCGATGCATAGTTATGTGAAACTATGCACTAGATGTGTTCTGTATAAAGCACCATGGACTCATGCTATAACTTTACTAGGAAATGAACTTACTTTATGTGTCCGTAAAAGAGATTAGGATCAAACTGTAAAGGAGATTGGATGATAGCTAAGTAATTGATTTTCATAAATCAGGCAACCTAAATGTCCTTGGAAATTATTCACAGCTAAAAATGTAATACATATTAAGAGTTGTTCAATTTACAAACGGCATCATATAGTTGCATTTTCTACTATGAAACTTGTGGCATCTCATTTTGGTATATGTAGATAAAGTGGACTTGGGGAAAAACTGTCTTTCAGGGTATAATGTGAAAGATTTTAACTACTTAGCTGAATAACTTCATATTTGTGTTCAGTACTCAAAATATCATGAAGTCCTTCATTTTCAAAAAATATTCAGAGAACATCATTATATTTGTAACTTCAGTAACAAATGGTTGGCTAGAATTGCCTTTTTGTAAGCTGTTGTACTTTGTTGAACCTATTCTATAATTTATACAAATAATTTCTACCTACAATTTTAAAGAAAGTATATGCTTCCTTAGTGTATGCTGTTCCATACAGTGTATTTTTCTTAGGGCCAGTCCAATCTAGAACAGGAACAGTGGCACTAAACACCCACTCCTGTATCTTGTGCTGAATACAGGCTGGCTGGAGGTCTCCTTGGAGGAAGGGGACATTTGTCCCCTTGCCTCAAACAAAACCCCAGCCTGCTTAGTGGGGCTTCTCGAATCTGCGCCAGCTAAATTGCTGGCGCAGATCTGAAAAGTCCCATGTTGGGCTTCCAAACCCAACACAAGGGATAGGATTTGGTGGAAGAGGCCTCCGACATTCCCACCCTCCTTCCAGGCCTGTCCCTTCCCCCACCCAAAACTCCACCCTGCCCACTCCACAGCACTGCAGCCCCGCAGGATGCAGCAGCTGCCATTTCGGCACTGCTTTTCTGCACAGTGCTGGGGCAGTTTAGGAACGGGCTGCCCAACACTAACAAAATTTGCATACTTGGGTGAACAAGTGGAGTGACTGCTTCTGTGACTGTGGCTGGAATTGTTGCTTCAGCCAAGAAACAGTTGATGACTCTTTTTGAGAGATGTAATTGGCTGCGATGAGCAAAGGTTGAACGAATACATTTTGCAGCAAAGGATTCTAAGTGAACTGTAGTAACTGCAGATTATTCAAGCAGTGGCATTGAGACTGAACACATCTTGTACTGCTTTCACAATAGTGTAGTTGAAGTAAATGTAAGTTACTTTATTAGCAAAACACCTTACAGAGAATTGCAGAATGCTACTAATGTAATGGTGATTCTAGCTATGAATGCAGATCTTCAGAAAACAGTATTGTGCAGAAGGCAAATCATGAGAGAGTTCTGTCACCCCTAAGCTCCCCCAAAGTAATCAGCTGCCTCTGCCTGATAATTTAGGGCAGTGGTTCTCAAACGTTTTAGAGGTCCTAGAGCAGGGGTGTCAAACAGAATGTGTTCCCTGGAAGCAGTTTATCTGGCCCCCATTGTAATTGGGCTCTCACAGCTTGCTAATTGGGCTGTCTCAAATCTTGAAAATATTAGCAAGATTTGCACATTTTCTCTTTTGTCATTTCTTGCTAATGAGTTTCTGTGTTTGTTTCTGTAGGCCACAAAGTGCTTGTTTGTGGCCATCATCTGCTTAATGATGTCATTTTCTGCTTAATAACATCACTTCTGGCCCTCATCAGATGCCATGAATGCTAACTTTGACCCTCTGTATGAAACAAATTTGACATCCCTGCCCTAGAGGCTGCTGCCTGATCTGTAAGTGCAAAGGGGTGTGGCCATAATGGTGATTGGACAGCAGTGCTACCCCCCACATAGCAGCTTGTTTGACCCTTGATGCGCATAGCCTAATCTGCTCTGTCAGTTTCACGAACTACCAAATATTGGGTCAGGACCCACAGTTTGACAACTACTGATTTAGGGGATCTGCACCTTTTTTTAAAAGAATAAATCCTTCATGAGTTTTCTCAGGTACCTGGAATTATTATTACTATTATTTTATTAATTTATACCCCGCCTTTTTGCCCAACGGGCACACAGGCCAGTCCAATCGGGCAAAATGTCTGAATGTCTCCAGACATTTGAAAGGTATTACTTTTGACTCAGGGCAGCTCCCAAACCTTTAGTAGCACAAGCCCAATAGGGGGAAATAGGGAAACTGAAACCAATCTTCAAGCACAGTCTGATTAACAAATATTTTACTTTCTTGCTAAAGGAAAATCATATATTTTACAGGCAAATTTAAACATGAACAAACAAAGGTTCAAAAAGAAAGCTTAGCAATAATCTTACTACCTGGTTTTGGTGCAGATCATACTGGGTGATCTTGCTTCTTAATTAAAGAAAATGGCTTCTAAGTTCAATTCATTTCTCAGAATAACATGCCTGGATGCTTCTTGTCTTTGAGAGCTGGCTATAGAGTGGATAGAAGGGTATGCTTCCTTCCTCTAAATGTTCTGGTTTCCCATGTAAAATAAACAGAGCCCCACTCTTATAAGGTGAGCAGTACGTTAACTGGAAATGGAGTGGGTGATAATGGTTGGCAACCTTCAGTCTCAAAAGTCTATGGTATAAGCCTACAGCACCCGGTATTCCCAGGTGGTCTCCCATCCAAGTACTAAACAGGGCTGACCCTGCTTCAGGCTATCAGAAATGATAGAATTCCCTACCTCCCTTTGTGAATTTGTGGGTTTCTAAAAAAAAATATGTCTGCTCAAAACTTGTCAAGCATGCGTATTTTCATTGAAGCATCTCATACTAATTTTTTAACATACTGGGGCTTCTCCTCTTTCTTTGGTCTGCGTTAGTGCTGTTCTTCCCCTCCCTTCTCAGTTTTTGTTTCTCAGACAGTACAAGTGGTTGCCCAGTGAAAGTTCTGCTTCTATGTTATGTTACAAATAAAAGGATAGGCAAAGAGCTGAGATGCTTTGAAACAACTCCAGTAGTTATGTTCCATGAATTGTAATGATCTGCAACAAACTTTAAAGTAAGTTCTTATTAAAGCTCAATAGAGATTCATGGACAAGCTCTTCACTTTTTTCAAGCAAAACAAGAGTGGGCCATAGTGTTGCTTCTATTGTGAGAGTAACGGTGGGCATTTGAAAGGAGCAGCGCAGCCTCAACTGATATTTTTACACAAATTTGTTTCTCCAGTCATGATGTGTAATAGGTTTCAAGTCTGCATGTGTGCAGGTTTGTCATAGATGCGTAAGTATTCAAATTTAATGCAATGTCTTTGCTTTCTCTTTGGAAGCTAGGTTGAGATACTTTTCAAATATACACAGCCAACTCAGTCTTCAAGATTGCCCTTTATACTGTGCTGCCTAGGCTATATAGATAATTGTAAGGTACAAGTGTGGTTCATAACTAAATTTATGAAAAAAGGAATATGATTTTTGGCAATAAAATGGGGTAGAAAAGTACCTGAATGACCTGAATCCTTTGGTTAACCAGCATTGCCAGTTGTTACCAAAAATACCTGTTATGAGACTTGGGGCACAAGCCTAACCAGGTCTACGCAGAAGTAAGTCCTGTTTTGTTCAATGGGGCTTACTCTCAGGAAAGTGTGGTTAGGATTGCAGCCTTGGTCTTAGTTATGAGACTTATAAATACGTATTATGAGACTTTGCTGCTGCAAACCAACATGGCTACTCCTCTGGAAGTTGTAATGAAATAACTCGGTTTATCCTGCTATATGATTACCCATCTGTTTGGGGTAATCTACTCAAATAAATGAGACTGGGATTTACTGTTTAAGTAACAAAATGAAAGGCCCTTGTTTCTGTCATAATGGGTGATTTTAGCCTGTTTACATGTCATTGTGGTGGTCCTCTTGCTTTTCTGCAGCTGTAAGTTACTAGCTGATGTTCTTGTGTCCTAATTGCTATTTAAATAGCCAAATGAGCTTGCATCTCATATTTCAGATAAAATTGCAGTGGATTTACCTTATCTTACTCCACTTGGACATATGTGCTGTTAAATTGCACAAAGTGATTAAATGCACTGTTCTGTGGGTGTTTTTTTAATGTATTTTTAACAAAAACAAACTCCTCTAGTTATATAGTTTAATTCAGCATTTCTCAAACTGTGGGTCACAACTCAATTTTTGATGAATTGCATAATACTGCCCTGCCAAAACTTCTGGGTTGCTGAACTTTCGGTTTTTTAACATGTGCAACTGTCTTTGGCCCACTCCAACCTCTTTGTGTTTGGTTTTGCTGAAGAAAACATGCTTGCTAGCAAAAACACAAGGCAAGACCTGGAATGGGCTAAAGACCACTCACTGTACAGAGTCTCTGGTGGCAGGTTTTTTACATTAAAAAAAAAATTCCACCTTTCGCACTGATCTAGGATTGTAATGGAGTGTACTTTGACATGTGGAGGTTTAAACAATTGCTTTCTTTCTTGGCCTGGGTCTCCATAACTGTGTTAAGGATCCATTGCTGTATACCAACAATGGGGAGGGCATATTCACAGATCCTATATCCATGGATTCACTTATCTGCAGATCGGGTCCAGGACCCCCCCAGCATGCTCACCCCCTCTGGAGGTGAGGAGAGCTCTGCTCCCCTCTCCTCCAGAGGGGTCTCTGAGCTTAGCAGAGGCTGAGGACGCCCGTCCCCTGCTGAGCTCTGAAGCAAAACAAAAGTGCCTTCAAGTTTCTCCATGAAAAGCTCCCCTTGCCTCCAGAGGGAATTTGACTGTATCACCTGTTTCAGCTATCTGCGGGGGGTGGGGGTGGGTTCCAAAATGGAACCCCTGTGGATAAGGGACACACCAGTATGTACAAATCAAGGCGTTGCTTAAGGTACTTGAACAACAAAGAGATTGTACTTTGTTAGTTGAAATTGAAGCTGCCGTAAAAGGTTACAAGTTGGTGCAGGGGGACGAATGGTGTGGGGATGGGGCAGAGTGTGGATCAGAGGCAGTGTCTGTGGCAGCAGTTCATGCTGATATCCCAACCCCTTGCCAGGTTCAATCCCCTGACCACAGTCCATGTGGACTTGCACCACCTATAGAGCTGGTGCAGGTCCAAATAGACACAAAGGCCCAGTGTGGGCTTACCCTGGGGCAAGGTAACAAATGTTTTCTAACCCTGAGGAGTCTTCTGGAGGCCGAAAATCCCCTGCAGGATTCAGCGGACACCAGCTTGGTGCAACTGTGTTGCCGTGCTGGGAGTTAAGTAGGATTGGACTGTGAGACAACTTCATTTTGGTTGGATATGATTACTGTTTTTGTTCTTCAACTTGATCTTAAACTTTTGCTATTTAAACTGTTGCTTATACAGTAATCAGATTAAACATTCTTTTGCAAGACAGTGTAAATTAGCATCTTTCCCTGGAGTTCCATGTTGTCATAAACAACAAAGCGATTACTCTGTACTCTAACAAATATGTTAAACACAGTCTTCCTATGAAGTGTGAACACTTCATAATTATTAAACTCCTATTTAATATATTATTAAAGTTAAAGAGTACATGGCTTTATTTAATTGCCTTGAAGGCAACTCAAAAAAAGTCTTTAAATTCAGCATTGCTATGTTCCCCACCCCATCTGTAGCCAGCCTATTCTTGTGGCTAACCAGTTATTTGAGTTATTTGCCATGAGCAAAAGTTACAATTTCTTCTAACAATTTTTCAACCCACTCTTGTAAGATTTACAGAAGTAAATCTCATAGTATCCGCTGGTCCAAGAAAACAAATGACCCATTCACTGGAAGCATGGAGAAAGCTAGCAGTGGGGGAACCAGCAGCGATCACAAGCTGATAGTCTGATGATCAAGAGTGATGTGATATTTCTGTGGCTCCTTGTAACCACACTTTTGGCATAGTATGGCAACGAAAGCTCAGCAGCTTGTCTCAAAAGTAGATTCCTATGATTCTGCTGTTGGAGGAACATGAGCAGGCGGTATATTTTTCTGGAGGGTCTTGTTTGAAATTTCAGTCAGAACAATGGTCCTCTAATAATGGAAATTGCTGCTGATAGCATCAGGTAGATTGTAGCCACATACTGCCTGATTAGATGGATTTCTTTGCATATGTGAATATATGGTATATACGGGACTTGGGCAATGTTGGTAGAAGTGCTTAGAGCTAGGACTGACTTTGTTTTTAATTTTTATATCCAGTTTCTGTTCCCTTCAGGGAGAATCATGGGTCAGACCGGAAAGAAATCCGAGAAGGGACCAATTTGTTGGAGGAAGCGTGTAAAATCAGAATATATGCGACTTAGGCAGCTCAAGAGATTCAGACGGGCAGATGAAGTAAAGGTAACTAAGACACCTAATCCCAATAATAAGGTATTAAAACAACTCTTATTTAGTATGAATTTGTTTTAATACTATGGTTTTGTAGTTAATTGTATAGCTTTGTGTTTGACTGATACCCCATACCTTGGTTCTGAGGAGAAGTCATCATGGCAGCTTTTAGCAATAAGATAAGATTGTCTCTACTTCAGTTACAACAGTTGTTAATGCTGTGATCTCTTTAATTATTTCTCATCCAATATTGTCTTCTCTTTTAGAAAAGCTCAGATTTTCTTATCAGAATAAATGCTGCACATATACACAAATTGCATATTTTTCACATTCTCGGTATATGATTTGGGAAATAATTTGTAGCAGAATAGTGGGGATAGAAAAAGCAAGTGGGATTGTTGTCCTTTGAACAGTACACTCTATCCCATATTGCAAAATGCTCTTGAAAATCCCCTTGGTTTCAAAAGTGGATTGCTATGTGTTGTGTGGGGCTACTGTTGAAGAAATACTAGTTTAAAAGGCTTCTTAGGTGCATGAACTAGTTATGCAATTCTTTGAGTAACAGCCAATCTGTCCAGATCCAAATCAAATCTAGTCAAATTGATACATCTGTGAATTCACATGATAATTTGGATTGTATATAAGGGATTACTGGCAGTCTCCGTGGTGTTCCACCACAAGAATCCATTTTTAATTACAGCAGGGGTGCCCAAATCTCAGCCTGGGGGCTATTTGCAGCCCTCAGGGACCCCCAATCCAGTCTGTGGGGAGCCCCCAGGCTCCAGTGAGCCTCTGGCCCACCAGAGACTTGTTAGAGTCCATGCTGGTCTGATGCAGCTGCTCTCAGAATGAGGACCAACTGTTCAGCCTCTCGTGCGAGCTGTGGGCCGAGAGCTTCCTTCGCTGCTTACTATTTTAGATAACGAAATCCGCTATTCCAGCCCCTTTGAACCCTCTGAAGGTGACTGGAGCTGTGCTTTGTTTTCCTCCGGAGGGCTTTCTGAAGCCCACAGAGGCTGCGCATGTCCGAAGGCATGTCCGAAAGGCAAAAAAGTCTAAAAAAAGCTGCTTCTGGTTTCTGGCGGGTTTGTTACTAGTTTCCGTTTTTATGCCTTATAAAGCATTCTGAGGTCTAGGGAAACCCTCCATTTATTTATTGTTTTACTTATTTATTTAAAAAATTGTGCTTCAGTGTTGCACTCAGGTTGAGTGTGGTATAATAAAACAGCTTTATAGGAGGTATTACCACAACAACTCTGAAGTAGGCCAGTAATGTTAACCTCACATTGCAAATGAGACTGAGAGAGAGAGGCTTCTCTACAATTGCTAGGCAAGTGACTGAGCTGAGATTCCTGGCTTGTAGCTCGTACCTAAGCTCTGTTCCACATAATTCACTATTGCTGTGCTGCTTCGTATTGACATTTGCTGCCTATAACATTGACACAATGTAGTATAAAATCCTGCATGCACGTATGTTAATCATCCTAAATGTTTATGTGCTCATTAACAAGCCTTTTGAGTAAGTATGTATATGGCAGTATTGTTCTTAGATCAGTTTGTCTTATTATATCAAACACAATGAAAAGTTTCTGTGTTTGGCCAGCTGTTTTTGAGACAAAGTATTTGAAAATGGTCAGTTGCTCAGATGTTTTTAAGCATTTTTGTTTTGTTGACCATGGGAATCTGTGGAATGAAGAAAGAGAGCAGCATTTTGCATTTCCTTTCCTCTATATGTGCAGTACACTGGATGACACCATTTATTAAAGTTCAGTTTTTTGTTACTATTTGTGTTGTAGGAGGTCTGCAACGTTTTCCTCTTTTTTCTGTTGTGGTGTCAGACTACTGAAAACCTACTGTGGACCACAGTTCAAGTGATACAGATGGCAAAATACCAGTATCTTCAAAAATCTATGAATATATATAAATGTAGTAGTTCTGTTTGTATGCAGTGTAGTTTTCCACAGTGACATTGTTCTTGGATATCCAAATAGCTTAAAATTTTTTAATTGTGTTTAATCTCAATTATGTTTTAAAATTATTTTATTTCTAGAGTATGTTTAATTCTAATCGTCAGAAGATACAAGAAAGAACAGAGATCTTAAATCAAGAATGGAAACAACGCCGGATACAACCTGTACACATCATGACTTCTGTGAGCTCATTGCGTGGGACCAGGGAGGTTGGTTAATATGATGTGTTGTAGAAATCCAGCTACACAGTTATCTTTGTCTTTCAGGAGAAAAGTTGGTTCCTGTAAAATGGTTAACGTGTGGTGTTCTTTTTTATTTTATTTTAGTAGAACAGTCCATGTTGGAAGTGTCCTTCCTTTTTTGGGACCTGAAAGACTTGTTTATTTAAAATGACGTGAAAAGAAGGAGCTCTTTTTATGTGTGATCACCAGTTGCTGTCACTTTGCTAGACAAAAACTGAAAATTTTTATGAGGCAGATGGAAATTTCCATGTTTTCTTTAATGGGGGAGAAGAGCATAAGTTGCTCCCTTTTCATGGTGCCTATGTACATGAGTGTGAACACCAGGGTAAAAGAACATGAGAGACACTGTTGGTTGCTACAGGTAGATAGATCAGCTGTGGCTGAACATGTGACAAAGATAGGCCATAGGATGAATTTCCAACATGCACAAGTACTGTATTGTCTACAACTACCCAATACCACACTTGAATTTACAGGGAAGCAATAGAGATTAAAAAAAACAACGGTAACAGCATGAACAGAAAGGAGGAGACTTTGATCATCAGCACCACCAGCCCTTAGAAATGCTAGGATCCAGGAATTTGGAAAAGAACTGGGTTGTGGAAAGGAAGTGCATAGTCCTTTAAGGAACACACGGTGAACAAGATCAGTGGACAGTTATTGTCAGTTGCTCTGCTGTGAGACTAACGGTCTGTGGTTCTCACCTTTAGTTCTTTGAAAATGCTAACATGCAAGCAGGCTTTCGAGTCAGCAAATATGGGTTAGACCGTTGTTTAGTCCTAGCCCACTTAACTGAAAAATATCTGGATAAAGCATTTTCTAAATTGTATGTAGCCTTCTTAGACCTAAGGCGGCTTTCGATTCTATTAAAAGAGACTTGGGGTGGTCCAAACTTTATAAATTAAACATTGACCCCTGGTTACTTGTCTTACTTAGGAAGCTTTATTCAGATACCTCATGCCAGGTCAGAGTGAACTCTGAGGGTGATCTAACAGATCCTTTTCCAGCTAACAAGGGGGTTAAACAAGGCTGTGTCCTTGCCCCCTCTTTATTTAATCTATTCATTAATGACCTTGCCCCTTTTTTGTCAGAGACAGACTCCCACTGTCCAAGACTCAATCAATGCTCCATTTTCCTTTTACTTTACCCTGATGATATGGCGTTACTCTCACATACACGAGTTGGGCTATGGCGTTTGATCTCTAGGTATATCCAATATTTCTCAGACAATGCTCTACAGCTAAACTACTCGAAATCTAAAATCTTAGTATTTGAAAAGCGATGGAAACAGCGCTCTTGGGTCTTCAACGGCAAGGCTATTCAACAGGTCAAAATCTTTAAATATTTGGGCTTGACCTTCCATCATAGTCTATCCTGGGTTCCACAGTGCATAGCCACTCTCAAATCTGCTAGATTATCCCTACAGGGTATCTTACGTTTTTTCTACGCAAGGGGAAATGTCTATATTCCTACAGCCCTGCATATCTTCAAAGCCAAAGTCGTGGCCCAATTATTTTGTGGAATACCAATCTGGATTGCCGCTTTCAACAAGGAAATGAAAAGAGTACTTTCAATTTTTCTTTATAAGATATTTGGTTTATCCCATTGTGGCGCTTAGAAGCAGGACTACAAAGACTTGAATGTATAACCTTGGGCAGATTTTAGTTTTTGGTTAAGTATCTGTTTTAACAGGGGGAATAACTCACTGATTCAGGACTTGCTTTCTGATTCTTGGACTTACTTGGGCTATATTCGCCTTTTTAGTAAGCTACCATCGATTGGTGTACTGGTGGACCTGGTGGGTAATGATTCCTTGATGCGGATTAGAAAGATCATTATTTCTAGATTGAGAGATATTGAATACCAGGGACTCCTTGCTGAAGCAAACAAAACCCACTCACCTTTGTTTTTTCAGATTTCCCCCCCTCCTGGCCAGTGTTCTAGATTTTTATATAGTTTAGATAATACTTTACTTTGTCGTGCTTTCACGCTTGCCAGATGTAATGTGTTCCCTTCTCCGGAACTGGATCTGAAATTTAATAAAACCGCGCAACAGCAATTGTCATGTCCCTGTGAGTTGGGATACAGGGAGTCTCTGACCCACACAGTGCTCCATTGCCGCTTTACAAGAAGTCTAGATCTATGCATTTGGACCTGTTTTTTTGCCAATTATTCCAACTGTCATGTTGAATTGAAACTACAGATATTACTTACAAATGAAAAAATGGTAAAACCAATGGCGGATTTTTTATATGAGATTTTAACCAAACGTAAAATGGAGGGAAATCTTATTTAATCTACATTTATTTTTGATGACCTGCTTGAATGTAACTTTTTGCGTAAACTGCTCAGGCAACTGTTAAGTTCTATGCCTAATAAAGGTTGATTGTGATTGTGTGAAAATGCTCACAATAGTTCTGGGCGAAATGTTAGGAAAAGAAAATCTTCATAGACCATGACCAAACAATTCTTACTATAACACTCTTAAAACCATTCACATTTGTTACTGAATTAATTTTAAAATCTAAAAGCTATTTGAAAATCTTGAGTTTTGTTTGACAGAGAGGCTTTTGCTGTTATCCCCTCTAGTTTAAAAACAGTTTACTACTAGTAATGTAATTTTATCTCTCTTTTCAGTGCTCTGTCACTAGTGACTTAGATTTTCCCAAACAAGTCATCCCTCTCAAGACTCTGAACGCTGTTGCCTCCGTACCCATAATGTATTCTTGGTCTCCCCTTCAGCAAAACTTTATGGTAAGGAAAATGCGTACACTAAATCAACTGAAATGAAAGCCAACAAATTAATGTGTTCTGCAAGATAGTAATATTTTGATGCTGCTTGAGCCTATATTCCTGGTGTGTTGCAACTCTGCCAAATGGTTTGTCAGTCTTAATCTTATATCATGATTGGTACCTGTTACTTGTTGTGTTCCTTAAGAAAAATACAAGTACAAGAGTTGGTTAATATGTACAAATGATGAACACAGAGAGAGTTTACACGTGCCAGCAGCCCACATGAAAATTGCTCAGAGGTGGTCACATTCATATTGTCGCACAGTGTATGTGAGCTGTTGCCTCTCCAGAAAGGCTGTGTACACAGCCACTGTAAATTTGGATTGATGCCGCTTGAAACATTTCTACTACAAAACAGAAATTGTCCATTTCTACAAAAGTAGTGTTTGGCTGCAGCCTTCCCAATGGTTCTCCTGTTCTCCTGTCGCTTAGGTAGGAGCTGCCAAATGTGATCTGGACCATAGTTCATAACATAAAGCAACTCAGTGTAATTACTAATAAGAGCTACCATTTGTTAATCTTAAGGAAAGGAGTTACTGGGCTTCTAGGTCATTGTCTCTTGCAAGATTTGGCTGCTCTGCTTATTTCTATGGAAGGGAGTACATTGTACACGCAAAGAAATATGCAGGTGGATTTGCTCATTCTGTTGGAGCAATGGAGCAACTCAATGCATGTGGGAAAGCTCCTTGAGTGCATCACAGCACTCTTTATGATACAAAAATGGGCAGCTTGAGATGAGTATGTTGTCTTTCAAAATAAGGTGCCATTTCTAATTGGGTGATTTGTTTACTAGGGCTGATGCCAGCATTTCAGTTCCTTTTTATTGACATATCAGTGGGTATTATCGCTCTTGATGTGTGAGTTATTGGTTACTCTTGTGTGTAGCTTTGAAGTTACCAAATCAGGGAAGAATTATCAAAATACATAATATATATATATACTTGTGTGTAAGTCAAGAAATTTAGGTCATAAAATTGAGTTCTTACCTTTTGAGTGTGGTAAAGAAACCTTTTGTTGGGTTACATTTTGCTACCATGTTCTTAGGTTGAAGATGAGACAGTTTTGCACAACATTCCTTATATGGGAGATGAAGTGCTTGACCAGGATGGAACATTTATTGAAGAGCTAATCAAGAATTATGATGGAAAGGTGCATGGAGACAGGGGTGAGTATTATACTGTGTATATTTGTAAGTTAATTTCCACTAGTAGGCAATGTGGTTTGGTGTAGACCAACTTGTGTTTATGTATAAAATGTGAAGTGATATAATTTCTGAGTGTGTAATTATTGTATGAACTGATTACTTCCCATTCACATGACACAAAATGACTATATTAGGGCTGACTCCTTAGCCACAGAGTGCAGTTAGCTCCACTTGCACAATACAGGAAAATACCTTGTGATTGTTCTTGTTGTAATTACAATAAAATCTATTCTAATGAAGTTCTATATTACAGTAGGTCATTTTGCAGAGAGACTAAATATGGAATAGAAGACTGTTGATCTTCTATAACATTATAGCTATAACACTTCTAATATACCGAATGGCTGCTATTTTGTGTTTTCTTGGTTAATTCACTTAATAGCTCCTAATTCTTCTTTATGGGGTCTGTGCTGGGACACAGTAGAGTTCTGTGCATGCGCAGAGTCAATTTCAGAAATTTTCAGAACCTTGTCAAGTGTTCTGCCTCTGTGTTTGTGTGGTGTGACTTTATTGTGTACTGCAGCTGCAGAACACCCATTTCCTTAACTCCTTTTTGACCATAGCTGAAATAGCATCAGGTAGGAATGCTTTCCTTTGTCCCTCCAAAACAACATGGTCTTTATTCTCTAGAGTACCTTTAGTGATATATAAAATTTCAATTAGAATAGGTTAGTTCTGCCTTTTTCATTTGGCAAATAGGATCCCTTTAAAAATTTTGTCTCTGTAGGGCTGAACTCCTCTACTGCTTGCCATAACAGCTGTCTTCTCTGCCGGGGAAAGAGTCATCTCCTGGACTCCTCTGCCTGCTGTAAAAAAGTTTTCCAGGCAGATGAGAGAGAACCAGAAAAACTGTATCAAGCCTATTCTGAGAGAGATGACCCTCATGCCCTGAGGTCACATCAGCACTATCTGCCATCATGCCTGTGCCTCCACAACTATAAGCAGTTTGCGCAAAACAGGTGGGGCAGATGTTTCCTAAATTGTCTTTAGAGAATTGTCATGGCCAAGGGGGCGATTATAAGGGCAGCAGTTGCCATAAGTCCCATTCCAGGCAGGTAACCAAAATTGGACATTGTCTTAAGGAAAAAGCAAAGTATTTGGAGATGTCCTTTCAAGTTATTTTGATAATGAGACCATTGTTGTTGATATTTCCTTTGGACTAAGGAAGGTAGGTATGGGTGACCAAGCCAAAGGAGGCAATTCCTTTGCTTTAGTCAGTGAGTTTGCCCCCAAACTTGGCTGTCCAGCTGTCGCCCAGCGTCTCAGAGTGAATGATGTAGGGATGTTGAGACCATCATCATCCCTATCAGGCCCTGATCTCTTTTGGCACTGTTGCAAGTGATAGACAGATATAGCCATGAATGCCACCATAGAACATAGTTCAAGAGCATATAACTGGGGGATAAGTTTGAGGTTCTCAGTGTATGCACTCCATGTATCTATATCACTCTTAATGTGGGGCATCCCTGTTCAATAAGAGAAAAGGGACCTTCCTGTTGCTGGTCCTTTAGTCAATGCATACTCCTGGCAAAGCAGCATCAAAGGATGCTGCTGCTGGCCAACATGCCAATTTTGCCTTTAGAAACAGTTGTAAAGTCTCGTGATGTTACCACCTTGACTAAGGCTCTATCCTGTTAGCAACACTGATAATTCTATATTTTGCAGTTGTTGGATCAGCAGTAACTACATCAATGCCTGTGTTGGTGATTCTGTTGATATAGATCAGGGGTGCTCACACTTTTTTGGCTCGAGAGCTGCTTTGAAACCCAGCAAGGCCCGGAGATCTACCAGAGTTTTTTTTACAATGTTCGCGCCATCATAACATATAACATTTATGTGTACAATGTATGTTGGTGTACCTTGAGCCCCACTGAGTATAACAGGACTTACTCCTGAGTAGACATGCCTAGGATTAGGCTGTGAGGCTGCAATCCTAGCCACACTTACCTGGGAGTAAGCCCCATTGAGTACAATGGGCCTTACTCCCGGCGTTTCCTCCCAGAGGCACCTGAAGGGGGGGTCGGCATTCCGCGATCTACTCATTTTGCCTCGCGATCTACCGGTAGATCGCGATCCACCTATTGAGCACCCCTGATATAGATGATGTCAACTATGCCTTTGGCCCTCACAGCAATACTGGCTCTGAAATTGACCAGAAAGCAAAACCGGAAGGCAGAAATGTTGACCAAAATAGCAAAGGCAGCTTCTCCCATAGATGAACTGAACTTGTATATTGAGAGCATTGTCAGAATGCCCTGGATTTCAAATACCAGCACCAAGTGGAACATATATTCAGCCTTGTGTACCTTTTTGTTCAGATGGACACCTGTATGTCTGTTATTTTATCAGTGTCGCCAATTTTCTTGAAAGCTTCAGGGGGACCTTGGAACAAACTGTTATCTGTGCCATCTACAGTTTGAAGATTGGTGTAGAAGTACACGATGCTCATTCTTGTTTTAATCACCTGAAGCCAAACTCCCTGATTGTGGTACATGCATTGGCCAGTAGTAAAAAGATATATTTGACTACAGCAGATGTGAAGGGTAGAAAGTTGAACAACATGACTAGAAAATCCTATGCCAGTTTTGCCATTAACTTCAAAATTGCAAGGTTTCTATCATGCATAGCTAGATATTGCTCCATGCTCTGGGAGCAAATGCTACAGTGTCAATGCTAAGCATGTCTACTCAGAAGTAAGTCCCCCTGAACTTTCTCCCAGGTAATTGTGTGTAGGATTGCAACCTAAATTAGTGAAGCATTTAGTTGTCATCTAAAATAATGACATGTTCCATAGCACTGAGGAGACATGCATGGCTTCAGTTGGCTTCATTGCTTGCAGACAAGAAGTCTCACACTGAGGTTCAGGTCACCCACACATCTCAGCCTCTACTTGATGAAATGGATGCTGTTCTTTAATGAAGTGCCATTGAATAAGTTTCAAAATAATGGCCAAAATAATCGGGGATTCTTTTCATGGTACTTCATGGTAGTAGAAAGAAATGGGGGTTTGTGCCCCATAGTAGATCTAAGGAACATCTATGTCTTTACACAGATAATGAAATTCCATGATGCCTACTTTCGTAGTGCAGCACAGTCAGAATCGAAAATATCTGTGGTTCACAGTTGGTATCACGCTTTCTGTGTAGAGTGCTCATCTCCACTGCACTGAAGATCTTCATAAATTAAGTGGCTACGATCACCACATTTTTCGGCTTTGTGGGACAATAGTTCTTCCTTGTCTAGTCTGTTGGCTCATAATGACACAACCCAAGTAACAACTCCTAAAACTTATCTGCAGACATTAGTGGGACCAATACATGGAGAAGTCTCAGATCCAGTTTATAATATACTTCTGATTTCTACACATTGTCACATGCATCTCCTGAATTTGAGGTGTCAGACTAAAATATCCCTCATCAAGGAATGTTAGGCATCACCATCTCAATCTGCACATCAGATTCAACAGTGCCTAGGTTGTGGCATTGTTTACCCATGAGGCTCTGGCAGAAATAGTTTCTCTTTAGTATTCAAACTTCAGAAACATTCCCAATGCAAATAGCTATTAATTCCAAGTGAAGTCCATCCCATAAGATAGTGGACTTCTCCAACCAGCCTCCTTGAGGGTATGCCTTTTTATTCCACTAGCCAAGGCCGACAATTTGATATGTCGATGGGGAATGTACTGTGGTGCCCTTAATGTCAATGGGACTTGATCATCACAGGAAAGGTTTTTGGAACTGCTAGTTCTTTGAAGAACTATGTAGTACATATTGCAACAGAAAACACTCTGTATAGTTATGTATACATCAACAGACAAGATGGCACAGCAGCGAGAACTCTTTGCGACTTGACTTGGGATTGATATATGCAGCATGGTATCAGCCTAATGACTGTCTGCTTTGCCAGGTAATCAAACAACTTGACAGATGTCCTTAGTGGACTAAGAGGCAAGACATTTTTCTATGAATGGTGCCTCAAAACCAAAATCTTCTCTTCTAGAATTCACCATTGGGGATCCCCTGTTGTGAGCCTATTTACTGCCAGTTTATAATGCCAAATGCCAGAGGTTTCGCAGTAGAGTTAGACATGATTCCTGCTGCATAGAGGACTTGTTCCTATTTAATGGGGAGTAGGGGCCTTTTTTATGCTTCTCACTCAAAGTAATTGATAGGATACACAAGTTCAACAACAACTGCAACCTACTCATGCAGTGGTAGCCAATGCATATCTGGTTTGCACCCCTGATCATGATGGCAAGGCGCAAATGCTTCCATCTACCTCACTAACTGAACTTTTTGTCCCAGAACCAAGGTCAAATACTTCACCACAACCTTGAGTTCTTGAAGCTGATGGCATGGAAGATCTTGCCCTAGCTGACACTGAGCTAAAGGATATCTTAGTTGTGCAGTGAAATGGAAGTGTTTCTGTGCCTGCGTAGCATCTAACAACTTGCAACCAAAGGTTGCCCCTAACCAAGGCATCCTATAATATGGCATTCATCCTGGGTCGACAGGCCTGGCAACCTCTTCCTGAGGGGTTAATTTTACTGTTCTCCTTGCCCTCCATCTGGCAATAAATGGCCCATTTTTTTCTCACCTACTGATTAGAAGTTCTTTAAGAGTCTTTCAAACTGCCAGTCCCATCTTGGAGTTTGTCACTGGTGTTTTCCCAACTCATGGATAAACCCTATTAAGCCAATAACTATGGTGAGCTTATTCCTGCTCACCTTCAAAACAGTCTTTCTGATAGCCTTTACTCTGGCATAGTGGACCACTGAACTGCATGCTCTATAATCTGGTCCTCCGTTCACCTGAACGAAGTGGTGCTGAGACCAAATGTTTCCTTTTTGGCTAAGGTGTTCTTCACATTCCATATCAATCAGGTCATGACACTACCTTGTTTTTTCTCTTTATTTTCAAAGTTCCATTTCAGAGGAGGAAAGAGCTCTGCAAGTAGGTGAGCTCTTTCCTTCTGTTTTCACAGAACTGCATTGCTTTAGACCAGGGGTGCCCAAACCCTGGCCCTGGGGCCACTTGTGGCCCTCGAGGCCTCTCAGTGTGGCCCTCAGGGAGCCCTTAGTCTCCAATGAGCCTCTGGCCCTCTGGAGATTTGTTGGAGTCCACACTGGCCCGTTGCAACTGCTCTCAGCGTGAGGGCGACTGTTTGACCTCTCGTGTGAGCTGTAGGGTGAGGGCTCCCTCCACTGCTTGTTGTTTCACGTCTGTGATGCAGCAGCGGCAGCAAAGGAAAGGCTGGCCTTGCTTTGTGCAAGGCCTTTTATAGGCCTTGAGCTATTGCAAGACCTTCATTCATTCATATAAGTTCATCTTTAGTATATTCATTTATGTAAACCTATGTAAATTTATTCAAATTTTAAATGTAAATTAATTCTTTTTTTCCCCGGCCCCCAACACTGTGGCAGAGAGATGATGTGGCCCTCCTGCCAAAAACTTTGGACACCCCTGCTTTAGACAGATGCAGACAGACTCATTATATGCTACCCTGCAAAGGCAAACATGTTTGCAACTAACCAAAACATGTTTCCACCCTGCATCTGGTAACCAAGACCGTCTCCCTGACTTACCAGCTGGCTACAAAGGAGCCACCAGTCTCCTTAAGAGTGCAATCCACTGGAGCAGTCTCATCCTCTGCCACTAACCTGAGAGGTGTCCCACTTCTGGAGTGCTGCAAAGCAGCAAGGTGGTCAGTACCATTGATCTTCATCAGACTCTACACCCTGGGCATGAGATTGAGACAGGGTGCCTCATTTGGGTTCATTGTGCTGCAGAAGTGCTGCGTATCTTTTCGTGACCACCTGCACCCACTTTCAGGTAAGGAGAAAAGTTAATTAGTGTCTGTTATATGTGACTGCACAGAGACCACAAGGTGGGCATATTTACTTATAACTAGTTCTTTGAATGGTCTTCTGTACAGACACATGACCCTTCCGGCTTCAGGTGTTAGGACTTGCTGGAGTAGTCAGAGCTGTCTTTTAAATAAAGAATAGGAGCCAGGGGTTGGTCCTCAAGGAACTGAGGGATTGGGAATTCTTCCTGTGCTGAAGGTACACAACCATGCACAGGATCGGAATGTTCAACAAAACTACGTATAAAATTTCAGTGTCAACTCTGCAGATGCTCTGAATAGCACTGCACAGAAGACCACTCAAAGAGCTGTAGGTACAGGTAAGCAACCTGTCCTTTTTCCATCTCTGTAGACTTATTAGTTGAGGTTTACACAACCTCTTGGCAAATACATGCCTCTTCAATTTCTGAATATCTTTAATTGCAGAATGTGGGTTTATCAATGATGAGATATTTGTCGAACTGGTCAATGCTCTTGGTCAGTATAGTGATGATGATGATGAAGATGATGACGACGACGATGATGACGATGATGATGACAATCTTGATGGAAGAGATGAAAAGCAGAAAAGTAGAGAATCTAACAGAATAGGTAGGTTAATGAAATTCAAAGACTTTTGTCATACTAACTTAACTAAATACTTGCAATCTGATGCACCACGTAGGTATTCCCAGAGTAATAACAACTTTGTCAGTAATTTCCTGGAGATCAGTTTCCATGTGTGTTAGCCACTGTTTACTGCAGCATTGTGTTATGGCATCTGTGTATGAAGCAGCAGTTCTAAATCAGACATTATTATTGATTTAAAACTGCTTCAAGGTATACTACTGCTTCATTAGAAAAATGTTGAACTTAATCATGGGGAAACTCAGTCTTGATGATTAGGTCAATCACTATTTTTCTGCTTAATATACCTTGGGTGGTGGTGGTGGTGATGATAAAATAGGTTAAGTTCTACATTTGTTGCACTTGAGCTTCTTGGAGAAATGGGAGAACTGCTGTTGTGACTCCATCTCCCTATTTAGGGGCTCTGCCCAGCAGCAGATGAGTTTTAAAAGCTTATATTTGAAGGAGGGGGAAGCAAATGGGATAGGGATTCTGTTGATGTACCATCCACCCTACTGCCCATAAGTCTCACCTTTATGCTTACTTGGGTTACCTCAGTGGTGATATTGGAATTTCCAGAACTTTGTTGTGAAGGATTTCAACATGCTTACCAAGACCCCTGGAAATGGTATGGCTCAAGAATTCATGGTTTCCATAATAGCCACAGTTCGGCCTCAATAACTATTCCCATGCATCAAGCAGTGCATACTATGGACTTGATTATTCCCTTGGGCAGATGATTGGTGAAGAGTGGAAGAGATTACCATTGCCTCATTGTCACGGGCAGATCACTGCCTGCTACGGTTCAGCTTACTCTTAGTTGCAGACCTCTGCAGGATTTGGAAACCTATTAAAAAGGGCCATCCCTGGAGGCTTATGGATCTGGATGATTTCTTGATGGCTCTGGTTTTCCTGCCACTTCCGTTAGCAACTCTGTGGAGATCCTGGTTGCCTTTGGGAATGAAGAAATGTCCTGGTCATCAATTCAATTGCTCTTGAATGTTGTTCTTCTTTCCCATGGAGCCAAACTGGCCCTCTGGTGTTTCAGGGAGCTAAAGGTAACGAAACATCAGGGCACTTATCTAGCGCAGCAATGGGAGAAGACTTGTGAGGAATCTGAACACAGACTAGACTCTTTTTAAGAGCTACTCTGTGGTAATGATGACCAGGAAGAAGGCTTACTTGTCAGCCACCATTGCATTTGCAGGTAGTCTATGGCTTGTTAGCTGTGGGTACTCAGAGCTGAGCGGGACTCCTTAGTGTCCAACAGTAACTATTTTGCAGATGAAATTGCTCGCATTTGTCAAAACCTAGATGCCAACCTAGATGTCTTATCCTAGTGCTGATACTACTGCAACATCTTCATCTGTTAGAGATTATTTTTGGCTTGTTCAGCCTGAGGATGTGGGCAGGATCCTGGCAAGCATTTGGTTGTTCACATCTACTCTGGACCCTTTCCCACCCTGATTTGTGAAAGCAGCCAGAGGCGGACTGGCCGAATGCCTGAGAAAAGATAGTTAAGAGTTTAGGGGTCAAGTCCAGCCTCCTTGAAGGTAGCAGTTGTCTGACCCCTCCTGAAGAAACTCTTTGTAAACCCCCATATATTTGACAACTGTTGCCTGGTTTTTAGTATAACATTTTTAGACAAAGTGTTTGAGAGTATAGCTCTGCTTCTTCCTGGCATATAGGTGCTAGAAGGTGATGCTTGAGTACTCCTGATGCCATGGCCTTGTGGTGAGGGTTCTGTCTTGTCTCCTCTGTCTTTTAACATCTACATGAAAGCTCTTGGATAAATCATCTAGGAATTTGGAGTTGGGTGTCATTGGTATGTGGAGGATACTCAGCTCTATCTTTTGGTCTATCTCTCATTTCCATATTTAATCAAAGAAACAGTAGTGATGTTGAAGCACTGTCCTAGTTGGTGATCAACTGGATGAGGGCTAACTGTTAGATGCTTGCCCATGGTTATAGTAATCCAGGACAAAGGCAGCTCCCAATGGCCCCTTGTTCATTTGTGGGAGTTGAGTGTCTTGTATAGCTATTTGGGCAACCCGATCCATTGCTGCCCTGGAACTGTGTGTTGCAAACGTGCCATATGGCACATTTGCACCACCCAGGGAGTAAGTGGCACTGGTGGGGAGGCCTGTGCCATCCCGTTGACACTGCAGGAAGAGCCTTGGCAGTCAGCAGAGATAGCTAAGTGCAGGGCAGTATGGGAGAGTGGTAGGGCACAGGGGGGCAGTGGAATGGGGGGGTAGGACTGTCCCGGGAAGTGTTGGGAACAGCCTAGGCCTCCTCCACCAAATCTTGTCTCCCTTCCCAGGCTCAATAGCCCAACTTGGGGCTTCTTGGGTCTGAGCCAGCTAAATAGCTGGTGCAGTTCTGAGAAGCCACATTGAGCAGCTGGGACTTTACATGTGGTAAGGAAACAAATGTCCTTTTACTCCAAGGAGACCTCCATCCTACTCAGATCTACTCAGCCCAGGATACAATAGGAACTGTTTGGTGTAACCCTTCCTGTGCTTGGGAGCATGTTAGGATTGGGCCCCTAATAGGTAGATATAAAATGGTAACTTTTTGTGACCCCTCTGGTTTGGGTGAGATACAGGTCCTGACTAACCTTTAATAGTGGTAGTCATCAGAAGTTGATTGCATATTTTTTCTGATCTGGGAAGAACAAAAAGTCAACATGCCCATTGTACTTGACTGACCATGCTGCTTGATTAAGGAACTATTCAGAAAACGTATTTTCATTACTTGTGTTTGTATTTATACAAAGACAAAGAGAGCCATCCTCCTCGGAAATTTCCTTCTGACAAGATATTTGAAGCCATTTCCTCAATGTTTCCAGATAAGGGTACAGCTGAGGAACTGAAAGAAAAGTAAGTTCTTATATTGCAATAAGGTAGAATCTCAGTTTCTAGAAAAAAAAATGTTGTAACACCCTTGTCAGTTGTGACCCACCTAACCAAACAATCACCAGAGAGTCAGTAAAACTCCCTGTTTTTAAACAGATTGTCAAGCATCAGGCTGGTCACACTGCATAGCAGTGTGTTGCATTTGGGTTGGTGGTCTGTGAGTTGAATGTTCGGCTAAGTTGAGCGAGAAAGTTGAGCATATTTGTGTTCCTCTTGTCTTGAGATGGTTGGAATTTTGAGTAACAGCACTCATAGCCAATACTGGTGTATCTCAGTTACTTTTAAATGTAGATAACTTTCTCCATTATTACTATTTTTTAACATAGTTTGTAAAAGGATACTTGGCATGGAATGAAAACTAGTGAATGTGTAGCTATTTGCTTCATGTTTTGTAGATAAAGACAGTTTTAAGAATGAGGATTTAAATTATTTTTGTTTTGTCATTGAAATTGAGTGTACATTCTTTCCTTAAGATGAGTTAGCGTACCAAAAAAGATAACAAAACTGGACTATAATATAAAATTGTGACAGTTAATAAACAGTTACTTTTTTCTGTAGATACAAAGAACTCACAGAACAACAGCTCCCAGGAGCACTTCCTCCCGAGTGCACACCAAACATAGATGGACCAAATGCCAAATCTGTTCAGAGGGAGCAAAGTCTTCACTCCTTTCATACACTTTTCTGTAGACGGTGTTTCAAATATGATTGCTTCTTACATCGTAAGTGCAAGCATGCTTTTTTTGGTTAAAGATCTGTATGTTGTATGTCTTTCCAGTGAGGCCTGAAGACTTTTCTTTTTAGACAAGGCCTTCTGAGTTCTTGGTCTTTATAACATCATTTTTTAACACCTTTTAACATCTGTTTACAGGCTTGGGGCCTTTAATAAACTGCTGCTGCTTGCTCTTTTACTCTTTTTGTCTGATTGCTGTTTTTAAGATGTCTATTGTAAATGTGTTTTTATTTTGTTTTTAGTTGTGTTTTTAATTATTGTTGTAAGCCACCTTGAGTCCCTTTGGGCAGAAAGGTGGAGTATAAATAAAGTTAATAAATAAATGTATTCTGGTATGTTGGGATGTCCTGTAATGCTCTGTAACAACATGGACGTATGATTGAGGTACTTCCTTCTCTTTTGAAGCAAAGTCAATTATGAAGTACCTAGATGAGTTGGATAATCTGCTAGAGGGCAATACACAAATTTTCTTGTTTAGTGGATCAACTGCTTTTGCAATGTATGAATGTGTCCCATTGAATGGGATAAGGCTGTAGCTAAGTGTTAGAGAATATTCTTTCCTTAGATCTACAGTGTCCATGACCACATTTTGCTTATTGTTTCTAGTTATATACTGTTGTATGATCTCCCCTTAAACTTCAAATTTTGTTTTCCTTTTGATAAAAGGAAAAAGATACTCACTGTGTTTTTTCCCCATGCAATTTAGATTTGGCTTCTGGAGACCACTATATCACAATTATTATGAAAACTTAATGGCTTGACATTTTATTGTTACCTTATTGGCAAAATATCTTTCAGCAGCTATGTGGTAGCACAAGAGAATTAATTCAATAAGCATCACATCCAACCCCCACTTTATCTGAAGTGTTATCTGTTAATGGCGGATGAAACTGCTCACAATAGGATGTACTAACTATGTCACCCCTTCATGAAATGAGTAAGAAAGCTTGTGCTTAGGGGGCGCAATATATACCATTTGTGTACTTATGTACACCAGTGTCTATGGAGTTCTGGATCAAGCACCATTAAATAATGGAGATTCTTAAAATAGCTTTTGATTACTGAAGATTGCAGTGATTCACATTTCATTATTTTAGCATTGCCAGGTAGTCAGAGCTTAGGTATCTGTAGATTACCATCTTGTTTTTAAGGTAATTTCATGCTGCTTGTAAAGAGAGAACTTTTTGTTTCAATGCAAACTCATCATTACACTTCCAGCAGCATTGTCACCAAGTAAAATTTTAGCAGAATGATCGTTGGGAGGTATTTCTTAAAATCTGGCTCATTCCATTTTTTTAACTTTTCTGTAGCATTCCATGCAACTCCTAATACATATAAACGGAAAAATACAGAAACTGCAATAGATAATAAACCTTGTGGGCAGCACTGTTACCAACATCTGGTAAGACAATTTGTTTTTTTGGTCTAAATGTTTTGACTGAACATTCCTCTTGCGATGGAGGGAAAGGTACTGCCCCTGATAAAGTTGAGTGTGTTTAGTTGTACTAGGGGAAAAACAAAATCAAATAATATGTGATTTCTGGAGTGATTAGACACTCCAAACTGCACTCTCATGTCACTGTTTGAATGTTTTCTGTGACTCTGCTCATCCCATGCATTTTGTTCCCAGCACTAAAGATTATGTAGATAGGAAAGACCGAAATATCTTTCTGCAATGCTGGACACATATGACCAATCAGTGGGATTGGCCAGCAGATACTGTCTTTCTGCTTTAATTTGCTCAGCAAGTTTAATTTCCTTGTTGATTCAGTGTGATTATCGCTTTTCTACAGGGTACAATAGTCTGCCTCATGATTCCAATTTTGCCTAGAGCTGTTAAGTTTTAAATCTTTTGCCATGCTTTTCTCTTCTGAATGCAACTCCTTGATTTTGTGTTCATGGATGCTGGACCATTTTATCTGTTTTGGAGGGCAGAGCACTATTCAACATTTCACTGCTATTACACCTGACTTTTTTGCAGGGCATTGCTTTTCCTCCTTCCTTGGCATGACCAGATGATAGCCACTGGGTAGTATGAATGGACTGGGCTGCTCTTGAAGAATTTCATTTATGTAGAGCAGGGGTGTCTACACTTTTTGGCACAAGGGCCACATCATATATCTGGGACAGTGTCAAGGGCTGGAAAAATAAATTTAAAAATTTAAATTTAAAATTAAAATTTATTTAAATAAATACACAAGAACTTCTAATATTTTTCCGAATAGAAAAAGGCCCAGAATGAAGCCATGCTGCCCACCCCACCAGAGACAACAAAATTAAAAAAAACAGTCAAAGCAGATAGATGAAATGGGAAACACCAGGGTTTTCTAATATTTTCCAAACCAAAAAGGGAGACTCAGAATGAAGCCATGCTGCCCAAACCCGCACTCCTCCACTTTTGAGAGAGCAAAACAAAAGCAGATATTTCTAAGGGATGAAATGAGCATCACCGGGGACTCAATGGGACACACCAGGCACTTCCATGTTTTTTTTTTAGAACAGTAATGGAACACTCAAACATTAACTCATGCCAGTAGCACTCGTGCTGTGCCAGTGAGGGGGAGTCCAAGTGTCTGGGGGGCCAGAAAGCTCACCGCAGGCCGAATTGGGACTCACTGAGAGCTGCATCTGGCCCCCGGACCAGGGTTTGGGCACCCCTGATGCAGAGAGATGAGACTTGAGTGCAGCTATCATTTGAACACATACATAAAGTTAATGGTTCCCTTATGTGAATAGCTCATCTGCTGAACTTTTATTTTGTTCAGTTTAACTAAAAAGACAATGGAATTGATCTACTAAAACTGCGGTTTTCAAACTTTCCAGGTGTTTGAAAACCGCAGTAAGTTCTTGCAGGGGAGGGGAGCAAGGTAGTGGGGGGCAGGGGGAAGGCAGTGACGTGATCCCCAGGATCACATCGCTAAGGGGGGCTGCAGGGACTGGGATGCACTCACTAGTTCCTGCAGCAGCTGCCATCCTGGGGTGCGGGGAGCCCTGCGCAAGTGTCTGCAGGGCTCCCTAGCCTGCAGAAAGTGAAAGTGGAGCGATCGCGCTCTGTCTCTGCAAAACCGGAAGTGGAGTGTGATCGCTCCACTTCCACTTTCTGCAAGCTGGGGAGCCCTGCAATCGCTTGCGCAGGGCTCCCCGCACCCCAGGATGGCAGCTGCAGGGACTGGTGAGTACATCCCAGTCCCTGCAAGCCCCCCTTGGAGATACGATCCTGGGGATTGCGTCCCTGCCTCCTCACTGCCCCCACCCCTTAAGGGGCGGCCAGGGCCTTCAGGCTGGGGCATCGCGACACCCCAGTTTGAAAACCACCGTACTAAAATGTAAGCTAAATGAACTAAATACAGAAATGGGTGGACAGTGTAGTTCGTGTACATGAAAACCATCCTGAGGTTACATTTGGTTAACCATTTAGATGCCAAAATTGTTTAACTCCTACTGTCTAAAGAACAACAATAGTAAGATAGGATCCAAAGAATTATGGGAAAGGAAGTAAATCTAGACAAAGCACCAGTGAAATGAATGTGACTTAAATTAGTCTAATTTCAATGATGTCTACTCAAGAATCCACTCTTTTGAATAGAACTCAGTGTGACTAATGTTGCATACTGAAGGAAGGATACTTTTTTATTTCTTGCAGGCCTCTCTGTCATAAAAGCAGATTGCTGATGTAGTGTATTGGCTCAGAGACTGAGGGTCCAGTCCTATCCAACTTTCCAGCACTGGTGCAGCCACAATGCAGCCCCAAAGTAAGGGAACAAATGTTTCCATATCTTGAGGAGGCCTCTGTGCCTGCACCCCCAACACAGGAAGCAGTGCATATCCCATTGGCACAGCAGCACTGGAAAATTGGATGGGATTGGGCTCTAAGCTGGGAATCAGAATTTCCCTATTTCAAATCTTGTCTCTGCTGTGAATTCTCACTATGATAGAAGCAAACCATAGCCTTGGCTCCCTAGCTGCAATGTGAGGATAAGTTACTCACCTCTCAGGGTTGTTGTAAGGACGGCACCAAGAATAATGTGAAGCACATTATGTGAAGTGCTTTGCACAGTTAAAAGCTCTATATAAGTATTAACTGTTTTTATTATAAAAGAAAGCCTTTTCTGAAGCTAAGAAAAGTTCCCAAAACAGTTTGTGATTTGGCATGGTGAGTGGGATCTGCTGTTTAAAGAAAGAGGCCCAAACTCCTAGCCCTTGAGACTGCCCAGTGTAGCTCTTTGGATCCAGCTACTGTAGATACTCCTCGCCTATAGGGTGAGAAATTTCTGCCAATCAATCAAGCTTAGACCATCATCTTCAAGGTTGCTCAGGGGTCAGGGCTTTTCAAGTAAGTCCGAGCACCAAAGAAGCAATGCAGAGATAATTAGAGGGCTGTTAATCTCCCTTGCAAACTCCAGCCAAAGTAAACCTCTTCTCCTCCTCCTGAGAAAAGGATTAAATGCTTCTATTGTACTCAGGCAAGCTTTGTTCCATTTTGCAAATGCTTGTATTCTGCGGAAATCTGTTTTTTTTTATACACCAGGATGTAATCTTTTCCATTTGAAACAAAGTCTCAGGCTACAATACAGTGAACCATTTCTTAATAACACCACCCATGGAAAGCAGTGGGTCTACTTCTGAGTAAATAGGGTTGCAACTATGTGCATCTGCATTTGTTCATAGTCATTCGTTGTTGCTTGTCTTGCTGCTGTGAATTGAATTGTACACTCCCAGTTATGTGTTGTGTTGTATGTTATGTGTAGAGCCTCTGGTTTAACACACCAGGCACCTTAAAGAAGGATTTGATTAATGGTTCTCCTGCAGTGGTTCCCAACCTTTTTTCACTTGCATACCCTTTGGCAACGCATTTCCATAAATTGTACTCCCCATACTAGCTAATTGTTTGTTATTAATAATATAAGCCCTCATCTCCTCTATATGAAAACCCATAATTGTATTTATCACAGTATTTTCTCTTTATCTGTTTGAAGAATTGAAGACTATGCCTTTGCACTGTTTTACACAAGAAGTTTCCTGAGACATTCTTGGTGGCTGATCACTTTCCATATTTTTTACTGTGCTAGTTTTCAATCACTGAGTCATACATGAATTCATGACCAAAAACTATCTATTGGTGGGGCTTTCACAGCCAACTAGTTACTTCCCTTCCTGTCTTGCTGGTCCTGCAAGGCATTCTGGAGCACTGCCTACCTTGATCTGCCATTATTAAATTCTTTTTCAAGTACCCCTAAAGGTCCTGTCAAGTGCCCCTGGGGATATGTATTCCCTAGGTTGGGAACCACTGTTCTGCTGGTATGTTGTTTACAGTGCACTTACTCCGATAGTGTTTACAAAAAGGTGAAGACCAGAATTTTAAAAGTTAATGAATAAAAATGTATCTTATGATCGTTTACTATATTTTTAATAAATTAAAGACTATAGTTCTTAGGTGACAGTTACTGGTCTGTTATTTTTCAGGATCTGGCCTTGGGTAAACTCAGACAAAACTACAGTCAGACACCCCCCTAAGTTCAACCGCCCCTTCCACAACTTATCTGAGGGTCATAGAAAATTCCATGATTATGGAAAAACCCATCCTCAACTTATCTGTGAGATTGACTTATAGGCGTGTCTCTACAGTATGTTTCAACCATCTTTTCTCTTCTTTAAAATATTTGTCCTGTTCATACTTAGGAAGGAGCCAAAGAGTTTGCAGCTGCTTTAACTGCTGAGCGAATAAAAACACCACCAAAGCGCCCTGGGGGACGCCGAAGGGGTAGGCTCCCAAATAACACCAGCAGGCCCAGCACTCCAACTATAAATGTGCTGGAATCTAAGGACACGGACAGTGACAGAGAAGCTGGAACTGAAACTGGAGGTGAAAATAATGATAAAGAAGAAGAAGAGAAGAAAGATGAGACTTCCAGTTCCTCTGGTGAGACAAATGTGGAAAGTTGCTGTTTTACTAAAATTTAGTTTATGGCCTTATTTCATCCAATACAGGTTATATAATTATTTAAATTTTTTTTTACTACATGGTTTTTCTGTAGTTTGGTTACAGAGTAAACCTATGAAGCTTCAATGTTAGTTTTTTATCATTTTAATTGCTTACATTATTTCACTTTAGATTCTGTAAAGAAAGAGCTTGAGGGCTGAGTTGTTACTTGGAGACACTCCAGAATGCAAGTTTCATTGTGGTTGAGGTTTTAGTGACTTTAGAGAGCTGCTAGTATGCCTCAAGAAATAAACATGACAGGATATGTAATGGGTTCTGTGAGACCATTTGTCTCCTTCCAATGGGGCTCCTTTGAGGTCTGTCTGATTGCCTTTGTCATCCTCATGTACCAGGAGTGATTGGCCCATTCAGTTGCTTTTGGTGCAGGAAAATTGCCTGCCCTACAAAGAAGTCATCAACTGCATCTTTGCATGTGTAACTTCCCTAGATGTTCTTTCAACTGGATTCACCTGTAATATAACTCTAAAAAAGATGTGTGCTTCAGATATTTGGGAAATGCTGAGCTAATACAAAAATGGTGATGAAACACAGTCAAGAGCTCCTTTAGAAATCCAAGTACAGGTCCAGCCTATTTATAAACGGATTTTTAATACACGGATTTGACTCAGCACAAATGGCCCCTGCAAATGAGAATGTGCTGAACCCTGGAGAAGGGGAAAAATGCATCCCTTTAAAATCAGTTTTAAAAACTGAACAGTCCTTTAACAACAGCCTCCTTAATGAGAGAGAGAGAGAGGGCAGCAGGCTAACAGTCCATCAATCCTTCTCTCTCCTTTGGACCCCTCCCTTCCCCCAGCATGTGAAAGAAAGGTGATCATTTAGCATTGGTGAAGGGAGGGGCTGAGTGAAGTGCTTATGGATGTCTTCTTAATGACTCTTATCTTAGAGTCAAAAGGTCAGCAAGGCTGTATTTCAATCACTGGAGCAAAGAAACTTTGTTTTTTAAATGGATTTGCTATAGTGTGTGTGTGTTGTTTTTTTAATCCACGTGAGTGCTTAGAACGGAGCCCACGCAAATAATTGGTCTCAACATGTACGTCTAATGCAGGGCATGCAATTTCAGTATCGTGGAACCCTGGTATCCGCAGATTTGACTTACTGCAGGTGTCAGAGGATACTATGGTGCCAGTGTAAATGTGTTTGTTTTTTTTAAGTGGCAGAACTGGCATTCCTTGATGTGGCAAAACTATGCTGTTTTCGAGGCTCTCCGGGCTAAAAATAGCTCAAAAGACCCACTTTAGTTGTACAGAGGTTCGTCTCTCCTCCCAACATTGCTAGTACTGTATTCAGCCATTGAAGTGGGCATCCTTCAGTCTCGGAAGACTATGGTGTCACGCTCTGAATGGTGGTTCTGGAACAGAGTGTCCTCTCCAGTGCGCGAAGCCTGGGTAAAGTAGGTATGGAGGATAGGCTGTTACCCATGCAGCAAATCCCCCCTCTCCACGTCGCTGAAATGGTCCAATGGAAAGGCAGAGGCCAATACGGTTGGTTCCAGCGGCGTCGCAGGAGTTGCCAGAACATGTCTGTGTTCAGCCATGAACTGCCTCAGGGACTCCGGCTCCGGATTTTGCCTCGAGGTTGACTCCTGAAGCCTTTTCCATAACTGGATGTAGCCACAAGGCAGTGGAGGTTTGGGATCAGAGTTTTCCTTCTCTCAGATGAGCTGCCTTCCCAGGCTGACGAGTCCCATCTACCCGGTGGCTATCTAATTCAGCCATTAGATGGGGCTGAATGTAATGGAATGAAATTATTCTGTTACATTCAGCACCATCTAGTGGCTGCATGCAGTATAGTGATGCTGTGAGTAGAGAGGAACCTTTGCGCTACTGGAAGTGGGTCTTTAGAGCTGCTTTTAGCCCTGAGAGTTTGAAAATAGTGTGGTTTTGCTATGCCAAGGTAGGAAAGCCAGTTTTGGTGCTTTATTTTTATTTACACTGGGACCCTAGTATTTGCGGTTTTCAGTAACTTCATGGGGTTCCAGAATGGAACCATCACGGATACCAAGGTTCCACTGTAGTCTGAAGAATTCCATTTTTTTTCAGGCTTTAGCTTTGGTTTGGGTATGCCTTCAAACACAAATTGAGCAACAACCCATGTTCTCTCTTCCTGGAGGCAGCACTCAGAAATTTACCCTTAACCTCTCCTCTTTCCACTGAACTTATTCTTATGCATATCCATTAGCCACCATCACTTCTTTGTCTAGGCCCCCTTTCCTCAGCCCAGAGAAAACACCTGAGACGCTCATCTCACTGAAATCCACCATTGGTACTGTGTCAGAATGATTTAGGCATGATTTTAGCTAGTTGCGTGCTCCATCATCCAAAGCAAACAATTCATGTGCAAATACATTTAAAAGGGTTTGTTCTTCTTAATAAAGGTAGAGTGAAAGCCCTCAAAAAAGATTTAAAAGGCATATTTGAGAAGATAAGTACTGGCTAACTCTGAAAACTTTGAGTTGGTTCCTTGACATGGTCCATTAGTCTGTAAGTTTAGCAGCAGATAGGAAGCCCTGCTCACCCTTTTATTAAAAACTGACCCACAGCATCTTCTCTAAGAAAGCAGAAGATGGCAAAAGACAAGATGGCTATTCTATCTCCCCCTTTTTAGAACACTCCTTTGATAGAAAAAAATGGGATTATGTAATCCTTGCCCTCATGCATGTAGGCAGTCTAGGTATCCAGTTAGAAAAAATAGGACCTATCTTGTGATCTGTTATAAAAAATTGGAGGTCTCATGATCTTGTAGAAAAAAGTTACATCTCCACGTCCTCCTGTACACAGACTCTTCCCTTTCTTCTCAAATTGCCTTCCTGGCAGCAAGAGAGTATCTTCAGGAATATAAAGCACATCTGATTCTTCAAGCTTCCAACTTCCTAGCTTTATATATTTAGGCATCTAGCTTGACACTAACAGTCCTCTAAATTTTTTTACTCCCTGTTCTAGACTTCAGTGGAAGACTCTAGTGGAGTTCTTCCACTGAAGGGCCACACCTTGGAATTCTTGCCAGATGACCAGGAAACCTCTAAACCTACATAACACACAGCCCACTCCTAATCTGTGCTGTAACAGACAGGCAGAGAGGCCTGCAATGTATCCAGTGTGGTTTAGGAGGTGGCTGGAGGGCAACTCAGGGTAAGGGGATATTTTTCTCCTTACCCCAAGTAATACCCCAGCGACCCCCATGGGGTAACTTAGTGAAATTTCTGAAGTAAATCCAAGCTCCTGCAAGGCTGATCAGGCAGGTATGGGAGTTAAGATACAGCATACGCTGCTGCAGCCAGTTGCATCCCCTCATCTGCATCACAGTCCACCCAACCCCACCAAAAATGCCCCCATAAGTCCTCCCATAACCCTCTCCCACCAGGTACTGGTCTACCCAGGCTGATGCAAACGTACTGCGTCTGAGGCTGGATCCACCACCAGCAGGCCAGAAAAAATCCATGCACTGATATCGCCAGCTCACGAGTAGTTGTGAACATGCACTGGCCAAAATGAAGTTAGGGGTTGTGTCCACAACCTCCTTCAGATATTAATCCCAACCCTTCTTAAGATGTTATTCTTTCTCTAACTCACATTCTCTTGACAAGTGGCATCAGTTTCGTTGGGTCTCTGGAGTTTTTTGTGCATAAATGTTTTTTCCAAGAGACTTGAAAAATTCATTGTGTGTTCTTGATATTGCAGAAGCAAATTCTAGGTGTCAAACACCAATCAAAATGAAGCCAAATATTGAGCCTCCTGAGAATGTTGAATGGAGTGGTGCAGAAGCTTCAATGTTCAGAGTTCTCATTGGTACCTACTATGACAATTTCTGTGCAATTGCCAGGTTAATTGGGACCAAAACATGTCGGCAGGTAAGAGTGAAATGGCTGCTAAATGCACTATTTTCAAAGGCAGCAGTGCAGTAGCAATACTAATCTTCTTCTGAGACTGTCATATTTTTCATGTTCATAGAGCATAAATTATGGTTAATAAAATCCTCAGATTTTCACTAAATATTACACCTTTTTCATACTCAAGGCCAGATCAGGAATGTAAATATATAGTTTTATATAAAAGAGGAGAAAATGTTACTTATGTATACTTTCAATCTCACCCATGCTGATGTAATGGAAAATTTTGCCTTTCAGGAACTATTCACGTGTATGTTAATCTTTCTTTCTAGGTGTATGAGTTTAGAGTAAAGGAATCCAGTATTATTGCTCCTGCACCTGCTGAAGATGTTGATACTCCTCCAAGAAAGAAGAAGAGGAAACACAGGTAAACCATTTGTTTTCAGCATGGAGAATGTCCATTGGCAAGCCAAGAATGAAGGCTTTTTGTGCAGCCGAAAAGCTAGGGGAGAAAAGAAACTATTTTAACTCTCACATTGTAAATATACTTTTGTAAAAAATAAAACACTTCCACACAGACCACCTTTCTACGCCTGTAACTTAGATGAATAGGTTACAAATTTGGGTTTACAGAGCATTGTAGGTAGACCTTAGTAAAATTTCTGTTATGTATATATTGGAAAGATAAGAAATCCTGCCTTAAGTTGAGTTTCATTTTGCTAATAAATCTATCTCTTTATCACAAAATAAATAAAACAATATTCTTCAACCATGTGTATAACATTTTTCTAGTTTCTCCAGCTGACTGATTCACTGGTTTGTCAAGATAAATTCAGCTAGACTTATCATAATGATGAAGGAATGAATGGAGAAATAAGAGGCTATCTGCTTAATGTTCTGACCACCCTGCTGCAATCTGTCTCATACATGTTTCCTCTCTTCTGCTCTTTAAATGGATAGGTGTGGATTTGCTACTCTAAGCAGCTGTTAAGAATTCCTTAGGAGGGGAGGAGGCAGAACTGAGTGGGAAGAGAGCAGGGCAGAGGGAGGATCGGTTCTGGGAGGGGCGTGGGGATGGTGGGAGACTCTGCTGCCACATCCTGTTCCCCCTTCTAAGCCAGAAAGCCCAACTTGGGCCTCCTTGGTTCTGTGCCCACTAAATAGCAGGGGTGGATCCAAGGAGACCCATTGCCAGCCACGGAGCTTGACATGGGATAAGGGAATGTTTGTTCCCTTATCCTGAGGAGACTCCAGTGGCTTGCCCTGATCTTGCAGGTTATAGCAGCAGCCATATCAGTTCCATTGTTCATTGTGGTTTCCCCAGGGCATAGGATTGAGCTGCCCTAGTATTTGTTTTGACAGTCTTTTGTAGGTTGCTTTAAGAGCCTTTTGGGGTATAAAGCAGAAGTATTTTAAAATGAAACCCTTTAAAAGTTTATATATACTGTATACACAAATACATACATACCAGATGAGCAAATTAAAGTATTAAATATTTGTCTAAGTAATCCCTTGCAAATTTAAATTTGGAAATCTTGTTCTCTAACTTTGATTATAGTAAGATTTAATTCTATGGCATAAATAGTATAGCTTGACTAGTGGAAGGAACTGTTCAAGACTATTTCAGGGAACATTTCTTATAGATTAGGCTTTACTAATTATTATCTTTATAGGGTATTTCTAATCCATTCTCTCCTGTATGTAGAAGACAATATGATTTCCTTCTGTTAATTTTTTGGGTGTTTGCTTAAATAAATGGTACAGGCTACTTTCTAATTCAGAATAACTGCCTAAACTTATAGAAGCTGCAGGATAAGGTGACTGAATGTTCCTGACCAATAGACTGTATAACCTATAGACTTAATTGTGGTGTTGTGTTTTTACAGGTTGTGGGCTGCTCACTGCCGAAAGATACAGCTAAAAAAGGGTTAGCACTTTTACATTTTTTATTTTTTTGATAAATTTATATCCTGCCTTTCCCACACCGAAGCAAATGTTCAAGGCGGTTTACAAAACTGCATAGTAGAGTACAAAGGCATTTTTATAATAATTGTTTTATGGACAGCTTGTAGAATCCTTCACAGCATGGTTGTCATATCCGGCATCTGGGTATGCCTTCTGAGCTTCCAATTCGTTTAGAAATTCTGTGATTTTGTTTTTGTTTCTCAAACAAAGAAAAGTGTTTAAAGTACATGGGGAACTGGAATTACAAATCCTCTGATCCAGTGAATCTTTGTGGGTAGGGGGCTCTCAGTATCTGCCATCCAGGGCTTCTTCACTTATTAATACAGGGGGCTATAATTGTTTAAAGTAATGTTATCAATAATGCAATTATGCAAATGTTGAACAAGACAAAAACAGTGAATTCTTTGCTTGTCTTGGGTGGTTTTATTGCTTTAGTGTAAACATTTAATTTTATTTTGAGTTTTTGAAAAACCACCTAAGGTAGGAAATGTCCATATACAAGGCTAATCTAAGCTCATGCCATAATTGAGTAGTTAACCAGTTGGAGACTTGGACAACAAAACCATTATTGTACACAAGGCCAATGCATTGCATGGGCATTTATTGAAAGCTGATGAACTAGTTCTAAAGTTAATGATGCATAGTTGCTAAACTGAATTAAATGAGAACTAGTCTGATATAAAAAAAATTACCAAGCATGAAGACTAGATCAACAGGACTGATGATTGTGCCGCACCTCTTGTTATGTGTGCAGAGAAATGTGTGATCACTTATGTAGATGAGAATCCACATGCCTTTTTCTGCATAAGACATTTTCCCATTTGTAATGGGCCGTAATTTTAGTCCTAGAACACATTCGAAAATAACAAGGCCAAGGCAGATGATCACACTTAAAGCACAAAGTATGTCCAATGGTTGGTTCAAGTTAAAACTGTTTTAGGTAATGGGCTGTTCAACCTTAGTAGTATTATTTAAAATTCTTGAAGTTCTTTGTGCAGTTGCATGCATGGGATTGGCAGCTGTGCAGAACTTGCTTTGGAACTTCCTAGAACTTCAGCTTCAAGACTCACAAACGCTGCCATTCTGCAGGAATTGGGCATGCTCACATGAGCACCATCCCCCTCAGTTCTTCAACTGCCCATAGCTGTAGAATTTTGAGGATGTAGGTGCTACAAAAACGACTGGCCTCTGAACTTGTTCATCATTTTCTTTGTGTTTGCGTATGCCTCTTTCCATTGGAGGTATGAGTAGAAGAACTTAGTTCTGAGCTAAATGTGTTCACACTTTTTTTGGAAATGATTATATATGAAAATACTAATAAGGCATTTTATTTAGTGGGGAAATGGGGGTTCTACTATAAGTTAGGGGAAATGGGGGTTCTACTATAAGTTATTCAAAAGTTATTTGAACTTCCATCTTCCTAACGTCTTGAATATTATTTTTGTTTAGATGGGTCATCCAATCATGTTTACAACTACCAGCCATGTGATCACCCACGACAGCCTTGTGACAGTTCATGTCCCTGTGTCATTGCTCAGAATTTCTGTGAAAAGTTTTGTCAGTGCAGTTCAGAATGTAAGTAATTGAAAAATTGAGTTCTTTTATGTCTGATATGACTCTGTGGAATTTAAGAGCCCTGGAAGATTTCATGTAGCATTTGGAGAAGAGTTTTAAAGGAGAAGCAAGTGCCACCAACACTGTGGAAAGGATGCAATTTGTCACATTTGAAGTCCTGTATAAATTTTTGCTGGCTGTATTAAAAAAAAAAAACCCTTCAAAATATGCAGAAGTTGATGGGGCAGGTTGGGGTAACAGCCCCATGAACTTATTCACTTTCTAGGTATTTTTTTTCCATTTGTCTCTCAAACTGTCTGCCTAAAAATCCCAGGATGCTTATTGGATTCCTCAGGAGAAGGAAAAAAAAAAGATTATGAATGGTGGATAAGCTCTTGGTTTCTTCACCAATTCGTTTCCCTAAAGAAATATTGGGTGTATTCTAAGGTGCTCAGAACACACAGGGCCTTGCATAAGCATAACTGATCTGGCTGATGTCCTAGGGACATATCATCAAATCCTCTGTAACAGAAAGACGTTCCTCAGCCAACCAGTCAGTGAGAAAAAGGTTTGCGGAGGATTGGAGGAAACTTACTGAGGAAGTTTCACATATTTCTCAAAATCTTTGCTGGTGGTATGTTGAGGAAAATAAAACTAGATGCTATGCATC
Source organism: Tiliqua scincoides (assembly GCF_035046505.1). NCBI lineage: Eukaryota > Metazoa > Chordata > Lepidosauria > Squamata > Scincidae > Tiliqua > Tiliqua scincoides. Next base: position 64,115,153 of record NC_089825.1, on the reverse strand, counting down.
TGTGCTGTCAAGAAAGGAATCCAATCCACATGGGGGGTGTGTGTTTAAAGAGAGAATGAGTGTATTATAGACTGGTATAACTGCTTTGTGTCCCTAATATGGTATCTGCTGATGCCACCTGAGCATGCAGAGGTTATACCATTCAGAGGTAGCACTTCCTTTGAATTATCCTTGCAGTAGTTCTTTATACCTAAAGCAGAAATGTATCTTATAAAAAAAAAATTAATACCCCTATTTATGGGATGGTAGGTAATACTGGCATTTTTTTAAAACTACTCCCACTTGCTCTGGTGCCTGCATAGCTTCATTTAAAGACCTATTTAAGATTCGATTTTTTTTAAAGACAGTACATCCACTGAAACAAGTTACTGAGATCTCCCTTTTTGTGATGAAATGACTAAAACTCCTTGGTTGTCTCTTTTGTTGAGTTTGTAAAGTAGTTGCAATGCTATCGGCTGTAGAACTGAATTTGTAACTAGCTGTATGCTTCAATTCGATGGCATGGGTTCAGCAGAGATGGCTTTTGTATTTGAAGCAATAGTCTTATGTAGACACCAGGCTAGGGACTCTTTAACTGCTGCTGCTATGAATGGTTCAGCCCAGAGGATGTTAGGTAGTGAGCAGGCCTATTGCGTGCAAAATGTACAACTTTTGGCTTTCTTTTTAAAGGCCAAAACAGGTTTCCAGGATGCCGCTGCAAAGCACAGTGCAACACTAAGCAGTGCCCTTGCTACTTGGCTGTACGCGAGTGTGATCCAGATCTCTGCTTGACATGTGGAGCAGCTGATCACTGGGACAGCAAAAATGTCTCTTGCAAGAACTGCAGCATTCAGCGAGGATCCAAAAAGGTAGTTCATTGTCTTTTACATGCACCATTCTTTCTTCCTGTCAATCAATGCCCAATGGTTCTGCCTTCTGTGGGCTAGGAATGCATAATCACTTTGACCACAAAATGTATGGTATTTTTAAGTAACCTGCAACATCAAGTGATTACTACAATGTATGAAAGAAACTGAGCAGTTAGAGTTTGTATATTGACATCATTACTTGTACATACAACTGCCCCAGAGATGGAAAATTTTATGAGGGTAACATTGTAAAAGTGGATTTTTTTTAATGAAATCTCTCTGACCTGCCATGATGTGTTAACTGTGAAGGCTTGTATATAAAAAAAATTCTAATTCAAAATGCTTTGTTTTCCCTATTATTGTTTTAATGGCAATTCAAAGCAGCTCAGCTTGTTTAAAAATTGTATTTCCCTTCCATGATTCCACTTCAGTATTCTCACTGCTCACATGAATAACCAACTCACAGGAGCAGTTGTGAGAGCAAATGGCTGTTGGTTTACTCTCTGAAGTCCTTCTTTAACCTTTACATAGTTGGTTGGGGTTAAAAATGTGTAGTTCTCATTCATTTAAAGCACTTTTCATTCTTCTAGCATTTGCTACTAGCACCTTCTGATGTGGCAGGCTGGGGGATTTTCATTAAGGATCCAGTGCAGAAAAATGAATTCATCTCCGAATATTGTGGTGAGGTAAGAAACCAAACTTTTAAATAAATTTATATTTTCATACATAGTGCTCTATATTTTATTTTGGTTTTCTAGAACAGATGTCCTTCCACATGATGAATGAGTAATCTTCCTGTTTATGCTTGAACCCATGGCTACAATGTTCAAACAGTACCTTAATAAAACAGTTGGGCCGGGCTGGGGGGGGGGGGGAATGGTATGAAGACAGTTTGTTTGCAATATCCCATGTTCTAACCAAATGAGACATGCAAGATTGGGAACCACTGGCATAACCTAACTGTGAGCCACAGGGAGCAGTGGTATCCTTGCTAAAAACCAGCTGCCCTATACAATGCATATAGCCTGTATAGTATAGAATTGTACCCCCATTTGGGAAACTGCACCCAATGGCCCAATAGATCAAGGGAGCTGCCAGTTAAAAAGTTTTGGGAACTACTGGCATGTACAATAAAAACTATCCTAAAACTGGCATGGGTGACATTGTTAATATCACTATGAAGCAGTGCACTAAACAAGATATTATGCCCATTTACCCATGTGCCTGCTGGAAAATTGCATGTCCTGATTCTTCTCTGCAAAGGCAGATTAATCAAAGGTAAAAAGTTCCCTCTGAAAAAGCAGAGGAAAATTGGATCCATCAACAAACTACCAATTCGATCCTGCTTTAAACCATCCTAGACTTTCTGTAGATGGTTTAGGTAGAACACTTCAGCAGTTTACCACTAAACTGGTATTGGCTTGTTTTGCTAACAGGTAGTAGACTGAAGGAGACAAAATCAAAGTGCTGCTTGAGTTACTGTGTTATAACAGTCACAAAATTATTTTCAGATTATTTCTCAGGATGAAGCAGACAGAAGAGGAAAAGTATATGACAAATATATGTGCAGCTTTCTGTTCAATTTGAATAATGGTATGTATGTATATTGTCCTTATTTCTGCAGTATATCAACCCATTTGCTTTCTTGCCTTTTCTCAGAATGTGGTATAATGCTAATGTAGCTGTTTCTAGTCAAATACACCTCAAGACCTCACCTAAAGAGTAGCATTACTAAATCAGAAGTCTTGTTTTTAGTCAAAGAAAAAAACTTATCTGCCTTCATGGGGAATTGTAACAAGTAGTCCAACACATGGTCAAATTTTAATAAACACTAAAGCTTTAAATAAAATTCTAGCATACCCACACCTGAGTATGGAGTGTGATGATCCACAAGAATGGCACATTAAAAGAATAGAATAAATGTTAAGTTGTGTGGGGACTGGAAGATTGTATCAAAACATTTAAAAATATTGGTTTATGGGTACAAGTAACTTCACTAGCATTAAGGGTATATAATAGGAGGCTAAAGTTTTGGATGGCATTAGTATTCAAAAGAGCATCAAAGTAGCAATAGAGCATCTTGGCTATAAAAGACACTTTTCTGCTTACACAGGCTACTTTAGCATGTTATGACTTATGTTCATATTTTTCAGTCTGTTTTGTTTTTATTTAGATTTTGTGGTTGATGCAACACGGAAGGGTAACAAGATAAGATTTGCAAACCATTCAGTCAATCCAAACTGCTATGCAAAAGGTGAATGTTTCACGCATTTTATAGTAGTAGCTAATTACTAGTGGCATTCATGTTAAAAAAAATTCCTAAACCTTATACAGACTTCACTTTGTTTTACAGTCATGATGGTTAATGGAGATCATAGAATTGGTATATTTGCAAAAAGAGCCATTCAGACTGGTGAAGAGCTGTTTTTTGACTATAGGTAGGTATAATAAAGAATCAGTGGTCCACTTCCTATTTCACTATTAGGTTGTGGAAATGCTTCTACTTTTGAATCCTATTGTCAAGCACAGATGCTTCCTAAATTGGGGGTGGGGAGGGGGTTAGGCTATACCTGTCCTGTATCCATGTCAAAGCTAGGCTGGTGTCTCAGTTTAGTGTCTGTCACTCTGCTGGAGTTGGTTTCAGTGGAAGAGGAATGAACTCATTCTTCTAGGTCAGGGGTGCTCAATAGGTGGATTGTGATCTACCGGTAGATCGTGAGGCAAAATGAGTAGATCGTGGAGTGCCGACCCCCCCCTTCAGGTGCCTCTGGGAGGAAACGCAGGGAGTAAGGCCCATTGTACTCAATGGGGCTTACTCCCAGGTAAGTGTGGCTAGGATTGCAGCCTCACAGCCTAATCCTAGGCATGTCTACTCAGGAGTAAGTCCTGTTATACTCAGTGGGGCTCAAGGTACACCAACATACATTGTACACATAAATGTTATGTTATGATGGCGCGAACATTGTAAAAAAAACTCTGGTAGATCTCCGGGCCCTGCTGGGTTTCAAAGCAGCTCTCAAGCCAAAAAAGTGTGAGCACCCCTGTTCTAGGTGAAGTATTTCTAATCGTCAGAAAACAAACTTTCCTGTTTTATTCCAGATACAGCCAGGCTGATGCCCTCAAGTATGTAGGCATTGAAAGAGAAATGGAAATCCCTTGATAACAGCTACCTCTTCTATAAAACAGCTGCCTTATCTTCAGGAGTTTCTAGTACTGTGGGCAATTTTTTGAAGACTGAATTGATGCAATTTGGAATGCAGAATTTGCAAAGTACTGTATCTAATTTATAGTAATTTTAAAATCAACTTTTTATTGCCTTTTCACCAGCTGCAACATGTTTTGTACCATTGAACTTTTGCAATAATGCAGTGTGGTACACTTTTTCAACCTTGAATAAAGGATACTTGAACTTTGAGTTTTCCATCTTTAATATGATGGGTGAAAAGTTTGAAAGAGGTAAAGTCTGATTTTAAAAAATGGGGTTGACAAGATTAGCTGCTGCATTTACTAAACATGACAACATTGAGCTTTTTCTTGTAAGAAATTAACTTTTTTCAGCAGTTTCCAAGCATCATGGGTTTAAATACCCTGGGTTGCCATTCCCTATGTCTATACCTAACAGGGTTGCTGTGAAGGAGATGGGAAGAGGGAAACACCATTCCTCAAACTTAGCCCTCTGACATAGCTACCTTTTAGGTGAATGCCTGAGCCGAAGAAACTGCTCAAGAAACTTTGACTAATGGTAAAATGCATGGGATTTCACTTGTTCCTTAGTTAAGTCTGTTCTTCAAAGTATATGTTAAAACATTTTCTCCTAATATACAGAATACCAAAGTTGCACAAGATGCTACTTTTGAACCCTTTTGTGTTTTGCCTGAAATTACCCCAAACAATATGAAAGCAAAACAGTACTGTGATTGGCTTTTCATAATCATCATACCTTTTATTTACATTAACAAAAGTAACTCATGGAACTTAATAAAACCAAATGCAACTTGTACAGAAATTTTTTAAATTCTTTATTTATCACACATTAAAAAATGAAACACACTATACAAATGATTTTTCATAGCAGATTACACATGGGCCCAAATCAGACTCTCAAAGTGCTGCCAACATGTATAAGTGCTGCCTTTGGGGCAACAGCTATTTGTTGTATAGCCAATATTGATTTAAATGCAGTAGCATGCAACCCTCCAGTGAAGGTTTTGGATTCCTTTCTGTTCTTAAATTAGGTTAAATGGCGTTGGTATCCATATTTACATACTTGAAACGTAACAATCCTGAGCAGGTCTGATGTAGTTCCGAGACTGGCTGATGGGAATTGTGGTCTCAATTATAAAAATGGAGGTCCAAATGGCAACAGGCTGGCTGCTATGAAGTTCAGTTCTCATTCTTTCAATCACATAACTATTTGCTGAATGTCACACAGTCAGACAGCTGCTAAAAACTGTTAAGCCAAGTAACTGTAGGTGTCCTTCTCACCATCCACACGCTCCAAGTATTCCTTCTCTATTAGAATGTCAATACATTTCTGAAAATGGAAAGCATGGAAGACTTGATATTCTATACAACTCAGCTCCTCAGTGACTCATGCAAGCTTACATCGTTAAAAAGCCCCAAATATGTAAGTTAAAGGAGGCATGCTAGGCCAGCAAAAGTCTGCATAAAATTGATCAGAGATGGAATATGGGTAGGCAATGCTCCATTTCTCCAGTATACTTCCAGCTCCTGAGCAGCACAGAAAGGGTGCTCAGAGGAGGACTGAATCTGAGTGTTAGGCAAAAAATAGAGATATTACATGATCAGATTTTACCAATGGGATTATGAGATATTCAAATATTTTGATTTTACCAATGAGATTTTACCAATGGGATTATGGTTCAAAAATGAACATTGATTTTGGGAGATGTGCTGAATAGTATACACAAAACTGCACTTGACTGTTTGAAAATATATAGCCTGGTTTTGGATATAGTTATGCTAAACTATTTCCTTGTATGAAAGTGAAGCTTCATTGCTAAGCAGCCTTCCTTCCAATGCACAATAGTACAGCAATCTCTCTCAATGCAGGGAACCTAAGCACTGTGTAAAACAGCACTATTGGAGTTCAACAATGAACGAGATAGGAAACTGATGTTGATTGGCCCCATGCTTGCCAAAATGCACTCTTTCCATGGGCTAGAATTGCTGTCAGATGACTAATGCATGAATGCTAAAGGAAGTACCATAATCTGTCCAGGTATTTATATCCTTTCTATCTCTGAAGAGGCCCCCAAGACATATTATGCGAGATATTATTGTACTTGCAGAGCTGAGAAAAAAACTTCCATTTCCAACTATAGATGGAATTATCTTTAGACAAACCTTTATTACTGGAACTCGTGGTTTGAATCTTGATGACAGCTGTGTGAGTACTTCTCCAAGCAATTGCTGGTGTTTTAGGACTTTTCTCATCTTCATAATCCTTACAATAGCAGCCTAACATACAAAAGAAAGCCACAGCTTTAGGAATACAATACCCTATCTTCCCAAATCAGCCTCTGATTGCCAGGGATTTTCAGCCAAGCACTTGGAATTATACAGATTGCTTGCTTTAATGGAGAATGAGAGCATAACCCAGAAATGTCTGTAACAGTGGACTAATAGATTGTCTAAAGAAAATTTTCAACAAAAAAGTATGCCATAAGTAACCAAATGCAATTTTAACTAATTCAGCTTAGTATTTGAAATACATAGCTGTATCTTTTACAGCAAGTTCAATGTCATGATTGCATACAAATCTGAAAGCCAGCTCTGTACGCTTAGTGCTCCAGCTAGAAATCCTGCAACAGCAACGAACAATTTATCTTGCAGCTATAAACAGACTGAGAGATCCCATCTATAGCTGCTGCACAGAGACTAGGCTTAGATTACAGAAGAACTGCATTGAGAATGTACCAGGAAACCTTACTTGTAGCTTCCCTTACAGAGGTGCAATCTGCTTCAAGTGGGCAATCCGTTTAAAGGAAGAGTCACAGCTCACTGGAAGCACACATTCTTGGCATATAGAAGGTCCCAGGTTCAATCCCAGGTATTTTTAGTCTCAGCTGGCAGCAAAAGACTCTTGCCTTCGGCCTTCAAAAACCGGTCTGAGTAGACCACAGTGGGCTATCCAAGGTCCAACTTTGGCATTTTCATTTCAGCTTCTATGTCTATGAAAGTTGCCATGTCCACTTTTGGAAAAAGTCACTGCCAGGGCACAGCAGATAGTGTTAGCTATTACTGGTTCTTCCCACAGAGGCTTGTGAAATTTAACAAATTATTTCCCCCCTCCAGCTAACTACCAACATTAATGTTTTGCTAAAATGTAACTACTGCTGAAAAATTCCAAGGCTTTCAGCGCAAATGTGATATCCTGCCAGCCATGGGGAAGAACTGTTGAGAAATGTTCATAAGATGAGCCACTTATTCTAAAATCACCTGGATCAGTAGTTTCCGGTCTTCCTCTATATTCTTGTGTGTCGTTTCCTGTTCCTGTTTCTGTTCAGTCTTCATTGGCACATTTATGTTCACCCTCAGTTTTTTGCTGACAGGAGAAAGTTAAGGAAATGTCAGCTTCGCAGCACAAATGAAAGCTATAGATATTCACAGACTGTATTTATTTAGGGAAGCGTAGTGTGCAAAAGGCATTCTCAAACCAATTCCTGCTTTAATGTTTCTGCTTCTGAATCAATGTTGCTAGCTTTCATTGTGAACTCAAACTTTCAACTGCTGACAAGGTAGCTTCTCTACTTCATTCTCGCATATTGCTCACTTGCAATGCACACACAATAAACTTAATTGTTGCATATCTTCAATCTAGCAGTAAAAACAGACATTGCATAGGCAAATAATAATGGAGCAATTCACTACTGCACCCCATGGTGGCACTAGCAGATACACCTACACCAAACAGATTTAAATGTTGTTTTGCTTGCCATGCTAGTGATATACAGGCACAGTGTTTGTGTTTTAATGGGTATTCCAGGAACCCTCCAATACAAATAATAATTAACTATTGCATAGACAAAGTCCCTTTCAGATAATCTCTACACCTCTACTCAGCTTCTAAGAACATTCGGAAATCTGCTACAATTATGTGCTAGCAGTTTGAACTAGTTGGTGCTTCTTACTTTTTATAACCAAGATAGAGTTTTATTAGGGTATCAGGTTTCAATTCCACTTCATCAACATTTGCGTTTTCATCTTCCAAAACCTGTTAAACCAAAAAGCAAAATAGTGGCAATGTTTAAAAAAAATGTATGCGTGCACACATACAGACACAAAACCCCTTCCCAACAGGACTTACCAGTAACTTAGACTTCAGCAAAATCTGTAGAACTTGTGCCAAAATATCCTGAAAGCCAAAGATTAAAAAAAAAAATGGTCCTTATCTGTTATACAGTTATGACTCTTCAATCTCAAAAAATATAAGTAGATGGAGAAGCAAGCAGGAAGCTTCAGCAGTGCATTAAATTTAATTATTTGTGTTTACTAAGTCTGCCGGTGTTAGATCTTAAAAACAAAAATTCTGCACTGACAACCCAAAATCAGCATCAAGAAAATCGAAAGTGTGGCATGTACAGATGTTATGCAAATTTGCATATACAGTGGATCTCTGCTTTACAATGGGCTCAATGATAGCCACCAACAAGACCTCGTAGGTGACAAATAACCCAATCAGCAATGTGAATGAAAGCATTTGGTAGCATCTCAGCCAACTGCAGCATTTTAAACATTGTGGCCTTGTAATTTGTATTTTATAATTACATTGTGTAAACCATGCTTTTCAGATGACAAGAGTTTACCATTTTTATCTGAGTGCTGTCTGTCAGCTGCTGTACAGTGTAGGCATCTTCTGTATTGTACTGCAGTAGAATTGCCATCTGGAATGTAGAGGCCTTCAAGAAAGGAAATAATTGTGTTTGAATGAAAACCCAAATTCAAACAAGTTAGAAGCAATTTATTGCTTTCACACGCAACACAAATGAAACCATGTCAAAACCCCACCATCTAGATCAGGGGTGCCCAAACCCCGGCCCTGGGGCCACTTGCGGCCCTCGAGGCCTCTCAATGCGGCCCTCAGGGAGCCCCCAGTCTCCAATTAGCCTCTGGCCCTCCAGAGATTTGTTGGAGCCCACACTGGCCCGATCCATCTCCTCTCAGTGTGAGGATGACTGTTTGACCTCTCGCATGAGCTGTGGGATGAGGGCTCCCTCCACTGCTTGTTGTTTCATGTCTGTGATGCAGCAGTGGCAGCAAAGGAAAGGCTGTCCTTGCTTTGTGCAAGGCCTTTTATAGTCCTTGAGCTACTGCAAGACCTTCATTCATTCAAATAAGTTCATCTTTAATGTATTCATTTATGTAAACTTATGTAAATTTATTCAAATTTCCCCTGGGGGCTGGGGATAAGAATAGGCCCTCAGTTTGGCTGTACTTGTCATAAGAGGCGACTAAACAGCCACCGGGTAGATGGGACTCGTCAGCCTGGGAAGGCAGCTCATCTGACAGAAGGAAAACTCTGATGCCAAACCTCCACTGCCTTGTGGCTACATCCAGTTATGGAAAAGGCTTCAGGAGTCAACCTCGAGGCAAAATCCGGAGCCGGAGTCCCTGAGGCAGTTCATGGCTGAACACAGTCACGTTCTGGCAACTCCTGCGATGCCGCTGAAACCAACCGTATTGGCCTCTGCCTTTCCATTGGACCATTTCAGCGACGTGGAGAGGGGGGATTTGCTGCATGGGTAACAGCCTATCCTCCATACCTACTTTACCCAGGCTTCGCGCACTGGAGAGGACACTCTGTTCCAGAACCACCATTCAGAGCGTGACACCAGTCTTCCGCGACCGAAGGATGCCAACACACATGTAAATTTATTCAAATTTTAAATGTAAATGAATTCTTTTTTTCCTCCGGCCCCCAACACAGTGTCAGAGAGATGATGTGGCCCTCCTGCCAAAAACTTTGGACACCCCTGATCTAGATTCAAGGTATCTCCTTCCTACTTGGTGTTTCATACACATAATGTTAAAAGCATCTACTTTCTCAAAAGATCCAAGGAAGAAAGATCATTTTAACTGTCAAATTAATTTTGTAAAAACCTTTCTGTGCCCTCTTAAAGCCTTCAAAACATACTATTGGGAAGTTAATATGTTAATATTTTGATTTATGAACACCCTTGTATTAAGGTTACCTAATGGTCTACAATAAGTATTTGTATTTAATGTGCATGTTCAGGGATCCTCATTACTACATGGCTCATAATCTAGGCCTACCAAGTGCATTAAAGGAGAGTAATGCATGGAGAGAAGGGGATAAGCTATCATTGAAAGCTTTGATAAACAGACTTCAGCCTCCCCACATTTGTTATGAGAGGGAAAGAAGCTTGCTTACCTTCCCATATGCAAAATATAGCTCCAACGGCAGCAGCAGATTGCATATTTCTTAACCTTTTATTTGTAAAACCTTTTTGTCAACAAATGCAACCTCACCTGTAACGTGTATCTGTTTTTGAAGCAATTGGTAACCAGTTCTCCTTTGGATAGCTGGTACAACCAGGTCAATTTTCTTCCACTATGGCGGCTAGCATAGAAGGCAGTAAATCTCTGATAACTTCGCTCTAGCTGTATGTTTTATAGATAAAAAAGTGTTATTCACAGTTCTGGCCTTAAGTGCAAGCTACCAACCTAGTTTTGATAAAATAAACCATCCTGCATCAAGATGTGCACTCATAAGAGAATATCCAGGAAAAAGAGGAAACACACTCAATAGGGAAGTTCTGTTAAGTCGCAATCCTAACCAACTTTCCAGCACTGACATAAGGGCAATGCCCCAACTGTGGATTGCAGCACATGCCCCACTGGCACAGCTATGCCAGTGCTGGAAAGTTGGTTAGGACTGCACCCTTAGTCACAACTACAATTCATGGGAGCTGTGCAACAACAGCACAATCATTCAGTCAGTTCAGAAGATAACCTAAACCATGGTTTAGATTATTGTGAATGAGCCTGTCCTTCCAATGAGCTCCTCTCTTTTTTCTTCACATGCTGGGGGGAAAGGGGGTTTAAAAGCTTCTGCTTTTGAATTCAGTATAGCTCCCCTGCTATGTCCAAAGCAGACAGTGAGAGTGTAAAAAAAAAGTTTGATTTTTTTTATTTTGCAGAATAAGGCAGACTAAAAGCAAGCTTCCTTTTCTCTATGTTTTTTTTTCCCTACTATAAGGATTCGAGTCTTGCTTAATACCGAAGACCTTATTGCACTTAGAAAACTGATGATCTGAAAACACTGGAAAGTGACTGGAAGTTAATAAATTTGTAAATGTGTGAACAAATTACATCTAGTCAAAAATGTGTAACTTCCGCTTTCATATTGTATTATTTCATGTCATGTGCCAAGTTCACCTTTTCAAGCATTTAATTTATAAACTATTTTTCATCAGCATAATCTAACTCAACAGACTAGGAAAACACTGTTAAGTAGTGGTCATTCAACTGTACATGTAGATAAAAGGGAGGAAAATAAGCTTTCTATACATCTTGTACAAAGCAGCCCAGAAACCAAAACATCCTTTTAAAACTTTGCCAATCATAAGCTTGACTTAATTTTTGCCACCGGTCCCTATGAAAAGGGTACAATTTTCCTGTAAAGTGAAACAAAAATGAAAGTGAAGATAAAAGGTGGGCCTCACCTCTGAGGGGAGAGCAAATGCACATGACATTTGGAAGGGCCAGGATCCAGAGCTTAGCACTTGTATGCTGAAATCCACTAGGAGAGAAAAAAAGTTAGCTAGCTAAAGATATCATTTCAGTATTTTAGTCTCCATATGAACATGACTTCAGAATCAATGCAAAAAAGAAAGGGGACTCTGTTTTCAGTGCTAAAAAATGGGGCATTTCATAAAGTTTCAAGTTTAATGGATCACATTTAGAACTGGAGGATCTTGCTCTATCAAAGCAACTAGCAATTGGAACTTTCCCCACTGTACAGCTAGTGCACCTATGTACCATATGTCTTGTATGGATTAACTACATGAGTTCCTTGACTTACAACAGTTCCTCTGCCATTATGCAGGCAGGCAGGCAGGCAGACGGACCAAGCAAGGTACTACATACTACCTGGGCTCTTAAATGATACTTCACTAGAACAGATTTTCAAATACATAATACAAAACACTTGTTTCACAGATTCATCAACTGCTGGTTTTCATCACAGAAAGGTGGAATATGAATGATTTAAATAACAAACAAACATAAGAATGGGGCAAACAGCAATAAGTCAGATTTTAAACAAACAGTTGCATTAACTTTACTTACAATCTAAGGGCTCAGAGTTGGACAAGTGCTTTTTAAATTGTTCATTCAAGTCCTTGCTTACACCAATATCTTGAAACATCCTCTGCAGCTTTGAAGTGTACTCAAAGCCACAGGCTTGCTGTAATTAATCATAGAACAAAATTGTGAAGATGTGCATTTTGAGAGAAGGTCAAGGAGCAGATAATCCACTGCAAGACAGCTTCCAGACTCTTTGGAAACAAAAGCTATGTACACACTCTTTAAAAACCAGCTCAGTGACCAGTAGAATAAGGGTTAGGGCTCTGAAGGTCTTTAAATATGTATTTGAAGACAAGCAGCTTCTTATAACACCGCTCTCCTGTCATAATTGGACCAAAATACAGACTGCCATATGCCACTCCAAAAAGTGTGCCACCTCAGTCAAAATTCTACAACAGTCCCCTCAAAAGGCAGATAGATACGGTCCAATGCTCTCAGACATGCTGACCAAATGATATTCTGCGAGTTCTGCCCATAGAACTTGCACAACAGAAGCACCATCAATCCAACAAACTCAGTTTTTCTTTTAATTATTACTAGCCAGGTCACCTGCAGTGCATAAAATGGTCTCCAACAGGATAAACGTTTATAAAATGGATAACAGTGCTGTATGTTTCTTCTTTTATGGGCAAATAGGTCAGTTAGCACCTGACCGTGCAAGGAAAGCGCCCTACAGGTAGACCACAGCTGCAATACAAGGACATCTGCAAGAGGGATCTGAAGGCCTTAGGAGTGGACCTCAACAGGTGGGAAACCCTGGCCTCTGAGCGGCCCGCTTGGAGGCAGGCTGTGCAGCATGGCCTTTCCCAGTTTGAAGAGACACTTGGCCAACAGTCTGAGGCAGAGGCAAAGAAGGAAGGCCCATAGCCAGGGAGACAGACCAGGGACACACTACACTTGCTCCCAGTGTGGAAGGGATTGTCACTCCCGAATCGGCCTTTTCAGCCACACTAGACGCTGTGCCAGAACCACCATACAGAGCGCGATACCATAGTCTTCCGAGACTGAAGGTTGCCAACAGGAGGTCAGTTAAAAAATTTCAGGGGGATCCTTTATGAGGGTGAAAAAACATGTGCTTGCAAGCAGAAGGTCCTACATTCAGTCCTTGACATGTCCAGCTAAAAGGATTGTAAGTTGCAGAACTAGGAAAAATCTCTGCTGAAAAAATTGAGAGCCTTGGCCAGTTAAGACACTGCTGAGCTAGAGGGGCTAATGGCCTGATGCTGTATATGGCAGCTTCATATGATTATATTTGTAAAACTGATTAACTTCTCTGAATAATCCCAAATCAGACTACATGCAACAAAGCAGAGGACTAACTAAAATTAATCTCCTGGTTCAGCAGTCGCTTTAAAAAAATCATAGGTAGCCAAGTGGGTCCCTTAGGGGAAAATAAAATCTCCAAAGTCCAAGTAATACCTTTATCAGGCCCAACTAAGAAGTAGCAAGTTTCTGAGTTTTTAGAAGACTGTCAGGCTGGATGTTAAGAAACCTTGCGGGAAGAGAAGAAAAGGAAGGAACACTTGGGCATGAAGGGAAGCCCCAAATTAAGGCTGTATATGAAAGCAGTCTTAAGATAAACTGCAGAAGGTTTTATACGGACTTAATTTGATTAGCCTCTGCAAGGTTCACGATAAATATCTTGCACCAAGGGCTATTAGGACGACAACAAAACATGCTTGTCTCTAATTTTCTTTGAAAATATAAATTTTTAACAGGAACTCTGATCTGTTTCTCAGCACACAGATCCCTTTCAGAACACAAAGGTCCCTTTCAAGGAGGGACCAGAAGTAAAAAACAATGTGGCAGCCCTCACAGCAGCAAAAAATGTAGAACCTTCCTGAAGAGAGGACAGTTCAGGAACCTGAAAGCTTGCTAACTATTGTTTGATATTTTAGCTTGTTCTAATAAATGTACTGCCCTATTGTGGTTTTTAAATGCCACCACATAGCCACTGGCAACTTGTTTGGGTACAGCAACTATCATGAGCAGAATTAGGCAGCTGTGCAAATTGCTATGAATCTTGGCAAGGGTGTGCAAAGGTTTCCAGTTCTGTGCGGGCACTGCTGCAGATGAATGGTACGGTGTGATATTGCTGTGTGATGAAGTTTGCAGAATAGGGTAGTCAAGTGTTTCTGTCTGGAGAGACCAAGTTAAATTTAGGTATTAGCTTTGGTCATTCACACCTGCACACACATACATTCATTTCACTGAGGGACATTAGGGAGTCGTTTCGTTTGCTTGAGTTTGGAGGCTGATAGTGAGCAGAGAAATAGTTTACAGTTATCCCATTCTCACAAGACATGGTGTAAAAATCTTGGTACCTCAAAGAAGTTCATTCTTTCAGGCAGATGTTTTCAATCAACACACTAAAAGTTTATGCATTTTAGCACCATTATGTAACAGCATGGTAGCTGAAATTAAGAACAGATTGAAGACAACTTACCTTCAATTTGGAGATCATGCTTGCCTCTGCATCATCACTAGCACTGTTCTGGTGTACAAGTCGCTTGGCCAACATTTTGGCATAGAATTTTTGAAATACATCTTTGTCTTCAATATACTTGAAGACAACCATCTACAAAAAAACATGCATTTGTAATATTTGAGTTTGTTTAAACCAAGCGGTATTCTAAAGCAGCTTGCACTCACAGGAAATCACAACTTTTCCTCCAATAAAATAGGCAGGTATTTAATTCCACAGAACTTTTTAAGAAGGGGATATCCCGTTTTCAGCATAATTCAGAATGCATGGCAGTCTAGATTTAAGTAATCAAGAACATCTATAAACCAGTGCAGCTCACTTTCATGTATCCAAGGGGGGGAAATTAGCTTGGGCCTAATTGTTAAGACTTAACATTTAGGATTTTTCTTCCATCCACAACCTTCAATTTTTACTTTAAAGCAGCCTCCAAAAACTAAATTACTTGAATACAGAAGACAACTTTGTATTCAAAGACCTTACCACTTGATTGAGTGTGTCTTCAAGCTCAGCTTCTTCGGGATTCTTTGAGCTGCAATCAAAAGTGCATTGCGTAGGTTATAATTCAATAGATGTACATGCTATTTGCAACTCATAATCCTTTGCATTTCAGTACAACAAATGTGGAATATATCTGAGCATTGTTTGAGCAGTAAACACTACCTTTAGTTCAATGTGTCAGTCAACCAACTCTATCCTAAAAGACAGGGCAGTTTATAATACTTTAGCAGCATCATGTTAATGTAAATACTCTTGGAGTCAGTCAAGTCTCTCCAGAGACTGGGCACAGATGTCTGGCTGTTATATCCCCTCACTGCTGTGAGAAGCAAATGACCAAGCTCACTCAGCCAATTTCACTCACACATCCTGGGGAAAACTCCTAGTCCAACAGACTCGAAAAAGTTATGTAGTAAAGTATTTAAAAGATTTCTACCCCCCCCCCCACTTCCTTCTTCCAAGCAGCTCAGGGTGGTAAATGGATCCTTCCCATTAGGTGAATATCCTGTTAGGATTGCTTGTTGCAACATGCTTTACAAATTGGATTACACTCTGGTTCGGTTGACCGATATATAACCTGGCATAAATGCTGAGGTATCCAACTACTCAAGGCACTCTTCAGCATATATTGTCGAAATGTCTTAAGCGTAGAGGTTTTTGCAGGACATAAGGCACATACTTAGAAGCATGCTGCAGTTTGAAATTCATACAAAACCACAATTATCTCTTTTGAATCAATTGGATCACTATGTAAAAACATCTCTTGTTGCCAACTAAATCGAGACTGCAAGAATTCTTATACAAGAAACTCTTCCTGACATGGATACACGGTTAAAGAAACGTTGGTTTATAAAGTTATCCTTCCTTGTTAATCCTTCCTTCCTTCCTTGGGCAGGAGGTCTGGTCTAGAGGGTAGAGCCTCCATCTGCCTGAAGATTAACATCCACAAGGTCGCCAGTTCGAGGCCACCGGCACCGTGCGACCTTGAAGCAGCTGGCAAGCTGAGCTGTTCCATCTGCTCGGAGCGTGGGAGGACGGAGGCCAGAATGTTAAACCAGATCGGAGTGTAACATCTTGAATGTAGTGGTTCTTGAAAGAAAGAACCTTCTTTCAATTTGTAAAAATCCCTGCATGGATTTAATAAGCCTGCCTATGTAAACCGCCTTGAATAAAGACCAAGAAAGGCAGTATATAAATACTGTATATTATTATTATTATTATTATTATTATTATTATTATTAATGAAGGCTGAGGTCCTTCTGTTTTGGTATCTTATATCCCTACCAATTTAAGAAAAAAGCCTCTCTATACACAGGCGTACCCCTGCTTCTGCAGGGGTACCACTGCGGCCTCATGGGCTAGACTGAGCCCTAGAGGTGAAAAAAGTTACTTCCAGTTTTTCCGTGAAACAGGAAGTGACTTTTTAATGCCTTATAAGTCATTGGGAGGCCCACCCATCCGGAGAGGCATGGACCCATTCCATGGATAACTGAATCTGCAGATGAAGTATCCGTGGATATGGAGTCTTCCTGAATTGGCCTATTTAATTTAAAGGACACACTCACAACATTCCTTGGATAGACCAAAACCCAAGAAGGCAGCCAAGAAAAAAAAGTCTCATATTTTCATAATAGCTCTTCTCTAGCTCACAGTGATTATAAGTGACACCACTGGGCAACACCACTGTATTTTGTCATACATGATACTGATTTGAATGTACCTACTAGGTACATTGACTTTTTTCATCTGTACCTACTAGGCACAGATGACTTTTTTTCAGCTATTAGAAGTGTGTTCAAAAACTCTTTGATCAAAAGCTGAAATAGAGCTTTATTTCATAATAAAATTTGAAACAAACATTCTAGAAAACTAGTTTATTGGAGACCACAGCATCCCCAGGGACACACACCTTTTCTTTAGCAAAGAGTCACAATACCGTGCCAACAGTTCTGGAGATTTACTGGATGACTGTGCCATTTTTGTCACTGCATTGTTATTTATAAATCGACCACAAGCCTGCAAAACAAACAAAATTGTGAAACTTTCAAAGGTTCCAAAATTAATAATGTTAATGGTGATTACAGAGTTTAAATCTATTTACCTTGTCTAGTGCAGCCACAAAGCCAGCATCATTGTTGAAAGCAGACATGACCAATGCATTGTATTTCTTATGAACGTCCAACACTGTTTGTACATACATTTTTGGATCCTAGAAGTTCAAGTGATAGTTAAAAAAGTGGATTGTGTCTGTAATTCAAATGTACGAGTTCAAACCTTGTTATTTTAAAAACAGAGTCATTGCATTTCTTTTAACAGAAAATCATTTCATTACTTCATCCGCATTGTAACATGTCCTTACGAAGGGAAAATACAATACCCTCAACCCCTACAAAAACAAAGAGGAGTGCATTCCATCATAGTTGAATATTCAATAGCCTTTTATTATTGTCTCTTGCAATTTAATAATTGCAAACAAATGATACTTTAGCAACCCTTCCTTTTAAACAACTAATTACTACATAAGATTAATGAAGGAAAATCAAATTGAATTTTGAATATCACCACATGAGGCTCATTTCCACAAAAACAAATTTCCATTTGGTATGTACAAAATCTATCATTTTAATCATAGAAACCTAATCTTAATTAGATAACACAGGCCAGCATACATTTTGCTTCCTTAAACATTACACCAATTCCTAGGTATGTTTGGGATGCTGATTCCAAAAATAGCATCCATTTTGCCCTATCACGTCTAGTTTTGTAGTATAGCCTCATTAGTGGCTTCCTCATGAGGAAGTTGCTTGAACCATTCACCAATCAGGCTATACTTTATCTCCAAAACTAGACGTGATAAGCAAAACGGATGCCATTTTTGGAATCAGCACCCCAAATTCATATCAAACCACCATAAAGTTTGGGGAAAACTTTTATGACCCTCAATTTTGTAGACCTGTGTAATCAACAATGTTCTATTTGCTTTTTTCATCCCTGCAAAATAATCTGGCAGCTACCATTAAGGATAACAATTTCCAAAAATATCCAACATCACTAAAAAAATTTATATTGCCAAACAGGACAAGGAGCAGTTCTCGCACAACTCCATCTCCACTGGTCCCATCAATATTATGTAATACTTGGCTTCCAATTTTATGATCTTACAATTGTGGGACATTTTCAACAGCTATGGGTAAGATTGATACCTGTCCCTTCTCTTTGCAGTAAAAAAGTGTCCATGCATTATTCTTCCCATTGCATTAATTGCTCAGGCTTAAGTTAGCACGAATAATTGAGCTGCATACATTACAAAAACTAGTTTTAAATGAGTATGTAAAGTTACTATGAACTTTGGAATGCAGTTATTTTGTCATCCCCTTTTCAAACAGCCCCTTCAAAGATCCCTTGAAAATAAATGCTTCTGAATGCTCCATAGTGGGATTTTCATAAAGTGATTCCCTGAAGCATGACAATCATAGTTGTCATTTAACAGGGTTACTTTAAATGTTCTTTTAAACAAGGGCCCTAACAAAACAAAACAAAAATGACTGCAAACCCATTCTAACTCTCCACCTGGGTGTGTGCTGGGACTCCCAATTCGGGACAGAACTGTGAAATCTCTTAAATAACTCTGACATTCATGCTGTGAAAGACATGTCTAGTTATTATACTGTAGTATTCTACCCTTTTGCAAACTTAATGGCAGCTCTCTCAACCGCATTTAATCAAACCATTATGAATGTGGAATGAGGTACATATACAGTAAGCACAGTGATAATATTAAGCCATTTCTGCCCAACACTGCATATATGTAATAGGGACCAAATGTGTGCATCTGTGGACTGGGCAAAAATGGGTAAAGTATTCTACAAAAAAATACTTTTGAAAAGATACTTGCATTTAAAGCAGCTTCTCCACATTTTTCAATGGCAGCTAAACCTTGATTATGAATATGTGTTTCCAAAAGTTTTTTCAGCTCCCCAAGGCCATCCTGGATTCGAGACACAAGATTATACATGCGTCCCAGATCTAGAAGAAAAGGAAACAGATGCTTTGATTTTATCAATTTAATTTCCACACTCATCATTCTGATTCTTCCCCTGAGAACTAGTGCGGAAGATAAGCCACACAAGCACAAGACAAACAACTGTAACTCCAGAGGAGTGGGCCCAACCTCCTTTGCACCAGAGGACAAAGTACAATGAAAAAGCCTTTGCTTAAATATTAAACTACAATTTACAATCCAAAGATATAAAAATCATGTTTTAAATAGAAAGTATTCAGCAGTTTCTATGGTAAGGAATTTTAATTTGATGACATCACTTAAGGAGTGATGTACGATAACTGCTCTACTGGGGTTAACATATTTTCACAACTGCATGCCTTGTAATATTAATCTGATTTGAGTAAAAAAAAATGGGCAGGCTCACAACCATGCCTGCACACAGAAGAGTTTTGGTCTGAAACACAAAGACTTTGAAGTTTGGAAGAATGAAATACTCTTATAACACTGATTAATAAAATGCAATCAACGTAATATTGTGGCTCTGAGGCTTTTAATTATGCATGCCCATTGCATGTTTAGAACCGCCTGACATTGGATGGTTCTCTTGGTCATTTACTTTATTGTTATTGGGTGGAGCAGTAATGCTCCTTAATTAAAAGGCATCTAATCTTGCTGATAATTGTTAATAACTTCAAAGAAAGCTTTTCTGCTTAATCCAACAATCAAGAAAATTTTTGCAAAAGCTTTCAGTTTTACAAAGTCAGTACATCAGGGCCTATTTTCTCCCTTAGTTTCTCTGGAAAATGACACATGAAGGTGTAACACGATACAGTGGCACAAATAATATAATATGATATTCTGAGATGGCATTGTCACAAGTCCGGTGTACATGACTTTAAAACAGTTTTTCCTGCATTCTATGATCTATAAAAGTATTTCCCTGAGATACTGAGTAAAACATACCATCTTGTTTGACTTTTACAAATCACAGAAATGTCATAGGGCGCAATCCTATCCTGTGCTGGAACAGGCAAGCTAGGAGTGTATCCAGCACAGGATAGGGTCCAAAAGCAGCTCAGCCAGAGGCAAGGGGAAACTTTTCCCCTTATCTCTGGGCAAGTCGTCCTAGCCCCTATGCACCTCCTCAAACTTGCGCCACCTCTTGAGGTGGCGCAAGTCTGAAGAGAGCAGAGCCACGTTAAGCCACTCCAGTCTCCATGGCATAACTGCTGGATCCCAGCCCTGCCTTCCACTCTCCACCTGCCCGTCCCCAGGGCCACGCACTGCCCGCCCTCCCCATACCCTGCAACGCCTCCCTTCCACCTCCCCCCCCCACCTCAGAGCCTTGCATCGGCCCAGCCACTCAGAGCAAAAGAGAACTCAGTGACAGACCCCTTGAGGCAGCTTAATTGCTGCCTACCCTGATGCTTTAGAGAGCTAGTCCCTTTGCGCAGACTCCCTATTGTTTTCCTGGCTTTCTTTGAACTCAGTTGACAGCCCAATCCTAAGCTGCCACAAGTGCAAGGACTGCCACGTCATCACAATGGCTGTCACAGTATCCTAAGCGCACTGGGCAGCTGCTGCTGACTCTCGCCTTCATTTGCCCCCTTCCCCCCAGTAAGGAAAGTAGCACTGCAATGGGGCTACTTGATTCTGTGGCAGCCCTTGGGCTTGCGCAGAATCAACAGCCTCCGTGTCAGGCCTCACAGCCCGACACAGGACTCTGGATCTGGGAGGGCTGAGCTCTGCTTGTCCCCTCCCCTCCCTCCCGACTTCCTCCTCCACCCCAGAATGCCTCCTCCCTGCCTACCCCCACTCACCTCTCCACCACCCGGTGGTCTGGGCGACGGCTGAGCAATGGAGCACCAGTTTCCCACCAGCAATAGCTCTAGTGCTGGGCTTGCAAACGTGTCTTGTGCACACCAGCGGTAAGCTAGTGTGCGGAGCTCAGGATTGGGCTCTGAGGCAACTTTGCCTGCTGCCTCTGTTGCAATTGCTGATGCAGCTGCCCTGCCTGTTTAGTGGAAGCCAGCCATGACTACAGTAAATCAGCTGCTAGCTGCCTCCCTTTTTATTGTAATGTGTGCATGTACATTGCTTAACTCGCTGACTGAGCTGGAGAAGAAAAGAGCAGCGTGAAAAGGCAAGGTACTTTTTTTTTTAACTTGCTGGGTACTGACTCCCCTGACTGCATGTCCCTGAGTTTCCATAGCACTCAATAAATTTTCTTTGTCAGCTATTTGTAACCCACCAAAAAAAAAGATCATGTTGCGACTCACTGGTGGGTCCTGACCCAGTTTGGGAACCACTCATCTAAGATATGGCATCACAAGGCCTGTATGAACTAGAAACTAATGTTCCAATTCAGAGAGCGAAAATACTCCTTGGAATGACACAATATTACAAGAATCAGGTTTCTAAGGTAGGTTTCACAGTACGAGAGGGCTAACAAGTTCCAAGAAATGGCTGTGCACCCAAATTCACTGTGGGTCTGAAGGCTATGGAAGAACACTTCAAACTAAGGCTATTTAAAAGTCACTTGTATTTGAAACCATTAAAGCAGCCTCAGATTAAGCAAACTACATAAAGACACAGTAGCTAATTTTCTCTTCTGCACAAAACATACACAGTTATTTGTTCACTTTCATTCATTTTCACCTCCACCTAATGTTTGTCAGCAATGAGAATCTATCCAACCTTCCAGCCTGGTGCAGCCGCAACGCAGTCTCAAGGTAAGGGGACAAATGTTCCAAAGGAGGCTTCTGTGACTGCTTCCCCTCCACAGGATGCAGCGTATGCCCCATTGGCACAACTGTACCAGCACTGGAAAACTGGATAGGATTGGGTCATAACACTCTCTGCAATCAATAATGTGTCTCTCTTCCAGCCAGAGCAGGTTATGTTGACTACATCATATCACTAGCAACTGTTTACAAGCTTAATTTGAGACTGCTTACCTTCATTTTTGTCTGCATCTAATAGATTCTGAAATTCTGTGTGAAAGATCTCTAAATGTTTTTCAATAAGTACTTGTTCACATTTTCGTGCTAGTTCATCTTGTGTGCTTTCATGCAGATACACCTGAACCCTACGTTGTTCTTCCAGAAGACGAGCTTCGGCCTGCAAAAAAGCAAATATTTATAGGTATTTTATTTGTTGCTTTTAACTTATAAACTGCAATAACTTGAATGGTTTTACTGCAACATTTGTTTAATCTATGCAGATGAAATATGATGGTTGAGCGCTGGAGGCCATCCTGAGAGAACGTCTGAAAATTATTCCAGTGCATACCACTTTGCACTTGGGACTCTGAACAATCTAGCTTAAAATAGTCTGGCAGCAGCTTCTAGAGGTCTTGAGACTTTTCCCTGCCTTGCTATATGAGATTTAACTGGATGCTGAATATTGAACTTGCAACAATAGGATTTCACAAAATATGTCCCATCACTGAACTGTGTGCCTTTTCCTTTCATGTCCTTGTTTGTATGTGAATCAACAGGTGTCTACAGGTATTAGCATGACTTAACAGCTGCTTTCTATTTATGCTCACCATAAACCACATTCTCCTTTGTCACATCATCTATCATGATTAGAAGAAGCAAGGATTTCTCTCAACTGCACGTAGTATGAAGAAGGTAAGAAACAGCAGAGGAGTACATTTCTATTTCTTACCTTCTCCAATCTGCAGGGCAAGGGAGAGCTCAGAAGAATGGATTCAAGATGTTCTCACCAGAGGCACTTTCATCTGGTGAGTGGATTGGTGGCACTTATTTATAGTACTTCAATTGTGTTAAGACAGTACACCAAAATTTACTGCAGAAAGAGGAGTGAAACCTTCAATTCTCTCTTTCATTCAATACTGGGGCAAGGTGCTGTAATTTAATATGGATACATATTTGTTATCCTTCAAATAATGCTATCATTTTCAATAATGTTATTTGGTATGTTGTTAATAATTCTACTCTTTCTATAGCCTGTCCCCCTCACAATCACTCAGATCTTGTTCACAAACTATGGAATTTGCAACTATTTCAAAAAATTGTAATGAGAACACATAATATAACATTTTCATTAGAAGATAAAACAGCAAGAAAGATTTCTCAAGATGCTACATTAAGAATTAAGCCATTCATAAGCAATTTCTTGATTTAGAAAATAGGCAATATAATGCTCACATACCTTTTTCATGTATTCTGTAACTGGGTTCTGTTGCAAAAATTCAGTGCTCTCTCTTGTATAGAATCTCTCTGTGTCAGCAAGAAACTGAGATTCAAAGGACTCTTTATAGACTGTCAGTGTAGGTCCTTTAGCAAAAGTATCATCTTCATTCAGTCCCAGCTCCACTAAAAGCACAAAGGTGGGAAATTATTCATTCTGCTGTATAGTATAGGTTTCATATGCTTGTTTAAGCTTTCCAGTTACAACTGTGTAAATAAACTGCAAATTTTTTAGGAACCTATTTACAAAGATTCAGTAAAATGTATCTACAAAAGCAAACCTGGGAAAATGGGGGGGGGCTGTATATTTAAGATATAACTGCACCATGAAATACAAATGAATCTGGTAGTGATATTAACTGGGGCATCTACAAGGTAAACTGAATTTGCTGGCTGGAAAATACTGCAGCTGCTGGCAATGCTGCATTCAAAGTGGAAAATATGCAAGGCAAACTTGAGCAAACAGACACTGTAACTACACTTCCTATGTAGAAATGGGAAGGCAGATATCCGAATATAAACTGTTTTTGCAACTGGCAAGTGTTCATTAGATACTGAAACAGGACTTAAAGAAGACCATATGTTATGCAAGAAGTTATATTGTTCATGTAAAATTATGGTGTTTCTCTTTGTGTGTGACCTACATTGTAAGGGAATATAACTGCTGCCTTAAAAAAATTATATTTTATTATATATTACATTTCAATTTCCAATGCACATACTTTTTACTCTAAACAAATAATTTTGGGGAGGGGGTATGCTTGAATCACATTCATTTGTGTTAAGCACTCTTCTGTGGTTTAACTCAAAGGTTGCTTCATGCAACATCAAGTTGCAATACATGTAAACTCTCACAAAATTTATTTTTGTTTTCTATTTTCTCAGAACTTTTTTCTACCTCATAACTGGTTAAGCCACCAGAACAGCAAACCGTTATTACCATCTCAGATGTTTAGCATCGGGATCCACTTTTTTAGAATGAGAATCTGTCAGGACCAACCAGAAGTGATCTTATGACCAGAAGTGACATTATCAAGCAGGAAAATTTTTAACAATCCTAGGCTGCAATCCTGCCCACACCTATCTAGGAGTAAGTCCCATTTACTATCATTGTTAAAAGCACATACATAGTAGCCTGTTAAAAGTACAGAGCTGTAACATTTCCCCAGATGCAGTCACATGCCATGGTAGCATCAAGTCTAATATATTAAAATAAAATATTGAAATAAATGGGGACCCACCTGAAATTGGCTCGCAACCCACCTAGTGGGTCCCGACCCACAGTTTGAGAAACACTGCATTATACCATATCTTAATGCCTCCAAACACAAAATAGAAGTTGTTATTTCACTAAGAGCATCTTGATCCTATGCATGTTTACTCAGATGCAAATGTTAACGAAGTTCAATAGAACCAACTTGCAGGAAGATGTGCTCAGGGCTGCAGCCTTCATTAAAGCAAAAATTTGGACTCAATAGCTCTCATTTGTGGTAGCAGTGTCATTTCTAATGTTTTCTTCAAATCACAAGCCTCTATTGTTTATTAAGCAAGATATACTTGTTTTAAGAAGAAAAAAGACTAATCATTGCCACATTCCTAGGTATAGACATTCACTGAACAAATCAAAGTATCATATTAGAGGCAGGCCACTGAAACTGTCATTAGTGAGCTCAAGTCTTGGAGAGACAGCATGCGGTTTTTAAATCACAGTGAAAAATTTCTATCAGCAGAATCCTCTCACCTGTATTCCCTAGTTCCTCCTTCAGTCTCTTTTTGATTCTCTGTTCTCTTCCCTCTCTACCCCAAGTTCAATGTCAAAAGCAAACAAGACTCTCATTCTCCCAGCAATTCATACATGGAAGAAGTCTTAGAAATAGAGTCATGCAGCATGGCAGGCTGGTTGTAACAGGTTAAAAAACTGTTTACAATACACTTCTGAATTCAGCAAAGAGGAAGAGCAAAGTACACTGTACGATGTAGACACAGTCATCCCCAAAGTCCCTTCTTTTGAAGGGTTTTGGCAGACTTTAGATACTCCCATAAAGGGTGGAAAGGGCTGTAGACACAAGGAGTCCTTGGAATTTTCCCAGGAGGCCTCAAATAGTTAAGAATCATAAATCAGTCCAAATATTTTAAGTCACGCATGCCTGTTTTACAGAAATTCACAATGAAAATGAATTTTACCATAAGACTGCACAACTCCACTAATCAGTCTTGTATTGATTGTTTCACCATTTCTTTCCTTTTCAATCAGCTTCAGCACGGCATTTGTTACCTTTGAAAACAGATTAAGAAATGAAGACATGAACTAGTTACAGTCAAATTACATACAGCACTGGTAAGCCTAGGGCTACCCAAAACTCCTTAAAATACTAACTAAAAGGTTAATAATTAAAAACTGCATTTCACTAGGGTTAAAAAAACCTATTTTAAAAAGTATTTTTTGGGGGGGTCAATGAAGAGCTTTCTGGGGTGGTGGCCAAATATATAGATATGATAATTGAGAGATGTATTTCTATGATGGTCACAAATGGTTGATTCGTTGCAGCAAGGCCCGGTTGGTCATGGTTGGAGGTGAACTGTTTGATTCATGTATTCTTCCATCCAATCTTTGGTTTTACACTCTTTGTATTTTAAACATGCCAATAAAGATTTCTTGTCCTTGAAATATTTTGAATTTATATCACATATGAGCTTTAAAAATTTATATTACTGCTGGTATTGTGTCTTATTTTTAAGTGTACATTTTAACATGTTTGTATTAATCTCCTAAAACCACATCATTAACCAATGATCAAACAGCTGCCTTTCTATGCATAAGAACATTTGACTTAAGAACATAAGAACATAAGAACAGCCCCACTGGATCAGGCCATAGGCCCATCTAGTCCAGCTTCCTGTATCTCACAGCGGCCCACCAAATGCCCCACGGAGCACACCAGATAACAAGAGACCTCATCCTGGTGCCCTCCCCTACATCTGGCATTCTGACTTAACCCATTCCTAAAATCAGGAGGTTGCGCATACTCATCATGGCTTGTACCCCATAATGGATTTTTCCTCCAGAAACTCGTCCAATCCCCTTTTAAAGGCGTCTAGGCTAGACGCCAGCACCACATCCTGTGGCAAGGAGTTCCACAGACCGACCACGCGCTGAGTAAAGAAATATTTTCTTTTGTCTGTCCTAACCCGCCCAACACTCAATTTTAGTGGATGTCCCCTGGTTCTGGTATTATGTGAGAGTGTAAAGAGCATCTCCCTATCCACTCTGTCCATCCCCTGCATAATTTTGTATGTCTCAATCATGTCCCCCCTCAAGCGTCTCTTTTCTAGGCTGAAGAGGCCCAAACGCCATAGCCTTTCCTCATAAGGAAGGTGCCCCAGCCCCGTAATCATCTTAGTCGCTCTCTTTTGCACCTTTTCCATTTCCACTATGTCTTTTTTGAGATGCGGCGACCAGAACTGGACACAATACTCCAGGAGTGGCCTTACCATCGATTTGTACAACGGCATTATAATACTAGCCATTTTGTTCTCAATACCCTTCCTAATGATCCCAAGCATAGAATTGGCCTTCTTCACTGCCGCCGCACATTGGGTCGACACTTTCATCGACCTGTCCACCACCACCCCAAGATCTCTCTCCTGATCTGTCACAGACAGCTCAGAACCCATCAGCCTATATCTAAAGTTTTGATTTTTTGCCCCAATGTGCATGACTTTACACTTACTGACATTGAAGCACATCTGCCATTTTGCTGCCCATTCTGCCAGTCTGGAGAGATCCTTCTGGAGCTCCTCACAATCACTTCTGGTCTTTACCACTCGGAAAAGTTTGGTGTCGTCTGCAAACTTAGCCACTTCACTGCTCAACCCTGTCTCCAGGTCATTTATGAAGAGGTTGAAAAGCACCGGTCCCAGGACAGATCCTTGGGGCACACCGCTTTTTACCTCTCTCCATTGTGAAAATTGCCCATTGACACCCACTCATTGACTTCTGAGATTTAGGCTGCAATCCTATACACATTTACCTGAGAGTAAGTCCTATTAAACTCAAAAGCTCACATCCAAGCAGACACATACATGTAGGACTACACAGTTAGTTGCATTTATTTACTGTGGGCTTCACAGGGACTAGGCAGTCATCATAGGTGCAAGGATAACCCTTGCTAATTGGGTATGAGGCACTTTTTCAAGTGGGTGCTCCTATTATTTAGCAAGGGGAGAGTAACTGGCCCTCCTCACCCCAGCAGTATCTTTTCTAATGGCTGTCTGCTGGTGTTTTGCATCTTCTAGATTGTAAGTCCTTTAGGGACAGGGAGCCATTAGGTATTTGATTTTTCTCTGTAAACTGCTTTGTGAACTTTTGTTGAAAAGTGGTATATAAATATTGTTAATAAATAATTTCAAAGAAGTAATCCTATGTATTAAAATTGACATATACACCTCTATTTTGATCAAATGATCTCCAAGGCAACTTACAACAGTTATGTATTATCCCAACAATCATTCATGGAAGCCATAAGAACAATAATGTATTCCTATTTTATGGCCTCCACTATGTGAGCTCCACAATACATTCAGTTCTCAAATTATAAATATTTATATCTTCCTGCTAGTGAAACATGGATACTGAATTTTCATCTCTTTGAAAATACGGTTTTGCTCAACTGCCAGGCTTAGTTTATGGAAGCTCCTGAATACTTACAGCACAATCCTATACATATTTATTTAGAAGTTTTATTTTATTCTTGGGATTACTTCCAAATGAATATACCACAGATAGGTATAGCACCTGAAATTTTTGCCAAGTAATCAAGCTCCAATTCTCACTTGGCCTTATCTTCTGGTCAATCAGAGGGTAGAGCCTTTCAACTCTGAACAGTTTCCTTTCTCAGCTGAGCTGCTGCTCAGCTCAGGCAGGCACCTCCTTAGTTGCTATAGTTACTTTCCAGGGACATTCCAGCCAAAGTTAACCTTTTATTCTCCTTCCTTCTGATGCAGCCTGATTCTGCTTGGCAAATGCTTGCAAAGCAGGTCTGTTTTTTGAAACACCAGGATGGGACCCTCCTTCCCAGGCTATAATTTAATGCACCATTACTTCAGAATAACACCCATGGAAAGCAGTGGGTCTGTTTCTGAGTAGAAAGGGTTGCAAATATCTCATCTCTCTGCTGTGAATTGAATTGCACACTCTCAGTTATGTGTTATGGGTTGTATGTTGTATGTAGAGCTTCTGGCTTAACACTTCAGACACCTTAAAGGTGTCTTTGATTCATGGTTCTCCTCATGTCCACCTTAAAGGTGGATTTGATTCATGGATCTCCTGCAGTGGTTCCCAACCTTTTTCACTTGCATATCCTTTGGCAGCCCACTTCCATAAATTGTACCCTTCATATTAGCAAAATGTTAGTAATTAATAATACAAGCCTTCATCTCCTCCATATGAAAGCCCAGACTTCAGGTATTCATCACATATTTTCTCTTTTCATCTGTTTGAAGAACAGAAGACTCTGTCTTTGCACTGTTTTGCCCCTAGAAGTGTGCTGAGAAATTCTGGGTGATTGATCACTTTGCATATTATGTTTCAGTTTTTTTACTGTGATGGTTTTCAATCATTGGTTGATAGATGAATCGATGACCAAAAACTAGCTATTGGTGGGGCTTTCACAGCCAACCAGCTACCTCCCTTCCTGCCTTGCAAGGCATTCTGGAGCATGACCTGCCTTTTTCTGCCACTATTTCATTCTTTTTCAATTACCCCTAAAGGTCCTGTTGAGTGTCCCTGGGAGTACGTGAATACCAGGTTGGGAACCACTGTTTTACTGGTATGTAGTTTACAGTGCACTTACTCTGATAGTGTTTACAAAAAGGTGGTGAAGACCAGAATTTAAAAAAGAATAAAAATGTATCATGATCTTTTACTAAGTTTTTGATAAATTAGAGACTACAGTTCTTAGGTAACAATTAGTGGTAGGTTATTTTTCAGGATCTGGCCTCGGGTAAAATCAGACAAAACTATAGTCAGACACCCCCCTAAGTTTAACCCCCGACTTATCTGAGGGTCATAGAAAATTCCATGATTGTTGGTTCAAGACCTGCCCTTCACTTATCTGTGGAGTCAATTTATAGGCAGGTGTCTGCGGTGTGTATAATTGCAGCATCAACCTTCAAGTAAGTGATATTGTACAGGAACAGCCAAACATAAAAATTTGTCTCTAGTTTCCAAATAATAATAACTTTAACATGTATGTGGCCTGAATGTAGATCTCCAAACAAATGCACATAGCTCCACTAGTTCAGAATCAATATGTTATAACAATGAAGATGGATCAATTTGACTCCACAGAAACCCTTCCCCACACTATTATGAATCTACCTGCTCCCCTATCCAATTGCTCCTGGGGCAACATGCAGCTGGGCCAAATAAAGGTTACTCTTCAGATGGTTCAACAGATGAAAGCTGCTCAGATTCAAATCTTGATCAACTGTCAAGTTTAGAGTCAGGAAGCAATTTCTCCCCAAATCAATTTGGCTGGTGATCCAGGATGAGAAGTTTTTCCCTTCTCCTGGAGCATTTATACAAAAATATTCCTAAGTTGCCTTTGTAACTTAGTTGCCCATGTAACTTTGTAACATCATTTACCATGTTTCCCCGAAAATAAGACACTGTCTTATATTTTTTTTGGCTCAAAAAAAACTGGTAGGTCTTATTTTTTGGGGTAGGTCTTATGCTCGGGGAAACACAGTAGCTAATGGGACTTAATCCCTGGAGCATGTGGAGAGGTTGCCCCCTCAGCACCCAGGAGGATGCCTGCCTGCCTACTCAGAAGTCAGTCCCTTTATAGTTAATGGAACTTACTCTCTGGAAGGTGTGGAGAGCCTCAGAGCCTGGTAGGCAGGGTTGCCACGCTTGCTGCTTCCCTCAGCTCCGCCTCAGCTCCTCCTCAGCATCCTCTGCCCAAGGCAGCACAGCAGGCGCTTTTTAGGTGGCGCACGCGGGTGCAGCGTTCCCAGTCACGTTGTCAACCCGTCCACGCCCGAGAACCCCTTCCGCCCGCCCGCCCCCCCGTCCCGGCCCTGATCACAACTAGGTCTTATTTTCGGGGTAGGTCTTATATTTCAGCAATTCTCAAAAAACACACTAGGCCTTATTTTCAGGGTAGGTCTTATTTTTGGGGAAACACAGTAAAAGGTCATCAAGGCAGCTCATTGTCTTTTAAGTTTAAAAAAATAAAATCCAAATATCAACCAACTACCTATCATTAAATGGAGAAGAGGTTGAAACAAGAATACAACTTAAGGAAAGGTCAAATTGAACAAAAACATTTCACTGCCCATTTAAAAATGGGCAGCATAGGAGCCATGTAGACCTCAGAGGAGAGTTCTGCAAATGGGGAGTCACTACCAAAAAGCCTCTGTCCCACATTCCGCATCAAGAGTGCTTTCTTAAACAGTGGAACACAGAGAAGAGCCCCAAATGACAAGCACTGTGTATAGGCAGGTTAATGGGAGTGGGGAGGATGGTTTAGCATGCTTGCTCTCTGGAATAATCTGGAATAATCTAATAATAACAATCTGACCTCTGGGTACCACAGTAGTTCTCACTAGATTCTCAGAAACTACAGGGAAGAATTGTTGTGTAGATTGATGGACAAAGTGGGGTTGTTGGGTATATGGACCTGCCTTAAGCAAAATTACTTTTGATCCATTTCTACTCTATTATTTCCTCTGATTTATAAGGCCTGGAAAGTAACAGTATCTACCAAAAATGCATTTACAAGAGATGCTAATATCAGAAGCTACTGGTGTGTGTCTGATTTCATGAGTGTTTGACATTCTAGCCTCAGATTAATCAACAATTTACATAAATGTCCGATAAAACATGCAAGATCATGCACAACCAAGTGCAATCAACTACTTTTTAGAAAGCAGTCAGCTCTCTCTCTATATATATATATCAGGGTGAACTACATTTTATCACATTACCCAGCTAACCAAATCCACAAATTTCATTTAAAATGAGGATCTAACGTTAATGTACAGAGCTCAGAAGGGCAACAATGCAATAAACTAATATTTCATATATCTTCTGTAGGCAGATGTTGACTATGTAGTTACTTGGAAAGTTAAACCTTAGTTATGATACGTATGTAAAGAAAATATATTTTTCATTAAGTTTTTTAAATACCATATTCGTGATTTTTATATCTGTATACAAATACAAACTCAGAGCATTATAGAAATCAATGCAAATACATACCTGCTTATTTAATGGCCTGAACAAGCAGTCCCTCCAGGTCACCAGTGCAAGCTAGGATTTAACAAACGAAAGGAAAATAAACACCAAAAAAAGTGGTCTGGTTGTTTGTTTTTTTTAAAACCACTGTCTTCAATACATGCAATATTGCAGGTTTCACAAACACAAAGCATTTTCGTCTGGAAACACTCAATCCATCTTCTGAGGAAACACCTAGAGGGTATTCTGTGGCAAAGATGCTATTTGTGTTGTGTTGGCTGTAGCTAGATCTTTTGGGCTTCAATACTGCCTCATGTGAACTGAGAATATCCCTAGGGCAGGGGTAGATAACTTTTTCAGCAAAGGGGCTAGATGACTGGCAATGACATCATGTCATCACCGAATGTCCGGGTTACCAACTCTTGGAAGCAGGAGCACACAGCTTGGTTTGGGATGTGGAGCCTCCTGTCCAATTTGCTGTGCGTCAGACAGGGAATAGCAGAGCCACCTGCACAGTGGCACAGGAACTCCACAAACCTAGGCAAACAGCTCTGCTATTCCCTGCCTGGATCAGCAAATTGGACAGGAGGCTTAGCTTCCCAAATCAAGCTCCACGCAGGCCACCACCTTGGGTGGTGGGCTGCATTCGACCCATCGGTCGCTATCCCCCAGCCTAGAGCATACCCAACACTCCCTCTCAAATTTTGAGAACCTCTGGCTTAGTGCAATACAATGACCCCCCCCCCCCCCCAAAACCAAGTTGAATAGGAAAAGGGAAAATTAGTATGTAGGACAGAAGGAAAACGAGTGTGATGTAATGGACAGCATCAGACCTGGACCTGAAACATTCAGGTTCAAACACCCACATAGCCATGAACCTCACTGGGTTACCTTGGGCCAGCCACAATCTCTCAAGCCTAACCTAGCACACAATTAGGTGCTTTGAATACCCTCTGGGGAGATAAAGCAGGGTTAAAATTTAGTAAATAAATGTATTGTATGCATCAATAAAATTAGGTATGCATGCACACACATGCTGCCTTTTAACAGGCAATTGTATGTTTGCTTAAATACATTTGCTGCTATAACTTCAGACATTTTGCCTTGCACAGCTGAATTCTGACTCCCAGGAGAATCTTTTTTGTAGGAACTTCTTCACATTCTGCTTATAAAGTACTCCCTGGATCAACTCAGCCCCAAGTATGTTAATCTGACACCAATCCTTCAGAGGGTCATCAATGCGCAATGCCTCACACTAGTAGTGCCCATTCCTTGCATACAGCACAAACCTCTCTTAATCCCATGGCACCAGGAACAAAGAATACTCCATTGTGCCCTCCACACCAACTGCCATCTTTATCCTTTAGTTTTCGTATTTTTCAAGTAACTCCCCCACCCCAAAAGTACAAGTCATTGCAAAACAACTGCAATACAATGGAAGTATCATAATGATCTGAAAGCTTCCAACTCCATAACACCACAATCAACAAACAGATGTGTTACCCTATAAACACACCAATACTGTGACAACAGGGTAGGCAAAAATACCAAATTTGTGCGATATCCAAGAATGAATACTCTTTTACCAATATTCTGAAAAGGAACAACATGATGGTGATACTCTGGTTTCAGCAAATGAAATCAAGGTGTATGGATGCTATCTGTGTTCAACGGTAGAAAGTAGGAATTTGCCCACAATCCAAAATATACAGCATGTGCACTACTTAGGCTCAAGGCTGCAGAGTCACCAAAGCAAACACTAAAATAGCATAATCAAGGAACAACTCTCTCCTACACAGATAGCTTCCATAGTGAGCAAGATCTCTGTATAATCAGCCACTGATCTGCAGGCCCCAGTGCACATAGTACATTATCTTTACGGTAAAGAAATGGGGTTTGAACCATTCTTTCATTGTATCATTTTCTGGTCAGCATGTACTAACTATATCTGCTTCACAATAAATTATATTTTCCAACATAAATTAAAAATTTGGGCAGTGAAGAAATGCATTGGGAGGCCCATAAAACAAGGAAAACAAGCACCCTTCCTAAATCAACAGTGCATACTATATTTTATGATGACAATACTACTAATGAAAACTTTTCTGAACCATCTCCAGTATGTTTCCGGAAGGAATTTACAATGAACAGTAAAAATACAGTAGACAATCACTTTACAATGGATTACCATCGTAAAGAAGGAGGGGTCCCCTGCACAGAAAAATCCTTCATATACATATATAAATACACACACACACTTTTCTATGAACACTTACTGAATAAATTTCATATATTCCTTTGCGGCCTTCGTCACACTCACGGCGAACCCAGTGTCGATTGAGGTAGGCACAGATTCCATTCAGCACTTTGCTTGAAAATCTATAATCCTCCCACTGCTGAGTGTAGAATTTCAAGACACTCTCATCCATCAAGTCTTCACCATCCTGCAAGACATAATCCACCAACATAGTGCCAGGACGCAAGCAGAACTTGGCGTTGTTTCTCTGTATATACTGTACCCTGTGGGAGCCACACAGCTGGAGCTAATGGCCCAATCCTATCCAACTTTCCAGCATCTCAATGCAGCCCTGAGGAAAGGGAACAAATATTCCCTCACCTGGAGGTGGTCTTCGGGAGTGCCCCTCCACTGCAGGATGCATGCCATGCCCCGTTGGCATGGCTGCATCAGCACTGGAAAGTTGAATAGGATCAGACGCTAAGTGTACCTTGGTTGCTTCTGGCAGTGGTTTAGCCTGCCAAACAGAGCCCTGCCCATCTCACTTGCTTCCTAAAGTGGTAAACCAAGGAGTCAAATCTTACAATACCTTTAGGACTTGTCCATCTTTAGCTTTTTACCAAGCAACAACAGTTGTTTAGATTTTCCTCAATTCACACCTTTTTGCAGCAATAGCTAAAATATAAATTCTTCACCTACTGCAGGGGTGCCCAAACCCTGGCCCTGGGGCCACTTGTGGCCCTCGAGGGCTCCCAATGTGGCCCTCAGGGAGACCCAATCTCCAATGAGCCTCTGGCCCGACGCAACTGCTCTCAGCGTGAGGGTGACTGTTTGACCTCTTGCGTGAGATGTGGGATGCGGGCTCCCTCCACTGCTTGCTGTTTCATGTCTGTGATGCAATAGCGGCAGCAAAGGAAAGGTCAGCCTTGCTTTGTGCAAGGCCTTTTATAGGCCTTGAGCTATTGCAAGACCTTCATTCATTCATATAAGTTCATCTTTAACATATTCATTTATGTAAAGTTATGGGCAGGAGGTCTGGTCTAGAGGGTAGAGCCTCCATTTGCCTGAAGATTAACATCCACAAGGTCGGCAGTTCGAGGCCACCGGCACCGTGCGACCTTGAAGCAGCTGGCAAGCTGCAGCTGAGCTGTTCCATCTGCTCGGAGCGTGGGAGGATGGAGGCCAGAATGTTAAACCAGATCGGAGCGTAACATCTTGAATGTGGTGGTTCTTGAAAGAGAGAACCTTCTTTCAATTTGTAAAAATCCCTGCGTGGATTTAATAAGCCTGCCTGTGTAAACCGCCTTGAATAAAGTCTTGAATAAAGACCAAGAAAGGCGGTATATAAATACTGTATATTATATTATATATTATTAAAGTTATGTAAATTTATTCAAATTTTAAATGTAAATTAATTCTTTTTTCCCTGGCCCCCAACACGGTGTCAGAGAGATGATGTGGGCCCTCCTGCCAAAAGCTTTGGACACCCCTGATCTACTCAAATGGGGAGATCTCTGTAACTTGTCCATTTACATTTGTTTAGAGTGTCTGCCACTTTCTCAACTTAAAATTCCTTTGTTCTCAGCTCTCATTCCAAAGACCTGATGGAAGACAGCTGGCGCTATTCAACGTTAAGGTTACCAACTGCCTTACTCTAACCACTGTTTTATGGTTCTTACCATGCTGCTGTTTTACAGCTTTTGATTATTTCTTGTCTTGCTGCTGTTAGTCACTGTTTTATTTAATGTTTTTACTTTAAATGTTGTTGTTGGTCACCATGGAAGTCCCATTTTATGGTAGAAAAAGTGGGACATAAATATTTTAAAATCAATC
This sequence comes from Tiliqua scincoides, assembly GCF_035046505.1. Lineage (NCBI taxonomy): Eukaryota > Metazoa > Chordata > Lepidosauria > Squamata > Scincidae > Tiliqua > Tiliqua scincoides. The sequence goes on along the minus strand of NC_089825.1, from coordinate 64,079,445 downwards.
AATAAAATAACAATGAGAAATGCAGTCATGGACAGAAGAAGTACAGTACTGTACCACCAATCTTATGTAAGACAACAGTAGATATCTTAATACTTCCATGATGGAACAGAACTGCCCGTGAGTTCAAACTAAAGCACATAGTGGGTAAATTGATGCCTCTCAGGGAGAGTATGAGCCGCTCTCTAAGTTCTTGCGGGGGCAGGGGGAGGCCGCAGGGGAAGGGAGAAGGCAGCAACACCTCAAAGGACCTCAAAGGTAGCGTTCTCTGAAGTGCTACCTGTTCCACGCGCAGGGCCAGCTAGGCAGGCGGAGATCAGGGGTCTCAATGCGTGAATGAGACGGTGGTGTAGGGAGGAGGGGTTTAGATTCGTTAGGCACTGGGGAACGTTTTGGGACAAGCGGGGCCTGTACAAGAGGGACGGGCTCCATTTGAACCAGAATGGAACCAGACTGCTGGCGCATAACATTAAAAAGGTGGCAGAGCAGCTTTTAAACTGATCCCTGGGGGAAGGCCGACAGGAGCCGAGGGGCATCCGGTTCGGGACTCCTCATCCCTATGGGATGAGGATGGGGAGGTTAGAGAACAACAAGACAAAGGCAGGGTAGGAGAAGAAATTGGGAAAGGTAGGGTGATGGGATGTGATAGACGGTTTGGCACAATGAGAGGATGCGGGGACAAGGGAGCGAATAAGCAGCCCATCCTGGGGCATTCCGTGTATAAATGCTTTTATGCGAATGCCCGAAGTCTACGAGCAAAGGTGGGAGAACTGGAATGTCTGGTGACAAGGGAAAATATTGACATAGTGGGCATAACGGAAACCTGGTGGAATGCGGAGAATCAGTGGGATACCGCAATCCCGGGCTATAAACTCTACAGGAGGGACAGGCAGGGGCGTGTTGGAGGTGGGGTGGCCCTTTATGTTAAGGAAGGGATAGAATCCAGCAAAGTAGAGATTGAAGGTGGGTCCGACTTCACCGTAGAATCTCTGTGGGTTAAATTACCAGGCTTGTGCAGCGATGTAATACTGGGGGCGTGCTATCGTCCTCCAGACCAGAAATCTGATGGGGGCCTTGAAATGAGGAAACAGATCAGGGAGGTGACAAGGAGGGACAGGGTTGTAATCATGGGGGACTTCAATTATCCTCATATTGACTGGGTCAATTTGTGTTCTGGTCATGATAAGGAAACCGGATTTCTTGACGTGCTAAATGACTGTGGCTTAGATCAGCTAGTCACGGAGCCCACCAGAGGACAGGTGACTCTGGATTTAATTTTGTGCGGTACGCAGGACCTGGTTAGAGATGTAAACGTTACTGAGCCATTGGGGAACAGTGATCATGCTGCGATCTGTTTTGACGTGCACGTTGGGGGAAGAATACCGGGCAAATCTCTAACAAAAACCCTTGACTTCCGACGGGCGGACTTCCCTCAAATGAGGAGGCTGGTTAGAAGGAGGTTGAAAGGGAGGGTAAAAAGAGTCCAGTCTCTCCAGAGTGCATGGAGGCTGCTTAAAACAACAGTAATAGAGGCCCAGCAGAGGTGTATACCGCAAAGAAAGAAGGGTTCCACTAAATCCAGGAGAGTGCCCGCATGGCTAACCAGCCAAGTTAGAGAGGCTGTGAAGGGCAAGGAAGCTTCCTTCCGTAAATGGAAGTCTTGCCCTAATGAAGAGAATAAAAAGGAACATAAACTGTGGCAAAAGAAATGTAAGAAGGTGATAGGGGAGGCCAAGCGAGACTATGAGGAACGCATGGCCAGCAACATTAAGGGGAATAATAAAAGCTTCTTCAAATATGTTAGAAGCAGGAAACCCGCCAGAGAAGCGGTTGGCCCTCTGGATGGTGAGGGAGGGAAAGGGGAGATAAAAGGAGACTTAGAGATGGCAGAGAAATTAAATGAGTTCTTTGCATCTGTCTTCACGGCAGAAGACCTCGGGCAGATACCGCTGCCCGAACGGCCCCACCTGACCGAGGAGTTAAGTCAGATAGAGGTTAAAAGAGAAGATGTTTCAGACCTCATTGATAAATTAAAGATCAATAAGTCACCGGGCCCTGACGGCATCCACCCAAGGGTTATTAAGGAATTGAAGAATGAAGTTGCAGATCTCTTGACTAAGGTATGCAACTTGTCCCTCAAAACGGCCACAGTGCCAGAAGATTGGAGGATAGCAAATGTCACGCCTATTTTTAAAAAGGGAAAGAGGGGGGACCCGGGAAACTATAGGCCGGTCAGCCTAACATCCATACCGGGTAAGATGGTGGAATGCCTCATCAAAGATAGGATCTCAAAACACATAGAAGAACAGGCCTTGCTGAGGGAGAGTCAGCATGGCTTCTGTAAGGGTAAGTCTTGCCTCACAAACCTTATAAAATTCTTTGAAAAGGTCAACAGGCATGTGGATGCGGGAGAACCCGTGGACATTATATATCTGGACTTTCAGAAGGCGTTTGACACGGTCCCTCACCAAAGGCTACTGAAAAAACTCCACAGTCAGGGAATTAGAGGACAGGTCCTCTCATGGATTGAGAACTGGTTGGAGGCCAGGAAGCAGAGAGTGGGTGTCAATGGGCAATTTTCACAATGGAGAGAGGTGAAGAGCGGTGTGCCCCAAGGATCTGTCCTGGGACCGGTGCTTTTCAACCTCTTCATAAATGACCTGGAGACAGGGTTGAGCAGTGAAGTGGCTAAGTTTGCAGACGACACCAAACTTTTCCGAGTGGTAAAGACCAGAAGTGATTGTGAGGAGCTCCAGAAGGATCTCTCCAGACTGGCAGAATGGGCAGCAAAATGGCAGATGTGCTTCAATGTCAGTAAGTGTAAAGTCATGCACATTGGGGCAAAAAATCAAAACTTTAGATATAGGCTGATGGGTTCTGAGCTGTCTGTGACAGATCAGGAGAGAGATCTTGGGGTGGTGGTGGACAGGTCGATGAAAGTGTCGACCCAATGTGCGGCGGCAGTGAAGAAGGCCAATTCTATGCTTGGGATCATTAGGAAGGGTATTGAGAACAAAACGGTTAGTATTATAATGCCGTTGTACAAATCGATGGTAAGGCCACACCTGGAGTATTGTGTCCAGTTCTGGTCGCCGCATCTCAAAAAAGACATAGTGGAAATGGAAAAGGTGCAAAAGAGAGCGACTAAGATGATTACGGGGCTGGGGCACCTTCCTTATGAGGCAAGGCTACGGCGTTTGGGCCTCTTCAGCCTAGAAAAGAGACGCTTGAGGGGGGACATGATTGAGACATACAAAATTATGCAGGGGATGGACAGAGTGGATAGGGAGATGCTCTTTACACTCTCACATAATACCAGAACCAGGGGACATCCACTAAAATTGAGTGTTGGGCGGGTTAGGACAGACAAAAGAAAATATTTCTTTACTCAGCGTGTGGTCGGTCTGTGGAACTCCTTGCCACAGGATGTGGTGCTGGCATCTAGCCTAGACGCCTTTAAAAGGGGATTGGACGAGTTTCTGGAGGAAAAATCCATTATGGGGTACAAGCCATGATGTGTATGCGCAACCTCCTGATTTTAGGAATGGGTTAAGTCAGAATGCCAGATGTAGGGGAGAGCACCAGGATGAGGTCTCTTGTTATCTGGTGTGCTCCCTGGGGCATTTGGTGGGCCGCTGTGAGATACAAGAAGCTGGACTAGATGGGCCTATGGCCTGATCCAGTGGGGCTGTTCTTATGTTCTTATGTAACACAATCCCCAGGATCGCGCCGCTGCTCCTCCCTGCTTCCTGGCTGCCCCCACCCCTTAAGTGGGCAGAGGGCAGGACACCCCAGTCTGAAAAGTCCTGAGTTTTCAGCTCTCTACATTCTGTGCAAATAGATGGTATAGCAGCTCACAGGGAAAAGGTTTGGGAAGATTAAGCCAGAAATTAGGGGGATGTTCTGTGCAGTGGTCAAGCTACTACTAGTATAGTAAATAATATTATAATACAGGACTTCTGAAACTCATAACCCTTTACAAAACTACATAGGCCTGGATTCAAGCACTCCAACAAACCAGTCTGTTGAATGGCAAGAAAGGAGCAATCATCCCAAGCACCCAATCATCCCTCAATTATCCAGCTAAACTGAAAGCTTGTTAGTTCTTAAGCAACAGCTTTCTGAAACATCCAACCCAGTAAATGATGGTTTAATTCAGGGGTGTCAGACTCATTTCATGCAGCCGGCCAAACAGCATTCATTGCATCTGCTGAGGGCCAGAAGTGATGTCACTATGAAGGAAGTGATATAATTAAACAAGTGATGCTCAGAAATAAGTGCTTTGTTCTCACCTAGTAACTCATTAGCTGCCAACGAAAGAGAAAATACACAAAACTTGAGAATATTTTCAGGATATGCGATAGCCTAATTATCACGTGGGCTGCCCTTTTAGCAGGCACTTTGGCAAAAGCAGTGCTTCTGAAAGGGTGGTGCTGGGGGTGCCCAGTTATCATCTGGGCTGCCCTTTCAGCAGTGCCACTTCTACCAAGACATCACTGCTGAAAAGACAGCCCACATGATAATTAAATTCTCCCAGCACCACCCTTTCAGAAACACTGCTTTTGCTGAAGCATCATTTCAAAGCTCAGTAGCTGAGAGCAGCTGATGGCAGTGCTGGGAGAGCGCAATCATACAGGTTGGACAAAGCGCTACTACAGGTGGTATCTGGTGTGCAGGCCTTATATGTGACACCCCTGGACTAACTGATCCCAAAAACCAGAATATCACATAAGCTTCCTCCTTGCATTCATACATTCATGATATAAATAAACTATTGCTTATTGATTCATCAGAACTTGGCCATACTTGGCTGAAACAGGGATGACACATTTATTATAGCAACCTGATTTGTTCCCTTCATTTCCTTTAAGATTTTAAAGATGTCCTCTCTACTGACCTCAGTCTTCAGTCATTTGTTGTTCAATATTCATTTGGTTACTTGATATTCTTTCAAAGGAATTTGTTCATAGTTAACATCATGGTCAAGCACTTTAAACAGAAAGCAATCTTAAATGAATTACTGGGATTTTTTAAAAGGTTTTCAATACAGCAACGGTTTTAAAAGCTCAAGCATTTTGTCTGTACTATAATCCAGTTTAAACAACATTTTGGACAAAATTCTTTCTAGCAGATTGGAAAATGCCCTGACTATTTTTAAATACCTACATCTCAAAAGATTGGGAGTGAATCCAGAACTTGGTTTGGATTCAAACATGTGCTTGGGTATATCCAGAGCAATCTCTGACATAACTCTATACTGTATCAAACTTTGAGGAATGTTTGATATACGGATATACGGCATAGGGATCTGTCACTCAAAAGGAGCAAGCCAAAGATGTCACTGGACACGCCCAAGTACACATTTGAATCCAAGCTAAGATTTCTGCCTTACAACAATATTATTTTAAAAATTGACAATAGTCAGATTCTTTTTTTTTTTAGGTGTTATACAGTATAGCCTTAAATTCTCTCAACTTAGCTTTTTCAGTTGATACAATTACAGTCTTACCTTAAGGAGATTTGTCAAGTAATTCTTCAGAAATTCCTTAAGTCGCTTGTACAGTTCCAAGCCAACAAACTGGGCTCCTCCAGGTGTTTGACCTTTTTTAGACTTAGAAGTAGGTACACCAGCTCCTCGTGCTTGATTAGATTGATGTACACTAGTACAGTAGTTATAAACATGACTGGTAGAATAATTAAGGAATATATATTACATGTCAAAATCAAGTAACAAATGTGAAGTTAATACTTCACACTTATACAGCACTTCTTAGTGCCCCAAATGCTGCAATTCTACAACCAGGCAAGTCAGTATTACTGCCCTTATATTGCTGATGGGAGGAAAGGCATAATGAAATGCTACCAAGAGTGTTCATGCAGAGACAAGAGTTAAACACGGACTCCCCAATATTTTTCAGTTTCTTAGCAAGTACACCAGCTCTAAAGGAAGACAATTCTTTGGTCCTTCAATTGATGTACCACAGAAGGATGCATTGCACACCCCATTGGCACAGCTGCATCCGTGCTGGAAAGATGGATAGGACTGGGCCCTTGAGGTTTTTCCAATTCATTTCACTGGTGATTTTAAGTAATGTAACGTTTTATAGCAGTTACACATATTTGCATTGGGGTATCTAATTCAGTTAAGGGACAATAACACTGCTCGGGAGGGATCCTTTGACAACAACCCTTCATTTGTGCAGTTGGTAAAGCATTACATTGTGCAATCAAATAAGCACGCCTCAACTTGGGAACCGTCAGTACATAAAAATAAATGGGTAAAGAAAATTTAGTGGGAAATATAATTCCGAAATAAGGGGAGCATTTATGCTTAGCCGCCATTAGAAGGAAATCCCAATCTTGAATAGCTTTTCACCAAGCAGCGAATGGCTTCTTCCACAAAATTTTTCTAGTGACTGTAGCCCCAGCTCACATATTTTCATATTGATGTTGTTATTCCATTTGACCCAGCAGCGTTCTTGTGCTGCTAGTTAAGATACCCCGGTGCATATCTTTTTCCGATACCCAATATACACAGCAGGGAGAGATCGATTCTTAAATGGATACATAAATTTTCTATGTTTTTGGACTCTTTAAGATTGAAATTATTGTTAAGTAGTCTTTGCAAAGAGTGTGTTGTGGATGCAGCCAAATTCTCTTTCTATGTGGTTTTAAACTCTGGTTTTAAGATTTTAGATAAATAGGTGTATGGCTTATGTGCTGATCATCCTAATAAACTTGAACTTACTTGCACATATTTGCCTTAACTGGCAATATTTTTTCCCCTTACAGGTACTTCACAAAGTTTCAGAGTTAAACTTAACAGGAGTTCAGTTCCTCTACTCAAAAAACACCTGATCATCCCATCTCCCCCACAATTCTCCCACTGTGCTCTTTAGCCCTGCAACTCAAAACACCAAAAGAGCGAAGACAGGCAAATTGTTATTAGTACTGTGTTTCCACAGGACCATCCTTTCCTATTTAACATTAAAGATCTAGTAGTGCTTTATGGTTAAAAGGGAAAATGGATGGATGGATGAAAATGTAAATGAAGCTGACTGGTAAGCATGCTTGGCTTTCATCAATCACCTATCTTTCTAGAAAACATTTTCTAAAAATGCAAGGAGGAAGCAGTCTGAAAATGTATGAGAAGGTAATGCATCTGAATTTAATTTTCAGGTTGGACCTCAGTATTCACAGAGGACCCACTCCCTGTGGATACCAAAACCTGTGGATAATTAAATCAGTGGGTTGCAGTCCAACACGGCCTCTGGACACAACCAAAACCATTCTGAGGCCCTCAGACGCAACCAGAACAAGGTTCTGGTTCGGGAAGTCCTCAGTGGGTCCTCCAGTCACTGGTACAGAACCTGCAGTAAGTCAAATTTATGTGTTCCAAATCAGAGGATACCCACTGTACTCATGTTGGTGAAGGCGTATATGGAATTATCACGAACACTACTGAAATCAGTGCAACGTAAGTTAGTCAGCACTAACCGATTTCGTTGATTTCAATGGTGCTTAAGAATTACCTAACAGGATGCTGAATTCAGACATTACCTTCAATACTTTTCAAACTAGTGCCCAACATGTTTAAGACATATGAATCTACCTACCCCCTCTGCAACTCTGCTCTGTTCCCCTCCTTTTAAAGTGGGGGGGGGGATGAGACACACAACAGGGTATTTTCAGTCACTGCACATAGGTTATGGAATTCTCGCCCCCCCTCAAGGTCCACTTGGTTGCCTTGTTCAGTTTTATGCTATGTGTTCAAGTCTTTTTTGTTCAGACATACATTTTAGTTAAGCTGAATGTCTGTTTTCAGGTGGTTCGCTTTTCTTGGCTTATTTTTTAAAATTATTCTAGTTTACTGATTATTTTCTTGATTATTGTATGTCTGTATTCCTGAATTTTATGAAAGTTGACTTGAGGGCCCCTCAAGTCAGGAGCAAAAAGGATGAGATTTTAAAAAATCTGAATGAATAAATAGAATTTGCCCTAAGATGAGCTAGGATAAACTGCCAATCTTCCAACCAAAATAAACAAATAAAATGTCTAAAATTGTAACATTTATTTCTATGTGATCTATAAGTGCACTATTCCTATAAACTTTTTAAAAATGTCATAATACCCAATCCAACTTTCTACGAGGGTCGCCCAGAAAGTAATGCACCACATTTTTTTCTTCAACAATTATTTATTGAACTCAATGAAACCTACACACAAGAAAGAATGATGTTTCTTCTACACTCCCTATTTTTCCACGTAATCTCTGTCCAGTTCTATGGCCTTCCTCCAGCGAGACACAAGGACATGTATGCCCTGTCGGTACCACTCCTTGTTCTGGTCACAAAGCCATTTCTGCACTGTGCGAATCACCTCTTCGTCATCCTCAAAATGTCTCCCGCGAATGGCATCCTTTAATGGCCCAAACAAGTGGAAGTCTGAGGGAGCTAGGTCAGGGCTGTAGGGTGGATGGGGTAACACAGTCCAACCCTGTTTAGTGATGTGTTCCGAAGTCCTCAAACTTGTGTGAGGCCGAGCGTTATCATGTTGAATCAAACATTCACCTGGGTTGTTATGGCGCCGAAGTTGCTGGAAGCGCTTCTTGAGTTTGGTTAATGTCTTCACATAAGCTTCAGAATTAATGGTGCTGCCTCTTGGCATCACATCAATGAGTATGACGACCTCACAGTCCCAAAACACAGTGATCATGACCTTGCCGGCGGAAGCAGTTGCTTTGAATTTTTTCTTCTGTGGAGATTGAGGATGACGCCATTCCATCGACTGTCGTTTTGTTTCGGGCTCAAAATGGTGAACCCAGGTTTCATCACCTGTCACAATCCTGGACAAGAACGCTTCCCCCTCATCTTCAAAATGTTTCAGCAACTCAGAAGAAATGTTTTTTCTGAGAGATTTGTGGTCCACCGCAAGACAGCGCGGAACCCATCGTGCACACACTTTTGAGTAATCAAGAGCACGGATAATTGCATCCATACTTCCTTTGCTGATTGACAGCTTCAGCGCCAACTGCCTAGTCGTTATGCGTCGGTCCTCGCGAATGAGCACATCAGCAAGCTGCGTCTTGTCAGGTGTGACAGCCATGGATGGCCGCCCCGAACGCTGCAAATCTTGGAGTTCTGCCGAACCGCCTTCTAATGGCCTCACCCTCTGTGCCCAGCGACTAACCGTACTTCTGTCGACTGCAGATTCTCCATAAACTGTACACAAACGTTTGTGAATGTTCCCAACAGTTTCTTTCTCCGCAGTGAGAAATTCAATGACGACACGCTGCTTGTAACGTACATCACTTACAGACGCCATTTCGAAACACTGCTGCAGCTACGCTATCTGTCTGAAGAAACCAAAAATTTGTGTGCGCACTCCTGAAAATTCAAATAATGTATATCTAAAGTTTCGCATTCGTACCATTACTGTAGGCTGAGAAAAAAAATGTGGTGCATTACTTTCTGGGCGACCCTCGTATTACATCCAAGATTTAGTCTTCCATCTCAGCTAAAGTCACAAAGATCCATTCAAAACACTCAAAATGTTGCACGTGTAACCTCTGTAGTGTTCCAACTAAGCACACTGAAGCAAACACACACACACACACACATGGAGAGTTCTATAAAAGCTACTACTTTACAGTAAGCAACACTCTGTGCCAAAAAAAGCAGCACACAAACTAGTAACTGATGCAAAAGGCCAATCAACCTAAATTTAGCACTGTCCAATTACAACCTAGAGACTACAATACCTACTTGACAACCCTCTACAGCAGCAATTTTCAACCTTCTTCATCTTGTGGCATACTGACAAGGCACTAAAATTGTCAAGGCACACCATCAGGTTTTTGACAATTGACCATGCTGCCAGTGGGGGGGCTCACATCCCCATTGGCCCTATGATAAATGATCTTCCCCCAAATTCCTGTGGCACACCTGTGGACCACTCATGGCACACTAGTGTGTCATGGCACAGTGGTTGAAAATGGCTGCTCTATAGCTTCAATCCTACAAGGCTTAACTGGGAGGGCATAGCACTGAGTGAGGTGGAACTTGCTTTCAACTAAATATTCACAGGAATGGGTTGCAAGACCCTATATAGATTTTACCAATTTTGCATATATACAGTTACACTACACACAAATACAGTCTACTGCTCCCCAAACTATAAATTTGAATAAGTAGTTCAGACTTCAAAACTGATCTTCCTGAAAACACCTGATTATAAAGCAGTCACTTTTTATTGTTACACCCTGAAATTCTTTTTGGGGTGAAAGGGGGTATACAAATTTAGACCACAAAACACACTCTTTTCTTTGTACCATTAGTCAGCCTTCCTAAAGCCATCTATGAAGTGACAATTTAGAGCCCAATCCTGTGCCTGGCGGCACGACTCCACGCCGTGCCTTACACAAGTGCCTTTACTTTACCGCCAAATGCATTGCGGGGCTGCTTCCCTTACCCGGGAGGAGGGGCGAAAGTCCCTTTCTCCGGAGGTGCTTCCTCCGGTAGCCCAGGGCGCGCAGGGTCTGGCAGCAGCCCTTCTCAGTGCCGCCGAGCCCGGGCACCCCAGGCAACTCAGGACAGGGCTGTTAAAATCCTACCAACATTGCCTCTCAAATTCACAAGTGCAAGAAAAAAGTGCATCTTGATGCTAACTTTGAGAACCAGTGGGTTAGAGTGTTTAACCTGGACCAGGACGACCTAGGTTCAACTCCCACTCAGTCATAAAGCATACCCTGGGGCAGTCACCACCTATTTCAGAGAACTGTTGTGAGGATAAAAGGAGGAGGGGGAGTCACATACATTTTCCTAAGTTCCTTGGAAGAAGAAATGTAAACAGTGTTGATTATATTTAATGTTACATATTTTGAAAACTGTCTAGAACTGCTGTAAGATAATTTAATGGAAGAAATAGTCACTGGTAATGAAATCAGCATGCGTCCACTCACGTTTTCAGAGCAGTAGTTCTTACTGTGAAGTACCATTCCCAAAAACAGCATGTACTATTTCTCATGAAAAACCTTTGCTTGTTTAGTCACAAAGTTATCATGATGGGATTACTAACTGCGATACCCACCAGTATCCATATTAGTTTACTTCCAGGCTGGGAAACCACATGAGATTGCATAGATGCCCAAGATCCATTATTATATATTATGACACATCAATTAAAATACAAGCAAGGCAAGTCAGAATTTCTGATGTTGTTAGGGGTTTCTGACCATCTCACAAGCCTCTGACTCAATCACTTGAGCCCGTAAACAAATCGGCGGTTGAAGATAGCTCAAGGGTTGTTATGCTGGATGCCTGTATACACACAGACCTTGGACTCTACGCATTTGAGGTCTGATTAAAAATAACCGGGTAAGTTTCTAAGAATACCCTAAAGCAGGCCATTGCTTCATCTGTTTACAATTCTTGAACAAGTTTCAAGTATCCAAACTACAGAATACTTTTGAAAGCTACAGTTCTTTCTTGGTTTCGTAAACACATTGTACATACCCTCTCCCAAAAAATTCACAGAAATATCACTGGAAGACTTGAAGTTCACCTGCTGGAGGCAGAACTAGCTACTCAGCAACTCCTACAGAACAACCTAAGCAATACAGACCAAGTGTACCACAAGACAGCAAGATACTGAGATTCTTACAGAGCAACAAATTATGCTAATATGCAAATGCCAAGAAAATTCTCTCCTATAGGGATATCACTTGATTAATGAGTTTGAAACAATTAACTAGTGAAATCTGTACACACAACATACATTCAGCTAGAACAGAATAAAAAATAGAAGTGCCAACTCTAATGCACTTATACCCTTGGTTCTCAAACTCCTTGGGAATGTGAGACCAGAAGTGTGTGTGGCAAAACAATGAGTTCCCCAGGATCATACCACTGTCAGGGACGGGAGAGTTTTTTTCTTTTTTTTTAACTTACCAGAAGCCAGCACAAGAGTCCTGGGGGGTCTGGGAAGCCCTCCACAAGGCTCCCTGCACCTCCAAACATCTAGGAAAGTACAGGCACTTCTGGTTTTTGTTGCGAAACTAGAAATGTCCCCCCTTTATAAAAGATGTTTGTAGGAGCCCTGCGAAGGACTCCCCAGAACTCCAGCACTGTCTCCTGGTAAGTGAGTCCCAGGACTACAGAGAAAAAGAAGTATTTCTCCACACAGCAAGAAATTCACTACCACAGGAAGTGGCATAGGTCATAAACAGATGCCTTTAAACATCTGTTAGAAAATTAATAAAGGACAATGGCTGCTAGTCATGATGACTATATAGAGTGGTTCTCAAACTTTCCCACCTTGCAATCCACCTTCAGTCCAGAGCTCAGCAACTCAGAAGTGCTGGCAGTGACATGAATCATCATGTCACCAAACTTCCAGGTTGCTGAGCTTTCACCTTTTTTTAAAAAAAGTGAAAAGCCCGCCTACAGAGCCTTTGCATGGTAGTCTTCAGTTCATTCTGAGCCTCATCTCATTGTGTTCTCACTGTCAAACATGTTTTCAACAGCAAGAACATGACATGATGAAGCTCAGTACTTGCCACACAAGTAAAAAAAGCTAAAGTTCAGCAACCCAGACATTTTGTTAGGGAAGGGGAGTGCATTACATTATCCACCGAAACTCAGGTCATGATGTACAGTTTGAGAAATGCTGTTATATTCTATGCCAGGTTCAGAGGTAGTATGTATTTGAGTATCAGTTACTGGGAAGCAATTGCGGGACTATTTGCTTACGTATTCCATTTTTGGGCTTCCCAAACACATCCTACTAGCCACTGTGAGAAACAGAGTATTGACCTAGCCGATCTTAGGTCTGATCCAGTAAGACTCTTCTTATACACTTGCTTACAAATAATTAGCTCTGAAGAAAACACATTCTGTTTTTAAATGAGGCATGCATCCCAGCAAACCCCACTTCAGAAAAATTAGCTCTTCCTATGTGAAAGAGACAGAGGAATGCAACTCTTTGAAGGCAACTCACCACCATGGATTTGTAAGTACTCATACCAAGAATAATTCACATCTGTAAATAAAAAAGATCTGCTACCTCCTCAATCAATTGATAACTGAACACTGCAACCTCAGATTTTTCTTTTGATTCAATTCAGTCAACAGCATTCAGGTCAATGCTTTCCTGCTCAAAAGATGTGTTAGAAAACAGTAACTTCTATCAAAGCCAATAGAAGCCGTAATTAATTAACAATTTTCCTTCAAAGTGCAATATCTAACTTTAAAAACCATGAGTAGCAAGCCTGTATTTTATGGTCTGGTTTTAAACTCCCTTTAAATACACTGAGTTTATGCACATACGTCTGTAAACAAAATTACCACCTTAATATATGTGTTTAAGTCCAAAGCAAAAGAAACCTTAATAGTTGATTACTTAAAAGCATGTATTAGGATACGTGTAGAGTTCCATATATCTGGACTTTGCCATACTTTGCCTTGTATAAACTTGTTGAATTCCAGCTCTGAGATCATCCCATATCTGGTCAAGACCAATCTGCTTAAGTCCATGTGGGTTTTGACTCCGATTTGATGACATTTTGTATTCCCTGTGATGTCTTCCAGAGCAGCAGTGAGAGATCTGGTTATTTCTCCATTAGAGGCAGAAATAAACCAACATTCCAAATTCTGTTACAATCACTCAGAGAAGATATACTTTCTGCATGAAGGTTGTTGATACTTTCTCACAATAAACCCTAAAAGGGGGGAGAGGGGAAAAGGGAAGATTATCATTTCACCAATAAATAAAGCAAACTATCACAAAGCTATAAGATTTGCTTCAACATCAGATGGAAAAGTGTCATGGAACATTTGCAAATGTGACTGTCTACAAAATTTAGAATACTTTCCACCACTCTGGAAACATTTTTGTTCTCACTGTGCAAATCACATTATCAGCTCAAGCCAGGGAAAACTGAGCAGCTAAATTTCAACCTAGTTCATCTGATTTGAAAGTTTGTGGATTGGAATTTCCTATTTCAATACTGACATATCTCATTGCATTGTATGAACCAGTCACACTAACCACATCACTAACTTCTCAGTTAACATAATGAGATGTACAACAGACCTACATTTTAGTAGTAGGTACCTTTAAGAATTACATGATAGTGCAGTGGTTCCCAAGCAAACCCATCCCAACCCATCAGGGGAACTGAAAGCAGGGCATTCCCCTTTAGGGGAGCATACCTGCTCTGATCTCATTGACAGTGCTGCAGGGATCGCAGTGTTACCACTGCCAACGGGCTTTTTTACTTATTTGGGAGGCAGTGCTGGTCTCCTGCAGGGCCCTGGAGGCTCACAGTCTGCTCTGATCTCCAGTGCAGCTTGTTTACAAAGCCCTTATCTCCTATCTAAAGCTACTTCCAGTTTTCGGGAAAAACAGGAAGTATCTTTAGATTGGAAGTAAGGGCTGTATACAGCAGCCACAGAGGAGATCAGAGGGGTCTGAGAGCCTCCAAGAGGCCAGCACTGCCCTCCAGGTAAGTAAAAAAAAGCCCCTTGGCAGCGGCAGCACTGCAATCTCTGCAGCACTCTCGCAGACCCCTTCCCTACCCACACAAACACTTACCTGGTTTCCAACAACCCTGTAAGAGTTGGGGAACCGCTGTGATAGTGCGCTTGCATCACAAGTATTTAAAGATAAAACAAAAAGAGAAAGGACAGCAACAAATAGGTGAAAAACAAGGAAGAATGAACTTTCAGGTTGGTATACCACTATTATTTATTCATACTGCACATTGTACCCAAATGTCAGTTCATGGATAGCATGTAAGAAACCAACTTTTTCCAATGAACAAATGCTTCCCAGTTTGTTCATCTACGGTTGATTTATTCCTAATGTAGGCAACCTATTTAAACCCTGACCCAATTTAAATCATTTAAAATATGAAATATCTTGAATTGAATGAGAAGGGTGATACAGTCATTTAGTACTCTGCTATTATACCAACTCACTTCTCAAGAATTACTTTGCTGCCACTACAATAAAATTAAACACTCAATTGTGGTTAATCGTCATTTAGGAAGGACCTAGTTTATTACCATACTGTGGATTCAAAGGGAAATATAGGAGCATAACATTGGCATCTTCATTCCCTTTGTAGTCAAAACCATCTTGCTAAGATAATCAGGTCTACAAATTAACACTCCTGCTAGCATGCTAGAGAGGCTAATGAAAAAAAGTGTTAAATGGTTAAAGGAAAAACAGAAGCCACAAGCAAGACAGGCTGTATGAACACCTTAAACCAGGTTAGCTGAATGTTTAACAAAAATTAGAGGGTTTTTCCTTTAAAAAATAAAAAAGCCACATATAAATACACAGTAATAAGCATGTTATCTTTTATGAAATCAGATCAATAACTATCATATACACTGCACGAGGCCTATGATCACGTAACAGTTACAATGCACTTAATAGTGCATATGCTCTGTAACTCAAAATAGTGATTTATTATATAAGCATTTCATAGCCGAGCTATACATGGATCAAACACCTTCATTTTCAAATGTGAACTCCATGTAAAGTTCATCTAAATAATTTCTTATTACACAAACAGAATGTTTCCCCAACATGTCTTGGCAATAACCACTGTCTTACCAGTGGTTTACCAGAGGCAATTTGAATTGAGAGATCAATACCAGCCTAACCTATACAAGTAAGCAATTTAAAATATCTATATCCTGTCTTTTCAGTGGTAATCCAATTAACAAAAGTGAACACAGCTTTTGCACTAAAACAAAGTACTAATAAATAAGTTTTTGATAAGTCTCACTTCAGTATTCAACAAAGTCACTCCCAGTTTGGAAATCTGCAACGCAAGGTCAAACTTTACTTTGTTCAACTTTACTTTGTTACTAGCTACCTTCCTTCTTGCCTTGCTGGCCCTGCAAAGCATTCTGGAGCACGACCTGCCTTTTCTGCCATTATTCCATTCTTTTTCAAGTACCCCTAAAGGTCCTGTTGAGTGTCCCTGGGAGTACATGAATACCAGGTTGGGAACCACTGTTTTACTGGTATGTAGTTTACAGTGCACTTACTCTGATAGTGTTTACAAAAAGGTGGTGAAGACCAGAATTTAAAAAAGAATAAAAATGTATCTTATGATCTTTTACTATGTTTTTAATAAATTAGAGACTACAGTTCTTAGGTAACAATTAGTGGTTGGTTATTTTTCAGGATCTGGCCTCGGGTAAAATCAGACAAAACTATAGTCAGACATCCCCCTAAGTTTAACCCTCAACTCATTCGAGGGTCATAGAAAATTCCATGCTTGTTGGCTCAAAACCTACCCTCGACTTATCTGTGGGGTCAACTTATAGATGAGTTTCTGTGGTAAATCCCATGCATGTTGGAGAGAAAGCTGGAAAGCTATCTGCTTCTTTCATTTTTAACCTTCCCCATAAATGCTGAACAAGTTACATGCCTCAGACTCCTTGCCCCCAAGCCGGAAGCATTTAAAAAGCTGGATAAATGCCTCGTCTCGAAGAAAAAAAAATCATTTTCTTTAAAAGCCTTCAGTGCTCTCTATGGACTGAAAGGAGGGGCAGGGTCTTCATTCACTCACAGGCAACTTCAGCAAACAAAAAAACTATGGGGGGGGCGCCCAGCTCTCTTGCCTTCTCATCAGCACCATGCAAGAGAAGAAAGACTTTGCCTCTCCCACCAGTTTTCTGTGCTCACTAAAGAGGAAAAGTCTCTCATTTGCAAGTTACTGCAGAAGGTAAGCAATAAACAGGCAGTTGCCCTTCCCACATCTCCCTGTGTTCTCCAAAGCTGTGTGCAACAGAGATCCTTCTCACTTCACCTCTCCAGAAAGTACTGTAAAACTGAGAGGGGTGGGGTGTTCCCTCATGTGCAGGAATGACAAAAAAGGGAGGGAGAGAGTGCTGGCTGGTATTTTGCAGCATCTTGCAAGCCAGAGAAGATTTTTGTCTCTCCCGGACTCACACATATAGAAGGGAAGGAAAATTAAAGCTAGCTTGCAAGTTGCTGCAGAGAAGGCAAGAAATAAGTAGTGTCTCAATGTCTTTAAAAACACCCTGGAACTAAGATCCTACATCTACACCAACAATCCTCAACCTTTTCCAGCTCACTGAAAAAGTGACACTGACAAGTCACTAAAATTGTGGAGACACACCAGTTTTTTAAAAAAATTACATTAAATTACTACATTACAGTTAACAAGTAATTAAAATAATAATTAAATTATTAAATATGATTGAATCATTACATTACATTAAATTCAGAACAAGCTGAAATCAAACTTCTCTGAACTTGAGTAGATCATTCTCATAGTTACCTTGAGGAACTTTATAATTGGCCAGGGAAGAGGGAAGTGTATGGGTTTTCTGGAAAGGATGAAACATGTTTAGAAACAGGATGGTTAAATTTTTTATCAGAAATGCCAGGACATGTTGGCAAAGAGGTCCAACTGAGCACATGGTGTATTGGTGAAATGTGGAGTGAGGCAATGAGGTGGCACAATCACAACAAGGTTTGGGATCCAACTGGGAGCGGGGGAGGGGGGAGGAGAGAGAGAATGCAAAGCAAAGGACTCCAGACCTTTGGAAAGTGGGGAGGATGGGAAGAGGTGTTAACTGAAAATATTAGGATGGGGGAAGGAATGAGTTGTGTGTGAGGGAATAGGGTGGGGGAGAAGAGGAGACAGATGTGCCAATTACCTGCTTGTGTATGTGAGAAAAAGAGTGCAAATAATGCCCTTAACGTAAGGGACAAAAAGTGCCTTGTCAGCGAAGGCAACACAAGGAAGGTTACTTTTGGGGCACTGCAGTCAGACAAGCCATGGCAAGGAAAAGGGACTCTCAAGGACCCTTTTCAGTCAGTCAGTCCTTCAGTCGGTGGCCCTGCGCACTCCCACTGCTTGCTTGCTTATTACCTGGCTACCCACTTTGTCTCATTTGTTTGCTCTCAACCACAGAGCAGTTCCCACCCAGAATTCATTTGAGCTTCTCTGGCTACCCAATCAGTGTGCAGGGCAGGCAACAGCCGCCTCCTACAGAAGCTTCAAAGAAACTGCTTCCAGATGCTTCTTCAAAGCACGCTGCTACTCCCCAGCAGCTGCTGCCATCTCCTCTGGTCCCACCACATACCTGAAGCCCATTCGTGGCACAATGGTTGACTGCTGCTCTACACCTGTAGCAAGCCCACAAAGACGGAGAAGTGGGATCTTGCCTTCCGAGGATAACAGAAGCGTAGGTAAAATGGCTGGATTTGCCCCCCCCAATCCATTTATCTTTTTTATGTCTAGCAGGCACAGAAGGATCTCTCACAAGGGGCCAGAGGCACTTGCTCCAGCCAAACAAAATTGTTATTGCCAGTGCATACCTTCCTTTCCTAAAACAGGGATATTTACATTGCACATGTATAGCCCTTCCGCCCATGTGTATGTCAACAGATGCAAATATTGCCTAGCTAGGCTAGGCAACTCTTTTCCTTTGATCTAGTAAAGCTAGGTGGGTCCCAACAGAATGTTATTTTAATAAGTGGGTTCCAGTGCAAAAAATGTTTGAGAACCTCTGTCTTACAGCATTCGTACAAAAACAAATTCCTCTCCCTTGGTCAGAATGCAAAACTAAAATCTGCAGAAAGTCATTACAGCTACAACCAGAGCCTCAAATCTATTAACTCTGGTCTAAAGCTTTCACAACACCCATTTTGCACATGGAACTGTGGCTGAAGGTGATAACGTAAATTCTGCTTCAACAGTCCAAAGGACAAACATGCCCTACCCTCATACAACTTCCTCCTCTGAAGTATCCACAATGTTTTAACCCAATCTCTACCAAAGGCAAGATTCTTTAAATGTCTGACAATAAAAAACATGATCTATTAATTTTTATATTTACTTGTAATTTCAAATATAGATCTAACTCAGCCATTTTCAACCTTTTTCAGTTCACGGCACTAAAGTTGTCAAGGCACACTACTAGTTTTTAATTACATTATTATGTTACAATATAACTAAGGGCACAAGCCTAACCAGGTCTACTCAGAAGTAAGTCCTATTTTGTTCAATGGGGCTTACTCACAGGAAAGTGTGGTTAGGATTGCAGCCTTAGATCATTACATGAAAATGAAAGAAATTCCCAAGAACCTTGGAGAGGGAGGTGTATGTGGTTTCTGGAAAGGAAGAACAATGTTTTGAAGCAGGTCTATTCAAACTGTTATCAACTGATGTGCTCCGATACGCCAGAAGGTGCTGGCAAAGAGAGATGAGACTGAGCATACTGGAGAAACGGGGGAGGGGGGGTGAGGAGCAGTATGGAGATGTGGCTGAAACAAGTGCAGGATTCACTGGGGTGGGGGGGGAGAGAGAAAGAGAATGGGAAACAACTGCTTTTGAACTTTGGAAGGTGGGGAAGAGAGGGGAGGGGCAGAAAGAGAGGGGTTAACTGCAGTTATGATGGGGGGATGTGTGTGCAGGAGGGGAGGAGGTAGGGTAGGGGGGAAGAAAAGCATCACTTGCCTGCTTATGTATTGAAGAAAGAGCACAACCAAGCCTCTGTATGTCTACTCAGAAGTAAGCCCCATTATAGTCAATGGGGTTTACTACTAGGTAAGTGTGGATCGGATTGTGGCCCAGCACCCTTCCTGCCAAAACCTTGCCAGGGAGGCAACACAGGCAGGGTCACTTTGGGGCATTGCTGGCAAGGAAAAGGGTCTCTCCAGGATCCTTTCCAGCCAGCTGCTTCTGGCTCCGTCCCCGCTTCCACCTTCAGGTTCGCTCTCGCCCTCACTCCCTCCATGTTCCCGCCCGCCGGGAGCTCTTCCTCTGGTTGCCTGCCCAATCAGCATGTGGGGCAGGCACCAGCAACAGCAGGAGCGTCCAAGCCCCTGCGCAGCTGCCCCTTTTTCTCCTGCTGCTGTGCCAGGCTCCAAGCAGCCGCTTCTCCCGCATGCACAGCCGCCGCCCAACTCCTTGGCCCCGTGGCACACCAGTGTTCCGCGGCACAGAGGTTGAAAACCGCTGATCTAACTATTTAAAGCATATTATTAACATAGCACTGGAAATTAAATGAGGAATTAATGTAGCTGAACTTAGATCACAGCTTCAACTCAACAACTCACAGGACCAGGTTCAAGACGGTGACACCAATCCAGAGAATGTTAGTCGTGCTCCAATTCTATCGCTATCAATGGGATATGAGCAACAAACATTCTCCAAATTAGGGCAATGTTGATAAAAACAGTCCCTCTACTAGATACATATTAGAAAAATGTTCCTCTGAGGTTCTGATATTGTCATCTACATTTTAGAAAGTCAGTTTGAAACCCAGTATAGTAGAGCAACCTGCTGATTTTATACTTGGCTGTAGAAAAGATAGAGATTTTAAAATATCAAAATACTAATCACATTTGTGAGCCCAAATCCTCCTAACTCAGGTAATCAAGGCACAGGTCAATCAAGACCCTAACACAGCGGTATTCAAACTAGGGCGTCCAGCCTGTGGGGCAGGCTTAAGGGGCAGGGGCAGCCAGGAGAAAGGCAGCAGCACGATCCTGGGGCTGCAGGGGCTTGGGTGCACTTGCCCAAGCCTCCTGCAGCCTCCCGGGGGTACGGGGAGCCCTGCGCAACCTTCGGCAGGGCTCCCCAGGTCAGGAAAAGCTAAAGCGGAGCGATCGCGCCCTGCTCCGCAAAACCAGAAGCAGAGCACAATCGCTCTGCTTTCCCTTCTGACGGGGCTGCAGGGACTGGGATGCACTCACCAGTCCCTGCAGCAGCCATCCCTGTATGCCGGGAGCCCTGCGCGAGCACCTGCAGGGCTCCCCAGGTCAGGGAAAGGGAGAGTGGGGCAATCGTGCTCCGCTTCCGCTTTTGATCCTGAGGATCGCATTGCTGCCTTCCCCCCGACCCCGCAAAGACTTACTGCGGGTTTTAAACTCCAAGAGAGTTTGAAAACCGCAGCCCTACCACATCATCCTATGAACAGAGGCTAGCAAGTTGGTTATTGACTGGTAATTTGAAGGTCTTAGATGCTCAAATGCTGAATTCCTTTATTATCCTTGGACATACAAATCATTTGCAAGATACAATGTCCACTCACACAAAAGGCAGCATAGTTTAAGTTATTTCATTTGTATCTTATTCTTACTTCAAGATCCTGAGAGTAGCATTTTAGCTGCCCAACAGTCCTGTAAAAATAAGCTAGACAGGGATAGGAACTTGTAGACTGCCACCCTCTGAGCACCCACAGCTGAATGGGATCTGAATCTTGGTTTTTTGTGCCCAAGCCTGACATGCTAGCCACTCCACCAAGCTGGCCCCAAGACATCCAACATGACACACACCCCTTAACTCCCAGATATCAAATTCCTTTTACAGAATGGTATGGTTAACATTATCCTTTCTAAAAATAAAGTTAAAAATACACTGAATTCTCAAATGTTATTTAAATAAAGCTTAGATTTTCAACTACTGCAGAATAAGACACATGCAAACAGAAACTTGAGTTCTAATGTAGTATAAAGGACAGAATGCTGTATTAGGACTCAAGAGAAGAGGGTTCAGTAAAACCCTGTTCATGAATGAATTTACTGGATGTTCTTGAGTTAATAGCCACTAATTCTCTGCCTCAGCCCTTTAGCTATACAAGCCACTACTTCTCAGACTCATTTCAGCAACTTAACTTACAGGGTTGTTACAAGGAAGAACAAAACTACAAAACTTTGCATCACTATTATTCACCTCATTTCATTTCTGCTGTCTTCCCCAGTCCTGAAGGCTGCCTCTGCCTGCTACAAATACCACATTCTACCACCGTGTTTGGGAAAGATACCTCTGAGAGGTTGGTTTCTTCCTTATTTCACCCAGTCGGCTTAGTTTTACCCCTTCCTTTCAATTAAAAAATGTACCTTCTTCTGCATATCTAGAAAATCCCCAAAGTATGTAAGGACCACAACCCTATTTGTAAGTGGCCCTGTTTTGCATATGAACTATTGATCAAACCACCTAAGTTTGCTATTAGCGTATAGATGAAGCACATAGATGCTATAACAAAATGTTGCATCTCATTAACTCACCTCCAGTTATTAAAGGGTCAACCAAGACATTTCCCTTACATAAATTGTCACACCAATACCCCATGGTTTCTGATGTCAATGAGCATGCTCAGATTGCATCAGGTTGTTGAGAGATTTTTATCTTTATTTTTCTCTTAATTTACAAGCATATTTATTTAAAAGATTTATTTAAAAGATTTATAACCCGCCTTTCCTATGCCAAAGCAAAATGTACCGTAGATCCTCGCCTATAAGACAGTCTCACAGATAAGGCAGGTTTTCAGCCAAAAATCATGGAATGTTCAATGACCCTCAGATAACTCAGGGTAAAACTTGGGGAATGGTACTTGTGAGGAGGAGTTGCAGTTTGCCCTGGAGTCTGATTGAAAGGGGGGAAAGAACCTGAGCCACACCACTGTTTTTGAAGACATTAACAAGGTTCTTATACAGTACTATGTGCCATCCCCCTCCCCAAAGAAACAGAATTGAACATTGCATAGAATTGCTAAGGAAAAAAATCCAGGTTTGAAACTGCAGAAAAGCATTTGCAGTTTTAAAAACCATGCAAAACAAATGCAGCACCAATATAAAGCAACATAAACCAGCTTACCTCAGCACAACACCCTGCTTCAATTGCTGCAGACAACTTTTTATACTGTTCACTGTTGTTTTAAGAGGCACTCCTGGGTTTGGAGTTAAGGGGCATGCACAGAATAAAACAGAGTTCCAAAAAAATGTAAACAAAGCTACATGTTTGGAAGCTGTCTGCAATCACTCAAAATATTCCTCAGATGCTTCACAGACCCTCTGCAGGCACTATTAAAGTTCCTTCAGACGTCTCCTGGCTGCCAAGATGCGCCTAAAACAGTGATGACCCCCCCCCCTCAAAGTTAACCACAGATAAGACAAGGTATCAACCTACACTTGATTAGTGGAAATTTCTCACTTTATAGGCAAGTATCTATGGTACTTCTGCATACACAGGGAGACCCCCAAACAGGCAGAAACTACTTTTGTTTGGAGTGTCCCTCTTCTGCTGGCAATCTGATAGGCGCACAGCTGATAGGCACACATCTGAGTTCACTATTAGTATATATCCAAAATATGATGCATACTATGCAGATCTATAAGTGACTACCTCAGCACAGTTCTTCAGTCACTAATACGTATCTACTCTCAACAACAAGGAAGGGAAAGAGATGTGCACAAGTAGCCCTGCTCCTATATCAGGGCTCGATAAATTTGCTTTGAATTTTGGAGTGAGATCTTCCCTCCCTCTGCCCACTGTCTCCCTGTGACATACAAGGAATCCACAACCCTTCTCCCCAAACTAAGGAGAAGTAGGATCAAAAGGCAAAATGAAAGTGTTTATGTGTTTGGGAAATGAAATATAGGTGGCACCTCAATATCTGCAAGGGATTTGGGCAGGAGGTCTGGTCTAGAGGGTTGAGCCTCCATTTGACTGAAGATAACATCCACCCAAGTAAGGGGTGGATCTTCATGTCACTTTATGATCCCATCCACCCTAGTAAGGGGCGGATCTTCATGTCACTTTATGATCCCCTTCACCCTAGTAAGGGGCGGATCTTCATGTCACTTTATGATCCCCTTCACCCTAGTAAGGGGCGGATCTTCATGTCACTTTATGATCCCATCCACCCTAGTAAGGGGCGGATCTTCATGTCACTTTATGATCCCGTTCACCCTAGTAAGGGGAGGAACTTCAGTCAGTTTATGTAAGTAAATCCCATTGTGCTTGCTCCCAGGAAAGTGTGCACAGGATTACAGCTTTCAAACCCCCCACTCAGCATCCCCCCATCGCTCATTCAACCTCTCACTGCCACAATTCCTTCACGTTTCCCCCCATGATCACGGCAAAAGCAAGCAATTGAGTGCAGCTGCTCTGTCCTCCCCAGCTTAGAGCACAATCCTGTGCGTGCAGGAAATTGGAAGTGAATTTTTTTGCCCATAAGGCCCTTTCTGAAGCCTGCAGAGGCCACGGGCGGAGAAAGACCGCCAGAGGCAACAGGAGCACAGGCAACTGGGGGGCCCACACTGAGACAGATCCATGGATATAAAATCCAGATAAACAGGCTCAACCTTCAAAGAATTTTAATAGCCAAGAACAAGAGAAATAGATAGAGAGGTGGTTCCCAAATGTTTTAGCACTAGGATCCACTTTTTAAAATGACACACTATTGGGACCCACCTACCTTTACAATACAAAAAAAAGTTTCACCTTAGCAGTTCACGCCTCTGTTTTTATCCTTTTTCCTGTAGTGTGGGGGGACTCCCTTCTGGAGTGTTTGTTGAGCTCCACGTTCATCGGATCAGGACCATCCTGGTGGCCTTGCCTTCCCCTTTGCCTGGCCTTCAATAGGAGCCAAGGCACATTTCCTTACTCACAAGTAAACCTGAACATGCAACTCAGTGTCATTTTCCATAGTGCTCAATACATTTTTCACCTTGAGGGAACACTTCTCGAGTATTTTTTGGGGCCTGCAGTATTGGATTGGGATCATTCTGGTGATGTTGCATTCTTCTTAGCCTGCCCTTTGCAATGGACTACGGCATGATTAACTACTCATGAGCAAACACAGTGTGACTCCATTTAACTTTCCATAGGGCTCAATGAACTTTCCTTCTCAACTATCAGTTTCAGTTTCATGACCCTACCAACAATCAGGTCATGACACACCAAGCGGGTCACAATACACAGTTTGAGAAACCCTGGTTTAGAAACAGATTGGGACTGCAAAAAACAGAGAGAAAAGAGTGAAAAGGTATATAAGGGACAACAAAAGGATCTTCAGGAGAAAAAACTGAGGCAAAGAAGAGGAACTGAGTTGAAAAGGCAAGCAAATAGATTATCTGGCAGCACCTGCATACCCACAACTTTCCTCCCTCCTCTGTGGGATTGAAGAAAAGGCACCAAATGGAAAATATATGACCCACCTCAGCCTCCTGAGAGAGAAGGGTGAAGGAGGAAACTGCACCAGCTGGCAGGGAGACACAGAAGCAGAGATGTAAACAGTAGCAGTAGACACGGAGAAGAAACAGTACCGGGGACCACCATAAGAGCCTCACATGGGTCTCACCCTGCCTTAGAGGCTGCATGGTTTATAAATGCCAAGGGGTGCAGCTATAATGGTGATTGGGCAGCAGTGCTCCCCCCTACAAGTAGCAGCTTGTCTAACCTTTGATGCACATAGCCTAATCTGCCCTGTCAGTTTCACAAACCACCCAAAACTGGATCGCTATCCACTGGTGGGTCCCAAACCTACACTTTGGAAACCACTGCTCTAGGATGTTACTAAGCCATCTTTTCTTTGGTGATCCTCTTGGTCTTTTTCAAGTATTTCTGACATTATATGCTTGACAAGACAAGAATTATTCATGAGCAGTATATGGCCAAATCAGCACAAAGCAGGTTTTAAAACCAGCACCGAAGGCCACTTCTCATCTGCTTAGAACCATAACTCTTTATTCCTCCATCACTGCACCACCTAACTTTCATTATTCTACGTAGCAGAATAGCTGTCTTATTTTCTGTCAAAAAATAGTAGCAAAGCTGTCTATTTTCTGTTGACCATGTTTCTTTAGAGTCCATAACTTGCAGTTCTGGTAAAGTAGGGATGTGGTTTTAAAAATTTTAAATTTTCATGCTTCTTCAGAGGTGAATTATTATACCACACTGATTTTGTTAAATTTGCACATATAGCTGTTGCCAGCTCATTCTTTTAATTAACTACAGACTTCATGATGTATCAGATATAACTGTGCTTCCTAAGTAGATAAAACTATCTATTTCTGTAATGGGTTCTCCATCAATTGTGATTTTACTGATATTAGCTAGTTTTGTTTGATTTTTTAAACTGCCACAGTCATCTTTTTGTCTGTGTTTATCTTATCTTAAAAAGTGGGTCCTGGTTCTAAAAAGTCTGTGATAAGCCTTTTATTGTGATGGAGGTACCCCATGCCTCTAATCATTTTGGTAACTCTCTTCTGCACTTTTTCAAGTTCTAAAGATGTGGCCACCAGAACTGGATGTAACACTCCATATGTGGCCTTACTAGCAATTTGTACAATGCCATAATAATATTGGTCGTTTCTCAATATCTCAACCCCTTTTTTTAATTAACCCAATTATGGAATTGGCTTACTTGGGAATAACCCAAGTATGGAATTGGCTTTCTTCACAACTGATTAATACAAGTGTCAACACTGGGTTGACACTTTCATTCAGCTGCCCACAATCAGCCCAAGATCATCTCTTTCCTGATCCATCACAGACAGCTCAGAACCCATAAGCATATATGTGAAATTTTGATTACTTGCCCCAATGTGCATCTCTTTACACTTACACTGAAGAGCATCAGCCAATTTGCTGCCAATTCCTCCAGTGTACTCAGATTCTTCTAGAGCTTCTCACAATCCATTCTAGGTTTAACCACCTGAAACAGTTTAGTTCCATCTACAAACTTGGCCATATCACTGCTTATAATTTATAAATAAATTTAAAAAATACCAGTCCCAAAACCAATCCTTGGGATAAAATGCTTTTCACCACTCTCCATTGTGAAAACTGCCCATTTACACCCACATTCTGTTCCTTGGTCTTTAACCAGTTCCTAAACCATAAGAGAACCTGTCTTCCTATTTCCTGACTGGTGTTTTCACAGGAGCCTTTGGCAAGGGACTGTCAAACATCTTCTAAAAGACCAGATACACAGTGTCAATGGGTTCACCCAGATCCACATGCCTTAGTGCAGAAGTGCAAGTTAAAAATATCCCTATAATCACAAAAAGGCATAAATTTATACAATGCTTGGGTTACCATAATGAAACTTTTACTGTATTAAACCATACTAATTTAAAATTAGTAGACAAGACTTTAAGCATATGCATAACAGCAAATACTACACTGTAATGGGTTCCACTGACTATATCTTGTATATAAAAATTATTCATGCACACTATGGTATTCCTATCACCTTCTATACAATTCACATCATATTTACTTTATATCTTGCCTTCCCTTCACACTGTGAGTGCTGCATCTCCAATTCAGTACAACACAGAATGTTGTTTTGAAAAATTTATATCTAAATGTTCTTATATTTGTATGATTTCCGATAACACCAATATACAAATATAGTCACCCTAGGATATAGAGAATAATGAAACACAAGAAAATGCGTTTCAGCAGTTCAAGCAAATCCCTTCACAAAAGTAATGAAATGCCCTTAAAGTGCAGGAAAATAATATACCTTTGGTTTTTCGTACCACGGAAACAAAAGCACTGATTATAAACAATTTTAATCTACTAGAGCAGTGTTTCTCAAACTAGGTGGGTTGTGAGCCAATTTCAGGTGGGTCCCCATTCATTTCAATATTCTAACTTTAATATATTAGAAGATGTTACTATGGTATGTGACTGCATTTGGGGAAATGTGACATCTGCAAATTTAACAGGCTATTCTGTATATGCTTTTAACAATGATAGTAAATGGAACTCACTCCTGGGTAAGTGTGGGTAGGATTGCAGCCTAGAACTGTTAAAAATTTTCCTGCTTGATGATGTCACTTCTGGTCATGACATCACTTCCAGTGGGTTCTGACAGATTCTCTTTCTAAAAAGTGGGTCCCGGTGCTAAATGTGTGAGAACCACTGTACTACAGTATATCTACACTGCTAGATTCAGATATTTACTAGCTAATTTTCATGCAATATTCTAATGCACTTAGGTTCTTCCATGTATCAAAAACTTTAAAGGACAGTTCTGCCATGAAGCTATAAAAATGAACAAACTGTTTTAGGAAAGTATATATAATTCTAACACAGCACACCTCTCACCTCACCAGCCTCTCAACTAGAAATCTTGATTAAAGTTTCTGGGAGAATAAACAAACATCAAAATCAAACATTATCTCTCAAAATATAAGGGATTAAAATATTAAATAATATTAAGGGATTAAAATAAGGCAGGGATTAAGTGAAGTGGATTATTAGCAAACATAATGGTGTTTGAGATATACTTCTTCACATAGAGATAAAACTTCTCCTGAAGAAGTGTTTTCCTCTCCTCCCTTCCCTCACACAGACCAGGTTGCCATTACAAGTGGGGACAGACAGCAAGAGGACTCGCAGCAGGGGTGCTGGCACTGTGTAGACCAGGCTACTAATAAGAGCAAAGGGAAGCTCTCCTTGAAATATTTTTAGGAGTGGCCTGTTTTGGCTAAAATACATCTGTTAACTGAGCAAGAGGCACCTTCTAAATGCCACTCATATCTAGCAGGGGGACAGCAACTGCAGCCATTCATCTCAAGGCTATCTCCCTCAGTGGCTGCTGCTGTGTTTCTCTTTGGACTGTGACCCATTTGGGTCAGAGAAGCATTTTCTTATCCTTTTGTTTCATAAACAGCTTTGAGAACTTTTTTGTTGATAAGCAATAGACAAATAATATTATTGAGAAAATTGGTCTGTCACAAGCGAGATGTATTTTAGAACCAGACTCAGAAAACAAAGGAAAAGACTTCCTGGGGCTGGCAGCAGCAGAAGGAATGGAAGAGCACACATGATGGCTAGTAGGCGAGTTGGTCACCTGAAGGGCACTAAAGGCGCAAGTGGGGCTGACAGCACCATAAAGAGGGGGTGTTAGAGGGATAACAAGTTAAGGAGAGATCACTGCAAGGGTGGAGGATGGAGAGGAGGAAGGAGGCACTCCAATGGGTACACTGGTGCACTGTCTCATCCCAGGTACTTGTCCTCTGCTCCTTCCTCACCCCCCCTCCAGGTTCTGTACCCCAAACACACGTGGAACTTAAAGAAGGCACTGCTGCTGTTATTCAAGCACCCTGAGAGCGCCTGGAGCCACGAGGCCAGCGTGAACTGGCTGCCTCCTCGCGTTCCTGCACACGACAACAACGGGCCAGCCCTGGAATGGGAGCACGGAGGTGTCAAGTGAGACGCTGCCAGAACAACACGCGCATCACCCGCGCCAGAAGCCCCGGAGAGGGAGGTCAAGGCGCGCCGCTGGGGGCCAGGAGGGGAAGGGCGGGACAAAGTGGAACCGCCATCCGAACTGGAGAGAGCGGAGCGGGCCTGCCAGGCGGGGGAGGCGATGACAAGGGCCGGGCGGGAAGGAAAGAGGAGGCGCAGGCAGGAGAAGAGGCCCGGCTCTCGCAGCCGCCACCATCATCCTTTGCAGCAGGTCTGCTGCGTGAGGGGCCTACAATGGAAGCCCGCCTTCCAATTAGAGGCGGCGGCGGCCGGGCCGTCCCTCCTCCACCGCCATCCCCGCCCGCAGCGAGGCCGGCTCCCCAGCTCGCGGCCGCGCTCGCAGCCCCCTCCCCTCGCAGCCCCGCTTGACCCGGCTCGGCCTCGCTGCGCCACAACCCGCGAGCAGGCCCGCCCGCCGTCCCTTTCTCCGGCGGGACCCTTCGTGACCTTCCCTCTCAGCCCCCCTTCCCGAACGGGGCCCGCCCGCCCGAGCCTGCCTGCCCTCCCCACGGAGCCGCACTCACCCCCACATCGCTCGTCCCCTCAGTCAGTCATCCGGGCCCGGTAGCCTCGTCCAGCCACAAAACGGACGAGCCCGCCTCTTCCGGATCCGCCGCCGTGGAGCGCGCGTCACCCGCCCCTCAACCTCGCCTCAGGAAGAAGGGGGGAGGGAGGAGGAGGAGAAGGAAGCGCAGCTCCTCCCCCTCCCGCGCGCGGCCGCCGAGTAGCCGTTACCTGCGACCGTTGGGAGGGCGCGCTCCGCTCGCGCTCTCGCGCTCTCCCGCCCCCGCCCCTTCCCCGTGGGGTTTGCAGGGGGACGGAAAGCGCGTGACTTCCCCTCACCGCTGTTTGAAATAAAGGTTGCTTCTTCACAGGTGACATCAACAGCCCACTCCTGTCCACGGTTTCCTGGGAGTAAGCCCCATTGACTCTAATGGGACTTATTTCTGAGGAGGCATGCATAGGAGTGGGCTGTAAGGCTGCACTCCTGCCCACC
Organism: Tiliqua scincoides; assembly: GCF_035046505.1. Lineage (NCBI taxonomy): Eukaryota > Metazoa > Chordata > Lepidosauria > Squamata > Scincidae > Tiliqua > Tiliqua scincoides. The sequence continues at coordinate 64,049,404 of NC_089825.1, read as the reverse complement.
CCTTCCTGGGAGTAAGCCCCACTGAACACAAGAGGACTTACTTCTGCGTAGACGTGCACGGGCTGTGCCCTCAGCTCGTTTTCCCTGCATTTCAAGGCATCCTGGAAGCAGGCCCCAAATCCGCAGGAAACCAGCATGTCCACTCAGTTTCCAAGCACTCCCAGCTTCTTCATGGTGGCCATCCCCAGGCCTCAAAACCTCAGCCCAGTAGGGCTAGTCACATTAATAGCCACTCCAGGCACATTCCACTTTTGAAACAGGCTTCCATTCTTTCCAGCAGTGGTTCACATGTTAAGCACCAGGACCCACTTTTTAGAATGAAAATCTGTCAGGACCCACTGGAAGTGATGTCATGACTGGAAGTGACATCATCAAGCAGGACCGTTTTTAACCATCCTGGGCTGCACTCCTACCCACACTGACCCAGGAGCAAGTCCTATTGACTTGCATTGTTCAAGTGCAGGTCCATAACATTTCCCCAAATGCAGTCACATACCTTGGTAGCATCAGGTCTAATCTATTAAAAATAAAATACAGAAATGAATGGGATCCACCTGAAATGGGCTTGCAACCCACCTAGTGGGTCCTGACCCACAGTTTGAGAAACACTGCTGTTCAGAAAGCTGAGAGCAAGAGCCACCTTGTGCCTGACTTCAGCCGGAAGGCTGCTCCAGAATATGGGAGCTGCTACCTTAAAGGCCCTGCTCAAAAATCTGCATTTTGAGGACTGTTTTCTACTTGGAAATCCTTGCTCCAGGCACTGTCACCGTTTGTGGGGGTGATGGTGGCATAGGCAGTTAACACAATTATAAACATTTTTATTTAGAAGTAAGGCTGCAATCCTATCCATACTTACCTGGGAGTAAGCCCCATTGACTCTAATGTGACTCACTTCTGAGTAAACATGCATAGGATTGGGCTGTAAGGCTGCAATCCTAACCAGCTTTCCAGTACTGAGGTAAGGGCATTGCAGCTCCTAGGTAACTGTTTTACCTTGAGGAGGCCTCTGTGACTGCCCCCGCCCCCCCCAACTGCAGGATGCAGCACATGCCCCATTTGTACAGCTATGCCAGTGCTGGAAAGTTGGTTAGGATTGTGTTATGCAGGATCAAAATCCTGCATAACTGATTGGCCCTCTAGTTAAGGTTCCAATTGCACCAATCATGGGAAGTCTGGGCAGAGTTAAGGCTATAAAAAGCCAGGGGTTTGCCTTGTATTTTGCCAGGTTCGGTTCTGAAGATGGAATTAAACGTATTGAGCTGTTATCACTATACCTTCCTTTATTCGCATGGACCCACTATATAACAGATTGTGCCCTAAATCGCATTGTGTTCAGTGGAACTGACTCTCAAGTAAGTCCGATAGGGTAGTAGCAGTTGCCTATGCCTAGGGATTTGGGACCCAATCCTATCCAAATCTCCAGCACTGGTGCAGCTGCAATGCAGACCCTAGGTGAGGGAACAAATGTTTCTTTGCCATGTGGAGGCCTCCATAACTAGTAACCACCCACCCACCACAGGCTGCAGTGTACTCCCCATTGGCAAAGCTACACCAGAGCTGGAAAGTTGGATAGGATTTGGCCCTTGGTTCATACATATGCATCATAGTCCTTGATCAACACTACATCAAGTGTTGACTGACAAATGGGACTCGGCCATCAGCGATCTCATAGCACCACAGACAGTGCTTTCAGATCACTTTATGTCACCTCAAACACAATTGTTGCCCAAATATTGGGTCAATGCCCTTGAATGGTTGGTGTATGGACTGCATTTGGTTGGCAAGCAAAACAAGGTGACACAAGGCAGCAGCTAACACTAGGAATTTATTAAATGGAGTAAAGAGGTACAGCATAGAATAAACATATACTGTACAACTGAACAAAGAATACCCTAATAAACAGAATAGAACAAGGTATCGGTCCATTAGACCAAGGAACTGTATATAAGTACTTCTTTCCCTGGCTTCAGTCCCAAGGACGGAGCCCTAAGTGGTGTTTTCACATTCCTTTTATACCATGAGCTTGGAACCTCAGAGCAGCAAGAGAAATCTTGCTATAATCCTATTCTCTTGCTGCTTCTTATGCCTTGGATTTCCTTCTAAAGCACACAGCCATGGTGCCCCCTCAATATTCCTACAAACCTCCGCTCAAAACCCACCCTGACAAAGTCTTTGACTATATTTAGTCCCACATCCTAAACAAAGCATCGGTTTACTAAGGGCAATACACAGGTGGGGTTGTTGCTAGGCATGAGCCCACATCTGTCCACTCTAACCATTCCTGAAGAAGCAGAGGGACTTGCTGTCTGCCACCCAACCACTACAGAAAGCCAGCCCCCACTGGTATCTTAGGCAGGCTTACCAAGTGATGACAAAAGCAGCAGCACAAGTCTTCCTCTGTAGCATGTGGAGAAATTTTGATTGTTCAGATGTCCTGACTGGTGAGGCCCTGCTCCCCCAGGGTGACCAGATATCCTCTTTTTTCTCAATATGCCCTTTTCAGCCTCATGTCCTGGAAAATAACTTAAAGGTTCTCCTTTTCCATGTAAGCAGACCCCTGCAGGCGTGCATAGCCTTCTTGTAATTAATAAATTATATGTAATATAATATTAGTAATATAGTGTTTAAATTAACCACATGACATCAATATACAAGTGTTTTTAGCTTTTATTTTGTCCTGGCCTACATTTTTCTTGCATATTCTTCATTTTGGGCTGCCTTGTCCTCTTTGGTGCTTATGACAGCTGGTCACCCTGTGCTTCCCCCCCCCCCCATAGTACCTGACAAGCTGGCCAGCAGCAGGTGTGCTTCTGAATGAGAAACATCCACTGGTTAGTTCGCTTGCCTGGTGCCAGGTATCATGGGGAAAGGAGGAGAAGGGGAACTAGCAGGTGTGCATGGCACAACCATTGTTCCCCTCTCTCACCCCATTGCACCCAGGAAACTTAGGACCTAATCCTGTCCAACTTTCCAGTGCTCATGTAGTCACAATGCAGCCTTGAGGAGGCCTCTGTGACTGGGGCAGTCATCCATTGCAGGATGCAGCACACACTCTGTTGGTATGGCTGCATCAGCACTGAAAGTTGGGTAGGATTGGGCTATTAATGAGGCCCCATGGGGTGCAGGAAGCAGGATAGCAATGGAGGACTTAGCCCAGGTCAGTTGCCCAAAGGCCCCTGTCACCTGGGCCCAGCCCGGGTGGCCAAACACTCTCTAGGAGCAGGGATCTTCTCTAGGGTAGAGGCCTCCTCAAGGGTAAGACCCAAGTGCCATCAGGACTGGGGTCCCTGGCCAAACACCTACCTGGGAGTAGGGGCAAGGACCAGCTGGGAACAACAAGCAGAAGCATGGTCAGAAGGGGTGGGGCTGGCCCAAGGGGGGGATGGCCTCATAAGAAGCCTGGAGAGGGGAGGTTCCTCTCCAGAGAGAGGGAAACCAGAGGGGGAAAACCACCCCTGCCTGAGGAGAGAAGGAGAGGCCTCCAGAGGGAGAGGACTGAGGTTCACTTGGGGGGGAGAGCTCCCTGACCCCAGACTAGCTGGGACCCAGAGGGCAGCCTCTGGAGAGATGGGGTTATCAGGACAGGGGCTCACAGCCAACTATACCACGTGATGGCCAGCTGCCTGAAGGACAAACATGGAGGTATGGGGGGGCCCTTAAGGCCAGCTAGCCTGATCCCGACCAACAGGGTTGCAGCCCTCAAGAACCCTGACCCCTGGCCCAGCAAGCTGGGTGAAAAGATCGGGCTGAGAATGCCAAGGAATGGGCAGGGTCTGGTCCGGAGCCTAACAGACGACGACAGCATGTGTCAGCATGATGTACGGTGGGATGTGATGTAACAGTCCACATGAATGTAAAACAGCTGATGTGATTAAACAGCCTGTGTCGAGCACCTATATCTGCCTCCCATCCCTTAATCCACCACCGACCTCTGGTCATCAATTGGGTAAGCCCCTTGCATTCGGTGGCAACCCCAGAGAAGGGGCCTCCTCCCGCTATGGACATTACAGCCCCCCAATATTTGTTTATTTTATTTTAAAACATGTACAGTGTGTCTCACTTTTCCAATCCTGGCGAGAAACTCAAGATGAGATAAAAACAAAACATTAAGATAACTACAATAAGTATAATACTTGATGCTCACCCTAATCAAACTAGACTGAATGCATTATTGACCCTGGCATGCTTAATTTTTGTATAGTAAATAGCATTTGTGGGAGAGCCCAGTCTGGATCAAGGTTATGGCTGGGGAAAAGTGCTAAAAAAAACAAACCCTCCCTCCATGCTATAGTCTCAAGCCCACTCAGCTCCTTCCCACCACCACACACACAGTTGTTTTTTACTACCTAAAAGTTAAGGGAGTCAGGATCAACACAGTGTGAAGTTTGGTCCCTTAATACATTTGCTTCAGAAGCTAATGCAAGACAAGAGTATGGTACGATAAACAAAGAAAGACAGTGCATGGAAATGTGTAAGGGAGGGTGTAGGGAGAGAAGGTTCATGAGCCAGTGGTCCTTGACATGAGGATGGTGGTTGTATAAGTGTCCAAGGAAGCCTCTATTTGAATCAGTAAAATTTTGAAAGGAATGCCTCTTCATGTACAATGGTGTACAGTTTTGTTCTTTCTAATCATGTGTGAAAACAGTAAAGCAGTTCCTAGGGTTGAGGGAAGTTCACTCTGCATGTCTTCATGGGATTCCTTTTATTCCTCTTATCCTATTACTACCTCAAAGACTCCAGGTAGAACCCTGACGTGTAAACAGCCTGGCAGTAAGCTCTGATTAAGATTCAGCCCTAGCTATGGGTCACTTCATAGGAGACATTTGTATTCTGATATAACTACAAAATATGGAGGAAGAACAATGCTATGTCAAGAATGCAAGTATTGTTGGTGAATTTCAAAGACAATCAACAATGCTGGACTATATCAAGATCCATCTGTTTCCAACAACAGTCAGCCTCTGGGCACTCAGAAGCAGAGCATGAAGTGACAACCTTACCCTGTTTGCCCCCGCACACTTTCATTTAGTATGGCAGTTCTATCTAGCTATAATAGCCAAGAGCAGTTAACGAATGCATCCTCCATTAAGTTTGGCAAAACCTTTTTAAAAGTTATCTAAAGGCACAATCCTATTGTGTCTGTGTGTCAGTGGAGTATGCACTTCAACACACACACTGTCACAAAAGCATCATAAAGCACTTTGCGAAAGCATAAGTTGGAGGGCTGCAGGCAGGAAGGCCAGCACTGGTCCGCCAACACCAGTGGAAGGAACACCGTGTACTGGAGCAAGTAAGGCCTACGGGGGGAGGGTGTGTAACAGGCAGGGAGAGTGGTGACAGGGGCAGATAGGGCCAGGGGGGATCAGCAGTGCTGGGGCACACTGTGTACTATCCCCTTTCCTGTGCATGATCCACTGACATGATCCTGTGCATGATCCACCAAATCACTTGTGCCAGTGAGTTAGCAGGCACAGGTCTGCTCATTGCTACAGCTGGGGCTTTCCCAGGGCATGGACACAAATGTCTCCTTACTTGACAAGACTTCCAGCCTATAGGATTCCACCACAGGATGCAGCGCAAGTCACAATGGCGCCACTTCATCAGTGCAGGGGAATTTTGTTCGGATTGAGCTGTAAGTCTGTGGTCATCACCATAGCTCATCAATTCCACACATTTGTTATATGTTGCCTGAAATAGTAATTTCTTGGTTCACTCCTGAACTTCCTGAAAATCAACTGAATTAGCTGATTTCAAGCTCTATATTTTGAGAATCATTTCTCTGTCCATAGTTCATAATTCAATATCATAGCTCCCATGGATAGGGCAAGCCAAATATTGTCCTGAGCCGGCACAGAGTGTTGCAAACGGCCCACCAGTACTTCATCCAGGAGCAGAGGGGCATGGGGAGAGTTTTAGGGAGGTGCAGGGTAGAGGGGGGCAGGATCAGTGGAGGCCTCCTCTGCAGTATCCTGCCGTTACACCACACTTCCCAGATTTGCATCAGCTAAATAGCTGGGGTAAGGGGAAAAAAATATCCCCTTACCCTGAGGAGACCTCCAGCTGCCTGCCAACCTGCACTGGATGCAACACAGGCTGTGCAGCCTGGCTGTGCTGGTGCAGGTTAGGATTGGACTATGAGTTCCAAACAAAAGAAATCTACTGTCATAGACTTTTATTGTGAGGAAAGAGTTCCAGCCCCACAGATAATTTTAGGTGATTTTTTTTTCTACGTCTTTTGTAGTTCTACAATATTAGTTTTCAGATGGAGCAACCAAAACTGCATACAGTGTTCTCAATGGGGCTGCACCATAGCTTTATATTAAAGATAATGTGTACTTGCTTGTTTAATTTCCTCCACTAATTATTCCTAACACTGAATTTGCCCTTTTTACTGCAGCAGCATATGAAACTGATATTTCTAATGAGATTTTCACTGTGATCCCAGGATCACTTTCCTGGGTAGCCTCTTCCAAGTCAGCTCCCATCAACATTAACTTTCAAAAGAGAATATTTCGCCTGATCTTAGTCAAAAGGACGGGAATCGATCCCTCAGAAACCAATAGTAACTTGTATAAGTTGCAGCTCCTGCTAGCTCTATGCAAATACAGTATCAAGATTAGTTAGCATATTGCTCTGTATTCATCTGCTTGTAGCTTGGCCTGTTTCTATAGGAAAGCTAGTGAAGTTTAACAGGAAGAAGGTATTTGTTAATTGATAACAAGAATTAGTCTTAATCCTCTCTAATTCTGTAAGATTTGCTTTCTGAAGGAGAGCAGAAATTGTCATGCAGAAAATATACAACAAAGTACCAGAGAACGGCATTAAATTAGCAATCTGTATAGTTAACCACATTTCTATTCTCCTTCTCAGAAGCAGCTCAGATTATAAAAAGCATAGCGGTATCCTCATCTGAACTCTGAGGCAGCCTCCTGCTGGATACAAATTAGAGCGGATCATTTTTGTTTGCCAATAATTCAGAACCATAATGACATCCTTTCCAAATGCAGAAAGTGTACATTGCCCCTTACCATCAGATCAACCACAGTCATAACTTTGAATACTGGAAACTCAAATAATAAAGACAAAAAAAAATCTCATCCCCACTTTGCTTCCACGTTCTTTTGCTTTTGTTTTCTCTGGTCCTCCATTCCATTGGCGGATCTGCTCTGATGTTACTGCAGGCTTGCCAGTGAGTCATAGCCTGTCTGTAAGCCATTGCGTATGGTGTCATAATAAGCCCTGATCACCTTTTCCTTCCAGTCCAGTTCCAGCGGGGAGGGTTTTTAAGATTTTAGAATTCAGCTTGGGATCCATTAAGTTAAACATCCCCAGCTACAACATAATCTAACACTAATGACACAAATCAAAAGACAATCTAATTGTTAAAGCAGATTATATTTAGTATACAGTACACAGAAGGCTCACGTTCCAATCCTCAGGTTATGCTGGCATATATCAGTGTACACTATCACAATGACAATTCCACTGCCGTAGAAGCCTGTTCATTGATGGACATGTCAAAGATGCTGGCACAGAGCTGGAAAGAGGACCAGGGCAGTAGCAAGCAGCCCACCTCTTCCTCCAACACCACCACAGTGAGCATTTACAGAGGCAGAGCTACAATAAGAAGCAGTTTAGTCATCCTGTTCTGATGGCTCACTTTCACAAGCCATCAGGATTGTTCACCTCTCCTTATGGCTTACTCAAAAAGAAGACCAGGCAGGCAATAAGGACAAACCCACCCCTTTTCTCCTACCCATGTGACTTCTTCCCTCTTGCTTCACCTGGTGCTGTTGAAACAAACAGCATGAGTGGAAAATGCTGGGCATGCTCCCCTTATTCTGTTTGTTTCAAATAAAGCAAGGAGGAGACGGTGGTGGTCGAGCTCCAGGTTTGCTGCACCATGCTATGCCTCGCCCTCCTCACCTGGCTGCTTCCCTAAGCAGCCATGCAGGTGATGAGTAGGCAGCAACAACTGGTGGGGCATATGGGTGCTAAGGCATACCAAAGGCTGTTAAAAAAAAAATTATACTAGTTGGGTAGATCAGCAGCAGATTCAATCAGGCTGCTCCTGAGAGTAGGCCTCATTTCCCAGGTAAGTGTGCATAGGATTACAGCCTAATACAACAGCCTTATGCATACATATTAGGGAGTAAGTCCAATTGAAATAAATGGAATTGTGCATCTGAGAAAACATGCATGCAATAGAAAAGTATTGTTTGAAGATAATAAAGTATTGTTGACTTCGCGTGCACTCTGCTGTCACATATTGCTGCATGCGGTGCTTTGCAACAGGGCATCTTCTAGTATTGCCAGAGGGAAGGCCAGAGCCTTCCTACTGCCTTCAGTGCATGCAGGAATGCCCACTGAGATAGATAAGTCTTGGCGCAGGGGTGGGGAAGGGTGGAACAGGGCGGGAAGAGGACAATGACAGGGTGGGGTGGGAAGATTGAACCCAGAAGGGGGTAGGATTGGTGGCACTGGCATGCACACAGGATCCTACCCCCCCTTCCTGGGCCTGATCCTCTGACATGAATAAACTTGGACTTAGCTGGTGCAGATTCGAGTTGACCCATTGTGACTGCTAGGGCTTACCCCACTGAGGGGACGCCTGACCATGAGAAGACCTCCAGCAGCCAAAATTCCGCTGCAAGATACAGCATAGCCTGGGCCGGTGCTGCTGCATTGGTGTGGGGGAATTAAGTTCAGACTGGGCTGTGAGAATCTTGTGGGAAATATTCTATTCTGTTCTGTTCCTGTCCTTCTTGTGAGTTTCCATTCCCTTCCCAAAGCTTAACCTGTGAGGGAATTATTGGTAATGCTCTGATGAAAATAATAGCCTATGTCCTGTTGTCATGGAAACATGAGTAAATTGCATCCATTGCAATGAAAGTGGTCCCCAAAAATGTATACTATGTGATTTGAGCATGCTACGAGGGGTGGAATGGCTTAAGACCCCAGTATCTGTTTTCTGCTATTGAACTAGCCACAAACTGACTCTCTTTTGGAAACATCAGTGACCTTCTACTTTAGAGAACTGAACATTGTTGTTTTCCACCCAGAATTTTGATATTTATATATTTTTTTGTTTTGAATTTTTAACCTCCCTTTTCTTTAGGTTTGAGGTGGAAAGCAGTATTTTTAAAACACAAGGTTTAGAAAAATTGAAAATACACGTGGAAAAATGCAGCGCTAAAACCCCAATGTGCACAGTGGGCCGAACCTCGGAGGCTGACTTGATGCATCTCTCTATCATGCCAACTGCTCACATCACTCAGGTCAACACTTAGCAGTGTTTGTCTTAGAGGATGATACTAATTTGGGGATGCAACCTATAGTGAAGCTTTTCTGCTTGGAGAAGCCTCACAGAGGAGACATCTGAAGTATCATTGTCCCACTTGCGCAAGACTATCTCCTGCATTCTTTAGATGTGGTCTGGATAGGTCACTACTGTCTTTTATTATAGGCTTGCAGAAGTCTAGTGCAAAGATTGAAATATTACTGTGGCACCTGTTTGCCAATTGCCAAGACACAGGCTTTATCCTTAGCATCTATGATGTGAAAAATGAAGCACTTGCCTTGGGGTTGCTTTGTAAAAATGTTAATCAATTATGTACAATCCAAACATGGATAGGGTTAAAAGCAGATGTTTGTTTGTGACTTGCTCCTAAGATTACTTACATGGATGCAAGTTGCATGGATGCAAGTGATGCAATTCATTCAAAAGGATGCACTCCATTTTAAGAATGCTTAAGTTTACAATGTTGGAAAGGAACTGGAATTCTCAGAAGTCAAGGAGGGATATTCACAGTGCTTTAGATTTCAAAAAGGTGACATGGCAAAGATATTTCAGTGGGAGAGGCAAGATTTTGGGAAACTTTTAAGGGCCCATTGACATATATTTGGGGTGAAGATGCCAAAAACAAAAGTACAGTAATGAGAACCTTTAACGTCCAAAGTTTTCCTTTGTCCAGTGAAAGGAAGTGTGACTGGAGGAATGATTTCTTCCTTTGGAGGAAGACTAATTCCTCCAAGAAGCTCCTTTTGTCTGAGGAAGTGAATCTTGGGTGTATCCTAATGTATTTTAACAGCATTTATGGTGATTAATTTTAATACCTCCATAATAAGAAGAGCAATCTGTGATGCAGAGAGGACAGTTATTCTGTTCCTCATCCTTGGAAATTTCCCTGACTTAAAATATTTCATAGTCAACAATGCTGTTATGTGAATAAACAACTGTGAGAAATGTGAAAGGAAGTGAGTACAAGGAACCACCCTATCTACTCAGCAGATGTACTTCAGTAATTATAGTACAACAACTAAATTGCCCAGGGCCCTTCCCTGCAGCCTACCTTGAATTGTAATGTTTAATCCAGCCATTGCGATGCAACCTGTTATCTAGGAATGCTGTCTCTTCTTGTTCACCACAGTTTTTGAAAGTGGAAGCTGAATAAATATTTGGCAGTTAGTTTATATCAAAGAAAATTTGATTGGGGTCAAGAATTGACATAGATGGTTTTTCAGTGGTTGGTCGGATTGGACTCTGATCAAGGACCCAGTCCCATCAGAAGGTCCACTTGGCTGGGCCAACCCAGCCTCTCAGTACTGATGGCAGTGACAGTGTATCATCTGATGTACCATTAGGGGGCAGAAGTGTGTGCTATGGAGGGGCCATCCAGTGCTGAATGTGTGAGCTATGGAGGGGCCATCCCAGCCACCCCCAGCAACCTTGCACCAGAACAGATAGTCATGACATGCATTCTCTCACCCAAATCCAAAATTAACTCACCTCCAAAGCAATCCTTGTTGATAATAATGAGATTTACTTCTAAGGATTGCAGTAAGAGTCTTTGATCTCTCATTTTGTATGGGGAAAAAAGTGGGATAAAAGTACAATAAGTAAGTAAATAAATGAATCTTATTTTTCTGCAAATACATTATAGCAGGGGTTCTCAAACTTCTCAGGAGTAAAACTCCCCAAGTATGTCTTTGTGGAGGAGAGGAAGAAGGTAGTGATGCAATCCCTAGGATTGCTTTGCTAACCAGGGTGAGGGGGGGTATTTTTACTAACTGAGGGCTGCTGCAAGCTGCAGAAATTGCGGGGAGCCCTTGCAGACCTCCACAGGGTTCCCTGAGTCTTAGAATGTTGGAAAAAAAGTGATCACAAACCACTCCTGGCTTAACAATTGCAAACCAGAAGTGGTTTGCGATCACTTTTTTCAACTTTCTAAGACTAAGGGAGCACTGTAGAGGGATGTGCAGGGCTCCTCGCAACTCCTGCAATTTGCAGCAGCCTCAGTAAGTAAAAACACCCCCCTTTGCCCCGTTAGCGATGCAATCCTGGGGATTGCATTGCTGCCGCTCCCCTTCCCCTGTCCCTTATGGGGGCAAAGGCCAGGGCTCTCAGGCTGGGGTGCTACAACGCTCCAGTTTGAGAATCAGAGAGTCTGGTCCAACAAGAAGCTGATGGAACATACCAAGATCCAGGTCTACAGAGCTTGCGTCCTGAGTACATTTCTGTACTGCAGCAAGTCATGGACTCTTCGCTCACAACAAGAGAGGAAACTGAACGCTTTCCACATGCACTGCCTCCAACGCATCCTCGGCATCACCTGGCAGGACAAAGTTCCAAACAACACAGTCCTGGAATGAGCTGGAATCCCTAGCATGTATGCACTGCTGAAACAGAGATGCCTGCGTTGGCTCAGTCATGTCGTGAGAATGGATGATAGCTGGATCCCAAAGGATCTCCTCTGTGGAGAACTCATGCAGGGAAAGTGCCCTACAGGTAGACCACAGCTGCGATACAAGGACATCTGCAAGAGGGATCTGAAGGCCTTAGGATTGGACCTCAACAGGTGGGAAATCCTGGCCTCTGAGCAGCCTGCTTGGAGGCAGGCTGTGCAGCATGGCCTCTCCCAGTTTGAAGAGACACTTGGCCAACAGAATGAGGCAAAGAAGGAAGGCCCATAGCCAGGGAGACAGACCAGGGACAGACTGTACATGCTCCCAGTGTGGAAAGGACTGTCACTCCCGAATCGGCCTTTTCAGTCACACTAGACACCATTCCAGAACCACCATTCAGAGCGCGATACCATAGTCTTTCGAGACTGAAGGTTACCAACAACAAGGGATGATAAAGAACTATCATACATTATAAGCACTTACAGTGGAGGAAAGTATATTTTCTTTCTGAAGGAAGTACTGCATTCTTATCCTCTCAATGTTTTGACACAAATATACTAAAAGAAATTCTTCCTTATCAATATTTTTATCTTGTAATACAGAAAAGAAAACCATCAAATATGGCTTCATATGATCCAAGGCTTAGCTTTCAAACCAGGCTTCAATTATGAAACATGTCAGGTAATAAAAGAGCAGTTCTTTGGAACCAGAAAGTGTTCAGAAGGCATAAGAAGAGCCCCACTGGATCAGGCCATAGGCCCATCTAGTCCAGCTTCCTGTATCTCACAGCGGCCCACAAAATGCCCCAAGGAGCACACCTGATAACAAGAGACCTGCATCCTGGTGCTCTCCCTTGCATCTGACGTAGCCCATTTCTAAAATCAGGAGGTTGCACATACACATCATGGCTTGTAACCCGTAATGGACTTTTCCTCCAGAAACTTGTTGAATCCCCTTTTAAAGGCATCCAGGCCAGATGCCGTCACCACATCCTGTGGCAAGGAGTTCCACAGACCAACCACATGCTGAGTAAAGAAATATTTTCTTTTGTCTGTCCTAACTCTCCCAACACTCAATTGTAGTGGATGTCCCCTGGTTCTGGTGTTATGTGAGAGTGTAAAGAGCATCTCCCTATCCACTTTATCCTTCCCATGCATAATTTTGTATGTATCAATCATGTCTCCCCCCAGGCGCCTCTTTTCTATGCTGAAGAGGCCCAAACGCCATAGCCTTTCCTCATAAGGAAGGTGCCCCAGCCCAGTAATCATCTTAGTTGCCCTCTTTTGCCCCTTTTCCATTTCCACTATATCCTTTTTGAGATGCGGCGACCAGAACTAGACAGAATACTCCAGGTGTGGCCTTACCATAGATTTGTACAACGGCATTATAATATTAGCTGTTTTGTTCTCAATACCTTTTCTAATGTTCCGAAGCATAGAATTGGCCTTCTTTACTGCCACCACACATTGGGCCGACACTTTCATCGACTTGTCCACCACCACCCCAAGATATCTCTTCTGATCTGTCACAGACAGCTCAGAACCCATTAGCCTAGATGTGAAGTTTTGATTTTTTGCCCCAATGTGCATGACTTTACACTTACTTACATTGAAACGCATCTGCCATTTTGCTGCCCGTTCTGCCAGTTTGGAGATCCTTCTGGAGCTCCTCACAATCACATCTGGTCTTCACCACTCGGAAAGGTTTGGTGTCATCTGCAAACTTAGCCACCTCACTGCTCAACCCTGTCTCCAGGTCATTTATGAAGAGGTTGAAGAGCACCGGTCCCAGGACAGATCCTTGGGGCACACCACTTTTCACCTCTCTCCATTGTGAAAACTGCCCATTAACACCCACTCTCTGTTTCCTGGTCTTCAACCAGGTTTCAATCCATGAGAGGACCTGCCCTCTAATTCCCTGACTGGAGTTTTTTCAGCAGCCTTTGGTGAGGGACCATGTCGAACGCCTTCTGAAAGTCCAGGTATATAATGTTCACGGATTCTCCCGCATCCACATGCCTGTTGACCTTTTCAAAGAATTCTAAAAGGTTTGTGAGGCAAGACTTACCCTTACAGAAGCCATGCTGATTCTCCCTCAGCAAGGCTTGTTCATTTATGTGTTTTGAGATTCTATCTTTGATGAGGCATTTCACCATCTTACCCAGTATAGATGTTAGGCTGACCGGCCTACAGTTTCCCGGGTCCCCCCCCTTTCCCTTTTTAAAGATGGGCGTGACATTTGCTATCCTCCAATCTTCTGGCACCATGGCTGTTTTGAGGGACAAGTTGCATATTTTAGTCAAGAGATCAGCAATTTCATTCTTCAATTCCTTAATAACTCTAGGGTGGATGCCATCAGGGCCCGGTGACTTATTGATCTTTAATTAATCAATGAGGTCTGAAACATCTTCCCCTTTAATCTCTATCTGACTTAATTCCTCAGTCAGGAGGGGCCGTTCGGGCAGCGGTATCTGCCCAAGGTCTTCTGCCGTGAAGACAGATGCAAAGAACTCATTCAATTTCTCTGCCATCTCTAAGTCTCCTTTTATCTCCCCTTTCCCTCCCTCACCATCCAGAGGGCCAACCGCTTCTCTGGTGGGTTTCCTGCTTCTAACATATTTGAAGCTTTTATTATTCCCCTTAATGCTGCTGGCCATGTGTTCCTCATAGTCTCTCTTGGCCTCCCGTATCACCTTCTTACATTTCTTTCGCCACATTTTATGTTCCTTTTTATTCTCCTCATTAGGGCAAGACTTCCATTTACGGAAGGAAGCTTCCTTGCCCTTTACGGCCTCTCTAACTTTTCTGGTTAGCCATGTGGGCACCCTCCTGGACTTAGTGGAGCCCTTCTTCCTTTATGGTATACACTTCCGCTGGGCCTCTATTACTGTTGATTTGAGCAACCTCCATGCTTTCTGTAGAGACTGGACTCTTTTTACCTTCCCTTTCAACCTCCTTCTAACCAGCCTCCTCATTTGAGGGAAGCCTGCTCTTCGGAAGTCAAGGGTTTTTGTGAGAGATTTGCCCGGTATTCTTGATGTGCATGTTGAAACGGATCACAGCATGATCACTGTTCCCCAACGGCTCAGTAACAATGACATCTCTAGCCTGAGTACCGCACAATATTAAATCCAGAGTCACCTGTTCTCTGGTAGGCTCTATGACTAGCTGCTCTAAGGCACAGTCATTTAGCATGTCAAAGAATCCGGTCTCTTTTTCATGACCAGGACACAAATTGACCCAGTCAATATGAGGATAATTGAAGTCCCCCATGATTACAGCCCTGTCCCTCCTTGTCACCTCCCTGATCTGTTTCCTCATTTCAAGGTCCCCTTCTGGTTTCTGGTCTGGAGGACAATAGTACGCCCCCAGTATTACATCACTCCTCAGGCCTGGTAATTTAACCCATAGAGATTCTATGGAGTTGGACCCACCTTCAGTCTCTACTTTGCTGGATTCTATCCCTTCCTTAACATAAAAGGCCACCCCACCTCAAACACGCCCCTCCCTATGCCTCTTGTAGAGTTTATAGCCCAGGATTGCGGTATCCCACTGATTCTCCGCATTCCACCAGGTTTCCATTATGCCCACTATGTCAATGTTTTCCCTTGTCACCAGACATTCCAGTTCTCCCATCTTTGCTCGGAGGCTTCGGGCATTTGCGTAAATGCATTTGTACATGGAATACCCCAGGATGGGCTGCTTATTAGCTCCTTTATCCCTGAATACTCTCATTGTGCCAAACTGTCTATCACATCCCATCACATGATGGCACATGATGTCATTACACTATAAAAACTATACAGGCCTCAGCTGGTCTAGTGCTTGCCTGGGAGCCTCCTATAAGGTACACTGAGCTTTCAGTGGTATATGAGCGTAATAAAAGAATCTCTTCAGGGATGTGTGAGTGCCTTCTCTCATAAACAAGAACCACAATTAACTTCATCAGAGCTTCCAAGAGTCCAATTGCCTCTCATTTACAATTCATCATAATCAAAAGTGTGTGTGTCCATGACACTCTTTGGTCCCTTTTTTGTCCCCCACCCATCTCCCCTATGGATAGCTTCCACACAAGCTTCCTTAGAAAAGAGGATGCCCTTAGCCACTTTGAAATCAGCTTCATTGCAGAAACGGAAAGATCAGGCAGACTGGTCATTTTGTGTGTTCCTTGTCTTCTATCTGAATCCCACAAGAGCAATAGTTCCTAGCCTGACCACCTGCTGAAACCTGCATGCACCAGTCTAGTCCAGTCTACTCAGTGGTAGAGAGTATGCTTTGCAGGCAGACGGTCCCAAATACCATCCCAGGCATCTCCAGGTAAGGCTAGGAAAGACTCTGTCTGTAACCATGGAGAGCCACTGCTGCCCTGTCTAGACAATACTGAGCTTATGGGCCAATGGTCTGACTCAGGAGAAAGCAGCTTAATATAGTCCTATGATTGTGAAATAGGTAGGCTGAGCATCTGCTAAAACTTATTAGTAAATTATTGTAAATGGTAGGTATAAATGGGTGGATGAGCAAGCAAAAATATCTATAATGTATGCACTCAGGCTTTTGTGATCAAAGTTCAACTGTTTGTAACTACAAGGTTCCGAAGTTCTAGACCATGTTCCATTCAATTTTAATCTCCCTGACGTTTTGCCCTCACCTGTGAAGGGTATTATCAAAAGGTAAAACGAAAAGAAATTGAAAGTTGGTAAACATTGAAACCCACAGGACCTAAAATAAATCCTAAAATAGATGGCTAAAATCTACTAAATGAAGGTTAAATGCATACTCTCCTTAAAACAGAAGACTTAAAACCTACAGAACCTTTTATAGTTTGATAATGCCTTTCACAGGTGAGGGCAAAACGTCAGGGAGATCAAAATTGCATGGAATATGGTCCAGAACGTCGGAAACTTGTAATTGCAAATACTTCTATAATGGTGCAAAAACAATGCATAAAGGTTAGGAAGTTAAACAAGGCAGAGAACCTAAATAATACCAATCATAGGAAATAGATGCCATCTAGTGGATTGTTTTTGAAGTTGTAAGAACTAAAATGGATGCACTAGTGCTATTCCAAACTTAGGCTAAGATCAAGGATAGTATCTGTTCTTATCAGCTTAATCTCTGATATTAACCACTGTGCCCAGCCCATCTCCAACTGACTTTTGTCCTGCCATTGGAGTAAGATGGAATTTGGGAAGAGAGAGTGAAGCTGACTATGCACACATCTCCCTCACTGTAATCAAATTCACGTGCAAGTCTTGACATCCTGCCCAACTTTTTATAACCCGTTAGATGTCAAGGTCTTCTTTGAGAAATGATGGATGAACATCATCACGTGTTATGACCATGCAAGTTATGAATGCCATTCAAAAGCCTGAGTGTCTTCTTTCTCTCTCTCCCTAGAACGATGAGTAAATTATATGTGATGTGCTTCCCCCCCCCCCCCATTCTTGCAAGTGGCAGCCAGCAAAGTGAAGCAAGTTCAGAGAAAATTGCAAGGAATAATAGAGGAAAGGGGAGGAGATCTGGAGTTGCTACGTATATCACATGTGTAGCTTGTAACATAACACATCTCATAGTGTAAGATAAAGGGCAATAATCAGGATAATGGATCACATGGTTAATGGATTTTAGCAGTTTTGTATATTAAAGGGATAATTGCAATGGTCACATGAATAGATATGTTGTGCAGTCATCTCCTCCATCTCTCTGCTGAACTAATGGTTGGCTGACAGCAGTAAACTCCTGTTGGGGAGGTAAAGGGTACACTAGCATCAGGCCCAGGATGGATATACATTTACCCAAGCAGTACTTTCTACTGGCATTAGACCCAGAGGAGCAATCTGTGAAAAGAAACCTGTTTCCTGTTGACTTTATTGAACTGGGACAAGTACAGTCAGTTCTCTCTATTTGCAGATGTGCTTATCATTGGGGAGTAGAATTGCTACCTACCTCTCATGATTCGTGGTCTCTTGACTATCCACAGTATTCAGGTCTCACCAGCACTCCAACCATCCTGATGCTATTCGCGGGCACCACTTAAAGGACTCCATTGCATTCCGAATGCCAGCAGAGACCTTCTGAATGCAGTAGTAATCTTCAAAATGACACCTGTGAGCAGTGCAGAGTCCTTTAAAATGGTTGTGGGAAGCTTCAAAATGCCAGGAAAGAAGCTATCCATGCCATTCAGAAGCTTCTCACTGCCATTTTAAAAGGCTCTGTGCTACTTGTGGGTGCCATTTTGAAGGTCTCTGCTGCTATCCTGGGGGTCTCCTGCAGGCAGTTTAGGGCCCAATCGTATCCAACTTTCCAGCACCTGTGCAGCCGCAATGCAGCCCCTAGGTAAGGGAACAAATGTTCCCATACCTTGAGGAGACCACTGTGATTGCCTCCCCACCACAGAATGCAGCACATGCCCCATTGGCACAGCTGCACCAGCATTGGAAAATTGGATAGGATTTGGCCCTTAGTCATCCCATAGAAGTAGTTACAGAACTTTTATTTTTCCTTTCTTTTATTTATTTAGTCAGTCTGTTCAAATCAGGCTGGTAACATTTAGTAACCTTGCAAATCTACCAGTGCAGTAGGCATGGTATCATTCAAGATGCTCTAGAAATCACAGTTCACAAAACTATTTTGGGAAACCTCCATGAATATGCTCTATCCCAGAGAGACCAGAAAATGATTCACAAACCTAAAACAGAGATTGCACTTTTTGTAGTAATTAGGAAACTTTAATTAATTACTAATTAGTAATGAGCTTCCCCTTTCAAAACATTTCGGCATTAGTTCCCATGCCATCCAAGCACTGACCAGACCCAGACCTGCTTAACTTCAGCAAGAAAACAGTGTCATGTGCTTTTGGACTAAGCCCTATGGCTGCAGCCAAAGGATGACATGCATGTGTGAAACAGCCATCACAAATCAAACACCACAGGTGCAACTTCATCTCAGACAGAACACTTTTCATGAAAGCTGTTCATATGTTCAGCTGAATGTGCATGAGAACAGGTATGTGCATGAGAACATAGAACAAGATGTGAACACGGCATCTCAAGACTTGAATTGAGAGCTTCAAAATATGCTGGAACTTAATTTAAAGCACTACTTGGGACTATGTGTTTTGGCCTCATTCATTGAGATTCCAGAGCCAATGCTACTGATTTGCAGACCCCAGGGTAGACGTAAGGTATCTTGTCTCCAAAGCGACTAGAAGAATTGACACTTTATCACAGAGATAGAGAATAGTGTTTAAGGGACATTTGTCAGCTCACTGTCAGGGGCCCCAAGAAGGGGTGGTCTTGGTCTCCTACCTGCCACTGGGGTCCCTGCTGGTATAAGCTCAGCAGTTGATGTAGGGTTTCCCAGGCCACACCCACCTGGCTTGTCTTCCTCTTCCGGGGCCTCAGAGCAAAGGCAGGGTTGGGTTTCAGCACCCTACTCAGCCTCAGGGCCTTCTCCAGCCTCCCAGGGCTCTGGCATTTTCAGTCATCCTCTAGCCCTCAGCCAGCCCTTTCTCATCTCTGGTTCACTCATATTCTCTTGGCATTGGTTGGTCTCTCCTCCCTTTCCTGGTTCCATCCTCCCTGCCTAGTCACCTTCTGGGTCCTATACCTCCTCATCCACAGGGTGGGAACCCTCCTGCAGGCACTTGCCACGGGACAGGAAGGCGCATGCAGATACTTGCAGCACAGAGAGGTAGCTCTGCTCAGTTGGCCAATAGCTCACATCCCGACCCAACTGAGGCTGTTCTGGCCCTGGCCTTTCCTGGCATGTACCTAGATCTGGCCACGCCAGGCAGGCATCTCTCCGAGGCTGAAGTCCGACTCCTGTAAAAGCAATGTTACAATAATTTGCGTAGAATAAATTAGGGGCAGACCCAGTGTTTGTGTTTGGTTGTGGGGGGGGGGGCATGAACAATACCTTAACTCTAGAACCCAGGTCAAGCAGGTGAGTAGACCTGGACTCACAGCACATTTGCAACACTCAAGAGCCAGCACAGGGACCACTGCAGTTGCTCAAATGCCAGTTCGGATTGAGCCGTCCAATAGATAGATGCCAGACATTAGATCTGACTACAAATGCAAGTAAGGCAGCTAGAAGCAGAAGGATTTCAAACGAAGGGACTAAGGACCCAGTCCTAGCCTGCTTTCCAGTGCTGATGCAGCCACTATGCAGTGCTGAGGCAATGGAACAAATTTTCCCTTACCTTGAAGAGACCTCCATGAGTGCTTTTCCACCTCAGGGTGGCGTGCACACCCTGTTGATATGACTGCATCAGTGCTGGAAAGTTGAATAGGGCCCTAAAATAATTTAATACCACCAATTTCCCAATTTTTCAAAACAGACAAGGGATCATGGGGAAACAAAAGGGAGCCCATGTTACAAGGGTGTGTCAGGCCTTGAGAAATTAAGCTTGGGCACTGGGCCAATGTGTATAGACTCTAATTGTGCATCCTATTTTTCCAGTCAGTCTACCCGCTTGTGTTCCAACTAATGCATGGACATTAGTTGCATAGAGGGTGTGGAGTCTACCACCACAACAGCAGCCCCTTCAATAAAAAACAAATTAATATTTTTGCACATGGCAGCTCCTACAGGTAGGCTTGCTGTAATGTGAATTTTTCACATGTCTAGGAAAACCAATCTACCATGGAACATCTCACGTGGCAGCTAAATTTAGGGCACAATCCTTATGTCAGTACGTTCCAGCACTGGCATAGCTGTGCCAATGGGACATGTGCTGCATCTTGTAGTTCGGTGTCACTCACGGAGGCCTCCTCAAAATAAGGGAATGTTTGTTTCCTTACCTCGGAACTGCATTGCCCTTATGTCAGTGCTGGAAAGCACTGGGGTGCTTACCTAAAGGGGTTAGGATTGCGCCCTTAGACTGATCACCAAAGGCTATTCTATCATAAGAATGAGCCCCAGGACAAATTTAAAAAAGAAACTGATAAGAGCATGATTGTGGATCTGCCTTAACAAATCCATTCTGTCTCTGATGCTAACTCTCTTCCACCTTCAGGAAATGCACTTCATTAATGTGACTCCCACAAGGATTAAGACTTCAAAAATTAATAAGAGTTCTCCGGATTAGGAAGGTGACTCTGCAGACTTGAGAAAGCTATAATTCAAGTTTATATATTTTATTTTTCCTTTCTTCTAGCTGAAGCGGAGCTCTTCATAAAAAGCCAACACACAAAAATATATGTGACAAAAATTTCAGAGGAAAGTGGAAGAAAAACCAGGAATGTCTATCTACAGTGTTGAGAAAACCCAGAGGGGCTTGACTTGAGTTGCCAAGTTGTCATTCCCCATGACTCGACTTGAAAACAAGTTGTAATGGGGGCACTTTCTCTGAGTCACCCTTTGGTGACTCTAATGGACTTGAGTCAAGTCCCCCCCCCCCCACTTAAAAAGCCAGCCGTGGAAAAAACAGGGCGGCTGCCGGGCTCTCTGTGGGAACTTTCTTTGAACACTCCCCTGCTGTCCCTGCCCATCTTTAAACAGGGAGGGAGGGGAGGGACTGAGTGAGAGCTGGGACAGAAGCCGCACAAGGGAGAAGGAGGGTCACAAGCAGCAGCTACGAGGCTTACCAGGCTTCCTATCAGAGCTGGGGAAAAAGGGCTCACTGCCGCCTCCCCCCCCCACCCAATTCATTAACCCTTTCCTGCCTCCCGGATGGAATTCCCTGCCCTGACTCAAGGGGGGGCCCTGACGCAAATCTTTTTCAGAGTCTTCCACGCAGGCAGCTCCTGAGTTGCCGAGTCACCCCAAATCACGCATCTTCATGACTCGAGCAAGTCACTGACTTGAGTTCTCAACACTGCTATTTACTAGAGAAATACTCACCAAATGGAATTTGTGCTGGTTGTTGCTCCCTTCTATATGTTTGTTTCCACTCGCATTACTGGCTCCAGGCCCAGGCTTCCCAAGTATGGTAGTCTTTGCCCCTTTCCTTAGTGTGAGATATGTTCAGTGCCAGGCATGCAGATATGTATGAAATGAAACAGGTGGATATAATGGCTGCAGATGTAACAAAGGCACAGATGGTTTTCTATAACCAAGGAAAGAAGTGATCTTTACTAATGAAATTAGTTTCCAAAAGTGTATGAATTTGTGGTCTCCTAATGTTGTAGAGTCTCCAAATGCAATCTGTTACCTTCCACTTTTTCTCTGGTAATATATCTCCCATTCGTATCAGCAACACAGTTCAGTAGAAGAGGGCAGACAGAAAGACTCACAGACATGTAGAACATGATAGATTTCTAAATGAAATTCCTTCTCCAGATTTGCAAGGATTTTGTAATATATTAAACAGTTTCACTCCCCTTCACACCCCAGAAAATAAAGTGAGGAGTCAGGTAAAAGAGAATAGTAGTCTTTAGTACATTGAGCTACAGTTATTTTGGATTTCCAGTCAATCTTTCTTAGAAGTAGTTGATATAGAAATGTTTCAAAGCTGTGCATACCAAAATTGTGAGCAGATGGATTACATGGATCCACAGCCATCATAGGCATAAAACCTTTTACAAGAAATAATATTTTTTTTAAATACATGAAAAGCAAGAGGCCATACAATCAAATTTTCATAAGTTTGTACTATACAACTTTCTATAAGGCTTTGTCAGTGGAGAAATGTCTTCATCAGCAATGGATTTTTAAGTCACCTGTCTGCCATCAAAGAACATCATTGGGTGATCTTGTCCTTACTGCCAATGAAGGGCTAGTTCACAAGGTCAATTGGTTGGTATCAAGGGATATGGGGCTTGTACAGATTCAAATTTTAAACCATTTTCATACCTGTTTTTACTTTTAGAGATCTGAACCAAGAACACTGGATGCTTCAGTTCTATGGAAGTGCTAAAGACAAAAAAGCCATTCTTTAGAACCAGAGCTCCCAAGGTTCTTTGGGTGGGGGTTGTGATCTTAAAAACTAGTTTGAAACTGATTTAAATGTGTAGTGTAAGAGTGGCCTCTGTTATAATTTGATGAGCAATCTCCATTGGTAGGTACTATGTTTACATGATCAGAAAGCCCAAGCCATGATATTTAATCTGGGACAGTCCTTTCACACAATTTGCTAGATACAAGTGTGTGAATTGTTCCTTTGTTCTCTTTACTTTAGTGTACATAAGAGTCATAAAGGAGACTCTCATCCCTGAAGCATTAAGTTATTGCCTTATCTGACCCCCAAAATGCTTTACTAGAGATGATATAATTCAGGCAAATCTGTGCATTAAAGAGAAACCATGCTCCAGGACTACAGCTCTCCCTGCAAACAAGATTTTTCAATCCCTCTATTGCAGCCTATCAACTTGAGAGAAGACTGCTTTACAAATATCCTGCACAACAGGGTTCCAGTGGGAGATTTAGAGAAGAAAAAATAATTAGTACTGTATGCTGCTGGCAGATAAATGTATCACATGAAATCTCCCAGGTCAAATGTGTTTACTAACACTGTAGTAATATTTCTGCAACAGTTGATATATAAGAAACAGAAGTAAACAAACTGGTAAAATCAGATTCTAATTCCCTACTACAATGCTTATGTCTACATACGTACAGCATATGCCAATATGTCACAAGTAGAACAGATGCAGCTCGATGACCAAAGATTGGCGGAGTTGTAACTGACTTAAATGGAATGTTCTTTCGGATTTCAGCAAGAAAATAAATAAGGCTTCCTGTGCTTTTTGATGCTCCTCTCTGACAATGATAAGAATGATAAGAGTATTTTTTTTTCACATTATAAGTACTGTACACAATTGTTATTATATGCCCTCATCAGACATAGCTTTTTAAGTGTTGGCACAGGTTGATGGGATACAGAAAACAGGCAAATGTGGCTCTCCCACCCCTCCACCCCCAAGTGCTCCCTATACCCTAGTTTTTTGCTCTCCAAGGGCAGAACAACATAACAAACTTAGGGCCAATCCTATTCAATTTTCCAGCACAGATGCAGTTGTGCAAACGGGGCATGCACTGCATCTTGTAGTGGTGGTGGGGCAATCATGAAGCCCTTCCCAAGGTCAGGAAGATTTGTTCCCTTACCATGGGATTACATTGCAGCTGCATCAGCGCTGAAAAGTTGGATAGGATTCGACCCTTACATGATATTTAAACCAGTTTATAACAATTGCTCCCAGGAGTCCTTAAAAAGAAACAACTGGATGCACATTTTAATGAGGATACTGAAAATCTGTGCTATGACCCTGCCAACATGACCTTTAGTGGCACAGAGGCCTCTATAATGTGTCCTACACTGTTCTGTAATGTTGGAAGTCCAACAACACATGAGAGGAAACCATAGCTTCCAGCACTAGCATTGCCCCATGCAGGGGGTAAAGCAATGCTGGTGTGGGAAGGAGCCATGGTATGACTTTCTCCCACATGGCCTTAGATGTGATCAAGTCACACTGCAACAGCTCCCAAAATGTAACATCAGAAGGGATCCTCAGAGGTCCCTAGCCTCCCTCTGCAGAACTACAATTCCCAAAATTCCCTGGGGAAGTGACAAACAATTTTTAAGTTTGCTGTGTAGTTATGCCCAAGTGAAACATTAAAACAATACAAGCTGAAGCATGTGAGCAAAACCCAACTGTCTGAGCATCCTTTGTATGAAATCATCTATGCAAGAACATTAGAGAAGAACAGTCCCAGGCTTTAAAGATTGATTTGCTGTTCTCGTGAGAGAAATATTTACATTCAAAAGGGCTTTAAAAAAAATAGAAAAGTGGCCCTTGTTGTCACAGGTATTTTTGAACACCTCTAGCCACGCACAAAGAAGACAGGTGTTATTGACAAGTGTGAACCAATGCTGACCCTCTTAAATGATGCTCTCAGTTTAGATGGACACAAGAAAGGGCAATTCACTGCAAATCAATATTAAAAGTACTTTTCTGCAAATGCGGTTGTGTTCTCAGTCTCAGTGTTTGTCACTTGCGCCTCCAGTTGTGCTGATTTCTTTGAAACTAGATGTGCTCAGGAGTCCATAAGAGAGCTCTCTCCTTGCTGAAAAAGTCTTCCCCAACCCCACCCCAATCCTGACTCCCAAACCTTCTGCTCGCCTCCCTCCATTTTAGATAAGCCACTCTTTTTTGCTCTCATCAATAGTTTCCGTAAAATTGGGGTCATTGTTCATGATGGCCGCATCAGCACTTTCAGCGGATTCTGCTCCCTTGGCTTCATTGGTGTGGTAGGTTCCCTTGTGGCGGAACATGTAGCGGATGAGGAACACCAGGGTGCAGAGGATAGTGAAGATCACAACAGCAATCACACCTAGGACAGAGTGAAGATTTTTGTTTTAAAAAAATCATTCAACTGGATCTTGAAGTGAAGCTAGCGTGCATTTTAGCTGTTCTTCAAAATTTTACTGCTGGATTTGGCATTGCTATCAGGGTTTCTTTACATTCATGTTTATTGTAAGGGAAAATCTCATTGCTACTAGTCCATTCTTAACGTGTATCAGTGGAACTGGCGGTTCTTCTGGTGGCATTTGTCTGTATGAAATGACAGAACTCTGATAAACAGGATATAATTAGGGTGTGATTTCATGACATCATTAATTCCAACCATGTTGCTACAACTTTAGTTAAGAAATAAAACAAACCTTGCATGAATGTATGGATGTAGTTTTTTTTTTTAACTTTCTCTGCAGTTATTCCCCATATCACCCTCACCTAATCCTCTGTCATTTATAAGCATTCATATCAATTCACGCTATTAAAAAAACAATGAACACCCCACTGAGACATGCAGTACATAACAGCTGATCAACACTTCGACAGCACTACCTGTTCTTTTCTCTGAACTTGGTCCCACCATAGCACACAGCCACATCCTAGGACATGCACTGGAGTTTTGTTTAAATATTTTTATCTGTTTATTTTCACATTTTTTATACTGTCTTTCTCCAAGGAGCTCAAGGTGGTATACGTAGCTTCTCCCTTCCTTTTGTTCTCACAACAGCCCTGTGACGTAGTGGCCCAAGGTCATTCAGGAAGCTTAATGGCTAGCTGGGGATTTGAAACTGGATCTTCCAGATCAAAGTCCAGCTCCCAAACCACTACACCATCCTGGTTGTCCTCAGAAACGATGCTAAATGATTAGAAAAACCTCATTTCAATACAGTGAAGTCAGAGATCTCATAGCCAGTAGCACGAAACTCCCATTTCACTCAATTTTGTTCTTGCATTACATCTTGCATTACACACAGATTATTGAATAGATCATATCCTGCTTTAACATACATCTACATCTACTTCATAATGGTTTCCCAACTCCATTTTTCCCCCTTTACCTCCAATAATGGCTGAATTCCTGTTAACACCAGCTCCAGTAATTGCTGAATTCCTATTAATGCCATGTCCTACCACTTGACCATCATGTGGGTGATCAGCACCTAATGTAGAAAGAAAGACATGCAATTCTAGTTATAAAAAAAACCTTTACACTTTCAGTTCCTCACTTGGTACCCTAAATAATGCCAGTGCTTTCATTTTTAACCACACTAGGTCTAGATATACTCTGGCCAACTCAGTCTAAATACATTGGGACACATCTCTCTCCCACATGACATGCTATCCTGCTGCTGCGTGGGACATGTGGGACTGTGGGACATGCATGGGGACAGAGGAAATGTTCATCTGAACTGCACCTAAACATGAGAAACAAATACTACTTTTGTACATTTACTGTGATGGTTCAGCCACACCATAGGTTGTGGTCCATAGCCACCATAGGTGGTTCATAGCCGCACAATTATAGGGCAGCAGGAACGCACAGGGAAGGAGGAGGGGAAGTGTACATACATGATTTTTCCTAAAGTGACAGAACTGGATCAGTTGGAGGATTTTCCAAACTGGATCACAGATAAGTGATCAACATGGAAATCTCCTTTGCCACATATTTCATATTTCACAGCTGAATATACAATAATAACTATAATTAATATTTTTGTGTAACAAATGATATCAGAAATGCAAGCCTGAATGTGGCAGAGTTTTATCTAGTTCTAAATTTCCTACTACAGGCTATTTGCAAGCTGACAATATGGCACAATTAGCTAGTGGGCTAAAGTACACAAGACTATGCCTATGAGTTAGGAAGTCTTTGATTCAAATACAGCGCAAGCCTCTTGGCCTTTCGATGGACTAAGGCAAGTTCGCCTACTCATGAGTAAGTGCACAATATGGCTCAGGTTCACTTTTTTTTTTTTTGCTTTCTATATCATTTATTTATTTATTTAACTATAATAAACATAAAATAGAAAAACAAATACATACATAAACAAAATTCCAATAAAGCAGCACGAGCGAAGCCAAAACATTCCCATACTTATAATCCAAATACAGACAGTCCAAACATTAACAAATGTTAATCTATACCACTAATACTTCAAAATCAATCTTCAAATCCAAAATACCTCAAATCCCCATCCTCTCTCTGATTCAAAAAATCAATAACTGGACTCCAATTCTTCAAAGAGGTTTCTGTTGAATTCTCCCTAAGCAAAATTGTTAATTTATCCATCTCCGCATAATCCATAAGTCTTATCCACCATTCCTCCACCGAAGGTATATTCATAGTCTTCCAATTTTGAGCATAAAGTATTCTGGCTGCGCTTATCATATACAAAAATAAAACTTCATTTTTTCTTTCCACATACTCATCTGTCATACCTAATAAAAATACTTCTGGCTTCAATTGTATATTTGTTTTTAAGATCAACTGTATCTGTGCATGAATTTGTGACCAATATTTTTTAACTTTTGAACACGTCCACCACATGTGGTAAAATGTTCCCTGTTGTTTCTTACATTTCCAACAACTATTGGACATAGTTTCATACATTTTGGCTAATTTACTTGGTGTCACATACCAACGATAGATCATCTTATATATATTTTCCTTAATGCTAACATTCAAAGTAAATTTTGTCTGTTTTATCCATAATTTCTCCCATCTGTCCATTGAAAGTTCATAGCCCACATTTTTTACCCACTGGATCATGAATTCTTTAACCTGTTCATCTTCTGTTTCAAACTTCAAAAGCAATTTATATATTTTAGATATTACCTGCTCATCTGATCTTAATTGTTTCTCCAATATTGTCTCTCCCTCTTCAAAACCATATAATTTTTTATCAATTTTAAATCTTTCTAATAATTGTAAATACATAAACCATTGGCAGTCAAAACCCTCTACAATCAATTCCTCTCTAGACTTCAAAATACATTGACCTTGATTACATTTCAATAAGTTCTTATACAATAACCATTTATCTCTTGGTACAATTCCCAAACCAAAATGTGCTTCTTGTGGTGAAGTTAATAGTGGAATTTTGTTGTAAAACCTTTTCTTATAACGATTCCATCTTCCACAGTGCATGTCTAACATAATGATTCTTGAATTCCATATTCACTTTCAACTTATCATACCAAAGATATCCATGCCAACCAAATCTTAAATCATATCCTTCTAACTTCAACAATTTTTTGTTTTGCAACAGTATCCATTCTTTAAGCCACAGAAAGCAACATGATGCATAATAAGTCTTCAGATCAGGCAGTCCTAAACCTCCTCTATCTTTTGCATCATGCAAAATCTTAAATTTCACTCTTGGTTTTTTCCCTTGCCATATAAAACCTGTCACATCTTTCTGCCACTCTTTAAAAGGTTTATCAGAAAGTAATATTGGTATATTCTGGAAGAGAAAAAGTATTTTTGGTAGTACATTCATTTTAATTACAGATATTCTTCCCAAAAAAGATAATTTCAACCTTTCCCATCTTGCAAAATCTTTTTTTAATTTCACCCCAAACTTTAACATAATTATTTTGAAATAACATACAATTCGTGTTTGTCAAAATAATACCTAAATACTTAATCTTCTTCTCCACTTTGAACCCAGTCTTATTCATCAACTTCGATTGATCTTGTTCATTCATATTTTTAGATAAAATTTTAGTTTTCTGTTTATTTATCTTAAATCCTGCTAATGATTCAAACTTCTTCAACTTAACCATCAACTACTCTATGTCTTTTAAAGGTTTTTCTAAGATCAAAACCATATCATCTGCAAATGCTCTTAATTTAAAACATTCATTTTTAATCTTTGCACCATGTAGTCTTTCATCTTGTCTAATATCTCTACATAACACTTCTAAGGCAAGTATAAATATAAGTGGCGACAATGGACATCCTTGTCGTGTTCCCTTTTGAATCTCAAACATTGTTGATAATTCTCCATTTACCATTACCTGCACAGTTTGTGATGTATAAATTGACTTTATCCATTGAATAAAGTTCTCTCCAAAGTTCATCTTCTCTAAGACAGCAATCAAGAAAGTCCAACTCAAATTGTCAAACGCCTTCTCAAAGTCCAAAAAAACAATGCTAATTGTTTCTCTATCCTTTTATCATAATATTCCAGCAAATCCAATACTATTCTAATATTATCACTCATGTGTCTTTTCGGTAAAAAACCACATTGATCTTCATGTATAAGATTTTGTAATATCTTCTTCATTCTGTTTGCTAAAATTGCTGTAAATATTTTACAATCATTATTCAACAAGGCAATAGGTCTGTAATTTTTTATATCCATCAAATCCTGTCCTTCTTTAGGAATCAAAGTTATATTTGCTGCTTTCCATGAATCTGGCATTTTCCCAGTCTGCAAAATATCATTCATCGTGTTAAGCAATGGTAAACTTACTTCTTCTTCTAAACATTTATAGAATCTACCTGTTAAACCATCTGGACCCGGAGCTTTATCTATATTAATCTTCTTTATTGCCTCCACAACTTCACACAGAGTTATTCTATTATTTAAGATTTCCCTTTGTTCTTCAGACATTTCTGGTAAATTTTGTTTATCCAAGTAGTTCTTTACTTCTACTTGATCTATTTTTTGACTTTTGTATAAATTAGCATAATAATTTGTAATTATTTTTTTTATATCCTCCTGATCAGTATACATTTTTCCCGCCTCCTGCAATTTTAAAATTACTCTCTTCTCTCTCTGCTTCCTCAATTTGTAGGCCAACCATTTCCCTGGTTTATTGGCATGCTCAAAATATCTTTGTTTCACAAACTTTAATTTAATTTCCATTTGATTCACCATCATCAAAGAGAATTGATGCTGTAAATCTTTTATTTGTTGTACTATTTTTTTTTATCTCCTGGGACTTCTATTAACTCATATTCCTTCTTTTTAATTTCCTCCTCAATTTTCTGAAACTTAATTTGTCTCTCTTTTTTCCATTCTATACTTTTCTGAATAAAGTATCCTCTCATAAAAGCTTTACTAGCATCCCAAACTATCCTCATTTCTGTTCCCTTATTTAAATTCAAATTTAAAAATTCCCTTAATTTCTGCTTAGCATCCTTTATTATAACCTCTTTTTGTAACAACAATTCATTCAATCTCCATCTATATGTTGTAGGTTTCTTCTTAATAGTCATAGTTATTGGATTATGATATGAAAGAGTCTTTGATAGAATTTCTGCTTTAGAAGTTTTTATTGCAATATCCTTCGTCACCCAGAACATATCTATTCTTGAAAATGATCTGTGTCTTTCTGAATAATAGGTAAACTCTTTTACATTTCCATTCATTTGTTGCCAAATATCTACAACCCCTAAAGCTTCTACCAAATCAAAAAAAGTTTTTGGTAATTTCCCTTGAGAAATCTTAATCTCCTTCTCAGATTTTTTGTCCCTTTGTGGTGACACAACTGCATTCCAATCTCCCATCAAACAATAACTTGAATATGAGTAATTTAAGAGTACATCCAATAATTGCCTAAAAAAAAACTCCTCTTTCTTGATTTGGAGCATACAAACCCAAAAGTAAAGTTCTTACTCCCGAAATTATAACTTCACAGCCAACCACCTGCCTTTTTCATCTACAAACACAAGTTTTGGTTTTAAATAATCTTTAACATACATAACCACACCATTTTTCTTCTTTGAATTTGTTGAAAAAAATTCTTGTCCTAACTTTCTCTGTATTAAGTAATTTGTATGACCTTTTTTAATATGCGTCTCCAAAAGGCAAATCACATCTTTTTAAAGTTTCTTCAAATAATAAAATATTTTTTTCCTCTTATTTGGAGCATTAGCTCCATTAATGTTCCAAGATAAAACTTATACTCCATAGCTAATCTTCTGAACTAATTATTTGAAAGTCTATTTGGGCTTGTTGCATATCCTTTAGATTTTCCTGTTCTCTTCTTTCTCCTCCTCCTTCGAATTCCTTCATAAAATCTTTAGCTTTCTGAACTGAATCTATTCTATACATTCTACTCTGAAATCTAAAGGTAACTCCTTCCAATTCACACCATCTAAAGATAATTTTCTTCTGTTTCAAAACATCCACCAGAAAGCCATATTCTTTCCTTTTCTTTAGAATTCTAAGTGGAACCTCCTTCATCACAATAATCTGTACTCCTTCTACTGTAAGCTTCATCTTTGCATGTTGCTGTAAAACCCTATCTCTTGTCCTTTTTCTTACGAAATGCACTAATATATCTCTTGGAAGCTTTCTCAACCTTGCAATCCTTGTATTTACTCTAGTATGATCCCATGTTGCACCATCAGGGGGCTCCCTTTCCTATATTGCCAACTTTAAAAAAAACATGCAGTGATCTGAAATCGCTTCTGCAACAGAAAAGTTTGATAATGTGCTGCAGCAATTTTCACTATTTTTTTTAGTGAATCTGTCAACTTCAGGTTACATAAATTCTATCTCTGTACGCAAATATGTGTGCACGCCCTAGTGACATTGATTTAATGGAAAATGGAGTCAAGAAATTCTCCATCTCTAAGTTTTGGAAATAGTGCAATATTTTCAGCCCCAAAATGAACAACATGAGCTGTCCATTCATAGAGCACATATATAAAGGGGCAGAAATGTGCGTAGTCAACATTTTGAATCAAAGGGGGCGAGGAAAGAGTTCTGACGGAGGCGGAGGAATAGTGCATGTTTAATGAGGTATTCATTTTCATGCTAAAAATGCTGAACCAATCAGGATGGTGATATAGTCATTTGAAGTACATTCAAATACAAATCATCAAAAAAACCCATTGTGGGTGCATTTTTATGGGCGGAGTTAGAAGGAAATGGGGAATCAGCAGAAAGAGCATACAAGAGATACAGGTTGGGCATCCCTTATCCAAAGTGCTTTGAACCAGAAGCATTTTGGATATCAGATTTTTCTGTATTTCAGAATACATGCATATACAGGTGTGCCCCCTTATCCATGGGGGTTCCATTCCAGAACTCCCCACAGATAGCTAAAACTGCAGATATAGGTGAACACTCCCGTTGCCTCCAGAGGGGCTTCTGAACTCAGCAAGGGGTGAGGACATCTGTCCCTAGCTTCTGATGGGCTCAGACTGAGCTTTAGAGCTCAAAACATGTGACTTCTGGTTTCATGGAAGAAACCTGAAGTGACATTTTTAATGCTTTATAAGGCATCCTAATGCATTAAATTTAATGCATTAATCCTAATGCATTAAAAACAACACTTCTGGTTTTGAGCTCTAAAGCTCAGTCTGAGCCTGACAGAGGGCAGGGATGGGTGTCCTCGGCCTCTGCCGAGCTTAAAAGCTCCTCTAAAGGCAAGGTGAGCAGCAGTGGCATAGCTAGGTCACTTGACAGCCCGGGGCCCATAAATTTTTGCAACCCCCATACGACTTAATTGATCGATTTTTTCACATATTTATACCACCTGTCCTCTAAGGAGCTCAGGGTGGTGTGCATGGTTCCTCCCCTTATTTTGTCCTCGCAACAACCCTGTGAGTTAGGTGAGACTGAGAGATAGTAATAGTCATGACATGAAATGAATGATAATAACGGCCAGAAAATAAATGCAGTGAAAATAAATGCATCCCCACAATCAATGAATGAAATAAATGTATCCTTACAAGCAATGGATGAGATTCTGCATGATGGTATTATTCCTAAAAGCCAAAATTTCCACAATTTTGGTCACTACGGTGTCAGCCTGCCCTTTCGATGGACTAAGGCAAGTTTGCCTACTCATGAGTAAGTGCACAATATGGCTCAGGTTCACTTTCCATAGGGCTCCATGAATTTTGTTTTCTGTTTTTTTTTGGCCATAACTTTTGATAGAATGGAGATATTTCATGCTGTTTTTGATTGCATTCTGCTGTAAATTCCACATCCAACAGTATACAGCATGATGGTATTATTCCTAACCATTGTGATTTTAGCTATTTTGGTCACTTGTGATGTTACCCCCCCAAGGCTGGTACCTAGAGTGGACCACCCCTGCCCCTTGCTAGCTATGCCACTGGGGAGCAGAGCTCCCCTTGCCTCCAGAGGGTGTACATGCAGGGGGTGTGTATTTGCGGGGGTCAGACTGATATGGGATCCACAGATATGAGGGCCCCCTATACATAATGAGAGATCTTGGGGATGGTGCCCAAGTCTAAACACAAAATTAATTTATGTTTCATATAATACACATAGCCTGAAGGTAATTTTATACAATATTTTAAATAATTTTGTGCATGGAACAAGGTTTTGGATGAAACACAGTTTGTGATTTTATTTCTTTAGGTAAAAAAGTTGGAACTCAAAAAAAGTTCCGTGTTTCAGAATACTCCATATTTCAGAATTCAGGGATGCCCAACCTGTATCAGTACTTTCTCTGCTAACCTCTCCTACTGCCAGTTCAGCATTCATCATGCTGTAATCAGCTCTGTTTTACTCCTTTAAGAATCTAATCTCTGAGTAAACAATTTCTATTGCATTTGGCTATGAATGAAGTTGGTACAGTAGTTCCCAAAATGTGGGTTGAGACCCACCCGTGTGTCATGACTCAATTTTTGGTGGGTCATGAAATTGACAAGCTGATAGCTGACAAGGAAAACCTATTCAGCCCTCTGGAAACTGAAACAGAGCAACATATACACATTTACTCATGAGCAGGCAAACATGCCTTGGTTACTCTTGGAAGGCCAGGTAAAGGGGAATGCAAGACCACTAGAATAGTCCCGATCCAGTGAACATGAGGCTCATACACTCCAGAAGGCAGCCTTCCCATCATAGTTAAAAGGATAAAAACAGAGGCTTTAGTGGTTGGTAAAGTGACACTTATTAGTCTCGTAAAGCTTGGTGGGTCCTGATAGAGATTTTAAAAAGTGGGTCCCAATGTTAAAATGTTTGGGAACCACAGAATTAGTGTACAGCTAAGAAACCTCCCTAGAGATAGAGCGATAATGAGGGATGGCCAACCTGTGCATTTTCAGGGTCTACTACATTCTCCAGGTTGTGGTCTGAAGTCTAGCAGTGAATTATGTACACAAAATTATTCCCCTCACCAATGGCAAGGTTCCATAATAAAGTTACCACCATCTAGCCACACAGGTTTTACAATAATGGTGCACACACACTCAGGCACTGTGTTTCAGAGAGAGAGAGAGAGAGAGAGAGAGAGAGAGAAGTCAAGAGGGAGGAATGTAATGTTAAAATGTGGTCCATCTCTATTTCTTACTACTTGAAAGGATTGCAAAATTGGCCTCAGGGAATGCAGCTTACCCATTTCTGGACTAGATGATATGCCCCAAATTCTGTATGAACTCACTGCACTTAAAGCTTTTGCACTAGCATAGACAGAGTTTACCTTACTGAACATCTGCTGTAGCTTTCTGGAAATTAGAAAATAACCTCAAAAACAGAGTACACTAACAGCAAAGTTGTTCAAAGTAAAAAATGAAACACATTTTTGAATCATCAATCATGCTTTCATTATCTCTTCCTTCCATTGACCTTTGACTCTTTTTGGTCCATTTGACTCACACTGTAGCTATGACCAATCTTTTGTTTGAACAAAAATAACAAACAGGGCAATCTATTAAGCTCCTCACAAAAGCTTGTTACAGATAAGATAAGCCTGTTCAGAATAAACTTTGCAGCATTGCAGTGGAGAGGGAAAAACCAGATCCATTATGCTTCTGGCTCTTTGTTCAATTATAAGACTACAGCTTTCATGACAGGCATATTATGCTCTGGCTGCCAGTTTCATTACCTTCTCCAATGGGCACTCTAATTACAACAGCTTCTTGGCTAATTACTTGGCTCTTGCAGCTCATCACTTCTTGCCTTAATATTTCCTTTCCCTTTCTTGTCTAGTTTCTGTTTATTATTACAGTTTTATTCTGCCTTACTCTCAAACAATACACAAGGCAGTTATGATATACAGGTTGTGTCTTGGCTTCCACAGGGGATCCGTTCCGAGAACCCCTATGGATGCCAAAAACAATATTAAATGAAATCAATTTTTTTAAAAAAACCTCCCTTTACTCAGTGGTTAAAAATAGCCTCACTAGGATAGCTAGGATGATTATCCACTGATTTTATCTCAACATGATGAGAAGGGCCCTTTAAATTAAAGGAAAAACGTCCATTTACTCAGCCTCACTTACCATTATAATGCAGGAGAGCAGCAGCAGGCAGGCAATCAAACAAACTCTCTCCAGGGGCTTAGAACAAGGCAAGCAATCCCTTCCTTCCCCCTGGAACAATCGAAACAATGCAAAGAGAAGGTGATAATCAGTTTCGCTTTGCATTCTTTCACTTGCTCCAGGGCAAAGGGAGGGGTCACTTGTCTCCAAGTGAACTGAAACTAAGCTGTTCTAAGCCCCTGGAGAGAGTTTGATTGATTACCACCCTTCTCCTGCATTATAATAGTAAGCAAGACTGAGTAAAGGGATGTTTTTCCTTTAATTTAAAGGGCCCTTCACATCATGTTGAGATAAAACCGCAGGTGCAAAATCCGTGGATAATTAGTACATGGCGGTTATTCCATTTTATCCGCAAAACAATCGTATGAAGGAGGTAATACTGAAAGAGAGTGAGAGAGCGCTCAACTGGCCCAGACTCCCCAAAGCATGTGAGCCTGGCAGGAAGGCAGATTTGTGGCAACCAGCATGCTGGGACAGCTCGCTGCTTCAATGGCAGGCAACAGAAGACACTCATAATAGCTACTGCTGGAAGACAAGCTGGCCCAATATGTGGCCTCCTCTTTCACCTCCCTTGTCTTCCTCTGTTAACCTCCCAGTGGCCTTCAGTTCTCCAGGCAAAGTGTGCATCCCTTCAGTTCTGCAATCCTGAACAGTTAGGAGTGGGATTTTAATTTCTCTTAATTGGGAATGACCATTATAAAAAGCATAATAGTAAATAGATTTTTGACTAACAGCCCAATCCTAACTAAATCCCCCCAGCCGATGCAGCCATGAGAATGGACTGTGCACTGTATCGGGGGGGGGGGGGAGTACAAAAGCCTCCTTGAGGTAAAGGAAACAAAGTTCCCTTGGGTCGGTCAGCAGATTGGCCGGGGGAGGGAGGCACGACCAGGATCTGGCACTTGGGCTGGATCCTAACCCCTGACCCCAGCCCAGTCAGTCTTACTCTTGAATTTGCGCCAGTGATTTACTCCAGTGATCTGAGTAGCCTCATAGGGCTGACTGGGGCATTACTCAGGGTAAGGGAACTTAAGTCCCCTTATTCTAAGTTGCCTTATTCCAAGTCGGCCTGTCCGTTCCAGTGCAGGTTAGGATTGTACTGTAAGAAATGTAGTGGTGTCACCAGGATTCGCGTCACCCGGTGCGGGAGGCCTGCGCGTCACCCCATGTAGTGGGCAAGGCAACGCCCCAGGTGGGCATGGTGATGTGCTATTGCCCCATCCCCACCTGTTTTTTGGCTGTACTTTTTGTTATAACACGTATATTTCAATGTGGTTTGTTTCATTGCATTCTGCATGAAAGTACACATTGATTGATATATAACATGATGGTCTTATTCTTCCAAATTCTGATTTTAGCGATTTTGAGAACTTGTAGTCTCTCTCTCTCTCTCTCACATCAACTTACTAATACCTTATTACAGCAGTTCTCAAACTTTTAGCACTGGGACCCACTTTTTAGAATGACAATCTGTCCAGGACCCATTGGAAGTGATGTCATGGCCCAGAAGTGACATCATCAAGCAAATGAAAATAAATAATTATAAATAATTAAATTAAAATAAAATAAATAAGAGGGAGCCAGTCCTGTTCCACCAAGTGAATCTACTCTGAAGTAAGTCCTATTGTGGTCAATGAGGCTTACTCTCAGGAAAGTGTGGGTAGGATTGCAGCTTGTGAGCTCAAGCCTATGCATGTCTACTCTGAAGTAAATCCCATAGTGGTCAATGGGGCTTACTCTGTAGTCTGCCTGCAATAACAACCCCCCAAAAAGAATCAGTGAGATCTTCAGCCCTTCCAGTGCCCAGTTTAAAGTTCTTCTGTTTCAGGAATATCCATATAAAGACCCACCTGGCTTTGCAAGTGCAAAACAGAAAACTTCCCCTTACCAGCTCAAGCCTCTTTTTTGTTCTTGGGGGGGGGGGGGAAGGCTGCCTTCTGTTGCACTCCAGCTCCATCAGATCAGGACCCTTCTGGTGTCCTCACATTCCCCTTTGCCTGACCTGACCACCAGCCAAGGCACATCTGCCTACTTGTGAGTAAACACAACCGTGAGGCTGCTTTGCTTTCCATGGGGCTCCATAGACTGGGAGGGAGGCAGCTGGGAGGGAGGAACCTCCTTCTCCGGTGTTTTTGGGGGCTGCACTCATTGGATGAGCACCATTCTGACGTCCCTGAAGCCTCTCAACCTGCCTCGACTAAGGCAAGTCTGCCTACTCACGAGTAAACATGGCCACGTGGCTTCGTTTCAGGCTCAGAATCCCAGCTGGGGGGGAGCTTCTCGGGTGTTTTTGGGGGGCTGCATTCATTGGATCAGGACCATTCTGGTGTTGTTGGATTCCTCTCAGCCTGCCCTTTCTGGACTATGGTAAGTATGCCTACTCATTAGTAAATGCACAATACGGCTCACTTTCACTTTCCATAGGGCTCCATGCATTTTTCCCTTCCGGTTTTTTGGCCGTAACTTTTGAAGGAAAGGGTTGATTTCAATTCTGGTTTTTGCACTGCACTGTGCCAGCCATTCCGCATCCAATGGTGTATGGTAGGATGCGGTAGCTCCTGACCCTGCAATGTTAGCGAGTCCTCCCCCCAGGGTGCGTCACCCCCCCAGGCGCGTCATCTGGGGCAGCCCGCACCCCCCACCCTCCCTAGCAACGCCAGTGAGAAATGTTGTGTTAAGAAAAATGTTTCATGCAATTTAAAATATCTTTCAAGTTCAGACTGCTGTAATAAAGACTAAAATGATGCAATGTTCATCAGAATATTTTTATTTAGTTTAAGTTCCAGATACCATTTTGTTAATAAAATTTTAAGTTTCAATTCATTAACAATGTGTCCTCTCTGTTTTCTATTATACTTTGCCAAAAAAGATAGGCATTGTATAGAATACCTAGGCATTCTATACAGGTAAAGTATGCAAGGTCAGACTGAAAGAAGCTTCTTTAATACTTTTCCAGATATTCTATGAAATGCCTGAGTTTCACACAATGGCTGCAACACATACAAAGTATCTCAATACTTTGAGAACAAATTGCCCTTCAAGGGAAGATTTTCAGCAGGAAAACAGTATGAGAAGAAAATCCCCCCCCCCCCCCCACGAGCCATGGCTCCAATTGAAGTTGCTTCCTCGGGCATGTTTTTGGCTAAAAAGAGATGCTTTTGGTTCAGTAGATGAGTTTTTCATGAACAATTAGTTTGACCCTAAATTACCACTTTATAGCCATCCTTTTTAGTTGTTCACAATCTGGTGATCTCAAGCAAGGTTTAAATGGACAGCTTGCAGTTCCCAAGTGCATGTTCTAGGTAATTTTAGGCCTTGAAGTCAACACTGCATCAAGGAAAGTACTTTTTTAAAAAACAAAACCAAAATCCACCAAGTGCTTGTTGGTTAACCCAGTGCTTGAGCACTGGTCAGTCCACTGAGTGAGAGTAGGCTTATTTCTTGTTGATCAATAGTGCAGAATATTGCCTTTAAAAAAATTACTGTAAGAAAAATGTCAGAGGATTTTTCAAAAGGTTGAACTGAACATTCAAGGAGGTGGCATGAAAGAATATTCTGATGAGGGCCTGGCCTCTGTAAGCTTGCTGGAACTACTGTCTAATGGCAGCCACTAAGTAGTTGCTGTTCATGCATAGCTATCCTTTGCACCTCACACATCCTAAATATTTACAGTGCATTGTTTATTTACAGTGCATTGTTAGGACTTATTCCCCTGGGGGCTGGGGATAAGAATAGGCCCTCCACCTGGCTGTACTTGTCGTAAGAGGCGACTAAACAGCCACCGGGTAGATGGGACTCGTCAGTTCATCTGAGAGAAGGAAAACTCTGATCCCAAACCCCCACTGCCTTGTGGCTACACCCAGTTATGGAAAAGGCTTCAGGAGTCAACCTCGAGGCAAAATCCGGAGCCGGAGTCCCTGAGGCAGTTCATGGCTGAACACAGTCACGTTCTGGCAACTCCTGCGACGCCGCTGGAACCAACTGTATTGGCCTCTGCCTTTCCATTGGACCATTTCAGCGACGTGGAGAGGGGGGATTTGCTGCATGGGTAACAGTCTATCCTCCATATCTACTTTACCCAGGCTTCGCACACTGGAGAGGACACTCTGTTCCAGAACCAGCATTCAGAGCGCAATACCATAGTCTTCCGAGACTGAAGGATGCCAACAAGAAGTTTATTTAATTTTTTTTTCTGTTACAGCCTCATTGCTTATCTCCCATGACCTGAGAGAAAGATGGCTAATGTATTAGTTATGCTTGCCTAAGTTATTTTCTCCATGCAGGTTTTATTAGCAATGCCTACATTTCTCCTGTTCAGAAAAGCAGGTATTCTTCATAATTAATGCAGAATAGGAACTGTGCTACTGCTCTCAAAGGAACTGTAAAGTGGAGCACTCACCAAACCTAACTGTAAAGACATACAGTCATCAGTAATGGACCCAGAGGATCACCTGTGTAGAACTACCTTGGGAACAGGAAAGCTGCATTTATGGGAAGGCTGGGCACGCAAATCTATTTCCACGGACAGGTCTTCTGTATTATTTCTTGTCATAAAACATATACACGCAGGGGAGAGATGGAATTTGGCTTCCTTCTCTCACTGAGCCAAGCTGCATTTTACACTCAAGTTTCAAAGTGTAAAACATTACAGTTTTCATCAAAAGGATAATCTCCTGGGTATACTTCAAGGAATTAAAAAGGGCTAAGAATAGCAGCCCAAAAGCATGGTTTTCCCTTTATGAGACACAGCAGTGCAGAAAAAATATCCAGTGAGGGCCATTTCACGAAAGAGGCAGGGAAGTGTATGGGGTTCCAGCCAGCGTTTCCCCTATGCTGTGTGGCTGCACAGCTCAGCAATGCAGAAGTCGGTGATGATATATGATGTCATCACTGTAGTACATACATAAACAACAAAGGGCACAATCCTAAACAACTTTCCAGCACTGACTTAACCGCAATGCAGCCCCCAAGGTAAGCCAACAAACATGCCCTTAGCTTGAGGAGGCCCCCTTGACTACCTCCCCACTGCAGAATGCAGTGCACACCATATTGGCACAGCTATGTCAGTACTGGAAAGTTGGTTAGGATTGCACCCAAAGTGTCTTATGGTATCTTACAGACTAAGGATCAAATCCTAAACTGGGTTCCAGCACCAGTGCTGGATATTGCAAATGTGCCATAAGGCATGTCTGTGACACCCCGCAAAGAGTCAGCACTAGCACCAACCTAGCACCACTTGGCATTGCGGCCAGACACCGCCCGGAGCTAGGTAAGGCCCTCACTGCTGTGCGGAGCTCTTAGGGAGGCGTTCTGGGGTGGGGGGAGGGTAAGACTGGTGGAGCTCTACTCCATCAGATCCTCTCAATCTATGCCAGCAAAATAGTTGGCACAGACTTGAGAAGCCCTATTGTGGGGCTTAGGGTTTTCCCCTGGGGGAAGGGAATGAAAGTCTCACTAAATACAGCAGCAGTCGCTTTGGTGCCACTGCTCCAGTAGGAGCTGGGAAGCTCAGGATTGGGCTGTAATCCAGTAATGACGCACATGTTGACACATGCTTGCAGCGTTCAGCAGCAATATTGATCATGGGCCCTGTGCTTACAATGTAGACTTAGGGCCCAATCCTATCTAACTTTCCAGCACTGATGCAGCTGTGCCAATGGGGTTTGTGCTGCATCCTGCAGTGGAGGGGCAGTCATGGAGACCTCCTCAAGGTAAAGAAATGTTTGTTCCCTTACCTTGGGGCTGCATTGGCACTGGAAATTTGAATAGGATTGGGTCCTTAAATTGTAGAAAATACATTCTATGGACAAACTCCTCCTAATAAGCCCAGTGAACAGTATTTCCATTGCTTCAAACAATAGGGATTTCTTTGTAAAGGCACAATCCTAACCAACTTTCCAGCACTGGCATAGCTGTGCCCGTGGGACGTGTGCTGCATCCTGCAGTTGGGGGGGCATTCACGGAGGCCTTCTCAAGGTAAGGCAATGTTTGTTCCCTTACCTCGGAGTTGCACTGCCCCTACCTCGCTGCTGGAAAGTTGGTAAGGATTGTGCCCTAAGTGTCTAAATATTTTGGTTATATATTTCCATGTTATACATGCACTCACAAGGACTAGTGATATTAAATACTCTTAGAGAAAAAACTTAAATTTGCAAAGCTAAAGAAAATGGACTCTTTTTGTCTCTCTACACTTGTTTAGCCTATAAGGCCCACGCCGAACAGCAAAAAAAAAACAAAAACATGTGGAAGTTGGCATTCCCCACAGAATAACTGCATGCAAAACCCACATGGGTTTCCTTATCTGCGAGTTCCATGGAATAAGTCAAGTACCTTTCTCACTTCTTAATCTGCGAGTTTGGAATCTTCCACATGGGTTTTCAACAATGGTTGGAAAACTCACATGATTGTCTGATACGTGCAAATTTTTGAGACATCAGAGGAGGTGAGAAGGTGCCCAAGACAGTCTCCCAGGTCTTCACTTGTCCTCTCCTTGCTTACAGCTTTAAAGAGACACTATCTTCCCCTTGCCTGTGATGAGTAGGAGAGTCAGGAGCAAAAGTAGTGTTTGCTTATCTTTTGCTTTGTGAATCTGACTGGAATCTTGGAGGGGGGGGGAAAGAGGGAACCCACCATCCATCCTTTTGGAACTATGAGCAAGCGAACAGCAAATCAGGACAGCGGCAGCCCACTTTGTACCAAGGGGTACCGAACTGGTGCTAGCTCCCTCGAACCCAGCACTGACAAAGCCGCACTTGTCAGCACTTCT
Source organism: Tiliqua scincoides (assembly GCF_035046505.1). NCBI lineage: Eukaryota > Metazoa > Chordata > Lepidosauria > Squamata > Scincidae > Tiliqua > Tiliqua scincoides. The sequence continues at coordinate 64,007,458 of NC_089825.1, read as the reverse complement.
TGCTTGCTGCAAGGGAAAGAAGGTGCCACAGGGTTCCATTCTCCTTGCCTCTACCTGTGTGGGCTGCCATAGGTGCTGCCATTAGCAGGAATGACAGCTCAGACAGAGAGGGGTGATGTTGGGCAACGTTCTTCCCCAGACAGGCAGATGCACTTCTCCATGCAATGCCTTCAGTGACACAATCCTATCCATGCCTATTCAGAAGCAAGTCCTAATGCATTCAGTGGGGCTTACTGCCAGTGTATAGGATAGCAGTCCAGGGTGTAATGGTGTTGTGCAAAGCAGAGTGAAAGGCTGTGGAGGAAGACACAATCAAGGTTCCGGTGCCTTGTAAATTTCTTCTCTTTTTACATTCTTGGTACGTGAACAAATTATTAGAATTGAAATTTCTTTGTCTGCTTTTCTGAATGTGGGTGTGAACAGCAGCTGCTTGAGTGACAATCTCCATGGGTCTCTTTTGAGGTATGATCCTTCGCCCACTTTCTCAGAAGCAAGCCCCAAGGGGTAGTCAGGGGCTTTCTCCCTTGAGCAGGTCAGCCCCTGGTACACACACAGTAAACAAACACAGTAAACTAAAAGCATGTGAATCCTGGTGTCACTTGCAGGGCAGGATTAGGCTGCTCACAGAGGGGCAAACTCCCATCCCTTTTGGCTGGCAAGTGCTGCTGGGATTCATGCAGGCACAGGAAGTATGCTGAAGGGAGACCAATAGCACCAGAGGAGGGAATAGAATGGCTTTTGCCATGAAAAAACCCACAAATTGGAGTGAATATGTGCTTGCAAATCATACAAACTCACTGATGTGCTCACAGATGTATTTTTCCATGGAAAAATAACTGCACATTTGGTTTGGGCCATAAGAAAGAAGGAAAATGAGTTGGAAGGAGGAACCATCAACAGCCATCAAGAAAATGATTGGTAAACAACTGTTTGTCCTCTTCTGAAATTGTTCCCAATAACCTCACTAGTACAGAATTTCCAATAATGCCGTTTTGGATAAAGTCTATCTATTCATTATCTGTCTTTGTGATGGAATTCACTTATCATTCTTCACTCATTCTACTGCATTAAAATTCTACTCAGGGCTATACGAAACAGCTTGAACTGACGCTGGGGTCTCTTAGGGAGAACCAGAAGAATTTATGGCTTTGTCAGGTAGCTGAACATCAACTGTCTGTAGCTTCTGATGAACTGTCAAGGCTGGAGCACAGATTGTAATTCAGTTGGGTAGGAGGGGAACAGATGTACAGGTGTCAGGAACCAGGCAAGATTGAAGGGCTCTTTTTCCTTCCCTTTCTTTCCCTTAGAGAAGATTTATAGGAAATGTAAGCATCATTATGTCTTTTGGGAATTAAACAATGGAGTTGCAAAAAGTTCTCCTCAACAAACCATAAAACAATGGTGGCAGCGTTCATAAGAGAACATCTAATGTTCTATTAGATATGATTAAAAATATTTATATACTGCTTTTTGACAAAGAAGTTCAGTGCAGTTTACAGAGAAAATCAAATGAATAAATGGTTCCTTGTCCCAAAAGGGCTTACAATCTAAAAAGATGCAAAAGAAATACCAGACAACAGCCACTAGAAAACACGCTGTGCTGGGAAGAATAAGAACAGTTACTCTCCCCCTGCTAAATATAAAAAGCTTCTTTGCCTAGTTAATAGAGGTAGTGCAACTAAAATTATGCACTAAATTGTGTGCAACTACAAGTATCTTAAGGGAGAAGATGCAAGAAAGTCTAAAAGCACCCATACTATGTTTAACCCAAAAAAGATACCTTTCCTCTCCAGCATCAAGTTCTCAATATCAAGACGATAATGCTGTGTCAATTTCCAAGTTCACACAAACAGTACATTGAAATAGTGTGTACACCCATTGTCTATCTCAAACAAGTACCTCAAACAAGACACACCAAGGGGTGCTACATTTTAATCTTGCAAAATGATAGATACTGTAGTTCAGTCTTTCACTCAAAATGAAAGCAACATCAATGACCTTATTGAAGGCACAGTACAATCAAATGTCTTTAGTATCCTTCATTATTTTAATGATTAAACACGGGTTGGAGCTTTATGGCTGCTGACCGGGGGTGGGGGGAGATATGGCTGCCCAATCACAGTTATGCTTAAAATTCTTCATTTCAGTCTGCTGTATGGACAGCTCTTGATTCTGTCCCAGGGAAGAAAAAAATTCAGAAACCGCTGTCTTTATTTCTATGTTCCTTGAGGGGGAGAGGCTTCCAGAGAAGCTGGGAAATGTTTGGGAATCTAGTTATCATATTGCAAAGCTATGATAAGACCAATAAGAACCTACTCTCTTGCCTTCCAGAACTCTGTTTTGGCTCTCAGGAAGACCTTAGCTGAGAGGTAGCAGCAATAGCACAGTTTGGTTTATGTTGTGTACTCTGCCTAAATGTTTCGTAGTCAGTAGTGTAACTAGAGGAGGTGCAAAGCACTAAGTTTTGCAGGGTACCTCACCGTGTCATGCAAGCGACCTGACCCCCCCTTCAGAATCATTCTGTGTATGGCTCCATTTTGCTCTAGTGCCTGGAATGGCTCTGAAGGGGAGGGGCGCTTGCATGGCACAGTGATGTGCCCTGCAAAGTTTAGTGCTTTGCACTCCCTCTAGCTGTACAACTGCTCCTAGTCATTAACTGGCTTTGAAAAAAAATTAATTTAAAGAAGAAATATCACATGCCTTCATGTCTCTAAGCTAGTCTCCTTTTCCAACCCCCTAACTTTTCCCCACCCTCCTAATCTCAGATTTTTATGTTGCCGTCATACCTTCTGAAGCAAGTTCATAGTTTCTAAAAGATAAATGTGGTAGCAATAATGGATGCACAAGCTGCCAACTCAGAAGCAAAACTCACTGTATATCCATTTCTCAGTGTGTATGCTAACCATTGTCCAAATTTGTTTCAATCTTTCTTTTGCATAGAATTGTATTTTAGCCATAATTTTTGCAAACAACTTTGGGGGTCTCGTTTACGAGTAGAAAACTGGTTCAAAAATAAATAAATAAAAATATCAGCACTGTCTGTATTCCGTCATTGCCTTACCTGAATCCAAATGCCAAGGGTCTGTTGCAGAAGACATTGGTTGAATGGTTTGTGGATTTGCTCCACAGTTGGATTCTACAAGTTCCCCTTCTGTGTGGACACGAGAGGAGATGTTGGTCGTTCTCAAGGCTGCCTTGAGTGGGGCAATCTGATTGAACTGCACTCGGGACAAACAACCAGAGAATCCTGGTGTATTGTATTTTCGAATCTCTTGATCAATCTTCCCAAGTTCTAAGGAAAAAGAAAAGAACAGGCTCTTCAGCAGAGTTTGTTGAAGCAGTAACAAACATTACTGTCATGCTGTGTGTTTTTAATTCTCATTTTCAGAAATGTGGACTTTTTACCTGCTATCTTAGCTGTTCTGTAGCTTCTACTCCAACTTCACTTGATTAATGTTGTTAAACACATGTTACAGTAAAAGTACATTGGTTTAGAACCAAATTTACCTGTCAAGAATGCTGCCCCTTGCTCCCCCAAACCTGGGCATGGTAGTTTTCCTAGGGTGCTCGAGTTATTGACACCACAAATGCAAGCCAATAGGCATCCACTGTGAGCTGTGGAAACATGTAGAACTGGGTCTGTTCCTGCCCCCCCCCCTCCAACTTCCTCCAAGAAAATTACAGATTTGTTTTTAGGAGATAAAAGGCACTTTCATATCACCACTACCATGCTTCAAGCACTACATCTATCTTCATCTTGTGAATGTAGTAAAACCATTCCCCAAGAAAGGCAGCTGCAAATAACCAAAATTGTATCAAAAAGCTCTTCTCTCATCCAAATTAAAATAAACGAAATGAAGCTGAAAAGAGACCGCTCTGGTCTTTTAATCAGTCTGTTACATGACTGCTTTTATTACAATGATTATTTGTGCATCAAACACTTAAAAGTTGAAAATGGCTTTATAATTATTAGCTTGTTCAAACCACAGAACAATCTTTGAGGTACACAGCTAAAAGTTCTCATTTTCAAGATACAGAAGTAAAGCTGATAGATTGTGTTGATGACAATTACAGAGCCTGACAGACCAGCTAGAATCTGCGATGTGACAACTTTTTCTCATTTTCACCATGGGGTGGATGTGCTAATAGGATTTCTCATTAAAAATGTGGCCTGGGGAAGGCAGATGTTTCAAAGGTAGAAAAAGAAATTTGCAGCTCAAAAAACACATTCAAACCAAAAACTAGCCAGACTTTTATTGGAAAAGAAAGAACAGAAACACATTCAGCTCTTAAAAAGAAAACCACCTAGTAGAGTCCAGGATTGAGGAAAAATGAGATGCAGCTTTAAATCCAAAGTTCAATTTTGACATTGCATCCAGCAGATGCAGATGCTTCCCTTGGTTCTGGGCAAGATGAGCCATATTGCAACATTAAATATCTGTGGCTTTGGAAATAAATTTCTGGACACAGGGACAGGTGTGGGAAAGCTAAACAGAAAAAACTAAAAAGAATTTAGAAACAGAAATTAAAGGACCTGGAAGATTGTTGAAATTATGTATGTGAAGTGCTTTGATTACTCTCAATACAACATATTATTTAAGCCATATTTATGCTGGTGCCAGGTTGCAAGAGTCTTGCTTGGTCCCAAGTTTATTGGTGCCTTCTCCCCTTTGAGCAACAGGAAAATCCCCTGGAGGACCTGCAATGATGCATGGGACTTTTGGGGAGCTGTCCCTTGTAGCTAAGGTGCCAAAAGCAGTAGTCATGCAAGTCTCCCAGCAGACTCATGTCACCACAACCTGCGATACCGGATACAATTTGAGGATGGAATAGTAATAAAAGGCCTGGATAAGGTGGAAAACTACATGGGGATTTTACAAGATGAAGAAATCTAGCATGCTGCAGTGAAAACGATCAGTGCTGAATATACAAAATGAATAAGGAAAATACTAAAACCAAAACTAAATGGTGGGAACACAATCAGAGCCATAAACACCTGGGCTATTCTAGTGATTCAAAATAGTGCAGGAATTATCTAGAATCAGTATTTCTCAAACTTTGAGGGAGCTTTACTCCCTCAGTAAGTCTTTGTGGGGGAGGGGCTAGGGCAGCAATGTGATCCCCAGAATCACGTCGCTAAGGGGGGGGGGCGCTTTCACTTACTTTATGTAGGTGGGGTTTCTGGAGCTGGCAGAAGGTGCGGGGAGCCCTGCGCAGCTCTCTGCAGCACTCCCCAAGGTTTAGAATCTTCAGTAAAAGTGGGCGCAAAGCACCTCTTGCAAAACGGGAAAAGTGAAAGCACCCCCCTTGCCCCCCATAGGGACGCAATCCTGGGAATCGCTTCCCTGCCTCTCCCCTTCCCCCACCTCCCAAAGGGGCGGGAAACCTTTACACAAACTGGTGGGTCAGGACCCACCAGCCTGAGAACTATTGATCTATACAGTTTATAGATAATCACCAAAGGGCTTTCCCATGCCCCATAAAGCATTAAATATGTCACTTTCGATTTCCCTTTGGAAACCAGAAATAGCATTTCTTTTTTTTTTCTTTTTCTGCCTTTTTGGCCATTCTGAAGTTCACAGAAGCTGCGGGCAGATGTAAGCGGCCTCTGCGAGCTTCAGAAAGCCCTCCAGAGGTGACCACAGCAAAGCTCCAATCCCCTTTGGAGGATTCAGGTTGAGCCAAGTTTGGCTCAGCACAGGTCCAGGGGACCTGCATTGAGCCAGATCCGTAGATATATGAACGTAGATATATAAACAGTCCCCACCTGCAATAGATTTTGCTCCAAACCGACCTTTCCTCAACTTTTTGATCAGTTTAAAAAGAATGAGAAGGAAAAAAAAAACCTCAGTTGGTGTCATGGATAGTCCAGTCCTGCCAAGGACACATTTGGAACCATGCAACTGGATCAAAAGAAAAGTGTTTTTATTCCATCTCACTGCCTCCACCACCGGCCAGCCAGGTTGATGTAGTCATCCCTCATTTCTTTTTTTGGTACACTGTTTCTGAATATGGAAGTTCCAATTTTGTCATCATGGCTAATTGTCCTTGACTGATCATTCAAGGAAGCACCAGCATAAGCTCTGATTCTACATGTTTTGCCCAGCATGTAAATAGGGCCACGAAGAAAGAGAACAATTTCTCTCTATTCATTCGGGATTCCTGTTGCCTAGCAAGAGCTTTAAATAGAATCCAGATTTATCATTCCTACTCTTGTAGCTTTTAATATAGTAACACTGATAATGCAGTTCCAGTTAAAATGCTCAAATTGCATTAAAATGTCAAAAATCTTCTGAGCATCAAACAGGATGCATATAACCTCCATTTGCAGTACCTCCTGCACCATTTATTTCCCAGTCAGTTAATGCCAGGTGTGGGGTACTATCAGCTGAAAAACATTTTTGCAAAAGGCATTTAACCAAACATCTTCTACTTGTCTAAAATTTCTCACAAATGCATGCAATATCTCATGAAAATCCATGTGCACCTCAAGGCTGAACAAGATGAATTTAAGAAAACTTAATCACTAAAAGCAGTTTCAGGAGGGGGCAATGCGAAGCAGTGGGCATTATCCATTCCTTATTTGTCATTTTTACACGCCAAAATTGGTCAAGCCATTTCCCCATGTAGTGTGTCAAATACGTGTTTGCAACAATGAGTTCTGACCCAAGAGCACCTGTGCCTGAGGCAGTATGCTAAATGCTACCCCTTCTTACCTGCTGTTGCAACAGCTTCTGCTGCTGGATTGGAAAAGGAGGAACAGAACTGAGAGGAAGTGTGGAAGAGAGAATGGTAGGCTAGGGTATCTCCATCTTGTTTCCTTTTCCAATCCAAGGAGTGAGAAGAGGAAGATCAGTGATGGCAAGTGGGTGGACAGAGTTGGGCACCCCTCACCAATCTGCTCATGAGGTGACCAGTTGGTCTCATGGATGGGGCAGGCTTGGCAAGTACACATCTGGAACCAAGCAATTGACAGAAGCCACTTGGGGAAAGGGTGATTTTGAGTGGAGAAGTGGTAGGCGGGGAAAGTTAAGCATCCTGCCCTATAGTTTCATAATTTCATATGGGCTTTTTCAAAGGTTGCTTTTTGTACACATACACACACACTCTCTCAAACTGCAGACCTGGAGATGCAACTGTAATGTGCCATAAAGACAGGCTATGGTTGAGATGATGGGCAAATACTATCCCAAACTTCCTTTTGTTCCATCTTTCGCTGGCTTTGTCCCTTGAGTTACCCTCCTCCCCACCACCTTTGGCCTATCTTTTCTGAACATCCCTTGTTTACAGTTGATATTTTCTTTGTGCTCTTTGGTTTGGCAGCCACATACCCTAAATGGACTCAAGTACTCAACTTGTACTCAATACAGTACTCAACCTGCCCAGCTCTTACAAATCTGCATTCATTGCCATCTGGGGTGAATCTGCAAAGTGCTACCCAGAGTCTCAGATATATATAACTGCGCATAATATAATGCATAAACAAGCTCTCACACGTCATACTTCCTGCAGACATTTCAAAGCACTTGCTGAGTATTCACTATGGATCAGTCAGCAATTTAGTTTATCATGGGATTAAACTAAAACAATTTACAGAGGTGGGGTGTGAGGGAAAGCAGCCCACAAATGTTCCATCCAGTTATCTAACAGCACAGTAACAATTTCCTTTTTAGTGTAACATTTTTGTGAAAAGATAGAATGCCTACCACTTATTTGAGTGTTTTCAAAGCCCAATAGTTCACTGGAGAGATGGGGTCATCCCTCCTTGATACAGACAAGGCATTGCCAAGCACCTGTTACACATGGAGTTGCCTAGCGACCATGGAGACCTTATTTCCTCACTATTCTATGAGGCAAAGATTCTAGAATCTAGAGAGGGAGAAAAGGGGATGGAGGAAGTGGTACAGTACAGATTCCCAGTGGTCATGCTTTGTGCTTTCTTATGAGCCCACTACATTCTGTGAGTAGGTTTTATGGGCCTTTCAACTAGACATTAATATGGGGGTGATGTGTTTTTGCACAGCTTTTATCCGCATCTTGTCAAGCATTTCTTGGTCAGGTTAGTGAGAAAACTGGATACATATTGGGCCAATGAATGATTCAGTCTCTTCAAAATAGTATATAGATTAGACAAGAAGCAGAATTAGTCACAGCTGATTTTGAGGTAGTAGCACATCTGTAATATGACTACAAACAGCTGGAAGCCATTTAACTACATTGATAAATAAGGTCTAATGAATGTACATTTTAAAACTATGGAAGCTATTGCGGTGGGAGGGAAGGGTCTGATCTAGATGAGGATCACAGAGTTCCCATTGGTACCAAGGACTTAAAAGGAGTCCAGCTTCTTGCAGCAGGAAGGAGAGGAGGGCAGATTGAAGGATTTTGTGCGAACATATATGCTGTCCACTTTGAGTCAAACTAAATACGACCCCAAAGGCATACAGTACACCTGGTTTTAATTTAGTGAATTTTGCGCAGGAAAGGCACATGATGAAACAGGCTGAAACCACAGCAAGGGGTATGGCCCTTTGGTACTTTGCCCCGTTTCACTTCCAACCAATGATCACAGACCCCCATACACATTTTTTTTTAAAAATGAGAAAAAGCTTCTATTGAAAGTCAATGAAAACATTTTTCCCATTAAAAATGGCATGGTGGAGCTACAATCAGGTTGGAACTGCGGGGGGTGGGGCAGAGTACTAAAATTCCATGCCCCCAATATGATTTTGGCCTGTTTTATTCCCCCCCCCATGCTTTTCATGGAAAGAAGCCAAAACCCAGAGGATTTGCTTACTACAAGTTTAGAGTCATGTCTAGTTTGACCCTCAAGAACAGGGGTGCCCAAACTCTGGCCCGGGGGCCACTTGCGGCCCTCGGGGACTCCCAATCTGGCCCTCAGGGAGCCCCCAGTCTCCAATGAGCCTCTGGCCCTCCGCAGACTTGCTGGAGTCCGTGCTGGCCTGATGCAATTGCTCTCAGTGTGAGGGCAACCGTTTGACCTCTCATGTGAGTGATGGGATGAGGGCTCCCTCCACTCCCTCTGTGATGCATCAGCAGCAGTGAAGGAAAGATCAGCCTTGCTTTGTACAAAACCTTTTATAGGCCTTGAACTATTGCAAGACCTTCATTCATTCATCCATCTCTACTATATGTAAATCATGTAAATTTATTCAAATTTTAAATGTAAATTAATTCTAAAACTGAATTCCAGTTGCAGGTGAGCAATGGTGGGAGAGAAGTATGCCTTTCTTTCCTGCTTGTGGGTTTTCCAGAGGCAGCTAGTGGGTCACTGTGGGAAACAGAATGCTGGACTACACGGATATTTGGCTTTTCTTACATTCAATATATACTGATGATCTGGAAACCCCTTCAGACAGATTGAGAGATCTTTAAAGCTTTGCTCTTCGTGTATTTTGCCAAGTTTATAAAACATCTTCAAATTTGCTGAATAAAGCTGGTGATGTTAATTTTCACCAGGGAAGGCAGGGAGCTTTCATTTTCTTCTCTGTCCCTCAGATACTACTGCAGCCACTTTCCTTTTGTATCATGCTCCATAATTCCCTAACATAATTATCACTGAACAAGATGTTCAGATGTGTGCTTCAAGACTTGCAATTTTAGAAAATGTCTTTATTTTTAACTGTGACTATAGCATTGTATGTTTGATTTCCATGCTGTGAAACAGTCCATAAAAGTTAAAGGAATAAAGATGTTCCAACAACATTCTGCTCTCCCAAATAGTTAATGGGCACATGAACAGCCCACAAGGATCTTTAAACACTTGTGGACATGCATCCAGGTACTTTGGTCCAATCAGGCTTCCCAAACCTGCTTACTGTTCACAGTTTAAAGATTTGTGAACACTGCCTACAGTTCATAGCAAACCTAGTTGTTTGCAACTACCCTCTTTCTAGCCAATTAAAAATAATTGTGCAGTTCTGAACCAAATTACTGTCAACAGTGCTTTTGAATCACTTCTGAACTCACAAAAAAGTATAATTCTGCCCTTTTAGGTTAATCACAGACTCATAGGTGTCATGACACCTATCTTCCTGCCTAAGCTCTGGTTTCATAAGTATGGTTGGTTGGCAACCTTCAGTCTCGAAAGACTATGGTATAAGCCTACAGCACCCGGTATTCCCAGGCGGTCTCCCATCCAAGTACTAACCAGGCCTGACCCTGCTTAGCTTCCGAGATCAGACGAGATCAGGCATGTGCAGGGTAACAGTTGCTGGGTATGCCACATACCCAGCATAAGTATGTCACAGTATGTCGTAAGTATGTCATAAGTATGTCACAGTGTGTAAATTGCTTCCACACAGCTAGATCCACACCACTCCAATGACATGAACGTAGAAAGACATATTACTTGGACTAGGTGATTAACCCAGTTAAATCACAGCAGATATAAAGCCATATAAGCAGCAACAAATAAAGAGGGAAAGCTAAAATTCTGCATAACAGCCAAAGAAAACAATTACCTTACACCACAAGCCAATAAAACCACATAGCAGTGATGGGAACTCAAGTCAGGTGATTTGAGTCCAAGTTGCGAAATGTGTTTTTTGCTGATTCATGCACACTCAAGTTATTGGTGTTGGTGACTCTAGCACGAACTCGAGTCTCAGGCAACCGACTTGAAAATGAGTCACAAATGTGAACAACTCAAGTCAGTGAGTCTGAGTGTGCTTGCTTACTTTTTTCCTTGGCATGACAGACTTTGTGGAACTGTCTGGCAACCGGCAGTTCCAGCCAGTTAATGTTTTCCGTCTGCATTGACGTGGGGGAAGGTGCAAGAGGAGGGGGGAGGGAGGTGGAAACAGGCTCTCTTGTCCATCTCTGAAGGAACCGATGATCACTGGATGAAGGATGGGCAGTCTGATTTTGTTCTTTGGATGAAGAAGGGCAGAAGGAGGAGCCCAAGGGGGTTCTTGCCTTAGGATTGACTGGAGAAGCCCAGGGAGGTGGGAAAAGGAGGCAGGGAAGCAGTTTGTAGCAATCACACTTTCCAACTTCATGACTGCTCCGGGGTCCATTGTTACTTGGGAGGAGGAAGCCCCATTTAATAACTGGTGCAAATAGGACTACCTCTGAGTAGTGCTACAAAGGATTGGGTTGTACTGGTAAGCCTTCCAGTTGCTGTGTGTGACCTTCCTTCTGCTTGCCACTTCTGTCCACACTCTCACGCAGTCCATCCCATCCTCTCCAGTCTTGCCCAGTCTCTTTTGGTCTGTGCTCTGGCATGCCTGACCTGTGCCATCCACAAAAAACTCTAACTTGAGTCAAAATGATTCAAAAATGGGGGGGGAGGTGAGTTGCCATGAGCGCTCACTATGACTTTCGCACAAGTCGCAGGGGGTGGAGACTCAGGCACTGGCTTGAGTATTGCCGCTGTGCCAAGCTCCCATCCTTGGCACATAGCACAGAGTGGCTAGGGAAACCAAATGTTTGACTCAGCGTAAGGTAGCTCTTTATTGCCTAATATATTTTTCTATGTTTCTATTTAGATCAGTTTGGCTGTACTTGTCGTAAGAGGCGACTAAACAGCCACCGGGTAGATGGGACTCGTCAGCCTGGGAAGGCAGCTCATCTGAGAGAAGGAAAACTCTGATCCCAAACCTCCACTGCCTTGTGGCTACATCCAGTTATGGAAAAGGCTTCAGGAGTCAACCTCGAGGCAAAATCCGGAGCCGGAGTCCCTGAGGCAGTTCATGGCTGAACACAGTCACGTTCTGGCAACTCCTGCGACGCCGCTGGAACCAACCGTATTGGCCTCTGCCTTTCCATTGGACCATTTCAGCGACGTGGAGAGGGGGGATTTGCTGCATGGGTAACAGCCTATCCTCCATACCTACTTTACCCAGGCTTCGCGCACTGGAGAGGACACTCTGTTCCAGAACCACCATTCAGAGCGTGACACCATAGTCTTCTGAGACTGAAGGATGCCAGCAACTATTTAGATCATCTTTTTGTCTCCCCAGAGACCAAATGGTATATTTATTTCCTATAACAAGCATCAATTTATGGGACAGATAAAAGTATTCACTACAAATCGTTACGAGACCACTTGAGCCAAGTCTATTAAAGTAAAGCAAAATGATCTCTAAAGAAAATGATAATAAAATTGTAATGTGAAAATTCCATCTCAGTTAAGTGAACCACTAATTGCTTTTAGGTCGGTTTGAGCAACAGATCAGCTGCACAAAACAAAGCATTATTCATTTGGTTGCTCATAATTTTACTGCATAGCGTCCACAAAACATTCCAGGATGCATCTATACGGTAACAATAGTTTAAACTGAGGTATGAACTCACTGGGCTCAGAAAAGAAACACATCAGCAAAGCCAAGTCAAATCGGGGGAGGGGAGAGTCAGTGTATTACTGACAGAGTGTATTACTGACAGCGGACAGAGGTTCAGAGTTGGATCAGGAGACGTGGGTACAAATCTTTATTTAGCCATGGAGCTCACAGGGCCAATTACCATCTCTTAGCCTAAACTACCTCAGAGGATAGTTGTGAAGAAAAAAAAATGAAGAAACACATTCACACACCATAGACCCTTTGGAGAAATATTAGGCTAATAATTACTACATACTGTAAATAAAATTACTACACAATCTTATGACTGCTTACTCAGAAGCAAACCCCATTGAGTTCAATGGAATTGCAATCCTATGCACATTTACTATGGGGTGGATCCAAGGGGGGGCCAAGGGTGCATGGTCCCCCCAAACTATCTGCCAGCCCAGCAGGGAAGGGAGCCCACTGGGCTGGGGAGCAAAACTGGGTGACAGGAGAACACCCACTGGGTGGGGCACCAGCAAGATTGGTTGGAATAGGAGCCCAGATCTACCCAGCCAGCAGATCTGGGTTCCAAATCCAGGTGGGAGCTCAGGTCTACCAGCTGGGTAGACCTAGGGTCCCATACCACCCAACAACTCAAAGTTCAGGTAGGAGCTCAAATCTACCCAGTTGGTAGATCTGGGCTCCAAGTTCATGTGGGAGCTCAGGTCTACCTGCCTATTGAACCTTGGCCATGGAGGTCATAAGTTAAATCTGGAGCCCAGGTCTACCTGCCTGGTTGACCTGGGCTCTGGAGTTGGTAGTGATCATGGCCCACAAACACTTGATTCGCCCCTGCATTTACTTGGGAGTAAATTCTATGCAATGAAATGGATTTGCTTCTGAGTTGACAGGCATACGACTATGCTACAAGTCTCTTACACCATCTCTCCAGGGAATTGATCAAACCAATCCTAACTAGGACTAGGTTGGCCTTTATGACAATAGAAAACAGTTCTGCTATTGTGAATGGTCGTATGTACACATGCTATGAGCCACCAGTGGCCATTCTGGAACCACCACTGCAAACAGTGGCAGTGCTGGAGGCCTGCTGACACTATCAGCAGTGAAGGTAAGCCGTGAAGGTAAGCCGGTGGAGGGGTGGAGAGTAGCTAGGCTGGTGGAACAGGGCAGGGAAAGCGAGGCGAAACGAAAGGGTGGGCTGGATCTTGGTGGCAATAGTGTGTGCTGAATCTTAAACCCACTCCGTGTTTCCTCCCTCTCCCTTACTCTCCTTGCACTTCAACCAGCAAAAGAACTGGCACAGATCTGAGACCACCCATTGGGGCAATAAAGGCTTGGCCCAGGGTACAGGAATAAAAGTTCCCTTACCTCAGGGATACCTCTGTGACTGTCCCTGTCTCCCAGAATACAGCCTCGCAGGAGCACATCACATGCTCCACTGGTGTGGCTGCATCAGCAGGGGTGAGGGGTTAGTTAGGATTGGGCCTCTAGTTACTTTAATTCTATGAAAAAGCCAGGGTTCTTCAACACAGAATCGTCTGTATCCTCACAAAGTTACATTTTCCAACATTGACAGTGAAGGGAAGCTAGGTCAGTTAAACTGGGGCAGTCCAACTTTGCAATTACTATGGTCATTAACCGTTTTTATTTTATTATTTTTTACAAAAGAAGGTGCCCTCTTGATTTTTATGTTTCAAATTATCAGCTAAAGTGAGAAGAAAAAATGAAAAGAGAAGATGGAGGAAGGGGGAAAAAGAAAATATATTTAGCCTATTGAGAAGGTTTTGAAGGAAGAGGGGGGAAACAAGTTTCACTTTCAAGCACTAATTTCTTTCATTTCTTGTCATCTGATCTAATTACATTATCTAATAACATGTCAATATGAAGCAGGGCAATTTAAAGAGTTTCTTAAACACCTGTGCCCAGCAGTTGAAATACTCTGGAATATTTTTCCCCAAGGACTGAACTGCAGAGTTACAAACTTGTTTGTGTTCCAGTTCTGTCACCAAAGGGTTAAATTTTGCCAAATGTACCTATGGTTTGGCTCCTTTGAAATACTCCCTACTAGAAAGAACCCCACCATATGTTATACTTGACAAAATAAATTATGTCTATACGCAGTGCTTTTTTTGTAAATAAAAAGGTGCAGGAACTCACAACTTGTTAATCTTTTATTTATTTATTTATATTTAAACCATTTTTTATTGGAGAAATAAAATATTTTTTATGTGCTTCCCCCTAAAGATAAACTTACTTCTGAGTAGACATGCATAGGATTGGGCTGTCAATCTCCACATCCCCTTCCCCCTAGCTACTTTTTCTACACAAGGGGAAAAATACTGTACAGGTGCACTTGTAGCGTGTAGTATGTAGTGTGGCACTACTTCGAGGAGAGGAAGCAGTGAATGGATTCCAAAAAATGGCTTACATGAGTTCCATGTAATAAAATTACTCTAAGCAACTGTGGGAGCAAGAACAAAATAGGAATTCTTACATGAGAGGGGTCCTTAGGTGCACATAGAAACAGCTATGTTTGCAAACAAGCTATTAAATATGGTTTAATTCAGGTATCAGAATACTCTGTGTCTTTGGGAAGGCGCTTGGCATGCAATTGTATGTTCTCTGCTGCCCTGAGCAGCTGCTGTGCATTGCTGGAGAGGAGCTGCAGACACTGGCTGGCGGAGGGCATGCTTGTGGGGGAAGGATGAGGAGGATCTCTGGCAAGGCTGGACAGCACGTTGTACACACGTATAATCCCTTTTCACCTGCCCTTAGCATGTGAAAACGGGTGCAGATGTATCTCAGCCAGGATTAAGAGCCCAATCCTAGGTATGTCTACTCTGAAGTAAGTCTCGTT
Organism: Tiliqua scincoides; assembly: GCF_035046505.1. Classification (NCBI taxonomy): domain Eukaryota; kingdom Metazoa; phylum Chordata; class Lepidosauria; order Squamata; family Scincidae; genus Tiliqua; species Tiliqua scincoides. The sequence continues at coordinate 63,992,290 of NC_089825.1, read as the reverse complement.
CTAGTCAATGGAGCTTACTCCCAGGAAAGTGCTAGGATTGCAGCCTAAGAGCCCAATCCTATGCATGTCTACTCATAAGTCCACTTTAGTGAATGGGGCTTACTGTGGATAGGATGGCAGCCTCAGGGCCCAATTCTGTGCCTGTCTCCTCAGAAGTCAGTCCCACTAGAGGCAGTGGGGCTTCCTCCCAGGAAAGTGTGGACAGGACTGCAGCCTCAGAGCCCCTCCTGTGCCTGTCTCCTCAGAAGTCAGTCCCACTAGAGGCAGTGGGGCTTCCTCCCAGGAAGGTGTGGAGAGGACTGCAGCCTCAGAGCCCCTCCTCTGCCTGTCTCCTCAGAAGTCAGTCCCACTAGAGGCAGTGGGGCTTCCTCCCAGGAAAGTGTGGACAGGACTGCAGCCTCAGAGCCCCTCCTCTGCCTGTCTACTGAGAAGTCAGTCCCACTAGAGGCAGTGGGGCTTCCTCCCAGGAAAGTGTGTAGAGGACTGCAGCCACAGAGCCCTCCTCTGCCTGTCTACTCAGGCTGCAAGGCTATGACACTTTCCGGGGAGTAAGCCCCATTGAACACAATGGAACTTACTTCTGAGTAGACATGCTTGGGCTCTCAGGCTGCAAGGCTATGCACCCTTTCCCAGGAGCAAGCCCCATTGAGCACAATGAGACATACTTCTGAGTAGACATGCCTAGGTTCGTGCTGCAGATTGGCACGGGGGCTGCACCAGCCAGCTTCCTTCCCCTCCTCCTCCGCCAAGCCAGTACCTGGGCATTCCGTGGGTGCTGCAGCCCGTCTCCCTGGCTGGCTGGCTGGCTGTCCGTCCTCCTCCTCCTCGGCGTCAGCGCGTGTCTCCCGCGCCCTCCAGCGGCTTGGAAGCTGGGCTGGGAAGCAGAGCGTGGGGGGAGGGGAGGCAGGCTGGGCTCAGGCAAGAGCTTGGTGATAGGGGCAGGAGGGGGTCGTTGTGCAGTCAGGCAGGGGCCAGGTGCCTGCCCACCCTGCACCCCCAGCACCCACCCAGCGAATGCCTCTGTTTTGCTCCCCCCCAGAAGGGGAGGGGCCCCTGCAAAAAGGTGCCGGAACTCCGTCCCCCCGCGTTCCATTAGAAAAAAAGCCCTGTCTATACGTAATTCTCTTGGTAAGATGGCCTCTATGTGCCACAGTCACTGGACATCACTGAACAGTAAGGTAAGGGGGGGGAAGTCAGTCCAGAACTATCCTGTGGACTAATAAAATAAAGCACAAGGGTTATAATTCAGATAATGGCAAGGAAAAAGGCACCTGCATAGACTGTGGAAGCTAAGATCAAAGGAAACACAACCTGTTCCACTACCAAGAATGGGAATCTCTGCCTGCACATACGGAACTGTGATGCTTATTAGCAACTTTTGCGAATTGTCATAGCTTGGACTGGGCCAAATTCTGTATCCGGGCGTACAAATCTTTTAATTTACGTGGGGCTTTCCAGTTATGAAAGCTTGCTTGTTTGCATGAACTCTTATATGTCTTACTACTTTTTGCTTTCTAGGAAAACTCTCAGATGTTTGCACAAAGTCATTAAAGCAAGAATATTTAATGTGTTCTATTGATCAATTGTTCTCCATTTTGATGGGATTCCATACTTTATAAAGTCTCCTGCTCATCAACAATTGAATGCTGGAATTTTTCAAAGCTAGTGAGAGAAGGTGGAACGACCTTGAATTATCTGACTGTTCTCAATATTCTACTGCATTCTGCCACACTCTAGTATGGACAAAAAGCATGGGAATACTGGGCATGGTAAATCCAGAGTGGCTTCAATCCACTTGTGCTCCTGAGTGCATCTCTTAGCATCTCCTACACTTATGGCTGCTAGTCATTCCTACATGCCAAAGCATAGCACTGGGTGGGACAGAGGAATCCATCATCCAGACAGGTGCAAGTGCTCAAGTGGTCTTGTGGGGGAGAAAAAAGCTGGGGGAATATTTCCAGAATGAAGTGGGCAGAACCTTGAGTAAAGATGGGTGTAAACATCTGTACACCCAACTACCACCATGATGGCAATCTGTTATATTTAATTTGCTACTGATTTATGGTCATTTTAAGTGATGTGGTTTCAGTGAATTTTAATTTTATGCTGTTAGCCACCATTAATATTTTTTTATAAAATGCAAAGGCAGAAGATTTATTTTCACCAAACATTTCAACTAACGAGAGTATGCAAACATAAAAACACTTTACAATAAAATCAAATTCACCATTTAAAACAAAGATAAAGTATTCCACCAGTAGCAGATACAGCGCACAAAGCAAAAGCGTGATGCAAAAAGGTGTTGTCAAGCAGCTTTTTAAAAGCAAAGACAGAAAAGGTTGTTCAAACTCCATGAAGCAAGGATTCCACACAAGGGTGTGTGTGTGTGAGAGGGAGGCTATCACAAAGCAGGCTCTGTCTATGTTCATGCTAATCAAGCCTCACAGTGATGATATGTGGAGCATAAGTTCATAAGATAGGTAGATTCATATGCAGAAGGCAGTCTTTAAGGAATATAGGGCCTAAATAGGGCTTTAAATAGGCCTAAAGAGGGCTTTAAAGGTAATAATCAGCACTTTGAACTGGATCCAGAAACAGATGGGAAACCAGTGTAGTTCTAGGACTGGGGTCGGCAACCTGCCATTCTGGAGCCGCAAGCGGCTCTTTGAGCCTTTGGCTGCGGCTCTGTGCGGGGCCAACCCGTCCCAGGGGAGGGGCTCGCTCCTCCCGCGACGCAGCCGCCGCTCACCAGCCCGAGCATACGGGCTGCGGCTGCGCCCCATAGGAGAGGGCATGAACGGCTGGCGGAGCAGCTCCTCCGCCGAGAGCGAGCGCCCGCCGCCTCACGTTCCCGAGCCACAGCCCGAGCACATGGGCTGCAGCTGCGCCCCATTGGAGAGGGCGCAAACGTCTGGCGGAGCGAGCCCCCGCATGTTCCCTCCTGCCGGAGCCGCAGCCCGAGCCTGTGCGTGTCTCCTCAGAAGTAAGTCCCATTGAACACCCTGATGATCCCCCCTTCCCACAAGCAGCCCTAACCCCAGGGATCCAAGGCAAAAGCAAGCAATTGAATGCAGCTGCTCTCTCCTCCTCCCAAGCTCAGAGCACAATCCTGTGTGTGTCTCCTCAGAAGTAAGTCCCATTGAACACCCTGATGATCCCCCTTCCCACAAGCAGCCCTGACCCCAGGGATCCAAGGCAGAAGCAAGCAATTGAGCGCAGCTGCTCTGTCCTCCTCCCAAGCTCAGAGCACAATCCTGTGCGTGTCTCCTCAGAAGTAAGTCCCATTGTGCTTGCTCCCAGGAAGGTGTGCACAGGATTACAGCCTTCAAACTCCCCACTCAGCACCCCGTCACTCACTCACTCACACTCTCACTGCTCCATTTCCTTCACTTGGAAACTTGAAAGGGGTTTGGAGACCCCTGCACCAGATGGTATTCTGTATATGTTTGTATACTGTATGTGTAACATACCGTATATGTAGCACCAAAGCATATTTCATGGTTGTGAAGTAATCATTGTTAGTATGCCTTTTATTTTATGCAGTTTTGAACTCTTAGCTTGTTTGTTCAGGAGCACTTTTGTGAACAGTGTTAAGTAGTACTAAGTGGTCTTGTTCAGAGGTAGTATTGTGTGGAAAGGCATTTACAGAAGTACAGAAGTAAATGACAGTAAAGAATGACAGTATCCTTCACAAGCAGTTCACCTGTGCACAATCTAAAACTGTTGTTCTCCAACTGTGGGTCTGGACCTGATTTTTAGTGGGACCTCTAAGAGGGGAGTGTATTATATAACTGGGACCTATAAGAGGGGAGCGCAAACTATATATGCAGTATTATCTTCATTTTAGATGTCAAAAGGGTTTTGTGGCTCCCAAGGTTTTCTTTTTTCCGGAAAATGGGTCCAAATGGCTCTTTGCTTGTCTAAGATTGCCGACCCCTGTTCTAGGAGAATGGACTGTGTGGCCCCACCAATTTGGCTTCAGCATTCTGAACCAGCAAGTTTCTGAATACTTTTTAAGAATGGGTGATATCTGTAGGTTGGCTAGAATTTAAAAAAACTAGGAAGAAATTTTTAATATGGCTTATATACGGATGGTCAAGATATAAATCATGGCCTCATTTGTAATATGAAGAGGGGACATTAGTCTTATATTTCAAAATGTGCTTTGGGAGATCTTCAATAATAAAATTCTAGAAAACAGTTTACATTTCCTAGAAATTGAGGAGGTGGTACAACCCTTCAAATCTGAGGACACTATTAACATAATTTTTCAACGTTAATACTAAGGCTTTTCTTTCAAATCTTTCTTTCAAATCAAAATTCAAATTTTCAGATTCCATTCTGCAAGACACCAAATGTTGCCTAAAATGTTCGGTGCAGAGGGAGACTTCTCAGATTTCCCAAAACAAAAAACCCGTATTTTTACCACACAATAATTAACATGCATACTAAGAGTTTTTGGACAAACCCAGCAACCACATCCTAAACAGCTAACCATAATAATTTTGTCTAATGGAGAGTCAACATTTCTAAGAAAAAAGCAGAGCTGCATTACAGAGACACCCAATTATCACTGGGTGGCATTCCTGAAATTGTCTCACACTCAGACAGTGTCCTTGGATATGTGAATATGGAGATTTTAAGAAATATTGTGCTGTTTTCCCTGTGCAAGAGTCATATTTTCTCCCAGTATCTCCTCCACTCACTCCCATATAATCAAGCCTATCAGCTTTGGCAGAAAACAATAACACTGCTTCATCAATAATTTTTTGATATCACAATCCCCACCCGTAATGTTAAAAAAATTCTATTCCACTGAATGCAGGGCATGCTGAGAAAAAGAATAAGATTCACCATAGGAGAGAAACAAACTATGAAAATGACAGCACAATGTATCTTAAATACATTCAAGAGGTACACTGATAAACATGTAACAGTCTCAACTTTTGCTCCCACTTCCCAACTCTCAGGAGTGTAGAGAAATTAAAACAAAACAAAACCTTAATTGTGTCTTTGTAAACATTTGTCATAGGACATTACTGATGACTAAACTTTATACTGTGAAATATAACCACTGTTCAGTTACAGAACAAACAAAATATTATAGGCAACTTGCAAGCAGAGCATGATATAATAGGCAGGCCTTGTAACTTGTCCAGCATCTAGAAATCAGAGATATACTGCCTGTGATGCTGGAGGCACAACTGGCCTTATCAATGCTCATATCTACTGATGGACCTCTCTTCCATGAATTGCCTAAACCTTAAAAAAAATAAAAACACACAGCCCAACCCTAACATTGTGCACTGGAATGCAGTGGAGCCAGCATAGGCACCACTGAATCCTATACATGGAGTTGCCGTGCTGGCAGCCTCCTTGAGGCAAGAGGACATTCATCCCATTGCCCTGGGGTAAGCCCCAGCAGCTGCAATGGGACTAATTGGATGTGCACTAGCAAAATTGCTAGTGCAAATCTGAGTGGCCTTGTGTCTGTGGATCAGGGCCAGGAGGGGGTATAGGATCCAGTGGGAGCCTCTGCCACCATCCCTGCAGCCTCCCAGGCCTGATCTGCATATCCTCATCCTTTCCTGCCCCATTCTACCCCTCCTGACCTCCCCCCCCCGCCCTAGAAAATCTCCACAGCACTCAGCATGGGACATACCTTTCTCAGTACTGCAGGGCCTCTTCTGCCAGTGCAAGAGGCCTGCATGGTCTTGCACAGGCCCTCGTGCTGGCACCTCTTTCTGCTGGGCTGCCATGAAGTGCCTTATGGCACTTTTGCAATGGCTGTTTCCAGAGCAGTGTACACTAGTTCAGTGTTTCTGTGATGGAGGATTGGGCCCACAATCACCCATCTAAGCTGGTGGCCATCACCAGGTGTTGCAGCTCCACCAATGAATTAAATTCTGTGTTTAACATTATGTTCCAAACCAGTTTTAAGCCTCATAGAGAAACATTCTCAACATCAACAATAGACTTTGATGAGATTTCAGAAATCTTGTAGCTTAGAATTTGCCTATACTGCCTTGATTTTGGGGTCTATTCTTGGGGGCTGCCCCCCTTTTTTACTTCAAACATTATAATTAGAAAATGATAAAAACAAAAAAACTGGAAAGTAATTTGTTAAAACTGAATATGGTCAAACCCTTTTTTTTTAAATATTCAGTAATTCAATTGACAGTTGACTCCTTTCTTTTCTTCTCTTTTGTTTTGATTCATTCTTACTATTTTTATTTGATCTTTTATTGTATGCCATTAAATAAACCTGTTTAAGCTCTTGCTGAAAATCCCAAATTATACTTATATTTAAAACTTCTCAATTTACAGCCATTGAGAAAAATAGCATGCTTCTGTCAGGTTCTTCTAAAACCCTCATTTATATGTATATGTACACACACATAGATACTGTGGAAACATTACAGGTGATGTAAATCAGACTAGTGAAAGAGTATCACCCACAGACTTCTTTTGTTTCCTCTTGGCATACTTGATAATTGAATGAGCTCAGGAAAATTTAGACTGAGTAGGTAAAGAAAAAGAATAATAAGTAATGCTTCTTATGAAAGGACTGGATTCTCATGCTGATACAGCTGATGTTCAAACGAGTCAGCTTTTGTTCAAACAGAAGATGGATCTACAGTAAATTCATTTTGATAAAAGCTCATGCCGCAAAACATTTGTTAGTCTTTAAGGTGCTGAAAGACTTCTTTTTGCTGCAAGACTGACACAGCAACCCTTTTGAAAGCTGAATAAACATAAACTAAGCTGTTAAACATAAACTCCAGCCACATCCTATAGATTTAGCATATAAAAAGAAACAACTTGCAAATAGAAAAAAATCAGACATTCACTTGCTATTATCATGAAAAGGGTTCACAAGAGTTGACAGAAGAAGAAAGCTGCCTATCTTAACACATGGGCAACAAGACTAACACACCCTATGCTTGTACCACTTTAGGGTCAGAGAACAGCAAGCAGCTCTTACACCAATAATGGCATGTCAGAATAGTCCAAAATGCTTCCCCTGTCTAGATTACCTGTTTTTCTCCCCCCTCTCACTGCTTCTTCAGGTAATTCCTTCCTCCTTGCAGAGACAGACAAGTGCCTGACTCGGAGCACCTCTACATAGGAACCTCTCCTTTTGTTGGCAGCTGGAATTCCTGCTGCCTAATTGTAACCAATAGTAAGCCACACACAAAAAAATATCCTGGCACCATATAGAGAAATGCAGGTGAAGAGCAGATGGAAAAACTGGAGTGGAATTCCTCATCAGCTGGAGTATCATTTCTTGTAGCAGAAATTGAACACAAGAAACAACAGAGGCAAATTGAAAAACATGGACTGGATTTTTTGATTTTTCAAACAGTGAGAAAATACTGTATATATACATATCTTTTTGAATCTCAGTATTGAAACTGAATAAGGAAATTAAAATTATATGGAAAACGTTCAGTTAGTGACAATTTGGCACTATCAGATGCTGTGTGGCCATTTAGGCACTCTCAGATAAGGAAGTTTTGCAGAAATCTAAAATATCAGTATTTCAGAGACAGTAACAGGACTAATCGGATGCAATTGTAACACCCATATTCCCACCCCAAGGATCACTACCTGAGCAGAACCCACAGGCCCATTATATACCCCTTAGGGATGTTCTCAGCTTCCAGTATCCTTTATTTACTCAAACATACTGTACATACATACATACAGTGCCATCAGGGTAGATGGGGCTTTACACAAAATGAGAGGACAGGGCCTTGTCTCAAGGGAAACAGCAAAGCAAGAGGAGAGAAATGGAGACAAGGCAGAATCTGCAAGTCACATGTGCTTGACCTTTACAAGAGGAAGACATTTGTTAATTTCCTGATCCTGTTGCAGTATCTAAACATATTTTGTCTGCAACAGTGTGCTGAGTGCTGATTTAAAAGCAATGAAAATCTTTGTTCTATAGGAAAAAAAATACATTGGAGAATCATACACTGCCGATTTCAAATCAACCTCACTTGCAGAATGTGAACTATCCGGCTGTGCAGTGACTAGTGCCTTACTGTTTGTGTACATGCACTGACACTTATGGGCAGGAAAGATTTCATTACTAGACAACTGAAGAACAGCAGCAGTAGCAAGACCTGCTTTTTTTTAAAGCAACAGTAATGGCTCATTTAAAACACTGGCTATGACAAGAAAACTACAAAACAAAATCACAGTTAAAAACAACACACCAACAAGGCAGTAGGAAGTACATACTGTGTAAAAGTGATTAGTTACAGTCAAGTATTGCTCAATAGCCAACATTCAGATCTCATTGCATCTCAAATGAGTCAGAATAAACCTCCCAATGCTGTGCAGCTATCAAACATTGGTTACATACAGTTCACAGAATCTCCTTGCAAACACTAGCTAGTCATCAGTGTTCATTAAAAACACAAACTGATGAAGGGACTGATTCTGTACACTATCTGAAATAATGCCCTAAAAACATGACGTGGACTGGAATGTCTCCAATGTTTTCCTCCTTGCAAATAGAAATACAGATACAGAAATCTGAGGGAAAAGATCAATTCTGGTATTGGTAATATTCTGCTTGTACTGCAGCTGCACAGGGCTTTTGCTGAAATACCAGCAAGGATATCCTCAGATCAAAATCCCAAAGACAGTTTTCCAAGCCATGACTGAATGTTATCTTTATATACCAGGGTGCTGATTTAACATTGGCCAAGGCGAACAGGTCTTTTCGCAGAAAAAATATCACTGAGGCATTGATTAGTTTTCATGTGGCTGCTTTCTAACAAAGCAATTCGCAGAAAACCCTTTGCAATTGAGCAAGGTTACACCTGAGCAATGTTGTGTCACCAAGTATTTGATCTAGTAGCAATTAGTTGAGACTGTTTGTGCAAATGGAACATTGGAAACCCAGTATCAGGCATATGACTAGTTCAGTCAGAAATTACCCAGAAGTGAAGAGGTGCTCATTTCTCCTAGAAGTACTTCAGTGTCAGTTCTCAACATGAAGTTCTCCTAAGTGACTTCTAAGATGCACCTTCACTATACATGTTACTTTCTAAAATGTTTAAAACTAGTCCAATTTACCACTATTAAAAAAAAAAAATCAAAATCACACTGTCCAAGCCCAAATAGGGACAAAATAGGGACTGCGATTTCTGAGGGAGAGAATCCTGCCACCCCACAAGGGATTATTCTTGTCAATAGGGACAGTTGGAGCATGATAAATAATAGCATGATTTTCATCTATTTCTCTTGGTTTGAGTTAATTACAATTGGCACACAATTTCAGAAACATCTTGGCAATAATACACAGCTCTCAATATCACTAGCTAGTGCACACAGCAGGCATTGCTTAGCAAACATGTAACCTTCGGCTGTAATCCGAAGGTTATTTTAATTTTTTATGACCATCCTTGTGATGTGTGTTGCTCAGGGGTTCTACTCAGTGGCCTCTTTTAACCATTTAAGCTCACACTTAAGCGACTTTGCTCACAAGGAAGTTCTGTTGGTATCAAGAAGACCTGCTGCTAAGCAGTTTGTGGAAGAGGAGTAAAGTTGGCTACACTGTATCCTCTGTACAACTGTGATAAAAAGCAGAGGGGAAAACCTGGTTAGACTGTTCAAATGGGATTTGAGGGGGAAAATGGAGCTTGAAAGGTTATTTTAAAAAGACTGAGTGGTAACTTCTGCATTTAATGAAATATGCCAAAAAGGATGTTCTGGCTTCCATGTACATACTAATGACCTTATATTCACTAAGGAAATCACGATAAGAGCTCAAAACCTAGAATAGCTCATAGATGTAAAAAAATAGATATAAAAAAAGGAGATTTATCTGGAAACACTCTAATGGCCCAATCATATAGGGAAGGGTTTTTCAAACTGTGGGTAGAGACCCTTTTGGTGGGTCACAAACTGATTGTTGGTGGGTCGTGAAGCTTTAGTTGATAAGCTGAGAAGGCAAATGCATGGAGCCCTATGGAAAAGTGAAACAGAGTCATTTACTTGTGAGTAAGCAAACTTGCCTTAGTCCATTGGAAAGGGCAGGCTGAGAAGAATCCAATAATACCAGAATGATCCCAATCCGATGAACACAGCCCCCCAAAAACACCCAAAAAGGTGTTGCCTTAGTCCATTGGAAACAGCAGGCTGAGAGGAATCCAACAATACTAGAATGATCCCAATCCGATGAACACCCCCCCCCCCCAAAAAAAAACACCCAAGAAGGTGTTCCCTCCGTTCAAACTAACAAATGTATTGAGCCCTATGGAAAGCAAAACTAAGCTACACTTTCGTGTTTACTCATGAGTAAGCAAACACAGGTCATGGTTCAGGATGTGGACTCACCTCCCTGCATTACAATCTCTGCGCATGAACTGGAGGTTGTCCATGACTTTGTGTACCTTGGCTTAACGATCTCCGACACTCTTTCTCTCGATACTGAGCTAAACAAACGCATCGGTAAAGCAGCTACCACATTTTCCAGACTCACAAAGAGAGTCTGGTCCAACAAGAAGCTGACGGAACATACCAAGATCCAGGTCTACAGAGCTTGTGTCCTGAGTACACTTCTGTACTGCAGCGAGTCATGGACTCTTCGCTCACAACAGGAGAGGAAACTGAGCGCTTTCCACTTGCGCTGCCTCCGACGCATCCTCGGCATCACCTGGCAGGACAAAGTTCCAAACAACACAGTCCTGGAACGAGCTGGAATCCCTAGCATGTATGCACTGCTGAAACAGAGACACCTGCGTTGGCTCCATCATGTTGTGAGAATGGATGATGGCCGGATCCCAAAAGATCTCCTCTATGGAGAACTTGTGCAAGGAAAGCACCCTACAGGTAGACCACAGCTGCGATACAAGGACATCTGCAAGAGGGATCTGAAGGCCTTAGGAGTGGACCTCAACAAGTGGGAAACCCTGGCCTCTGAGCGGCCCGCTAGGAGGCAGGCTGTGCAGCATGGCCTTTCCCAGTTTGAAGAGACACTTGGCCAACAGTCTGAGGCAAAGAGGCAAAGAAGGAAGGCCCATAGCCAGGGAGACAGACCAGGGACACACTACACTTGCTCCCAGTGTGGAAGGGATTGTCACTCCCGAATCGGCCTTTTCAGCCACACTAGACGCTGTGCCAGAACCACCATCCAGAGCGTGATACCATAGTCTTCTGAGACTGAAGGTTGCCAACATGAAGCAAACATGCCTTGGCTTGTGGTCAGATCAGATAAAGGGGAATGCGAGGCCACCAGAATGGCACGATCTGATGAACATGGAGCTCAACAAATGCTCCAGAAGGCAGCCTCCCCCATATAAAGAATAAAACAGAGGCTTGAGCTGGTAAGGTGAATTTGTTTTCTTTTTTTAGTCTTATAAAGCTAGGAGGGACTTGAAAATGATATGGTGTCTTGCATTATTTGTTTGTTTATGTAAAAAAATGCATTCTGGCTTTTTTTCTTAACATAAGCAACCAAGGCAGCTTTCAATCAATTAAAGATTTTAAAATCATAAAGTATAGAATTGATTTTTTGTATTATATCTACAAATATGAAAAACTCCATTCAACCTTGCATTGAAGGCAATAGTTCCTAAACTTTTTTGACAGGTGGCTCCCTGATCATTGGCCACTACTCCCCATGTTTTGCCACTTCCCCAGTCCAAACTTCACTTAAGATAACTTATACCTACTTTAAGCTAATTAGCTCCCCTTTGTTCCCCAACAATGGCCCCAGTTCTCCACTGCAGCACTGCTGGACCCCACCACCAGAGCAGCTTGCCTGTTCAACCTGCAGAGGTCCTCCTTTCTCTCCTCTCCTGCCAGCAGCTTCTCCAGCCACTACAGCAACACTTTGGTTCTCATCAGGTCTTGAGCATGGCAGCCACACACCAATCCCAGAGTCTTCAGCAGTTCTCAGAAGTCCATTCATCTGTCTTTCCATTAGTCAGCTAGTCCATTGGTCAGTCAACAGGTCCATTAGCTAGTCCATTAGTTCCACAGTCCATTAATCCATTGGTTTGGTTTGGCTGGCTGGCTGGCTGGCTGGCTGGCTCCTTCCTTCTCCAAGCTTTCCTCCTTCTACTACCCACACCCTTTTTCCTTCCTGCAGGTGCTGCTTTTAACCCTCAGGGCCTTTCTGCCTCCAAGTGGCTGCAGCTGTGCAGCACACTCACTGTAATCTAAGGCCCTGATGTTAACCCCATGCTTGCCTGCCAGAGCAAGGGGCCCACTGTTGACACCACACCCTATCTCCTCAAGGGATCTTGCACATTTCCATTACACCCCATTAACACTAAAGTCCTATACATTGGAAAGGGTGGTGGGTTTTTCATAAGGATTCTGCGGCTCCTCCAGCTGGTTTCTGCGGCTCCCTTGGGAACTAGGGCTCACAGTTTGGGAACCACTTATTTAAGGGTTTGACAAAGATTGCGGATAATATTTCTAGGCACAAATTCATAATGTGAACTATCATGGTACGATCATGTGCTATACAGGCAAGACAGGACGTGGACTGAAGGTATATGACACAGCAACATTACTGATGCTAAGCAGCTTTGGGTCAGGCCTGTGCCTGGATGGATCTCTTTGTGTGCACCCTTGAGCTTTTTGCAAGAAAGACAAGACATGACTGCAGTGTATTAACAAATTCACTTAAAACAAGTGACAGCTTCACAGCTTGAAACGTAACTGCACTTCATACATGCTGTGCAACACCAGCTGTAGTTACTGCTCAGGAAATTACTAGATGTCAGACATCATCAATATCCTTATTTACCAGCTCTGATGACCCTTTTGTTGGTCTCTATTTCTATTCCCCCAACAACCTAGTAGCAGACAGACCTCAGAAGAGATTCATTTGAGAGAGATGAAAGGATCAAGAATTAGAAAACAACATCCCTTTTTCTAATAAAAACTAGGCATTTTTCCACATTGTGAAGGTTGCTATGCTGATTATTTTTCAAAACACAAAGCAAAATCAAGCCAAATAAATATGATCGAGTCAGAAAATGGATGTTATAACCATTGTAAATTATACAGGTCTTCTACTAACAAATGCTTGGCATAAATTTTAGCATTTTACCAGCGGGCCACTTTTAATGGAGGTTCCTCTTCATTTTCAAAAAAAGTCCTGTGCAAAGGACAAGCAAAGAGTGAGTGCTTAAGGCTGCAATCCTAACCACACTTTCCTGACAGTCAGCCCCACTGAACAAAATAGGACTTATTTTTGAGTAGATCTGGTTAGGATTGTGCCCTAAGGGGAGATAAGGAGCAGAGCCAGCCTTCCCCATCTCTCCTTGTCCACTCAGTTGCAGCTAAGTGGGCAGAGAAGGAGAGGAGGTGGCATCAGTGGCACCCATGGCACCTTTTCCCCTTTCCCTTCAGCACCTAGCCTACCTTCACATGGACAACAATACTGGCAGAAGGGGATTGCTGCCCTCTCAGTTCTCTTCTCACTTGCTCTTGGTGAACAGGAAGAAGACTGGAGCAATGACCAGAGGGCTTTGTCAGCAGCAGGTTGGAGGAGAGGAAATCTACAATTAGTTCACACCCCACCACAAGGTGCAGCTCTACCCAATGCATTCTGATCACATCATCAGCGCAGCCAGTCATGCTTCCACGTTGCACTCTTTAAAATGGGGAGGAAATGGAAGAAGAAGACTGCTTCAGTCTCACATTTCTGCCCAAGCTTGGATGTCTGAGACCTGGTCTGTTTGGCTTTTCACCCCTCACCCATACAGCACCGAGAAAAAGGAGCCTTGTCCTCCCTGCCGGAAGTGACATTCTACCTGCATTCCTCTTCCTTCCTATATGAATGGTGCTCTTTAGATGTGGAACCCTTGTGCAGTGCACAACTTGCACAATTGAATGGGGTGCCCCTATTTCCACCTGTGTTTTTCCAGGGGAAGAGAAGAGGGAAGATACTACAAGGTGAGATGCACCAGCAAAAAGAAGGGTCCTCTTCACATTTCTTTTCCTCTATTCAACTGTTCTTCTAGGTAGGACTGGAGGGACCAACGACTTGGTGAGAATCAATTCAAACATTCAAGTGGACACATCATGATACAGTACTCCATGCAGTCGTATGTAGAGATTATTGCCTGAGTGCCTGTCCGTAGGTCTTTCTCTCCTATCACCTCAGAGCTATTTTAACACGGGGACACTTCCCACATGTACTATCCTGAAAAGCTGCTACATTCTTACATTGTATCTAGTACCATTGTTACATTGTACCTAGTAACAATGAGATGATCTGTCATTTTTGAAAGTGTGGAATTCAGCTCTTTAAACCATCAGAGGAAAATCTCTTGCCATCTGAAAGGGAAGCTTCAGACTCAGTAGAGTATTAAACCTCAATATGTTCCAAATGGGTAGGAATTATCTACTGTAGTTTTTATCTTGCCAGATGCAGGGGAAGGTACCAGGATGCAGGTCTCTTGTTGTGTTGTGTGCTCCCTGAGGCATCTGGTGGGCCAATGTGAGATACAGGACGCTGGAGTACATGGGCCTTTGGCCTGATCCAGTGTGGCTCTTCTTATGTTTTTATGTTTGTCCTTACTCCAAAGAACTTAGGATAGTTTACATGGCTTCTCCCCTCTTTTTAGGTTCCCAACAATCCTATGAATTTTTGAAAAATTTGAAAATCGTTTTATTTTTTTGCATATTTCATGATTTGAAAGACAGAAAATGGTGCTATGTGTTTTTAACAAAAAAACAAAATTCCCAAAAACCACCTCGAGCTATGAAGCAAGCAAGGCTGCCAAAGGCTGAGTAATCAAGGCTGAAGGGGGATTTGAACCCAGGTCTCTATATCTACATCTAACAACCTAACCATCACACAGTTTATCTATACAGAATAATCTATTCATTGTCACAGATTAACAAAGTACCTATATGCAGCTTTAGAGACAAATATTTTGGTTCATTGCATGCCTTGGTTCATTTGTTTTAAAATTAATTTCACTTTGAACAGACAAATGGATAGAAAGAGAAACATCATCAGGTAGAAACCTTCGGAAATCATTATGGTTCAAAATGAAACTCTTTAAAAATGCTGAATATGATGTTGCACTTAACTATCTTTTTCTCATACTCAAAAACGTCATCTTAGTGGTAGCTCTTTATCAGGTTTAATTACTGCCTTCAGCAAGAGTTTGTTCTATTACAAACTTAATTCGAAAATGCAGAATTGATTTTTGTAGAAAAACTGCAACAATTGGAATGAAATGTACATGGGTGGAAGAACTGAAATTGCTATGAGACAAGTAAGCAATTTTTCTTCAAGAAATTAAAGTTTCACACATTGGTAAAAGTTCATTATGAATTATCACAGCTTTCCCACAGGGTGGTTTTAGGGTCAATCCGCTGCTTTTAATGAGGATGGTGAGCTGACCCTGGTGTATCAAAGGATTAAACAAGTCCTAGAGTGAGCCCTGGCTGATAGTTATATACATCTTTCTCATATTAAAAGACACCTCACTGACTGAAATAAAATTCCCTGCAGTAAAACCAAAATGTAGAGAAGCATTTTTAAGCAATGTTTGAACATGTCGTCAAAAACAAGTCCTGGGAAGTATGTGTGGGCAAAGAAACTTTGGAAATAGTTCTGATATTTCACTCTACTTTCTGAACCACCCAGAGAGCTGCTTCATGCATTACAGTTTTAACAATGAAATCTTCCAGAATGGTCTTGTGTACTCCCTAAAATGGTATGTCTGAAGCATGATCACAGAGGGTGAGCAGAAGCAAAGGATGATGATTCATGCACCTTTTCATAACGACTTTCAGTCGGTGCAGTTTTTCTCACCCATAAAGTGCCTCTTCTTCATCTCTGTGAAAAGAATAGGAGGAATGCCCTTTTTTGCATCTTGTCACATAGCTCCTTCCAAAGCCTGTCTTTACAAAAGAAATATATTATAGGGAGCAGTAAATGACTCTGAACCCAATCCTGAGCTTTCAGCGCCGGTCCACCGCTGGCACTGAGTGTCGCAAACATACTGTAAGGCTTGTCTGCAGCCCTCAGTGCCAGTCCAGCGCTGGTGCTAGCTCAGCGCTGACTGGCACTGGGCTAGCACTGAGTGGACCACCACTGCTCCTCAACTGCCAAGCAGTGGAGAGGTAGGTGGGGGCATGGGGAGAAGTGGGCAGGAGGCGTTCCGTGGTGGGCAGAGGATGGGGAAAAAGCGAGAAGGAGGCATGCTGGGGAGCAAGGTAGGAGGTAGGCGGGACCGGAGGAGCTTGCTCCTCCTCATCCAGCGCCTCTGTGTTGGGCTGCTGGCCTGACAGAATTGAGTAGCCCCATTGCAGGGCTATTTTGCTTACCTGGGGGAAGGAGACAAAAGTCCCCTTCCTCCGAGGAGCCTGTTGTGTGCAGTGTGCTGTGGCAGCTGTTTCGGCACCATGGCCAGGGCCTTGAGAGGAATTTTATCAGGGGGTACAAAGTTTCTTCTGGGCCCCTTCCCAAAGGGGGAGGGGCGCAATGGGGGCAGCAGAACAGGGGGCAAAATAGGGCAGGGGGAGGGCACTGATAGCCAGAATAGTATTTGAAACCCAAGTCTGCTAGGCTTCTTGATGCAGAGCCCAGGTCTACCTGACATGCAGCATGGGTAGCTAGAAAAAGTAATATGCAAAAACCAAACACACTTAGGTCTCTCTCTTTGAAATATAGAAAATCAATTCCAGAAAATTAGCATCATCGTATTTAAGCTCACACTAGAATGAACCAAAATGAACTTCTGCAGTAGCTGTAGCCCCACAGTTTCGTCTCTGAGTTTCTAGTCATTCCTTCATGGTTATGGGATCCACATGCCAAAGAGCTACTGTAGCAGGCCAGGTTCCTCCCAGATTAACACTGAATTAAGGAGGGTCATGGATGCTTTCCTGGGCCTGGTATGTATGGCTTGCAGCCGCAGTTAACACTGCATGTACCTGGTTGTGCCCCAGCATCATGTGCTGGCAGCGAGTTCAGGTGAGATAGGAAAATGTCAGATCCCAGGAACTTTCTGGGCCCCCTCCTTTGGCTCCTGGGCCCCCTTTCTGACCCTGGGCCCAGGTACAAATTACCCCCTTTACCCCCCTCTCCTAGGCCCTGACCATGGCAGTCCTGGTGGAGTGGGCAGCTCAGGATTGGGCTGCCTGGTTCCACAGTACATGCTTCCTAGTTACACAAACAACCTGTATACATTTTAGCAAAGCTACAACATGGGTCTGTAATGGCAACCTGTTAAAATAATAATTTATGAGTGAAGCTTTATGAACCTTTTCTTCTGTAGTCAATCTGTAGATTTCCCAAGGCCTCTATTTAGACTTGCTTGCTACCACCAAACAACACCATCAAACTACTCCAAAAACTATATATTAATATATAAACAGATTCAGATTCAAGGCAGTATCATCTCCTTCAACATAATTGGAAAATAAAATGCATAAATTTGTGGCAGTGTCAGGAATATTGCTTCTTAAAACTGACATTTGAGGGGATTCAAACAGGGAGCAGGAAGGCAAGAACGCATTTGGCATTACTGGAGCTGGGATTCAGTAAAAATAGCTTGTAATGCTAGAACAATACCAAAGCCCTTATGGCTATAAAAGAACAGAAAAGTGGAAATATAGTCTCATTCACTGGAGAAAATCCAGGATGGAAGAGAAGGCAAGTGTCTCATTGGCATGCAGTAGACATACAACTTGAATTTAATTTAGCAATAATTGGCTCTTCAGTTGATTTGGAGTTGCTCAGAGTCTCTTGGTAAGAAGAGAAATGCTACATCTTGATGTGATAGATTTGTTTCCTGCTGCTCTGAGCTTTTATTTTGCCTTGGTTGGATGTCTTACTAATTTCTGAAGAAGTGCATTAAGGGTAAAAGAGAATAAAGGAATAATCAGAGTCAAATTCCAGAGGGGTAGCCATATAAGTTTGCTGCAGAAAAAAATAGCAGAGCATCCGGAGGCATCTTAAAGATAAACAAGTTATCGTAGCATAACCTCTCATTAGCTGGAGCTCTTAACCAGACACATTACATTTCAGCTTGGATCATGCTTAGCTTTCACACACAAACCAATTCCATGTTCATGACTACATATAATGAACCCTTAGTCATTCTGATGAACTTAGGGCGCAATCCTAACCGCGCCCTATGCCGGCCCAAGTCTCTTGTGCTGTAACGTGCTGTAAAGCACGTTTGCGTCTCCTCGGGAGGAAGCCAGGCCAGTGCTCCAAGAAGCACTGGCCTGTGGAGGCTGATGGAAGCCTCCGCACCCGTTTCCCCCCAGCTCCTTGCATCGGCTCGAATGAACCGACGCAAGGTCGAAAGGTAGGTGTGGAGGAGGAGGGAGGGAGGCGTTCCTGGGTGGGGGGAGGGAGGGTGATGGGCCCCCTGGAGGTGGGTGGGCAAGGAGCGGGAGGCAGGGCTGGGATCTGGCAGTTATGCTGGATCCCAACCCCCATCCCTGGCTTCAAGCCACTCCACTCTTCTTGGACTTGTGCCACCTCAGGAGGTGGCGCAAGTTGGAGGAGACCCATAGGTACCAGCAGCCCTTACCCGGGGTAAGGAGAAAAGTTTCCCCCTGCCTCTGGCTAAGCCACTGCTGGCCACAATCCTGCGCTGGGTACAGCATAAGCCTCCTGGCTTGCCTGTTCCAGCGCAAGTTAGGATTGTGCCCTTAAATATCCAAAATACTAATGCCCAGAAAGTATGGTGCTGTCCCTGACTGACTGGCCAAAAGAAGTAGGGATCGATGGGAATGCAGGAAGGCAATTATTATCTAAGATGTCCTCCTGAGGTTTCAAGGAAAATACCTGCAAATTCTTTTAAGAGCTTGTTGAAGAAACATATATGTACCTTTTCAAGTCTCTCTCTCTCCCCACCTTCTGTGTGCCCCATGAAGCAAGAAGCAGGAACACAAAAAGGAGGTAGAAGAAAACTTTTGCCAGTTCTGCTGCTTTGCTCCACAACTATTAACTGCTGCTCTGAAACTACTCCCAGCCCAGAAAGCAAATTACCTCCATTCCAACTTTCAGGCCTGAGGGAGGCAGGGGGGCCAAATCCCTAGGGCCCAGGTTTCCAGGGGGCCTGGGCCATAACAAAACAAACTATACAGCGCAAAACAAATTTAGGAAGGGGGAAAATGAGGCATCTTGCCCTGGGTACAATGCCAGCTATCAGCAGCCCTGCCAACTTCTTGAGGGTCTAGTGACTGAAGGGAGAGAGGAATTCGGGCCCATTCCAATTTTCCAGGGCCAGTGCATCTGTGCCAATGGGGCATGCACTGTATCTTGTGGTGGAGCAGCAGTCACAGAGGCCTCTTGAAGGTATGGGGACATATGTTCCCTTACCTTGGGGCTGCATTGCGGCTGCACCGTGCTGGAAAACTGGATAGGATTGGGCCCTGAGTCTGGTGCTGTCCCCACCTATCAGAACTTCCAGTGCTGCACCAACATTGCCTCACTCCTTGCTGGCCTAAAGAACATTCACCTAACCAGCAGGATACACTCTTTCTTACTTCTTAGGTCTTAAAAACAAAACAAAGGAAGACAGAAAATTCAATACTGTAGTTGTGAACTCAACTGAAGGAACTCAACTGAAGGAACTCAAATGGCTGCAGTTGAAGCTGGCAGCATCATCACTAAAAATAAATAAATAAAGTTGGTCAATGAAGAAGCTGAAACAGCAGGAGACTGTGGCCATGAACCTTACATAGGGGTAACTCCCACTGAAGTCAGTGGAGCTTACATGCCTAGGATTACACTGTGTGTAGAGTTTCAGCATGCTCATTTACAGCAGAAACATTTTATTTGCCTCATTTATTGTAAGCTGCTTTGAGTCTCTATGAGAAAACTGGGACAAAAAATGTTTGGAATGAAATAATGACCATGTGTGAGAGTGAAGTGGGCAACCAACTTTAATCTAGAAAAACCTGTGCTTCTGGTATCAAAAGTCTGGGAAACACTGATCTAAGAACTAAATCTTGTTTCCCAAGAAGACAGTACAGTGATGTATGAACATGGAACTACAATGGCAGTAACAGAACTATTCAAGAAGAGCACTTAAAGCAAAAGTTCCAGCATAGAAGATAAATTTTCACCCTGAAACTACTGTTTGAACTGATAACAAACAGTGCAATCCATCATCTAACAGCCCAATCCTATCTGCACTTTCCTGGGAGTAAGCCCCATTGAATGTAATGGGACTTACTTCTGAGTAGACATGCATAGGATTGGGCTCTGAGTCTCTAGAGTATTCAAACAGTTGCCAGAAGATAATAATTTTTCCTTTAAGTGATGCTTTGATATAAATTTCCTAATACTGTTTTTATTCAGCCAATATATTTTTTAAACATTCTGCCTGGACTGCAGAGTTAAGACGAATGGCATGATCACTAGTCAAAGCCACAAATTTAGTCTGCCAGGGCTGCAGATATAAGAAAACCCAATGGGATATAAGCTACTCATCAACAGCTGGGGGTGTCCCATTCATTAGGAAAGGCGATGTGGGTTGCATCAGTGGCAGATTGCAAGGGGAGAGAGGGTGACAATTTGGGGTAGCCTTCACCCTGAGTCTTTTGCCACCACCGCTTCCTTCCAGCCTGTTGCATATACAACCAGTATTGATTGTTTTCTGCTCGCTATAAGCGAGCATTAAGTGGATCACCTGCCTCCTCACCTTGCTCCTTGCATGATTTTCTCAAACATGGCAGTGCAGGACTTCTGGTTTGATTTACAGGAACTGTGCAAACAAAGGAACACCTTCATTCTTGCAGTCCGGTTAAATCAAACCAGATATCCTGCACTTCTGCAAGTGAAGTAGCCAGCAAGGAGCAAGGTAAGTGGCTGCCTTTTCTTTTTCTTTTTAAATTGTGGAGGTGTCAGATCTGAGGCTGCATCAGGGTTGCACAGCTTCTGTCTACAGCAATGTAGACAAGAGGAGGTATGCGTAAACGAAGAGTCCTAAAGGGTCAGGCTTCTTCTGTCAGTCTGAATTTATGGCAAGGAAGTATAAAGTACACTGCAATCAAATACAAACAAAAATCAAATGGGAAGTCAAGCCAGGAATGGGGACTAAAAATTAATCCAAACACATCTTACCCTTAAACTACAAAATATTTGTACTCGTACAGTACGAAAACGTGCTTTTAGAGAGCATGCTTTCCAAATGCAAACAAACAAACAAACAAACCTCAAAACAATAGTGCCCCCCCAATCATGATTGGGACCATGGCATGCAGGGAGGGGGTGGTAACTTTCCCCATGCATTGTCTTTCAGCTGAAAATTGCCTCTCCCCCAGTGACTGCCATTTGCCTCAAAGCAGCTACTTGCTGCAAATACAGTAGTTGCTGGGGGGGGGGGGGATGATTTTGACAGGAAGTTGATCTTCCCCACCTCTATGTGCCAATCACAACTGGGGGGGGGCCTTGCTGCTTTTAAGGGTGAAAGAAGAGGCACTTCCATTTAGAAACAAGCATGTTTTCACACATCTTGTTTCTTGATACGTACATTCAATTCTGTTGTGGTACACCACTGTGCCCTGGCGCACAGCTTCAGAATTACTGCTTTAGCATGATACTACTGCAAACTATAATCCAACAACAACAAGACAATGCCCCATCAGGTGGAATGGTAAACTTTTGTGTGGTCTGTGCATGTCTCCTTTAAAAACATAGTAGTAGTTTAATTTATATCTCGCTTTTTGGTCCGTGACAGGCCCCCAAAGCCAGGCTGCAACACAATAAAACATAAATATAAAACAAAACACCAATAAAACATTACAATGCAGTAAAACAGTAAATACAGTCATAAAATTTATAAGAGTCAGCAATAGAAGTCAGCAATAAAATCCACGTTTAAAAAACTCATAGGAATTAGCAGTAAAAACCAGTATTTACAGCCTTTTCGTTTTACCCCAAAGCCTTCTCAGATAAAAAGATATTCACTAGTTAAGAAAATCCAGGCTTGGTGAGATTTGCTTGGATGTATTGTTTCATGAGGCAGGTGCCGTCACAAAGTTCTGCGGCATGTAGCCACTCCCTTCAGTTGGCTTTAGCACTTGGAGCAGACTCTCCTAATATGATCTAAGCACACTGGGGTGGAAGTGCTCAGGTATGAGAAGGTGATCCTTACCTGGATGAAGGCCTCATAGAGCTTTGAAGATAAGACTTTGAATTCCAGAGGGGTAATTCTGTTAGGTTTTTGCGAAAAATATAACGAAACATGAAGTTTGTGGTACCTTAATGGATAACATATGGCATAGAAATATCACAGACAGTTCCCCTTCCATTACATGACATTCTAGTCCTAGTGTATACAATGAGATTTCCTCTATACCTTTGTGTATCTATCAACTTTTCGAAAACAACACTTAGATGCATCAGATGAAGTGGGCTATAGTTCATAAAACCTATCCAACAATGCATCTGTTACTGGGCAATCCTAGGCGTGCCTACTCAGAGGTAACAGCCCAATCCCATGCTTCCCTAGCACCCAGGGTTACAGCTATGCCAAAATGGTGACCGTTGTATCCTATGGGCCAGGGAAGCAGCACCAGGTCTGCTCAGGGTAAAGGAACAAACGTTCCCTTACCCTGTGTTACATTCAGGCAGCCCCAATGAGTCTCCTCGGATCTGTGCCCACTATCAAGTGGGTGCAGAACTGAGGAGACCCATGTTGGGTCTCCCAGCTCCTCTCCCCACCCAGTTCTGCCCCCTTCCCATAGACCAATCCTCTTCTTCTCCCCCCCGCCCCGGGGCAATGCAGTGATGCTAAAATGGCTACCACTGCATCCGGGGGGAGGGGGGGCAGCGGTTGCAGAGGTCTTCTCTTGGTAAGGGAACATTTGTTCCCTTATCTAGGGGTAAGCCTCCATAGCATGGAAGGGTCTACTAGGTGGACATGCATTTCCCAACTTCCAGGAAAGAAAATTATGATTAATAAAGCAAAAACAAAATCCTCTTTGTATCTCTGAAAACATGTGATATACAAAATATAGTGGTTACTATATTTTATATCATGAAATATAAGTACTATTCAGACGTACAGAACAACAGAAAAATACAACCGGTATCTTTAATTTCAGGTAAATATCACAGATTACAAACATACTACTTTGATGTCTAGTTGGGGGGACGACGACTCCACAGGTAAAAGAGAGCAAAAGGTCCAGAAGAGGTAGCCCCTGATTCATCTGCTTCCTGGACAATATGCTGCCACCTAGTGTCCTGCAGTGTCCTGCAAGTATCATACCTACTTTCCAACGAACTGGTGCACTGTTCCTTTAAAAATTAAGGTATTCTTTCAGCATACTCTATGTAAATGAACACTTTTGTAACGTTTTGATCTCTACCCTTTAATTAGTGCACACTGAACATGCATATCAATTGTGGAAAGGGAAAACCTCTTCTTCCCACACTGCTACTTCTGCTGCTGTGTGCAAATGTTCTTGAATAAATTTTCAGAGTTACAGGAGGATTCCTTTCAAAGGCTTGAGAACACACAGCTACCTTGAGTCCCTATTTGTAATGCATCACAGATATGCTGAGGAGCAGTCTTGACCATGGATGGCACCAACCTCGGCAGTTCAAGTGGAAACATGGTGTGCTGGAAGCATGCAAATAACCTATCCTTTTGGACAACCAATGCCATGTCTCACTCCCACATTATACAAAAATTCAGACACTTTTTATTCTTCATCTTGCAATCATCAACTTTTAAAGTACATGCAATATTATAATGAATAAAAATTTCTTTACTAGAGAAATAGGAATTCTTTAATAATGGGCAAGAACTGAATGGAGAGTGTCACGCTGACACTCTAGGGCAGGGGTCTCCAAACTTTTTGGTTAGAGGGCCACATCAAATATCTGGTGTGGTGTTGAGGGCTGGAAAAAAAATTTAAATATTAAGTTTTAATAAATAAATTAGAGAGGGAACGTAGAAGACTGAATAAATGAATGAATGGACTCATTCATTCAACCTCTCTGGCCCTCAGAACATCCTCCAGATGCAATCAGAGCATAGTTCTGGTCGTGTTCAGTTGAGTGGGCCAGAGTCTTTCAGGGGACAAGAGGCTTGCCAAGGCCGCATCTGGCCCCCAGGCGGGGGTTTGGAGACCCCTGCTCTTGGGTGCCTGACTCGTATTCTCCGAAGGAGGGGGGAGGGTGCCCTAGAGAAGTGTTTTCTCTAGGGTGCTCTCCCCCCTCCTCCAGAGGATGCGACTCCTGTCGTGCTGCTTGTCTAGGGTGCCCTCCCCCTGCTCTGGAGGATTGGAGACGGGCGCCCTAGAGCATCAGCGCACGATGGGAATCGCATCTCCTGACGTGGTGCCTCTCTAGGGCACCCGTCTCCTATCCTCCTATAAAGGGGGAGGGGAGGGGAGGGGAGGCTCAGTCAGCGCTGAGGAGCTGACTCCACAGTGCTCCACAGCGCTTCTGGGCACTCTCCTCCAGTGGGGGGGGGGGGTGAGGCTCGATGAGGCACCCCTGGAGGGTCAGCACTCAGGGTTTTTTCCCCCCTGTTTGCCCCCCTCTAGGTACGCCAGTGATCAGAAACCACTTCCAGTTTTCAATCGTGAAACTGGAAGTGGTTTCCAATTGTGATTTTCAGCACTCCGTGGAAGCTGACAATAGCTAAGGTAAATAGAAACACCCCTTATCCCTGACAGCAGCACAATCCTGGGGATCATGTCGCTGCCATTCCCCCTGCCCTACCCCTTAAACGGGTAGACACAGCTGCTTTCCAGGTTGGTGGGTCATGACCCACCAGTTTGAGAACCACAGTTCTAGACAGTATAGAAATGGTGGAAACAAAAAAAACAAAACTTATTTTATCTTACAAAGCAAGCCAGGGACACAGTCATCACAAATTATAAGGTGTAGCAGAAGGATGTGATTGTATAAATACTCCCACAATCCACCTACATGCTTTCATTGAAAAGCTCAACCTTTTCATTCAACTGCTTGCTCATGCTTTCTATCTAAAAGTTCTTTGTTAAAATATACTACAACAATAGCTACCTTTGTCTTTTCAAATAGTCCCTCTGCCAAAGAATAGGAAAAAGAGATCTACCTAATATGTCAAATGGTACTCCCACAGCAGCTCTGCAGAAATGACAGCAAAATTGTCACTGTGTTCAGTGCACAAAGAACTCTAATGCTTGAACATATACTGGGAAAATAAAGAGATAGTCTACTAACAACTTGTGTTTCTCAACAACATAGTAGCTTTTTTATTCTTTTTCCTATTCAATCCATTTGCTTTGTTGAATCAGATTCTTACACACTTTCAGTCTCAGAGGAGTTTCACTTAGAGTAGATTTGAAATTAGGTAAATTCATTTGGATACCAAAAACACAGTTGGACATCCTGATGGAAAACATATTTACAAGAGGATGCATGTTCCATTGAATGATTTCAAAGGAACTCATTTCCAGGTCAGATTCAGATACAAATTTATTGATTTAGCTAAAAACTATCACAAAAACAACTTTCATTGAATTTACAAGTAAGAAATCTGATTTGGCTTACAATGCAAACAAAATACAAATGTAAACTATCTATTTGCAACTTCCTCCAGTGGCAATGAGAAAATGAACACTACAACATGTTAATTCAAGAATCCCAGAGCAATCAATAGCAATGGCTGAGAGCCTGAGATAAACCTTTGTTCAATTTTTAATGCAGCAAGAATGAAAAGACCCATCTTGTTTGATACAAAATGATTAGTGCCTTCCAGCACGATATGGATCTTCTGTTCAATGTTAATTCCAAACTAATGTGTTTGAGTGGATGCTGGAAATATCTGAAACAGTAATGCTCAAGCTGTTTGCAGCAGCACATTAATGTGCCATGAGAGAACCACTAGTGGGTCATGAGAAAAAAATTGAAGGCTTCTACAAGCCTACAGTGGTCCTCATATAGGAGGCCAATCACTGAATCCCTGTATGATTCACGGATCTGGCCTTGTTTGCTTCCAAACAACTTCTGCTGGAGGTTGGCAATTCTGCTGTGCCAAATTCAGTGGATGCAACTGGATCATTCAAAACCTGCTGCTGCAAAAGACACATACACCATAGAATTACTGTACTTCCCTACACTGGCAGCATTGGCAGGTAGGCTCATAATAGCAACTCACATGAGGGGAGGCTTCTTTAAAGATTGAGTAAACTTTTTCTCAGTGCGATATGTACCTCTGATATTAATTCAGAAAAAGTGTGAGAAAATGTATGTATCCATTTCTTTAAGAATTGATCTCTCCCTGTTGTATATTTTGGGCATTGGAAAAAGATATGCACCGGGGTGTCTAATTCAGTTAAGGGACAATCACAATAATGCTGCTTAGGAGGGATCCTTTGAAAACGACCCTTCATTTGTGCAGTTGGTAAAGCATTACACTGTGCAATCATATAAGCATGCCTCAACTTGGGAACAGTCAATACATAAAAATAAATGAGTAAAGAAAATTTAGTGGGAAATTTAATTCCGAAATAAGAAGGGGAGCATTTACGCTTAGCCTCCCTTAGAAGGCAATCCCAATCTTGAATTAATAGCTTTTCAACAAGCAGCGAATGGCTTCTTCCACTGAATTTTTCTAGTGACTATAGGCCCAGCTCACATATTTTCATATTAATGTTGTTATTCCATTTTACCCAGCAGCGTTCTTGTGCTGCTGGTTTTGTGAAAATAGGAAGATTTTCAGTAATTGTAAGTCTGTATTTAAATCCGATAGTAGCTTTCCAAATCAAGGTTGAAATCTTTGGAAGTCCCAATTCCAAGCGTCTAACTTCAGAGGCTATACATGGGGGTAAGGCAAAAAGCTTCCAAAAAAAGAATTGCTGGAGTCGCTCAAGCTGTTTTATTGGTCCCAAAAACCAGATCGGTGAGCCATATAACATATGTGGCAATACCATTGCTTTATATACCTTTAGGAGTGCTGTCATGTACTGTCCTCCTTTGATGTATAAAAATTCTCAGTGCTAGTAGTGTCAATTCAATTTTCCCTTAAGATACTGTATATGTTTGGACCATGCAAGGTTAGATTGGAACACTACTCCAAGACAGCAAAATTCATTAACCAATTGCAACTTATACGGGCCAATTTTCCATCTTTCATTGGTCCTTCTTATTGATTTTGTAAAAAACCATTATTTTAGATTTATCCTCATTTATTTCTAATAGTTTTTCACTATAGTAATAAATAAATGCTTTGATGGCACATTTAAGACCAATCTGAGTTCTGGACAATAGAACAAGATCATCAGCATATAATAAGGCAGGAACTGGTTTGTTATCTAAGCATGATGCATGCATATCTAAATCAAGTAATTTAGGAACGAAGTCACTGAGATAGAGATTAAATAAATGTGGTGCAAGAACACATCCCTGCCTAACCCCTCTTTCAACAGATATGGGGCGAGAAATAGCTCCATCTTTGTTTAGTTTAACACATCAGGAGTTTCCAGTGTATAAATTCATTATTAATTTTAACAATCTTTTAGGCATAGATGTAGAATTCAATTTATTCCAGAGTCTTGCATGAGACACTGAGTCAAAGGCAGCTCTTAGATCTATAAATGCTGCATATAAGGTGCCAGGAGCATTTAATGCATATTTATTTATCAATGATGCCAAAGTAAAGCAATGATTGATACAAGAGTAGCCTTTCCTAAACCCTGCTTGCTCATGTCCTAGTATCTTCTGTTCTATCCAATCAAGCAGTTTCTCTTGCAACAGAGATGCATACATCTTGCCAATCACTGTTAAAAGGCTGATAAGTTGATAATTACTTGGGTCTGTCATTTCCCCTTTCTTATATATGGGTGCTACTAAGGATACTTTCCAAGCACTTGGGATAATTTCGTCCTTATTAATCAGTATAAAGAAGGGTGCAAGTACCTGTGCCCACCAGATCGGCTCTATCTTAAAAAACTCGGCAGGAATTGCATCTATCCCAGGAGATTTCCCCAATTTAAGCCTGTTGATCAGCGTTATGACTTCCTTGCAAGTAACAGGTTCCCTTTCAGTAAACTGTGCAAGATGGATCTCAAAGTTCAGATCTGGTTCATGTTCATGCTTCTTGTAAAGATTTTAAAAATGTTTTTCCCAATTTACCACATATACAGACAATCCAGGAACACTTTTTGGCTTCAGCATTGGAATAATTATTTGCCAAAGAGATATACCAGACTTCTCATTGGCTGCCATGATTATCCTATCCCATGTGGATCTCATAAATTGCTGCTCCTTTGTTTTCAATAATGCTTTATATTCCCTTCTGGCTCGAAGCAAGGAGGCACGTGCATCTGGTGTAACGTTTTCCATAAAAAATTTGTAGAGTCGTTTTCATTTATTTTTTGCTGTCCTGCAATCATTATCAAACCATCTCTTTGTCTGCCAATGAGTTTTTGCGATTCTTCTATTTCTCTCTTTAGATAGTAAAATTGGATTGAACATTCTAAAGAGTGATAACGTATTCTGGATATTATAGTTATGTCTGATCCAAATATAATTTCTTTTTTAAGCTCTTGTACCTTTGTTGCACAAGGAATTTCTTTGGCAGCTTCAGCGGTTTTGGTTGTCCATTTCTGCCTTAAAGGCAGCATCTGACTTTCTGTTTGACCAATATTAGAATGTAACCATCTTCAACTTGCACCTTAATGGAAATAGGAAGATTTCCTATTTATTGCCTGCTCATTCACTGTGAAGTTCAGTACTTTAGGATAATTTACATCATCGATCAACATGTAATCAATGACGCTAGCTCCTTGTGGTGAGATGAAGGTATATTCACCACATGGATCAACTAAAGTATTCCCATTTATAATGGTTTGTAAAAGTTTAGAAGTCATGTTTACCAATCTAGCTCCTGCCTTGTTAATAATTTTATCCTTAGAAATGCGTGATCCTTCTGTGGCATTATAATAGAAAAAATCTTTTTTTCCAGAAATTAGACTATAATAATTGATCATCACTTGCACCAATTCTAGCATTAAAATCTCCCCCAATTAGCAAGATAGCTTGGGGATAGTTGCCTTGCCAACTCAATAAATATTCTTCCAAAACTGTCCATTGTCTTTCCAGGTCTAGACTACAAGTTGTAGGAGGGAGATATACATTCACCATCAAACTTTCTATTGAGTTGATAACTATCTTGACTGCCATAGCTAGTTTAAATGGGCAAGGGGGGGGAGGAGAGAGTACTTCCCTAATTTGTTAGACACAAAACTCAACAATCCCCCCTGGGGACATCCTTTGCATTTTTTAGCTGACAAACAGAAGGAATTATATTTTTCTAGATCCCAAGGAGTACAAAGCCAGGATTCTTGTATCATAATACAGTCAAAATCAGCTAAAAAGGTCTCAGGATCTGTGATAGCTTTATTCCAACTACAGTATTTATGTTCCAACTAAGAATTTTAAGTGCTCTTGGGGAAGCAGTCCTACACTTCCTAGACTCCTTTACACTAAATCAACCTTATTAGTTAACTGGTTGGGAACATTTACAGTAGTTTTCCTAGGAATAGAAGTAGGAATAACTGATCTCAATTCTTGTAGATCCTGATTTGTATCCAAGTCAACAGATGGAAAAAGCCCAGCTCTGTGAACTTCTCCTGGGCAAGGGTCTGAGGAAAAGGCATTGCTATTTAACACTATGTTATTCTCTACAGGCTCAGCAATGTCACCAGTGCTGTTGTTCACGTTATCCACATTGTTACTTACTCCCGGAGTCTCACGCAGCCCGACACAGGACTGGCTGCTTTCAAAATTATAAGGGCCTTGTGCAAGATTCAATATACAAGGCTGGGGAGTCTGTGTTGATGTCAATTCTATTGGCTGGCTCTACATGTGTCCTTCCCTTTAACTCTACCAAATTTGGATTTGAGAATTCTGCAGTCAAGAGAGTTTCTATTAGAGGATCCTCAATCTGCTTAAAATTTTCCACCATCTCAGGCCTTCTGCCCCCTCCATCCACAGTGCTACTCTGTGAGCTGCGTATTGAAGACAGCACATCTGGAACAAGAATAGCTGATACACTCTCAAAATGTGGGTCCATGGCCAGCAGCATCCCTGGCCGATTTAACTGTGGATCTGTAGCCCCACTTTTAAATGGGGAGGACAAGGTGGCCTTTCCCAACATTTCCTCCTTGTTCGCATTTTCTGTACCTGATTTTGAGATTGTAACCGTTTTTCCCAAATTGGAATTAAGTTGCTTTTTAAAGGGTGAGCACCATCCTATAGAAATGTCCAAGTCTATCATATCACTTGTCATTTCAGGCTCCAGTATAGCATTTTCCAGACTACAGCAATTCTGTCTTTTCTGCTCAAAAAGTTTCCCCAATTTGATCCATCAGCTCCATCAGCTTCAGATCCATCAGCTCCACTTCCCCAGGATTTGGTTCATCTACCTTCTTAATATTCTGGGTTCCTATTTTCTTATGGCTTACTGAATTGCATGTGTTTGTCAAATCTGGATTCCAAAAGTGACTACTATATGGTCGTTTAGCATTTATTAATTTTCTACAACTCTTTACATACACGCCGTGGAAAGATATTCATTCTTCTGAATCGCCATATAAATCAAAAAATCTGAGATGGCACAGTTCTGGACCTAAAATCTAGAAACAGCCTTTTATAGTCCTCCTGAGCAGGTAAGAAGTAGAGGTAATTAAGTTCTGTTGAGGCTATTCTGCAATTTAAAAGCTCTGCAAGAGAGATAAGAATTTTGTCCTTACTTCTCCAAAGGTGAGCATCCCTTCTAGGAAGACAAATTAAAATCTGGTGACTCTGCAGTATTCTGTGTACACTCCTTTGCTGTACATGCTTTGTACAATTAGCACTTCTTGGTTTTACTGTTTCATCCAGGAAGGGAGATAATTTTATGATGTCCTTGTTGTTGCTTGCCAAAGCTGATGCCTGTCCACACTCTGATCAGGTTGACTCAACCTCTGGGTCAGGATTTCCATTTGCCCTTCCATTTTATTTAAGCGTCCCAATATCAATATTAAGGTTTCTGCAGATATAAAACATGCTTCTGCCAGTTGTTGAAGGGTGAAGTCAGTAGTTGTTTGGGATAAGGTTCTACCGCTAGTTGCACTATTTCTCCGAGAAGTGTTATGCTTGTTAGCCTTCCCCTTCCACTCAGTTGTGGATTTACTGCCTTCAGTCATTTGAGTTACTAAAACATCTTCAGGTTGTGCAAGTTCTGACACTGGAACCTTAGAATTGTTGCTGGCACTCACAGCATATGCAGAATCCAGAGAGGGGGAGGGAGAGAAAAAACTTTCAATTCCCAACTGCTTCTGTTTCTTCTCTTTTCTCAAGAATTTCTGGTCAGAACTCTCCAGCCGTTTTGTGTGGGGGCTCATTCGCAATCTTTTCTGTCCCCTGTTAGGTGTTAAGTCTTTGTCATGTTTACCATTCTTGTAAACATTCTTATCCCCCAGCCCCCAGGGGTTGATACAGATAAACAGTAAACCAAATATAAGAATTAAAAGAATTAAATATAAAATAAAAGCATATGTTAAAATATGAGATATTAAGGAGTAGGGAGCCAGTATAACACTTCAGGAATAAAATTAAGAGTACAAAAACAAGCATAAAAGGCAAACAAGCAGGATCTGGACAAGTTAAAAATCAATTATAATACTACCAAAAATTAATTTTAAAAGGAAAATAAACACAGCTTAAATATTAGTCATTATCTCCCATTTGTTGTTGCTTTGCTCCCTATCATTGGGTGGAGTCCAAAACACAGTTTGCAGCTACCTCTTACTACACGTAGTAGCAGGCTTATTCCTCCTTCTCCTTTGTTGTCATCATCAGCACTTCTTGGTCAGGTCTATCAACATCGTTTCCGGTATCCCTCCACACAGCACCTTCACTTTGCTCTGGTTCGAATTTTCCTCTTTACTCAGCTAAAAAGCACAGTAGCAGAGATTTTTCCTCCTTCTATCTCTTTCTCTTTGTTGTGGATGGATTAGTTAAGGTCCAACAGATCGAGGTAAGATCAACGGGCTAAGAGCCATGGGCCAAGAGCCCTTTGGCTCTTGCCCTTTGGCATGCACCAGAGGCTCGCGCCTCTAGGCAAGAGCCTGCTGTTAACAGCTACCTGTGGAGGTGAGGAGCGTCACCTATACAATAAACTATACAATGGGATTGGATAAGATATACAACACTATGCAATATCTAAAGACTAAAGCAAGAGACAGGGAATATCTTGCATTACAAGTTTATAGTTTATAGTGAATGAAAACAAAATAAACTTGCTTTATTAATTTTAACTCTCTCATCAACTGAATGCTCCACAGATTTTGGTCATTGCAGTCTCAACACTGATTCATTTAATCTATTTAGCAATGCTTTCCTTTGTTTGAGCCTGATCAACTATAAAATGATTTGGTCTGGCAGTGCACTGATGAGATGTTTCTACTGTTCAGTTCTGCTCCACTGTTGTAAAAGTTATACTTGTTTGTGTGTCTGAGAAAGAGAGAAACAAGAGCAAACATTTGCACGTCTGAGTGTATATCCTTGGATCTTTGCGAGTGCCAGTCATACAGATGCTCCCCCAAATACAGCTAGGAATGTCACTGCTTGATCTTTTGATCACAAAATCCTCAAGCAATCATTCTGTTCTTGCAGGGTTTATGTGAACTGATGAAACAGCCTGCTGATTTAATCCTGGGGCTGTCATACTGTGGAGGTAGGGAGAAGGTCAACATGTAGTGGCTTGAGGAAAGTACAACTGAACTTAGTCTGCTCTGTCATCACAACCCTATGCATGTTTACTCAGAGCTAAGCCCCATTAAATTCAATGGGACTTATCCCAGATAAATGTGTATAGCAGTGGTTCTCAAACTGGTAGGTTGTGACCCATCAGTTTGTGTAAAGGTTCCCCTGTCCCTTTAAGGGGCAGGGGAAGGGGAGAAGCAGGGAAGCGATCCCCAGGATCATGCCCGTATGGGGAGGGCAAGGGAGAGTCTTGTGACTTACTTTATGAAGACAGGGCTGCAGCAGGCTGCATGAGGTGCGGGGAGCCCTGCGCAGCCCTCTGTAGCGCTCCCCGAGGCTTGGAACGTCCAGAGAAAGCAGGCTCAAAGCACTTCCGTTTCGCAGGAGGCGCTTTCGGTGAAAGTCCCAAGCCTTGGGTTGCGCTGCAGAGGGCTGCGCAGGGTTCCCCACACCTCTTGCAGCCTGCTGCAGCCCTGTCTTCATAAAGTAAGTCACAAAGCACCCCCCTTGCCCCCCTTAGCAGTGTGATCCTGGGGATTGTGTCGCTGCCTTAGCCCCTCCCCGCAAGAACTTACTGAGGAAGGACTTAAAAGCTCCCTCAAGAACTTAAAGCTCCCTCAAAGTTTGAGAACCACTGTGCTCCATTGTGCTCTTTTGTGCTCCATTGTGCTCTTTTGTGCTCCATTGTGCACCATTGTGCTCTTTATTTCCTAAACAAGTGCAAATTTCAGGGACAGAGTCAGTTTCCTTGTGAAGAGAGAATATGGAACACTTAAAATATTGTTCTAATAATCCATTTATTTATAATATAATATATGAAGTTGAGTGGGTGAGAGGAAATAGACTGGCACATAGGAAGGCAGTTCTAGTCTTAATGTAGCATTGATCCCCTTAAAATTAACAGCACACACTTGCCGCTCCCCAAGACTGTTTCTTGTCAGCCAGTTCCAGAAACAAATACTGTCTGATTAAATTTTGTAAAGCAATTATTAAAAATGGTTATTTTTTTTGTTTGTTTTTTGAATGCACACACTTTCATGCAGAATCCAGTTCTTCAATTCCACTCTGGCAGACAGGGTTTGACCTCCATTCCTAATTCAAAGAGCATCAACTGACCATGCAGTATCCATTAACTATCAAGGTACAGAAAGTTTAGAGAGATTGTCTTATGAAATGGAACCGTAAACATAATGTTGGATTGGTGTCCACAGAAAGCATACAGGCGTTAGAATACAGCCTCATTTTCCTAAAATTCAGCCTCAATTTCCTAAGACTGATTCATGTTTGCTGGCTCCCTACACAAGTGACTTTCTCATTTTGGGCTCAAAGGGCATCACTGGTTGCTCATCAGTATTCAGGACTGTGTGGGTTCTTGCCACTTCATTTTAGTATTACGCTGGCATGAAACACCACCCACAGTTTCTCCCCACCCACCCACTGTTTTCTTTTTCCCTAAAGCTTGACAAGAGTGTTCTCAAGGTTCTAAATGATAGAGTCTTACTCTTTTATCCAGTCTGATTCTGAATTGGTTTGTATGAGTCACCTTACCCAACCACGCACAGAAAGAATGGAAAGCAACTCAGGTTGTTTATTGCATATTGTGAAATATTTGAGATGCATTTCAAAGATGCTCTATATTGTTTGAAAGATTATTTAAATGCAGAGATGTGTATCTCCAACAGGCTGTCAGTCTGAGAGACAATTGCTAAAACTTACTTTGGCATTTGGAGATGTTGGAGAAAACTACCTATATCCTGTCTTTCCGAAGGGTGCCCAAGATGGTTTACAACAATAAAATTGCACAGTTCAATCACTCACACTTACGTGCACAGAAACAATGAAAGGCACCATTAAAAACCAGAGACAAACCATGCATATAAAATCAGTTAAAACACAATTAGCAGAAGGGAAAACTAGATAAAATGATCCAAAACAAGATCTCTTGTCCCTTTACATTTTTGAAAAAGCATCTGTGTGGGGGAGGGGGGGTTAGGTCAATGGCGGGATTGTTAGAGCTCCGTACCATTGGATCCAGAACCCCATGTTGGGCCTCCCAATGGCCAGCTCAGTCTTGAGTAGCCCCATTGCTGGGCCTGCTCCCTTACCTGATAGAAGGGGATGGACGTCCCCTTCCCCCGAGGAGTTGCCGGCAGGGGCCCGGCTAGCACTGGATTCAGTAGCAGCCATTTTGCCACCACTGCTCCTCTGGGTGCCAGGGAGCTCACGATTGGACAGTTATTGGGGAAAATGTTCAAGTGGTGAAATTGGTGGAAGGGTTTGACTATTTCCTCCAACTGTTAAAACTTGAACCAATTTCAAAATGCATGCTTCTTACTTAACAGTTCAAAACCAGTGCCACATTGGGCAGCTATTCCATATTGTGCAAGGCCCTAGTTCTGAGACATGCATAAACAATCCTCCAATTCACGCAATCAAATCTATTATGATCACAGACATTTCTGGCACAGATCGTGCCCACAGATATTTGTATTCTATCAGTTTCCTATGCCAAAGTAACTGAGGAAAAAAATAGTCTCTATCTGGAGAAATCATGCACTAGCCTCTTAATTAATGACTAAATTTAAATACATTTAAACTGAACATTTTTTTTTAATATTGAAGGGGGGGGGGTTAAAATAAATTACTTTTAACAAAGGCTGCCACCTATAGTTATACAGAAAGACCATCTTTAATATCTTCTTTTTCATTTGCTAACATACCTGAAATGAAATAGCCTAAAAAATAAACATGTGTCTTCAATTCCTAGCCCCACTGCTTAAAATCTGCCACCATAGGTTAAAATGTCTCCCACCTTATAAATAAGATTCAGGTGATTACAACAGCTCACAGTTATAAAGAAGAATGATGAAAACTTTCTAAGACACATTCTCACCTATTACTTTTCCTAGGAAGAGTGACTTTAGTGAGCTGAATGTTGGCGAGCTGCCCGAAGTTGCTGGCAGACTGTAGCTTGCTGGAGGATAGTGGTCCAGCTGGAGAGAAACAAAAACAAAGAAACCAGGCTTTTAGGAGAGTGCACACTTATAATACCACTCAACGAAGACTTCCCTGAGGGGATTACAGCACCACATGAAGATTTCTGCTTCTGGATGCTCTTGCTTAATCCCTTATAAGCAGTGAACATCAGCTAGCATCCTTGAGAACCAAGGTCAAGCCACTATTTGGACGAGAAGGCCTCAAAACAATGTGGCACTATCATTTCATACCCCCTCCAGTTCACATGCTATAGCTTACGTGCAATTCTCTTGACTTTTTGTCATGAGCATCCACTGTGTGACTAACCGAGCTGCCTAGTTTAGAAATGAGGGCAATTTATTCAATATAAGGATTAACGTCCTGCATTTTCCGGTAAATTAGAGCAGGCTGCAAAATAAATCCAAATGGTGAAGTGTCAAAATTTGCAGTTACTGGGAGGGGAAACAACAACTAGTTTTGAGGTTCAGCACAAATTCTGACTTATGCAAATAGAAGCTCAAGATTAAGAGACGCCCAACTCAGACTTTTGCCAATATAAAACAAAAACCCTTAAAACTTATTTCAAGATCATTTGAACATGTCCAGAATTGACATATCTGAATGCATGAAATATACTAAATAAGGAATTAAGATTAAAAAATAAATTTCTTAAGCATAATTCTTCAAGCACTCCTCAAGTAAAACAGAAAGAATTCATATGTGAATAGCTTAAGGCTGCAATCCTATGCACATTTACAGTGGAACTTGCTTTCTGTGTAAATATGCATAGGTTTGCATGGCAAATTTGAAAAGAGGTCGCAGCAATGTAAGAAGTATCTTGCTTTGGAGTGATGGTGGTGCAGCTCTGGGGATATGGAGAAAAGGACCACAAATGTCATTTGGCATGCTTTGGAAGTAGCCATGGTAAAATTTGAAAGGATCTCACAATTCCTTCTTTTACTAAGAGCCCACTCCTATCGGGCATCAGTGCTGGCTCTGTAACCCAGCTCCAGTGGAAAGCACCACCTGGAAAGGAAGCAGCATCAGCAGGGAAGCTTGTGCTACTTCATCAACACTGCTGCTGCAGCTCTGGCTGAGAAGGTGAATGCTGGGCAGTGCGAGGGAGTGGGATGAGTGGAGGGAGTGTGTAGGGAAGTGTTCTTGGGTGGGGGGAGGGCAGAGAGAAGGCAGAAAGGGGGCAAGATTGGCCTGGGAGGGGGGTGGGACCAGCAGAGGTCTCCTCAACTGGATTCTATCCCCTATGTTGGGCTTGAAAGTCCGACGTGAGGCTTCTTAAGTTTACATGGGGTAAGAGGATGAATGTCCTCTTCCCCCAAGGAGGTCTCTGGTCACTTCCCTGGTCCTGCAGGACAGGGGTTACCATTTTGCATGGCACCAGGGAGTTTAGGATTGGGCTATAAGTAACATTCAGCTCTGTGTTACAGAAAATTAACTACATTTCCAAAAGACCTCTTGAAGCTTACATTCACTACCCTAGCAGTTAGTTCTGGGCATTATATTACCTTCACATTAAAACACATAGGGTATTCCTTGGCTAGGGGCATTCACTGCTAATACAGAGAAGACAGTTGCCCTAGTCCAAACAGGGAAGCCAAACTGATGCAGATAAACTACATCACTTGTATAACCTACATTTCTCTGGATATGGAACTATAAAACACACTAAAAAAAAAGTGGTCCAAAGAGAACAAAGAGCTGAAAAGTGAATTCAAATCTCTTGAGAGGATCTATAATGTTAACTCCTTCAAAAGAGAGTTTAAAACTCTCAGCCTTTCATCGTTAGAAAAAGGGAGAAGTATTATGTTTTCCTTCTCCTTTAGAAAGCAAAGACCATTTTGTTTAGATATGAACTGTAATGAGAAGCTTTGGGAGAATTATGGGCAAGTGAAATCTAGTACTGTATCAAAAACCAACACAAAAACTATAAACTGTTTTGCAACCTTATCAACACTACAGTGAAGTATGTGATATCATGGCCAAACAATGTGTTAGGTTAACCCACTACTGGTCAGTGGCGTCGCTAGGGGTGTGTGGGCTGCACCGGGTGACGCGCACGGGGGGGTGACGTGCACTGAGGGGTGACACGCTAAAATCGTGGTGGTTAGGAGTAACCCCATCATATTATATACTGTTGAATGCGGAATTTCGGGCGGAACGCAATGCAAAAAATCAGAGTGAAATATCTCCTTTCTATCAAAAGTTATGGCCAAAAAACTGGAGATCAAAAATGCATGGATCCCTATGGAAAGTGAACCATATTGCGTGTTTACTCGTGAGTAAATGAACTTGCCTTAGTCCATCAGGAAGGGCAGGCTGAGAGGAACCCAATGACACCAGAATGGTCCTGATCCAATTAATACAGCCCCCAAAAACACCTGAAAAAGAAGTCCCTCCCTCCAAGCAGGTGAATGTATTGAGCCCTATGGAAAGCAAAACACAGCCTCATGGTTGCGATTACTCGTGAGTAAGCAAACGTGCCTTGGCTGGTGTGGAAGATCAGATGAAGGAGAGTGCAAGGCTACCAGAATGGTCCTGATCCTATGCACCTGCAGCTAAACAAGTGCTCCAGAAGGCAGCCTCCCCCTCCCCCCCCACTAAAAAGGATCAAAACAGAGGCTTCAGCTGATAAGATGAACTTTTTTGAAACCTGCAAAGCCAGGTAGATCTTGACAGTGATATGGTTTAAACAGGAGTTCTTAAATTGAACTGGGCACTGGGTAGGGCTGAAAACCTTCCTGATTTGGGAGGGGGGACACTGCAGGCAGACTACAGAGGAAATTCACTTGGTGGAACAGGGTTGGTTTCTGCTTATTTAATTATTTGTTTTACTTTAATTTATACTTATTTATTTTAATTTGCCTGATGATGTCACTTCCACCATGATATCACTTCTGGTGAGCCTTGGACAGATTGTCATTCTAAAAAGTGGGTCCTAGAGCGAAAAGTTTGAGAACTGCTGCAATAAGGTGTTAGTAAGTTGACACCCTGGGGGGGGTGACACCTCTACTGACCAAAATCACTAAAATCACAATTTGGGGGAATAATACCATCATGTTATACATCAATCAATGTGTAATTTCATGCAGAATGCAATGAAACAAACTGCATTGACATATCTGTGTTCTATCAAAAGGTACAGCCAAAAAACCAGTGGGGGTGGGGCGATGGTACATCACTACGCCCACCACCTGGGCTGTTGCCCCGCCCACTGCATGGAGGGTGACATGCTGGCATCCCGCACCAGGTGACGCAAACCCTAGTGACGCCACCGCTACTGGTGCTGCTTGATTTTTATTGCTTAAATAGCAGTCATGGGGTAGGCCAAGAAGGACTGTGACCATGGTACAGAAGGAGGGGAAAGGGTAAAAGCCTCTTCCACACAGTCTTAATCCTGGTTGTGCTGCCTCCCACTAGCAGCTGCATGAGCATGCATGCACACATACACACAGAATATGAGACAGCATGCATTTGGAAGGAACAGCATTAAATGTGATCTTTTCTAGTGGAATGAGTAAGGATGAATCAGGAAAGCTGCAACACACCACCCAAATAAAAGCAGTAAGATTATTACTGTGGTATGTCACGATGTTCCATGGCCGATAATAAAAGATCCTGATTACAGTCGTGGTCCTTTACCACAGTAAATATCAGCAGTGAATTTACCAAACTTATTAGCAATGGATAGCACCAGTCTTTTAGGTATATACTGCTTGCTAAGCCATTATTAGTTTCTTTCATAGTAAAGGAGGTTTGTACATTCCGGCGGCGCTGAAGGCTTTTAATGCGAAGTGCTCTGCCCAAGTTTTATATGGGGTGCCGATTTGGATTAAGGCATTTAATAACTCACTGGAGCAGATTCAATCAGCCTTTTTAAGAAGTATACTAGGCCTGCCCCGGTGTGTGTCCTATGAGGTGCTCTGTATTGAATCAGGCCAAATTCATCTTGAAACACTGGCATG
This sequence comes from Tiliqua scincoides, assembly GCF_035046505.1. Taxonomy (NCBI): domain Eukaryota; kingdom Metazoa; phylum Chordata; class Lepidosauria; order Squamata; family Scincidae; genus Tiliqua; species Tiliqua scincoides. The sequence goes on along the minus strand of NC_089825.1, from coordinate 63,952,624 downwards.
GATTAGAACAACCAAATTTTGGCTAAAAATTCTCTATAATACTGATCGTAACACTCTCCTATATCACCTCCTTGATGACCCATATTTCTCAGATAAACCTTGGAGCACAAAAATAAAGCAACTGGGAGTTGAGCCTGACCTCCTTGGCCGTTTGTCCCAAGATGAGGCATTTAGGCTCATTAAAGGGAGACTTTTGGATACCTATACTTCTAATATCCTACTTGCTGTTAATAAAACCTGTTCACCAGCACATTATCACCTACTGGTCAAAGTGGGGGAAATTCCCAATTATTTTTACATTTTGGAATGCCCAAAAATTAGAAGGGCTTTTTCTATGGCCCGTTGCAACTCTATTCCATCCGCTGTTCTTTGGGGTAGATTTCAAGGTATTCCTCTACAGGAAAGAATCTGTCCTTGCCCCCAGCGAGTTGCAGAAACTTTAGATCACCTCCTTTTTCATTGCCCACTCCATAGTGTGGCTAGGGGAAAATGCTTAGTTCTCCAATCCTATCTTAACTCCTCTTTTGAGGTCTCTGTTATATTGCAATCTTTATTAGCCTCCACTGACCCTAACACCATTTTCCAGATAGCTACATTTATTTCACAAATAGTGGCATCCAACTTGAAGCGTGTCCCTACTCCCTGAAGTCCGTGTTTTATAATTGTCAATTTTAGTTTGGTATGCTATGGTTCTCTAGTCAGCTCTTTCAAGTTTTGTTTGTTTGTTTTTTTCTTATATATGTAAGTGTGTATGTATTGCAATGGTATGCCAATAAAGGTACTGAAACTGAAACTGAAACTGAAAACTGCTTGCTATTTCCTGCTTCCAGAAATATATAGGCATCTTTTGGCATGGAAACACTCAGTCCCCTGTGGTATAGCACTAATCATCAGAGCCCCATGGCATCCATAATTGAATACACATATGAATCCTTCCTCATAGGTACTTGTCTGACCGGTTAGGAAACACTGCCTCCCCTGGAAATGTCCTTTACAATCAACTGATCTGGAAACCAGGCAGCACACACTAATTCTTCATATAGGTACAATTGAGACTTCATTTCAGCTTTTCTAAATTCTAATTACTAAAAGGCAGTATTGTGGAAATCTAATGCAGAAGACAGCTGTAGACTATTGGATAGGAAGAGGACAGAATCCTTTTTCTTCCCAAAAATTATGATGTACTGCCATCTAGTGGCTGTGAAGGCACAAACCATTTGAAGCCGAAGTTCTGCAGGCCTTTCATTGAAATAACTCAATCTATAAATGTAATGGCATTCATAATAATAAAAAATTCTATACTGATGTGCTGTTTGCAGAGTATACTGCATTTTAATCATACAAATAATAATAAAACATAATGATGTTATAAATTCTAATTCTAATTTCAGTTTTTTAAAAGGGCACTCTGAGTGATAAGAGATAATTTACTGTCTTAACTATCAGTACAATCTCGAAGTTAATCACTTTTAACTTTTATTGATGTTAATGGGAGAAATTTAAGGACATGATGAACTCTCTCACTGAAATCAATGGGAATAGAAAATAGACTATGAATTTGTCTAAACTTTTATTAAAGCCGTTTAGGGTAGTAGTAATCGTTAGAACTTGGGATATTAAATTTCATAAGCTAACTACATTGTCAGTCCTATACTTGCTGCTAATCAGCTCCAGTGGGAGACCTTGAGCCTTGTAAGCATTGGTCATTTGATTCATCCAGAAATGAGGCTGCACTTGGCCTCCCTGTGCCTCAGAACACCTCTGGACATGACTTGGGCACTTCCAGATTTTCTGGCAAACTGAAAGTGCACTCTAGTCATGCCTGAGAGGCCTTCTGAGGCATGGGAAGCTGTGTATGGTCTTCCTGTACCTCAGAACAGAAAAGTGACTGGAAGGCACTTTTTTTTCTGAAAGTGTCTCCTGATTGTGTCCAGGAGGATTCTGAGACAGTCAGGAGGTCATACACATTCTCCAGAGGGCCAGGCACGGCCCCCAGGTAAGGCATTGCAGTGCCCCCCCCCCCCCGCAGATTTCATTATCTGCAGAATTTGGTATCCGTGGGAAGGGATCCTGGAACGGATTCCCCATGGATACCAAGGGCCCATTATATAAAGATACGCCAACATCTGCAAAAGGGAATTCTTGGCTGCATAAAATATTTGACTCAAGCTGCAATACTATACACGCCTTTAATTCCCATTGAAATAAATGGCACCTACTTCTGAATAGACATGCATAGGCTTGCACTATCTGTCAAATAACAGGCAGTCAACTGACTGGTGTCTTACCCTTTATAGAATACTCTCCGCTCTCTTTGGTGAACAAGAGGCTAAGACCCCATATACACTTGACACACAAATGGGTTAGTCTTCCCCACTCTGCCAGCATGCTGTTTGTGAATTCCACATTCTCCCAACATTACTAAGCACCTTCCCTAGTATAAACTTTTTCATTATTTCCCTAAATCAGTGTTTCTCAAACTGTGGGTCGGGACCCATTAGGTGGGTCACGAGCCAATTTCAGGTAGGTGTCCATTCATTTCAATATTTTCTTTTTAATATATTAGACTTGATGCGCCCATGGTATGTGACTGCGTTTGGGGAAATGTTATAGACCTGTACTTTTAACAAGCTAATATGTATATTCTTTTAACAATGCTAGTAAATGGGACTTACTCCTGGGTAAGTGTGGGTAGGATGGTAGCCTAGGATTGTTAAAAATTTTCTTGCTTGATGAAGTCACTTTCGGTCATGACATCATTTCTGTGGGTCCTGACAGATTCTCATTCTAAAAAGTGGGTCCTGATGCTAAATGTGTGAGAACCACTGCCCTATATCATATTTCATACCAATCACTGCTATGCACTTACTTGAAGAACAATCTCCTTCCCTTTCCGTGTGATGTTAACACTGTGTGGCTGTCCATTTGACACATTCCGGTGATCTAAGTTGATGTTGAATGGCTCTTTGGAGCCTCCAAGGTTGTATCGAATCTGTAAGTTTCCTATGGAAAGGAATATTCAGAAATTTATCTCTATTTCTCAGAGGGCTTTCTTCAAAAATTTCCATTATTTTAAACTGTTTTTACTTTCATGTCACCATCATATTATGGTAAATGAATAGAGTTCCAAGAGCTAAAGGTAAACTAAATAGACCAAGAATTACATGCTGGCAAACAAATTCAGCTTTGCCACTAAGCGTTCATTTCAACAGGGAGCTGCAGTCAGTCATGGCTCCCCACCAAATGTACCCGAGTAACAGACATACAGGTGTTTGCCACATGCTACTTCTAGCCACACACCTAAAATACCACAGACACCCACCCATAAGTCGATCTCACAGATAAGTCGAGGGCAGGTTTTGAGCCCTACATCATGGAATTTTCTATGACCCTCGGATAAGTCAGGGGTTAAACTTAGGGGGGGTCTGACTATAATTTTGTCTGATTTTACCTGAAGTCAGATCCTGAAAATAACCTTCCAGTAATTGTTACCTAAACACTGTACAGTTTCTAATTTATTAAAAACACACTAAAAGATCATAAGATGCATTTTTATTCATTAACTTTTAAAATTCTGGTCTTCACAACATTTGTGTAAACTCTGTCAGAGTAAGTGTTGTGCCTGTAAACAACATATCAGTAGAACCATTGGTCAAATCCTTCTTTAAGGTGCCTGGTGTGTGAAGCCAGAGGCTCTACATATGACATGCAACATAAAACACGCAATTGGGAGTGTGCAGTTCAGTTCACAGCAGGGAGATGAGCAACAAGGACTGAGCTGTGCACTGTTGCAACCCCATTGAGTCAGAAGCAGACCCAGTGCTTTCCATGGGTGTTACTCTTAAGTACTGGTGCATTGCAGCCTGGGACCTTGTTTCAGATGGAAATGAGGATCACGTCCTGGGGTCTTAAAAACCAGACCCCTAAACTTGGGGGGGAAGGTGAAATTCTTTGCAAATGACTTGCAAGGAATGTTTAGAGGCAGCAGCAAAAGAAGGAGGCATTTCCCTTCTCCAAACTGGAAGGGAGACAAAGGGGCTTCTGGGAATTGTGGGGAGGCTTTGTGGGAGCATGTGCTGCATTCCATAGCAGCAGCCCATACAGACTACAGTTCCCAGATGCGCCTTCACTTCTCTTCCTGTCTGGAGAAGAGGCTGCCTCTGAATACCGTAATTACTGGTAAAAATTCTCCTTTTTCTCCACCTGCTTCCTGCTTCTCAGCCCATTTCCAGCCCCCCCCCCCATTCACCAGACAGCTGCTGAGCTTCCATAAGCTTCCCAGAAGCTCCCAAAGGACCCTGCCGCATTCACTGCATTGACCCAGGTATAAGTCGACCCAGGATCTCAGGCTCCATTTTTAGGCATAAATTTTTCGACCTAGTATATGCGGTATCTCATGTGCTCGTAACATATATGACGTGTGTAGTTTAACCCATTTTTGCCTGGTCCACAGGGGTACACATTTGGTCCCTGTTGTGCATATGCAACATGGGCAGAAATGGCTTAAAGAGGAATTTGCACAGAGTGAGATGGGATTTACAAATAGGAATCAGGCACAATGATGGAACTAATGCTTCAAAAACAAAGTAGCTGCAAGCTCCCAAATGTGGGGGTTATGACTAAAATAGCTTTATACCACAACTATAAGTTTGTTCAATACCCAGCAACAGTACCAGTGGCCAGATGTGGGAGGCCTCCAGGCAAAGTCCTGTACCTATTGCCTGCCTCTTGGTGTTGTACTGGGTGCTACTGCTGCCCCTTGTATGGAGGGTTCAGTCTCTGACAAGTGGACCCTCTTATGGGCCTGGGCCAACCACTAACATCACTCCCTGCTTTCCACGGAGGAAAGATGCAGCCAAATTGGAGTGGGTTCAGAGAAGAGCAACAAGGATGATAAGAGGGCTGAAGAACAAGCCCATTGAGGAAAGGTTGAGGGAACTTGCTATGTTTAGCCTAGAGAAGGCTGAGGGAATATGATAGCGCTCTTCAAATACCTAAAGGACTGTCGTATGGAAGAAGGAATAAATTGGTTTTCAGCTGCCTCTGAGTAGAACTAGATTCAATGGGTACAAACTGCAAGCGAGGAGATTTCGGCTGGACATCAGGAAGAAATTCCAGATGGTAAGGGAGGTTCAGCAGTGGAAGACATAGCTGAGGAAAGTGGTAGATTCTCCCTCACTGGAGATCTTCAAACAGAGGTTGAACAGGCACCTGCTGAGATGCTCTAGGAGCATTTCCTGCTATAGATGACTTCGTAGGCACCTTCCATGATTCTTGGAATGTGAGCTACCTAAATTTATCTGGTTAGACGCACCTTTCAATTATTCCCAATACTGTATATGTAATAAATTATCACGCAAGAAAAACAAAAACAAATCTCTTACCAGAGGGGTTCACAAGCACAGCCATGTAGTCTTGGGAGTAAGAACTGATATACAGAAGAACACAGGGAGCTCTGGTGGTGCTGAAGCTAAAACTGAGCTCTTCTTTATTCACACTCACGTCAAACACAGCATTCTCTGGCTCTTTTGAGCTCAGGAGAGTTCTGCTACCAGAGTCCTTCACATTAGTTCCTACTGATGAAAAATTATACCGGAGCCACATCCCTTCTTCAAAAAATGCTCCAACATCTAGGGAGGAAAGAAAAGAAATATTATTATTAATGTAATATAATAATAACTGAACTATGGCCCTTCCTTTGCAAACAGCATTACGACCCCCCCATACACACTCCACATACACACTCCAGTAGGAACACCATCAACAGAAACCTCCTCCACAGATTCAAAACAGAAAGAAAAATTGAATGGACTATGGACATGCTTTTAATAATTATGATGATAACAACAGTGTTGGCACAATGTCCTTGTAATATACTTGACCCCCGTTTCTCAGCTAGTCGAAAAAACTCTCAATGTGGGTGGTAGTATCTAAATTCATTCTCAAATGGCTGCATAAAGCTGGAATATGGAAATCAGCCTTGGCCTCCCATCATCCACACAGTCCATTGTGTATCAGTGGAGGAGTTTACTTGGAGGAGTAAATGCTGGAGGAGTTTACTTAACAAAGTTAAGTAACACTGGAGGAGTTTGCTTAAAAAAGTTAAACTAGCCCCCACAGAAGATGTATAGGAAAATGCTGAGTAAAGAAAATGTAAGGACTGTGACAACATCAATACACATTTTAATAAGCCTCCTTCATAATGTTTTGTGAAATCCAATGTTAGCAACATTTTATGACTTGCTGTTTTCCTACTGCAGTTTTCCTAAAAATTGAATTAACGTGTTGAGGAGTGTCCCTGGTGCAGTCCCATAAAACAACTGTTCATCCTTTGTTTTCAAAGCCGTCTGTGATGGATTTATAGCTGTCATTCCACCGCAGAAGCTATAAATCTCTTCCAAAATACTAACATGAAAAGCAATTCTGTTTTACATCTTTCTTCCTTGTTAGATCCAATCTCGCCATTTTTGATTGATTATGAAAATCTTGAATGCGCATGCAGACACTATCAAGCACAACTCACATTACTTTGGTTTGATCTCACTTTCAGTGACACTTTTGAAGTATGCCTGGCTTGCTACAATGCACAAGCTTTCCACATTTTTCCCCCTAAGTTGACACTCAGGGTCCACTAGTTGTATGAACAGTCTTTAAGGAGCTTCCCAAAATTCTGAGCAGGGATCTAAATTAAAGACTTTTTGTGGATGATTACCCTCCCCTTTTGTTTGTGAGGGAAGTATTCATTAGGGCTATTAATTGACCAAGAGTACTTAGAGCCTAATCCTTCACTTTCCAGCCATCATGGTTGCTGGAGCTCCGCTGGTGCTGACTGCCATAAAGCAACCAATGCCAGTCATAACTGGCACTGCAACAGCTTGCCACTCGCCTGCACCTTCCTCCCCATGCCACCACTTTCCCTGCTGCTCACCAGAGCAGGTGAGTAAGCAAGGGAGGAAGGAGAAGGTGGGGGAAGGAAAGAAGGGAGTGTAAGGGGAAAACCTGATGGGGAGAGGGGTAGTGATGGGCAGATCAGGTCCAGGAAGGGAACAAGTTTGGCCTCTGGGACAGCCCCCCACCATAGGATGCAGCAGTAGCTGCATTGGTGGTGGTGGTGGGGATGGAGAGGATTGGGGCTAAAAGTTATCTGCCATTTATGGTTTATTCTATTGAATTTTAAATCAATTTACATATCATCAACACCACAGTATAGATGACGTTTGAGGATAATAAGAACAATTTAACAGGCAAAAACCTACCACTCACTATTAGAAAGGTCATATTTAATTTTTTTTTAATAGCCCTATACGGTAATACACCAGCAACACAGCCCTTAATCAAAGAGCCCTTCTCATCATTCTTCAGCTGCTTTTTCCCAAGTAAATGAAAACACATGATTATAGGGAGCTGCCTACATGGAATCTTATACTGAGTCAGATCATAGGTTCATCTGTAATTCAGTACTATAGACACTGACTGGCAGTGCTAGATTGGGCTGCTATTTTGTTAACTGGAGAGTATCAACAAGCATGTGGAAAGGTGTGATCTGCAGACTTTGTATATTTAGACATCCAGAAAGCTTTTGACAAGGTCCCTCACCAAAGGCTCCTAAGTGAACTTGGAGTCATGGGTTAAGCGGAACGCTTGAAACAGCCAGGCACAAGTGCAGATCACTGATGCAGTGATGCCTCTATTGGCTTCTGTCTTCACCCTCCTAAGGAAGGCAGCCTGGCATGTGTGCTGTGTAGACAGAAGTGATAGAACAGGGCATCTCTGCTGTCTTGAAAAGGATATTGTGGGAAAAGGTACAAAGATGGACTACCACAGTTATCAGGGCATTTTTAGTTTGGGGAAAAAGGGGGGACACTAGGAATTTATGACATTTATAAGGGAGATGTTCATGAAATTACATGAAATTACATGGGATGTTCATGAAATTACATATGATCTGGAAAGAAAGAACCTCAGATTTTTCCTAGTGGTTACTGTATTAGCATCCCCACAATAAACATTTTTATTGATACATCTTTGTTACATCTTTGTTGTTACATCTTTGTTACATCATTGTTACATCTTTGGCCTCATCCCTCTCTCCTGTATGCCATGCTACTTAGCAAACATACTAGATTTGTTTACATGTGTACATGTTTCACATGTATACATGTTTCACATGTCTTAAAAGAACATCCAGTAACATAGGAATGCAGTCTTGAACAGAAGGCCATATCATAATTTGCAAATTGATGCAAACTGATGTTCAGATTAAAGTGCAGCTCATTGCCTCTCTGATGCAATGCAATCCATTCACACTCCTGGAAACATGAAACTTTTCAAAAGGACATGGAAGTCTGTCTGTTATAGGGACAAGTTACCAGGCGTGCTGCCCTTTTGAGACAAAAGCCCAAGGGAAATAAATATATTAGAATGAGATCATCTTTCTCTGGAAAGAAAAATGTATTTCTAAGCTAATATGTGATGCATTCATGCACTATTGAGAGATGTTGCAAAAAAAAACATAAAATAAGGGAAATTTGAACCAGCCATCCAGAAAAAGGACAGGATTTGTGAAGCATTACAACACTTTTATCAAGCATGATACTGAATCCCAATGTGAGCAAGACACACTTCACAAATCTCTACTCTTTTTACATTTTTAAAAAGGGCAACTCTAAACGCAGTGGAAAATTGGGCAGACAGATATTCATTTACCAAGCAGCAACTCAACCAGCAGGTCAGCTGGTTGTCTCAATTGCCATACCAAATGGTGATAATTTACCATGCTGATTTCTGATGAGGTACAGAAGTATGATCAGTATTGCTTATCACTTGGCAAGATGATTTTGGATGATACTCTTTTTTTCTCAGGTGGTATGACAGTGGCACTGTTTATGCTACAACAAAAATACGTGGAAGATGTGAATATGCAAGCTACTTCATTCATTTTAATGGAAGATGCAGATTTGCATTCATGAAACTGCCACTGTAGGTTTTGTGCCCACCCTGTGCATAAATGTGGAATCCTTTATGGGTTGGAGAGTAAAATATGAACATTACAGGTCATATGTCCAAAAGAAAGAACTGGATCTAAACACCTTCTCCAGAGTCAGGGTTGGCATTGTTGAGCAGCTACAGAAGGCTGAAGGTACTCAGAAAGATCAACATGTCATTTTTTAGACAACCTCAGTGTCCTTGTAATATCAGAGTGATACTCTTGGTGCTGATGAGTGGATTATCTGGGATGTCATTGCTGTGGGGTGGAGGGGTGATCCACAGCAGTCCCTTCAGACTACAGGTGGGTGATTTACAGTTTAAGGGTGCAATCCTAGAAGGCACTTGGGCCAACGCAAGTCCCTTGTGCCGGCCTGGGAGTGTCGCAAAAGTGCCGTAATGCACTTTGCACCACTCGTTGAGGAGATAGGCTGGTGCATGAATGTGCACCAGCCTCCCCGCACTGCAGTGGGCCCAGGGAGAAGGTGAGCTGCGTCAGCCAAGCTCGGTCGATGCAGGGGTCTGGGGGCGCGCGGGGAGGAGGCAGGAGGGAGGTGTTTTGGGGTGGGGAGTGTGGGTGGCAGGTGTTCTCGGGGTGGATGAATGGATAGGGGTGGGAAGCAGGGTGAGGATCCAGTAGTTATGCCAGATCCTGACCCTGTTCCTGGGCAGCACAGCAGGGCTTGGGGCTGCTCAGATCTGTGCCACCTTGTCACGTGGCACAGATCCAAGTAGACCCATTGGGGCCGCTGCAGCACGACATGGAGTAAGGGGAAATGTTTCCCTTTTGCCTCAGGTTACACTGCTTTTGGCCCCAAACTTGCGCTGGATACAGTGCAAGCCGGCTGGCCTGCCTGCTTCCAGCACAAGTTAAGATTGCGCCTTAAATATCCTGCTTGTTAAAAACACAAAATACCACCATGTGTATAGAACTTAACCACACTGTGGGAAGAGCCTAGTGGAAATTTCTGGGATTTTGTACAAGATTAGAGTTTTGAGCCTGTTCTGAGCATGTACAGAGTGCTTGGCTAAAGTAGGCCCTTGTACTTCGTTGTCTGGGTCAGCTGAATGCTTGAAAATACCCCTGTGTCTGTGTTAAAGAGGAAGTGGTGTTGCAGACACAAGCTTTGACCACAAGAAGTTGTTTTGCAGAACTTTTGCAGTTAAAAAGAGATCAGGAAACTGCTAGCTTAACTGCAACAGACACAGACAGGTGGTTAAAAGAGAAAAGAGACTTTTGCAAGTGTGCTATTAGCCAATGCAGGGAGGAGGAGATGGGACCTTTGCAGTTTAGAAATATTTCACATATTTTAAAATGGCATATAAGGTAGAGCATGTTGAATAGTGGAAGATGTAGGCAGGGACAAAGCCTCACGTGATATGCTGTTTGCCAATCAAGAATGTATCCAATGCTTTGCAATTTGCATTTTGCCAATCAGAAATCTGACCAATGCTTTACAATGAAAGTTTGTTCTGTATATCAACTCACAGCCCCGAGAAATCGGGTGTCACAGACTTTGGAAGCTATTCCTCTGTGACCAGCAGCTGGCTAAGAATAAAAGCTTGTTTTCCTTGACCTCCTGGTGTCCGCCTTTATTTTTCCTCAACCTGCAATAACACTAGGGAGAAAGGTTGGTGAGTTTTTGGAAAAGTAGTGTGTTTTGTTTTGAAAAATGTGGGGCCTTGTGGGATATTCCAGTATGTTGCCGTCCCACCTGGAGTTTGAAGCAGTACAGCCCCAACAGGGTTTGGGACTGGCATCATGATTCTGAATAGATCAACTGGCTCTTAGACTGCACACAGAGAAGGAATGACTATTATTTGGAACACTTTCTAGTCTTCTTCTTCCCTCCAGTTCAGTTATTGATATCACTGAACGTTAATAAAGATACCAATTTCCTGGTGCTAGGCATTAAAAAGGAATGCTATTGGTGGATCTCTCCCTGTTGATATCAATGTATATTAGACCTTTTGTGGCAATTTTAATGACATACAATGATGAAGGGGTGGTGATGGACATGAAGTAGTCTACATTAGACTTATTTTATCTGGTCGACATCGTTCCCCAGCATCTTGGGGCTAAAAACAGACCAAGAGATGTACTTCCAGGTATATACTGCATTCAGCCACTACAGGTGCTGAATGTAATGGAAAAAAATTATCCCGTTACATTGCATTAGATTCCACACCTCTAGTGGCTAAATGAGATATATACTGTTGCTGGGAGACCTGAAATATAAATTAAAGTCAATGTCTATGTTAAATTTATACAGAGCAGAAACTGAGGCAAGAGTTTGTGATTTGTTCGTAGGTTGCTTGATGCTTTTGAAAAATCCATTCCCCCCTCTTCCTGTGCAAGTCAATTTTGCCTTCCACTCAACCCAATCCTTTTTCAAAAATCATTTCTCCTCTTCCTCTACAAGTCAATTTCACCCTCTGCTCCCCCAATCCTTTTTCAAAATCCATTCCCCAACTCTTCCTATGCAAGTCAATTTTGCTCTCTGCTCCCTTCCTCCTTTCACCCTCACCCCCTTATTGTATTCCCTCAATCTCTCCGCACATCCGTCCTCCAAGTATTTATTATTTATTTATTTTCCGACCCTTGGCACAATGTCAGATATACGATGCAGCCCTCATGTCATTTGAACACCTCTGGTCTACATCCTAGTAAGAGGTGCTGTATACAAAGAATTGTCGCAAATATTCAGAAACACAATTTTAAACTGTAGCTTTCCCAGCACTTGTATTCAGCTCCATGTTTCCATATATTTTCATAGCAAATGTGAAACACATAAAAATGCCAGAATGACATATATCTAAGAGCAAGACAAAGGAATCTCACAACAGTAGCCTAAGACAGCCTCTTTGTATTTGGACTCAGATGAATTTGGATTATTCACACCAGGCTATCTGCAGTCCTCAATTTCTGAAAGCTCTGCAGCCAACAAACAACTTATTGAAAGAAACTCAGAGTCTCTTGTCTCCTATTTTATTTTTCTGCTTCTCAATTCTCGCTCCTATCCACATCAGGGTATGGCTTCACAGTGTAGGAAGATTGCTTCAAAAGAAGTCTGGCTACTAGTGAGAAATATTAGTGAGAGTATATCCAAGAATTCCACATACATTCTTCAAGATGGAAAGGCTACAAGGACTGAAAAAGATTCACTGACTAAAGACAACAATTGATGATTTAATTGAATAGTTTTTATCCAAGAGAGTCTTCACACTGATAGTCTAATAATCCAATAAACGGCTATTCCATGAAACAAGCATGTAAGATCTATTTCAGGTGGAGCCTCTTTATGCGTGTGAGTTCTGTTCCGTGACCCAGCACAATTAAGAAAAAACGCGTTGTACTAAATTCCATAGAGTTACACAAATACGCTGCAGCCTGACACATCCGGATGGAATGAAACTAAGGCAGCGGTTCTCAATCGCCTCCCCCTCCTCTGCTCCATACTCATCCCTCCCCGTTGCCAGCTGTCCCACTTTGTTATGATAAATGCCCCAGGCCTAAAGTCAATTTATAGGCTGGATAGAGCAAGGCTAGGCCCTGATGTCTTGGCCTGCATACATGCAGTGTAGCACTGATGCATCATGGGATTGGCTGATGCAACAGGGCACAGCAGGGATGATGCAATACCCTGCAATACCATGTCACCAGACAATGAGTCATGCAATCACCAGATCGTAGCCCGCCTCTCATTGGCCAGTGCCAATATATATTGCAGCGTGTGCAAGCTGCTGTGTGGGAGATGTTATGTGGAGTATCTGTGGGAAGCTTGGAGAGTTGAGAAAAGTGCTGTTTGCTTGCTGAGCTGCCTTTGCATTGTAAATATTGTACATACTTCAAGTAAAGGACATCTGGTGGTGGAGCACTGTCGTGTGCCTCATTATTTACCGGGAGTATCTGCCTGACCTTGAGTCGCTGGAGCTGCAGTGTGGGCTGCTTACTTGCAACACACTTCTTTCACAGGTGGGATGCTGAGCTTTTAAGTGTCCAGTCCTATGCATTTCTACTCAGAAGTAAGCCCCACTGTAGTCAATGGGGCTTACTCCCAAGAAAGTGTGGATCGAATTGTAGCCTGAGAGCCCAGTTCTATGCCTGCCTACTCAGAAGTCCCATTCTAAGCCCAATGTGGCTTATTCCCAGGAAAGTGTAGAGAAGATTGTAGCCTAAGAGCCCAGTCCTATGCCTGCCTACTCAGAAGTAAGTCCCATTCTAGTCAATGGGGCTTACTCCCAGGAAAGTGTGGATCGGATTGTAGTGTAAATCTCATGCTTTGCTTGCTGGGCCATTTTGTTTGTGTCGGCTGGAGCAGGAGAGCCTGCATCATCTCTGTCTGGGGGGGGGGGAATTCAGCAAACACTCCCTGAGTTTTTTTAAGCAATCCCCTCTGTTACTACTGAACACGTGTGTGTGTGTGTGTGTGTGTGTGTGTGTGTGTGTGTGTGTGTGTGTGTGAGAGAGAGAGAGAGAGAGAGAGAGAGAGTGTGTGTTCCACCTTGCTGCATGTGTTCTGGCTACAGAGGTTTTTGGGACCACCCTTCCCCTCCTCAGCCTCTTTGCTGGCTCATTGGCTCCAGGAGTGTTACTGTTCCTTTACAAGGGGAACCTCTTCCATGGCTCCGGGGCTATTTCCCTGCCTGTGCCAGGCAGAGCCTTTTTGCAATGTTTTGGGCTGCCTTGAAACGAGATGCCATCGAAGGGCAAAGGAGGCAAAGATGTGTGCGACTTTCAATTCCTCCCACCCCATTAGCATTGAGACAAATCTGAAGATAAAAAAATTCATGATAGGTTGCACCTGTAGTGTGATAGCTGCAGTGGTGCTGAAATGTCACAACTGATGGCTAAGACCACAGGAGTTTCCTTCCTGAGGCTAACAGCAGCTTGAGGTGGGAGGCGGAGATTTTCATAGGCACCACAGTGTGTAGGGACAAGTGTCTGGCTTTGAAGAAGAAATTATTTCAGTGTAACTACTAGTTATTTAACATCATGTCCTCAACCTGGATGTGTGTTGAGTACTGCATTAAGCTTGATCTGTCTTTGCTATATATATTACTTGTTAGATATGTGTGGTTTAAGTTTCCTATGGTGTCATCACATAGAGAAATGTAGCAATTATTTGTTCTCATTAATAGAATGTAAACCCATTAAGCTTCTCTTCTTTGCAATGCAAGGAGAAGTTTCCTAAGCAAATAGCCAAACCAAGCCCGTAAAATATACAATGATGCCTCATACAAGAAAGCACTCTGAAGTGAAACTTGCATTGGCCTCAGTCAGCCACAAACCAAGTCCCAATGAATAATTTCTTTCACACCACAGATGCATTTTAATGGCTGAATGAGACATTTGAGGGCAGATGTGTGGCAGTGAACTCCGGCTGCTGCCAAGCAGGTGGGGAGATGGTGCAATCTGCAGTGCAAAACAGAAGCAGAGGGCAACAGTGGGAGCTTCACCCTTCCTCTGCAACCATATAGCTTCATTCTCCCAGACTCCATTTTCTGTGTCATGGGGGGAAATGGCGGCAGGGAGGCCATGGCAAGTGAAAAGTTATGGGCATCACTTGCAGGATTATTTATGTCTGTATCCTTCCTTGCACTAAAGAATGATGGCCAATGATGACCAATGATGACTTTTTCTCCCAACTGGCATTTCATGGCTTCTCCTGAGCTTTGTTAATCTCTCTATTATTTTTGTGTCACTTTTGACATTTTTCAAAAATTATTTGGATTGTATTGATTGTTTTAATAAGTTTTGTCAGCTGCTTTGATTCCACTAGTGGGTCAGAGGCAGGTATATGTTCTTAAAATAAATTCTGCTCAAGATAATGCCTAATGCTGAATCCAGCAGCAATTCCAGCAAGTCACTCAGTTTCAATTAATAGAAGCATATGAATCAAAAAGAAAAAGATGCAAAATAGACAACAGCAACAGGCAGTGGGGAAAATGATATGTTGGGATGAATAGGGACAGTTAGGGCCTCTCAGTGCCCGTGCAAGTCCCCCAACAGCACCCTCAGCTCCATATCTGTGTCACCTCTGCTATGCATGGCTGTCCCAGCCATAATATTACTTGATGTGGCGTGCATGAGCAATGGAGGGGGGGAAAAGTGAGAGGGCAGCAGCAGTGTCATCACTAGGGCTTGTGTCATCTGGTGCGGGAAGCCAGTGCATCACCCCCATGATGGACTTCCTCCCATGCAGTGGGTGGGTGGTGGCATGGTGATGTACTGTTGCCCCGCCCTGCTTGGTTTTTTTGCTATACCTTTTGATAGAACACAGATATTTCAACGTGGTTTTTTTATCTCATTCTGCTGTAAATTACACATCGATTGGTATACAACATGATGGTATTATTCCTATAAATTGTGATTTTAGTGATTTTGGTCACCCCCTCAAGGTGTCCCCTTACTAACATTAATTACATGCCGGTCATAATAATATCTCATTGGCTCTTTGAAGAACCAGTCTCATTGGTCTGTTCTGAATTAAGGAAATTACTTATTTGTTATCTAAGACAGTGCATTTTTTATTTCTGGTTTTCTGGCCATAACTTTTGATAGAATGGAGATATTTGACTCTAGCTTTATTCATTGCATTCTACTGTAAATTACACATCAAATGGTGTATAGCATGATGATATTATTCCTTAAAACAGCAATTTTGCTCACATCACCCCCCCACCCCGTGCATGTCTCCCAGAGTGGCCTGCACCCCCTGCACCCACCTAGCGATGCCACTGGGCAGTGGATTTAGGATGCCTTTCACCTCAAATCTGCCACTACCATGGATGCAAACTACACTGACCCACCAACTTGCTAAAAGAGAGTGAGAATTTGATTTTTTTTTCAGTCTTCTCATCTCATGTCATACCGACAAGGCGCTGAAATTGTTGAGACACACCATCTTTTTTTTTTTTTTTAAACAATTGACAAGGAACACTACACTGCCTGCTGGCAGCTCACATCGCTCACATCGCCAATGGCCCTACTAATCTATGACTCTCCCTCAAACTCCCGAGGAACACCTGCAGACCATTTGCAGTACATCAATGTGCTGCTGAACAGTGGTTGACAATAGCTTCTTTAAACCCTGTAAGAGGATGGAATGAGAGGAGAGGGTGGTGAAGTGCTCCTTCTTTGAATAGCATTGAAATGTATCCCTTTAAAACCCCATTCAAGAAAAGAGCATGATGAAGTGGAAAGGAGCTTTGGGGTGGGGTGGGGGGGATGTGTGTGTGCATATTTCCATCAAAGGAAGCATTGGTATGGGGGTGGCTGTGGACCCAGGTGGGCCAGCCCTGCTGCTATGAGCACTGAGGATTCTAGGGGTGCCTGAAAGAAAGATCATCTGAGGAGTGTGGGTACCTGACTACTGCCTGATCTGGTTGACCCTGACATCACCCTCAGGCCCATCCATTTCCTTTTCCCTGAAAAAACATTCATTCCGAGTAATCAAGTTGCTGATCAAAGGACTAGTTGTTTTCTTCTTTCATGTCACAGAAAAAAAGATGTCTTCTTAGCCTTGTCCCTCTAGACAATCCCTGCTTGTGTAAAAACAAGCTCATTAATTTTAGGATATGCCCCTCAGCTTCTCTGCTTAGGAAGAAACCCATTAGGAATGCAAAAATGAATACAAACAGGTTCAGCCCTCAGAAATGCCATTAACTGCTGCTGGACTGCTACCATGATGGAAGAAAAACATACGTAAACTAAGGGCAGGAAAAGGTCAGGAAAGCAATCTCTGGGACTGCAGACTCATTTCAGTCTCTCCTCATAACAATTTCTCAGATCAGTGAAAGAACAATTGCAGCTGATTACACACCCTCAACAAAAAAAGAGCCCGTAACAGAAAGAGATGCCACATTCTATTTTGACAGCTATGTCCTTGCTACAGCTACTGCAAAACTCAAGACACCTGAAGTGTCACTCATACGTGGGATCTGGCCCTGTTAAGACTGAATGTAGTGCAATTTTAAAGCAGCCATCAATCAAGGATTCCAAGCATGAATTTCATCAATAAAAATATCCCCACAGTGTGTGGCCTATGCTTACCCTCAGAAGCGCTTGCTAGTTATAAACCAATCTAGGCTGGTCTCCAATGTCAACGGCATTTATTTGCCTAGACTTTTCATGTCACTCCTTTTTACCGGTCCCCTAAATGTATTCAAATCGAAAAGCATTGTTGTGTAAGAAAAAGTAAGCAGCATGAACATTTGCTACTGGAACACTTGTGCATGTGCACCTGGAAGGCTTTTCTGCTATGGCCAGCTCAAATGATGCTCTAAGTACATAGATGCTATATGTGGAGTGTGCTTGTCCATCCTGTCCCATGCATCAACCTTTCCCTCTTCTGGACATGTTGAATGTCCATGCATTGGACATAACATTTGCATAGGGCCTAAATAGGTAAAGTATACAGACCTAAATCTTGCAACAGTTTCTTGGATTTTATGTAGATAAGTATTGCCATGCAGCTCAGGCCTACACACATGATATTGCAAACATTGCATACACACCGATATTATCTGGAGGAAAGACAGGAAGGTTGGGCGACATTGATCCTGCCACCACTGTGCTTAGACTCTGCACACTGAGAGCCTTCTCTTAACTAGCTCCTAGTCTATTTGGCAATCCAGAATAACGGCCAGTCCTATAGGCATGCTGCACTCCTGGAACTCGTGTTCTGATGGGGCAGCATGCTTTACAGCAGTCACAAAAGGTGAACTACTATTCCATGCAGCTGGGCTGTGATTGCAAGTGGCTGCATACCAGCAGCCACAGGACAAGCCCTGGCGATGATATGTCAGTGTGGGAGGTGAGTGGAACAGGGTGGAGACCAGAGGAAGAGGCATCTGCAGCAGCAGTGCTGTCAATATCCTATCCCCCTTCCTAGCCTAGATCCAGCTTCACACCATCTGAGCAAAATCACCGGCACAGGTCCAAGTAGACCCATTAATGGACTAGAGGCTTACCCCCCCCCCAGGCAAGGGAACTGTTCCTTTACCCAGAAGTGACCTCTCTGGACACCTCCAGCATGCTTTAATGGCACAGCTGCATCTCTCTCTCTCTCTCTCTCTCTCTGTGTGTGTGTGTGTGTGTGTGTGTTGGGGGGGTTTAGATAGTACTGAGTTGTAAAACTTCTTTAGCTTGTATTTGTTACTAAATCATCCCATTGTACAACATTAAGGGGGCAATCCTGAGTGCGCTTTGGGCTGGTGCAAGTCCCTTGCGCCGGCTCAGGAGGGTTGCAATTGAGCGGTAAAGCACATTTGTGCCTCCTCAAGAGTTTGCTGGGCTGGCACAGGGATGTGCATTGGCCCGTGGAGGTTGAATCCAGCCTCCGTGTTGACTCGGGCAGGGAAGATTGTGTTGGCCGGCCTCAGCTGACGCAAGGGTCTAGGAAGGGTGGGGGCATTTTGGGGTGGGGGAGGAGGGCGGTCCCGGGGGCGGGTGGGTGGGTGGGCGGTGAGCAGGAGGTGGAACTGGGACCTGGCAGTTTTGCCAGATCCCAACCCAGTTCCCTGAGTAGCATGAAGCAGCTGCAAGCCACTCTACTCTCCTTGGAGTTATGCCACCTCCTGAGGTGGCGCAAGTCCAAGGAGTCCCACTGGGACTGTGGTGGCTTACCCGGGGTAAGGGGAAGAGTTTCCCCTTGCCTCCGGCTGAGCCACTTTGGGCCCAGGCCTCCTGACCTGCCTGTTATAGTGCAAGATAGGATTGCACTACACATTAAACATTAAATTAAATTGTGGGCCTCGAGAGTGAAGGCTGTCAAGGTTGTGGTTCTAATAGAAGCTCTGGTATTCCAATCTTCTCTATCATAGCCCTATGAGTAAGACAATTCTCCTTGTCTTCTTCCTCTACTTGATCTGCTTTAAACCTCAAAGTACCTCTTGACAATTATCTTGGCCCTTGTGTAAGACCCAACCCCTTAAAATTGGATTTCGCACTGAAGTTATCAGTTGGACAACTGGAACCGGACAAAACATTTCCTTTTCAGCACATATGTTCAGCCTGATGTAAAGTATCCAGTAGTGCAGTGAATCCTAGCTTTGGTAACAAGACTACATCACCGATGCCCCATTCAGACAGAGTATAAACTGTGCTATAGGGAATGCAGCTGCTACTTTCTGGCCAAGGATAGGGGCAGAAGCAAGAAGAACAATACGCAGGCAAGCACACTGACACTGCCATATGCTTGCTCTAGTCAACGTTATTAATCTCTTATTTTACAGACAGACAACAAAAGTCACTCATGCAGTGTGGTGGAAAAAACATAAACTGGGGCTTGTTAACAAGAAAAGGATAGTTTGAGGTGTGATGAGGATACAAAATTGTTATTTAGCCCTATAAAAGTTTTATAAAATTATTCCTCATACACTGTTAGAAAAACAGACTTAGGAATAATATCTAGAAACATATAAAGATATGTCATGAGACAAGTATAATCCTATTAGAGCATTAAATGCTCTATCTCCTTTTTTGTCAGTTTTTTGTTCTTACTACAGTATGTCCTCAGTATCTGCAGGGGATCAGTTCTGCAGATAACTATTAAGTGTATAATTGAATCCACAGGAGGGGTCAGTGTGTCACTACAACAAACAATTTATGGCCCTCTAGAGGATGCATGTAGCCTCTCAGCCCTCCTCAGAAGACCTCTTGGATGCAACCGAAAGACAATTCCGGTTTGCACTAGCCACTTCCAGTTGTGTCCGGGAGGTGTTCTGGGGTGTGGGGAGGCCACATTTGGTTGCATCTGGGAAGTCTTCCGTGAACCTCTAGCTGTGGGCTTGGCATCCTACTTGACCTCACACCTTTAGCCTTCTGATGCTAACTGTAACTTCTGCCCGCAAATGGGTTTTAAGTTATACTTAAAAGTATATATATAAAAGTAATACTTTTAAGTTTTATCTTAGTCACAACTTGGCTTACATGCAATTCTTCCACTATTAGAAATATCTCCTTTGCAACCCTATTCAGATGGCAGAATGAAAAAGCCTAAACAAACAGTTTGCTCTGCTGTGTATATTTATGCCAACAGTCCACAGCAGCAGAAACTTAGAAATGATTATGCACAGAGAGTTCTTCTAACTTGACTGATTTTACATAGTTTCATCATTTGAATACTAATTCAAGAATTTATTCATCCAAGTACATACTGACATTTCTCTTGGGAATCTGAAATGTTGGCTTGCTTAATACCCAGCTTGTAGAGCTTCTCAGTTGTGCAGTGAAGTACAAGAGAGGAGGACTCTTTCTTATACTCTCCCCCCTTGTTTGCTGCCCTCTACATCTATTGCACTGTCCCATCATAAGAGAAGCAAAGCTAGGCAGGTGCAACTCTTTAACAATGAGCTTTTTATATTGGTTTCATCTGTCTCAAGTCAGGACAAGGCTGCAGCTACAGATGCTTCATGAGTTACTGTTTTGCTCTCAGTAATAATCTGGAAGGGGAAAAAGCAAGCACATCATAATGTATGAATATGCTTTTGTTTCTGGGATGATGGAAAGCAAATGTTTTCCAGAGTAAATCCAGGCTTTTAAAAAAATATCATGATGTACATTACAGATATAAAAGGCTAGAAGTATTGGGATATTGCACTTTGTATGACCTCTCAAGGGTGACCTCTCACCCTATGTATAGAAACTTAGCAAATTAGGGAGAGGAGCTCAGCCTATTCTCTAAATATTTAAACTAATATTTAAACTCTTACCCTTTATACAGTATGGACCATCATAGGCTGTTTTAGAGCAGTCACAGGAGTATCCATTGTATTTTTCAACACATTTGCCACCATTTTTGCAGAACATTCCAAAGCTGGTGCAGTGACCTGAGCAACCAGGTTTCACACCTGGTGTGACCTTTGCTCTTTCTTCTAAATCCAGAGTCACCCCATTCATTCTTAAAGAGCGAATGCAGCCCAGGAATCCCTTCTGTCCACCTGCAGCACCTTGACAAAAATAAAAAAATGATAAATCAACAAACATGATTACTTCTAGTTAGTAAATAATCCCCTTCACATATTATACAGTAGGGTTATAAAAGTGACTTCGAAGAAGGAAGGGCACATTGCCCTGTGGAATAGAAACTTGCTGTCTTTCTAAGCAAGCAAATGGGGAGCTACTCTTTCGTGGTCAAAATATGATGACCCACTTATTGCTCATATAGCTAGCTATTTGAAAGGTAAAAGATAGGCAATTAATGTAAGAGTAACTGTTACCAGAAGTCAAATAGTTAATAATAGTAACTCAATCCTGAGATCAGGCGGCTGTAAACAGTTATTTAGGGAGCAATCCTAACCAACTTTCCACAACCGAGATGAGGGCAATGCAACTCTGAGGTAAGGGAACAAACATTCCCTTACCTTGAGGAGGCCTCTGTGACTGCCCCCCAACTGCAGGAGGCAGCACATGCCCCATTGGCACAGCTATGTCAGTGTGGGAAAGTTGGTAGGGATTTGGGCCTTAGTCATTTTTTTGTGATCCTGTGCTCTAACTGTACCCAACCTCTATTTTTGTTACCATGTAAAGAGGATCACTGGATCAGTAATTGTAGAAATTGAATGGTTCACAGTCAACAGAGTGCAAAACTATGCTGTAACTGTTCCTCTGCTATTTATCAACTTACCACTTCTACTTACCAACATATAGTTGGCTATACAGCTCTAGTCGGGTGTGACCTTCTGTGGGTGCCTTCCGGATCTCCTTTGGAAGCTGGTCCACCTGCAGGCTGGCCTGTTTGACATTCCTCTCAGCAGTTACCCGATGCCATTGATCATCATTGAGTGGGTTGGATGACCTCACAATGATTTCCACTGGGCCATTTCCAACATCAAATGAAAAGGACACATCGGTTGCAGCTGAAATACCAATGAGGAGATTTTTCTTTTTTCAGGCTAGAGGAATATTGGTTCACATGCTTTTTCCCCCATGGTTGAATCTGTGTGCAGCTAACCACTCCATGTGCACTCTCAACTTTGCCAGAGAGTGCAAAAGCCTATGAAGGAAATGGTGGCAAACAGTTCTGAAACAGAGCGGACTTGAACATAAGGCCTCAGGTGACAGATTTTGAAGTGGCTAATTGTTAATTATTTAGCTTATTATGATATCTCTGCCAACATGCGTGTATATGTGCACTATATTGGATTTTCTGACACCACAATAATATTTCTTGGGCTGTCTCTGATTTGAAAAGACTTCTCTGTAAGGCTGTCAAGGAAAATGTCCTGCTCAAAACACAGAAAAGCAACTACACTGCAAATACATCTCTTTTGTGAAGATTGGTGAATAGAAAGGGATATATATTAAGGGAGCTGGAAAAGCTTTCTTTCAGCATGATAGAATATTACATGCTTATAGGCAAAGACATAAAATGATCTTGTTCAATTGTGAGACGCCATTAATTCCATTAATTTAAATGGGACACATTATAGTCATTTAAAGGAGAGTGCCTCATATCATTAATGGGAAACAATAATATGGCTCATTTTTGGAAATGCTCAAGTCACTCCTTTTTGTGCCTAATCCTGATTGTTTCTTACACATCCTGAAGCCTTGGTATTTTGATTTTATGTTGACATTTCTCTGGGTTACCCCTGCTGAGAATCATGCACTACTGCTCTCTGCTTGACAATATTTCCCATAATGACTTTGTTACTAGAGAAAGAAATGGGGAGAGATGGCTGACATTCCTATGGCTGCCAGTTAATACAAAGTGTCCCTCAAGGAGAAAGAGGTAAGTGGTTCATTCAATTACCCACGGCGAA
Organism: Tiliqua scincoides; assembly: GCF_035046505.1. Classification (NCBI taxonomy): domain Eukaryota; kingdom Metazoa; phylum Chordata; class Lepidosauria; order Squamata; family Scincidae; genus Tiliqua; species Tiliqua scincoides. The sequence goes on along the minus strand of NC_089825.1, from coordinate 63,929,869 downwards.
ACTAGGTAGCAGCATCCCAGTACGCACATCATAGGATGCCAGTTTAGGGGTTTGCACAGTTCACATTGGCCACTTTCAGTTACGTGGATCAGTTTGGAACTTGCATGGGCTGAAGTACACTGCATTTCTTTGAAGCTCCACTATTATTAATACTTATGAGTATTAGGGCACAATCCTAACCCCTTATGTCGGTGCTTTCCAGCACCGACATAAGGGCAATGCAGCTCTGAGGTAAGGGAACAAACATTCCCTTACTTTGAGGAGGCCTCCATGAGTGCCGCCCAACTGCAGAATGCAGCACACATCCAATTGGAACTGCTATGCCAGTGCTGGAAAGGCTGGAAAGCACTGACATAAGGGATTAGGATTGCGCCCTTAGTGTACAAGAAAAAAATTGTGAAGTACTTTGGCATACCAGAGTTGCAAGGGCTGAAATAGTACACTCAGTGTTATGCATAAAAGAAAATGCTCTAATGGAAATACTACTACACTTCTTTTATCTTGCTTACTCAAGGGCAGAGTGTGCCTCCATGTTGCCTGAATCTGCTGACAACTGCCACCACAGCTTGCATGCACCTCCACAACCCCTCCCATGTAGGTTGGGCAGGTGAATGAGCAAGTGAACTTCCATTCCCATTCCCTTTATTAACAAAGCACATGGGGTGCAGCCTCCCTAGTCCATGTGTCTTCTATTTAAAATGAATGAGGCCAGAGGATGCTGGTAACTCACAGAATTACCGTGAGTTGCTGGAATTGCTAGAGCTCATGCTCATTACAAACAGAAGAGAGGTGGGGAGGCTGCATGCAGCAATCTTTATAAATATAGAGAAAGGGTTGGCAGGCAAGCTCCAAATCACCCATCCCTCCATGACTGCCACCCACCTCTGTGACTGCCCCCTGTTGGCATGACTACATCAGTGTTGGAAAGTTGGATAGGATTTGGCCCCAATTAGTGTGGCTATAAATTTACAATGGGCTTCCATGGCTATTTCAGGTACCACGGTCCACAAAGAATTCAGGTTTCAGAAGGATCCAACATGTATTTGATCCTGTGGGGACTCAGAATGATAAGAACATAAGAACAGACCCACTGGATTAGGCCATAGGCCCATCTAGTCCAGCTTCCTGTATCTCACAGCGGCCCCACCAAATGCCCCAGGGAGCACACCAGATAACAAGAGACCTGCATCCTGGTGCCCTCCCTTGCATCTGGCATTCTGACATAGCCCATTTCTAAAATCAGGAGGTTGCACATACATATCATGGCTTGTAACCCGTAATGGATTTTTCCTCCAGAAACTTGTCCAATCCCCTTTTAAAGGCGTCCAGGCCAGTCGCCATCACCACATCCTGTGGCAAGGAGTTCCACAGACCAACCACACGCTGGGTAAAGAAATATTTTCTTTTGTCTGTTCTAACTCTCCTAACACTCAATTTTAGTGGATGTTCCCTGGTTCTGTGGAGTTCCAAGTCTAAAGGTCTAAAGATAGGTCTAAAAACTCAAGTTTAATGGACTTGATAATCTTTTGGTTCTAACTGCTAAACAACTAATGACATGTGAAGGGCCAAGAAATAGTATTATTTTTTCTTGTAGTTCCATCATTCGGCTGGTCCAACAGATTCTAGCCTCTTAATCTACTGTTGTAAACTTGGGAATTTATAGGTAATTCTAGACTTGTTTATTTTCAGACTCTGTGAGTATGCTACCCAACTAATGTGCTATTGAACACTGAAAAGAAGAGGGACAGTTTCACATTTCTCTTTTTAAATAACTTAGGGCACAATCCAAAGGGCGCCTTATGCCGGCATAAGAGGGTCCTTGGGCCAGCATAAGAGGGTTGCAAATGTGCCGTAAAGCACATTTGTGCCTCCTCACGGGGAAGCCATGTCGGCGCTCTGAGAAGCACTGGCCTGTGGAGGCTGGCATAAGCTTCCGCTGTGGCTTGGCTGCAGCTGCTTGTGTTAGCAAGCTCACGCTGGCACAAGTGATAAATGTAGGCATGGGGGGCAGGAAGGAGGGAAAGAGGTGTTTCTAGGCGGGGGGAGGGTGGCGATGGGCGGCCCCGGGGGTGGGTGCACGGAGAGCAGGAGGCAGGGCTGGGACCCGGCAGTTATGCCGGATCCTAACCCCCGTCCCCACGGAGAACGGAACAGCTTCAAGCTGCTCTGCTCTCCTCGGACTTGCGTTACCTCCAGAGGTGGCACAGGTCTGAGGAGACCCATTGGGGCCAGTAGCCCTTACCCAGGGTTAAGGGGAAGAGTTTCCCCTTGCCTCTGGCTGAGCCACTGCTGCCCACAAACCCGCATTGGATGCAGCGCAAGCCTCCTGCCCTGCCTGCTCCAGCGCGGGTTTGGGTTGCGCCCTTATAGGTTTCAAGGTAGCAAAGAAAATAACTGAAAGCTTCACAGCAGAGTATGTTCTAAACTAGAACTTAAGAGCTCAGAAATGAAATGGGGAAAACTCACCTCAAATATAAATCCTAATGTATGTGCTGATTTCAAGGTCCTACCTGGTACTTTTGAAAACAAGGGTTGTTCAGTACTAGTTCCTTTGTAAAAATTCAGAGAACCACTTCCCCCTCAATACAATGACTTTTAGAGTTACTGAGTTGTGGGAATTATCTATTGTCAGAAGTTCCAAGTTCATGGTCCCGGTCAATGTTTTCCAATATCAGGATTGGTAATACAGGTGCAGCCTATTTATCCATGGATTTTTTATCTGTGGATTTGTCTCAAGGAAAATGGGGTGGGGGAACTGAAAGTATCACACGCTCCTTTGCCTCCTTTGCCCTGCACTGGCGTCTCACTCCATTTCCAGGCAGCCCAAAACACTGCAAAAAGGCTCTGCATTGCCCAGGCAGGGAAATAGCCCTGGAGCCCTGGAAGAGGTTCTGCTTGCAAAGGAACAGTAACACTCCTGGAGCCCCTGAGCCAGCAAAGAGGCTGAAGAGGGGAAGGGGGGGGGCGAAAATCTCTATAGCCAGAACACGTGCAGCAAGGTGGAGCTAGCTCACTTGCTCGCTCGCTCACTCACTCGCTCGCTCACTCACTCAAGGGCAGGTGTGGTAGCAACAGAGGGGATTGCTTTAAAAAACCCAGGGAGTGTTTGCCAAATTCCCCCACCCCATTGAGATGGTGCAGGCAATCACCGACACAAGCAACCCCCCATGGTGCAGGCTATCATTGATACAAGCAAGCCTTCCCACCAAGCAAAGCATAAGATTTAGCCTACAATCCTCTCCACACTTTCCCATTGACTACAATGGGGCTGAGTAGAAATGCACAGGGCTAGACTCTTAAAAGATCAGCATCCCATGTGAAAGAAGGTGGGCAGCTGGCAACGGGGAGGGCTGAGTACGGAGCGGAGGGGAGGGGATTGATAACAGCTGCTTTAGTTGCCTTCCATCCGGAAGTGTCAGGCTGCAGTGTATTTGCGTAACTCTATGGAATTTAGTACAATGCATTTTTTGTTAATCGCGCAGAGTCATGGAACGGAACTAACGCGGATAAATAGGCTCCATCTGTACAGGTGGTTTGAGCATAGGATCAGACAAATAGTTCTGTTAATGGCTTTTCAAGTTACTGTGAAGGGGACAATAACAAAGCAGCCACTACATCCAAAGCACTTCAGTCAAACTGCAAAAATTGAGGTTGCTAAAATGTGTTGGTAGAAGCCAAGATTACTGAGCTCATTAAAGTCTTTCAGATGATTTTGCTCCCGCTAATTCCTATTACAAATTATCTACAAAAATCAGCAAAATCTAGCTCTGATTTAACACCAGTTGTTCTATTCAGTTCCAGTGACCCCAGCTAACAATTGGTCACACTGTATGCCATTCTTCTTTCAGAGAGCAAGTAATATTTGTCATATTTTTAATATCTAATGAATGTGCTAAATTTTTAAACAAGATGAATATATGCATTGGGGGCTTCAAGAGGAAAGGATGACTAGATTACTTACAATGTGTTTGGACTATTAAAATATCCTAGAGGCAAACCAAATCTGATCATATAAAGCTTATATTTTCATTGTGTGGACAATACGGCTGCTAGCAAAAGAAATGTAAATTTTTTAATAAATATTAGTGGCACAATCAACTCTTTATTATTGATCTTCTTGCAAAGTGAACTTTTTGTTGCCCAGAGAAAGTCTTATTTGAATGCTATTTGTTGTGAACTAGGACAATCTTTCAAATTTCCATGAAACTAAAAGAAGTACAGCCATGCCTTGGCATCCATGTGGGAGAGGGATTCCAGTCACATAACCCCTGTGGATGCTGAAACCCGCAGATAATCAAATCTTGCAGATAATCAAATCAAATCGAGTAAGGGCATGCCAAACCCCCCAAATGCGACTGAAGCAGTGCTCTGGTTGCATTCGAAGGTCCTTCTGTGAGCTGGGAAGGCCGATCCTCTGGAAGGTTGAAAATTGCAAAAACTGGAGTTTTGCAAAAACCTGCCAGAAGACTCCAGTGCCTGCCAGAAGACTCCAGTAGCCATTCTGAGGCATGGGGAAGCTGCACAAGACGATCCCACAACTCTGAAAACAGGTCAGACTGAGTGATTATCCACAGGGAATGGAACTCCTCCAAATGCTGAGGATCAACCTGTCATTCCTAATCTGGATTATCAAAGGTGGGCATAGTGATAAACACAGCCCCTATGTGTTCTGCAGATGTCAAATCAACACAGTCTCATGTAAAAGCTTTCAAGGAAAGTTAGTAACACTGCGGAAATATCACTAGTGCTATAAACAATGACAGAAAAATGAGTATGTTGAGTCTAACAATGATGAAAGCTCAATTAAGCCATCAACAAAAGAATAATGAAATACAATGTGAATGGTACTTTAATTTAAAGCAAAAGGCTGTACATTTCTTTTGGCCAATATTGCCAGATTTTCAAATACATCACTGTGTTTTCACACTAGAATAGCTATCCGGTGGGTAACCTCTTTACTTTGAGCCCTTCTTGAAATTATTCCAGTTTGTTTTATTGCTATATTATTAGTTTTTTAAAGTAAGATCAACATTACTTCCTTTCTCATTTCTAATTTTTTTTTAAAGAAATAAAACAATCCTCCCTCCTTTCTCCCCTTTCCCAAGTCTGTTCTAGAGTGCAATGCATGGTCTCAAAGTTGTCTCTGCTCTCTGATGGTAAGCAAAGAAATCCAAGTACACAGATTATTGAAAAAGTATAGGCAAAAATTACAAGGAACTTGTGAAAGAAACATATGCAACACAGAGAAATGGTGAATGAACCTAGTTTCTGAAAGCAATTTTTACTTAGGTTACCTTGAATGTGTCAGCTGACCAACCAGCTGTAAAAGTAATTATGTTCTGCATATTTACTGGGGTATGTAAAAATGGGACCTGAGATAATTCTCCATCCTTGCCAGCTATTCCTTGGCTGTTGACAAGTGAAAGACTGAAAGGGGGAGCAGTATGATAAATGGGCCGTCCAGAAGCATTAGCCCTACTTCCAGTTGCATTTTATCAACGTGTTCTTCATGAGAGCACATCTTGTCAGCTATTTTGAAAAGCAGGTTTTCCAGTCATAAATGCACTCTCTTTGCTCAGGAAATCAAGCTTGGGGCTTTGCTTAAGGAATATGAAGGAATTAGTTATACCTATATACCTATAATAACTATAGGTATTAGTTATACCTATACTGAGTATATCTCTCAGTTATACAGCTGAGTTTTGTTCACATTGAAACATATTTTCTTTACATACAGTTCTCACCATCTTAATGAAATTATAAATGGATGTTGGCCATCAGTTTGTCAAAGGAGCATTGCTTTGATATGATATCTAAACACAGGAATCATATTAGGGTCCGACTACATGTGAGATTAAGGGCGCTGCAGTGGCTCAGCCAGGGGCAAGGGGAAGCTCTTCCCCTTACCCCTGGGTAAGGGCTGCACTCCCCAATGGGTCTCCTCAGACTTGTACCACCTCTGGAGGTGGCGAAAGTTCGAGGAGAGCAGAGCGGCTGGAAGCCGCTTCGTTCTCTCCAGGGACAGGGGTTGGGATCCAGCATAATCACCGGGTCCCAGTCCCGCCCCAGCTCCCTGTGCACCCGCCCCCATGGCCGCCCATTGCCCGCCCTTCCCTCACCCAGAAACACCCCCTCCCCCCCATGCTACCTTCGTTGTTTGTGCCGGCGTGAGCGCGCTGACACAAGCAGCGGTGCAGGAGCCGCTGTGGAGGCTTCTGCCTGCCTCCGCACGTTGGTGCATCTGAATGCACTGATGCGGCTCCCACTCACGGAGGCGCAAACGTGCCTTATGGCACGTTTGCAATACTCCAGGGTGTCCTATGCCAGCATAACTGCCAGTTAGGATTGCGCCCTAACTCTGTTACTAGGGCTGACAGTTTGTTTTTAACTGAATAAATAGCAAGAGGATGGGGCCCCCATGGACTGCCAGGACCATTTGTGAGTGTAAAGAGAGCTTTAGCCATCCCCACCTGGTTCTAATCCATATCACCCCGCCCCACAGCAGCTGCTAATAAGGGAGGAAAAGTTTCCATTGGTATCAATTGCAGTATTTTGCTTTGTTAAATAGCACATGATCTGATCTGCTGTTTATAGTGAAATAGATCTCACTGATCTGCTGTTTATAGTCCAATCCTTTGGTTTCCTCCCCTGCTGTAGTATGAAAACAGGTTGTGCTGTATGTTATGGTGGGGGGCTGATTGGGAGGGGAAAGGAAAAATAATTTCCCTTACCTTTTTTTTCATAAACACCAAAGCACTTCCTCAGACCTTCCCCAGCCCTTTAGCTGGAGGAAGTCTAAGGAAACACAGAGGGTGTGTTGGCTCACTCCAAAGGGGATAGCATTTGGTACAAGTTGCCCATGCCACATGCCAGACCTTCCACCTCTAACATGTTCCTAACTTTCCCCCATTCCACCTCATTACACACACACACACACACACAAACACACACACACACACACACACACCTGCTGACTTGCCAAAGTCTGCAGGTTTTCTTCATCCTGCTGCTGCATGTGGAGCCTCTGCAGCATCTCCAACAGTGGTCCAGAAATGGACAGCTGTGTGCACTACTGGAACTTATTTTACAACACCATAAAATGCGTTCCAACGGCAGAGCGCAGGGATAAGATTGGGACTGTTACTCAGTTAGAAACAAGCCCTTCATCTGTGGCAGAAAGATGCCCTGATGGCTGAAGAACTGTCAAGCCCCCAGAAAGTCAGCTCGTGTATCACCACCCAGTTTTGGTCAAGGAAGGAAATTGCAGCGAGACCAGTCACATTCACCAAGGGAAGCTGCTTAGCACAATAGGTTAGGAGTCAGGTGATAATTCTCAGCTTTTCTGGATTAGGCTTGTTTGCTGGTCTGAGCAACTTGTTCAACAGTTTGACACTGAAGTATCATGCAAGTACATCACTCTTTAAGTACACCTGGTTCCACGTTGGGTTGAAGTCATTAAATGAAAGACAAAACTTGTGGAGGAAACAAACAGAACAGGGAGATGCAGTGTTGCTTCTGCAACACTGAGTAGTTGATTTTGCAGTATTACAGAATATGTTGAATGGTGGAAACTCAACACTCCCATTGTTTAAAGTATTTACACTGGGAGGACAGAATGTACTCACATTTCAACTCCAGTTTGATGAAGTCTGAATTCCCCAGATTCTCCAGAAACACTCCATCAGGGGCTGACGTTTTGAAGTAGAAAGAAATGTCAGCACTGGTTTCCCCTTGGAAGGTGGAGAAGTGGAGATATGAAGTTGAAGTAGTGAATGATGCTGCATTCCAATAATTATCTGTGGGACACAAGAAACAAGAAAACATATATTTTTCCCATGTTCATTCCGAGTTATGTGTTGCTCAGAAGGAATCACAAATAGAACTGAGAAGCCGAGATTTTAAATTCCAAACAGCACACTTCATGTTCCTGAAAATAAAATATTCCACTTTCTTTGAAAAACAAATGCCCATTTATCATTCATTTATTTACATTTAAAGAGAAGGGCAAAACACAATGTGCACAATTTCATATTCCTCATGAATACCATACAGATATAACATTCTACTTGCATTCTGGCTGCTATTGTAGAGCTTCCCTCTGTCAAGTCAAGCCTGAATCAAAAAGATAAAGGACTAATGGAATTCCTAAAGATTTCATCCCATGTGTGACTTCGCTTGCCAGCCTCTAGCATAAGACTCAAATGTTAAAGGCTCACTTTTACTACTGTCCAGCAGCTGTCTGCATGAGTTATGTGGTGCAAAGGTAGAGAACCTTTTAGTTCTGCAGTGTTTTTTCCTGTTGAAAATCATGCCCCCAAAGATGTTATTCAACCATTTGCTACACTGGCATTTACAACCCAATCCTATCCTCCCCCCATCTGCTGGTACAGCCATGCCAAAAAGGCTTGCTCTGTATCCAGTGGAGGGGGGGTAAGCGTGGGTGGCTTTGAAAGGGAAAGTTTAAATCCCCTTTCCTTCCTTAAGCCTCCCACCCTGCAATGTGTCTCTTTATACCTGCACCAGCAAAATTGCTGGCACAAGTCTGAGGTGAGAAAGGGGGCAGGAGGCTACTGCTGACTGTTTTTTCCTCCTGATTCTTCAGAGCAGAGCAACATAGCACATAGCATCTGAAACATTGTGGGAAAAATATGGTGGCTGACAAGAGGAGCTGTTTCTTTTAAACTTGAAAAACTATTTAAAAAGAATGAATGAAAGAAAGCCCTGCCACTTGCCTCAGTACAAGAGAAGCCACCTTGCTATTAAAAAGAATGGGGTAATGAAAACTGGGGAAAGATTACTCCATAACGAATGTGATTTTACCAAATGGATGATGAAATGAATGAGAACTAAAAGCAATGAAACGTGATGAACACTGCAATGATTTTTTTCCTTGCACACCCTTATTAGGCAGGCAGAAGGGTGGTAATCACTAGAGGAAATCTGGGGGAAGCAAAATAAGGCTAATGTTTGTTTTTGTTAACCTTCTCCTTGATTAAAATTGTTAAGCCTGTAACCATTTATGATATCTATGCCCAAAGGAACTTTCATTTTCACTGTGATCAGAAATGATCTAGACATTGTTTTTAAATATAAACACATCTATAAAATGTGCATGTTTGTAATATAATGTTTTCAAAATTGGTTGGAGAAAATAATTTGAAATAAAAATGACAAAAGACAGCAAATACAGTACATTACAACGTTCAAGGTACTATACCTACATGATCTCAGACCTGCACAGCTTGAGACCTACTCTGTGTTTGCTGTCTTCTTGGACCTCAAAAACTTTTTTTTTTTGCACCTGGGAGACCACAATATATGGCTGATGTGCTGTGGTTGGTTTTGTGGATCAAAACTGATGTAAGCCTTCCTGTAACAATCCTTACAATAACCTTGTAAGGTGGGTCAGTGTTACAATCTCCATAATGCAGTTGAGGTGGGGGCTGAGGCTGAAAGAGTGGCTTGCTTAAGGTCACCTTGTGAGTTCAGAGGTGGTTTTCAAGTTCTGATTTGTAGTGCTGTCTTTTTGCCACTATGCTACAGCAGCTCTGAAATGATGGCAAGCAAGTAACTAAATGCATTTCAGCTAAATAAGAAAATAAAAATGATCCCAGGGACTCATGCTATTGACATATCTGTCTGGATATGGTGGCAGAAAACCATCAGTCAAGTTATTGAACTCTGTCTCTGTTGGAGAGCTATGACTCAAGTCATCAAGAAAAACTTTGCAGTGTTTTGAAATGCTGTGAATTGGTTCTTGACAGGGATTCTTGGCTGCACACGTTAATGGATACTGGATGTATGAAAAGAATGCAGTGTGAAAGAAAAGGAAACTCACTTAAGAAAGGAGTTATCAAAACCCCTGCCACTTGAAGGCTCTCTCTTTTCAATTGCTAGAATACCGGTGGCATGCTATGCATTTGAAAAAGATAAATTTGACAGTATTTTTGAGATGGAGTTACTTTATATGTAACTCCTTTACTTTGTATATAGTATATGTATATATACTATGTATATATACTATACATACTTTGTATGTATATACTTTGCAATATACAACACTTCTTTCTTGCTGCGATCTGTATATGTTTACAATTGTAATTTTTTAAAAATTCTAATAAATAAATAAAAATGTTCCTTTGTGGTCAAAATAATCGCTGCCTACATACCTTTGCGCCTTAAATCATGTGTGGCATTCCTTCATTATGTAGCTACAAATCTGTAGGTTTCAGAGTGAGAGCTCATGAGATTCTAAAATTTTGCACAGAAGAGCCTTCCCAAGGGCTACTGCTTGCAAAATATTTCTGTATCTTGGGAGAACAATTGAATGCAAAGTACACGTGTGCACTTCCTATCTGACAGGTATGCATTTTTTGCTGCTAGTTCCTGTGAAATACATGCCATCAACAACCAAGGAAGAATTCATCCTTTTCTTATACAATCAGAAGACAAACCAACAGCAATCCAAATCCTCACAGCTATAACCTAGGCTAGTATAATGGTATACCTCAACTAGAAGAATTCTGTTCCTATCAGGGAGACCAGATACAATGGCGGACAAGATGGCTATACCTTTAACCACTGTATAGAAGAGGGAATTTTGGCAGCTGGAGCTCAACATTGGAGGGTTTAAAAAGCTGCCAAAAGCTGAAAAAATTCCTTCTTCTATACCAGGGGTGCCCAAACCCTGGCCCTAGGGCCACTTGCGGCCCTCAAGACCTCTCAATGCGGCCCTCAGCGAGCCCTCAGTCACCAATGAGCCTCTGGCCCTCCAGAGATTTGTTGGAGCCCACACTGGCCCAACACAACTGCTCTCAGCATGAAGGCAACTGTTTGACCTGTGGGATGAGGGCTCCCTCCACTACTTGCTGTTTCACGTCTGTGATGCAGTAGTGGCAGCAAAGGAAAGGCCAGCCTTGCTTTGTGCAAGGCCTTTTGTAGGCCTTGAGCTATTGCAAGACCTTCATTCATTCATATAAGTTCATCTTTAATATATTCGTTTATGTAAACTTATATATTCAAATTTTAAATGTAAATTAATTCTTTCCCCCCCCCCCCGGCCCCTGACACAGTGTCAGAGAGAGGATGTGGCCCTCCTGCAAAAAACAGGTGTATCATGTTAAGTAACCTGGTGTATGTGCTATCTTGGGGGAGTGGCCAAGAATGAATCAGCAAAATCACCTCATTGCCTGATGGAACTATAAATAAGAATGTGGGCTTTTGAAAGGGGGGGGGAGATTTATAGTACTGAGTGGAACAAGCTAGCTGATGGACTGAAGATGCTTACTGGATTGAAGATAAAGAAGTTTAGTTGAGCTAGCTTTTTTATGTTGTATGTGCTGTAAATGCATGTATTGATATTTCTTTGGAACTTCTTGCTTGTCATTTCCCCACCCTGCTTCCTTGTGGAGTTGGGAAGGGTGTTGGAAGTTCCCCAATGGGCCAACCTTGTTATGATAATAAACTCCTTTTGAAGATAAAGAAGCTATGTGTATTATTGGTTAAAGTGGTGTGTTGCCTCCAGTGAATCTGGTATTACTACTATTGGGCTTGACCCAGTGAAATTGCCTTCCCCTTTGGTCAGTAAGGTGGAAAGGAAGATATTTCTGGTTCAGAGTGAGACTTGGGTTGGCTGTAGTGATGTGAGTTGTGTCTGGCCAAGGTTAACTTTGATTGAGTTTCCTTGGATTCCCTGAGTTAGACAATGGTTGATGTAGCCCCCTCCAGTCATGACAGATGGGATATACTTGGTTGGGACATATTGCAGTAATAAAAATGGTCTGCCTGAGTTCTTATTGAAAGAGAGAAGAAATAAAATAAGATTTTAGACAAGATGCAGTGAAGATGGAATAAACTTATCAGGAAGCAGCTGGGCTAAAGACCAAGGTGATTCAGCAGCAATGCAATGTATTAATTTAAGGAGATACTTGATAATGGCTTGATAATACCATTAGCTTGATAGACGCCATTATCATCTATTATAATGGCTTGATAGATGCCATTATCAACCATTATCAACCATTGTCTTCACCTAACATCAGTTTGTGATCTTATTCTTCCTTAAAGGCACAGAAACCTCAATTCCTACAATTGTCATAAAGACAGGCTAACTTCTCATTCCCAAGTGTGTCAATTTCAAGGAATTCCCCAAAACTCACCACTGAACACAATTTACTTAAATCCAACTTTATCTTGGAGACTATTGGTGACAAATTATCTTGAACAGATAAGCCAGATTATCTGAATCAGAAATGCCTAGGAACCTAACCCCTCTAAGCTTCTTGTGACTGTTAGATGTAGAATCTCCAACCTCATCATACATCAAGGGTATCAAGCAGGCCCTAGGTCCAACACAGAAGAAAATTGCCCCTCTGAAGTCTGCCACAGGCAAGGTCATCCAGGATCGGGCGCAGCAGATTGAATGCTGGGTGCAGCACTACTCTGAGCTGTATTCCAGAGAAAATGTAGTCACCAAAGAAGCACTGAACTAAATTGAGCGCCTGCCTGTGTTGGAGGAGCTTGACAGTGAACCAACCCTAGAAGAACTTCACGTGGCCCTGGACTCCCTTACCTCTGGCAAGGCACCTGGGAAAGACAGCATCCCTGCTGAGGTCCTAAAGTGCTGCAAAGAGATCATCGTCACTGAGCCTCATGAAATCCTCTGTCTCTGCTGGAGAGAAGGTGGAGTACCTCAGGACATGAGGGATGCAAACATCGTCACACTGTACAAGAACAAAGGCAACATGGGTGACTGCAATAACTACTGCGGCACCTCTCTCCTTAGTGTTGTAGGAAAGCTGGTTGCACTAAAGAGGCTCCAGGTACTTGCAGAGAGCATCTATCCAGAATTGCAGTGCGGATTCCAAGCCAACAGGTCCACCACTGATATGGTATTCTCCCTTAGACAGCTGCAGGAGAAATGCAGGGAACGACGACAGCCACTCTTTATAGCCTTCATAGATCTCACAAAGGCTTTCGACCTGGTCAGTAGAATCTCTTCAAGATTCTCCCCAAGATCAGATGTCCACCCAGGCTCCTCAGCATCATCAGGTTTTTCCACGAGGACATGAAGGGCACTGTAGTCTTTGATGGCTCCACAGACCCCCTTTGACATCCAAAGCGGAGTGAAGCAGGGCTGCGTTATTGTGCCAACTTTGTTTGGGATTTTCTTCGCTGTCCTACTGAAGCAGGCCTTTGGAACTGCAACAGAAGGCATCTATCTCCGGACGAGACCAGACAGAAAGCTCTTCAGCCTCTCCAGACTGAGAGCAAAGTCCAAATCCAGCTGAAATGTATTCATGACTTCCTCTTTGCCAATGATGCAGGTGTCACCGCCCACTCTGCCAAAGATCTCCAGCAGCTCATGAACTGTTTTAGCAAGGCCTGCCAAGACTTTGGACTGACAATCAGCCTGAAGAAAACACAGGTCATGGTTCAGGATGTGGACTCACCTCCCTGCATTACAATCTCTGCACATGAAGTGGAGGTTGTCCAAGACTTTGTGTACCTTGGCTCAATGATCTCCGACACACTTTCTCTCGATACTGAGCTAAACAAACGCATCGGTTAAGCAGCTACCACGTTTTCCAGACTCACAAAGAGAGTCTGGTTCAACAAGAAGCTGATGGAACATTCAACAAGAGCTTGCCTCTTGAGTACACTTCTGTAATGCAGCAAGTCATGGACTCTTCTCTCACAACAGGAGAGGAAACTGAATGCTTTCCACATGTGCTGCCTCCGACGCATCCTCAGCATCACCTGACAGGACAGAGTTCCAAACAACATAGTCCTAGAACGAGCTGGGATCCCTAGCATGTATACACTGCTGAAACAGAGACACCTTCGTTGGCTTGGTCATGTCGTGAGAATTGACGATGGCCGGATCCCAAAGGATCTCCTCTATGGAGAACTTGTGCAGGGAAAGTGCCCTACAGCTGCGATACCAGGATATCTGCAAGAGGGATCTGAAGGCCTTAGGATTGGACCTCAACAGGTGGGAAACCTTGGCCTCTGAGCGTTCTGCTTGGAGGCAGGCTGTGCAGCATGCCCTCTCCCAGTTTGTAGAGATACTTGGCCACCAGACTGAGGCAAAGAGGCGAAGAAGGAAGGCCCATAGCCAGGGAGATAGACCAGGGACAGACTACACTTGCTCCCAGTGTGGAAAGGATTGTCACTCCCGAATCGGCCTTTTCAGCCACACTAGACGCTGTTCCAGAACTACCATTCAGAGCGTGATACCATAGTCTAGTGTTATTCAAACTGTGAGGGGCGGCTCTTTAGGGAGATGCCAGGAACTCAAAGGGGAGGTGCGGGATGTCCTCTCACAGCAATACAGTCACACCCCTGGGCAGAATGTGAGTACGTCTTCTGCCCGTTGTCTGCACTTTTTCTTTTTAAGCAGAAGAAACGGGAGTTGAAAGCAGAACGGGAGTTGAAAGCAGAAGAAACGGCTGCTGCCGCCCCGCCCTCTTCTCCCTCCACTCTGAGGCTGCCGCCTTCTGTGTTCACTGTATGTTGTTTCCAAAGCTCTTCAACTCCAACCCCCATCTGGCAAGTACCAAGCATGCTCAGCTTGCAGTCCTTAACCCTCACTGATCCTTGTCTGGTTGGTTCCTATTTCCCAGCCTGGGATCGATTCTCATCAAGGTGAAATCTCTCTTTTCAACCCCTCCCTCTTCCACTCCTCCCTTTCAATCTCCAAACCTTCCCGCTTTCCTCCCCCTCCCCAAATAAAACACTTCCTATTTTACCAGTCATCAGGACTCTTAAAGTTGCTTCCATGCAGTTGGCAAAGGGGGAGGGGAGAGACAAGCACACACTTTACTTGGCCAGGAGCAGAAAAAGGGGACTGTTTTTAAAGTGATTTATTACTCTTGTTGTTTGACTGAAGAGGAGAGGCTGTATTTTTAAAGTGATGAATCTTATTATTTGAAGGGAATACTTATCAGCCATTGATGAAGTGATTGCCAGCCCAATCCTATCCACACTTTCCTGGGAGTAAGCCCCATTGACTCTAATGGGACTTACTTCTGAGTAGACATGCATAGGCTTGAGTTGTGCGTCTCCTAGTATAGGAGACAAATCAGACTCCTGACCAAACCCTTATCAACTTTGATATATTTTCATGGTCTATTTTTGTTTTCCCCACCAGCTGCTGGAAAAATTTAATTTCATTAAATTAATAAAGGATTCAATCCTATCTAAGGAGAATGGGAGAAATGACTAGTTGGATTGGGATCCACAGGGGTGTGTGTGTGTGTAATGTTGGTCAGACTGGTTGTTCACAATGTTCATTTGATAAAACAATTCTATTGGTATGCTTACAGAGTTTAAAAAAATGAGTCCTCCTAGACCAGACAAAATCTACCTACTCCAGCATCCTGTCTCCAACAGTGATCAGCAGCTGATCATTTATAAAGCATGTATATTACTGTGTATTAATAATATATTTTTAAGATTAGCATTTAATTAATGATATGATTAATATAATTAATATTAATATAGTTCATATATATTTAATTAATATTATATTATAATATATATAATATTATAATATATTTAATATAGTTAATATTTCTGGCCACTTCCTGTTTAATGATGTCACTTCCAGCCCTCAGGAACATGATGGGGAGTCATGGCCAACAGCCACAGGGGTCAAGGGAGCCCCTGGCCAGAAAAGTTTGAGTACCACTGCCATAGTCTTTCAAGACTGAAGGTCACCAACAACTCCAACCTCATGTTAGGAAATGTGCTCATACAGTGAAAATACAGGTCCAGCCTATTTATACACAGATTTTTTATACACGGATTTGACTCAACACGAATGGCCCCTGCAAAGGAGAAAGAATGTGCTGATCCATGGAGAAGGGGAAAATGTACCCCTTTAAAATCAGTTTTAAAAACTGAACAGTCCTTTAACAACAGCCTCCTTAATGAGAGAGAGAGAGAGAGAGGGCAGCTGGCTGACAATCCATCAATCTTTCTCTCTTCAGTGGACCCCCCTGAGCACTTGAAAGAAAGGTGATCACTTTGCATTGGTGAAGGGAGGGGCTGAGTGAAGCACCTTAGAGGAGGACTGATGGATGGATTGTCTTCTTAATGACTCTTATTTTACATCACAAAGGTCAGCAAGGCTGTTTTTAAATCACCAGAGCAAAGAAACTTTGTTTTTCAAATTGATTTGCTATAGTGTGTTTTTGGCCATTCATGTGAGTGCTTGGAAAGGAACCCACTCAAATAATGAGGCTCAGCCTGTATGCTTTTGCATATGAATAGTTTTGGAGTAAAGCACATGTTCTGAGTAGCTCCTACTAATACACTGGTTCTGAAACTGGTGGGTAATGAATGACCCACCAGGGGAACTGGAAGAAGGCCATTCTCCCTTAAGGGAAGTGGCCCAGAAATGGGTGCCCTGACAGCACTGCAGTTATCGCGGCACCGCTGGGAACAAAGTTTTTTTTTTAAACTTACCTGGGGGGTCATGCTGGCCTCTGGAAGGGTCTAAGACACCTGCAGCCCCCACTTGGGCCTCCCTGCTGCTTCAAATAGCTCCAATCGGTGATCAGAGCCCACTTCTGGTTTTTGTGCAAAAACCAGAAGTAGGCTTCAATCAGTATTCAGAGCTATTTAGAGCAGTGAGGAGGCCTGCAGAGGGGGCTGTAAGCTTTCCAGAGGGGGCTGTGAGCTCCCTGGTGAGTTTTAAAAAACCCTTGCTCCAGGCACTGCTGTGATCATGGTGGCACCACCGTCAAGTCCACCCCTGCCAATACTTTCCACAGTTCAAAAGTCCAAGTAGGACTCGGGGAGCCACAGTGTTAATATTTAAAGCCTTACACAGTTTAGGATTGCCTCTCCCCCATATGAGGGCCCAATCCTATGCAATTTTCCAGTGCCAGTGCAGTCATGCCAATGGGGTGTGCCCTGCATCCTGTAGTGGAGGACCAATCATGGAGGTCTCCTCAAGGTACACAAATGTTTGTTCGCTTACCTCAATTCTCCATTGCAGCTGCATTGGTGCTGGAAAGTTGGATAGGATTGGACTCTGATATGGCCTTTAAAATAATCTGGAAGGGCCCTTCTGCGCCACTGGTTAAAGGTCATTTGGGGGAAACGTGGGGGACTGCCTACTCTGTCATGATGCCACAGTTGTGGAACTCCCTCCCCCATGAATTGAAATTGGTCCCCATCCAATCAGTACAGGTCCAGCCTTGTTATACACGGATTTGACTCAACACAAATGGCCCCTGCAATTGAGAAGGAATGTGCTGATCCCTGGAGAAGGGGAAAAACGCACCCCTTTAAAATCACAGTTTAAAAAACTGCTTTTTACTGTTGCAGAGGGACAGTCATACAAATGTTTATAGGTATAACCTAAGTATCCACAGATTTTTCTGTCAAAGCTGGTTAGAAGGACCCATTAAATTAAAGGAAAACAGTCCTTTAATAATGCCAGAGAGGGCAGCTGGCTGATAATCCATCAATCATTCTCTGCAGACTTCACTCCTCCCTTCCCCCAGCACCTGAAAGAAGGTTGCATCTCAAAGAGAAAACTCTTTTTTGGCAGCAGTATGCGGGCAAGACAAGATGTTACAAGCGGGGAAAACACACATATTTGCAACATTGTAGTAAGGGAAAGCTTTAGTTGGTAGGCTGAAATAGGGGTTTTTAGCTAGCGAGATACAAACACCTGCAGAGACAGTTTAGAAAAGCATAGAAAACATGTAATTTGTTTAAAGGTAAATAAGAAATGAATTTCTTAAAAGAAGTCCTATATACAGTGAGAGTTTGGCTTTATGTTAAAATATATGAAAGGTATAGCACTATAGATCCCTTAAATGTACTCAAAGTAACAGGTCACAAATAGAATTAAGGTACAGAGTAAAAGCAAGTTCAAAGGACCTTGCTTAACAAAGGTAGGCAGAAAGCTCCACAGTGTTTTGCTGAGAACAGGAGAAGGAGTGAAGGAGAAGATACGACAAGACGGACGGCTCAACCAAGGCCATCCTAAATCAGGAAAGGAGATGTATGCCAAGAAACAGATCTAAAGACTTGCCAAAAAGGCCAGTTCTGAATAAGGTTACAGTGCACTCTACTGGTTCTTGAAAACTCTGTATTTCATATGTTTAAATGTATAATTTTGCCTTATTTGGAACCTGTAACTTGAAGCTCACCAATCAAATGTCTCGAAGGCTATCTACAGCCTATGAAGAGTTAGCCCCATCTATGATGTCAAACTTCAGCCAATGGGAAGTTCAAATCTTCAAACAAAGGACCCAAAATGTTATAAAAGGTCTGGTTAAGATTGACACATGCTCTCAATGCTTTGGACAGGAGTCCCTTGAGATGCCCGTTGCTGGCAACTAAATAAAAGCTTGCAGATGATCACCCTTGACTACTGAGTCTTGCTTTGAACCTTGCAACACCTTGCAACATCTGGAAGGCTACCTAAGGGCTGTTTTGGGGCTCGGGCAAGTCCAGGGAAGAAGCCAAGAGACAGGTGGAGGAGGAAGAAGGGTGAAGCAACCCCTTCCCCACTGCTAGGTTTACCACTTTCTAGGAACCTAACCCTACAGATTACGAGAACTGACTGTAAATAAACCTAACACTGTTAGGATGTGCTCATGTGGGTCTCTTTTATTTAGTATACATATATTTGGCTACATTTACACATTTATTTGGCTACTTTAGCAGAGTCTTTCATTTTCCTTTTTCAGTTATAGTTCTTTGAATAAAAAGTCCCTCAATCCTTTTTTCTTATCATATAATGACCAAAATCCATGCACTAGCACAATCACATGCCTCTTCCATATGACTCCTACTGAAAAGAGGATGGCAACAGCTGGTGTAGCTCTGCTAGGTAATATATTGGAGAGTTAAACTAGCAATTCAGGGAACTTTTTTATGTACAACAAAAGACCCCCAAAGTTCAGGGTTCTTGTATGCAACAAAACAGATTCAAACCATTCTAGGAATAACATGCAAGAACAGTCTCCCTTTTCAGTGACAATGAATGTGAACACAAAACTGTTCTGTCCCATACAGTAATAGATCAAAATTATCTCTACAATTATATTCACTTCATTCTGTTTTTCTTCCTGGATTCTATTTCTATTTGGAACTCCATTGTTCCAAATGGATTCCATTGTTGCTCTTTCATACTTGCCCTTCTCCAAGTTGGGAAGTTGGGAAGTTCAGGCAGAATTTACATTTTTCCAAAATGAATTTCTTTTGGAAGAGAGAACATTGGACTAATGTCTTTGTAATAATATGTTCATTTATAAATGCTAAGGCGGAGTGAAATTTTTAAGAGAGCAGAATCATGCATGCAAGCAGGCCTTCCTAGTCCCAAAGCAGCTGGTACCTAGAAATCTAATTTTATTTCTCTTCTCAGCAACCATTCCTGACCAAGCCAACCTGTATTCAGCCACCAGCCTTGTAAGGTGGTATAACTCTAGATAAATTTCATGTACTTGTAATGAAAGAATTCTTGCTATGGGCAAGAACTGTAGCCCGTTCCCCGCAGCAGTGATTCTATTCCCCCCATCAGTGATCAGTCCATATCAAAACCTAAATAAAGTGTCGTTTGGACATATGGGTCTTTATGACATATTCATGATAGAGTTCATAGCTTTTGCAGTTTCATAATAGCAACCTCACTTGGAAAGAGAGCTAAATAAGGTGTCATATTTTAAGAAAATACAGAACAGAACACCTTAATGAAGTTGATATATGAGAAGAGCAGTCACAATTACTTGAGGGGAGGGAACAGCAGCAGCAGCAGCAGCAGCAGCAGCAGCACACACCCTATCCTAATCTTCCTTGGGCTTGAAAGCCTAACATGAGACTGGCACAGATCCGAGTAGACCCATTGCACAGACTGGGGCTTTATTTGGGGTAGAGGAAGAAATGTCAGTTTCTCCTGTTTTGCTCAATTTTGAGTTACACTGGGGTTGCATGTTCAAATGAAAGATGAGAGATGATTGTATCACTCCCTCAACTGATAAATGGCTGCCATTTGCAAATCCAGGAAAGGTTTTGCTGTAGTTATCTTAACTGCTGCTGCTGAGTTTCAATCAAGCAAAATCCCAAAGTCAGGCCAATTGTGGTGTCTGTGAACAATGCAAGCAATTCAGATTCCAAGAGAGGAACGAACAATATACATAATCTCATTTTTGAAAAGAGCTCCCTGCAACAATTTGGCAAAATCCATCTGCTCTCTTGTGGAAATTGATTCATTCTCAAGAAAACAGCACTTAAGATTCCTATAGGGGAATGGGTTTTGATGGAACCACTCTGATTTTGCCATTCTTGTCAGACTTTATGACATTTTTACAAGGTTTTAAAGCATTGATATTTCTATCCAGTAAATGCTGTTCTCCTTAATTCTTTCCAGGAGTGCATGGCTAAAAAAATCCTTTAAATAATCAAAAGTAGGAAATCTGCCAGGGAGGTAGATGGACAGATAATGTGGGAATAAAAGAGAAGCTTAAAGAGGATAATGTAACTGCAGAGAAGCTGAACAAATTCTTTGCATCTTTCTTCAGTACAAAAGTCCTAAGGCAGATACCTGCATCTGAACCGACCTTCTAAAGAAGGAAATCTGAAGAACTGAGTAAATTGAAGGGACAAAGGAGAGGTTCTAGACCACACTGGCAATTGGTACATTAACAAATCATTGGATCCAGATGACATACACCAAAGGGTTCTTAAGGCACTCAAATGTGAAATTTCAGATTTTCTCACAAAAATATGTAGCTTGTCCCTTAAATCATCCTCTGTGGCAGAGGACTGGAAATTAGTTAATGTAATATTGTTATTTAAAAAGGGATTCGAGGAGGAATCTGGGATATTACAGACCGACATTATTAAAAATTATTAAGCACATAGAATAATAAGCCTTGCTGAAAAGGAAACAGTATGGCTTCTGCAAAGGTAAGTCCTGCCTCATTAACCTTCTATGAGAGCGTCAACAAGCAATGTGGATAGAGGAGATACAATGGACGCTGCATACTTGGACTTTCTAAAAGCTTTTTACAATGCCTCTCATTAACAGTTCTTCAATAAACTTACTAGTCACATAATAAGAGGGCAGCTCCTTTTAATGGACTGACACCTGGTTAAAGAACAAGAAGCAGAAAGCAGGAATAAATGGGCAATTTTCATAGTGGAGGGAAGCAAGAAGTTATGTCCTCCTCCTGTAATGGAACAGATGTTTTAGAACTAGCTCAGAAATGTTTTAGGGCTTAACCCTATACAACTTCCCAGCACTGATGCAATCACAATTCAGCCCCAATATAAGGGAACAAACATTCCTATACCTTGAGGAGGCCTCTGTGACTGCACTCCCACCACAGGATGCAGTGCCCCCCAATTAGCATGGTTGCATCAGTACTGGTAAAGTAGATAGGACTGGGCCCTTAGAGTCTGGGATAAACAGCGAGATGGCCAATTTTGCAGATGACACTGAACGATTCAGTGGTAAAAACCAATGCTACCTGAAGTGCTTCAAAAGGACCTCTTCAAACTGGATGACATGCGCAATTCAATGTCAGTAAGTTAAAAGTGATGCTCTTTGGGACAAAAAATTCCCAACTGATATATACACTGATGGGATCTGAGATATTGGTGATGAACCAGGACAGCATTCTTGAGGCCAAGGTAGATAGCTCTGTGAAAACATCAATCCAGTGTGTAGCAGCTGTGAAGAGGACAAATTACATACAAAGGGCAAGTAAGAAAAGGTTTTCACTGTCACCTCCTCAAGCATCTATGAGGAGGTTCTCGTCTGCTTCCTCTTCCAAAAAGCTTCCTTTTGCAAAGCACTTTGCAAACAAAGAGAATTGAGTCATGAGTGTGACGGGCGAGGGGTTTTGAGTAGGGTTCACTACTATCTGCAGCTTCAGGTAACCTAGGAGCAGGAATGTATTCCTCATGGATACAGGGGACACCTATACTAGAACAAGGGGGCATCCAATGAAACAGATTTGTCAGAGATTTAGGATGTTCAAAAAGAGGTCTTCATACAGGGCGTAGTTTGTGAAATTCATCAACAGAAGATGGCAATTAATTTTGATGACTTTAAGAAATGATTGGACACATTCATAGAAGACAAGTCTATCACTGGGAGGACTGGGAACTTGAATCAGGTGACTTAAGAGATGATTAGACACATGGGTAGGAACATCAGGGGAGTATGATGGGCTTTATAAAGGGGACGAGTCAACGCGAGTCCTTTAGAGTTGCAAAAGGGCAACTTGGTGACTTGGCAAGTACCCCCATTATGACTCATTTTCGAGTCCCGTCACAGGGGGGCAGGGACTCTAGACTCGACTCGAGTTAAGCCTCACTGGATTTGCCCATCCGTGATCACTGGTTATGAAACATGATGGTTATACACATTCCTAGGGTTCAGTGACAGTCTGTGTTTGAATACCTGTTGTAGGGGAGATACTGCTTGTGAGTTTCCCAGAAGCAGCTGGTGGGCCACTGCGGAATGCAGGATTAGATAGATCTTTGGTCTGATTCAGCAGGTCTTTTGTTAAGTTCTTATAAAGACAGTGGATTGCTAGACACATAACACTGTCTCAGACACACCTGCTTTTGTATGAAAAAAACATACAAATTATCCTTTTTGAATCCTGACTTCGTTTAAGGGCCCAACCTTTTGTTTATTCCCACAATAAATCCCTGAAATTAAAAACTTTCTGGACTTTTGATTGGTGTTTGCCTATAATGGCCTGCCCAACCTCTTTCACATGAAATTATGCCCATGCGGAGACATGGAGGATGAAACAGAGGTATAAAATGTGAGAGTACATTTCTGGGGCTTAATTCATATTGCTTTTGTGAAAGACGAAGGGACAAAATGCATGCATGAAAGCATGCCTTTCACATGCTTGAAAAAGGCCTGCATGCTTGAAAGAGACAGGCAGTATGGGGGGCCTCATATAACATTAGAGCAGTGGTTCTCAAACTGGTGGGTCGCGACCCACCAGCTCATGTAAAGTTTCCCCTGTCCCTTTAAGAGTCAGGGGAAGGGGCGAGTCAGTGACGCGATCCCTAGGATCACACCGCTAAAGGGGGTGTTTGTGCTTACTGAGGGCTGCTCCAAGTTGCAGGAGGTGCAGGGAGCCCCATGCAGTCCTCTGCAGGGCTCCTCGTGGCTTAGAATGTTGGAAAAAAGCAATCGCAAACCACTTTCTGGTTGTTACTGCGAAACTGGAAGTAGTTTCTGATCATATTTTTCCAACATCCTAAGCCTCAGCATTCTAAGCTCCATGCACTTCCTGAAGTTTACAGGAGCCCTCAGTAAGTACAACCCCCCCCCCTTCGCACCCTTTGCAGTGATGCAATCCTGGGTATCACATCGCTGCCCTCGCCCCCTCCGCTACAAAGACTTACCTCAGGAGTTTTACTCCCAAGAAGTTTGAGACCCATTGCTTTAGAGTATTTGATTGCACTTCGTGGAACCTTGTGATCTATGTGTGATCTATGGGGCATTTTTCAGTAGATCTACAGTAGTTCTAAACTAATACCTACTGTGCTCCTTTAATCTCTTCTGCATGTGTCAAGCATTCTTTCCTTCCTGAGAGTGACAGATGGATGGAAGAAACTTTGATTGCTGGATGGGAAAAACATTTCTCAGTGTCTTAAAAACAACAGTGCATCGTGGATATCCTCATGTGTGTGAATCCACTTATTTGGGATCAGCAGAGGCTTCTACAGCCATTTTTCATTTGTGTTGTCTTTTTGAAGGAAGCAAAGATGAAATAAACAACTTCATGTTCATGAGAAGTAGGCACAGCATTGAAGGAATTTATTTCAAAGAGTGTTATTATTTGTAGTCAGTCTTTCATGGAGAGGCTTATAAATCAACATTTTATAAAGCTAAAAAGACACTGAGCTGACTGACTAATTTGCTGACAGAGATACTGAAATGTTTATGCTGCTTCTGATGAGCTGGAGCCCTGCCATTTAGTATCTGGATCCGCCAAAGGTACCTGCTTGCCAGAAAATTTTGAAAATAGGAACTTTGTACACCTCTCCCTCAAAACAGCAGACACAAACTGAATCCCCAAGTGGTTAAACTGCTTCTAGGCTACCAAGGACACAGTAGCCCAATATAAACTGATTACTAAAAATAAGTTTGAGGGAATGACATATTCAAGTTTCTCTCTAGAAATAGCGAGGGGACTTTCAGATCATCCAGAAATTGAAATGCTGGGCACATGTTGCTCAGTGCAAACCAATTACTAGAAAAATCTGAAAATGGGCCATTTTTGCACCTAAAAGTCAACTGCTTGTCTCACAGCAGAGTCCAATATTCCAGCATGGAGCAGCCCAAGCTCTACTTTGGATGTACTGGGTCTGTGCGAGTTTTGTCACCTTCAGGAATGAATGTGGAAGAGGGAGGCCTGCAGCAGATGCCAGAAAGGTAGAATTCTGCTTGGGGGATACCCGTTTGTTGCCAGTGATACTGAATAACAAATGGTTGGCTCACTCATGACACTACATGAGAAATTCTGAGTAAAGGTGGCATCTTTTACATCTTTATAAAAGAAGCATAAATTAACAAGATTCTTCTAACAACCCGAATACATGAAGCAAGAATGCTTTTGACAGGCTTATAAAAGGTCTTCTGTTTGAGTAAGATGTATCTCCAGGCAACCAGGTAGTGAAGCTTTATGGCAACTTGGTTCCTCTTTCATTTTAGAAAGGGAAATGCCACAAATGACTACGGGCCCAATCCAGAGCCCTGCACGCCAGCTTACCCCTGGTGAGCAATGTTGCAAATGTGCCATAAGGCTTGTTTGCAAGTCCGTACAGCAGGCCCAGTACTGGAGTTAGCCCAGCACGAGCCTGCGCTGGGCCAGCTCTGGCACTGGGCCCACCACCTGGCGGTTGCCCAGATTGCCTGGCGGCAGAGAGGTAAGTGAGGGTGTGGGGGGAGGTGGAGAGGTGTTCCGGGGCAGGGTGAGGTGGGGGAAGGACCAGGAGGAGGCATAGCTGGGGGAGGGAGCGAGGTGGGAGGAGGGCGGGACCAGTGGAGTTCTGCTCCACAGATCCTGAGTCCCGTGTGGGACCATGGAGTCCAACACAGGATTCTCCGATTCTGTGGCAGCTCCAGAGCTGCCATAGAATTGAGTAGCCCCATTCTGGGGATGCTTCCTTTACTAGGGGAAGGGAACAAAAGTTCCCTTCGCAGAGGAGCTGGTGGAGGCTGCCTGGTTGCACAATGGATACCGCAGCAGCCATTTTGGCACCACGGCAGCCCCATGTGCCGGGCAGCTCAGGATTGGGCTGTAATAAAGATACATGTGAAAAGCAGGGCTATTAAACATTTTTGAGGACTAACAACTCTTGGAAACTTATGGGTTTGGGAACCTTATGGCTGGGTACTTTATACAGGCTGAGGGATTCCCTAACAATATTTTGTCCATTCAACTGTATACGGAAGGATGGTTATGATTAGGACTGCTCACATGGACAGAAATTTATTGTATGAACATACAGATTCATTTAGCACCATCTATGCGTATGTAGCACTTTACAAAATAGAATCCTGTCTCAAGAAGTTTACAATGTAAATTTAGGTGGAAGATGGGAGGAAGACAACAGGGTGGAGAAAGAGACAGGAAATGGAGACAATAAATGAATGTAAGTAAAGGTAGTTACCTTCATTTCCATTCAAGATGAGGATGAAGAAGTAAAACTATGGGTTTCATTGGTGAGTTTTGAACTGGTGTTCAAAAAATGATAGAGAGCAAAGTAGCACCATATTGGTAAACTAGCTTTGTACTATTCTTTGCTAGGTAACTTTCACTCAAATGTTACTCTAATTTTACAGTGGGGAAAAGTTAAGCAAACTGCCCCTGATCAGAGGGCTGATCAGGGGGCAGGTTAGTCAGAAGAAACTAACAGCTCAATCCTAAACAACTTTCCAGCACCAAAAGGATGTGTGTAGCATCCTGCAATGGGGTAATCGCCAAGGCCTCCTTGAGGTAAGGGAACATTTGTTCCCTTGCCTCAGTGCTGCACTGCAACTGCATTGGCACTGGGAAGTTGGTTGGAATCGGCTGTATGTTGCTAAAAATGAAAGGACATGAGACACAGCTAGAGCAGGCAACAGAGAGCAACATTTTCTTTAGCCTGGCTGATTCAAAAGGAAAACTGACCACATTTGTCAGTGAAATGGTAGAGCAGCAGGTGGATTCAATGATGCAGAAAGATTTCCACTCCTCCTCACATATATCATCAGAATATTATTGTTCACAAGCCTCACCTGCTGTTTAAAGGGTCTAATCATGATGTACACCTTCCCACTGCTGGCATCATTACTTTCATCAGTCACAATGGTGAGAGATTTTGATATGGATTGTCTTAGAACAGGCTGAGCATAACATGCTCAGAGATATTTTAATGATGCTCATGGGCTAGGATTCTCTCACATGAGCAGTCTTTTGAAGGAGGCTTATACAAAGACACCCTTCTGACCATCTAAGGTCTGCTTCATGTGATGATAAGTCTGCCACAGGGTGTACATTTGGCATGAAGTCTAGCTCAGTGACATGTATAAACTGTATGATATGCAATCGTGTATACTGCACTCAAATGATACATATTTTGGTGTATGGACAAACCATCTTGTATAAATACTGTACTTCATATATTATGAGGAAGGAATGTACATGTAAGAGATATGCTTTCAAAAAATTATAAGCCACCTTGAACTTCAAAATGTGGAAAAAGCAAGGCATATTAAAAATATGTTTTGGAAATCTATCAGAATGTGAGAGTGAGAAACCTGAAGAAATAATCTGGCATATATAAAAGAATAAATATAAAATACAAGGCAGTGAAGGATCACAAACAAACAGAACACCATAAATCTCACAGAATGCTTGTGAGAGTTATGGTGAGGGGGAGCTTAGAAGAGTGAGGGCCCAATCCTATCCAACTTTCCAGCACAGATGCATCCCCAAGGAACAAACATTCTGCAATCTTGAGGCGGCATCTGCAAGATGTAGCACACGCCTCTTTGGCACGGCTGCATTGGTGCTGGAATGTTGGATAGGATTGGGCCCTGAGCGATTAAATGCTTTCTATGCATAATAGCCCATGTTCAGTTCTTGGTATCCCCAGTCAAAGACATTGAATTACTACTAGACAATAATACTGAGCTAGATGGACTACTGCTCTGATGCACTACAAAACATGTTCATTAGTCTACGTAGGAAGATGGAGAGGCATAGTTCTAGGATGCTCTTCTACTATAGGCAGCTCTTGATTCACCCTAAAGTTGAATTCCTAGAAATCTGAGTGCATAGTAAAACTATGTCAGTTAAAAATAATTTTTCCCATTGGAACCAATGTAACGGATATAGGTTAGGGCAGAGGTTCTCAAACTGGGGTGTTACGATGCCCCAGCCTGAGAAGGCCTGCTTCTGGCCCCTTCAGGGGCAGGGGAAGGCGGTAATGTGCCAGAGTCCTGGGGAGCGCTCTGCAGGGCTCCCTGCACATCCAAACATCTAAAAATAGCAAAAAAAAAAACAAAAACCAGGCGCTTCCAGTTTCGTGATAAAAAGCAGAAGTGCCTGGTTTTTGTTTTTTTTTGTTATTTTTTTATTTTTGGAGGCAAGGCAAGTGGAAGGCTCCCTGGACCCCCCCTCCAGACCCCGGCACTGTGTGCAAATAAGTGAAAAAATTCCTCCTGTACCTGACAGCAGCGTGATCCTGGGGATCATGTAGTTGCCTTAGCCCCTCCCCCGCACACACTTACCTTGAGTCTCAAGGAGTTTGAGAACCAAGAGGTTAGGAGTGTGGTTTTCAAACTCTCCGGGAGTTTGAAACCTGCAGTAAGTCTTTGCGGGGGCGAGGGGGAGGTAGCAGGGGCAGGGGGAAGACAGCAATGTGATCCCCAGGATCGCGTCACTCAGGGGACTGCAGGGACTGGGATGCACTCTTGCCCCACTCTCCCTTTCCCTGATCTGGGGAGCCCTGCAAGCGCTCGTGCAGGGCTCCCCGCACACAGGGACGGCTGCTGCAGGGACTGGAGGGTGCACCCCAGTCCGTGCAGCCCCATCAGAAGGGAAAGTAGAGCGATCGTGCTTCGCTTTCGGTTTTGCGGAGCGGGGCGTGATCACTCCGCTTTCACTTTTCCTGATCTGTGGAGCCCTGCCGAAGGTTGTGCAGGGCTCCCCGCACCCCCGGGAGGCTGCAGGAGGCTTGGGCAAGTGCACCCAAGCCCCTGCAGCCCCCCTGAGCGGCACGATACATAGGATCTTACCGCTACCTTCCCCCTGTCTCCTGGCTGCCCCCGCCCCTTAAGGGGCCAGAGGCCAGGACCCACAGGCTGGGGTGTCGTGACACCCCAGTTTGAATACCACTGGGTTAGGGGAAAAGTCATTGAACAGTCATGCTGATGACTAGTGACTTCTGCTTGCTCAAGATGGCATATGGGGGAGGATTGAGGAGATAGGTACTGATGTTGATGTTTGAGTAAGCAATGATGAAAACAACGATGCCAGTAAGGGAACTGACGGCCCTACCCTAACCGGTTCAGACAGCAGTGGAACGGATGTTCCACTGTTGCTGCCATAAAGCAGTTAGTGCCAGTTGTAAAAAGTATCCTGGCAACATGCTGAGTACTGCACTGCCAGAACACTTGTGGGAAGGTTGGTGCCTTCTTGCTTACACCAGCAGATCTGCAGCTACCCGCTGAGGAAGTTAAGTTGGTGAGGGAAGCAGGAAGGGCAGAAAAGGGCTGAACAGGGGTGGGGAGGGGTGAAACTGGACAAGGAGGGGGAAGAAACAAGGAGTGGGGAAGTTGTAAAAGGGAATGGACCTGGCGGTGATGGCATGGGCCGGATCCTACTCCATTTTCTACTGCCTCCCTGCCCCTTTCTCTCCTTGGACTTTGCTAGTGAAATTGCTAGTACAGGTTTGAGGAAACACTCGATGGGATGGGAAGCTTATGCAGGGGTAAGGGGATTTAAGTCCCCTTTCCTTGCTGAAGACTCCTGATCCCCCCCACCCACATTTTTTGTGTGGGTGCACCAGCAATGGGGGGAAGGAAGGGCTGCGAGAAAGTGATAAGTGGCAGACCTACGAACATATTTCTCTTCTCTATTTTTAATCTACTGGCAGAGGAGACTCTGCACCCACAGCAAGCTGCCAGTGAGGGTTAGCTGCTAACTGAACACTTTTCAAAAACTGTCAGCATATATTAGACTTACAGTACACATTAACTTGCAAATCACCTCTTTCAAAAATGGGCAAATTAAGACCATGATAGCTGCTTGTATTTGTAATTCTGGGCTGATTTTGGCATTGGACCTGCTTCAGTGATACCCTCAAAATAAACCCAGTTCCAGCTTCAGACAACATCTGGAGCAGTAGCTACCTGAAGCAAGAGAGGTAACCTTTAGGAAAAGAGGCAACAGGTAACCAGAAGTAAAGGACAAGCCTTTGAAGTTCATCAGTAGGTATTAGCCATTCTAGCAAAATTGGGCCTCCATGTACATAGACAGTATACTTATTATTAATTCATTTCTACTCCATCCTTTAACTTATGCCAGGCCCATGGTAGTTCACAGGACAAATAATCATTACAATGTTAAAAATCTGCAGTCAGACTATAAGAGCGTACAGTACTAAAGATCCTGGGGACAAATCTTGGGGAAGGTTGTTGTCTCCATGTTTCAAGCAATCTAAATGGCCACTATTGGAAATAGAATGCCAGACAAGATGGACATAAGAATCAAAGTTCTTATCCAGTGCACGTGTTTGTTTTTGTTACAAACCTGTCAGATCCACACACACCAGATCCACTGAATCTCACAAAATACTGCCTGATAACAGGAATCCTGTATTTGAGGCTTCATTTTGACACCCTAAGCTGACCACAAAAATGGGTAATCTACTTAAAGTGGTTTACATCATACAGTTGGCATCCTTCAGTCTCGGAAGACTATGGTACAGCGCTCTGAATGGTGGTTAGTGTCCTCTCCAGTGCACGAAGCCTGGGTAAAGTAGATATGGAGGATAGACAGTTACCATGCAGCAAATCCCCCCCTCTCCACGTCGCTGAAATGGTCCAATGGAAAGGCAGAAGCCAATATGGTTGGTTCCAGCGGCGTCGCAGGAGTTGCCAGAGCATGACTGTGTTCAGCCATGAATTGCCTCAAGGACTCCGGCTCCGGATTTTGCCTCGAGGTTGTCTCCTGAAGCCTTTTCCATAACTGGATGTAGCCACAAGGCAGTGGAAGTTTGGGATCAGAGTTTTCCTTCTCTCAGATGAGCTACTTTCGCAGGCTAATGAGTCCCATATACCTAGTGGCTGTTTAGTTGCCTCTTACGACAAGTACAGCCAAACTAAGGGCCTAATCTTATCCCCCAGCCCCCAGGTTTTGTATTTTTTTTAACATGCTAAGACCCTACAAAATACCTCTGAACCAATCAACAGAACCAGCTCATTCACACTTCAGTCAATATGACTAAGGGTGAAATCCTATAAACACCTGGAAGTAAGACACAATGAACACAACAGGACTTACTTCTGAGTAGTCCTTAGTCCACAACAGGACTAACTTCTGCCCAAGATTGTGTTGTAAGGATCTACTAGAAGGCATGAGAGTGCCTGCCACTGTGTGATTCTTCCTCTCTTTCTCCTCATAAAATGTAACTGAACAGAATGTGTGATGTGATGTCATAAAGCTGTGTATTGTTGGGTTCCAACCAATGGCAGCTAGCAATGTGGAGCAGTAGCAGTTCTGTATCTCACAGAACATCTAGGTAAGAGTATTTTGTAAATTTGCAGCCTTAAATGGACATCTTTTAATGGACTCAGGAGAGACGGCATTCTCTCCTGAGTAAGTGGTTTGCATCTTTTTTTAGTTCTGCTTTTCAGTTTAAAATGGCAAATGGACAAGCCTTTGGAGTGACCAAGAAGAAGCTGTAACCAAGAAGAAGTCCATTGACTTGCAGGGAGGTGGAATGCAAGCAGAATCCAAATCAACAACACAGGGAAGTAAAGAGAAAAACATAATGATGAAGAAATCCATGAATAATCCACCTTCTTGCAAAAGGGAAGGATACAATGAGAGGTACCTGGGCATACTTTCCATTATTATTATTATTATTATTATTATTATTAATTGAAAGCAAAAAAAGAAATTCCACAACTTGTGGTTCAAATCTGCTCCCTGGTCCAAATTTCAGTGGAGCTGTGAATTCACCAGGGCTGCAATCCTATGAACATTTCTATAGAAGCAAAGCCCTACTGAACACAAGATGCTTATTTTGGGAAAATCCATATAAGAAAACTATAGCAACAAGCCTGAGCAGATCAAATATTTGGAGTCTGGCTGCTTTTTTCCCCTCCAAGTTCATTAATATTCCTTCTTCTAGGCTAAACACATCCAATTCCTGCAGGACTTATGCAAAAGATATGCTTCTTTTCAGGGGTTTTATTTATTTAATTATTTAAAATTTTGTAACTCTCCTTTGAGCTTTTTTTGTACAAAAATACATACAGATTTTACCTGAAGTCATCCAAAAACTGCTCCGGGAGCCATTGTGAGCCTCAGAGAGGCTGCGTGATGTGGCACATTCTCTCTGAGGCTCAGAACAGCTCTGGATGTGACCAGAGCAAGGCTCTGGTTGTGTTCGGAGTGAAAGGTGTGCTCTGAAACTATGGATTTTGTTATCCGTGGTTTTCAGTATCTGCTGGGGGGGGGGTTCAGGAATGGAACCCATGTGGATAAAGAAGCTCCATTTGTAATTCTGTTTGCTATTACTATGTGCTTTCCACAGATGGCTATTCCTTTTCCAACTTAAATATTATCACAAATTTTTAAGTATACAAGGCAAGAACACAAGGGATAACTTAAAAGGAATACACAGCTTGACTGGCTAAGAAGGAAAAGGACACATCGTAGTTTGAGAGATAGTATTTTATTGGGCAATAAGATAAAGAGCAATATTGTTTCATCAGCAAATTAGGGTCACCTCATTTTTTATCCTCCTGACACCTTGGAGTCATTTTTCAAAGGCAGTAGTATTCCTTCACATCTCACAAAATGATAATAAAAGGAAGGGAAGCAATTAGAAATTAAACCTATAACAAAAATGGGAGGCAGCCCTGGTGTTGGTGACTCCCTCCTTTTCCATGATGAATTTCCCCAAAACCTATTCAACAGCATACAGCCAAGGATTGAGGCGCACTGGGGCAAAGCTGTGACTGAGTCCAAACAACTATAGGCAAGCAAAGACTTAAAACACAAAAAGAGTTCATTAAAAACACAGGGTGCAGAGATGTTGGATAATGCAAGGAGGAAAGAATAAAACAGGCAAGCTTAGGGCTCAGTCCTAAAGACACCTAGTGCCACCAGAACAAGTGTTCCAGCACTCTCCAGCAGTCACAAAAGGCAACATGCCAGAGCATTTGGCCTGGTTACAAGCAGTTGGCTCTGCATGCCAGCAGACTCTGGACACCCACAGGACCATGTAAGTCTGCATAGGGGATGGAAGGGAGGCAGGGAGGTGGAACAGGGTGGTGATGGGGGTGGGGAGGAAGGCAGATCAAGACCAGGAAGTTCCAGTGGCAGCAACACATGCTGGAACCTAACCCCAAAGCCAATCCCAACAGATGCATTGACTAGAACCTATAGCTCCTGGGAAAATCCAGATGCAGATAATGCGGAATATTCAAAACAACCTGCCTGCTTGCCATATGGTCTTTCTGCCATGCTGCTTATTTCAAAATGTCTCAGAGAAACCTCTTTCCTATTGAACCTACTCTGAGGCTTTCCTTAAGGGAGAAAAAGAAAGGAAGCAAGGTGAACTGAATCATCACAGAGGGCATGAAAAGGCTGAAGTCAAAAGTCAATCCTATCTATATAGATCTCACCTGGTCTATTCTTCTAATAGACCTTCTTCTCACCTGTCTTCTAATAAAATAAGACATGAAAGAATCTGCAAAATATAACGCAGTTGTATTGTTAAGAAATATTTTAAAAGGAGGGTACAACTCACAAAATAGCATGAAAGGGGGACGATAACAAAGGCAGAAATTAGTATAGGCACACTGCCTCCCCACCTGGGTACTGTGATTGCATAGGGAGGAATCCCATGGAGCACCAGTTGCCAAATTGTGGGTTGCGATAGGCTGAGCAGAGCCTCCAACGAAAATAGGACTGATGGAAAGATCAGATAACTATCCACAGGGAATACATCCAATCCCAAGATACTGGAAACCACAGACAAAAGGTAAACCAAACTTATTGTTTTGCGAAGCACTCCGGTCTCTTCTTGGGAGCCTTGGATTGTGCCAGGCTGGTGACACACTCTACTTTTCTCCATGGACCTCAGAATGGTCCATATAGATGACCTGAAGTGACTTCCAGTCAAAACGGAAGCTGTGTTTGCAATCCGGAAGTAGCTTCTGGATGCTTCTGTGAGTTATTCCTAGACCCATGGAAGCCAGTATAGAGGGTTGTCGGCTGGCATGATTCAGAAGAGGCCTCCAGAAACTCTCAAGAAGAGACTGGAGTGCTTCACAAAATAGTTAAGAAAGGGTAATGGGTGCTGGGGAGGGCAGAGGATAACTGGATTAATAGCTACTGGATCCACAGATACTGGTGGATATCTGTAATTTGCCTCAAGCCCTAAAGTTATTCAAAAATTAGATAGCTGCTAATTGCCTTGCAAAGAGTTCAGTTCCCGCAATTTGCAAGCATGTATAAATAAAGGTGGTTAAATGTTTTGAACATCTTTATTTGGAAATAAATAAATATTTCTTTCTAAATCTCTTTTTTAAAAAAGTTTCATAAATCTAGGTGGGTCCCAACAGAGTGTCATTTTAAAAAGTGGGTCCAGGTGCTAAAACATTTAGGAACCACTGACACAAAGCAGGGCCGCTAGAACCCTGGCCCGGGGGCCAGATTTGGGCGGATCTGTCTTCCCAGTGAGTGGACCTTTCGGTTCCACCTGGGCACTGCGTGGTCCTCCTCATTCAGAGGACAGTCATGTCTGTCCAGGCATCCTGTTACATGGCCTTTGGGATCCTGGGCAGATGTGACTGTACAGAGCATCCCTGTCCTCCAAATGAGCACTTTGCACGGTGCCTGGGTGGACATGACAGCCCATCTACTCCAACCATTTCCATTTTACATAGACCGCCTCTTCTCTGTGAGATTAGAACAAGTTGGACTGGAAGAAATATAAGCAGATGATTACACTGCTCATAATTACCGAAGGGAATGGGGCCAAAAATTGCCTTCTCTCTGTGTTTCACAAGAGAAACATGAAAACAACTGATAAATGCATCTCCGATGTTTTCCCTGCCCCATGGAAGTGACTCCCTTCTTAACCCTCTAGGAACGTTTGTTATAATCCATTCTTGTTTAGCACAGGAATACTTTAACTTGTGTATTAAATTTAAATTGAATGCATCTTTGGGAACTTTAATTTACAGTATTACCTAATACAAATAGCCAGGACTGCCACCCGTTCCACTCTCATTATTCAGAGCTTTATGGCTGCACTGAAATTGACCAGCTAAATGACTGTCTTGGGCAGCACATGATGCCATAAAGCTAAACGCTGATTTATTGTTTAATAAGAGATGTTGAGATAATCAGGGTATTAAACGTCTGGGTTGACTTCCTTTGCAAACTGAATGTAGAAGCCAGTTTAGCTGGGATGCTCTGAACGAAGCTCACCAAAATGCAACACTGTCATCCTTGTCTTCCCATTCTCTTGGCAGCAAAGAGTCAGTTTCCTTATAAGAGAAGGTCAGAAACTTAGGGGAACAAATTATGTAATGGATGACATGGGGATGTCACAGAAAAGAGCATCCTTGTGTCAAATTCTCCCCTGTGACATTAGAGAACATGTATCTATGTCATGATATCATCATGCTGCATGGTTCCCTGTTTCACATCACTGGCTGCTGCTTATGGGGAAAGAAACAACGTTATGACATAATGTCATAATGCAGGTGACATACCCCCGAATGCCTAAAATGCTACCATACAAGCATGAAGGTTGGGGCAGGGAGCCTGTAGGCTGCATTTTGCTTCAAATAATATCACTGGGAATGTGATAGGGCCCAAAGCTGGCATGGATTTGGGTTAAAAATCTTTTGCTTTCAGTTTATTTTTTAACGTATTTACCATATTTTTTAAAATACAGGAGGCCCCCATATCCATGAATCATGTATCTGCAGACTCACTTATCTATGGGGTCTGTGAGCCCCCCATGCACCCCCTCTGGAGGAACTTCTGAGCCAGCAGAGGCCACGTACGTCTGCTTCCAGTCTCTGATGGGCTCATAATGAAGATTAGAACAAAAAAAGTGACTTCCGGCTTTACAAAAAAACCAGAAGTGATGTTTTTAATGCCTTAGGCATTAATCTTCATTCTGAGCCTGACAGAGGCCATGGGCAGATGTGTGGCAGACTGCTGGCTGTGTGCAGATGCTGCTGGCCTCAGAAGGCCCTCTGGAGGCGAGCTCTGCTCCCCTCGCCTCCGGGTGGGGGGTGTTCCCTGCTATCTTCAGTTTCACTTAACCATGGGAGATTCCAGAATGGAACCCCCGCAGATACCGAGGCATGCCTGTAATGGTTTACCTAAGCCACTGTTTCTCAAACTGTGGATCGGGACCACTAGGTGGGTCGCAAGCCCATTTCAGGTGGGTCCCCATTCATTTCAAGGTGTATTTTATTTTTAATAGAGTAGACTTGATGGTATGTGACAGCATTTAGGGAAATGTTACAGATCTGCACTTTTATCAGGCTCCTACAGTATATATGCTTTAAACAATGAGAGTCAATAAGGTTTACTTCCAGAGAAGTGTAGATAGGATTGCAGCCTTTGGGATGTTTGGGGAATTTTT
Organism: Tiliqua scincoides; assembly: GCF_035046505.1. Classification (NCBI taxonomy): domain Eukaryota; kingdom Metazoa; phylum Chordata; class Lepidosauria; order Squamata; family Scincidae; genus Tiliqua; species Tiliqua scincoides. Next base: position 63,893,974 of record NC_089825.1, on the reverse strand, counting down.
TTTAAAACAGCTCAGCAACTGCATGGGAGAGTTAGGGGGTTCTTCTTCATTAAAAAAAAAAAAAAGTAAACTTATACTTACTTCATGCCTAATAAAAGTTGATTGTGATTGATTCAACTTATACTTATTGTAAACATTTAATGTACTTTTTTCTCTGTTTATTTATTTATTTAACTATAATAAACATAAAATAGAAAAACAAATACATATATAAACAAAATTCCAATAAAGCAGCACGAGCGAAGCCAAAACATTCCCATACTTATAATCCAAATACATACAGTCCAAACATTAACAAATATTAATCTATACCACTAATACTTCAAAATCAATCTTCAAATCCAAAATACCTCAAATCCCCATCCTCTCTCTGATTCAAAAAATCAATAACTGGACTCCAATTCTTCAAAACGTTTTCTGTTGAATTCTCCCTAAGCAAAATTGTTAATTTATCCATCTCCGCATAATCCATAAGTCTTATCCACCATTCCTCCACCGAAGGTATATTCATAGTCTTCCAATTTTGAGCATAAAGTATTCTGGCAGCGCTTATCATATACAAAAATAAACCTTCATTTTTTCTTTCCACATACTCATCTGTCATACCTAATAAAAATACTTCTGGCTTCAATTGTATATTTGTTTTTAAGATCAACTGTATCTTTGCGTGAATCTGTGACCAATATTTTTTAACTTTTGAACACGTCCACCACATGTGGTAAAATGTTCCCTCTTGTTTCTTACATTTCCAACAACTACTGGACATAGTTTCATACATTTTAGCTAATTTACTTGGTGTCACATACCAACGATAAATCATCTTACATATATTTTCCTTAATGTTAACATTCAAAGTAAATTTTGTCTGTTTTATCCATAATTTCTCCCATCTGTCCATTGAAAGTTCATAGCCCACATTTTTTGCCCACTGGATCATGCATTCCTTAACCTGTTCATCTTCTGTTTCAAACTTCAAAAGCAATTTATATATTTTAGATATTACCTGCTCATCTGATCTTAATTGTTTCTCCAATATTGTCTCTCCCTCTTCAAAACCATATAATTTTTTATCAATTTTAAATCTTTCTAATAATTGTAAATACATAAACCATTGGCAGTCAAAACCCTCTACAATCAATTCCTCTCTAGACTTCAAAATATATTGATCTTGATTACATTTCAATAAGTTCTTATACAATAACCATTTATCTCCTGGTACAGTTCCCAAACCAAAATGTGCTTCTTGTGGTGAAGCTAAGAGTGGAATTTTGTTGTAAAACCTTTTCTTATAACGATTCCATATCTTCCACAGTGCATGTCTAACATAATGATTCTTGAATTCCATATTCACTTTCAACTTATCATACCAAAGATATCCATGCCAACCAAATCTTAAATCATATCCTTCTAACTTCAACCATTTTTTGTTTTGCAACAATATCCATTCTTTAAGCCACAGAAAACAACATGATGCATAATAAGTCTTCAGATCAGGCAGTCCTAAACCTCCTCTTTCTTTTGCATCTTGCAAAATCTTAAATTTCACTCTTGGTTTTTTCCCTTGCCATATAAAACCTGTCACATCTTTCTGCCACTCTTTAAAAGGTTTATCAGAAAGTAATATTGGTATATTCTGGAAAAGAAAAAGCATTTTTGGTAGTACATTCATTTTAATTACAGATATTCTTCCCAAAAAAGATAATTTCAACCTTTCCCATCTTGCAAAATCTTTTTTGATTTCACCCCAAACTTTAACATAATTATTTTGAAATAACATACAATTCGTGTTTGTCAAAATAATACCTAAATACTTAATCTTCTTCTCCACTTTGAACCCAGTCTTATTCATCAACTTCAATTGGTCTTGTTCGTTCATATTTTTAGATAAAATTTTAGTTTTCTGTTTATTTATCTTAAATCCTGCTAATGATTCAAACTTCTTCAACTTAACCATCAACAACTCTATGTCTTTTAAAGGTTTTTCTAAGATCAAAACCATATCATCTGCAAATGCTCTTAATTTAAAACATTCATTTTTAATCTTTGCACCATGTAGTCTTTCATCTTGTCTAATATCTCTACATAACACTTCTAAGGCAAGTATAAATAAAAGTGGCGACAATGGACATCCTTGTCGTGTTCCCTTTTGAATCTCAAACACTGTTGATAATTCTCCATTTACCATTACCTGCACAGTTTGTGATGTATAAATTGACTTTATCCATTGAATAAAGTTCTCTCCAAAGTTCATCTTCTCTAAGACAGCAATCAAGAAAGTCCAACTCAAATTGTCAAACGCCTTCTCAAAGTCCAAAAAAATCAATGCTAATTGTTTCTCTATCCTTTTATCATAATATTCCAGCAAATCCAATACTATTCTAATATTATCACTCATGTGTCTTTTCGGTAAAAAACCACATTGATCTTCATGTATAAGATTTTGTAATATTTTCTTCATTCTGTTTGCTAAAATTGCTGTAAATATTTTACAATCATTATTCAACAAGGAAATAGGTCTGTAATTTTTTATATCCATCAAATCCTGTCCTTCTTTAGGAAGTTATATTTGCTGCCTTCCATGAATCTGGCATTTTCCCAGTCTGCAAAATATCATTCATCGTGTTAAGCAATGGTAAACTTACTTCTTCTAAACATTTATAGAATCTACCTGTTAAACCATCTGGACTCGGAGCTTTATCTATATTAATCTTCTTTATTGCCTCTACAACTTCACAACGTTTAATGCACTTAATTAATTTGATTTTGTTGTATGGGAGTGTTAAAAATTTTCCTGCTTGATGATGTCACTTCAAGCTATGACATCACCTCTAGGTTAATGACATCACTTCCGGTGGGTCCTGACAGACTGTCATTTTAAAAAGTGGATCCCAGTGCTAAAGCGTTTGAGAAACATGGACCAAAGCCTATTATTGTTGGGGAGTAACAACAGTGAGTTGCATGCACCAGCAGAGGGCAGCATCTAAGCCTCTGAAGTAATATTGCACCTGTTCCCTTTTAGCAGTTGTTGTAAAGGGGTGTCCTTCGGTGAATTCACCAAAGATGGCACAGATCCGAGTAAACCCAGCAGATTCACTGGGGCTGCTGCAGCTCTACCTGGGGTAGCAAACCCTTAACCAGAATTTGCAGAAACTAACCCAGGCCATGGCTTCTAGTTTGCGTTGGCCTGCTTCCAGACAAAGTATTGCGTATGGGACGCAGCGTGGTAGAGCAAATATTTTATATAAAAACCATGACTGTATCCTCTCAACATTGGCACCAAATGGAGACGTCCAAATAGGTATTCCGTATAAAATTTGGGCCTTAACCTTAGCATTAAAGATTTGTAGGGCAGAAGGGATATAAGAATTGCCCCATGCATAGAAAAAGCGTACAATGGCCTGCATAGACAATTTTGCAGCCTGAAGCCTCGCCTGCCGGTGTGGACTCCAAGACAGTCTCTAATGAAACAGAATACCCAAATAGTTGAATTCCTTAACTTGCCTAATCACTTTGCCATTAAAAGTCCAGAGTTGGGGTTTCCATGATCTACCAAATAGCATAATTTTGGACTTTTCACAGTTTAAAGATAGCTTGTTCTGTTCAAAATAGGTAAAACAAGATTGAACCAGGCGCCGTAAACCAATTCTGGTTCAGGAGAGTGGCACCATATCATCTGCATAGAGCAGTACAGGGACTTTTATGGAGACAAGGTCAGGGCAGTGAGCATCAACCTTGTGCAAGTGGGTGGCAAAATCATTAACATACAAATTAAACAGGGTGGGGGCAAGCACACAACCCTGCTTTATACCCTTGTTCAGGGGGACCTCCCCAGACAAATTGCTGTGCAAGGACAACTTAATATGACCAGAAGTGCCAGAGTGAAGTCTCTGTATCAACAAAATCAGTCTTCCGTCAAGACCCATTTTAGTTAGCTTGAATTGGATCTCACTGAATCATAATTTTTTTTGGTTTTTGTTTAATGACAACAATAGCACTGCTTTTTATGTACCTCATAATAGCTCCCCTAAGTGTAAGGGGCAGGTTAAGGGAGAGGAGGGAAACAGAGGTGAGAGAAAGTGAAGGGGAGGAAAAAAGATACATAAAAATAAATCAAGGTAGATTCCATGAGAATCTAAAGTGATCGTTTTCTGGAAATGCCTACAGAGCTGAAGTGAATTCAAATTTTTAAAATTAGTATCTTCAAAAGTTGTGTCATGGTGTGTGAACGAGGCCCTCAGAAAAAAAGATCTGGTTTCTAATTACTAAAATGAAGAGTTCTGAAGCAATACCACCAGAGGGCAGCAAGATATAAGATTTAAAACAAACATGCCTTCATCCATTAGCCAATGAAATGCATTTTGAAATGTTGCTGATATTTTCTAGTAACTGCCCTTAGATCACTGTTTCTCTTTCTATCTAAATGTGCACAATGTTATTTTACACCTTCAGAAAAAAACAGATTTTTTTTTTTAAACTAGTTTTGGATTTCTGGGGAAAGTACCCTTTTCTGCAATGTTCATAAAGTCCAATAATCTTTTCCAAGATTTGTATTCAAAGGCACTGAAAATCCACACATTAATTCTGGTTGACATTAAAAGCAAGAACAGGAACAAGAATTTCCCATTGGGGCTCTCCGACTCATTGGGGCTGAGATGGAGAGAGAAGAGAGAATGAAATCTTTTGGGATCTTACATTTTTCCTGCTACCACCTGTTGATGAACTCCCAAATGGTCCCATCTTCCAAGATTGTAAGACTGAACACTGTCACTTTCATTTCCATGCTACAGTTTAGATGCCTTGTAAATAATGCACATTGCTGTCATGGTCCTCCCCTCCCCTGCAGGAAGACAGACCCCCCACTCCTGCAGAAAAAAAATGAGAGTCATAATCACCTCCCCACTCTCTCTTTGACTATGGATGATGTCTGCATATGTATGATAGACAGTCTCTGCTCTCATGTCCTTCCTCATTTAAACTCTCAGCAAATCCACACATTGTGTGCTCTCTCTCTCAGACAGACAGACAATTAGATCATTAATATCTGGAAGATAGTTAAAATTCATGAATACAGTCTTAGTGGTGCAGAAAAAAACAATAAAAGACTGGAACATTTCATGGACCACTCCAAAGCTATCTAATTCTAAACAGAAGAGTTGCTTGTGAGTATGCGTATGTACAGAAAAGCTATGTTCAAACAAATAATACTTTTATCTGAATGAAGATTTTCTCTGGCAATATAAATGGCATGATCTGAGCTCAAGGGCTTTGCGCAGGTTATCAGAAGAAGCCAAAGATAAAACAGTGGCCTCTTATCATTTGTACTCAGTGAGAGCTCTAGAGAGTTCTAATATTAGATACTAAGAGAAAACATGAAACAGCCTGGGCTTAATAACTGGTAATAGAAATGACACGTCCATATTGTATTTTTTAGCTGTTTGTTCTTCACATTTCTCACTCTGCCTTTGAAACTGGAATATGTATAAACCATCTTCAAAGCAGCAGAAAATCTGGATTCATAATGCTCTTCTTCAAAGAGTCAAGGACTGCCAACCTGATCTGGAAGTGAGGGTGAGTTCCCATGTGCACATTTGCGACTACAACATCAAGCACAGACTTGCATGTGTGAAACAGTAATCAAAGATAAATCACTACTGATCAAACCAATTGTGGTCCTGGCCACACTGCTGCCAGGGGCCACTGCATGAAATGTTGCCCACCTTTTCATGCCAAGGGGAGGCTCTCAAAGCATGACCAGAACTGCCTGGGGGCTACAGCAGTAGGGCCTCTGAAGTTACCGCCCGCCCTGCCAGCCGCCACTACTCACGTGCAACAGCTTCTCCTCCTCCACCTCTTTGAGTCAGAGGGAGCTTTATTTTAAAAAAGGGATAGAGGCGGGTAGCGCTCAGAGTAGCTGCCTGCCTCTATCCCTTTAAAAAAGGCAAAAAAGATGGGCACTGCTGGGAGAGCAGTACGGGGGAGTAGATGGTGGTGTGGCACTGCCTATGGTATTTGCAACCCTTCTCTCCCCAGGTACACCAGTGATAGAACTTTCACATAGCTTGATGGCACATCAATCACAATGTGTCTCAATGTGTGCAGTTCACTTATTTAAATAAGCCTACAGTCATTTAAACAAGCATGTGTGTGTGCATGCATGCACGCATGCAAGATGGTGCAGACTTGGGAGCTGCATGCACAAGGACTGTGGAATTTAGGAATAGCAGAATTGGGGGTGGGTCTAGGAAGTGGCTTGGCATGGACTGTCCCTGGCTTCAGGCATAATGGACAGCAAGGAAGAAAGAGCAGGTTCAGAGTATCTTTGGCAGGCAGGGGGTGGCATGGAGATAGATAAGCAAACATCAATTCAGATGTTGCAAAAATAGCCACACTTTCTTTCTGAAACCTTAGTTCCCTCTACTATACTGTAATACAGATTTCTAGAGTTATTATAAACAGCTGAATTTGCTTATTTGACAAACATCTCTTAGGTATTTCAATCCAATCAGCAGGAACTCAAGACATTTCCTGAAAGAAAAAAAACTCTGGCCCTACTCATATAGTCTGCATTATGCCAGAATTCAAACATGCTATCCAAGAGGACATCCTTTAATATCTCACCAGCAGCTTGAGCTGATCACGATCAGGAGAACTGGCAACTGAAATGAGCAACCTGAAGTCACTCTTGGTACCTACAATTTACATTATGCATTATGTAGCCATTAGAAGTGTGAATATCACCATTCTTCTGAATTGTGGATATCATGAGCAAATCTGACAAGCATTGTGCATATGAGAAAAACATCATTCCTGTGATTAAATAATGCTCAGTGCAGATAATTAGCAGACAAACCCATTTCATCATAAGAAAACAGCACCAGCAGACACCCATATGGATGCTCTGCGGCATTCATACCAGAACCAAAAGAATTTCTTCATTTTGAGGAAATAAAGTAATTAATAGGTCAGCATTACCCATAATGCAGATTAAAAGAAAAAGGTTAACCTCCCATATTCTCTTGATCCTATAATCTCATTCAACATTTTAATCCAGATTCCCATGTTATCTCAGGTAAGCTTCATCTAGAAATGATTGAAGGCCCAATCCTATCCAACTTTCCAGCTCTGGTGTAGCCACAATGCAGCTTCATGATAAGGGAACACATGTTTCCATACCTTGAGACAGCCCCAGTGACTTGCCCCTCCACCACAGGATGCAGTGCACACCCCACTGGCACAACTGCACCAGCACTGGAAAATTGGATAGGATGGGGCCCTGAGTTATTAATTGTACTAAACCTGCCATAGTTTGACTCAGAGGTGTTGTTAGGGTACCAGATCCTAGAACTAGCAAGGTGCAGTGCCAAGGTGCAGTACCTAGCAGCTGGCACCTACTTCCAGCCTATCTCATTCCAAAACGGAGCTTAAACTGAGATGGGTAGTTCTTGCTGCAACCACCCAAGGTCAAGGAAAATCAGAGAGAAGAAGCCTGCCTTGGAGAAACTTTCCTCAGAAGGTCTGGAAAGTCCCAAAGTCCTTGCAAGATCTCCTTAAAAGTTGGACAGGTCTAGAAAGATGGGGCAACTAACTCCTTCCCATTTGAACTGAGACAAGGTAGGCAAAACAGGAGATAACGTTTGTTAAAAGAATAAAAACACTAAAACAAAGGGTAAAATGAAATGTCTTTAGGCCCTGCTGGAAAGCCTCTAAGGAAGGAGCAGTTCGTAAGATAAGGGGGGGGGATTCCATAGAACTGGTGCCACTACAGAGAAGGCCCTTCTCCTAGTTGCACCCCTCTCACCTCCATTAGTGGCGGCACCCACAAAAGGGCCCTCTCCGATCAGACAAGATGGGACATATTGTATGGAAAAAGGCAGTCTCTTAAATATCTTGGTCCCAAGCCACATACGGTTTTAAAGGTCAAAACCAGCACCTTGAATTGGGCCCAGAAACAATGAGCAGCCAGCACAGCCACTGGAGCAGTGGCCCAACAGGGTTGAACTGCCAACCCCCAGCAAGCACACGGGCCACTGCATTCTGCACTAATTGCAGTTTATGAATCATCTTCAAGGGGAGCCCCATGTAGATCACATGACAATAGTCTAATCTTGATGTCAGTGTGGCATGGATCACCACGGCTAGGTCAGCACAATCCTAGTACGGCCACAGCTGGTACACCAACTGAAGCTGGGCAAAGACTCCCCTGGCCACAGACATCACCGGGGAGTTCAGGAGCAGCCATAAGTCCAGGTGAATCCCCAAGTTGTGGACCTACTCCTTCAGAGGGAGTGCAACCCCATTCAGAGCAGGATGATACTCTAGAACCTGCATTGTGGATTTCCAAACCAGGAGAACCTCTGCTTTGACCAGATTTAATCTCATCATGTTAGCCCTCATCCAGGTCCCAACCACCTCTAAATAGTGCTCTAAGGCCTTAACAGCCACCGTGGAATGTGGTGGAGATAGAGCTGGGCATCATCAGCATACTGATGGCACCCTACTCCAAATCTCCATATGACCTCTCCAAATGGTTTCATGTAAATATTAAACAGCATGGGGGACAAGATGGAACCCTGTGGCACCCCACACCTCAAGAGCTGAACAGGCATCTCCAGCACCACCAGACATTTGTTCTTCCTTTTACAAATCCAGTGGGCTTCATACTATAATGAGTTGGCTCTGAACCAAGTCTTTTGTTTGCTAATTTGTCCAAAGAAGAAGCTTAGCAACAACAATGAGCCCTATGGAATGCAAGACTGAGCCACACATGCACATGAATAGGCAAACAAGCCTTGGCTTCTATCAAAAGCCAGGTGAAGGGGAATGCAAGTCTGCCAGAATGGATCTGCTCCAATGTACATGGAACTCAACAAACGTTCCAGAAGATCCTGCCCCCACCATAGTAAAAAAGATAAAAACAGAGGCATGAGGTAAGGTGAAACTTTTTTTAAAAGTCTCATAAATCTATGTGGGTCCTGATAGAGTGTCGTTTTAAAAAGTGGGTCCCAGAGCTAAATGATTTGGGAACCACTGCACTAGCAGATATGTGAAGTTCTGATTTCTTGCCCCAATGTGTATGACACAGTTTTGCATTTTGCTCCATTGCTAGTTATTTGAAGCTCAGTCCCAAATGTTTTTTTTTTTTTGAGAAATAAGTCCCTTGGATTTCAGTGTGATTTATTTCCAAGTAAGGTATGCTTAGAATCGCAGCCTCAGAATGGTCACAGAGTTTTAGCAGAATGGCCATATTTAAGTCAAAATGTGAACAGGGGACATGAGGCGAGGAGAAAGGGTTGAGGGAAAGCAGTTTTAGAGACCCAAAGTAAGGTGATTAAAGGCATTTAATTACTTTATTGTTGGAATTAATACGGTGTGTGATAGTTTCACCTGGCTAGCTTGTTGTGAATCTTGTCTCACAGTATATCTGCTGAATGTAAATCAAATGAATTGCAGTAGAGAAAGACAATTATTCCTATAACAGTTGCATAATGAAATCTTACTGCATTATCTCTCTGCCCTTAATAAAGCCAGTTTACATTTACTGTAGTAATTTGTACCCTTTTGTTTTCTTACAATATAAACTATTTGGAAGCAATCATAACTCTTTCAGAGAGAAAGGAAATAAAAATAGAGGTCAAATGTACAAAACTACTAGAGCTAAACTAGGAATAAAACTGTGGTCTATAGGACAGTTACTTTGGTCTTGGGAAATAAAAAATTCAGTGGCGGTTTTGTTGTAAAATCTTGGGCAAGTCAATGCTTTTGTACTACCCAAGGCTACAGACAGGCATGTTCATCACTTAATGATTAAAGTTATCAAATGTGTGTAAATGAACAACAAAGCCTGAACATTTATATCAGCTCCAACACAAGTTTTGCAGTACAGTCACACAGCTGCCAGTCATCTAAGGTACAATAATCAAATGCAGGGAAATCAAGAATATGCTTGCATGAACCAGCCCTCAGGATGTGAACACTCAAGATATAATGTTGGAGAACATTCAAAACACATGTATTTTTTTTCTTGTGAGTCAGGGAAGGTCGGTTACTTCAAAACAAAACAAAACACTGCCTTTTGCATTTCCTGAAGATTGGAACAAATGTGATAGATTTTTAAAGGATATATGTGCACAGCCTTCCCGGCCCTCAGAAGGCCTTCTGAGGCCCATTTCTAGAAGGATGCTAAACAGCATCATGTTCAACTTCAGCTGGTGACATATAAGACAGAAAAAAACAAAAACACTAACCAAGGGGGAAAGGAGCTTCTTCAAATCTACAACTGCACTAGAAGAGGAGCTGCATTTGATCCCATTTGAATATACAATAAAAAAGGCGGAGGAGCTCACAAAACGAGTCATTAATAATAGTAACAGCAATATAGAGGATTTTAAAACGATGCTGCAAAGATGAGATGATGCTTGGAATTGTTCAGTTCTCTAGCATGTCAAGTGGGTAATAGAAATAGTAGTGAGTCAAACAAAACAATAACAACACAATGATAATTACGGGCACAATCCAATTAAGGCTGCAAACCTATCCACACTTACCTGAGAGTAAACCCCATTGACTATAATGGGGCTTACTTCTGAGTAGAAATGCATAGGATTGGGCTCTAAACATAAAGAAATAAACAAAATCAAAGTTGCAGAGACATGACTGTTTGTGATGTTTACTCTGGACCTGTGTAAGAATCAAAGAGGAGAATGTGTTCCTGACAGGAGAATTGAGTTGAAACTGATTTGTGGCTGATTACAAACTACAGCTGCGCCTCCTGCCTTCGTAGCTTGGGTAGCAAAACAAACTTGGCTTTAGAAAGACACAGGTGGAGAAAGAGATGGATGAAGCTTAAAAGAAGCACAATCCCAGCATCCGATCCCCAGCACTCTGTACATCATGCTGAGCTACGTTTCAGTGTCTCAGAGAGACAGAATGTACTGCCTATCAAGCTGCCAAAATGTAAAGCAGCAAACAAAAATAGAATTGATGTCAGGATATTTTTAAAAAATTTTTTGAGTCTCAGGCAGTGCTTAGAAGATTCCATTCTGAACTATCTGGAGACACTTTATTTATAGTGGTAACAGCCCACAATCCTATTGGGCTTTAGCGCAGGCGGAACAAGCATTCCACCAGTGCTAACCGCTGCAAAAGCAACATAAAATCTTATGCTTTTATCTATTCTTTCTGAATAGATAAAAAAAAGAATGTTTTGAAAGTATAAATTTGTACAGATGTGTCCTACTGTTGCTGCTCATCTAGGATTGGCTTGAATGTCTTCAGGAATCTGCATTAATCTCCAGGAGGCTATTCTGGAGATTGTAATAGTTTGGTATTGGGTAAAGATGTTTTACAGGTATCATGTGAAAGAAGTCAGGATCTGTCCAGGAATAACTTCAGAGTTGGCCACCCTATTCTGCATTAATGTTCTAGGACTGCTGTATTCTGTACTGGGGGGGGGGGAGAGAGTGAGAGAGAGAGAGAGAGAGAGAGAGAGAATGAATAGTGGGGTGCTTTGGTGGCTATGAACATCATAATGCGTCTTCAGATTCCATTACTATTACTTTGTTATTAAAATTTGATTAAATGCTTCCATGTGTTGAAGATAAAAAGAAGCCAATTGCTCACTGCCATGATGGTGAATGTGTAATGCATGGAGAAGTTGGAGGAGTAAAATAAAAAAGTTAGAGATCAATACCCTTATGCTTACTACATACACTGTTATGCTCACCAGCTCAACCTGATAATGCAGCAAGCCGTGTCTAAGGTCACCAAAGCAAGAATATTTGTTTGTGGCTTATCTGGGTTTCCAGCTTTTGCTACTTCCTCTCCAAGGACAACAGAAGTCATAGGTGATATAGTAACAAAAGGACTACCAACAGGACCCCGGACATGCTGGAATTTTCATATTCACATAGTGAATGAACACAGAGAGGATTTCATTAAATATTTTCATTACATTGAAAATTCAGATGGCTTTGAAAACAACACCATCTATGAAGCTGGAGGCTTTAAAAGATTCCTGGAACTTGATAAGGAATTCCTTTCTTTTTTCTAGATTTTTTTCTCCACAAACTAATGTTGGTATACTATACAATAAGTTAAAAAAGTGAGACTGGAATTCTGCAACTACAGAAAAGATTATTTCCCATTCATAGACTGCATGAATGAAATATGGGCTGCCATAAATGGCTTGCACATTGAAGTGCCCAATGGTGCCATCTTGCCAAGAATAGAAATGCTAGAATGAGCGGCATATGAATATGTCACATTCAGTCCAATCCTACTGAAACCCCACTGCTGATGCAGCAGCGCCATCCAAGTTCATACTGCATCTTATGGTGGGGGAGCAGTCACAGAGCTCTCCCATAGAGGTTAAAGGAACCTTACCAATGGGCATCCTGTGCCAGCCATTTTGCTGTGCAGAACCAAGGTGAGGGAGAGGGAAGGGAGCATAGGATACTGGTGCATGCAAATGCCACCAGTAACTGCCACCATCCCCATTATCCTCTCCCTTCTCCACCCTGAAACTCCCCTATTCTTTCCCCTTCCTGCCTTGTTTTGCCCACCACCCCCCTCACTGCCAAATCACTGGTGCCGAAGGATGGTAGCCTCTCCGCTGGCCTGTGCATGTGACCACCAGCCACTGTGCTGGTGGCTTCATTGCATGCACCAGAGGCACATTACTTCTGCTGGTATCCTCTCATTTCCTGCCAGTGGAACACAAATATATCATTGGGCCAACTGTCATTACACACTCTAGGGAAAGGTTTACATTTTCCAAGTGCTTAGTAAGTGCACAACTGATACACAGTGATTGCTTCACAAAGTATCACAAACTTTTCCAGTATGAGCATTTGATGACATGGTGTCATCTTACCTTATGCTAGCCAGAGAAAGACTCCATTCTGAACTGCTTTAAAAAATAAAAATTAAAAAAATCAGAGTTTCAGCGAGCCACAAGTTTGCACCGGGCTTTCCAGGCTGGCGCAGGTGTCTGGGGGGCATGGGAAAGACAGGAAGGTGGTGGGGAGGAGGCGTTTCGGGTTACAGGGAGGGTGGGCAGTAGGCAGGCCCATGGGTGGGCAAGCAGGTTGCAGGAGGCCAGATCCTAGCCCCGTTATGCCGGATCCACTTATGCCAGATTCTAGCCCCATTCCCAGGCAGCCCGGGGGCAGTTCCAGGCTGCTTGGATTTGAGCCACCTCTTCAGGTGCACAGATCCTAGTAGACCCATTGGGGCTGCTGCAGCTCTACCTGGGGTAAGGGGAATTATTTTCCCTTGCCTTGGGCTGAGCCACAGCCAGCCTGAAACTTGTGCTGGATACAGTACAGGTCTACTGGCCTGCCTGTCCCAGTGCAAGTTAGGATTGCACTGTTAAAAAAATAAATTGTGAAAATAACCATAATTCTTCTTCACAGTAAGTTTCAACATCTTTCCAGCCAAGTTTGTGTGGACTTCTTGCTACCACTTTCTACCACAGCCTCATTACTATTCAGTTTCTCTTCTTCTGCCTACTGAAGTGATGGGTATGAGCCCAAAATGATTTAGCAAGCTGAAGTGGAAAGGAGTGCAATGGTGGTGCATGTATGGATGGAAAGTGGGCTGTACCATTTGGCTGCCACTGAATGGTAATTGAAGGGAGGAGGACTTCATGTACACTCCTGCCAGTGCCCCTACATGGCAGAGGTGGTCTGGAAAGGGTATTGGTCAGCCAGGAGGAGGAGACAACACTGTGGTGCATCTACAGAAGAGTCTTTAAAGATCCGTTTGAACAGCTGGAAAAGAGGCAAAAGAAGGCAGCCAGAATGGTCAGGACCACAGCAGTCAAAACGGTTTAGGACTTCTTCACTTGTGAAGAAGGGGTTAAAGGAGAGACATGACAGATAAAATTATGCATGGTGTGAACAGAATGGACAGAGAGATGTTTGTCTCACTATATTGGATCAGGAGTCATCCAATGACACTGACTGGCATGAAATTCTGTCAGTTAGACCCCCAGGAGGGTCACAAATGTTCCATAAAGCACGTTCGCGCCTCCTCATGTGTCGGCTGAGCCAGAAGAGGGATGCGCACCGGCCCACAGAAGCTGTATCCCATCTCCACGCCAATGCGGGGAGGGAAGGTTGAGTCGGCCAAGCTTGGCTGATGCCGGAGTCTGGGGTGGGCAGGGCGGAGTCAATTATCCTCATATTGACTGGGTCAATTTGTGTTCTGGTCATGAAAAGGAGACCGGATTCCTTGACATGCTAAATGACTGTGCTTTAGAGCAGCTAGTCATAGAGACCACCAGAGGAAAGGTGACTCTGGATTTAATATTGTGAGGTACTCAGGACCTGGTTAGAGATATCAATGTTACGGAGCCATTGGGGAACAGAGATCATGGTGCGATCCGTTTTGACATGCACGTTGGGGGAAGAATACCAGGCAAATCTCTCACAAAAACCCTTGACTTCCGACGGGCGGACTTCCCGCAAATGAGGAGGCTGGCTAGAAGGAGGTTGAAAGGGAAGGTAAAAAGAGTCCAATCTCTCCAGAGTGCATGGAGGCTGCTTAAAACAACAGTAATAGAGGCCCAGCAGAGGTGTATACCACAAAGAAAGAAGGGCTCTACTAAATCCAGGAGGGTGCCCGCATGGCTAACGAGCCAAGTTAGAGAGGCTGTAAAGGGCAAGGAAGCTTCCTTCCGTAAATGGAAGTCTTGCCCTAATGAGGAGAATAAAAAGGAACATAAACTGTGGCAATAGAAATGTAAGAAGGTGATACGGGAGGCCAAGAGAGACTATGAGGAACACATGGCCAGCAACAGTAAGGGGAATAATAAAAGCTTCTTCAAATAAGTTAGAAGCAGGAAACCCGCCAGAGAAGCGGTTGGCCCTCTGGATGGTGAGGGAGGGAAAGGGGAGATAAAAGGAGACTTAGAGATCGCAGAGAAATTGAATGAGTCCTTTGCATCTGTTTTCAAAGCAGAAGACCTCAGGCAGATACCGCTGCCCGAATGGCCCCTCCTGACGGCGGAATTAAGTCAGATAGAGGTTAAAAGGAAGATGTTTCAGACCTCATTGATAAATTAAAGATCAATAAGTCACCGGGCCCTGATGGCATCCACCCAAGAGTTATTAAGGAATTGAAGAATGAAGTTGCTGGTCTCTTGACTAAAATATGCAACTTGTCCCTCAAAACAGCCATGGTGCCAGAAGATTGGACAATAGCAAATGTCACACTAATCTTTAAAAAGGGAAAGAGAGGGGACCCAGGAAACTATAGGCCAGTCAGCCTAACATCTATACCGGGTAAGATGGTGGAATGCCTCATCAAAGATAGAATCTCAAAACACATAGACGAACAGCCCTTGCTGAGGGAGAATCAGCATGGCTTCTGTAAGGGTAAGTCTTGCCTCACGAACCTTATAGAATTCTTTGAAAAGGTCAACAGGCATGTGGATGCAGGAGAACCCATAGACATGATATATCTGGACTTTCAGAAGGCGTTCGACACAGTCTCTCACCAAAGGCTACTAAAAAAACTCCACAGTCAGGGAATTAGAGGACAGCTCCTCTCATGGATTGAGAACTGGTTGAAGAGCAGGAAACAGAGAATGGGCAATTTTCACAATGGAGAGAGGTGAAAAGCGGTGTGCCCCAAGGATCTGCCCTGAGACCGGTGTTTTTCAACATCTTCACAAATGACCTGGAGACAGGGTTGAGCAGTGAGGTGGCTAAGTTTGCAGATGACACCAAACTTTTCTGAGTGGTGAAGACCAGAAGTGATTGTGAGGAGCTCCAGAAGGATCTCTCCAGACTGGCAGAATGGGCAGCAAAATGTCAGTAAGTGTAAAGTCATGCACATTGGGGCAAAAAATCAAAACTTCACATATAGGCTGATGGGTTCTGAGCTGTCTGTGACAGATCAGGAGAGAGAACTTGGGGTGGTGGTGGACAGGTCGATGAAAGTGTCGACCCAATGTGCGGCAGCAGTGAAGAAGGCCAATTCTATGCTTGGGATCATTAGAAAAGGTATTGAGAACAAAACAATATTATAAAACTATCTGAACAAAACTAATATTATAATGCCATTGTACAAATCTATGGTAAGGCCACACCTGGAGTATTGTGTCCAGTTCTGGTCGCCGCATCTCAAAAAAGACATAGTGGAAATGGAAAAGGTGCAAAAGAGAGCAACTAAGATGATTACTGGGCTTGGGCACCTTCCTTATGAGGAAAGGTGTTTGGGCTTCTTCAGTCTAGAAAAGAGGCACCTGAGGGGGGACATGATTGAGACATATAAAATTATGCAGGGGATGGACAGAGTGGATAGAGAGATGCTCTTTGCACTCTCACATAACACCAGAACCAGGGGACATCCACTAAAATTGAGTGTTGGGAGAGTTAGAACAGACAAAAGAAAATATTTCTTTACTCAGTGTGTGGTTGGTCTGTGGAACTCCTTGCCACAGGATGTGGTGACGGCATCTGGCCTGGACGCCTTTAAAAGGGGATTGGACAAGTTTCTGGAGGAAAAATCCATTACGGGGTACAAGCCATGATGTGTATGCGCAACCTCCTGATTTTAGAAATGGGCTGTGTCAGAAGGCCAGATGCAAGGGGGGGCACCAGGATGAGGTCTCTTGTTATCTGGTGTGCTCCCTGGGGCATTTGGTGGGCCGCTGTGAGATACAGGAAGCTGGACTAGATGGGCCTATGGCCTGATCCAGTGGGGCTGTTCTTAAGTTCTTATGTCAAGTTGTCCATGACCTTATACGAAATCTGATCAGTGCTCTTTCTTCCCTTGGGCAAAACTCCACATGGGGCTGTTGCTGGATGTGGCAGTTGTCAATGCCTTCTCCCTCTTTCTCATAGGCATGTGTAAATTTTTTTTTTCATTATTCTGTTGATTTACATGATAAAAGACCTGTTTTGTTTAGGTGTTCATTAGTTAAAAATTGAGTTTGTTTTGTAAAAAGTCCATGGAGGGCAGTCAGAGGTCTCGTTCTTCACAATGGGGAGGCTTACTTTGTAGTGCAGCAGAGTGGCTGTCATCTTCTTTGACTCTTTAAGATTGAAAAAAAGCAGCAAAGCTCCTTCTGACAGCAGCCTTGGATGGGTTTATCCCAGGTATTACATTAGAATGTCTTCTACCACAAAAACATGGCAACTCCTACTGGAGGTAGCCACCCTCCCCCAAAGTTCTCAACCAAGACAACATCCAGAATATTGTGGGAATAAATAGTTGCCACCAGGAGTATCTGTCAAAAGGAAATGCAACAGTTCTTTGAAACTTTAAACAGTTTTTTTTAAGCCCACTGCTCTGCTGTACTACAAAGTAAGTTTTCCACACCAAAGGTTCCATTCTCTGCCTTTGTTTCAGGACAAGTGAAAAATGAACTGAATGGATCAAATTAGATTCAATTGTTCTGACACAACCGATGTCCTGTCCTTTTATGTTTCCCTGCCTAGTAGGTGTAAGGAAAATGATAATGTGATGATGCCACAACAAGGATAAATGAACCCTGGCTATCTGGGCAAAGAGGCACCTTTAAAGTGGTGCCCTCTTATATTTAGCAGGGGGAGAGCAACTGTCCCTCTTAGCCCCAGCATGACTTATGTTTCCCAGTGATTGTTGCTGTGTCTCTTCTGTATTTTTTTTTAAAGTTTGTGAGCCCGTTGGAGACAGGGAATAATTTGATTTATGAACTACTTTTGTTGAAAAGTGGAATAATAATAATAATAATAATAATAATAATAATAATAATAATAGTAGATAAGAAAGCTTGGACAATAGACATTGTAGTACCTGGTGACAGTAGAGTAGAAAATAAAGAACCGGAGAAAATCACTAAGTATAAAGACATATGAATAGAAATTGAAAGACTGTGGCTCAAGAAAGCAAGAGTAATCCTAATAGTCAGGGGCCTTGGGTGCTATTGGCCTTGCTTGAAACACCTGGAAAAGCACTTGGACACTATTGGGATGAACACAAGCACCATCAGCCAATTACAAAAGGCCGCCTTACTAGGAACAGTGCATATACTATGGCAATATTTGTAATGCAACATCATGAAGATGAAAAATAGCTACCTATTCTAGGTCCTTCCGAAAGACTCCATAGATGGATACAAACAAAATCCAATCAAAAACAACATGACTGTGCGAAAATATAACAACAACAATAACAATAGGGATGGAGGGAAGAGGGAAATTTGACATAGAGCTGCTTCTCTCAGCACAATTTCAAGGTTGCTGGCTTGGGGCCCAATTCTATCCAACTTTCCAGCACTGGTGCAGCTGCAATGCAACCCTGACGTAAGGGAACAAATGTTCCCTTACCTTAAGGAGGCCTCTGTGACTGACTCCCCAACAAAAGATGCGCCAGGGCATCTCGTGTGAGCTGTTGGACAAGGGCTCCCTCCACTGCTTGCTGTTTCATGTCTGTGATGCAGCAGTGGCAGCAAAGGAAAGGTTGGCCTTGCTTTGCGCAAGGCCTTTTATAGACCATGAGCTATTGCAAGACCTTCATTCGTTCATATAAGTTCCATCTCTAATATATTCATTTATGTAAATTTATTCAAATTTGAAATGTAAATTAACTCTTTTTTTTCCTGGCCCCCAACACAGTGTTAGAGAGATTATGTGGCCCTCCTGCCAAAATGTTTGGACACCCCTAGTATAGATGAAGTAGACTAAAATACAGAGAGAAGAAACAGCCCACAGGATGGGAAGCAATGGGATGAATGCTTGGCAGAAGAGTAGAAGGAAACTCACACAAGGGAAATTCCATCCTTCCTCCTCAGGCTCTGAATGTCTTTCCTGAGGGGCAGAGGACCCTCTGGGCAGTGGTGTCACTCATGGTGCAGGAGGCCAGTGCATCAACCCTATGATGGACCTCCTCCCATGCAGTGGGCAGAGCAATGCCCCAGGTGGTAGGTGTGGTGATTTACCATTGCCCCACCCAACTGGATTTTTGGCTATAACTTTTGATAGAACAGAGATATTTCAACACATTTTATTTCATTGCACTTTCCATGAAATCACACACCGGTTTATATATAACAAGATAGTATTCAAAAATATCAAGTTTTAAAAATTTTGGCCATTAGTGGTATCACCCCCCCCGTACGCGTCACCCAGTGTGGCCACACCCCCTGCAACCTCGCCAGTGATGCCACTGCCTCTGGGTGAATTTGGTGCTCCAAACTACATCCTGCACACCTGTTGCATTGCAACACACACAGCCCTGAATATAGCATAGTTGTAATGTTCCACTGCCAGCCAGAGTAGACTTAGGGCCCAATCCTATCCCACTTTCCAGTACTGGTGCAGCCACAATGCAGACCAAGGTAACTGAATATCCAATTTTCCAGTGCCAGTGCTGCTGTGCCAATGGGGTGTGCACTGCATGCTGTAGTGGGGAGGCAGTCACAGAGGACCTCCTCAAGGTATGGGAACATTTGTTCCCTTATCTCGGGCTGCATTGCGGCTGTACCAGTGCTGGAAAGTTGGATAGGATTGGGCTCTTAGGCATCAGACCAAACTAGAATAGGCAGTTAGGTTTAATGTAACTTACTTTACAGCTTGCCCACATCCCAGCAGGCTTCTAAGTCCGTTTGTGTCTGTAACAAGACAGATTGGTACGAGAACTGGGGCAATTAACCAACAGTGCAAAAACAAAACCAAAAAAACCCTAAGCTGCTACATTTTGCACAGTAGATGCCTCCAAGACTAATTAGAAATTCTTTATTAAAGCATCTCCTCTGACTCCTTAAGGGGAATTTATAACTGCCATTAACAAACGTTGCTAGAATGTGGAAACTGCCCACACAATTACATTGCGGAACTCACCACAACCATTTAAAAAGTCATTGAGGAGGTAAATTTACAAAGGCTGTAGAAATTCACCAAATTAACACTTCCTGAAGGAATAAATCTGCTGCCTTTCTGTAACACACATATGAAAGCTAAGCTTTACTGAGACAGCAAAGTCCTTCTTAGCAAATTAAAATACTGTCCATCATATGAAAGCATATGGTTGGCCACTGGACTGATAGACTGCATATTTGAACAAAAATATATTGGAAGCATTCCATTTGCTTATTTGCTTATATATAAAACCATCTGCTCACCTCACTCCATCCAAGCTTGTGACTCTTTATTAATATTTAGTGCTGCCTAGAGTGTGTGGACCAGGATTAACATCACTTTGCAATATTAATTATATATCAAGGGTGGCACATCTGAAAAAGTTTGGCATAACTGAAAGCAAAGTGCTACCACAAAGTAGGAAAGTAGGTGAGAATGCTGGGAATTCTGCCTGATACTGCCTCAGGCTCTCTGCTGCCTTGTGCTAAACAAAGCCCCACAGTGGTAGCCCTTCTTTGCATGGTTTTTGCAACCTGGAAGTATGAGATTTCTGATTTTATTTAAAGGGGCAGTGCAAACAAATTTACTGCCCCTTCTCCCCCCTGCCATCTGCTGCTGACGAGAGCCACATTAGATTGCCTCATGGTTCGGCTGGCCGTGGGGGCTTCTGCAATTCATTCTGCTCCAAGGAATGATTCAACAAAAGTGAATGTTAAAGGAAAACAAGCTCTGCCTAGTTTCAAGGATGAATCCAGATCCTTGCTGCGTCGAACATGAAGATTGCATTTGGTCGGCCTCTCCATACCATGAGGTTTTATCTGTTGCCCATTGGTGGCCACATGATGTGAGGCAGGGCCTAACTGCTCTCTATTGGCTGCACCATTCACAGCAACCATCCTGCATGCATGTTCGCTGATCCCCACCCACCCTTCCGTTGCCATAGTCTGGGCCTGGCTGGTCACCATTTTGGGACCAGGTAGGAATTTTTCTGTTTGTCTGATTGAGCATTGGTGTGCAATGCTCCTACCCAACCTACCTCAGACTATGTGTGGGGCTGGGACTTCTTTCATTCCTTCTTTACTCACGTTGGGCACAATCCTAACCTTGAGTCCCTTGGGCCGGGCTGGGAGGGTCATAAACGTGCCGTAAAACACATTTGTGCCTCCGTGGGAGGAAGCCAGGCCAGCTCTCCCAGAAGGTAGTTAAAATCTGGTAGTTGTGGCTGAATAGACTAGAGACTGTGTAGTTAGCGGGATTGCTCCATTAGAAAAGGGTAACCAGACATCTTTTTCCAAGACATTTTCTTTTTTAGCCTCATGTCCTGGAAAAGAACTTAAATGTCCTCCTTTTCCCTGTGAGGGGGGCCCCTGCAGGCAGCATATACCGTTCTTGTAATTACTAAATTATATATAATAAAGGCCCAAATCCTAACCAACTTTCCAGCACTGGCATAGCTGGTGCCAATGGGACATGTGCTACATCCTGCAGTTGGGTGGCACTCACAGAGGCCTCCTCAAAGTAAGGGAATGTTTGTTCCCTTACCTTTGAGCTGCATTTCCCTTATGTCGATGCTGGAAAGTAGGTTAGGATTGCACCCAAAGTACCACATGAAATCAATATATGAGTATTTCTAGCTTTTATTTTGTCATGTCCTACATTTTTCTTGGATGTCCTACATTTTGGGGTACCTTGTCCTCTTTTGTAGTTATGACATCTGGTCACCCTGATTAGAAACAATACCAAAGCCACAGTCTGGGAAAACTTTGATAAGGACAAACCAAAGTGAGACAAAGTTGTGAGCAGTAAGTTGTTGAATTTGTTAGAATTCTTCATCAGACTGGATGTTAAGCAAGGCAGAAAAGGAGGGGCTTTATCTTACACAAATTTGAATGGATAACCTCACAAGGTGCTAAATACGCGTACAAGCTTCAGGACATACCCAGAGCTTCTGGAGAAAAGGAACAATAATGGCTGTTCCTCAAGTTTTAGGAATTTAACATCTAGCAGTTATTCAGTTCTGTCTGTATGTCCACTCAGTGTAGCATGATCTTTTCACATGTATACAGATATTATGAATAGGTCAGGTGACCCCATGCAAGTTTATGTATCTTGGAAGTCCCATAAGATCCCTTGGCTGTAGGTTGTGGTCCTCAACCTCACTTAAGTTAGCCAATTAAAATATTTGCTCATTCCTGAGGTTAATCTGTCAATTCCTTCTATATTAATAAACATCTCAACAAGAAGCACTAGAAAGTAACACAACAAATAATCTGTTGTGGAGTTGTTTGTCACATAGCAATAGATTATCCTAGCTTTGAACCATATTTGATTTCCATAAACCCACTCAAGCATCCTGCAACAATTTTTGATCATGTTTCCTATCCATAATCCCCTGATAAAATGGGTGCTGCTGTTTCCTTTCATTATAGAAAGTGATTAAGTTGTCACAGAATTGAAGCTAAGCAGGGTGGTCACACCTTGGGTTTCATGCATTTTAATAGTGATGACAACACTATCAAACAGTTTATTACAGGGGACTGTAATTGAGCATAAGCAAGGAAGAAAAACAACATTTCAGCATGCTAACAGCTTTTTGTAACAGGCACTTTGTAACCTATGCTTTGATCTTTTCAGGGCTCTAGTCAGGAGCACTGGCTGGCACATTCCCAATTTTAGTTGTTGTTCTTGTTTCAAAAAACAGACTTTTAAATATCTGGCATGATGGCTTTCATTTAAAGAATGGGAGCTTGTTAAAAGAGGACAATTAATGGTTTTGGAGAGTGTGATGAATGTCCTGTTTTATCCCCTATTTTTGGGCACTTCTACCCCCCCCCCCCACCTCAAGCTCTGGGGCTGGCCCAGCAGCCTTTTTCAGAAGAGAAAGAATATTTTGAATTAGTAGCTGGTTGACTTTCATTCAGCATTGTGTAAGTTGTGAGATTTTCATTTGCTTCCACTACAGTGTCACTAACAGTTTGGCTGACATTAACAATTTTAATACCCACAGAAGAAAATTATCTTAAAAGCCCAAACTCTCTCTCTCTCTCTCTCTCTCTCTCTCTCTCTCTCTGTGTGTGACACACACACACACACACACAGAGAGAGAGAGAGAGAGAGAGAGCAAGCAAGCTCTAACGCATATCCCCGCTAACTGGACAAAGAGGCACTGCACTTTTTCAAGTGACACCCTCTCATATTTAGCTGGGGGAGAGTAACTATCCCTCAATGCCTCAGAACATTGTTTTTTCTAGTGGTTGTTGCTGGTGTTTCTTTTGCATCTTTTTAGATTGTCATCCCAATCCTATCTAACCATCCAGTCCCAATACAGCCAAGCCAACGGGGTATATGCTGCATCTTGCAATAGGGGGCAATCACAGAGGCGACTCTGAGTCAAGATAAGAGACTGCAGGTTTTCATTTTGGCTGCATCAGCACTGGAAAGTTGGTTAGGACTGGGCTGTGTGAGCTCTTTGGATTTAGAGAGCCATTCAGAGCGCAATCCTAACTTGCACTGGAAGCAGGCAGGCCAGAGGACCTGCACTGTATCCAGCACAAGTTTGGGGCTGACTGCAGGCCAGCCCGGGGCAAGGGAAAATGATTCCCCTTACCCGGTGTCATGTTGCAGCAGCCCCAATGGGTCTAATTGGATCCGAACAGCCCAGGACTACCCTGGGCTGCCCAGGAACAGGGTCAGGATCCAGCATAACTGCCGGGTCCTGAACCCGCCTCCCCCTCCCCACCCGCCGGCATATGGTCCCGTCTGCTGCCTGCCCTCTCCCACCCTGTAACACCCTGTAATCCTCCAGCCTCCTCCCTGCCCCCCAGACTGAGCTCAGCCAAGCTCAGTTGATGCAATTCACTGTAACCCTGGGGCCCGTGGAGGTGTGAGTGGTGCCCTGTATGTGGTGTAAGAGTGCTGTACGGCACTTTTGTGACACTCCCAGGCTGGCGCAAGGGACTTGCATCAGTTCAAGTACCTCTCAAGATTGTGTTCTGAGTTATTTGATTTTCTCTGTAAGCTGCTTTGTGAACTTTTTTTGTTGAAAAGTGGTATATAAATATTCTTAATTAATAAAAATAAAAATAAAAATAATAATATGACTCAAAGATATCCTGTGAAGCTTGTAGATCCATCTATACAACTGATAATAAAGTAAGCAACAGAGCAGTCTTTTAGTAGACTGGTTTGTGTTCTTTAAAGAGTATGTCAGCTGCATCGCTGGAATGGTGTCACCCAGAACAGAGTTTGGCAATCTGAAAGTTTGATGGTGATGTGATGTCATCACATCACTTCCAGTTTGTTGAGTTTTCACTGCCAGAGGGAGAAGAAGTTGGTTGTGACGCTCCAAGTGCACATGCACGTCGGTTCCAGCAGCAGCAAGTGTGCCCGCTGCTCTCTGGCAACAACAGAGGCCCCTGCTGCATTTCTAAGGCTGATGCAGGGTGGGAGTGACAGTGGCACCCTCTTAGGCCCTCCTGTGGCTGGTACCCAGGGCAGACTGCTCCCCTGCACCCCCACTGGAGTATGTAAGCAATCCCACTTCTGCAGTTTGTACCAAATCAACAGCAACAGGTGTCAGAGCACGGCAGCTACAATCTAATGTCAACTAAGATCTATTATAACGTTTTCTTATATAGGAAAAGGACTAAGCCAGAAAACAAAATGAAGGAATACTGTAACTAGGCTTATGCTGAATATTCACTAATATCGACATTTGCTTTGAAGGAAAATTTAACATTGCTGAACAAATTGCTAAAAATAACTCAGCTCACTGAATATTTGCATGGATTCTATTCAGTATCCTTTCTGTTCCTCTCTCCGCTGCCACCCTTAACTCAGCACCACACTACCATTTAATCTTATCTCATTAGTTATGGGGACCCATCTGATTTGGCTTATGAATGTTCATCACATTATCACATCAGTCATATCACAGTGTTGATAACATCACTGACAAGATAACATGTGTTGTCATATAAGGCAATAGGATTAAATGGTAGCAAAAGCAATTGAAGGCAAGGACGGCAAGGACAAAAGAAGGAAAACAGTTTGGAAAAGACCTGCATCAAAACAATGTGAACATGTTTGCAATAAGTGCCAAAAAGCACACACACAAAAGACTTTAGGTGCTTTTAGACATTCAAGAAAGCATACAAGGAATGAGATCAGTAGCTTAGCTACTCCATGGCAAGACAAAGAGAGGAAGAAAATAATGGAATGGAGTAATGGAATGGGTAAATGTTTGACTTCATTAAAGTTAATAGCAAAGGTCCCATTAATTTCAAAGGTGTCAGCATTTCCCCTGAAGTGTATATGTTCTTTATAAAATATAGTAACGCATTGTGACTTTCACTGCTGTTTTGTCACTATCCATCCTTCAACAATGTTGACAAGTCTGCTCTGATTCCGAGTGCTTAAAAAAAAAAAGAGCTCAAATATGAGCCCTCGTATGATTTATCTCCATAGATGGAATTTTAGAGCAATGCATGAGGGGTATAAATAGAATGGTCTCCTTATTCCTGGACAAGTAGAATTTCACTTTTCTGGCAGAGGTGTATACAGAGAGAGAGAGAGAGAGAGAGAGAGAGAGAGAGAGAGAGAGAGAGAGAGAGGATGCAGAACTCAGGAAGCCAATTAGTATGACATCTATCTTATCTTTGGTGAGATGTAAGAACAAATCCTAAAATAAGTTGAATTGATTATTGGGCAAGTAGAAACAACGTTCTACAGGAAACTGATGCATATAAATCTTCAAATCAGTATTCCTCTGATACAGAGCTGTTTCAGCTTGAAATATATTGGAAATCATTGAATGTTAAAATAAAAAATAGGAATGTTTGGACCCTTTCTGGATGTCTGAAATCCAGGAAGTTAATTGGGACGGTATCATATTCTTGAACCCACAGAGGCCAATGGAGGCTGCAGCAAGCTGGTACGACCCAGAGGCAGCCTCCAGGCAGGGACTCCAGGTAAGGCATTCTGGCACAGATTTGAGAATTGTGACCCACTCCTCCCACAGTCTGGGAAATACTGGGCTAGCATTCATAAAAAAAAGAATTGTGCTAAGCCATCCCAACTGTTTGTGTACAGTCTCATTTGCTGAGCTGAATACACTGAAAGAGCAGTTTGCAGAGATGAAGTACTAGTGCTCCAGTGCTACATTAGGATGCAGTGGATGCTTTTATACCAGTGCTGGAACTGACAATAGCCTTGAAGTGGCTTCTTTGATACTGCATATGCATATAATGGCTTAGCCAGGGGTAGTCCTGCAATGGTAGCAGTTCCCTGATACAATTCAGAGGTGCAATGGAAACTTGGTACTGAAATCCTGGCTTCCTTCTCCTGGTGTAGTTCCTTATCTCTTGCCAACTCCTTTGTCTGCTTATTTCACTGGCTGAACTCTCCATCCTTCATTTGTCCCTTTCAGTATCTGAGTGTCTTTTTCTTCATATGGTCTACAGCAAAGTACATACTTTCTCACCCCCCCCCCCAAATTCCTACCTCCAATTCCACAGTAGTTATCTGTCTAAGGAAGTCTAGTGATATGAGTGTGCTTGTTCACCAGATTGCATAATGCAAATACCTTCATGATGAAGAAAGCAAACAAATGAACTGAGCCTGCTGTCTTAAATACATTTACAGTACTAGGGAATGGGACAGTTCCATTGAACTCAGTGGTCAGTATTATACCAGTTACCCATTTCCTTAACACAGATATACAGAATGTCTGCCTTAGAAAAAAATAATTATTATAGTTACAGTGCCGTCTATTACTTTTGAATCCTGCTCTTTCTCCAAGGAGTTCAGACTAGTTTATGTGGCATTATCCCATGCTATCTTCAAAATTACTGGATGAGGTTGGTGAAGCTGGGACACAAGGACTGGCTAAACGTCAGTCAACAGACTTCACAGATGAGCAATGAGCGGAATCCAGGAAACCCTCCCCCCCACCTCAGTCCATCATTCTGTCCACAACGCATAACATACTAACTCTAACAATTTAATCAGCCTTAATTGTATGCAATTTAGATTTCATAAGTATTACAAATTTCTATTATGAGAGCAATTAAATGCTGTTATGAATTTTATAAATGTGGGATGCTTTCTTGTAGGTATTTAGCATGATAAACTGTTTTAAAATAAATTAAGAAAAATGTTGCTCTCCTTAGTTATGAATAATGTTGCTTTCTGCCATTCAGCGATAAATTAACCAAGAAAAAATAGCTTTCATAGCAGAAAAATCAGGCCAGGAACACTTTGTTCTTCAGTCTGGGTCAAACATTTTATGGTGGGTCATTAATTAAATTGATTAATCCCAAGGAGAAGCAGAGAAACTAAACTTATGGGCACATGCATAGAAGGGGACAGTTAATGTTGCTTTTTTGTTATTTCTCACTCCAACTTCCCTAGTCAAATACTATGTGTGAGTCATATTTCATTTCAGAAAGGTCATACTAACTTTCAAAATGACATTACAAAATAATTCTCTACCTTTGCCCCCAGCCAAGGTAGAGTTGAAACACATATTTTTTACCAACTTCTGGTGGTTGTAAACAGCCTACAATTCATCCCTTTTCAGAATGGGAAAATATTCAGTCTACACTAAAACATTACAAGGAAACTGAAGGACTAGAGATTTATTTGGTTATTTTAAACAAATAGGTAAAAGCTCAGCGTTATTTACTTCTGCAGCACTTGGCCATGTGCACCTCTTGTCTTTCCTATTCTCCCACACATTCTCTCTTCTCAGACTCTTCCCCTGGTATTCTCCTCTTCTGATCCCTCTGCTCTCTCTTCCAAGCCTATTCCTCTCCCAAACTTTTCCACGACACACTAATTTCTCTTGACTTGCTGTTTTCAGACCCCCCTACCTCCTTTTTTAGACTCTGTGATTTGTCTACTATTTCTTGGTCTACTTCCCAATTCTTCTGCCTGTCTGGTCCCTCTCTAGGATTGGAGCAGCTCAGACAACTGCAACCACAGTGCTTTCTTCTTGTCTCAGACCTTGGAGCAACCCAGATTATCATCATTATGATTATCATTATTAAGAATACTTATATGCTACTTTTCATCCAGAGTAGTTCACAAAGCAGTTTAAATAATATATAATCAGTTAATCACCGACAGAAGCTTCATCACCATCATCACTAGATAAACTTTCAACATGTATTATAGAGATATTGAGGGTATATCTACACTCCAAACACTTCCATTTTTATATCTGTTTAACTGTCATTAATTTCTCCAAAGAATTTTAATCATTAGAGTTTGGTCAGGGTACTGCAAATTCCATTTTAGATATCCCTGGGCCCCTCTGAGAATTACAGTTCCCAGATTTTCCTGAAGAGAAAGAAAAAAATATCAAATAGCTATTTGACATTCAACAATCTAATTGTTAAATAGCTGTTTTTCTGGGGGAGCGGCAATTATGTACTTCAGCTATAATTGCTGCTCCCCCAGAAAAACCAAGCTGAGATCACAGAAGTGCCAATCCTGTGAAAGAGAAGACTTAGCACAAAGGTTCCATTTGGTATTCTCTACTACAGTGTTTCTCAAACTGTAGGTCGGGACCCAATTTCAGGTGAGTCCCCATTGATTTCAGTATTTTATTTTTAACAGAATATTTTAAATAATGTTTTTACTATGTGTTTTACTGCTGACTACTCTGTATTTTATCTTGTTTTTAATTGTTTTTCTTTTTAATGTTTATTTGTATTTTATTCTGTATTTTAATGTTTAGATTGTTAGCTGCCTCGGGTGCCCTTCAGGGAGAAAGGTGAAATATAAATCAAATAAATAAATAAATAAATAAATAAATAAATAAATAAATAAATAAATAAATGATGCTTCCATGATAAGTGACTGCATTTGGAGAAAAGTTACACATCTGTACTTTTTAACAGGCTGGGGGCGCAATCCTACCATGCACTGGAACAGGCAAGCCAAGAGGCTTGCGCTGTATCCAGCACAGGATAGGGGCCAAAAGCAGCTCAGCCAGGGGCAAGGAGAAACTTTTCCTCTTACCTTTTGAGGTGGATCAAGTCTGAGCTTGAAGCAGCTCCATTCTCCCCAGAAATGGGGGTTGGGATCCAGCATAAGTGCTGGATCCCAGCCCTGCCTCCCACTCCTTGCCCGCTCGCCCCCAAGGCTGCCCACCGCCTGCCCTCTCCCTGCCCAGGAACGCCTCCCTCCCGCCTCCTTCAGACGCTTGCATCAGTCCAGCTGGGCTTATACAAGCCTCAGAGAGGAAGCCTGTGCAGAGCGCCGGCCCAGCTTCCTCCCAAGGAGACGCGAAAGTGCCTTACGGCACGTTAGTGACCCTCCTGAGCTGGTGCAAGGGACTTTTGCCAGCCCATGTGTGCCTCTGGATTGCACCCTAGTATGTATATGCTTTTAACAATCATACGAAATGGGGAAATGACCAGGGCAGTGGATGAGATTGCTCCGGAGTGACCTCTGCCACGTCGCAGACTCGGAGCGGCTCCTTGGTTCACTGAGGAGCTGAGAAGGATGAAGCGGCAGGGCAGGCGTCTAGAGCAACGGTGGCAGAAAACTCGGGATGAATCCGATCGGACACGGAGTAGAGCCCATTACAGAGCCTATTCCGTGGCGGTGGTAGCAGCGAAGAGATCGTTCTTCTCTGCTACCATTGCGTCTGCTGACAACCGTCCGGCAGAGCTGTTCCGTGTGGTGCGGGGCCTCCTCCATCAGGCCCCCCCAGTAGACCAGGAGGAATACACGGTCAGCCGCTGTGACGTGTTTGCGCAACATTTTGCAGATAAAATCGATCGTATTCGTCACAACTTGGATGCCACATTGACAGTGTCTGACGATGTCCCCTTGGCAACTGCTTGTCCTGTGTTGTGGGATTCTTTTCAGCTTGTACAGCCTGAGGATGTGGACAGACTCCTTTGGAGTGTGAGGCCATCTGCCTGCCTGCTCGACCCTTGCCCAGCTTGGTTGATAAGAGCTGCCCGGGGTGGGCTGGCTGAGTGGACAGGGAGGGTGGTCAACTCTTCCTTGATGGAGGGGACGTTACCACTCACTTTGAAACGGGCGGTGGTTCGCCCCCTCCTGAAGAAGCCCTCCCTGGATTCCACTGTGTTGGATAACTACCGGCCAGTCTCCAACATCCCGTTTCTGGGCAAGGTAATTGAGCGGGTGGTGGCGTCCCAACTCCAGAGGGTCTTGGATGAAGCGGATTATCTGGATCCTTTTCAATCTGGCTTCAGGCCGGGCTTTGGGACGGAAACCGCCTTGGTCGCCTTGGTGGATGACCTACGCCGGGGACTGGACAGGGGGAGTGCGTCCCTGTTGGTCCTGCTGGACCTCTCAGCGGCTTTCGATACCATCGACCATGGTATCCTTCTGGGCCGATTGGCCGAGTTGGGAGCTGGAGGCACTGTTTTGCGGTGGTTCCGCTCCTACTTGGAGGGTTGGTCCCAGATGGTGGTGCTGGGGGATGCCTGTTTGACACCCTGGCCCTTGAGATGCGGGGTGCCACAGGGCTCAATTCTGTCCCCCATGCTATTTAACATCTACATGAAACCGCTGGGAGAGGTCATCCGGGGGTTTGGAGTGGGGTGCCATCAATATGCTGATGACACCCAGCTCTATCTCTCCTTTCCTCCAGACTCCAGGGTGGCGGTTGAGGACCTGGAGCGCTGTCTGGAGGCAGTGAGGATCTGGATGGGGGCTAACAAGCTGAAATTAAATCCGGATAAGACAGAGGCTCTCCTGGTTCGGAAATCCTCGATGCAGGTGCTGGACTATTGGCTTGCGCTGAATGGGGTTGCACTCCCTCTGAAGGAGCAGGTCCGCAGCTTGGGGGTCCACCTGGACTCGCAGCTGCTCCTGGATTCCCAGGTGGCGGCTGTGGCAAGGGGGGCCTTCGCTCAGCTTCGGCTGGTGCGCCAGCTGCGGCCGTACTTGGATCGTGCAGACCTGGCCACGGTGATCCATGCCTCGGTGACATCGAGATTAGATTACTGTAACACGCTCTATGTGGGGCTGCCCTTGAAGACGGTTCGGAAACTGCAACTAGTGCAGAATGCGGCGGCCCGTGTGGTTACTGGAGGTAGGCGGTTCGACTCTGTCAGTCCGCTTCTCCAGCGGCTGCACTGGCTGCCCATTCGTTTCCGGGCCCAATTCAAGGTGCTGGTATTGACCTTTAAAGCCCTATACTGCTCTGGACCAGGGTAACTTAGAGATCGCCTGCTCCCGTACAATCCGGCTCGCCCTCTCAGGTCATCAGAGAAGGCCTTTTTACAAGTGCCGCCGCCTAGGGAGGTATGTGGGGCGGCTGCAAGAAATAGGGCCTTCTCTGTAGTGGCACCAACGCTATGGAACTCCCTTCCCCTTGACTTAAGAATGGCTCCCTCTCTTGAGACCTTTCGGCAAGGCCTGAAGACCCTTCTGTTTAAACAGGCCTTCTGAGTTCTTGGCCTTTTAACATCTTTTTAACATCTTTTAATATTTTTTACAGGCCTGATTCTTTTATGACTTGCTGCTGCTCTATGCTCTTTTTACCTATTTTTTTTACTCTGCTGTTTTTAGTATGTGTTAATATGTTTTTATTTGTTTTTAAATTGTTTTTAATATGTTGTAAGCCGCCTTGAGTCCCTTCGGGGAGAAAGGCGGGGTAAAAATAAAGTTGTTATTATTATTATTATTATTTACTCTTGAGTAATTGTGAGTAGGATTGCAGCCTAGGATAGAAAAAAGACATAGTGGAAATGGAAAAGGTGCAAAAGAGAGCAACTGATTACTGGGCTGGGGCACCTTCCTTATGAGGAAAGATTACGGCGTTTGGGCCTCTTCAGCCTAGAAAAGAGGCGCCTGAGGGGGGACATGATTGAGACATATAAAATTATGCAGGGAATGGACAGAGTGGATAGAGAGATGCTCTTTACACTCTCACCTAACACCAGAACCAGGGGACATCCACTAAAATTGAGTGTTGGGAGAGCAGACAAAAAAAATATTTCTTTACTCAGCGTGTGGTTGGTCTGTGGAACTCCTTGCCACAGGATGTGGTGATGGGGTCTGGCCTGGACACCTTTAAAAGGGGATTGGACAAGTTTCTGGAGGAAAAATCCATTACGGGGTACAAGCCATGATGTGTATGTGCAACCTCCTGATTTTAGAAATGGGCTATGTCAGCATGCCAGATGCAAGGGAGGGCACCAGGGTGAGGTCTCTTGTTATCTGGTGTGCTCCCTGGGGCATTTGGTGGGCTGCTTTGTGATACAGGAAGCTGGACTAGATGGGCCTATGGCCTGATCCAGTCGGGCTGTTCTTATGTTCAAAATTTTCCTGCTTGATGATGTAACTTCTGGTCATGACATCATTTCTGGTGGGTTCTGACAGATTCTCATTCTAAAAAGTGGGTCCTAGTGCTAAATGTTTGAGAACCACTGCTCTACTGAATACATGTTGACATGCTTTCTATTCATTTTTTCATCCATGGACAAAATGAAGGACTTCTGTAAGTACTGGCATCAGCCGTTTCTTTTGAGACATAAATAAAACTTTGGATTGGGGGGGGCACTTGTTCTAAAAACACTTCCATTCACTGTCATGCCTTGTCAGTATCACGTTGACTAGCTTTTAGTATGATGGGCTTCTCAGCAGTGATGTGTGAAACAAGTTTTCACAAACCTGAGAAACAGCTCTAGTTTCAGAATCCTTTCTCACTTTGCTGACATTATTGGGGGGAAAAGGAAACAAAAGAATTTCAGTATCAGTGCTTCAAGATTCTATTCAGAACACAGCTTACGGAAGCAGGTGAGAGGTTGGTGTCACAACTACTACAAGAGAGAGGACTTTAGCTGAGGATATTTCAATATGGGAGACCTGACGAGTCTGTTCTTCCACCTCTGAAAATTAGATAAATTTGAAAATTAAAACCTGAAAATTAGACAGGTTTTTTTAATTGAGAAGGAATGAATTATGTTCGTCTTTGGAGAATGTTATCTGTGACTAAGAAGAGAAATTCTGAAGAACCAATAAACTGAACTTCTATCCAGTTCTGAAATCTGTCACATTAAAGCTTAAGCCACTTTAACAAGATCAGGCATATACATTGAATAATAATGATAAATAGTAGGAATAACAGTAATAAGCACTGTATAACAATAAGACACCTTGCATCAAAGAGATAAGACTCCTTAGAGATAAGTCAACAAGACAACTCATATCAAAAAATTTTTGGAAAAAAATTTGTACTGAACTGCCGCATCTAAAGATCACTATAGTCAAAGATTCCAACAAGAAACTCTTGGCTTGAGGCTAAGGCCTGGCCTAACATGGTATGGTGCTCTCAAAGTGGTTCCTTACCTAGGGCCCTGATGCCAATCAATGTGGCAGTTTTCCACTGACACCAGGCCCTAGCTTAGGAGGAGTCATACTATTATTACCTTAATGTAACAGGAGCTATATACTGTCTTTAAAGCAGCCCTTGGGCAATATGATGACTCCCTAGACCAGGGGTGCTCACACTTTTTTGGCTCGAGAGCTACTTTGAAACCCAGCAAGGCCCGGAGATCTACCAGGGGGGAAGGAAGCGTCTGACAGACACCCCCTTAGAATATAAGAACATAAGAACAGCCCCACTGGATCAGGCCATAGGCCCATCTAGTCCAGCTTCCTGTATATCACAGCGGCCCAACAAATGCCCCAGGGAGTACACCAGATAACAAGAGACCTCATCCTGGTGCCCTCCCCTACATCTGGCATTCTGACTTAACCCATTCTTAAAATCAGGAGGTTGCGCATACTCATCATGGCTTGTACCCCATAATGGATTTTTCCTCCAGAAAATCGTCCAATCCCCTTTTAAAGGCGTCTAGGCTAGACGCCAGCACCACATCCTGTGGCAAGGAGTTCCACAGACCGACCACGCGCTGAGTAAAGAAATATTTTCTTTTGTCTGTCCTAACCCGCCCAACACTCAATTTTAGTGGATGTCCCCTGGTTCTGGTATGTCCTTTAATGTATGGAGCCCCTGCTGGAGTCTAGTCAGTTTCGTCAGTTTTGTTGCTGCATGCCTGAAGAGCAGCTAAAGTGTCAGTTTCAGTGTCAGT
The DNA here is from genome assembly GCF_035046505.1 of Tiliqua scincoides. NCBI lineage: Eukaryota > Metazoa > Chordata > Lepidosauria > Squamata > Scincidae > Tiliqua > Tiliqua scincoides. The sequence continues at coordinate 63,860,043 of NC_089825.1, read as the reverse complement.
TTAGTGTCAGCTAAATATGTCAGTTTCGTCTAGTCACTAGACAAAACTGACATATTAACAGTTTGGAGAGACAGGGCTCCGCGATCTACTCATTTTGCCTCGCGATCTACCGGTAGATCGCGATCCACCTATTGAGCACCCCTGCCCTAGACAATGTCCCTATGCCCCCAGGCAGATTTCCCAATCTGACTGCTGCTGAACTTGATGCTTCTTCACAACTATGGCCTTTGAAAAAATTTTTAAAGGTTGCAACTGACCACTTATGTGAATATAATCTCTGCTCCTGCTGTAGGCTGTAGAAGTTGTAGTACTTCTGATGATAACACCACCAATTCCTATGTCAGGAGAAGTCCTGCAGCTCTGTTCCCCAAACCCAATGACCCCTTGACTACATCTATGGTTAGACTGCTTAAATCTCATCTATATCTATAGGATTTAAAAGCCTGTGTGCAAATTGCAACGCACGACTTTTGCACAGGGATTAGGATCATTCCCACAGATTTTCTGCTATGTTTCATAGATGATTTGCAGTTGCGGGAATAAATTCAGGAATAAATTCTCAATTCTTCTATAGACAGCATGACGGGGGGAAAGTCTGCACGTATATCTAACACACCATTAAAGGAATTACTATTACAACGAGAGCTACAGCACTCTTTTTCTTTTGCTAAAATAAATTGCTTATACAATAAAAAATAGACTGTTCAGTTCTTCAGAAGCATTGCCAGCAGTGAAGCAATTCCAGCAGTGCATCCGATAATCTTAAGCAATTGGATACCAACTTTAGCATTACTGAAGTACAGCCAGCCTTACATTATCATAGCTAAACAAGAGACAAGAGTTCAAGTAGCTCTCTTATTATTCTCTTCTCTTGTTTTGAGGAGAACCTCAGGAGCTCTAAATCCAAAAGCTGTGTTGATCAAATACTATATAGAACAGTGTTTCTCAAACTGTGGGTCGTGACCCACTAGGTGGGTCGCGAGCCAATTTCAGGTGGGTCCCCATTCATTTCAATTTTTTATTTTTAATATATTAGACTTGATGCTACCATAGTATGTGACTGCATTTGGGGAAATGTTACAGATCTGTACTTTTAACAGGCTACTCTGTATATGCTTTTAACAATGATACCAAATGGGACTTACTCCTGGGAAAGTGTGGGTAGGATTGTTAAAAATTTTCCTGTTTGATGTCACTTCCAGTCACGACATCACTTCCGGTGGGTCCTGACAGATTCTCATTCTAAAAAGTGGGTCCCGGTGCTAAATGTGTGAGAGCCACTGATATAGAAGGTATTCAGGTCAGAACAAGATGGTACAAAAGAGATGAAGCTGCCACCTGCCACACCTCCTTATCAAGCTGTGGAACTCTAAGTAGGCTCTAATGCTAAGCAATTATGATTCATGGTTCAAATTAAGCCACTTTTTTTGTCCATATGGAGGAAACGTTAGGCCATTCAATTTTAGGAAAAGAGGTGGTTTGGATTTTGAAAGGCTGAATTGTTTTCTTTTGAAACACACACACACACACACACACACACACACACACACACAGCTCTACATGCAACCAGATGCAACAGAGATCTGACTCTAGACAAAAAGGCATGAATGAGAGTGTTGACAATAAGATATCATTCAATATGATATGATAAATAAAAAGGGACTGGAGTTCCAGTTTCTCAAGTTTGGTTTGTGTTTTCAAGTTTGGTTGAGTTCTTGGAAGCCAGCTTCCTTATCCTTTGTCAAGAAATGTTGATGTTTGTCAGTGGCGACACCCTTGTCGGTTTAGCATCCTTCAGTAGGGTTGCCAGCGTTCCAGAATTGGCCTGGAGTCTCCAGTCTCAATCTCCAGGGGACTACTGAAAGCAATTCTGGAGATTTTAACTGGGCTTCCTGGAATTTCTTAGCATTACATTGTGCTGGAGGAAAAAAAATCCAGCAAAAGCTTCAGCCAGAGTTGGCAACCAGAGTCTGCACACGTTTGAAAGCACTGTTTTCTTTCTAAGTGCAATAGAAGTCCCTATGTGGGAAAGGGAGAGGAGTTAAAAACTGCAGTCACGAACTCAAAAAGTAACCAGCTGTCACTAGTTTCTTGGTAAAGGAACAGCATGTACAATGTTATCTGAATTAATATAGAGAATAACTATTCTTTGCAATGTTTGGAATCCCTGGAGTACATTTATCCTGCTGGGCCATAAAGCACATAAAGGATATCAATAGAAACCTCTGCAGGACACAGTATATTCAAGAGGGTATATTCAGAACTGTCAGCACAAATCAAAGAACATCGCTCCTGGATAAATGGTGATATTCTCTATGGCAGGTGCTGCCAAATGCCTCAAAGGATTACAAAATTCAGCCCTACCCCCACAAGAGTGTGAATGAATGCAGTGCTAAATTCAAGGGATTTCAGTTCCATTATTTAACACATTCTGAAACAGCTGCAAGGAATAAGATTATGTTTATTCACAGGTGGTGTGAAAATACCAGGGGTTTCAATTTCCACATGTTGTGTTTAAATATGCTTGGAAACAAAAAGCTAAGAAGATGATCATTCACTATCTAAATAACTGCAAGGCATAAAAGGATTTCCTGCAACTGATGGAACTTTTAGGAACTTTGAGTTATTTTACACATTGCAATCATCAATATATTATCTATATCAGCCATTTTCAACTACTGTGCCATGGCACACTGGTGTGCCGTGAATGGTCTACAGGTGTGCAATGGGAGTCTGGGGGAGAATAATTTATTAGTAGGGCCATTGGGGGATGTGAGCCCCCCCCCAACAGTGTGCCTTGTCAATCGTCAAAAATTGATGGTACCTTCAGTACCTTCTCATTGTGCCATGAGATAAAAGAGATTGAAAATCACTGATCTACACTGTATTAATGCTGCCTTTTTGCCAACACACAACACAAAATAAAAACATTACAATCAAATAAAAAAAAAATACAAAAGTATAAATTGATAAGTGCGTGTGAGTGTAAGAGAGAATAAAAGAAGCCAGGAACAAAGTAATTTCAAAGCAGCAAACAAGGAGAACATAAAACTACTCCAACCAAAGGCATGGTGAAAGAACATGGTTTTACTAGCTGAGATGCTGATAAACTGGGGATCAGAGGAGGATATGGTAGATAGAAGAAAGTCCTTTACATATACTCTTCCCAAATTGTTTAGGGCTTTAAATGTAATAATCAGCATCAAAGGATGTCCAGGTTGGGAACTTGATGAGAGGACTCTACTGTGCTGCTTTGGTTTCTCTTCCCACTGCTTAGCCCCCTTCTTTCACCCTTTCATTCCTTTTAATCTCCCACCCAATCTGGATCTTGGTGGAGACTCTCCTTGTTAGCAGGGTTGCCACTACCATCACTGCTATTGCCCATTCAGTGAAAGCTGTTTGAGACAGGTCAAAGAATCTACTGTCAGCCTCTAAACAGCTTTTCAAAATTGTCAAGTATGTTGTTCTCATTTTATATCACTTTGCAAAGAACCCTGAGCGGTTTATTTGGGGAGGCGGCAGGGGAAGCAGGCAAAATTCTCCATTAGACTCTCCCAAGAGGCACTGTAAATTTTTAAAAGAAAAAATAGAAACATGCCCCATAGTCACGCAAGAAGGAACTGGATGCTTCAGCCCAGAAGACGTGAAATCTTTTTGCAACTGTGGATTAAAAAAAAAGAAGAAAAAAAAACTGATGGAAGATCAAATGTGGCAAGTTGTGTAAAATACTCTTTTAAATAAAACACTTTACACCAGGTAATTTGCCTCTGCATGTCATGACAGTGTAGTGAATGCAGTAATGTTTCCAGAAATATGGAGGCAGAAGAGAGAACGATCATACTGTTTACTACAAACTCCAAAAAATAAAGGAGCATTTTCAGTGGGGCTGTAAATCACATCAGGTAGAGGCAACATAGATTCAGGCAACACACACATTTTCATTTAATCCTGACTGAATGTAAGAATAAGTTGTTTGTGAATTGTATGAATCTGCTTCACACCTTTTCCCACAGAAACTTGGTACTATGGAATGCAGTGGCACATTACACACACACACACACACACACACACACACACACACACACAAGGGGAGAGAGGGAGAGAGAGAGAATTGTTCCCTATGATATGATACATCATGGATAAGAGACAAGTCTATAAGCAGCTGTGCAGTGTCCCAACTTGAGCAGAGAAGAGCCACATGACTGCTTACTTATCAGCCCAATTCTAACTCCACTCCACCCAATGCAGTTGCACCAATGGAGTACATGCTGCTTTCTTCAGGGAGAGCAGTTCCCGAGGTCTCCTCCAGGGAATATTTGTTCCCTTGCCCAGGTATAATCCTCCTCTGTCCCAGTGGGGTCTAATCAGTGATTTTGCTATTGCAAGTTTGAGTGGACCCAGGAAAATGGATCAAGGCCCGGAAAGGAGATGGGATATTGGCGGAGCTGCTGCATCGATACCAGCCCCTTCCTGGCGTCAACATCCCTATGACCTGTTCCTTCCCTCTGCCTCATTCCACCCACCCCTAAACCTGACATACAGGTTTTATGGTTCTTCTGGAGGCTGCTGCCATACTGTTGCTGCCACTCCCCACTTGAGGTGGCGGCCTAGCTGTGTGGAATGGTGGGTTGCAGTTTCTGACCACTGTAAAGCATGTCTAACAACAAAATGCACGTCAACAGGCCTCTAGAAGCTGCAGTGCAGATCAAGTGCACATCAGTGAGCACATATACAGGCCATCCAAGAAAAGCCAATCACCAAACAGTACAATGCATATCAGACTACATGTTTGCACATTATTAAATAATAATAATATTTATATACCACTTTTCAACAAAAAAAGTTCATAAAATGGTTTACAAAGAAGATCAAATAACTAAGGGCCCAATCCTATCCAATTTCCCAACACTGATGCAGGTACAATGAAACCCTGAGGTAAGGGAACCAATGTTCCCTTACTTTGAGGAGGCCTCTATGGCTGCCCCCCCCCCCTGCAGGATGCAGTGCATGCCCTGTTGAAAAAGCCACGAAGAAAAGACACTACTGGGGTGATAAGATACAGTTATTCTAGCCCTGCTAAATATAAGAGGAGCACCACTTGAAAGAGTGCCTCTTTTACAATTAGATTTACATTACAATACCACGATGACTTAATTTCCCGTATGTTGTCAGAGGGAGCTCAAAGATAAGTCCTACTGCTAACCACCAAGTATATTTATTCTTTTACTCATGCAACTATCTGTCTTTAATTAGTTCCTCTGCTGAGTACTTCAAGCTGTGTTTGCAATGTTTCGCATTTTATAAATAAATGAATCCCAAGAAGCTCCTTGATGTTAGTTCATTTAGTATGAGCTATGGGCGTTTCATGTGTAAATAAAGCAGAGGTGGCATGGCGGGCCCATAGCTTGCTTTCAGTGATAAATGATGATGTTTACTTGCCTAATGCGTTTCATGAGCATAACACTTAGAGACAGGGTGAGGAAGAGGCAATACAGCTAAGCTAACATATCAGTAAAGTAAAAAACTCAAGGCAAAATCACTCCAGTGTATTATTTTCTACACAACAGAATGTCAGCAGTCAAGGTACTTCCACTACAAGGTACTTCCACTACTGATAAAACGTGGACATTTGGACATATAGTCCACAATGGGACATTTTTATCTCTTTCACTGAACATCCAGAACATGGTTTACCTGACTGGCCTTGGGACTCAGATCTAAACTGTGAACCACAAAAGTGTTTTTGTTTTCAAGAGGGAAAAGTGTATCTTATTTGGTATTGCTAATTTTTGCCCTTCAGGACAGAGGGAAGTAATGAGTGGTTAGCAGTTCAGCACAGGAAATACACTTTTCTTTTGGAAACAGATTTTGTACTTTATTCACTTTGCTACATACCATTATACATATTTACATTCAAAATTAAAATTAAAAGTTACATTCAGATTAAAAATCACATTCTCAAAGTAATTTGAGAATATGTAATTTCAATTTACATGTCTCCAGTTACAAATTACAACTTACGCCACCTTCTGAAAATATTAGGAATGCCTTTCTAACATAATTTGAGCATCATTGAATGCCTTCGGTATATACCAAATTTGGGGCTTTTATCACAGAGAGCACAATTTTAACACTTATCCTGGCTTGGCCACTGCTTTACAGCATGGCTACCTTAATATCATCCACTGGTCTTGTCTTCTTCTGCCCATATACTGGCTTATCGGCTGCCAGTCTCCCACTCTTCTTCTTTCATATTCTCCTGCTGCAGTGCCCAGCAGCCACTATTTGATCACTCTCCCTTCTGAGCAGTCCTCCAGAGGTACACAAGTTGAAGCCTCACCTATTTAGGGTGCTAGACAATGCCGACCTCTAGCCACAACAACTGCTGTTGCACCCTCTATTTGCTGCCATCTGGCCTCTCCCTCTCTCCCCTAATCTCTTCCCAGTGGGGCACATGCTAGAACTTGAAGCCCCTTCCCATATCTGGGGCACTTACCATTCTTTTGTCTATCTTCAACCTGTCTCATGAATTGTGCCCAAGTTTCTCTGCAAACCCTCACCATATTATACCTATGTTGCTGCCAATATTCCTGCATCCACTGCTATTACCTCTGTTTCTTTTGCTACCAGACCACTCTGGGAGCCTGGCTGCAAGTAGAAACATTGTAATTGCTGGGGTGCTTACCTGCCAACTCTCTCTTTTCCTTGCCTGCTGCTTCTCTCCTTCCACACTGTTTCTCATTTCAGTGATTAAGACAATTGTGGGCACTGGACCCACACATGACCACATGACCGCTTGTGCCTGCCTCAGTGAGAGAGGCATGTGCCCACATACTGCCTCTAGTGCTGCCTGCTTCTGTGAGAAATTGTTCCCATATTGATGTTGCCTGCCTGAAGATGAAAGAGTGACCATTGTGATCTCATGCTGACTCTGTCTGAAAATAAGAGAGCAGCCATGGTGAATTCATGCTGATGCTGCCAATACATCCAAGTTTGCCAGACACTTCCATGAGAAAGGTGGTCTTTCCACAGGGGACCAAACTTCACTATCTTTATTTCTTACTTTTCCATCTTAACATATGGATGTTTCAACCTTTCCTCTAAATAACAATGAGAGAAAGAATCAAGAGTGGTAGAAGAATTGTGGGCCACAGCACTGAGTGGTAAGAAGGTGATGTCTGAACTTCCAATATTGATTTGAATGGGAAAAAAATTGGCTGCAAGAATCACATGTATAAACAGCAAGCATTCCTTTCGTCAAAATTCTCTAAATGCTTAACTTTTGCACCTAAAAGGTATAATTCAAAAGCCTAAGTTATGTTGCCTCCCATACACAGACCAACAACCTGATCCTATCTTTGAGACACACAAGTGTATCTCTGCATATGCCAGTACAATGACAGCCCTGCCAGTGTAGCAGCCAGCCTGCTACAGGGAGTTGGTCTTCTGTAGAATTCTACTGCAGCCCCCCTTCCCCTGTGGAGAGGGAAAGGTAATGTTCCAGGCCACCATTTGCTCCTCCACAATAATGATCCCCTTGTTCTCTGTTTCCATGGGATATGGTGTGCAGCAGCAGAGTACCGACAGCCATACTGATAGGTGCTGGCATTGAAGCAAAGGCCTTGGGGTGGGGGTGGTTAGTTGAGTGGGCTGCTGAACTAGATGCCCTGCATCACATGTCAGCCCAGTGCTTGCCCTATGCAGGGCTCCCTCTGATAAGTTCATGTGGTATAGCCTCCAGGCCAGGTGTGCTAGTTTGCAGTGATGCAAGTTGTTAATTTCTGGGTGAGATGCTCTTTATTTCCTGCTGTGGCTTGGTGGTTAGAGAGTAGGGGTGTTACGTGAAAATCCCCTTTTCCCTTCCAAGTTGTGTTTTTATATCTGGTTATGTATTTTGGACTAAAATGCAGGCTTAAAACTTCTCTTACAGGCCACAAAAGAATCAAATCATAAGCTCACTCATTTCTCATGTTGTTGGCAACCTTCAGTCTCAAAAGACTCTCCTTTCTCTAGGGACAAGCCAATGTCTCTATATGTGTATTGTTTTAACCTAATCAATGTGCCTCCTGATCCAATCACGCATATGCAAACACCTTAAAGGAGGAGGACTTTGGCAGCAAAGTCTATCACCTATTGTTAACTAAATCAAGCTACAGCCTGACTCCACAATCCACTAGCAACAGGAAGCAAGCTACCCCCCCTCCCCCAGAAGGTCAGCCTGGCTGGTAAGCTGACTTCTGGTTCATCATGTCTTTCTTACATACTCCACGTGTACCATTGTGTGTACTGAGCATGCGCATCTAGGACAGCTGTAGGACACATCCGGATCATTCTAGGTCAGCCACAACCCTTTAAGAGAAAGCTCCGAGTACATGGCTCTCTCTCTGGCTGCCCTCCCAAGGGAGTGGTCCTTCCTAGGACTCTTTCCCATCCAACTGCTCCCTGGGACAGGTAAATATATCTTGCGTCTAAAACTCTCTCCCTTCCATCCTACCTATTTCTCCCCTTCTTCCCCCATCTTTAGTTAGCAAACGGGGTTAGGCAGACCAGGGACCCCTAAAATCCTTCCCTACAACCTATCCTTTTCGGATTCCTTATCGGATACACCAAATACATAGCACATGCAGCCATCATAAAGCTAGGTACACTGTATCCAAGTACTAGGATTCAAGTAGACATATACTTACCATTTTCCATGTGTATTATGTTTACCTTTGTGTGTTTTTGCAATAAAAATATAATCCTTTGATTGAAAGTTACCTTTCTCCCAGTCTCCTCTTAAGCTAAACAAGGGATTTCTTTGCTTTACGCTGTCTTGCTATCCAGCCTGTGATCCTAAAAGTTTCCAAAAGGCTAATTATACTAATTCCTCTAAACAAAACAGCCCTTTTTGGTAACAGGGGCACAATCCTAACCAATTTTCCAGCACTGGCCTAGCCGCAATGCAGATTCAAGGTAAGGTAGCAAACATGCTCTTACCTTGAGGAAGCCTCCTTGACTGCCTCCTCACTGCAGGATGCAGTGCACACCACATTCGCACCGCTATGTCAGTGCTGGAAAGTTGGTTAGGATTGCACCCTAGGTTTGTGGAGAAATTGGTGTGGGTTCCAGACCTGCCTCCCCCTCTTCCTTTGTCACTGCCATGGTTGTTTCTGGCTAGTCATGGAAAAGGTGATTGTCTTGCTGGTTATGGCAAGTCTCTTGGCTTAGCTTGAACCCATCTTGTCTGGCTCCCAGACTATGACTTTGTGCAGTGAGCTACCAGCACCCTGCTTTGCCTAAGTGATGTTAGGGCTATCCTACCAGGGAGAAATATTTGCTTTGTTTCATATGGTTGCCCTCTTCTAAGGAACTATCTACCCTTACTCTGCTTCACTCTGCTCAAAAATGTATTCTTGGATGTGTGTGTTCGTGTGAGTGGGATGATGGGACTTGAATCCTGGGTGCAGGGGTTACTAGCAATTCTTTGCTTTTGCTCCTTTGCTACTGATGCCATTGTAATTCCTGTAGGAGATGAGGGTGCTGTGGCATCCCTGTGCTTTCTGTTTGCATGTGTCCTTGGGGTATCTCCCCATTTTGTGGTGCCTGTAGCTATGCTACTCAATCCTAGTAGCAGGTGGGATAGTGTCCCTCCAGCATTGGCTGCTCATTTGCCTACACTTGCTCCCTGCTCAATTCACTCTGGTGGTGCTTCTTTGTTCAACAATGTTGGGAATGATCCTAAGCAGTGGTTGGCTCCTTGAACATCACACTGATGACACATGGGCATCACATGTGCCAGTTTTGCTTTGCCAAGACATGCTTGGCATTTGGCTATTGTTGTGCTGGTGTTGTTGCACCATGAGTGCAGTGCCGTCAGGACAGGTGACTGCTGAATCTGTGCATCATCAGTGTGGCATCCAAATCAGATTGTGCTGCAATATATGAAATTGTTGGAAATCCTAACCAACTTTCCAGCTCTGGCATAGCTGTGCCAATGGGATGTGTTCTGCATTCTGCAACTGGGTAGCAGTCATGGACGCCTCCTCAAAGTAAGGGAATGTTCGTTCCCTTACCTCGGAGCTGCATTGTCCTTATTTCAGTGCTGAAAAGTGGGTTAAGATTGCGCCCTAAGAGGCTTTTTATGGGGTTTGGGAAGTTTTTTACCCTATAGCGAAAGAGTTGGGCAATGAACTCTCCCTAACTTCTTCAACAGAACAAAAAATACTGTCTAGATAGGAAATTCATCATTTGTTTGATTATATGCTGTTAATCCAGTGGGGGGAAACGTATGTTATGACCTTCTAATTTCTACCCCTGATTCAGGAGGTGTTATATATTTAAGAAATAATATGTTAGCAGGTGAATTCAAGAGTACACTTTTGGGAAGTACACTGTATTTTATGATCTCTATGAATTTGGCAGTAAAAGAAATGTCCATGGGGTGCACTAGAAGGAATTTAGTACCCTGCACAGGGGGAGGGGGCAAAAAGGAACTTTATGAAGGAGGCATCAACTGCAGAGTTAAAAACTGCTTTTCTTTTGTCATGTGCTATCTTATACTGTAGATCTTCCTAGCATATAGTGACAAGCAAGGCTCACTTTAGGTACTGCAGGGTACTAAGAGGCCCCTTCCTCTTTCTTATACTCAGTATTTCATGCCCACCTCCAATAATCATCTTCCTACTGCTTCCATGCTGCTCTCAACCAGCATCCATTGGCTCAGAATAACTTAGAACATTGGTTTAATTTCCACAAGAGTTAGAATGGCTACTACCACTCTGAACAATTAAGGAAGAAAAAGTGTGTGTGGTGGGGAAACTAAAGTACTGTGCGGATGGCCAACCATATATACAGCAAATGTGTGAGGGTCCAGGATCACAGAGGTAAGTCCTGGCCTGCCATACATATGTTTGTTTGTACATGTGCAATGCACCTAAGTACATGCAAACAGTATATATGTAAGCTCATAGTAAGCATGATCATGGAAGCTGCATAATGCACCATATGGGTTTGTCACTGCTATCCCAGCTCATCCCCATCACACATGTGTTACTGTACACTTGGATGGTCATCTGAACAGGCTTGAGCCATGAATGATGAACAAATTGCAAGGCACTATTCAAATACAGGGTGTGAGGTGGGTTCATTGCTTATTTCCCACTGAGGGTCAAAACACGTCATCAGCATCCCATCTCTGATTTTTTAAGAATAAATTAGCAGCCATGGGGGAGAGGGGATGGCAACACATGAGAGGGGGGAATTTAATCCCCTCTGTCATAAAAATCAACTGTCCCTGGTGCTACAAGCATTTTAAGATGCCAGGGGGGGGGGGGAGGGCTTTCATTGAAAAGGTTCAGTGCAACCTTTCAAAAGGCCAGTTTCTTTCCAGATGAAAGGGTACTGGAGTTTTGTTTTTTTGCAATATGTGTTCATTTCCAAACACATAGATGTAGTAGTAGGAAACACGTTGGCATGTGGGCAAGCTGTGCTAGTGCTGGAATTTAGTGTGTTGCTTAACGCTACACTGAACATGTAGACACGGTATACCTATCCTGTAAAGAAAGGAGTTATTATGTTGTGCAGTGCCTTGTGCAGCATCCCCCTTTGTGCACTGTACCAACTGCATTGGTCCTGATTGTCTTCCCTTCCCTTCCCTCCCCATCTGATTGGCCAAGAGGGGTAGCATGAAGCAGAGTAACTGTCACAAGGCTTTAGGACACATGAGATGCTCACTTGATGTGCTTGAAGCCCCACAAATACCCTGTGCAGACTAATGCTCTATGGGTAACAAGGGGAGCCACTGTAGTGGACAGACTGTTGGAATGGACTATAGGAGTAATGACTTGCTCAAAGACATTCAGTGAGTTTTATTGCTAAGCATGTATCAAACTCTAGTCCAGTCTGTCTGTACTGGACAGACTGTTGGACTGGACTAGAGTTTGATCTATGCTTAGAGATAAAACTCACTGCATATCTTTGGGTAAGTCATTACTTCTTAGCCTAAGCTACTTAGAAAGATAAAATGAGATAATAGTATGTATGCTAACCTGAGAACTCTAAAGGAAGGGAAGAATACTCATGTTATCAATAGGTAATAATTCTTTAGGTTATTGTGGGTTTGTTTTTTTTAAGTTGCCCTACTTTAACATTTATTAGACCTGTTTTGGGTCATTAACAGTCTAATCTGATTATTTGCTCATACAAAGATTAGATGAATAACACACAAAATGTTCAGATTTGTTTTTAGGTCTTTGGCTATATAATCTAGCTGTGCTTCAGCTAGTCCTTTTCTAATGGTAACAAAACCTTTCCTTTCATAGCAATTCATGGAGACATTACTGAACAACAAAAAAGCACAGATTTTAGGAATGCTAGCAAAAGGAACCTGAAAGCATTATTCAGTGATGATTCACACTTTAAAAAAAACAACTCTTAAAATCCCCTTAAAAGGGAAATATATAATTTGTTCCTCCTTGAATCAGATATGAAACCATAACAAAGGCCAAATCTAATATAAATAGAACTTTTTGAAATGTTCAAGCTGAAAGGTAAATGTAGCAGAAAAAGTTAGACTTTATAATTTAATGAGAACTCCATGCTTCTGGAACAGTGTTTCTCAAACTTTTAGCACTAGAACGCGCTTTTTAGAATGAGAATCTGTCAGGACCCACCAGATGAGATATCATGAGCAGAAGTGACATCATCAAGCAGGAACATTTTTTAACAATTCTAGGCTGCTATTCTACCCACACTTACTCAGGAGTAAGTCCCATTTACTATCATTGTTAAAAGCATATACATAGCAGCCTGCTAAAAGTACAGATCTGTAACATTTCCCCAAATGCAGTCACATACTATGGTAGCATCAAGTCCACTATATTAAAAATAAAACACATAGAAACAAATGAGGACCCACCTGAAATTGTCTTGCGACCCACCTAGTGGGTCCCGACCCACAGTTTTAGAAGCAATGTTCTAGAGGTTTAGTTTAGCCAAGTTTTTATTTGTACAGATTACTACAAACTCTAAAAGTAAGATGAGACAAAACTGCTTTAACTTCTTGTGGAATAATATCATAATAATGCCTAGCACTACTAAGTGTACAAAGCTCTTCACATGTATTATCATGATGTTGTCGTTTCAACAACCCTGTGAAAGGAGTCAGTATTCTTATCCCCCATTGCCGCTGAAGTTGAGAGGGAGCAGCCTACCTAAGGCCACCTAGTGAATTCATGGCAGAGATGAGATCTGAACTTGGAAAGTACATAATGGTAATGCAAGTTTTTCTTGAATGACAGTGATGTACACATTGTGTTTGAAAGAGCCATGCCAGGTCATTTTTGGTTACCTGGTCAGCATTGCGGCTGTCCCAAGCTTTCTCAAAGGGAGAGGAGGAATGTTGCAGCAGACACAGAAATGGTGGAGACAACCCAAGAAAGAGCCAATGGAATGTGAAGCAAGAAGCAACCCCGTTGAACTCAGTGAGTATTACTTCTAAGGAAATGTGCACAGGATTGAGCTACAAATGAAAATCAAAAAGATAGTTAAAGATGTGTTATCTTAACATAACCACTGAATTCAGTGAGGTATGAAAAACAGAGGGCTGGTTCATGTCTCCTCTTTCCCCACAATTTAGGAAGGCATATGCATATTTAGAAAGGCATACTTAACACAGCTACAACGCTGACATTTTTAAAAGATTCCCAATCTAGACATACTAAATTGTGCAATCCAATCCCTGGGCAGACAGACTAACAGTTCCAGGAAAACAGGTGTAGATAATAGAGCATCGTTGTTTAGCAGTTCGTCTGGATCTGCACAAAATGGAGAGAGGGGAGATACGGTCCATTATACCATATGGACCACAATATGGTCTTTGGGCAGTGGTTCTCAAACTCTCAGGGAGAGTCTGAGAGCCTGTAAGTTCTTGTGGGAGTGGGGGGCAGCGAAGCGATCCCCAGGATCGCGTTGCTAAGGGGGCTGCAGGGACTGGGATGTACTCACGAGTCCCTGCAGCAGCATCCTGGGGGTGGGGGAGCCCTGCGCGACCATCTGCAGGGCTCCCCAGTCTACTAAAAGTGAAAGCACAGCAATTGTGCTCTGCCTCCACAAAACCGGAAGTGGAGCGCAATTGCTGTGCTTTCACTTCTAGAAGGCTGGGGAGCCCTGCGGAGGGTCGCGCAGGGCTCTCCGCACCCCCGGGAGGCTGCTGCAGGGACTGGAAAGTACATCCCAGTCTCTGCAGCCCCCTTAACGATGCGATCCTGGGGATCACATTGCTGCCTCCCCCCTGCCCCACCTCTTAAGGGGACAGAGCCCTCAGGCTGGGGCATCGTGACGCCCCAGTTTGAAAAGCCCTGGTCTTGGGGATTGCATTTAGCTGGATGAGTAACAAGTTGTGCAGGTCAGATCCAAGAACCTGAACAGATGTATACTTGAAACCATAATGAAGAACTCTCTCTAACAAGGCCTGGATTGAATAGAATGTGCTATTATACAGTCTTCGCTAGGTAACTAGTGAGAATATTTTTAACACCAGCTAAAAGCAATTTATATAAATTCCCTAGAAATTCAGAAATAGAATTTTCACAAGCAATCCTTAGATGTGCATTTTCTGTTTTTGAAAAATGGTGAAATATGTTTGATAATTTTAATGTTGAAATCTCCCTGCAATTAAATTTTAAATTGCTTCTTTTAATGACGTTTATTTCAGATGCAAATAAATAACATAATCTGAAATTAAAAATACATGTATTCACAAATAATAATGTGTAAAATTCCTTTAAAGCTTATGTCCAATCCCTCAATATTGAAGATTTCCTGTGAAACAATACAGATAACAATACCAACTTAGATGTATTTGCATTGTGAGAGAATAACAGCAGATTTGGGTTCCTGTTTTAAGAGTTGGCTGTAGATGCATTATACAGAGTAAAGTCAATCTGCATTTAAGGCTCAATTATACCGGCAAAAGTCAGGTTTTATAGCTCTTGTGCAGGCAAAAATTTCCCAGGCAAAGACTTCCCAAGCACCAAAACCATCAGAATGACAATTAAAAGGAAAACAGAAGGACAAAGCATTTCACTACTTCCATTTTAATCTCACGAATATTACTTCTTACCTCACAAGTTCAAAATAGCATGTACGAGTCGCAAATAATGTTTATCTCAAGTTGGGCACAGCTGAATCACGTCAAACAGACATTGATTGTTGGACCTTGCTGCACACCCCTGTAATAATTCTGCATACTGCAGTGGTGTTCTTTCAGAAAATATAAGGGCATTGGGGGCTCTTTGTTCTGTTTATGGTGGCACCTATGTAATATATTATCAAAATAAGATGGAACTTGAGATCTTTTATTAATTGCAGTTCCACTTTGAACCCTAATTCTACAACATTTACAATATACGAGATCTCCTTTTGATGAAACTGCAGTTTGAAAATACTCTGCAGCAATTCCCTCTTCTTTTCCTATTATTTACTTCCTATGGCAAACTTGAATGGAAGCCCCCAGAAGGATAGAAAAAGCAAAGGAAAAACATAAACCTTTTCAGCACCGATCACCAAAAGTGCAACTGATGTTAGGTGGCTCAATTGCTTCTTAATGTAGCTTACAAAGATATACTGTTGACAGCAATTAAAAGTCACACTCTTAATTTTCCTTTGCAGGACTACAAGTATGTTATAAGCACAAAACAGTAATTATTAATGAAATCACCACATTGTGTTGGTGACTTTGGTTTCATATCACTCATATTCTTTTTGAATTCAATGAAAACAGTTACTGGTGGACTGAAGAAATTAGATACTGTTTGGGGCAACATATCTTGGAAACACCTTGGACTGGTTGCACTCACAGAGTACTCTAGACTACTAAAGGTAGCATGTAATAAAGGGAGAAAAACCATGCTTGTAACTGAGTTGATAAGCAGAAATTATAGTTGGGTTGGGTCATCGCTTAGGAGCATTTTCATTTTTTTAATAAGATATGCACTTCCTGTTTGGGGAAGATATGAAATAAACAGGGGTTTAAGAGCCTGTTTTAAGTTTTAAGAGCCCAATTCTATCCTCCCCCTCCCCACTGGTGCAGCCACACCAAAAAGGCACAAGTCCGAGGAAGGAAAGGGGGAGGGAAGGCTGCAAAAAGATAGGAATCAGTGCACACCATTGCTGAGTCGCTGAGTCACTGCCACCCATCACTTGACTCGAAAACGAGTCATAATGGGGGCACTTTCCAAGTCTCTAAGTCACCCTTTAGTGACCGTGATGGACTCGAGTCAAGCCATCCCCCCCCCTTTAAAAAGTCCCCCTTTAAAAAGTGGAAAAACAGAGCTGCTGCAGGGAAGTGTGTGTATGTGTGTTGGAGTTCTCTTTACTCACTCCTCTGCTGTCCCTGCCCATCTGTAAAGAGGGAGGAGGTTGCGGAAGGGATATGAGAAAGCCAGGGCAGAAGCAGCAAGAGGGAGGAGGGTCACGCACAGCAGCTGGGAGGCTTACCAGGACAACCCGATCCTTGCTCTACTCAGAAGTAGACCCTCTGTAGTTGGTCATTCATTGAGGGTCCCCCCTCCCAAGTAACAACAGAGCCATGCTGTGCCATGATTGCTCCCCTGCTTCCTCTCTCTCTTCCTGGGCTGAGTCGCCCCCTTTAAAAAGCAGGAAAAATGGGGCTGCTGTCGGTGTGCGTGTCAGAGTTTTCTTTACTCAATCCCCTGCTGCCCCCTTCCATCTGTAAACAGGGTGGGAGGGGGTGGGAGGGACTGAGTGAGAGCTGTGACAGAAGCGGCAAGAGGGAGGAGAGTCACAAGCAGCGGCTGGGAGGCTTACCAGGACGACCTGATCCTTGGCAGTCCTACTCAGAAGTAGTTCCACTACAGCCAGTCATTCAATGAAGGTTGCCCCTCCTCTGCTTGTCCTCCTGCCCTCCCTCAGCCAATGGAAATATGAGAAAGCTGATCCTTAGTCCAATGATCATCCCTTCCTTCATTCCTATCAGAGAGAGGAAAAGAGTACCAGTTCCACCTCCCACTCTTGCTCACATTAACCTTTCCTGCTTCCCGGCTGGAGCTGTCTGCTGCTTGCCGTCGAAATGCTGGCCCCACAAGGTTTTCCACATTATGAAAATAGTAATCAAGCACCCCCAGGCACAGGCAGACTCAAGTCAGCACATGTGGGGACAAGTGCCAAGTCAGGGGGGCCTGACTCAAGTCTTTTTCAAAATCTTTCACTTGTGTGACTCATGAGTCGCTGAGTCAACCCAAATCATGCATTTTCGTGACTTGAGTCTGAGTCACCTGACTCGAGTTCCCAACACTGATGACTGCCCTACTGACCGCCTCTGCTGGTTGCCAATAATAGCTCCTCTCTGTCCTACAATCACTTCTCTAATGAATGGAACACATTGAAGAGTTAGCAATCACTCTTAACTGAGAAAGAATCAGTCAACTTGAGAAGGTTAATTATTCCACTAGAGAACAATGGATGAATAAATTAATAAAAACCCTCACACTAATTTTTTTTAATTGAAACTAAAACTAAGCTGAAGAAGAAGTGTTTGTTTCTGGTGAGTAAGATAGGTTTACAGCCTAAGAGCCCAATCCTGAGCTCTTATCGCTGTTCCTCTGCAGGGGCTGAATGTTGCAAATGAGCCGTAAGGCATATCTGCAAACCTCAGCGCAGGATCAGTGCCAGAGCTAGCTAGTGCTGGTGAACTACTGCTGCTCTGTCATTCTGTGGCCACCCAAACCACCGGGCAGCAGAGAGGGAGGTAGGGGCAGGGGGGAGGCAGGGGCGTGCTGGGAGGAGGGAGCAGGGCAGGAGGTGGCAGCTCCGCTCCTCCGCATCTAGAGCCTCTGTGTCGGGCCAGAGGCCCGACACAAAGTCTCTTGATTCTACAACAGTTTCTCTTTATTCTACAAGTCTCTTCATTCTACAACAGTTCAAGGGTTTCCGCAGAATCGAGTAGCCCCATTGCAGGGCTACTTGCCTTACCCGGGGAAGGGGATGAAAGTTCCCTTCTCCCGAGGAGCCACCGGCAGCTGCCCTGTTGCATGCAGGATGCTGCGGCAGCCATTTTGGTACTGCAATAATCCCAGTGCAATGGGCAGTTTAGGATTGGGCTGCCCATCTTACTGAATACAATAGGCTTACTTCTGATAAGGTAAATAACACCATTTTCAAATACCTCTAGAAATAAGTATTGTGTAACAAATTTGGCTAACAATAGCACTGAAAAGATTGAGGAGACTGACTTTAACAAAAGCATTTATAGTCCATGCTCATTAGTGCCATATGAGGCAAGAACGTTGTGCTTCAAATCTCTGTCCTGTAGTTTGTAGACTGATTTACAATACTTATACCTTACTTTTCCACTTACACATTTGAAAATGGTAACATGCTATTTTAAGTGACAAGAAAGTCTGTTTTACTGACAGCCACATGATCAAAGGGAATTCTGAAATTTTCTAGCTTTCTATTAGTATTTTAAAAAAATGGCTGCCAGATCTCATTTATACATGTATCAAGGACCCAATTGTTAGATCTTACTGTAGGAATGACATGAATTGGCTCTAATGTTGCAATAACGATGAGAAAATTTAACTTGGTCACTGGGGATCAAGCTACACATTCATGGGAATGTCTTGTCAAAAAGTATGCTTTTAACGAGAGGCACCTCTTTCTCTTAAAGCACAGTCACGGGGTGAGCTGAGCATTTATTCTGGTTTGGACCACAGTCCACAGGGAGGTTCTCCTTGCACCATTTTCCTTTCCTGATTAAAACAGCTCTACTCTCTAAAGTGGTGATCTGTCCCAGAAATAGCTATCCATCATAGAGTCACTACATTACACCAGCCCTCATGTGGCTTCTGTTGGTGGTCATAGCTCTTTCCCACTAACATCAACAGGACCATAAAGTGATTGGCTGCATGTACATGGATTCCATGACATATAAAACGTGTACAGCGGATTAAAAAAAAACAACAACACCAAGATGAAAAAGCTGTAAAACCAAATCACTTAAGAAGAGTTCAAACTAACAGCCTGCACAATCACTGGGATGGTAAAGTGAAATTCCATAAGCACACTGTAGGTAACCCAAATCAGCCCCCTACTGAAGTCTGATTGACTGCAATCCAGCATGCTTTTGAAACCTTTCCATGAATTTCTAGTCATCAGAATGCCTGATTATGCCACTTATTATAAGGGTTTGTCTTGTAGGTTAATAATTAGTTATGGCTCAATGTATCATTTTGGTCATCAATGCATTGTCTCTTAAAATGCACATTAAAAACCTGGACATTCACTGTACCTTGTCCTCTTGTGCAAAATGATACCTATGTGATGGAAAATTCTTTTGAACAAAACTCTCACAGATGATAAGTTAATATTAAATTTGCAAGGCAATATAGAATCACATCAATCAAAGCTTCAATTACTATTTTTTGTCTGCTACAGAGTTGTTAAAAGTATAGCAGCCATACTATAGAATATCCAGAGAAAGTGAGTCATTTTACAGAATCATAGAGCATGCTTACAACAGTATGAAACATGATAGGTTTTTTTATTTTATGAGAATTATGAGGATAAATGCTGGGATGCATCAACCAAAAAGCATCTCAAGACCACACATATAACTGGTAAAGGAAGTTATCTTGCTAGCAGTACCATTTTTCAAAAGTAATCTGTCAAATGAAGAATTCCTGTTTGCTTTTGACACTGGATGCAAGAAATTTCAGCTGTCCACCAAACCCAAGAACTAGTTCATAGCCCCATACTGGCTTATCATTCCTGTAAAACCTTATAATATTTTTCAAAAAGTAAAGAGAAAAATATAACTAGAGGAAAATTCAGTATGACAAGGAATAAAATCTACAACATAAAAGGCAATGAAAACAGTGAGGACAGAGTTTTGATTAGTTCCTGAATTCTCAACATCACAAGACTATTTTTCCCTCTCTGTCACTGATGGTTCTACATTAAACCTAAGATGTTTATTTATTTTATTTTTATTTTAAGAAATTTATACCCTGCCTTTTCCATGCCAAAGCAAATGCCTAAGGCAGCTTACAAGCATTATAGTCAAGTACAGAGTATCACAACATCAAACAAGGTAGTAAAACATGAGTTTTAACATTACATGGTGAAAAAATGAATATCAAAATACAGCAAAGTTTAGGGGAAAAAGAAAAAAAGATGAGGTTGGACTTCACACAACCCTAAGTAGTAGTTGCACTATAACAAAAAGTGTAGCAGCTCTTTCCTTCCCAACTCAAAACTGAAAGATAATGGACCAAAAAAAAAAAATCAATCTACTAGAGCTGGGACTGAGAGATGAAAGAGATTCACTGGGTGAATAAAACCCACAGAACTGGCTGAAATGAAAAACATAAATTTAGAATGTAAAAAAAAAATCACCCACCCTTTCAATTTTTCTCCTTTCTTCTAGCAGAACCAGTACTCAGAAAGGACAAATCAAATCTTAGAATAGCACCCTCCTTCTATGCTCAAACATTTGGAAGGCTCCTCACCCCCTGCGCCACCATCAAAACCTTTCCCATCTGTCTTACTTAGGTGAACACAGAAAAAAAGATCTACAAGCCTTTATACATCAAAAGGATTTCAATGGTAGCTGACAGGGATGCTGAACTGTCTGACATGAAATTTGTAATGGTTATATTCAGGGTTTCCAACATCTCTGCAGATGATCCTTCTGACAGAACTGTTTTCATGGTTTTGTTAACTTGCATTCTGCATGCACAAAGAAGCCATACAATTCCTCAGACTGCAAACTGTTTTCCAACATGGATAAGCCCCTGTGTCTTCTCTCTATGTTAACCCTGCAAACCTCCACAAAGTGAATAGCCTACAAACTTTTTTCTAGGCTAGTTCACCTACTCACACATACCTACAGTTAATGATCTTCCAGTTTGGGGAAAAAACTTTCCTATCTGTTCACTTGCAGGCAGTTCTGACTTGCCACACACAAACAGGCAAGCAGGAATTTACAAGCCTGACCTAGGTTAACTTTAACAATTCAAGTCAAATCAAAATTTCTCCTCTGCAAGGAAAGATGGATACTTCACAATTGAAAATAGGTATCCTAGTATATGTCAAAATGGATTATGGACCAGTACAACTTATATCAGGCCTGCATAACATATGTATAGTTTGATGGTTCACATCTACAAGACTTGAATTGTGGCCTCCAGGTGCTTGAATAAGAACCTACTGTATTTGGTTTTGTAGATGCAAGCAAATACTGAAGATTGCTTCAGTAGGACAAAGTAGTTAGGAACAAAGTAATCACACTGAGCGTGCAATTAAAAAAATGTAAACATACATTGTAGAGAACCTAATCTGGAACAGGACTATGGTATGGAGGGAAGGGAGTTTAATCTTCTGTGACCCTAATCCAGACTGAAGATCCTTAGTTTGCCTGGGGATGGAATGGGATCTAACTGGCTCCCATTGTTCCTTCTAGATGGGTGCTTAAACATGCAAAGTCTCAAAGGGAGGAGGCATGTCTATAAACACTTGGAGTCATGATTAGTTTTCGCAAAAATCAGAAAAAGCAAGAACTCGAAAAGACATTAAAATTATATTAAAGGATATTCCAATGTGCCATATCTGTAGAATGGGTAATCGTCCATTGGGTAGCCCAATCCTGCCTGGTGTGTGAGGCTGCCACTGCACCAAAATGGTTACCGTGGCATCCAACGCACACTGGGCAGCCCACGGTGGCTCCTTGGGGAAAGGGAACTTTCATCCCCCTTCCCCCCATTGTGGGGCTACTTGATTCTGCAATGTCGCGGATTCTGCAGATTCTCTTGAGCTGCTGTAGAATCAAGGAATTCCATGTCGGGCAGCAAGGCCCAACATGGGGCTCAGGATCTGGTCTGCCAGTCCTACCGCCCTCCAACCCTGCTCCCTCCAACCCTGCTCCCTCCCCTGACACACCTCATAAGAAGCCTCATCCAGCCCCACTGGATCAGGCCATAGGCCCATCTAGTCCAGCTTCCTGTATCTCACAGTGGCCCACCAAATGCCCCAGGGAGCACACAAGACAGCAAGAGACCTGCATCCTGGTGCCCTCCCTTGCATCTGGCATTCTGATATAACCCATTTCTAAAATCAGGGGGTTGCACATACGCATCATGGCTTGTAACCCGTGATGGATTTTTCCTCCATAAATTTGTCCAATCCCCTTTTAAAGGCGTCTAGGCCTCCTCCCTGCCCTCCGCCTATCCTCCCCCCACATCCCCTGCAGAAGGGTATACTTCCCTTACCCGGGGAAGGGGACAAATGTCCCCTTCCCTAAAGGAGCTGCCGCGGGCTGCCCGGTGTGCGTTGGATGCCGCGGTAGCATTTTTGACACTGCAGCAGCCTCACACATAGGGTAGCACAGGCTGCTAATGAACTCATACCTCAAAAGATCCCATAGGATACTATGGGTGTAAAACATATAAAAACCCGGGTCACTAGACCCTGGCATTGTTGCTTCTTACGTCATTCTGCCTTGCTGTTGGACTGTAATGCATTGAGCCAATGGGGTGGCATGAGGCCCCTCCATTCTAGACACAATGCAAGGATCACCATGCCAAGCTGGCATCCAGGATCAGTAATCCCCCATGTCTCTCCCCCCCATGCCTGCACCAATGCATTTTTTCGCTCTCTTTTAAGGACTTCCTTTCTCCTCCTTTCTGCTTTATATCAACAACTTACATTTTGGACCTAGTTGTGAGTGAATTGCTAGAAATATTGCACTGTTTTGATTCCCCTTCCCTATTATTGTTAATTTACTCCCACAACAAAGTATGTTCTGTTGCACCTTTCACCCTTGCCTCTGTCCTCTTTCCCTGCCAAACCACGGAGCAGAGCCATTGACCACTATACAGTATCCCTACGTGTGAAGTAGTTTTCCCTCAAGTGGGAATGTTACACATGTTTAAATGCACACCTGGTAACAGGGCAGATTTCATTACCACTGTCCCCACAGCAAAGGAAATGCTTCTCTAATGGCAGCTGTCTCCTGATCAATCCTGCACACTGCTCTGTTTTTTTCTCTAACCTGTACCTCTTTTGAAGGGCCAGGCTCCCACACAGCCACATCTTTTCACCAATGTCCCAGCTATCTCCACTTCTGGTGGGGTCAGGGTAAGCAGAGCCATGCTATAGAGCAGGGGTCTTCAAACTTTTTGGCCAGAGGGCTGCATCAAATATCTGGCGTGGTGTGGAGGGCTGGAAAAAAATTTAAATAAATAAGAGATGGAACTTAGATGAGTGAATAAATGAATGAATGGGCTCATTCATTCAACCTCTCTGCTCCTCCGAACACCCTCCAGACACAATCAGAGCACAGTTCTGGTCATGTTCAGTTGAGTGGGCCAGAGGCTTTCAGGGGACAAGAGGTTGGCCGCGGGCCAGAAAGAGGCTTGCTGTGGGTCGCATCTGGTCCCCGGGTCGGGGTTTGGAGACCTCTGCTATAGAGTCTCCATGGCAGCAGGGTTAAGTACTACTAGCCATAAGTTAACTTGTAGTGGTAGTACTCATACCACTGGTTGACGAGCACTATGCTAGAAGAATTGGACAGTGTAACACAGTGTAACACATGTGATACTGTTGTAAAATTGACAGAAGATGCCCTAAGAAAGACCAGGCACCTTGTGTTGCCTGCTGAGATACTACATTATGAATCAGAAATATACGAAGACCAGATAATTAAAACTTGGCTGAAGGTGCACCAATGAATGGTCAACAATTGGAAGACCCAGTGCAATATGTGAAAAAAAATTTCTCAAAGCCAGCTGGGAAATTGGAATTGTTAATATCTTTTCCAAGGTACAAGATAAACCCCAGGCAAAATGCAGGGAAGGTTTGCCATGTAAAACAGATGGATGCACAAAGATCCAAAGTATTAACCAACTGAATGATGCCCAGGTTTAAGATACTAAGCAAATCCTCAGGGAAGCAAAAGGGTTTATGTTAATTGAAAGCATATTGCTGATTTATTTTAAAGTCATCAGAGAAGAAGATACTCATTCGCACCTCAAAGTTCAAGAACCAAATTACTTGATATTGATATAAAATGCTGTTAGTATTTGATATTCGTGATCACCGATATTGACCTAAATCATCTGCATTTTTTTTCTTAAAAAGCATGTTTCATAAGTAATATTTGGATACAAAACACACTTTGTAGACAAGAATGACAAAGCAAGGTGATTGCTTTTTCCAGCAAAGACCAGATGGATGAGGTGAAACAGTAATTTTCTAAGGCGCACATTTCAGGTTTGGCTCTGGACAGTAAAGGCCTGAGGCAAACATATACAGTACAGAATAGTCACACTCAATTGCAGCTTGCAGCAGTGCCTAATGAAGGTTATGTCAACAATTGTAAGCAATATTCCCAATCAAAGCTTCATTAGAGTAGTTTTAGCAGAGCCATCCATCAGCAGAACTGCAACTTAACTACTTATCAGTACCGTTGCAACTACTATGGTAGTAAACACAAGCTGTTATGGACTCATTACACTAGAGGTTTCAACATATATCCACAGTAAGGACCGAGCTGTGTACCATTAGAGCTTTGTACAAAGAACTTATGTACAGATAGGTGGGAGCCTTAGCTCAGTAGGAGAGTACCTGCTTTGTGTTCAGAAGGCCCCAAGCTCAAACTCTGGCATATCCAGGTAGGGCTAGGAAAGACCCCTGTCTGAATTCCTGGAAATCTGCTGCCAGTCACTGGACAATGCTGAGCTACATGAACCACTGGTCTCATTCCATATAAGACAGCTTCACATGTTCAGAGCCAACATCAAGTTGCTGGCTATCCTGGAGCAAAACCCCACACCGGATTCCCCACAGTGCCCCCTGCCTGTCCCTCACCCCTCTTTAAAAAAAACCTAAACTCACACAAAAAGGGAGTAATAATGCAGGTACCAGCTGTACCTAATAGTGTACCAAATATCTACCTCAGCACAGGAGCAGATAAAACATAGTCTCCACCAAAAGCCTGTCTGAAAAGTCAGGTCTTGTAATGGTAGAATGAAAATAAAGAATGAAACAGATGGGTTTCCCAGGGAAAGACATTCTAGAATACCAGTATCACAAGTGAAAAAAACTGCCCATCATACTCAAAGGAACCTATCGAAGGATCTCTGACGCTGATCAGAGGGCACAGCGCATAGGAGTAGATGGTTAAGTTTCCCAGATCTCAAATAGTGTAAGACTTTAGAAGTAAGAATCACCAACCTGAATTGAGTTTAGAATTAAACAGGCAACCAATAAAAATCTTAAAGCAAGAGAGTAATATGATCCTTCTGACTAGCCCCCAAAAGCGATCTGGTTGTCATTTGGATTCAGTGGTTCTCAAACTGTTGGTCTGAGACACACCATTGGGACATGATGTAATATTTTCCACCGTTTTCCCCAGCGTGCGAGGAGGTTGCGTGAGGCTCTGTCAGCCTCTGGTGAGTTGGGGGGGGGCAGATTTCTGTGCGGGGGCAGCGGTGATAGCCCGCAGGAGGGGGCGCCATCACAAGGCTTTGCTCCGGGCACGGGGCTGCAGAGGTCTGTGGCTGCCATCACTGGTGCATATCAGGATCTAGAGCAATCATACTGCAGATAGGGCTTTACCCATCACCTTGCTCAATTTGTGCTACCTACTAACCAGAGCATGGGCAGATGGATGTGTAGATGTGTCTCAATTCATAGCAACAAAAGCCACAACAAGAATGAAACCCTTGTAGCTACTGCAGCACATGTGTATTGAATTAAAAAACACAGGCAAAAATGAGGGCTTTATTATCATTAAATAAGGGTCTGAAGTTTGGTTTGAAATGAATTCCTGGGCAGTGAATTACCCAAATCTGAACTGAAAAATCTCAGGCTGGAACTTGTTTAGCCCTCAAGCTCTAACATATACCAGGAAAGATAGTTTAGGTTTGCAAATCAGGGTCTACCTTTGTGAACATGGATGATCCTCAGTGGCAATAATGTCAAACTTTATACAGCCATTAGCTGAGTTTCCAATGATGCATTTAGTCATAATGCCGCTATTTATATCTCTATAAAGTTCACTTATTGCAATATAAATAGTAATGCTAATGGCATTAACAGCAGCGTTCAGCAGCATCACAGATGCCATGTGCTGCTCTGCTGCTGCTTGCATTGCTATTTATATCATCATAACCTTAGTGGGATAGTCAAAGTTGCCTCATTTACCCTGCAAGAAAGACGAATGCTTGCATGTAAACAAAATAAATATAAGCATATAAGCATATATAACAGGTTTAAAACCAAGCCCTTCTATTGGGTATATATGGTAATTTCTCCAAACACATTTCTGAAATATTCCAAGGGTGGCTTTGGATGCACATTTGCATGTTCAAGGCACCTATTTCTGGCAACAAACTGATGGCTGATTTTCCAAGCGGCGGCTGTAACTGGAAGGAAGCTTTCCAAAACCAACCGGAGAAGGCAACTCACCTTAGTGCAACTGGGATAAAACAAAATGACCTGTAATATAAAGCACGTAACAGCCAACTTACGGTCTCCATGGCATCTCAGAGGGCCCACTGTTAACTTGGCTTCTGAGCCAGGGCGATCAATGTCTCCGATCATGACTTGACTGACAGGTAGATGGTCTTTGTAAGATAGGAAGCCAGCATCTTTTTTCCTGAATTCCCACATAAAGGACAAGACATAAACAATTCAACGCGTGATTATCCTGGTACAAAGATCACTGACCACTTAAAAATAACATTGTAAGAAATTCTTAGTAATTTCTAAAAACTTATTTCTTAGTTTTTCCCCATCAATTCTATCAAGGAACCATCAATCCACTAAAGTGAGTACTAATATGAGTTGCTAACTAACAATCTTGTTTAATCTGAATAAATTTAATCTGAATCAGTTCCAACCTACAGAAAAGAATGGTGGTTATGTGGGAGGTGGGCATGAGAGGGCTGAAGAAAGTGAACACCAGAAGTTAATGGGTTTCCACACCCCTGCTGAATTTGTCAAAGTGTGCCTGTCCCTTTTCAGTAGCTCTGTGTATGCATGAACACACACATTTCTCAAAGGGATCTATAATGTGGGCATATCCACATTCAGTCTCCTCAGCTGTTTCTTCTATTGAACAGTCACATTCTCACAGTCAGATTTCCTCAGTCTGGATCTCTTCTGGTTTTCTTCAGGAAGGTGTGCTTTGGTGCACATAAGGTCCTTGCAATAAACTGAAGACAAAACATTGGTAGCCCTGATCTCCAGGCTTCTGTGTCTTATGGGTAACAATTCATTTATGTATGTCAGGTTTTGTCCTTTAAATGAGTTGCCATGTCTTCATTAGTAAAACAGCAACCCTATTTTCCCCCCAGCAATTCTAGTGTCCCTACAAGGAGAAAGGCACAGGATAATTATTCATATATATAAGACTGAATGGACTTTTGACAATTGCAGTAGCAAAACTGAAATGAAACTTTTCCGCGTATTTCAAACTAAATTACCAATTAGTAATTCCTCAAGAGAGACTGCTCATTTTCGTCTTGACCTTTCCTCGTACTAAGACTGTCAAGACATTGCCCGATGCCTCCCCCAACTTCTGCCTTTATTTCATAACTATTATGAGCCAATTGCTGCAAGAAGGGAGGTAGCCTGAACTTCAGCGGCCACCAATTTAGCCAGACATAGCCTGACTGAGAATGTATGACAGGGTGAAGTGCGTGTGAATGAGAGAGGGAGAGAGTGGGACACATGTGGAATTAGTAAATATTTTCTCAATGTATAATTCTTTGATCCTATCAAGCATTGTGACTTAATTATGGTGTGGGTCCAAGTTGGCTCACTTCTTTGAGTGATCTGCTTTACTTTCTGAAATTTTTGCTGGGGATACACTGATTGCCTTTGAGGCTATACTTTCAGCCTCAGTGTTTCCACCTGAACAACAGGTAAGTTGTGGGGCTAGTACCATGTATGGATGGTACCAGGAGACTTGTAAGCACATGAAGTACACCTTAGATCAGTGGTTCTGAAACTGGTGGGTTGCTTCATGTAACCACTTCATGTAACACTTCCCCCGTCCCTTTAAGTACTTTGCGCCTGCTTCTATTGCAGGTTCCAAGCCTCAGGGAGTGCTGTGGAGAACTGCGGAGGGCAGCAGCCCTACACCATGCCAAGTAAGTCACAAGCACCCCCCTCGGCCCCCCTTAGCGACGTGATCCTGGGGATCGCGTGACTGCCCTAGCCCCTCCCCCGCAAGAATTTACTGAGGAAGTAAAACTCCCTCAAAGTTTGAGAAACCCTGCCTTAGATGAACCAGCATTTTCTGGGGGCAGCATTCTCTCACCCGGGTTGCCACCTACGCCTGCCCTTTTCCTGCTAGGTGCAAACACGCCTTTACCCTGTTGGGCTTTGCTTCTTGACTCCACTGAGTCCCACTCCTTTGGTCTCACACAAATACCAGCATATATTTTTTCAGGAACTGGCAAATCTACCCTCAGATGTTCTTAGAGAGAATTGAAAACCAGGCAATTGGTCCAACCAGTAAAACTGTTGAAAACAGTTTTCAGCTGAACTACAAACAGAGTTGAAAAGCTAGTGAAATCCAGACTCTGCCCCTAGTTTGTCAGGTTCTGCTTTGGCTTCACCCTTAACCTGTCAGATTGTATCCTGACTCTGCCTCTAATTCACCTCTAAAAAGTCTATCCTAATATATATCAACTTTTGCCCTAATATAGCCTCAAGGCAGTTTACAATAACAACACGCAGATGAATTCTAAATGGTGAAATAAAGGGTACAGTCTGACATCCCAACCCAGTATGTTTACTCAGAAGCAGTCCTATTGAATTCAATGTGATATACTCCCAGTGAAACGTTTATAGGACTACAGCCTAACAGCACAATCCTAGGCATGTTCACTCAGAACCATGCTCCATTGGGTTCAATGGGAAGGAAGGTTTGTGCAAGACTGTCTGTGCACTGCCAGGAAGGTTTGTGCATGACTGCAGGGTTATTGCCCAGTCCTATCCCCACCACTGGTTCCAATGCAGCCACACTGGCGCATCATGCACAGCATCCAATTTTGTGAGGGATCATGATCAGACAGCCAGCAGGAGGTAAGTAAAAATATATACTAAGTAAAATATTTGGAAAGATCTGATGATGCTGAGGAGCCTGGGTGGACATCCAATCTTGGGGAGAATCTTGAAGAGGCCGTCTCTGCTGACCAGGTCGAAAGCCTTTGTGAGATCTATGAAGGCTATAAAGAGTGGCTGTCGTTGTTCCCTGCATTTCTCCTGCAGTTGTCTAAGGGAGAATACCATATCAGTGGTGGACCTGTTGGCTCGGAATCCACACTGCGATTCTGGATAGACGCTCTCTGCAAGTACCTGGAGCCTCTTTAGTACAACTCGGGCAAACAGCTTTCCTACAACGCTAAGGAGAGAGATGCCGCGGTAGTTGTTGCAGTCACCCCTGTCACCTTTGTTCTTGTACAGCGTGATGATGTTTGCATCCCTCATGTCTTGAGGTACTCCACCTTCTCTCCAGCAGAGACAGAGGATTTCATGCAGCTCAGTGACGATGATCTCTTTGCAGCATTTTAGGACTTCAGCAGGGATGCTGTCTTTTCCAGGTGCCTTGCCAAAGGCAAGGGAGTCCAGGGCCACGTGAAGTTCTTCTAGGGTTGGTTCACTGCCAAGCTCTTCCAGCACAGGAAGGCACTCAATGTTGTTCAGCGCTTCTTCGGTGACTACATTTTCTCTGGAATATAGCTCAGAGTAGTGCTGCACCCAGCGTTCCATCTGCTGCGCCCGATCCTGGATGACCTCGCCTGTGGCAGACTTCAGAGGGGCAATTTTCTTCTGTGTTGGACCTAGGGCCTGCTTGATACCATCATACATCCCCTTGATGTTGCCCGTGTCAGCTGCTATCTGTATCTCGGAACAGAGCTGGAGCCAGTAGTCGTTAGCACATCTCCTGGCAGTCTGCTGGACTTTGCTGCGAGCAGTTCGGAGGACCTGCAGGTTGCGCTCACTGGGACAGGCCTTGTATGCTGCTTGAGCTCTCCTCTTTTCCTTAATGACTGGTGTCAACTCCTCAGAGTGGGCTTCAAACCAGTCTGCCGCCTTGTTGGTCTTCTTGCCGAATATGGACAAGGCGGTGTTGTAAACGGTATTCTTGAAATGTTCCCATCTGTTGGATGCGTTTGCATCGACCGGACCTGGAAGAGATTCCTCAAGTGCTTGTGCAAATTCCTCCACTTTCCTTTGGATTGGCCTTTTCAGCCACACTAGACGCTGTGCCAGAACCACCTTTCAGAGCGCGATACCATAGTCTTTCGAGACTGAAGGTTGCCAATACAAGTAAAATATTTTTTACTTACATCATGGTAGGCTGCTCGATCACTGGTGAGTCTCCTTGGACCTACGCCAGCCATTTTGCTGGCAAAAATCTGAGGGACTGAGGGACTGAGGAGGGGCAAGTGGGAAAGAGGGGGTTGAATCTGGCACATGCTGCTACTGCAATTCACCCTCTCCCTCCCAGCCCCCTTCCCTCCCCCTGATCCCCTCATGTTTTAGCATATGTGTGAACAGGCAGAAGCTTCTCTCCTCCTGCCCCCAGTAGCAGCAAAAACAGGAGCTCATGCTCTTTCCAGTTCAGGTCTTATTGATATTAAAATATAATTTCATGAAATATAAAATTTCATATTTTATTTTTTTAAACAATTTAAAATTGCCAATACAGTCCATTTTACCCATATTTCAGGAACTGATGGATAGAGGGGTTTGAAAATGGTGTTATTGTTTAGAAAAATTTGTTGAATTAAAATGCCAATTTTGAAAATTGCTTTATTTCATGATTTAAATTCACATCCAAAGGGTTCTAATGACCTGAGCATGCAAATACAGTATATTACAAAAAAAAGTATGAAATGCAACCCTTGTTTTTATCACTTATCAACAAAAACAAAAAAACTCTGATGAGTGTTTCATAGACCATTTGCTTGGTCACCACCGATCACTGAGTCCTTTTGAAGGGACACAAGATAAAAGACTCTCTCTTTTTAAAAAGGAAGTGCAATTAACACATTTAAGAAAATAGCAATCACGTTTTAGGATGGTATCTCATTGGAATGGCTGCTTCACATCTGTGATTAAGAGGGTATTTAGAAGCTTAATTACTATGCTTTTAAAAGATAGTTAAAGTGTTGTCTGAAAACAGTGGATATCAATACTGAGCGGTTTCATTTTCAGTTGCCACAAAATTTGTTTCTCACATACAAATATGCACAAATGAGATCATGAGGTCTGTAAACCTAACTGAAAGCACAGAAATTAATACTTTCAGTTTATCATATAGTCTGCATTCATTTAGAAGGGACATTGCACAAGAAAGGTCTCTTTTCCTGTGAATGCTGCACACATTCACAAGCAAATCAGCTAATTCCTCATTTATTTTTAAATTTTGGTCTCTGAGCTTTAAGTGGAATCCTTTCATTTCCTCAATTTTTTAATCATTTATTTTATCATGTAACCTTCCCATCTATGGGTCGTATCTTAACAAAGACAGGATTCCTAAGGCCCGTTGAGATGAGAATCACAAGAAACTCACCCCACTGAATTAACTGATGTGCAGGACCAAAGCACTGGCTAGGTTAAATACCTTTTTCATTTTATGAAATAAGTCATGTGTGTGTGGAGGGTGGCACCTGAAATGGGCAAAAAAGTGATGGTAGGGTGTTAACAGTTCTCAGTGGTGACCCCCACACATGCTATTTTACAAATGTGCCAGCAAATGCATCCAGTATAATGAGTGCTTTGATCCTTAGTCATGACTTACTTTCTTTGGATATAACCCTCTGTAAAGAGCAGACACCTTTCATTTTTAAGCAACAGGAGTGGTGACTTTAGCATGCATACCTAGCACCTAGGCCTATTATTTATAACAGGGCTGCCCAAACCTCAGCCCACGGGCCACTTGCAGCCTCCTGTGGGTCCCCATCCGGCCCCCAGGGGGTCCCCCCATCTCCAATGGGCATTCTGCCCTCACCCCAGCCTGCGCTGGCCCACCGCTTTCCCTTGCTGCCACTGAGCCAAGCTCTGCCCCTTGCTTTCCCTCGCTGCCGCTGAGCTCAGTGGCAGCGAAGGAAAGACAAGCCCAGTGGGTGCACAGGGCCTTTTATAGTGGGAAGGTAACGTGAGATTTGCAGGTCTCGCGTCACTTCCCACTATAAAAGACCCTGCACGTGTGCTGGGCCCGTCTCTCCCTGCCTTGCCCATGGGCAGGATGTTCCTGGAGCCGAGAGAGAGAGAGAGAGAGAGAGAGAGAGAGAGATCCTACGCACTAGAGGGGAGGTGGTGGGCGGGCAGCCAGCCAGCCAGCCAGCCAACCAGCAGACATGCCATCTTGAGATTGCAAGGGAAGGAGGGAGGGCCGGCTGGCTGGCCAACCAGACAGGCAGCAGTAGCAGCACATGCCACCCTAGTGAGCAAGGGAGGGTGGTTAGGTGGGTAGGCAGGCATGCAGCTGGGCGAGCAGGCAGGCAGCCAAGTGGGCGGGTGGGCGGCCAGGCAGGAGCACATACCGCCTAAGCGAACAAGGGAGGGCAAGGGGGCAGGCGAATGAGGGAGAGAGGGAAGGAAGGCGAGGGGACAGGCGAGCAGGCGGGTGTATGTGTGTGAAAGTCTGGAAGATCCCCCCCCCCATTTGTGTGTATGAATGAGATCATAAACTGGCTGGAATATCTCTCTCCCCCCTTATGAGTGTGAATGGAATCATAAACTGGCTTGAAGATCACTTATGAACTGGCTGGAATATTTCCCCCCCCTTATGAGTGTGACTGGAATCATTAACTGGCTGGAAGATCTCCCCCCCCACCCCTTTTGCGTGTGAATGGGATCATAAACTGGTTTGAATTCATTCATTCATTTTCTGTCTCTAAAATATTCATTTATGTAAAGTTATTCAAATTTGAAATGTAAATTAATTTTTTTTCCAGCCCCCGACACAGTGTCAGAGAGATGATATGGCCCTCCTGCCAAAAACTTTGAGCACCCCTGATTTATAACAATAACTACTCCATGTGGAGTAGAAATATTGATTCAGAGGAATAATGTCATGAAACCTGAAACACAAAGAGAGGGGAGAAGAGTGACCTCACTTTCCATCCCTAAATGGCACCCTTCCTGCAAACACTGCACAATAGCCCCCAGTATATTGCAGGTTGGTGGCCTGGCAGTTCTTCTCCTCACCAGATCAAACAAGCACATAAAACAGGATGGTGAAGGATCAGGTGTGCACTGTTCTCTCCTAAGACCTTTCAATGTCTGCTTGTGAAGACTGGCTTAGTTCCTAAAGAACAATGGACTCTGATCAACCCAGCTTCACTGAAAAACCTCTGCTGATGTGAGTGATGGGTTTTTCAATCAACACAGAGCTCATCAGAATTCTGTGGTGCTTACAGGCATTTATGGCCCACAAAGGACAGTGAGTTAATTACAGAACAAGTCCAGCATGCTGATTTCATTGTAGATATTTAGAAATAATCACCATTAGAATATTCAGTACTTGGAAATAATACATGTTCTATTTAAATATTTTGTAAATTTTGATTACAAAAGTGGCCTCTGTCATCTTCCCCCCCCCCCCCAAGAAAATTGCTCCAGTAGAAAAAGGATTACATTCGCAGTGTGTTATATTCTAGTTAATAACCAAATGGGAGATGAATAATCCTGTAATTGTAATGAGATAGATAACATCTCAGAATAATTTTGAGATTTTTACTTTCTCTGCAATATATAAGAGCTGTAGGTTCCCTCTCCAAGAAAATGTTGAAATATCATGACAAAAATGTGTTCAGGCAAGACTTATACAGATATGCCACTGACAAATTAAAAGAATTCTAATTATTTTGTATTATTATTATCTTCACTATGCAACTGCAGGGAGAATACGAGATACATTTCCTCCTTTAATTAGGTAACGGTACGCATTCCTATTCTTTACCTTTTCCAGGAAGCTTTAATCCACAATAGGAATCGCTATACAGCTTTCCTCTTTAGGAAGCAACTATCTAAGGGCCCAATCCTATCCAACTTTCCAGCATGGATGCAACTGTGCTCAGGGAGTGTGTGCTTCATCCTGAGGTCTGGGGACAATCACGGAGGCTTTCTCAAGGTATGGGAATTTCTGTTCTCTTACCTTGGGGTGGAATTATAGCTACATCGGTGCTGGAAAATTGGATAGGATTGAGCCCTAACAGCCCAATCCTGAGCTCCTGTGGTGCACAGCTTCGGCGGCACTGAAAACAGCTGCTGCAGCATCCTGCACACCATGGGCTACCACAAGTGCCACCTCGGGAAAAGGGGACTTTTGTCCCCTTCTCCTGGGTAAAGGAAGTAGCCCCGCAATGATAAAAAGTATTCGTGTAGGGCGCCGAGCCCCACATGAACGGACAAGATCTGTGGAGCAGAGCTCCACCAAACCCGCCTCCCTCCCTCCGTCCCTCCTCCCTCCCCCAGTACACTTCCCGCCCACCCTCTCGCTGCTTCCTACCTCCCCGTCACAACTCATCCCCGCCCTCTCTCCGCCCTCCATCTGTCTCCCCCCTTCCTGGAACACCTCCCTGCCTACCACCTGTCCCCGCTTACCGTGCCATGGCTTAGTGGTTTGTGCGACCACTGAGTGGTGGAGGCTGGGCACCTGCCCAGTGCTAGCTCAGCGCCAGCCTGTGCTGGGCTAGCATGGGCACTCGCTTGGCGGTAAAGCTCACCCAGCGAGACGGCGGTTAGCTGGCACATCGAGCCCAGGATTGGGCTCCAGCAGCCCAATCCTGAGCTGCCCAGAGCTCCTGGACCCGGCAGCTCCACGGAGGGCTGCCGCTGGATCCTGCACCTCCCGTGCTACCACGGGAGGCTCCTCAGGAGAAGGGGACATTTGTCCCCTTCCCCCAAGTAAGGGAAGCAGCCCTGCAATGGGGCTACTCACTTTAGTGGCGACCAAAAGGTCAGCACTAAAGTAAAGGCGCTCGTGTAGGGCTAGCAGCCCTGCAGGAGTGCCTAGGTTCCTGCGGAGTTCAGCTCCACGGATCTGCCTCTCCCCCTCCTCCCGACACGCCTCCCCCACGCCCCTGGCCACACATCCCCCCTCCCCGAAACGCCTCTCCCATGCCCCCGGCCATGCTCCCGCCTCCCGTTCCATAGCCCAGTGGTTCGGGAGACCGCAGAGCTGCGGAACTTGGGCGATCGCCGGGTGTTAGCCCAGTGCTGGCTGGCACTGGGCTAGCTCTGGTGGGAGCCCGGCAGTGAGCCCCGCAAATGTGCCTTATGGCACATTTGCAACTGAGGTTCGTGGCGCGGAGCCATGCCGCGGACCTCAGGATTGGGCTCTAAGTGAGCAGGTACTACTCACCAGTCAGGACTCACCTTCACATGACAGGACAGAGTGTTTCATGAGGACTTAAAAGCAATTATGGGAAACCACAGTAGTCTCCTGTTCCACCTCTTGCCTTCCTGTTTTTAACACAGTGAATAATTTATTTTGATAACTTGCAAGAAACTGACATGTGGCTTATTGGCTCATAATTTCCTGGCTTCTTCTGTCATCCAAATTCAAAATACAAGTTTATTCTTCTCAATGCATTCTGATCACAACCTAAAGGGCAGCTGTGAATATTTATTTTGACATTACTGCTGTCTGAATTTGTTCAAACTGAACAAAGGATACGTATTTTCTTTTCTAGGTCTGTTTCTAAACAAAGCCAGTCTCACCATGGGCAGGGGTGGGGGCCCTGGCCTGCAACTCTTTAGCTCTCTTGTCAGAATTGAACTCTGGCCAAATTAACTTGGCTGTTCAGAGCATTAGAGGTTGCTATTGCTGCCGTACCTGCTGCCACTGAAAGGGAAGTGGTGGGCTAGAATGTCTGGTCTCACCCCCTTACCCAATGGTGTGTGACAGCGAGATGATGTACTCTGATCCAGCAGGCATGAAAAGCCACTCCTCTTTCAGTGTTGCATTTGAAAAGGAGGAAAAAGTGAAGCAGAAGAGGGTTTATAGAAGAAGAACTGTGGGGGGATATCCTTGTTTCTTCTTACCTCTCCTCCATATCCTATTAGACACTACCCTTGCCTCCGTTTTAAATCCAGCTGTGCCAGCTGCTGGCACCTCCAGCCCCCACAGTTGCCTACAGGTATGGTCGTGGTCTGGAATCATGGTTGTGTTGTCTGCTAGTGTAGAACTTTAGAGCTCACAATGCACAGTAGTGCTGAGGTGATATCACATGATGATGTCACAGTACAGAATGAAAGAGTTATGTGTTATGTTAGAGGGACCAAAGTTAGAAGGAGAACTCAACACAGCTGCTGCTCCATTTTTGGTGGCAGCCGCATGTTCCACGCAATGTTTACTTCCACTCTATGAGAAAGTGCTTAATCCAGACTCCTAGAAACTGTTAATTATTTTGTAATTGGCAGGAAGAAAAGGGCCATTTCAAGATCCAAGCTATGAAAAGGTTTTGGAAGATGCTATTTATAATGGCAGTGGCTTCTAAAAGCATGATTCGAGGTGCTAACTACAAATTGAGCTATAAACATAACATTGGCTCGTTTGCTGGGAAAGGAAGGAGGTTTCTGTGATTAGCGTTAAGTGGAATGCTTGAGTTTGACAAAAATGATGCTATTATTAGGAGAAAAAGGGGAACTAAATAACTATCCTTAGAAATGTTATCCTTCATTCATCACAAAAAATCACTGGCAATTGAATTATCCAAGATTCGTAAACACATTTAACGCAATGGCATACCAGAAAGGTAATTAACAGATGTTGGTTGTGAGCCTCCCCTCCCATTATGTAAATCAGCCTGCTATAAAGCACAAGGAGAAACAGATACATGTCACTTTGGTCTTTTTGTAAAACATGGACATATGTCTTGTTAGAATTATTTTCATTGCAATTAGGCTGCTGCTTTAGTATCTTTTCCAGTAAGCAGATTACCTTGTTAGAAAATGAAATGCTGCTCCATTCATTTGTTAACAACTTTATGGTTCATTTATGAGATTTTTATGATTAAAAAACTGGCATTTTATATATAGCATCACTAATATTCTGTGAAATCAGAACATTGCCATAGGCCGCTCACCGGGGATTTGGAATCTTGCGTGTTTATTTAATGTTTGAGTGTGGTGACTGTTTGAAAGCAGATGGGTTTCATCTTGATATAACAAAATATTTCTTCTTAAGCATCCCACAGCGTATAGGATGTTAAATGAACCATTGAACAGGATATGGTTGAATGAATGAATCTAAGACAGTTGAATTGATTGGAATTACTATTACTATCATTCAAATCATTACAAATCATTCCTTACATATACCTTACAAATCATATACCTTATAAATCATTCCTGGTTTAATATCATTCAATGAATACAAAGGACAAATGTATATAAACTTTGTAGCACAATCACATGTGGGATTGATTTCAGGCCACCTTACAATTCAGTCTGTGGCGAAGTGGTCCTGTGATTGCTCCATCAAGACATGCGAATCCTCTTGTGTCTGACAGAATGAATCTAATTAAAGTAGCATCCATAGGCCATTCAAATGAATCAGATTTTAAGACTGGACCAACTCTGAATCAGCAAGGCTTCTAGGTCCTATCTGATCAGGTCTAGTGGTCTCCTGGTAATCTGTGCCCAACAAAATGTCTACCTTTGGTTTCCTAAGGGAAGTGGAGCAGTAGGGAAGGATCACAGTAGAGACAGGCAACCTAATTCTGAACCCAGTGGTGCCCAGGGCTCCAGTGGTGCCAGAAGGGTGACCGCCGGATCCTATGAGAGCTGCAGTTACCATCAAGGTCTCCCTTCCCCCGGGTAGACAGCAACTGATGGCAATGGGTCTCTTCAGCTCTGTGCCTGTGTTTGAGAGGGCACAGAGTTGAGGATGCCTGTGTCAGGTTGGCTTGCTCACAGGGGGGTTCAGAATGTGGTGGCAGATGCTGCCACTGTCTCCACTTCTTTGTGAATCCAATTCTCCCCTCCCTCTAACCTGTTCCACACATATCCCACCTCCTCCCCTGCCCTGAAAACACTCTCCTCTGGCTGGTGCTGTGGGAGCAGTGGCTGGTTGTCCTCCTGGCACTGAGGTGCAGTGCTTACTGGCACTGGCCCAACGCCAGCACTTCTTCCTCCCCTGGAGCTGGGAACATGCTTTACAGCATGTTCACGACACCAGAACTGGCAGTATACACATACAACCAGCTTCAGGATTGGGCTCTCAGTCTCTGGATGCTGCTGTGAGGATACACAGAAGAGTCCAGGAAGGTCCAGAACTATAGGGATTGAATTTCCCACATTTTCTCAGTGTCCCTGAATGCCACTATTCATGCTTGCCACAGAATGCAAGTTCTGAAGCCCAAGGTTCAATGACTGCAGTGGTTTTCTGGAGGTTTTACCACCACCCTCTTGCCTGGGCAAGACTGGGTAAGAGGGTACAAGGAGGGCTCCTGGAAACATCGGTGAACTGAAATGAATCTGTTGCACCCATGCACTTAGTGGAGACAGGGGCAGATCCAAGGGGGGGCCATGGGTGCAGGGTCCCCCCAAACTGCCACACCAGCAGGAAGGGCACCCACTGGGATGGGAAGCAGCCCGAGCAAGGCCAGGAACCCAGGTCTACCCAGCAGGTAGATCTGGGCTCAAAGTCTGAGTGCAAGCCCAGGTCTACCCACCCAGCAAACTTAAGCCACTGAGACCAAAGTTTGACCAGGAGCCCAGGTCTACCTGCCTGGTTGACCTGGGCTCTAGAATTAAATTTAAGGGCCCCTCCCCCCCAAACAAAAACACTCGATCTGCCCTTGAGTGGAGAATATATATGAAAAATATTATTGCAATGGAACTTCACATGAATGTTGTAGGAAAAAAGCATGAACAAGATACTAGACTCCACTCTTGCTCATGGAGCTTTCTTGCAAAATTAATAGATTTTTCATTCTCACAAACCATTTCTGACATACAAATGGCTCCATGGAGGAGTTTTTCCCATCATCAAACTCCAAATTCAGTTTATAGGAGGAGGTGCATCAGAAAATGCTTCAGCTTGAGTCGTAGCATTCATTCCAAGTTTGACAAATGACTGTAAGACTACAGAATGTCTAAGACATACATGTGTATTGATGTAAATGGTCATTGAATTATCTCCTTATATTAGCCTGGAGTTTCTTTTTACAATTGACTATCCTTTGAGACAATGCATGCAAGTGTCACAGCTGGAGCTTTCTCTCTCAGGCAAGAGGGAATGCGCTTTCTAAGATGGCATCCTGTCATCTTTGTGGTCCTTCCATTACAAATAATTTAGGGTTTTTAAAATATGCATTGGGAACATATTTTATAATCAAGTACAAACAGTGTAGTCCAACACCATCCCTGACCTGCTGCCACTGTGCTTGCGCTCCCACTTTAAACACACATGCGCGCGCGCACACACACACACACACAGAGAGAGAAACAGCACCACTTACCTTGCTCCTTCCTCATGTGGGATGCATCATGATGCTCACGATGCTTTAAATAAAACAAGACTTCCTGTTTTATTTAAAAAGACTGCATGAGAAAGCACAGTCCCTTTAAAACAGGAAGTCTTGTGACAAGGAAAACAAGCAGGAGTCCCATGTGAGGAAGGAGCAGGTAAAGGAGTGGATTAATGTGGTTCCATCTGTGTTAGGGAGGTGGCAGCAGACTTGGGGTGAAGGGCATCCTGAATTTTCTGCTCCTACTGCTGCTGACATGAACTGCATCAATCACTTGACCCTGATCACAAGCTTCCTAATCTAGTGAACTGGCTAAAAGTCATAGCACTAACCCCCATTTTATTTTTAAAAACATGGAAAAGGGAATGCTTTGATTTCAAATAAATAAATCAGTATTTCATTGAACTTTATATTTCTCAGGAGGTTAACTTTTCTCGATGGAATTTCCATTTAAATACAAGTCAATGTGTGACTTAGCGCTTCTTCATTCTTTATTTATCTCTCTCCCTGCTCCTCAGGCCCCCCAGGTTGAAAACCCTCAAGATATTGCATGTCATCTTATTTGAACAGAAAGTCTGAGTGGCAGCAGAGAAGGCTTCAAATCGTGCTGTATTCAAGAAACCTTACAAGTATGCAATAAATATAGAATAAGGTATGGTTTCTGGTTGAATAGATATAGAAGGATAATCCCTAGTTAAACACTGTATTTCATTTCAGACTTTCAGATACAATTTCATGGTTTATGAAGGTGGCAGTGCCTTAATATCAAATTATAGCTTTGAAGTCCTATTGAGAGCAGAAAAGGGAGAAATTTCTGTGCATAAATGAAAAAGAGAAGGGCTTTTTTTAAAACAAAATGTAATCACACAAATACAATCACATTGTGTGATTGAAAAAGTATATGCAGCTCTTACAGTGCAATCTTGTATATGGTTTATTCAGAAGTAGGTTCTACTTTATTCAGTGGGGTTTACTGTCATGTAAGTGGGTGCAGGATTGCAGCCTTGGTGCAAAAGATGGGAATTGTAATAGGTGAGTCTAAAATGTGGCAATATTTAAGGCTGATATCTAGCAACCCACTACTATCAGGGGCCAGTGGCATAGGTAAGGGGGTGTAGGGGGTAGCAGTTGCACCAGATAACAAGCCTTAGGAGGACAACAAGCTGAGCTTGACACTAGTGGCCAAAATTGTGAAAAAGAAATTGGTATGTACTAATAATACCATCATGTTATATATCATTGGAAAGGTAATTTAATGCAGAATCCAATGAAACAAACCACATTGGAATATCTGTATTCTATCAAAGGTTATGGCCAATTAACCAGAAAATGAAAACACTGCTTTATGGAACAAAAAAATGGATTTTCTTAACTCAAAACTGACCTGCAAGACTGACTGTTCTGAGAGCCAATGAGATGTTGTTATGATATAGCATGAAATGTGTAAGGTGTTAATATGTGTCAGCTCTCATTTCCTTGTATCAATATAGTTACCCCTGCTAACTGGGTAAAGAGACACTTTTGCAAATGGTGCTCCTCTTATATTTAGCAGGGGGAGAATAGCATCCCTCTTCACCCCAGCACAGTGTCTCTAACCAACAAAGGGCACACCCTTCATTCACTCACCGCAGACACCCGCCTATAAGTCGACCCCACAGATAAGTCGAGGGCAGGTTTTGTGCCAACAATCATGGCATTTTCTAATACCCTCAGATAAGTCGGGGGTTCAATTTAGGGGAGTGTCTGACTATAGTTTTGTCTGATTTTACCTGAAGCCAGATCCTGAAAAATAACCTACCACTAATTTTTATCTAAGAACTGTAGTCTCTAATTTATTAAAAACAGAGTAAAAGATCATAAGATACATTTTTATTCTTTTTAAAATTCTGGTCTTCACCACCTTTTTGTAAACACTATCATAAGTGCACTGTAAACGACATACCAGTAAAACAGTGGTTCCCAACCTGGGACTCATGTACTCCCAGGGACACTCAACAGGACCTTTAGGGGTAATTGAAAAAGAATGAAATAATGGCAGAAAAAGGCAGGTCATGCTCCAGAATGCCTTGCAAGGACCAGGAAGGGAGGTAGCTAGTTGGCTGTGAAAGCCCCACCAATAGCTAGTTTTTGGTCATCATCTATCAACCAGTGATTGAAAACCAGCACAGTAAAAAAGCTGAAACATAATATGAAAAGTGATCAATCGCCCAGAATTTCTCAGCACACTTCTGGTGCAAAACAGTGCAAAGGCAGAGTCTTCTGTTCTTCAAACATATGAAAAGAGAAAATATGTGATGAATACATGAAGTCTGGGCTTTCATATGGAGGAGATAAAGGCTTGTATTATTAATTACAAACATTTTGCTAATATGAAGGGTACAATTTATGGAAATGGGCTGCCAAGGGATATGCAAGTGAAAAAGGTTGGGAACCACTGCAGGAGGAATCAAATCCACCTTTAAGGTGTCTGGTGTGTTAAGCCAGAAGCTCTACATACAACATACAACCCATAACACATAACTGAGAGTATGCAATTCAATTCACAGCAGAGAGATGAGATATTTGCTTTTTACTCAGAAGTAGACCCACTGCTTTCCATGGGTGTTATTCTGAAGTAATGGTGCACTGAATTGCAGCCTGGGAAGGAGGGTCCCATCCTGGTGTTTCAAAAAACAGACCTGCTTTGCAAGCATTTGCCAAGCAAAACCAGAACCAGGCTGCAGCAGAAGGAAGGAGAATAAGAGGTTAACTTTGGGTGGAATGTCCCTGCAAAGTAACTATAGCAACTAAGGAGGTGCCTGCCTTAGCTGAGCAAACTTTTCAGAGTTGAAAGGCTCTGCCCTCTGATAAGGGGAAGTGATAATTGGAGCTTGATTACGTGGCCAAAAATTCACTATCTACAGTAATTAAATTTGATTTTGTTGTGGGGGAGGCTACAAAATCTCCTTTGACCCCAGGTAGCAGATAGATGTATTAGCTATGCCACTGGCTGGGGGGAGGCCACAGAGCAAGTGGGTGTTGAGCTTCTGAGGAGAGGAGGCAGGTTTCCCCCTATTTTCACTTTTTTAAAAACTCAGGTATGACATCATTTTGAGCTTGCACCAGGTTACACAATCATTAGCTATGCCGCTGTCAGGAGCCCTCCAAATGAAGCAAATGAGAAGGCAGACATGGTTCCTCCTCACTGCTGGCCAACCATGAGGTAAGGTGAAGCAGACCCAGTGGCAGACTGCGAGGATCCATGGGGGTGGTAGATTCAGGGTGCACTTCGTTCTAAGTCTGCTGCCTTCTCCCACCAGCCTGTCACTGATGCAAGCCCCAAAGATCTGCTTCTTGCTCACCTGAGTAAGAAGTGGATCATCTGCTTCCTTACTTTGCTCTCTGTGCAGTTGCCTTAAAGCTGGAAGTGGCTAGCACTGCAGATTTGTAACTATAGCAACTGCAGATTTGCAAAAAACAAGAAGCACAATGGGGTGGGTATCCAATAAAATAGTGGGCCAGCCCAAGATCTCCTAGTATCTGAAGGGGTGTGCAAAATGCCCACTCCTTTAGTTAGTGATGTTCCAACCTCTGCCTTCCCATTCCATCAATTGGAAAATAGGAAGTGGAGTGGAAAAGGAATTGTGGAAACATCTCTGATGCTCTAACCATTCTCCTCTCCTCCACATTTCCTCTTTTGCTCCCTCTTCCTTTTCCTAGCCAGGGAACAGAAGGAGCAATGAAGAAGAGTGGGTGGATGAAGATGGAAGATGGACACCCCCTCCCCTCATCTTCTGCCTGAGGTGACTGCCTCAGTTGGCCTCAAGAATGGACTGGACCGGTGGAGGAAGCTGAAACTTCCTCTGCCCTTCATACCCACTCTATTGCTCTGGGCACTTTTCTCTCCACCCAGTGTACTTCTGGTATGAGAGTCAAACTTGGGGGGGGGGGGATTTGAGCAACTGATCGCATGGAGGTAAGGCAGTTCTCCTCACCTGTGTGCCTCTTTTGATCATACAGCTTGGCACATCACCATAGGCAAGAAGGCCTCAATGAATTGCTAAGCATGACACACTCCTTATCATAGGCTCAGGAAACACTCAGGATTTGAGTCAACCAGAAAGTTGAGGCAAAATGCTTACAGCATTGTCAGTTTGAGAAGTGGTGAATTCAAACAGCCACTGGCTGGTAGAATGGGAGAAGTAGAATGGAATTCCACTGCCTGGTCCAATCAACACACATACCCTTCTACCTAAATTGGAAGTATCATGTGTCTTTTTGTAAATGATTGCATCTCCTTAGGAAGACCCTACCACAAGTCCCTTCTACTATCACATTTACCACCATCTGTAACATTTGTAGCTTCTGATATCTATTAGGTACTGTATATGGTAAATTAACAAAACCCAGAAAGTGTGTATGATTTTATTAAAGACAGCAAACACATGGAAGGAAGAACAGAAAGGAAGAGGCAAAGTTGTAACATACTGGGTATGAGAGAGAAATCCAAAGCCAAGGAAAAAGGGGGGGGGGGAATAACCAGGCAGAAAAGAACACTAAAAATGCTAGAAAATACAGGTGGAGTCTATTTAGCCACCTGTTAGTTAGTTCCGTGACTTGGCACGATTAACAAAAAACGTGTTG
The DNA here is from genome assembly GCF_035046505.1 of Tiliqua scincoides. Taxonomy (NCBI): domain Eukaryota; kingdom Metazoa; phylum Chordata; class Lepidosauria; order Squamata; family Scincidae; genus Tiliqua; species Tiliqua scincoides. Next base: position 63,815,914 of record NC_089825.1, on the reverse strand, counting down.
TGCTGAATTCCATAGAATTACACAAACACACTGCAGCCTGACACTTCCGGATTGAAGGAAACTAAAGCAGCTGTTATCAATCCCCTCCCCTCCCCACTCAGCCCTGCTGTTGCCAGCTGTCCTGCTTCTTTCACAGTTGGAATGATGAGCTTGCTTGGGAAGCCTCTGTGTCCCAGGCGGCCTCCCAACAGCGCTGCAGGTTCTCCTCCTCCTCTTCACTGCTGCCGCCCCTGCAGCCCTCCCTGGCCACCGCCATCATGGAAGTTCCTCTGCCCCAGAGCATTCTGGGACTTGTAGTCCGGCTCTCTGCTCACCCTCACCTGTCTCTCCAAGGCTTCCCAAGGCCTGCTTGGGAAGGCTTTCTGGAGCAGGAGAGCCTGCATCATGGGGGGGGGGGAGGAATTTGGCAAACACTCCCTGGGTTTTTTAAAGCAATCCCCTCTCCTCCCCCTCCTGAGCCCTCCCCATTGCCAGCTGCCCAGTGTCTTTCACAGTTGGAATGCTGAGCTTTTAAGAGTCCAGACCTATGCGTTTCTACTCAGAAGTAAGCCCCATTCCAGTCAATGGGGCTTACTCCCAGGAAAGTGTGGAGAGGATTGTAGGCTAAATCTCATGCTTTGCTTGGTGGGAAGGCTTACGTGTGTCATGATTGCCTGTACCATGGGGGGGGGGGGGTTTGCCTAAACCATGGGGGAGGGGAATCCGGCAAACACTCCCTAGGTTATTTTATAAGAACATAAGAACAGCCCCACTGGATCAGGCCATAGGCCCATCTAGTCCAGTTTCCTGTATCTCACAGCGGCCCACCAAATGCCCCAGGGAGCACACCAGATAACAAGAGACCTCATCCTGGTGCCCTCCCTTGCATCTGGCATTCTGACATAACCCATTTCTAAAATCAGGAGGTTGCGCATACACATCATGGCTTGTACCCCGTAATGGATTTTACCTCCAGAAACTTGTCCAATCCCCTTTTAAAGGTGTCCAGGCCAGACGCCAGCACCACATCCTGTGGCAAGGAGTTCCACAGACCAACCACATGCTGAGTAAAGAAATATTTTCTTTTGTCTGTCCTAACCCGCCCAACACTCAATTTGAGTGGATGTCCCCTGGTTCTGGTATTATGTGAGAGTGTAAAGAGCATCTCCCTATCCACTCTGTCCATCCCCTGCATAATTTTCTATGTCTCAATCATGTCCCCCCTCAAGCGTCTCTTTTCTAGGCTGAAGAGGCCCAAACGCCGCAGCCTTTCCTCATAAGGAAGGTGCCCCAGCCCGTAATCATCTTAGTCGCTCTCTTTTGCACCTTTTCCATTTCCACTATGTCTTTTTTGAGATGCGGCGACCAGAACTGGACACAATACTCCAGGTGTGGCCTTACCATCGATTTGTACAACGGCATTATAATACTAGCCGTTTTGTTCTCAATACCCTTCCTAATGATCCCAAGCACAGAATTGGCCTTCTTCACTGCCGCCGCACATTGGGTCGACACTTTCATCGACCTGTCCACCACCACCCCAAGATCTCTCTCCTGATCTGTCACAGACAGCTCAGAACCCATCAGCCTATATCAAAAGTTTTGATTTTTTGCCCCAATGTGCATGACTTTACACTTACTGACATTGAAGCGCATCTGCCACTTTGCTGCCCATTCTGCCAGTCTGGAGAGATCCTTCTGGAGCTCCTCACAATCACTTCTGGTCTTCACCACTCGGAAAAGTTTGGTGTCGTCTGCAAACTTAGCCACTTCACTGCTCAACCCTGTCTCCAGGTCATTTATGAAGAGGTTGAAAAGCACCGGTCCCAGGACAGATCCTTGGGGCACACCGCTTTTCACCTCTCTCCATTGTGAAAATTGCCCATTGACACCCACTCTCTGCTTCCTGGCCTCCAACCAGTTCTCAATCCATGAGAGGACCTGTCCTCTAATTCCCTGACTGTGGAGTTTTTTCAGTAGTCTTTGGTGAGGGACCGTGTCAAACGCCTTCTGAAAGTCCAGATATATAATGTCCACGGGTTCTCCCGCATCCACATGCCTGTTGTCCTTTTCAAAGAATTCTATAAGGTTCGTGAGGCAAGACTTACCCTTACAGAAGCCATGCTGACTCTCCCTCAGCAAGGCCTGTTCGCCTATGTGTTTTGAGATCCTATCTTTGATGAGGCATTCCACCATCTTACCCGGTATGGATGTTAGGCTGACCGGCCTATAGTTTCCCGGGTCCCCCCTCTTTCCCTTTTTAAAAATAGGTGTGACATTTGCTATCCTCCAATCTTCTGGCACCATGGCCGTTTTGAGGGACAAGTTGCATACCTTAGTCAAGAGGTCTGCAACTTCATTCTTCAATTCCTTAATAACTCTTGGGTGGATGCCATCAGGGCCCAGTGACTTATTGATCTTTCTCAATAAGGTCTGAAACATCTTCTCTTTTAACCTCTATCTGACTTAACTCCTCGGTCGGGAGGGGCCGTTCGGGCAGCGGTATCTGCCCGAGGTCTTCTGCCGTGAAGACAGATGCAATCCCCTCTGTTGCTACCACACCTGCCCCTTTTAAAGCAATCCCCTCTGTTGCTATCACACCTGCCCCTGTGTGTGTGTGTGTGTGTGTGTGTGTGTGTGAGTGAGTGAGTGAGTGAGTGAGTGAGTGAGTGAGTGAGTGAGAGAGCTCCACCTCACTGCACGTGTTCTGGTTACACAGGGTTTTCTGCCCCCCTCTTCAGCTTCTGCTGGCTCAGGGGCTCCAGGAATGTTACTGTACCTTCAAAAGGGGAACCTCTTCCATGGCTCCAGGGCTGTTCCCTGCCTGGGCGAGCCTTTTTGCAGTGTTTTGGGCTGCCTGGAAACTCCAGCGCAGGGCAAAGGAGGCAAAGGTGTGTGTGACTTTTAGTACCCCCACCCCATTCGCATTGAGACAAATCCACAGATAAAAAAATCCGTGGATGAATAGGCCACGCCTGTACATATTTCTACCAGAACCAAGATTCAGAGGAAAAGAATCCCATGGACTGGATGACGCAAAAGACAAATAACACACTGCGGGAGGAACAGCACCAGAAACTATTAAGCTGGTATTTGATTTAAGTTGGCATTCAAGTCCTGTAACTTTGTCACTTATGCATTTAATTCTATATTTCACTGAATAACTGTGATGCACACCTCAAACAATGCTTTACAGGCTTGTTGTCCAGTTAACATTTGACAGTAACAGCAAAATAAAGCAAGATTGAAATTGCACTGAACCGAGCATCTGTGACTAAAAAGGAACTCCTGAAAGTAGCTAGATAGGAAGAATAGTTCTTGCCAAAATGATACATTTCAAAGTAAATATGAAAAGCATAATTTTATGTTCCACTGCTGCATTGCAAAGGTTTACGCTGTGTAATGATGCATCAAATTGTTTCATAACAAAAATAACTTTCTAGTTTAAGATTCAACATGTCATAGAGTCATTTTTGCAATGAAATGTTCAAGATGAAAGGAATATATGAGCTAGACAGCAAATGAACAAGGGTTTCATTTCCAAAGCCTGTAAAAATACCTAAGTAACTACTGTTGATTCAACAGAGCACTGAGGATTGCTTTACATATTAATCATGACTGCTCTAGTGTGGTATGTGCAGAATTGAAGAGACTCAAAGGGAAAAGAGATGCAACAGAAAATCTTAGGGACAAAATATGTTGCATGACACTCAGAGAAAGCAAAAGTAGTGCAGCCAGCTCAACAGTGCACTGAATTGATCATGCCGCCCTACCATGCATGTAACCTGGAATGAGGACCAGTGTCTGGGCATGAAGGGTCCATTCACACTTCTGAATATAGACTGATCCTAGTTCTTGATGCAATTTACAGTATTTATTTTTTAAAATAATTATTTATCTTTCACATTTTTATACCACCATTCCTCCAAGGAGCCCAGGGTGGGGTACATGGTTCCTTCCCTCAAGATTTTATTGACTTTCATTTGAAGCTTTAAAAAAAATTATAAATAGCATGTGTGGGTAGGGGTGGGTGGGTAGGTGCATGATCAGACTAGGAACCAAGTAGAGCAGCTGGGTGGAGTGGCCAGACAATGTGTGGGGATGAAGAAGTTAGCCAGCAGGTGCAGGGTCCCCCTCCAGCTTGCTGCTTCCCTCAACCCACCACCTGAAGCGGAAGGTTTTGCTGGCCTCATGTCTGGGCTGCTCCTCTCACAGCACAATTCTACACATGCTTACTTGGAAGTAGTCCCACTGTGTTGAATGGAGCAGACTTACAGGTTGGGGTGTATAGGACTGCAGCCTCAGACACACAATAAATACAGGGGCACCCTCATAATCCACAGGGGTTCCATTCCAGGACCCCCTGCAGATAAGGAAACCCATAGATAATGAAATCTGCATGTTTGGGGGCCCTGTGCTCCCCTAGCCTCTGGAGGATGTTCTGAAGGTTGGGGAAGTTGCCCTCAGAATGCCTTCTAAGGCCTCTGGGAGGTCTTAGAACTGGGGTGTCAAACGTGTTTCATTCCAAGGGCTGAAAAGCATTCCTGATGCCTGCTGAGGGCTGAAAGTGATATCATTAGGCAGGAAGTGATGTCATTAAACAGGTCACAACCAAAAATAAGCACCTTTTCTCACTTAGGAACTCATTAGCTGCAAATCACAGAAGAGAAAACACACAAGTCATCATGTTTCAAGACATGGGACAGCCCAATTTTCATGTGGGTTGCCCTTTCAGCAGTGCCACCTCAGCATTGCTCAGCAGCTGAGAGCCCAAGGGCCTGATAAAATGCTTCTGTGGGCCACATCCGCCCCCCCCCCGGGCCTTATGTTTGACACCCCTGCCTTAGAAAGTCACTTCTGGTTTTTTGTAAAAAAGCAGAAGTGACATTTTAAAGGCCTTAAAAGGCCTTTGGAGACCCTCAGAACACCCTCTGGAGGAGAGGGGAACACAGGTCCCCTCACCTACAGAGGGTCAGGTGAGTCTGACCTGTGGGTTCAGGGACCTGTAGATACTAGAAACTGTGGGTCCCAAATACATGGATAATGTGGTCCCACCTGTATCTCCTATATCAGTGTTACTCAAACTGTGGTTCGGGACCCACTAGATGGGTTACGAGCCAATTTCAGGTGGGTCCCCATTCATTTCAATATTTTATTTTTAATGTATTAGACTTGATGCTACTATGGTATGTGACTGCATTTGGGGAAATGTGACAGACCTGTACTTTTAACAAGTGACCATGTATATTCTTTTAACAATGTTAGTAAATGGGACTTACTCCTGGGTTAGTGTTGGTAGGGTTGCAGCCTAGGATTGTTAAAAATTTTCCTGCTTGATGTCACTTCTGGTCATGACATCACGTCCAGTGGATCCTAACAGATTCTCATTCTAAAAAGCGGGTCCTGGTGCTAAATGTGTAAGAACCATTGCCCTACATAACTTGTTACTTTGCTTCATTTAAAAAGTTTCATCTCGGGAGGTCTGCATCACGTCAAGTTGATCTTTCAAATACCGATTCACTTTTTGGTGTCTCAGTTAGCCTGCTAGCTAGCATTTCTTCAACTTCATTAATCTAGCACTTTGGAGGCTTGCTACAACCTTAGTATTCTTTTGTAATTCCTCTCCTTTCATTTGAAAGCCATTTTAAAGAAAGTCTCTCTCATTGTTCCTTAGTTTCTATTAATCCAGATACTTAAATACTTATTTCATCCCACATGCATCGTGTATTTTCCTCAGTTCAGCAATCACGAATAATGCAACGAATTAATGTTTTAATTCCAACAGTCAGCATGCTACTATTGATCCAAATATCAACAGGCTGATTACAGCAAAATGTTAATAAAAATGAGAACTATGTCTCTTTACTAAAGCTTTCAGAGCTATAATTGCACATTTATATAATCATTAGGGATCAAAGCAGAGACACTGCGTTAATGATGAATCCAGATCTCTCCATTTACAAAGAAAAAATTCCTTTGAGAGCAATTGTATTAGATGTTCAGTATAAAAATAACTTGTTTTAAAAAAGTAAAAAAAGGAATGTTTGGGAAATTCAGGTGGTTAAAGACATGCATGCAGGCCAAATCCATTAATGTACCATCTCACTAAGATAATAATTAGAAAGAAACAGATTAACAGCCCAATCCTACGCATGTCTACTCAGAAATAAGTCCCATTACAGTCAATGGGGCTTACTCCCAGGAAAGTGTGGATAGGATTGGGCTGTAAGAGTCCAACCCTATCCAACTTTCCAGCACTGATACTAATGGGGCATGAGCTACATCCTGCAGTGTGGGGGGGGGGGGGAGAGAATCATGGAGGTCTCCTCAAGGGAAGAAAATATTTGTTCCCTTATGGGGCCGCGTTGTGGCTGTATCAGCATTGCCAGAGTTGGCAGCATTGCCTATCAGCTGGATAGGACTCTAAAAGGTTAGAAACTGGCTGCGTATTGTTTGCTCCTAACATCCAGTACTCTGAGATATACTGTCTCTAAACATGGAGGTTTCATTCACAGTCCTTTATGGTTCCAGTTGATAGGCCTATCCTTCCATGATAGATGGCTGTTAAAGGATCAAGGAAAAACTAACAGCCCGATCTTGAGCTGCCCGGGGCACCCAGGCTTGGTGGCACAGAGAAGGGCTGCCGCCGGATCCTGCACCTCCTGGGCTACCGTGGGAGGCGCCTCGGGAGAAGGAGACTTTCGTCCCCTTTTCCCCGAGTAAGGTAAGCCGCAGTGGGGCTACTCACTTTACCGCCGACCTTTTGGTGCCTCGGTAAAGGCACTCATGTAGGGTGCGCAGCCCTAAATGTGCACCTTAGATACTGTGGAGCTGAGCTCTGCGGACCCGCCTCCCATCCCTCTCCCAGGCACGCCCCCTCCCCACATCACACTTCCCCGTCACACCTCCTCCCCGCCTGCCTCTCCCATCCCTGGAACGCCTCCTCCCCACCCCTTCCCCCGCCCCTACCTACTGTGCCATGGCTCGGCAATCTGGGAGACCGCTGAGCCGCAGAAGCTGGGTGACCGCCCCACGCTAGCCTAGCACTGGCCGGTGCTGGGTTAGCACTGGTGGGAGCCCGGCGATGAGGCTGGCAAATGTGCCTTACGGCATGTTTGCGACAGTACTTGGCGGCACGGAGTCGTGCCGCCAAGCACAGGATTGGGCTGTCAGTAAGTGGTCACAGCCACATTCTGTGAAAATTAAGTCCACTAGCCCATTATGCATTGTGCACTTCCTGTTCCTTATTCTGAACTACTACCTGTTTCAAATCAATCAATTTCATTGGGTGACTAAGTTTTAGTATTATGAAGCTGATTAACTGTGCATATACATTTGACAACATGCTTACCATTGTTTATAGTCAGCATCACAGTTGCAGTAGTATTTGGAATCCGTGCAGTTACGCTCAATGCCGCAGGCGCATTTCTGAATGCCTGGTCCAGAACCTCCCCAATAGTTGTGCTTTTCATTGCCTTTTCCAATCCACCAACTATAAGGGTTACTCTCTGTAAAGACAAGGAACATCAAATTAGTTATACAGCACAACTTGTACTAAAGGTGGGTGCTTCTGTGTGCATCACACTGTACCCTAGGAGCCATTAGGCACATCTGGAAAAGAAATATACTGATCAAACATCAGAAACTTTGATTCTAAAGTGTGAACATATATCTACAAGAAACTCTTGTGGAATCCCAGATTCCAGCTGCTGTGATTGTTTGTGCACCACTCCAATGAACACTTGAGACAACATAGCTGGGAAAAAGGGCCATTTTATTAATAAAGATAGTACAGAAGGAGAGGATGAGACCTGCAGTTATGTGGCAGCAAAGCAACTGTGGTGCGGAGGCTGGACCATCAGAAGGCACCAGAATTGCATCTGTCCCCCAGGCTGGGTGTGCACCCGACTCCAAGCCTGACCCCTTTCACAGGCGGTGCAGCTTATCCAGGTCTACCCCATGAAGGGGTGAGGCAGCCGGACCGCGGGCAATGCCACCTCGAGCCGCAGAGCCTCTGAGGCGGCCCCGCAGTCCTGTCCATGCCCTCATGCTGCTGGGCCCCTGAGGACTTCCACCCTACCTATGCTGCCTGAAGGTGCACGCCAAAGTCCATCTCATGCCTTCTAACCTGCACCACCTGCCATAAAGTGACCAATGTTAGAGAGCAAAGGAAAAAAAAACCCCAACCCTGGCAGTCTGGCGTAGGTGAAAAAACTGCCCACCACCAGCCAATCCTGGTAGGCAGCAAAAAATTCCTACTGGCCCCAAATGGCAACCAGTGTCCACGTGCAAAGGAGGAAGAGGGCTGTGCACTGGCACCCTAAGAGCCCTCTGAGCCTGCCCAGCTCCCAGCTCTCGTCCAATCCCCCACACAGGGGAGGAGCTCTTATGTTCCAGGCTGGGCCAAACAAAATCCCAATCTCGCTGCTTACATTGTGTGATTGGCATTATGGAAGTGGGTATCACAGGTAATATAGCCCAATTCCCATTGAGGTTTCTTCAATGATCTCAGCATACACAGCCAAGATTGAGCATAGTAAATAAGCAATATTTTTTTAAAAGCCTTTGGGGTACATTTCAAGCTAGCATTTCTAAACATAGAATAAAGCTTGCAATATATGTGTTATGCCAACAAAGGGCATTAACTAGCCTGCCTGTATTAAATTTGCACACTTAGTTGAACTTGAATTAGTTTAACACCTTTTCCTTTGTAGACATTGTAAAAGCCTAATCCTGGAAAGCATTTAAGCATGAAGTATTATGACATGTTTTAAAAGCACATCATTGGTGTCAAGTAAATGTTTAATAGAAGTAGTAAAATATTGCTAGAAGCTAAGCTAGATGACCATCAGAATCACTGGTTTAACTTTTGTTGGACTATGTCATTTCAGAGGAAATGCATATTTAGTACTTCTCCATATTTAACCAAAAATCCCAACCTTTTACATGTAGAAAGCAAGCATCTCTGGAGGAAGCATTCTGAATTAGCCTTCTCTCAACATAGCTGTTTTCTGCATGTAGGGAGTTATTTTGTATATTGGGATATTCAAATATGTGACCCCACACACAGCCAGAAGTGGTGCAGTCTGGCAAGAGTGCACTACTTGATTCTGTGGATCAGTGTGAAATGTTACCAGCTGTGAACAAGTTCTAGCGCTGCCTCTGTTTGCTGTGGCATTTATCCTGTCACAGATGAAGACTGCCAGAAGAGTGATAAATCATACCAATAATATTGCAAATTGGAAGAAAATTCAAACAAACTTGGTTGCTTGTCACTTTCTACCTTTTGTTCTGCAACAGATTTGTGAATTGTCACAATCACTGCAAGATTTTTGACAATGAAAACATATTATCCCAGCTGCGGAGATTAAAATGGCAACAGTCGTTAGTCAGGTACCTCCAGGAATCACCCAAGAAAAGTGTTAAAGTCTTTTGACTGTATATATGGAGTCTGTATATATGTATGCTGTTTGGTCCTGTTGCTCTATAGTGTGCTCCATCACCATTAGGACTGCCATTAACTCTGCATACTGGCTGGACTTTCCTGTCCCAGCCCGTGTTAATGTGTCTGTCGCCTGGGATTGAGTGCCGCAGCCTGCCAAACTTGATTCCCTCCTCTATATCTTGCTGAGCCATCCGTGAACCATGTGGTATCCCCCTCCACCTGGTCATAAGGTGGAGCCTCTTTTACTGGGGACTCCCCCAGTGGCTCTACCCTCACCAGTACTGCCCTCAGTCCAAAGGCATATCACCCTCGGGGAGTTTGAAACTCTTTCCCCCTTAATAGGTCTATGCCTATTATGTACTCCAGAACCTGTGAAATTAGGACCGTAGCTATGAATGGTGCAGACTTCCCTATGGCCAACTTCACCTGTTTTTCTGTTGTTATTTCTTCCCCATCACCATAGACATTGACATATCCGATAGGCCCTGCATGTTTCTTTGGGTCACCATGCAATAAGGTCACTTCTGACCCTGTATCCATCAAAGCCAGGACCATCTGCATATTCCCTTTGGCCCAGTGTATGGTTAGGGGGATGTGAGGGCGTGGGCCTCCAGGGATAGCTGTCTTCATTGGCCTTACCACTGGAGCTCGCCCACTCCCCTATATACCCAACCCAACCCAAATGTTGGGCTATACCCAACCCAAATGTTACAAGGTCCTCCTCAGAGGAAGCTGGGGAAATCTCATCCTCACAGTGCACTTCCACCACAAGGTCTGTGGGGCTTGCCTACCTCACTTGGGGCTTTTTCTTCCCCTTGGTGCACTTGTCTTTCTAAAGCTTACATAGCTCCATGGTAGAAAGACCATCTATCTGGTCCTTGGGGACTCCTTGTTCTAATAGGTCAGCCCAGAGTTTCCACCGGGGAACTGCTTGTTCAGGCTGGTGCGACACCTTCCCCTTACGACCTCTCCCAGTGGCCGCCCTCCCTTCAGACTCAAAGGGATGCCTCTCATCTTGTACATTCTGGGCCCTTGGCTGGGAGAGGCTTTCTTCGGGCATATCTTGTAGTTGCCCTAGCAGGAGAACTACACCCCCAACATCATGTCCCTGGGGTGGTCCTAATATGGCCACCACTGCGCCCTTCAAATGCAGTGGGGCACCCCTTACTAGCCGTGACCTCATACCTGGGGAGAAGGGCATGGCATCAGGCCCCATGAAGTTGGCCATATAAATGCCTGATTGCATGGCCATCATGTGCAACTGGTTCATTGCCTCTGCTATGGTGTGCCACTCTGGTAGGTTTTCCTCCCAATCTAGGGCAGAGGGATACCTTGCCCGCACAGCCAAACTGACCCAGCTAACTAGTGGAGAGGGTGGGCCATTTGCCCCCCCCTGTAGGTACCCATTAACCATTAAGTCCCTTGATAGGGCCCCCAGTGCTCGCAACTCCTCCGGGCTTAGCTGAACATTATTTGCCCCTTGATCATATAGGTGGAGCAGCCAGCTGCTAAGCTGTTCTGTGGGGCATTGCCTCATGTCATGGGCAATGTCAGCCAATTCCTGCAGGGTATAGTCTCGCACAGTCCGTACAGGGGCCCCCACAGTGCCCTTGGCCTTGTCGGTGATAAGTGGGAGGGCCTGCACTACGGGTTGTGCCACTCCATCACCCATTTCCTTATCTGAACTTGCACCTGCTGATTCCACCCAGGAGTTGTCTCTGGCTGAGGAAGGGTCATGAGAGCCCTCTTTGCTATCCCTGCAGCCCTGCCCTTTTCCTGCTGTGCGTTTTGACTCAGCCAGGTGTGCTGCCAGTGCATCATTAAGGCCTTCTATCACCCTGATAATTTTTTGGGCAGTTGCCAAGGCTTCCCCATATGCAAGAATTTTCTCTCTCTGTATGCAAATTACCCCTTTTAATTTGGCTATTTCTTCTCTTAGGGCTTTTATCTCAGCCCCCTCCCTACTTGATGTACTAAGTTCTTGAAGGAAGAGGATCCCACGCCTGACCCATCTCACCAGGCGGTGCAGGATTTGAAAAACAGTCAAAAAGAGGCTCACAGTGGTCAGAACATCCCATGATATGGTGGGAGTATTTGCTTTCCATGTGGCCAGGTTTAGGGTTTCCCAGATCTGCCAGAGATCCATTTGCTCTGCTCTCCTATTACACAAAGGGAAACTAATTGCCTTGGGCTTGGACGCTGCTCCTGGTACCAATGTGTCTTGCCACAGCTCCTCCCCACTGGGCCTCCTGCCTGCTTAAGGCTGATCAGTTTCCCTTGTTAAACTTACAAGTGCAGAAAGCAAAAGTCAGAGTCAAGTCCCAGTCCACAGATTCCAAGTAAGTCAGTCCAATCAGTTAGAGTTGCCAAACCAGAGTCCAGAGCCAATAAGTCAAGTCACAGTCTGAGGTCAGTCTCCTCTCCAACCTACACTCCTTCTACAACCCACAAACCCTTCCTGCCTCAGGTGATCCTTATATCCTTAGGGACCTCATTGCCTCTAGTGGCTGCAGCTGTGCAGCACACCCTTTGCTGAAAGCCCAGGCTTTAACTCTTAAAGGGGCCACTGCAGACACCACATTCTACCTCCCCGCCAGATCTTCCGGGATTCCAGTACAAAGTCTTTTGACATTGGCATTCAGAGATGCCAACAGAGATGTAAACATGGAGGCTCCCTGTATCTGTCATGGCTTAGAATAAGAGATGGGCAGCCCAATCCTGAGCTGCCTGGTGCACAGGGCTGCAGTGGTGACAAAAATGGCTGCTGCTGCATCCAGTGCGCTCCAGGCAGCCACCGCCTCCACCCTGGGAGAAGGGGAATTTTGTCCCCTTCCCCCGGGTAAACCGAGTAGCCCCACAATAGGACTACTAGATTTTACAATGACCCAAAGGTTGGCATAGAATGAAGAGCTTCGATGTTGGGTGGCCAGCCTGACACGGAGGCTCAGGATCTGGTGGAGCAAAGCTCCACAGGTCCCGCCTCCCTCCCACTCCGTTCACTTCCCCTGGCATGCCTCTTCCCCACCCTCTCCTTCACCTCCCCCACCCCTAAACACCTCCTCCCCACCACTCCCCATGCCCCTACCTACCTCTGTGCTGCCCAGCAGTCCAAGGGACTGCCAAGTGGCAAAGCTCTGGTGCTAACCCAGTGGTGCTAGGGCCCACAAATGTGCCATACAGCACATTTGCAACAATGTGGGCCAGTAGTGAGCTGGTGCACACTGAAGAGGATTGGGTCCTTAGGGCCCAGTCCTATCCAACTTTCCAGCACTGGTGCAACTCAATGCAGCCCTGAGGCAAGGGAACAAATGTTCCTTTACCATATGGAGGACTCCATAAGTACCCTTCCACCACAGGATGAGTGCAAACCCCACTGGCATTGCGACAAGTGTAAAGTATAAGTGTTAATTGTGTTGTGTTGATATGCCAATAAAGGTTTCAGACAGAACCCCATTGGCATGGCTATATCAGAGATTGAGAGTTGAATAGGATTTGGTCCTTAGAGCCTGATCCTGAAGGGCTCTCACTGGCCCACTGCCAGCCCAGTCAGTGCTGGCCCTGCCACCAAATCCTATCCCCCCTCCTGGCCCAGGAGACCTGACACAGGTCTCCTCGCATCTGTGCCCACAGATCTGAGGAGACCCATAGGGGCTGCATGGTCACTACACGGGTAAGGGAGAGTAAGCTGTCTTACCCTGAGTAGTCCTGGCATTGCTTCCCAGCCCCATGGGCAATAGTAGCCATTTTGGCACGGCATCAGCCCTGGGCAATGGGAAGCTCAGGATTGGGCTGCCCTTCCTTATGAATTTGTCAAATCCATTAAAAAGCCTTTTAAGCTAGTGGTGAATGCCATTCCTTGTGACAATGAATTCCACAGATAAAGAGGCACTGTGGGAAGAGGTAGGATAAATGTATGCCATACCCCAATTAGGTAATTTCATCTTTTGATTAAAAGAGAGAACAACAGCACAATCCTATGCATGTCTACTCAGAAGTAAGTTCCACTGTGATCAATGGGGTTTACTCCCAGGGAAGTGTGTATAGGATTACAGCTTTATTCCCTGGTTTACAGGTTCCCTGCTCTCAGGACTTTTTACCATTTGTCTAAAATTTGACAGTGCAGAGAATAGGAGAGGCAAGGTGCAAGTGAGCAAATGCAGCTACATGCATTTAGACTTTGTTATGGTTGGAAATGAAGACTGGGAAGTGGGGTTAAACAAGGGCTTCTTAGAAAAGTTTGTTCTGACAAGGAATTTGAACAATGAGAAAGGTAGTATCATATAAGTGTATTCAGAATGCCTTTGCTATCACCTGAACATGCCAGTTTAATGTAGTTTAAGCCATGAAGTGCAAGCCTAGACATGTTTACTCAGAAGTAAGCCTCACTATGCTCAGTGGTACTTACTCCTATGTAAGTGTGCATAGGGTTAAAACCTAAGCACCAACTTTTCTAGCAGGATCGAGTAAGGAGTTTGGAGCCTCTGACATACATAATGTAGTATTTGTATTTGAGGAAAGCCTGCAGTGCACCATATTGCCCAGGCACTGCTCCTAACTGTTCTGTTAATGAACCAGGGCACCTCCAGGCTTGTTCACACCTCCAACTACTGCAGAACATAATGCTCCTCATTGCCAATGCTTCCCTTGCAAACTTAGCTAATTACAGCACCAGAAGGGAAGAAAATTACTTACATTTATCAAAAGAAATATTATAAGTAGAAGTGATTAATGAGGATGAAAGTACATGATTAAGTGTAAGAAAGTAAAATTAGCAGCTGGATATAATGATGATGGGCTGCACAGGATCCTACAACTGCAAACAGACCAAACCACAAACTTGGTGCCTGTTTTCAAAATGTGATCAGTCTAAGGAATACATGAAGAAGATAACATCATGGACTGAATGAACAGTTGTTAGACTAGACATGATGGAGTGAAGTTTACCTGCCTCGAGGATCATGCTCTCTGCCTCCTGCTCTTATGTGCAGCACACACACTCAAAACAACAATGCAGATGGAATTCTCCTTTGAACTGTTGCTGCAGAAAACAACCACCCTGTCCATAAGGTGTGCCTTACAGCACGTTTGTGACACTCAGCACTGGCACAGGGCCAGTGTAAGAGCTCAGGATTGGGCTCCTAGTGAGCCTGTTGTGTCAGTGGGTATGGCTGGTTGGCTGCATTCTGCTTGTGGAGGCCTCTATGCAATTCAATGACCCTGGGAACTGGTGTAGCAACTCCTAAATTAAAAAAAGAAAAATTATCAGAAAATATCATTCAGTCTCTGCCCCGGGACATTCATGTGCCTGGGACCTTTCCCAACAGTTTATATCTGGGATAGTTTTCCACAAAGGTGGAGAAGTGCACTGAAATTTGCAGATACTTTCAGCATCCTAACCCTTTGCTAACTGTAGATTTAAAACAATTGTTTGTATGGTTTCTTTTTCTATTAAGGATATTGTTCTTTTTCTGCTGAGAGGAACAGGTAGAGAAAATGGACAAAGCTGTTAGTATTCCCATAGATCACCAGTGTCAGAAAAAAAAATATCTCGCTCATATGATAAAATATGTCTCCTTGAAAACCATTTCATTTAATATGAAAACATTCCTATCAGAGTTAATGTAGTATGAACTAAACTCAGAACAGTCAATAACATATTTATTTCTGACATAATAGAAGAATGTATGGCTTTCAGGGGACCATTTTGCATTCTAGTGAGCATTTAATAAAACCTATTATTTCAACATACAGTTGCTTGAGAGGAAAGAAGATTAATTTTATCACTCTGTGAAGATGTTTTTCAAAAGATTTTCTGTGTGCCTGAGAGAAGCTCCTTCAAAGAAATCAAAATCTCATTTAGGCGCTTGAAGTGATGGTATTTTCAAAAGATCTCAATGACCTTTAGGAGATCTGAGGGCTAAACTCATCTTCAGCACTAAAAGGGCTGCAATGCTGCACATGGTTAGGCCCTCTAAATCCCATTGAAGTCAATGGCATTTAAGCGGCCTAATTGTGATCAGGATTGCAGCTATGGCCTTCATATTTCAGAAACTGCGATCCTTAACCATACTTATGCAGAAAAAAGACTGATCTTTGCATATCTGTCTGCTACAAATGGTTAGCAAAGTGCTGAGTGGACAGGTAGGCTAGTTTAAAATAGGCAGGGATGGAAACTTGAATCAAGTGACTCGGATTCAAGTTGCGAAAATGCGCGTTTTTCACTGACTTGTAGACTCATGAGTTGTGCATGTGGAAGATTTGGAAAAACACTTGAGTCAAGGGCTCCTTGATTCTGCACTCCTCACCACACATGCAGACTTGAGTCTGCCAGTGACTGGGTGTGTTTTCTTACTGTTTTCGTGGCATGAGAAACCTTGTGGGGCCAAAGTTCTGACCAGGCAAGCAGTAGGGAGGTTCCAGCTGTTTGCATCCAAGCAGGAGGGTGGGAGGTGGGAGCGGGCTCTTTTGCCCCTCTCTGATAGGAAGGAAGGAACTGATGATCATTGGACAAAGGATGGCATTTTCTTTGGCTGAGGTATGGCAGAAGGAGTAGCCAAAGGGGTTCCTGCCTTATGATTGGCTGAAGAAGCCCAGGGAGGGTGAGGGAGGCAGGAGCAGACTATCTTGCCCATCTCTAAAAGAACTAATGATCATTGGACAAAGGATGGGCATCTGATATTTTCTTTGGCTGAGGGAGGTTGTCCACTCAGCACTTTGCTAACCATTTGTAGCAGACAGATATGCAAAGATCAGTCTTTTTTCTGCATAAGTATGGTTAAGGATCGCAGTTTCTGAAATATGAAGGCCATATTCATGGCATGGCTCCAGCAGGCTCATTGAATTACTGGCTGCAGCAGGACTAATTCTGTCAAGGAATGGATTGTCCTGGTAAGCCTCACAGCTGCTGCATGTGACTCTCCTCCTTCTTGCCGCTTCTGTCCCCACTCTCTCGCAGTCCGTCCCACCCCTTCCCACCTTGTTTACAGATGGGATGGAGACAGCTGGGGAGTGTTTAAAGAGAACTCTGACACACACACACACACACACACACACACACACACACCCTGGCAGCAGCTCCATTTTTTTTCCACAGCTGGCTTTTTAAAGTAGGCAACTCGACTTGAGTCCTTTAGACTTGCGAAAGGGCGAGTCGAGTTACGGGGGGGGGGCGATGACTCTAGATTCGACTTGAGTCAAGCTGTGCTGGATTTGCTCATCCCTGGTTGTAGGCAACTTATTTATCTGCAGCTTTAGGGTCTAATTTTCAAGGCTCCCTGTTTAGATAATAACCATGTCTTTTTGCTCCCTCTTTTCAAGAACAATTTGGATTCTCTTGCATAAATTCTCTTTGTCAGTCAACCAGGTGTAGCAGAAGACCTACACCTGGGTTCTGAGCTGTCTGTGACAGATCAGGAGAGAGATCTTGGGGTGGTGGTGGACAGGTCGATGAAAGTATCGACCCAATGTGCGGCGGCAGTGAAGAAGGCCAATTCTATGATTGGGGTCATTAGGAAGGGTATTGAGAACAAAACGGCTAGTATTATAATGCCGTTGTACAAATCTATGGCAAGGCCACACCTGGAGTATTGTGTCCAGTTCTGGTCGCCGCATCTCAAAAAAGACATAGTGGAAATGGAAAAGGTGCAAAAGAGAGCAACTAAGATGATTACGGGGCTGGGGTACCTTCCTTATGAGGAAAGGCTACGGCGTTTGGGCCTCTTCAGCCTAGAAAAGAGACGCCTGAGGGGGGACATGATTGAAACATACAAAATTATGCAGGGGATGGACAGAGTGGATAGGGAGATGCTCTTTACACTCTCACATAATACCAGAACCAGGGGACATCCACTCAAATTGAGTGTTGGGCTGGTTAGGACAGACAAAAGAAAATATTTCTTTACTCAGCGTGTGGTCGGTCTGTGGAACTCCTTGCCACAGGATGTGGTGCTGGCGTCTAGCCTAGACGCCTTTAAAAGGGGATTGGACAAGTTTCTGGAGGAAAAATCCATTATGGGGTACAAGCCATGATGTGTATGCGCAACCTCCTGATTTTAGAAATGGGTTATGTCAGAATGCCAGATGCAAGGGAGGGCACCAGGATGAGGTCTCTTGTTATCTGGTGTGCTCCCTGGGGCATTTGGTGGGCCACTGTGAGATACAGGAAGCTGGACTAGATGGGCCTATGGCCTGATCCAGTGGGGCTGTTCTTATGTTCTTATGTTCTTAAGACCAGGCTTCTCTACTTTCAGTGGCTCAATGTGTGAGACACCATGCTGTTGGGACTAGCTGGCCCAGCTGTAGCACCATGATAAGCCCCTTTTGCAGAAGTTCAGTGGAGCCACTTTTGCTTTCATCAATTTAGGCAATGAACATGTGACAACTGCAGGAGGCTGGGGTTGGCCTTGAGCCCAAGCCTCAGTAAGCCTAGCCAGTGGGAGCTACAGTGGACACAGCTATAAAGCACATGCAGTTGAGCATCCCTAATCCAAAAATCCAAAATGTTCCAAAATCTGAAATTTTTGAGCACCAACATTAGGCCACAATTGGAAAATTTCACAATTGACCTGATGTGACAGGTTGTGGTCAAAATGCAGGCACACAATACTAAGTTCATTATTTCATTAAGTATATGTAAATATTCCAAAATGTGAAAAATCAGAAACACTTCTGCTCCCAAGTATTTTGGATAAGGGATACTCAACGTGTATACTCAACCAGTGCTGTCAGGGCAGCACTGAATGGAAGCTTGCTCACCCACTTTTCTTCAGGCATTACATGGTTAGACAGCCATCTATTGGATGTCAAAGAGGAATTTTTTGGTTCTCATTCCCTGATTGGCCTGAGAAGGGAACTGTTTTTGGTGACTCTGCACTGGTGAGTACCCCAAGTGGTGCAGGTTGGCTTTCTTAATTCCACTGGGATAGGAAGCACCCTTTGGCCAATGCTGAAGTCAATGGCCTGCCCCTGGTTTACTGACTTGGGATGACCTAGGATGCTGGCAGAATCTCTTCAACACACCTTTAAGGTGTTTGAGCACAGAATGAAGGAACTTTAACTGGTCCAAATCTTACAGCGGGGGGGGGGGGGGTGCCTGATCCAGACAGGCAGCAGGAAACACTAGACGGCTATTGATCCAATTCCCAATGCATTTCAAGCAATAATCTTCTTCATTGGGGGCAACAAAACTGACATCTCTGGTAATTTCTTTAGAAGACTAGGTCAAAGTTGTTTTTGTTTTTATTTTCTCTTCCTTACTGGAACGTTCCTTAGGGCCCAATCCTATCCAATTTTTCAGTGCTAGTGCATTTGTGCCAGTGGGGTGTGTGCTGCATCTTGTGGTGGAGGGGCAGTCACTGGGGCCTTCTTAAGGTATGGGGACATGTGTTCCCCACAGGACTGCATTGTGGCTACACCAAAGCTGGAAAGTTGGACAGGACTGGGCCCTTAGGCAGTAATACAAACCTGTATGTACAGCCTTGCATTGCTGTTGCGTGCATGTTCCAACAGGAAAGAGAAAATGGGGGGGGGGGAACACTGCCTTTTTTGGCACGAGTCTTCTAAAGAAATTATCAGAGATATCAGGTGTTTTGGTCTCCTGATGAAGAGTATATTCATTGAGATGTGTTGGGATTGAGATTTATGCCTCTTGGATCAGTAAACTAGACTCTTGCACCTGCTGAATCTTTTGCCTGTTTCCATTTCATGGTGCTGCTCTTCTGAAGTTTTTGAAGTATGAAATAAACAAGTGTGCCTAGAACTGTTCTAGGGATGTTGATACTAGTGCGTAACAGTCCATGGAGATGACCCCCGCCAGAATTAAAGTCAGAATGAGAGCTCAGAGATGAGTGGTGGTCTGGCCACAGATATTGTTGAAGGGGAACTCTCATACTTGATATATTTGAGAGCACACCTAGCGGAGTGCTCCATGGTCAATCTTCCCCTGGAGCTGGTTTACCTATTAGATTGTAGTCATAACCAGTGGATGGAAGTCATACCATCCTTGCATGTCATCTTTGTACGTGGCTGATTGGGTCAGACTATGCTGTGTCCTCAGTGGCATAATGTTCTGTACAGGATGTAATCCTATGCACACTTCATTGGGAATATGCTGTAAGACTTTTGTGAGTCAGGGCCAGCCATTCACATGACCACCTGAAGCAGTTGCCTCCGGCAGCAGATTGGTGGGAGGGGGTACCCATCTTTGTTTACCTATTTACCTTCACTGCTTTTCCTTCTCTTTCCAGTCTCTGGATTGGAAATGGAACAGGGGGACCGAGAGGAACAGGAAAGAGGAGAGTGCTGAGCTAGAACAATGGAGCATGGAAGGAGCAAAAGCCCTGTTCTGAGTAAACATGCATAGCATTGCACCGTTTGTAAATATAACCGTTTTCAGCAGACAGTTTTTCTTACTGAACTAACATGATGACATGACAAACAGTGCCTTCTGTGCAGCTGTTAAAATGGTATGAATACAGTTTGATCCTCCAGAAGCCCACATTATTCAAGACCCACCAAAGTAAACAGAACTGATACTTTAAAGGTCAAATCCTAGTTTGCAATAAAGACCTTTAAGTCCTTGCAATTTTAAAGGAGCTTGGTGTCACGGCACCTCTGATGAACAAGGCTATTGGAGGAGGGCTCTTTCAAATGAAGGCCCTTGCTAATTATAGTGCTCACTTGATTCACCATCAACAATTGCAAAATTAAATTAATTGGTTGGGCAGATTTGCCCTAGACATATCAGAAACAGCTGTTTGCTTTGTGCAAACAGTTGGAACAGTTCCATAATGCAGTCAGCTCACATGTCGGGGAGTTGGGGAAGGGAATCTCCTTATTAAGTACCACATACAATTGTAATACTAACAGACACCTAATCCATACTTCTTAGCTCCTTGTCAGAAAAAAGCTCTTGTTGCATGTCGTGCAAATAGAGTATAACAACAAAAGATATACTAGTGTCCTCATCCTTGTCAGCAGAGTAGGATCAAAGAAGGTCATTCAAAAACATGTTTAACCACTCTTACACATAGAAATTAGCTTCCATTTTACTAGTAAATCCACAAGTAAGACGCATGCCCAAGCTAGTTGCCAGTTGTAAGGCTTATCTGCATATGTGAAGGCACAATAATTTTTGAGATGCCTCCCCATGTGTAACTTTGGATGTTCCATCCAGGTGTGCTGGCTCCTCCAAAGAGGTCATCTCTTTGTGACTTGTCCACTGACTTCAAAGTTGGTTTACAGATATTAAGAGGTATCTTTCTTGCCTTGCCAGTTCTCCCTCCCCATCAGAAGCTGTTTGACAGCACAATCCTATGCAGGTCTATGCAGAAATAATTCCCATCCTTCTCAATGAGACTTACTCTCAGGAAAGTGTGTATAAGATTGCAGCCTCAGTCAGTCCCAAGCAGCTGGAGCAATGAACTCTTATTAAGAGGTTCTAGCTAACTAGTGTGACAAATACAGGCCTTGACATTTCAGAATAAATGTTGTGCCCCCTCCTCTTTGAGCACCTAGAACTACATGTGTCAAGTTAGAAGAGTACAGAAAAGTACCCCAACAATTTGGATCCCTCCCAAGAATGAACCAGTCCACTATAGCTTTTTAAATATACACAAAAGTGAGGAAAATTCTGCTTATGTTAGTGTCGAATTGTATACACAGAACTATATAGCTGTAGATGGAAGTTCTTGCTATTTACAAAAAAAAGAACACCATGTATGACACCTATGGATCAGAACACTATTCTTCATTTTACTCCCATTCACCACACAAACTCATCCACATTACCGTCGCACCCCCCAAATAATGACACCATACAATGGCTTGGAATTTAAACTGGACAACTTTTATTAAATTTTAATATAACAAACTGCAGTAGGGCAACTGCAAGAAAGACCCTCTAAAGTGCAGGGTATTTAACTGGGGGAACAGTCCTGGTTGTCTACCACCCCTGGATCTCATTGGGCGTCAACTCAAACTCGAGGCAAAGTTCAGACTTGAGTCTGAGCTGACCTGTCAGTGCCAACCTTCGTAGGGTTGAGGCAGCTGAACTGGGCAGTCCCTCAGTACAAGCCCCAAGGGAGGCTGCCATGTGTCCAAACCCCTCCCCCACCACCACCACCAGGAAGTCTGAGCCAGCCATTGAGCCAGTCAGGCATGAGAGTAGTCCTGGCTTACCCACTGGCCTTGCTGCCTCAGATTGACACCAAGATAGACATCTACTTACCTGAACCCCACACAAAATTTGCCAAGTGACCATGCCCTATTTAATTAATACCCAGTCACCTTCCTGCCAGTCTGGGGTAGGTGAAAAACCAATCAGCCAATGGCTAATCAGGTTGATGGTAAAACCCATCAACCCAGCTCTCCTACCCAGCTCTCAAGGAGCAACCATCTAGTCTCAGACTGACATGAGTAAGAGATGGATTAGGGTGTGGTTGCTGTCAGGGGGCAAATTGAGCTCTTGGTGCATTTGCATGTCCAGACAGACCTTCTGACCTTCCTTTCTGGTTGTCCTTGACCAATTAGAGGCCAAGTCCTTGCCTAGTGCCTTGAGGCAGATGGTGCAAAGGCATTAGCATACTAAACATGCGCTAATGATAATTCTAAAGATCTTGTCTATGTTACAGTCTTTACAGTAGCAGACCTGCAGGATGGCTCCAGTTAAAATCATTGTACATCATGCATTCAAGTTAATATACCCACTGCAGTCTGGCAAATCAGTGTGCTGGTGACAGCATACGTCTTGGAGAACTGACAGCACCAAACATGAAGGAACTGTAGAAAAAGCAGCCACATCAGCAAGACAGCTATACTTTACATCAAAAGGCCAGAGTGGAGTAGGCAGTAATTCCTGATTCTTCCAAGTTTGCAGATCATGTTTCTTCAAGCCTCTAGGATAGTCCATTTTTTGCTGGCTAGTGTTTGCCTTTGTACTTTGATCCCCTTGAATGAGAGGCTATCTAAACTGTTCCCACAATGTGAGGTTTTGCTTCATTTTTTTTTTTTTTTTTTTTGAGGCTATCTTCCCAGCTCTTCAGAGGGTCCTTCTGGCATGTGTGAATATAAACTGTTACCACTTTGTGCACAATTACAGGAAAAGTCAGTGATATAAGAGGTTCCTTGGATTAATCATTCTGGTGGCCTCCTGTTTTCCTCCTATTATCACTCTGAAACCTTTCCCCCCCTGATATTCCTGATAATGTATAGTTTATTTCAGCACTGAAATAGAGCAAGTCACACGGGCAGCTAATTCAGTAATGATATGATTTATGGAAGCTGCCTAAATTACAGCTAAGAGGTGTTCTGAAAAAAGGTAAAGCCTACAACCTGGAGCAGCCGCTCCTCTCCCTCCTCCACCCTCAAAGAAAGAGAAGAAGTGAGTGTATTCTTTGTAAGACTGCCATCTTTTAGTGGGCTTGCTTCTGTGCCTGAAAGAGCTCTGACACATAAAAAATGACCCTCTGAATGGCAAGCTTTCTGATACATTTGTAGATCAGAGTGTTGTTCTAGGAAAAGTACAGTGGCAGGTGGCAACCAGGCATCCAGAAAGGAAGTCAGAAGTATCACAAGTCACAAGTCGGAGTCAAATTAAGAAATGACAAGAGAAGCATCTCTAGAATGGGTTTATCTCCCTATGGCTCAGAACAAACAAAATGGCTTCTTGGGAATGTTTTGGTAAGAATTAACCAAAATGGGGAACCAATGAGGGACAGACAGTTATTCCTTCTCCTTTGAGTGCAGTAAGGAGGTGGTAACAATGGCTATCAGAGTCGGCAGCGTGAAGGAAAGCAAGTAACAACAAGGCAAGCCATTAGACAGATGTAGCCAGGCAACCTTACAACCACTCAGACTAATGACATAGGCCAGAGTTAGAAACATCGTCGTCATCATCATAGCTGAACAATAGCAATGAGCCACATTACTAGGAAAATTGAATATTATACCACAATATCTAACCAGTTACTCTTGATTAGACGTTGAACTAGTGAGCACCCAAAAACCCCAGTCCACACATCTGGTGGGTTGCGACACTACTGATGATGATGAGAAGAAGCATTGCTACAGCAGTTTTTGAATGGAAAAAAGCACTTCCTATATTATTATCCTAGTGTCAGGTAACAGGAAGGGTTAATAGCGTACCTGGTCCCATACTTAGAAGGTTGTTACAAGGAGTACATCCCTGTAAGTACAGGACTTTTAATCCCTTCTGTCACTTGACACTATCTGAATAGGTAATTCCAATACTCCTTTATAGGTAAGATAGGTGGGATAGAAATGTCTTAAAATGGAAAGAAAAAAAAAGACATTCTCTTCTCTGGACATGTGCTGCGCTGACAGAAAGCCTCAACAAGGAGCACGTCAACTGGTGCAACTCTCCTGGCATGGTGGCACAAAGAGCAATGTACCTGAGTCTTGCTGCTAGAACCCCCCCCCCCCGGTTGAAGCTCCAGAATGTCTTACATGGGCTGAGAGAGCTGCAGCATGCCTGGGATTGTATGGGAATCCCATGCATGGGATTATGCAAATTATGCATGGGAAGGATAGAGTGGATAGAGAGATGCTCTTTACACTCTCACATAACACCAGAACCAGGGGACATCCACTAAAATGGAGTGTTGGGAGAATTAGGACAGACAAAAGAAAATATTTCTTTACTCAGCATGTGGTTGGTCTGTGGAACTCATTGCCAGGATGTGGTGATGGCATCTGGCCTAGATGCCTTTAAAAGGGGATTGGACAAATTTCTGGAGGAAAAATCCATTACAGGTTACAAGCCATGATGTGTATGTGCAACCTCCTGATTTTAGAAATGGGCTATGTCAGAATGCTAGATGCAAGGGAAGGCACCAGGATGCAGGTCTCTTGTTATTGGTGTGCTCCCTGGGGCATTGGTGGGCTGCTGTGAGATACAGGAAGCTGAACTAGATGGGCCTATGGCCTGATCCAGTGGGGCTGTTCTTCTGTAGCACAGAAATGTGCCTGTGGAACACTAGGGGAGTCATTTCAGGTCCTACTCTTCTATTTGCCTTTCTGTAAATTGCAGGTAACTGACATAATTTCAGCTGCCTCTCTGCAGTTAATGAGGTATTGAGCATTATTTCCATGCACCAGAGCAAGATTTAGCACTGTTGTTTGTTTTTATGTGCTGAAAGTGCAAGTTGCTATCACTTTACATTTGCTGGGTTTCGCTTTCAAAAAGCACATTTAAGGAAAAACATTTATCATCTTTGTAATATATGGGTTCCAAAAAGGAACTTCACACCCATCTAGAAGAAATAAAACAGCAGATGCAAAATATCATCCTGGCGATCCGACGTCTGATTAAAATGCCCTTTTCACTGAGGTAAACATCATTTCTCTTAGTTCCCTGAACAACCTTATTGCATGGATGGATTGCTGCATTTTCATTACAGGGACCATGTCTACCCATGTTCAATATTCCCCAGCCCCTCTCTGACAAGCAGTGCAATGAAAGAGACCCTTCTTCTAGAATTAGCATGCCGTAGAAAAACAGCAGGAATGGTATCTGTCACATCAGGTGTCCAGCTGCATCTCTGAGGGAAAAACAGGATTCTCGACATCTTCATTAGGCTGTCAAGAAGATTCACTTTTGGATCCTGAAACCAAGATGCCACTGCAATGCCTACAATTCCTACCTTATTGAGACAGATGCCAATTGTAACACTACTCACCAAGACTGACTTGTTATGTTTTACTTGCTATCACAGACCCAGGGGTGAGATTAGATGGTCTTATATGCTGTACAGCAGTGGATGGGATGTTGGACTGGGAGACAGTTGACTAAGATCAGCCAAACACTCACTGAATAATACTGGACAAGCCACTACATCTTACCTCCACTGCCAGCAACGTGCACTCTTGTGTGCGCATTTAGCACTGTAGAAAATGATTGGAAATAAGCTATGTTGATTTAAGGTGAATGTGAGTCAATGTGACTTAGGTGCGCAGGATGCAGCGGCAGCCATTTTCGATGCCGCCGCAGCCACGTGCCCCGGGCAGCTCAGGACTGGGCTCTAACAGAACACAGTATTAAGAATGTAGAATAGTGTTTCACAGAAGCTTGTCTGGTGTTCTAGTCAGAGCAAAACTTCATGTTACTAGGGAAATACACATTGAATGTAGGAGCACTGGGGAACATATTTAGAGAAGAACTGATAGGTAGGAGGAAAAATGATGAACCCTTTCTACAGCAAATGCCCCCATCTTAGGCTATATCAACACCAGAGGTTTCTTCCTCTACAATGCATAGACGTTCCATGGTGGATGGCTTGATATATGAAGGGTTCCCAGAAGGAAAGAAATTTTAAAACCAGCTGCTTTAGTCAAAACATGAGACATGAAAAAGAACCCTGAAGACCCTGGGTTGGCTCATCTTCCAAAGCATCTGAAAGCAGTAAGAATGTTCTGCTACCACTTTTCCTTCTACACTATATTAAATGCTACCAGTAATGTTTCTAGTCCAGGTTTTCCTATGGAATGAAATATTATATTGTCAGCATCAGTGACAATACATTGTTTTATTGATATTTTGTTGGGTCCATTATGTCCTCCGAAATCTCTTGCAAGCAAACCTCAAGCAATTATTCACATCACACTCCATTTCCAAAGCCCTTGTTATGTAATACTAATACTGCATTGAAGAGCAATTTGAAAGATTTAGAACTTTCAGTGTCTGATGACAATGTTTGGCAATGTACCCTAAAAGTTAGGTTAAAAAGAAGCATACACAAAAAAGCAAGAAAAAAACACAGCATTTTAGGTTATGTCTATACCAGTCAAGTTTCATTTAGTATTTATTTCTAGTTATATTTGTATGCCATGTTTTAGTCACACAACTCCCAGACAGTTAAGCAATTTTAAAACAAAAATTTGTAAAACACAATACAACTGTTAAAAATAATGTATTGCTATCAATTTAAGAGGAGACTTTAGCCCAGTGGAACAACCATGGCTTCAGTAACTATCAGAAGGCCAGAACAGAAGAGAAAGATTCTCTTCTCCAATCCAGTGGAGAGAAGGTTCTGCCCTATGTATTTGCCAGTGAAACCTCAGCAGGTGTCAGCACATGGAGTAGAGCCTCTGCAGAAGATTTCATGAGGCAGGCAGTTGCATATCAAATGAGCAGCCTGCACCATATTGGTTGCCATTTCTGTTCCTATTCCCCATGCATTTGTGCAATGAGCTGTGCAAATCTGTACCAAGCACTTTTTCCATCACAGGCCTTTGTTTCTAGATATATATGTGAAGGCAGTTCCATGGAGCAGGGTGGATTACTTTACTTCAAGTGGTATGTTTTGGGGAGGTGGCTCATTCCCATGCGCTATTTGTAGTGTTTTTGCCTGGCCAAGGAAGGAAAACTTCATGGTAAAAAAATCCTATCACCATAGTGTGATCAAATGATGGCAGCAACAAGGAGGCCTGTTCTGGGTAACCTCCACAAACACCTACATCATCAGCCCACACCAATACCCAGAGTCCTCTACGAGCACCCATAGAGGCGCATGACTGGTCTTTGAACAGCAATTTCTCTTAAATATCTGAGTTTCTGCATGGCTAGCCAGGCACAGACTCCTTTATGGAATTTGTCCAGAGAGATTATGCCCATTTCTAGAGATACTGGAGCAAAGAATTTAGCAGCTGCTGTGAAGCCCACATGAGAATATCATGATATTTTAAGCTATTTCCACAGTGATGGAAAGGAAATGAAGATCTAAGAGAGGTACTGTAGCACTGTGGCAAAGGGAAAAACTAAATGCTACAACATAGTGACATGTAAAGTTAGCCTTGGACAGCTGCTTTTCCTTTGCAATGTTCTAGGAAGGGAACTATATACAGCATGTGTGAGTGTGTGGGGTGGGCAGTTCTTATGTCTTTTACCGCCAGCCTATTTTTTTCTTGTAACTCCTGCACACTAGCTGCTTCTTCTCTTCCTTACTCCATGACAAGGTCCCTGATCTGTGTTTAAATGGCACTAGAGTTAACAATTCATATTGAGAAGATGTTGGGAAGAAAATTGTATGCTGGGTGAAATCTGAAATGGAGAAGGGGTAGGAAGGGAAAGGGCTAAGCTTTGAATTGTTCTCCCATTGACTTTCTTTTTTCCTTCAAAAAATAGTCAGTGGGCTTTTGGTATATGAATATACATATAACATATATTTCTGCCCGAAGCATAATATGCTTAACATTTACAGTAGAAAAGAGAGTGAGAAAGGACAGACGGACACACGTACACTTCCATCCATTTGCTCTTATGATGGAGTGTCAAAGATTTTACACTTGATAAGGGAAGTAGATTCTGGCCAAAGTTACTTTTTATTGCAAGCAGGAGAGTAAAGGAAGGATAAACATTGCTCTTTGCAATGTACATGATTTCACATTGAAATGAAGGGCACTAAACTAAATAGATTTCAAAAGGGGAAAGAGATGGCTGGATAAACTTCAATGCTTGAGATATCAGAATGAGTGGAGAGCCAATTCAGCAGGAAGTAATGGAATCCACAGCACATACAAAAGGCAACACTGGGACCAATAAAGATTAAAGTCAGAGAGCCAAGACCAAGCCATCTGTTAAGAAGTGACAATTTGATTCTCAAAGAAAACGTTTGGAAAAATAACATTCACAAGCACACACTTTTATCCTTATGTACTTTTATCCTTAGGGTTTTGTAATTTAATTGTGCCTTTATTTTTCCAGCAAGCATTAAAAAGGTCACTTGGGCTGTTATGAACTCTTACTTAACACTCAATACAATAGTTAACTAATGAATAGCTGTTCTAAAACCATCAGCTGAGAACCATTTTTAGGAAAAATGAAAGCAGAACTCAGACGATGAGCAGTGATGTGGAGATAAAGTGCAAGAGTTCTTCATGGTGCCCTACAGTCATGCCACACCTCTGTAGCCATGCCCCATAGCCATGCCCCACAGCAAAAAAAAAAAAAAATAGCACAACAAAGGTAACACAACAACAAATCATCTTTAAGAATAAAAATTCTAAAGATTCCCTCTCCTGTTTAGCAACCCACTCTGGGTTGGTTGGCTTGTTTTTCCCCCCAGCCAATTATGATGCCCCCTTCCATAACTCATAAAATGCACAAGTTTTTAAAAAACAAAACCCATCCATTTCCGCCTGCCCCAAGACAATCCTCCTATCTGTTTCCCCCAGCAAAACATCAACTTCTCCTGCAGGGCAATTCCATTAATTCCTTAATTCCTCCCATTAATTCCTCTCCTCTCCTCCTCTCTGTGTGTCTAATGTTGATGGAAAAGTTCAGAGATTCTGCTCAAACATATTCATATACTCACATGTTTAGGCTTTGGGACTTGGCAGATATAGTTTGCATATAGATAGCTACATACAAATCATATGTTTCATATGCATATTCATTCATATACTCTCTATGATTCATAAAGCATAGTTTCACAGTAGCAATTCTACAACTAATCAATTTCAGAATATTCCAACCAAAGGACAACCAACCAGGGGCTTTTTGCTTGACCAAGATTGGTAAAGAAGGGACAAGAGAAAGGGACCAAAGAAGGAAATAAAGTAAATGAAGAAGAGATGTTAAAAATTGTTTACACAGGACTGTAAAAGGTTTGCACTGGGCTTGTCAGGAATTGTTAGTTGATACGGCTGTTCTGTGTTGGGCAGATGGCACACTGGCAGAGTAGCCAGGAATGGAGGTGATGTGCATGCTGAGGTCAGTAAGGTCAAGGGATGAGCCAGGACCACTCTGACAACTCTTGTCTGGGCTGGTGAGGCTGGCTGGTGAGGCAATTGGCTGGTTTAAGCAAAGGCCAACTCAAAGCTTTGCCTGTGTAGGTTGGTGCCTTTGGGGTTGGCCAGGATAAGTTAACCCAGTCTCCAATTGGATGTTGCTTTGAGTCAGTATGTCACATCCATGGGGTCTGGGGGAGGAAGATGGCCAAGGGCATTTCCCCCAAATGACTAGCAGGCAGCACGTTTGTGGGGTTCCCTATAAGCTAAGTTTTCTCCTCAGCAGGTTATTGTTTGAATTTAAAAAAGTTATCAATCTGAGGGTGCAATCCTAACCCCTTATGTCAGTGCTTTCCAGCACTGACATAAAGGCAATGCAGCTCTGAGGTAAGGGAACAAACATCCTTACTTTGAGGAGGCCTCTGTGAGTGACACCCAACTGCAGGATGCAGCATATGCCCCACTGGCCCAGCTATGCCAGTGCTGGAAAGCACTGATATAAGGGGTTAGGATTGCCCCTTAGCCTCTGCTTTGTATGCTCATTGTATGACTATGTAAAGCTAGACATTTTTTTAATGCTGATTTTTTAGTAGTCCACTTATTTACTTTTGGATAGTGAAATATTTTTTATCTTGGCACTTTTCCACGAAGGTTACTTTTCCACTATTTATGTGTCTAATCTGCCTCCTAATGATCTTCCTGGTGAGATTGCAAGTGTTTTATTTTTTAAATTACATTATTCTTCATGACCACAAACATAAAATGATTTTACTGAATATTTATTTCCCCCCTCTCATGATAACCTAAATCACATGCATGACAGAATAGAAAGAAAGCTTTATTTCAAGACTATATTTATCTGCTGTCTCAAGAACCTGCCCAAAGGCTCAGAAAATCAATCCTTGACAACACTGCAAGAACTATTATAACTAAAAATTCCAATTAGTTTTAATAATTTAAACAAAATTTTAAAACCCCCTGAAAACATGAAAATCCATTCCTTTCCAATCATATCTAGGTCTTTCTACATGAATGGTTCACGAAGAGAGGAGAACACATCCGTACCTCCAGCAAAGTACAGATTTCTGATTCACAGGTTTCCTATGCTCTGGTGGTTTTGAGTGGCTTGTTAAAATATGTATACGTTGAATCTCATTATTTGAGAGGGTTCCATTCCAAGAACTCACGTGGATGGCAAAAAACGCACTATAGCAAATCAATTTAAAAAAACAAAGTCTCTTTCCTCCTGTGATTTAAAAACAGCCTTGATGACCTTTGTAATGCACACAGAGTCAGTCAGTCTCTCTCCAGGAGCTTAGGCTTCACTAGAGGCAGCAATCCCTCCCTTCACCAAGAGCCCTAGAAAGGGAGAAAGACTGGAGAAGGTGATAATCACTGCCATTTAGCCTTCTTTCATGTGCTCAGGGGGAAGTGAGGAGTGAAGCCTGCAGAGAGAATGAATGATGGATTGTCAGCTGGCTGCCCTTTCTGGCATTATTAAACGACTGTTTTCCTTTAATTTAAAGGGCTCTTGTCATCATCTTTGAGACAGAAGAATCTGTGGATACTTCGGTTATACCTGTAATCATTTGTATGACTGTCCCTCTGCAACAGTAAAAAGCAGTTTTTTAAACTGTGATTTTAAAGGGGTGCATTTTTCCCTTCTCCAGGGATCAGCACATTCCTTCTCATTTGCAGGGGCCATTCGTGTTGAGTCAAATCCATGTATAAAAAATTCGTTTATAACAAGACTGGACCTGTATAAGTAACAGTGGGATAACTTCAGAGTCTTTGCTTAATTATAGGTGATGGAGATATGTGACATGAAAATTTTGGCATTTAAAATTTTAAAATGCAAAAATAGCTCTCTCGCTCTCTCTCTCTGTGTATCTCCTCTGCAAAGTGGTCTTAAGACATTTTAGAAGTGTCAGAAATTTGGAGAACTTTTAAAATTCTCCTACTAGATTTCTAATTTAGAGAGCGCCAGGATGGTGTAATGGTTTGGGAGGTGGACTTAAACCTGGAAGATCCAGGTTCAAATCTCCCCTCAGCCACAAAATATTGTGGGTGACCTTGGACCAGTCACTTTCTCTCACCTACCTCACAGGACTGTTGTGAGGACCAAAGGAGGAGAGCACCTGTGTAGACTGCCCTTAGATCTTTGGAGGAAGGGCAGTATAAAAATGCAAAAAAATAATTTTGTTGATGCCATCTCTGGTTTTTTAAATGAAGTGCATGTTGCTCTTGGAAATGCACTTCACAAATATTGTCTATAAAAACCTGTGGCTTTCAGAGCCTCAGAGGTTCATTGTTCCACATCTTTGTCCTTTATCCTGCATTGCTATTGGTCTAATAACCTGCTGCTGTTGCAATGTCACCCTCATTCCCGCCTCCATGTGAGAACCACTGTGACAGGTGGGACTCAGGATAACACCCCACACCCCTTCTCTTTCCAGCCTTCTCTCTTTCCATCTCACTAAATGCTCCCAAATCTGCAGAGCCAGTATGGGCTGATCTGCTAATATTTGGAGCTCTTCTCTCTAGGTGCCCTATCCTCCTCCATCTCAAGAAAGGCGGTACAGCAATCTTGCCCTGCTCTCTTCAAGGCTACTGCCTCAAGTGTGTGCTAAGGGTTTGCTTCACGACCCTCTTTCTGATTTTGAGACCCTTCTTGTCCCAGGGAGATTCATGTCGCTGGCCCTTTGCCACAATGACCCCTGCAACTCAAACTTCACAGGAAAAGGATTGGTTCACCAAGAACTCATAACTCCCCACTACTTCCATTGTGTTTGTCTTGTGTGAAGTCAAATTGATTGCACTTATAGTGATAGTCTCTGTCTCTTTTCTGTGAAAGCTGCATAGTGTATGTTTGTGAGCATGTGGGAGCTTTTTCTGATTTTGTACAAGTTGGTTGGGGGCCGCAAGATCACCTTCAGAACTCCTTTAACAAGCAAACTGCCTTGACAAAGCCAACCAGTCCTCAGAACAAGGAGAATCTCTCTTGGCAGTGGTGATCTCCTTCTGAGCCTTGGAGTACCAGTCAAGAGGGCTTCTTCAGTAGGGAGACTAGCTTCCCCACTGCAAGTGGGTGAAGTGCATTCATGGCCTGTTTCTAGGTCTCACCCCTTGACTATAGGCCTCGGTTCAGGCTATGAAGAGCCATTTCCAGCCTCAGGCCTGCTGCGTGGCCTGAACTGCTAAACTTTTCTCCTTTCTCCCTCACCATCCATCCCCATTTTCCTTCTCTTTACACCCCATTACATTACACTCCAAGACTTTCCCTTTCTTCTCCTGGATTCTTCTGGAAAGGCCAGCTAATCTCCCTATGTCCCTTCTCTCACCAGAGTTTCCTCCCTCTGCTCTGTCCCTTCTCCTTCTAAGGAGTTCCTCTCCCTGCACTCTCATTCTTCACCTTCTAACTTTTTCCATGGCTCAATTGTTGTGAGAATATTAGCTACAGATTTCCCCTGTATAGATTGTGTGTGAGCTAATTCAGTTGGACCCAATTTGAATCCCCTTTTTTGGTTTCTTTAGTAAATGTTTATGCACCTTCACCCTTGTCTCAATTTTCCTTTCAATGCTGAAATACATATACAGTCAGGCCAATGGCAATTACACTGGATTCCTGCACACAATTGCTTCCCTTCCCCCATGTACAAATGTTACATATGTTTTAAAAAGCACTGCTGGTAACATCTCTTAAGCCTAAACAGAACATTGATGAACCGCAAACTTTTTGTCATGTTGACGTGACCATGTGAAGTAGTTCTACATGCCTAAAGAAAGAAGAACAACAGGTTTACATTTTGCTAAATTAAGGTACTGTTTAAAAAAACAAACCACAGTTAGAGAAAGATCATAGTTTTTAAGAGAATGAAAAATATATTAGGAGAGGCTATACATTTCACAGTGTGCTTATGTAAAACTGAGTCCCAGATAGCTTTTCTGAAAACATTATAAATTCATTCAAGGAGGGAAGAGTGATTTTCACTTATCAACCTTCCCTCTGCTGCCCAATAACCACCCCCCAAACCTCAAAATATTTTTGGATGGCAGAGGGATTTGTAGAGGGGAGGAAGGGGAATTTGAAACAATTGCCCTTACCCTTGTAAGAACTTGAACTTCTTCAGGTTAGGATTCAACTCTCTATGTCTACCTTGGAAAACAGAGCTACCCCTAAGACATTTAGCATTCTGTAAGTAACTGTTTTCTCCCTCTAGCAGCAGTTTGTTTTGACCACTACCTATGGAAGCTTACCTTGATTTAGCAAAACATAGACTATCATTCTTCCATCCATGGAAGAACGACTTGGGATCCAACCCATAATGCCTTTATCCCACTATGCCTTCTGCTCAACAGATGTTTGGTCATACAAAAATCCATGTACTATAGAGGAAAAATAGGGTTAGTAAAATCATGAGTTGCGCAATTCCTCTTACAAAACACCTTCCAATCTCTGGGAAAAAGCAAAACAAAACTAGGAACATCCTTGCATTTGTCTTGAGCATCTTCAATTGACACTCATGTAGATGGTGAATGCCTACTAAATGGCCTGGAAGTACTAAATGCAACTGTTGCCAAGAAGGAGAACTAGGTAATGAGCAGAGGGATTTGGTGTTTTATGTAGATAAGGAAACCTGCAAAGCAACAAAATTCCTGTTTGTTTGGGATGCTCTTTTGTTTTGGAGAAGAAGAAAAAAACCCTTTCAAGGAAACAGTCTCACTGGGAAGACTGAGTCTTGCATGATTTCTTTATTCAACAATTTTATTATATCCATTGTTGCATCATGTGTTCATTCACGAGCAGTAAAATGCTTAAGAATTGTAGCTTGGCAGAGAGTGTATTTGCTGAAAAACTGAGAGGTTGTTTTTCTCATTTTCTTCAGTCATATTTGATGATATGAACATTCAAAGAAATTATGAGCGCTGTCCAGCCAAAGTGAAATACTTTTAAGTCACATTGATTTCAACATAAGAGTTGTCAGGAGGTATTATTATACCAACAGTGGCCAGCCAGATGTCTCCGCAAGCTCACAAGCAGGACCTGAAGGTGGGAGGCATTTCCTGCTGTTTTTCCCAGATATTCAGAGATATACTTCTTCTACACACAGAGGCTGACATCCACTGATAGATTTACCCTCCATGAATTTGTCCGATCCTTAAAAGCCATCTAGCAGCCCAAAACTATCTTGGTTGGCCGTTGTGGGAGCAAATCTTCTGCTGGCTCTGGCTGCCATAAAGCAGTCAGCACCAGTCATAAAAGGTGCTCTGGCAGCCCACTAAGTTAGGAAGCCGGTGGCTTCTCATGCATGTTGTCAGCTGTCCTGCCACCCACCAGAGAAGGTACATCAGTGGGAGAGGTGGGGGAGGGCGGAACAGGGCGGGGAGGCTGCAAGAGGGGGTAGATCTGGTGACAGTGGTGTGAACCAGATCCTATCCCCCTTTCCTGCACCCCTTCTCTCCTTGGACTTGTGTTAGTGAAATCACTAGCGCTGGTCTGAGGAGACCCATTGTGGAATGGGAAGCTTATAGAAATGCAGGGGCATTTAAATCTTCATTTGCCTCTGAAGCATCCCAATCCCGCTGGATATAACACACGCATTGTTGGCATGGTTGCATCAGTGGGGGGGGGGTAGGATTTGGCTCTAAGTTAGTTTGATTCTATATATGTTGTACTTGTAAATATGCGGGAAAGCAAAGTGACAGCAATTTTAAGAAATGGTCCTCAGGAGAGGCTGAGAGCTATCCTCCCCACTAAATCAGCACATCCAACCAGATTAGTAATTAACAATATTGGCTCTAATAACCCTTGGCAAGAAAGCAGCTTGTTGATACCCACTGGGACTTCTACAATCATTGCCACAAAAGGAGAGGCTGAAATTTCCACAGATGGCAGAACTAAGAGTTTCAAAAAGGGTGGGGGGAGGGGAGAGAGAGAGGAAATAAAGTTTACAAACTAGAAGAAGGGACAACTTCACAAGTATTGCTTCTCAAGTATAAAATTATTTTAAAGGAAAAATAGAGGAGCTTGGAAGTTAGCAATTATTTTAGAGCTAAACACAATGTCTGATTGAAAAGAGCATCCTTAAATCTAAAAAAGAAGCAAAAACATATACAAACACTTTTAGACTATTCAGAGTGTTCAAGTGCAATTAACCCAAATGACTATGTTGTGTATCAAGAGCAATAATCCTTCTGGCAGCTGATAAGAAGGAAAATGAATATGTATGAGATGGTGGGTGGAGAGCCCTGCGTCAGACAGTCTCCAGTCCTCCCGCACAGAAAACGCTTAGTAGATTTGATGATTGGTGACATATGATCTGAAATCTTTTCTTTTTTAAAAAGTAGTTCCAATACTTTTGGTATTCAGGGCCTTGATCAAACTTCTTGTTTGTCAAGAAACAAGTAAATTCATATGGGCAGAAAAACTTTGATTTCCAATAATGCACTCAAAAAAGTCAATACAGGTTGTGTCTCTGCATCCGTAGGGGTTCCATTCCCAGAACCCTCTTGGATGCTGAAAATCACATTAAATGAAATCAGTTTTTTAAAATTGCCCCTTTACTCAGCAGTTTAAAAATAGCCTCGCTTACCATTGTAATGTGGGATAGCAGCAGCAGGAGGCAGGCAATCAATCAATCAATCAATCAATCAATCAATCAATCAATCAATCAACAGCTTAGTTTCAGTTCACTCAAAGGCAAGTGACCCTTCCCTTCCCCCTGGAGCACTCGAAAGAATGCAAAGAGAATGCAAAGATGATAATCACTTTCATTCTTTTGCGTGCTGTTCTGTTCTGTTCTGTTCTCAGCCCCTGGAGAGAATTTGATTGATTGCCTGCCTGCTGCTCCTCTCCTGCATTACAATGGTTAGCTAGACTGCCTAAAGGGATATTTTTCTTTTAATTTAAAGGAACCATTTCCTCATGTTGAGATAAACCTATGGCCATAAAATCCATGGTTAATTAGGTTATACCTGTATATTAGTACTTATTTTTGAAGAACAGCTAATCACAAATGAAAAGTGGGGTTGAGTTATTTGCAACGCACAGCCAAATCCTAACCAGACTGCAAATCACTGGTGCAGGAATGAGCAGCCCCATGTTGGCATATTTGATCCAGGAGGGGGGGAAAGGATCTGGCAGGAACCTCCACTGCCATTTGCCCCTGGGCCTGGGCCACCCACCCTCACACCATCCTCCCCTTCTCTATTTCACACCCTTCCCACTCTGAAATGGGCATGCGGCAGCTGAGGGAGGTGGGGCCAAAATCTGGCACAAGTGCCTGGGCAACCTGGAGCAGATGCGAAGTGCTCATGTAATTTCTCCACAATCTACAAGTCCCTTTTTATCACCCATTTCCCTCCCTCACCCGCCAGCGGGCCAACTATTTCTCTGCAGGTTTCCTGCTTCTAATATATTTAGGCCCAATCCAAAGGGCTACTTAGGCCTGCACAATTCCCTTGTGCTGGCCTGGAAGTGTCACAAAAGTGTTGTAAGTGCAGTCTGCACCACTGCAGGAGTCAGCAGGTTGGTGTACAAAGGTGTGCTGGCCTCCACAGCACCTGTTTAAGTTAAGTTTGCACTGGCAGCAGGCTGTCAGCACAGGGGTCTGGGGAGGGGGGGGAGGAAGGTGTTTCAGGGGTGTTCTGGGGCAGGAGGAAGATGAGCGACAGGCAGGCTGATGGGAGGAACTGG
The DNA here is from genome assembly GCF_035046505.1 of Tiliqua scincoides. Lineage (NCBI taxonomy): Eukaryota > Metazoa > Chordata > Lepidosauria > Squamata > Scincidae > Tiliqua > Tiliqua scincoides. Next base: position 63,779,051 of record NC_089825.1, on the reverse strand, counting down.
CCGGGAGGGCAGCAGGACCAGGATCCGGCACTTAGGCTGGATCCTAACCCCCCTCCTGGGTGGCCTGGCCTACCGCCGAACTGCTCAGATCTGTGCCAACTCTTGAAGTGGCACTGATCCAAGTAGCCCCATTCTGCTTGCTACTGCATTGCTCAGGATAAGGGGAATTAATTCCCCTTGCCCTGAGTTGCGCTGCAGCCAGCCCCAACCCTGCTGTGGATGCAGTGCAGGCCAGGCTCCAGGGCAGGTTAGGTTGGTCTGCCTAAGAAGCTTGTATTATTCCTTTTAATACTGCTCTTCAAAATCTTTCTTTGCCTCTCATATCATTTTCTTACATTTCTTTTGCTGGAGTTTGTGTTCCTTTTTATTTTCCACATTAGGGCAAGAATTCCATTTACAGAAGGAAACTTCCTTGCCCTTTACAGGTCCCCAGTGAGTAGTAAGATTTGCTTTCATTTAGATAAATCATTTTATTATTTGCCCTTCCTCCTACACAGTCTCTGGAAAATGACACGTAATAATAATTTTTAAAAGGCTTATAATTAAACATCCTAAAAAATTAATATAGATTTTAAATTAGCATTTTGGGGCTGCTGAGAGCATAGAAATTTGAAGATGGCACTAATGTTAATCCACACTTGTGAAATGGAAGTAACATCTGACAATAACAGGTAATTGCCAATTAGCACAACCTCTCCCCTGATTTCCACCCCTCTCTCTTCCCACAGATGGCCTCTATAGACTGAATACTTGTATACTCTTTGGGACAAAAGAAAACAAATTCATTGTATTTCAGGATGAGTGGTACACCTCACTGTGAGTTCCCTGACCTTGGAACACCCTGGGCAGCCCAATCCTAAACTTTCTCAGTGCAGCACAGTACAGCAGCACTGAAATGGCTGTCCCTGTATCCCATGGGACCAGGGAAACAGCTAGAGGTCTCCTTGAGGTAAAGGAACACAGATTCCCTGTATTGGAATTCTGGAAGATATTGCGAGGAGATAGGATGCGGTGTCAGCAGTGGCCCTTTGCTCTGGTGAATCTGGGAGACATAGGGTTTTCAGCAGGCAATGTGCTGCACGGATGCAGCCACTAAAGGCAATGAGGTCTTCAGGGATATAAGTAGCACCTGAAGCAAGGAGAGTTGTAGTTGAAGAGAGAGGAGACTTGCTGGCTTATTGGACTGACTTTCTGGCACACAAACTCACGATCTGGAGGACAAACAACAAACTGGCACACTGACTGATGGACTAACAGACTAATCAAACAGAGACTGCTGAGTGGTGGAGAGCTGAGGTGGTGCTGCTGTACCTGAAAGGACTGCTGGTTGGAGAACTGGGAGGAGGCTTTCAGACTTACACCTACTAGTCTCCTTCCTGCTGGTGCTGGTGTTCAGCAGTGGGTGTATATGCTGCTTAAGCTAGCTGTGCTTGAGCTGGGGGGGCTAATTAGATTGAAGTGGGCATAAGTTCACTAGGCCAAGGCTAGAACAAGAATTTGGCAAAACATTTCCTTACCTTGAGTTGAGCCCCGGCAGCCCCAATGGGTCTTCTCGGATCCGCGCCAGATCTTAAGCTCCACGGCTCTGGTGGGAGTATAGTACTTGGTGCCGATCTGCTGCCGTCTCTGCCACCCTCCTGGGCTCGATCCACCCTCTGGCCCTCACTCTGTTCACCCAGTTCCACCCCTTCCCACCTTTCCCTGCCCTGAAACATTTCCCTGCCAACTGGCAGGGATACTTACTGCATGGTGTTCCTGTTCTGCATTTTGCCAGCACTGAGGCCTAGAGCTGACTGGCACTGACCTCTCTGCCAGTGTCAGAATGCCTTATAGTACTTTTGCAACACCTAGTGCCAACGCTGGGGCTGCAGTGGTGACACTGTGCCCAACAGGATTGGCTCAAAGGGGACTAAACTGGTTGTCCATTTCCAGGTCCAATTCAAGGTACTGGAATTGACCTTTAAAGCCCTTCGCAGTTTGGGTCCAGGTTATCTGAACTGCCTTCTCCCATACATTCCCATACAGGGAATCCCATACAGCGGCGAGCATTCTCTGCAGTAGCGCCGTAATTATGGAATTCCCTACTGGGGGAACTAAGAACTTCACGGTCTTTCAGTGAGGGCTCAAAACATTATTGTTCCTGCCTTTCATTCATTCATTCATTCATTCATTCAAGAGATTTCTACCCACCTTTCCTCTGCCGAGGCAGATGCCCAAGATGGCTTACAATTTATAGTTAAAAATATAAAATATAAGAACAATAAATAAAATCACAAAAAATAAAACCAACTGGAGGAGGGCGAAACTCCTTATACTCAAGGAACCCATCACCCAAACGCTAAACGAAATAAAAATATTTTGAGCCGTTATTGAAATGCCATGAGGGAAGGGGTAGATCTTAAAAATGCAGAGAAAAGTATTGTGTGTTTGCTCTCTGTACCTTTGTAGCAGTCCTTTGGTTATAAATAGTTGCCCTCCTCTCTGTGTTGTTCTCTTTTTATGAATTTATTTATTGCTTTCATATATGGTATATTTAATCTGAATTTTAAGCTGCCTTGGGCATTTGCTGTGGCATAGGAAAGGCAGGGTAAAAAAAATCAAACTTGCCCCCTATTCCTGATGCCTAGGGCAAGAGGCATGTTTTGAACTCTTTGAGTTGCATCCCCAGATCACGAGCTATTTACTTGGTTCCATAGCACTAAATGAAATTGAGATATGAGTAGAACACTGAAATTTCAGTTAAATTGAGACCATCCCAGCAGCACTCAAAGCCTTAACCCGTAAATGCCAGTATACCTCATAAGGCTGCTTGTGTTCCACTTATACCTGTGACCTTGTGCAAACTGGAAAGCAGCAGAGTTCTTGCTACAAGGAAGCACTTCTCCAGCACTTGCCCAAGTAGGCTGGCTGTGCTGGTGCTGATAACAGCAAAGTGAAGAACACAGAGAACTGATGTAGTCTAGTGGCTACAGTGTTGGACTTCGCTCAGGGAAACCTCAGTTCAAATCTCCACAATGCTGACTGAGTGACCTTGGGTTACTAGCTATCAGCCTCAACTACTTCACACATCTGTGGAGATAAAAAGGAGGAAACTGTGTATGCCTCCCTGAGTTCGCTCGAGGAATGGTGAAATGGTAGCAGTAGGGTTTTGGACTACACACAGCTCCAGTTCCTGGGTGATGTTTTTCTGCCTAGGGAAATGTGCACTCAGCGCCTATTTGCATACGGTTCTCAATGGGGCATGCAAACAACTTCTATATTAGGGTTTTCAAATTTTGAAATATGGGTGGATGCTGGGTGGGTTCAAGAGCAGAACCCACAGAAAATTCCATTTACCTAAGGTACAGCTACTGCTTACAAGTTCCTGTCACCAAGGAATCCACATGTAAAAGCCCCACACAGATCACAATACAACTTTGGGCCACAATCAGAAAGCAGGAAATAACCTAGAAAAGAATCACCAATCTAATCATACACATTCATTACATGGCCAAGGAATTAAGCATGAGGTAGGAACTATACAAGATACAGCACATCTCTGATATTAAATACTAATAACAATTGTAGAAATAAATCAGAAATAGGCACAAAAATGTATACACACCATATTTGGAGTGTGCACACATATCCATGGGCTCTGCATCCACAGATTTAATCAACTGTAGATTGAAAATGTATTTGTAACATCCACATGCCCTACTGTACTCTATTTTGCCTCACACCCTGCCATTTCACAGCATTTGCCTTGCTTCCCTCCTGCCTACCTTGTACTGTTCTAGCTGGCTGAGATGCACATAAATTATAGGCAATTTATGCATGTTCAGGTAATGTATGCAATTTGCACAGATTTATGCAGTTTACGCAAACGTACGGAATTTATGCAAATTTAGGTCATTTTATCAGCATGACATCTGTGGGCTCGAAATCCAAGGATTTTAGTATTTTTGTGGGGTACTGAAACCAAACCCCTGCAGATATGGAGGACCCACTCTATATACGTTTCCAACCACTTCCTGAACATGCATGGTTTATTTGGGTTTTCCAGTTTGCAGAAAGAAACACACCCCAGTCTACTAATGACAGCCTAAATGATGCACATATCTGCTCCTCAGAAAAAACCTTCACACCTTCACACCTCACACCTTCATTGTGACAAAAGACACCTGAAAATTTCTCAAGTGCTTCGCTTGCTGATGGGCACCATTTGGTTGTTTTCACAACCAAATGTAGTTGGTTGTGACATTGCCAGCTCCGGTAACCACAGACCACCCACAGTGCACATACAGGATAAGTTTGAATCATAAAAGTAGTCATAGCTTGGAAATACTGCCATGAGAATAATCATGCCATGAGAGAAAACACAATGAGCATAGTATGTTTTACACAATACTGCACATGGGCATGAGTGCATTGTTGTTGATGAAGGTGAGGTGGCTGAACAAGTCAGCAATAACTGAACATAATTTACGTATCAGATATTGAATCTGAGAGACCACTGTTTGCCCCATTGGAATGCTTACCTCACGAGGTTTTCCGCACCGTGAAAACAGTAAGCAAGCACACAGGCAGACTCAAGTCAGCATACATGGGGGCGAGTGCTGAGACAGGTGGGCCCTGACTCGATTCTTTTCCAGAGTCTTCCACATGTGTGACTCACGAGTCACCAAGTCAGCAAAAATCACACATTTTCGTGACTTAAGTTCAAGTCACTGACTTGAGTTCCCATAAGAACATAAGAACAGCCTCAATGGATCAGGCCATAGGCCCATCTAGTCCAGCTTCCTGTATCTCACAGTGGCCCACCAAATGCCCCAGGGAGCACACCAGATAACAAGAGACCTGCATCCTGGTGCCCTCCCTTGCATCTGGCATTCTGACATAACCCATTTCTAAAATCAGGAGGTTGCACATACACATCATGGCTTGTACCCCATAATGGATTTTTCCTCCAGAAACTTGTCCAATCACCTTTTAAAGGTGTCCAGGCCAGTCGCCACCACCACATCCTGTGGCAAAGAGTTCCACAGACCAACCACACGCTGAGTAAAGAAATATTTTCTTTTGTCTGTCCTAACCTGCCCAACACTCAATTTTAGTGGATGTCCCCTGGTTCTGGTGTTATGTGAGAGTGTAAAGAGCATCTCCCTATCCACTCTGTCCATCCCCTGCATAATTTTGTATGTCTCAATCATGTCCCCCCTCAGGCTTCTCTTTTCTAGGCTGAAGAGGCCCAAACGCCGTAGCCTTTCCTCATAAGGAAGGTGCCCCAGCCCCATAATCATCTTAGTCGCTCTCTTTTGCACCTTTTCCATTTCCACTATGTCTTTTTTGAGATGCGGCAACCAGAACTGGACACAATACTCCAGGTGTGGCCTTACCATAGATTTGTACAACGGCATTATAATATTAGCCATTTTGTTCTCAATACCCTTCCTAATGATCCCAAGCATAGAATTGGCCTTCTTCACTGCCGCTGCACATTGGGTCGACACTTTCATCGACCTGTCCACTACCACCCCAAGATCTCTCTCCTGATCTGTCACAGACAGCTCAGAACCCATCAGCCTATATCTAAAGTTTTGATTTTTTGCCCCAATGTGCATGACTTTACACTTACTGACATTGAAGCGCATCTGCCATTTTGTTGCCCATTCTGCCAGTCTGGAGAGATCCTTCTGGAGCTCCTCACAATCACTTCTGGTCTTCACCACTCAGAAAAGTTTGGTGTCGTCCACAAACTTTGCAACCTCACTGCTCAACCCTGTCTCCAGGTCATTTATGAAGAGGTTGAAAAGCACCGGTCCCAGGACACCGGTCCCAACCTTGGAGCGTACATTCCCTTATCTTGAGGAGGCTTCCGTGACTGCCATTCAACTGCAGGATGCAGCACATGATACATTGGCACTGCTATGCCAGTGCTGGAAAGTTGGTTAGGATTTGGGCCTTAATAGTTTTAGGTGCCAGCTAAGTACATTTTTGTTTTATTTTATTCCGTACAGAATTAGGGCAAAATGTTGGGATAGGTATTCCCCAAATACCAAACATGTTCAACCTCAATCAACCCAAACATATTCAAGGAAAGTAGGATGATAAGTTCTGGATAACTTATAGACCAAACTTATAGACCAGGGGTGTCAAACTTGTTTCATGCAAAGGGCCGAATAGCATTCATGATGCCTGCTGAGGACCGGAAGTGATGTCATTAGGGAGGAAGTGATGTCATTAAACAGGTAATAAAAAATAAGCACTTTTACTCACTTAAGAACTCATTAGTTGCAAGTGACAAAAGAAAATACAGAAATTTTGATCATATTTCAAGATATAGGAGAGCTCAATTTTCATGTGGGCTGCCCTTTCAGCAGTAACTCCTTAGCACTGCTCAGCAGCTGAGAGGGCCAGATAAAAACCTTCTGTGGGCTGCATCTGGCCCCCAGGCCTTATGTTTGACACCCCTGTTATAGACCAACATTATAGACCAAAATAAAGCAAAATGCTTCCTTACAGATTCTGTAGACTGATAGGGGAGCTGCGAGATTGCATGCCAGCTAGATATGGGCAAGAGTTCCTCCTGATGGAATACAGGTTTGGCTAGAAATCCTGGCTGAGAATTAGGGCTTTAATGCTTCAGAAGTCTGTAGTTTCCTTAAAATATAAATTAGTATGGTTTATCCACTAATTAACAAGCAGATAATTTGCATTCTGATGAGGAATCAAAGCAACCTTAGGGAAGAATAGACCCAGAAAACAGGTCCATGCACTTGGCTCTTAGAGAGCTGTATCTGTTGCTTTGCTAATCTCCAACGGTACAATATTTTTTAAAAATAAAATAGTTATGTTTCTGAGACAATAAGAAGAAAATATATACACTTAAAAATCACAGAAACCTGATTTTTAAAAATTCAACAATATATTCATAATACAGCGAGTATTAATTAATGGAGGGCATAAATGCAAGGAAAATCTGATGGACTTAAATGCCATTTTGTTTTGATTTTGCCTTGTCAGTGTGCTCTGTGAGGAATTCTTAATTGCTACAATAGGCTGATAGCATGATGACACTGAGAACTCAAGAATAATTCAACTTCTATTTGCCTATGCAAGATGGCTCTCTACTGAGAATGTATAGAAGGCATGGACCCCCTGAAACACTTGTACAGCTGCAAAAAGAACCCTGGCTTTTGCTTAATTCCCATTTGACAACAAGGAGCAGTATTCAGGAAAACAGTGCTAAGACCCAGAAATACCAACAAAGTTGGGGACACCGATTCCTCCAAACAATGATGTATGAAGATGTGGCCCGACCCGTGGCCCGACATGGAGGCTCAGGATCCAGTGGAGCAAACCTCCACCAGTCCTGCCTCCCTCTTGCCCCGCTCTCTCCCCCTGCATGCCTCCTCCCTACCCTCTCTCCACCCTCTGACTGCCTTGGAACGCCTCCTCACCACTTCCCCCCACACCCCCACCTATCTCTCCGCCGCTCAGCGGTCCACGTGACCGTGGAGCAGTGATGGTCCAACTGATGCTAGCCTGGCGCCAGCCAGTGCTGCACTAGCGCTGGACCAGTGCTGAGGGCCACAGACGTGCCTTATGGCACATTTGCAACAGTGCACGCTGGTGGTATTAGAACTTATTTAAATCTGGTGGATCCCCCCATTTGACACATACATTTTTAATGAAAGCAGTGGGATAAAGAAATCTACAACATCAAATTAATGGTTGTGGTGCTATCGGCAAAACTTTTACAACAGAAAATATAAGTATTTTTAGCTATCTTAAAAATATTTTCCTGTGGATTGGTTAATAAGAGATTTAAAAGTGAGTAAGAACTAAAGTTGTATTGTACAAATTATATAAGGGCACACTGAGGTAAAATAAGACATTTTAATTGTAACTTCTTAGCACATTTCCCCCCTTTGTTGCCTATTTTAGTATGTCTCTCATCTGGAAAGTGCCCATATTTTTAAAAATGCCATTTTCATACTCAAAAGCTCTTGCCTCTCAAATCTGTATCTGTTGAGTTAAATCAAAATACTAAGACCTGAATGACTTGACTTGTTTACTCCTGTAAAATACTAATGCAAAATTAAAAAAAACAAAAACAAACTTAAACTGGAGTCAACCTTTTTTTTTTTGTCCTTGAATTAATAACAATTGTGCTGCTCCAATGGAAAAAAATGAAACTTCAACTTTTTGCAGACAGAATCTGAACTGCAGAAGTGATAAGCAGTTCTGTGAGTCTACTGTCACAGAAGCTGTGCTCTGACACTGATTCTGGCCCCAAGCTAGGATAATCACCTGGGACAGCCAGGGAGTGGCAAAAGAGAGGGGTCAGTGTCAGCTGCAGCTTCTGAGCAGGACTGTCAGGGAAGGTAGCTGGAGAAGACTGGTTGACCAATCAGTATAGAACCTAGTAGTTATTTCCTACTTGCAATAATGTAGTGGCAAATGGAATTAGTTTTGTGTTGCACCCAATTCCAGCTGTAGGGCAAATGCAGCAGGAAAAAGTTAACACTAAATTTTGATTCTGATATGCATGTCTAACATACCTAGAAATATGTCCAACATATGACTAGGGCCATCACGTTTCTATACAATATCAATGTAACTTTCTTTGCTGATTATACCAATATGTATTATTTTTTTCCAGATATTTTCTTAATTTCTCATTTGCAATTCTGCATGTGCATCACTGATTTGGAACCTGAAATGAAGTCTAAGTAAGTGTAAGCACACTAGTTCATATTCATTCATCATTACCTGGGTCTGTCCTCTCCTTTGTTCAATTTTGATTATGAAATCCTTGGGGCAGGAACTTGTCTTTTTTTTGGTATGCCACTCATTACAGTGTCATCTACAATGATGGTGCTATATAATAAATAAAGATAACAATAAAAAACTATCAAAAACTGACCAGCCCTAGAAGTCTTTCAAGAAACATGGTGTGAACCACCAAAGTAATCTCCACAAACAAGTAGCTGAAATAGCATCAATGGTGCTGAGTTCAGATGAATCTCCTATGAAAGCAAATGCAACCATACTTGGAATAGTGATGAAAATAGTTTATTTTTCTTTTTTAGCTGAGCACTACACAAAACTATTTGTGGTAAATTTGTGATACTCTGCCTTAGAAAAATGGATTGGTCCTGTGTTTCATGCTGCATAGGAAATTGAGTCTCCCAGCAATACAAGCTGGGATTATTGTAACAACTTGAGAGTAAAAATAGTTTCCATCTTCTTCACAGCCACCATGACACAGTCATTATCTCTGGTCGGCAGAACACAACTGTTTTTAGACATAATGAACTTGGAAACTACTACATATTCACTAAGTCCTCTGCATCAAATGCTGTTCCAAAATAAATCCTGTTTAATTTCACTGATAACATTGTGATCAATAATCCTCATTAATGTCTAGTATGACTGATTAATTACTTATGACCAAAAGTAGGGAAAAAACCCCACCTATTAATCATTGTAGGGAAAAGTAGGGAAAAAAACCCCACCTAAAAATCATTGCTATGCTGTTAATAGCAGGCAATGATATCTGCTATACTCTATTTTCTTTCTTAATAGGAATATGTGTTCATTCCATATATGTTTTTAGCTTTCACAATTTACACATTAGTCACACTTCCACAAAGCAAATCCGTGACACTTTGTTTTTAGCCCACAGGCAGCACAAAGTTTCTCCACAACATTTTCTCTTTTTGAGTGTAATATGTGGCAGGCTCACTAGGACAGAGTTTGCGCCACTCCAGATAACAAAGTTTATTTCCTGAAAATGAAGGGGGAGGGGGGTGATTAATTCCCAACAACAAAAAATTTAAATGCCACAGTTCCCCAAACACCTAGTTATTTGTCCATTTGTCACAGGCAGTATCTCTGCCTTCAAAAAGCTGTGGCCTAGTTCTGAAAACAGTGTCACTTTCAAAATCTCAATAACTGCTTCAGGTGCTTCCAGACACTAGCTTCATCAGAAGTCAGCCAGGTTGGGCACTGACTGTGAGCCCAAACAGCTGACCACTGAAGCCCCATTGATGGTGAGTAGTGGCAGACCAGTGCACTTGGCAGAGCTTGCTGTTTTTTTACTGACAATGATGACTGGTCAGGTGGGGAAGCAGGAAGAGTTCTCACCCCTCTGGCCAATCAGATTGTTGCCAGGAAACTTCTGGACACAAGCTGGCAGGCATCCAGCTACTTGCTGCTAGCTGGTCCAGGAAGGTAAAACCAGCCAGGTAAGCTGTGGGAAGGGAATGTTTGTAGGGGTGGAGAGGCTTACCATGGGAAGTGAACTTTGTCCATCATGGCATGCCCAAGGATGCAGTGCAACATAGAACTGTCCCTGCTTCCAGGCTAGTGAAAAGCATTAAATTAAAAATGGATCTTGGCTCATCCTGTCTTGGACTGGTCAGCCAAGTTGTCTTGTATGCTGGGTAAAGAAATCCTGAGGTCTGTGATTTGAGTTAGCAGATCTCCAGGGCAAGCATGGCCACTCCCATCCATATGCACACTCTTTCTCTCTCTGCTCCCAAATCCTTCTTCCTAAATGCTGGCTGCTTCTAGCTAGTCTCCTCTCTTCTTTTTTCTCCTCTCACATTTTTTTGCTGTTCCTGGGTCCAAGTGCTGCCATCAGATCCCATCTCCCATTTTGGGGCATTTGCTGAAAGTTAAAGCTCCACTGTAACTGTAACTAGAACGTCTTGCCAGTGCTTCTGCTCTCCTGAAGCCTCATAGCTTGTCTTTCAAACTATATTCAGCTCTGGTAGATGCTGCAAGTTATCTTGTTATAGAGAAAATCTATTCACAGCAGGATCTAGTCTAGTCACACAGGACCTCAGGTCACAGCAACTCTAGATTTTCTTAAGAGAACTTTGAGACTATCGTATGACTCCTGTGACAACTAATGAGATTCTCCCAAAAGCCCTCTAAGTTCCCCGGAAGAATCCCTATTGGTCTCTTGGGGGGGGGGGGGGAGGAAAGAGGACATGCTCAGACAGATACTTCCTTTTCCTTCCTCCTCCAGGGGTCAATGTGACTGGGAGTGCAATACTAACCAACTTTCCAGCACTGGCATAGCTGTGCAGTTGGGGGGCATTCATGGAGGCCTCCTCAAGGTAAGGTAATGTTTGTTCCCTTACCTTGGAGTTGCATTGCTCTTACCTCAGTGCTGGAAAGTTGGTTAGGATTGCATCCTAAGGCACTCCTAGTGGCAGTAGGACCTCCACTCCCTACTTGCTACTCCTCTGCCCACACAATGCTGATCATTGAGGTAGTAGCATTAAGAGACTTAAGGCGCAATCCTAATCAACTTTCCAGCACTGGCATAGCTGGGCCAGTGGGGCCTGTGCTGCATCCTGCAGTTGGGGGGCAGTCATGAAGGCCTCTTCAAGGTAAGGCAATGTTTGTTCCCTTACCTCGGAGTTGCACTGCCCTTATGTCAGTGCTGGAAAGTTGATTAGGATTGCAGCCTTACTCATTAAGAGACTGTGCCAATGTGCTCCTGCTTTCTGTTTCAGCTCATGTGTGAGACAATATAAGACTAAACACTGTTGTTGGTGCCTTCTGTAGAACATAGACTGACTATTGTGACCTCGTGCTGATGCTGCCTGTTTGAAAGAGAGACTGGTCATTGTGACCTCATGCTCATTCTGCCTGCCAGGAAACTGACTGACCCACATGTTCTCATGCCGATGCTGCCCATCTTAAGAAGAAACTGCTCAATATGGCTTCCCACATGTGCTGCCCACAAGAAGGGGGGACGCCCCCAGGCCCACATGTGGCCAATGGGTCACATGAGTTGACCTTTGCAGTCCAGGTAATGATTTTTGTAACTTTCCTATTTTTCATTCTTTCAAAGGCAAGTTTCACCTCTCCTCCTGCAGGCAAACTTCATTGTCCACCAATGTTTTTTAAGACTTCAGATAAGTGCCCTGTAACTCCATGCCAATGATAACATTGACTTCTGCTACTGCTGCCTGCTGTGGCAGAAACTGGGGCAGGAAGGGGGATATTGAGGCCAGGAAGGAGGCACTGCTGATATCCTATTCCCTTTCCTGGCCTCAGTCTGCCTTCCTGGGTCCACTCAGACTTGCTTCAGTAAAATTGCCGGTGCGGGTCTGAGTAGATTCATTCAGGCAGCAAAGGCTTAACCCTGGGCAAGGGAACAAATGTTCTCTTACCCAGAGGAGAACTCTGGGACTCTCTGCCCCCAAGATGAAATGTATGCTCTGGTGGTATGGCTGCACAGGCAGTGGCAGGGGGTGTTAGATAGGATTGGGCTGTTGGACTCCTAAAATTAACCCACATTTGAAATGGAATTAGTCTTGTATGGGTCTTTGCATCCATGAACACTGAAAATAAATGCCCAACTCTTGAAGAGAATCAATTCCAATTAATAATAAATACAAACTTTGTGTAGTGGACCAGCTGGTGTCAATTTCCTCAGTACAATTAGTTGCTCATCCCTTTCATTACTTTTGGATGGCAACCACGGAAATCAGGCTGAGAGAGGCAATATTCCAGAAATGACATTTTGCTACTTGGCAAATTTTGATGTTGCTGGAGGGTCTGTCATGTTGTCCTGTTTTTGATGGGCTTCCATACAGCTTGCCTTGCAGGACCTTAACTAAAAAAAACTTTGATTATAAATAATTATCCATTTTCAGCCATCTGTGAATAAAGTCCTTTGTGATCCATTCATGAAAGCAACAACAGAAGACTTTGGTGTGTGTTTTAGAAAGTGAGGACACTTTATTTCATCTATGAATTATGGTAATTGACTCTATGAAACAGTGCCATGAATGTTTCCTCATCCAAATGGGAATTTTTTTAATGATGTAGGCACTAAGCAGATTTCTTTTTACTATCAAATCTAGTTGGTGTCTTTATTTAAAAGTTACAGTAAATTTGTTGCAACAAAATTCATGGACCCAAGATTAACATAGCCTAAAGGATTGTAATTCACAGGTGTGATGTCACTTGGCCCTTGAAATGCATCAAAATTGTGTCACACCTGTGAATTATGAGAATCTGTTAATTAGTTGAATGCTTATTTGATGAACACCTGTCATCCCCTGCTTCACCTCCCTCCTGCTGTTGAGGACAGGCAATATTCTGCTACAATTTTCAATCTAGTTGGCAATAATATGAGGATGATTAAAGAAAAAAACCTCCCACATGACTCTGTTCATTCTTGGTAATCAAAGTAAGTCATGGCAAGCTATCACATAAAATGAAAACCATCTCTACATTAGTGATCCTAAAGGTGTCTCTAAATCCTTTCAATTTTGTTTCACACACTATATCCATTCACATGCACACAGAGTACTGTTGGCTGTTTCCACATGGTGGAATCCCGATAGTGTCTGGGAGCTTGTGTGGGTGGTGTATCCCACCACGTGTGATGGTGGGGCCCATCACACGTCATCCTTTTGCATTTAGTCGGCACCTCCCTGCAATTAGGGAGCTGACTGAATGGGAAAGACCCATGAGACCAGCCCTATCCATATGTAATCACGTGTAATTCTGGACATGTTGGATCACACCATGTGGAAGTGGCTCCCATGCCACTGGGTGTTCACATAAAGTAGGGCTTTATTAACTCATAATGCAGAATTAGAAGATAGAAGACTGGCTTGAGAAAGTCACAATCCTGCTTTCATTTTCTGTAAAATGCAGAGCTGTTACAAAAAAAAAAAAATCAACGGAACAAGTTGCATCTCTCTCCCCCCCCCCCCCCCGCCAAATCAAGGATAACCCATCCTGGGACACTGCAAGGGCTGCTGCTAAATTCCTAGGGGAGGTGCTGGCAGCCATGTAGAGGGGCTTCAAGCAAGGCCTCTGGCCAAGAGGAGGATGGGGGGAGGGCACTGGCTTTCACCTTGGTCCTCCTCTCCTTATGGTAGGGCTGTCCCAGCCCAAGGAGACCTGGGAACAGCTGCCAGCTCAATGCCCCAAACCACCTCATCATCAAGCCACAGCTGCCATTATAAAACCCTGGCTGCACTCTGTGCTGGTTTCCTAGCATTTGATTTCAGGTGATAGTTGTGACACTGAGTAACTCATTCTGCAGTTCTCAAGATGCATCCTTGAGTTATACTACTGAAGTAGTTGTTGAGATTCTAGACTTCTGGATTGAGACTGCAGTCCATTTACTCTGGAGTAAGTGGGTTTAGGACTATACTAGCCCATCAACCTTCTAACCAAAGTGAGGTGCAATATTGCAAAAGGTCTTGTTATCCGATCCTACCATTTCCTGCTTCATCAGACACAGAGGTTTGGGTACATGAGATCCATACAAATTAGAGATGGTAAAGGCATATTAAGATAATTTACTTGACTGCAGGACCAGCCTGAGCTTTCCAAATGCATTACATTCTAAACCGATTTGTCCTGTCTAATTTTAAACGTATTAAGTGATTCCTTGAAAGGATATTCCAGCCTTATCAATCTAATTTATTTTAGGTTCATTAGATTTATGGGAGAACAGCTAGCTGTCTGCAGCTCAAACCAGATTAGACTGATGGTAAGTTGAACGACGTGTTCAGAAGATGTAGTGACAACTATATCTGTTCCTTTAATTGTGTCTGTAAGCCTGCAATTTGTAGTTAGAACTTGCAGTCTGGAGTATTATTGGGCCTTAGCCCAACTTGTATCAACATTAAAAAAATAATAATTCTTATATCTAGATGTTGAGATACTTAAAAGAGGAAGAACCCATGCTAATATTGTGTTAAAACAAGATTAATTTAAAATGACAGTACGTAACCAAAATTTGGTGCGCATAAGGAAACATTTAAGTCATTATGTGCACAGTAAAGAGCACTTGCAGCTCTCTGTTGGAACTTAAGGTTTTAGAATGAATGGGTCAAGGCAAACTCATGTGGTTGGAGGCTTCTATATTTCAAAACTTTGCCCCCATCCCAGTGTATGCATTCAAAAGACAGCGAGTGGCAGCGAGGGGTATTTCTATAGAAGCATGATAGTAAGGGGCCCACGATGCAGTATAGGCTACTGGTAAAATCTACACTTGTAGAGGAGTAGGAGGAAGGAAGGGGAGAGTTGCTCTATTTTCCATGTCCCATTCAGGTCAAAGGCATGGTGAAACTGATTATATCAGATTACAAATAGGTTCTAGTGTACTCAATTTCAGTTCTATCTAAGGAAAACTGCATTTTAAAGTGAAAAGGCTATATGAGTACTTCACTGCCATGGCTATATTACCATCCTCTCACACATAAAGAAAAAATAAAAAGGACCTGCTAAAAGGACCTGCTCTCAGAAGTTGTGGGTATGCTACCTGTTATGGTCACTTCTAGAGAGGGCACCTGTACATGGCTCACGCTACTGGAAGTTTGAGCTTTTCAATGATACAGTATGGTGGTGCTTTCATGGATCTTAACTCAGAACCCAAGATCAGGTCAGCCTTCCTGGTTGTTCTTCCACTGGCTTCGGTTCCAGCACACAAGGACTCTACTTTCCATGATAGCTGAAAGAGGAGAGTCATTCCACTGCCAGGTTCTCAACCCTGAGACTGGCCTATGGCATAGCATTACCTTTCTGTAACCCAGTGCTCTGCCCAGACTTTGAGGTCTTCAGGTCTTCAGCACATTGCAGGGTTTATTTATAGGGTTTATTATCCATTTACAGTTAGTTTGATTGCTAGCACACATTTTCTGCTTTGTGACACAAACCAAACATAAACTTAGTTTAACTGTCCTTTTAAAGCCATGCTTATGGCCACCTTGCAGCACAACTGAAGGACATGGCTGCCACAATATGCCAGTTATTTTGGTTGATAATAATGGGTGGTCAGTCAAAGATACTGGCAGCACAACCCTGTTGTTGGCCTAGTGTCACAAACGTGCCATAAATCATGTTTGCGATAACCCTAGTGCAAGGATGGAGTGGGGATGGCAGAGGCCACCATCATAACCCCTGTCCCAGGCCTGAAAGTTCTATCTGGGGTTTCTTGAATTTGCACCAATGATTTAGCGGGTGTATAAGTAGCTCCACTGGGCAGGCTGGAGCAATACTCAGAGTAAGGAGAAAAAAATCACCCTGAGGAGACCTCCAGCCTGCTCCTAACCTGTGCTGGATATAGCATAGGCCACTCGGCCCAGCTGCACCACTGCAGGTTATGACTGGGCTAAGGAGGTTCATTTAGGGCGGTGTAGTGCTATAAATTAAGTCCCATTTCATGTTGAAATTTGGTTAAGGGGAAAACTTGCACGTGCACACAAATACCTCATTGCGGTCAGGCAATGAAATGAGGTACAGGTGCTCTGGTATCATGAAAGGTGACTTTCTCTTCTTCAGTGTTTATTTTTATCTTGCTTCAAAAGAAATCTCCTGCATTACCCATCACCCAGTTGGTGAAGGTTCACCCAGGGGGTAGCTGCTCACACAAACCTTATTTTTCTTAAAGCCAGAATGAATTTATTGTCACAGAGCAGCTGCAAGGTCAACGTGACATTGTATTTCTCTATTACACTGACTTTGCAAATGTACTGTGTACTGCCTTGGCACCACAGGCACTTCAAGACACTTTTTCTGAAGTTTAAAATTTTTACTTCAAAGTTGCCTGCAACACACACAGAGTCCCAAACATAGGTGAATACTGTATATGGGGCTGTATCCAAAGAAAGTGAATCCAACTAAGCACATTGAAATCAATGACACAAATTAGTCACAACTAACTTAAGTACAATTAATTTTAAGTCAGGATTCTCTTTCATTGTATATAATACATATGGTTGCCACTGAGCAAATATCCAAGCCCTCCAGTTTTTGTAGCTGCTGTTCTTTTTCTCCAAACCTTTTTGTTCTTTTTCTAAAAGTTCACATACATAATCTAGGTATCTGTAACTATTTCAATTATTTATTTTCTGTTGTAAGTCCCCTTAATTAGGGGTATAAATTAAAGTGACAAATATCACAGTTACATGCTTGCAAGTCCAATGCTGTTGGCCGCCAGAGAGATGGCCGCTAACCACATAATGCTTGTGATTTATATAAGATTTTCCATTGTCCACACCACTGGTGTCCATATTATTGGCTTGATGTGGGACCCAGACTAGGTAGCGCTCCTCCACTGGTAAAGTTTTAATTAGACCATTAAGGACAATTGGGCAATTCTCTTTCTTAAAGGGAGGTCTTCTCTCAGGCTCCACAAGAAGGACCAGCCCCTGGTGAATCACTGGCATTCTTTTGCCAATCGCCCTCAAACAAGACAGACCTACCCATGACCCCCTTCTGACAATATGACACTGGGAGCAGCATGCTTCATAGGCCTATTGTCATAGTGGATTAATTATACAGCAGCACAGTGCAAAGCCAGAGCTCTGAAGCTTCTTAAATTAATGATTTGCTTTGTTATTGGTTTAGAGCACATGAACAATAGCACATTGAAACAGCGTCAGAATTATTTAACATTCTCAATCTAATTTCAATAACCTCCATTTAAATAAGGTCTTGGTTTGGACTCGTACATTGCTTCTAATTCTTCATGTTCAAACATCAGGAATGAAATCTCTTAAAGTATTATATGGACCCATTTTTGTTAGAGAAATAGGGCTCAGCTCTGCAGAGATTACCTTGATAGGACTGAGGGAAAAGGTTCATTTATAGTTTGCTGAACCCCTACTGGAAGACAACAGTTGAGTGGACAGTAGCAGATCCATGATCAGAAAAGGCAGGGGAGAGTAGAAAGTTCCCTCAGGGAGTTGTGTACTCCATGCTTCAACAAAAAAATCAAATTTCTGCAGCCAGATAATTCACAGTGGAAGCCAAGAGGAGCTGAATTCTGTGGTCTGTATAAATTATGCAAGCCAGGCAAATCTGTATAATAATCAATCTACTTGCAAATGGGCAGATGCAGAGTGTGAGAAACTGGGCAGCCAAGCATTTCTCTAAAATCGAAGGGGGATAAAACAACATGGCCATTTTATAATCCCTAAAAACCATGAAGGCAATGCATGTGCACTTGCCCTTTTGCAGCCAGGGAATTATACAGGGGCAGGCCTTCAGCTCTCAGGGGCTAGGGATGAGGTTGACTTGAGTGCAGCTCCCATCCCAACTCAGTCAACAGTAGGAGCTGTTGAGTGGGATAACTTTTGCTTCTTCACTCACTGAACTACAAATAGAAGCCTCTCAGACACAGAAAGAGATCTGTCCCATTGCCACTAAGGCGAGGTACTGCAGCTATGAAACTGAACACTGCCTGGTAGCATGACCTCAGATCTACCCACACATCCTTTCTGTGGGAAATCGAAGGCTGATCTTTTGTAAAGATTGATAAAAGAGAGATAATGTTGCTTGGGATCTATGCTTGGGATCCTTAGAAAAGGTATTGAGAACAAACAGCTAATATAATGCCATTGTACACATCAACGGTAAGGTCACACCTGGAGTATTGTGTCCAGTTCTGGTCACCACATCTCAAAAAGGACATAGTGGAAATGGAAAAGGTGCAAAAGAGAGCAACACACAGCCCAATCCTGGGCTGCCTGAGGCGCCCAGGTTCGGCGGCACCGAGGAGGGCTGCTGCCCAATCCAACGCCTCCTGCGCTACCGTGGGAGGCGCCTCAGGAGAAGGGGACATTCGTCCCCTTCCCCCAAGTAAGGTAAGCAGCCCAGCAATGGGGCCACTCACTTTACCGCCGACCAAAAGGCACGCAGCCCTCCATGAGCACCCTGGATCCTGCGGAGCGCAGCTCCACAGATTCTCCTCCTGCCTGCCCCCCCGGCACGCCTCTCTCTCCGCCCTCCTGACCGCCCTCTCTCCGCCCCCCGCCAGCCTCCCTCCTCCACAGAATGCCACCTCCCTGCCCCCGTCCACGCCCCCACCTACTGTTCTGCAGCCTGGCAGTCCGGGAGACCGCCGACACACAGAACCTGGGCGACCGCCCCGCGCTAGCCCAGCACCGGCTAGCGCTGGTGCAAAAGAAAATATTTCTTTACTCAGACAAATTTTTCTTTACAGACAAAAGAAAATATTTCTTTACTCAGCATGTGGTTGGTCTGTGGAACTCATTGCCACAGGATGTGGTGATGGAATCTGGCCTAGATGCCTTTAAAAGGGGACTGAACAAATTTCTGGAGGAAAAATACATGATGGGTTACAAGACATGATGTGTATGTGCAACCTCCTGATTTTAGAAATGGGCTAGGTCAGATTCAAGGGAGGGCACCAGGATGCAGGTCTCGTTATCTGGTGTGCTCTCTGGGGCATTTGGTGGGCCGCTGTGAGATACAGGAAGCTGGACTAAAAGGGCCTATGGCCTGATCCAGCGGGGCTGTTCTTATGTTCTTAATGTTTCTTCCTCAGACACAGATCCTTGGAGCTCATTATACCCTTCTCACATTACCTGCTAATGATGAAAGGAGGTTATCCCTTCACATTTGGAAGGGATAATCAGACACATGTAGCCAAGTTCTATGATGGTTTTGACAGCAAAGGAATGGACTTAGCCAAGAATGGCTCATGATGGGAGATGTCCACCATGAATATTAGCAGTTTTCAGGGCTGGCCAAGCCAATCTGCCATCTAGCCCCACAATTCTACTGCTCACCTCCATCCCTGAGGCAGCTGGCCAATTAACTCACTGCACACATACACACACTTCTCACATAAGCGCTTTATCGTCCTCCAGCCACCACCACTCATTCTAAACTGACTGGATTAGGGCTGGAACTTCTCTGCTAATAGCATCCTCCTTATCAATGCCTGGTCAGTTTAGAACCAGCAGCAGTGGAGGAGGAGGCAGAGACCCCTTCTCCAAGCACTCCATGGAAGGAGAGTGCTTGGAAAAGATTTCACAATGCCCATCTCCAGTGCCACCATAGTGATCCTTGCAGGGCCTCTGAGAGAAATTTTATCGGGGTACAGAGTTTCTTTTGGGCCCCTTTGAAAAGGGGGAGGACTGAAACAGAGCAGGAGCAGGTGATGATGGGTGAGCAGAATGGGGGCAGGGAGGGACAAAGCAGGATGCAGGGTAGAGACGGCTGGAAAAGTCTTTGTAGCCAGTTCTACCCACCCATGTGACTCTGCCAACTAGATACGGTAATACAGAAAACCAAACACACTCCACAGTCTCTCTAAAATCTTTTAAACATAGAAAATAATTGCAGAAAATGAGCATCATCATATTTAGGCTCACACTAGAATGGAAAGTGTCCTGTGTGGACCTTCTGCAGCAGCTGTAATCCCAAAGCTGTGTCCCTGAGCTCCTATGCACTCCTTCATGGGAAGCAGATCCACAAGCCAAAGAGCTATTGTAGCAGTTCAGTTTCCTCCCAGATTTGACACTGTTAAGGAGTGTCATATATGCATATATGGCTTGCCAGTAGCTGCAGCCGCACACTCATGGCAGTTTCCCAAGCATCCGGTGCGGGTAACAAGTCTGAGTAGACAGGAAATGTCAGATCCCAGGAAATTTCTGGGCCCCCTCCTTTGGCTCCTGGGTCCCCCTTCTGACCCTGGGCCTGGGTACAAATTACCTCCTTTACCCCCCTCTCCTAGGCCCTGAATCCTTGGCAGCAACACTGAAGAGGGAAAGAAGCCTTCTTTGAGAGGACTGAGGGCGATTGGGTAGGGGGAGCTGATGAACTGTTTGCCGCCTTCCCCAGTCTGCTGCTTCAAGCAGCTGTTTCAGCCAACCTCATTTTTTGATCTTTGCATAATATATTCTGCTTTTTTATTTACTATTTCAAAAACATTACTTAGTTTTTGATAGTCATAAGGAGAGTGGGAACGGGTTTTGCAAGGCACTACAAATTCAAATCACTGTGCACCTCATTCAATCTCCCACATCTCTGGCTTCTGATATTTTGGCAGCCACTGTCAACACACTTAGAAGCATTTTCAATACATTTCAACTTCCTGCACAATTTCTTGTTGGCATCCTTCAGTCTCGGAAGACCATGGTGTCACGCTCTGAATGGTGGTTCTGGAACAGAGTGTCCTCTCCAGTGCACGAAGCCTGGGTAAAGTAGGTATGGAGGATAGGCTGTTACCCATGCAGCAAATCCCCCCTCTCCACGTCGCTGAAATGGTCCAATGGAAAGGCAGAGGCCAATACGGTTGGTTCCAGCAGTGTTGCAGGAGTTGCCAGAACGTGACTGTGTTCAGCCATGAACTGCCTCAGGGACTCCGGCTCTGGATTTTGCCTCGAGGTTGACTCCTGAAGCCTTTTCCATAACTGGATGTAGCCACAAGGCAGTGGAGGTTTGGGATCAGAGTTTTCCTTCTCTCAGATGAACTGCCTTCCCAGGCTGATGAGTCCCATCTACCTGGTGGCTGTTTAGTTGCCTCTTACAACAAGTACAGCCAAACTGAGGGCCTATTCTTATCCCCAGCCCCCAGGGGATCTGCACAATTAGCATGGCATTTTAAGGATACAAGAACTCCATGCAGCAAACAATCTCATAATCCTGGTCCAAAATATTTTGATTGCGTGTTTATAGTGGACATTAATCAAGGTGAGGGCCAACCTTGATGAGATGATGAAAATCTGTGATCAGGGCCCTCAATCTCCCTCTTTTTGTTAAATGGCAATTGCAGGAAGGAGGGGGAAGATCTGAATTAGGACTGTGGTGTTGAAATATGTGTTTTTAACCCTAATGGGGTGGGATAGGGAGGGAGTTTTTATTTGGGAAAAGGTAAACTTCCCTTTTCATAGTGCCATGGTCCCACTCCATATGGGGTGGACAGGCTGGCTGCTATTTGCCAAAATGTAAAGGGATGGGAAATCTAATCTCAGATCTTGATTGTCTCATCTAATTTGGTGCTTTGTTAGATATGGAATTTCATACTTACAAAAATAATTCAATCTTACACAGCTATATACATTGTGTGTGTGTGTGTGTGTGTGTGTGTGTGTGTGTGTGTTTTGTTCTCAGTTGGGAGATGCCTAGGGCAACTCATAACAAGATTTAAAAACAATAACACAATGGCAAGTAAACAATCAAGCACATCAAACATAACAACAGGATAGCAACACAGCAACAAACATCAGGTCATCAAAGCAGTGGAAAAATGAAACAAAATTAAATAATAAACCCAACCAACAAAACACTGTCTCCCAAACCAAAGGAAATCAATACATTTCTTATTGTTATTGAAAAGTAGGCACAAAGGGAACTAGTCTGACCTCAAAAGGAAAAGAGTTCCAAATATAGGTCTCCAACAAAAAAGAGGGCTCACTCCTGATCACTGTCAGTAGCAGACCTGCCCTCATTGCAACCTGGGGCAGGTCCATGGCATGCCGCCACCCTGACATGCCCTCCTAAAGATGAGTCACTGCTCAAGCACTTTGCCCAAAAATAGGAAATTAGATTGGCCTGCAGCTTTAAAATTTTTTTTAAAAAAATACATATTTGGATCCAGGATTTTTTTTTTTTTTAAGGAGAAGGTGAACCACCATCACTTTGAGTTGAGAAGACACCACACTCTTTTCAAGAAATATATTAATTAGCGCCCCTGCCCACTTGTTCAGTGTCCCCCTCTCCTGAGGCAGCTTTTATCAGCCAAGGTGGGCACGGGTCAAGTGCACACATACACGGACAACTTAACACTTACAAGAATCCTGTCCACATTATCAAGCTGTACATGGCAGAATCCATAGCAACAGTTCAAGCAGTTGCAGTGGGTACATCTCTGATTATATCTGCAAAGTTTTTAGCAAATTGGTCATCACAGGTTACATAGGTTCCTCCATTCTAAACTGAGGGACAAGTATTCCTGGTATACATAGGAAATACTGCACAAATTCATCCTGATAATAGTACTAGGCATTAAAAATGAATTAAGAAAAAAAAATCCAACACTGTTCAAATCAATAGAAAGAGTAGGGTAATTCTCACAATGGTTTTGTTAATAAGAATGATACATCTGCTGTAATAGAGCATGTCCGATCTAGTGGCTAGTGGAAAATTGCTTGTTAATCACATATGAATTACTGAGTTTTGAGTCAGCTGCACCATGGATTCTATTCCATGGAGAAAAGAAAAAAATAATAAAAAAGGAATTCAGTTACAAATCATTGAATATAGTTTATACGAGTAATAACCCCTTTAGACCTCTCATGTGCAGCCATTAATGCTTGGCTTGCTGAAGTATTAAAAGACTTTCAACATCATAATGCTCCATTAGCTGTCAAATCAGCCATCAGCTGTGGGCAATAGTCATGGCATTATAATTATTGGTTAACACTTAATGCTGTTCCTAGTGGGATCACTGTTACTACGCAAAGCATGACATAAAAGGTGCAGAATGATATATCTAAGGAAGGGTAGATAAATGACTATGTGAATGTCCTGCATTGTGTTCTTCACTGTGATCTTGCACTAGTTTATTTGTAATATCAAAACGAATACACTCTTACAGCCCAATCCTATCTTGGCTCAAGCAATTTCCCACCATAAGTCCTGATGAAGTGCCACAAAAGATGTGCTGCTATAACCCAGAATCGCCAGCACTCTGTTTGGACTGTTGGAAAGTCCTCTATAATGCAACTGTCTCAAGAAACTCTAAATGGTTTTGGGTGGTGGTTTCTGGCTTTTTTTCCTGCAACCCCATTATGGCTGTTTTGCCAAATTCCCTTTCCAAACTTGGTCTAGAGAAGACCACTCTAGAAGACCATTATGCCCACTTTAAGCTAATTCCCTTCTTCAGTCAAAATAGCCGTAATGCTGCAGAAATCACTGCTGGACGCCACCACTAGAGTAGCTCACCTGTTCAACCTGTAGAGTTCCTCCTTCCTCCACTCTCCTGCCAGCACCTTCTCCAGCTGCTACAGCAACACCATGGTTCCTAGCAGCTCCTGGGAGTGGCAGCCACACACCTGTCTCTCCTCCAGTCTCTGCTCCAGCAGTCCGGGGGGGGGGGGGGGGGAGGGCTGCCTTTTGGAGCATTTTTTGAGCTTCACTATCATTAGATCAAGTCATTCTGGTGGTCTTGCATTCCCCTTTGCCTGACTTTCAACACGAGCCAAGGTATGTTTGCTTACTCACGAGTAAATGCAACCATGTAGCTTAGTTTTGCATTCCATAGAGCTCAATACATTTGACAGTTTGAAGGAAGGGATTTCCTTCTCCTGTGTTTATGGGGGGCTGTGTTCATTGAATCGGGACCATTCTGATAGTGTTGGATTCCTCTAAACCTTACAATGGACCAAGACACAGTTGCCTACTTGTGAGTAATAGCACTGTGTGGCTCCATTTCACTTTCTATAGGTCTGCATGCATTTCCCTTCTCTGTCAGTTTCAGCTTCATGACCCATCAACAATCAGGTCGCGGCCCACCCTGTGGGTCCAGACCGACAGCTTGAGAAGCCCTGTCCTATAGGTATCAAAAAATGCACAATTCTTGTCAAAAGGGTGCCTGTGCTGATATTGCCACAGTTACAAAGCATAAAGAAGTATGCACAACATACTATGCCAGTGGTTTTCAGATAGCCTGAGAGCCCTGGGTAGTTCTCCCTTAAGGAGAGGGGCGGGGGGAAGGCAGAGATGCGAAGCTCAGCATCACGCCTCTGATCTGAGAGCAGGGGCGCACTGCCATTCACCCTGCTTGGGGGAGCCCGGTGCTAGCCTCAGGCAGCTCAGGTGCTAGCCCCAGGCAGCGCAGAGCCCTCCAGAAGACAATCGCGACCACTTCTGGTTTTGCAATCGTGAAGCAGGAAGTGGTCACGATTGTCTTCTGGAGGGCTCTGCACTGCCTGGGGAGCCCCACTGAGGCTGGCGCTGGGCTCCCCCAAGCCCCGGGAGGCTGCTGCAGGCAGGGGTGAGTGGCAGCACGCCCCTTCGCCCAGATCATAGGCATGATGCTGAGCATCGCGTCTCTGCCCTCCCACTGCCCCCGCTGCTTGCAGCAAAGACTTAGTGGCTCTCAAACTCTCCCAGAGAGTTTGAGAACCATTGAACTATGCCCTTCCCCTATGACACTCCTGTATTATAGGGTATGCCAACAGACAACTGCATGAGTGAGAGACCAATCCTGTCCTCCATACTGGTACAGCCAGGCCAAAAATGGGTGTGCTGTATTCAGTGGGGGTGGATCAGGGGGCTTCAAAGGCAAAAGGGGATTTAAATCCCCTTTCACCTCTGTAAGTCTCCCACTCCACAGTGGGTCTCCTAGGCCCTGTGCCAGCAAAATCACTGAAACAAGTCCAAGGAGTGAAAACGGGAAGAGAGGTTGCAGAAAAGACAGATAGGATCTAGTGTGTATCATTGCCACTAGATCCACCTATAGCCCCCTTGCCTGTTCCTCCCCCTCCCTGCCCCTGCCACTACCTTCCAGCTTCAGCGGGGAGCTGGTAATCTACTGGTAGCGCAGCTGTATAATGTGGCAGCCCTTCCAAAATGGCTGCTGATTTGTCGTGTGCTCTATCAGCAGCCATTTTGCGACACTGGAACTCACTTCTGCTGTTGTAAACAGTTGCGCGCAACAGCCCTATCCTCTATGGGAATGGGCTGTAATATATTATTCACACTTCTGCTCTGCTAGCAAGCAAACAAGAAGTAATGCAAGGGATAAGCACAATCTCAGGATACCATTATAGCTAGTGCATCCCTTGCATGCAAGTTCTTGCATGGCATCACGGACTCAAGCTAGCCACTGCTTGCTAATAATACACTGCTTGTAATATGAATAATCACACTTATTCTTCTGCTAATAGAGGACTTGATCTTAAAAAGCACATCTGCAGTATCCCTCTCACCACTCCGAAAGATAAAGCTCGGCTTGAACAGCACTTTGTTCCAGCCACTTGAAGTACCCTCAGAACGTTCCCCACTCTCCTTCAAGCAGGATGGATAAATACAACTCTAGAGGTTTGTGGCTGCAATGAGATAGTGAAACCCCACAGAATTAGGGGCCAGAGGTGAAAAATGTGAGCTAAAAAGAGACAAAGAGAGGTGATTGTCTTATTATACTGACAACCTCATTTATTTAATTATTCTTATCACTTCATAGGCAGGACTTCAAGAAATTGCTGCATACAATGTTAATTCCACAGTAATTATCTCAAAAGTTGCCTCATTACCGTCAATGGCACTGAATAATGTTGCTCTGAACCATCAAGCCAGGATTGGCTTATCACTTAGGAAGTGCAGTCACAATACCAATTTATTTTAGACATAGTGTCATTAAGTTTGGGACAAACATAACAAGAATCAGTAATGTTAAATGAAAAAAAAATGTATTATTTCTGTCTACATTATCAACTTTGTTGTGATGCTTTCAAGCTCAAGATCACAAATATCTTTTGCAGTCAATCATCTGTGAACTTAGCATTCATTATAAAATAGCAGACTTACTTTCTTTAGTTTATAAATGGTAAATGAGTAGATTTAGCACCACTGAGTTCTTCCAAAAAGTATACAAACAGTCTAATTTTAAAACTTGTTTTTCTAACAAAAGCACTCGGAGATTCAAGAATACTGCATTATCACATTCTTCCAAATCAATACATAATACTGGCATTTCAAGAATGCCATGTGTCAGGCAAATACGTATCTACTGGGAATGTGCAAAACCTGTCATTCTCCCTTCCTCCATGCTGGTATTGCGCGTTTGGAACTCTTATCAGCAAAAGTAAATAGAGGTATAACCTTATCCATGGATTTTTCATCTGCAGTTTTATCTCAACATGATGAGAAGGGCCCTTTAAATCAAAAGGATGATTAACAATAGCCTCATTAATGGGGGAGAGGGCAGCCAGTAGACAATCCATCAATCATTCTCTCTCTCCAAGCACTTAGAACAGCCTCACTCCCAAGGTAGTGACCCCCCCCCCAGCATGTAACAGAATGCAAGTCATTATCCCCTCCTCCATTCTTTCCCTGCACTGGGCTCCTGGGGAAGGGAGGGGTTGCTGCCTTGGAGAGAAGCCTTTCTAAGCACCTGGAAAGAGACCGATTGCCTCTGTGTGCATTACAAAAGGTCAGCAAGGCTGTTTTTAAATCGCTGAGCAAAAGGACATTGTTTTTTAAATGGATTTGCTTTAGTGCAATTTTTGCCATCCACATGAGATAACCTGTATTTGATTGTCATAATGTTGCTCCAAATCATTGCTGTGCACTGTGTGTTTGAAGTTGGCTTAATAGTTCATCATGTTACATGTTCAAAAGCAAAGATAATTCTCTAAGCGGTAGGATGCCTACCTTAATCATAGTTGCACACTGCATGTGTAATATTATCCATAATTGCAGAACAGCCCAATCCAGAGTTGCCCACAGCATGGGGCTGCAGCAGCACCAAAAATGACTGTCACAGTATTCTACGCGCCCTGGGTAGCTGCCACTGTCTCCTGGAGAGAAGGGGACTTTCATCCCCTCCCCCCCCCCAAGTAAGGGAAGTAGCTCCACAATGGGGCTACTCGATTCTGTGGCAGCTCTTCAGCTGTTGTGGAATCACATGGCCTGAAATGGGACTTAGCGCTGGGCCTGTGATAAGGGCTTGCAAATATGCCTTGCAGCATGTTTGTGACAGTGTGCGCTGGTGGTAAGAAGGCATGCAGGGCTGAGGATTGGGCCCTTACCTATGTGTCAGACTATTCATTCAGTTGCCACGTTTTCATGGAATAGGACTGAAGGATTCAATCTGTGTGTCCCGCCTCACTAGTGAGGCATGGCTAGCCTCCAGGGGAATTGCCAGGCATCTGGGGGAGAGAGGTGGCTGCAGCTGCACATGCTGCCTCCTGACTTGCTGCTTTCGGCTGAGGTGGGAAGGGCGTGAGAAACATGGTGAGGGGACTGGGAGAGAAGGCTGAGTAGGCAACTCAGATGTGCTGCATCTCATCAGCACAGCGCTCGAACCTGGTAGGCTTCAAACTGGGAGGGATATTGCTGGGTGTGGCTGCAATCCTATCCACACTTTCCTGGGAGTAAGCCTCATTGACTCAAATGGGACTTACTACATAGGCTTGGGGGTCTGTGTCAGCTTAACCAAGAATCTTCACCTTTTTCTTTTTCCTCCCCCTTCAAAAAAGAAAAAAAAGCCACTCTTGTTGGCTTTGTCTCCAAAAATTGATTAAAAAATAAAAACACCCATTCCTTTTCAGCCACCCCCTTTTTCCTCCTGCCTCTCCTGGGGGGGGGGGGTTATTCCCCATGTTAGCTGCTATTATAAGACAAAAGGCACAATCCTAGCTAGGTCTACTCAGAAGTAAGTCCTATTGTGTTCAGTGGGACTTACTCCCAGGAAAGTGAGATTAGGATTGCAGCCAAACAGCCTCTGGGTCTCAGTTTGCATCAGTTTGCAATTAGCAGATACACACAAAACAGTCTTCCCCTCCCCCAGCAAATTCATCACTCCCCCCTTTCCAAAACCCTCCAGGTGTGCTGCTAACAAACTCAGGGCACAGTCCTTATCAGGTCTACTCAGAAGTAAGTCCTATTTTGTTCAATGGGGCTTACTCTCAGGTAAGTGTGGTTAGGATTGCAGCCTCAGAGTGCTCAGCCTCAGCTTTTTTTGGTTTCTAGTGTATAATTATAATACCTTCATCCCCATTTTGGGGGTAACTGAGGTGAGGTGTTGTAATGGGGGGCCGTGGCCAATGGCCACAAGGATCAGGGGAGCCGTGGGCCAGAAAAGTTCAAGAACCACTGGAGTAAGACATTGGAGGTGCCACTTCAGCTGATACCACCCCCTTCCTAGCCTTGATTCATTCTCCTCCCTGCCCCATCTCCTCTCCGTTCCTCCCACACCCTGCCTCATTCCACCCACAGTATATATTTGAAAAACATGGCCTTTTAAGTTAACTGCTTAAATATGAATGCAAGAGCATTCCACTTGGTATCTGAGATG
This sequence comes from Tiliqua scincoides, assembly GCF_035046505.1. Lineage (NCBI taxonomy): Eukaryota > Metazoa > Chordata > Lepidosauria > Squamata > Scincidae > Tiliqua > Tiliqua scincoides. Next base: position 63,750,241 of record NC_089825.1, on the reverse strand, counting down.
GAAAATTTTTTTATCTGAGTCCTCTTGTGTAAACTTGTAGACAATACACCTTTCTTGTCATTTCAACAGTCTCTGTGATATCCTTTTGACATCTTTCACTCCCTGCATTGCTTCTCTTGATTAACAAAGCAATGGGCTGTGCACTATCTTTGATCCACAGCTGTACATTCATTGAGAAGAGCCGGGCAGGTCTGAGGGGAGGTGACAATTCTTTATCACTGTGCGGCCTTCCCTGTCTGGCCATGGTATATTCTCTAACTGCCTGACATTTGCTTAGCGTTGAGCAGGCTGGTACAGATTTATCACAACAGAGACATGCCTTAGCAACTTTTCCCAAGAGACTGGCACAAATTTCCAAGGTGTTTTTTTTTTAAAGTTTAGCAAATGTCAGAAAACAATGAACAGTCTCAAGTGAGCAGATGAACAAGTGGCCAGAAAGGTCAGTTTGGAACATTGCTGGACATACTGCTGACAACATTGACATAAAGAAAGTAAAGTTCACGGTCTCTACCAGGTATAGATGAGACTCCAGAATTACTTTTGTTTTTGCACTTTGACACATGCAAAGTTTGTAAAATTGTTTTTTAAAACTTTTGTTAACTTTACAAGGGGTGTGCAAACATTATTCTAATTTGATTATACAAAATGGCATAATCCTGCAAGAGCCACTTATGAGCACAGTGCATTGAAGAAAATGGAGACTAACAGCCCAACCCTAACTAAAACCCTTCCTGCCACTCAGTGGCATCACTAGGATTTGCGTCACCCGGTGTAGGAGGCCTGCGCGTCACTCCATGTAGTGGGTGGGGCAATGCCCCAGGTGGTGGGCGTGGTGATGTGCCATCACCCCACGCCCAGTGGTTTTTTGGCTGTACCTTTTGATAGAACACAGATATTTCAATGTGGTTTGTTTCATTGCATTCTGCATGAAATTACGCATTGATTGAGATATAAGATGATGGTATTATTCCTCCAAACTAAACTGATTTTAGTGATTTTGAAAACTTGTAGAGTCTCACAAACACACACCCTGTGTCAACTTAGTAACACCTTATTGCAGCATTTCTCAAACTTTTAGCACTGGGACCCACTTTTTAGAATGATAATCTGTCCAGGACCCATTGGAAGTGATGTCATGGCCAGAAGTGACATCATCAAGCAAATTAAAATAAATAATTATAAATAATTAAATTAAAATAAAAGAAATAATTAAATAAGGGGGAGCCAGTCCTGTTCCACCAAGTGAGTCTACTCTAAAGTAAGTCCTATTGTGGTCAATGGGGCTTACTCTCAGGAATGTATGGGTAGGATTGCAGCCTGTGAGCTCACGCCTGTGCATGTCTACCCAGAAGTAGGTCCCATAGTGGTCAATGGAGCTTACTCTGTAGCCTGCCTGCAATAACCCCCCCTCACCCCCCAAAAAAAAGAATCAGTGAGATTTTCAGCCCTCCCCAGTGCCCAGTTTAAAGTTCTTCTGTTTCAGGCATATCCAGATAAAAACCCACATGGCTTTGCAAGTGCAAAATAGAAAACATTCCCCTTACTAGTTGAAGCCTCTTTTCTTTGTCCTCCTTAGTGGTGGGGGGGGAGCTGCCTTCTGGAGCATTTGTTGTGCTCCAGCTCCATCGGATCGGGACCCTTCTGGTGGCCTCACATTCCTCTTTGCCTGGCCTGACAAAAAGGCAAGGCACGTCTGCCTACTTGTGAGTAAACTACGACTACACGGCTTCGTTTCTGGCTCAATAGGCACAGCTGGGAGGGAGGCAGGGACCTCCTTGGGTGTTTGGGGGGGGCTGCATTCACTGCATCGGGACCATTCTGGTGTTGTTGGATTCCTTTCAGCCTGCCCTTTCCGACGGACTATGGCAAGTAAACCTACTTGCGAATAAACGTGTGATATGGGTCACTTTCACTTTCCATAGGGCTCCATGCATTTTTTCCCCTTCCGTTTTTTTTGGCCATAACTTTTGAAGGAATGGAGCGATTTCAATTCTGTTGTTTGCATTGCATTCTGCTGGACATTCCGCATCCAACGGTGTATGGCATGACAGGGTAGTCCCTAATTCCGTGATGTTAGCACGTCACCCCCAGGGCGCGTCACCCGGTGCGGCCCGCACCCCCCTAGCAACGCCAGTGACTGCCATTGCAGCTGTGCCAGTAGAGCAGGGATGTCCAAACTTTTTGACAGGAGGGCCACATCATCTCACTGACACTGTGTGGGGGGCCAGGAAAAGAAGAATTAATTTACATTTCAAATTTGAATAAATTTACATACGTTTATATAAATGAATATATTAGAGATAGAACTTGTATGAATGAATGAAGGTCTTGCAAAGCAAGGCCAGCCTTTCCTTTGCTGCTGCTGCTGCAGCATCACAAATGTGAAACGGCAAGCAGTGGAGGAAGATCTCATCCCACACCTCACACGAGAGGTTAATCAATCACCTTCATGCCGAGAGCACTCTGATTGGGCAAGCATGGGCTCCAGCAAGTCTCTGGAGGGCCAGAGTCTCATTGGAAACTGGGGGCTCCCTGCGGGCCAGATTGGGAGTCCCCAAGGGCCGCAAGTGGCCCCCGGGCCAGGGTTTGGGCACCCCTGCAGTAGAGGGTGTGTTGCATCCAGCAAGAGGGGCAACCTGGAGGTCTCCTTACCTTTCATTCTCTTACTTGGATCTGCACCAACTATTTTGCTGACACAGAATCTGAGATTCTGCACATGCGGGTCTCCCTGAGACTTCTTTCAGCAGTGTAGCTTTAGGCCTTGTAGCCCCAGAGTTCCTTAGCTCCAACTGGTATTCCCTGCACCTAGGAAGGAGGAGCCAGCAGGGTATGGGTGCAAGGGGGAGGGAGAGGCATGTCCTTGAAAGCTGTGCCATTTGAATGAACTTGTAGTGCTGCTTATGGAAGACTTCTTTTGGCTGCAGTTTTAAAATGTTTTTAGTAGCTTTTGTAATTTTCCTTTATTGTCTCACTGATTACATCCTTACTGTTCTTCTAGAATAGATGTTGTAAGCTGAATGCCCTAAATGGGTGAAATTAATATATATACACATGCCATACTACCATGTCTGGCTGTAAATAAACATTAGGCAGTCAGAGTGAACATAAGAACAGCCCCACTGGATCAGGCCATAGGCCCATCTAGTCCAGCTTCCTGTATCTCACAGCGGCCCACCAAATGCCCCAGGGAGCACACCAGATAACAAGAGACCTCATCCTGGTGCTCTCCCCTACATCTGGCATTCTGACTTAACCCATTCCTAAAATCAGGAGGTTGCGCATACACATCATGGCTTGTACCCCATAATGGATTTTTCCTCCAGAAACTCGTCCAATCCCCTTTTAAAGGCGTCTAGGCTAGACGCCAGCACCACATCCTGTGGCAAGGAGTTCCACAGACCGACCACGCGCTGAGTAAAGAAATATTTTCTTTTGTCTGTCCTAACCCGCCCAACACTCAATTTTAGTGGATGTCCCCTGGTTCTGGTATTATGTGAGAGTGTAAAGAGCATCTCCCTATCCACTCTGTCCATCCCCTGCATAATTTTGTATGTCTCAATCATGTCCCCCCTCAGGCGCCTCTTTTCTAGGCTGAAGAGGCCCAAACGCCGTAGCCTTTCCTCATAAGGAAGGTGCCCCAGCCCCGTAATCATCTTAGTCGCTCTCTTTTGCACCTTTTCCATTTCCACTATGTCTTTTTTGAGAGTGCAGGAGTTTAAAGAAATGTCAAGAGGGTTGTAATGGTTTTGTGTCTGCTGCATCAGGGAGGGGCTATCCCTGCCCACCCCCATAGCTGTCCTAGTTCCCTTTTTCCAATCCAAGTGCCACCAATGTGCAGGGAGAGAAAAAGTTCGTTCATTTTCCACCTCATTCCTTTTCCTCTCCAATAGTTCCTTTTCTTAGCCTTTCCCTTCTTTCTTTAGGGTTCAAGTCATCAGCAGAGTTGCCTGCTTGATTCTTTCTTACTGGCACCACCCTGAACTGGTTTAAGCCCAATGTGGGAAGCTGCATGGCTTGCTCAGCCCTTTTCCTGCGAAACGCCCTCTTGCAAGGGCTTCCAGCAGCAGCATGAACACTGACAAGCAAACAGCTCTGCCCATGGCTCTTGCATGACATGAGACAGCCAGTGGAAGTCTCTCAGCTGCTGCTTGGCCAACACCATCCTTGGCCCCATCACTAGAGGGGAGATGCTCAATGCCGCCCTTATTCAGGGAATGGCAATCCCTGGCAATCATAAAGAAGAGGATTCAATAAAGCCTCAATATTTTCCCCCAAAAAGAAGACCTTTTGGAAGAGAGAAGAAAACCTGTGTCACATGTTTGCACCTATCACATGCTTGCCCAGATAAATTCTGTTTGGCCATGCAACTGGGTAAATCCTTTGTTCTGTAGAACCTCAAATTGGAGGGGCCAAAGTACTGTTAGGGCTGGTAGTCTGGAGGCAAGCTTGCAGTTGTGGTAAGCAAATAAGGTGGCAAGTTTAAGAACATTTCAGTCCATTCCTGAATGTAGGTGTTTGAAACAGGCAGGCCCCAGTGAGAGGCCTCAGACTTGTTTCAGGGGGAGAGGGTTAAGGCACCCTGGTCTGGCTGGTTTGCCCTGGTCTTGGGCAGGAACTGTTGATTGCACACTCTCCTACTTCACCTCTCTTTCTGCTCTGCCTGTCATCATTGGCCTCCCGCCTCCTATGGAGCTTCCTGCTTCCTCTTGCCCCTCCCCTTCCTGCCTGAGGGATTGAAAAGGAGCACCTGCTAGCAGCTGTTGGCCCTTAGGCATTCCTGACCCCACCCCTGGTATCCATTGACCCAGTATGGGGCCCTGCCTGCTGCTCTCTGCCTTCTGGGACCCCTGCCCTGGTAAGTCCAGTATTGCCCTGGTAAGAGCGGGGGAACCCTGACACTGAATGATAAGTTGGGTGGATTGACGAGCCAGGCGAAAGTTGACAGCATTATAAGAGTAGATGAAATCTTATTGGCACATTGTGTCACTAGATCCCTGAGTTAGCTGGCCATCCTCTGGTCAACAGTGAAGGAGTATGCACAGCAGGCCAGCGGCCCCCATCTCCAGCAAACTGCTGTGGTGACACACAGAGTCAAGAAACTGGGTCCCGCTGCTAGGATCTACAGTATGAAGGCTCAATCCTATCCAACTTTCTAGCACTGATGCAGCGGTGCCAATGGGGTCTACTCTGCAATGTGCAGTGGAGGAGCGGTCTCAGAGGCCCCCTCTAGGTAGGGAAACTTTTGTTCCTTTACATTGGGGCTGCATTGTAACTGCATCAGCTCTGGAAAGTTGGATAGGCTTGGGCCCTGAGACTCCTATAGTCCAGTGCTATAGGCCATTTGTGACAGCAGAACAATTGTTCCATTGTTGCAAAAGGCCTTGTGATGGTGCATGGAATGCACCATCAGTGGGTCACTCTGAGCTGCCACTGCAAATTGGCAGCAACATTGGAGTTTTGTGCTGTGGACCCAGACAGCACTAGGGTTAGGTAGGTTGGTGGTGGGGAATTTCAGGGCTAACTGGGGAGGGCAAGGGGTGAATCTCAGTAGCATTAACTTTCACCAGGATCCAATCCCTTCACCTGGTCCCTCTCCTCTTACACCAGTTATATGGCCTGCATAGGTCCAAGGAGACCATAGGTCATCAGGAGACCTCCACAGAGGTAAGGTAAAAGTATTTCCCCTTACCTCTTGTAGGTCTCCTGATCGCTGCCCCCTCATAGCATGCAGAGTGTTCCTCTATACTTCAGCATGGCAGGGGATAGGATTGGGTTGTTATAGCTTTTCAGGTACTTTACCAATTTCATCTGAAATATTTGTACCTCATTCTTCAGGATCAAGTCTTCCCAGGGGAACTAAAAATAGTAAGATTAAAGCAATAAAACACAAAATGAAACCATGGAAACAGCAGTTAAAATTAATTTGGAGTCCAACAGTGCAATCCAAACAGCACGTTGGGCCGGCACAAGTCCCTTGTGCCATCCCAGGAGGGTTGCAAACATGCCATGAGGCATGTTTGCGCCTCCTCATGGGTCAGCAAGGCTGGCGCACGGAGGCGCTCTGGGCTGCAGAGGCTGGTATAAGCCTCTGTGCCGACAGAGGCACCGAGTCTTGCACTGGCTGACACAAGACTGTGTAGTGGGTAGGGAGGAGGTGGGAGGGAGGCGTTCTGGGGTCAGGGGAGGGCAGGCAGTAAGCGGTCCTGGGGGTGGGCGGGCAGATGGGTGGGGAGCAGGAGGCAAGGCTGGGACTCGGCAGTTATGCCGGATCCCAACCCCCATTTCCAGGGAGTTCAGAGTGGCTTCAAGCCACTCTGTTCTCCTCAGACTTGTGCCACCTCAGGAGGTGGTGCTAGTCTGAGGAGACCCATAGGGGCCAGGGTGCCTTACCCAGAAGTAAGAGGAAAAGTTTCCTGTTACCTCTGGCTGAGCCACTTTGGGCCCCTATCCTGTGCTGGATACAGGCTTGCCTGTTCCAGCGCAGGATAGGATTTCACCCTAAAAGTCCTAGATAACATCAAAACTTAAAAGCTCTGAGAAACGGAAAAACTTTGCCAACTTATAAACAGGAGCCTGTCAAATGTACCCATGAATTCCAGAGCTAAGGTGCCATTACCAAGAAAGCCATGTGTCTATAACCCTCTAGGCCAGAGGTTCTCAAACTTTGAGGGAGCTTTACACCCTCAGTAAGTTCTTGCGGGGGAGGGGCTAGGGCAGTGACGCGATCCCCAGGATTGCTAAGGAGGCGAGCCACCAATTTAAGAACCACTGCTCCAGGCAAATATGCATCAAAGGGCAGCCATAGATCAGGACTGATCAAAAGTCCCAGGTGATTTGGGGATTGCTCACTAGATCCTTTCCTTTGCTTATGAAAATTGATGCTTGTAGTATCACCAAACCATCCCTCTTCTGTTTGTAAGGAGCACAAGATGGGGATGGTGGCTTCCCAGCATCCACTGTGCCCATCCTGTTCCTTTCACAACTTGATCTTTGTTGCTCCTGAACACATAGTGATATAATCATTTTACAGGTCAGCTACGTTTTGCCCTTTAGCCCATGACTTATTAAATTGATATCCTGCCCTTTCTTCAAGGAGCCCAAAGAAGAGTTTTATCTCACAGCAACTGAGAGATCATGACTTGGTGTAAGGAAACCCAGAGAGGTTGACAGCTAAAAGGATTTCAAAATGGATTTTCTACCATCCAAATTTAGCACTCAAACCACTACTTCATATCTATTCTCATCTTACCAGGACCTGACTAAAGACCTCTTCACCATGTGCCCAGCTACCACACAGATCCATTCAACACATACTTTGGCTTCCACTAATGTTTATGCGACTTGACCCCCAAATTTAATTAAATCAGAAAATAAAATAGGCCCCTCTACTATCATTATGAATTAACTTTGACTTGAATAGAATTCTTTCCTCGTTCCCTCTTCAGGATCCGTACTAAAAGAAATGATTCTCAATAACTCCCCAGTTAAATTAGCTAAATAGTCATGGCAAAAATTGTATTAAATCCTTTGTAAAATTACATACACTGATTGCATATCATAAATATGATGGTGAAACTTTTCTGCTATTATTTAATGGACAATTAATTATTTAATTTTCATTACTTATGTAATTTCCATTATCAATGCACAATGGTGTGCAGCTAATTAGAGTTAACAAAATTATATTCATTACGAATTATGGATTTTTTTTTTTTGACAGGCAAATCAAATATCATGAAATTCAATCACTGAAAAATATTCTCTAAGAATATCATCCATTGACTTTGCAAAGTTATTAGTGGCCTATTGAATTTCCATAACTATTTTAAAAAACTAAACAAAAAAGTTATTTCACTAGGAACAGGTAATATATTGAACAGCTGGGAATGAAATCTCTTTAAGAAACAACAACATTAAACAAAACAGAAAATTACCAAAGGGAATTGAAGTTGTCTGCAGAGATCAGAAATCCATTACATGAACTGCACACCATACTGAACTATGTAATTTGATGTAGTTATTTACATTTGTAGCTTGTCCTTCTACAATAATAGTTTTATAATAAACCCAAAACTCTGAAAACTTTGTGAGTAGCCAGTTATCATGTGGCTGTACTTCTGTAGTCTTTGTGCCTGTGAGGCCTAAGAATCTAATCTTGTGTATGTCTACTCAGAAGTAAGTCTCATTATACTCAATGGAGCTTACTTCCAGGTTAGTCTGGATAGGATTGTGGTATATAAGCAGCAAGCCTCCTTCCAGGGATTTTGTTAGCAGATAGACCTGACAGAAGATTTTTTTGCAGTGGATCTGCTCCTTTCCCTTATGGTGTGGAGCTGCAGATATTATTTTTGCTCCCCACTTCCATTATGTATTCCTCTGCCTATCTTTCCCTTTTGTCTACATCTCCACCTCTTATAGAGAGGATAAGATGAACCCATGGGCAGGGCTTCTGAGAGGAATTTTATCAGGAGGTACAAAGTTTCACTTGGGCCCCTTTGCAAAGGGGAGGGGTGAAAGAGCAGAGGAGAGTGGTGATGGGTGAGCAGAATGGGGGCAGGGAGGGGCAAGACAGGGTGGGAGAGGGTAGAGACAGCTGGAAAAGTCTTTGGAGCCAGGTTTACCCACCCGTGTTCCATCGGCAGCTAGATACAATAATACGGAAAACTAAACACATTCCTGAGTCTCTCTAAAATCTTTTAAATATAGAGAATTGTGCAGAAAATGAGCATCATCATATTTAGGCTCACACTAGAATGGAAAGTGTCCTGTGTGCACCAAAACTTGCTTCTGCAGCAGCTGTAGTCCTGCGGCTGTGTCCCTGAGCTCCTATACACTCCTTCATGGGAAGCAGATCTGCACACCAAACGGCTACTGTAGCTGGCCTTTTTCCTCTCCGATTTGACACTGTATTGAGGAATGTCATGTATGCATGCCTCGGCCTGGCATATATGGTTTGCCAGTAGCTGCAGTAGCTGTAGCCACACGCTTGTGGTAGTGTCCCCAGCACCCATGCAGGCAACAAGTCTGAGTAGACAGGAAAACGTCAGATCCCAGGAAATTTCTGGGCCCCTTCCTTTGGTTCCTGGGCCCCCTTTTTGACCCTGGGCCCGGGTACAAATTATCTCCTTTACCCCCCTCTCCTAGGCCCTGCCCATGGGCCAGCACATTCAAGTGGCTATCTGCTGGTGCTCTGAATCTTTTGTGAGCCCATTTGGGACAGGCAGCCATTTAGTTATTTGATTTTCTCTGTAAACTGCTTTGCGAGCTTTTTTTGTTGAAAAGCAGTATATACCATAAATACTCTTGATATAGTGTAACCAATATGGTTCTGCCCCATCTAAGCTGACCAGAAGGCAACACCTCTAGAAATGATATTACGGATTTGGAGTTGTTCCAAATCCAGCTTTTCTACTGGATGATCAGGTGTTGGTTATGGCAAGGACTGTGTTTGCTAGCTTAGGTTTGTGATCCAGCTGCACCCCTTCCAGAAAGGGGGTCTTTGAGAAGGTTGTTTGTGTTTTAATCAAAGTTGGATTATTGCAACAAGTCATATGCAGAGCTGACTTTCATCATGGCTTCATTTATAGTGGCTGTTGATTAATCCTCAAGCTCTGAGAGTGCTGGTCATTGCCTTTAAAGTTCTAAATGGCTTAGACCTGTGATATAGTGGTACATATTGATGTGCTGGAGATCATCATGACACACACACTCCAGATATGCCCCCACCCACTATGCCCCAGTACAAGGGGGAAAAAAACACTTTATGTTTCTTCTTTGGGGTGTTTTCTTCTCTTGCAATTTATTTGTATATTGTTCATATAAAGAAACTAACTATAAATCAATAACTATAAAAGCTACTTTAGAATGCTAGCCTATGCATGTCTACTTAAAAGTAAGTGCCACTTTGTTCAAAAAGACTTACTTTGAGGCAAATTTGCACAGTATTGAAGCTGTAGAGCAGCGGTTTTCAAACTCTCAGAGAGAGTTTGAGCTGCGGAGCGGGGGGGGGGAGGCAGCAGCACGATCCCCAGGATTTTGCTGCTCAGGGGGGCTGCAGGGGCTTGGGTCCACTTACCCGATCCTCCTGCAGCCTCCATCAGAAGTGAAAGTGGAGTGATCACTTTTGCTTTCCGGTAAGTGGACCCAAGCCTCTGCAGCCCCCCCTTCCCCGAGTGGTGTAATCCTGGGGATTGGGCTGCTGCCTCCTCCCTGTCTCCTGATTGCCCCTGCCCCTTAAGGGGGCAGAGGCCAGGGACCACAGGCTGGGGTGTCTGAAAAGCCCTGCTGTAGTGTAATATGATCTATAGACTGCTTCTCAGTATACTTCTCAGTAGCTTTTGGGAAAGACAATGATAGTTTACCTATGTCCCAAGGCAAATTTCTCAGTTTTCCTCCTGCTGAGCCTAATGGCTGTGATCCTCTGGAAAACGTTTCAGAGGTACCACCTGAGCACTCCTGATAATGATGTCACTGCTACTACTGTAGGAGCAGTTGCAGATTTGATCCCAAATCTTCTAAAACTAACTCCCTTACTCCAGAACTTCCCAGACTTCTAACACTCTGTTTAGAAGACTCCATCTTCTCTGGGTAGCACTTGAGAAACTGGAATGGAGTCAACACTTGATGCACATGCACATCCCACCCTGACTATCACAGCTACCACTGCCTCCTCTGCAGCCCAGCACTTCTTCAGTATTGACCTGGTGGGAAGGATTCCACTCCCATAATCTTCTGAACTCAGCCTGTTTTTAAGAAGTGCCAGGTAGCAAAGGAAGTAGGGAGGTGAAGGTTGTGGCAGAACAATGATCTCTTCAATCCCCACTCCCCCAAAGCTGATTCCTTCCCTTCTCTGCTAGAATTTCTTTTAAACATTGTTGAAAAAACTACTCTAAAGATGTATCAGGTGGTGGAAGAGATAAGGAGGAGGTGATTCTTTTCCTGATACCTGTCCTTCCAGTAGCCGTGGTCCTTCACAGCCCCGCACCCGGGGCAAAGCTCCACAATGGCGCCCCCTGCGGGCTTTTGCTGCCCCTACACAGAAATCCGTGCCCCCCCCCCACTCACCAGAGGCTCACAGAGCCTCACACAACCACCACCTGCGTCAGGAAAACCTGTATGAGGTTCCCTGATGCTTTAAACTGTGCTTCTGGGAAACCGGAAGCACAGTTTCCGCCCCCGTTGGGAGCCTAAGAGAGGCCTCCATGGGTCCTAGCGGCTGGCGTCTGGGGCTTTTGCCCCAGAGAAGTCTATGGAGGAAGGCAACTGCCTTCCAGCAGAGCCTTAAGAAACAGTATTGTAGCAGCCTCTGCTCCATCCTCCTGGTCTGCAACTGTGACTGCTGGCAGCAGGGGTGGAGGAGGAGCATTTGCCCCCCCAAAGATGAGACAGAGGCTGGGTATAGGCAGCAGGCTGGTGCAGCCAGGGAGGCAGCAGGCTGGGTAAGGGCAGTTACAGGGTGCAGGGCACCCCCACCAATTCATCTATGTGGCATCTCCATTGTGCCTGTTTCCAGAAGTAAGTTTCAGTGAGTTCCATAGAGCTCACTCTCAAGTAAGTGTGCACAGGATAGCAGACTACTGCTATAGGATAGCGTAGGATATCTTATCCTATCGTAGGATATACAAAAGTGTGCAGACTGTGCACACTTACTTGATGTTCTTACTTGTGCACACTTGCTGTGATGTTCACAACCTACTGAAATTTATTCTTTGTGGTTATAACCAACACAACACCAACAACTTGTTTCATTCTTTAAAAGAGAACAGCTATAAAATTTCTTTGCTGAGAACTAACTTGGCAGACTGTACTCACATTTGGAACTGGAAAACCATGGAGGACTGACAGTGGTGACCAATTTAATTGTACAGCAGATTGCTGTAGCATGAAATGTCCACTTTCAAAAGCCCATGTGAGCATTTGAAGCCTTTTTTCTTTCCCATGTAACCCCCAGTGTTTACAGATGAATTGGCTGCCTGGTACAAATTATCTGAAGAACCTTCTCGTTCATCTCACACATAAGAGAGAATCCTGATTGAATTTGGTTTCCAGCTGATTGATTGCTTCATTTCTGCTGAGAAAATAGGAATGGGACTGGACATGCACTATCACAATTAAAAAAGCTTCCTTGTCATAATAACTTCTACTGAGAATATTTTATATGCCGTTATCCTGAAGTCTGAAACATCCTGCAGTGTTTTAGAAGTCATTGTCCTCCAGCTTCTTCAGTTATTTTAAAATAGAGTGATCTTTTTAAATAGTATGCGTGTTTCTACAAGTACATGCACTGATTGAGAGTGCATACCAATATGTTTCAATATTTATGTAGCAATCTTCATTTGCTGCATCTTGCCCCTTTATATCTCTTCAGTTCAAACCCTTATTTTGATTACCAAACTATCTGGATGTGATGCTCATTTTCATACCCTTTAGTAGATTTATTTCTTATTAATTGATGCAAGTCCAGTTAACATTCTATGATCAGCCACTCACAGCCCAGTTCTACTGCTGATTTACAATAGCAGAACTCATGTTCTGCTATTGTAAATACAGTGGCCCAGCTGTAAGTGGTGCACTGCTGCTGGGAGCATTGGACCAATTAGTGCAATCTGTTGGCAGCTCTGTGTGCCCACCCCCTAAGGATCCAGCCTGTCCCAAACCAGGTAAGGCAGAGGAGGAGGTGGGTGGTGGGTAGGGAGGGCTGGAGCTGTTCGGGGGCCAGCGGGTTGAATCCTAGCTACTTGCTACTAAGTTCCTACCCCTGATTTTCCAGGCTGCTCCACCCCCTTCCTTGCCTCAAACTCACACCAGCTATATAGCTGCCATGGGTCCAAGGAGACCTACCAGCAGGCCTACCAAGGGTAGGTAAAGCAGTTGCCCCCAGAAATGAACATCTCACATTCCCTTGGAAAAGTCAATTTACTACTGTATAGGCTAGAACAGGGGTCTCCAAACTTTTCAGTACGATAGCCACATTGTATATTTTGCACATTTTTGCGGGCTGAAAAAAAATCAGTTTTATAAATGAATGAATAATAAATGATAAATGAATTGGATTTTTTTTTGTAACCTACATATGATTCAGAATAAAACAGAAATGTGACAATTACAAAGAAACAATGCCATGTTTAAAACTGAGAAATTGTATATAAGGAGTAAAAGTGTCAAAAAAAAGTTGCTGGGGACTGGATAAAATCTTGCAGCGGGCTGTATGTGGTCCCCAGGTCATAGTTTGGAGGTCCCTAGACTTAGAAAATCTGAAAGTTCTGAAGATTACCAAATGCAAAATCATTTCAGTATTTTTTTTCCCCTACTTATAGAAAATATTAAACCAGTAGAAATCCATAGCAGAGGTTTGCTTTCAGAAAATATTTTGATGTGACTTCACATTTCCTGTTCACTGCCTCTTTGGAATGTCTGAAGCATGCTGAAAAAACAATCACTGTACCTAAAAAACATCAACCTGAATTTAAAAAGAAACCGCTTGCAACGTTCTCTTACGGGTTCAGTGATGATGTTTTCAGTGCACATAAACTACATCACATCAATACATGTAAAGGTCCTTTCTACTTCTGTTAACTGATCTTTCTGTACAAAGAATATCTCATTGCAACTCTAAAACAATAAAGGACAGTTCCTGGAGTTAATAGTGTTTCACAATCACATTGCCTCCCATGTATTTCATTCATTCATTGCCTCTCATCTATTTCATTCACTACTGCTTTAACTATACTAGATAGTTTGTTTTGGCACTCTGTGTGCAATTTATTTGGCTTTCAAAACATTACTTCATTGGAAGACAAGGTTGACCAGATTTTCATTTGATACTTATTGGCAAATAACTCTGATGATGTATGACGACTCTCCAGTGTGCAATAATCAATGTAATATTGTTACACTTGATGTACTGTTGATTTTTTTTCTTATGAATGAGCCATGCTGGGAAATGAATTATTTCTGTTCCACTCACTGGACAATGTAAAAATATATTCAGCCTTGGTAGGTCTAGAGTGACTGCTAGGACTACCTGTAGCTTTGTCATTCTAACAAGGTTCATATTTGGGAGGAGATCATGAGCATGGTTCAGCGTTTGTACTGATACATATGTGAAGATGCTTGTAAGCTACCGCCCAACATTCAGCATGGTTTGGATAGCTGATGGACCCACCTGAACTGAGGCTGGGTTTTATTCTACCACTTTGTGTGTGTGAACAATTTTCATATTAATACTATAGCTGTTGCCCTTGTACTTACATGAAAGTGCAAATGTCAGTGCCAGGTTGCTGGGGTCCAAGGGCAAAGTCCTGCCCTGGGACCTGCATGACCCATGATAGTGCATTGGGCACCACCATTATCATTTGTACTGAGGGCTAATGGGGTCAGCCTGGCCAAGTGGACCATCAAATGGGCTTGGGCCCTTGGCCAGTGCCTGATCTGTTGACCTCTGATGCCTCTCCTGCAGGTACTTACAGCTCAGTTGCTAGCCATTGATTTCAACAAGCCTCAGAAAATTTAAACCAGTTTGCCTCAAGACTACTGCGTAGTACGCTACCAGTCTGGAAAACCCTGAAATGTTCTACAAGTGTAACACACCCACATTCCTCACATTTCCTCCTTCCGGAGGCAGATGTCAATGACTTTGTTTTAAATTTTTTGGCTTAAGCTATTTCTGCCCAACGTTGCATATATGCAACAGGGATCAAATGTGTACACCTGTACACTGGGCAGAAATGGGTTAAAGGAGACAAACCCATCATAAACTGTTGTGCAAGCCTGATCATTGATGGAACTCTTGTGCACACAAGGGCACATATTTGCAGCAGATGAGAGCTTTGTCTTCAGTGGGCTATACATTCTAAGAATAAGTAATATACCATAGTAGTCAAGAATAGTGTCTCTTTTTCCTTTTTAAACTGATACCTTCTCAAGGGGAGTGACAGAGAAAAGTATACAAATTCACAAAGCACCCTTAGGCTCCTACCATATGTGCAGTTATTCTGCGGGGAAATTACATCCATAAGCACATTTGTGAGTTTCAGCCTAGATGGGATTTACAACCACATGCTCACTCCAATCCAGGGGTTTCTTCAGAGAGTAGAGACTAGCCACACACGTCCCTACTCCAATGCCATCCATCATCCTTCAACAGACTGCCTGCACATATCCCAATAGCAGTGGATAGCAGAAATTGGTGGGAGCAGCTCTCCGAGAGTTTGTCCTTTTGAAGGCAGATGATCTTCTGGTTGTGCCCTGCAAGTGACAGCAGGATTTTTTGCTTTTTGCTTGTGTTTGGTTTACTGTACTAGCTTGCATGGAAGGCTGGCCCTTGGGGCTTGGTTCTGAGCAAGTGGGTAAAGGATCGTGCCCCAAAGCATACAAGAGGAGACAGTCACCCAAGCAGCTGCCCCATACCCACACACACCTACACTCAGAGAAACAGACAAAGAGATTTTGATTCCAAAAATTGTTTTTGGTGTAACAAGTATGTAAAATGAGCTTAACTTGATTCTGAAGGCACTGGAGGGAGATAAAGATTAGCTATCAGCATCTTCCTCCAAAGCCCCTCAGTCTTGCTTGCAACCCACTGCTACATGCATGGCCAGCCCGCTGATTACACAACTTGGGCTGCTGTCCTATACACATACAGGTATTACCTAATTATTCACAGATTTTTCACCTGAAGTTTTTTCTCAATGCAATGAGAATGGCTCTTTAAATTAAAGGGAAAAAGTCATTTAACAATAGCCTTGTTAAGATGAAAAAGTCAATTCTTTCCCCCACCCTGTGGCTCCTGGTAAAGAGAGGAAATGCTGCCTTGGAGTGAAGCCTTTCTAAGTGCCTGGAGAGAGACTGATTGTCTGCTTAATGCATTACAAAAGTCAGCAAGGCTGTTTTTAAATAACTGAGCAAAAGGACATTGTTTTTTAAATGGATTTGCTTGAATGCAATTTTTGCCATCCACATGAGTTCTGGGAACAGCACCCTCTCGAATAAGGGGATTCAACCTGTATTCCTGGTAGTAAGCCCCAATGAACACAATGGAACTTCTGAGTAAGTATTCATAGGATTGTGACAGTGAATGCACTCCATGGACAGGTGCCTCTTCCTACCTAGAGAACCATCACAGGTTCACCCAGTGACATAGCTAAGGGGGTGCAGGGGGTAGCAGTCGCCCTGGGCAACAAACTTTAGGAGGGCAACAAGCTGAGCTTGACACCAGTGGCCAAAATTGTGAAAAAATTGGAATGTATGAATAATACCATCATGTTATATATCATTGGAAAGGTAATTTAATGCAGAATGAAATGAATCAAACCTCATTGGAATATCTATATTCTATCAAATGTAATGGCCAATTAACCAGAATATGAAAACACTACTGCCTTATGGAACAAAAAATTGATTTGTCTCAAAACTGACCTATTGGGCTGATTGTTCCGACAGCCAATGAGATATTATTATGATACATCATGGAACCAGTCAGCTCTCATTTCCATGGGTCAGCTCTCATTTCCATGTATTATAATATAATTGCCCCGCTAACTGGGTAGAGGCACATTTTCAAATTGCTCCTCTTATATTTAGGCAGGAGGAGAATAACTGTCCCTCTTCACCCCAGAACAATGTCTCTGACCAATACGGGGCATGCTTTTTATTTATTTACTTAATTAAATTTGATTTTGTTGTGGGGGGGGGCTACAAAATCTTCTTTGACCCCAGGTAGCAAATAGATGCCTTAGCTATGCAACTGGCTGGGGTGAGGCAGCAAAGCAGATGGGTGGCAAGCTTCTAGGGGGAGAACATTCCCCTGATGTTCACTTTTAAAAAAAAAGCCTGGGTATGACATCACTTCCGGTTGTGACATCACTTCCAGGGCATCATTTTGAGCTTGCACCAGGCTACACAATCATTAGCTATGCCACTGGGTGCACCATCCTGTTTTTCCATTGCTTCTCTCTGCCTGGGGTGTACCAACAGGACTCAAACATGTGCAACACTCATAGGATATCCTGATTTCCAAGTGGGTTTTTGCTATGGATCCATATTATAATGCAGTTAAGCAGTGTGAAAGAGAGCAGGCCGCACTGCATCATAAAGGACTGTGCCTTATTTTGCATGCACAACGTTTGGGCAGGGAGAAATGGATAAGTAGATCTCCTGGGTGCTGCACAACAGGATTCTGTGAGGCAGAACTGTGGCTTTGCCTTCCGTTGCTTCTATAGTGGGATTTGGGTGGTAGAGAGAACAGCTGTTCTGTTCATGCAGTGGCAAACTGGGGCCAGTTCTCAGAGGATAACAAAGCGGCCCACTGGGCATCCTTGCCATCGATGACCAACAGAAGAAGAAACGTGACATGGCTCCATACTGTCATTCCTTATTCCCCAACTTCTTTTTCTATCAGGAATGGGTGAGATTTGAAAGATGGAAGCAACTGAGGGTTTGATTTAAAAAATCTGAAAGATGAGGAATGAGTCAGAACTCCACTTGGTACTGCTTCAGGCAGCAAAATATTATGGGCTGGCTCAGACCAAATAATACCTTCTCCCCTCCCCCTCCCCCTCCCCCAAAAAAAAACCCAGCTATAAGAGAGCCTGGTTTTAGCTGAATGGGAAAAGTAATGGTGTATTAGGGCAAAAATGACATTCAAACATGCAGCTCTGCCAGCTCAAGCTCAGGAAAAGTCTTCAGGCTACAGACTATACAACAGTTTTTGCATTTTCTCACTCCACAGGTATATCAATACTAGAAACTTAAATTGGTCTAATGGGCATTCCCTCTCCACAGCAAACTATCCTTCTGTCAGATGGGGTGACAGGGAACTCTAAAAGAGTTCTCAAACCCCTCTATTTCTCAATGGAAAGTACTGTACATTACTAGTATAAGTTTGTAGTGAAGATATGCCCTATGTCTGATATGGCTGCAGTCTCATTCTAATGCTGATTTACATTTGCATTTATTCAGAAGCACTTTCCTATCTCATCAGCCCAAGGCTTTGGTCTGTTCTTCTTATGGCTGGGAGGAGCTGTAACACAATCTCTGACTGCACAAGGGAGTACTTCCTAGTAGGGCTGGCCCATCCAGGAAGTGTGTGACACAATTTGTTTCAGTGGTTGGTTGACAATTCAGGTGCCCTCCACCCCAAGTCTGCTGCCTCCTTTCAGTCTGGCATGGACACAGTGGAATCAATTTCACCTGTTAAAAGCAAGTAGGAAATTGATAATCTGTTTCCCTATCTACTCACCTTGCTCCTCCTTAAATGTAAATAGTCCTTAAATATAAATGGACCATATGGAGAAGGAGGGGATAGGGGAACAGGTTAACATTGTCTGTGAGCCACCAATCTATCTTTCTTCACACAGTCTCCTTAAATTTAAAGGGACTGCATGAGGAATTAGTGAGGTGAGAGGGTGGGGAAACAGCCATTTACCTGACTCTTTCCATGCTGCCCCTTTAAATACAACAGAAGTACAGGACATGCTTGGAGTTCCCTGCATCACCCATACTTCCTGTTTTGTCAATAGGACTACTGGGGAGGTATGAGGTTAAGTAGCTGAATTTTTTTCTTGGTTGGAGGATTCTTCATTTGGTGGCAGCTCCAGTTCAGCTGCCCCTGATTCCTAGCACTCCAAAATTAAGGATTACAGTTGGCCAGTGTTTTGCCAGATTCCAAGGCCAAGCTCTGCCTGGAGAATTATGCCCACTTTAAGCAAATTAGCTCCCCTTCTTTCCTCAACAAATGACCCTGGTTCTGCCCTGCAGTCCTGCTGGACCCCACCTCCAGGGTAGCTCGCCTGTTCAACCTGCAGAGGTCCTCTCTCCTGCCAGCAGCCTCCTGCCCCTACAGCAGACCCTTGGTCGTCAGCAGGTCTTGGGCACAGCAGCCACACACCAGTGTCTCCAGCAGTCTGTTCCAGCAGTCCATTAGTCACAAAGTCAGTCAGACTATCCAGGGCAAAGTCCAAGGTCAGATTCCAGGTAAGTCAGTCAGAGTGTCAAAGTCCAAGGTCAGATTCCAAAGTCAGTCTCCTCTCCAACCTGCACTCCTTCTACAACCCACCCCCCTTCCTGCCTCAGGTATTCCTTATATCCTTAGGTACCTAATTGCCTCTAGTGGCTGCAGCTGTGCAGCACACCCTTTACTGAAAGCCCAGGCCTTAACTCTTAAAGGGGCCATGGCAGACACCACATTCTACCTCCTCGCCAGGTCTTCTGCAATGCCAATACAGCCAGTATTAACTGGCAGATTTCATGTGTTTCATTTGGGAATCCTGCATTGCCAACTGATAAGGTAATTCATCACACTGATACATTATCTGCTTGTAATAGTTTCCTTTAGAAAACTTTTCAAAGTTAAACAGGGTGGACTTCTTTGACAGCAATTGTGCAAATCTGTGCTAATGTGCATGCAGGAAGGAGCAGTGGATTGTTGGCAACTGTCCTCCTGAGGCTAGAGTAAGACAAATAAGCTCATTTGCTCAGTGACAGCAGCCCAAAACTTATGAACTAGCACTTCAGTGAGACAAAGTCAGCATATGTTAATCGCACACAGCATCTAGCTTCCCTTTCCTCTCCTGAACAATTAATACATTTTCTAATGGTGTTTTCAGGAAGAGAGAGCAAAATAAAAAGCAATTGTTTTTAATGAGACATTTAAAATTTAAGTAAATCATCTCTCAACTTGTCTCTCTGATCATCAACTATAGAAAAAAAGTTGATACTCCTGGTTTATTCATGCAACCTTATGGTACAACATCATGACATGTGGTAGTTGTCACTCTTGACACAAGTGCAATTGTTTTTAGTGTCCTACATGAAATTCAGTGAATGAGAAAGTGTAGAAAAGTCCTACAGAAATATGTGCTAACATTGCTGAGGTTCACAAAGAAGAAAATGGGATGATCCCATGCCTTGGATAGTGAGCTGAAAGCAGCTCAGAAGACAGCCAAACTTCTAAAAGACAAGCAAGCAGCTGGTCCTTCCAAAACCTTCACCATGGTGTTGAATGGAGCAGCAAAAGCAAACATCCTTTAATTGGTAAGCAAGCTTTACCTCGATGTCCTACAGCTTCCTGGAGAGTTTGAAACCTGCAGTAAGTCCTTGCGGGGGTGGGGGGAGGCAGCGGGGCGGGGGGAAGGCAGTGACATGATCCCCAGGATCGCGCCAAGGGGGGGGCTACAGGGACTGGGGTGCACTCACCAGTCCCTGCAGCAGCATCCTGGGGGTGCAGGCAGCCCTGCGCAATCCTCTGCAGGGCTCGCCAGGTCAGCAGCAGTGAAAATAAGCGATCGCGCTCTACCTCCGTAAAACCAGAAGTGGAGCACGATTACTCCACTTTCACTGCTGCTGACCTGGGGAGCCCTGCAGAAGGGCATGCAGGGCTCCCCGCATCCCCAAGATGCTGCTGCAGGGACTGGTGAGTGCACCCCAGTCCCTGCAGCCCCATAAGAAGTGAAAGTGGAGTGATCACGCTCCGCTTTCGGTTTTGCGGAGGCGGGGCGCAATTGCCCCACTTTCACTTTGGAAGCCTTGGGGAGTCCTGTGGACAGCTGCATAGGGCTCCCTGCACCCCTGGGAGGCTGCAAGAGGCTGTGGTACGTGCAGCCAAGCCCCTGCAGCCCCCTGAGCGGCGCAAACCTGGGGATCGCACTGCTGCCTCCTGGTTGCCCCTGCCCCTTAAGGGCAAAGAGGCCAGGGCCCTCAAGCTAGGGCATTGCGACGCCCCAGTCTGAAAACCTCTGTCCTACAGGGATTAGTGATTCTACCTCATCTGCTCTGGCCTGTTGGTGCAAAGAGGCTCCTCAATGGTGTGGTTGGTCTCCTTGGAGATTCCTCCTTTGACCCAACTTGACATAAGAAGAGCCGCGCTGCATCAGGCCAAAGGCCCATCTAGTCCAGCTTCCTGTATCTCACAGTGGCCTACCACATGCTTCAGGGAGCACACAAGACAAAGACACAACCTGGGTCCTGGTGCCCTCCCCTGCATCTGGCAATCAGAGGCAACCTACCTCTAAAACCAAGAGCTTTTACATACCTACCATGACTAGTAACCCGTGATGAACTTTTCCTCTAGAAATTTGTCCAATTCCCTCTTAAAGGCATCTAGGTAAGATCTTTCAGGTCATAAGGTTAAGACCCCCTGCAAGGGCTTGAGTCTTCAACTATTTGCAAGAAATGGTCTTAATGATGCATCACGGAAGTGGTGCTGGTGAGTGTGATTAACAACCTGGGAACAATATTGTGGGTACAGAGCCAAGACTTTTCCATATGTTCTTCTCTTTTAAATATTCATAACACTTTAAATTCTGGCATTAAAAATGCCTGTTGTAGTGTATGTTTAGATTTGGAGCAGTAATTCAAAGGGTGGGGTTGCAAGATCACTTGCTGTGTCTTCTGCAGTATGTAAGCATATGAGGTGGGCAGCTGCCAGCACAGAAGTGTCAGGAAGAAAGCGTAATTATATTTGTAACACACGGTGATTGTTATAAACAACTTCAGGCTTACTTGAATCATCTTGTTTGTGTGGGTTTTGAGAAAAGTACTCTGCAAAGAAATGTTAACTAACACAATTTTGTTTGTTGGTCAGTTAGTTAAAATAGAACACTACACAACTTTCTCTAAAAGGCTAAAATTGCAGCCATACAGTATTGAGTGTGCAACAGAAGTTCATGTGGGCATGAGCAAGCTAAATCAAGCACAATTAACTCAGACATATTTCAATGGAAAATAGTTAAGCACATACTTAATTCTTCCATTAAAATCAATGGGATGTTAAAAATATGTCATGTCATTTACTCAGCTGTGTCAGGACCACACTGGGAATTTGGGCACAGCACCCAATGAAGCCCAAAACACAAATTGCACATTATAGAGAAGACAACGAATAATCATAAAGAACACACACAATAACAGATATTGTATTTAGGGAGCATCTTGGTAGTCAACTATGTTTATATTATATATTCTCTGAGCAAAATATCTATCTATCTATCTATCTATCTATCTATCTATCTATCTATATATATATATATATATATATATATATATATTCCGCCTTTCTCCCCGAAGGGTACCCAAGGTGGCTTGTACAGGGATATCAACAGCCACTTCTACTGCAAGGGAGAGGAGGAAGAGAGGAGAATGTTACCAATCTTGTACCCAGCTTTATCCCCAGGCTTTTGAAATGTAAATATTTCATAACCTTCCTACACCACAATTCTATGCATGTCTACTTAGAAGCAAGTCCCACTGTATTCAAGGGGGCTTGCTCCCAGGAAAGTATGCATCGGATTGCAGCCTGACTTGTTTGCAGACCAAACATGCACGTGCTCTGCTGGCACAAAAATGCTGCACAGCACTATTCAACTGTGTTAGGCATGAGCTGGTATTTAGTCTGCTGCTTTTGGGATTGTGAACACTTTCAGGACAGGAGACCATTTTTTTTTTCCAGTAATGTGTGCTCTGTAAATTGTTTTGCAAGCTTCTTTTTCTGTTGAGAAATGGTATATAAACATTTGTAGTAATAATAATCTCTTTGCATTTTTCTACATCTGCTTTGATTCACTTCTAATCCACTTCTAATTCTGGAAAACCAAGGGAGATATGATGACAGAATCAGAAGAAATAGGAAGATTCATGATCAAATCCATGAGCTTGCCGTCCTTATTTAGATGGTGAAAATGTTTTACAGAGTCAAGCATGGGGATTCTAAACAGTTGTTTCAAAAGGCTCCCTGTTACACCATATGGCAAACAGACCCAAGGGAAAACATTCATGGCTGTGTTTGTTTTTACACAGTCTTAATACATAGCCATTTGTAAAGGAAGAAAATAAATACTGTACCAGAAATTACAACAGAAGAGGGGATTTAAAAAAAGAGAGAAAAAAATAATGTTTAACATCCTCCATTATTGACAAGCATCATACACTTTATAGACACTAAACCTCTTCTCTTTTCCCATTTTATGTGAACTTCACAAAAACAATTTATCAGAACCTGAAAGATTGGGTGTGAATCCCAGAACTCTGCAACACCATCAGTTCCTGCAGTTGCTCAAATCTTATGGCTGAAATAAAAGGAGGCCCAATTCTTATAGTTTTCCCTGCTGTTCTCCATAATGGGAAGTCTCTGCCCCATTTACCCAACATGCCTGTTCCACTTCAGCATCTATTATGCATATCAATTGACACATATCAATTATGCACATCAAATCCTTAATGCATAGGCCTGAACAACATTATCTAGAACTGAGACAGAGCCCAAACCTGGGCTTGACGTGTCGGCTTACTGCTGGTGTGCACTGTCGCAAATGTGCCATAAGGCACGTTTGTGAGGCCTAACGCCAGGCCAATGCCCATGCTAGCCCAGTGCTGGCTGGCGCTGGGCTAGTGCCAGGTGGGTGCCTGGCCTCCACCACTCGGCAGTCACATGGACTGCTGAGCCGCAGAGAGGAAAGCAGGGTTGGGGGGGAGGTGGCGTTCCAGGGAGGCAGGCGGAGGGCGGGGAGGAGGCGTGCCTGGGAGGCAGGGAGAGGACAGGCAGGTGTCATGCCGGGGGAGGGAGTGGGGACGGAAGGAGGGAGGCGGGACCAGTCGAGCTCTGCTTCACCGGATCCTGTGTGTTCATGTGGGGTTTGGCACCCAACGTGAACACTCTTACTTCACTGTCGAACTTTTGGTTGATGGTGAATTGAGTAGCCCCATTGCAGGGCTATTTCCCTTACCCAGGAGAAGGGGACAAAAGTCCTTTTCTCCCAAGGTGCCACCCACAGCTGCTGTAGGCATGCAGGATGTGGTGGTAGCCGATTTTTGCACCGCAGGAGCTCAGGATCGGACTGATAAATGGCACAATCCTATTGTGTGTCTGTGCTGGCAGAGTGAGTGCCATGAGGTCATGATGGCTTGAGTTGGTCAGATTATTGTCCCTATTGCTGCACTGGCTGCCGGTTCGATTTGGGGTGCAACTCACGGTGATTGTTTTTGTCCTCTGTGGCCTAAGTCAGAGTACTTGAGGGGCTGCCTTCTCCTGTAAGCCTGGTGAGGCCCTTCTTCGTGTGCTGCCATCGAGGCTGGTGGTGATGCAGGATATGACTTTATCTGCAGTAGCCCCACAGTTATGGAATTCTCTCCTTTTAGAGTTGAGAACTCACTCTCCTGATGGCCTTTAAATGGCAGGGCTTAGACATCTTTTTGCGTCATCATGCTTTTTCGATTCAGTTCCTCTGCTCTTTGAGCCACTGATTTTTGGATACTGCTCCTCCTATGTTTCCCTGTTGTTTGTGATGCTTTACTGTTTTCTATTTTTATTGTATTTATGGTTTTAAAGTTCTTATAAGCTGCCTCAGGCACTTTGATCACAAGGGAGAGACGGAACTCCTTGCCATAGGAAGTAGTGATGACATCTTGCCTAGATGCCTTTAAGACGGGATTGACAAATTTCTGGAGGAAAAGTCATCACAGATTACAAGTCATGATAGGTATGTCCAAGCTCGTGGTTTTAGAGGTAGGCTACCTCAGAGTGCCAGATGCAGGGGAGGGCACCAGGATGCAGATTGTTTCTAAATAGGGATGCAACATTGTGATTCCATGACATGTGAAACATATATTTAAACTACCTTCAGCATCAAAACTAGCAACAGCTTGAATTCCAGTGTAACCAGAGCTGAAGAATGACTGAGGGAGCTATGGACTAATTGCTTAGGTTTCAGGTCATCTCTGGTTACACATTCCTAATTAGGGAAAGCCCTCAGGTTTTTTCCCCTTATGTACCATATGTTATCTCTGTACATATACAGAATCATATTCAAAAGGCTACATGTCCTTAAATGGCAGAAGTAATCTTCCTGAAAGGAGCAGCTATACAACTTGCAAAATTCTTTTTTAGACAAAAAAAAGAAGAAAAAACCCTCTTGTGGTTAGGTTAGAAGGAAGCATTATAATGTACATCTTTATATACATTGCACACTGATTAGAGACGTCAGTCCAATTTTAGGCAAAGATGGACACCCGCCTTAGCTTTTAAGAAAATAACTATAATGATGTCCCAAATACCTGTGAGTAGGTCTCCTCTTGAACTGTTTTGCTGGAGTATTAAAGATCTCATTGGAAAACAGAGAGAGGGGGGAAGAGAATGGACTGTGTTCGGCAACCTGTGACATTTTACCTGGAGACAGCCCTTCAGATGCATCTAGGTTCTGCATAGTGGTATAACCAGGGCCGGCCTTAGGAGCTATGGGGCCCAATTGGAAACATTTTTTGCAGAGCTCCAGGTTCACAGCCAAGGTCTGTAGAATCTTAGAAATATACGTAAAATATACTTTATATCTCTATGGTAGAACGGAAGCAATCAAAACGTGTGCTTAAAAAGTACTTTTGAGTTGGTGGACCAAATGGATCTAAGCACATTTTAAGAATTCAGAAGAAAATTAAAATTGTTGCTGCTCTGTATAAAACCTGCAATGTGGTGTTAGGTGTCCACTGTAATGTGGTGTTATGTGTCTTTGACAAGACTAGAGTAGATTACCCTAACTTGTGGGGCTCAATTGGGAGCAATTTGCCCAAGTGGCTTCAAGCTGGCCCTGAATAATAGTGTATAACAATACTCTCCCCTGAATTAGGAGGCATCAGATGCCTTTCTATCAGTAGGAGAGTGTACGTCAATCCCCAGTTGTCATCTCAGACATTGGCATGCCTAGTTGCAATCTCATGGTAAGAAAAGGGACAAAAACTGCTAATTTTGACAGAACTGGGAACAAAAAGTTAAGTATGAATGTTGGCACACAGAAGTGATCAACCATAAATATAGCTACTCCTTATGGTGAGAATTTCAGTAGTCTACTCAAGTAGTGCTTTTAGAAACTTACTGTTCTTTTTGAACATGCGTGGTATTCATACTTCTTGCTCAGTCATGTAGCATTCATTTTTTAAAGACCAACTTCAATTTCCTTTCGAAGTAAAGCAAGTACATGTTATAATGAGTTTCCTCTTACTTGCATATTAGACTCATAATACTTTATTAACAAATTCCATACACATGTAAATTAGACCTAATTGGACTGGTTCATCAATCTGTTATTCCCCAATTACATAACAAAATACATTAACAGAGTGTGATTTATGGATAAGGTATCAACTGAATGTTTGTGATGGAATTTAAATATTCCTCATTTGCATAGCCTAATTAGCAGTTTATTAATCTTAAGTGCATATGGAAATTAACAGCATTTTAATCTCCTACAATTCAGCTTCTTATCCTTTCATTAACTTCCTCCACTCTGGATAGTGAGATAATTTTTAATAATGTAGGTTAGTAGATTAGGAATTTGTGGATATTTGTGTTATGTACAAAATACCTCTAATTAGCTGGTGCTGGAAAGAAAACAGGTAATGGAGGGTAAAATAGATGCAGCACCTAATGTTCAGTGAAAGCATTCTACTCCCTTGCTTTCTGCTTCATTGTTTTTACTGGGAAATTGGGAATGAACTGGGAAAATGTTGTTCATTGCCACCACCCAAGTCTAAAAAGCCCAGACAGAAGGAGACTGCCTTGGGTCTGGGTCTCCTTCCCAGATTAATAGAGAGCCCCAAAATTTATGGGTCTCCTTAAAACCAAATAGTAATGGGACTTGGGAAACTGGAAGACAGGACAACCTGCTCCCTCTGAAATGAACTGTCACTGGGTAGCAAACAGGAAAAGCAAAACAAGTTTATTATAGAACTGAAGATGGAGGACAAGATGTACAGCAGTGTTCTTCAACCTGTGAGTCGCGACCTGAATGGAGTCACAGCAACCTTCCAAAGCCTGTGCAAGAGAGGGCTTGGATCCAGTCCAATAATGGATCCAAACTGAGTTCTTGATATAACCTTGCACAGCTGCTTCTCACTATCTTGTCCTGCAGCTTCTAAGGCCAGACCTGCTCTCAAGCTGCTACCTCACAGGTTGTTGTGATGACACAAGAGATGGGGGAAACGGAGTAGGCGGGGGCAGGGGTGGGTGGATCGGGTCCTGGGAGGGAGGCAGGTTCAACTCTGGCTCCCCAGTTTCATACTTTATTTATTGGGTTGTGGCATGAAAAAGGTCGAAAACTACTGATGTACAGGTTAAAAGCAAGTGCAATCCCTAATAGGGGTTGGTATTGGCAGCCCATGCTCCTGTGCTATCTGTTTTGCTGATCAGGGTTTTGCTGCCACAATCTTCCTCTTCCAACTTGCTGTCAGGGCGGCAGACAGAAGGGCTTGCAGGCTTATCCATTCACTGCCCCTCCAAGGGTGCTGCTCCAAGCTATTGCTTCACAGCTAGGTCAGCCTTCTGAACTAAACTTTGATTTCTTGCAAATGTTCCATGATCTCTGATATACATTTGTAACACAATCTGTGTTAGCAGGACATTCTACATTTCTTTGTCTTTGGAAGAGATTTACATGTCCTTGTGAAAGCAAACCCTGTGTGCTCTGAGAGAGCACTCTCTTGGTTGTTTGAAACTCTAAGTCCTCCTGTCAAAAACAGCCAGGTGCCAATTATAATGGGACAGCTGGAGTGTGTCTGAGCAGTTACCCCCACCTGAAGTTCAATAAGAAAAAACTGGGTCCCCTCTCAATCAAGTGACAGTTCCCTTCTCCAAGCGCGATGGTGTTCCCCTAATGTCCACTGGATTAGAGAGAGGGGTAGGTCAAACAAAAGTTGTTTTTCCTCATTAGAGAAATTTTAATTGCTGGCCCTCATTCAGTGGTGTCACTAGGGTTTGCGTTATCCGGTGCAGGAGGCCAGCGCGTCACCCCCATGCAGTGGGCAGGGCAACACTCCAGGTGGTGGGCATGGTGATCTACCATCGCCCCGCCCCCACTGTTTTTTTTGGCTGTACCTTTTGATAGAATAAAGATATTTCAACGCGGTTTGTTTCATTGCATTCTGCATGAAATTACACATTGATTGATATATAACATGATGGTATTATTTTTACAATCTGTGATTTTAGTGATTTTGGTCACTAGTGGTGTCACCTCCCCCCAGGGTGTCAACTTACTAACACCTTATTGGAGCAGTTCTCAAACTTGTAGCACTGGGACCCACTTTTAGAATGACAATCTGTCCAGGACCCATCATAAAGCAAATTAAAATAAATAATTATAAATAAGTAAAACAAATAATTAAATAAGGGGAAGCCAGCCCTGTTCCACCAAGTTAATTTTCTCTGTAGCCTGCCTGCAATAACACCTTCCCCCCAAAAAAGAATCAGTAAGATTTTCACCCTGACCCAGTACCCAGTTCAATTTAAGTTCTTATATTTCAAGCATATCACTATCAGGACCCACCTGCCTTTACAAGTATGAGAGCCCAATCCTCAGAAATAAGTCCCATTATAGCCAGTGGGGCTTATTCCCAGGAAAGTGTGGATAGAATTGCAGCTGAAAACAGAAAAAAATTCACCTTACCATGTCAAGCCTCTGTTTCATTCTGCCTTCTGGAGCATTTGTTGAGCTCCATTTGCATCAAATCAGGACCATTCTGGTGGCCTCACATTTCCCTTTGTCTGACCTGCTCAGGAGCCAAGGCACATTTGCTTACTCGTGAGTAAACGCAACCATGTGGCTTAGTTTCGCTTTCCATAGGGCTCAATATGTTCGCCAGGTTGGAGGGAGGGACCTCCTTCTTAGGTGTTTTTGGGGGGCTACATTCATTGGATCAGGACCACTCTGGTGTTGTGGGATTCCTCTCAGCCTGCCCTTTCTGATGGACTAAGGCAAGTTTGCCTACTCACGAGTAAACACAGGATTCGACTCAGTTTCACTTTCTATTGGGCTCCATGCATTTTTTGTTTTCTTGTTTTTTGCCAATACCTTTTGATAGAAAGGTGATACTTCATACTGGTTTTTTGTATTGCATTCTGCTCAAAATTCCACATCCAATGGTATATAACATGATGGGGTTACTCCTAACCACCGCAATTTTAGCATGTCATCTCCCAGTGCACGTCACCCCCCTTGTGCGTCACCCGGTGTGGGCCGCACCACCCGCATTCCCCTTGTGACACCACTGCCCTCATTTAGATCCAGAGGCTCTGATCCCCCTTCTCTGATAGCCTGTGTCAGGCTGAACATTCAGGGTTTAAGCCCCATTCTCAGAGTCTTCAGCAGTGGATCAAATCTTAGTATTAGGAACAGAAATAAGGGGGACAAACGTTTTTCTGTTTGGGAGATTTTGCTGTTCACTGTGTGGTCATGCTGTTCACTGGTGTCATTCAGTGGCAGCAACCAGTACAGCAATGCCCTGCTCCAGGAATTTCCCAGTCTCTCCAGGCTGTATCCTCTGACCAGTGAGGGGCCACACTTAACTCCCTGAAGCCACACCTGAGTTACAGAATATAAGCTACAGAGGAAGTGTAAATCCTTCCCAATGGTCACAATAATATGTCGAGCCATCATATCACTTTATAGGAGCTTTTAGGGTACAATCCTAACCCCTTATGTCATAAGGGCAATACAGCTCTGAGGTAAGGGAACAAACACTCCCTTACTTTGAGGAGGCCTCCGTGAGTGACATCCAACTGCAGAACGCAGCACACGTCCCATTGGGACCGCTATGCCAGTGCTGGAAAGCACTGACATAAGGGGTTAGGATTGTGCCCTTAGTTGCATTATCCTTTCTCTGACCTTTAAGGTTTTATTATTTCAAATAAGCACCCCTGGGTTTCTTCCAGTTGTTTGCTTTTTATTCTTTGAGACATTGCTGAGCATCCTGAACAGAATGAGAAATGTTAACAGTTAAAGCAGATCTGATAACACTCTATGCCCTAATATTAATAGTCTAATATTTTAGACCCTAATTTGCCCTAATTTTAATAGTCTAAAATTACTCATTTCCTCTGTGTGCTTGCCCTTTGTTCAGCTATCTAATAATAATTCGTTTGTCACCCGTTTTCTAAATGAGAAACATGGAAGATGAAGACAGCTATAATGTAATCATGTCTAGCTTTATATAATAAATTAACCACAAAGAATCATCAAACATTTATTAAATTGTGTTTGAGGACTTAACAATAATACAAAGTAAGACTAGGATTCATAACACAGAAGATATGCATTCATCTTCCTCTTTAGTATCTCCAGGTAGTTCATGAGAACAGTTCTATGAACTTGCTCATCTTATCCAGTCTTCAGATGAAGCCCTGTTCAGTATTTTATCACTATTAGATGGATGAGCATATAGGATAGGATGTGAGGACCGCATGGTGACTTGCTTGCCTGGTGCGAAGGTTGCGGACATCACTTCTCGTCTAGACAGGCTGGTAGACAGTGCTGGGGGAGAGGTAGCGGTTGTGGTGCATGTCGACACCAACGACGTGGGCAAGTGTAGCTGGGAGGTCCTGGAGGCCAAATTTAGGCTTTTAGGCAGGAAGCTGAAAGCCAGGACCTCAAAGGTAGCGTTCTCTGAAGTGTGCTACCTGTTCCACGCGCAGGGCCAGCTAGGCAGGCGGAGATCAGGGGTCTCAATGCGTGAATGAGACGGTGGTGTAGGGAGGAGGGGTTTAGATTCGTTAGGCACTGGGGAACATTTTGGGACAAGCGGGGCCTGTACAAGAGGGACGGGCTCCACTTGAACCAGAATGGAACCAGACTGCTGGTGCATAACATTAGAAAGGTGGCAGAGCAGCTTTTAAACTGATCCCTGGGGGAAGGCCGACAGGAGCCGAGGGGCATCCGGTTCGGGACTCCTCATCCCTATGGGATGTGGATGGGAAGGTTAGAGAACAACAAGACAAAGGCAGAGTAGGAGAAGAAATTGGGAAAGGTAGCGTGATGAGATGTGATAGACGGTTTGGCACAATGAGAGGATGCGGGGACAAAGGAGCGAATAAGCAGCCCATCCTGGGGCATTCCGTGTACAAATGCTTTTATGCGAATGCCCGAAGTCTACGAGCAAAGGTGGGAGAACTAGAATGTCTGGTGACAAGGGAAAACATTGACATAGTGGGCATAACGGAAACCTGGTGGAATGCGCTGAATCAGTGGGATACCGCAATCCCGGGCTATAAACTCTACAGGAGGGACAGGCAGGGGTGTGTTGGAGGTGGGGTGGCCGTTTATGTTAAGGAAGGGATAGAATCCAGCAAAGTAGAGATTGAAGGTGGGTCCGACTCCACCGTAGAATCTCTGTGGGTTAAATTACCAGGCTTGTGCAGCGATGTAATACTGGGGGCGTGCTATCGTCCTCCAGACCAGAAATTGGATGGGGACCTTGAAATGAGGAAACAGATCAGGGAGGTGACAAGGAGGGACAGGGTTGTAATCATGGGGGACTTCAATTATCCTCATATTGACTGGGTCAATTTGTGTTCTGGTCACGATAAGGAAACCGGATTTCTTGACGTGCTAAATGACTGTGGCTTAGAGCAGCTAGTCACGGAGCCCACCAGAGGACAAGTGACTCTGGATTTAATATTGTGTGGTACGCAGGACCTGGTTAGAGATGTAAACGTTACTGAGCCATTGGGGAACAGTGATCATGCTGCGATCTGTTTTGACGTGCACGTTGGGGGAAGAATACCAGGCAAATCTCTAACAAAAACCCTTGACTTCCGACGGGCGGACTTCCCTCAAATGAGGAGGCTGGTTAGAAGGAGGTTGAAAGGGAGGATAAAAAGAGTCCAGAGTGCATGGAGGCTGCTTAAAACAACAGTAATAGAGGCCCAGCAGAGGTGTATACCGCAAAGAAAGAAGGGTTCCACTAAATCCAGAAGGGTGCCCACATGGCTAACCAGCCAAGTTAGAGAGGCTGTGAAGGGCAAGGAAGCTTCCTTCCGTAAATGGAAGTCTTGCCCTAATGAGGAGAATAAAAAGGAACATAAACTGTGGCAAAAGAAATGTAAGAAGGTGATACGGGAGGCCAAGCGAGACTATGAGGAACGCATGGCCAGCAACATTAAGGGGAATAATAAAAGCTTCTTCAAATATGTTAGAAGCAGGAAACCCGCCAGAGAAGCAGTTGGCCCTCTGGATGGTGAGGGAGGGAAAGGGGAGATAAAAGGAGACTTAGAGATGGCAGAGAAATTAAATGAGTTCTTTGCATCTGTCTTCACGGCAGAAGACCTCGGGCAGATACCGCTGCCCGAACGGCCCCTCCTGACTGAGGAGTTAAGTCAGATAGAGGTTAAAAGAGAAGATGTTTCAGACCTCATTGATAAATTAAAGATCAATAAGTCACCGGGCCCTGATGGCATCCACCCAAGAGTTATTAAGGAATTGGAGAATGAAGTTGCAGATCTCTTGACTAAGGTATGCAACTTGTCCCTCAAAACGGCCAAGGTGCCAGAAGATTGGAGGATAACAAATGTCACACCTATTTTTAAAAAGGGAAAGAGGGGGGACCCGGGAAACTATAGGCCAGTCAGCCTAACATCTATACCGGGTAAGATGGTGGAATGCCTCATCAAAGATAGAATCTCAAAACACATAGACGAACAGGCCTTGCTGAGGGAGAGTCAGCATGGCTTCTGTAAGGGTAAGTCTTGCCTCACGAACCTTATAGAATTCTTTGAAAAGGTCAACAGGCATGTGGATGCAGGAGAACCCATAGACATTATATATCTGGACTTTCAGAAGGCGTTTGACACGGTCCCTCACCAAAGGCTACTGAAAAAACTCCACAATCAGGGAATTAGAGGACAGGTCCTCTCGTGGATTGAGAACTGGTTGGAGGCCAGGAAGCAGAGAGTGGGTGTCAATGGGCAATTTTCACAATGGAGAGAGGTGAAAAGCGGTGTGCCCCAAGGATCTGTCCTGGGACCGGTGCTTTTCAACCTCTTCATTAATGACCTGGAGACAGGGCTGAGCAGTGAAGTGGCTAAGTTTGCAGACGACACCAAACTTTTCCGAGTGGTGAAGACCAGAAGTGATTGTGAGGAGCTCCAGAAGGATCTCTCCAGACTGGCAGAATGGGCAGCAAAATGGCAGATGCGCTTCAGTGTCAGTAAGTGTAAAGTCATGCACATTGGGGCAAAAAATCAAAACTTTAGATATAGGCTGATGGGTTCTGAGCTGTCTGTGACAGATCAGGAGAGAGATCTTGGGGTGGTGGTGGACAGGTCGATGAAAGTGTCGACCCAATGTGCGGCAGCAGTGAAGAAGGCCAATTCTATGCTTGGGATCATTAGGAAGGGTATTGAGAACAAAACGGCTAGTATTATAATGCCGTTGTACAAATCTATGGTAAGGCCACACCTGGAGTATTGTGTCCAGTTCTGGTCGCCGCATCTCAAAAAAGACATAGTGGAAATGGAAAAGGTGCAAAAGAGAGCGACTAAGATGATTACGGGGCTGGGGCACCTCCCTTATGAGGAAAGTTTATGGCGTTTGGGCCACTTCAGCCTAGAAAAGAGACGCCTGAGGGGGGACATGATTGAGACATACAAAATTATGCAGGGGATGGACAGAGTGGATAGGGAGATGCTCTTTACACTCTCACATAATACCAGAACCAGGGGACATCCACTAAAATTGAGTGTTGGGCGGGTTAGGACAGACAAAAGAAAATATTTCTTTACTCAGCGTGTGGTCGGTCTGTGGAACTCCTTGCCACAGGATGTGGTGCTGGCATCTAGCCTAGACGCCTTTAAAAGGGGATTGGACAAGTTTCTGGAGGAAAAATCCATTATGGGGTACAAGCCATGATGTGTATGCGCAACCTCCTGATTTTAGAAATGGGTTATGTCAGAATGCCAGATGCAAGGGAGGGCACCAGGATGAGGTCTCTTGTTATCTGGTGTGCTCCCTGGGGCATTTGGTGGGCCACTGTGAGATACAGGAAGCTGGACTAGATGGGCCTATGCCTGATCCAGTGGGGCTGTTCTTATGTTCTTATTGCTTGCACTCAAGCTCTGCAACTCTTTTCCCCAGGAGGCTCCCTAAGTCCTTGTCTTCTGCCAATCCATGAAAACCTTCCTGTATTGTAAGGCATTTGAGGTCGGCTTTTTAAAATTAGGCTGAATTTGATGGTGCTATAGCTTTTCATCCTTTTGGCACCTTTCTGCTAGTTTTAGATTTGATTTGACATCTCTCTCTCTCTCTCTCTCTGTCTCTGCTGTTGACACTTATTTTATTGTAGGATTTTATGTGCATTTTTACTGCTGTTAACCACCACGACTATTTTTTGTTAAAGTGAAAGATGGGAGAGAAATGTTTTGAGCTTTAAAAAAAACCAAAACAATTTTTTTGGACCAAAATTTAAAGTGATACAGAGTGGAAGAAAGTGAAGATTTTAATATGACTAATCAGAATAAACTTTTATATCCAGGGCAGCTGACTGGAGTAAAGGAAGCTTATGAATTAACAAGATCAGCCAGAGAACCCTCATTTGAGATACACAGATGAAGTTTCCATCATGTTCATGTTCACCTGGTAATTCTTTTCATACATTTAGATGCCCTGGCTACCAGATGAGGGTCAATATCATGTGCTGTTGTAAGGACACCAGCTTGTAGGAACACAAGAGCACAGTTTTGATATTTCTGACTTGACTGTATTTGCTGTGTGTACTAGATAAGGATTTTTTTATTTTATGCACCATTCAGTGCTTGCCAAAGCGAGTCTCTAAAAGTGTTTGCTTTACCATGATAAAGGCAGAACAAAATATAGATAAAAAAATCTTTGTTCTCCTGAATGAATTCATTTATAACTGAATTGCAAATGATGCTGAAAATTAAAATAGCTTGGCTTTAAGTGCATTTTTCTTTCTTTTTAAGATGCTCTTCCCAAAATACAGAAATATGGTAACGAGCCATGGTCCCTCATGAACTACCAGGCAGGAGGACAAACTACTTAATTCAATTGTTGCTTTCTTAAATGAAAGCATAAAGAATGACTACAGCCAATAAAACCAAGACAATTTATAGGTGGGGCCTCTTTATCCGTGGATGCTAGACCCCAGATTGCCCCATCCTGCAGATCTCCCAGATGTGACCAAAGCCTCATTCTGGCCATGTCTGGGAGATTTTCTGAGACTTGGAGAGGCCGCATGGTACCATATGCGGCCTCTCCAAGGCTCAGAAAGCCACCCAGAGCCTTTAGAATGCGACTTCCTGTTTTTGCCGAAAACTGGAAGTTGTGTTCTAAAGGCTCTGGGCATCCTGAGCCTCGGAAAGGCTGCACAGTGGCATGCTTGCCTCTCCAAGGCTCAAAAGGGCTCTGATCATGTCTGGAGTCCAAGGGGAAAGAAAATCACAGATTTGATTAGCCACAATTTTTGTTATCTGCAGGGGGTCCAGGAATGGATTCCTTGTGGATACAAAGGCCCCACCTGTGTGTTTATAGCCCTGCACATTTCAAAAGATGAGACACAATATGAGACACCCACAGGCACTGGTTCTGCTCTAAGTCGCCTCTCCACTATCGCCCCAATCAATCTGCTTAGGCAGAGGGGTCTTGTGTAGGCATGATGGAGGGGTCCTGGGCTTCTTCCATGCCCTCCAATTGTGCTTTGCAAAGTCTTCCCAGAGTCTCTCTCTCTCATCAACTGCCTCAGAGCCCAGGTTGGGGGGGGCATTTAAAATTTGCTAGGGAGAATCAGCTATTGATGCCCACTCCAGCCTGTCAATTATGTCCTATGGCCACCCCTGTTCCTTACAGTGTATTTTTCCTAGAAGACATGGGGTGGATCACCAGGTTTTTCCGCTCATAATGTGTTTTGACCCAGTCTGGCCCACCAGATCGTACTGTGGTGGCATCCATAGCAATTGTCAGTCACCACCATCCCACCTCAGGAAGCTCCCATATCACACTCGTGAAGAATTTAGCACACAGACATTAGCCAAGAAGATAATGGCTTGATCACCGCATCAAGATAATGTTAAAAGCAAAATGAAAAAATTCCGACAACAACACCGGATAAAGGCAGGTCATCTTATATGGCAACAATTTCCATATGGCAACAACAGATCATTTCCGAATAGAAACATTTGTATATTCCATAATTAGCCATTATTTTGGGTCCTTCACATTTTGAGACGAAACTTAGATCAAAACAGCTTGGTTTGTTAATCAGGAAAAGTCATCCACATAAGAGAAATGTAATCCTCCCCTGTTTTTTCTTCTTGCACTCTGTAAAACCAGATATTTTTCTTCTAGTTCAGCTCCAGTACCAGAACTGAGTTAGATACAACAGGCTGAAAGAATGGAGCAAGGGCAGGAAAGGTGGAGAGGGTTCTGCTCCTCTTACAAGACACCTTTATAAATATTATGCTCCTACCCCACTACTTTATATACTGTATGAACTAGGCAGTAAAGAATAAGCTTGATTTGAACCTAAAGTTCTTTGGGTATCATTTTTGTATGCTATTACAGGGACCATTAATTTTGTTCTGAAAAAGCAGTATTCTTTGAAAAAAAAAAATTCTTCACTATAAAAGCACTTGCCAAGAGAAGGGAAGGGAAGTTGCTGAGCTCTGCACATGATTTAACCCTTTCCATCAAAAGTTAGGGCCAGAAAATCCAGAAACAAACAAACAAAAATGCATGGAGCCCTATGGAAAGTGAAACCGAGCCATATCGTGCGTTTACTCATGAGTAGGCGAACGTGCCTTAGCACATTGGAAAGGGCAGGCTGACGGGAATCTAACGACACCAGAATGGTTCCTATCCAATGAAAGCACCCCCCCAAAAAACACCCAAGAAGAAAGTCCCTCCCTCCAAGCAGACAAATGTATTGGGCCCTATGAAAAGTGAAAGTAAGCCACAAGGGTCGTGTTTACTCGCGAGTAAGCAAACGTGCCTTGGGTGCTGGTCAAGTTGGGCACAGGGGAATGCAAGGCTGGCTGCATGGTCCCAGTCCGACGAAAGTGGAGCTCAACAAATGCTCCAGAAGGCAGCACCCCTCTCAAAGAATAAAACAGAGGCTTCAGCTGGTAAGATGGGCACTGGGGAGGACTGAAAATCAAACTGATTTTTTTTTGCGCGTGGGGGGGGATGTTCTTGCAGGCAGGCTACAGAGAAAATTCACTTGGTGAAACAGGGCTGGCTTCCCCTTATTTATTTTTAATTATTTATAATTATTTTATGTTGCTTGATGTTGTCACTTCCAGCCATGACATCACTTCCGGTGGGTCCTGGGCAGAATTTCATTCTAAAAAGTGGGTCTCAGTGTTAAAAGTTTGAGAACCACTGCTTCAACTCAAAACAGGCCAATGAGACATCCTGCAGGGGGTGGGGGTGACACCCTAGTGACCAAAATTCTGGAAATCATGGCTTTTAGGAATACCATCATGTTATATACCATTTGATGCAGAATTTCATCCATTGCTTGTGGGGAAATATTCACTGCATTTATTTTCTGCCCATTATTATTATTCATTTCATGTCATGACTCTTACTATCTCTGTCTCACCTACCTCACAGGGTTGTTGTGAGGACAAAATTAGGGGAGGAACCATGTACACCACCCTGAGCTGCTTAGAGGGTGGTATAAAAATGTGAATTAATTAATTAATATTATAATTAAT
This sequence comes from Tiliqua scincoides, assembly GCF_035046505.1. Lineage (NCBI taxonomy): Eukaryota > Metazoa > Chordata > Lepidosauria > Squamata > Scincidae > Tiliqua > Tiliqua scincoides. The sequence continues at coordinate 63,712,761 of NC_089825.1, read as the reverse complement.
AATTAATTAATTAATTATGTCATGTGGGGTGACAAAAATTTATGGGCCCCAGGTGTCAAATGACCTAGCTTCGCCTCTGCCTGGGCTTCCCCGCCTTTCTTGCTCTTCCAGTGTGCAATCAGTTCTCTTCCTAAGCTCTGCCAGCCAGCATGGAGTCCACCATGCCATGAGGTCTCACATACCCATTCAGTTATAATAGCTCTATTATTCTTTGTTCCAAAGTTTGGGTCCCAGGACCAGCATCAGAGATTTACAGTACTTGTTTGTAAACTGTACAAAAAATAGTTTTTTGGGGGCAACCTTTTACTGCCTCTGTTTCTGCTTTATTGCTAGCAACAAACTAATGGATTTGATGAGGAGCCATCAGAAAAAGAAACTTCCACTCTGCTTGATTTATACCTTTTTCCCCAAGATGCAGTACCCGATTTGAAGAAGGTACAGGTGTGCACTGGTATCTGTGGGGGTTCCATTCCAGAACCCCTTGTGGATACATGAATCCACAGATACAGGGCTTCCCTGGGCTTCCCTATGCCTTATAAGGCATTAAAAACATCAATTCTGGTTTTCATGGAGAAAATGGAAGTATGTTTTTTTTTGCTATTTTCCATCATTCTGAGCTCTGCTGTGGCTGCGGGCAGACATGTGCAGCCTCTGCGGGGCTCAGAAGACCCTCCAGAGGCAAGGGGAACACAGTTCTTGCAAGTTATAGAAGAATTCTTACAGAGTGAAAGGATTTGGCAGGGCATACTCTAATAAAACAATATTGGGCAAAAAAAGAGAGGAGAATTTCAACTGAGAAGCTTCAGAAACAGCACATTACTTCTGCAAATGAATGTTTATTCCTTTTTCTTCCAAGTAAACTAAAGCCTGCATTATTCTAATCACCTCTTAAATTTAATAAAAAAATGACAGCATATGGCTGTTTACAAAGATCTAATTAGCACATTTACCTAAACAGGCTCTCATGCTTTAAAATATTAAAATTAAAATGCAAATTGTAATGCCTGCACGCGAATTAAGAGGAAATAATTTCTACTTAACTGCCTCAGGCACTTGAATCCTCCTTCCAACTATCTTTCACCCTCCCCTTTGGCTTGGTTGAAAAGCATATTGAATAAAGATGACATTACTGTTGAACAAGCCCCCTGTTTACTGATGAGCCATATTCCACTCCTGTGTACATATTTCATCATCAAAGCATGAGCTAATTATGACATTTTAACAGGAGAAGAGCATCTGCTTGTAAGTCTGCAGAGAAATCTCAGCTACAAACAGCAAAGTTCATCATTTTCTCCCTGCCCCCATATGATCTGCCAGTTTTCCAGCACTAACATACCTGGGCTATCCATAATCCACTTAATTTAAATGAAATCCTATGACACTATGAAATGAAACTGAGGGAGGCCTGAATGCAAATTTTGGGATTAGAAAATACTGGAACACAAACATTTCACCAACTCATTGGATGGCGGAGCCCACCCTCTGTCAGAGTCTCCTCCCTTAGGCCCAACTGGCTTAGCCCAACTGGGGCACAGGATTGAAAACCGTGAGAACAGCCTTTCAGTTGCTATGTATCAGTGTGGTTCATCCAGCTAACTGTGAAGCAACCCAGAAGTGTGTGGACGGCTGCCTACCACCCATGTGTGCTATTTCCTCATTTTTCCTCATTTTCTGGAGGAGCATGTCACAAACGGTTCAAAGGATTGGCCACAACCAAAGAGAAGCCTATTTTACTCATGATGGCTTACTTTAACTTTCTTCTAAGGAAACACTTTATTTCTGGGTTATATTAATGTTTGCAAGTAAATATATTTTTAACACTTTCCAAGTAAATTATAGCTAATATTGAGGAAAAAATGAGTGGGGTTGGCATTTTTGTTTGTTTGTTTGTTTTTTGGTAAGTTCTCATGTTACTGAACTTATAAGGTGTACTTCCAACAAGGGGGCTTCCAAAGATGAAAACATAAGATAAAAAGTTTTGGTCTGTACGGGAAGAATTTTTAAAAAACTATTCGTCTTTCAGATTATAACCTGCCCCATTCACTGATCAGGGTGGGTAGTAGTAACTGTATAAACAAACCCACACTGTTAAATACTATCACACATATTTAAATATATATTTTAAAACACCATATTAAAATAATCTTCAACTTTAGCTCTGAGGCTAAAGACATAGATCCTTTAAAGCAGGGGTCTCCAAACCCTGGCCCAGGCGCCAGATGTGGCCCGCAGCAAGCCTCTATCCGGCCCACAAGCCAGGCTCTTGTCCCCTGAAAGTCTCTGGCCCACTCAACGGAACACAACCAGCTGTGCTCTGGTTGTGCCTGGAGGGTGTTCTGAAGGCCAGAGAGGTTGAATAAATGAGCCCATTCATTCATTTATTCACTCATCTAAGTTCCATCTCTAATTTATTCATTTAAATTTTATATTTAAATTCTTTTTCCGCCCCCCAACACCATGCCAGATATTTGATGTGGCCCTGTGGCCAAAAAGTTTGGAGACCCCTGCTTTAAAGACACGGGTCTGTGGAGCTGGCATAAAGGAATATATTTTGCCCCAAACACTCTTTTTTTCTTGTTCGTGTGATCTGGTGTGAACCACCAATTGACATGTTGCCTAATTGCCTTTCTTGTTTGGCCTTATGCTGAGGTACACCAGGGCTCATTATTTTTAATTGGCCATTAAGAAGAAGAAGGGGGGAAAACCCACTATGCAGTTGCCAGTGACAGTTTATTTGTTTACTAATACCATATATTTTAAACATCTTCAAAGTGCAACATTATTCTGGAAGTAATAAAGTGTGACATTTTCAAAAAGTGTTTGCTGTTGTAACCAAGGCCAATTCTGGCTCCCTTCCAGTGTGAGGCAGGTGATTCAGAAACATGCAGTGTTTGCATTGTGCACATTAGTGTTACAAGGCATGCAAATATTCACATTTGAACCTTTTTTTAAAAAAGTGTCAAGCAGCTTCCAATCAATGGTGGTGCTGAATGCCAGAGTCCTTACAGCTCTGACTCACTTACTGGGGGCAGTTCCTCCCATCCTCCCTGTTGGAGAATGAGTGGGATTATGGGTATCAGTGGAAGTTTCTCACTCAGTCTTGGGAGTGTAAGAGGAAGAGGAGACCCCAATGATTCAGGGGCCTCTTGAGGATATAGATGATGTATATCAGGTGCAGAGGACGCAGCATGAAAATCTTGGCTGACTCATGCCAGTGACTCTGCCCAGTCAGATGGGTGTGGATTCCTGATCGGTGCAAGATGTGGGCAAATCCTGATGCCAAGCTTGCCTCCAAAAACACCAGAAACTACACACTGTCCCTAGGTAAAGGCAATATTTTTACACTTGTGAAAATTTTCTGACTAGGTTGGAATTAATCATATACTGTACTAAATATGCTATAGTCTCTCTCTCTCTGTCTCTCTCTCTCTCTCAAACACACACACACACACACACACACACACTCTTGTGGTGACAAACAACCAAAAATGACCACCCTTGAAGTATCAGTTTGTGAACAAAGTACCTAACCCAGTGGTTCTCAAACTTCTAGCACTGGGACCCACTTTTTAGAATGAGAAACTGTCAGGATCCACTGGAAGTGATGTCATGACCGGAAGTGACATCATCAAGCAGGAAAATTTTTAACAATCCTAAGCGGCAATCCTATCCACACTTACCCAGAAGTAAGCCCCACTGACTTTCTCATTTCTTTCTAGATCTCTCTTTTTAAAAAAAAATCTGGTGAACCTAGGTGGGTTCTGATAGTGTCATTTTTAAAAGTGGGTCCTGGTGAGAGTGGCGTAGCTAAGAAGGTGCAGGCAGTAGTAGTTGCACCGGGCATCAAGCTTTAGGGGGGCAACTAGCTGAGCTTGACACTAGTGACCAAAACTGTGAAAATCGTGATATGTATGAATAATACCATCATGTTATATATCATTGGAAAGGTAATTTAAAGCAGAATGCAATGAAACAAACAGCACTGGAATATCTGTATATCTATCAAAATATACAAAACAAAATATTAAAATAACAAAAAACAAAATATCTGTTTTCTATCAAAAGTTATGGCCAATAAACCAGAAAATGAAAACACAACTGCCTTGTGGAAGAAAAAGTGAATTTGCTTAACTCCAAACTGAACAATGAGACTGTTTGTTCTGAGTGCCAATGAGATGTTGTTATGATACAGCATTGAACCAGTAATTTTTTATTTATTTACATAAGTAAATTTGATTTTGTAATGCAGAGGAGGGCTACAAAATGTTATTTGACCCCAGGTTGTAGATAGATGCCTTAGCTATGCCACTGACTGGGAGGAGGCAGCAGAGCAAGTGGGTGGTAAGCTGCTGGGGGGAGGAGGTGGGTACCTCCCAATTTTCACTTTTTAAAAAGCCTGGGTATGATGTCACTTCCAGTTGTGATATCACTTCCGGGGCAACATTTTGAGTTTGGCACCAGGTTACACAATCATTAGCTACGCCACTGCCCGGTGCTAAAAATTTTGGGAACCACTGCAGTAGAGGGTTGATTTTTCTTTGCAGCTGGTGTCATAGTCAAGGCAACCCACTCAGTTTGTTTTTCTCATGACTTACTTTGGGGTACATTCAACCTCCCCCCCATTAGTACATTTTTTATTCAGGATACTGTTAAAGGAGGTAACCGTGCTGGCTACTGAAAAAAGAAGCTGAACTTCCCAAGTATTCTATCCTTTACTGCACAATAAGAATTTCCTTTGGTATCTGACAAAAAGCTGATATTCACAGTGATTTTAATCAATGAAGAAGAATTCTCATTGCCAACTAAAACTCATAATGATGCTTTTAAAAGATAATTAACAAAAGATAATAGCTTGTCCGTCAATCGAATAGATCACACACAATTCATTAGTCTGATGAAAGATCAGAAATACACAGCTAAAAAATCTATATTTTATTGGCTCTTTGCTTTCTGCAGACACATTTATAGCATCTGTACTGCCATTTGTTATTATTATACTATTCTAAGCTAAATATTTGTTTTCTAGGACATGTAAGTCTGTCCAAGACTCTGTCTTGGACAGGTCTCTTTGTGCATGAGACAACTCACTTAAGCAAGCTCTCTTTCCCCTGTGAGTGGGTGGGGGTGAAGATGTTAGTGATGAGAAGTGGATCCTGCGTGAGGATAAGGGTGTCTGTGAGTGAGCCATGTACCCAGAATTCCTTGTGATACTGCAGAGGGTTATGGGATTTGTTGTGCACGTGTGCGTAGAGGAGGTGTCTCCACCATGGGGTGGAGACAGTGTGGCTGTACCGTGAGGCAAGGTGTTCAGGACCTCAGCCATTGTCCCACTAGGCTGACCCCATATGGCCCCTGCTGGTTCTCCAAGTGGCATTTTAGCCAGTGGGGCTACTGTACTGCCTCCGAGAATGCCGGGTGCTGCAGCGCTCTCCCCCCTGATGGGTTGAGAGCATTATGTTTTTGGGCCCCATTTCCTGCTTTATCTCTCACAGCACTCGACTTTTGAGGATCAGGTCCCTTGTGGTGTTGGAGGTATTGCCTCCTTTGTTCTCTGTTTTCTTGGGAGTCTGGCTTTATATCTGCTGGCGCGGCCCTGCCTAGTCCTCACCCTAACCTTTAGATATAGGCTGATGGGTTCTGAGCTGTCTGTGACAGATCAGGAGAGAGATCTTGGGGTGGTGGTGGACAGGTCAGTGAGAGTGTCAACCCAATGTGCGGCGGCAGTGAAGAAGGCCAATTCTATGCTTGGGATCATTAGGAAGGGTATTGAGAACAAAACGGCTAGTATTATAATGCCGTTGTGATAAGGCCTACCCCTGGGGGCTGGGGGCCAAGAATAGGCCCTCAGTTTGGCTGTACTTGTCGTAAGAGGCGACTAAACAGCCACCGGGTAGATGGGACTCGTCAGCCTAGGAAGGCAGCTCATCTAAGAGAAGGAAACTCTGATCCCAAACCTCCACTGCCTTGTGGCTACATCCAGTTCTGGAAAAGGCTTCAGGAGTCAACCTCGAGGCAAAATCAGGAGCCGGAGTCCCTTAGGCAGTTCATGGCTGAACACAGTCACGTTCTGGCAACTCCTGCGACGCCGCTGGAACCAACCGTATTGGCTTCTGCCTTTCCATTGGACCATTCCAGCGACGTGGAGAGGGGGGATTTGCTGCATGGGTAACAGCCTATCCTCCATACCTTCTTTACCCAGGCTTCGCGCACTGGAGAGGACACTCCAACTTCGCCATACGGCGTCGGCACAACACGGGAAGCAGCAGTTTACCGGTTATAAGTCTTTGCTCGATTGGCGTAGAGCATGACGCCAGGGGCTGCTTCCGACGGTGGGAGAGATCATTGCATCTCATTGGGCAGCTACCGCCCGCCTTAAGCTGGGCAGTCCCCAGCCAGTAAGGTGTTGCCTCGCCACGGTCCGTTAACCTCATGGGGTGCGTGGGATTTAGGGTGAAAACCGACAAGCGGATCGACAACTCTGCACCATGCAACAGAAAACAGAAAACTACTGCCCTAAAGCTGGGCACCTGGAACGTTAGGACAATGACACCTGGCTTCTCTGATGACCTGCAAGAAATAGACGACGCACGCAAAACAGCTGTCATCGACATGGAGCTGAGCAGACTGCAGATGGACATCGTCGCCCTTCAAGAGACTAGGCTGCCAGATTCCGGATCTGTCAAGGAGAGAAATTTCTCATTTTTCTGGCAGGGAAAACCACCAAACGAAACCAGGGAACATGGCGTTGGCTTTGCGGTCAGAAATACCCTGCTGAAATCCATCATCCCACCTACTGTGGGAAGTGAAAGAATTTTGTCCCTGCAGCTCCAGTCATCAGCAGGACCTATCACTCTCATCAGTGCTTATGCACCAACTCTGTCGTCTCCAGCAGAAGCCAAAGACAAATTCTATGATGACCTGGCCACCACTGTCAAGAAAATCCCTGTAAAAGAGCCATTGTTCATCCTCGGCGATTTCAATGCTAGAGTTGGTGCTGATAACAGTTCATGGCCCACTTGCTTAGGTCAGTTTGGCACTGGGAGGATGAACGAAAATGGCCAACGCCTGCTAGAGTTTTGCTGTCATCACGGTCTCTGTGTCAGCAACACATTCTTCAACACAAAGCCCCAACATAGAGTCTCTTGGAGACATCCAAGATCAAAGCACTGGCACCAGCTCGACCTGATCCTCACCAGACGCTCCAGCCTTCCCAGCATCAAGATCACACGCAGTTATCATGGTGCTGCCTGCGACACTGACCACTCCCTGGTGTGCAGCAGAGTGAAACTGCAAACAAAGCGACTGTATCACACGAAAAAGGAAGGAAGACCTCGCATTGATACCAGCAAGACCCGGGATCAGAGAAAAGTGGAGGAATTTGCACAAGCGCTTGAGGAATCTCTTCCAGGCCCGGCCGACGCAAACGCATCCAGCAGATGGGAACATTTCAAGAATACCGTTTACAACACCGCCTTGTCCATATTCGGCAAGAAGACCAACAAGGCGGCAGACTGGTTTGAAGCCCACTCTGAGGAGTTGACACCAGTCATTGAGGAAAAGAGGAGAGCTCAAGCAGCATACAAGGTCTGTCCCAGTGAGCGCAACCTGCAGGTCCTCCGAACTGCTCGCAGCAAAGTCCAACAGACTGCCAGGAGATGTGCTAACGACTACTGGCTCCAGCTCTGTTCCGAGATACAGATAGCAGCTGACACGGGCAACATCAAGGGGATGTATGATGGTATCAAGCAGGCCCTAGGTCCAACACAGAAGAAAATTGCCCCTCTGAAGTCTGCCACAGGCGAGGTCATCCAGGATCGGGCGCAGCAGATGGAACGCTGGGTGCAGCACTACTCTGAGCTATATTCCAGAGAAAATGTAGTCACCGAAGAAGCACTGAACAACATTGAGTGCCTGCCTGTGCTGGAAGAGCTTGACAGTGAACCAACCCTAGAAGAACTTCACGTGGCCCTGGACTCCCTTGCCTTTGGCAAGGCACCTGGAAAAGACAGCATCCCTGCTGAAGTCCTAAAATGCTGCAAAGAGATCATCGTCACTGAGCTGCATGAAATCCTCTGTCTCTGCTGGAGAGAAGGTGGAGTACCTCAAGACATGAGGGATGCAAACATCATCACGCTGTACAAGAACAAAGGTGACAGGGGTGACTGCAACAACTACCGCGGCATCTCTCTCCTTAGCGTTGTAGGAAAGCTGTTTGCCCGAGTTGTACTAAAGAGGCTCCAGGTACTTGCAGAGAGCGTCTATCCAGAATCGCAGTGTGGATTTCGAGCCAACAGGTCCACCACTGATATGGTATTCTCCCTTAGACAACTGCAGGAGAAATGCAGGGAACAACGACAGCCACTCTTTATAGCCTTCATAGATCTCACAAAGGCTTTCGACCTGGTCAGCAGAGACGGCCTCTTCAAGATTCTCCCCAAGATTGGATGTCCACCCAGGCTCCTCAGCATCATCAGATCCTTCCACAAGGACATGAAGGGCACTGTTGTCTTCGATGGCTCCACATCAGACCCTTTTGACATCCGAAGCGGAGTGAAGCAGGGCTGTGTTCTTGCACCAACCTTGTTTGGGATTTTCTTCGCTGTCCTGCTGAAGCAGGCCTTTGGAACTGCAACAGAAGGCATCTATCTCCGGACCAGATCAGACGGAAAGCTCTTCAACCTCTCCAGACTGAGAGCAAAATCCAAAGTCCAGCTGAAATGTCTGCGTGACTTCCTCTTTGCCGACGATGCAGCTGTCACTACCCACTCTGCCAAAGATCTCCAGCAGCTCATGGATCGTTTTAGCAAGGCCTGCCAAGATTTTGGACTGACAATCAGCCTGAAGAAAACACAGGTCATGGTTCAGGATGTGGACTCACCTCCCTGCATTACAATCTCTGAGCATGAACTGGAGGTTGTCCATGACTTTGTGTACCTTGGCTCAATGATCTCCGACACTCATTCTCTCGATGCCGAGCTAAACAGGCGCATCGGTAAAGCAGCTACCACGTTTTCCAGACTCACAAAGAGAGTCTGGTCCAACAAGAAGCTGACGGAACATACCAAGATCCAGGTCTACAGAGCTTGCGTCCTGAGTACACTTCTGTACTGCAGCGAGTCATGGACTCTTCGCCCACAACAGGAGAGGAAACTGAGCGCTTTCCACATGCGCTGCCTCCGACGCATCCTCGGCATCACCTGGCAGGACAAAGTTCCAAACAACACAGTCCTGGAACGTGCTGGAATCCCTAGCATGTATTCACTGCTGAAACAGAGACGCCTGCGTTGGCTTGGTCATGTCGTGAGAATGGATGATGGCCGGATCCCAAAGGATCTCCTCTATGGAGAACTCGTGCAAGGAAAGCGCCCTACAGGTAGACCACAGCTGCGATACAAGGACATCTGCAAGAGGGATCTGAAGGCCTTAGGGATGGACCTCAACAAGTGGGAAACCCTGGCCTCTGAGCGGCCCGCTTGGAGGCAGGCTGTGCAGCATGGCCTTTCCCAGTTTGAAGAGACACTTTGCCAACAGTCTGAGGCTAAGAGGCAAAGAAGGAAGGCCCATAGCCAGGGAGACAGACCAGGGACAGACTGCACTTGCTCCCGGTGTGGAAGGGATTGTCACTCCCGGATTGGCCTTTTCAGCCACACTAGACGCTGTGCCAGAACCACCTTTCAGAGCGCGATACCATAGTCTTTCGAGACTGAAGGTTGCCAATAATAATAGGACATGTAAGGAACTGAAATATATAATTAACTAATGGTTACTTTAAGCCAATTTATTTCTGTTCAAAGATGACTGTTTTCATTCCAGAAAATATTAACTTTGACAAAATATGCAAATATTCCTTCACTTTGGGATCAGCTCTGTTGAAACCCTGGCCCGTGGGCCGGATCCAGGGTTCGGGAAAAGCCGCCTGCTCCATGAGTGTCATGGCTCTCCATGTCCCCCGACGGGAATCATGCAATGCTCTGGCCAGTCTCATCTGCCTGGAGATCCAACACAGTGCCTGCTGGGGCACTGCACCATAGATGCAACTGCCCAGAGCATCACTTTGTGGCAATTGGGGGACATGGAGAGCCATGGTGCCCCAGAATGGTAAGCACCAGTCACACCAGGGAAGGCATTCCTGGTGCGCAGTAGTCTTCACTCTGGAGACTGCTGGGATAGATTAAGGGAAGTAATTAAGCCAATATTTCCAATATATTTGAAAGGGATGTTTCTATAGTCTTCAGACACAGCACTTCTTTCTACTCTAATTTGTTTTACTGTTTATGCAAAACAAGCCTTAACTTGAGGTCAATTCATTCACGTAATTCTATCAAAAAATTTATTACAGGATCATAGGTGTCAGTTCACATCACCACACACAATGCTTTTTAGTGGAGTCAATTCATACAGTCAGTTGCCAGTTACTGAGCACTGATGAGAAAACAAATACTGTAGATACTTGCCAATAAGGTGAGAAATTTGTGCCCAAAAATCATGGGTGAGTTGCCCCCTCACCTTAGCTCTGCAGTCACCCAGGAAGACGGAAGGGGCGAGGGGGCCATCTGCACACAGGTTGTGGGGGGGACTTGGTAGGAGAACAGGCAGTGGTGCCTCCTCCAAGCCTTGTGTGGGGCTCCCGGCAACTGGCCTCCTGGCTGCCTGCGCCCAGCCAGTCCCCCCCATTGCTCCTGGAGCTGCCCAGGAAAGGGCAGGGTGTGTAGGGACAACCTGCCAGCTGGTGTTTCCCAGCATCCTCTTGGAGTCCATTGTGTGCACTCCCCGCTGCAGTCATGCTGCCCGTGGCGGCAGGGAGCAGAGCGAGGGCGACCTGACTGCTTCTGTCGCTGCTGCCCAACGGAGGACAGGGAGGGCGCAGGGAGCATCCTGTGCTGCCCACTCCCTGCCAAGCCTCCCTCCCTGCCCGCCGCAGACGCATGCTCAGGAGTGGGCAGTGCAGGACACTCCCTACACTTCTCCCTGTCCTTTGCTGGTCTGGCGGCAGCAGCAGCCAGGATGCTTCCTGTCCCCGCAGGCAGCAGGATAGTTGTGGGGGAGTGTGCGCAAAAAGGCTCCAAGAGGGTGGTTGGGAACGCCGGCCAGCAGGCTGCCCCCACACACCCTGCCTCTTCCTGGGCTCCTCCAGCCCAGGCACGATGGGGGAATGGCCAGGCACAGGTGGGTGGGAGGCGCAGCTGCCGGGAGCCCCACGCAAGGCCTGGAGGAGGCGCCACTGCCCGTCCTCCTACCGAGTGTCTACTTCTGAGTAAATCAGGTTACAGCTATGTGCAGCTGCACTTGGTCAGTGATTCCTTGTTGCTTGTCTCTGCTGTGAATTGAATTGCACACTCCCAGTTATGTTTTATATGTTGTGTGTTCTATGTAGAGCCTCTCGATTAACCCAACAGGCACCTTAAAGGAGGATTTGATTAATGGTTCTACTGGTATGCTTTTTACAGTGAACTTAGAGACCAATCCTAGGCTTGTCTACTCAGAAGTAAGTCCCATTAAAGTCATACTCCCTGGAAAGTGTGGGTGGGATTGTGGCCTTACTCTGACACTATTTACAAAAAGGTTGTGAAGAATACAAATTTAAAAGTTAATGAATAAAAATGTATCTTATGATCTGTGAGAGAGATCATAGTTTTTAATAAATTAGAGACTGTTTTTAATACTGTTTTTTCTATGCTATGTATACATACTATGCATGCATACTGTGTTTTTAATACTATGTTTTTAATAAATTAGAGACTGTACAATTCTTAGGTAACAATTACTGGTAGGTTGTTTTTCAGACAAAATTATTCAGACTCAGACACCACCCTAAGTTTAACCCCTCTTATCTGAGGGTCATAGAAAATTCCATGATTTTTGGCTCAAAACCAGCCCTTGACTTATCTGTGTGATCGACGTATATGCGAGTATCTATGGTGTTGAGAGTTCCTCTTCTCATGTTTCCCTGGTATCATGAGAGCGACTGCATTGTGGCTTTTTCCTGTGGTGACTGGGTTGTATGAGAAGCCTCAGGCTATGGGAGGAAACACACAACAGCTCCTCTTATTCCCTTCTTAAGAAACTGGTGTTGGAAACACTGACATTAAGAAATGTTGGTGTGGAAAGGAGTCACAGCATTACTTCCTCCCATGTGGACCAGTGCCACTCTGTTGTACTGGGAATGGAATAGTGGCTCCCATATTGCCAAGATAATGTAAGAAAGGAGTTGTATGGATAGCAGAGATTTGAGGACAGCAAGCACAATCAAGCAAAACCTCCCTTTCTGTTCCCATTCTATTATTTTAACCAGCCTGCTACAGAAACCATTTATTCTCCTGTGTTTTGACTAGCTAAGTTCATTCTCACAGACCATCACCAACACTCGGCAGAGCCAGTTTGCACTCTGCCACTATTTAACCAGAGTTAATGCTGTAAGAAGCACACAAATCATCCTGAGGCTGCTGCCGCCTGCCCTGTGGGTTGCATTATCAATCATTTGCTGACAGTTTTGTGCTTACTAGTTTGATTAGAGGCTGTGTATTCTTTTCTTCTGCCAAAAGAAGAAACTTATGCTTCCCATCTGCAGAGGGATTCTTCAGCTGTGTAATTCAAACACAGGTGCATATTTAAAATGGCATCCTCATTAGGATGACCACATGCAAAGGAGGGAAGGGTTGGTGTGCCTCTCATAGCTGTATGGAAGAGGGCATTTCAGCAGGTGCAATGTCTCCCACCTTTGAAGGAAAAGCTTCATCCCCAAAATTTGTCTTCTGCACAACTATTATAAGTACCAGAGCTCTGCACATCTTTACATCTGCATCGACCTTTTCCTTTCACACCTTTCTCTTTCCCCTGGCTTGTTTCCAGGTAGTGCTTAACTAAAAGGTTCAAGGGCTCAAAATCTTCCTGGCATTCATAGGCCCTTCTATTTCCTTTGGAATTAAATTACAAATGATTTAAAATGTATCATCATGTAGTTAAAGGGTTATAGGTATGGTATGAATATAATCTGGCAAGAATGCCAACTTTTTTTCCTACATAGCACAGGGCAGAAAACAAAACAAAATTTTTCATTTCCATTGCCCTGCACTGAAATTTTTTAATGCATCTTCAGAACAGATAGACAACACATGAACAAAAAAGAAGAGACTCTCAGTATACGTAATGCCTGGTTTCCAGCACTCAGATATACCAGAACAAAAAACTTTGAGGAGAAACGTATACAGGAAATTGTGGTAATGATGAACAGGCTTAAAGTGTACTCTTAAAGTTTAAGTATGACTTTAAAAATTCAAGCAGGAGTTGGCAGTTAAGCTGCTGGCCAGCTAACAGATGAGAGGATACAAGTTCTTTGTAACCCCTGAAGATGCTTCCCACAGTTGAAAGTGAAACACTGGGACCAGATCCTACAGTGTGTTTTAATCCATGACTTAATGACCTGAGCAACATTTTAAATTATGTTTTAAACTCATCCAGTCACAAAAGCCTTAGCACGTTTGTAAAGTATTAAATCTCAGGCCACCCAATGAAGCTGATTGGCTGAGGTTTGCAGATAAACCAAAGGAAGTACCTTTTCACATAATGCGAAGTAAACATTAGTGCAAAAAAAGATGATCATGAAGTGATGACCACTGGCTCAAAATGGCCTTTTGAAAAAAATAGACAGACTAATGGATAGGTCTGTTAACATCTCTTGGAACAGACAAACCAAAACTCCAGGTTTAAAGGAGTGTACCCTGAGTACTGGAAAACTGGGGATAAGCAGCAGCAGGAGGCTGTCAACTTCTTGTGCACCCTCCAAAGACATCTGGCTGACTGTCGCCGAAAAACAAAACGTTGGACTAAGTAGATCAGATTCAACCGAGCAGTTCTTATGAGTAATAGAACAAATGTAGAATCATATCAAAATTAAGCCCCAGATTGCAAAAAATGAAAAAAACAATCCCAAGAAAGGGACTGATGTAAATTCTTTTTCGCATGGATTCTTAATTGGAACAGTCACAAAAGCATCATATTTAGAACAGGAAATTAAAATGTGCTTGTATGAGGCAAGGCAGGGGCCAAACCTAAACAGTACTGCTGTTGCACACTGTTGCAAATGTGCTGTAAGGCACATCTGCAACCCTCAGTGCTGGTTCAGTGCCGATACTATCTTATGCAGCCAGCGCTGGGCTAGCACCGGTGGACCACTGCTGCTCTGTGATTGCCCAAACCTCTGGGCAGCGGAGCGGTAGGTTGGGGCATGGGAGAGGTGGGGAGGAGGTGTTCCGGGGTGGGGGAGGTGAGGTCATGGGGAGAGGGCAGGGAGGAGGTGTCCTGGAGTGAGGGAGCAAGGCAGGAGGGAGGTGGGACCAGTGGAGCTTTGCTTCACCAGATCCTGAGCCTTGATGTCAGGCTGCTGGCCTGAAACGGAGACTCTTGATTCTACAGTGATCCTTGGGTCACTGTAGAATTGAGTAGCCCCATTGTGGTCCCCTTCTCCTGAGGAGCCACCGGTGCTACCCCGGTTGTGCTCAGGATGAAGCAGCAGCCATTTTCGGTACCGCTGCAGCCCTGCATGCTGGGCAGGTCAGGATTGGGCTGCCCATCATTTCTTTTTGTTTTCTCTGTTTCCTTGGCCTTTTCAGAGTTCACGGTCTTCAAAGGACATTAGGAGAAATTGAGGAGAGTGTATTTACCACATTTTTAGGAGTAAGGTAAAAGCATTGCTTCCTTCATGATAGGAAATAAGATTTAGTACAGGCTGGCCCTCCTTATCCATGGGTTCAGGACCCACAGATTTGAACCAACACAGATCAGGAGGGTCTCCTTGTACCTCCCAGACATGACTGGAAGAGTCTTCTGGTCACCTCCAGGAGGGAGGCCTTCTGAGGCCTGTGGAAGGTGTGCAAGGCCTCCTCAGGTGTCTGTGCAATGGCCTGCCAGAGGCCTCTAAAAAGCATTTCCGGTTTCTGCTGAAAACCAGAAGTGCCTTTTGGAGGCCTCAGGCAGGCCTTCTAAAGCCTGGAGAGACCCTGCATAGCCTCCCCTGGCCTCAGATGGCCTTCCAGACATGACCAGAAGACTATTCCAGAAATACAGAGAGGGCTGACCCATGGATTAGACTATTCCAGAAATAGAAGACTATTCCAGAAATACAGAGAGGGCTGACCCATGGATTAGATTATCTGCTGGTTTCAGTATCTGTGGGGAGTCCATTCCCAGAAGCTCTGCAGATACCACATTCCACCTGTAAGCTGAAAAAGAATAAAAGCCTGCCACCAAGTGAGTTGGGGGAAGGAGATATTAACCCTGTGCTGATGAACACAAAGTGCACACAGTTGTATCCAGTGGTGTCACAATGGGAGTGTGGATAGTGCAGGCTGCACCAGATATCACCCTCAGGAGAGGGTGACACCACAGTGCCTGGGCCTCCATTTGGCAATCTTTGGCCCTCTTTGGGCCCAGCTACCTAACACTGTTACCAGTGATTGTGTTTTCATTGCTTGCCAGAGAAAACGTGAAGTGACTGGGTCTGGAGAGAATCAAATATGGCCAAATGGAGGCGGTCATCACATTAAAACCAATGTGATAGCCCAGAAGCTGGGGCGATGTAATGATGTCATTACATCACGCCCAAACTTCCAGAATGCCTAGCTCAAGCACGGGGTAATGCACACCTTTGGGACGCCTATGACTGCATGCATGGGGAGATGGGATCATTCCTATTATCCTCCACCACCACACCCAACCATATACAGGGTGGCCATAAAGTCCCTACACATGAGGCTGTGTGGATTTGGAACTGGAGTCATTTACGACTGCCTAGGGAGTTTGTGGCCACACTGTACAACCCAATCCATGTAGGTTTCAAAACAGAATCCATACTTTCCATTTATCAATGATCCAGAAAGCACATACAGAGCCTAAATATGGTTTATAGGGAGACAGGCCCTCCTATATGTGCAAGTTTGCTGCAGTGAGGAAGCAGGATCAATGAGGAGCCCCCACACCTGCCCTGGCAGCTCATGGAGCTATATGAGTATCTGCACAGGGCTGATGTAATAGATCTAGTTAAAAAAAAATCCAGCTATTACAGTTTCTGAATTTTATCCTGATGAAAAATACCAATTCACATCACAAGTGTTCGACATAAAGCAGAGCTCTTGTGAACTACAGATGTTGTTTTATTTACTCTTGCAAGTGTTCAAAAATAAAAGTCTAATTTACTGCCTTGTAAATTAAAACAGCTTGTAAGTCATTCACTAAGACATTTACACCTATTAACTTTAATGAGATAATATAGGGCAATGATAATCACGTTATAGGATTATCTTTGCATATGTGAGATATCACAAACATTTTGCTGTATTTTGTAGAGTTTCTACCTTACAAATTTGCCTCATTTTACTCTATAAGTATCTCGGGCCCCAATCCTATCTTTGGTCAGCCTGCATAATGCAGGTACACTGACATAGCCTCAAACCCACAGGCAGGTGCGGACCAGGCAGAAAGGGATAGATAAGTACAGAAATTTTTTACAGGTCCAGCCTTGTTATACACGGATTTTTTATGTACAGATTTGATTCAATACGAATGGCCACTGCAAATGAGAAGGAATGTGCTGATCCCTGGAGAAGGGGAAAAATGCATCCCTTTAAAATCAGTTTAAAAAACTGAACAGTCCTTTAACAATAGCCTCATTAATGAGACAGAGAGGGCAGCTGGCTGACAATCCATCAATCCTTCTCTCTTTAGGCAACCCCTCCCATCCCCCTGAGCACCGGAAAGAAAGGTTATCACTTTGCGTTGGTGAAGGGAGGGGCTGAGTGAAGCGCCTTTCTAAGCGCTTGGAGGGTGACTGATTGATGGATTGTCTTCTTAATGACTCCTATCTTACATCACAAAGGTCAGCAGAATCACCAGAGCAAGGGAACTTTGTTTTTTAAATGGATTTGCCTTAATGCAGTTTTTTTGCCATCCAGGTGAGTTCTGGGAACAGAACCCACATGAATAATGAGGCTCAACCTGCACTTACTTCCTCTGCTGCTCCCTGGTTCTCAGTGGAGACCTACTCTGATCTATGCCAGTTATTTTGCTGATTAGGCTGAAAGGGGTGTGCCAGGCCTGGGTCAGTAGCTCTCATTAATGGGAGTTGCTTCCTAGCAAGTGTACATAATATTACAGGCTCAGTTGTGATACAAAGGATCACAATTTCCCCCTCTACCAAATAGCAAGAAACTAAACAGAGGGCCTATTTTGCCTAACAGAAGGAAACAGACCAGAGCATCTGAACAGGCCTGCAACATCCCTGCTGAGAGTTAACATCATGCATTTGGTGCATATTATTGGATATTCTTGTTGAGATCAGCAAGTGCAGGAAAGTCATTTGCTTTTGGCCCACAGGTTTTGACTACATTTCAAGTCCCAGAATGATTCAATCAAGTAATGTACCGAGAAACATGTATTAAGGAAATTGCCCATGTTGTGAAGCTTTCCATCTGATTACATCATTAGGTATCTTGCTACCCTTTTACGGTTATAGGATTTGGTTTTTACAAACACTATCTGCCATTTTCCACATTCAGGGTATAATGTTCCTTGGGGATGCGTCTTTGAATATTTTACAACTTACCTCCTTTTCATAAGGGACTTGGGAACAGACACTAAAAATGAATATATTTCATCTGGAATTTGCATAACACCTGGTAATGCAAACTGCACATTACTAATGTTTTTGGGAACAAGGATTATCATAAATTTAAACATGTCAAATAGATGCTGGAATGATGTTAAAGAAAATTAGTCATGTGTAATCACCGCTAACATGAATCTCCATAATTAATATTGTCTAAACATCTTTTTTTTCCTGCCAAGCCGTGCTGACCTATGGCATAATCCCAACATCAAATTCAATGCACAAACAAGAGTATCATTACAAACAGGATTGGAAAAGGAACATTCTGAAGCTCAAATATTGGAACTGCCCAAGCACATGCAGAAAGTGGTTTAAATGCTGTATAGTCAATATTACACTGATCAAAAAGAGGAACATTGATCAAATATACAGATTAGTGATGGGAAGATTAGAGAAAGCATGACTCTGAAAGTTTCATTTTCACCATACCAACATTTCATGTTCATGAGATTCAAAAATAGAGGAGTTACAGGACATACTTGGTTTTAGATTACTATGGCTACAGTGAACTTTTGTGATACTTTGAATGTACTGTGGCTGCAGTCTACCATCTGACTGCCATGAGCACAGCTGGGCCTATTTTACTAGAAGGCTGCTGTCAGACAGACAGAACAGAGGTCCCTCACATATAGATCACAGGGTAGTTGTAGGCAGATGTGTATTCTTGGAGGGAGTTGGACATATATAATGGTATCTCCTTTTGGAGGGCCTATAAGCCTGTGACTGTTTCATACAAATATCACAGACAAATTTGGCTTCAAGGTTTATTTTAGAGGAAAATAGTGCACCTAGGAGTAGTCTGAGAGGTGGTTACAGTCCAGGGTTACCAGGAGCTTAACGTTTGTGGATTTGTTCCCGATAGATGTAGCAGTGCACCTGTGGATGTCAGATGAGCAATGACAGGACAAGATTCTGGTGCAACAACCAGGTCATGATTCAAGGGCTTGCAGATGTCTCGGAGCTCAATTCTATGCCTATCTACTCAGAAGTAAGTCCTATTATAGTCAATTGAGCTTACTCTCAGGAAAGTGTGGATAGGATTGCAGCTTCAGTCTCCAAGCGTTATGAACCTGGTTCAGACTTTGTACTTCACTGTTTACATAATTATTTTTGCTGTGTGTGCCACTGCATTGGTGATGCCTCATCTCATTTCCAGCGGGAGGACTTTTGACAGCTAGTTCCCACAGCAAAGAAAGAGTTGGACAGAATGCTTGGGCAATGTGGACTCTTGGCTCATAGAAGCAAACAGAGCCATTGAGGCATCATTACTAGCTCCTAGTGCCAGAGACTGCCACATCCAGACTATCAGGAAGTTTTAGAAAACAGGGCTTGAGGGACTTGTCATCTGCCCCAGTAAGCCATATATAGTACTATCTGTGCTATGAATTTCAAAATTAAAGTGCCAACCATCAAAACAATTGCAAGACAATTTGCAGCCATGACATACTGTATCATGCTAAGACCACAAGGGATAAAGACACTTCTATTGACTTCCAGATGCACAGATGCTGGAAGGCTGAGCTATCCTAGCCTAAACTCAGAGGTGCCTAGTAACACCTGAGATACTGATATTGCATCGTATTTTCCCTTATATCACTTGGGCTATGAAGTGGTTTTGCTGGTTACATGCTTTTGTCAGGAGGGAATAGTCAAGGAATCCCCCAAAACAATGCTGATTTGTGGCCACTCCATAACAGACTGGGCATGCAGGAGGGCACACAGCTCTACTACTAGAATGTAGTAGAGTTTAATATCTACTACTTAATATCAGAGAGACAGCTAGCATAAAATGGTCTGGAAAATCGGGGTGGTTTAAGAACTAATTTCCTCTCTCAGCCTTTGGAGGTTCTTCTGCATCCCCCAGTGCCCGTGGCTGATCTGAACCAGTGATCAGTCCTGCCCTTGAGTCCAGAACTGTGGCAAGATATATACAGTAATAACTCTCATGATGCTG
Source organism: Tiliqua scincoides (assembly GCF_035046505.1). Taxonomy (NCBI): domain Eukaryota; kingdom Metazoa; phylum Chordata; class Lepidosauria; order Squamata; family Scincidae; genus Tiliqua; species Tiliqua scincoides. The sequence continues at coordinate 63,693,148 of NC_089825.1, read as the reverse complement.
CTTGCTTTAGTTCTTGTTTGTAACAGTACTTTTTGTCCCATCATTCTTGACTCCTATTCTAGTGAACAGGAGCACAGCACTCTGGTCCAATCAGCTCCAATCTATTTGATTAAATATATATTCTATAGCTGTGGCAATCCTGGCCCCGGTGCTGCTCGGGGACACGACTGCAAGTCACTTGTCCTGTCCCCCTGCCTCTCTTCCAGAAGCCTGGGGAAGCTGTGTGCAGCCTCCCCAACCCTCCAAAGGCCTTGTAAAACCCTCGGAGGGCTGAAAACATCACTTACAGTTTCACAGAGGAAACCAGAAGTGACGTTTTGATGCCCTTAGAAAGCTCTCTGGCCCTCTGAATGCCTTCTAAGGGCATCAAAATGTCACTTCCTGTTTCCTCTGTGAACCTGCAAGTGATGTTTTTTCGGACCTCCAAGGGCTTAATAAGGCCTCCGGAGACTCAGGGAGGTTGCTTGCTGCTTCCCTGGCCCTCAGAACACCTCTGGGGAAAAGGCCTTCAGGGGGCGGTCCTTAGATCGGTGCGCTGCACCCCCAAGTGCTGTGGGGGAGTGGATGGTGGTGCAGTGCTGTCCACCCAAGCCTGGTGCCAAGGGCATTTGTCCCCCTTGCCCCCTCAGGTACACCACAGTTCTATAGTACCATTTCATGCAGTGCTCCTCTTTCTAGAATGAATCCCCTGTGTTATGAGAGGTATTACTGTTTTTAATAATGAAAAAATTGCAAGGGATCACTGTTACATGGTCTGATATGCTACAGCTGTGGTTCTCACACTGGTGGGTTGCTACCCACCAGTTTTTGTTGTGTTTTTTTAACATTTATTTATTTATTTAACTATAATAAACATAAAATAGAAAAACAAATACATACATAAACAAAATTCCAATAAAGCAGCACGAGCAAAGCCAAAACATTCCCATACTTATAATCCAAATACATACAGTCCAAACATTAACAAATGTTAATCTATACCACTAATACTTCAAAATGCTACCCACCAGTTCATGTAAAGGTTCCCCCATCCCTTTAAGGGAAGGGGAGAGGCAGGGAAGCGATCCCCAGGATCACATCCCTAAGGGGGGGAAAGGGGGTGCTTTCCACTTTATGTAGCCTGCAGAAGGCTACAGGAGGTGGGGGGAGCCCTGCGCAGTGCTCCCCGAGGCCTCCTGCAAAACAGAAGTGCTTTGCACCCACTTTTACTGATGATTCCAAGCCTCAGGGAATGCTGCAGAAGGCTGTGCAGGGCTCTCCGCAACTCCTGCATCCTGCTGCAGCCCTATCTACAAAAAGTAAGTGGAAAACACCCCCCATCGCCCCCTCCGATCGCATCACTGCCCTAGCTCCACCCCCACAAAGACTTACTGGAGAGTAAAGCTCCCTCAAAGTTTGAGAAACATTGTGCTACAGCATAGAGAAGGGCTGAAAACTCCAAGCAGATCAATAGCACTAGGCACAGGTCTTTGGGGAGGGGGGAACAATGACTACAAAAATGTTTATCAGGGGACCTTCATCCCATACCCTGGCATTAAATGCTCACAGCAACACCTATATAAGGACAATGAGGCTCAATCTTCCAATGCACCTGTAATTTTCATTTGACTGATCTGTAACAAAGCCTAGTAGGCCAGCTTCAGGTTACTCTGGGCTGCTTCAGTCATGATCTTCTTTCTTCAAAAGGATAATCTCTATGTAGGACAACTGTGTACACTACCACTTTTGGAATAAAGGGTATTTATTTTCTTCAAGTATTCAGACTGAGAACTCTGGTTTTTTCCTCTGTGTGTCAACAAAAAAATAAACATGGGCACCATACATATTCCATGTGCATAGATGTTCATCTTTCTGTACAGATGTTCATATTTCTGTTAACCTTTATTTTGGGCCCACCTATTATCTCACACATTCTCTCTGACCAAAAATGATACCAACATTTTTTCCTTGTACACCATTAAAAACCAAATGATTGCCCTTATATAATCATTTGGGAATGAACAGCTTAACTTACTTCAGTGAATGGACTACATATGAGCAAATGATCTCCCATACTTAATGAACCTGACTGCCATCCAGCCCATAGTTCTCAGAAAACAAGAGTGGAAATCGTGATATATTGCCTACTTTCAGGGGAAATATATGCATAAGAACAAAGAGATTTTAAAACCATTAAAATAAAATACTCTAATACAGCTATTACATACATAAGGATATGAAAAATACCTCTATGGAAGCTTAAAAATGAGCCATTAGCCTGAATCAATAGCCATATTGCTAGAATTTTTAAATGGGCAATAGCTCGTCATAGGTGGCTCTCCACACTAATGGTAATATCAATACCATTCAATAATGAAAAAAAAGATTTTAACAGCAGATATTGGGGAAAATAAATGGAACTGTGCTTGCTTCAGGATGCCCAGATACAGGAAGAATCCATTTTAGTTTCAGTTAAATGTGTTTGTAATAGGAGAGCTAGGCAATCTCATCTTCCTCTCAATATCAGAAGTCCCAAGAAGCTAAGATTGCACAACCAACATAATAGCTGTGCTAACTGCAGTATGGATAGATCCCTGTTTCACTTTGGCATAAAACAGCATTACAAATCACACACTAGCTTCAGGTCACTATTTGGTATGGGGAGGTGGTATGGTGTCCTTTGCTTCATATGAACAGTCCATTCCCATCTGTGTACCACAGCTACTTATAAGCATCTTTTAAAGTAATCAGTATGAAGATGCCCAACAAATGATGGGAATGTATAAGAAAAGATTATACAGGTGTCACCTGGGGACTTACCCCGCAGCGGGAAGGACCAGGGAGGACGCGGCAGGCAGCCAGGAAGCCTCGCAACCCTGGGCAGGTGGAGGCGCGGAACGAACTGCAGGAAGACCTGTGGAGTGGGGCAGCAGGAGCTCGCAGGCCCAGCTGGCCCCCGAGCAGCCGGCAGAGGTGGCACCGTTGCCCAAAGGAGCTGCAGGGCAACCAATGGGACAACCCGCAGGGCGGGGAAGCCGGAGACCGCAAGCTCAGCCAGCACCTGAGCAGCAGGCAGAGGTGGTGCCACCGCCCAAAGGTGCAGCCTCCTATTCACTTCCCCCCATGCACTCCATGCACCCATCTACCTCTTCGTTGTTTGGCAATCCACGCGACCGCCGAGTGGTGGAGCTCCGGTGCTCCACTAGCACTAACCCAGCGCTGGTCAAGCGCTGGTCAAGCACCAACGGAGCACCGGTGCTAGGGCCGGCAAATGTGCCTTACAGCACGTTTGCAACAGTGTGTGCTGGTGGTGAGCTGGTGCACACTGTGTAGGATTGGGTCCTAAGTGTCATTAAGCTATCAAAATCAGTGAGTCTATTGCTATGTTGGAATTTGGGTGTTTTTTTTTAAATATAGCTTCTGTTCACTGTCCATTGTATAAAGAGGACAAGATTGCATTATCACTTGCTACAACTAGGGCTGCTATACATACTTTCCTGGCAGTAAGGGCCAATAAAGACAATGGGACTTACTTCTGAGCAGACATGCATAAGTTTGTGCTTAAAATTTCTTTATTTCATGAAATTTTGTAGAATCTACTGTTGTAGCTTCCTAACTCTTCTGGAACTTTAAATAGAAATAAATCACTGCTTGCGTTAAATTCTGTTCCCAGATGCGTGTGTGCAACTCTCCCTTGAGTCAGTGAAGAAATGCACAAACACGTCTGAGGGCAGAGTTCAGTGCACTGCAATTTATTATTGAGATGATTTCAAAGGTTCCAGATTTGTGGCAGGAACTTTTTCCAAAGATACTTCTTCCCTGCTGTGAAGCACACAGTTCATTTGTTCTGTTGCCTTTACTGCATGATTGCACTTAATTTATTCTCTGGCTCAGCATTGCATGAATTTGTTCTCATGAGGAATAATTTCAGCTGTTTCAATAGTATGTGCCTTGGCTTTGGGCTACTGCCTTCTCAGTTACCTGTTCAAGTGGAATTATTTAACTGCACTTCCTTGGTATGTCCTTTATTCAGAGGTGAGAGTTAGGACAGCACTTTAGCAACCACACTAGTCCAAGGACAGCTCCTGGGATTATACAGTAGGGCCAGGTTGTCCCTGCCAGACCCAGATCTGTGTTGGCTATCATGTGAAGTTATAGCACCACCATACAAGAGAGTTCCATCAGGCACTGAGCTTGCCATCTGTCTGTTTGTTCTTCTTCCCAAATGACCTTTATTGTTACAATCCTCATGCCCAAAAGAAAACACTCACTATACCATCTTGGATCCCCTGCATGAACAATCTGGTTCAAAATCATTCCCCTTAGCATTACAGGCATATTACTACACTGAAACTTTCTTAGGAAACCCTTGAGAAGTTGGATGATCTGGAGGGTGAGCAGTCATTTGAGTATACAACAGAATTCAATCTGACAGCTGCCTAAGTGTGGTTTTCATAGTGTTCCAGGGGCTTGTTACAGGCATACCTTGTTGAAATGATTTAAAAGGAATAAATGCAAACTAGGCTACTGTTTCACATTACTTTCTTTAGAGTAGACTACACCAGAATAAGAGATGAAACATCATTGAAAGGTAAGCACTTAAATGATTGTGACCTTGGAAAGGATGACTCCCTTGGGGCTTATAAAAGCATGACATTATTTGATATTATGCACAGTATATACCAGTTTATGTATAAAATCAGTACAGATTAGATGCAAACAACCAACAGAAGCATCTCTCTTCAACACGGTATAAACCTTGACACAACACTGTCTAAACAGACCATCACATTCTGTAGTGTTTGGTGGATAACCAGTAGGGTTTCTCCAGCAATTTTTAACCTTTTCCCATCTCATGGCACACTGATAAGGTACTAAAATTGTCAAGGTACACCATTGGTTTTTTGAAAATTGACAAGGCACACTGCACTGGCACCAGAGGCTTGCATCCCCCAGTGGCCCTACTGACAAATGATCCTCCCTCAAACTCCTGCAGCACAATTGCAGACCATCTGCGGCACACCAGTGTGCCACAGCATAGTCGTGGAAAATGGCTAAGGCTTCTCCATTATGAGAGTCATGGATGCTATTTCTGATGGTGGTTTGTGATGCTTACATCTGTGCACTTGAATCAAATAGCATTCATCAACTCACAACACAGTGGCAACTGGGAAGACTTAGATGAGAAATCATTCCCAACCAGCTCTGAGTACCTGAGAGCGCAATCCTATCTTGCGCTGGAACAGGCAGGCCAGGAGGCCTGCACTGTATCCAGCGCACAACTGGGACCTGAAGTGGCTCACCTGGAGGCAAGGGGAAACTCTTCCCCTTAGGTAGGCCACCATGGGTATCATCAGATTTGCGCCACTCCAGGAGGTGGCACAAGTCCGAGGACAACAGAGTGGCTTCAAGTCACTCCATGCTGCTCGGGGAATGGGGTTGGAATCCGGCATAACAGCTGGGTCCCATCCCTGCCTCCCATTCCTCACCCACTCGCCCCCTGGAACACCTTCCCCTGCCCTCCCCCTGCCTCAGAACACCTCCCTCCTGGTTCCTCCCCACCCTCCCAAGACCCCTGCGTTAGCCCATCTCAGCCAATGCAACCCTCCCTCCCAAAGTTGGTGCAGAGGTTGGATGCAGCCTCTGTGGGCCGGTGCGTGTCCCTGTGCCAGCCCAGCCAACTCCCAAGGAGGCACAATCGTGCTTTACGGCATGTTTGCAACCCTCCCAGGCCCATGCAAAGGACTTGAGCTGACCGAGAGTGCAGTTGGGATTGTGCCCTGAGTTACAGAACCGTGAAAAGGCTTCATACTCAGTCATGTTCTTTAGTTCAGTGGTTCTCAAACTGTGGATCCGGGATCCACCACTGGGTCCTGATCCAATTTTTGGTGGTTCACAAAACTGACAGGGCAGATTAGACTATGTGCATCAAAGGTCAGACAAGCTGCTACTTCTGTGTGTGTGTGTGGGGGGGGGGTGGCGGCTCTACTGCCCATTATAGCAACACCTCTTGGCATTTATAAATCAGGCAGCAGCCTCTAGGGCCTCTAAAAAGTTTGAGAAGCACTGCTTTAGTTCATACAGAATTTGTATCACATTTAGCAGCAGGCACAGTTGAATGTGGGACCAAATATTTGTCTCTTATAAAAGGTTTTTTTAAATCTCTCTCTCTCTCTCTCTCTCTCTGTGTGTGTGTGTGTGTGTGATTGTCCGCAAGATACAATTCATTATAAGCTGCTCAAAACAATAAAGGGAACACTTAAACAACACATCCGAGATCTGAATGAACGAATTATTCCTATTAAATGCTTTGTTCCTGACATAGTTGAATGTGCTGACAACAAAATCACACAACAATCATCAATGGAAATCACATTTATTAACCCATGGAGGTCTGGGTTTGGTGTCATACGCAAAATTGAAGTGGAAAAACACACTACAGGCTGATCCAACTTTGATGTAATGTCCATACAGCAAGTCAAAATGCGGCTCAGTAGTGTGTGTGGCCTCCACGTGCCTGTATGACCTCCCTACAACGCCTGGGCATGTTCCTGATGAGGTGGCGGATAGTCTCCTGAGAGATCGCCTCCCAGACCTGGACTAAAGCATCTGCCAACTCCTGGACAGTCTGTGGTGCAACGTGGCGCTAGTGGATGGAGCGAGACATGATGTCCCAGATGTGCTCAATTGGATTCAGGTCTGGGGAACGGGCGGGCCAGTCCATAGCATCAATGCCTTCATCTTGCAGGAACTGCTGACACACTCTAGCCACATGAGGTCTAGCATTGTCTTGCATTAGGAGGAACCCAGGGCCAGCTGCGCCAGCATATGGTCTCACAAGGGGTCTGAGGATCTCATCTCGGTACCTAATGGCAGTCAGGCTACCTCTGGCGAGCACATGGAGGGCTGTGCGGCCCCCAAAGAAATGCCACCCCACACCATTACTGACCCACTGCCAAACCGGTCATGCTGGAGGATGTTGCAGGCAGCAGAACGTTCTCCCTGGCGTCTCCAGACTCTGTCACGTCTGTCACATGTGCTCAATGTGAACCTGCTTTCATCTGTGAAGAGCACAGGGCGCCAGTGGCGAGGCTGCCAATCTTGGTGTTCTCTGGCAAATGCCAAACATCCTGCACGGTGTCGGGCTGTCAGCACAACCCCCACCTGTGGATGTCGGGCCTTCATACCACCCTCATGGAGTCTGTTTCTGACCATTTGAGCAGACAAATGCACATTTGTGGGCTGCTGGAGGTCATTTTGCAGGGCTCTGGCAGTGCTCCTCCTGTTCCTCCTGGCATGAAGGCGGAGGTAGCGGTCCTGATGCTGGGTTGTTGCCCTCCTACGGCCTCCTCCACGTCTCCTGGTGTACTGGCCTGTCTCCTGGTAGCGCCTCCATGCTCTGGACACTACACTGACAGACACAGCAAACCTTCTTGCCACCGCTCGCACTGATGTGCCATCCTGGATGAGCTGCACTACCTGAGCCACTTGTGTGGGTTGCAGACTCCGCCTCATGCTGCCACTAGAGTGACAGCACCGACAGCATTCAAAGGTCACCCAAACATCAACCAGAAAGCATAAGGACTGCGAAGTGGTCTGCGGTCACCACCTGCAGAACCACTCCTTTATTGGGGGTGTCTTGTTACTTGCCTATGATTTCCACCTGTTGTCTACTCCATTTGTGCAACAGCATGTGAACTTGATTGCCAATCGGTGTGGCTTCCTAGGTGGACAGTTTGATTTCACAGAAGTGTGATTGACTTGGAGTGACATTGTGTTGTTTGAGTGTTCCCTTTATTGTTTTGAGCAGTGTACAATAAATAAGTTAAGAAGAAAACATTTCCCATTCCTTCCACACTTCCTGTCTACACACGTTTGGAACTCATCAAAAGAAAATTTACATGTTGCATTGAAACACTTCTTGCCAAGCAAGAAGGAAGTTAAATTGATGAAGGAAGTTAAGACATGTATTAAAAATAATGCACGAGTGTTATGGAAACTGGTTTTTGCTTCTCCTAAAATTTTTCAGATGTTTCACCCAAGTAGAGCCTCCAAATTTGTCAGAATTTTTGTTTCAGGAAAATCCAGTAGCAACTCTATTCTTGGTTAAGGTCTTCTGAGATTTGGGAAGCAAATTCATGTCAGAAGATACAACTGGGGAGGAGGGAAGCTAAGCAGGTTCTTCAGTTAACCTGTAACACTACTGCCAGCATTGTAAGGCGAAACAACTGAGAAGTATTTGGGCATGTACTAACGACAATAGCTACTGATTTCATAGCATGATAAGCAAATTATAATTTGGGAAAAGATAATTTGGGAAAAGATTGTCTTGAACCATTCCTGTGGGTTAGCATCGAAGATGACTTAGTAGTGTTGAGCTGCCCCCAGTGCAGCCGGGGCAGAGAGAAAAAGACATCTATTCCCTCCCTCCATGTCCCTGCCCCAAAAATACCCTTGCCCTCTCCCTCCCCAACCATAACACACCCCCACCACCAGTCTTTAGGCACTGGCAAAGCCCCTGGGAGCTGCTGCTGTATATGCTACACCTCTTGCAGTTTATGGCAGTGGCCTGGAAGTGTGCGACAGCAGCCTGGCTTTCTCGCTTCCATAAAAAGCTGCGTACTGCTGGAACGAGAGTTCTGGCAGGACCCAGAGAGGATTGGACCTAAGTGGAGGAACACAGGAGAAGCTCAGAGCGGGTGGCAGCCTAAAAGTGCTACAGCAGTGTTGGATCATAGCCATGGACATTTTTGCAGACTTTCAGATGAAAAACAGAGGATTACATTCATTCCAACATAGGGATTTTGATTTTATTTAAACAAATGTTACAGGACACTCTCACATTGTCCTTAGTAGGGTGAAACCATTTTGCATGGGATCCCTGGGAGTTAAAATTACCAAGGTTCATGCCACAGTTTTTATTATTATTAAAAAAAAAGATCTCAGTACAGCTCATGTTGAAATATTGCTACTAAAGCAAATCTAATGAGCAGTCCTCTGCCAACAGCCATTAGTCCCTTGGCTTTGGGAAGCTTCAGCTTTGTGAAAGTGGTTGCTCACATTATATCCTGCACTTTTCTCCCTTGAAGAACAAACAACAAATAATATGGCCTGTACTGTGTCAAAAACCATGCATCATAGAAGGCGGCAATGGCAGAACTGAAAGAACTTATATGGAAGTAATAATGATATTAGTAATTTAAAGATGTCTACAAAGACATCATGGAAGTAAAAACAGATTTTGCTAATTCAGTGTCAGGTTGAATTAAATGTTGGAAACGATGTACCAATTATAATATGTTAGTCATTAAGTCTGAGGCATAAATTAAAACAATCACGTATTTGAGTACTTTTGGTATGGGAAATATGCAGATCGTTATACTAGGGCTCTGATCCACTTGGAACAGCTGGGGTTGTGTTTGCAGTGACCTTTATAAAAAGCTAAGACCCTTCCTTTGGATGGGCAGCAGGATGGGCTGAATCCAGGTGCCCCCCACCCCCCGAAAAAATAACTGTAGTTTCTACAAAGGGTACCACACCTCCATGGCTCTTGGTTCCGGGAGGGCTCCCAGTTCCCCATCCCCATTACTCTCTTTTTTTAATGGCATAGTCTTGAATAAAAAGGTGTGATAGCAAGAGCAGCAACAATAAAAGGGACTTGTGGAAGCACTGTCCTTTGACACACACCTGAAAACAATAGCTCACAAACCACAATCATCAATCACTAAGGTCAACAGAAGGTTATTTTCTGTCATTGTGAAATATTTTCTTCATAAGACTTTCAGACTTCTTGCTCTAAAGTGGGTTCCTGTGTCTGTATTAGCTGTCAGTTTCCTAGTGCTACAGTGATGGCATAATTCTATTTATTTATTGCAGTTTTATCTTGCCTTTCTGCCAAGGAGCTTAAGGCAATGCACATAATTCACTCCCCCCCCCCCATGTTATCATCACAATATTCACTTGCTAGATACCAGCTAAGGGAAATTCCTCATATACGTAATCATGACTATTGTTCTCTTTCCCAATCACATACTTCTGTCATTAATGGTTGATTCTCATAGCATAGCCAATGAAAATGCTTTCATGTGGTGGAGCTGCTTAGCACATGGATGTGCACAGAGTTTCTGCACCAGCACTGGTCACTGCCAAAAATGAGTGTAGTGAAGTCAGAACTCTCCACATAATGAGCAGTTCCTACACATTATGACTAGGATGTGTGGAATTGCTGGGTTCCATTCCAGAAAGCCTTGGCAGAATTTGGAATAAACTGATTTTAGTCTACCAAAAATTGAGAGCAAACTGGAGAGTATGGAATTACATCATCTGGATTACATTATTTGGATTACATAATCTGGTTTTGGTTTGAAAACAGAGCCAAGTACAGCCTTCAGACATATACCATGTTATATAACATGATGTCAGTGCTGGATCTGATCCAGAAATCACTCCATTCCAACCAGACCACAGAACTTCACTCTGGTTTTGGACAAATTTGGGTGCCTTCTCTACCTATAGCCATTATACGGACTGCATTCTCAGTAGCCTTCACACAAGCCATAATTTGAAAATTGCTCAAATTTAAAGTCCAATTCTATTTTCTGCCAGAACATAGCAATCAGTGCTGTTGACAGCGCATGACCTGCATGATATGGGGGCAGCAGTGACCAGAAGGCCCAAGCAAGTCAACATCTTTTTTACTTCCCTCCTCATCTGGCCTCCAATGGATCTTCTTGGACCTACACCAGCTCTTTAGGTAGTATAACTCTGAGGAGACTTCTGGGAGCAGGTTTGGGCTAGGAAGGGGGGGACAGAAACTTGGTGTTCGAGACTGCCACCGAAATCCTCCCTCTCCTGCTCTTAAACTGGCCTTCACCCCAACCATCCTGGTTGCCGACCTACCTGCTCCAGTGGAAAATGGGAGGGATTCTGCAGACTGATGGCTCCCAATCACAGCCTCTGGCCATCTGTACTGACATGCCTGGCCTGCAGAATAATGGAGTGACTCTCTGTCTTCATTGGTTGAGAGATCTGCCACTGTAAGGCCCAGATATGATTGGGCCATTAGTCATGAAACCTTTCTCATCCCAATGTGCGTTGTCTGATTTGATTTTGCAGCGTTAATCCTGCATGACTGTCATGGATAATAATAATTTTAAAATTTCCATGGAAATGCAAGAGATATTTTATTTTATGAAACAGAATGCAGTTTGAAAAAGATGAAGAGACTTGGGGACAGAGGCAGAAAATTTTTACTGAGATTAAAAATGACAACTTTAATTTGCCACTACTTTCTTCACCAAGAGAGAAGGTGTTAAAGAACAATAATAAAAAAGCATGTACTGTACACCAATGAAGTGCCATTGACAATCAGACTGATTGCATTAGATAGGAGCTCACAATGCTCTCAGCAAGCCCCAGGTTACCACCACCTGTGTTGCGCTGACAGCAATCTAAGAGAAAGAGCCTTTCCTTCCACAAAATAGGTTTTTTTTAAAGATGTTTTTTTTCTGATTACATTCTGTACAATAATAAGTCAGAAAGCAAAAGCTTCTGAACCTCTGGGAAAGAACACTTTTGTATGTAACAAAACAGAGGTACCTGATCGTGACAATGAGGAAACGGGGAGGTCCAGGAACATTGTGTGCTCAGAGTGCATATATGTACATTTGCATGAACAACGTCATATTTGTGTGTGTGCAGGGCAGGGTGGGGGGATGGCAGTGACGCAATCCCCAGGATCGCACTGTTGCTGGGGAAAGTAGGGGGGGGCTTATACTCACCAAAGTGAGCGCTTGCCTCCAGGGGGAGTAGAGAGCCCCACAGAAGCCTCTGCAGCGCTCCCCAAACCTCTGATGAAGTAAAAAATAGCAATCAGAAACCCCCAAGCCTCTGATGAAGTTAAAATAACAATCAGAAACCACTTCTGGCTTTTAATCATGTAACCAGAAGTTGTTTCTGATCGCTAATTTTACTTCATCAGAGGCTTCTGCAGGGCTCCCCATGCCCCCTGGAGGCTTGCACTCACTTCGTTGAGCATAAAAATACCTCTTCTTTCCCCAGCAGTGGTGCAATTCTAGGGATTGAATCACTGCCATCCCCCTGTCTCCTCAAAGTCTTACTGCTGTCCCAAAGTCCAAGTAGGACTTTGGGAAACCCTGGACTAGAGAACTAGCCATGTTTGTTGCAGCAAAACCAACACTGTCCTGTAGTCCATTCAAGACTAACACATTTTATTGTAGCATATGTTTTTGTGGGGCAGACTCCACTCATCAAATGATGCTTTTGTTTACAGTGGATGGATCTGATTTAGATCAAGCAGCCAGCAAAGGTGTTCACTCTGGGATCTTTTAATCCTGGTAGTGGTTTAATCTTAAAATGTTACATGATTTTTCAGATTTAATTTTTACATGCAACATTAACATTGTGACCAACCACAAGCCCTCAGTATAGAGAGGATAGAATTTTGAACAAATAAATACATCATTGTTATCAGCAGCAGCTGGTAATTTCTCCTTGCTAGGTTCCTTTTCCATATTTATCCTTTTGGTTTCCTCTCTTAAGAACAGTTCTTGTTAGCCGTCATGGTTCTTTCACAACTTCTACATTATTCAATACCAATGTGAATGTAGCCATTGCTTGTCTGGGCTTACACTATCAGAATCCTAATTTTGGGACAGGAGGCACTAGGCAGAGAGGAAAAAGACTGGAGATAAGAACTGTCAGGCAAAATGGAAAGAAGTGTTATCTTTCTCCAGAATGGCTTATTTTAGCAAAATGCCCTGCATCTCGAGATGTGCTAATGTTGATGACAACACTCCTTTTACTAATGATACAAGGTGCTTCTATATTTAAGCATTTCCCAAAGATGCTTATGAGACTGGTTATAATAGCTAGTAATGATTTCTTTGAAAATACTGGCATCTCTTGTGTCAATAATCATGCCGGTGAATCTATAATTGCTTTTACTTTTTAAAAGCATTGTGGTTTATTTGTTTGGGTTTGAAAAGACCATCTCATCCATGAGGCTGGCTGAGGCTGGATGGTCACCTTAGGCATCAGATTGGTAGGTGGTACCGACCCCTACCTTCCACTCCCTCAATTGGAAAAGCAAGTAGGAGATAGAGAAGAAGAGAAAGTGTGCAGGAAAGGAGAGTGGTAAATGAAAGTTACAGAGAGTGGGAGTGAGAGGAGCTGAGGCTGGTTCATCACCAGGTAAGGGGGTCAGCAGCTGGCACATTGCTTCAGGCATCCAGAGGTCTAGGGCAAGCCTTGGGGTCTGCCATTCACATTTGTAAGCATACAGTTCCTTCTCTTCCAAAAATGGAATAGTTATAGGCTGAGAAGAGGACCACGCCCATTATCACAGAAAATCCATGTAGATTTTCGCCCTTCCTTTCAAACTAACATTTTGTAAAGCCGATGAAACATGTGAACTAATTCCGTTTATAAGATGGGTAAAAATATCACAGGTAAGCTGGAACTCCCTGCAGATCCTACCATGTCTCAGGTAAAACTAGTTCTGACATTACATACACTGGAAATCTCTTCCTAGTCATTTCCATATCCACAAAGAGTGAATTGTCCCAATGATAGGTCACGGAACTACCTCAGATTCATAAACAGTAGAGGCACTTGCAGGATAGGTCCATGGTTGGACCCACTCATTTGATGAACTTAAGTGGTTGTCTTAGGCAGCAGATTGATGGTAGGCACCCATCTCTGTTGGTGCACTTGCCTCCATTGATCCTCCTTCTCCCCCCCCCCACCCCCTGGATTGGAAAAGAAAGAGAGAGCAGCGCAGAAGAGGAAGCATGGAGGGAAGGAGAGTGCTGAGCTAGAACAATAGAGCATGGAAGGATCATAGACGGGCACATTATTACATGGCAAGTGCACTTAAACGTATCAGGATGCACTTACATGAGTAAGCACTTTACCAGTTTAAGTATCATGTATATATCAGGTGAGAGACAGTCCAGTGCTATTCATTTCATCTTCTTCCTGATATAAGGTGTCTGTACCATGAGCCTGGTCATTCTGATGGCAAAGTAGCTCTTCTGAGCAATATTTCTCCTGCTTAATGGATAATGATTTTTCACACTTCTGCTTTGCATCTGATCTGAAGAAAGTAGGCTGCATGAGCCAGTTGACAATGCCTTAAGCATGCATTTCTAACTAGAATTTTCTCCTTTTACTTGCAGATGTTCTCACTCTGGTTAATTGGCGGGCTGGGTATCAGAATCCTTAAAGAACACCTGATTTTATTCTGCTTTTTTGAGGCTTGTAATTTTATTTTGTCTTCACCGCCCCTATGGTGACACTGCTCATCAAAGGGCAAGAGATTTCTGAACAGTGGGTGCAGCTAAAACATTATGTTGGTTCCTGTGCAAATCAATTTTTCCAGCAAGTACGTTTATTGATTTTTCTGTTCCCCTGGCCTAATCAATACAGTTCCTGTTTTTCTGTTTAAATATAGCAGGAACAGTATGTTGCAATCTTGGTCTTTTGCTCCGCTTCAAGGATTCTTTAAAGAATCTCTTGCTGCTCTCTATTTACGCTCTTCTAAACTAGGAATATCCATGTTAAAGAAATAAACAGCTGAATCATACTTTCCATCTTTCCATATTCAGGGAGATGACACAACCACACACAGTGGCATATAACTCAAATAATCAGAATTTCTTACAAGCAAACAAAAAACACACAGAGATTTATAAATATGACCATTTCTCTCAAAGATGGAAAGAAATAACAATTCCCACTTGGATTCTCATGTCTAATATCCAGTTTCCTCCCAGATTATCTACGTAGTGCCACTTTCTCACTTCCCTTAACTCAATTCCAACTTTGCTAATTCAAACCCTCTATTTGATTTAACCCCTTAGTCTGCATTCCCAGATGACATGAAACGTAAATGTATGCAAGGGCCTTTTCATGCCACCCTTGATTAATGCTGAGGCTAAACATAAAGATCAGTCATAAAGCTATCCGCAAATTGATAGGAAAAGAAAATAACCTGAAGTACTTCAATGAAAAAGAATAATAGTATTTTAAAAAATATGCAGCAATTCAGTTTGCAACAACTTTTTCTCATCTTATATCCATCATCTTCCTCTCTGGAAGACAAATATTCTACTAGCCTCTATAGCTTCTGCTACTAAGTTGTGAACTCTAATGCATCTCTATGATTCCCACAGTAATTCAAAGAGAATAAAAAGCTATGCAGTTTAGTGATCAGAGCAATGAGGGTTTAAAACACTTTTGCCTCTTTTCTTCCAGTAGGTGGTGTCATAACACTGTTTGTACACTGTTTAGCAAGAATTTAACAGAAATGTGAGGAAGGGTGAACATTTTGGTGAAGCCCAATTATGCACTTCAACATTTGCATAGGTCTATTTCTAATCTTCACAGAATGCGAATTCTGGAATTATGCCTGGGAGCCTCAAGTACTCCACCTTGAGATCTACAATGCAGAAAAGTGGGATGTAAATATAATAAACAAATCATTCCTGAAAGACAACATGTTGTTATCTTACATTGTTATCTTACATGTATGCCAGGTTGACCACAGAGATCAAAGGGTAAAGCTCAAAAGGGTCAGGGTGGAGATCAGCAAAAAAAGGGCAACATCCTGAGAATATACTCCAATCATCAAAGATGTACAACTGTTTCACATGCTTACAAGTCTCCTGTTGCCAAGCAATTCATGACACCAGATAAAGATTTACACATTTTACAGGTGGGAAACACTGAGCGCTTTTTGAGACAATCAGTGACTCTGTAGCAGAGAATGCAAAATCCATACATAGCAGGAAGTGAATTAATTTAGCCCTAATTTAGCTCAAATTATCAGTCAAAACTCTTTCATATACAGGTATAACCTATTTATACCTTTTTACACCTTTTACTCTTTTTCATGTCTGATTGCTGTTTGTAAGATGTTTTTGTGAAGTATTTTTAACTTGTTTTAATTGTGTTTGTTTTTTGTATTCTTTTATTTATTGTTGTAAGTTGCCTTGGGTCCCTTCGGGGTTAAAGGCGGGATACAAATGTGGTAAATAAATAAGTAATCCATGAATTTTTCACCCATGGTTTTATCTCAACATGATGAGAAGGGCCTTTTAAATTAAAGGAAAAAAGACGTTTAACAATAGCCTTGTTAATGGGGGAAAGGGCAGCCGGTAGACAATCCATCAATCATTCTCTCTCTAGGCACTTAGAACAGCCTCATTCCCAGGCAAGCGACCCTCCCTTCCTCCTGAGCATGTGAGAGAATGCAAGTCATTATCACCTCCTCCATTCTTTCCCTGTGCTGGGCTCCCAGAGAAGAGAGGGGTCACTGCCTCAGAGTGAAGCCTTTCTAAGCACTGAGAGAGGCCGATTGCCTCTGTGTGCATTACAAAGGTCAGCAAGACTGTTTTTAAATCACTGAGAAAAAGGACATTGTTTTTAAATGGATTTGCTTTAATGCGATTTTTGCCATCGATGTCAGTTCTGGGAACGGAACCCTAGCGAAAAACGAGACTCAGCCTGTACACACAAACTCTCTCAGGCAACAATCCTAACCAGAGTTTCCCAAACTTTTAGGGAGATTTACTCCCTAAGTAAGTTTTTGCAGGGGAGGGGTGAGGGCAGTGATGTGATCCCCAAGATCATTTCGCTAAGGAGGGGCAAAGGGGGTGCTTTTACTCACACAGGGCTACAGGACATTGCAGGAGGTGCAGGGAGCAAAACAAGTGATGCTTTGCGCTCACTTTTTTTAAGTGTTCCAAGCCTTGAGTCCTGCAGAGGGCTACATGGCGCTTCTCGCACCTCCTGCAACGTCCTGCAGCCCTGTGTTAGTAAAAGTAACCTCCTCCTCCTCGCCTCCCGCTTAGCGAAACGATCCTGGAGATTGCGTTGCTGCTTCCCCCTCCCCCACCCCTTAAAGGGACAGGGAACCTTTACACGAACTGCTGGGTTGCGATCCACCAGTTTGCGAACCACTGCTACACGCATTTCCCTGAAAGTGTCCCATTGAATTTAACTGGACTTACTTTTGAGTAGGCATGCATAGGATTGTACTGTCACTCTTATACAGATTAATACAACAATTACACATTCACTATCCATTTCAGGCACACTTTCACATTGTTTCTTATTTCATACAGACCTGAATCATACAGCATTTCTCTCTCTGGCTCCCCCCAACATATATTACATCTCCACTCTCACTCCTATATACATAGAGATAAATCACACTGCCTTCTTGTCTATCACACATATCCACATGGCTGCTGTTCCTCTGGTCTTGAGAGTATTTATTCCCCCTCTGCCAGTCCTATTCCACGCCAACCTCTCCCTCTCAACCAGATTCAGCCAGACAATACAACTACGACTTGTTCTTTGCCACCAGCCTGCCATCTTGTCCTGAACATAACTCCCACAATGCTGCTGCCACCACTGCCATTGGCCAACAGTTGTGGGATGGTTGGGAGCAGGTATGAAGGTAATGCCTCCTCAAGCTAACCAGGTTCGTTGCCCATGCAGCAGCCATGTCAAGTTGTGCATGTGTAGATGCTGCACAAATTTCAACTACTCACCCACTTCCTTCTAGGGCAGATAATCCAGGTCTAGGGTGGATATAAGCACAAAGGGCACATGTGCAAAGCAAAAAAAGGAAAAATAAATTGATAAGTACGTAGGAAAAAAAAACAAACCAACTGGAGGCAGGCAAATCAGCTTCCCTTCACTGTCCTGGAAACAGAGGAAGATAACCTGAAACATTGGCTAAATAGTAGTTTTCTACTACTGTCTAGTTTTCTATGGGAACCATAACCTCCATTGCTTCTGCCATCCTTTATCAGTGGTCTCAGACATACTTACACCATGATAATCCAGCTATTTATTTTTCCCCCCAAACCTTGAGCAGGATATATGTATTGGAGTAGCAAAGGAAAGGGAAAAATCTCCCCACCAGCCCCCACTATAAATTCTTTTAGGCAGCTGCTGACAATCAACAGTAATAACAATGCCCCCTCACCCCTTGAGTTAGGCATTATATTTTCAGTAGATCATACAGTATGAATGAAATCATCCATTTTTCATTGCCTAGCAGGGACTATAGATCTCAAAACTTGCACAGAAGTGAGATTTAGAACAGTTAAGCAATGTAGTTGTGATACAACAGATTGGGTTTTAAGGGAGAACAGAATGGGAGAAGAATAAGAGATATATGCAGTTGTACTTTGGGTGTCATTCTCAGTATCAGCAGGGCATCATCTCCCATTCCACCACAGGTGTTGTACGCAATGCTCGGCTTTCAATGTTCTTTCCTAATCCTTTAAAGCAGGGGTCTCCAAACCCCGCCCCGGGGGCCAGATGCGGCCCATGGCGAGCCTCTATCTGGCCTGTGGCCAGCCTGGTCCCCTGAAAGCCTCTGGACCACTTGGCCGAACATGATTGGAGCTCTGCTCTGGTTGCATTTGGTGGGTGTTCTAAGGGCCAGAGAGATTGGATGAATGAGCCCATTCATTCATTTGTTCACTCATCTAAGTTCCAGCTCAAATTTATTTATATAAATTTTATATTCAATTTTTTTTTCTGGCCCTCTACACCGTGCCAGATATTTGATGCAGCCCTCTGGCCAAAAAGTTTAAACCCCTGCTTTAAAGCAAATAGCATATCTACATCAAGGCCTTTGTTCTACGATACTGAGAACACAAAATCAAGGCAGACTGCTTCCCGTTTAATGCTTTGTTTTGTTGTGTGTATGCTGAAGAGAAAAAGTACAATAACATTCTAGTAATCCAGTCCAGAATTCCTGATTGTCCAGAATCAAAATTGTCCAAGAGTGTTGTCAGCACAGAAGAAGCCTCTTGACCTCACTGGCCTTTTTGCAGGCAGAAACATTCCTAGTTTAGCAATGGCATTGTCAAGAGGGGCTACATAGGCCACTTGGGGACAACTGAAGTGGTGCGACAGTAAATACCGAAGCAACTCTATCACTCTAGATGTCAGAAAGGGCAGGATAGTACTACCTGATTGCCCGATATTTCCAATAATCCAGCACCATCTAAGTCCAAAAGGTGCCAGGTTATCAGAATGCTACTGTATTTAAGAATTAGTACAAATAAAGTATATGGCTCACTCTTGTTGTTTGCGTGCCCACTGCCTGCACATGGTTGCTGGGGATCCTGTGGTAAAGACCTGCACTGAGCCTCCCATGGTGCTCCCTGCCCACTTCCTGATGGTTCATTGCATGTTACTACAGCTACTGGTACAGAGAATTCAGAGGTTGGCCTGACCAAATGGGTCCTGGAATGGGCCTCAGCCAGTGCCCAACCTGGTCGACCCCTGACACCGCCTCTGTCTGCATCTCCACCTTGTCTCCTCTGGTGGGTACATCTGCTTTATGGGAGGATGGAACTGCTTATCCCTTTGAGATATCCTGCATGTAGTGATCTCAGGGCAGCAGGAAATCTTTGGGTCTGTTGCCTCTTTGGCCGTGTGCCATGAGGTCCCTCAGTCCTTGGAGCTCCAGCTGTTGCAGTCACAGAAATGGCTGCAACTTCCTCTATGCTACCCCAGTTGAAACCAATGTTTCTCCCAGCAGTCATGTACCTGCACACAAAATTGGAATGAAAAAATCAACCCACTGCATCTCACTGTGTGAACACAAGCACAGAGAAAGAGGCAAGGAGTTTATTTGGTTTAGCTGGATGCTAGTATTGGAGAAGGAACTTTTACCGTGATATGCCATAAATAGTGCCCTCCAAAAAGCAAAAACCTTGTTGTATATTGTTTATCATTTTCAAAAATTCGGCAAGCCCAATGTGGTTTATTTTTAAAATCCCCAGTGCGAACAAGACAGAAAAAATTCATGTATTCTAAGATAAGTAGAGTGTTATGGTGAGACAAAAATCCAAAATAAACAGGGGGATAGGAGAAAAATGAGCATCAACTCTGGAAACTTTCTGAATGGAGCTGAAGAACAGATTTGTTACAGAAAGGGAAAAATATACCCAGCGCCTGTTTTTCTTTTGCACAGATGTATAGAATGTGTTCTGACAGTCTGGTATTATACAAACAGTGCAGTCAGATCCTTTGTCACAGTGTACATCAAAACAATATGCTTTTCGTATGTTTCTCCCTCTTCTGGAAACCAATTGCAGGGGAGAAAAATTTAGCAATACATCTAATTCCCTGAGAACATCCTGCCCTCCAGATGCAAAACATATATATATATATATGTAGCTTGCCCAAGAAGAAATATAATATGAGGACAACTAATTTACATGCATTAACAAGTTCTCTGTAAAGTCACCCCTCTAAAATTAGCAAATTATGGGTAACAGACATATTGAATTTAGTCTGATTTTTAGGCATTTAGTCTGATTTTTAATTCCTGAAAGGTATCAATATGCTTTTGATTATCCCTAAACTAAGGTCTTGGCAAACAAAATTTATTCTAATTTTGGTGTTAATTTGAATTAACTGGCCAAGCAAAACAAGGTCTTTGTTTTAGCTTGCTTGCTTTAGAATACTCTGTTTGCAAGTTTATTAAGTAACATGCTATCTCCAACTGTCCCTATTCTCCCCAGCATAGCATCTTTTCTAGTGGCTACTTGCAGATGCATCTCTGGCATATTTTAATATGAATATTAAATGAATTATGAATATTTCAGAGGGAGGGGGTGTTGGTGATGGTTATGAAGCTGGCTGTGGTTTATGTCCTCGTGAAGAAGCCCTTTTGTGTCGGATATCACCACGTTGGATAATTACGGGCCAGTTTCAAACCTCTCATTTCTGGCCCAGGAATCTAAAGGGATTCCTGGATGAAACTGCTTATTTAGACCCATTTCTTTGGTCAGCTTCAGGCCTGGTTTTACAAGAGAAAAAGCCAAGGTCATCCTGGTGGATGATCTACACTGAGGAGAGTGTGTCCCTATTGGACCATTCAGTGGTGAAATCACGAACCATGGTGTCCTTCTTCTTAATTAGTTGGGTTGGAGCTTGGACGGACTGTGTTGCAGAGTGCCAATACTTTCTGGCCAACAGATTCCAGAGGGTGACTTGCAGCTTACAAGGACAGTTAGACATTGTTATTGGTCTTGAATCAAGATGTTCTGCCACCAATGTAGCCAACAGTGGGTCAGCCAGCCAGCAGTGGGTCAGCCTTTCTTACTAATTTTATAGGCAGGGAGAAAATAAAAGCTGATCCAATCTGGTGGGCACCTCTACTGGCTGCCCTGTTTGCTATGGTTGACAGAATGGGCATTGTGACAAAAAAAAAAAAAAAAAGAGAGAATTTAATGGCCAGGTAACATCTGAACAAGGAAAGTGTCTGCTTGTAGCCATGTCGTTAGGCCCAAGTGCAGGGCCCCAGCTGTAACCAACTTCCAATTAGTGCATACCAGGCTTGGGAGAACTGTGGAGGAGGCCGCTTCACAGGGCCCTCTGATATCATACCAAGCTACCAAGTGGGCTTCAAGGCCAACTTAATTGACAACAGGGTTCAGCTGTGAACGTCTCAGGTTGGGAGGGGGGATTCCACCATGAGTAAGAAGACTTGTGGCACGTCCACCCCTAGAATGTTCGGCTGGAACCGAGTTCTGATTGGTGGATGGGTCAGGAGACTTATAAAGGTGAGGGAGAAGAATTTCTTTTGTTCTAGCTTTGTCTCTGGCTGAGGGGGCCTGAGACCCTTGACCACTCTGGCAAGAGCAAACCAACTTGTTTGCAGCAAGATGGGTCCGATTGGACTTTGGAAAGCTAAGACTTTGGTGAGTGAGAGTTAGAGTTAGGAGTTAGTTGTTATTGTTTTATTAAGTGTTGTATTGTATTGGTATGCTCTTCTCTAAATTCCTAAGCTTTTGACTGATGCAGTGCTGCCCTCCAAGGAGGAAGGGGCAGGGTCTGGAGGGGCTGGTCACCAGCATAAAGCCCAGCCAGGCGGGGGATGAAGGCAATCTGGACTAGGTAGCTGGCTGGAACAGAAGCTGGCCTGCCTGTGAACTTTCTGGGAGCCCAGAAGCCCCAGCAGGTGGGGAGAAGGACCAAGGTGACGCAACCCCTGTACTCCTTTCCGAGGCCCAGGTGGCCGGGTTGTTCCTGCTGGAGTTGGACTCCCGGTGCCCCACCACTGCCTCTCACAACTTGGAGGGTCCCCCACAATTTGGGACCCTGCAAAGAAATTTGAAAGACAATCAGCCCTTTGTGCTCTACAAGCAATCACACAAAGGCTGCCAAAAGTCTGAACCAAGCCTAAGATGCAGAGGAACAGAGATCCAGAGCCATTTGCACTTCCTGTTTCCCCTACTTTTGGATCATACCTGAAGCCACTTCAGCTGAGACATGAACATTGTATTCTATAGCAGAACTCATTAGAACTCATGTGAAATGCTAGTCAGAGAATGCTTCTGCACATGAACAGAATTACTTCTCTTCAGAGTCAGAGGGCATGATTTGCAAGGAACTGGTTGAGCCACATTATCTCTCCTACTAGAAAACAAACAACCACAGTCCTGTGCAGAAAACAAAGCAGCCACAGCAAAGAGAAAATTATTGTACAAACCAATTTTGTTTGTTTGCAGTAATTCATACAAAGACTAGAGAGAAGAAGAGAGAAAGTATGCATGGATGAAAATGTTTGTTTTCCTATTCACTACATTAAAACTTAGAGCTTCTGGAAAGGATGGCAAGACTCAGAGATCACTAAAAAAAATCAATTATATACACAACACAATATAAAAGTATTTCAAAATGATTTCAGTGTGGATGAGAGTTTAAATGAAGGATTGTGTTCAGATACTTCACTCTTATGCAAGATGGACTAGCAGAGGCACATCGGTAAGCCTGTCCAACTGACAATGACATTCCACCTTTAGCCCACCTTTAGCCCACTTGGGCCCCATTGAGAAACTAGGTAAATTCTTAAGGTACAGTAATGGTATTCTTCTTTTAGCCTACCTGGGGTGTTCAGCAGTCTTGACATTTTACAGGAGTAGGAGACAAACTGCTCACAATACTCTGAGCTACTGGTGATGGCCAAGATCTGATCCACGGTGGCACTGTAATTAAGTTGCAGGAAAGCATGCTTCTCTGGTCTGTTGCTCACCACTGGAAATCGCTCCTGCAAGTCATGAGTCACAGTAGTCCATACTTTGTCCTCTGGAAGAAAAATAAATAAGAAATCAAGAGAGGCTGTTTGGAGCCATGTTTATAGAACTCTAGAACCTTAACAAAGCAGAATTTTCAAGACTATGGACAGTATTAGAGGTGTGCTGGATACAGTTAGGGGATTGCATAAGACGGAAGATATGTATATTAACTGGTAATGCAGCTATTTTCTTAAGTCTTTTGTCAACGAAAGGCAACAAAATATTTAATAACTATTTGAGCATGTCTCTTTTTAATCTTACAAATTTGGATAGATATTTTTGAATGAGTCTTTATATTAGTCTTTGTATTTCTAACCCCTCTAAGATTTTTATACAAACAATGCAAAAGATCACAGAAGGCAATCTGAGGGTACAGTTTCCTAACCAACTTTCCAGCACTGACATAGCTGTGCCAATGTGGAGTGCACTGCACCCTGCAGTGGGAGACAGTCCAGGGGGGCTTCCTAAAGGTAAGGGCATGTTTGTTACCTTGCCTTGGGCCTGCACTGCGGCTAGGTCAGTGCTGGAAAGTTAGTTAGGATAAGGCCCTGGGTGGTCTAAGTTGTTGTTATGAACTGAAACAATTTGCTCTTGTCTGGTTTGACAGATGCTGCTTGCTTTGCACACTTGGGAACTACCTAGTTACCACTTTTAGGATAGACCAATTCTATCTTTTAGGATTCTTCTCCACTTGGCTGGCTTAGGTTTTTGCCTATTCAGTGCCCTATTTCTGAGTACCTTGCTAACCATACCTGATCTATTGTGACCTCTGTAAAAGCACATTGGTGTCAGGGCCAAACTGAACAAAACACAGGAGAGCCATGATCAGGTCTTCTAGCTTTTTCATGTTCACCTAAAAGTCGCCATGGGGTCCTGAATTTGACAAGAGCAGCAGTACTTGGAAGAGGGCTAACCTTTCCCTGTGCATCCTTTTCCATACCCAAACTGCTATTTAGCCCTATAACAGAAAACATACAGGTACAATTGATAATACATAAAGAGATCATTTATATTAATGTTAGTATAGTATCATATTTGAACTAGTTTCAAGGATGAAAAGTTCCATTTTTTCCCCAGTCAGTCCTTTTGGGATATAATGTCTTTTCTTTTTGGAACATGACTATGACATGTATACACATATGAAGTGATATGGGATTAATCTTGATTAAAGCAATATAGGAGCTGGGATCCTAGAGTTTATTGCACCTGCTTCTATTGTCTGCTGCCTGCAAGAACCAAGAATCTTTGTGACCAGTCAACAGTTATTATACCATGAAACAACAACATTCAGTGTTTCGGTTGGGTGCCTGCCATTGACTGCCCTGGGGCAAATGCCTCAGGTGCTGGCTGCTGGGACCCCACAGAAGCCTCTCTGAGGCTCCTGATGGGAACTGTGCTTCCAGTTCGCCGGAAGCACAGTTTATAGTGCTGGGGAACCTCACAGAGGTTTCCCTGGCACGGGAGGAGGTCGCATGCGGCTCCATGAGCCTCTGGTAAGTGGGGGGGGGTGTGTGGATTTCTGCACAGGGGGCAGCAATAGTTCGTGTGGGGGCGCCATCACGGAGCTTTGCCCCAGGAGCGGGGCTGCGGAGGTCCGCAGCTGCAGTGTTTGATGTAGTAATAATACTGCTTATTAGATCATTGCAGAAGTTGATAGGTTTTAGCTTATTGGCAATGGGTAGAAAGAAGCCAAAGTGAGCTTGTCTTTGGTTCTGAGCAATGCTTTGTACTTACCAACACTGTGATCTTTTCCCTGTAAGGCTGGCAAGTAACACATAAGGGGAGTACAACCGACAGGAAAATATCACATTGTAGTGATGGCAGAAAACCAAACTGGAAGAATCTTTCCTTCTTTGCAAACCTTAAGGGTAAAAGTGCCCTGTCAGAGCCTTGCACATTGATGCTTTGGGTCTGCAGTCCCACAATCTTCAAAGTTCCCTTGTCTACTAATTTTCTGACAATAGAATACAGACCTTCCTTTCTTCAGTATTGTTGTACTTCAGTGTTGTAGTTGTGTGTGAAAGAAATAGCCATTGAAAGAGTGGATAGGAGGAAAAGGGAAAAAAAGGAAAAGTGGAAAGAGACAGTACCACAAACCCAGTTCTTCTTCCTGCTTCCTTTGCCCAGATAGTGCTCAACCAGGGACTCACTTCCTTTTTTTCTCCCTCTACCTTGCACCTGACACTCTGGAATTGTGTTGTGTCCTGGAGGGGAATGCTTGCTGCCTTCTGAAATAATTACTTACATCTAATCTCACTGTTTGGCAGCACAAAAAATAAAGAGCAGTGTCACCTGGCGTTTTGGTTACATGCTGAAATCTTGCCATTTTTATTTGCAATTCCATGCTCAAAAGAAAAAAGACAGGTTCCCCACAGCCTCCAGCTCAGGATGCTCCTTAAAATTCTGATTGTATGAATTGAACTAGCCTATACAATTAACAGCGCAATCCTGAACTGCACATGGGCCAGCTGGCCTTGTGCCGGCCCAGGAGGCTGACACAAGCCTCTGTGCCGATGGAGGCAGTGAGCCTTGCATCGGCCCAACTGGGCCAACGGAATGTTCTGGGAAGGACGGGGAGGAGGCAGGAGGGAGGCTTCCAGGACAGGGGGAGGGCAGGCGGTGGGTGGCCCCAGGGGCGGGCAAGTGGGGAGCGGGAGGCAGGGCTGGGATCCAGCAGTCATGCTGGATCCCAACCCCCATTCCTGGGGAGTTTGGAGCGCCTTGAAGTCGCTCCGCTCTCCTCGAATTTGTGCCACCTCAGGAGATAGCGCAAGTTCGAGGAGACGCATAAGGGCCATGACACCTTTCTAGGGGTAAGGGGAAAAGCTTCCACTTGCCTCTGGCTGAGCCAATTCTGGCCTCTATTCTGCGCTGGATACAGCACAAGCCTCTTGGCTTACCTGTTTCAGTGCAGGATAGGATTGTGCCCTAAGAAGACTAACAGCCCAATCCTACTGAAATGTGTGCAAGCTGCATCGATTGGAAAGGGGCAGTTGGAAAGGTCTCTTTTTAGAAAGCCTCCACCACTGCTATGGAATCCATCAGAACTACGTCTGCTAAACAAAAGGTGTAAGTCCAGGACATGTAATGGCAATAGTAAGGGAGATGGAGACAGGGGGTTAGGATATTGGCTGCAATTTTAAATACACTTTCCCAGCAGTAAGTCCCATTCAACCCAATGGGACTTACTTCTGAGGGGACATAGCTAGGATTACACTATAAGTGTTTTCCAAAGAGTTCAGACAATCACATTTTCAAAAGAGCTGACTGACCTGTCATTTGTCCTGCATCACTCTGTGAAAATGTTTTAAAAATTTAGTGCATAAAGATATGTTTAGAAATGTGTCTTTGGTGCAGCTTTGCCATCTCTTCTGAAAATACATTCCAAACAGTTCTTCTTCAGTGTACTTCCTAAAGTTAATAATAAATGAAAGGCAAAATTCTGTGTAAACCTGTACTGCTGTGGCTGCTCGTGCTGTGCTGAGTCTCTAGTGAGACCATATGGCATTTTGCATGAGCACTAAATTCACTTAGCAAAACAGATGTGCCATACAGTAGCTGAGAATATTAAAAACACAGGAGCCCATGCAAACACACTTTGGCCTATTCTTTGCTAATTTCCACCTCAATTAATGGAAATCATATGAGTTATATCTGGTCTATAGAGCTGATGCTTGATGATAAATCAGTGGTTCTCACACTTTTCAGAACGAAAATCTGTCAGGACCCACCAGAAGTGATGTCATGACTGGAAGTATCATCATAAAGCAGGAAAATTTTTAGCAATCCTAGGCTGCAATCCTACCCACACTTACCCAGGAGTAAGTTCCACTGACTATCATATGCACAATAGCCTGTTAAAAGAACAGATCTGTAACATTTCCCCCAATGCAGTCACATACCATGCTAGCATCAAGTCTAACATATTAAAAATAAAATAATGAAGAGAATGGGGACCCACCTGAAATTGGCTTGTGACCTATCTAGTGGGTCCCGACCTGCAGTTTGAGAAACACTATGATAAATTATTGAAAGATTATCTTGACATAAGCCTCTGTTAACCACTGCTCTTAAGGAGAAGGTTATAATCTAAGGTTAAAGACATAAGTATCGTTGTTGGCTGTCCTTCAAACTAGAGATAATTACATGAACTTACATTAAAGTCACTAGGAGCTTGGCATCCTGCTCATATCTAAGCATTTATATAGTGACTGAAGCAGAGTTCTGTGCTGAGTTATTTACAGCACAAGCAAACAGGATAATACTTAAACCACGTGTTGGCCTAAGTACACTTAGACCAAGTAGGCCACTGTATTCTACAGTGTAGGAGAGTTTTTTGGAACTACGGGAAAAGTTAACGCATATGTGCATATCTCTAACAGCCCAATCCTATGTTCTCCCCCACCCCCCGCTGGTGCAGCTGCACTGAAAAAGTGTGTGCTGTATCCAAGGGGGGGCTTCTGAAAGGAACAGAGTTTT
Organism: Tiliqua scincoides; assembly: GCF_035046505.1. Lineage (NCBI taxonomy): Eukaryota > Metazoa > Chordata > Lepidosauria > Squamata > Scincidae > Tiliqua > Tiliqua scincoides. The sequence continues at coordinate 63,665,552 of NC_089825.1, read as the reverse complement.
AAATCCTCTTCCCCCTCCATAAGCCTCCCACTTTGTAATAGGTCTCCTTGGACTTGTGCAGAGGAAGCGGGTGGGGAGGATGGTCACACAGGGGATAGGATCCAACACATGCCATTGAAGCTGGATCTACCCCCTCCTGAGGCCTCTCTGCCCAGTTGTGCCCCTTCCCACCCCCCATTCCGCCCTCCCTTACCCTCTCCTGCACCCCATTGGCTTATCTGCTCCAATGGGTGGCCAGCAATCCTGCAACAATCCTGGGAAGACTCCAGTATTCCTGCTGATGCTCTGGCAGAGCACTACTTCACGGAAGTGATTTTACGACTGCCTTTAGGCAGTCAGTGCTGGAGGAACACTAGTTCCACCAGTACAAAGAACCTATAACAGTGGTTCTCACACATTTAGCACTGGGACCCACTTTTTAGAATGAAAATCTGTCAGGACCCACCGGAAGTGATCAGAGGTGACATCATCAAGCAGGAAAATTTTTCATAATCCTAGGCTGCAATTCTACCCACACTTACCCAGAAGTCCCATTTACTATCATTGTTAAAAGAATATACATAGTAGCTTGTTAAAAGCACAGGTCTGTAATATTTCTCCAAGTGTAGTCATATGCCACAGTAGCATCAAGTCTAATATATTAAAAATAAAATATTTAAATGAATGGGAACCCACCTGAAATTGGCTCACAACCCACCTAGTGGGACCCGACACACAGTTTGAGAAACATTGACCTATAGGATTAGACTATAAATGATTTCTAACATTTAGCATCTAACTTCTAATGATTTCTAACTTCTTAGCATCCAACTTAGCATCAAGTCTAATATATTAAAAATAAAATATTGAAATGAATGGGGACCCACCTGAAATTGGCTCACAACCCACCTAGTGGGACCTGACCCACAGTTTGAGAAACACTGACCTATAGGATTAGACTATAAATGATTTCTAACTTCTTGATTACTCAACACCTCATGACTCACAGCCAAATGACTCACAAATGACTCAGAGATGACTCATAAGAAGTGGTTCCATTTTTTTTTTCAAATACTTTCAAGCTTCCACCTCCAGTAGTTAACAGTCCTACTTTTGAGCAGGCATCATGTGATATGAAAATTCTGCCAGTGTGATTCATCTATAATGGTTGATTCCCACACATATGAGGCCACAATCAATGAGTGAGGAACATGCATGTGTGAATCTGCCCAATGGCTTTAAGTTAGCACTGTAAGAATGTTAGTCTTGTCAGGGAACCATCATACAGACCCCTGCCCCCACACAACTGGCTAGCTGTTTCTGAACTAAACATAGGGTCATTCTATGATGGCCTCAACTTCTTCATTTCCTTCATCTCTCAGTGGTAACCAGCTCAGGGAGCTTGGCCTTTTCTGTTGCATTCTGAGCTTGGCTCTGCCCTTTTCTCCGTGCCTGTCTTACCCAGCATACTGACACTACCCCGAAACTCAGCCACAAACAAACAGACAATCAAAACATCTGCCACTGTCCTGCCTATGTTGATGTTTGATCAGTTGAAGCTCAGATTTGAAAATGGGATGAAGTACTATAGCAGATTATTATGCGATACAAGGGCAAGAGGAACTAAATCTGAGTTTAGGTGAAGCAGGGCCAGGCACAAGTTTGAGGGAGAGTGTCTGGAAGGAAGAGACAAGAGGGCAGTACTAAGAAAGATCAGTGATGACATGGGGGAATCAAGCTCAAAATTTTAATTAGGTCTGATAATTTTATCTGGTTAAACAGATCAATTGATCAGTCAACACTGGTGCCCTAGATATAACCAATCCTGTTTTCAGCCACTGTTTTATGATTATGGTTAAGATTTTAGATACAGAAAGAAATTGAAACCGTTGCAGTCATACACATTCTATATGCAGACAAATTTTCTTGCACCAAAGATAATCTAACAGAAACCACAAGTTACCCTTGCACATAAATGATATAATTTTAAAACAAGCACTATGGCTGAGCACTGTTAGCATGGTGAAAAAATAAAAGGTGGTGAAGTTTCTCTTGGACAGATAGGGTTTGTGCAGAGAATGAAAGAGTCACACTAAAACTCAGAGCATGGTTTTGCAACATTTTCCCCCTTCCACACCCTAAGGAATTTTTTTACTTCTAATTGTTTGTTCAGTCATATAATAAAAACTCCTTGCAATATGTTAGGAGGCAACAGAAGTCATGTGTAGAAAAGACCAATATAGTATAATTGGCTCCAGTGATATGTTTAAAAATACGCAAAGCTAAGCACAGATGGATGCTCCACAGGGGGGCACAAGGTATCTTCTCTAATGAGATGAAATTCTGCAGGTATCTGGAGGCTGCTGATTAGCTTCATGCTCAGAAGACCTATTTCAAACACATGGCAAATTTCACAGAAGCAAAAATATATTCTGCTATTCACTACTATAACGTCATCATGTTCCAAGTGATAAGTTGGTCTCCCTGAGGAAATGTAGAAAGAAAGATTTTGCATTTCTGCGCCCCTCTCCAGTGGACCTTAAAGAACACTACAGCCTCACATGGTTCTTCCAGGAAAATTAAAATTACTATGCTCAATTGACAAAGGCTGCAATTATGTGTGCAATTCGAAGTGGCAGAGGGCATGTGCCTCGGTACCTTTACCCTAGGACACATCAGAAAGTGGGAAGCTGGCTGTGCAGCTGATTACTAGACAGGCGTTGTGGACAGGTAGGGGTCTAGTAAAGGCTAAAGACTCCAGCCTGTGTATAAAAGAGATATACTATATATACTCCATCCTTCTCACACTGTAACCACAAGGAGTCTCATCAATGGCAGTTATGAGCATCCACTCCTTGACTGAGGATCAGTTCTTTATTGCTAGATTCTGCTGATTGTTACGAACAGGTCGCTGTTATCCCATATGATGCCTTTGTGCAAAATAGAAAAAGGCACCTTTGTGAGCATGAGAAAAGTAAGTGAGGGTCCATCAGCATTCCTCCTCTCCCCAGTGTGAATGGTGCCCCCTTCAATGTGGTGCCCTTGTGCAGTGCACAATCTGTACAACCATATGGGGCAGCCCTGGTTATGAACTGACCTTGATATGCAATGTATGTTCTGGATGGCAACCTATACTTTTTCATATAACAGCGTGACAAAAGAAATGCTTCTGGCAAGGAATACTTGATAATCCTATAAAAAGAGGCTAAGTCTGCATGGCAGCAATTCTTCCCGAAGCATTTTATCTTGTTTGGATACACTGTATTTAGATGAAAAGAATCACTGCAAGTAACTACATAAATGACTTCTCCCACATTATATAGGAGTAACATCCCAATTCTATAGATCCGTGGTTTACAAACTCTCAGGGAGTTTGAGGACCGCAGTAAGTCCTTGCAGGTGAGGGGAGGGAGGTAGCGGGGGTGGGGGGAAGGCAGTGACGCAATCCCCAGGATTGCATCGCTAAGGGGGGGCTGCAGGGACTGGGATGTACTCACCAGTCCCTGCAACAGCCTGACAGGGGTGCAAGGAGCCCTGTGTGAGCGTCTGCAGGGCTCCCCAGCCTTCTAAAAGTGAAAGTGGAGTGATCGTGCTCCACTTCCGGTTTTGCAGAAGTGGAGTGCGATTGCTCCACTTTCACTTTTGGAACATTGGGGAGCCCTGCTACCTTCCCCCTGCCCCCGTCCTTTAAGGGGGCAGAGGCCAGGGCTGTCAGGCTGGGGCATCGCAACGTCCCAGATTGAATAGCTCTGTTATAGATGCTTACTGGAAAGTGAGTCCAACTGAGCTCAATGGGATTTACTTGTGAGTAAATAGCTGAGGCTTGCAGCTTCACTTAAATACAGTGACATGATCCTGTTACCCTGTGATAAGAATATGCTTGTAGCAGCAAGTTACATTCCCAGGAATAAAGGCTTCTGCCTCCTTGGGAGGAACAGGGAAGAAAGAGCGAATTCACGCTACAATAAATTCATAGCACACAAGTTTGAGATTTCCTTGAAGGCTTTACTGAACTACAGTATACGCAGACTGTCGTCTCAGACTATCTCCACCAAATGACCAGTTTTTTTCCCCTTTTAGCTTCTAATATCTCAGATTTGTTCCTCTCCCTCTTGTAATCCAAGTCTGTTGCATGCAGCAGAAACTGATGGCTTAAAGCAGATTCAGATATAAAGGAAATAATGGATGCTGCTAATCATGATTTTTCTCTTCTCCTACCAACTTTGTTCTGGTAGGAACACAGAAGACACAACACAGGCCTACACATATTTTGTTATCATAAAAGTTAGACCTATTCTTGGGTATATTTGGGGTGCTAAATCCAAAAACAGCATTGTTTTTTCTGATTGGCTCTACTTTTGGGGGTGCCACTTTCATGGCACTGGCTTCCTCACAAGGAATCTGTTTGAATCCGCATATAAGGTAGCTATGATGTACCTCACAAACTAGAGCCCATTGAGCAAAACCAATGCCATTTTTGGATTCAGGGCAACAAAAAAAAATAAAAAAAATCCTATATTCATTCAAATTTCCTTAACTAAAAAAAAGAAAGACAAAACCAAATCTAGGTCCATGTAATAGACTAACTCCCATCCAATTAACCATTTTGTCATCAAATTTTCACCCCTACTGGTTTGCTGAAACTATATCTATTAGGCTGCAAATGTACATACACTTACCTGGCAGTAAGTCCCATTATTCTCAGGGGTCTTACTTCTGAGTAGACATGTATGAAATTGGGCTGACAGTCGGGAGAATTATCGGGTCAGTCAGAGGAGGCTGACTAGGTTGAAGCCTAGGGGCTCACAGGGACCAGCGGCCAGTCAATTTACCTGCCCTGATGCTGGGGCACAAGGCCTGAGCTGGGCCCTGTCGCTCGCAGCAGACGGCCACGAGCAGTCTGCCCTGGCCGCAGGGAGCTAAGTGAAGCTGGTGATGTGAAGCTGCCTGCCAGCACATCCCCTCCTCCCTGGCCAATCAGGACTCCCCACATCCCTGTTGTATTGCTCTCCTGAAGTGTTTGGAAGGGGGAAAAATACCTGAAAGCTTAGGGGCCCAGCCATGAAAGCCTAGGGGTCCACCAGGGCCTAGGAGAGGGGGGTAAAGGGGGTAATTTGTACCCAGGCCCAGGGTCAAAAGGGGGGCCCAGGAATGGGCCCATAAATTTCCTGAATTCTTATGTTTTCCTATCTACTCAGACTTGTTGCCCACATGGGATGCTGGGGACACTACCACTACTGGGGATGCTGGGTACCCTACGGATGCCACATGGGTTAGTAGACCTGGGCTCCAAAGACTTTTCCAGCTGTCTCTATCCTCCCTCCACCCTCTTTCGCCCCTCCCTGCCCCCATTCTGCTCACCTGTCACCACCTCCCCCCACTCTGTTTCACCCCTCCCCCTTTGCAAAGGGGCCCAAAAGAAACTTTGTACCCCCTGATAAAATTCCTCTCAGAGGCCCTGGGGTCCACCATGGGTTAATACGGTCCTGCTTAATCACCCAGTTCAAAAACATTGCTGAACTATGATTTATCACTATGAGCCTTAGGATGAGCCTTAGGAGGTGTGAGCTTGTGTGTTCCCTCCTTGTCTTCTCTTCCATGCAAGAGGGGATTGAACACTTTAGAACAAGCCACAGTTTTAAATTACACACAAACTCAAGGAACTGTGGTTTGTTAACTTACTAGAACAAACCATGGTTTGATCCTGGTTTGATATCCTGTCTTGCTCTTAGTGGAACTGCAGTACATAATGTGCAATTTGATTTGTTCTTAAAGTGAAAGCAAATGCTTTTATTCTGCTTGATTTGCTTGCAAGGATGAATCGAATTGGGTACTGACAGGGGCATTCATTTCAATGGGGTTCTGCAGAAAAACTTCCCAGTGGATTGTGCCTTTAGACTCTGATATTGCCTGAAATCAGTCTGGTAGAATTTATCCCTTTATAGTCAAATAATGGAAAATACAAATAAAACCAATTTAGTTTGAGCTTTACACTTGCAAAGGAATCATAACACATAAATATAAAATTCCACAAGGTTACTGAATTCTGTATCAGGAGCTACAGCAGGCCAAGAAACAAAGGAAAAACAAGTTAAAAAAAACAACAACAACCCTTCCGTAATATATGTAGAATGCTGTCAAAAAGGGAAGCACCAATATCTTCTAGATCCAGGCTAATAAATTACCAGATGATAGAGATGGATGAGGGGAAAATATACTGTTGCACTCCATGCACTTAAGCAATGATTCTCCTTTTTCCCTCCACAAGTTCTGTTGTAACACAATTTTCATTATTATTTTTGTTTTGCTCCAGGTCAAGGTCATTTTGTAAAGCTATGTAATAGAACACATTACGCTCTACCCATTTCTGAAAGCAGAGAAAAATGCCTTTGTAATAACATTTTCTTCGAACAAAAAATGAAAATTATTTGTACAGTTTTAACCCTTTTATTGCCAAAAAAGAAAAAGAGAATTTTGAGTCACTTTTAATGAGATTGTGAGAAAAGGCATTGCTTTTTATTTATTTTTTGTATGCTTCAGTTGTACATAACTTATTGAGATGGTAATGTACCACACACCCCTAGGGCTTTAGATCTAATGATGGAGGCCTCAACTCCACAGCCAAAGCAGTAAGTCTGGGTAGCTACAGAAGTCCTTCCTGCCTATCAGGTAATCCCCATGTGCAAAACTACATTTATTTTTTGGGGTGGTGGTGTCCAAGGCAAGTTTTCTTTAGTGGACCCTCTGAAGCAGGGTTGGTTCAAGCAGATCTGCTGCCTCAAACAATATAGTTATGCTGCCCCTACCAGTGCATACCCTCTGGTAATTCCCTCTTATTTTCTTAATGTGTGCTTTGCTACTACTGCCATCTTGTCCTTGCCTGCCCAGCTGTTTAAGGAAACAGCTCAGAGGGCAAGGAAGGACAGCACAGTGTAGCAGAGCAATCCCTGAGCACCCCTCACCTACTCCTTACTTTAATGTTCATTGCCTTTCACTTTTTAAATGTCCATTGCCTTTCACTTGTTCCCACCCAGCTGCATTCAAACACAGAGGTTTGGCAGAGCATGCTGTGTGCAAAGTCCTCTTCCACTCCCATCATGTTCCACCCACCTGTTTTTTTGTGGAAGCAGCTGGACAATCAAGAAACAGGTGATGGGAGGGGAGCAGTGGGCAGACACAGGGTGCAAGGGACTCCTCATTAACTCACTGTCTCCTTCAGCCTGTCCCTTGAAAATAATTGTTTCAGTCGACTCCATGGCTGGGCCAGTCCTGCCCCTCATAAGTGGACTTATCTTGCAGCCCAGTCCTATACTTCATAACTTCATTCCTAACACTATAGGATATATGGCATATTCAGCACAACTACAGCCCAGCTTGTAGAGTTGAAACATTGTTGGCATAGCATCAGTTCCACCAGTGGTAAAGACATAAAGGAAAGGGGGACACAGGAGAGCTGTGCCTACTCCTCCTCCTTACTGACCTGACCTTTTTGATAAGAGGCCAAGAGGGAAGTGGAGCAATTTTTGCTTTTGATCTTTCCTGGAAACAGAGCAATCTTTGGTCTCAATCCTAACTAGGATTTGGGGCATTGTAAAGGCACGTACAACAATGTACATGCCCTTACAATACTGCAAACAGTGTGACACTGTTTCTGTTGCTGATTCTGCCACAAATGGTGGTAGTGGTGGTCTTGGCATGCTGCTGCAGAGGCAACCTCTGCTGAGGTATGTAAACAATTGCAGGAGGCAAGGGAGGAACAGGGGAGTTTCTGGGTGGGAAGAATGACAGGTAGGAGGTGGAAAAGGGGAGGGAGGGAATGGAATCCCGATGGCACCAGCATGTGCCAGGATCTTATCCCTGTTCCTTCCCCTCTTCCCTCTCCTTTACTCTCCTTGATTCTCTGCCAGCTAAATGATTTTCGAAATCCAAAGCAAACCACTGGGTCAGAAGTTCAACTGTGAAACTGAAGGTCTATTTAGCAGGAATACCCATATGGAAATTCCACGTCAACCCTCCAATGGTAAACAGCCAGTATGGAGATAGCTGAGAAAGCTGTCCTCCAGACTGGTTGTGGCTATTTATAATACCATTTTATGTGCCTTGAGTCTTGTTTCTCACACTCTGTGGAATCTCTCTCTGCCTTAGAGAAGCAGAGGGAATCCAGGAAATTTTCATTGTCACAGACATAAAAAAGAAATTATAAAAAAGAAATAAAAAAGCTTTGTCACAATTATAGCTAGTGTCTCACTAGTTTAAGGATCCAGGGACCAGGAAAGAGAAAACAGACTTGTTTAGAATGACCAGAAAGCCACTCTTAGCTGTGCCATAAAACCTACAGCACTGTGTGTGTGGATGGCTGTTCCAACTCATTCACTGCTGACTCATTCATTTCTAACAGCATCTGGCAGAGCAAACGGGAGGAGGCAAGAAGTCCTGAATTTTTCATGTGAACAGTAACAGTACTGTTCACCTGCCCTTCTCTAGGTAAATTAATTTAGGGAATTAAACATCAGAGTGCAGAACCATATCCCTGGAGACTGATTAGCGATTCAAAGAAGAATGCATCTCTCCCACTTTTGTCTCTTCTAAAACACACTTGCCTCTTTTCATTGCCCTCATTATGGATCTCACTAATAAATGACTGTAACACACCATCTGAATATGACTTTAAATGTTTCATTTATATTACAATTAATCCACTCCAAGCTTTTATAGTTGTACAGATCCTAGGCTTATTTTTAAAAGGAAAGAAAGACAAGCCAGGAAAAATAATAACCCACCATCAGAGAACAAAGCTCTTTGAAAAATGTCTCTCCTCATAGGGTTGGCTGGTTTGATTCTCAGTTCTGCTGCCTGTCAACTTGACAAACAGCATCACTACCAAGAAGCAACCAGGTCTTGATGTGACATGCCCAGGAGTCATTGTTTGAAATGTTTGTTTCCTAAGGGCAACAGAGCCTTGAGGAAAGAGTGAATAAAGAGACTTGTTCGTAAAGGAGGTGGGCCAGTGTGAAAGTAATAGCTCATGCTAACCACACTGTGATAGATACATCTTTGCACGCAAAGATGATTTGCACATAACAATCCGCAAACCACTAAAGCACAGCTTTGGACAGAAAGGCAGAGGTGGACCAAAAAAATCTTTACAATCTCAATGACAAAATGGAAAAGCAAACACCTAATATGATCACCACATGCATTCATTATCCAGTGAAACCCTTTCCAAGCGAAATAATTGTTAAGCCCATAAAAGAGTCTGCTTCATTTTAGCAAAATGAACATAAAATGGAAAGGAGAGCATTATGGTAAGTGGAGTCTTAATGCAGACTCTCAGTTTGACCTCCAACAAATGGATACCAAATCAGATGAACATGGAAGTGCAAATAGTAACAGCAACCTTAATTGAGAAATTCGACCCACTGTCTATTTGGTAAGTTTGCTGCACATGCCTGATAGGTCTCACCCCAAACATTACCGTTTTAGCCAATAAGGTAAGCTTACAATAATAATTTCTAAGAGCTGTCAGGAATCTTTATCTTGCTTCTCCACAGTCTTAAGAGTAAGGGATAAGTCCTCAGGGACTTGAGCTTCTGACTATCTTTTGTTGCAGCATTTTCTTTGAATAGTTTAAGCCCTGTGACTGCAAGAAAGCGCAGATCAAGGGTCCTCCTGGGAGAACAGCCAAAACTCTGCTCCTTTGGTCTCATTAGTAGAGGTGCTTGTTTTCAGTAAAACAGGTTTACAGCCTAAGTCTTACTGAACACAATGGGTTTACTTCTGAGTAAAATAAATAACACCATTTTCAAACACCTCTACTAATAAGCAATTATTCTAGCACTGATGGTGCTGCCAGATTAGCACCCTGGAACCCTAACCTCAGAGCCTCAATATTCTTGAGTTCTGTTTAAAACGCTTATACCTGGGGGGGGAAGGAAGGCATTTTTTTTTTGCCCTTTCCTGCATCCCCCACCTCATTCAGCAGCACTATAAACCAGACCCCCTTGGAAAAGTACCTGGAAGCAGCACGGCTGTCAGACTATGGTTGCCCCTTCTCACCACCAGCAGCAGTGACTCCAGCAATATCTGCTCTGCCTCATGCTTCATCTAGTTTTAAAGGGTAGCGTGCTCTTCTCCTGCACAGCATTTCCTCAATGGTACTGCCCAGTGTTGGAAACTCGATTCAGGTGACTTGGACTTGAGTTGTGAAAATGCAGGGTTTAGGGTGACTCTGCGACTTGTGACTCACGTGCATGGAAGTCTCTGAAAAAGACTCAAGTCAGGCTCCCCCTGACTCAGCACTCATCCCCATGCATGCTGGCTCGAGTCTGCCTGTGTCTGGGGTGCTTGCCTACTGTTTTACCATGTGAAAAACTGACCAGCAGGGAGTTCCAGCCTGGAGGCAGAAAAGGATTAAAGAATTGAGCTGGGGGGGGGGGGGAGGTGGGAGTGAGTTATTTTTCCCTATCTCTGATAGGAAGGAACCAATGATCACTCAACACACTATGGACATTTGGATATTTTTATTGGCTGAGGGAGAGCAGGAGCAAGAGCCCAAGGGGTTTCTTGCCTTACAATTGGCTGCAAAAGCCCATGGAGGCAGAATAAACTCTTTTGCACAGTGCTGCTTTCCAACCTTATGACTTCTCTTGGCACTGTTTTTACTTGGGGGGGGGCAAGCCCCACTGAATGACTGGCTACTTCTGAGGACTACTTCTGAGTAGAGCTGCAAGGATCAGGCCATCCTGGTAAGCCTCCCAGTTGCTGTTCACGACCCTCCTCCTCCCTCACTGCTGTCCCAGCTCTCACTCAGTCCCCCTCACTCTGTTTACAGATGGGCAGGGACAACAGGAGAGTGTTCAAAGAGAGCTTCAACACACATACACACAGCTCAGCAGCAGCCCCATTTTTTCCATGGCTAGCTTTTTAAGGGGGGGGTGCAATTCAACTCAAGTCCATTAGAGTCACCAAAGGGTGACTGGGAGACTCGGAAAGTGCCCCTGTTAGAACACCTTTTTGAGTCAAGTTGCAGGGACATTGACTCAGTGACTTGAGTCAAGCCCTGCTGGGTTTTCCAACACTGGTACTACCAAAGGAGAAAAGCAGCCTACAATCTATCTAAATAAACTGAAAAGAAAATGGAAGAAGGAAATCCTCTTCCCACACAACACCACCAGATCTGTTGCTACTGTGGGTGGTGGATACAGAACCAGAGTTCCACACTGCATAGCGAACTACCTCCAGTAGGGATGAAACCAGAGAAACCCTGCCCTCTCTGCAACTATTTAGCACATTTCTCCCACCTGTACTATTGCTGTAGCCTTGCTTCTCACCCTAAGAACTCAGAAAGGAGGGGCTAAGGAAGGTAGCCCATCTTCTGTTTCCTATCACTGCTCTCACACCTTCAGAACATTTAACTGACAGTAGTCAAGGCAACACCACATTTTAACTCTTACAACTTTTAATCAAGAATCAACTTCCATATAATGATTCTTATGTTTGCTATGACTTTGTACTGAATTACTATACTTTTTCATGCAATGGTAATTTTGTTAGCTTCGTTGGGCATGTTTGCAGAATATCAGGATACAAATGTTGCAAGTAAGCAAACTGCTACTGTATTGCCCAAGTTAACACTGCACAGGTAAAAATAAAGGTACTACGAACTGCTACAGATTCTCATTTGGATATCACTGATTGGTGGTGCCAGGCTCAGCCCAAGACCTTTGGGTGCCTGGGTTCAGGCCTGAGATGGCTCCCAGTCAATGGCAGTCCTTCAATTTTTCCCTTAGCACAAAGCGCTACACACAATCCCATCTAGGATTCCTGCCCCAGTGGTTTTTCACTCTCCATCTTGCCCTTGTCCTTCCCCTTACCAGTGGCAGCAATAGTTGGGTTCTCAGCTACCATGGCAATGGTGCTGGTGGTGGTAGCAGCCACCTCTCTGTTACTTCTGGCTTCTCCCTGGCCTGCCTTTCATACTGTCTTTTCAAAAGGCAGTGTGCAGGCTGGGGGCTAGAAAAAGGAAGCATGGAGTTCTTCCTGCTTCCTTTCTCTTGAATATAGACAGTGGCAAACTGCAAGGTGAGCCTGCCACTATCCCGAGAGCCACCTCACCAAAGTGCTGCCCCATACTGCCTCAATGAGTCCAGTGTGTGGCCCAGCCCTGAGGGGTTTAATTTATTTTACATCTGCCTCTCCACACGAGAGGTATGAGTTAACACCCATCACATATAGCTCAGGCTTGAGCTTACTGATACATGGGTAAGATGGTGGCTGGCAAGCCACAGCAGACTCACAAAACATCTCAAAGAGAGGGATAAGATAAACCTGTCTACACTGGTCTTAGGTGATGTGTCTATGCCAGTGGTTCCCAAACTGGTGGGTTGAGACCCACCAGCCTGGGAAGCACTGACCAATGCCCCTTAAAGGGACAGGGAGGAGGGAAGGCAGCAACGCGATCCCCAGAATCACGGTGCTGCCAGGGACAGGAAGGGGGTTTTCTACTTACCTGCAGCCAGTGCTGCAGTCCTGGAGGGTCTGGGGGGGTGCAGGAAGCCCTTTGTAGGGCTCCCTGTACCTGCAGAAGTATAACAAAAAGAAAAAAAACTAGGCAGTTCCAGTTTTGTCATGAAAACAAAACATACCAGTTTTTCTCCCCCTTTTGTACACTTTTGCAGGCACTGCAGTACTGGCTGAAGGTAAGTAGAAAACCCTTCTCCTGTCCCTGGCAGGAACATGATCCTTGTTGCCTTCCCCCTCCCCTGCAACAACTTACAATGCTCCCAACTCCCATGTAGAAGTTTGGGAAGCGCTGGTTTATGCCATATTCCTTCAATAAAACTGTGACCTGTTTAATCCCATTTGTTGGTATCTACCTCTTTCTTCCTCTCTCAGCAATGGTGCTAGCATGCTTATCTTTTTAAAAGCATATGGCAATCTTGCTCAAATCCTAAGAAAAAGGAAATAAAAAAAGATTCTTATTGTTCTGTTAGAAAATAAGCATACCAAGGGAGACTAATCTCTACTGTGGACCTGCAAGCATACTTGCAAACAGGCAATTGATACAAAGCTTCCTGTGCACCAAAGTAGACATAATTCTATGGCATACAGCAGTTAAATTTTATGATTCTGTAAGCTGCTTTGAGTGCCCCTCCCAGGGAGAAAAACGGGACAAATCAAACAAAGAAACGACCGCATTCCTTTTCCTACTTCTAGCAGTCTAAATCTCCTTACATATTTTTTAAAAGGAAAAACTGTGCAATTCTAGGCATTACTACTCAGAAGTAAGCCTCCATGAGTTCAATAGAGATAAGCACACAGGATTGCAGACTATGTTGATGCATAATTAATATCCTTAAGCAAAACTGCATATACACTGAATGGCAATAAAATATGTTTTGAAGGAAAAAGCGATACATCTAAAAGCAGTAGTAGACAGTCTTAGAAAGCACAAGGAAAACTTCAGGGAGTTCTGGGCAACTGCACAGTAGTTGGCAACCTTCAGTCTTGAAAGATTATGGTATTGCACTCTGAATGGTGGTTCTGGAACAGCGTCTAGTGTGGCTGAAAAGGCGGTTTCTGGAGTGACAATCCCTTCCACACTGGGAGCAAGTGCAGTCTGTCCCTGGTCTGTCTCCCTGGTTATGGGCCTTCCTTCTTTGCCTCTTTGTCTCAGTCTGTTGGCCAAGTGTCTCTTCAAACTGGGAAAGACCATGCTGCACAGTCCGCCTCCAAGCAGGCCGCTCAGAGGCCAGGGTTTCCCACTTGTTGAGGTCTACTCCTAAGGCCTTCAGATCCCTCTTGCAGATGTCCTTGTATTGCAGCTGTGGTCTACCTGTAGGGCGCTTTCCTTGCACGAGTTCTCCATAGAGGAGATCCTTTGGGATCCGGCCATCATCCATTCTCACGACATGACCGAGCCAACGCAGACGTCTCTGTTTCAGCAGTGCATACATGCTAGGGATTCCAGCTCATTCCAGGACTGTGTTGTTTGGAACTTTGTCCTGCCAGGTGATGCTGAGGATGCGTCGGAGGCAGCACATGTGGAAAGCGTTCAGTTTCCTCTCCTGTTGTGAGCAAAGAGTCCATGACTCGCTGCAGTACAGAAGTGTACACAGGACGCAAGCTCTGTAGACCTGGATCTTGGTATGTTCCGTCAGCTTCTTTTTGGACCAGACTCTCTTTGTGAGTCTGGAAAACATGGTAGCTGCTTTACTGATGCGTTTGTTTAGCTCAGTATCAAGAAAAAGAGTGTCGGAGATCGTTGAGCCAAGGTACACAAAGTCATGGACAACCTCCAGTTCATGTGCAGAGACTAATGCAGGGAGGTGAGTCCACATCCTGAACCATGACCTGTGTTTTCTTCAGGCTGATTGTCAGTCCAAAATCTTGGCAGGCCTTGCTAAAACGATCCATGAGCTGCTGGAGATCTTTGGCAGAGTGGGTAGTGACAGCTGCATCGTCGGCAAAGAGGAAGTCACGCAGACATTCTTTCTCCCCCCCTTTCCCATATCTGTCTCTAGCAAAAACATACCATGCTCTCCTTGTAAATGAATAATATGAATGATCCCATATCTGTCTCTAGCAAAAACATACCATGCTCTCCTTGTAAATGAATGACTCCTTTTCTCCCTATGCACTAGGACAATTAAAGTTATTAATGGAAAACCAAAGAAAGCATTTCACAACGTAGCGGTGCAGCTAATCGAGAAGGCTAAACCTTTTGGCATCCATCATGATGTTTGAATTAATTTTAGTCTTTAGTGTGAGTTGCAGATTATTTTGAAACATCATCTATTCAGACCACTTACATTAAATTTGATGTACAATTTTCGGTATTAAATGCAACTGCATATTTCAATGTTCATTATGTATTAAACCAAAATCAAGCAGAAATCAAACATGCCAGAGTCATTCTTTGCCACTATTGCCCATGCTGCATGTAGGATACAAGACATTAGTTAAGAATGTTTGGTTTCCTTGATCTTGTCCTTTGAGGGAAAGAGGGGAGCGTTCTGTGGCCTCTCTATGTCATCATTTGACCTTGGATAGCATTGCTGCAAAGTTCTCTTTTCATTTGGATGGGGTTTCCTACTTGCCTCCACAGGCCCTTTTTCTTCTACTCCCTGGATTGGGAAAGGAAGTGAGGGACAAAGATGAAGAGGAAATGTGGAGAGGAGTGCTCAGCCAGAACCATGGAAGATGGAAGGAGCACAGGCTGGCAGATCATTGGGTGGGGGAGGGCAGCATTTGGCATACTGCCAGGCGCCAGAAAGTCTTGGGGCAGCCCTGCTCATACAAACTAAATTTCAGTTTGTTGAATGAAACAAAAGAATAATGACAGTTATACTTGCTGTTTTATTTAATTTCCCTAATAATTCCTAATGTCTGACTGTCTTCTCTAAATTGTTTCACTACATTGACCTCTCAGCAGACATTTTCAGTGCTCCTATGGCCCCAAGATCCTCTTCTTAGCTAGCTACAATCAGTTTATAATTCCAAGAGTGTATATGGACAATTAGAAACTATTCTCTTCCCAATGCATATCGCTCTGGCACTCACATAATGCTGAATTTACACACTGTCAATTGTCATGCAAATTTAGAAGACTGCTGAGTTCATAGATTTGTGTCTGAAAGTTTGACAAGGAAGATCGTTTGATACGAAGTCATATTTAATATGAAATATTCATCTGCAAGTTGAGAGAACAGTAATCAAATGTCTTGCACAGCTAAGATAAGTCAGTTAGAAGTTGGGATGTCAGAAACCCTTGACATCTGTAAGATTGTTTTACAGATGTATTGAGTTTGCATGAGGGGGTTGCTGATTTGGATGTTGTTAGAACTTTGGGTTTGTTTAGGTTGCTGCTTTGAATAAAAATAGTCCTTTCTGATCACTTGCAGAGTGTGTGCCTAAGGTAGAACACCCACACCCCTCCCCTATGGTGGCTCAAGACACTTAAAAATGCTTAAGGCATCTTACAAAGTACACAACTAAACACACATCCACACACAACAGAAACATTATCAAAACGAAAGACAGGGAAAGCAGCTAAAGAATGACCTGAAATTCAGCAAAGAACAATGAACAACCGGAAGAAATCAAGAGTCCTATAGGGCAAAAGGCTGTTTAAAAAAGAAGCTTTTCCCCTAATCACAAAAGATCAAGGAATGGTGGACCTCCTTCAGCAGGGAGGTTCTGCAGCCTATCATAACTGTTTAAACATTTTGAGATTGTGACAGGGAGAAGTGTACACAAATAATATTGTAAATTACACTGAGCCCATGGGATACAGCAGGATCTGAAGTAAATACTGTGAATACATACCTCCCCCCCCCCCCCATTTCCAGTTGGGAAATTTCCCCTATCGCTGTTATCCTATCACAAGTGCTCAGTGAAGTTCAACAAACTTACTGCACATTTTTGGCTGATAAGTAAAAAATTAAAAATGCAGGCTTTGATAACCTGTTCAGCCTTGGCAAACATTCCTGGCATCCCTGTGTACTAGAACTGCTGAATGCAGTGGTTCTTTGCTGAGATACAAAAGGGATCATTATGAGAATGGAACAAAAATTCCCACTGCTACTGGTTTGTTAACCTTCTGTCATAGTTGTTACTTCACTTGCAGGAAACCTATCATCTGACCCAGAGTTAATGTTTTCCCTGGTGTCTCTTCCTGATAGTTTTAGCTCTGGCAGCTGAATTTTCTTAAAGAATTTAGGATTTATTCTGGAGGAGAGGTAGACTTCATTTCAGCCATCTGAGAGCCCACACTGTGAGAGAAGCACTCGCTCAAAGGTGAGTGAGTGAGAAGATATTGCTTTGCAGGTAAATCGGAAAAATAAAATTGGGAAAATCTAGTCTGAGATGCATCAGGAAATTACTTTCGTTTTTGTTCTAATTTCTGCCAGTTACAAACCTTCCCAAAATGTTTCCTGGATCAGATTGGTAGCTGAAGCGCCATCCACTGGCCATTACTGGTAATTTTACCCCATAGCGACTTATCCATTAACCCAGAGGTTTTCAGACTGGGGTGTTGTGACACCCAAGCCTGAGGGCCCTGGTCACTTTGCCCTTAAGGGACGGGGGCAGCCAGGAGGCAGGGAGGAGGCAGTGACACGATCCCCAGGATTGAGCCGCTCAGGGAGCTGCAGGGGCTTGGCTGTACTTACCACAGCCTCCTGCAGCCTCCTGCCCAACTGTCCACAGGGCTCCCCGATGCTTCCAAAGTGCAAGTGGAGTGATCATGCCCCACCTCCTGTAATCACTCCACTTTCACTTCTGATGTGGCTACAGGGACTAGGGTGCACCCACCAGTCCCTGCAGCAGCCTTCCCGGGCTGCAGGGAGCCCTGCGTGAGCCTCTGCAGGGCTGCCCAGGTCAGTGAAAATGGAGTGATCGCGCTCTGCTTCCGGTTTTGCGTAGGCGCTTGCACAGGGCTCGTGCAGGCGCTTGCGCACGGCTCCCCGTACCCCCGACAGGCTGCTGCAGGGACTAGTGGGTGCACCCAGTCCCTGCAGCCCCCCTGAGCAGCACGATCTGGGAGATCACGTCACTGCCTTTCCCCCACCCCTGCTGCCTCCCTCCCCTCCCTGGCAAGCAATTACTTGAGTTTCAAACTCTTGGAGCGTTTGAAAACTGCATCATTAACCCTTTGCATCCTAAGACTTTTTTTCCAACTTGACTCTTCTTTTCCTATTTTATTTAATCCTTTTCTGTTTACTCTTTTAAAGGAAAGTGGTTATATTCTATCCCTTTGTCTGCTTGGTCCCCGGTGCAAATATAACCAAATTATTTACAGATTTTTCGCAGTTTTATCTCAACAGGATAAGATGGGTGCTTTAAATTAAAGAAAAAGAGTCATTTAACAATAGCTCTGTTAATGCAAGAGAGGACAGCTGGCTGACAATACATCAATCATTCTCTCTCTAGGCACTTAGAACAGCTTCACTCCAAGGCAAGCGACCCCTCCCTTTCCCCTGAGCACATGAAAGAAAGATAATCACATTGCATTCTTTTTCAGCCCTGTGCTATGGGTGAAGGGAGGGGGTTACTGGCTTTGTGAAGTGAAGCCTTTCTAAGCACCTAGGGAGAGAGTGATTGTCTTCCTAATGATACTGTCCTACATCACAAAGGTCAGCAAGGCTGTTTTTAAATCACCTTGCAAAAGAACTTTTAAATGGGTTTGCTTTAATGCAATTTTTGCCATCCATGTGAGTTCTGGGAACAGAGTCCTCATGAATAATGAGACTCAACCTGTACAGCGGATTGCCATGGCACTTTGCTCTTCAGGTGTGAGAATGATTTTGATAGGAACCTCTGAGGTTCAGTATTTTCCTGGAAGGGGTTTTTTTGCCATCTGTCTGGCTTGATAGCCTGGGATGGTGGCAGCAGATATATTCTACCAAAGCCTTCCTCCATTCAGCTCTCTGTCCAAGCAGGAATAGAGGGGAGCAGGAAGGGGGTGAGCATGCTAATCACTAGGCACTGCTTCCCTGGGTCAGACTGCAGTCTCTGACATCCCAACCTCTTCCTTGACAGGTGGGAAAATAAACTGGGTGGCATCCAACCTCCACTAATAAAACATTAGTTAAAAAAAATTATTATTTTTTAAAAGCATCTGAAGTAGCCACCACTATGACAAATTTCCTACATTTTGTTTTCTTTATTAAGTTGTCCCACCATCAATAACTGGTTTTGAAAGTAGACTACTATTTAGTTTTCCAAACTTTATGCACTTCCAGACACTAGCTGCAGAATTGCCTGCAGTTTGAATTCCCCCTAAAATAATGTAGTTTAAGATTTCTGGGAAGCATATTCATTTTGTTCTCTCCTATCTGTTGAAGCTTTTGATCAATGGAATACTGTACGACTGAGCTGAAAGTTTTCAACATATAAGCTTTGCCTTGTGTTTGGGGATGTGGAAGTTAAATTTGTGGCCTCAAAAATATGGGAGCAGTGAGGGGTAAGAGTGCACACAGGAGACATTTTTACTCAGCCCTAAATTACAAGTCAACTAAATTTAAAAAAAACAAACAAAACTGAAAGTGCAAATCTATTTAAATGCTTTTAAATGTAAATATTTATGAGAGAGAAATATCATTTCTCTTTTAAAGGTCTAACACATAAGTGGTATTCTAAAATTGATCCCAACAGGCCAGTGGAAAGGATCCCAGTATCTCTCACTCCCCTTTTTCTAACTGCAGGGGTGTTGGCCTTTATCTTCCCACAGAACAACAAGCAGGGAGTAGTTGGTCCCAAGTAAGCCAACAGAGGGGGCTTCTGTTTCTTCCTCACCAGGTGCTTCTACTTCTTTACATATGGCAAATGTATTCTGCCTGTCCCTCAAGGAGCTCAAAGGGTTACACACGGAATTACCAGATTTTAACCTTACAACAATCCTGTGAGGGAGGGTAGGTTTAGAGACTGTGATTGGCCTACAATTACCAAATGAGTTTTGTAGCCTGAGCAGAGATTTGAGTCCAAATCTTCTTTCTCCAGGTCAACACTGTATCCAGTATAGTAGTGGTTCCCAACATTTTTTCACTTGCATACCCCTTGGCAGCCCGTTTCCATAAATTGTACACCTCGTATTAGCCCTGCAAAGCATTCTAATACAGACCTGCCTTTTCCCACCATTATTTAATTCTTTTTCAAGCACCCCTAAAGGTCCTGGCAAGTACCCATGGGGGTACCCGTACCCCAGGTTGGAAACCACTGCATTATACCACACCATCACATTTGCTACATAAATATCAATATCAAAAAGGACCAATGCTACACATGTATAGGAAAAAGATGTTGTTGCAGTGAAGTTACCTGTCATATTGCAGTAAACTTTCAAAGGTCCCAGTGCACCACTGCCATCTGGATCTATCCAGTAGGAACCTGTTGCTTTGCCCAAGTGTTTATATGCTTCACAGGAGAGTTCAAAAATAGCTGAAAAAAACAAAACCAATATCTCAAGTAAATACACTTTACCTGAGATCTAGGAAAACAACATTTTTAGAAACTGTTATAATATTTCAAAAATTGTGGAAAAAACCCAAAGACATTTAGTATGTGCAATAGATGTATTTAGCATCAAACACTCTGTTTTGCCTTACAGTTTAAAAATGATGGAGATGAAACAATACTTCCACAGAAAACTCAGTATTTGGCAAATTTCATGATTTAAATATGTAGGTAAATTTTATCTAAGTATATAACAGCTGATCTAAGGAAAAAGTTAAGGCAAGTTTATCTGAGAGCATTTGAAGACCAAGAGTTTTCACTCACAACCTTTCATTGTTACAAAACACTATGCCCTTTGTGTCCATGCTGCAAACTTCCACTGGTTTAACAGTCATTTCCTCTCCTTAGGGATCTGGGAGCTCTCACGAGAAGCAGTGGTGGTGAGGAGGACAGGTCTAGCACACACAGCAATGAAGGAAGTCACAGAGGTTGCCATGACAATGCCATAGATAAAAAAAGCAAGGAAAGGAGCAGCAGCCAGGGGGAGGCCTAAGCATGCCAGGGCAATGTGGTCACACATCCCACCAACGAGTGAGGCCCCAGTGACTTGAGGAGTGGGTGTTAGAACTCAGTCAGGTACAGGCATTGAACCAAACATCCTCTGTGGAGTAGGAAAATTAGGCTCCACAGAGCTTGTAGGCACTGGTACGAATTCTTCAGAAACCACAGACCCAGAAGATACAGAGCCTCTTCCACAATAGCTAGCTAGCTAGCTAGCTAGCTAGCTAGCTAGATAGATCCTGGAGAACCAGGATGGTATAGTGCAGTGTTATTCAAACTGTGAGGCTCTTTAGGGAGGCGCCAGAAACTCAAAGGGGAGGTGCGAGAGTGGCTGCTGCCGCCACCCCGCCCTCTTCTCCCTCCACTCCGAGGCTGCCCCTTCTGTGTTCACTGCATGTTGTTTCCAAAGCTCTTCAACTCCAACCCCCGTCTGGCAAGTACCAAGCATGCTCAGCTTGCAGTCCTTAACCCTAGCTGATCCTTGTCTGGCTGGTTCCTAGTTCCCAGCCTGGGATCACTTCTCATCAAAGTGAAATCTCTCTTTTCAGCCCCCTCCCTCTTCCACTCCTCCCTTTTCGATCTCCAAACCTTCCCGCTTTCCTCCCCCTCCCCAAATAAAACGCTTCCTATTTTACTAGTCCTCAGGACTCAAAGTTGCTTCCATACAGTTGGCAAAGGGGGAGGGGAGAGACAAGCACACACTTTACTTGGCCAGGAGCAGAAAAAGGGTACTGTTTTTAAAGTGATTTATTACTCTTGTTGTTTGACTGAAGAGGAGAGGCTGTATTTTTAAAGTGATGAATCTTGCTATTTGAAGGGAATACTTATCAGCCATTGATTTGGTCTGCTTTCCTGCTGCCTGCTGCTGTTTAACCTGTCCCCTTCACTGCCTGTTCTGGGCTCTGCATCTGCCTTGGCAATTGAACCAGCTTTCCGTCTCAGTTGCCCAGCCACCAAACAACAGCTGGGGAAAGAGAACCTGCCATATCAAGAGGCACTCAGAGGCTAGCAGGAATGGGCTGAGAAGCCCTCCCTCATGATTTTACAGCTTGCAGCAAGCACAGAAATTCCAGGAGAAACCAGATGCACCTGTAGCCTCCCTTCTTGACACAAGTCTACAAGCAGGCTGGAAGGGGTGAGACGAAGCAAACAGTCCATTTAAAGCAGCTGCAGGTGGTTTTGGCCTAGGTAGATCACATATACCACAATATCCTGGGAGTTGTAGTTTTTTGAGAACTATTTTCAGTCGCTAGCATTCCTGGAGGGGGTCACCCCCCCCCCAAAAAGTGCCCCTAGTAATGTGAAAGCTTTTGCTTTTGCAGCTGTGACTTTGGCATTCAGGAGGCTGCAGGCCCAATCCTATCCAATGTTCAGCACTGGTGTAGCCGCAATACAGCCCCAAGGTAAGGGAACAAATGTTCGCATACCTTAAGGAGGCCTCTGTGACTGCTGCCCCACCACAAGGTGCAATGCATGCCCCATTGGTCCAACTGCACCAGCATTGGAAAACTGAATAGGATTGGACCCTACAACACTTAGCTGCCCCCTCCCCCCAGAATTATGATCAACACATCATAATTCCCAAGATTCTTTGTGGGAAACTCATGAGTTAAATTCTTATAAAACTGGGCCCAAACCTATCCAACTTTCCAGTGCTGATGCAACTGTGCCTGTGGTGGGGGGAGCAGTCACGGTGGTCTCCTCAAGGTCAGTGAATGCTAATTCAGGGCCCAATCCTATCTAACTTTCCAGCAGTGGTGCAGCCACAATGAGGCCCCAATGTAAGGGAACAAATGTTCCCATACCTTGAGGAGGCCTCTGTGACTGTCTCCCCACCACAAGATGCAGTGCATGCCCCACTGGCACAGCTGCACTGGCACTGGAAAATTGGATAGGATTTGGCCCTCAGTTACCTCAGGAAAGTTGGATAGGACTGGGCCTTGATTTTTTTTTGTCACATGGGTGTACCTACATGTAGGATCCGCACAGATGAAGGGATCATGAACAAATTCTGACTATTAACCTGTCATTGTAAAATAATAAAAAATATTTAGAACAAAATTCAGTTAAGCTCGATTTTTTTTTTCTGGATTTTTCTTTCTTGTAGATTTTTTTGGTAGGTTTTAAGTACTTTTCACAAGTCTTTGGAGCCATTTCAGTGTGTAATTGGCCCATGAAGTGCAACCAAGCCCCTTTTCTAGTAATGCCAGTTAGCTGTAGACATCATATTCATAGTAAATGGAGGGCTCAGTGGACTTTGCTGATAACATTATGTTTGCAGCGATGACCCTGACTATACGTTAGACCCTCACAGAGATGCAAATTATGTTTTGGTCACAAGGAGGAAAACATAAAGATGCAGAACTGCAAATCAGATGGGCATATTTCAAGCTGCAGAGCAGTTAACTCTCGCGAAGAAATTTGAACTCAGTATATTCTGGTATATATGGTCATAAATTCTCTGCTTCTACTATTAGTCAGATTATTTCTAAGAGTATAGAATATCAAAGAGTAATACTTTAAAAATAATGGGGCAATTTTCTTAAAGCAAGTATTTAAGAAATTCCAGTATATTCTGTAACTTCCAATGGACATAATTTCTTAAACAAAATGCCAAGTGTTTTTTTCTGTTCTGCAATTTCTACTGCAGTAATTTTTACACTAATTTTAATGTAATATAATAATTTTACAATTATTTTAACAAGAATAATGTTCCTGAATATTAACCTCCTCAGTTCTTTGTCACATTATACATGTTAAAAGTTATAATTCTTGTCCTCATTAAGTTGTATATCTTTCTTGAATGGTCCATCTAATTGCTAACTAAAGTAAGATTTTTGCTCATAAGGTATAATGTGCTCAGCAATTATTATGTATCATCAATGGTTGCTGAAACTGTATGCCTCTCATATCACAAGACTAGGAGTCCCATTGTAAATGACAAGGAAAAGTGTGTTTTAATACTGTATTGTTTTATTTAACTGTTGTGAACTGCTTTGGTAGAACTGAAAAGTGCCCCTAGAAATATTTTAAATAAATAATTTTCCTAGGATCCATATAAGCTAATATGACTCAGGACGCCTCCGTGAGTGACACCAAACTGCAGGATGCAGCACACGTCCCATTGGTACCTCTATGCCAGTGCTGGAAAGAAATGACATAAGGGGTTAGGATTGCGTCCTCAGTTTGACTGAACTTGAAATATGTTCTGCCATTTAAGTACTGTGATGTGCCATTGAGTAGACTGAGGGTCCAATTTTATCCAACTTTCCAGTACTGGTGTAGCTGCAATACAGCCCCAAGGTAATGGAACAAATGTTCCCTTACTTTGAGGAGGCCTCTGTGACTACCTTCCCACAAAGGATGCAGCGCATGCCCTATTGGCACAGCTGCACCAGCACTGGAAAATTGGATGGAATTGGGCCCTGGGGTTTTAGTTAGTATAACGTAGGGGTGCCCAAATCCCAGTCCGGGTGCCATTTGCAGCCCTTGGGAACTGGCCTGTGGAGAGCCCCCAGTCTCCAATGAGCCTCTGGCTTTCCAGAGATTTGTTGGAATCCCCAACACTGGTCTGACATGACTACTTTCAGCGAAAGGGCCAACTGTTTGACTTCTTGCATGAGCTGCAGGCTGAGGGCTCCCTCCACTGCTTGCAGCAGCAGCAAAGGAAAGGCTGGCCTTGCTTTGCGCAAGGTCTTTTACAGGCCTTGAGCTATCACAAGACCTGCATTCATTCATATAAGTTCAATCTCTAATATATTCATTTATGTAAATTTATTCAAATTTTAAATGTAAATTAATTATTTTTTTCCTGGCCACCAACACTGTGTCAGAGAGGTAATCTGGCCCTGCTGGGGTAAAGGGCAAATGTCCCTTCACCCAAGGAGACCTCCAGCCTGCTTGGAGCCAGCACAGGATTCAACGACAGCTGTTTGGAGTTGCTGAATAGGATTGGACTGTAAATCCCTTCTCATGCTCTACATTCAACTTTTACTTGACATTCTGTTTGTTGCTTGCATCTTTTCTTCTGCACTATCCTATAAGTAAAATTCTTTTCCTCTGAACATTTGTTTGACTTTCTCTATTTCTTCCATAAAATAAGATCCTTAAAATGTGCCTTTTTTTCTCTCTCATATTCCAAGCTTGACTTCCAACTTTCTGCCCCCCCCCCTTTTCAGTTTTCTCCATTGTGTTCAATAGTTGGGCAACTTCACAACAGAGACTCTCCTCTCTAATTAAGGGCCCAATCATGACCTTGGTCAGAGCCAGCGCTCGGTGTTGCAAACGGCTATAAGGCATGCCTGTGACACCCTGCACCATGTCAACACTGGTAATCCACCTTAAGGATTGGGCTGCCTGACCTTAAGTATAAGGACATTTAGGGGCAAATCCTATCCAATTTTCCAGTGTTGGTGCAGCTGTGCCAATAGGGCATGCACTGTATCCTGCAGTAAAGGGGGTGCTACAGAGGCCTCCTCCAGGTAAGGGAATGCTTATGTCCTTTTCTCATGGCTGCATTGTGGCTGCACTGGCATTGGAAAGTTGGATAGGATTAGGCCCTTAGCGAATATCCAGAACCTAGAATAAATTAGATGCTTGGTAAATGATAAATGACACAATGGTATATTCTTGTGCGTATTTCAATTTAAGTTCATTTCCTTGCCTGCATTTATAGCAGTGTGATGTGAACTGGGACCACAGTGCTGATGAGGGTGGTGATTTAACCCTTCTCCTGATTCATTTTCCTGATGAAAATTATCCTCCTGAAGCTGTCCCAAGGGACATATAAAGTATGACATCTGTATAATTTGCATTGTGTGACTTTGGGAAGAGATTTTAACAACGCTTGAAAGAAAAGACTAAATCCACCTCCCCGGTGCTGCAGACTTGATCTGAATCAACACACACACACCCTTCTCGTTTCCACTGGTGCTTAAAAAAAAAAAATCACATCAGAGAACCTATTAATTGAACTGTCATGTCAAATCTTGTTTGGCTTCCTGGGTCTCCAGAAGAAGGATATTCAGTCTCATAGTGAGTGGCCAGGAGCAAGCTATTCTCAGCTCGGCTTGAGTGTTTTTGCTATTAGTCCACTCCTATGTCCATCATGCTCCATATAAGACCTATCAAATGATTTCTCTATATAATATTCCACTAGTTTGCACCTCAATCCATGAGGCTGTGCCCCTTGTTCAAAGGTTCCAATCCTCAAGACATCTGGCAGCCCCAAACAACACCCTGCTACCTAAGGAAAAAGGCTTTTTTTTTTTTTCTTTTCAAGTGGTGCTCCTCTTGAATTTAGCAGGGGAAGAGGAACAGCCCAAACCTATCCCTGGTGGCCTTGCCAGGCGCAGCAGCACCAAAATGGCTACCACTGCATCCAGCGGTACCACTGAGGCTGCTGGAAGTCTCCTCAGAGGAGGGGAACAAAAGTCCCCTTCCCTCGGGAAAGCCCCAAGCCCCACAATGGGGCTTCTCAAGTCTGTGCTGGCTATTTTGTTGGCACAGACTTGACAGCCTCCATGTCGGGCTTTGCAGCCCATGTCGGGCTTTGCAGCCCAACATGGAGGATGGGATATGGCGGAGCTCCGCTGGTCCCACCCCACTCCCAGGCCTGTTCCTCCCCCTGCTCTGCCCTCCCTTGTCCCATTCCATCCACTCCCCACCTTCCCCTACTCTGAAAATACTCACCCCCTGCTGGCACTGCTGGAGCACTGGCCAGTCCTCCACATGGTGTCGAGGCTCAGCACTGACTGGCATGGCCCAGCCCTGCTGGCCCCTCCTCTCTGGATGCTGTGGATGTGCCTTACAGCATGTTTGTGACATCTAGGGCTGGTGCTGGAGCCCAGCCCCAGTGCTGAGGGAGTTTAGGATTAGGCCCTAACTGTCCCTCTTTACTCTTCTGCAGCTCTTTTTAGATTGTGAGCCCTTTGGGGACAGGGAGTCATTTAAATATTTCATTTTGTCTGTACATCACTTTGTGAACTTTTTGTTGGAAAGCAGTATAATAATTCTTGATAAGCATTAAGTAACAGGAATCACAAGTCTTCCAGAACTCAGGACTGAGAGATCATCTTTGTTTCAGTGCGGATCTTGAAGGATTTCTTCAGTTGCATCTTAATCCCCTTCTTTAGTTGAGGACAATACAATACAATGCTAATAAAAATTACCAGGGATGTGCAAATCCACCACAGTTAGATGAGCCCCAAGTTCCCGCCCCTTTGACTCGATCCATGCGCAAATCTTACTGGGCAGCTGTGGGGACTAATCCAGAGCATTTTCAGAACTCTATTTGACTCGAGTCCCAAGTCTTTTTGATGCACGTGTCAGGCACAGCTCCATGAATAAAAGAGCTCCTGGCAAGGGGTGTGTGTGTGTGTGTGTGTGTGTGTGTGTGTGTGTGTGTTCTCATTTAATAATCTGCTGATGTCCCCATCCCATTGGTAAACAAGGCGGCAGGGGGTGGGACAGACTGTGTGAGAGTGGGGACAGAAGCAGCAAGCAAGAGGAGGATCACACACAGCAGCTGGGAGGCTTAACAGTATGACCCAATCCTTTGCAGTTCTACTCAGAAGTTGTCCCATTACGGCCGGTCATTCAATGAGCCCACCAGAGCCATGCCATGAGTTTCTCTTGGATGGCTAGGAATCCCCTCTCCCCGCCTTCTCCCCTCACTCAACCAGGGAAGAATCCTTTTTCTAATGGTCATCAGTTCTTTCAGAGATGGACAAGAGAGCAAGCTCCTGCTTCCCTCCCCCCTCCTGCTCGAGACAAAACCAAAACAGTAACCCTTCCTTGCCTCCTGGCTAGAACTTCCATGCTGCTCACACAGTCTGAATGATGGCCCCACGAGGTCTTCCATGCGGCAACAAAACTAAGCAAGTACATCCAGACACAGACAGACTCGAGTCCCAGTCCCAGACAGATTTCCCAGTCCATGGCTTCAGGCTTGAGTCAGTGCCAGTGTCATTGACATGCTTGACTCGAGTGTACATGAGTCAGCAAAAAAGATGCGTTTTTGCAACTCGGACGAGTCACCTGACTTGAGTTCCCATCCCTGAAAATTACAAACCAAAGAACAGCTTTCTTTTAAATTTCTTATTTGCTGTTCTGTTCACAAATATAGATTAATATCATTTTACCATAGTAATACTCTGATGAATAAACTGAACAAGGATGACAGAAGTGGAAGGGCTCAGTCAAATATGCTTTGATGCTTAGCAAAAGTAGCTGTTAAAGAAAGACTGTTCTGAGTGTTTAAAGAAAAGGAACAGTTCAGTTAATATTGTGCCATGATGAATATGGGGAAAAATCAGTTAATCATGAGTTACACTTACAGTGTTGGATAACATGAGTCTTTTGGATGGGCAGTTCCCTGTAATGAACACTGTTCTTCCAGGAGAAGGCTCATTTATTTATTTATTAGTAGAATTTACATACCACTACATACATACCACTTTCCAAGAAACTACATACCACTTTCCAAGAAAAAAGTTCACAAAGCAGTATATAGAACAAAATAAATGAGGGGAAAACTTTCCTGTCCCCAAAGGGGCTCACAATCTTTTGTATTTTTTTTAAAGGGAGACATCAACAACAGCCACTGAAAAAGACACCATGCTGGCATGAATAGGGACTGTTCCTTGCCCCCTGCTAAATAGAAAAGAGCCATCACTTTAAAAAATGTCTTTCAGGTCAGTTAGCAGGGATATATAGATGCTTTCTCTGAACTAACATTTATCACTATCTGAGAGCTTTTGTTTGTGAGAAACAAGTTATTAGTTCCATTTCTTTAAAGGGAAGATATTTCAGTTGGATAATGAAAAAAATTATGTTTGCTGTGCAGGTACATAATAAAAACATCTGTTTCTATCAAAAATGAAATTTTAGTGATATGTTTATCACAAGTGATATTTATCTTAAATTTATCATTCAAGTTCTACCATTTTATTTTAAATTACGCATACTTTTATATTGTTTTGGTGATGTTTTATTGGTGTACAGGTTTACAGAGGAAGCCTATGCATTACGCAGAAGTAAGTCCCACTGAATTCAGTGGGATTTACTCCCTTGTAAGTGTCCATAGCGTTGCAGGCTTACCATTGCTTTTCTTTGTAAATCATAAGTGAAAACCATCAATGAAGTGTTATTTGATTAATACAAGTTCAAAGGAGGTGCTGAAGTGGATTCTCAGAATGTCTACTGAGGGGTATCCCCTGCAATATGGCACTTCTCCCTCCCTCTTGTTGACAGATAGCTGTCGCCTCCTGCTGGTTTCTCCTGCCATACACAGGAAATATCGGGAGGAACAGGAAAAAATGTACAGAAAACAGATAATGTACAGGAAACTCCTGGACTCTATTTCTCAAAATGCAAGTCCTGGAGTTTCCTGTACATTATCTGCTTCCTGTTCATTATCTGTACATTATTTCCTGTACTACCTAGGCTTGTAGTTCAATACATTGCTTATTCTGTTCTAAGATTGAAGATCTTACAAGAGCTGGACATCTCACAGAGAACTTCATATCACAAAATAAATTGGCATAAACACCCTCAATTTTACCCCGTGCTTCCCCCTTATGTTAATGATCTTGGAGCTTGGGCCAAACCCCCCTGGACTCCAGTAAACTGTATGCAATTCTTGGGCTCTGGTTGTTAAAAAAGAAAATTCTTTTTTCCTTGCCCACAAAAGTTTGTCCTTTCTAAAAGACATAGAGAAAACTCATTTCATTATGCTTTGTTCAGGTTACAATAAGATTCTCTTGGGATGTTCACCAAAAATCACTTAATGAATCAAAACAAGATGGGGTAAGCAGCCCTGATGAAAGTTTTATGAGTAATGCTAAGACTAGTCTAGAAAGATGTCACTTGTAAACACTGGTAATAATGATAGTAAAGAGTAGCCTGGAGAGACATGGGACAACTGATGGGCAGCCCAATCCTGAGCTGCCAGGTGTGCGGGGCTGCAGCAGCACCGAAAATTGTTGCCGTTGCATCCTGCATGCTCAGTGGGCAGCATCAGCGGCTCCTCAGGAGAAGGGGACTTTCGTAAGGCGAGTAGCCCTGCAATGAGGATTCTACGGTGACTCAAGAGTTGGCATAAAATTAAGAGCCTCCATGTCAGGTAGGTGACCTGACATGAAGGTTCAGGATCCGGTGGGTCCCTCCTTCTTCCTGCCCTGCTCCCTCCCACGGCATGCCTCCTCCCTGCCCTCCCTCCACCTCCCCCCACCCCAGAACGCTTCCTCCCCACTTCCCCCCATTCCCCCACCTACCTCTTTACTGCCCAGCGGTCTGCAAAACTGCTAAGTGGCAGAGCACCAGTGCTCCACCAGTGCTAGCCCAGTGCCAGCCAGTGCTGAGCTAGCACCAGAGCTCCATCAGTGCTGAGGGACACAAATGTGCCTTACAGCACATTTGTGACAGTGTGCACCGGCGGTGAGACGGCACCCACAGCATAGGATTGGTCCTAACATTTTTTATCTCATGGCACACTGACAAGACACTAAATTTGTCAAAGCACACCATCGGTTTTTTGACAATTGATATGGCATACCACTCTGCTAAAGGGGGACTCACATCCCCCAATGGCCCTACTAATAAATGACCCTCCCCCCAAACTCCCGCAACATATGTACAGACCATCCACAGCACACCAATGTGCCATAGCACAGTGGCTGAAAACCACTGAACTAAACAGTAGCATTGCTAAACATAATCCTGATATTGCATCTGAGCTATTTGGAACTCTGAATTCAGAAAATCTCTTCTAAAGGCTTCACTGTCATTCTCTCTTTCCTGCTCTGCACTACAAACTCATAAAATATGCCCATTATTGGTGAAATATTCAATGTATCTTCTGAAAACAGACGGCAAATTAAAAGGCAGACATGAAATATTAAAACAAAACAAAAAAGATGGGCAGATGCCAAAGCGCCATTGAATTGACTTTGGACTTAATCAGGCTGTTGAGTAACAAGACCATTACTATTGTGGTAATGAAGAAAAGGAAAGGAGAGGCTGTCATTAGAATGATAGAGATGAATCGGCTTTGACATGGCAGATGGTGAGGAGGATGATTGACATGTGGAGGTGAAATTATAATTGAGCTACCACAAACTATTTCAAACTGGCAGCTCAGTTTGAAGCAAAGCAGCCTCGTGATTTAGAAAGCTAATATGCTTTAATTTCAAGTCAATTTTTGGAGGGATGGGAATTTTAACATTTGTGTTTTTCTGTGAGAAAAATATGAAAAAGCCATGGCTAGCAGACATAAATGGTGTTTGATGTGTATTCTCCAATTACGTCAGAGTTCTAAATTAATAGAAAGCATATTTTGGGGGTAATTAATAGCTAGTAACAGGAGTTCTTCCGCAGACGTTTACATGTCCATGGATCTGTGGAGGTTCTAATTAGATATTTATTTTCAGTGCATTAAAAAATGCAAATAGCTTGTTAAACCATTTATCTGCAAATGAACTAAAACCTAACCAGGAAGTTCCTAGGATGACATAGCTTTTTCTTAACACTCCATTTGTTTGCATCTGCTCTTGGGAATCAAGCAGACTGAAATATAGTGTATATAATAACAAGCTGGTCATAAATAAGTCTTGCTTCAGAGTTTCTCATTTGCTAAAGAGAATGAAACATACCTGAATTAAATATGGAAAAGCCTGAGACTTGTCAGCGAAGCGGCTATTCTCTTGGGAGTAGCTAATGAAAGTGCAGCCCAGTGCCAAGGGCAAAATAATGCCCTGGAAATGACATCACAACAGGAAGTGAACCCCTGCTAATTGGGTAAGAGGCACTTTTTCAAGTGGGTGCTCCTTTTTTTAGTAGGGGGAGAGTAACTGGCCCACCTCACCCCAGCACTGTCTGTTCTAGTGGCTGTCTGCTGGTATTCATTTGCATCTTTTTAGACTGTGAACCCTTTTGGGACAGGGAACCATTTAGTTATTTGATTTTTCTCTGTAAACCGCTTTGTGAACTTTTAGTTGAAAAGCGGTATATAAATACTGTTAATTAATTAATTAAAGTGAAGTCATGCCCGGATTGTTCAAAAAGGTGGGTGGGAAAAATGGGGGCAACTGCCTCCCCCAGCAGTGTGCTCCCTCCTGGTGCTCCTAAGGCCCCTGAGCAAGACAGCTGCAGCTGGAGGGCTGTGCAGAGAAGCACATCTCTGGTGCTCCCTCTGCCGGCAAAGTGGAAGAAGAAATTATATGGGGAAGGACGGGTGGGAAAGCCAGAGAGGAGGTTTGAAGTTCCAGTTTGGCAGTGGCAGTGGTAGGAGCAGCAGTAAAGCATCAGGGAAGAGGAAGGGAATTAGACAAATGGAGGTAAAGTAATGAGAAGGGGCTTCTTGCAGCAGACCTCCTGCCCCACTCTAAAAATGCAGACAAGAGAACGGTAGCCCAAGTCAGAGAGGCAACTCTATTGACGTCCTTTCGCTCTCAGAAGTTGTAGTTCTTCTGCTTAGCAGTGGCAAAGTACTTTCCATCGATGCTATTGGAGATATTAAACTCCAAATCCCACAAGCCCTTGAGAGATGGTGCTGTTTCTCTTCTTCTGCCACTGAATGGTTATGGAATCTGCAAGAGGGCTGCCAAGACTGGTGCAGTCAGCCACAGCAGCAGCAGCAGCCGGCACCTGCAAGCCTTGGAGTCCAAGGTGCTGCTTCTGCTCTGGCTGCTGCCACCACTGCCTGTGCGAGGGTTGCTGCTCCAGCTAGCGACTAATTCCAGGCAAGCAACTTCAAAAAGTAGGTCGTTCAGTTGCAGCAGGGAGCTGCACAAAAGGGCAAGAGGCCAGGCTTTTGCCCACAGGCAGCCTGTTGCCTCTGCAGCTGCTACCTGCTGCACCTGTTTAGCTATGCCACTGACCAGGGGTTATGAAACTGCTTGCTGAAAACTAGAATGAGAAAGTAGGTGAAGAAATCACTGCTCCCATTGAAGACTGTAACACCCTTGCTCATTTGCTTCAATGAAGTGTAGCACTACTGTGCTGCACCATGGTCCTCAATGGTGTAGTGGTGGTGGTGAATTAGAAAGAGATAAATCCCTTCTGTAGCGATGTACAGGCGCTGAGCTTTGAGATGTCTTTGCATACTTGGCAATCTGGCAGGCACACCTGCGACTGTGCACAGGCTTTGTTGATATGTTGAGTGTTGAAAAGCCAGTGCTCTGGAAAATAGAAAGGTTATAGAAAGAGCTAGCCTTGAAATGTTATGGAGAAATCATATCTATGGAATGTGTTTGCGGTTAAGCTAGAGAGCCGGCTGGTTACAGCCAGTATGAATCTCAGCATCCTTTTGTAAAATTCCCTATTATGTAGCCTTATATCATGTGTTTTGAGACTTAATAAAAAGCTGGGTCAGGAGCCGGGAGAGACACACTTCTCCCTTGATTTCATTCCTGCTCCTGCTTCCAGCCGTTCTGCACCTCTTTGAAACCTGTGTCTGTCGTCTGATTCTTCGCCACGGCTTCTCTGCCACACCAAAGCAGCATCTCGAGCTGCTTCCCAAGTAGCACTAAAATGCTACACCTTCCTTGCTGTGAAGTTCACTGGGTGACCTTGTGCCAGGTACCGTCTCTCAGCCTAGTCACACAGCGCTGTTGTGAAGATAACAAGAAGCATGTATGTATCCTATTCATAAAGGATAAAATGAACATAAGGAGAAACATGTACTTGACTTTCTTTCCCCTCAGCTACCTAGATGGTCTCCATAGACCTCATCCTGCAGTGCCCTGGACCTTTAAATATTCCTGGAAGGCTAACAGCAGACCAGAATATTACTTAAAAAATGATACATATCCATAGACCTGCAGAACTTCAAACTACAGGTTGAGACTAATTATTCACATGGGTTCCATGCCAAGTGGATGGCAAAAAACGCACTATAACAAATCAATTTAGAAAACAAAGTTTCTTTGCTCTAGTGATTTAAAAATAGCCTTGCTGACCTTTGTGATGTAAGATAAGAGTCATTAAGAAGACAATCCATCAATCAGTTGTCCTCCAAGAGCTTACAAAGGCACTTCACTCAGCCTCTCCCTTCACCAATGCAAAATGATCACCTTTCTTTCACATACTCAGGGGGAAGGGAGGGGTCCGCTGGAGAGAGGAGGATTGATGGATTGTCAGCCAGCTGCCCTCTCTCTCTCTCTCTCTCATTAAGGAGGCTATTGTTAAAGGACTGTTCAGTTTTTAAACTGATTTTAAAGGGTTGCATTTTTCCCCTTCTCCAGGGATCAGCACATTCCTTCTCATTTGCAGGGGCCATTTGCATTGAGTCAAATCCGTGTATAAAAAATCAGTGTATAAATAGGCTGGACCTGTATCCCAATAAATTTATCTCGGTATATAGTGTTCAAGAGGTTAATCTTTGGATTAGATATTCTGCTATCAAGCCAGGACAGTAAATCAGTACTGCCCATCACCTGCCCTCCTTACAGCTATTTGAATATTTTCAAATTTGGTTGCATAGAGCAGAGGATGCCATATACTCCAACTGCCATTTATCAGGGACAATTTCAATTTTCTGACACTTGTCCCTGAGAGAACCCTGTTTGGGGATGCCTTATTTTAATTTGGTTAGTATGGGTTGCTATCATCACCTTTTTCAGGCCCCAGTTCAGGTCCCTCACTAGGGTTTTGAAACATTAATGTCCCATTTATGGGATTAATGGCCAGTTAATGACATTGGGCCATTAATGGCCCAATCCTATATTCAGCTGGTCCAAAGTGTGCAGAGGTGCTGATGCAGCATATGTGCATGTGATGGACTGACCAGAGACCATGACACAGTGGAGAGGTAGGTAAGTAAAAATTATTACCTACTGTGCTGCACCATGGTCTTCAATGGGCCTACTTAGATTTGGATGAACCCTCTGGTTGGAGTAAGTCCGAGAGGGCCCAGGGGGCATGTTGAGGCTGGAATGGGGGCATAAGATAGCGGTCTTGCTGCTGCCTATATCAACCCTCAGCCTGCCCTCAGAACATCCTCAGTTGGCCCTGATTCCCAACCCAACTCTCCTAGAACACCCTTCCTGCCAACTTACCAGCTCCAGTGGGGGCTGATGCATACCTGGGGTTGGCACTGGTGCACAGGCTGTTGTTGCTGCTCCTGGACCTTCCACTAATGGAACACAAGTTGCATCAGTAGAAAGCCCTGACAGGATTGGGCTGTAAACTCTGACTGAATGGGTGGGTGCATCTTATCTTTAGCACACATGTAGGCAAACGCATGGACATTAAGTCACTGAAACACAGTCTGCCATTACATATATTATAACTGCTGAGATATATTTTAAATGGCTTTTTTCAAATATATTAACCAAAATAACAAATTTTAGCATGAATGGAGAATTATCTCAGAGTAAACCAATACAGATGACAGCTTTTGATAAAGTGTGCTAGAGGGGTAAGGTGGGGATTCAAACAGCTATCCATAGTATGAGAATAGGCAAGGCCAGCCCGCTTATGAAGCTGCCTCTCTCCAGCTTGCTGTGGATAGAGCTGCATCAACCCATTCCCACTTGCTAAAAGCAAGAAGGGACTGAATCATCTGCCTCCCTACCTACTTATCATGCTGCTTTCTAGTAGTCTCTTTAAATAAAACAGGAAGGGTGGGACATGCTTCCGTCATGACCCACACTTCCTGTTTGGTCAAAAAGGATCATGTAAGAAGAAACCAGGTAAGAGGCTGTATTTTTCTTTTCAGGATTTTTTTTTGGGGGGAGGGGGGTCAAAGCAGTGGTGGTTGGGGTGGCATCAGGAAGTAGATTCAGTTGGGAAAATCTCTGAAAATAAGGGTGCTGAAAGCATGTGCCTGATTTCATCTGAGAAATACTGGAAGATATGGGCATCTAAACAAGCAGTTTCAATTGAAGAAGAGTCTTAGAAATGCATGAGACTCTCACAGAATCTAAAGAAAGTAGGAAGCTTCTCCAGTGTTTGGAAAAATTTACTGAAGGCAGAAAAGAAGTGTTTTAAGTACATTTTACTCTGAAGTGTAAAGTCAGCACTGTGGGGGTTTCTTTTATAGCTGTGCTCCATGACTGCCATTGAATTTTCGCAGTTTACAAATAAAAGGAAGTTTTTTGTTTTCTAAATACCAGCCCTGCAAGCTGAGTGCAAACCCAAAGGCAATAAAATAAAGTAAAAACGAACAGTTAAACAGTTTGCTGACTACAATAATGATCGCACTGTAGTCACCTAAGCAAACATACACAGGGTAAAGAGAAAAAAAAAAAGCAAACTACTTGATATTTCAAAATGTCCAGTTTTCAGGCCGCGCCAGCGTGGAACAAGTACTAAGAATATTTTTGTTGGTAAGTATGTCATTTTACAGGCATTTTGAAGTGATGACAATATTTTTTTATTGTTTTTAGAGAACCAACTCAAAGATCTGCTCCATCATGGCTTTTCTTAGAAGTAGTTCAAGTCCTATTTTTGGCTGAACAGTGCTGATGTCATACAGGCAGAGCAGACAGATCATGTCACAGACAGACAGACAGCCCAGTCCTAGTGCAGATTAGGCTTTAGCGTGTATTGTGGTGTGTCCAAAGTAGGAGTTGCTGAAGGTGGAGAGGCATGCAGGCAGTGGTCTGATTAATAGGAGCTTCAGGAAACAGTAAGTGGAAGGAGTGGAAGTGGGTCACAATCATTATTTTTAGTTATTCCCAGCCTTAGGGAGCTCTGCAGAGGCATCTGCAGGCTCCCCAAACCTACTGGGAGGCTGGTACTGCTAATGGTAAGTTGAAAAAAGCACTCCCCGCCCTGGCAGTGGCGCGATCCTGGAGATTGTGTTGCTGCCTTTGCCTCTGCCTCATAACTTAAGATGCAATCCTAACCCCTTACATCAGTGCTTTCCAGCACTGACATAAGGGCAATGCAGCTCTGAGGTAAGGGAACAAACACTCCCTTACTTTGTGGAGGTGTCTGTGAGTGACACCCAACTGCAGGATGCAGCACATGGCCCACTGGCACCGCTATGCCAGTACTGGAAAGCACTCACATAAGGGGTTAGGATTGTGCCCTTACTCTGATTTCCAAACTCCCAGAGAGTTTGGAAATCGCTGCTCTAGAATCTATTGAGTTTGTTCCTCCTGGCTCTGATTTGCACGTGCAAAATATACTGTGTAGATTTGTTTGGGATGAAATGGCAGGCATCTCCCACCAATGGATCTATCCCTAAGGGGTGGGGGAGGCTCCAACCAGGTGGTCAATATAGCAGGCCGTAGCCCCTTGTATATGTGAGGAACACTAGTTAGATTTAATGGTCCTTGAAATTCTGCTGTAGAGGAAGGGACTCACTAACTCAAGAACAAAGCATGCCCAGTACTGGGATGAGGTGAAGCCTGTACTAACTAGTTCCAAAGCATATCCTTAAAAAAAACCAAAAAACCCAAACAGCTGATGTGGATATGCCCTCAGCATTGGCGCTTTGGTTAAGATGAGAATGCCAATAATTGTGGCTAAATTATTATTTAAATGATTTGTAGTATTCTGAAGGATTCTACGTAAAGATTATATTTTAGATGTCTGCCCATCTTTATGATAATGATGAGAGCATTTTTTCACCCAAGTTTTCACCCAAACTACACTGAAATCCCAATCAAAGTGGAGGAGTAGAAAACCTATGCATATTCATTCATTCATTCATTCATTCATTCATTCAAATATAGGGAAACCTACTGCTGATTGTTTTTCTTCTAAAGAGCAAGCTTGTGAGAAAATCACCTTGTCATCTGTCATCTGTGGAGATCAAGAATTAACCCAAGGCAACCAGGCAGGAAAGCCTTACAAAAGTTGATTCTTCCCCCAAATTCCTCTTAGGCTTACTTGCAACAGGCAGGCTAGTAACATCTGAGTAGTTTTATTTGCAAGGCTTTTTTTAAAGAGGCACACCTTTTCCCAGAGGTATGCTCCAGTCATTGGGCCTGAGTCGTGAGTTATAATGCACAGCCATTGCAACCAGAAGTGATGGAGGGAGGCAAAACAGTATGGAGGGGGCAAAACGGTATGTGTCTTCAGGTACCCGGACGCCTGTGTAAAGTGGCCATTCCTCCTCCACTTCCGAGTCATTCAGGAAGGCAAGAGCAAAGTGGAGGAGACATCTCCACTTTGCTTTCGTAGCCGCAACTGGAAGTGGAAGGGGTGGGGCCGCCTTATACAGGCATCGGGGTGCCGGATGACACTTATTGTTTTGCCCCACTCCACGAATGCCTCTGGTTGCAACTTGAGCAAAATTTTGAGTATTTCAAATATTTTGACTCAAAAATTTCAAGGAATGTTGAGTCATGAGTCAATTGCTTACTTGAGCAAACATTCACAGAAAAACAGAGGTGGTGGTGAGTGTCTCAGAGTTGTCGCTGAACACTCCCCTGAAGTTCCCATCCCATCGGCACTCCCTTCAGCTATGTGTTGAAGTCCTTCAACCACTATGTATGTAAACTAAAGCTGTGCTGTTATTAGAGTTTAACAGTACAGGGAAAAAAATTGTTTCCATACAAACTGCAGCAACTCCGCCTGCAGTTCATATCATGATTCCACCTTCAGAAGGAACAGCAGGCAGTGGCACAGCTAGGGGGTGGGGTGGTCCACCCCGGGGGCCACCCTGGGGGTGATACTTCTAGTGACCAAAATTGCTAAAATCACGGTTGTTAGGAATAATACCATCGTGTTATATACCATTCAATGTGTGATTTACAGAAGAACTCAATGAAACAAACCAGAGTGAAATATCTTCATTCTTTCAAAGGTTATGGCCAGGAAACCAGAATACAAAATGCAACAGTCTTATGCAACAAAAAGTACAATTTCCTTAACTCAAAATGCACCAATGAGACTGATTGTTCAAAGAGCCAATGAGATGTTATTATGACACAGTATGCAACCAATAAGGTGTTAACAAGGTTATACCCTGGGGGCTGACATCAGGGGTGGATCCAGTGTTTGTGCTGGGGGGGTTATGAGCACTACCTTAACTCCAGAGCCCAGGCCAACCAGGCTGGAAGACCTGGACTCCTGGCTGAACTTTGGCCTCTGTTGCCAAAGTTTGCTGGGCAGGTAGTCCTGGGCTCCTATCTGGACTTGAAACCCAAAACCACCATCCAAGTAGACCTGGGCTGCCATTCTGACTGCCCTCTGGAGCCACCTCTTCCAGGCGGGTAGACCTGGGCTCCTGTCCAGACATGGAGCCCAGATCTACCTGCTGGGTAGACCTGGGTTACCATCCCAACAGCCCTCTGGAGCTCTCTCTTCCAGGCAGGTAGATCTGTGCTCCTGTCCAGACTTGGAGCCCAAATCTACTTGCCGGGTAGACCTGGGCTTCCATTCTAACTGCCCTCAGTAGCTACCTCTTCTAGCCAGGCAGACCTGGGTTCCTATCTGGATTTGGAGCCCAGATCTACCTGCTGGATAGACCTGGACTCCCATTCCATCTGGCACCCATCTTGGCTGGTGCCCTTACTTGCTGACTGCCATGGACCAAGGTTTGCTATACAGAAGGGAACAGCATGAGGGGACAGAAGCGGCAGGTGGGAGGGTTGCTCATGAGGTCTTCAGTGCAATGCAGAAGCATCAAAATAAAAGTGAGCAAGAACACACACTAAAGAGAGTCGGGCCTCGTTTCAAGACCTGACTCTTTCATTTGAGTCACTGGCCCTGAGTTGCAAGTCAAGTCAGGATCAATGACGTCTATGACTCATTGAAGTCAACACAAACTGAGTGCTTTTCCCTGCCTTTTTCAAAGAAATGTCAAAGGAGGTGGAGGTCTCTCCACTTTTAAAAAACAGGAGCAGTCTAAGCACAGTGGCAATAAATTAATTTGCAAGGAAGAGTAAAAACTTTCATAACATACTAGATAATGAATTTTCCTACACAATTCAAGAGGTTGTTTCAATGGGATTATAATGTATACTGAGAAGAAATCTCCATTAAAGGTTTCAGGCAAAAATGCTCATTATAGACCAGTTCTTGTGCATACCTGTTTACATTAACTCTAATGCTGAACAGAAAGAATTACAAATCTGCTTGAAAATATGGCATTTCTTCTAGTTGAATTGGAATTTAATATAAGTACCCAAAAATAATTTTTTTGCAGCTAAGCATGTTTTTTTTTTTAAACAGTGGAGTAAGCAGTAAAGTAAAACAAGGATTTTTAAATGGGAAAGATTAAAAGAAAGCTAATTAATTTGCAGACTTTACATGCAAAAGCAGTCTCAGGTAGTGATTAATTCTTATAAGGATTTTGTTCCCTACCTGAAGAGTCTCAAAATTATCTGCTACTAATTATATGTTCTTTTAAAAAGGTCCTCTGGAAATATTTTTCATTTTTCCAAAACATACTACATAGGCACTATGATAAGTTCCACGGACAAATCTACTATGTACCCTTTATCAGATCCTGTATTCCTCCTTTTATCAGAATCCTAGTTAAAGTCCTCTGAAATTTCACATGCTGTGTGGGACGACTCCAGCATTTCCCTTTCCAATTTCCCTTCTTGCTGCTTCCCATCTCAGCACTTTACCTCCCCTGTTCTCCTTCCCAATCCCACCCTCGCAGGTGGGCAAGGGCAAACAGTGCACTCTTGTTGTTGTCCGCGTAATTCAAGATGACTGTCTTAGTCCACACTGGGTCACTACTATAGAAGAGATGGGTTGTGTAAACTGTAATGCATTCCAGCTGCAGGTGCTTCAAACAATAATTAAAACACACAATGGTGCAGAGCAGGTTTTTAATCTGATTTTAGGAGAAGTCTAAAAGTGGAGAAGCATTCAGCTGAGAATTTGTTCCATTAAGGAAAGGATGCCAGATGGCCAGAACATCTGCTTTGAGGAAGGTGTTGCTACCATGCCTCCTTGAAGCTTTCGCAAACAACTCAAAGGGGCCAGTATTGCAAAGCATTTGGATAAGGATTATCTAGCCACTCTGTGGCAATCAATTTTTGCTAGAACACCTAGTTACTTGCAGCCATTTCCTGCAAAGGTCATGTATTTGTTGGAGGCCCACCACTATCAGTGGGTCTCCACCAACGGGGGTGACACCAGTGGCGATGGGACCAAAGCTACACTTAGGAGCAATGATGAGGCAGTCTCTGGACAGGCTACTGAAGGGCTGATCAGTACTGAGGCCCCAATTCTATCCAGTTTTCCAGTGCCAATGCTGCTGTGACACTGGGGTATGCACTGCTTCCTGTGATGGGGAGGTAGTCACAGAAGCCTCATCAAAGTATGGGAACATTTGTTCCCTTACCTTGGGGCTGCATTGAGGCTGCACTTGTGCTAGAAAGTTGGATAGGATTGGGCCCTGACTCCCTTAGGGCTGAGACTGGGCCAAGCTTAGGGAAGGAGCCAGAAGACTAGTGGAAGGAGGGTGAGGCAACCCTACCATACTTTACCATGAATTACTGAACTCTTTCAGAAACCAATGCCCTTCATAGGAAAAGTGACTGACTTGCCTATAAGAGCTCCTGTATGCTACATTAGGCACTCACTGCCATATTTTAATCTGTTTTTTGATAACTGACTTCTGAGGCATTGGAGGACTTGCTCCTGAGACCCCTAAACCCAGGATATAAGTTTAAAAATTCCCAATATGAAGTGACTCTGATACAGCAGCTGAGTCAGAAAAGACTCTCATGGGTTGCCGTGTCAACATTCAAATGCTTTGTCTCTTTCTCAGAAAGGGGATGCTCTGCCTGAGGTATTTTTAGGCATATGTATTGGGGTAAAAATTCAACAAGGCAATGTATGTATGCATAATGCCTTTTGGTTAGCTTCCCTTTTTGTCATTCAAGTAAAAGCTATTTCTTGTTTTTCCAACTTTAATTGAAGTCGGATTTATGAGTCGCATCCTTACTTCAAAGAAAGGCTCCTTCTGCAAGAGGAAGACTTGATATTAAGTTCAGAAGGAAATTGTATGTTTAAGTGAACAATTATGAATGTGACTCTGGGGAATTGCTGGTTGTGAATTTTGAGCCATCTCAATTGCCACCTCTACCGTACAGAGAACTCCTTGCAGGACATAGAATATAAGGTTCTGCTTGGACTTGGAGTGAGTTGAGGGAATCTTCTGAAATAAACAGAAGTTCACCTGATAAAAAGCCATTAGCTATCAAAATGAGTTAAGAAACATACGTCCCAGTAAAATACGTCCCAATAAAAATTATTGGCTCTCAATCTACTGCGTGCTGCATTTATATTTGTGGGCCCAACCATCTTTGTCTGTGAGTTATGTATGACTTTTCGTTGAAAAGCGGTATATAAATACTGTTATTTATAATAATAATAATAATAATAATAATAATGTATCCTACGCAGGTTATTCTTCTTGATTCTCCGTTGTCTCCTTGTCTCCAGGACATTGTCT
Source organism: Tiliqua scincoides (assembly GCF_035046505.1). Classification (NCBI taxonomy): domain Eukaryota; kingdom Metazoa; phylum Chordata; class Lepidosauria; order Squamata; family Scincidae; genus Tiliqua; species Tiliqua scincoides. The sequence continues at coordinate 63,623,686 of NC_089825.1, read as the reverse complement.
CCTTGTCCTGTAGACCTCTGGTGTAAATTAAATTCACTCTATGCACTCATTCAAGACTGCCCTACTACTTTCATCTTGATGCCACTAACCAAAGTCCTTTTTCCCTTATGAGCGTCTTTATATGACTATAAACAAAAGCGGAACTGTACTTTGTGATGGTGGTGCACTAACTGGCAGCCAAATCTGGCTAAAAGCCAGAGGCTGGGCCCTCCTGCAGCCCATCTCTTTTTCTCCTTCTTCTGCTGCTCAGCTGGGGCCCAGAATATAATACAGGGCTCTCAGAAAGGGTTACAACTCTTGGCACCCAATGCGTCTTCACCATCAATGCCTTCTGCAGTTCCAGTTCTTGTCAACCAAGTACTTCTACAATAGATTAATTATAGGGACTCGGACTGCTGTGTTGCAATTCAAAACACTTGCAGAGTGCACTAAGAGAAAGGGTTATCTTTAAATATTCATGGAAAAATGGTGTCTTCTGTATTATTATTATATTGCTCCCACAGTCGTATGCAGCCATGGAAATTCACGGCTAAGTCAGAACAGAATTTCACACTTCCTGACTCTACCCTAATAGCACTGATTAGAGCAGATTCTCTTTTTGTCAACCAATTATTGCAAACTGAACATTTCCATTTCATTTTGCTCTTTAAAACATTCAGTAAAATAATCTTCAAGGAACAATAATAGTATTATCGCTGATCCCCAAAAGCACTGTGTCTTTTGACCTGAAAAAGCTTTTTAATTCCCCCACAGCCAGCCTTTTAGATTGACTACCACCTGCAAACTTAGCAACATTCTGGGGCCAAAACATTCCTCAGAAATTATTCGTATTAATATGGGATAAATTTGCAGCCATAAATGGAACTAATCTAGATTTTAGGAGTTGAGTAAAAATATGTTGTGCTGCAGCCTTTGAACATTTCTGAATGTATAAAACAGTAATTAAACAGCAATAGCTCTTTGCTGCCTGTTCCCCCTCCCTAGCTTTAGGTACACAATACTGGCGTGCGGGGTGAGGGAATGATCTACATTTATATAACTTAACAATAACAACAATACTTCCTGCCCAGAGACTATGAATTTAACAAGGTTTACATCCTTATAAAAGCAGGAAGTACTGCATTAATATTAAATCATGTAGAAGTTAATTAATTTGAAGTTCCTGTCAGGACAATCACCCCTTATAATGTTACTGTGAGTCCACTTGTGCCTTATCAGAATGCCATGAAAACCATGTGTATGTGGTCTAGTACCACACTGCTCTGATAACATCTATGTACAGGAATTGCATGGGACAAGCAGATGAAATGGTAATTTCCCAGCCCCAAGTAAACACAGTATCAAACTGTATTTTCAAAAGAAGGTTTCAAACCCATCTATTGGGTGAAAAAGTCTTGTGGGAAGATTGGACTGTCTGAAACTGGCACTCTGATCAGAGAATTGAGAAGGATGATGGAATGGGGAGAGTGGCTTGGAGCCTGGCACTCCCCCAGGTAAATGTAAAAAACCCCCTCCCCCTGGCAGCAGTGTGTTCCTGGGGTTCACACTGCTGCCATACCTCCACAATGCTCTTCAAGCCTCTGTTGCAATTAAAAAACACAATTGAAAACCACTTCCTGTTTTCCAATGAAAACCAGAAGTGGTTTTTGATTGTGTTTTTTTACTGTAACAGAGGCTTAGGGAGCCCTACAGAGACAGCGGCAGGGCTCACCACACACACACACACACACACACACCCATACCGGCACTTCCCCCAGATAATTGTAAACCCCCACCTCCCTGCCCCTTAAAGGGGCAGGGACAAATGCTTCAATGGCTGGTGTGTCACAACCCACCAGTTTGGGAACCACTGTTCTATAGTTTTATACATGTGTACTGTGACCAATCCTTACATATGAAAGAAGGAAGTAAATGCATCACTTTGGATGAAGCCATAATTCTATCCATTTTTATTTAGAACAAAAATACAGAGTTCCTTAAAGCATTTTTGTGCTTTCCCAGAGAATTATTTTGCTATATAAAGAGTGGAATCACAGTGGTTGAGAGCTAATCAACAGGAAGCCTACTGGAGTCTAAATAGCTCCAGCACGCAAATTATAGTCTGTGCTGCTTATAGTCTGTGTTGTTTTTTTTCTGACTACCAAATCTGGCAATGATTTTAACCAACTATCACATGATTAGCCCATTGTCCATACTAATGATAATGTGCAGTGAAGAGAAGATGCTATTCAAATTTTGTTTTCTTAAAAGCACTCCTAGATGCCATTAACTCATTATCACAATGATTCAGAATAATTTCTAATAGACAGAAGATTTACTTTGCAGGAAAAAAATAATCAAAGCTCATTAGGCTCCTAGGGCACAAAATGGAGATGACATTTGGAAAGTGGATCAGTGCATTCCTTTCTCCATTAACATTTAAATCGCGTTCAAAAATGAAGGGTGAAATGTTTGAGCAAATCATATCTTAAATGAACAAAACCAGGAAAAGCACTGTCTATTTGTGTCTCATCCTGTGAATTGGCTTCTGGGAGAGAACCATCCCCTATGGGCTGCAGTGCATGAGCTGGATAACTTTACTGGCTGCAACATGAATCTATTTTCAAACATCATTCTCAGCCGTGCAGATTATCTATTTTCAGAGTTGGCACCAGACTTTGATGACCGTTGATGTTTAAATCCTAAGTCTGACAAGTTTTGGTGCCAGTTCTGACCCCTGAAGGTTGTGAGAGCCCAGCTGTGTACACTGCAGTATACAAGAATCTGCCAAACAGAGAAAGTATTAGAAAGAGAAGGAAGCTGAGAAAAAAGTTGGGGAAAGGACATTAAAATTGGCAGGGATGGTGTAATGGAAGATCAGAAGATCATCAGGTTAATGATATGGACAGCAAATCCATGTTTTGACAGCTGTTTGACAGCTCTGGGAAGGGCAGGGCTGGCTCCACAGCTGTAATCAATCAAGGCCAATGGAGACTCTGATGGACACCTGAACTTCATTTAACCTTCATGGGACTTTGAATGGACATGGACTGAAGAGATGGCTCACCTGAGCCTAATTTGGACTTAACAAGGGGCTCACAGTTGAGCTGCATTTTGGAGTATGGGACATCCAAGGATAAAAGGCAGCTTCAGAAGAAGCCCAGAGCTACCTGACCAGATGGTAGACCTGACTCAGACCTATGGAAGAAGGGAACTGCCAGGACTCTGCTGGAGGACACAGAAGAGAGGATTGCCAGGACCCTGCTGAAGGAGACACTCTGCTGGAGAGAACACAGAGGAGGGACTCTGCTGCAGAAGACTGGACTGTGCTTTGGACACTGGACTTGGACTGGAGGCTTCAGACCTTACCCACTGAGTTAAGTGGAGTTTTGGGGAGGGAAAGCCTCTAGACAAGAGGGATTGTAGGGAAAGTGTTTGTAGCAATAAATTCTGGTTAATTGCTATAGATAAGGAGTTCTGTGTTCATTCCTTTGCATACCACAGCTGTTGTTTCTAGAGATAAGGATGTGTTAATTAGCCAAAAAAGTGGGCATTGGGAGACTAAACTTTTTTCGGACAGGACAAATTGGTGTAGTTGGCAGGGTTGCAAGACAGATGGGAAAACCCAATGTGGCTTGACTCAAGTCGAGTCACCGAGTCACCGTCCCCATGACTCAACTTGAAAATGAGTCATAACGGGGGCACTTTCTGAGTCACCAAGTCACACTTCAGTGACTCTAAAGGACTCAAGTTGAGTTGTCCCCCCTTTAAAAATCCTGCTGTGGAAAAAACCGGGGTGCTGTGTGTGTGAGTTCTCTTTAAAGACTCCCCTGCTGCCCCCATCCCATCTGTAAAGAGGGTGGGAGGGACTGCATGAGAGCAAGGACAGAAGCAGCAAGAGGGAGGAGGGTCATGCGTAGCAGCTGCACAGCTTACTAGGATGACCTGATCCTTTGCAGGACTACTCAGAAGTAGTCCCATTTTAGCCAGTCATTTAATGAGGCTCCCTCCTCCCAACCAGCCATGCCATGCAAAGCGTGATTGCTATGAACTCCCTTCCCCCCTTCCCTGCCTCCTCTCTCTCCCTAGGTTTTTCAAGCCAACTGTAAGGCAAGGACCCCCTTGGCTTACTTAGCTAATGAAATATCAGAAAGCCCATCCTTTGTTTAATGATCATCCATTCCTTCCTTCTTATCAGAGACAGAAAAAGAGAGCCCAGCCCTGCCTCCCCCCTCCTGCTCACATTAATCATTCCCTGTCTCCCAGCTGGAACTTCCCTGCTGCTTGCCCAATTGGAATGCTGGCCCCACAAGGATTTTCACCGTGAAAGCAGTAAGCAAGCACATCCAGACACCTACAGACTTGAGTCAGCATGCATGGGGACGAGTGCTGAGTCAAAGGGATGCTGACTCGAGTCTTTTTCAGTCTTCCATGTGCGTGACTCACGAGTCAATGAGTCACCCCAAATCACACATTTTTGAGACTCGAGTCTAAGTCACTGACTCAAGTTCCCAACCCTGAAAACTGGAGAGAAAGGGCGCAATTCTAACCAGCTTTCTAGCACTGACATAGCTGTGCCAATGTGGCATGCACTGTATCCTGCAGTGGAGAGGCAGTCAAGGAGGCCTCCTCAAGGTAAGGGCAAGTTTGTTCCTTTACCTTGGGCTACACTGCGGCTAGGTCAGTGCTAGAAAGTTGGTTAGGATTGCGCCCAAAGTCCCAGAAAGTTGGGGGGAGAAGTTCTGCAAGAGGAAAAAAAGAAGAAATGAAAATAGAAGACAAAAACAGAAAAGAAAAACAGAGAAAACATTCAGACACCCATGTGGTTCATTTAGAACAACCCAAACTGCAGCCTTTATTAGGTCTGCAACATAAGGAACTAACTTTCAAGGTTCAGATATGTTCCCCCCCCCCCCCAAGCTAGATATTAAATAAAAATCAAGAGGAGGAGAAGCAGGAGAAAATAAACTACAATGTTGATACTATGCATGATGAAAGCTTGCCTGGAACATATGACAATTGGTGAGTCAAGAAACTTTGCAAATTAATAAAGCCTATTAGACAGGTTCTGAATACTTTTCTATTCTGTAAAGTATTTTATGATTGATTTGACTACTTGTGGATCTGAAATTAAATTAAGGCTGCAATCCTATCCACACTTACGTGGGATTAAGTTTCATTGACTATAATGGGACTTACTACTGAGCAGACATGCATAGGATTGGGCTCTAAACTGTATTTAGTTTCCATTTGAAGCAAAGTCTCAGGCTACAATTCAGTGCACCATTACTTAAGAATAACACCCATGGAAAGCAGTGGGTCTACTTCTGAGTAAAAAGGGCTGCAAATATATGCAGCTGCATCTCTCTGCTTTGAATTGAATTGCACACTCTGTTATGTGTTATGGGTTGTATGTTGTATGTAGAGATTCTGGCTTAACACACCAGACACCTTAAAGGAGGATTTGCTTCATGGATCTCCTGCAGTGATTCCCAACCTTTTTTTACTTGTATATCCCTTGGCAGCCCATTTCTATAAATTGTACTAGCAATATCAGCAAAATATATTAGCAAAATGTTTGTAATTAATACAAGTCCTCATCTCCTCTATATGAAAGCCCAGACTCCATGTATTTATCACGGTGTTTTCTCTTTTTATCTGTTTGAAGAACTGAAGACTCTGCCTTTGCACTGTTTTGCACCAGAAGTGCGCTGAAAAATTCTGGGTAATTGATCACTTTCCATATTTCAGCTTTTTTACTGTGCTGGTTTTCAATCACTGGTGCATACATGAATTGATGACCAAAAACTAGCTATTGGTGGGGCTTTCACAGCCAACTAGCTACCTTCCTTCCTGCCTTGCTGGCCCTGCAAAGCATTCTGGAGCATGACCTGCCTTTTTCTGCCATTCTTTTTCAAGTAACCCTAAAGGTCCTGTTGAGTGTCCCTGGGAGTACATGAGTCCCAGGTTGGGAACCACTGTTTTACTGGTATGTTGTTTATAGTGCACTTACTCTGATAGTGTTTACAAAAGATGGTGAAGAAAAGAATTTAAAAAGAATAAAAATGCATCTTATGATCTTTTACTATGTTTTTAATAAATTAGAGACTGTACAGTTCTTAGGTAACAATTAGTGGTAAGTTATTTTTCAGGATCTGGCCTTGGATAAAATCAGTCAAAACTATAGTCACACACACCCCTAAGTTTCACCCCTGACTTATAGTCATAGACTATAGTCTATAGTCATAGAAAATTCCATGATTTTTTTTGCTCAAAACCTACCCTCGACTTATCTGTGAGATTGACTTATGCAGATGCGGGGGGGGGGTCAGCAAGATGCAAATATCTTGTTGTCTGTGTGCTTCCTAAGGCATCTGGTTGGCCACTGTGAGATACAAGAAGCTGAACTAGATGGATCCAAGCCCTGATCCAACAGTGCTAATGTTCTTAGGAGTGGTGGGGGGGCGGGGGGCGGACTTAGTTCCCTGCTCCTTTCTTCTCCCTTCTTCTTGCCCCTTACAACTGATTGGTGTTTTCATGGTTAACTGGCTGGGACTACACAAGAGCTGCCCCAGGTCCTGTGCACTTGTAGCACTTGTCAGGGTGACTGCATCATGAACTTTTAAAGATTTTAACTCTTTACCACAAATGAACCAGAGTTGCTTAGTTAATCAGTTAAACAGTTAATCAGGTAGCGTACTGCCAAAATCAGATCCTGAAATCAGTTTCTCTCAAGGAAGCATGTTCTGTCTTAGAAAATAGCTCTTGGAATTTAGGCTTGTAATATGAAATGGCCTGACAAGCTTTCCCTGGTTTAGAGGCTCAGAATGGGGAGGGGTGTGTGTGTAATAAGTAGATTCTATTCACCAGAGTGCTGCTATTAAGCTGAAACATTTCAGGTAAATCACACTTTGGAAAGAGATTTTGTTTCCCAAACAGCAGGAAACTATTTTCAGGCTCATTTTAAAAGTGAAATTAAATCCATTAAAAAAAACCAACAACTTTCCAAAGTAACACATGAAGAAATGCATTTGTCCAAAATTTTGGAAGAATTAGCAAAGGTAAGATTGTGGTGGCTCTGTATCCCTAGATGACCCATATTTCTGCCATCCCCAGAGGCTTTAGCACAGCAGTAGCTGAGAAAATAGGACAACAGCCTTTAAATCCCTGTTCTAACAGGACATTAGGACAGAATCTCACAGAATTTATATGATTTCAAATGTGCTTGAATGTGTGGGGATTTGTGTTCAAAAAGTTGAAAGTGGAGTAGAAGTGAATTAAACAACTGGTAGCTCAAGTGGCGGGGGGACGACTCATTTTAACAGATATAATTTGCTCAATTAAGAAAGATTTCTCTCTCTCTCTCTCTCTCCCCCCCCCCCACACACACACACACAGGATCTAGTTGTCATACTACTCATACACAGAACCATGTATCTTATTGAGGCTGTCTCCCCCCCCCCCCCCGTGACATCTAAGAAGCCATTTTAGAACCTAAGTGTGAATACAGCCTACAGGAAGTGAACCTATTTGCATATTTTCAATATTAAATATGTATGTTAAAGTGTAATGTGGTTCCCCCTGATAATTCTCAAATATTCCTTTAAGTGCAGAATATTAAAATCAATGCATATGCTGAGTCCCTTGTATAATATCAGCTATGACTGCTGTAAGTTAACAGTGGTTTTATCTGTTTTTTCACATATTTATATCCTGCCTTTCCACTATAAAGTACCTAGACTTTATTCCTAACAATAAAACATACAAGCTTTACAAAAATAACCAACTATAAGATAAAGATACAAAATACAGAGTAGCAAACAACCTTCCTAAAATTCATTTATCCCTCACTCCTTCAAAGATATGCCAAAGCAAAATTGTTTTCATTTGTCCAAGGAGAATGCATTAGTTAGGAGGGCTGGGAAAGTCTCTTTTTTGCTTGCTTTCTTTCTACTTGCATATTTAACTTTGATTCATGAAAATCTCCAGATTAACTAAAAAAAACTATGGTTTGCAGTTCAACACAGTGTATTCATGCCTACTGAAACTGGGGTAAGTTGTTGCAGAGGGAGGTACAAAGGCAGCAATAGCATCAGGAGGTTGTTCCAAATAACAGCAACTCACTTCTGGGTTTCAATTGCAAAACTGGAAGTGGGTTGCAATAATTATTTTTAGTCTTCAGGTGGGGCTTTAGTCTTTAATCTGTGGGGCTCACCACATCTCCCCCCCCCAGGCTGGTGTTGCTTGTTGTAAGTAGAAAAAAGCCCCATTTACCCATGGCAGAGGCACAGTCCTCCCAATCGTATTGCTGCCTTTGCCCTCTCCCATCCCTTAGGGGCCAGAGTCAGGGCTTCCCTGGCTGGGGCACCATGGAGCCCCAGTTTGAGAACCCTTGGTTTTAGGTGTGCTTCACTCTCTGTTGGACTGTGACCTAGAGCTGTAGCTGATTAATGAGTGAGGGTCAATTTTAAATGACATAGCAGACGGAGCTACAGGACCCTGGAGAACACAAAGAAAGCAACCTGATTCAAGGAAGACCCAGCTCCATCTGAGCTCTTTTATGGCTCCTGGCCTTGCTAACCTCTCTCAGGCCCCACCCCACTGCTGTAGAGTCAGGATCCTTAATGAGACAGTTTCCAGGCCTGGAGCCAAGCACTGTGCTGCCTCTCAGCTACTTTTCGCCTGAGGCATTTTCTACATCAGCAGGCAGACACTGAAGGGCAAAAGTTCTCAGAATGTCAGGAGGAATTGTCTCTGAGGGAATGAGTTAATTTCCTGGGGCCAGCCTCCTGAACTTCAAGCAGTGGGTTGTGGTGACAGAGATCTGACCAGCTCCTCGTTTTCACAGTCTGGTTCTCACCTGAGGTCAGGGACATCACAAGAGTACACTTTTTATTTTTTGAAAATAATCCAATCATGGCTAAATATTGTTAAATTCCTCTGATTTTAGTTGGAGTTATTTAATAGTGCTTTGATCTTTGGGACTTGGATATGCTTTGATCTTTGGCTAAATCATGCCCATTATTTTTAACATTTGACGTTAGTCCAAGCGTCACTTACAGTTATGGCATGTGGCTCCACTGTATCCGGTTCCATCGCAGGTGCAATCAAAGCTGTCCCATGTTTGGGTGCATTTGCCTCCATGTTCACAGTGATTGGGCACACACCTGTTGGGGTGAGAGAGAAAGAAGGTGACAAACAAACAAGAATGAATGAGTGGCCACATTTTGGGACTATCCAAGCAGCATGCCCAACTGGTGCCAATTTGCCATACCATAGCAATTAATCCTTGTTAGTTTTAGATGGATTAATACAATTCATGATGGTAGGTGGCAGCTGTGCAAGAAGATGATATATCACACAATGAATGCTACATTCACAAACAGCCAGCAAAGGCTGGTGGGAAGGGGAAAAGATGAAAAACAATTATGGGCTATTCTTTCTTACTATCATTAAGGTTTCTAACATCACACATAAATACTATTAACTAAGAACTATCACTATCTGAGAATATTCTTTTTTTAAAAAGGTCATAGGTCATGATTGACAAGTAGTCTAAACTCTCAATAAAGATAGGAAAAAAGCAGTAAATTTAGGGCACAATCCTAACCAGGTCTACTCAGAAGTAAGTCCTATTTTGTTCAATGGGGCTTACTTGCATGAAAGTGTGGTTAGGATTGCAGCCTTATTTTCCTGCAAAAGAAGAGTATACTTTTGCATTGCACTATATCTGCCATGCAATATTGTGAATGCAGGTTGTCCAAAGGCTAAGACTGAATCGGGTCATATCAATCTGGCTCAGTGGCATGATAGGTGCTTGTGGGGGAATGGTGCCACAGCTCAGAATTGGGACTATATTTATATTATTCAAAACCAGATGCTGCTCCTGTTTGGAAGTGAGCCTTCCACTGTCTGACCTCATCCCCAAGGTAAGATTGTTTTAGGAGTAGGAAAGATGGCAGAGGATTGATATGGAAAGGTGTTGGGGTATGGGGCAAATACCATTTTGAGATGGTCACAACTTGAAAAAGGGTCAGATACTGAGTGGTAGAAGGGAGAGGTCACAGTGTTGCACACTCCTTGTATGTGCTAATATTACAAGCCGGTAGAGTGCCCTCAAAAAAAGTTTTTTTTTCCTGAATGCTCATCAAGATAGCTCATGAGTTTGCCTATCTTTTTAAAATATGCCATTAAAAAGCCCTTATACAGTAGTTACTTGTGGCAATCATAATTTTGTATACCTTATCCTTCCTCCTCTCTACACATTCTAGCAAAATCTCTTGTCAGCAAGTTGAGGTAATGTACAAGAAAAGGCAGAATAGAGATGAATGGAAAACGGAGAAATTACATGAGGACATATATTTATTTCTTGAAAATCCACAAAATGCGATTTCAAAGATTTGAGTTTGACTGGCCCTCTTTCTATCAAAGATCCTTTTTAAAACAGGAATTACCATAATGCTTTTTGCTTTGGAAACTATTTTCTCTTCTGGGAGTGTGCTTTGAAACCTCATTTCAAAGAACCAATTTTTGCCCCTTTATTAAATCTCACTGTATCCAGGCTTAGTACAGTTGCTGTATTTTCTGATCAATTTTCCTTTCATATTGAGTTTCTCTTTCACCCAATACAATTGAGGAACTGAACTTTTGTGTTATTGTATTAAGAAAAGATTAGAATACCTCCTACCTATCAAGGAAATGAAAACAGTTCTCTAAAAGGGAATGGCAATAAAAATTAAAACTATAATCACCAAAATGATTTTGATGCTCATGGTGTCTCCATAATTGACAAAAATTGCCTGCTAAATCAAAGTGAAAGAAACAGTTTTCACTTCAGCATACAGTTTGCAGACACCCAGTTTTCTTTTCCATCAAATGCTGGGGAGGTTTGTTGAGGTCCTGGAGCATTGCCAGGAAGTGGTTGGGGACTGGATGTGGGCTAACAAGCTGAAACTAAACACAGACAAAACAGAGGTTATATCAAGCCATAAGCTGCCCTGGGTTCCCCATTTTTGGAACCCAGGAGGATAGATATTTGGAACCCAGGGAGGGGTAGATATTTCTTAAATTCAGAAATAAAATTATCTTACCCTGTGTTTTCTATTCTACTCTAACTTCTTTTGACACTTTCCTTTCTTTGTAGTTATGCTGCATGTGGTTGGCAATCAATCCCTATAAGTTTTCTAATTTGATATCTTCTTCTTTGATTTATGTTTCAGCAGTGGAGACAGAGGTAAGGGGGATTGCAGCACAAAAAAGAATGGTGTTTTTGACAAGATTGGGCCGATTTTCATGACTGTTTAATGCCCTTGGCAGGAAGAGTGGATTGGTGAAACATGCTTATGCTTTTATAACGGTTTCCCACTTTCTACCAATTTCTTTTCTATATAATTCTTTCACTGAGTTTATTTTGTTAACTTTGGAAATTGCTTGTTCATTTGCAGAAACTAGGCGCTGCTAAACAACAATTGTTTTCCTAACAGATTTTGTGAGTGTATGTTTATTTCTTCATTTTTTTCCTTTATATACAATTCATTGTTTGAAGATATGGCATTCACTCTAAATGACTAGCTCCTTCCTCCTTGGACTGTTTGCACTATGGCAAAAAGGGAGTTTCATCTCACAGATTTATCTCACTGTACTTGAATCTTTGACTTCTCCTTATTTAAGCTCCTAGAGAGCTTATTTCCTGACTGTGATTAATTGCTATTCACTCTTCCAATTCTAACATCTTCTCTGTGATCTACCAGTGCCTTATTTTCTGTCCCCTTTCTCCCTTGGATGTGAAACACTCTGTCCTTTTATAATTTTGCACTTTTATCTTTCTCTGATGGAATGATTCTCCCTTTTTCACTGTGCTCTATTGCCTATCATATAGCATGACTGTCAGCTTTTTCTTGCTCAGACTCAAAGTTTGTACCTGTTCCAGTCTATAACTCACAAGATTTCCAAAGGTTGTGAATGGTTGCCTCCATTTTTTTTCAAATTTATACTTCTGACAAACCAATTGCCACTTTCCCAACATTCTAATCTTTGCCCAAACTTCACCCTGTTTCTTTCCTCATGTGCCCTCTGTTTCCCTTTATCGGCTTCATTTGCTTCTCTGAACATATTCAGAAATGCCTACATGCACATTCCACATTTTCAGATAATAGTGCTTCCTTTCCTCTGTGATAATCTACGAAATATTTAGGCTATATTATCAAATGGCAGTTTGACTCATATGGACTGTACTCCCTAGAGTTAGCTGAGCAGGACGCAGACTTGTTCATTTACATTCTGCTCAAACTCCCCCCCCCCATGTATTGAAATTGCATTTGCATTCTACTCAGACTTAACACCCTCTGCCGTATACCTTCACATAGTCCTCCAGCTGCACATGTGCAGCCCAACAATTTCCCATTTCTGACATTATTTATCCAGGTTTTCTTTTTTAACCCAGATTTTCCTGAAAACTTTCACCATGACAGAGATCATTCTAGTATCCAGCATGTCAGCACATAGGACACTGACTGCCCTTAATGGGAGGAGTGATTTATATGGTTCCATCAACATATATGACATTTGAGGTGTAACATAGCAAGAAGCAAAGGTCTCAGCCCTGAAAAGCTTACAATTTAAATTTCAACAATGTGTGCAGAAGGAAGAAAGGGCAGACAATAAAGGGAGAGGCAGGAAGGAAATTGAGAAGCAACAGTAACCAGGAATAAAGGTGAGCAAATACTGCTGCCCAGTGGTGTTGCTAGAGAGTGCGGGGGGTGCGGGCCGCACCGTGAGACACGCCGGGGGGTGAAGCGCCCTGGGGGGATGACGCACTAACATTGCAGCTTTAGGAACTGCCCCGTCATGCCATACACCGTTGGATGCAGAACATCCAGCGGAATGCAAAGCAAAAAACAGAATTGAAATAGCTCCTTTCCTTCAAAAGTTATGGCCAAAACACCAGAAAGAAAAAATGCATGGAGCTCTATGGAAAGTGAAAGTGAACTGTATCACATGTTTACTCATGAGTAGGCATACTTGCCATTGTCCATCGGAAAGGGCAGGCTGAGAGAAATCCAACGACACCAGAATGGTCCCGATGCAATGAATGCAGCCCCCCAAAACACCCGAGGAGGAGGTTCCTGCCTCCCTCCCTCCCAGTTAGTAGTCTATTGAGTCCCAAACGAAGCCACATGGCTGCGTTTACTTGCAAGTAGGCGAACTTGAACAACGTGAGAATGGTCCTGATCTAATGAATGCAGTCCCCAAAAACACAAAAGGGAGAATGAGATCTCTCCGTCCCTCCCAGCTGCAGTCTATTGAGCCCTATGGAAAGCGAAGCAGCTTCACAGTCGTGTTTACTCCCGAGTCGGCAGAAGTGCCTTGGCTGGTGATCAGGCCAGGCAAAGCGGAATGTGAGGACACCAGAATGGTCCCAATCTGATGGAACTGGAGCACAACAAATGCTCCAGAAGGCAGCCTCCTCCCCCCACTAAAAAGCACAAAAAAAGAGGCTTGAACTGGTAAGAGGAATGCTTTCTATTTTGCACTTACAAAGCCAGGTGGGCCTTTATCTTGATATGCCTGAAATAGAAGAACTTTAAACTGGGCACTGAGGAGGGCTGAAAATCTCACCGATTCTTTTGGGGGGTTGTTATTGCAGGCAGATTACAGAATAAGCTCCATTGACCATTATGGGACTTACTTCTGCGTAGACATGCATAGGCTTGAGCTCACAGGCTGCAATCCTACCCACACTTTCCTGAGAGTAAGCCCCATTGACCACCACGGGACTTACTTCAGAGTAGTTTCATTTGGTGGAACAGGCTCCCCCTTATTTATTTCTTTTATTTTAATTTAATTATTTAAAATTATTTATTTTAATTTGCTTGATGATGTCACTTCTGGCCATGACATCACTTCCCATGGGTCCTGGAGAGATTGTCATTCTAAAAAGTGGGTCCCAGTGCTAAAAGTTTGAGAACTACTGCAATAAGGTGTTAGTAAGTTGACATGAGTGTGTGTGTGTGACTCTACAAGTTTTCAAAATCACTAAAATCAGAGTTTGGAGGAATAATACCATCACGTTATATATCAAATAATGTGTAATTTCATGCAGAATGCAATGAAAAAACCACATTGAAATATCTGTGTTCTAACAAAACATACAGCCAAAAAACCAGTGGCGGCAGGTAGATGGTGCATTACCAGGCCCACCACCTGGGGCGTTGCCCTGCCCACTGCATGGGGTGACGCACAGGCCTTCCGCACTGGGTGATGTAAATCCTAGTGACGCCACCGCTGCTGACTGACATGTTTTTGTTTATTTTTATTTAAGAGATTTATACCCGCCCTCCACCCCCACCCCCCCAATAAGGGCCCTTTCATGTTTGTTTGCATGTATAAATGACACTGGCTGAAAGCAGGAAGAATATAACCCAGGGTACTCTCATGGAAGTTGAACTGGAGTGATGGCAAAAACCTTCAGAATCCACAGACATCAAGGAAAGCCAAAATTTTAGTTTGTTAGAGCAGTCATCTCCCCACCCTAACTGACTGGCTCAGGACAAGCCTTGACTTTTGTTTCTTTTTGAAAAATTCCATGACCAGCTACATCTTGCTTGTATAACAAATTTGAACCTGTAAACAAAAGCTACATCCTGGGAGCTTCCTGACGTGGAGAAAACAAAATAGTTTGCAACAACACTAAAGAAGGGTCCCCAGCTCTCTCACCAACTCCATGGTCAAATCAAATCAATAATTGCATTTTAAGGGAGGCCCTGACTTTCAGAACATGTCAATAGGATCTGTCCTGGGACCAGTGCTTTTCAACCTCTTCATAAATGACCAGGAGACAGGGGTGAGCAGTGAGGTGGCTAAGTTTGCAGACGACACCAAACTTTTCCGAGTGGTGAAGACCAGAAGTGATTGTGAGGAGCTCCAGAAGGATCTCTCCAAAATGGCAGAATGGGCAGCAAAATGGCAGATGCGTTTCAATGTAAGTAAGTGTAAAGCCATGCACATTGGGGCAAAAAATCAAAACTTTAGATATAGGCTGATGGGTTCTGAGCTGTCTGTGACAGATCAGGAGAGAGATTTTGGGGTGGTGGTGGACAGGTCGATGAAAGTGTCGACCCAATGTGCGGCGGCAGTGAAGAAGGCCAATTCTATGCTTGGGATCATTAGAAAAGGTATTGAGAACAAAATGGCTAATATAATGCCGTTGTGCAAATCGATGGTAAGGCCACACCTGGAGTATTGCGTCCAGTTCTGGTTGCCACATCTCAAAAAAGACACAGTGGAAATGGAAAAGGTGCAAAAGAGAGCGACTAAGATGATTACTGGGCTGGGGCACCTTCCTTATGAGGAAAGGCTATGGTATTTGGGCCTCTTCAGCCTAGAAAAGAGACGCTTGAGGGGGAACATGATTGAGACATACAAAATTATGCATGGGAAAGATATAGCGGATAGAGAGATGCTCTTTACATTCTCACATAACACCAGAACCAGGGGACATCCACTAAAATTGAGTGTTGGGAGAGTTAGGACAGACAAAATAAAATATTTCTTTACTCAGCGTGTGATTGGTCTTTGGAACTCCTTGCCACAGGATGTGGTGATGGCATCTGGCCTGGATGCCTTTAAAAGGGGATTGGACAAGTTTCTGGAGGAAAAATCCATTATGGGTTACAAGCCATGATGTGTATGTGCAACCTCCTGATTTTAGAAATGGGCTATGTCAGAATGCCAGATGCAAGGGAGGGCACCAAGATGAAGTCTCTTGTTATCTGGTGTGCTCCCTGGGGCATTTGGTGGGCTGCTGCGAGATACAGGAAGCTGGATTAGACGGGCCTATGGCCTGATCCAGTGGGGCAGTTCTTATGTTCTTAAGGCACAAAAGAAAGGTTCTTGCTGAGTTCACCCCACAACAGCCTGTAAAGTCTATGGGAATTGAAGGTATAAAAAGAGGAATCAAAGACACATTGTCTGCTGCACGCATGCTTGTCATTGTCCATGCTCAAGAACTGCTCAGTGGCCCACTGGACCTATGTTAAACACTATCCACTGTGCCAATTGGCATCCAAGACTGTTCTCTTCCTTCCCAACCTTTCTCTCTTCTTCCTCACTCCCTTACCTGAGTACTACCTGAAGCTGTACATCCAGTGCCTGAACAGCTGCCTTTCCTTTTGTAAGTCACTGCTCCAGCACCTGCTGGGCCACCTCTCAGAGAATCCCCTTTTCCCAGGGGATCAATCTTGGCTCGTTTGCCTTGCCTCCCTCCTTGGAACTAGCTAAGGCTATTGCCTAGCCCACCTTTTGCTTTTCAAGCTCTTTTCTGTCTTCTCCCCACCTTTACAGTTAGATGTCACTGTGTGTTGGCAGCCTTGCCCCACAAACTCTGCTGTGCTTCAAACTGCCTCAGGATAGGTATCCTTGGTCTTTGGCAACCCTGATCATTCCCCCCCCCCCAATCTTCTGCATCTTGTGCGCAGTCAGACTGATAATATGCTTACTGTCTCTACTTTTCCTCCTTGTGTGAATGTATATTGGTGAGTCTAGGATTCAGGCAGCCCAATCCTATGTAACTCCCCAATAGCCGCCACAAATCAGTGGACCCAGGAAGGCAGATTAGGCTGGGAAGGGGGACAGGATATCGGCAGCACTGTTGCTGCTGATACCATCCCCTTCTTGGCCTCGGTCTGCCACCCTCCCCACCCTAGTCTTCTTCTCCTGGACCTGGTTTCAAGTACAGTCTACAGCCTCAGCATGGCCCCAGCATACAATAGATCTTTTGAATCATGGAATATATAAAAAGGAGATGGATCAAACAGGAAACAGACAGATGGGTCAGTTAGACAGCTGATATCACTGTTAGGATAAATAAACCGCACAAAACTCAAGAATATTCTGATCTCAAAAAGGCTCAGAGCAGCCTCTTTCTTCATACATTATTAGTCTTTCATTAATCCTTCTAAAGCAAATAGTTGATGGCATCATCTTATTGGCCTGGAAACACCACTCTTGGTAACAGTTTCGCAGTGTTCCCTGTGCGGGCATATGTCCTAAAAAAAACTTTGCTTAACAAAATGTCACTGCATATTTTAATGCTGATTGCTTGCACTAAATCATGCTCTTTAAAACTACTAAGCATTTTGTGGTGTTAACTTCAACGCAAAGAAAATTTAATGATGATCACCATGGGGGGGGGGAAGTGACAAATACATACAGGTAATAGAGCATGAAGCTCATTTCATTGTGGTCTGTTGGAAAAATTCTTCTTCCTTCAGCCGAAACAGCAGTGGGGGGAGGGATCCCAATACCAACTGTGTTCTTGTGATGTTGTCCTGCTTGGAGCCCTGGGTTTCTTGTGCTCCTTTAGCTTTCTAATTATTTGAGAATGAGGGGTGCCAACCTCCAGGATTGACCTGGAGTTTCCAGGAATCAGCATCCATCTCCAAAAAATCAATCCTTACAGTCTTAATAGGCCTCTAGGAATTTCAAGCATTATGTTATGATGGGGGAAAAAATTTCTCCATGAATACTTTCAATCAGAACTGGCAACCTTTAGTGACACTGCTGAAAAAAGTGCTGTATAAATAGTAAGTCTCTCTTTCTGTGCTGGTTTCCGTTACATTCCAGAAATAAATGAAAAGATGACAAAAAGATGATCAGGATAGAATTATACAGACAAAGAGGCAACTAGGTTTTGGAAAAGGGGCAATGATGGTCCCCTGCAACACTGCTTTGCCCTACCTAAGGAGTTTTTGAAAAGTTTGGTTTTTTTAATCGTTGATGGGTGGGGGGTAGTACTATTGATATCAAGCTTGGCTCAGAAGCAAGCAGCCTCCAGAACACCTATTCTGAAATGGGGACTGCTGCCACTTCATTCCCTGGCTCTTGTTGCTGCTCAGAAGTGTGAGGAAGAAGAGGGGGCAGCCAGGGGCTGCTCTGACACTGGCAGTCCCAAAGGGAATAAAACAGATTATTTTGTCTTGAATTGTATGTGAACTGTTTGTGAGGCTCTGGCTTGAAATGTAGCCTACAAGTAAACCAAAGAAATACAAAAATAAATAAAATGACCTGCTTTAAAAAAAACAACAAAATAAAACCAAGGAGGTTGTTCTATTTTTTTTTTTACCCACCTTCAGTCTGCTGCTTTGTCTCTCAGCCTGCTCCCAGTTCTAGCAAATTGTCTAAGCACCGCCCAATGAACACTCAAGACAACACACATGGGAGAAAGAGCCACTTTATTAGCATTTGAATACAGAAAGGAGGCTGAGACCTGCAGTTGCAGGGGTAGCAAAAACCCCTTTTGTTGTGCGGAGGTGGGACCACTGGGCAGCCCCAGAACCAACTCTGTTCCCCGGGCTGGATGTGCACCCGACTCCAAGCTGTGTCCCGTTCTTGGGCGACGCAGCTCATTCAGGTCTGTCCCATAAGGGCAAGGCAGCCGGACCACGGGCTGTGCCGCCTCGAGCCACTGAGCCTCTGAGGAGGACCCCCACGGTCCCGGCCAGGGCCCCAGTCAATGTCCTCGTGCCACTGTGCTCCTGAGGACTACTATTGGGTTCTGCCCTGTCTATGCTGTCTGAAGGTGCACTCCAAAGTCCCAAGCACGCCTCTACCACACCACCTGCCACAAGGAAGGGTCAGCCTAGTGCTTGTCCGCCTCCTGCTCAGACCAGGGCACCCCTAAGCCGTCCGTGTGCTGGAACAGGGCTCCTGCTTGCGCGTGTGAATTTGCTACTTACTTTTGCAGCGCCTTAACTGGGCATAGCGGCAACATGCCTGTTAAGCAGGCTGGACAAGACATCACCCCTCTCTTAAAGGAGTAGGGGCAGCTAAGCAAGTTGTCAACGTAACATCACCCCTCCTTGTCAACAGCACATCACCCCTCCTCTGCCAGAGGAAGGACTGCTCACCTGTTGAGTGAGTTGGTAACATCACCCCTCTCTACAAAGGAAAAGGGGCTGTGTACCTGTTAGCAGGTTGTTGACAGCACGTCGCCCTTCTCCCTCTGGAGCAGGGACAGCACACGCCTTAAAGCGGTTGGTAACCATGCCTGTTAAGCAGGTTGGTAACAACATAACCCTTCTTTCAAAGGAGTAGGGGCAGCACGCCCGCTAAGCAGCTTGCCAACAGAACCTCACCCTTCCCACCTGGAGGAGGGGCCGCGCACCGGTTAAGTGGGTTGGTAACCTCACCTGTCTCTCAAAGGAACCGGGGCAGCATACCTGCTAGCAGGTTGATGACAGAATGTCACCCCTTCCCCACTGGAGCAGGGGTAGCACACACGTTAAGTGGGATGGTAACATCATCGCCCCTAGAGCAGTGGGGGCAGAGCACCCCTTAATCGGGCTGTTAACAGAATATCCTCCCTTTCAAGGAGAAGGACCACAATCCAGTCAAGCGGGCTGGTAACTGAACATCACTCCTCTCCCAGGAGGAGGGGCAGAGCACCCATTAAATGGTTGCTAATAGAACACCCCCATCTCAAAGGAGAAGGGGCCATACAGGTTTGTAACCAAACATCAACCCTCCCCAAGGAGTAGGGACAGTGCACCCATTAAGTGGGCTGGTAACAGAACATCACCCCTCTCTAAGGAGAAGCGTCTAAGTGGGTTGCTAACGGAAACTCCTCCCTTCTTCCAAAAGCCTAGGGGCATTATGCCCACTAAGTGGGTCGGCACAGGAACACCCCCCCTCCTCTGAAAGTAGTAGATAAGCGCATTGTCACCAGAACACCACCTCTCTCATGGGAGACGGGGACGCGCACCTGGCAAGCAGGCTGGTAACAGCTCAACATCCCCTCCTCAGGAGAAAGGGGTAGCATGCCTGTCAAGCAGGTCAGTAATGGAACACCCCTCTTCCCTTAAAGGAGTAGGGGTGGCGCACCCAGTAAGCGGGGTGGTACGAAACATATCTCCTCCCTCAAGGAGCAGGGGCAGCATGCCCACTTATGTGCGTTGTTAAATGCCATGCTGCTGCACAGTAAAAACATAGTATTAAATGCGCCGGAGTGTCCCCTTCCACTTCTCTCAATTCCATGGGTGCTGAAGCCTGGCCTGGCAGCTTTCAAAGTGGCTCCCAATTAGATGGAGTGCAGGCTGCAAGCAATCCTAGATGGTCAGGGGCTCCCAATGTGCCCCTAAGTATCCCCTGAAACTGATGAAGTATCAACAGGGAGGAGATTAGGCGCCTGCATAAAAGGGGGGGACCCTCCGTGGTCAGAGATTGTTGCGGGTGGTTGGACATGGTGCAAGCTGGGCCGATGTGACAGTTAGGGGAGCCACCATGCTCGGTGCCCACGAGCAAAAAAGGAAAGGGGGGCTGTTGCTGTGTCCTTAAAGACCTCTGCCCCCACCCAGCCACAGCCCTCCACCAATCCCCTTGCAGGGGAAGGGGCTCATGTGCTCAGGCCAGACCATACAAACTCCGATCTCCCTACTAAAACTGAGCGATCGGGATTCTGCAAGTTGTCATCCTAGTGTCTCTGAAGTGCTGTGAATGTTCCTGTGCCTGTCTTCATTATCTTTACCTCTTTTGGGGTCAAGTCACCCTGGGGTACCTGCCATAAGCAGAAAACCTGCAATTGCTGAGGTAGCTGCCTACCAACTCACCTCAACCTTAATGGT
Organism: Tiliqua scincoides; assembly: GCF_035046505.1. Taxonomy (NCBI): domain Eukaryota; kingdom Metazoa; phylum Chordata; class Lepidosauria; order Squamata; family Scincidae; genus Tiliqua; species Tiliqua scincoides. The sequence continues at coordinate 63,603,089 of NC_089825.1, read as the reverse complement.
GCTTCTTTGTCAATACACTGCCCATTTCAGCAGGAGACACCTATAGCCACAGTCCCCACATTGCTGCTGTCCACCTCAATAAAAGAAAGACTATTCCCTTATGCACTTTCTCCCTGCCTCATGAGAGAGAGAGAAACTGACCCTGGTTCTCTCTTGCTGGTGCCTATGTATGTCTACTCAGAAATAAGCCTCACTAAGTGCGATAGGATGTATTCCCAGGTAAGTGTGTATAGGATTGCAGCCTGGACCCAGGGGCAATCTTTTTTGATGCTGCCTACCTGGAGGATGAGCAGCTTGCCCTTTGTCAGCTGTCAGTGACTTCACTAATGTATGGGAGCCATCGAAGACTTAGCAGCCCTCAATTTTTAGGGATGAACAAAGCATCCCTAAAAGGGATGGGTTTGAGAAGGGTTGGAGCTGTTCCATTTTCACTTTTTGATTGTTCTTCTGCCTCACAATCCAACTGCCATGCCACAAATAGCTCTGCCTCTGAGCATTGAATCAAAGAGACTCAAATGACTTGGTTTTGGTGCTGCATTGCAGCCCCAGCTCTGTGCTCAGAAGTACACATGCAACACTTTGCTCACCACCAATTATTTTCAATTGATGGTAACAGATATCTGCAGTAAGCCACAAACAACTCATTTACTGCTGAACATTTTCCAGCTAATTGCCTGGAAGCAGGAAACAAATTTTTAATTATACATGTGCATACATATAGATGTAACAAAAACATTCTCATTCTGTTTCATTGTGTACTCGTATGTGTGAGTGAGAGGTATGGGAAAAATATTTCCCTTACCTCCCACATGACATTGCATTTTTAGTAACCAGTTTGTTACCTTTGCAGTCTTCATATTAGAACTTTGTATAACTCAAAGCTTTGCATATTCTTACAGCATGATACCCAAACATCTTAAATGTTTACAATTTTTTTTCCACCTAACTTTCTGGGATCAGTACAGCAGCAATATCTACACCAAAGTATCCAGTGATTAATTCACAATTCCAGATTTTAAAATATCTGCACCCTACTTTTACCCTACTCACTACACCATTCTTTAGGCAGCAAGCTCCATTATTTTCAATGCAACTTGTGTGAATTAAGAGCTGTTTCACCGTTTACATTGCAAACCACATACACCTGGATTCCATCAGTAGTTGTTGCAGTGAATGCATAAGATATGAAAGAACTGCAGGCCTCCAAACACACAGTGGGCACATGTTACCAATTGTGGCTCAAGACCCCAGCGTGTGTTCATGGAGAACATGTGTCTTCACTATGGAGAACCCCAGTCAGTCAAATGTTGATATATGAGAACTGCACACCTAAAGCAAAAAGAGATTTTATGTGGAAGGTTTATGTGGAAGTAAACTCCACTGACTTCAACAGAATTTACTCCAAATAGGTATACATAAGATTAAAATGTCAGACATGGTTTTCTAACGCAACTTATTGTTGCACAGGTCATTTTCACAATACTGCTGCAGATGAGAATGAATACTGCTTGCTATTTTATTTTATGTTTGGTAAGCAAGGACCATTCTTTCTCCTTACATTTATTCCTTTCACAAAGCAGCAGCACAATGAAATACATGAGAAACGTGCAGTTGACAAAGAAACACACACACATACTAACTGCACTATAAACATGATTTTGCTTTTCCAGTCACTGAGCTTCTAAAGCACAGTGAGGCAAACATAGAATATTAATTTGTTTTCTTTATTTATGTACCCACTCAAACATATGTTAGACAGTGTGCAGTGCATAACAAAGAGCACCTGTGGTTTCTTTCTTGAGTGGAAATATTTTTTCAAACAAGAAGTCATATAGGAAACTTTCAGGGATATTTATTGAACTACCGTATTTGCATGCTGCTCTTCTTCCAAGGCCTGATGAGCATCCCATTTTATGTGCTGAAAGGGGAGGGGCATCCCATTTTATTCTCACAATTAGTAATCTTGTCCAAACTTTTGAATGGGAATTGACCTCATTCATAACGCTTAGGTGAAAAAGTTGAATGTTGTTTCCCCAAAATATCTTCTACAGTTCAGGATGGAAAATGAAATTCTGCACATGCACAGAAAGTGCTTTTTAAAATTCTATTTATTAATGCTCATACAGAGCTAAAGAAATACTCCCCACATCCACAGGTTGGGATGCTCCTTCAGGGGAGAAAGGAACTGTGCAGGCACAGAGCTTTTCTGTGCAAATATTGAGAAGATTCTCAAAGTGTGTTCAGGCAACTTCAGTTCTTTTTTCCCCAGGGCTTGGAGCATCATTAGACTTCCCCATTTGAACTTTAGAAGTTTCCTGAAAGGTATGTATTTAGCTCTGGTTGACCAGAGTTTGGTGCCCCCCCCAATAAGGTGACTTTAAAAAAAATCAATCTATTATAGTTAAATCAACCTTATCAGTCAAGACAAGATGCTGGGGGGGGGGAACCCTGATCCCCCAAGAGTAAAGAATTTTTGTAACTGGTAGGGGCAGCAGCAAAATTTAAAAAAAAAAATTGAGAGGGAGCAGAAAAGCACAGAGGTGACAAAGCACACTTTGTGTGTATTGGGGTGTGTGTGTGAACTTTCTGTAAGGGAGCCTAAACACCCTGAGAATGTGAAAGGTGTCTTTCCTTAAAGTAAACACAGGGCTCTAGCAGTTGGACAGGTGAAGATGCACTTGCCCCTCCCTCACCCCTCTCTGAAGGTTTCTGTGTTGATTGGAGAGCCATTTCTAAAATTGAATTGAGGGACATTTGTCCATCTTTATTACTCACTTGTGGGATAGGTTAGGCTGCAAGAAAGCAGCTGACCCAAAGATGATTGGAACTGGAGCAGTGGCGTCACTAGGGTTCACGTCACCCGGTGCGGGATGCCAGTGCATCACCCCCCATGCAGTGGGTGGGGCAACACCCCAGGTGGTGGGCGTGGTGATGTACTGTCACTCCGCCCCCACTCATTTTTTGGCTGTACCTTTTGACAGAACAAAGATAGAACACATTTTGCATGAAATCACACATTGATTGATATATAACATTATGGTATTCTTCTTCCAAATTGTGATTTTAGTGATTTTGGTCATTAGTGGTGTCACACACACACACACACACACCCCGGGTGTCAACTTACTAATACTTTATTGCAGCAGTTCTCAAACTTTTAGAACCGGGAGCCACTTTTTAGAATAACAATCTGCCCAAGACCCACCAGAAGTTATGTCATGGTGGAAGTGACATCATCAGGCAAATTAAAATAAATAAGTATTAATAATTAAAGTAAAACAAATAGTCAAATAAGCAGAAGCCAGCCCTGTTCCACCAAGTGAATTTCCTCTGTAGCCTGCCTGCAATAACACCCCCCTCCAAAACCAGTAAGGTTGTCAGCCTTGCTCAGTGCCCAGTTCAATTTAAGAACTTCTGTTTAAACCAGATCACTGTCAGGAGCCACCTGGCTTTGCAAGTCTTAAAAAAGTTCATCTTATCAGCTGAAGCCTCTGTTTTGATCCTTTTTGGGGGGGAGGCTACCTTCTGGAGCATTTGTTGAGCTCCAGTTCCATCAGACCAGGACCATTCTGGTGGTTTCACATTCCCCTTTGCCTGGCCTGACCACCAGCCAAGGTATGTTTACTTACTCGCAAGTAAACGTGACCGTGAGGCTTAGTTTCGCTTTCCATAGGGCTCAATACATTCGTCTGCTTGGAGGGAGGGACTTCCTTCTCAGGTGTTTTTGGGGCTGCATTCATTGGATCAGGACCATTTCAGTGTCGTTCTCTCAGCCTGCCCTTACTGACGGACTAAGGCAAGTTCACCTGCTCATGAGTAAACGGGCGATACGGCTCACTTTCACTTTCCATAGGGATCCATGTATTTTTTGTTCTCCAGTTTTTTGGCCATAACTTTTGATAGAAAGGAGATATTTCACTCTGGTATTTTGCATTGCATTCTGCTTGAAATTCCGCATCCAATAGTATATAATATGATGGGGTTACTCCTAACCACCGCGATTTTAGCATGTCACCGCCCCCGTGCACGTCACCTGGTGCGGCCCACACCCCCTAGCGACGCCACTGAACTGGAGGACAGGTGGGACTTTGAATTTCCTCACTGCCTTAAATGTCAGTAAACCTTCTCTAGAGGTTAGCTTTTGCTCTTCTTTGCCTTGATCCATGCCCATCACCAAGTACACATTTTAGCTCTCAACTTGTTTTTGAAGCTCTTTCTCTGAATAACATGAATATATATGCTATGGAGCAGTAAGTTGTAGATTGTTAATGGACTGTCATAGCTGGCCAGCATGACTGGCAAGTACGTCAGAAGTCCTCCTGGTCTGGAGGTCAGATCTGGTTATGGCAGCTGCTATGTGCTGGCTTTCATTTGCATCCACATAAAAGAGATTCAGAGTCCAGTTTGCATATATAGTACTTGTATCAAATAATGCATTTTTTCAAAGGATCCTGACTGTGGCGGCAGTACAGATGTGTGGAATGCCCCAGAGAAATGTCTTTAATCTTATCCAGACTTTTTGCTTCTCTTGAAACTCCTCTGATGTTTTGCCTACAGAGGAACCTCCAATTTAACATCAGAATTTTTATTTAGACAAAGCTTGGTGACAACTCCAGCCTACATAACACTGCACCAGAATTCCTTATCCACATCTCATTTTTGGAACCAAGTCCACGAATAGCACCAAACAGGATTCTGGGGTCCTGCAAATGGATGCATCACAGAAAAAGTGGTAACTCTATGCGGAGGTCTTCAAGGGCTTATTTTTCAAAAGTAGGCTTGTAAGTGCAAACAATTACACCAGACAAACTGATGAGGAAGAAATCCATCAATGGTTTCTAGGCATGACGCTCCATCCAGGTTCTGAGTTGTATGTCTCTGAATGCTAGCAACTGGGAAGCAATGGCAGAAAAGGGATATTGCCCTTACATTCTGCTTGGGGGCTTTCCTAAGGCATCTAGTTGGCCACTCTGGAAAATAGGATGATGCACTCGATAGGCTTTGTTCTGATCCAACAGCATTCTTCTTATATTCTTACACCTGTGGTTAAACACTGAACCCCAGACTTGTACGTTCCCCTTTCCTTTACATGCAAGGGGAGGGGTTCAGAAGCTTCCAGTTATCGCTTCAACAAACCAGAGTTGGCCGTTATCTCTGAATGAAGCAAATTGGCTTCTCCAGAACCAGCCCATCCATGAGGCCAACTGAAGCTGTCTCCTCAGTCAGCAGATTGGTGGGGGGCAGCTACCTCTTTCCACGTACTTGACTCCACTGCTCCTCCTCCTCACACCCCCTGGCTTGGTAAAGGAAGAGGTGGGCAGAGGGGAAGAGTGCTGAGCTAGAACATTGGCTAATGCAAGGAACAGAGGCTGGCACATTGATGGGTAGAGGGAGGTAGAATTTGGCATGCAACCTTAGTTGCTGGGGAGTCTTGGGCTAGTCCTGGTTTCTGAAAACCACTGTTTGGTTACAAAACCAGGATCTAAAAGCAGAAACCAAAGAGCAATTTCAGGTCCTGGTTTGAACACAAGCTATGGTTTGTAAAAACTCCTCATATCATGCATTCAGACACAGTAGTAAACTGTGGTTTGTTGAAAACTAGAATTAGGAAATTCTAAACCTTCCCTCTCTCAAAAGGGGGAAGAGAGAATGGGAACATGCTATTCTAAGGCTTCCTGTGTCTTAAAGTGCAATCCTATGCATGCACTCAGAAGTCTCATGGTGTTCAATGGGACTCACAGGTACGCATGTCCTATACACACACTTACCTAGGAGTAAGTCATATGAAACTCAATGGGAGTTATTTTTGAGTGGACATGCCTAGGCTTGTACTGTTAATTTCATAACAATGAACCATGTCATTATATCTCAGTGTGTCAATTTAAGTAACAGGCTAAGGGTGCAATCCAAACTTGCGCTGGAACAGGCAAGCCAGGAGGCTTGCACTGTATCCAGCGCAGGTTTGTGGCAAGAAGCAGCTCAGCCAGAGGTAAGGGGAAACTGTTCCCCTTACCCCTGGGTAAGGGCTGCTAGCCCCAATGGGTATCCTCGGACTTGCGCCCCCTCCGAAGGTGGCACAAGTCCGAGGAGAGCGGAGCCGGATCATAACTCATAACTGCCAGATCCCAGCCCTGCCTCCAGCTCCTGCCTCCAGCTCCCCCGGGGCTGCCCATTGCCTGCCCTCCCCCCAGGAATGCCTCCCTCCCTCCTCCTTCTTGCCCCCCACACTTATCTTTGCCACTTGTGTCAGCGCAGGCGGGCCGACACAAGCGACTGCAGAGAAGCTGGCACAGAGGCTTATTGTCAGTGTCCGCGCATCGATGCGACTTCCTCGTCAGGGGGCGCAAATGTGCTTTACGGCACGTTTGCGACCCTCCCGGGCTGGCCCAAGGGATTTGGGATTAGGATTGCACCCTAATACATTTACATTAGTAGGGATGGTAAGTCTGTTCAATGAGGATCACACTAGAAAAAAAAATTGCCACTATTATATCTTCATGCTTATTTCTGCAACCTTGATGTTTAAAAATTTAAGGCAGGGGCAGTAGTGGACCTCCCATTCATTATATGGGGCAAATGTCCTGGGTGCAAAGCCTCATGCGTTTTTAAGATGGAGTCGGAAACTGTGCTTCCGGTTTTCCAGAAGCACAGTTTAAAGTGCTGGGGAACCTCAGAGAGACTCTCCCAACGAGTCCTGGAGTTGCGCGAGGTTCAGTGAGCTCCAGGTTAGTGGGGCGGTGGATTTGCGCTGAGGGGCGGCAACATCCTGTGGTGGAGTGCCATCGCAGACCTTTGCCCTGGGGCGCAGGGCTGGGGAGGTCCACCACTGGGCAGGGGTTCCCAAAGCGTGCGTTGTAACACTTTAGTGCGTCACAACACACAGTGGTTAGTGGGATGTCCCTGCGGGCCCCTCCAACCTGTTCCAACAATCCTACAATATTTGGACACCACCATCTTGGATCTCACAATATCTTGTGAGATTTGGGTGCTGCCATTTGGATCTTGCAAGCTTTCACAAGATCCAAGATGGCGACATCCTGCTCAGCCAGGAAGAAGAGGCTGCAGGGGCTACATGACCCAGGTAAGTTTGAGAACAAATCAGTGGTGCAAAAAGGAGAAAAAAAAAAGGAAAGAAAACTAAAATCCTATCATTATACAAGCTGCCCATAGTTCATACTCATTCCTGAACTTTAAAGCACTTCCAAAGACATGGACTGTCCATCACTCTCCCCAGCTGTTTCAAGTTCAAACTTACACAATATCCAGCAGATAACAATATTATCCCTATCAAATGCAACTTGATGCCAAATAAACTGCTAAAAGCATATTTCCATTGAGGCTCCAGTCTCATAAAGATGGATCACATTTACATTATTTGCTAATCCATTGTTATAGTCACAAGGATGTAACTCAGAAATTATAGCTCCAAACCAGAGGGATGTCTAAGTAAGAGCTGTGAAATTATATTGCAGTTTTCCCAGCTACAGAGGTAGATTGGTCTGAGCAATAGATATAATAAATAATGATGCTATGCAAATAAGCTTTCCCTGAATGATGAGGGACTTGGACAAAATGCTACGAATTTCAATGAAAAATTCAGGCTGGTTTAGAAGATAATGACAGTTCTTACAGACAAGGGAATACATGGTTCCCAGTTGAATGCAAACCGCAATTTAAGTCAGGAGACTCTGGTTAAAAAATGGATTACTGAAATTCCAAAGTAAAGAAAAAAATAACTCCATGAATTGTGAAAGAAAAATATGGGCTAATACTAGTTTTGAATTGAAAATCTACAACATACATTTTAAAAAGGGATTTAATCATGCATGAATGTGCAAAAATGCTACCACGCATATGATGACAGGAAAAAATAATAAATTACAAGAATGTTACAAGAAGTTCTGAAGAATGTAATGCCCTTATTAGTATGGTAATTGTATTAAATGTAAGGACTTGATTCCATTGTATTTTGTAGTTGAGCTATTGTGTATGGGTGTGTGAGACAGCATATAGCCTTTGGATACTAAAGAAGCTTTAAACAGACCCTGAAGGATGAGAAGGGAGTGAATCCATCATTATATCTAATAATGAAATTGACAAATGTTCTGTACATGGTTGATTCTACCCATCACAGATGTTATCCGAGGCTTCTTAATCAGAAATGTTCATAAGAGAAAATGCTCTTCTACCTTGCTAAAAAGACTGACAAACATGTGGCTGTGAATTCAGGGGGCAGAATTTAGGAGGAGAAGCATCACCTATGAAAGTTTCTCCCCCAAGGAGAAAAAAAAATCAATTTATTCAAGTCTGGTTTGATAAGCAAAACTGCAACTATCTGGCAGCTATTTCTCATGTAGGCTGACAAGCCTTGCCATCTCTTCTTGCATAGCGAAACCTGTTGACCTTCATGTGCTAATTTTTATACCTCCACAATGATTTGTTGAGATGCCTTCACCCATAGACACTGTTCAAATTTCTTACCCATAAAAATAACATTAAGAATGACTTCTGTTAATGGAAATTGTTAATGGAGTGAACAATCCCCTGGCAGGAAACACAGATAGGTCACAACCTCTTGATCTTACAATTTACAGTGACAGATTACAGCCTAGATGTATTAAATAGCAGATGAGGTGCTGAACCCATTTGTAGACTGTAATAATAATAATAAAACTTTATTTTTATCCCGCCCTTCTCCCTAACGGGACCCATTTCAAACTGCAGATTAAGGGCTACAATACAGAGGGAAAAACAACCCAGCACAATACCTAATCAGAGATTATGGAACTGTTTGACTCTCACTCGCCTGCATCACACTATGTATATCCCTGGTAACATACAATAAGAAAAACAAAAAACATGATGTCATAATGCTCAACATTTTCCTGTCCCTTACAAGTAGCAGTGTGTCTGGAGTAGGAGTGGAGAACTATTGAATGTGAGAAATTATTTTCTAGACATTACCAAGAAAGCTCATGCAGGAGACATGGGTCTGTGTAGTCATTTGTCCCCATTAGTAGCTATGCACCTTGCTCCTCTTACATGCCTTAAATCAGCCCAATTCAAGAAGTACAAGTGAACACTTGAAGATCCTCAAACTCAAATTCCTTGAGTGCTCAACGGAGCACTAAAATCAGCTGTATCAGTGCTCAGCCTCTCAGCATTAGCAGTTAGGAATCATGGAGATTCAAAGCCCTTCAGTCTGTAAAAGCTGTAAAAGCTGCTGCAAGTTGTGTAGGCCTCATGGGCCTCTTGTACTCAAGCTCCCACAATCTTTGTCTACAAATGGTGTAGAGTAGGACAGCGTGCAGGTAACAGTTCGTATTGGGGCAAAAAAGAGGCTTTATCCAACTCTAATTGGGATATCATTATTTGACAGGTAGGAATTCATATCTCAGTCTTCCTCCTCTCAAACACTTACTCTGTCCTTAGTCCCCATAACATCTAGTTCAGGGGTGTCAAACAAAAGGCTGGGGGCCGGATGCAGCCCACGGAAGCTTTTTATCCGGTCTCAGGCACTCAGCTGCTGAGCAATGATCAGGTGTTACTGCTGGAAGGGCACCTACATGAAAATTGGGCTCTCCCATATCTTGAAATATGATCAAGATTTGCGTATTTTATCTTCTGTCATCTGCAGCTAATGAGTCCCTAAGTCAGGAAAAAGTGCTTATTTTTGGTTATGTCCTGTTTAATGATACCACTTCCACCCTCAGCAGGCATCATGAATGCTATTCAGCCCGATGTATGAAACAAGTTTGACACGCCTATTCTAACTGGTTCTCGGAAACAGCCTTTTCTGACCAGTGTCACATCGTCACTGCTCCCTGTAAAGTACAGATATTATCATGGGAGTGTAGGGCAGCCGCAGGTCACAGTATAAATGCTGAAGGTATGCCTAGAAATTAGCCAAACTGCCACTCCAACCTTAATTTTTGAAGAGAAAAATCTTCAATAGGAAGGCAAGAGGCTCTTGTCTTCTCAAGCCATCCTTTCAGACAATTTAAAAGTTGAAATTGATGTGAGGAATTAATTTTTCACAGATTGTAATCCTTATATGTGCCTTCTTGTTGCCAGAACTGATCTATAAGGAAGGAATAGGGGTAAAGTCCACAACTTTTTGCATTTGGCTCTGCCGCTGTAGTTTTGAGTACTTACTCAACCTTTCAATGCTTGTTTTCTTATCTTCAAAATGGAGAGCATTTTACTTTTCTATCTCACTAGGCTGCTTGGAGGATGAATGTTCTTTCTACTCACTTTTAAGATTCTAAGAACTAAACATTATTGAAAACAACCCAGATGCCTGCCAAAACAAAAGTCAGCAATGAACACTAAATTCAGCCGGTATATTTTCTTATCCTGGAAATTTTCCACACTGAAAAGAGAGCTCTTTAACAAAATACCATTATGTCCTGCAGAACTGATTTTAAGATGCTATGTCTAGGCACTGGAGGGGAGCAGGGAGAGGCCCAGATGTTTGATAGACCTGCGGCTAGGGTTGTAGCTAGAGTTTTGGTCTACTCAGCCTTTCAATACATTGCCTGTAATTTATTTGTCATGTGATCATCCTTTTTTTTGAATGGCCATTGGAACGGCATTTCTTATAAGAAATAACTCATATGGAAATATAGAATATTGGTCAAATTCATCCCAAAATCTGAATAATCCATTTACAAACAACGTGAACAAAGTTCATCCTTTGCACTGATATTGTGTTTGCGGCAAGTAAACTGGTGTGTTTTTGATGTTAGTGGCAATAAACATGTAAAACATGGTGAGAGTGTTTTTTCAAATGTTCCAGAGCATACAGTAGAAAGAGAATTCAGAAAGACCACAACTCCCTGTGCATGTCATCAAATGGGACCTGGGTTCAATTCTCCATTCAGCCACAAAGCTCCTTGAGCCACCTGCTATCTATTAGCCAATCTATTTCTCAGGACTGTCATGAGGATAAAATAAGGAAAGGGAAGAAACTGATGTTTCTGAGCTCTCTGAGGGAAGGGCAGGATAGAAATGTGTTTGATAGATAAATAGATTGATGGATAGAACAAGCCTTGAGTGCACTATTATCTCTCAAACTCAGCTCCAATTCTATGAAATGGGAATGACAGATACCTGCACCGATCAATTTTCATTGCTATCTTTTCCAGTAAATACTGTGACTTGTTTATGTAATTTATACCAAATCACGTTCTTTAGTGTTTTAGTTTGGACACTGGAGAAGTAGCACTTCATTTTTTGCGGCGTGCCTTAGTGCAATGAATAACCATTACACAACCTCCTTCCTGCATGTTTTTAAACTCTGTTGTGGATATTGCCTTTTTTCCCTATATGAGACCTGTGCATACTTGTTCATCTGTCTCAATCATCTTGTTTCAACTTCCCCTCCTCACAATTTTGTTCAACATGAAATAGACTGGCGTGCCCAGGTGTATGTGGGGGTTCTGTTCTGGACCTGATCTGTACATAAGTGAATATGTGGATATGGATCCATGGATATGGGGGTCCCCCTATATATATAGCGCCAAATGAAGTTGGTATTCCATTCCCAACATGTGTCCCTGCCTTGCTTGCTAACTTAGCAAGGTAGTGATGTAATGATTTTGCTATGCAGCTGTTTGTGACCTTAATCTCAGTTTTCCCCAAACTGTGCAGTACATGCCCTGACAGTTCACCTAATATTCCCAATACATTCAGTAAGTCGCCTAGAGGAGAGGAAGCGCATTGGCATCTGTGAGACAACCCTGGGGCAAGGCATGCACCTGAGGATTGTGGTAATGAATAATCTTACCCATTTCTAAATGTGTGATAGGTAAGATTGCAGAAAGCTGATAGAGCACATTTAATTTTAAACAATGGACAAAGCCTTTTCCCCCAGCAGGATGGGAGATTATTAAATTCAGATACTTTATCAGGAACATTACAAATGTCATCCACTGGTTATCAACATGCATTTAAACATAAGGCAACGGATGAGGCTGGCCTCTTGCAGAAGTGGGATCATTACAAAGATAGATGTTGGGCTGAGGACACATTTAATTAGGTCAGCAAGCTACATTACTGAACAAGTTATTATTTCTCTTCCTTTTAATGAATGGCCCCAGAGTGTAGTTAACCACCCATTCTTCTGTAATGCCCTGATACATATGCACCAACATCTAAAGCTGCAGGATTAGGCTTTGAAGCTAGTCATCAAACAAGCCACAGTTTAATCTATGCACAGACAGGTGGATATGCCATGTATAGCCATTTTAAGAGGTAAAAAAGAGACACACTCTTTTCATGCTATATCGTGTATTCTCTAGCAAAACACCCAGGTGATGAGTTATCACAAATATCCTAAGCGGGATTGCAAACTAGAAAGAGCGTGCATACATTCTCATTTGACTTGCTACAGGTTTCTTTATGAATTCCTGTCTTCTGTTGACTTGGATTCAACGAGCTGCAGACATGCTGTGAGTAAACCTGGGCCCACTATTAGTTACAGTTTGCAAAAAGTGATCTGCATTAGTTTCAAACTGCAACCAGTGATCTGCATCACTGGAAAAACCTAGCTAATAATGGCCTTCTTTTGATTAGCATGAAACAGAGAAGGTTTTACAACTGTACGCTAACATCAAACATTCTGTGGCATTTCATACTTCATTTTTTTTAAAAGTCCACAAGGCTCTGCTACATTTTTTATTTCATATTCAAAAATACTTCAAATGGAAGAGCGTTTGGAAGAGAAATTGAACGTGCCATATAGCCAATGCACATCTTATGGTCAAGTGAGGGGCCCCTTTAAGACCAAAGTCAGAACATTTGCCATTTCTTTTGGCAAAATGTGGCTGCTGTTGAAAACCATGACTCTATTTCTCCTCATATTCCTCCTCTCTCCCCTATAACATCAGGTGATACAAAATGTGGGATGTGGCATGATTTTGTCATGCTTTTACCTGTTCCTGCTCTACTGGTTGCCTTTTATAGGATCAGGGAAATTTGCAGCACAATGGAAAATCATCAAGTGTTAGAACAAGATGTGAGGCTGTTGTTTTTGGTGGCAGCCCTGCAGCTGTCACAGTCTCCGGTTCTGGCATCAGATCAAATATTCAGAAGTCAAAATAACCCCCAAAGGTACCAATTGCAGCGTGATGTTAAAACAAGCACTGACTTACAGTACCCCTGCACCGGCCCCAATTGGTGTCCAGCTGTAGTCCTCAAGTAACAAAATGTTCTTAGAATAAGTATGAGTTTGAGAACAAGGACAGCCTGATCTTGCGTTGCTCTTTCAATTACAGTTACTCACAGAAGGATGTCTGGTGCAGCAGCTACACTGACATTTTAGGCGTGATAAGGGACAGAGCTACATACCTTTGTTTGCCTTGCTACAAAAAAATTCTGGATTTTCCCCATTAATATTGAGCATCCTGTGTACTGCAGTGAAGCCATAAAATGTATGTAGGCAGCTCTGCTGGTCCCTTGGAACCCATTAAAAAACTTTAATAAAGGCACTGTTTAAAGAGAACAGGTGTAATTTTCTTACAGTGGCAAATAAAAGGTGGTTCTATCAAATGTGGATAAAAATGTCACAATGTTATTACAATACACTCTCCTCTGATTTCAGTTGAGGCAAGCTCTGAAGGTGCTGTTTGTGCCCCTTCTAGTGGTGCAGAAGGTTCCTTCAGAATTTTCTAGTGCCTCTGGAAAGTGCCCCAGAAGCAGGTGGCTCTTGCTTCCTGGGTGCCGTCCAGCAGCATGAAAAAGCTCCAAAGGAGCCCGGGCTGCCTCCTCCTTCCCCCCTTTTTTCAAAGAGGAAACGGAGGAGGCGATACACTGGAGTTGATTACAGTGACAATGATGTCACCACAATTACTTCCAAGTTGGGGATGGCATTCAGAACAGTGGCCTCTGTCGGGAAAACTGCCAGGACCACCACTGTCCCAGTCCCTATGCCCAGAATCTGCCAAAAAACCCAGATGGCAGCTACCTATGTAGCCCCTGACCTGCCTAAGCAACTCCTATCAAAAATAGCCCCAGATCACATAGAGGTCATATGTGTTTGCAAGCCTGGTCATACAAAACTTAAAAAAAGAAAACCACCCATCTCAAGAAATGCAGATGGGAAACAACTCACACTATGTCCAAAGTCACCTGCTTCACCATTTTGTTGTTGGCATCCTTCAGTCTTGGAAGACTCTGGTATCGCGCTCTGAATGGTGGTTCTGGAACAGAGTGTCCTCTCCAGTGCGCAAAGCCTGGGTAAGATAGATATGGAGGATAGACTGTTTCCTGCAACAAACCCCACCCACAAGTGTGACTGTGGGCCAAGAGGCACTTTCTCTTTCCCTTTACCAAAACAGATATTGATTGGAATAGTTGTATATCAGCACCAACATCTACCACTGACATGAGGCAGTCCCTTGGAGCAAGGCAATGTCATTCCTTCAGGACAGCACTGCAGCTTTATTTTAGATACTAACTGTAGTATTTGGTCTAATTTCAACAGAGCATTAATGACATGGCACCCATCAAAAACAACTCTGATGCAGCCTGGGCTCCATTTGTTACATCTGTAATTGGTGAAGCATCTGGCTGATGAGTCCTGTGTGGAATGTGCTGCACTACTACTGAGTCTGTAGCAGCATGCCAAGCAATGACACCAAACCTGCCACCTGCCACATGGGGCCCTGCCCACGTGAAAGTGATTCCTGGCAGCAGCAACTGCGCCAGTAACAGAGTATTTGCAGCAAGCCTAAATTTTATATATGTCGCTGTCTCTGCAGTGGAATCAGGCAGTGACTTCTTTTTTTTCTTTTCTTTTTTTTGTGTGCAAAGATTGATCATTGTTGTTTAAGCAATAGTAATAATCATGATGGAAAGCGCAGACCCAGGAATTGCATTTCACTGCCTTTTGTGTCCCAGAAATGTGTTTTCGTGCTGTCACCACACTGCCAATGCTGTTGTTTTTTTTCCCTCTCTCTCTTGTTGGGAAGGCAGGTAAGGTTAATGGTTGATGTATTTTCCTAAAGCGTGTTTCTCAGTCTGGCAATACTGCCCTTTAAAATATGGAACAACTTCACAACAGTCACATAAATAATAGTTTGCCAGAGACCTTCACAACGGTTGCTGCTGCCCTTGCCTCGAGGCATATTTTCTTCAAAGCACTGGGTGGACAAGAAGGACCACCAGCACCCCTCCTTTTTACAATCCCACATGAACAAAGGCTTCCCCCACCCGCTGTGGTTATAATTGGGATAGATGGGTGAGGCCCCATAATGAACTGTGGTAACTCACAGAGAAATGTAATGCAACATACATGAATAAAACAATGCTGTGTTGTTAATGCCAGAAAGTACTTCTTTCTCCAAACTGTTTTTTTATTTTAAATATGCATTTCATTTTTTAAGAACTGACAGCAAACAATACCAACTTATGTGTATTTGTGAAAACAGTCAGACTGCATGGAGGTGGAGGATAGAAACCCAAATGGGGAGAAAGTTGGGCCAAGAAAGGAGTCTCCATCTGCCTTTGACCCCCCCCCCCCAAAGGCAGCTCTGATGACCAACATTACCTGGTTTACAAGGTACAGACCTTCACATGATCAGTGATAAACTGGGCTGAGAGGTAGAACCTAATTTAAAATTTTGACACTTGGACTAGGAATGTCAACCTAGTTTCATATAGTAGGTTGAATAGCATTCATGGCACCTGCTGAGGACTGGAAGTGACATCATTCAGTGGGAAGTTATGTTATTAAGCAGACGATGGCCAGAAGGAAGCACTTTGTTCTCACATAGAAGCTCATTTGCTGCAAATGACAGAAGGAAAAAAAAAGTGCAAATCTTGATTGTATTTTCAAGATATCAGAGAGTCCAATTATCAAGCAGATCACCTTACCCCTGGGGACTGGGGACAAGAATAGGCCCTCAGTTTGGCTGTACTTGTCGTAAGAGGCGACTAAGCCACCAGGTAGATGAGGCTCATCAGCCTGTGAAGGCAGCTCATCTGAGAGAAGGAAAACTCTGATCCCAAACCTCCACTGCCTTGTGGCTACATCCAGTTATGGAAAAGGCTTCAGGAGTCAACCTCGAGGCAAAATCCGGAGCCGGAGTCCCTGAGGCAGTTCGCAGCTGTATACAGTCACGCTCTGGCAACTTCTGCGATGCCACTGGAACCAACCGTATTGGCTTCTGCCTTTCCATTGGACCATTTCAGCGACGTGGAGAGGGGGGATTTGCTGCATGGGTAACAGCCTATCCTCCATATCTACATTACCCAGGCTTCGCGCACTGGAGAGGACACTCTGTTCCAGAACCACCATTCAGAGCGCGATATCATAATCTTCCGAGACTGAAGGATGCCAACAGAGACACCTTTTCAGCAGTGCTACTTCTGCTGAGGCATCATTTCACAGCTCAGCAGCTGAGAGGTGCTCTGTGAAGTGATGCCTAGGCAAAAGCAACATTGCTGAAAGGGTAGCTCTGGGAGAGCCCAATTAGACTGGAGGCCAGATAAACAGTTTCCGGAGGCCGCATCTGACTCTCAGGTCTTATGTTTGACACCCCTGCTTTAGACCATGGAAAGAGGCATATTGGATCTTATTCTATGCCAGGGGTGTCAAACTCATTTCATACAGAGGGCCGAATAATATTCATAATATCTGCTGAGGGTCGAAAGTGATGTCATTAGGCAGGAAGTGATGTCATTAAACAGGTCATGACCAAAAATAAGCACTTTTTCTCACTTGGGAACTCATTAACTGCAAATGATAGAAAAGAAAATATACATATCTTGATCATATTCAAGATAAGGGAGAGCTCAATTTTCAAGTGGGCTTCCCTTTCAGCAGTAACACCTCAGCATGGCTAAGCAGCTGAGAGCCTGAGGGCTGGATAAAAAGCTTCCGTGGGCCGCATCTGGCCCCCGGGCCTTATGTTTGACACCCCTATTCTATGCATTACCTGAATAAGCACTGCAATATGTTCTCTAGTGGAATGACAGCCCAATCCTGAGCTGCCTGGGGCGCCCAGCATCGGCGGCACCAAAAACGGCTGCCACCGGATCCTGTGCACCTCAGGCTACCGCAGGAAGCACCTCGGAAGATGGGGACTTTCATCCCCTTCTCCCAGGTAAGAGAAACAGCCCTGCAATGGGGCTACTCACGCTACCACCGACCAAAAGGTCAGCGGTAAGTAAATGCGTTCATGTAGGGTGCCAAGCCCTACACAAACGGACAGGATCCGGTGGAGCAAAGCTCCAATGGACCTGCCTCTCTGCCTCTTTGCTCCCTCCCCCGTCATGCCTCCTCCCCACCCTCTCTCCACCATCCGCCTGTCTCCCTCCTCCCTGGAACGCCTCCTCCCAGCCCCCACTTACCATGCTGTGGCTCGGTGATCCGAGACGCTGAGCAGCGGAGGACGGGTGCTTGCCCAGCACTAGCCCAACACCAACCAGAGCTGGGCTAGCAGGGGCACTGGCGCAGTGGTAAGCCTCGCAGACGTGCCTAACAGCACGTTTGTGACAGTGCACTCCGGTGGAAAGCCGGAGCTCCGAGCTCAGGATTGGGCTCTGAGTTGTTGAAAGGATTGAGTTCACTTTGTATTTGCTCATTTGTATAGAATATTCCCACAAATATTACCTTGGAAACAGAATACCTCCTCTCCTTTGCAAATCGAGCGTTTAGTATTACATAACATATAAGACACTACACTGATATGAATGTTTACCATAAATCGATTAGGAATACTGATAGTAGCTTTGTTGAGACGGAAGAAGATTATTCTTATAAAACTACAAACATCAAAAGCCAAGCAGAGGTTGGCTGATCTCTACACTGCCTTTCTTTCATCCCTAGTGGCTTCCAATTAAACCTTTAAAATTCTCCCCACCTGATAGTATATCACTTGCAACCACTTCACCTGTTGTGAAGAAGCCTCAAATTCTCTGACAAAATCACTCCAAACATCTTTCTCAGTAGTAAAAGTACCAACAAACAAATCCCCAAAGCAAGGTAGTAATACATACAAACAGCACATTCCCATCACAGCAGAAGTAGCCCAGGGTTAGCATCAGCACATAGCACCCTTGGGCAAAATGCCTGGACCCTAACGCTCCAGAAAGCCCCATCATTCCTGCTGTCTATACTGCCATTGTGTCCTTGTTAACTGTGTCCTTCTCAATGTGCTCCTCACAGCAGTGCCACAGCTAGATGATACAGGTCACCACTGTGGCCTGGTCATTCCTGCCACAGCCAGCACTGCTGCAGTAGCTTCCAGTGCCAGTCATCACTCAGAAAGCCTGCTGACCCCCTCACAGCTGGAGCTAGGCCTAAAGGAAGTAACCAGTAGTTAGCATCCTCAAAGAACTTCCAAAATAATCCTGAATTGGTCAGGAACCAATGGGACTAGGTGGGCTTCCCTGAGGAAAGATCAATGGGTCTCCCCTGTTGAAAAGGTCATTCTTCTTGGAACTACCTACAACACTTCAGATGGCACGAGAACATGGAGTAGTATCTCTGAGTGGAGTGCAAAAGGAGGAATATATGGCAGAAGACTTGGGCTGCAATCTTAAACACACTGACCTGGAAGAAAGTTCCACAAGATTCAATGAGACTTAGTTCTGAAGAGGTACTGTTCATAGTATTGTGCTATTCAAATACTCAGGACCCATTCAGGGCCTTAAAGGTGAAAACCATAACTGAGCCCAGAAACAAAGATATAATCAATGTATGTTGTCTTGTGTGCTTCCTGAGTATCTGGTGGGTCACTGTGAGATACAGGAAACTGAACTTTAAGGTGATCTGAAGACATTCTGAGTGTGTGTGCAAAACCTGCTTGATAAATGTTGCTAATCCCATGGTAAATCTGTAGGCCTTCCACTTAATTCTCTGGCATATTCTGCTTGAGAAGGAACTCCAAAGTTTGCTTCAAATTGCACTTTACATGTCACTTCAGTGGTAGTCCTACATTCCTTTAGAGCTCAGTCTTAACCCATTTTCCCGCACTGACAAAAGGGCAATGCAACTTCGAGGTAAGGGAACAAACGTTGCCATACCTTGAGAAGGCCTCCGTAACTGCCCCCTAACTGCAGGATGCAGCACATGCCCCACTGGCACAGCTATGCCAGTGCTGGAAAGTTGGTTAGGATTGCACCCTTAATTTCATTCAGGTTGTCTCAACGAATGAAGGATTTTGTGGGGTGGGCTAATTTACAGGGACATGTATCTTATTTATTCTCTCTTGAAGAGAGACTATTTGGGCTTAACAGTCTCCATGTAATTTTTGTCCTTCTAAGTAACAAAGTCCAGGTAAATTGTAAATAAACATACAAATCTCTCTCTCTCTCTCTTTCTCGTGCATGCACATACACATGCACACTTTAGACTACATTACAAGAGCTCCAGTTATAAAAGGTGACGCCAAGTTTGGGACTTGCTTTATTTTTTTAAAGGAAATTCATAGCTCTGTGCTTGAACTGTTTTTATTTCTATTAACATGTTTCTTTACCCATATTTTGTTAAATGTCATGGCAAAAAGCCTGACAAATGTGTATCAAATAAAGGCTCTGAAATATCACCATTCAGTTATTTTCATTGCTGCCAATCATTGTGGAGGCAGGAACATGATAACCTTTTAAAAAGTTTGTTCATATACACTGATTTGGGCCATTTTATCTGAAACCTTTAAACTAGTCTTTCCTTCTAAAATGTGACCTATAACTAGCAATTCTATGAATCTGCACTCTACGACCAAGCAGAAAATGAAGTATTCAGATTTCATTCCTAAAAGACACTGATGACTAACACTTTATGTTCTCTAGAAATGCTAGAGGTGAATGGACACACACACACACACACACACTGCTACCACACTGCTTTCTGCAACACTGTTTTGTTATAGCACTCTTTAGCCTAAGTGCAATTTTTACAAAATTAAAAACCATTAAAAACTGTGAAACTGTTCATATGTACAGCTCTCTGCTCTGTGCTTTTAGCCAATGGAAGCTGCATATTCTGGCAAATGCTGCACCAATGAGAACAGTGGGGCCAGTAGCTTACTATTAGGAAATGCCTTGGGGGAGGAAACAACAAGCAAGACAAACTACCCCAGATGCTTTCATCAGCAAGAAGCCTGTAATTCCCAAAGATGAGTCACAATCTGGCTCATCCACCTAGAAGCAGCTCCTCCCCTTTTTTCCATTGCTGCCATATAGGATTTGTGATGGCAGTGGTAGCCAATTACTTGGCAAGCTCTGACCAAAGGTGCTTGTGTTATAAAATAGCTTTTTAAATGTGTGTTCTATTCCCTTTTGCCTATTTCTCTGCAGTGTGTCTCATGGTTTTGGGTATTTCTCCCCCCATCTCATGCTAGCAAACCATCCTCTGTTTGCTGAAACTGCTCTCCAGGCAGGGAAAAAAATAGAGATCAAGTTTCAACGGGGTGGGGGGACAAGAAATCAGGCAGCTGGCACTCCTCAAATCAGAGGGCAGGATGACATCAGTCCAGTAAAGAAAGAAGAGCCACCCTGGTCAGAAACTCTTCTTCCTCTAACTGGCCACGGGAGAGGCCACTAGCCCACTCACTGTGGCTGAGTGTGGGACAAGCTGGTGGTTCCATTATCCGGATATGATCCAATAAGGACTGTGTAGTATCATCAGTTTTGATTACTTTAGAATTGTCTAAACTCGTGGTTCCCAAACTGTGTGCCACAGTGATTGAGAGTATCACAGTGAACTCATAGAGGCACCACAGAATGTCCCCGGTGGCTCTTCTTCAGGCTCTCCTGGGTGCCACCTCTTGGACTGCATGATCCAAGATGGCAGCACAAGGAAGAGCTGGGACAAAGAGCCACCACAAAGGAAGGGCACTGTGTCTCAGGAAAATTTGGGAACTGCTGGTCTAAACCCTTCAGGCATTCTACACAACTCATTAGTTCCAAACCACTTCGAAAATCCCAGCAAGTTAACTCTTGAGTTACAACACATGTGTGAGATTCTGCAGCTTCTCAGAGCAATCTGCTGGTGTATGATTGCAGGTGGACAATATTTCCTATATTTAATGCTTCTTGTTTTTGTTTCTTGTTCATTTGAATTTTGTTACTTCCTTTTTAAAATAATAAATCTTTTACATTACTCTGAGTCTGCCTCGTTTGGGAAAGTCACTTGGTTGGCAACCTTCAGTCTCGAAAGACTATGGTATAAGCCTACAGCACCAGGTATTCCCTGGCGGTCTCCCATCCAAGTACTAACCAGGCCTGACCCTGCTTAGCTTCCAAGATCAGAGAAGATCAGGCATGTGCAGCGAATTATCATTTCTTCTTGTTCTGCAGGAGCTACCGTGAGAGTGATTTTGATAGAGACCCTGAGTTTCCGTATTGTTCTAGAAAAGGGGTTTTGCCTAGGAAGCCCCTCCGACTAGCCTGATCTGCTGGGCTGGTGGCAGCAGATGCAGTGTACCAATGTAAGCCCAGTAAGCTTCATGTCCAAACAGGGATGAGAAGGGAGCAGGAAGGGAGTGAGCATGCTAAATCCTAGGCGCTACTGCCTTGGATTAGCATGCGATCACTGGCAAGCCCCTCTCTGTACCCTGACATTTGGTGAGTACAGTACTTGAACATGTCTGCATTTATAATTAACTTATACAGTGCTGTTTGACACAGCACTATTTTCCAGAAACATATCTACAGCATTATAGAAAGTATTACTATATAGTTGCATAATGTATATGCAACAGGCACTGTAGGACAGTTCGCTGCTCATCTCATCTCAAATCACACCCTTCAATTCTTACCCAGACTACTATTTTCTGTCAGGTTGATCTACAAGAACCTGATGCTGTAGCATTCTTGAAGCTAAGTGAATTTATCAGTGCTATGACCAATGGGTGCTTCATGTGGGGTGCTCTGAGTTCTCCAGAGAACAGCAGAAGTTGTTTCAGCCCTGAGCAAGGCTTGAACAGCCTTCACAAAAGACAGAGTCATGACAGAACCCCAGATGTGGAACTTCCTGGAGAGTTGGAACTCTCACGTTATTTTCACAAAGGTGCTTGAAAAGTACCTATTCCTTCAGACTTTCAGGTGTTAGTTCAGGTGGCAAAGCTGAACTATGCAGTATCTGCTGCTGCTGGAATGAAAGGCAGAATAGAAACTAATAATATAAATGACTTGGCAACGTCTCAAATAAGACAATGGCAGACTCATGGCCCTTCACAGTGGCACAGGAGTTTCAGTCTTGGTTACTCTTAAATGGTGTGGCTAATACTCCCTCTATTTTTTTCACAATCTCATGGAACCCTAACAGAGGCTTCTCAAGAACAGCTGTCAGAATCTGAAACACTTGGTGATGACATCCTCTCTGGAGCACTGAGGGAGAGAGCATAGTCATGGAGTTGCGGGTGACATATGGGGCTTCGATTCCAGTCATGTGACCATGCAGCTTACAGGGAAAGCTGGCTGTGGCCTTACTCTAAGCTCTCAACAAGATGGCACACCATATTGGGTGTGAATGCATATGCACCATCCTTCTCATTTTATGCCTAATTACAATGAGACTGGGTATTTGGGTTAGGGAGCTGAGGCCAGAACCAGAACTCTAATATCGTAAGAATTCAGTCCATTAATGGGGCTTGATTTTTTTTAAACCAAAAATGCCATATCCCCTTGTGAATGCAACCCATATCTATCATGCCCATCTGTGCCTACATTGTACAATACTGTATGTTTATATTGGCCTACTTTGGTGTCAGAGCACACACTTTCCAGGCAGGTTAATCTCTGACAGAACAAGGAAAGGCTATCACCTAAAACCCTGCAGAGCTGCTATCAGTCAGTGCTGACAATTCTGAACTAGAAATGGACCAATGATCTGACTTAGCAGCTTCCTGGGTAATGAGTTGCTGAATTCTTGAAACAAGATCAAAATAATTCAGGTTAAAAATTTTCACCCAGACTGGAAGCTGGTCTTTCAGACCTGAGTCTCCAGGCAATGCTGAGCAACCTAGAATCAAGTAAGGAATTGCTAATGATATTACATTTAACAAAGTTTTTTGTATCCTCACTGTCCACATTACTGTATACTAGTAAATAAACAGCAAACATTTGACAAGCTTAGAGATGTTTCTGGCTGCCACTAGAAATGTTCTCTTTCCCCACACTGAGAAAAGTATAAACCTTACTCATCTGTAGCCTGTTCTATTTGCATGTCTGTCTTCCACTGCAAATCCTTCTTCTCCTAATCAGAGACTTGATTGGCTCTTCCAAGTTCAGTTCTGCATTCCAGTTCATCTCCTCTGTGCCTTGCCTTGTTGCTAGTGATTTTGAGGCACATTTGTGTCACAGGCTTTGAGGGAGTGAAAGAAAAATGTGCTATTGTGTTGTCTGATGAACATTTTAATTTCTTTTCATTTGATGCAGGAAGCGTAACATGCATGTTTACACAAAAATGTGACACTGAGTGCCTGCCAGAAGAACATGACAAAGGCCAGTAATGTGACTTTAAAGCAAGTCTGTTGACAAGAGGTCACAGATTTACGAGCCAAGAGGAAGGCAACACTTTTAATTGTCAACACAATCAAATTGCCCACCCCTCAATCAGGTTGGTTTGGAAAAAGCCTTGCCTGCTTCTTGCAAAAACCATGGGCAACCTCACCTTGCTTGAATTGCACATTTGATCCAGTGAAGCCATTTCCTAGAGGCTTCCTAAATTGCTGCAAACAGAGTTGTTAACAACACAGAAGAACCCTAACTGTCCTCACCAACTCCATGGCCAAATTCAATCAAGGAGTTCATGCTAGTGAAAAAAATGGCTTCCTGAGCCAACTTCTGCACCCTCTGCAAGATGCAAAAACAACAGAAGGAGCTACTAAGGATCCAGAATAAGCCATAAAGAAGATCTATGAGGTCATCCCACAAAAAAAAAAAGTCCCATAGGATTTCCCCCTCCATGTTTGCACCACTATGTGCCCTTCCCCTTTTAAGGATTTCTTCTTCCCTCTCCTTCTCTTCTTTCTGTACACAGTAACCACTTATATTTAGGACTTAGCTGTATGAATGGCTAGGAAACACTGTATCACATTATTTTGATTCCCCTTCCCTATTGTTGTTGAATCATCACCACTTTAAAAGTGTGTTTGTTGCGCCTTTTACCCCCACCTTCCTTTTCATTCCCCACAATCTCACTGAGCTGATCTACTGGCCATGACACAGGCTCCTAGCACATGAGATAAATTTTCCCTGTGTCCACATGTTAACATGTGTTTAAAAATACACAAAGTAACAATCAACAGACTCTCTCAAACATGCTGTGGATGCATTCTGGATATGCTTTTACCCAGCTCAGACTATGTCAAGAGACTCTCTCCGGATGTCCAGAATGGACTAAATGCTGCAATCCATTTAAGGGTTTTGGGCAGAGGAAAATGCAATCATTTTGTTCTCTGCCAAAACTTTTCTGCCTTCTCCCAATGTGCAGCAAGAGATAAGCGTGCACACCAAAGAAACTAGGGATAACCAGCAACAATTTTAAAATGGCTTAAATTCATGTGTCACTGTGAGGTACGTTATCCAAATGTGGGAAGTAGTATCCCTTTAAAATAAAGAGGGGAGTTGAAACTATCCAAAGCTGGGACTTTAGTGAAAACAAGAAGTCGAGGGAGGAAAAAAGCAGTGCTTGTAACTGTTCTCTGAGGTCTTGACCAGACAATGAAAGGGTAATGAAAGATCAGACTGAGCAATTGGTAATTTCTTCAGCTGTGCTTCGGATGAACAAATTTAATATACAGCACAGAATTGGAGAATTGTTGTTATAGCATCACACACACACACACACACACACACACACACACACACACACACACACACTCATATACTGTGGGGACAACAACGACGGAGAGGCCACCTAGACCAAATAGCACACAAATAATGTACGTCAATACATTCAAGAGTGAATTTGTTCTGGTACTGAGTCTAAACGAAAGAAGCAATTTTAGTTACTGATGTAATGATTTTGAGAAGGTCAGCTGGTGTAATGGCATTGAATTAATCAACTGCTGGCATTTTAGTGAAACACCCAAGAAGAAATAATCAAGCTGGGCTAAAGCTTACATGGGCCTTAATTGCAAAAAGTTCAGTGCTAAATCACTGACCAGTGGTTTTAGGCTTAGAAGGGCACTAGCATTAGAACAGAAGTGGTTTTGCATAGAAGACAGATATAAATAGCTAACATCATTTTTGAACATTTTATAGAACCCCCCTCCAGTATATAAGGTTTCTTCTGTATGGATTTTAAATAATAAGTTGGGAGAGGGAAGGAGACAAAGGCTGACAGACAATTTCCACATTTGATTTCTGAAATGGGAGCCAGAGATGGAGCCTGTCAGAGGCTGTCATGAACCACACATCCTGGCTGCCACTTTTGCCAAGAAAATGCCTAGACAATGCTTGGAAGCTTATTTTAAACTTCTGAGTGCTGCCACTTTGATGTATGAAATATACTCAGCATTTTATAATGAAGCCTGGGCACTGAGATAGTAGGATTTCTGTGTAGTAAACAAAGGATTTAAAGGAGAATGTAGGAAACACTTTATAAAGGAAAAACAAGAAACTCAAAGCCATACAAGGCCCTTGCAAACATTGCACAAAGGCAAGCAAAGGTTCTCCAAGGATTCTATACTCAAAAAGAAACTGTAGCCAAACACAGCTCCCTAATGAACATATGTGAACAGCACATGCATTTGTAAACATGTATATTTATCCCTTTTCCACTTTACATTTTTGGTGTATATTTACACACATGTGCAGCTCTCTATATATATATAGCCAATACACTGTAGATACAAATTCAATTGAAAGTATATAAACCACATGGCAAAGCTAATTGAGCCCCCACTGATCTAGCTGAATTCAACTGTTTGATGAGCATGAAGATGTGGATCTGAATCGGGAGTCACCAGTTGTCATGTTATGTACAACTGTTTGCACTTTCCTGTAAGAAAAGTTGGATTGGAGCCTAGTTACTGAGGCGCCCGCATATGGGTTTAGGAATATATGATCTTCAAGACAGTGGTTCCAGAATAAACTCAACATATTGGATAATAAAAACTGATGAGCAAAACAGTAGACCAGGGGTGGCCAAACCATGGCTTGCAAGTCACATGAGGCTCTTTGACACATAATGTGCAGCTTGCGGAAATATGTTGGTTTAGCTCCTTAACGCATCACAATATACAGGTCCAGCCTATTTATACACGGATTTTTTATACACTGGTTTGACTTAACACGAATGGCCCCTGCAAATGAGAAAGAATGTGCTGATCCCTGGAGAAGGGGAAAAATGCATCCCTTTAAAATCAGTTTTAAACACTGAACAGCCCTTTAACAGTCTCCTTAATGAGAGAGAGGGGGGGGGGCAGCATGCTAATAATCCATCAATCCTTCTCTCTCCTGAGGACCCCAGCATGTGAAAGAAAGGTGATCATTTTGCATTGGTGAAGGGAGGGGCTAAGTGAAGTGCTGATGGATTGTCTTCTTAATGACTCTTATCTTAGAGTCAAAAGGTCAGCAAGGCTGTTTTTAAATCACTGGAGCAAAGAAACTTTGTTTTTTAAATTGATTTGCTATAGTGTGTTTTTTTTAATCCACATGAGTGCTTGGAATGGAACCCATGCGAATAATTAGTCTCAACCTGTAAAAGGTAAATAAACAATTTTCAATAATTCTTTACTAGGTATAAACTTAGAGTTCACAAGATTAAAATGTAAGTTTACTGTTCATGGTGAGTAAATGTATTTGATAATTTAAATGCTTCTTAAATATTGTGGCTCTTAAAAACCAGTAGTTTATTATATGTGGCTCTTAGTTAAACAAGTTTGGCCACCCCTGTACTAGACCATAAAACAAATTGTTTGCAAGTCATTTAATATTTCTAAGTTATACTTGTGTGTTTAAAACTGAAATTCCTTGAGAAAGTTTACAAAGAATTTATTTAGAATTTACTTTAAAAATTTATCAAATAGGCTAGATTCTTACATATAAACATAAGCTATATCTGCATAAGCTATATGGCAAAAACAAAAAGTTATACTGCAAGGAAGTTTAGATGTATTTTCTATTTGTATATGCTTGCTATTTTTAATTTCTTCTATTTACATCTTACTGTAGAAAGAGTACACTCAACACTAGTTTCCTATTTAAGAAACCATGTTTTCAATACAAAGCTACTGTTCTAACCTATTTAGAACATTATATTGAAAAACCCTATGAAGAGTTGTTCGTTTTAAGCTCCAGGACTATATCAGCTAATTCATTTAAGCTGCCCTTCAAGGAAGACATAAAGGATTAAACCTGAAACATCTGACATTCATTTCCCTGAAGGATTTTGCTCTATTATTTCCCAGAAGAAACCTGTTTAAGGCTTAATACAATTTCTTACCTAAGAATTACCTTCATTTTTTATTCCAGATAGCTATCTGCATGCACACAGCTTCCCAAGAACAATTCTCTCTTTATTGTGTGTTTCTAAAACAAGTGCCTAGATCGGAAGTAGTGAGAACATTCTCCAAACCCATTACAGCAGTTGTGCAAGCTAGTGGGTTACTCACATCCATCCACTTAAAACCCAGTCCCCAAAGTTCTGTCCCACTTTCACAACAATCCATCACACTTTACTATGACCAAGAAACGGAACCTAGAACAGGTCTATATGATAGGAACTAGCTTGAGTCTAAATGACTGGGGCACAAAAAGTAGAGGAAAGCTTAAGCTTTGCTGCAATGGCCATGAATGAAGTTTTTTCTCCCATACGTATGAGTGTTTTCCCAACAGGAGCGAAAGACAAAGTAAAGCATTGCAGTTGGGGATACTGTTGTGCCAATGGCAAAATGGTCTAGCCTTTGTTGACAGGAAATTCACATGGCCTAATCCTATTGGGGCCAGCCAACAATACACATTCTTCTATTGGGGACTGACATAAGGCAGCTGTAAAAGGCGCTCCAGCAGCACATTAAGTAGCACACTGCAGGAGCACTAGTAGGTAGGTCCGAGCTTTCCTGCATGTTTGGGGGATCCAAGATGACTTGCAGTCAGGTAAGATGAGCTGGAACAGGTTGGGAGGAGGGCAGAAGGGGTGGTAACAGGGATGGGGGAAGGATGGAGCAGATCTGGGAAGTGGCGGTTCAGTGACAACACAGCAGTTGGTGAATTCTAGCCCCCTTCTCAAACCCAATCCCATGGCATGGGTCTATGCAGCAAATTTGATAGTGCAGGTCCAACAAACCCATCTGCACTGCAGAAGCTTCCCCCCCCCCCCCGGGTAAGGAAATGAATGTTTTCTTACCAAGAAGAGACCAACACAACTGACCTTCCCCCCTCCCCGTAGGATGTAGCAATAGACATTTTGGTACCACTGCGTCCCATGGGGGGAAGCATGGGATTGGGCTGACAGTTTTGTGTTGTGCTCAGAACAAACATAAAACAACTGTATCCCCTCAAGGGTCTTCACAAAATCAATGAGTAGTATGCTCATTGCTTCACTTGCTAGGAGTAGTAAGAAACAGCCCAATATCTACCGAAGAGATATTTAACAATGATCTTTCCAGAGGTCAAAAGTGATCAATGATTTCATCAGTGATTTGGATGTAAGTGTATACAGAGCACTTATCAAATACATGAATGAGAGTAAACTAGGTGTGCTTTCAAAGACAGAAGACATTGTTAACAAAATACACAATGTAATGTGAGGCTTTACATCTAGAAAGAAACTCAGATAAAAGTAACATTGTTGTAGGTTTGTTCAAAGAAACAGCTCTGAGCCAATTATAGGAAATCAAACTATTGTTCACAAATGATAAATAACTTCCTTCTCTTGAATCATTCTATGTTCTCTTTAAAACATCAAGATAAGAACAGATACTACACATGATCTTAGCAGATAGGGCAAGATGCAATGTTCTTGTTAAGATATATCCTCAAACAATTTACATTTATCATCCTTAGTTACTTAAAAAAATAAATCTTCTGTGCCTCCTTTCCTGGCAGATTCAAGGCAGCTAACAACATAGGGCACAATCCTAATCCACTTTCCAGCATCAACATCAGGGCAATGCATCTCCGAAATAAGGGAACAAACATTCCTTTGTCTTGAGGAGGCCTCCGTGAGTGCCACACAACTGCAGGATGCAGCACATGTCCCATTAGCACAGCAATGCCAGTGCTGGAAAGTGGGTTAGGATTTGGGCCATATAGTATTAAAATACAAAACTTAACAGTGACAACAAACAGCAACGATAATACCACTCTCATATCAACTTGCAACACAAAAAGCCAGTAAACAGAAAATAAAAATAATTTCTATCATTAGAGCATAGCAGCAGCATTAGGAGACAGTTTTAGGGTCAAAATGTCCCCGTGCTGCTCTATGTAGATAATAATAATAATAATAAACTTTATTTATATCCCGCCCTTCTTGCTAAAAGGGACCCAGGGCGGCTGGGTCCCTTTTAGGACCCAGATATGGTTCTGCTTTCTCAAACCAGTATTGGCTTATGGCGCCTGGTTCAATCTAGTCTGACATATTTTGAGCAGAACAAGCTCTCTTTCAACTGTGAAAAGTCCAAAATCTTGGTATTCGGCAGATCATGGAAACCTTGGCTTTGGACTTTCAATGGCAAAGCAATCAGGCAGGTCAAGGAACTCAAGTATTTGGGTATTCTGTATCATTACAGACTCTCTTGAAGTTTGCACCAGCAGGCAAAGATCCAGGCTGCAAAACTGCCTACGCAGGCCATTGTATGTTTTTTCTATGCATGGAGCAATTCTTATATCCCTTCAGCCCTGCAAATCTAATGCTAAAGGCCCAAATTTTGTACGGAATACCTATTTGAATGTCCGCAGTTGGTGCCAGCATTGACAGGATCCAGTCATGGTTTTTATATAAAATATTTGCTCTACCATGCTGCTTCCCATACACAATACTATGTCTGGAAGCGGGCCAACACAAATTACCATGGCCTGGATCAGTTTCTGCAAATTCGGGCTAAGGGTTTGTTATGCGTCTGAGCAAGATATTCTGCTCAGAAACCTATTAACTGACCTAACATTCTCCCTGGGTCTGTTATTATTCCTAAATAAGGTTCAGCCCATAGGTTTCTCAGCAGATCTGCTAGAAGCCCTCTCGCCAGAGTTGGCATTTAAAACTCTGAAAACCTGGTCTGAGGATAGAGAGCCGCAAGAGCTGTTTGCAGCCGCAACCATGACCTGTTCTCCCCTCTGGTTTCCACTTTTTCCAATCCCAGATAAACAGCCCACCTACTTAAACTTCCTATTCAACTCACAGGAACGGAGAGCCTTCTCCCTGACGCATTGTTATGCCATCTAATTTTACATCAGGGAGATACAATGGCCTGAGTGTGCAAGCAAGGGTGTGAAGTTGCAACTCTTTGGACATTGAATCTCTTTCATGTATGGTTTTAAGTTGCAAATTGTTTGACGATCTGCGTTCGCAGTTGCTCAGGCCATTTTTGCCTTCCATACGTGAGTCAGGGGACTTTGTGCTACAACAGTTGCTATTAGGAAATGATGAGGCATGTACACACCAGGTTGCACAGTTTCTTTACTCAATTTTGAGGAGGCGTGGTATAAGTAAGTAAGGGCAGTGTATTGGTTGGGTACATGGGCTGCTTTAGGTGTGGTTTAAATATACTGTCCTACGTTATGTTTTATTTTATGCCAATAGGGGTTCCTGAATCTGAATCAGGGTCAAAACAACTCTTAGGAATGGAGAGCTTAATTTTTGTTTACTAAATAGCCATTGGGGTAAGGGGGTCCTTGATCTGAATGCAACAACATGAGCTTCCTGAGGAAGATTTTAGTTTTGCTTAATAGTTTGATTTTTGAAGAAGGAACACAGTTCAAACATAAAAGAAAATCACGATTATCTATAGCAGGGATCTCCAAACCCCAACCCGAGAGCCACATCTGGCCCTCTGGAGGATTTTATTTGGCCCATGTGGTTCCCTAGCCTCTCAGAGCTAAAAATAACTCAAAAGATGTGCTTCAGGTCTCCCAATATGGGTATATACCACATTCAGCCACTAGAGTTGCTGAGTGTAATGCAAAGCAATGGAATAAAATCATTACATTGCATTACAGTCAACACCTCCAGTGGTTGAATTGGGTATATTCCAGGTGTCCCACCATTAGTATATACCACAGTCAGCCACTAGAGGTGCAGAATGTAATGAAATATAATGGAATAATTTCATTCCATTCCATTCAGCGCCTCTAGTGGATGAATGTGATAACTAGAGCTGTTAGGCAAGGCTGTATCCTAGCCCCTTTTCTATTTAATCTCTTCTTAGCCGATCTCCGGTCCTATTTGTCAGCAGCTATTTGTCTCCTACACAAATTACCTGTTCCTATTCTATTATATGCGGACGACGCTGTCCTTCTCTCAATCACCAGTGCGGGTCTTCGATGTCTTTTAGCTTTATTTCAATCTTATTGTTCACACAATAATCTAGCCATTAACGAGGATAAAACCAAAATTTTGGTCTTTTCCAAATCATGGAGGCCACTTCAATGGGCAATTAACAACCGCCCCATTGAACAAGTAAAAACCTTTAAATATCTTGGAATTTTTTTACACTACCAGCTCAAATGGTCTTTTCATAGGAATTTCGTGACTACCTCTTCCTCCCACCTAATTGCCGCGATCTCCAAATTCCACTATTCATCAGGCAATCAGTACATTCCAGCTGCTCTTTTAATTTTTAATGCCAAATTGGTCAGTCGTTTGCTTTATGAGGTCCCATCTTGGATTCAGGCCTTGTCCAATAAAATTGACCAGCTGGCAGCCTCTTTCTTTAGGCGGATCCTTGGGGTCCCCAATTATATTAAGCTGGCCACTCTGGCTTTTTGAGCTCGGTATTCATCCTCCCTCCATTCTGGCCTGGAAATCTACTTTTAAATTTTGGTACGTCTTTTTTTAAGATTGATCCTGATTCTTTTCTTGTTTATTTACTTAAACACCCTTTTCAATCTTCCTGGTCTGCGTTTTGTATTTCTAAATTAGCCTCTCTTGGCATTTCTTTAGACTCTCTTTTTAATTACAACTTTGATCAGGCTTTATCCCACATTCTTGAGAGACTCCAGGAGTCTGAACACCGGTGGATATTTTCTAACATGAACCGGATCTGTTCCCCCATTTATTATGGAATCTCTCCCGCCTTAACTAATGGCCATTCCTATTTTCAACGTCTTGTGAACCCCCTTGAGAGGAGGGCTTTTATGTTAGCTCGGCTTAACATATTTCCCTCCGCGATGTTGAATGGCCGTTACTCTCGGGTTCCCTTTGATCAAAGGCGCTGTAACTGGTGTGGTATTGAGCCTGATTCTGTTATCCATTTTCTTTGTATTTGCCCAACATTCAACAAACTCCGCTGCTCCATTTTGGGCCCTGTTATCTCTAATTATTCTGGCCCCCCTCATCTCGCAGCGTTTCTTCTTCACGACTTCTCGCATGATATTACATCTCTCGTTGCTGAATTCCGCACAAAGGTCCTTATTGCTAATAGTTCCAAGTAGCCCTGATTGGCACATGTGGGCGTAATCTCTCTGTGGTTATATATAATTAACTGATGGTTTGTGTTGGTGCAGTTTATTTATCTATTTAACTAATTATGTATGTTGTGTGTATGTTGTAGCTCTTTTTTTCTTTTTGCTATGCCATTAAATGTTGCTGAAATTGAATTGGATGAATGTAATATATGCTTTTTCAATCCTTTTTCAAAATCCAATCCCCATATTTCCTGTGCAAGTCAGTTTTGCCCTATAGGAAAAATAACCTGACCAGGCATTTTTTTTCTTGTGGATACGACGTTGCAGAGAAGCACAGTTTGAACTTAGAAATGGGTATTCAGTACCATTATTCCTTGGGTATTCTGTACCCAAAACACCTTGGGTGCCCCAATGTGTGGTGGAAAGGTGGGATAAAATTTCATTAAATAAATTAAATAAGTAATTCAACCAGGGCTGCAAACTCCAAGAGTTTTACAGCGCAATCCTATCTTGTGCTAGAACAGGCAGGCCAGGAGGCCTGTGCTGTAACCAGAGCAAGATAGGGCTCCAAAGTGGCTCAGTTGAAGGAAAGAGCATAAGTCCGGGGAGAGCATAAGCGGCTTGTAGCCGCTCCGCGCTGCTTGGAATGGGGGTTGGGATCCGGCATAACTGCTGAGTCCCAGTCCCACCTCCCACTTCCTGCCTGCCTGCCCCTGGGACTGCCCTTTGCCCACCCTCCCCCTGCCCTGGAACGTGTGAATGTAATAAGTCTTGATACAAGACATAAAAGGGAAGGTAACTGTGACAAAGAGTGAGATCAATTAAATGCCAGAACGAAGAGGTGAATTTTTTTTAATCAAGTGTATTTAAAAATACCAACAGATAGTTGCCAATGGGAATGGGGGCAACTGGGAAATGGAAGATGAAATTCTTGCATTAAGGAGAATGGACAGAAACAAAGAGAATGTGAAAGTATGTGAAGGCAGAGAACAGCAGATAAATGTGAAGGAGCAATCAAGTCAGACAATGAAGACATCTGAAAGTCAACAGAAGGAATTTAAATAAAATGCTGGAAGAAAACTTTTTTGTCTAGTAAGTTAATAAAAAAGAAAGATTTAAATAGCAAAAAGAGAATTACATGGTCATAGAGATTGGCAGAAAAGAATGCATCAGTGGTTGGTTCCCAAATGTGGTTTGTGAGCCGATTTTTAGTGAGTTGCGAAATCATTGTAGACAGGTGACTGCTGTTACACCACAAATCTTTGGGGGCACTCCTGGCCACTGCAAGGCATTCTGGAGCACTACCCGGTCAAAGTGGCTGATGAAGTGCATTGCTGGCTAAAACACTGGGAAGCACTGGATTAGATAAGCTGAGTAATTCATTTCATACATGCATGCAAATGTACACACACACACGTGGACACACATCTATGTATATAACCTTGCCATGCTTGACCAGAGCAAAGGTTCATCTGCTCCACCAAGGCTCATCTAGTCCAGATGATAATTGACAACAGTGAGATTCCTCCAGGAAGCTCACAAGTAAGTCATCCCTTGTTTGCTCCCAAACTCTAGTTGCTCAGAAAATATTGCATCTGAACACTCTTAGCTATCATTGTGAATTGTGGCTAGAAGATCAATCTATTTTACATGTGTTTGCTTAGTTCTTTCTCTATGTCATTTCAGGTAGTGTTCCTCACAAGGTGCAACACAGCTAAATGGCTGCAAGCATCATTACGTTTTCTTCACTTCTAGTCAATCTTCTAAGCTAGGGGTGTCAAACATGAGGCCCATGGGTTTGATCAGACCAGAAGAGGTTCCTTATCTGGCCCACATGATGACTGGGTTCTCAGATCATTATCTGCTCTCAGCTGATGAGCTGTGAAGTTGTAAAAGGAATCCTGAAAGAAGTTGGGGGCTTTTATCAGCTCTTATCTCTTTCTATTGTTCTCTAATGCTGTAGAGAAGCCAGGCAATGTATGTAGATCACTGGTAGAAGTGATGCATGTGTGTTATGCAGATAGAAGTGTGCTTCTGTTTGCCCCATCTCCACAGCTCAGCTGTGAACCGACTCACCTCCATGGCTGCATAACCACTGGGTACTGGGATTCTAGGCATCTGACAGATGAGCATTCCAGTGGGTGTGAGCCTGTGGCCAGGTGGCTCTTGGTCACACCCAGGGATGGGAACTTGACTTGTAAAGACTTGACTTGAGTCACTAAAACAAGCCTTTTTCGTGACTTGTGTTAACACAAGTCATAGACTTAAGTGACTCAGACCTGACTCATGATTCAGTGCCAGTGACTCAGAAAAGAAACATGACTTGAATTGACTCAAGTCTGAAATTGCTTTTGTTGGTACATGTGACTCTCTTTTTTTGTGTGTGTGTGTGCATGCTTGCTTACTATTTTTTTGCCATGCCTGAGATGTGCCACAACTCTTGTAATTACCTGGACTCCAGTCAAAAATTATTCTACAGTGGCTCCGAATGAGTCATGACAGTGTATTATGACTCACAAGTCAACCTGAGTCAGAGGGTTGGAGACTCACAACTTGACTTGTGACTCAGCGCAATGGCTACAGCACATCCCTGGCCTCACCTAGACAACCCTTGGCGATGCTCCTCAAGTTCAAAGCTGAGGTGAGACCAGGGACTGCAATCCATTCGCTCTCTTTTACTGGATTTATTTTCTGGCTAGCAAGCAGACAGCTTCGGAAGTGCACTTTTAGCAGAGTTCTGCTAATCAAACGCTTGACTCCTGTCCTTTGCAGTGCACAATATCTACTAAAGAGCCATATTCTCCCAGAAGAACATGGCCTCCCTTATTGCTTTAAATATGCCTGCTGCACATGGTTAACAGAGCAACTACAGGGCATATCGATAATCTCCTTGTGATAAAGAGAAAATCAGCGCTTCCAAACACGCACACATCACTGGTAAACAGTTATAGACAAAGTTCTGGCTCTGCAATGCTTCATTTTCCATTTGCATCCCTGCTATTTCACATGTCTTTAAAACATGCTGCCAGGTTTTCATTAAAATCGACATATGTTAAACATAATCTATAATGACATATTGGATGAGAGGTTTCAAAATCCCTTTTAGCGTCTCGCCAGTGCCATCCCAATGATAAAAATCCATACGCACTCTGCCACCAGAAAGCCAGGCACAGTCAACCAGCCTCCCCAGGCTTCTGGGAGAAATTAGTTGTGAATAATAATTTCTGTGCAATGTGCTGTGTGACAATCGTAATGTACAACTGTACCATCTGGACTACGACAACAAACTCGGTTTGTCAATGATAAGATGTACAGGGATGTGAACTGTCATTTGCTGGACAGCATATTGATCACGCTGGCAACAATGCAGCTTCCAAGATTAGTATATTTATAGATATTGCAGAGCCTGAGATGAAAACAGGGCAGGATTTCTTGCTGCAAAATTCAAAAGGCTATTCTTCTTTCCACAACACACATGCCATTTCATGACTTCCTTCTGACATGATATTATGCCTAACATGCTGGGATTAGCAAGAACAAACATTTGGGTTCTGGTGTGTGTGTGTGTTCAGCTATGTATTTGCAAGATGGCAATCTACACCAATTCCACTGCACTCTGCATATAAGTCAACTGAGGCAGAGCTGTGCAAACCCCTGTTGAGAAATGCTATTCTGATCAGACCTCTTTTTGCTTGCCTTTCAATTCCTCAGATGTTTTGCCTAAGTAGGAACTTAAGCAGCCCAACCCGAGCTACATTCTCCACTGAGAGAAGGCACAATACAGCAGTGAAGCCAGCAGGATCCAGGTGGACATTCCTGGATTCTGCCAGAAGTTAAGTGTTCAGTCACTGCTGGCCACCGCACTGAGGCTGCCAGTGCAATCTCTGGTAGCTGCAAGCACGGGCTGACAACTAGGCCACCATCCATCTGCTGCCTCGAGGAAAGGTGGCAGTGAGGGCAGGTGATGGGAGGCAGTATATGGACGGAGGACGGGTGGAACAAGGGAGGAGAGGGTGGATTCACTGGCACAAGCATGCTGCTGAATACTGTCCCTCTCCCTTTCCTCTGCTTTTCCAGGTTTCAGTATGCACCAGCAAGGATTTCCATAGGGACAGTGGAACAAAAGTTTACGTACTGAAGACACTTCTCCAACTGTTCCACCACTATAGGATGCACCGCGCACCTCCTTGGCATGGCTGCATCAGCACGGGGAAGATTTAGTTTGGATATAAAACTTGCTTTAAAAGAAAACCAACAATATCTCTCTAGCCCACAGCATTTCTACAACACAGTACTATGTTTTATACTCCCTTTTCCCCAAGGAGTGAGAAGTTCATAGTAGCTTTCATGAGATAGGTTTTTCTTTCTTAGACTTTCTAATAATGTGTTTATTAAAAGTGTATGGATTAAGCAGAGATTATGAAGGTAAGGACAAAAATTCTGCTGTGGTAGTCTCAAAGGAATATCAGGCTCTACAAATATCTTTGCACAAAAAAGGGAAAGTGGGCAGCTCACATTCCAGACACTTGGATAAAACAATATCCACTGTCTGCCACTGAAGTCCAGGTCATATCAGTTCCTCAAAGGAGATTCTGGGCACTACAGAACACCATGGGTCCTGATTCTTTTCTGTTACATGCTCATCTTATGAAATGTGTTCACTTGCTGGATCTATTAGCACCCTCAATCTGCAAACGTAATCCTTCAGGCAATGTGCAACTCCATCCTGAATGACACTTCCACAGTCTCAAGAAATACACATCTACAGCAGCTCCATCTTCTCTGAACTGAGTTTCCGTTTATTGGTTCATTACCGCTTTACATTTCCAGGAATTATTGATTATAATTAACTTCTTACTCACCTATCAATAATGGCACACATGTCAATGCTGACATTGGCAAAGCTCCCAGGCTTTCCTTGCTCTACGGCATGCAAATCCACCAGTTGATCATCCACATGAATAAGCTGCATGCAGCCTTGGAACGAGAGCTGGAGAAAACCTGTTTAAAAGAGATAAAAAGGGGGATATGGTTATATTCAACGGGAGATTCAAGCAAAACATTTTATTCATACCTCATACAGATGCATTTTCCTTCTTTTAGCAAAACACAAAGAACAAATCAATAGAAAAATAGAAATAAAATGTTTTCTAGGAGCAGAGAAGATTGTAACCTGCTGACACAGGCTTTGCAGTACTATTCACAATACGGCTTTTGACTCAGGTTGGAAACACACTAGATCAGGGGTGCTCAATAGGTGGATCGCGATCTACCGGTAGATCGCGAGGCAAAATGAGTAGATCGCGGAGCCCTGTCTCTCCAAACTGTTAATATGTCAGTTTTGTCTAGTGACTAGACGAAACCGACATATTTAGCTAAACTGACACTGAAACTGACACTTTAGCTGCTCTTCAGGCATGCAGCAACAAAACTGATGAAACTGACTAGACTCCAGCAGGGGCTCCATACATTAAAGGGGTGTCTGTCAGACGCTTCCTTCCCCCCTGGTAGATCTCCGGGCCTTGTTGGGTTTCAAAGTAGCTCTCGAGCCAAAAAAGTGTGAGCACCCCTGCACTAGATATTCAGTAGAATTCTCTGCTAAAAATTATTTCTGCTAATTGCAATTTATCATGTAAACATCCTCACTGCTGTAGCTACAGGAAGATGGGAAGGCCCACTAAAGATAAAACCTTTCTTTGTATAATGGAATAACATGTCATGGTTATATGAAATACAGTAAAGCAGAAAGTACTGCAGTAGAACGGCATGTTCATGACCTCATCTTTTAATAGTCTTTGTCAACTAATCAATAGTTTGCAAATAACTAAAACATTTTGGTTCCATGCACTCCAGGAGAAAAAAAACAAACAACTACTGATAACCTTGCTTGAAATCAAGAGACCTGCTGTTATCGATTTGGACCAGAGGCAGTATACTGCTTGACCAGTTACTTCAACAGGTGGGGACCCAGAAGTGTGTTGTGACACAACTGTTGCTGCCATTTTGTTTTGAGGCATAAATCTTCACAGTCTGAAGAAAAGCCAGGGCCACGTATCCCAAATTAGCCAAAAATATTTGCCTTGGGGAGGGGGGTGCCAACCGGCCTTCAAGAGATACTCTTACAATGCTGTGCTGCGCTGGCACAGCAGGGCCACAAGGCATATGCTGTATCCAATGTCGCTCAGGAGGCAGCTGAAGGCCTCCTTAGGGTAAGGGGATACATTTCCCCTTACCCCAAGTAAAGTCGCAGCCGTCCCCAAGGAGCTACTTGGATCCACATAAGCTATTTAGCAGGTGCAAATTCAGGAAGCCTGGTGTAACAACAGGTGCGCCAGGAGGCGGAGTTAGGATATGGCAGGGGTCTGCTTCATTTTGTCCTCCCCTCACCCAGAAATGCCCCCTCCCCACCTCCCTCCTCATGTTCTTGGGCCACTTGGCACAGCCTTACTTGTGCTGCCTAGTTGATTGTTGAGACTCCGCATTGGCAGGGCAGTGTAGGCTGCTCTGCTGGTGCTTTTTACTCCAGAGGTGTTCATGCTTTACAGCAAGTTCACGACACCTTCAGCTAGTACAGGAAGAAATTAGGATTGCACCATTAGTCTCATACTCATCTGCTTGCTCTCCAAGCAATGGCACTCTCATTCCTCTTCTCACTTTCTCCTTCTCTCCTAACTTTCAATGTTGTGTATATGCTGTTGTCATGCCACTCACTATCCCTCCTCTCCTTCCAATTAGTTTGGAAGGAAAGAAAGAGCAGAAAACCACAGCATCAGTGCACATTGACTGGCCACTGCTGGTCAAGAAAAAAAAAAAAAGTGGAGCTGTGGCATGTGGAGTTCTGGTGCTCACTTGCCCACTGTTCTCATGCACATGATGAGTCCCATGTTGCAGGTCAGTGTTTGAGATGAGTTTCAGCTCTCGACAATCTGCCAAGCATCAATTTACATCATGTGGAGATGGGGCTCCAGTCTTCTTCCAGGTACATTCTACAAAAGAGACACTAGTACAGCTTGTATTCATATCAATAGGGTGTCTGAAGGAGAACGTCCTGATGGACAACACTCTATTGATAACAGTCTCTCTTGATACTAGCATGTGAGCCTGTGGATTCAACATGAACTACATCTGTAGTCTTGCTTCAGCAAGATCAATTGTTGTCTTCCTCATCTCTGTCCCTTTCAGATGAACCTTTTTATGCACTCTAGAATATGTATATTCTTTTAGTACACAAATATGCACTATTTGGGCACAGATATTCCAAATGGCAGGCTCTTGTGAAAGAAATCTAAGCCTTTTCTCCTCAAATAGGTACTTACAACTACAAATAAAGGTGTATTAAATGAAACCCTCAAGGATATATAATGTTCTTACTTTTCCTATCATTTTTGTTATAGCACAATGCCATATATGCTAACTTCTAAAAAGTATTCTGGGGGTGATGAAAGAGTTGCATACAAATAATACAATAATGCTTCACAAATAGATCAACAATGGGAACAACTTCCATTTGAAATATTCCATTATGTTTAGAGCACTCAGTGCTTTTTATAGTGGCTTCTATCAAGAGACCAAAAGCACTTGGGAATTTTTAATTTACGCCTCAAAACCAACACTTTTGCTATTGAACATGGTAGTGTTTGATAATTTTAATGGCTACATAATATGAACACTTCTACTACTTGCTATTTAATTTGTAAAATGTTTTCTAATCTTGATTGAACTTGCTTTCTCAGTGGCTGTGAGGCAAGTGATTGTTATTCCCATTCTAGAGACAAGAAACAGAGGTTGTAAGCAATGTGTTCAAGGGCACAACATGAGTTCATCAAAGAAGTGGAATGTGAAAGAAGCTCTGTCAGTTTGAAGTTCAACAACTCTATTCAAACAGCAGCCAATTTTACTTGGCTTCCAGTGTCTCTAACAAATGTTAATCAAAATACATTTAATAAAACAGGGCTGATATACATACTTACCTGACATTTCATACACATACTAGTCTCACTGAATTTAATGGAACTTACTTCTGAGTAGACACACATAGAATTATGCTGTAAATTGCCTACTCTTTCACATGAAAGCAATAGAATTTGGTTTTCAAAAGTTGAAAGAAAGAGATTACTTCCTTAAATATCACTGCGGGTTTTGTACTACCCTCATTAATATCATCTCAGCGAAGCAATGAGACCTTATTGTATCACTTAACACTGCAGATCCCACCAATTCCAGTCATATCCATAGGCAAGCTCTCAGGTTAAAATTTCTGGAGACACCCAAAGCCAGAGGGCCATTAAACATAACAATGCTGCCATGCTAACAAAATGCTACTTCAACCACAACTGGATGAACAATAGTTTACATTTATTTGTAGGTATCTATAAAACATTTTCAATTTTTAACATAACACTTGTTCACTGTGTTACTCCCGAGAGATTTATTTGCATCTTTTTATTGAGGACAGTACTGGGTAAGGATTTCAGGTGGTAGTGGTTGTTAGTGGTAGTTTACTGTTTGGTAAACAGGCTCGATTCAGGGTTTGTTCTAAATTCATATGGGGACTGTTGGCAAACTGCCTTCTGGGGGCTCCTCCTGTAGGTTGTGCACTGCACAAGGGTACCACATCCAAGGGGAGGGCCATTCCCAGCTGGTTGGAATCTGCTCACCTTGTGCCTGTTGCTCTTTCTGCCATCCTGTTGATGCTAGAATGAGATAGGCCTCAATGCTTCAGCCAGTCAGCATGCCAGCCTCAGGGCAGACTCATTGGGGAGAGGCCAGCAACTGTTCACCCAGTGAGTGCTGCTGGGACTGAGGATGTGACAACACTGGCTGCTTTGAAGGACTCTTGTTCCAGATAACACTGTCCCAGGGA
Organism: Tiliqua scincoides; assembly: GCF_035046505.1. Classification (NCBI taxonomy): domain Eukaryota; kingdom Metazoa; phylum Chordata; class Lepidosauria; order Squamata; family Scincidae; genus Tiliqua; species Tiliqua scincoides. The sequence continues at coordinate 63,561,700 of NC_089825.1, read as the reverse complement.
ATGGAGGGAGAGAGAGCATGGGCAGTGGTAGTGCTGGGAACAGCAAGTTGGGCACCTATGGGACCTGACATTTGTGTGCTTCAGCACGTCCTTTGCCTGGTATGCAGTATGGAGCATGAAGGTATTATTAGTAACAAGTAAATAAGATACTAACTTAAAAAAATTACTTGAGGAAGGGGCACCTTTCTCTAATTTGCACAAAGGCCCCACAGGGGCAGCCCTACCCTCTAAAGAAAGTTTTTCCACCATAGGCCAGTGGTTCCCAACCTTTTGAGCATCAGGACTCACTTTTAGGTACTCACTTTTTAGGGTGGGTACATTTAGGACCCCCTAAGACTGGAAGTGTTGTCATTAACAGCTCGGGTCCGGGGTATTTGAGGGACCGCCTCCTTCCCTACAATCCTGCCCGTGCTCTTAGATCATCTGGGGGGGCCCTTTTGACTGTGCCGCCACTAAGTGATGTGAGAGGGGCGGCAGCCAGGAAGAGGGCCTTCTCAGTGGTGGCCCCCGAACTGTGGAATACCCTCCCCTTAGAACTGAGAACTGCTCCCTCTTTGCTAACGTTTCGGCGTGGACTGAAGACCTTTTTATTTCAAAAAGCTTTTAATTGTTGACAGGCTGGCTGGCGTTCTTGCTTCTTGCTTTTTATATGAAAATCCATGGGGTTTGTTTGTTTTTAGATTTTTTAATTATTGTAAATTGTTTTTTAATGATTGTTTTTCATGTTGTACTTTTAAATTGTAAGCTGCCACATGTGCCCGTTGGGCAAAAAGGCGGGGTATAATTTAATAAAATAATAAAAATAATAATAATAATTAAGCAGGAAGTGACATCATTATGTTGGCAGGGTTGGAAGTGATCTGATTAAGAAGGAAGTGATGTCATTGTTTTAATAAATCATACTTTTTAAATAAATCACATGTACTCATGGATGCATCAGTATGTGGAAACACTTAAATGTTTTCAGCAGCTAAGCTGTGTGATCAGTAAAACAGTGTATGAAGGTTTTTGTTTGTTTTTTTCAAAGCTTTTCAGAGGTGAGTTCTGCTTTTTGCATTTTTTCATAGAGATTAATACTCAGCACCCTGGAGAGTGCCTGTAAAAAACATGTATATAGACCAGTGGTTCGCACACATTTAGCATTGGGACCCACTTTTTAGAAAAAGAATCTTCTCAGGACACACCAGAAGTGATGTCATGACCAGCAGTGAGTCCTCTTGCTGTCCATACTCTCTCTCTCTCTCTATAAAAAAGTCTCCAGAGCCCATGTCTACAGAACTTCCCTCCCAGTTGGACTGGTCTCCATCTTTTTGCTCTCCACAAGGTCAGCTGAGATCCCAAGAAATTTCTAGCTCCCTTCCTTTGGCATCCAGGCCATCTTTTTGACCTTGGGCCTAGGTACTATGTACCCCCTACACCCCCCTCAGAGTCCCTCATCAACATTGCCTATGTGATAAAATATGAGCTACTCTAATGCCATGCAAAATTTAACAGAGACAAAACATGAAAAATTATACCTTCTCTTTCCTTCCCAAGAGACAAAAACCAAGATGAAGGTAAAACTACAGAAGCTACAGAAAAGCAAGCTCTGGATAGTAGGAAACTTGAAGTGGAAAAATTGGTTTAAAAGTCTGTTGGAGTGTAGGAGGAGAGGGGGTTCTACCTTACAGGGAGAGTGTATGTTTTGGAATACATTAATGTGTATTCATTAATAAGATGGTGAAAAACAGGGAAATGAGAAGTCTCCAGTCCACCAAATCGCAGAAGTCACCTTTGCATTTACTCCAGCACTGAATACATGAATACTGAAGACAGGGCTGTTTCTCCCTTTTCTCTCTTAAGCAACCATGATCAGCCAATCAGGACTTTGTGTTTGTCTGACCATTCTGAAAGCACAGTTTGCTACCATGGCAACCAGAAATACAAACTAAACCAGATCAGGGAGAAAAGAAGGAGGGAGAAAACTGCAGCCTGTCAGCTGCCTCACGACAATGGCACCTCCCAAACTTGCCAGCCATGCTGCCGCACATGAGCTGATACTGAAAGAGGAGGAGGTAAGGATCAGTGCTGTGATGAATTAAAAGCAGTGTGAGACTTGGCATATCCCAATTGTACAGGGCACCTGACTTGACTCTGAGGCTGATAGATAAGTAGGAAGGGACACATAGACCAGCCCAGTTTGACCAGCCTCGAAGACCTGCCACCAGTGGTGAATGCAGTTTGCTTACAGAGCAATTTGCTAACCGAGGGCTTAATCCATTCCATCAGAATTCAAGTTGAATACTATGTGGAAGAACTTACTTCTTGCACTTGCATTCAGTTGCTTAGGTTCAGCTAGTGAGGATTAATTTTACAAGTATTCTTTTTAGAAATGTGTATTTGTTTGTTTTTACCTGTTGTTACTTACCCTGAGCCTTTGAAAACGGCTGGGCTAGAAACTGAACTAACAAAACCATGGATGGATACTTGTGATGTCCTGAACCCACCTGAGAAATATTGCGCATTTTTTTTAAGATCAAAAATTGTATCAAAATTGTTTTAACTTTGCTCAGAATTCTTACCCATGAGTAGGGGTGTGGTTTTTTTTTTGGTGATATTTTTCCCCAAAATTTCTTTATTAAAATAGCAATTTATGATATTATGTGTTTTTATTCCAAGGGCTCATTTAAATAAATTATAAATTATAATCACTTTAAAAATATACTAGGTAGGTGATACAGGTGATATAGTGTTGGTAGATGCAGCCACAGTATTTCCTAACTGGAAAGGTAATCTATTTTAATTTCTGGAAAATATCTTAAACACCAAAATGTGGAGTTTTGTGTTTTTGTTCAGCTGTTTTAACACCTAAAATGTGAGTGTTTTGTGTTTTTATGCATTAATAAGAAAACACCCCTACCTGTGAGCAAGACTCTCCAGCTTCACCCAGAATTTCACTTTATGTGGAATTTAGTGACAGCTAAAAGATGACTGAAGCCCCAGCATTCTCGTAATGCAAAGTCCTTTATGGCAGCACAGAAGCCTCCATTGGCACGGGATGTGGCAGGGGATAGGATTGGGCAGTGAACCTTGCTAAGAAATGCTGCTATTATTACTGACTTTTTTTAACCTCTCTCCAATTTCTACAGACATTTTGCCTGAAAGGAATCCTTCCAATTTACATCATCTTTTGCTTTAGCAGTTCCAAATGGCTCCAGATGATTGTAAACAATCATGTGTTGGCAATTGGAAAACTTTTCAGGAACTCGTGCAACCATTAGTACAGACCAGCCATGTGATAAGGAAATTTTGACTTTCCTACAATCAGTTGAAAATACAGGGTAGTGGAGATCAACAAAAAGTCACCCTATCATTTAGCAAGATGCTATAGATGACTCATTTCCCATCTGGATGCATACCCCAAACATGACATTTATAAATGGCTACCACACTCTAAACACAACAATCACCTGCAGGGACCCTTGTGCTATGTAAGAAAATGTGTCTCTGTCTCCTATTAGAATACCTTTTGTTTTATACTAACATCTTTTCTTGCATTTCAGGCTATAGCAAAAGTTAACGATTTTGCTAACGTGGTCCGCAGGTAAATGGATTTTGGGATCCTGTCTTCTAACACTTCATTTTAGTGACTAATCTTTTCAGTCTTGAAACAAAAAAGCTGAAAGTGTGCTGGATGGCAAAGCTTTTGATACCCAGCGGAAAATGCAGATAGGAGAAAAATCACAAATTGACCAAACTTTCTGAAACCATGCATGATTTGTCAGCTTCTGTACTGGGCTGAAAAGCCACACTGAAGCTTGGCTGGGACAACATCAGTCTGCAATGTATGGTAAACCATCATCAGCGAGATAATGGTTCCTATTATTGTTTGCTACATATTGCTGAATCATGTGCTAAAAAGTCATGATATGAGTTGTATATTCAAAGGCACATCTCACATAGGAGAGATGGTTTTTATCTCAGAGAGATAAATCACTGAGAAGCAAGTTCACTTGCATATTGGGGCATCGTTAGTTTCTGATGGGAGGAGTGGATGAACAACAGCTCTAGGGGGAGGAAGGGAGGGCTGCAACTGCTTTATGGTTGGTTCATTCTGCAAAATTATGCTATAAAAACATGTGATTGGGAAAAAAATTACATAAAGAAACATTAGCATGAACCATTTTCTCTCTCTCTCTCTCTCTCTCTCTCTCTCTGTGTGTGTGTGTGTGTGTAAGTGTGATAATCACAGGCATTAGGCACAGGCATCTACAGAAAAACACACATTAGTCTGTAGGTTTGTGAGAAGATGAATATACAAGTTTGCTACCTCCTCACATGTATTATAAACTGAGGATTTTTGTCCCCCTTTCACAATACTCTCTTAGTACAAACTTTGGAAATGTATGCACCCTGCAGTAAAACACCAAGTGTTTCCATAGTAAAGAATATCCTTCCATACTGATTTGTGTCACACCACATCGTCCATCCTGCCTCTCTTTCTCCAGGTGGGAACAGGGCCGAGCTATGTGTCAAGAACTGGCAGCACAAGAGGACAGGTGTTATGCCAAGTCCAGACAGAAGCAGGTAGAAGAAATGAAAGAAGAGCTACACTTCGCTAATAAACAGCTGATTATGGTAGGTGTGCAGAAAACCTATTTTTTCTGCTTATATACAGGAGCAGCAAGATAATTTCTTATTCAAAACCAAAAGAACACACTTTTATTCTTGTCCCCTACTCTTTATTAAAGGAAAACAATATTTGGCAGACACGTTCTGTTCCCTCACAAAATCATAGTCATCTACAGTTACACCCACTGAATGTAATCAATATTGCCTAAATATAAACATAGTGAGGTCCTTGTCCATAGCTAGAGTGTTTCCAGTGAGTAAGATATGATTACAGCTTTTCTGAATACAATGGGCTTACAATGAGTAAAATAAATAACACCATTTTCAAACACGTTCATCCATAGCATTCGAGGCTCCAGAATAAAAGTTTGGAGAACAGGGAGGGTTTGTGTGCAGTGGTAACATGGATATAATCCAGCCAAAGCTGAGCCTTTAAATCCGTACTTTTGAGAGTTAAATACGTGCATGAATGTCTCCCATTGGAATGAACAGGCAGACAAAATGCCTAAATTTGGTTGGTTTGCTCATGATCAACATCAGACAGCCTCAGTTGCTCCTCATTGAATGATTCCTTTAAAAATGCAAAAGCTAACATTTGCTTTCATCGGAGTTTGCAGGACTGAACAAACTTACTCATTTCTCTTTTCTTGATATCTTGCCACCCCCCCCCCCCGACAGTCAGTACCTGTTTAGGTTCTCCCCCACTTCAGGAGACCAATGCTTAGCTCAGCTAATCTCACCTCCCTAGGCTGGGGTCACTATGGACTTCCATTATTCATGTTGGCAACCTTCAGTCTCGAAAGACTATGGTATACTTCCATTATTACTTGTAGAAATACATGTATGCCAGGACAAGACGGCAATGAAGAATAGGCCACTCCACACTTGTTGATCTCTCTAGGAAGCAGCAAAGGGTGAGATGCTAATAGTATATCTGTATCTGGCAGGTTCGGCGAGCAGCCTTGCGCCATCTCCTAAGCTTTGAGCACATGCAATATCAGCTGGAATTGAACCATTTGGGCAAGTCATTCTACGTAGAACGGCTGTGAGCGCTCATCTCAGAAATCCAGACCATAATAAGAACTACAGGTGCTCTCATACAGCACTCTCAGCCTAAGATACTAGTCTCATTATTAAGGTATCAAAAGAACATATGAGAGGAAAAATTAAAGAATTTTTGCTTCTGTGACAGAATACAGGATGTTGAATATTTTCTCTTCGTGTAGTTAGATAGAGGGCTAGATCACCAAGTAATGAGATGGCAAAGACAAAAAGGTGCAAATATAGAGCACAATGCAAACAAAGTGAAGTCTCATAGATTCCAGCAGATGAAATGTCATGTTGGCATCCACAATGGCACAATGGACTCCTGTTGAGGCAAACGGAGGATGCAGGGGGGAGGAGGAAGAGAGGGGATTGTGGGTACCTGGAAATTAGAGAGAGAGAGCAGTGCTGAGGCAAACGGAGGATGCAGGGGGGAGATGAAATGTAGGAATGTGCTAAACAGCCCAATCCTATCCCCCACCATTGATGATGATGCAGCAGTGCAGACAGAGTTTACACTGCATCCAGTTGTAGGGAGGTGACCAGAAGGTCAACCAGAGGTGAGTAAAATACTTTTAGCTTACCTTTGGGTAGGCCTCCTGGCCATCTATGGGTCTCCTTGAACTCGTGCCAGCAATTTAACCACCATATGTCCAGGGAAAGGTGCAAGGCAGGATGGAAGATGGAGGATAGAATCTGGTGTGCACCTTTGCTGTCAAGCTCTATCCCATCCAGCCCCTGCCCTTCCCCCTCCCCACCCCAGAATGCCTCATACTTTCTCTCTCCAACTCCACCCCCAACTTACTGAACTTGTGCACATGTGACACCTCTGATTATTTGTGCTAGCAGCCCACAAGCGCGCTATGGCATTCCAGCTTTTGCACTGCCACAAAGGGTCTTGCACTACAGGAATGCAAGTTCTGGCAGAACAAGGTCCCCAATCAGATTGAGGTGTAACTTTCTTACTGTAATCAATGGGATTTAGAAATGCTTACCTTTGGCTGTGAGTTGCCCTGAATTGGGATCATTATCGAAAAAGACAGTCAAAGTCTCAGTGAACTATGATATGAAATATATAAAATGCTGAAAAAAAATCCCAGTACGTTTCAAGCCATACCAATCCTTACGAGTTGAAAATGTACTCAAATATTGTAAAATCCACATGCTTATGAAGAATTTAAAACAAAACGAAAATATCTAAATACATTAACATCTGTATATGTTGATTAGCTGCACAAGTCTATCCATATAGACTAAAATAACATTATCATATTAACAATAAAAATCTCCCCATCCAAGTTCATTTTATTCTGGGAGGATAAATAATAGAATCTGCGTTACCATATGACTTTTTCTTATTCTACATCCACAATACAGCGAGGAAAAGAAAAGACAGAAAATACTTTTCCTAGTTCTCAATAATGTAATTATTAAAAGAAAGCAACTCTAATTGCTGTTTCACTGAGCTTTTATAATGATGAACTGCAGATTTTGTTCCAATCATCCAAAAGAGGAAAATGCTAAGTATTATGATTCCTGCAACTATTATGTTGCCAATAAATCAGAATTAGTGTTCTGTGGGGAGACTGAAGAGAAACATTCTGTTTCTCCATTCCTTCTGAAACTGTTTGGGAAAACATTAGACACAGAATATTTCGTGTTCTTCTGCATGAAGTATGGTTGCCAAACTCAGATAAGATTATGTCTTGACCTAACTTGAGATCTACTTCAAGGTGAAGTCAATATAGCTAGGCAATTTCCATGTCAGAAGGAAATGTATAGGCATTTCTTCATTGGACAACAACAGTAATTGTGAAGAGATATCTGAAAGCAGGAAGACTGACAGATAAGTTGTGATCCAGTCTTCTGTGGGCACACTGGCATTGCCAGCGTACAAAGGGCTTGTCACAAGTCTCAATATGAGCAAAATGTGACATGTGTGTACAGTGGTGTACCAAGGTAAATGGCCCTGGTGCCAGTATTGGGGGGCATTACTGTGACCCACTCCCCTGTCACCTTTTTTTGCATGATTTTTTTTTCACTCCTGCAGCCACAGTTGGCATGGTTTGGCACTGATCTCAGTGCCACCCTCTTCCCTTTCTTTAAATGGAAGGCAAGGACGGCGGTCCTCAGATTGCTGGGGAGCCAAGCCAACAGTGGCTGCGCTCCTGCAGCCACTGTCAGTGCAGGACCCATTTTTTAGAATGAGAATCTGTCAGGACCCACCAGAAGTGATGTCATGACTGGAAGTGACATCATCAGGCAGGAAAATTTTTTAACAATCCTAGGCTGCAATCCTACCCACACTTACCCAGGAGTAAGTCCCATTTACTATCACTTTTAAAAGAATATACATAGTAGCTTGTTAAAAGCAGGACCTATGCAAGGAATTTTATTGGGGGGTTCAAAGTTTCTTTTGGGCCCCTTCCCAAAGGGGGAGGGGACAGTGGGGGGCATGGAGAACAGGGGGGAGGGGCAAAATAGGGCACGGGGAGGGTGCTGACAGGCACAATTGTCTTTGAAGCTCAGGTCTGCTAGGCTTCTTGATGCAGAGACCTGGTTTACCTGCCTATGCAGCATTGGCAGCTACATAAAGTAATATGGAAACCAAACACATTCGTAAGTCTCTCTAAAATATTTGAAATATAGAAAATCCATTGGAGAAAATTAGCATCATCGTATTTAGGCTCACATTAGAATGAACCAAAATGAATTTCTGCAGCAGCTGTAGTCAGATTCCTGAACTTCTGTACACTCCTTCATGGTTATGGTATCCACACGCCAGAGAGCTACTGTAGCAGGCCAGTTTCCTTCCAGATTTGACACTGTGTTAAGGAGGGTCATGGATGCATTCCTGGGCCTGGTATGCATGGCTTGCAGCAGCAGTTAACACTGCATGCACTGCACCTGCTTGTGCCTGAGCATCATGCGCAGGCAGCGGGTTCAGGCGAGATAGGAAAATGTCAGATATCAGGAACTTTCTGGGCCCCCTCCTTTGGTTCCTGGGCCCTCTTTCTGACCCTGGGCCAGGGTACAAATTACCCCCTTTACCCACTTCTCCTAGGCCCTGGTTAAAAGTACAGGTCTGTAACATTCACCAAATGCAGTCACATACTATGGGAGCATCAAGTCTAATATATTAAAAATAAAATATTGAAATGAATGGGGACCCACCTGAAATTTGCTTGCGACCCACCTAATGAGTCCTGACCCACAGTTTGAGAAACACTGTGTATAGTGTATAGCTTCTTCTCCAAAGTAAAACTCAACTGTTTAAAATATTCCTTTTGTTTATTACACATTACTCTTTGATTTCTGCCTCATTGTTGTACTGTACATTTATTCTGCTTAATAAATATGATTGTGTATTGATAATTGTGCCTTTTGCAAAAGTCAATATCCATTGAATGTGTCATGACCCAACAACTAAAAGAAATGTGCTGCATGAGAGCTGGAATGCATGCATGTGAGTGTATACATGTACATTTGAGCACATGTAGTACAGGGGGCATTTGATCCTTTCCCACTAAAAACAAAACTTGAATCCCGCACTTCTAGGTTTGATGAGAGCATATGAGGAGCACAGTGAAGAGGGTGATTATCTGCTTCTCACTTGAGTGAGTGGGAAGTAGATCATTGTGGCTTGATCTGTCACAGATAATGGGCTGGAGGGAGGCAGCAGCAGTCTCAGGGTAAAAAGCACCCCAAATCTTCCATGCCCTTTTGCTCTTGCAATCTGCCTCTGATGCAACCTGCAACAGCTTGCTTCATGGATGAGTTGGCCCTGCACCTACTGTAGAAAACCAAAGATGATCACAAAGCCCTTATCCCTTTTCATTCTTCTGTATCCTTAATGTGTTCCTTAAAAAAAGGAAGGAGGACCTCCAACATGGTTTATCAGAGCTCACTGTCCTGGGGGGTCCGGGCGAAGCAAATAATCAAAATTATTTAATTGGATCCAATAATTGCCCACAATTGCTTCCCCATTTTTAGCAGATATAATAGAAGATAACAAGGTAGAAAGTCAGATAATGATTAAATTGCAGCATATGTTTACTTTTCACATTCGGCCTTACAGATTCTCCAGCCAGGCTTTCATAATAACAAAGAATCCAGGATAATGCTTGTCACATTTTCAAAATAACAGGGTCTCTCTCCCCATCGGAACATGTACTATATGTAGGACTATAAAAGGCAATTTTCCTCACAGAAACAATGAAAGCAGACCATGAACTAGAATAAGCCAGAGATGCAGTATGTGAAAGGCATTACTGTCCATTTCTGGCAGTAATTTTGCTTCCTCAATAGGTGCTCCATCCACAAGCCACTATCTTTTGTGTCCATGGGATAAATCTAATCCTTGGGAACTTCCATGTATCCAGAATCAACTCGTAGGATGATGTCAAACACCCACCCAAACCTTTGGCCAACAGAAGAGGCAGAAAAGATTTGGGGGGGGGGGGGGTTGAAAGACCCCAAGTCATTATGACCCAATCCCATCCCACCCCATTTGAATTTCATCTTGGTTCATAATGGCTTAGTCACAGCCTTCTTGTCAGCCAGCTTACCTTCATTTTCCTTTCCCAAACGTAGCAAGTTGTGAGAGTGGAGAGAAGGAAAAACAACTGCTATTGTTAAAACCAAGGGCTGTCCTAAGGAATTTCTAAGCTGAACACTGAGATGCTTAGGTTGTTTTCTGTTTGTTTTTACTATTCAGTGACCAGTATATGATTCAGTATATGTGTTTGGCAATGAGAGAGAGAGAGAACAATTTAAATCATGCATGTGATTTCACCTGTTATTCCACTCACTGACTGTACACCCAGGAGTGTACTCAGGAGTGTGGTGGGAGAATGAAGCTTCTGTTCCCCTAGTCATCTTAGTTCCTATGTGGCTCTCAAAGTGTGATTTCAGCTTTTAAAGAGACAGTACATATTTGTGGATTTGTTCGTTTCGACTATACATGATTTTCATATTATGCACGGCTTCTAGAACCTAAGCCTTCTGTAAGATGTGAATTGATGTTAGTTTTACCTTTGCGATGATGACTTCTGAACATGCTAGTAACCTATGTTGGTAACTAATGAAAATGTTTTATTTCTTTAACACATATACTGGGAGGAAAGTCAAACAAAAGCAAGCTAATTCCTATAGCCCCCATTGATAATGGAGAGTTCGCTCAGAAGCATTCATCGCAGAAGGCTAAAAAAAATGAGGAAGGACATTTGGCATTTGCAAGACCACTTTGCACTCCCATCCATCCCACTGTAACTTTTAAATTTGGAAAAGTGTAAGTTATTGGAAAGTAGGTTCAATGCCACCTGCCAGACACTAGGAAGCAGTGTACTGCCTCTTGGACCTTTACTTTGCCCTTGTTGATCTGTGTACCCAGCTCCCCTCCCATCTTCCAAGATGCAAGACCTTTCTTCATAAGCTCTGACCTGCTACATAGAGTCTACCATGCCATGAGGTCTCACACTCCCATGTAAAGGGAATACAGGCAAACCTCACTTTACAGCACTTCATTTTGCTAATGTGGTGCTTTTCAATTATGCTGTAAGCCCCCTTTGGATGCCATGTTCCTCAGTGACTCCTCCTCCATTTGCAGTCAACTGTATGTGCTCTATTACCTGGTCACCTGGACATGCTACCAGGATGAATCATTGCCACTACTAACTAATTTAGGCTTTTAAAAACCTGTGATTCACTTTACAGTGATATTGACTTTGTACACTAGTGTAGCTCCCATAGGTCCGGGGGCACTCTGTGATACTTGGCAGCACTCCTTCAGGGGCATTTGTATCACCCCACAGCATCAACAGTAACACGCCACCTCTTATCTTGTCCATTTGGCTGATCTCTGTGCTTGCTCTGTTGCTGTAAATCAGCTACATGCTCCAGCTACATACCCCAGCTCTCCTACATTTTAAACAAAGCTATAGAAGCCCTTAAGGGTCATTGTCATTAAAAGTTGGAGTTTCTGTACTTTGCTGATCTCCTCTCCTTTAATGAGTTAACCCTTCTCCTGTCCGTTTCCTCCTGCACTATGCTGTGGCACTCTGCAGAAATCAATCGCAGGCAATTGTCACATTTACAGTCACTCTTTCACCATTCTGTTTTACTGCAGAGATGATCCATTATTTCTTCAGGTACAGCTGAGATATTCAGTTACATGCCCAATAGTTTGAATACGACCCAAGATTAAAGGGGGTGGAGACAGTTTTGGTAATTTATTCACTAGTTTCCTTTTCTTAAAAGGTGCTGAGTTTCCATTTTCTTCCACCTTTCCTTTTATGAAACCCCTTTGTGCCCGAGAGTAATATATTCCCATTGTCCAATAACTGAAATAAAGGCAGCATTAAAATTATTGGAAGGTTGATGCAGAAAATAACAGTGGCAAGGTAATTCATTTGAACCATACAAAAATAGTTTGTGAACTAGCCAGTGAATAGTCTGTGAACTAGTTTTATTGCTGCAAAGTAAAACCGGGATTGGTTTTTCACAACACAGAATTGAACGGTATCTGGTAAATAACATTGTTAATATTTTTTGAATATAAAAGAGGGACTTTATGGCGGTGATCTAGAACCTAACTTGCAGTATTAGCAAGGTGTGCCTGTAGCTTTAAGATTCTCTATTCCAAATCTAGGATCTGTACTATGAAAAGAGATGTACATGTCTGCAAATTGTCAGTAAAGTATTTTCTTTGAAACCTTTTCACTGCCTCGGCTCCTATTTTATTATTAGCAGCAAACTAGAAGGGGTTGATGGGGAGTAGTCATAAAAAGGCTCTTCTGCTATATGATTTTGCTTGATTTAAACCCCTTTTTCCAACATAAGTAAAGGGGAAAGGAGGGAACCTGGTAGACAAGAAGGGTGGTGATAGCAGAAGAGTTTTTATGGGCTGATCTTTATAGAAGTTTCACACCTGAACTTTTTCTAAGAATTCTCTTAGTTTCTTAGAACAGAGCAGTTCAAATGCTGGAATTGAATGGAATGGGCCCAGGCTCACACATAATAACAGATTAGGTGGGAAAGGCAAGCCACAAGAAGGACTCAAGTTCTAGGTGTCCTGGACCATAAACAGCTTTCCCCCAAAAGGGAAAAGAATGCCAATATCTGAAATAGACAGAGCAACCAAAATAACAGGACTCATTGGACTAATTACGACTGATAAAGTAACACCCCCAAACTCAACATTCCAGAACCAGTTCTGGGTCATAAGCAGTGTTCAGGAACAGCCTAGAATGCCAACTTCTGAAACATGAGGACCAACCCAAATCATGGGTCCCACTGGACTAACTGGAAGTGATATAGGAAGCCATAATCTGTCCCCAAATTCCATGTTGTGATATTCATTCTGGACTATAAAATGCTTTCCAAAAAAAAAAAAAAAAAAAAAAAAAAAAAAGGACATTTGGGTTGTTTTGTGACTCATTCTATCACTCTGACCTAGTCTGTTGTTGTATATGAGCTTGGATTTGTTTGACACCTAAAGATCGGACATTTGAAGTTGCTGCTCTTTAAAAATGAGTTTCTGACTGACAGTACTGTACAATTTCAATACAGCATGGATGTCATTTTAAAAATATTGTTCTAACACATCCTTAATATATGTCATTTTTTCTGCACAGTGTTGAATTATGAGAAGTATGTTCCAGACTGTTTCAGATGAATTTTGACTGGGAACAGGTTAATAAAAGCATGATATTGGAACTGTTTCTGGTCTAAAATATTGTTCTCATGTATTTCAAATGCATCCCATTGTTGTTTGCATTCATTTCATGCATTAATGGCCCATTCTGGCATGTTCCTTTCTATCCTGTTCCTTTCTAGCCTGTTTCCTTTCCATCCTTTTACACAGTCCCTGGAAAGATCCAGCATATTCAAAATAAAAAGAAGCAAATGTTGGCAAGCAAAACCTATTGCACATAAATATTATTCCACTGAAATTAAGCTAAATAGAAATTCACTCTTGATTTAACATTGATTTAACACCCAGCAGTGGCCATACTTGGATTGTGAGACTTAGCCACAGTGATCCATGCCACTGTGACATCAAGGCCAGACTACTGTAAAGCACTCAGCATGGGGACGCTCTTCGGAAACTGCAGCTATGGTTTTAGAGTCTTAAAGCATATGGCCCAAGTGATTAAAAATGAGGGTTAGCCAGGCTGACACCACTCTGGCCATACGGAAAGGAGTGTGATGGACAAAACTGCACCTGGACAAAAATATCATGAGGGGGGACATGATTGAGACATACAAAATTATGCAGGGAATGGACAGAGTGGATAGGGAGATGCTCTTTACACTCTCACATAATACCAGAACCAGGGGACATCCACTAAAATTGAGTGTTGGGCGGGTTAGGACAGACAAAAGAAAATATTTCTTTACTCAGTGTGTGGTTGGTCTGTGGAACTCCTTGCCACAGGATGTGGTGCTGGCATCTAGCCTAGACGCCTTTAAAAGGGGATTGGACAAGTTTCTGGAGGAAAAATCCATTATGGGGTACAAGCCATGATGTGTATGCGCAACCTCCTGATTTTAGGAATGGGTTAAGTCAGAATGCCAGATGTAGGGGAGGGCACCAGGATGAGGTCTCTTGTTATCTGGTGTGCTCCCTGGGGCATTTGGTGGGCCGTTGTGAGATACAGGAACCTGGACTAGATGGGCCTATGGCCTGATCCAGTGGGGCAGTTCTTATGTTCTTATGTTCTTATCAACTGCCTGAGTGGGGAAAAAATTTTTAGTTGCCAGATGAAATCTTGTGGCAGGCCAGATGTGCTCCCCCCCCCAGGCTGTAGTTTGGAGACCCCTGTTTTATAGTTAAATATAAACAACTGTGTGGATAAATGCTGGCAAAAGTTTCATCCAAAGTTCTAAAACCCCACCCTCTTTATATACTCATCAAAACTATGCTGGACACAAATACTGTGTAGTATATCAAAGGGGAAAAATAGACTTCTAAACACACTCTAGGATTTATGAATAATTCTGGTGCAGTTCCTACTTTTGAGAAAATAATACATTCTCTCTAATACCTAAATGCCAGATAACCCTTCCATTTTCAAATGCCTTATGAGCAGCACTTCACAAAAATTGTACTTGTATTGTTTTACCTTTGTTCACAAAATTCATCGTTATTGGAAAATGACAGAAAGCGTTTCCACTTTACTTTGAATGAAACAGTGGTGAGCCATTAATTTTGCTTGATTATTGAAGTGTGTGCTCAGTAGAATATTCTTGCTTTATTTAAACATAGAGTTTCCAATAAGTAGTTATTTTAGGAAAGGAAACATCATTTGCTTTATATGAAACATTAGTTTGGCATGCAGTGCTAAGAGTAGAAATTGTCAAATTCTTGAGATTTTACTTCATTTCTCCATTGTAGTTACATAGAAATATAGCTCTGTTGATAGCTTACAGCCAAATAGGATTGCCAGGTTGCAATCAAGGGAAGTACCTTTAAGAAATCTAAGGTTGGCTGTGAAGTGCAGGTTGTATGTCTTCCTGTCACCACTGAGTGTTAATTGAGAGGAGGGGTGGCTGACCACAGACAAGGATGAATTCAGTTCATCCTGTTCAAATTCTTTGTATGCACTGAGGCATTTAGTAGTGTACACAGGCACAAAAGTCATTAGTAACATAGCACCAGCTTTATGCTGCTCAGACCGCTATGCACAATCACAGCAAAGATTGGTATGGGCTCCTTGCAATTGTGGAAGAAAAAAAATATGCGGAAAAGGATTTTAAAAAGCACAGAGCAAATAGCATATGGGAATCTACCACAGTAAACATATAGGTAGGGGTCTATCCCAAAATTCTTCCATATGAGGTGTGGGTTGTTTTTCTTTTTTTCAATGGGGAGCATTGGAGTACACAAACCTTACCCTAGCAGTCTGAAATGGTACAGACTTAGGAGTCAAACATAAGGTTTGGCTGAAAACATCATACTCATTGAACTCACCACAACAAACTTGTCTTTTTGCTATTTCCACTTTTAAAAAATGTTTCAAATGTGACTTGAATTTTTCACATCATTTTAAAGGTTGAACACATTTGGTCATACCAAGTGTTGGGGGATTGGACCTCACATCCTGCGTAAGAGGCTCCAGTTGTCTGAGAAAGTTTGAGGAACATTAACCGTTTCATCTCCTTTCAAAAGTGGATCAGAAAAGCCCTCCAGCTGTTAATGCAGGTGGAGGGAAACTTGTCCGGTTTCCTGCCTGCATGACATGGTGAGCAGCTATTGGTCAGGGGAGAGGGCAAGTTGGGGCGTAGTTTAAAGGCTGGCGCCCATGCTTTCCCAGCCTCTCTGTTCTGGAGACTTGGGT
Source organism: Tiliqua scincoides (assembly GCF_035046505.1). Taxonomy (NCBI): domain Eukaryota; kingdom Metazoa; phylum Chordata; class Lepidosauria; order Squamata; family Scincidae; genus Tiliqua; species Tiliqua scincoides. The sequence continues at coordinate 63,545,705 of NC_089825.1, read as the reverse complement.
GAGCTCAGGTTCTGAGTCAAGGCGGTTCGCCCAAAAGGAGAGCTCAGACAGGAACTGTCTCCTCCTAGTTAGGTGCCCGCACTAAAGGGGGGTGGAGTATAGTCAGGACCCGTTGCATTGCACCAATCACTGCGGAGCCTTGTAATGGAATAAATCATGGCCCTATTTCAACCATGTTTTTTGTGTCATGCATGTTTGTGGGGGGATACCTGGGCAAAGAGGAGATAGTGAAGAGTAACACCAGTAGCATGATCCTGTGAGTGGCTTGGCTAAAAAGGAAGACAGAGAGGTATGGCTACCTTATGCACAATCCAGAGGACATTTTAAATAGCCCTGTCTTCCCTGCCCCAGAGTATGAAACACACTCACAATGGCAATTCAAAACAGAGCAGGGCTGGGAGAGTTGAAATGGGATTCTATGCTGCTTAACCTGCAGTGCCAAAGAAGCTAAAGAGGCCTCATAAGATTGCCCTGTAAGTTTTATTCAGGGAATAAAGTGCATTGCATATGGGAAGATAATCAGTTCATTGTCATAATTTCTAATGTGGAAAGCATTGATTGTGCCTGGGCTGCACTTGGGCACAAATTGATCTGGGAAATAAGTGAAAGAAAAGTACGTATGATTCACCAAAAACAGTTTCTAGAAGTTTCTACAAGTTCAAATTCTGTGCCATGGTCAGGTCAGTTATAAATTATAGTCAGAATACGCCTCATACCAGGTCAGAGGTGGCTGGTCATTCATACAGATGTTAAAGAATGTGGCTGAAATAGATCTCTTTAAAAGCGAGGGTTAATGTAGTCTGTGCTAACAGCTGCTTTAGCCACAATGCAGGTGTGCTGTGGGAGTTTAGGGTGGGTCATTTATTAGTAGGGTCATTGGGGGATATGTGCCCCCCCAGCAGCACAGTGTTCCTTGTCAATTGTTTAAAAAAATTGACAGTGTGCTTTGACAATTTTTGCGCCTTGTCAGGAAAGAATGACTCTGAACACAATAAAATAGATGAATATTTGCACAATGTATGTGCTTGTTGAGAAACATTTCTGTTTTATCCAAAAATCCAATCCAAACTCAGCACAGTCCTATACAAAATTACCTGAATATAAACAGCAAACGCACACATGGAGCTAACAAATGCAAATGGTGTATGGCAGTTAAATAGCTAGCTATATTTTCTCATAATCAATATAGAAGCTAGTACTAGGAAAACATTGGGGTCCTGTAGCTTTTGCTGTAGGAAATCTAGATGTATTCATAACGGACAGCCCCAAAGCTGCATTTTGCTCAGGAGTACAAATTAAATAGGATGGGACAATCATCTGCTTATTTTTCAGACAATGGATATTATCCAATGTTGCTAGCTATGGAGAAAAAGACTCTTGCTCCAGCAGAAGAGCCCTTACTCTGGAGGAAGATCTATCTACTGTGGATGCTACCCCATTCTTGCTGGCGCTTATTTCTGGCCAGTTAAGTGGTCTCCACAGTCAATGATTATTGTTATAAAAAAACAAAATGTGTCTGTTGACCAACTATGCATACTGGAGACACATCTCTCTGCTTAAAAAAAAAAAAAAGATATGTGAGTGTTTGATCCTATCTAATTGTGCATAGGATCAGCTATTTATCTTTGTCACTTTTTATAATCTGTCCAGGGCAGAAAAACAGGATAAGCCACCTCTCTACCCTCCCCGCTTTAATCTGTCCACCCTCAGCTGCCACAGGTATCTTTGCAAAGAAGATATTTGTCATTGCTCCAGTAGCAGCTTCCTTGATAGAAGCTGTTCCTGGACCTAATAACACCTGGTTTCTTTGCAAAGATAGCGGCAACCTTGGACGAGTAGAATGAGCACTCAGTGGCACTTTCCCTCTCTGCTCACTTCTGACTGTGCCTTTCCTATCTTTCTCTCCAGGTTGACAAATGTGCTAACCATGGTGAACCTTCACTTTCCCAAGTGCAATACAATACAGGCTAAGGTTATATATTTCAATTTAAAGTTATGTTATTATTTTCTCTCTACTTTTTAATTGTGCGCCACCATGTCAACAGTATTGTGGCTAAAATGGAACCACTCACAAAAAATACAGAGGATTCTGAGTACTCATTGAATTCCAGAGATATGCAGGGATATGAGACTTTTTTAAAAATCAAGCAAAGCAGGCAAAAAATCCCTCAAACATTGTGCATTAAGGGTAGCTGAGAGAGAGAAGAGACTGGATTCCTAGACAGAGTCACTGGATTCACTACCTATTCAGAAGTAAATAAGTTCATAAAATTGAAAGAAAAAAAACTTAGCCTCCTTGAGCCTTTAAGGTAAGACTGGGGAGTTGCAACATTTTGTTGCAGGTCTCCAATATCTGTTAGAATGGATGTTGAAAAAGTATAATGGATCATCTAGTCATCTCCTCACCAGATAATTTTTGTTATTGTTACAGTTGAAACAAAAAAATGTAATTTCAAGCAACATAAATGATAGTCTGGTATCACTAGGAAAAATGCCACTAAGGTTTTTTTTACAAGGAAAAACAATGATGTGCACTTTTCATCTGAGAACAAAATCCTGTCTCCAATGTAATAACTCAAACACTATTCACACAAATCAAATACCCTTGATAATAGTGATTGTACAATTGCGTGAATTGGTCACTGTCACAACCATTTCCCACTTCCTTTCTCTTTTTCTCAGTTTAGTTTTTCTTAGGACATATACAAAAGGAAAGTGTGAATGAGCATTACAAGCTGAGAAAACAACCATTTCCAATACCTAGCCACAGACAGCAACACTTTTAATTGTCTCCCATGCTCCACATGAGCTACACTGATTGACTGCACACATTCTCCTCCATACATAAACAGCCTCCACAGTATCAAGATGTTCGTTAATATTTCCATTTTATGAATGGGGGCAAGAAAGACTCAGACATTCTTTTTGGGGAGTGTGTTGCCTGCTTTCTTGCTGATATTTCTGTTTATTGTATTCAAGCAAATACTAGTGCTAAAAAGCAATGAATGTTCCAGGTCTGGGAGGAGTATCTCATATTGAGACAAGTTCACTAGCACTTGATAGTACTATTAAATCATATATACCGAATTGACTGAATTTATTGGAGGAGGGGCACAGATTACTTGAATGTCAGTATTTCATCATGCTAAACATGTATTATTAAGAAAGTATGGTCCATTGAGGTCAGTTCTTGTAGCATTAAACTGTAACTCAGAAGGTGTCCTAAGTAATTTGGACAAGACAGTTGTGAAACTGGAAACAATACCTAAAGGAAATGGGAACAGAACATTGGAACTATTATTTCAAATGAGATTTGAACCTATTTTAATGGTAGTACAGGTGAGGCCTCAGTATCTGCGAAGGATTCATTCTCAGACCACCCCCCCTCGCTGATACCGAATATTGCGGATAATTAAATCTGTGAGATTTGCCCCTTGAACCCCCAGAGGGGACCAGAGCACAGCTCTGGTCCCCTTCAGAGGGCTCAGGCGGAACCAAGTCTGGCTCAGTCTGGGTCCAGGAGACCCGCGTTGAGCCAGATCCTCGGATGTAAAATCCACGGATAAACAGGCTCCACCTGTACAGTCTAAAATCAATGTTTTGTACAAATTACAGAAAAAGTACCAACGCTGCCCTTACTTCATCTAAACTGAAAATGCTATAACACACTATGACATGAAATCTGTTGAAGATTTGGAAAGCTTAGAGATAATTTATTTCATGTTTATTGAACTGCCTTTATTTTACCATATTGAAACATTAGTTTCAAGTCATATGAGAGAAATGGCTGGGCATGATATACCCATTGACCCATTTTTGGTTTTATTTAAGGAATGGGGCTGTAGCTCAGTGGCAGATTACCTGCAGAAGGTGCTGTCATTCACTGTAGCCCAAATGTCAATCACTGATAGAGAAAAAAGCCAGATTGGCCACCCCACCCCCACCCCCCAAATAAAGTGTTTCTTTATTTCCAGCATTTGTATCCACTCACAGTAGCTAACAAAAAATAATAGCACAGTCTCATGGGCAGCCCAGTCCTAAAGACGGAGCCGGCACTGGGTGCAGCAGCATCAAAGCAGCTACTGCTGCATCCTGTGGAACCGTGGCAGCCACCAGAAGTCTCCCTGGGGAAGGGGGCTGGAAAGCCCAACATGGAGTTCAGGATCTGATGGAGCAGAGCTCTGTCGGTCCTGCCCCCCTCCTGCCCTGATTCCTCCCCTGTCCCACCCAGCTCCTGGCCCAGCTCAGGATTGGGCCCTAAAACAACAATGAAATGATCTAACAACTGAAAAAATACAAACCAACACTTGATAGAAAGCATCCTTCTGTCACAACAGAATTCATAAAAAGAGCAGCTGCATCAACAGTCCCTTTTTATATTACAGGCTCTGGTTGGAAAACTTGCTGAACTTGAATTTCACCTTAGCTGATGCTCAATGGCTGCCTGGGGGGATGAGTAGGTACTCAGGAGCAAGAGAAACTAAGGGCACAATCCTAACCAGGTCTACTCAGAAGTAAGTTCTATTTTGTTCAATGGGGCTTACTCTCAGGAAAGTGTGGTTAGGATTGCAGCCTTAATGACTTTTAGAGCCAATGGAGTGGTGCCAGGCCAGCATACAGGCTAATATAGACCAGTCAACCCATTTCACTGCTCAGTTTGAATTCCACCTACCACTCCATAGGTGGGATAGATATCCTACCTATCCTATCCTATCCCACTCCACTATCCTACCTGGTAGGTTGCACAGTACTAGTGGTTGCTTTGAAGCTAAGGATGTTCTTCCCCTGTCCTGAGTAGGGATCTAAGAGTGGTATCGTAGAGCTAGGAGTCCATTAGGTCCCCCCTTCATCCATATTTTGGACACAACTGACAGGGACAGTGTGTGTAACATGAAAAGAGGATATCTGGTGAACACCTTGAGCCATCAAATGAAGGCTAAAAGGGCATTCTTCAGAACAGTTCACAAGGACTGCTGCCTCAAGAGTTGGAATAATAACCCTTGAGGCATGTCAGACTCTCCCATCCAGACCTAGCTGTTTTTGGTGAATAGTGACTCAGACTTGCCCTTCATGATCACACTATTTGGGTGTGAGTTAGTAGGAAACATGAGCAGTAGTTATGTGCTTCTGGTTTGGCACAAAGGCAAAGTTCATGCAGAGAGGTTGGAGAAAGACTAGGGCTGCAATCCTATACACTCTTACCTGGCAGTAAGTCCCACTGAACTCAATGGGACTTACTTCTAAGTAGACATGGTTTGGATTGTGCTGTAGGTCATTTGCTCGATTATCCTTCACCAGAGCAACTGCACTGTTTGTTACATTAGGTGAGTACATTAGGTGAGATATATTTCATTGCAGATCCAAGTAAACAGGTAATGAAGCTGTGACCCATTTTACTCCAGTGCTGTTGCCTTGCCTCTTTACTCACTTCTATGTCTACTATAACTATGTTTTTATTTCCCATGAGAAGATGAGCAGAGATGGAGCCAGGGGATCTCCCAAGGGAAGTTTTCCATAACATTAGGGTTACCTGCAGCCATTCTGACGGTGAGGTGAAGGAAGGAAGCAGGCCCTTAAGAATTACCCTCAGTGCTCAGGAAATTTAATATAGGAAGAGGTGGTTCTTAAAGATCTTTAGAAACTAGGACATGATATCTACAGAAGGGCGCAATCCTAACCCCTTATGTCAGTGCTTTCCAGTGGGGACATGTGTTGCATCCTGCAATGGGACATGTGTTGCCAATGCGATATGTGTTGCATCCTGCAGTTGGGTGTCACTCACAGAGGCCTCCTCAAAGTTAAGGGAATGTTTGTTCCCTTACCTCGGAGCTGCACTGCCCTTATGTCAGTGCTGGAAAGCACTGATATAAGGGGTTAGGATTGCGCCCTAAATTGACTAATGTTGTGTGGCTTCAAGAAGGTAGACAAGTGGCTCACTTGTTTGCTAGAAAACAGACAATATTCATAATGTTTTGGAATGAATAATATAATATAATATACAAACACATGCACACAGGCTGCTTATGTGGTGGGGGGCATCAATCCTCCGCCATTTGTGACCTTACCCCATGGATTTTTCAGTGGTACAGGCAGAATTCAGTGCTCCTACCCCAGTATACTCACAAAGAAAATACAGATGAACATTGCTTTGTCATGTTCTATCCAGTAACAGGTTGCATATGCAGTGGTCTGTCACTGATCACTGTTCGCCCCCAGCTTCTGAAGCCAAAACTCCGGCAGTTTTTCTGGAGGGCTTCCCCAGGCCTCAGAATGCCTTCTAAAGTGAAAAACGTCACTTTCCCAAGGAAGTTGTGTCTTTTGGACCATTTCAGCCATTCCGAGTCTCAGAGGCAGCATGCGGATGCACATTGCTTCTGTGGGGTTCAAAAAAAGCCTCCAGAGGTGAGGAGAGCACAACTTTCCGTTGTCGATTAACGTCAGTATCACTTGACGACAGGGATGCAGAAACGCATCCCAGTTAAGTGGTGCGTACTTGCATTTGATTCCAAACCTTTGCTGAATACATGATGAGCAATTCTTTTCACAACCATTAACTTGACACTTTTTAATGATTGTGTGCTTTCTTTTAAAAGTATGATAAACAGATGTCTCCAGTACTCTCTCCTCACAAGGAAGCTGGCCTTACAAACCCACTCTGGAATTTAATTCCTGCTGCTCTGAGAAGTGTGGACCACATGATGATAGCACACTGATCAAAAATAGTAACAATAATAAATACTGAATACCTGAACCATGCTGTTAAAAAACACCTTTGTTAAAATCCAGCATTTATCCATAAATGACTTAAGAGAAATGCTGTTATCCTGTTGGCTGAAGTTCAGTTTACAGACATGCAAGCTTACCAGCTTATGTATAGTTACATAAATCCCAATGATTCAATGGGACTGAAGCCCACAACCCAAACACTGAATTGCAGCCATTGTGTTCAGGGCCATAGAACTGCATCCAGAAATTCGTTCATTAAGTCCATAACTTCTACTGGATTGTAAAGCATCCTTTGGTCTTAATTTAAAACCTTTCTTTCTAATGAGGTAGACTCTGCCAAATGGCTAGGTAAATTCATAATTAAATTTAGGCAACAATTAAGCGTAGCTGCCAAAGTGTTGCTGTTTTATAATTATAGGAAATGTAAGTGCATATTTTTTTTCTTTCCATCATTTTATTTTCTTTAAATAAATGCTGAATGATGAAATTAAAAAAGCCCTGAAGGCTAGGAGATTCTTAACTGTACCTTGTAACACTTGAATACAATCATTTTTATTGCTTGCTGCATATGTTTCTCAAATTAGCACAGTACATTAAGTTTCCTATCTTTTGCAGAAGGAAATTGTTCACTTCTGCCCATTAACCCAAATTAGACTTGAATGTCCCTGCGATAACATTCTGTCTGCTAGTCACATATATATGACCTATGCTTTCTGTTAAGTAGCTTCACCTGCTTCTTTGCTCCTCTACATTTGGAAATTCCATGCAGCAAAGAGAATTTTGATTTGACACTGGGATCAAATCTAAATGCTTTGTTTCCTGTTGAAGTTCTCCTAAAGTAAAATGGGGGGGGGGAGGAGTTCATGTTGGAAGTTCTGCTAGCACAGTTGTCAGAGGAATTTGAAGAAAAACAAGAATTTTGAAGAGATCAGCAAAATTCCTCAAGGTATATGTATGTGTTACACATCCCCTAAGCCAAAACTAGATCTGACAAAAAGTCATGTGGCTTCTGAAGACAAAGTACTGTGCTGTCTCCCCTTTTCTTCACTCATCTGTAAAATAAAACATGTATGATGTCAGTTTGTCTGCCCCCACAGACAGAAGCAAATGAAGACAGGGAAACTTCTCCCCCTTGCAACTCCAAGGGAAAATTAATAACGGGCAGCCCAATACTGAGCCTGGGATGCCCAGGCTCGGCAGCACCGAGGAGGGCTGCTGCCAAATCCAGTGCCTCCCACGCTACTGCGGGAGCTGCCTCGGGAGAAGGGGACGTTTGTCCCCTTCCCCCAAGGTAAACAGCCCTGCGTGCAGCCCTCCACAAGCACCCTGAATCCGCGGATCCGCCTCCCATCCCTCTCCCAGGCATGCCTCCCGCCCACCCCCCTTCCTGCGCCACACCTCCCTGTCACGCCTCCTCCCTGCCCTCTCTCCGACCCCGCTGGCCTACCCCTCCCTAGAATGCCTCCTCCCCGCCCCCACCCCTGCCTACTGTTCCGCAGCTCGGCGGTTCGGGAGACTGCCGAGCTGTGGGAGCTGCACGACTGCCGGGCGATAGCCCAGCACCTGCCAGCACTGGGCTAGCACGGGCGGGAGCCCAGCAGTGAACCCTGCGAACATGCCTTATGGTACGTTTGCTACTGTGCTTGGGGGCACAGACCCGTGCCACCGAGCACAGGATTGGGCTCTAAGCTGAGAATTAGTACAAGAGATTTAATGAAACTAAGGCTCCTGCTTTCTTGTGTGCCTGCTTGCAGTCCTCCCATATGCTACTACTGTATAACAAATCCTGCCATTTTACCAGTTGTTTTGACTATAACCGTTTCTCATTGCTTTTGCCTTGATTATGAGACCACAGCCCATGCTGTGCTCCTGTCTCTTCATCTCAGACCTCATGAATTGAACGTCAAGGGCTCAGACATGCCTCAGAATGTCTGAAAGATTCCTTATATTTTACTCAACAGTTTATTTTTTCTTCTCCCTCTATTACATCCATTTTGACACAGGTAACAAAGACATATTTTTGATACTTAGCCCACATTTTCATTTTTCTCCTTCATAATTTGTGGGGGAATTCTGGTTTGTTGAAAATGTGAAATATAGGCTTTTGTAAAGAGAGAAGTATTTTGTGTCGGAGATCAAAGAGATATTACTGTGGTTGAGTACGTGATCGACTGCATTCAGCACAATGAACTGTATTGTCATGACTAAGCAATATTTCTCATCAAAAGCAAGGTCAGCCCAATTTGCAGTGTGAGAAAAATGAAAGGGCGAAAGAAGACTTCTGGAAAACTGAAGCATAAATTGGGCCTAATAAAGGCACAAAGGAAACTCAGATGAAAGCAAGCCAGTGTCTTATATCAGGTGGGTTCTATCCACTAACTTTCAAATGTTAAAGGATAATTTCTAATGGAAAAGTGCCAAGGTTCAAATCAATTTTGTTAACGAAAACGGAGCATGCTGAATGAAAGCCTTCCTTTGTAAACCCAGAAATGTGGGATTGGCTCTGTAACTAAATTGTTATGCCATTTTAGTTTGTTTATATTCAGGAGCACTTATTAGAATTGCACATGTTTCAAAATTGAGTCCTGGTATTGAAAAGGAAGATTCTAAAGGTGAGATTTGCTGTGCCCTGGACAAATGTAAGAGACCTGAACACCTGCTGGACACATTTAGGAGAGTGAATGTATGAAAAAGCTGGTTTATATAACTAACATTAACTTTCAGGCATGTAGCCATTCATATGTGACACTGAGATGAATTTCAAGGCAAATATTAGAGAAAGCACCATTTGTGTACCACAAAAAGAAAGTCTAAATACACACTGTGTATACCATGAAAACTTTGGCCCTCTTGTCACTGAAGAGAGCTATACCATTTCAGAATGTAGATTTGGGTTCACCTGATTTAATGCTTCTCCATACAAAAACATTCCCAGGCATACAAAACATGAGATGACAGAAAGAAGGGTTCTAGTCTAGCCTCCTTCTGGACATACCCAACATTTTTGTGGCATTTTTATATGCTGGTTCCCACCACCCTTTTCAGGAGGAACATTCAAACATGTGAGCCCCGACCTTCATTTTGAAGTGGTTCAGTCAGAATAATTTCCGCACAGATGCGGCCTCTATCCTGTCCGCAGAATTTGGTATGAGGTAGTATTGGTGGTTGATTTGTTGATCATTCAAGGAACGGATAAGGAAGTTTGGGACTAATAAAACACGTGGGACAATAAATTAATAAAGGCAGAAGGATGGGGAAGTGGAGGCTATCAGGAAACAAAGATAAACATTTAGCTTCTTTCAGAAGAAGAATGATTTGTTTATACAGCAATCCCTCCCTTCACCAGGAGCCACAGCATGGGGGGAAGAATGGAGAAGGTGATAATCATTGCCATTTAGCATTCTTTCACATGCTCAGGGAGAAGAGAGCAGCAGCGGACCTGCCATAGACCGAGACGCGTCAAAAGCCCCAGACGCCGTCCATTAGGACCCCGTGGAAGCCTCTCAGAGGCTCCCAATGGGGGCGGAAACTGTGCTTCCAGTTTCCTGGAAGCACAGTTTAAAGCATCGGGAACCTCACAGAGGTTTACCTGATGCAGCTAGAGGTCACTTGAGGCTCCATGAGCCTCAGGTGAGTGGGGGGGGGGTTTCAAGCAAGGGGACAGTGACAGCCTGTGGAGGGTGCTATCATGGACCTTTGCCTCTGGCACAGGGCTGTTGGAAGAGAGGGTACCTCGGAGTGAAGCTGTTCTAAGTGCCTGGAGAGACAATGATTGATGAATTCTCAGCTGGCTGCCCTCTCTCACATTAATGAGGCGATTATTAAAGGACTTTTTTCCTTTAATTTAAAGGGCCTTTCTAATCTCGTTGAGAGAAAACTGCAGGTAAGAAATCCGTGGATAGTTAGGTTATACCTGTAGTCATAAAAGCTATAATCCTGATTATCACATTTTTGTAAGTCTCGCCAAAGTCCTCATGAATTGTAGAATTGTTACTGAATTTCATGGAATGTGATGTTCAAAGAAACCCTAGAGATACAGGAAAAATGTCCAAGTTGACAGAAGCAGACACTGTATGGTTGCCTGCTCATTTGTTGGCTCTGGCAAATGAAGCCGTTCTTCAATGGAATCTCTAACATGGCATGGAAAGTTCCTGTGCCAGCAGGAGCAGTCTGATCTAGTGGTGGCACTGAGAAAACACATGTGAGGGCAGAGGAAAATACAACAGGCCACTCTATATGTTTCAGCCACTATGGGGCAGCCCAATCCTATTCCTGGCCAAAATGGCTACTGCTGTATCCAGTGGCACAGCTGGGATTGCCAGAGGCCTCCTTGGGGAAGGAGACTCTTGTGGCCTCCTTGGGGAAGGCCACAATGGTTTCCTCCATTCTTTTCTGCCAGGACAGATAGGAGGAGCTCTGTGTTGGGTTTTTCAGACCGACACAGAGCATAGGATATGGTGGAGCAGAGATACCCACTTCTGCCCTGGTTCCTTCCTCTGCCCTCCCCAACCCTCCCCTACCCCAGAACACCTCCCCCCACCCCTATGGCCCTCACACTGTCTGGAGCGCCTATTGTACTTCATGCAGCATCCATCTGGTGCTGGGCTGGCACCAGCACTGACTCCTCACAGTGTGTCACGGATGTGCCTTATGGTACATTTGCAACACCCTGCATCAGCACTGGAGTTCAGCGTTGGCACTGAGGTGCCTTAGGATTGGGCCCTAAAGCACTAGTCAGATACAGGCCGTTTCAAACTCTGCAAGTGTCCAGAGTATTTCATATAATTATCTCAACTACCTTCATTCTTGAACATAGGGTAGGGTTTGAAGTTGAGAGGCGAATGGCATGCTTAAGGCCAACTAGTGACACAAAGAACTAATTTGCATTCATTAATTCTATTTAATTCTGCATGTACAGGTTGACCATAAAACCCCATACAGGCTTAAATGGCTTTAATCCCAAATCCATGCATAGGAACTTTGTAGCCACCTTGTAGTCACATATACAGCCCACAAAATAGCAAAATGATCCAATTAGCAATTACAATTTAAATCTAATACAAACACTAACATGTCAAAGTACCCAAGAAACAGAGTAAGATTCACTCCCCTAGAGGAGGGGTCTCCAAACTTGGCCCTTGGTCTCCCAGGGGCCATGTCTGGCCTGCCAGAAGATTTTATCTGGCCTGCAGGAACTTGTCAGAGGTCAGAGCATTTGCTAATGTTTGACATTTTCACTCATTATATATCATTTCTCAGTTTAAGCACAGCATTGTTTCTTTGTTATCGTCACATTCCTCTTTAGTTCTGAATCATCTCATACTGTTTACAAAAAAGATCCAAGTAAAATTGATTCATTCATAACACTGATTTTTTTTTGGCCTGCAAAAATACAATGAGCCCCTCATATTGAAAAGTTTTGAGACACCGTGCCCTAGAGTTACCTGATCATCACCAGGGTTGACCAACCCTAGGGATGGAATTCCTGGGCCTAGACCACATTGAAGAATATTCTTATATTCTACAAAACAGATTAAGCATCTAGTTCCAAGTTACAATGAATGTACAGAAAAACTGGATCAGATGTCACTTTCAACATTACAGGTCTGATCCCTCCCAGTGGAAAAGCTTTGCAGGTTTAATTGATAGAATAAACATATTCCTGCAAAATCCTTGGATTTGAAGGATAGTTCATTAATAGAAAGGTCTGCAGGTTCAACCCTAAGAATGGGCATATCCTTTTGAGGGAAAGACATGGCTTAGTGGCTGTACAGTATTGCAAATTCCAAAGTGTAAAGCTCAAAACCACTCTCCATGACCTTGAAAAATAGGCATGCAGTATTAAAAAAAAGAAAAAGAATTTAGATGGTGTTTTTGCACAAAGACAAAGCATATGAATCAGTCTTAACTGGCATGGCTGACCTTGGTAGCAGTTGGACGTGGTGCTAGAGAAAGGAAGCCTCTAAATATGTCCTATAGACACCATCCTTAATGAGACATAGAGGGCAGTGCTCAAATTTCTTATATAGCAGTCCTTGAACCAGCACCTTATCTACCACAAACATATGCCTCGCTGCCATTATTTCAGAGTATAATAAAAAGCTGGAGGATGGAACGTTTTTGAATACCATTTAATTGAATCTCTAATGTTTTCTTCACAAGTTCTCTGCCTTTGAAAAAAAATCTTCAGGGGCAAAAATAAAAAAAGTTTTCAGAAAGAGAGAGAAAATTGCACTTGCAATAACAGTTCCCAACCACATGGTCAAGAGGAGCCTTTCATTTTCATACATTCACAGCAGAAATCTGGTGACATGGCTTTAAAATATGCAGCTTTAAATAGACTTCTAAGAAGAACTCATTAGCCAAACACAGGTGACTTAGGGTGCAAACCTATCCTGCGCTGGAACAGGCAAGCCAGGAGGCTTGAGCTGTTGTCTAGTGCAGGATAGGGGCCATAATCTCCCACCACCCCAGGGGCCGCCCATCGCCTGCCTTCCCCCCACCCAGGAATGCCTCCCTCCCTTCTCCCCCCCCCCCCCACTGTCTACCTTTTCTGCTTGTGTCAGCCCAGTGGGCAAGTATCTGCTTGTGTCAGGCAAGTATCTGATGGAAGCCGGCGCGGAGGCTTCTATCAGCCTCCACAGGCCAGCGCTCCTCAGAGCACTGGCCTGGCTTCCCCTTGAGAAGGTGTAAATGTGCTTTACAGCACATTTGTGACCCTCCCAGGCTAGCCCAAGGGACTTGGGTCGGCCTAACTACAAGTCAGGATTGCGCCCTTAGTTTTAGATGTTGATACTGCACCAGCTAACCCAATGGGTTTTCTCTGTGGCCTACAATAAAATCCAAGAAAGAATGAATAATGTCGATAATCATTACGAGACCAGTTGCAGAATTTACACTCCTCGCACCAAAACACATCAGCAACCGAAAGCCAGCCAGTGACAGAACCAACTTGCTGCCATTTTCTAAAAGGCAGAGCCAGACCCATACAATTTCGAAAAGCAGTATACACGCTCAATTTTAAGCTGCTATTTTCAAGTCTGACAGCTTGTTGAAAGGCTTAGGCAACCTGTTAGAATGTTACAAGGGAATTTGGGGTTATGATGCATATATTTTCATTATGCTGTAATTAATGCATGCAGGACATTGATAAGAATTCTGTTATTTCTTTTCCTCTTCCTACCATTTTCAAAATGCTGTGTAATGTAGGAACTAGCAAAAGGGGAAAGAATGTGTGAGGAGTATGGATGAGGGTCTAACCTCCCTTCTCCTGAATGCAATTAAAAGACAAAGATTGTAAAACTGAGTTATCGTGAGAGTCAGGCTGAGGAAGCAGGACTTGACTGATTGAGGAGATAAAGAAAAAGGAATTATGACAGTTTACATATACAAGCTATAAATTAGTAACTCCTTTGAAGAGAAGAAAATAGTTCTTTGAATATGAGCATAGGCAGAGTTTTGGAAGAGATAACCACAAAGCATTCCTACCAGCTATCTGTATCAGCCATTGGATGGCCTCTAAAACCAGAAGTAATTTATGAGGGCCCAAGGACACCAAGACAGGCAAAGCAGCAGTTGTATGAAAAAAGCCTACATGAAAAAAACGCACACAAGAATTGCTCACAGAAAAAAAAAAAAATGCCCTAACCCACTGAATCCCCCCACCCTAAGTCTATCCCATGTGGGCAAAGTTTGTGCGGGCTTTTTTCCATGTGGGTTTTTTTTTTCTGGTTACCAATTGCAGTAACTTATGGTAATCTCATATTTACCAGATCATGAATTATAGTAGTCAAATCCTTACCATCTGGGACAGACTGCAGCTGGGTCAAGTAGCAAAGCTGGATCTGGGACACCATCAGTCTGAGGACCTTGTCTTTCAGGTTGAGCATAATCCCATCCAAAACAATCCAACCACTTCACCCCCCCCCCCAGAGTTGCTGGATTGCCCATCCTGAATGATTCTATCATATTTTAACTGAGCTTCAATTTCTGTTATCTAGTTATGGGTGCAATCCAGAGTGCACTTGGGCCAGTGCAAGTCCTTTGTGCTGGCCCAGGAGGGTCACAAACGTGCTGTCAAGCTCCTCCTCAAGGGTCAGCTGGGCCAGCGCAGGGATGCACACTGGCCCGCAGAAGCTGAATTCATCCTTCTCACCAACTCTGGCAGGTAGGGTTGTGTTGGCCGAGCTCAGCCAATGCAAGGGTCTGGGGAGGAGGTGTGAGGGAAGCTTTCAGGGCAGGGGAAGGGCAGGTGGAGGGCAGTCCCAGGGGCGGATGGGTGGGAAGCGGGAGGCAGGGCTGGAACCTGGCAGTTATGGCGGACCCCATCCCAACCCCGTTCATACTGGCCCGAGAAAAAATAAAGAGTATACAAGCTACACCATTGTGTCAGTTCTCTTAATAAAAATCTCCATCAAACTAGATTGGACTTTTGTCTATAATAGATTATCAGTACAATCCCGTGCATGTCTACTCTGAAGCAAGCCTAACCAAGTTCAACAGTACTTACTCCTAGGTAATTACATATAGGATTGCAGGCTGGTAGACTGACATTTGCCAAAATTCTCTAAAAAGCTAACAATATGTTCTTGACCCAGATATTAAATAAGAAATATGGATAATCATTTTTGAATCAACATGTGAAATTTAGTCCTCTTCTTTTCTTTACACATACCAACAGATCACAACTCTCCCTGCCTCCCACATCCCAAGTACAGGTTTATCATTGCATGAATCATTGCAATGAATCATGAATTCATGCAAATCATTGCATGAATTGTCATACCCAAATTAGCCCTAAAATATTGAATGCCCATGTGCGAAGCATCAATATATAAGTTTTAACACCCCCCCCCAACAGAGCTGAACAGAGGCAGTTCAGAAGTGCTCTGCAATGATGTCACCATCATCAGCAAGCTCAGGAGTGCTCTGATTCAAGCCGCATGGCCAAGCAGCTTAAACACTTGTGCAAATGCCACATTTTCAGAATTCTTAATAATCAGAACAGTTTGGGGATCATCTGTACCAAACCTGCATTCTGCATGATGTGAAAGTTCATTAACTATTTGGGGTCCTATTTCTCATTAGGATGCTTTGAGTGAATTTGAGTGAGCGATGTGCAGATATTCCCCTGGGGGCTGGGGACAAGAACAGGCCCTCAGTTTGGCTGTACTTGTAAGAGGCGACTAAACAGCCACCGGGTAGATGGGAATCGATAGCCTGGGAAGGCAGCTCATCTGAGAGAAGGAAAACTCTGATCACAAACCTCCACTGCCTTGTGGCTACATCCAGTTATGGAAAAGGCTTCAGGAGTCAACCTTGAGGCAAAATCCGGAGCCGGAGTCCCTGAGGCAGTTCGTGGCTATACAACGTCATGCTCTGGCAACTCCTGCGACGCCGCTGGAACCAACCGTATTGGCTTCTGCCTTTCCATTGGACCATTTCAGCGACGTGGAGAGGGGGGATTTGCTGCATGGGTAACAGCCTATCCTCCATATCTACATTACCCAGGCTTCATGCACTGGAGAGGATACTCTGTTCCAGAACCACCATTCAGAGCGCGATACCATAGTCTTCCGAGACTGAAGGATGCCTACAGTGTGCAGATATCCTGCTTCACATTTTTCTAACAGTCAGGGTATCCAACTATATTCTTACACTTTATTTAACCTTTGTGCCTTATGTAAACAATGATCTCATTTCCCCAGCAGAGTCCACAGCATGAGGGACCTCAATATGATTAAAGCCCTCCCAAGAGAAGGAAGCTGAGAATATCACTACAATAAGCCAATGACTTCCTTACTCTTCTTATGCAGCAATAAGGGCAGCACCCTGTTCCAAGTCTCTCTCTCTACCTGCCCTCCCTGACCCAGTTCAGCAACTGCAGGAGAACAAATCTCAAAATTCAAGCAAAGGTTAGCCTGACTCCCACAACTAAGCTGTTCATAAAATTCCCTTTTATTTACAATGGAGTCTTCACTGATCAAAGCCACTGCCAAATTCATGGATTTTGTCAAAGGTCATGCAATTAATGTAAAACTTGGGAAAAGTTTAAAGACCTCACTTGTATCAGGCAGTCTGAAAGAAAAACCTGCTCCACTTTATTTTGTTGCATTAAAGCAGACCTCTGTTCTGTAATATTTCCATGCATTTGCTTCCAATCCAAGTTATGTGAACCAGAGTCACTGTGTAACAACCTTTAACCTGTAAGCAGCCGGTCACAGAATTGACTCGATTTTTTTTTAAAGGATAAAATAAATTATAGCCCAATCCTATTCAACAGTAGTGCTGGTAGAACACATGTTCTACCATTGCATGCTGTTGCAAAAGCACTGTGAAGCGCTTTGAGGCAGGGCAGAGCCAGGGGGACCTGGCACCCCAGACCCACAATCTGCAATACTATAAGCTTGCCTCAGCATGAATGGTAACCACTCATTTTCTCATCCCCTCCCCCCATTACTGTCTTTCTTACCCCCGCCCACCCATTACTGTAAAAACCCTGATTCTTTAGCTTCTGTTCCCCTTGGAAAGTCCTCCTGATTTCCCTGCATCCTTACTGCTCTCCCTTTCTCTCCTTATCTTGAACTGCCACTACATGTTCCCTTCTCCTTGTAAGGACTTCCTCTTTTTGTTTTTTCTTACCTAGAAACGACAGGTATTCCAGAGTCTAGTTGTAAGCTTCCATTAAAAGCTACTGACTGTTGCATCTTTAACATTGACTCCCTCCTGTTTTCCTTCCATTCCATTGGGTTGTGCCATGAGCCACTGCACTTGGTCCCTGCACATACAATAGTTTTCCCTTGTGAGGATATGTTATACATATCTCAAAGGAATACCCAGTAACACCCTACTATGTCATCATAGATGTCTCCATAGAAATACTTCTCCATAAAAACCATTACCATCGAAACCATTATTCTGCAGTTTTGAGGCAGCTATCCAATACACACTGAGTCCACTGAACTCAGACTTCAAATCTCACTTATTTTGGAGAGCAAGCATGCGATGACATTTCCCACTTAATTAGATGGTACTTCAACAAACCATCTTTGGCTTTGACTGCTTTCTCAAACCATTCTCCAATATTTATATTGTTTTATAACCTTAATTGTAAGTAAACTTGTCTCTCATTCTGCTCAGATTTTTTTTACTTCCCTTATCCATTGAGAAAAATCCTTGACAATCTTTTTTTTATTTTGTAGTGAACTGGTGCCCACTGATCATCATACTTCATTTCTTGCAATGGAGCTTCTAAGAAATCAAGGTTTCTGTTAAGGCTTGCTATAAATCAATCCCATCTGGGTACAAAAGGACTCTTAAAACTTAAGTCATATAAATTTCTTTATGTTAGCAAAATTGTAAAAAGCTTCCTTGTGAAAATACAACAAAAATTCCTAATGCTAATAGAAAAAGGGACATGTATCACTGAAATGGATCTAATAAATACAGGTAAACTGGTTAACTCTAGCAGCCCAAAGAGAACATAATTTATAATTACAAGTTTATGAAAGTTGCCTTGAGGATTATGAATCATATTTGAAAAAGCTGACATGTTAGGTCTGCTTGAATTGTTTTTGTATCGGTGCTTCCCCCCTGAAAAATGAAATGCTTTTTTTTTTTTGGTTACTTAAGGCTAAGGTAGATCTGTTTGTAAAGTTTATTCTTAAAGGCCAAACTAGACATTACAAAGCAGCCAAGTGTAACAATCTAAAAGCCTCCTTTTAAAAAAAAGAAAATAAAAGTAGCTGCATCGGAGTCTCTAGTTTAATCAGAAGAGTGGGGGAACAGCCAAGGAAAGGTGGTGCTTAATTTGGCGCTTGAGGAACTTTAGCCCAACTTTGGACTTCTAGATCAACAGCTCCCAAACTGTGGTCTCTGGCCCACCAGTGGGTCACAACCGAATTTTGGGCGAGTCGCAAAACTGACAAGACAGATTAGGCTACATGCATCAAAGGCTAAACAACCTTCTGGGGGGGGAGGGGGAAGCACTGCTGTCCAATCACGATTATAGACACAGAGGCTTGAGCAACTGGTAAAGTCAAACTTTTCTTAGGTAGGTCTCAATGCCAGTAACGGACTTACCTCTTACCACATCCGTGGCAAAGGTCCACGATACTGCCCCCGCGTGAAGCCACCCCATATTTACCCAGCAGGATGGAGCCTCACGTGACTCTAGGACCAACTGGGGAAGTGTTCTGAAGCTTCCCTGCAGTCTTACACAATATTCCCAGAAAACCGGAAGTACTGTTTCCGATTGTGCCAGGAACCTCAGAAGACTTCTCGCACAGTCCTGGAGTCACACAGGCTCAGTGCCCCATTTGCCCAGTGCTAGGTCCGCTGCTTCCCAATGTTAAAATGTTTGGGAACCACTACTCTAGATCAGTGGTTCCCAACCTTTAGGAACCCACAGACCACTGAAACAGAACATTGGAATTGTCATGAACCACATGCAATCCATTCCATCCCCACAAGACAATTCAATTTGGTAGCCCATGGGGAAGCACTCGGCAAGATACTGGAAATGCCATCTCCGGGGGGGGTCCTTTCTCTGCCCTCTCTGGTGCTTCATAGGGAAGCATGTCACCAAGTGAGCGCTCCTCCATAGACTACCAGAAAGAGTGGGGAATGGACTTGCCCAGCTTCCCCACACCTGGCACTTCAGCAAGTTTTGGATAACCAGTGAGGGCAGAGAACAGACAACCTATAGCCATAGCCAACATTTCAGTGGCCTATGAGGGAGTGTTCACTTGGCGAGACACTGTTAGTGATCAAAGGTGATAATCATTTTTTTCCCTGAGACCTTGCGGACCACCTCTCAGGATCTTACAGAACACTGGTTGGGAACCGCTGCTCCAGATGAATTTAATCACTCAATGAATACATTTTCATCTAGGAAAGTTTTGACGTCCTCTTTTATTGCCTATATCAGATTGAAAATGCGATTACTGTACTCTCATTCTGCAGCATAATTTTTCATCAAAAGTGGCTACAGAGAAGAATGGTGGAATGCATTTGCTTTGTCAAATATAGCCTATACATCAGGGTATCCAAACTGACCAAAATGACCCAGAAGTTGCTTAAAAGGAAGAATTTCAGACATGTGAATCAATTAGCTGCAATTCTATTAGTTTTGGTCAATTACTGCATGTATCTCAGCAAGCCAACTATGGAAGGAAAGCAATATGGGGCTGGGTTAGGCTTGTTTTGTATTGAACAGTCCAAAAACATAGATTTCAAATAGAGGCCTGACAAAATAAATCACTTTTTCATGAATATTTTTGTAGTGCTGAAAAATGCTTCTCCATTTCAGATTAGTTGTGTTATAGATTTGTATCCCACTTTTCATCCTGAGTCCCCAAACAAGTATACAACATGAATAAAATGCAATAGATAAATTAAAAACTATGTAATTAAAACAAGTCCTTAATTGGTCCATTTGGAGTAAATGCAGGTGCACAAATCACAAATCCTTGTGATTTATGCAGCCAGCTAGACACTTTGTGATTTTTTTCTTTTATTGCTCTCAGTGATGGTTCTAGTCAAAACTGATGGACATCACAGTATTGAACTGTGAAATCATCCATCTCACTGTGTGATTCCTGGCAGGGTGGGAACAATGAGGTACTAATTCCAGAAAGGAGGAAGAAGCAGCAAAGGATAAATGATGCTGAAGCAGAAGTAGCCAGAGGGAGCCACTCTACACCCACACACACTTTCTCTCTCTCTCCTTGCAACAAGCTTCAAGCCCTCCTTCCTCCTATGCAAGATAAAAGCTTTACAAGGCTAGGAAATGGCTTGCACTCACCCCTCAAACCTGGCTGACCTCAGCTGCAGCCTGAGAGGGCCTTGCAATGGGCATGCTTGCCACTCAGCTTACAGGGAAAAAGACGGAGGACACTCAAGTACATTATGTTCTCACTCAGGCTTTTCCTCCTCCCCCACGCCTGGCTGTGTCATGTGACTATTAGGGGATTGCTACCATTGGACCCTAAAATGGGTTGCTAGGCAACAGGAGCATCCGCTTAATGGAGGGGGCAGCCTGAGGGGACAGGCTCAGCTCGCAGGGGGGAAAAAGCAAAAATGGAGGACAAAGAAGAACTTTTCCCGGCCTGCCGGACAAGTGGTTGAAAATCTAAACTTGTCTGGTCACCCTGTTCTCAAGTCTGCCCCAGCAAAATAGCCAACACAGACTTGAGAAGCCCTGTTGTGGGGCTTGGAGCCTTTCCTGGGAGAAAGGGTCGAAAGCCCCCTTCCTCCAAGGAGACCTCCAGCTGCTTCCCAGCACCCGCTGGATATAGCTGTAGCCATTTTGGGGCTGCTGCTCCAACAGGCATCAGGAAGCTGAGGGAAGCCCGCCCCCCCCACTTCCCAGAAAATGTCTACTCCATTTAAATGACTAGGAGCCCAATCCTCTGCATCTCTACTCAGAAGTAGATTATAGTCAATGGATCTTACACCCAAGTGAGTTTACTTACTTCCTGGGAGTAAGCACCATTGGACACAATGGGACTTACTTCTGGGTAGACATGCATAGAATTGTGCTCAAGTTCTACATGGAACTGGAAAACATTCTAGATAGCTCTGTTACAGAATGACTTGACTTTGCAAATGTTTGTAGCTTCTCAGATATTTTTCAAGTAAAGAATTAAACGTAAGAAGAACAGCCCCGCTGGATCAGGTCAAAGGCCCATCTAGTCCAGCCTCCTGTATCTCACAGCAGCCCACCAGATGCCTCAGGGAGCACACAAGACAAGAATCCTGCATCCTATTGCCATCTGGCATTCTGAGGAAGCCAACTTCTAAAAATCAGAAGGTTGCACATACCCATCACGGCTTGTAACCTGTGATGGAGTTTTCCTCCAGAAATTTGTCCAATCCCCTTTTAAAGGCATCCAGGCCAGATGCCATCACCACATCCTGTAGCAAGGAGTTCCACAGATTAATTACACACTGGGTAAGGAAATATTTTCATCTTCTAACACTCAATGTTAGTGGATGTCTCCTGGTTCTGGTGTTGTGTAAGAGAGAAAAGAGCATCTCTTTATCCACTCTATCAATCCCCTGCATAATTTTGTATGCCTCAATTATGTCCCCCCCTCAGGTACCTTTTTTCTAGACCAGAGGTGGCAAACTTTCAACTTTAGGGATCCTAGACCTTTAATGATTATGCAGAATTTCAGCAGATGCAGCTTGTCATCTGTGAGATGACAAGCTGCACCTGCTGAAATTCCTTGTTCTATACAGTTGTTAAAGGTCATGGATCCCTAAAGTTGAAAGTTTGCCCACCCCTGTTCTAGACTGAAAGAGCCACAAATGGTGTAACCTTTATACGGGAGGTGCCCCAGTCAGCCTTTCTCCCCGAAGGGCACCCAAGGTGGCTACAAACTTTACCATCAGTTTGTACAATCACGCTCCACTTCTGGTTTAGTGGAAGTGGAGTGCGATAGCTCAATTTTCACTTCTAAAGCATAGGGGAGCCCTGCAGATGGGCCCACAGGCTGGGGCGTCGCAGCGGCCCAGTTTGAAAAGTCCTGCTCAATACCTTTGATACCTGTTCCCAATACCCAATTGTTTCACTGCATGTCAGTTTCTTATTATATTTATAGTTAGCATTTAACCCATTTTTACCTGGTCCACAGGTGTACACATTTGGTCCCTGTTGTGTAAAAGCAATGTTGGGCAAAAATGGCTTAATCTGCATAGTCTAGGCAGTTAACCATTTTCCAGGTTCTTTCTTTTTTGCCAAACTGAACAAAGGGTGAGTGGCTTAGATGCCATTCAAGCCATGCAATATTCTGTTAATTTGTTCTCTGGAAACAGATGTGATGATCTTCAAAACACTTACAAAGCCCCATTGAGTTCAGTGTGTCTCTGGCACAGCAATTGCAGTTACAATCACAGTCAGAATTTCAATTTAGTGCCCTGGGGTTGTCAGTCCAAGATACAAACTTGTTTGTTTTTTTTGTTTGTGGGATTTGATGATGCATATCACATTTTACACATGTTAATGGAGACAATTTGCCAAGGTCATTACTTTGCATTCCAGCGGATAGCAGGACCACACAGGGCGAACTCAGAGATTGCATTAGTAGTGACCCCAATTACTTCAGTGAAAGCTGAAAACACTTTTGTTTCCAAAAGCTATTCAGTTCTTATCGAGAGACAACCTCACATAAATTAATGTTCCATTTGTTTCTCTGATGCTCTAACATGTTTAAAAATAATATTCTGAGATGTGCAATCTCAAAAGAAATAACTACATAGTGAAATCTGCGTAATATAAATCAGGTCAAAGTTCTAGTGCAGAATTTCCCAAATTCACCCAGCCAACAATACCCTTTCCTAGTGCTGGAACCTGGAAGTTCCACGAAACACATCACATGACATCATCATCGGCCACTTCCAGGTTGTGAGGTTGAATGGAGCCTAAAAATAGTGGTGACGAGGCCAGGGCAGGTGGGAAGGCTTTTTCAAGCATGTGGTCTTCACACACAGTGGTTCTGACTGCCATGCTGAGCCTGTGCCACTATTTTTAGGCTCACACCATGGTTTCACTGCCCAGTGGCATGCAACCTGCAACACCTCAGGGCGTTGTGATGCACAAATTGTAAACCCCTGTTTTAGGGCATCTAGGTCTATGTTTCTGAAGGTTGTGGCTCAGCTTGTCTCAGCCCAAATGGTTCTCTTACATTCACCTGTTAGAAATGGAGATCTCATCCATGAGTTAGGGAAAGACAAAAATGGTCACATGCGTTCTCAATGTTAGTATTCAGGGTCATCTCACTGAATTGGTTTGCAGTACATTTTGTACTGACAAGAGGAAGAATTTCATGTAATGCATATTTAAAATAATTTCCCTTTTAAACTATGGCATATGCTTGAAAAAGGAAAATAAAAAGTTGTATTTAAACAAAGATGGATTTGGTGCAAAAGCAACATTTAATGTTTTGATTGCTGAAGTAGAGAGAAATGCTGTGACAAGTTAATGTTTTCCTCACTCAGGGCAGGAGGTCTGGTCTAGAGGGTAGAGCCTCTGTCTGCCTGAAGATAACATCCACAAGGTCGCCAGTTCGAGGCCACCGGCACCGTGCAACCTTGGAGCAGCTGACAAGCTGAAGCCGAGCAATTCCATCTGCTCTGAGCGTGGGAGGATGGAGGCCAGAATGTGAAGCCAGATCGGAATGAAACACCTTGAATGTAGTGGTTCTTGAAAGAAAGAACCTTCTTTGAAATTGTAAAAATCCCTATTTAATAAGGGATTTAATAAAGCCTGCCTATGTAAACCGCCTTGAATAAAGTCTTGAATGAAGGCCAAGAAAGGCGGTATATAAATACCTGTTATTATTATTATCATTCTAATTTGTGGGAAAGTGTTTCAAACAGGCAGCAGTTTTGAGAATACTGGCATTAGTTTGACACACATGCACAAATGTTGATGACTAGCTGTGCAAGATGATGCACCATTAAGACAAGTGTGCATACCCTGTGGAACAATTATTGAGAGTTGCACTATTTAGTGAGATATCTGAGCTTTTTGAATGAGGAGCATGATATGCAATGACACTTACTGTGATAAAAAGGCAGATGTGATGCATGGCCATGATTTGGAATAGCACTGCTGTAAAGCAGGAGAATGTTGTTGAAGGTGCTTTAATATCTACAGCAGCTGGCAATATGGCATCGTCTCAGAAGTGCCAGTGATGGTGCACAGAAACTATCAACAGGAGTTCCTTAATGAACTATCAAGTGCCTATTGGCAATGATCTTTGGAACCAGTTGTGATGGCAGCCATGTGGACCATTTGGCGGTAGCATGCAGGGCAGCTGGGTACTGCAACCAGAGAGAGACTGGTAAATTACACACAGACATGGCAGTTTATAAACAGAAATGTTGATATTGTAGCGATGAGACCCAAGTCTTTGGAGCAGCATGTGTGATGGAAAGCGCAGTGCAAAATTTGCAATCATGAACGAGCTGGAAAAATGACATGTTTTGTACTGATCATTGCCGAGAGATCAAAAGAATGATACAAATTAAGAGAGGACCTCAACTAGAACATGGCAGTTTACTTTGAATCAATCAATATGTAGCAATCTATATTTAAAATAATATTATTTAAAGAACATTTTGATTTTAAGCATTTCTAGAAATATTGATTCATTATTGGTAGCTTATAGTCATAATATTTTATAGGATTTTTGATCCTCCCTGTTGGGACCATTGTCCATATGGATACTTCTGCAGTTGTCCCTGTAGAACAGTTTAACCTGAAATGCATTGTGCTATAGCACTTCACAATAAACCACTTCCTAGCAGCTGCTAAGGCTCTCTCCAGTCTTATTTCCCTCATGCTAGTGCTACTCTGTTTCTTTTCAAAGAATCCAAGTGTTACCAAACAAAATTGATAGTAGCTATAAGAGAACTTATAAGTTGGTCTGTAATGTTCTTAAGATGCTTAAAATTAGTGTCCATTTCTCATAGGTTTTTCCTTGCTATGTTTCTCTTGATAGAAAGGTTTGCTACTGGGCAGCCCAATCCTATCCTTCCCAATGCCCGGAAGAACAGCTGCACCAAAATGGCAACCTCCGTATCCTACAGGTGCCAGAAAGCTCTCCAGAGGTCTGCTTGGGGAAAAGGGACTTGTGTCCCCTTCCCCCAAGGAAAACTCCAGACCCTGCAGTGGGGCTTCTCGTGTTTGCACCAGCTATTTTACTGGCACAGACTTGAGTACCTTTGTGTCCGACTTTTCAGCCTGATACAGAGGATACGATCCAGTGGAGAAGCACTCAGCCAGTCCAACCCCCTCCTGTTGTGGCCCCTCCCCCACGCCAGAATGCTTCTCCCCACCCCAAGAGTTTGCACGACCAGCTTGTGATTCCACTTACCTCCAGGTAGCCGTGTGGCATCCTCCACCCACTGTTGGCATTCCTTACTCTGAAGGTGCCACAAACATGCTTTACAGCATGTTTATGACTGAGTGTCATAAACTAGTGCTATGGCCCTTTAGGATTGGGTCCTAAAATGTTCAAGATTTCAATACTTGTAATGTCCAATTCACCATAACAGCATGTCACTTTTGCTTCAAGAGGCACCCTTTTAAGAACGAATATTAATTTCTGTTCAACATATTCCATCAGAATTTCCAATGGAATAAAACTGCTACATCATAGCAAATAATTTTTCTGAACTTTGCTGAAAACTCACAAATGAATCCAACTATTGAATAAATCATTTTTGTTTCTCCCAAAGGCATTGACTGTTATTTTCTCTTGATGGAAACAGTACTACGTATGCTAGCTTTATCATTTCAGTGTCTGATGAAATGTTTAAGAATCCGTAAAAACAGAATTAATCAATGACTTGTCCATTTAGCTGCCAATTCCATTTCAGTCACAGATATAAACATTCAGAATTAGTTCCATGCCTGTTTTCAGCTGAGTCTTTCAAACGTCCAAGTAGCATAATTTCAAGAGGCATCCTGAAGAGATGATGCAGCGAGTGTTGCATGCTGGCTTCTGAAAACAGTAAATGCTTTTTGGCTCTGTGCCTGCACTGCTTGGAGCATTCCATTTCAAATATATGTCAT
Organism: Tiliqua scincoides; assembly: GCF_035046505.1. Lineage (NCBI taxonomy): Eukaryota > Metazoa > Chordata > Lepidosauria > Squamata > Scincidae > Tiliqua > Tiliqua scincoides. The sequence goes on along the minus strand of NC_089825.1, from coordinate 63,519,394 downwards.
GCAACAGATGGAAAGATCAGATCTTTTCATTCATATGTTTTGTTGTAGCCATCTTGTGCAAAGCCAGGCTATAAAATTATCATCACATGCTTGGCGACTTAAACCCTTTCAAGTCTATTGTTGGCCTTAATTATACATATGTTCACTAAAGGGCAAGAATCTGTTTATTCGTCATTTAAAAGGTCTTTTTCTTTGGCCAGTATGGGAAGCTCAGAGAAAAATCTAGTTTTCATCATTCCAGTCTCTGAATGATTCATTCGGCTAGAACAGCAGGGTACTAAGATTTTCCCTTGGCAAGAAACAGTAACTGATCTGTGGAATTGTAAAATACAGACTTATTATGTATCTTCTCTCAGTCTTGTCAATTTCCCTATTATTTATTAATTCTTCAAATCAGATCAAAGAGTTGCTGAGGAGATACAACAGTCCCATAGGTCTGGAAGAAATATGTACATTCCTCTTTAATCCAATGTGAAGTTGACTTGATCCATGGTTTTAACAAGATGTGCAACTGGGGATTTGAAATGAATGCTCAAAATCTATAGTTCATAAAACTTGCACTTTTGAAATCAGCAAAAATCCCAAGAACAGGCAGTCTTAAGATCAAGACAACTTAATTTGAAAATAAGAGTTGATTGTATTTGACTAACCTAATTTCTCCCATTATAAACTGATTTGAATGAATTTTAGCAGTGAAAGTGCACATTCATAGATAAATCAGATTCCTTTTCATGGTCCTTCATAGTGTTTGCTATAGTTGCAATGATATTTGTTCTATTATCTTCATTGACTCCCATATCATTGTTATAGCTTCCAGTTATGAATACCATGCCAAATTGTAAAATTCAGATGAGCACATCAGCAGTTACAGTAACAGGGAGTTTTGCTCTTAACCAGGGGTCTCCAAACCTCGGCCTGGGGACCAGATGCGGCCCGCAGCAAGCCTCTTTCCGGCCCATGGCCAACCTCTTGTCCCCTGAAAGCCTCTGGCCCACTCAACTGAACATGACTAGAACTGTGCTCTGATTATGTCTGGAGAGGTTGAATATGAGCCCATTCATTCATTCATTCACTCATCTAAATTCAATCTCTAATTTACTTATTTAAATTTCAATATTTAAATTTTTTCCGGGCCCTCCACACCACGTCAGATATTTGATGCAGCCCTCTGGCCAAAATGTTTGGAGCCTTCTGGCCAAAAAGTTTAGAGCTCTTAACCAACAGGCTCACCATTGTGTCTTGCTTGGCCTTGGCATCATTGTGGCAAAGCCACCAGTGCTTGAAGAGCCTGATGATTAAGTATCAGTTGCCCTGACTGGACATACAGAATTCACATTTCTTCTAACACTGAAGAGAAAATTTCTGCTCAGGTTACAAACTGAATGAATGAGCAGCTGAATTCCTTGTGCCATCATTCTCTTTCAGTAGTTGGCCTTTAAAAGAATGAATCAAGCATTAATTGATTGAATTCCCATTGTGAGTCCAAACTACAAAGAGAAGTGCAACACCCACAAATGATAGACATGCATAGACCTATCTGCTTCTTGAGCAGAGCCCATATACTTTTCTCAGTCTAGTTTTGAGAAAAGTAAATGGTCTCAGTTCAAGAAACAGAAATGTCTGAGGCAACAATATTTTAAATTTGTAACAAATCCCATATAAAAGGCCATTTTTGGAAGTAGATTATGGCATTCCCCTCGTCATTGCAGGATAAAAATGTATCCAATACTGTTGCAAAGTAGCATTTCTGAAGGCAAATTTTCCCAGCTAGGAAAATGAAGGTGCCCTGCTTATTCAAATTCCAGCTTGCAGGAGCAGATTGGCTGCATCCAAAAGAACAGAAGAAGAAAGCTCTGCTAGCCAACAACTTGTTCCTTCAAGTAGAGTCCGTTTGGATAACATTGAATCTATTTGCTCCCTCCTACTTAAGGAATAAGGAATGGCAAAGGACAAATGGCTGTTTCACACTTCCCTGCTATCAGCTGTGTTGCCTAACCATCCTGTCCTTTTGCAATAACTAAGGGCACATTCCTAACCAACTTTCCAGCACTGGTATAGCTGTGCCAGTGGGGCATGTGCTGCATCCTGTAATTTGGGGGGCAGTCACAGAGGCCTCCTCCAGGTGAGAGGATGTTACCTCAGAGTTGCATTGCCCTTACCTCAGTGCTGGAAAGTTGATTAGGATTGTGTCCTCAGAATATGATCTGCTTCCTTTTGCTGAATGCAAGGGATTCCAACCATTGCTACCATTGGCCAAACACTCATCAGAATCCCTTTTGTTTTTGAAAACTGAATCACTGCCACAAGGGCTGAACAGTGGTCCACTACTTCACCAGCACTACTTTGCCAGGACAGGCTTAGCATTTGGCCCTTGTTGCACTGGTGTTGGTCCATCATCAGCATGACATCCAAATAGGATTGCTGCAAATTAGACAAATTTCACTAGAGCTTTGAAGCAACTCTTTCTCTCACATACACAGCTTTTTCAGACAGGCAGATCTAGGCCTTAAGACCCATTTCCTGCCAGGTAGTTTTAAGATAACATCTGCTGACTGATTGCATAAGTTGTTTTTTTTCTACTGGACCTTTCAGAAAATGCAAGTTAATGTATTGTTTCTAGTTAATCACAAAAATAAGAGTGTTTTGCTGCCCACAGAACACCTGCTCAATTTTACATAAGCACACTTCTGATTTTGCAAGAAGAGCATTTACTGACAGCACAAGAAAGGAGAAGAAAATAGATTTGCTTATTCTGCTGTAGCTCTACCATAGTGTATCAGGAAGTTGAATAGGGAGCAGAGGTGAGGCAGACGGGTTGCAGGGGGAGGGGCACGAGAGGGGTTTGTGTGTATCAGGAAGTTGAATAGGGAGACATCTAAGAGAAGGAAAACTCTGATTCCAAACCTCCACTGCCTTGTGGCTACATCCAGTTGTGGAAAAGGCTTCAGGAGTCAACCTCGAGGCAAAATCAGGAGCCGGAGTCCCTCAGGCAGTTCGTGGCTGCACACAGTCATGTTCTGGCAACTCCTGCGACGCCGCTGGAACCAACCGTATTGGTTTCTGCCTTTCCATTGGATCATTCCAGCGACGTGGAGAGGGGGGATTTGCTGCATGGGTAACAGCCTATCCTCCATACCTTCTTTACCCAGGCTTCGCGCACTGGAGAGGACACTCCAACTTCGCCATACAGCGTCAGCACAACACAGGAAGCAGCAGTTACCGGTTATAAGTCTTTGCTCGATTGGCGCAGGGCATGACGCCAGGGGCTGCTTCCGACGGTGGGAGAGATCATTGCATCTCATTGGGCAGCTACCGCCCGCCTTAAGCTGGGCAGTCCCCAGCCAGTAAGGTGTTGCCTCGCCACGGTCCGTTAACCTCACGGGGTGCGTGGGGTTTAGGGTGAAAACCGACAAGCGGATCGACAACTCTGCACCATGCAATAGAAAACAGAAAACTCCTGCCCTAGAACTGGGCACCTGGAACGTAAGGACAATGACACCTGGCTTCTCTGATGACCTGCAAGCAATAGACGATGCACGCAAAACAGCTGTCATCGACATGGAGCTGAGCAGACTGCAGATGGACATCATCGCCCTTCAAGAGACAAGGCTGCCAGATTCCGGATCTGTCAAGGAGAGAAATTTCTCATTTTTCTGGCAGGGAAAACCACCAAACGAAACCAGGGAACATGGTGTTGGCTTTGCGGTCAGAAATACCCTGCTGAAATCCATCATCCCACCTACTGTGGGAAGTGAAAGAATTTTGTCCCTGCAGCTCCAGTCATCAGCAGGACCTGTCACTCTCATCAGTGCTTATGCACCGACTCTGTCGTCTCCAGCAGAAGCCAAAGACAAATTTTATGATGACCTGGCCACCACTATCAAGAAGATCCCCGTAAAAGAGCCATTGTTCATCCTCGGCGACTTCAATGCTAGAGTTGGTGCTGATCACAGTTCGTGGCCCACTTGCTTAGGTCAGTTCGGCACTGGGAAGATGAACGAAAATGGCCAACGCCTGCTAGAGTTTTGCTGTCATCACGGTCTCTGTGTCAGCAACACGTTCTTCAATACGAAGCCCCAACATAGAGTCTCTTGGAGACACCCAAGATCAAAGCACTGGCACCAGCTCGACCTGATTCTCACCAGACGCTCCAGCCTTCCCAGCATCAAGATCACACGCAGCTATCAGGGTGCTGCCTGTGACACCGACCACTCGCTGGTGTGCAGCAGAGTGAAACTGCAAACAAAGCGACTGTATCACACGAAAAGGGAAAGAAGACCTCGCATTGATACCAGCAAGACCCGGGATCAGAGAAAAGTGGAGGAATTTGCACGAGCGCTTGAGGAATCTCTTCCAGGCCCGGCCGATGCAAACGCATCCAACAGATGGGAACATTTCAAGAATGCCGTTTACAACACCGCCTTGTCCATATTTGGCAAGAAGACCAACAAGACAGCAGACTGGTTTGAAGCCCACTCTGAGGAGTTGACACCAGTCATTGAGGAAAAGAGGAGACCTCAAGCAGCATACAAGGCCTGTCCCAGTGAGCGCAACCTGCAGGTCCTCCGAGCTGCTCGCAGCAAAGTCCAGCAGACTGCCAGGAGATGTGCTAACGACTACTGGCTCCAGCTCTGTTCCGAGACACAGATAGCAGCTGACACAGGCAACATCAAGGGGATGTATGATGGTATCAAGCAGGCCCTAGGTCCAACACAGAAGAAAATTGCCCCTCTGAAGTCTGCAACAGGCGAGGTCATCCAGGATCGGGCGCAGCAGATGGAACGCTGGGTGCAGCACTACTCTGAGCTATATTCCAGAGAAAATGTGGTCACCGAAGAAGCGCTGAACAACATTGAGTGCCTGCCTGTGCTGGAGGAGCTTGACAGTGAACCAACACTAGAAGAACTTCACGTGGCCCTGGACTCCCTTGCCTTTGGCAAGGCACCTGGAAAAGACAGCATCCCTGCTGAAGTCCTAAAGTGCTGCAAAGAGATCATCATCACTGATCTGCATGAAATCCTTTGTCTCTGCTGGAGAGAAGGTGGAGTACCTCAAGACATGAGGGATGCAAACATCATCATGCTGTACAAGAACAAAGGCGACAGGGGTGACTGCAACAACTACCGCGGCATCTCTCTCCTTAGCGTTGTAGGAAAGTTGTTTGCCCGAGTTGCACTAAAGAGGCTCCAGGTACTTGCAGAGAGCGTTCATCCAGAATCACAGTGTGGATTCCGAGCCAACAGGTCCACCACTGATATGGTATTCTCCCTTAAGACAACTGCAGGAGAAATGCAGGGAACAACGACAGCCACTCTTTATAGCCTTCATAGATCTCACGAAGGCTTTTGACCTGGTCAGCAGGGATGGCCTCTTCAAGATTCTCCCCAAGATTGGATGTCCACCCAGGCTCCTCAGCATCATCAGATCCTTCCACAAGGACATGAAGGGCACTGTTGTCTTTGATGGCTCCACATCAGACCCCTTTGACATCCAAAGCGGCGTGAAGCAGGGCTGTGTTCTTGCACCAACCTTGTTTGGGATCTTCTTCGCTGTCCTGCTGAAGCAGGCCTTTGGAACTACAACAGAAGGCATCTATCTCCGGACCAGATCAGATGGAAAGCTCTTCAACCTCTCCAGACTGAGAGCAAAGTCCAAAGTTCAGCTGAAATGTCTGCGTGACTTCCTCTTTGCCGACGATGCAGCTATCACTACCCACTCTGCCAAAGATCTCCAGCAGCTCATGGATCGTTTTAGCAAGGCCTGCCAAGATTTTGGACTGACAATCAGCCTGAAGAAAACACAGGTCATGGTTCAGGATGTGGACTCACCTCCCTGCATTACAATCTCTGAGCATGAACTGGAGGTTGTCCATGACTTTGTGTACCTTGGCTCAACAATCTCCGACACTCTTTCTCTCGATACCGAGCTAAACAAGCACATCGGTAAAGCAGCTACCACGTTTTCCAGACTCACAAAGAGAGTCTGGTCCAACAAGAAGCTGACGGAACATACCAAGATTCAGGTCTACAGAGCTTGCGTCCTAGTACACTTCTGTACTGCAGCGAGTCATGGACTCTTCACTCACAACAGGAGAGGAAACTGAATGCTTTCCACATGCGCTGCCTCCGACGTATTCTCGGCATCACCTGGCAGGACAAAGTTCCAAACAACACAGTCCTGGAACGTGCTGGAATCCCTAGCACGTATGCACTACTGAAACAGAGACACCTGCGTTGGCTCCATCATGTCGTGAGAATGGATGATGGCCGGATCCCAAAGGATCTCCTCTATGGAGAACTCGTGCAAGGAAAGCGCCCTACAGGTAGACCACAGCTGCGATACAAGGACATCTGCAAGAGGGATCTGAAGGCCTTAGGAGTGGACCTCAACAAGTGGGAAACCCTGGCCTCTGAGCGGCCCGCTTGGAGGCAGGCTGTGCAGCATGGCCTCTTCCCGTTTGGAGACACACTTGGCCAACAGTCTGAGGCTAAGAGGCAAAGAAGGAAGGCCCATAGCCAGGGAGACAGGCCAGGGACAGACTGCACTTGCTCCCAGTGTGGAAGGGATTGTCACTCCCGAATCGGCCTTTTCAGCCACACTAGACGCTTTTCCAGAACCACCTTTCAGAGCGCAATACCATAGTCTTTCGAGACTGAAGGTTGCCAACAACTACCATAGTGTTTTGGGCTTTTTTCTCTTAACTGACATCATATGATCTGTGCATTGTATCGTAGGGAATAGGCTTGGATTAAATGAAATATTAGCTAAATAGAACCTTTAAAAAACATGTTTGGCCTAAAATTTAAAGTGAATCTTAACCATGATACTGTACCAACTCCCTGTAACTCAGTACAAAATACAAAGTGAGCATCAGCTCTTGATAAAAACCTGGCAGGGCTGTAGCATAATAAAGAACTCAGAAAAATCTGTTTTCTTCTTTTCAGCTGTGCTATCTGTAAATGCCACAATCATGTTCACCAGCTGTGGACCGATTCTTTACTTCCACATTTAAAACTAAGTGGGGTAATTTAACTCAGAAAAAACCTGCACGGGAAGCATATGCCATGCTAAATATTGTTGGGTGTTGAATTCTTGAAATCACAAGATGTGTGCATCCACACCCCCAGCTGCACCCAACACCACTTAACACCTAAGAACATTAGTTGAAATGCTCTGCTTTTCGCGATTTCATCCGCAATAAAGGTGAAAGAGTGAAACAACATTCAGAACAACCTGAAAAGTATTTCAGTAGCAATCTGGTGCATATCATTCCAAAAATAAGTACATGGACGGTTAAGTAGACTTCTCTTTCTTGTAGCATTGCATTATAAAACGATTGACAACACTGAAAATCTCAGCAACAAGTAGCAGATCACATGGCAAAACTTCTCCTAAACTATATCATCAAACTGCAGCAGTTAAAATGCAGTTCTGAATACCCTATGCCAAGAAAATAAATCCTTGTATAGGTATGGCAACATTCAGTCATTTGATTGGCTACTTGTACCCTGAAGATATCCTGATAAGAGAATGTCCTAAGTAGGACCTCTCTTGGCTATTTAACAGAAAGAGGATGTCAGAAAAGGTGGTAGCGAGCTGTAGGCTGACTGAGGGAAGTAGGGCCTAGTGGTTAGTGTTCACACCCCATCTAACTGGGCAAAAGACACTTTTTCAAGTGGTGTTCCTCTTATAGTTAGCAGGGAGAGAGTAACTATCCCTCCTCACCCCAACACAGTGTCTTTTCTAGAGGTTGTTTGCTGGTGTTCTTCTGCATCTTTTTAGATTGTGAGCCCTTTTGGGCCAGGGAGCCATTTAGTCATTTGACTTTGGCTATAAACAACTTTGTGAACTTTTTGTTGAAAAGCAGTATATAAATACTGATGATGATAATGATTTCTGCTTTCCGTTTTCCCTTTACACAGGGTCAGCAGCTGAATTAGGGGAACTGGTACATCTATCCTCTGCCACCATCCAGAATTAAGAAGAGCAGTTAAAGGGGGGTTGTCTGGGGAAACAAATCATTCCTCCAAGTAAAGCACCAAAGTCACCAAAGATTTATTTAAAATCAAATTGCAGTAGTGCCTGTGAGTGATCAGATGTGACAACCCAGTAAATTACCCTGGGCAGGAAAAGAGTAAAGACATAACCAATTAATTAACAACCCACTGGAAAAGAGTATTAAACAAAATGGAATGGGGGTAGAAAAATACAACCACCAGATTGATGTAAAATGCCTGTACTTGCCTGGTTGGACACAAAAGATTGTTTGACCAAATGACTAACAACAAATAGTCACACTCAGCAGAGGGAACTCTGGAGCAAAGTACAGAAAGCCCCAATCACTAAACCAATGAATTTTCCAGGTTGTCTTGGAGTGAAAAGAGAAATAAACTCCCTAAGTATGCTTAGCTTAAAATACAACCCTTAACAGTACTTATTTATGATGTCCCAGGAATTGCAGCCCCTCACTTATGAGAGCAGTGATTTTCAATCTTTTTTCATCTCACAGCACACTGGCAAGGCACTAAAATGGTCAATGTGCACCATCAGTTTTTTGACAATTGACAAGGCACACTGTGCTACCAATGGGGGGCGCTCACATCCTCCAAGGCCCTACTAATAGCCTTCTCCCAAATTCCAGCAGCACACCTGGGGACCATTTGCAGCACACCAATATGCCATGGCACAGTAGTTGAAAATAGTTGAAAATGGCTTTATTAGAGAGTAAATGGGTGTGCCATAAACTAGTAGCTGATTTCAACAGCAGATTTTACAAAACACACCCAAGCATCCCTGTACTTGACCTTAATAAACTAGGTTAACCTACCACAGCCACCTGCCTAAAAGTCGATCTCAATAATAAGTCGAGGGCAGGTTTGGAGCAAAAGTCATAGAATTTTCTATGAGCCTCAGATAAGTCAGGGGTTAAACTTAGGGGGGTGTCTGACTATAATTTTGCCTGATTTTACCCGAGACCTGATCCTGAAAAATAACTTACCACTAATTGTTACCTAAGAACTGTACTGTACAGTCTCTAATTTATTAAAAATATAGTAAAAGATCATATTTTTATTCTTTAACTTTTAAAATTCTGATCTTCACAAACTTTGTGCAAACACTATCAGAGTAAGGTGCCTGGTGTGTTAAGCCAGAGGCTCTACATGTAACATACAACTTAGAACACATAACTGGGAGTGTGCAATTCAATTCACAGCAGAGAGACAAGCATCAAACAATGACTGTGGGCAAGGGCAGCTGCATATAGTTGCAACCCTATTTACTCAGAAGTAGACCCACTGCTTTCCATGGGTACTATTCTTAAGCAACAGTGCTCTGGATTGCACCCTGGGACTTTGTTTCAGATGGAAATGAGGATTCCATCCTGGTGCTTTAAATACCAGGCTCCTAAACCAAGGAGGCTGTGACATTCTTTGAAAATGACTTATCAGAGTAAGTGCACTGTAGACAACACACCAGTGGAACCATTAATCATATCCTTCTTTAAAGTTCTGAGGCAGCAGCAAAAAGAAAGAAAAGGAGGCATTTTACCTTCTCCAAACTGTAAGGAAGTTGAAGGTGCTTGTGGGAGTTGTGAGAAGGCTTGGTGAGGAGTGAGTACTGCATTTCCATAGCAGCAACCCTCATGCAGACTACAATTCCCATAAGCGCCTTCACTCCTCTTCCTATCTGGAGAAGAACCTAAAAGGGCCGCTTCTGCATACCGTAATTACTAGTATAATCCCTCCTTTTTCTCCACCCATGTCCTGCTTCTCAGCCCAGTCCCACCCCCACTTCACCAGACAGCTGTTAAGCTTTCCAGAAGCTCCCATAAACCCTCTCTCCCCCCCCCCATTTATTCACTGTGTCGACCAATGTATAAGTCAACCCAGGTTTACAGGCACAGATTTTTTTAAACTTATACACGAGTATATATGGTAGGTTTGATGATATCATCAAGTTACCTGACTGGATGAGTGGAACTCCCCCATGGCAATTTCATCCTGCTCATTTACCTAGGCCAGTGGTTCTCAAACTTTTAGCAGCAGGCCCCACTTTTTAGAATGAGAATCTGTCAGAACCCACCAGAAGTTATGTCATGACCAGAAGTGACATCATCAAGCAGGAACATTTTTAACAATCCTAGGTTGCAATCCTACCCACACTTAACGAGTAAGTCCCTTTTACTATCATTGTTAAAAGCATATACATAGCAGCCTGTTCAAAGTACAGTTCTGTAACATTTCCCCAAATGTAGTCACATACCATGGCAGCACCCAGCCTAATATATTAATAAAATATTGAAATGAATGGGGACCCACCTGAAATTGGCAAGTGACCCACCTAGTGGGTCCTGACCCACAGTTTGAGAAACACTGATCTAGACAAACAGATTTCACTGATCAATTGATGGGTGGATACTTATCTCAGCAGGAGCCTTGGTACCTCAGATACAGAGAAGAAACAAATACACATCCGCTCATGTGGCTATTTGGAAATGGTGTTTTCAAACAAAGGCTACTGCTGGAGGTTATTCTAGCAGCTTTTAGGCTGCTGAATCAACACAGACGCTTCTATGGGATTAAAAGCATCCCCAAATAAGGAAAATGGGGGACAGGGACAGAACTTCGGTCACAGAGGGGTTCATTTATGATAAACCATGCTGACCCCAGCCTATGTACACTCTTTTATAAGAACCAACATCTCATCATCTCAGTTATGTGTAGTATATACATGTTGGTGGATGCTTCGAGATTCTTCCTCCACAAACAAACAAACAAACAAAGAACTGGCCTTTTTCCAACTCCAAAGGCTCCATTTCTTGAGAAGTGCAAGATTGGTGTCTCTTTCAATCTCAAGTGGTTGACAAGTCCTCAGTATTTGGATCATAAGGACTATAACATGACTATCTAAACATATTTAAGACTTTATGATTAGAGTTGACTTGGGTGACCAAGGCTAAGAAAGAGATTCATAGCCAGATCCTGTCCTTGTTTACTTGGGAGTAATGCCCACTAATTTCAATGGGATTCACTTTTAAGTATGCATAGGATTTTAGCTATACTATTTGTAGGAAATAGCTTCTTGTTATATATCGACACTTCACTATGTAGGATTTACATTCAAAATACATTGACATGAGCCAGAAATCGATTTAGCAAGACCATTTGAGTTTTTAATAGCACAGTCCTAAGCATGTTTACTCAGAAGTTCCACTTATTTCAGAGGGACTTGCACGAGTACAAGATTGAAGCCAACAGCATTTATTATACTCCCAGTGATTTACCATCCAAGATCCTCCATGGTTTTGCTTCAACAATGCAGCAGGAATGAGTGCTCCCAGACCATTCTCTGGGTCTCATTTGAAGAAAGGGTGATTTACTTCCCTCATCCTGTTATAAAACTATCTACAGTGTGGACAGGGAGATGGACTAGGCTTTTAGTGCCATATCTATGAATTAAGTGGGTGGGCAACTAGTTTTTCTTCATTTTTAAATGTGTTTGAAATAGATTCTATACAGCTGTTACCAAACCACCAGCCATTGTTATTTACTTATTAAGGATTTCAGTTCCTTTCTAGTTTGTTCTGCAATTTTAAAACTCTGAAGCCCCTTTTCCTCCTCATCCTATGATTTTTTGTAATTACCTCTTTTGTTCCAATCTAGAAGAACATCCCTTGATCTACTTTTCACACATGCCCACCAGCTTTGTCCCATGCTGTTTCAGAAGAAAGCCAACAACACAAACACTTTTGCAGCCTCAGTGAATCATCTAATTAAGATCTATCTTTTCAGTGAGCCAATTATAGTTTAAATTTATTTTAAAAAAATTAAATTACAGGGTTCTCATTTCTAAGGCATTTTTTGCTTGTAAAATGAATCAGAATTAGGGTCTGGGAGAACTGATCTGTTTGTTGTGAGGTGACCTGTTTGTACTGATGAGGAACTGAAGCCGAGAGAAAATTACTTGCCCCAGATTACCCAATGAAACCATGACAGCAGCAAGACTTGACCCATGCCTCCCAGAGCCAAGATAAACACTCTTTCTACCAGTTGTACTAGAGCAGTAGAAGAGGAACTGATTAGAGAGCAAGAAAGACTGCTATAGCCTGTTTGAGCTAGCCCAGAACTTATACACACCATGAGGAACGGCATCTCCATGGTAAGCTACCCCTGAGTCCAAGATGTGTTCTTTAATACAACTCATTTCATAAATCAGGATAATAATGTTGTGAGATTCTTCACTCCTGCCAGTGATATTGGTTGGGAGTAAGGAAATACATTATGCATTGACCAATGCAATCAATTAATATGGCTGGGGTGGAGAATGGGAAACATGCTGGGGGGTGTTGATCCCTTTGGAAAATGTAAAACCTAGATTGGCTCCTGGTGACATTGTATTGCTTTAGGAGAAGGATTGGGATGTGAAAGTTTTGAAAGGAGATGGATTAATGAAAAGCCATTTTATTTGGAGCTGGTATTATAAAAAGAAAAAAGAGAAAACTGGCATAGTGTGATATAGCATGTGCACTGTGAGCACCACAGTCCTGAACTCACTATATAGCCTTACACAAGCCACTATACCTCAGTTCTTCTGTTGTAAAAAATAACAGTAACAGGGATGTTGTAAGGATGACTGATTTAGTGTACATATAATGCTTTGGACAATGAAGAAAATGCTATTTTTCCTTGCTTTGTGCAACCTTCTTATACTGTAAACTGTACTGCTTTGGAAACAGAAATGCATCTTTTTAAACACATCTAAGCATTTCATAATGAAAGGAAGAAAGAGACCATAGCTTAGCAGAAGAACTTGCATGGAGAAGGTCCTAGATTCAATACTTGGCATCTCTGGGAACGGCTAGGCAAGACCCCTGTGCCTGAACCCTTGGAGAGCTCCTATCACCAATGGTCTGACTCAGTATAAAGCAAGCTCCTGTACAGGCCTGATTATGACAGAGAAGTTTTAATACTCAGTTGCGAAAGTCTTTGAAAGAGGCTAAGCTCACTGTGATATGTAATGCAACATCTCCAGATTCTTACCTTAGAAAAATGCCATTGATTTTTAAAAACAGAACATAATACTGACAGTTTTCTGGAGATCCAAATTTCATAATGCCAACAGTAACATGCTATCAGAAGGTACCCATCTAGCGCTCAAGAGTTTTATGTTTTCATTTAGCTCTCAAAAAGATGAGACTACATGATAAACCTATCAATGCTTCCATCCCTCAACTTCTCCTGGCAGCCGTGATGATGGAACCGGCTCTGCATTAAGGCAGAAGACAAACTGAACTCTTTTCAGCTGGGGTTTCACACTTTCTTCTTGAAATAGGGCCTATCAATCTCAGCCCTTTGACTGAGAGATAGTGCGCAGCAGCAAAGGAAGGTGGCTCAAGGCCACAAAAAAGGAAGGAAATGATGACAATATTCAGATGATGGTATATGGTGACTTATAGCAGCACTAACGTTGCTCAGTAGTCAGTTCATGATAGCCAAGTGGGGATTCAAGTTGCTATACTTTGCTCAATTACACATGGATAAGAAGCGGATCACAAATTACACTTGTCACAGAGATGTCATCCAAAATGGCTTCCATGTGGTGAATCTTTCCTGCCCTAGCTGTAAAGTGTAGAAGCGCTCACCATATGAACGGGCCCTACCATTAGCAGGATAAGATGACCCTTTCAGAAAACAGATTTGGGGGTCCTGTTAAAGGGCAGCACATTGCCACTGTATCCTTATATTGAAATAAATGTAAGCCATTTAACTTTCTGTCTAAGTGCCAAAATATCTTAAGTCAACTTTATCTACAGTGATTATCTAGTGGGTTCCTGTGCCTTCCCCTCTGCCCTCAGAGATGACTGAGAATGACAGGTAGACTCATGGCAGCCACAAAGTACATACTCCTAAGAGATTGTCAGCACAAGAATTTTTCCCATAAGGAGGCTGATTTGGGGGTGAGCACCTATCATGTCCATTGTGCCTGGGGGCATGTGATGTCCATGGTGGGCGGAGACCCCGCCCCTTTGGGTGTGCCCGAGCATGGGGGGCTTACCCGGATGATGCGCGCAGGTCGTCAGCGGGAAGAAGGATGGGAGGCAGATACAGCAGATTTGTACAGACAATTTACTCTGGTTAAACTCTTGACATTCATGGGGCCTGTTACATCACAGGCCCCTTTGCTTTACAGAGACACACGGTGTCGGCAAACAATGGGCGCATTCCCCACTCCTTCCCGACCCCTTGCGGGTTCCGGCAGGGTTCCCCAGCCGGTGCCCATCGGAAAGGGATAGGGGTTCCCGATGGCTGCTGTAGCGTTGTTGGGGGTCAGCTTAGCTGTCCTCTGGAGGGCCCCCTGTACCTCCGGTCTTGTCCCTTGATAAGCTGGCCTCCAATGGGGGTAGCTGAGATGGGGTCCTTGGGGTAGCAGCCTCGCCTCTCCGGTTTTCACCACTGGGCCCCAGGCAGGTCTAGCATTGGGTTGTTCCCAGCCTCCTGCCCTTCCCTCCAGGGCTGAGGCGAGCCAAGTTCCCCTTGAAGCCTCTGTCAGCTGAATAAGGCCGGGGTGGCTACCCCCTCTAGCCTCCTCTGCAATCCCTCTCCCGACTGGAGAGGAGAGACCTCTCCCTAGGCTGTCCAGCCTCCTTATGAAGCTAGCCTTGTTCTGGTCCAGCCCCACCCCTTCTGCCCACTTGGCTGCTGACTGCTCCCAGGAGGCACTAGGGCCTACTCCCAGGGAAGTGACTTGCCTGGGATCCCAGTCCTGATAGTGCCCAGGTTCTACTCCCGAGGAGGCCCTTACCCCTGAGGAGACCCCTGCTCCAGGGTGATTCCTGGCCTCCTGGGCTGGGCCTAGGTGACAGGGCACCACCTCCCCAGGGGGCTGAGGCAAAGGGACACTTACCCTGGCATCAGAGGCCTTGGCCAGTGGCTTGACAGAAGAGATTACATCCAGGTGAGTTTGCTGAAGCTTTCACATTCATAGGGTCCCTGTTAACTCACCAGGCCAAACAGCAAGAGCACCTCCTATTCCACACCACAGGAGGGCTGTACATTCAAGACCCAGCCCTCTCACCCCCTTCACTGCTGCAGTTGGCTGGTAGTGTTGCTTTGCAGGACACTGGAGTGGGCCCCAAGGGGGCAGCCACCTGACCTCTAACAGTTAGCCCAGACCTGTTGGAAACCTGGTATGGTTCCAGCCTTAGAAGCTCCCAGACCTGGTTCCCAATTCCCCTGACCAGAGCCTCTTAGGCCCCATTAGGCAAGAGACAGACTGGGAAGGGTAAGGCACTCACCTCTGGTTGTCCCGCTCCCTCCACTGCAGCTGCAGAAGGAGGCACAGCCTCTCTGGCGGCTGAGCTACTGATGAGCCCAGGCAGCCCCACCCCTTCCAATCATGTGATCAGCTCAAGATCACATGCCCTTGGGCCCTACTCCCAGGGAGACCCTCAGCATGGGACCTGGGTTCTGGCAATACTTCCTGCTTGCTCCTGAGCAGACCCTTACTCCCAAGAAGACCTCTGCTCCCAAGGAGACCTGCTTAGCAGGAGCTGAGCCTGGACTACACAGCCATAATATGTACTCCAGCTCTGAGTTCAACTGATTCCAATGAGATTTACACATTTAACTACAAAGAATAGCAGCCTTAATCTTTAGACCCTGTCCCAAGAAATTACAGAGCAATGGTAAAGTAGCAACAAAAATCATAGTGTAGCATCTACCACTGGTAAAGTACACATGACGTTAAATCACATTGTAGCATCTATCTTTCAGCAAAATTGAAATTTGCTGGAAGATGCAGATATCATTATACATAGAAATGCAACAAATCTTCCTTATGTTATTATTATCAGTATGTTCTGTAACTTAGCAGAACCAAAGTAATGCAGTTTCTGCCAGGGGTGATGCTAGCATGAGGAAGAGCTGCAGTGTGGTCTTCTTTGACGAAAGATGTGTTACTTGAACGGTGCAGGAAGGTGCTGGACTACAACGGTTGCAATATCTCAAGCATGATGTGAAAGTAGGCTGGGAAGAAGTTGGGGAGAAACATTCAGGTTCCCATGTTAACAAACTGCAGATAATCATATGATTGCATATTGTGACTATCTCTATTTTCATCTAGGTGTGTGATTTCTCCCCATCTACTATAGACTTGTCCAGATCCCAAAGACTTTAGTGATATCTTGGCATGCTCCAGAGGCTGCTGAGTCATCCCAAGTCATGAGCATTTAACGTTCCATTGCCTTCATTACTGTCCCTCTGAAGAGCACCTTTACCTTGACTGGTAATCAAAAGGAACTTGACCCCGAGGCAGCTCATTGGATTTTGAAGCCCCAGGAACAGAAAATTCAAAAACCTCAGGTAACCTCCCCCCAACAATCAACAACTTAGGTCAGTATTTCTCAATGTTTGTCCCCTTTGTACCACTTTGCACAGTCCACCTAGTGGAAGTAACTGGTGATGATGTAATCAACAGTTACTTCTGGATTGGGAAGCCAAACACAATACAACAAACATTGTATTGTAAGAGGCTCAGACAGATGGGAGGGCTTTTTTGAAAAGTGCATGCTAGACCTCTGCTCACTGAGCTGAGCCTCTTACTGCTGCTAGTCACGTTGCATTGCAGGTCTCGCTGCCAGGTGGTGGGGGTCTGGGGTTCCCACGAGTAGCATTGGATACCACCTCAAGTACGGCGGTGGTACAAGTACCGCTGGTTGAGAAACACTGCCTTAGATAAAGCAGGGTTTCTGCCCACTTGCTATAAAAACCAGGAGTGAAAAAAAACCTTGTGTGCAGTTGTTGTGGTCCAGCACTGGAGCATCAGATGCTCTGTATGGGTTTTGCCCATCCCCTTGGATGGGGGTGAGAGGAATAGGAAATTGGAGCAGTGTGAGCAAACTGAGATAGGGAACATATCTAATTTAACCTCAATAGGATTTATTTTTAGTTTGCTTTATAACCTTCTGACCAATTGTTGCATCCCCCACTTTGCCAAAAGATTGATGCCTTGCCCTTATTGCCTGGAATTATCTGTTGCGTGGTTCCAATGCCTTGTAACACCTTTTAATATAAAACTCCTTGTATTTGTACTGAATTTCCTGTCTGGATCCCTCAGAAGGGATCAGGATTTTCACAACTCTCCAACTGATACATTTCACTGTTTACTGTCAGATTTTGAAGGGAAATTCTCAAGATTTGGGAGTTTTCTGTTCACCCGAAAGAGGGGCTTTTCCAAGACAGCCTCCTTCAGTTTGGGCACTCTAGCTTTCGATGGCGACAGTGATTCAAGCACCAGTTTACCCATTAAAGGGAGGACAGTGGAAAGTAGGAAGCTGCATGCTAGGAGCTGACTGCAAGGCACTATGCCCCAGTCAGCCTTACAAATTCCTTTATACCTTTGTATGAAATGATAACCAAGACCTATTTCATGAATTCAGAACTCTTTGTGTGATTACCAGTGAGAGCTTGAGGCACTGTAGGTGAGCTTACAGTTGTGTCAAAATTGTTGTGTCAAAATTCAGTGAAGAGCTGTCCTCCACTTTGCATGAATTGGTATTTCCATGGGGGAGCTGTATGTGCAAGTTATTGGGATATTGGTTGCAACAGCATGTAAAAAAGCTTTCAGACCGAGTCCAGGTGATGTTTAGAAAACTATTTCACTTTCCATCTACTGTTCTGAGTTCTTCATAGCCTCAGTTTTTGTTTTTAATCATTTAACGTTGAGGTTTTCTTACCAGTTTGCTTTGCTTGGTATCATGAACTGATTCCATATGCCATTTAGTTCTGAAAACCCTCTGCAAAATGCTGGTAGACATGTTCCTGCTGATCCACAAACTGTGAAAGCCTTAATATGTTTGAAATTCTAGAGGCAGCCCTCAAGAGAAATGTCTGCAGCCCCCAAAGCCCGACTGACACCTGATGCACACAGAACAGTGAATTTGAAATGTTTTATGCCAGGCAGAACCACCTGTCTTTAAGTCTGCAAATAAGACCATACTGTGCAAATGAATTTTTTTTTTCAGCAGGGGGAGAGTAACTGGCCCACCTCACCCCAGCACTGTCTATTCTAGTGGCTGTCTGCTGGTATTCATTTGTATCTTTTTAGATTGTGAGCCCTTTTGGGACAGGGAGCCATTTAGTTATTTGATTTTTCTCTGTAAACCACTTTGTGAACTTTTAGTTGAAAAGCGGTATATAAATACGGTTAATAATAATAATAATAATAATAATAATAATAATAATAATAATAATAATCACTCCGATCCTGCCTAGAATGAAAGAGGAAAGCACACTTCGTATAAATATATGATGATTCTTGCAAGGTGGAAAAAGTTTCAGGTGCAACTGAACAACTGATGAGAAGGGTTGTCAAATCTCAGACCTGAAGAGGTGAAAGTTGTCATTGTGACAATCAAAGCAGGGGAGTTCCTAGACCCAGTTTTCCATGTTTCAAATTTCACCATCCAAGTATACATTTAAGTTAATCACTCAGCATCAAGGGTGCTGGAACATTGGGGCAAAGGGAGCTGGATATCTAAGTACAGTACCTTCCTACTCCTCTGCATCGAACATAGGCACAACAGCATGGGAGTGTTCCGTGCTGTGCAGGTTCAGCAATTTAGCATTCAGCTGTGTCTGCAGGATGCAGTGAGTGAAGAAAAAGAGAATATGCTGTATTTGCTGTTTTGTGCAACTTTACCTGCATGTATCACCCACATTGACCTCAGTGATGCTGCCAAATAAGTTCCAGCTGCAACCAGGAGTTGGCAGCCTGTTCAGATGACCCTGTATGTGTTCTCTTGCTCGCTCTCTCCCTCCCCCCCCCTGTGTGAGTGAGAGAGTGGGCTTGCACTGACTTACTGGGGGATACTGTGGAGTGTGTCTGCTTGCAGATTTTCCCCTTAGAACCTTTGAGCCTTGCTAGATTCTCGTAGCAGTGTCCAGAAGCTCATGTTGTCAGTTCTGCATTGCATGAACTGTGACAGCACTGCAGAGCATTGCAGAGGTGACAGCATGAAGCTGGGAGGCACTGACTCACATTGTGCAGGTTGGAGCTTACATGGAGTCTCTAGAAACTATTTTTTTAAAAATGATTTGAAATAAAATATGTTTCCTCTGACTTCAGGTGTCCAAGGTGGCATACAACATTTTAAAAACATAATAAACAAAATAGATTAAAAAAATATTTGATAATAAAAGCAGCAAGAACTAAAAGCCAAGATTAAAACAACAAAATCAGTAGCATAATAGTAAACAGAAGGTTTATAAGAACAGCAAAAAAACACAAGCAAAATCTCAGAGGAAAAGGGAAACCCATAACAAAGCAGGGGTAAGCAGACATTAAGGGAGGAAAGCCAAACAAAAAGGAAGGTTTCTAGCTTCTGCCAGAAGGTCGGCAGATACAGCATAGGTCTTGATTCAAATGGCAACAAATTTCATAATTGTGGTGCAACCACACAGAAGGCCTTACTTCTTGTTGCCACCCAGCTAGCCTCAGCAAGAAGCAGCACATGCAGGTGGGACAGATTACCTTAAGGGAAAACTGGTTCATATGGGAGGAGAAGTGCCCTAAATTGTAAAGCAAGGATGGGCGAGTCCAGCATGGTTTGACTCAAGTCAAGTCACAAGTCTCTGCCCCGCCCCCACGACTTGACTTGAAAATGAGTCCTAATGGGCGGACTTTCAGAGTCGCCCAGAGCATTTTTGCAACTTGAAAAAAGTCATTCCCTTTAAAAAATCTGCCATGGAAAAAAACAGGGCTGCTTCTGTACTGTGTGTGCGCTTTGGAGTTCCCTTTAAACACTCCCCTGCTGTCCCCACCCATCCCATATAAGGCAGCTGTGCAGAATGTGCCAATCTGTTCCCCTCCCCCCCATACGATCCAACCCCAGCCATGATGAAGGAAACCCACCACCCTTCACATCATGGGCAGGCAGGGAGGAAGGATGCATACCAGTTCAGCAAGGTGGGAGGGCAAGGGATGAGGGGGACACCCACAGGCCCCTTAACTACAATACAGACAGGCTAAATCAAGGGAGGCTGGAGAGAGACATGCTGCTCAGACACAGTGATTGCCAGTTTCAGGCATGGAAGAAAGGAGTAGTGTTCAGGGGGGGGGGTCAAAGTACCCACTATCCAGGCATCCAGTATTACAGACTAACTATCAGCCTAACAGTTCTGACATGGGAGAACCTTCTGCATGTCAAGCAAACAGCAGCACACAGTCAGGAATGACACACTTCAGGTCTGCAACCCAGTCTGTTTCACAAAGCTGCCTGGCCAACATTGTTGTGCTGCTCAAAGACAAACCTGACCTATAGTGTGGACCAGAGGTGTCAGAGGGTTTGCTTGACCCACCCCAGTCCTCTCCTCCTACTTGCAAAACCCACTTGTCCCTGTGGTGAAAAACAGCTGCTCCTGTCCCCCTCCCTCTCCTGGGGATGCATGCTCCATCCAATGGATAGTCTGGAAGAGAAGAAGAAATGCCTCCCTCCCTGGGTTTTGTACACGTGCAGCACCTTCACATGAATTACTGAGACAGCTAAGCCAGCAAAAATGAATACTTCTGCAAAAGTTGTTACAATTTCTGCATCAGGAGACCCTGCAAGTCTTAAGCCCAAACCAAATAATCTATTTCGCTCCATTCCCCCAGCCCGTCTCTGAACATAACGTACCCTGCTGCTCCAGGAGCTGCTGTTTGCACACTTAAAGCCTGGCTTCCAGATCAATGCAAGAGGTTTTTGGGTGAGATGGAGGTGGTGCAACCCACACCTGTTTGTGAGCGACTTGAGTTGCCCAAGCTCATGGCAACTCATGAGTCTGGAGCCCCTGAATCAAGTGTCTTGCTGAGTCATTGCAACTGGTTACTTGAGTCTCCACAAGTCCTTGAAAAACACACATTTTCGCAACTCGGACTTGAGTCACCTGACTCGAGTTCCCATCCCTGCTGTAAAGGATTTTAAAGGTTAAAAGGTGTGAGGTGTGATTGTTCCAGCTATGTATATTATGATAATCTAGTGCAGGGGTCTCCAAACCATGGCCCCGGGGGCCAGATGCGGCCCACAGAGAGCCTCTATCCGGCCCGCAGCCAGTCTCTGATCCGCTGAGAGCCTCTGGTCCAGTTGACCAAACACAACCAGAGTTGTGCTTGTGGGGTGGGGGAATGGGGGTTAAGTGTGTGTGTGCTTTATTTCTTGGGCTGTGTTGGTGCTTGGAGAAATCCTGGACATTTGAGCCCATTCATTCATTCATTTATTCATTCATTCATTCATTCATTCAAGTCATTCATCTAAGTTCCATCTCTAATGTATTTATTTAAATTTTATATTTCATTTTTTCCCAGCCCTCGATACTGTGCCAGATATTTTATATGGCCCTTCAGCCGAAAAGTTTGGAGACATCTGATCTAGTGGATGTTGTTGCTTTGTTTTGTAGTTTTATACAGTTTCTTCAACATTTTGAATGGCTTTGGGTTCTGCAGGAGAAAGGCAATACACAAGCTTTTAAAAACGAAACATCAAAAATGTTGGAGTTGGAAGGGATCTTGGAGGTCATCAAGTTCAACCCACTGGTCAGTACAGGTGACTATGGCATCTATGACAGATGGCCATCAAGCCTCTGCTTGTAAACTTCCAATGAAGGAGAGACCACAACTGCATGAGGCAGGCTGTCCCCATGCCAGACAGCCTTTTCAGTTAGGAAACTCTTCCGCATGACTAGCCTAAATCTACTTCCCTGTAGTTTCAACTTATTAGTCTTGCCTTCAGGAATCACCAGAAGCAAACCCTCCCCTTCTCCTGCATGGCAGTCCTCAGATACTTGAAGATAGCTAACATATTTCCCCTTAGTCTTCTCATCTCCAAGTCAAACAGACCTAACTAAACTGTTCCTCACAGGACTTTGTTTCCAAACCCCTCACCATCTTGTTGCCCTCCTCTGAGCCTGCCCCAGTTTATCAATGTCCTTCTTAAAATGTGCTGCCCCAAACTGGACCCAGTTTTATAAATAAAACACTCAGGAATTGGAGTCTGTTGACAAAATCATCAGGGTGCACTACTGCTCAAAGTCTAGCAGACTCCATCAAGAGAGGCATGGTGTCCAATTGGCTCAGTCAAATTCCAGAAAAGTGTTCCAGTTTTACCAGATGTTTTCTGGAGCAGAACAGTGGGTTTCACCCTTCCTTAACTGACAAAGTCACCAAACCTTCTCTGGGGATTAGGAAGGACCGAGCACACTATTGTCACAGATGCAGCTCATCCAGGTCATAAGCTCCATGGTGAAATGGAGCTTAACTTAGAGCCTCCAGTGACCCAGTAAGTGACAACTCTGATATTATTTAATATCACTATCACCCACTATTCTTTAATTTAACCCACTATTCTTTAATATTCTTTAATTTTAAACTCACATCATAAACCCAATGTTGAGGCCCATGCTAACTTTTCCTCTTAACATGAAGACTCGTTTGCACCCAGGTGTTACTCGTATATTAAAAAAAAAATACTCTACTTCAGGATAAATATCTAAGCTCCAACTTTTTTAAAAGAATGCATTTCTTTACAGTCCAATTCTTAATAAGCTCTGATGATACAAATCCCACTGAAATTGCTGGGACATGCTCCACAGATGGCTTTGATTACCTGAACCTTACTGTCAATTAACAGAGCAAAGATCAGTGCACTGTGCATATTTACAGAGCCCATTTTCCCTATCAATATGATCTTTATTAATACAAATCTTCCTAGAATCCCTTCAAAATTAACTTCTGGCACATGATATATTAATGTGCAGGGATATTACTTCATATCAGCTTTTTTCATGCACTTTCATTATTTGTGTATCTGTAAAAGTCACCCATGGAAATACATCCCCTTTTCCTTGGTGGCAAAAGATAAAATAATAATGAAACTTTGAACTTGTTTAGTGCCTTCTGTTTCATGAATCCTAAATGCACTGCAGACATTCATTAAGCAAGTCTCCAAACAGGTGTTTGAGGCTCATATTTATTATTAAATGGGGATAGGGAGGAAGAGGAAAATAAAGTTTAACAAAACTTTTCTTCAGTAGCTTCATGTCATCTCTTTTAGTCTCTACATTATCCTTGAACATTACAATAAGCCTTAGTTTGTTACATGTATGCATTTTCATCCCCATTCAATTCTCCAACCTCTCCCTCATGTTCAGTACAGTCCTCACAATTTCAAATCCTTTGTAAAATATCCTCCCAAGTAAAAACTATGGATTTTTAATTAGCTTTTTACACGTCCAACAGCTAATTTTACTAGATGACCAATATGTACCAAAATTAATAAAGTAAAATTGCTGACAAACAGGGAGGTTCTCTTCTGGTTTAGGAACAATAAAGGCTTGGTTCAGCTTTTAGTTCCGATTCAGGTGTTGTTCAGTTCCCTGGTCAACATCACAATTTAAAAGGGGAGAAAAAATCCAGAATGAATGCTGGGAAGCAGGAGAAAATAAAACAATAGATTGATACTGACAGAATGGCAATCAGTGGGAAAAATGAATATAAACAAACTGGCAGCTGCACTACGGAGTTCAGACACTTGTAATATTAATGCTTGCTTCAGTTTTAGGAAGCTGTTAGAATTATTCATGAAGGGACTGGAACTAACAAAAAGATCAATTGATCTTCCTTTAAATCCAAGTCTAGATTTTGGAGCTCAAGTTCTACTGGGCATTTAGCCTAAACTGTCTAACCTGCTGGGCACATGGTGTATATCTCTGACAAGTAGATATAGTGGAGGGGTAATAACTATGAAAGTTCATAAAGCTGGTTCATGCATGCACGTTCATCATTTGGTGACTGCAGCATTTAACATGTATTATAAATGCAATATACTTAGAGCCCAAAATTCCAGACTAAGGGTTGGCTGCTGCCTATTGATCTACCAGTCCAAATTTTGAGGCAATACTTGCAGTGAAATTGTCTGAAATACACCAATGGTTGCTGGGGCAAGCAAGCGTTCCTAGCATTCAGGCACTGGGAAAGGGATATGCTGTGGCTCAGTTGCCCAATTAATGCCAGGATGCCATGTTTCCCCATGAGAGGTGCAAGGGGCACATGGAGCATATGTAGTTTCCATGCATTATTTAAATGAACAAAGGTGAAGGGCTGGGGATGACAAACCCTGCAACTCAGCCTGAGAACAGTTTGCTAGGCATAGATGGTACAGGAAAATTGAATCCTCATCCTCTTCACACCTGAAGCTGACAGTGCACTCGGTCCACTGACTTGACATGAGGAAGTTGCAAGAGAAGGGGAAAGATTTGCCCATTCTCTTCCTTCTATACTATATAAGTGGTATGCTTTTGGGGGGGATTAGAATACAGTACAAGCTTCTTGGGGCAGGATCCTGTCTTTTTGCTATGTCACTCTGTAAAGCTGATGACACCAGTGATATTAATGAAACAGACTGAATTGGAATAGGTAGTGTTTGCAGCAGCTAACCTTTCCTAGGGCTCTTCCTATGCCTTTCAGAGCAGCCTCACCTGCAGAAACTCCTAGCATGGTAATGGGAGTAACTTTGTCTGCCTGACTGGACAGGATGCATTACACTGTAGATACATCTGAGAGAAGTAGACATTCAGTAGCAAACATCAGATTCCCAAATCCATTTGCCTCCAATATGTAAGGGCAGGAGAAATTTGCAGAGGAGATGCAGTGGTCTGGAGGATCCAACATTCCTCCCGTCTCATTCACTTTTATGCCAGTCTCACTCTAGGACCAGGTTTCTCAGTCATGGAAGAAGAAGCAGTTGTGGGAAGAGGTACAGTGGGAAAGTGGCATGTTGAGAAAATGTTAACAGTGATATTTTTCCCCATTTTATTCTGTATTACTCACTCATATCTATGTAACTTATAAGCAATGGATAGTATCTCAAAACCTGTAACTCATGCCAGGCAGCACAGCCCTAGTCAACTCTGCCTGCCCTCATCACCAGCAATGGACTTCTGAACTATTTCCCTGAAGTCTCTGTATACATCAATGGCCCATAATATGTATTATGGATATTGCTTTGCCAAAACATAGGCCAAGGCTCCATTTTGACCTTCAAGGTGCCAAGTACAGTACTTTGAGGAAAAGGCATGACATTGTACATTCCCTTCACACTGTATTATGAGAACTTCCATATTCTGTTTGACTTCTGACTTTATAGGCATCCCCTAGTATCCACAGATCTTGTATCCATGGTTTCACTTATCCACTGTTCTACACAGGCCTTCCCACCCATTACCTTAGTTTTTCTTTACTAGGTGTGGAAGCACACATTTCCTTGCTTAACACAGGAACAATTTCTTGCTTAACACAGAAACGTGACATGCAGGAAGGAAGCCTGCATGCAAGAGGGAGGAGACTAACCAAACCTTAACAGGAAGCAGGAAACAGAAATTCCCACCTCCATGCACACTTGCCAGGGCTGGGGAGTGTTGGGTGGCTGCTGGGGAGTGTTGGGTGGCTTGCAGCAGTGGCCAGGTCACAAGCCCTAGTATGGCACCTTTGTGACAGACAGAAAGTACCTAACACTTGTTAGGACACTTGTTCTGGTGGCACTAGGCAACTTGTAATATTGGACCAGTTTTTCCTTGGAAGTTTTTCCTTGGAAGGGGCAGGACCGATCACCCTGTATCTTTCTATGGGGAAACATTTATTAAATTATTCCCCATGCAGCTCCCTCAGTTAAGGAACGCATTGAATCCATTGTCCCACCCACTAATTTGCTCCTAAAAATGTTCCTTCTGTCCCAGCTTTATGTGTCAGAAGCAAACACTGAAAGTTCCGTTTTTGCTGCTAAACACCCAAGTTCCAGTCATAGCAAAAAAGAGGAATAACTGTAACATTATCAGCGTTACCATTAAAAATTCCAATGTTCCCAGTGCAGCTCCACTAAAATAGATTACTCATATTAAATATTTAGCAAAACATTAGCATAACATTGTCCACCTCGAGCTAAACCCTTCCATTGACATGGTAATTTGAAGAAAGTTTTATGCCTAATGATCCCCAGTGTGTAGTCTAACAATGGCAATAAACCAGTTTGCCAGCAGCAGGGGACGCATGAGGGCACATATCCAGCAACAATGCCTTTTCCCAACCACAGTGCAGTAGTCAAGCAAGCTCTATGCTTTACAGATGGTAGCAGGAATATGGGATTTTAAACATTCAATTTTTGTCTACATAGTCCAATTTCAGCTGGCAGATCAGCCTTAATTCACTGACTACAAAACTAGATAATGTCCATTTTTCAAGGAAAAATTCACTAAAAGTGACACCATGATTTATTGAAGAAATTTTAATCAATGTTTCTGTAGCAACCCTAGATTACTACTTACATATAATGGGATTTACTGTGCTCAGTGCCAGGGGCTAGAAGCGACCTGGGACTTTAAGCACACTAGGATTTAATTGGCTTCCAGTCCCAGACACAAACAACTACCTATAAGTTGTTTATAGGGTACCTGTAGGAGATGCCAATTACAAATTTAATTGGGTCACCATTCAGGTTTCACATGTTTTAACATCAGGAATGAGTGCTGCTTCTTAAGCCACAATTAGGCAGGACATGCAAAATGACCCCTTGTTGGGATCAAGAAATAAAGTAACAAATTGCTATAAAAGTAATGATAATTATTCTTCCTTTCTGGTAACACTTGAAGACACTTTCAAAAAGCTTGCTTTTAAGATGCTCCCCTCAATCCCAACCCTTAGAGAAGGTAATTTAAGATATATAGTTTGAAACAGGGCTGTGTTGCAGTGAGTAGCAAATCTACGAGGGTCGCCCAGAAAGTAATGCACCACATTTTTTTTCTCAGCCTACAGTAATGGTACGAATGCGAAACTTTAGATATACATTATTTGAATTTTCAGGAGTGCGCACACAAATTTTTGGTTTCTTCAGACAGATAGCGTAGCTGCAGCAGTGCTTCGAAATGGCGTCTGTAAGTGATGTACGTTACAAGCAGCATGTCGTCATTGAATTTCTCACTGCGGAGAAAGAAACTGTTGGGAACATTCACAAACGTTTGTGTACAGTTTATGGAGAATCTGCAGTCGACAGAAGTACGGTTAGTCGCTGGGCACAGAGGGTGAGGCCATTAGAAGGCGGTTCGGCAGAGCTCCAAGATTTGCAGCGTTCGGGGTGGCCATCCACGGCTGTCACACCTGACAAGACACAGCTTGCTGATGTGCTCATTCACGAGGACTGACGCATAATGACTAGGCAGTTGGCGCTGAAGCTGTCAATCAGCAAAGGAAGTGTGGATGCAATCATCCGTGCTCTTGATTACTCAAAAGTGTGTGCACGATGCGTTCTGCGCTGTCTTACGGTGGACCACAAATCTCTCAGAAAAAAACATTTCTTCTAAGTTGCTGAAACATTTTGAAGATGAGGGGGAAGCGTTCTTGTCCAGGATTGTGACAGGTGATGAAACCTGGGTTCACCATTTTGAGCCCGAAACAAAACGACAGTCGATGGAATGGCGTCATCCTCAATCTCCACAGAAGAAAAAATTCAAAGCAACTGCTTCCGCCGGTAAGGTCATGATCACTGTGTTTTGGGACTGTGAGGTCGTCATACTCATTGATGTGATGCCAAGAGGCAGCACCATTAATTCTGAAGCTTATGTGAAGACATTAACCAAACTCAAGAAGCGCTTCCAGAGACTTCGGCACCATAACAACCCAGGTGAATGTTTGATTCAACATGATAACGCTCGGCCTCACACAAGTTTGAGGACTTCGGAACGCATCACTAAACAGGGTTGGACTGTGTTACACCATCCACCCTACAGCCCTGACCTAGCTCCCTCAGACTTCCACTTGTTTGGGCCATTAAAGGATGCCATTCTCGGAAGACATTTTGAGGATGACGAAGAGGTGATTCGCACAGTGCAGAAATGGCTTCGTGATCAGAACAAGGAGTGGTACTGACAGGGCATACATGCCCTTGTGTCTCGCTGGAGGAAGGCCATAGAACTGGACAGAGATTACGTGGAAAAATCGGGAGTGTAGAAGAAACATCATTCTTTCTTGTGTGTAAGTTTCATTGTGTTCAATAAATAATTGTTGAAGAAAAAAAATGTGGTGCATTACTTTCTGGGCGACCCTCGTATCTCTGATGTCAAAGGAGACAGGGCTACACTGATCATATTCAAAGATCACAGTAGTTTTCTCCAAGTACTGACATTCCTTATTTGTTTTTAATGAGTGACTTACTATTCCATGATACCTTGGGGGAGAGTTAATAATTTGAAGCAGTAAGGCCATGAGCAAGTCACAGCTTGGCCCATTGATTCAAATGGGAAAGTTATTGGGGCTTTTATAAAGGCTCAACTTTGGTTGGATTGTACTTTAAGGTTTATGAACTGAAATTAGCCATGCCAGTTTTTGATTACGAAAATACTGTGGTTGCTGTTTCATAGACAGAACTATGGCAGAATCTTGTGGGCCAGAGGAGAAACAAGAGCAAGACATGACATGTCAAAGGCTGAGTCAGGATCAGGGCTGACCTTAGGAGCTGCAGGGCCAAATTGGAAATGTTTCTGCAGGGTCCCCTCTAATTTTGTGGGGCCCCCTCTACTAATTTTTTTAGCTCTTGAATGGAGCCAGACAAAGCAAAAAAAAAAAAAAAGAACTGTTACTTCTGTGCAGGTGGATAGGACTCCTGTACCTTTAGTTGTCCAGAATAGGCACCTGGAAGGTCAGATAGGGAGCGCACTCACAGACTGCAGTGCTCCTCGACTCTTGCTCATCATCGCCCCTTCCACAGCAGCAAGCTCCAGGGTGAGACAGGTAGAGGATGATGATGGGAGGTGAGGGCAGGGAAAGAGCAAGATACACATGCTCCTGGGTCATTTTGGGCCAACCTGAAGCAGCAGTGGGTGGGAGCTGCTTCTGAAGTGACCCAATTTCAGGCCAGTTGGAAGCTGTGGTGGGTGGAAGGGCAGTGCGGGGTCCCCACCATGTGCGGGGTCCAATTGGGCAAAACTGCCCCAATTGCCTAAAAGCCAGCCCTGGTCAGGATGGAATCTAGTGGGCAAGGCATGTTATCAGAATGGAACAGAATATGGAACAGAACCCAATGCGTAGAATATGGAACAGAACCCAATGCGTGTTCTCCCTTGAAGCACCATATCAGCAGATATCTGTTCGCTTAAGGGGAAAAAAAGAACATTCTCACTATTTAGGGAATTGGAGGGTCAAATAGCTCTTCTCTTATGAAGACACTACTTTTGATCTGGAAAAAAAACTGATAACATGATAAACAGGACTGAATGGAGCCATCTGAAGAATTTTTTTTCCCCTGGGCACTGGACTGAACAAGGAATGACTTGGTGCAAACAAGCAATGATTCTTGGTGCAAGAGCCTTATGAGAGCTCTCACATCTAAATGTCCAAACACTTTCTGTTGATGTGGTCAATGGACTCATTTTTGCTCTGAGGTTCTTTTGTTTTATGTACATAATTGCAAAAGCAACAAAAGCAATACACTTCTCTAAAGGCCTCATGGGGAAGATACTCGCTTCTTTCAAAACTCTCAATTCCTGGAAAAATAAGAGAAAGGAGAATTAAGTGCATGTGGGGGGGGGAGAGATGTTCAAGGGTAATGGATGTTTAAACTAAGATATATAGTGCCTGCTCTATCAACACACAGAGTTACTCAGTCTGGGTGGATGCTCTCATCTCTTCATAACTCAAAGAATGAATCTTGGCTCCCACCCACCCCCCCTTTTCCTTGTTTAAAGTCCCTTAAGACTATAACTGAATCTTCTGGGGAGAAAGCATCATAAGTACAACAAAAAATGACAGTGAAAGCACTGGTTATGACTCACTCACAGGCACAGAAATAACAAATTATCTTTGGGCTCGTTGTTATACATCACAACCGAAAACGTCTGCTTACAGGGGCAGCTACCACAATAGAGGACCCAATCCTATCCAATTTTCTACTGCTGGTGCAATTGTGTCAGTGGGGTGCGTGCTGCATTCTGTGGTGCAGGGGCAGTCACTGGAGCTTCCTCAAGGTATGGGAACATGTGTTCCTTTACCATGGGGCTGCACTGTGGCTACACCGGAACTAGAAAGTTGGATAGGATTGGGCTCAGAGTCCAGTATAAAATTCTCCTTTGTCCACATATTAATTATGGAATGTGTGATGCCTTCTTATAGGCATGGGTTGATGTTTGGAGTTTGAGTTGCTGCTTTGCCTGAAGAAGCTAAGAAGGATCAGCTCAAGTCTCACCTTGGATGGGTGACTTGGAGCTGCTGGCTAGAGACAAAGGAAGAGACAACCTGCTGGCTAGAAACAAAGGCAAGAAATGGATAACATCCTGAGAATCAGCCTGAGGTGTGTCTTGCAGCTGCCTGTGATAGCTTGGAAAGTGCAAGAGCTGGTCAGGATGACGGCTGCACCATGAAGGGAAACATCTGGGGAAATGCAGGATAAATCTTGTTTTTAAAAAAATCCATTTGAAAAAATGGGGTTTACGGTCAGGTTGTCTATGTAAACTGCCTTGAGATTGAGAGACTCAAGTCTATGAGTAAGGCAGTATATAACTAAATAAATAAATTAAAAGACAGATAGAAATCATCATCTCAACCCTGATAAGAGGAAGTTCGTACTTTCACTCACTCACTCACTCACTCACTCACTCACTCACTCACTCACAGAGAAACTAATTTAAGAGATAATTCATATGGCATTTACAGGACAAATTGTGAACAAGGGGCTGACTGTGAGGACTTGATTTGGTTGCCAATTTGCCTCACACCTTCATAGAACAGGCAAGTCCCAGTTAGTACATTATGACAGACAGCTCATGGTATAGTACCTGAAACAAACATCAGGCACAGGCTGCAATCCTATACACACTTTCCTGGGAGTAAACCACTTTGAACACAATGGAACTTACTTATAAGTAGAAATGAATAGGATTGCACTGACAGATTCATCCTCTCCCCTATCAATTGTCTCCACTACTATCAAAATTTAGACTGCAAGCTGCCCAAGAGTTTGCCTTTTGTTGTTTATGCTGTCCTGCAAAGTGCTATGCACACTGAGGTGCAAGCCTCAACAACTTGTGCACCAGCCAGTTAAACACAGCTGTGTATTATAGCCTGCCAGGTACTTAATAGCACCTTGTTTTTGCAGTTCCAGGCAGGCAGCAAAAACAGGAAGCTTATTGAGCTTCTGCTAAACCACCATACGTGGTTGCATTCTGCTGCCTGGCTTGCAGTGTATACACAAACTCACAAGCACAGAAAAAGGCAATCAAGATTCTTAGAGCCTCTGGCACGGCCCCCCTAGCTGAATGTGAGCACCAAACAGTTACAGTTTCAGTCTCATTCAGTTCTAGTCTCGTACAGTTATAGCAGCGAATGTGCATCCTATACATCCCTGAAGAAGCAGGGCAGCAGCATCTAGAAAATGTTCAAGCAGAGGCTGGGGCTATGAGATTATACAGCTTTAGCTGAAGATATCTTAATATCCCAGTATGGCATTCATATCCTACTTCACAAGTTCCAGAGCTGGAGCTCAGATTTCAAGGCTCAAGGTTTGACTCATACTAAGCTTTGGGTAATTTCCCCACAAACCAGAGGTAAGTATTTGGGTGTTGCTCTGAAATAGAACCTCAGCTGATCACTTGGAAGTGATCCATTACCCAGCATTCAATGCAAGTGACCATCCCCAACACACACGTCATAAAATTCACGACATATAAAATTTGCAAGAGATATTCACAAGGAGTGGCATACTCCAGATCTGAAAAGGTTATGGTCACAATATATGTTGTTCTATGTATGCTAAAAAGATGTGAGGAAACTGCACTCCAAACACAGGGACTTGCTTTTGAAATCCCTGCTGGGAAACAGCCTGTAGCATTTTAGATGTGACATTTATGTAGCCTTCTTAGAAACAGGTTTTGAAGAGTTAAAATCATGGCATATGTGATCAGATACTCTAAAAATGCATACTGCAAAGTCCAAATGAATTCATTCTTAATGAGCCAAATTGCCCTTGGGATATATTTTATTTATTTATATATGTTTAATTTTTCCCCCCATTTTAACTCTGCCTGTCTGCCCAAAATTTCCAGAGCAGCTCCAAAGGGCCCTCAAACAGTTGTTCGTTTTCTATATCATTTTGGCTTTAGACTCTGCTCCTGCTTCTTTCTTTAAGTTATAAAATGTGTGAAAATCAAATTATATTTGTTCATAAAAATACATTTATACTATACAACTGCTCTAACCAGCACATTTTATAATGTGGGTTTTACACGCCTGACACGAAGGCTCTTACTTCACTGCTGATCTTTTGGTTGGTGGTAAATCAAGTAGCCCCATTGCAGGGCTACTCCCTTTACCCGGGGGAAGGGAATGAAAGTCCCCTTCTCCTGAGGTCTGTGGCAGCTGTGGAAATGCAGGATGCAGCAGCAGCTGTTTTCTGTGCCGCCGCAGCCACGTGCCACAGGAGCTCAGGATTGGGCTCACAGAGACCAGCCAGGGGAGCCACAGAATCCTTGTGAAAAACCCACCACGCTATACAATGTATAGGGGATTGTAGCCCCAATGGGCACAATGAGCACAATCATCTGAGTGCATAGTGCATTACACAGACTGAGAGAACAGCTCATATTCCTAAGGGTCCCACTATCTAAGAGAGAGACAACAGGGGTAGGGAAGAAAACAAGAAGTAAGGAGAAACATGGAGGCAGGGAAATGGGAGAAAACACCATTAATTATCTCAGGTTTAGTTACAGTATCATGTGGGCAGTTGGGGTTTCAAGGGTGGGTTTCAAGGTTGAGATTTTCAAGATGTAAGAAAGGAGAGGAGAAGAGAAACAACAAGGGATGACATTCTTGATGCAGAAGGTGGGTGGATGCCATAATGCTAGAAACAGGGGTCTCTAGCATTTGCTGGCAGTGGTGGGGTTGCTTCCAGAGTAAAGTTGTCAGCCCCCAAACAAGTACTACTGCACTCTTGTCTGGAGGCCACCCTACTGTAACCTCATGCAACATAGGTTGTACTGGCCCATTAGCATATCATCCAATGTGAGAGAACTGTGCTAATTTGCTAAACATGTATGCAACCATGGCAACGATTTCCAGAAGTATAGATGTGTTAGTTTGTTGCAGCAAGAACATAGAATCATAATATCTGAAAGGTTAACCAATTTATTGCACAGCATAACCTTTTGTGGACTACAATCCACCTCATCAAATGCAACTAATGATGAGAACTCCAATCCATGAAAGCTAATGCTGGTTAGTCTTTAAACTACTGCAAAACCCTTGTTCTTAATATTACACATGGTAGCACTGTAAAGTTCTGGTTGTGCCTGTAAAAATTTGGTCTACTGTTGAATGTAGTGAGTACATGCAGTGAGTGTACATAAAAAAATACGCATGTCTTTATCCTCAAAAAGACTCAAGGTCTACTTTCTATACAAAATGCCCAAGTGAAAATCCTTGGCATCTCCTGATAAAAGGGTCTCAGCTATAGAACATTCCCTGGATACTTGACATATGAATATTTGATATCTGCATCTGACAAACAATGAACTTTGATTTCTACATTATACTAGCAGTACATTCCTTATACTAGCATTACTTTATACCAGCGGTGTCACTCAGGGCTGCAGCTCACAGAGCAGGAATGTCGTGATCCCACAAAACATCATGACATCACGTAATGTCAAGATGTCACTTCTGGGTTCTTCTGGAGAAGAAGTAATAGAAGTAAGTGGCCTCCTCCTCTTTGTATTCAACGAACATGAAGAGGAGGAGGCCGCAGCCATGGCGTCTCAATCTGGCTGCTGCTCCTCTTTAAGAGGTTATCATCAAGTCTCCAAAGGAGGAGGAAGGGGCACAACAACCAGAATGAGAAGCTGCTGCAGGAGGAGACCTTGCTGCCACACCCCTTCATCTTGCTTTGGAGCAATCCAGTATTCTACAGCTGAGAGATTATGCTTGATAACATTTGTTATGAAATATTTCATATGTCATAGTTGACATGCAACAGCATTTGACTCCAACTGAGAGCCGATATACAACTGTATTTAGTTTTTGACAGCTAATGAGATACTAAAGCAATCTAGAGATATCAAAAGTCCAATACTCAAATTTTTGGGTAAAATCTCACATTCAAAATGCACATTTCAAAAATCTGTGAATATTCATTTCAGCTGAACTGCAATTACCATGCTGAGCCCGTGGGATGCAAAACATCCCATACATACACATTTAAATTTGACTATCACTAAAATATTACTATTTTCCCATTTTCTCTCTTTTTGTCATGGCTTGCTTTGATTGAAGAGAGTGGCACTTCATTATTGACACAGCAGTACATTTGCTCAGGGGAAATATGGCTGCTGACTTCAAGAGAGAGGGATAGAGAGAAAGTGGCACACATTGCAAACTTCATAGTTAAGTTAACAGTATGTGGAGGGCCCTTTCAGAAACCAGTTGCATTTAAACCAGGCTTGGGGAATTCTGGATTACCATAAAGCCGACACTGGAGAGAAAAAGCTCTGCCTTGCAATGGAGCATTCTTAATCTGGCAGCCTTTATGTAAGACTAGTACTGACCGCAAAGAAGTGCTTTTCATTATCCTCACTGTGATAAATCTACTGGTTTTCCAAATGTATATGACATTACTATTTTTTAGAGAATTTGAATCTACTCTTAATGAAGTGTATATTAGTTTTTTGTAAGACTGCTTAAACACTAATTTCCATATATGTTTTAATGGCTCTATGAATGCAAGATAATGAAATGAGAAGAGGGTAACCTTGGGAGAATTAAAAAAAAAAATTCTTATCAGCCAGAGATATTATAACAGCAATAACATTTCTGAGCTTGCAGTTAATTTTATAGACAAGATTGGAATTTTTTTAATTCAAACAGAAATTTATATTTTTAAAAGAATAAAGTTGAAATAAAAATAAAGTTGCATCCAAACTCCCCAGCAAAACACTGTTGGTTTAGTTTATTAAAAGTCACACCAGCGTTAGGGTAATAAAATGTCTAAAATAAAGGAACTTGATAGCTCTAAGGCTGACAAGCTGTTGCCTTTGAAACTGCCTCAAAGACACTGAGTTTTCACACAGGTTGCATCAATTTCACTGAAAGAGTTCTACCTTGTTGAAAAAGTAACTTGTAACTTGAAATCCAAAACCAATGAATATTCATCTCAACCCTTGTGCAGATGATCCCATGGTGCGAATGAAACCTATGGAGAAATGTCTCCACTGTACAAAAGGATTGTAATGCTGAATGAACTGGAAATACACCTAGGGCAAGGCACTGTTTGACAGGAGATTTCTAGTGGAACAACAGAAACATTTGTAAAGACACCCCCCCCCCCATCTTAAAACATAGGGCTGACATTTCTGGTGATGTGTCTTGCACAGAAAGGAAAGAACTTCTCATGGGCAAAATATATTTTTGTCTTTCAAAAACAAAGAAAGAATGTTATGTTCTCAAGAATGCATGCACAAATAAGAAAGTCATTTACCTCCAAATGAATACTTGTCTCCCGTCAAGACTTTCAGAGGACTGTTACTCCGAACAGATGAGGCTTCGTCACCATCGATGGTAAGCATTGCAAAATTTTCTTTTGCTAAGAACCTAACTTCATGCCACTGTCCATCATTGAGTCCAGAACCTGGAAGAAACAGAGGAGAGCTTTACTACCTTTAAATCCCTGGAGATCAAGTGATAATGGCTTCTCAGAGAATCACAAAGGATAAATGTGGCACATAAAATATTTATCATACAACAAATGCAAACCACTGTTTTGTCAGACATCTGAAATTTGGGGAATTCTTAGGACATTCTTAGACAAATTTTGAAAATATCCTAAGCTCAGAAATGCCCCAGGGAATGCTGATTGCCAAATGGGATTGTCTGCTTTCATTTGTATATATCTGCAAAGCGGTAGAATGTTATATCTCTGTTTGGAGGCATTAATTTATCCAGGCTTGTCAACATTCATATAGGTTTATCCTCCTTCACTAAGTTTTGGACAGACTCTGTAACATAAACATTACCAACTTCATCCAAAATGCATAGTGATGGTCGGTTAACACATTATCTATTGATGCTTATTAAACCACAAGCAGATAATCATTTTCACATGCTAAAAGTAGAGTTATATCCTCTGGGTAGTTTTGTCTCTAAACAAATCTGCAAGGAGAAAAGTGAGCATTCCCATGAATCATTGCAAACAAAACATCATACTGCTTATAAGGAACAAGACTTCTCTAAAGATAATTGCTGTAAGCACAGTTAAGGCAGGATATGGTTAATAACTTATGGCCTGAGCCTGTCCATGATTTTTCAGAAGTAAGGCCCATTAACTTCAAGGAGACATTCCAAAGTAAGTGAGCAGAAGACCATAGACCTAGTTCATGTACTAAGATGTACATTGATGTTTTTTGTTTACTTCAGTGATAATCCAGTCAATGAAAACATTTAGACCCATTGTCCCTATGAGGGGCAGGACACACACACCTCTCACTGGGACAAAGGCTTTGAGTGACTAAAAAAGTTGCAAGGTTGGAAGAAAACAATTTAGAGACTTGGTACCCAGGAGAGGAGGTTTGCAGGCTTTTATTTCATTGCAAGCAATGGGTACTCATGGGACTCTCATCCAAAGCAAATGAGCACATTTTCCAATAGTAATTTCAACTTTTATACAATTCCTGGTTCTTTGTTTTCAGATCTAGATAACTCATTGGCTGAAATTTTACATCAGAGATGGAGCAAACACCTAATAGGCTACAGATAAGGTGAGCTTGTATCTGATAGGTGTGCTTCAGGTTACAGGTTTCCATAAAAGGTAAAATTAAGCATTAAAACATATTAAATTACAAAGCTTTCAAAAACAGCAGGGTGCGCTATAATACCATTTATCCAGTACTCAATAACCTGGTCATAATTCAAGCCAATTATACCGATTGTTTTGACAGGGTTTAGAATAGTACAGCAGACTCAGCCTGTCTCTTCCCAGCACATCCTTATCTTATGTGCATTCCTTTCCCATGTGTTAGTATAAACATTGAGAGGCCTTCTCTAAAGCTAAAGTTTGTGTCTTTTATTAAGTGTCTTAGAAGTTTTTCTAAAATCAAGCAACTTTGGTTCCCTATGGCCTGCTTCTAGTGACTACTATATCCCATATATGTGGGTTACAATCTGGGGCAAGGACTGCTTTGTCTTAATTCTGCCTATGTGTGTCTTTTGCTCTAAAAGCATAAAAGTATAAGAGTATAAAAGCTGCAGGGTCTCTCTGGTGGATACAGGCATAAATCAGTGTGTCTTAATAACCCGTGCCAAGTCCTTTCCAACAGCTGCCTGGTACCTCTTATCTAAGCTACATGTTATCTAAGCTATATTCCAAAGTGTTGACACTCTGAGGCCCAAGTAGCTTCAGTTAGACAAGCAATATTGCTCTTTAATAAAGCCAAGCAGCTTTTTATCATTTCTGTGTTGCAATGCTTTAGCAGTGTGGCTATTAAGCTATTGGCTCAAATGGCATGTCACCCTGGTCATTCTGCCACCTCCAATCAGAAATATGCATGCGTGTTAACAGGTTCCCCGAAGAGGGAACTATGCCTTGTAGCCACTTTGTGTTGCAAAACATTGACTTCTTTTCTGGAAAATGGTGTCCCAAAATTTCATTGCAGCTGAGAAATGACGGTTATGGAGAATATCTCTGAGTGGACAATGTGAAAATCCAAGCATAAAACTGCCTCAAGGCACCTGGCTGATTGGTTTAAATCATCTGCATAATTTTACAAAACAGTTTCTTGAATCTGACTGTGATTTCTCACATTCCACATCTGGTACACTCTTGCTTTTACTAAAAGGGCTAGAAGGCAAACTACTGGAAGAGTGGACCTGCCCAGGAGAAGAGGAGACTTCTGAAAAACTCCAAGTTCTGTTGTATCAAAGCAAGTAAGAGTCCTCCAGTTCCTTGAGCTGCTTTTGTTATTTCCAGCCACGCTGACAATCTCTCTCTGTCTCACCCACAAGCTACTGAGTTACCTCTCTTTGTCACACTGTAGTGTAATGAAGAAAATAAACTCAAGGTGAAGATATGTACAGGCCTGGCCCAAGGGGAAATGGCACCTGCTGCAAAACATCTGCCACTTTCACTGCTGCTGCCCTGCCTATAGCATCTTCTTGCAGTTCAGTTTAGCAGAAGAAGAAAAGAGGCAATGTGGTCAGGGTCCTGATCAGGGAACAAGATCACCATTCTAACTCTTCCTCTGTGCCCTGCCTAGCAATAATATAACCAGGCCTTCAATCGTGCCTGTATCTTCCTCCCCATTTTGCAGCTCTGTGTTTTGAAACACGAACAAAATGAAGGTGGAACAAGGAAATTGGGAGAAGCAGGGCAGGGCTTTTTCTGACTTCCCTGTTCTGCTTCACTCTGCCACTCTGTTTCAAAATAATAGAGCAACAGACCATGAAGGAAGAGGTAAAGTGCAAATGGGGCTAACTGAGGTGGTCACAAAGGTGGCCAATGGGTGCAGGATGTTGCATTGCCTCACCTCTGGCTGGCCTGGACCTAGCTAGTAGATGACAGGGTGAGGCTGCGAAGACAGGATCAGGCTTGGTTTTTAATGGTGTTCATTGATTTATATGAGACAACCTGAATGGATCACAGGTGGCAAGACTGTCAGGGAACAAGCAGGCAGACCTTGTCCTCTTCTCCAAGAAAAATGAAGTCACCAGGAATGTGGGGGGGGGGGGGAGGTTAGGACCACACCTCCTCCCACTGCTGCACTTGAGAACATCCCTTAATTTCATATAAGTGAATGGCGATTCAATGGGAGAGTGAAATGTCAGTTCTGGAAGCCAATTCTGGTTCCTTCTTTTCCTTTCCATTACCCCAAAAATACTGAAGTAAAACTGCCTGAATTCTGAACATCTGAAATTTGCAAAATGTCTCATCTGTATTATAGACCACTGATTGGAATCCTATGTGGACAAAGGGAATGCTAAATAAAAATGTGCCAGATTTAGGCAGTGAAACATGCACTTTGCATAAATGCGCATTTGGAACCCTCCTCATAATATTGTGTTCGATTCTGTATTCGCATTTTTTCTACCCTTATCCTTTTCATGCATCACTTTAGAACATTCTTTACTTGCTTATTTAAAATATGCAACCACAACCCTCTTGTGAGTTGTAGGAACTCTGGTTTCATGTGCAAATTAGATATGTTAATGCTAATCTTTTAAATGGCATTACTTTAAAATAGGAACTCTTGAGATTGTCACTTTGATTGAACAAGAAGAAACAGATGTTTCTGTTATAAAAGGCATGGAGGAAGAAATGGTTTAATGAGTACAAATTTTTTTTTGCAAGATCTTAAAAAATCAAGTAAGAAATAGCAAAAGATGCCATATGCTAATTATTATTCAAACAACATTACAGCAGCTAATTCTCAAATGTCTTTATAGTTGATCTTGAGAGATCAAATCAGAATAGAGCAATCTGTGCAAACTGCAGTAAATGAGTGCTAGACTATGCCTGTTAAATGGATCTTAAAACCTGTATATTTAAGGGCTGAATGGTGCAGTGGAAAAATGCTCATTGTCAGAGCTGTTGTGTCTGGAGGTGAGTTAGGAAGGAAGCGGTCAAGCAGGTATGCAGGCAATCTAACAGAAGTCAGTGCGTGAGCAACAAATAGCTCAAATTGAGGGACCAGGTCAAACTTAAGACCCTTATAGGTCAAGATACACACACACACACACACACACACACACACACCCATTGTGTCACCTGATGCTGATAGCTGCAATACTACTACTATCTGCAAAGGTGGACCTCAGTGTGGCAGAAAACAGACTAGCATCTCCATCCTCTGGCTGGCTTCCACAATCATGCAGAGTAAAGCCCTATTACATTATTATAATGATATCACCAGTGTCCACGGAATGGGGGTGGGAAGCAAGAGTGCGTGGCACATCACATCAATGCACTCCCCAAAGCACCACCTCTGACTCTCCCCATCAAAGGCATTCACCTGCAGTGATTCTTCAGAATTCCTTTGTCTGTAATCCTGGGGAAGATCTCTCCCTGTGAAGAGCACTGTTACTGCAGACAAAGATTCTCTATGGAAAATGGGAGGCAAGGTTTCCGGAGCACATTGGCATAAGTGAAGGGTTTGCCAGTGTGTATTCACTCCGTCATCACATAAATGATGTTCACTCTTTGCCATTGTAATGGCTGAATAGAACCTGATGATGCCTGGACTTCTGCTAGGGTCTCTGATTCTGAACTCCTGATTCTGAACTTTACACTCAGATTCTAAAGAAATTAGGAACTACCTTATAGATAGGACATTTATAGATAAGATACCTTTAGATAACTTTATAGATAAGACCTCTGTAATTGCTTTGACTTAAATATGGGATTTTAAGTATATGTTTGAAAATTAATGCAAGGAAAATAAAATACTTACCTTTGATAGGTTGTGCCCTAAGTAGTGATAACCAGTTATTTGGACCAGTCCAGTTCAAAAGCCAAGACACCAAAGTGATTATCTCTATGAAAACACCAGATGTCTATAAAAGTTGATTTGTCTCTCTAGCCAGACATTATCTGTGTGTTTCATTGCTCCCCCAAAAACCTTTGGCATGTGTCACTGTTTGGGAGAGAGGCAGGGTCTTCTCCCATTTGCACCGGGAGAATAAATATAGATATTCTGATATAGGTATAGCAAAAAAACAAAACACTCCACATTGCTCAGAAGAGACTCCAGTTAAAAGCTAAACACAGACCATCACCTACATTTGGCATCTATCCAACAGCTAGATAAACCTCTTGTCTTTGCTGCTCGCCTGAAACTACAAAAAAAGAAAAACGGGGGGGGGGGGAGTCTTGATTCTCATCCTCTGGCAGGTCACAGTATCTGGCTCACGGACTATGCTTGGTTTGATGGGTCAACAAATTATGCTAGCCTCATTTGGAAGAGATGAATTCAAAAGCCGAGTTTCAGTTTTGTTCACTTGATAATCCCTTTGAATCAGCAACTGCTGAGCTAGTGTTATGTGTGCTTCCATTTCAGGGATATAAAGAATTCTGGGAGGAAGCTTAATTAAGGAATTTTCATGGCTGCTGTTGCTGTTATGTGTTAGTCCTATAATTCAAAACAGACTTTCAAAGCCCTTTTAATCTTCAATGTACACATATTTGAGATAGCAAATAAGAAATCCCACACAACTCTCTCTTTCCTTCCGTCGTTTCAGTTTAAGGAAAGGATGTGTATTAGAAAAATCAAAGAGTCTTTGATATACTAACTTTGAGTCATATAGTTTAGGCTTCTGCTACAGCTTGTAGCTTGGCTCCTTTCATTTAGCCACACAGAACTATCATCTCATGGCTGCCTTCTATGGAGCGCATGCTCCATCTCTGTTTGCGTATACAGTGGGCAGGATTTGGTAATTTTATCTGCAGAAAGGGTTATCAAGGTGTTAAGTCCTGTATTATAGAAAAAGGGGTTGGGTTGTGTGTGTGGGGGTGGGGTGGGTGTGGGGGGGTCTTGTTTCAGGATACAGTGTGCTCTGGACTGCAAGGTGAGCTGCTTCTCAACTTGAGCATGTGTTTCTCAAATTGTAGTTCTTCACAATGAGTACCAATTTGCTCTTAAGTAAGATAATTTAATGTCCATCTCCCAGATAGGAAAACAATGTAGCCACAGCTAAGTGAAACAAAACGTAGTTGTATTTGACAAGTAGTGGAAATACATGGATGTTTCTTCTCCACCGGTCTGCACATGCAATAAAAAGAAATGAAAGAGTGCATTGCTGTTGTTGTTGTTTTTGTTCATCCGTAATGCAGTGTGCTTCATGCTAATTGGCCAGCAAACTGGAAGGTGAAAGCAGTGGGATCCTGAATGTGCATTTCCTCCTACCAGGACAATCTGTTATGGATCTGTTGCCTAGAAATTAATGTTGATTTCTGGAAAACCCAGGCCAATCATGGAAAAAGAATGCACAAGGGCACAATCCAGAGAACGATATGGGCTGGCGTAAGGGTCACAAACGTGGGTTTGCAACGTGTGTTGCAATAGTTTTAAAACAAATATATAACTGAAAAATGAGATTAAAAATATCTTAAATAAATGTTAAAAAGCAAGAATGCTAGCCGACACACATTTACTCAAAAATAAGGTACGCTGTGTTAAAAAAGGACGTATATATTTCTAGGTAAATTTGCATTGGATTGCAGCCCTAATGCAACATGAACTGCATCTGGGCTCTCAGACAGCCCTTGGGAAAGACAAATGCTTAGACATTAACATGTGTCCCTAGGCACATATATAACCTGCTGGGACTGATGTTTCTTCTCTAAGGTCTTTGAAAAAGTTTCAAAGGTCCCGCCTGAACACTCCTGCTGCTGAAGTCAACACTTCTGCTGCAGGAAACGTTTTGGAGTTCTGCTTTCCCTGCCTTGGTTCCTGGCTTCAAAGATCAATACTCCTGCAAACAGAGGCCCCTCCAAGCTCATGTTTAAACTCAAATGAGTTTGTTTATTCACTTTTAAACTTGATTTTCTGCTCAGCTGAAGAAGAAAGAGAGCTTTCAAGCAACATCTTAGTGGATGGTTGCTATTTTGGAGAGAACAAATATTAAAAGCCCTCAAGCTCTTCTTTGGATCAGTGTGAATTTTGCAACATAAGTTACAGCATTAGTCCAATATGCCTAAATATGTGTACACACATACATGTATTCATGCATGAGAGTGGAACCTATGCCAACATTTGTTGCTGATGATATCAAAATGGAACAGTGCATTTTCGGGATAATTAAGCCAAAAAGCTTAGCTATGTTTTCCAAATGCCTAGAACTTTCCACGAGCAACACTTCTCTTAAAACAACTTCTGTCTGGATGCATATTTTAACAGTGTGCTTTAGCACAGCTCTGAGGACTGGCACGCACAGGACTGCACAGACAATTATGCAGCATAATTACCAACTTGAAGAAAGGCAACACAAAGTGCCCTCACCTTTGCTCTGACTCAATCAATGAAACGAAAGATCTGCCTCACTATTATTTCATAAGTAATTCATTTTAAAATGGTTTCTTTTACAGTATCAATCCACAGAAGAAAAGACTGCCTTTGCATTGGCTGCAAGGCAAATATGATTATGCTCATTTTGGTAATATTATCCATCAGCAAAATGAAGTTTCTGTGGAATTGTAAAGAGGGTACTGTGAACCCTAGAGTTACCAGGCTAGTGGTGGAACAGCAGTCTGTTTATGCCAAAAGTCTGTTAAATCCAGACATCTCTTCCCCTCTATTCATTCATTAAACTCCTATCTATTGCTATTATTCTGTTCTATTCTCCATGAAGGTGTTCTAGAAATAGAGAAATGCCTCCATGCCTACAATGTCCTGGTGGAGAAAGGAGCAGCAGCTGATGGAGATCTCTAAGGTAGTTAAGTGTCAGAAGGGAGCTTGGGGGCAGGTTCACCTACCTTCCAGGACTCTGTTTGCACTAGTGCTAGCACTCCTTTCCACTCTCGAGCATCACAATCGAGGAATGGGGATGTTCTATTCCTGAGGCTGTTCTAGGAATGCAACAGGAAGTGGACCTAACAGAAATGTCTCATAGCCCAATCCTGAGCTGCCCAGCATGTGGGGCTACAGCGGTGTTGAAAATGGCTGCCACCGCATCCTGCGCTTTCCAAGCAGCTGCTGCTTCCTCCTCAGGAGAAGGGGGCTTTCGTCCTTATAGCTAGTAGCCCCACAATGGGGCTATTTACTTCTACACCAACCCAAGGGTCGGTGTAGAAGTAAGAGCCTCCGTGTCAGGCGGCCAGCCCAACATGGAGGCTCTGGATCCAGTGGAGCCAAGTTCCACTGGTCCCGCCTCTCTCCTGCCCCACTCCCTCCCCCGGTACGCTTCCTCTTCACCCTCCCTCCACCTTCCCCATCCCAGAACGCTTCCTCCCAGCCTCCCCTCAATGCCCCCACCTACCTCGCTTGGCGGTCTGCATTGGCAGAGCATCAGTGCTAGGGGCCGCAAATGTGCCGTAAGGCACATTTGCAACAGTGTGTGCTGGAGCTGAGCTGGCATGTGAAGTCTAGGATTGGGCCCTCGATTGCTAGAATGAAAATGAGAGCACCAAGGGAGTCCTAGAGGATAGACCAGTCTGCCCCCAGCACCTTCCGACAACAGTGCAAAGCTCCCTTAGCGCTGTCCTGGGAGGTCTGCAAGGTAGAGTTTAATAGGCCTCTGCGGGCATTAGAAATTGTTCTTTATTTCCAAAGTCCATTGAATTGAGGCCCGTTAAATTGAACATTCACTGTATATGGTATTATAAAGAGCAGGAGTGGCCAAGTTCTGTTTTTGTGGGAGATACCAGCACAACTCAGGTATTACACCAAAACACAGCTAAGGAAGCTCCACTATGGTTTGATGCAATATCTGAAGAATTGATGAACAATGCTTTGCAATCAGCCAGCAAAACAGAATTCAGAACCATGATATTGCTTGCAATCTGTGGTTTATGCAGACTCTGACTTGGGTTACAGACAGGTAACTCTTGGCACATCTTTCAGAAATAAGGCCCATTGAGTTGAATAATCCCAGGTAACTGTGTATAGAATGCCAACCCTAATGAATGAATTGCCAAACCATTGTTACAGTGGTTGCTCTGCTTTTGAGAGCACATGTGCTCAGGTTCTATATAACTGATGCCATCTAGCTGTAAGGGTTTCATAGTCATGCGACATGCTGGGGTTGTGCAATTATGCAAGATTATAGACCAAATCCAAAGGAAATGTAACAAATTTTGGAACATTTCTGATTTACAGAGAGAGAAGAAAAGAAGAGGGGAAAAAGCCCATCTCTTATGCATGGTTGATAGCCAGCTCCAAAAGAGGATGCAGCTGGAGACTGTACTTCAGAGTGTACTTTAGTTGCCAAAAA
Source organism: Tiliqua scincoides (assembly GCF_035046505.1). NCBI lineage: Eukaryota > Metazoa > Chordata > Lepidosauria > Squamata > Scincidae > Tiliqua > Tiliqua scincoides. The sequence goes on along the minus strand of NC_089825.1, from coordinate 63,474,421 downwards.
TTTTATCAGCTTATTGTAGGAAAGGCTCAGACTGAAGGGGTTCAGGACTCAGTCACTTCAAGTGACTCAGTGAATTCATTGATGAGGTAAAATTTGAACTAGGGCATGCCTGGTTGACAGCTCAGAGCCCAATCCTATGCATGTCTATTCAGAAGTCCCACTATAATCAATGGGGTTTACACCTAGGTCAGAGTGGACAAGATTGCAACCTCATGCAGCAATCTGATATCCAGTGGTTCTCAAACTTTTAGCACTAGGACCCACTTTTTAGAATGTCAGTCTTTCAGGACCCACCAGAAGTGATGTCATGCCTGGAACTGGTATCATCAAGCAGGAAAATTTTTTAACAATCCTAGGCTGCAACCCTACCCACAAATAGTCAGAGGTAAGTCCCATTTACTAACATTGTTAAAAGCATATACAGGGGTGTGCCCCTTAGCAACCTACTGGCTTATGCTGGGATCGCATATGCGATGAACACGTGTAGTCATGACCATGGGTTGTCTGAGTCTCCCAGAGGCAGAGCATGTCTGAGTGCTGTCTCTGCAAGGCTCACAGTGAGGGAAATTGTGCCTCTTGTGAGATTTCCAGCTTCCTCCGTGAAACCGGAAGTTGCGCGAGAAGCACGATTTCCCTCAGTCTGAACTTTGCAGAGGCAGTGCTCAGATGTGCACTGCCTCTGGGAGGCTTAGACAACCCTCTGGAAGGGAGTGGAGCAACCTCTTCCCTGCAGAGGGTTCAAATTGCATCAGGAGCCACTTGATGATGAGGATCGCGGTCCCGATCCCTTTCGTTAACTGGCACACAACTGTACCTAGCAGCTTGTTGAAAGTACAGATCTTCCCCAAATGCAGTTTGGGGAAACTGCATTTCCCCAAATGCAGTCGCATACCCCAAATGCAGTCCCCAAATGCAGTCGCATACCATGGTAACATCATCTAATATATTAAAAATAATAAATTGAAATGGATGGGGACCCACCTGAAATTGGCTCACGACCCACCGAGTGGGTCCTTATTCACAATTTGAGAAACATGGCTATATACACTTACCTGGGAGTAAGTCCCATTGAGTACAGTGAGTATCCAGAAGTAAGTCTCACAAAGTAAGTGAATATTCAGAAGTAACATGCATAGGATTGCACTGTCAGTCTCTTGGCTACTCCACGACACCAACTTTTGATCGCCTGAACAGAAAGGTCCTCTGTTCCATTTAAGTTAGCGGGCTGCATATATATAAATATCACTTCAGTAGTATGGTCATTTAATAAAACAGAAGATATGGAACACCACCTTGATTTAAATGGATATCAATGAAGCTGTTGTTGTCAAGAGCAATGCAGCTCCCCCCCCCCAGCAACACTTTGTGTTGTTGTAACAAGAAAATATGAAATACAAATCTAAGGGGTCAGCATCTGTATTGTTCTGTTTTGCAAAAACCATTCTAAAGAAAATGAAAATGTTGGCATTTCAAACAGCAGGTTTGGTTTGCATTTTCCTGAGTTCTCCCTCTACCATACTCTCCCCAGACAATTCAAGTTATACATGCATTTCAAATATAATTGCTTAAGGATGTGTGCCCTCCATTTCTGCCTGTGACCTGTTCCAAATCAAAAAAGCTTTTTTGTTTTTGTTAGAGAAATGCAATGTGTTTAATGAAGTCTCCCTCTTACAGACTCTGGGCCCAATCCTATCCAATCCAATCCAATTTCAGCTCCGGTGCAGCCGCAATGCAGCTCTGAGGTAAGGGAACAAATGTTCCCATACACTGAGGAGGCCTGTATGACTGTCCCCCCACCGCAGGATGCCACACACACCCCATTGGCATTGCTGCACCAGCCCTGGAAAGTTGGACAGGACTGGGCTCTCTCTGTGTTGCTAGAAGGATAAACCTGTTGGGTTCAATCCACCAGAGAATTCTGCTGCACAAATGCCACTGGAATGAATGTACCTTTCACAGAAATATTTCATAATGGACTATGACTGGTTCACTCAGTCATCCAGCTGGGGATCCCATCTACCTGATGGAGAAGTGGAAGAAGGAATTCCAGCACAGTCTGTTTCCGAGAAAAAATCCATTATTCTGGAGGAAAAATCCATTTTCTGGAGGAAAAATCCATTACAGGTTACAAGACATGATGTGTATATGCAACCTCCTGATTTTAGAAATGGCTATTTCAGAAGCAAGGGAGGGCACCAGGATGCAGGTCTCTTGCTATCTGGTGTGCTCCCTGGAGCATTTGGTGGGCTGCTGTGAGATACAACAAGCTAGACTAGATGGGCCTATGGCCTGATCCAGTGGGGCTGTTCTTATGTTCTTAACTGGTAGCAGCTCCCCTCTCTTTTGGACATAGGTGTTTTCTAGCCCTTGCCTCCCCTGCCATCTTTGATCCAACTCCTTTCTATAACGTTTTTCTTTCTCACATATGATAGGCCCTTTCCCCACCCATAAGGGATAACAAGTCATAATCCTTCTCTGCCAACCATGATTCCAGCAGATCAGGCACAAGTTATTTAGCCCCTTGCTACCCAGACTACTGATCAAAGGAGGGAACTGCAGGCAGTTCAAACTTCCTGGTCGTAGGAATTAGGTGATCCATAAAAGGCAATACCATGTAAGGCTTTTAATGTGGAAGACTTCAGGCACCTCAAACTGCAAATTTTGCTTCTTCCTTTTTCCCTCCTCTCCTTCTGGCACACTAAGGGGCAATTCCCTTCAACGTGAAACAGCATGTGGTGGCCATTTGCAGACTGCACCAGCTCCTTCCTGGGATAGTTTTGCTAAATTTCAACTTTATCAACAGTATTCCTCTGGCAAGAACTCGCACTATCCTTTCACTCATAATCTTTTTTTAAACAGAGATTCAGTTCCAAACTTTATATACATTAGGTGCTCTGTCATATATACAATTATTAATTATGAGACCGTTGTCTGTATATCATGAAAACAAATTATCCTTGCATCATCCTTTACTCTGGTAACAACATCCTGACGCTTAATAGTGGCTGTCATGAACCGTTTATGAAGATAAATCATTGAGCCACACAAATCATGAGATGAATTGTAATAAATCACTCAGCTGGGTGTCCCAAAGGATCTAGTGACACTGTCAGTTAAACATGGGTGAACACAACTTAGGTTTTCCTTCCAACACAGACACTGTTGCCACTGACAACTGTACCCACAGAGGTGGCCTGGAAATTGGCAGGGGACTCGCATTGGGAACGACTGCATTAGAAATTCTGTGCTCATGAAGAAGTTCAGCACTTCATTTAGCTCTTTGTCATCTGTCCACCGCTTGCTCTGAACAAAAAAACATTACAAAGTGAAAAACCTCTTCCTTTTAAGCCTGAGTGCTCATGTAAAAATACTTCAATTTATAGAAAAGTTAATACAGCTATTAGCTTTGCTGTCACTCCCCAAAGAGCGGCAGAGCAAGAAATGCCTGTGTTTGATGTAACAACATAACTTTTGATCAAATGACATGCTGTTGCAGTGTCGTCCTGTGTTCTGGTTACACCCAGAAAAGCAAGCAGCTAAATTAGGGAGCAGAATGAGGTTGCACGTACCACTGTTAACAGTCATACCACATACATAGACACAGTTTAGCCTTGTATCAGAGTACTTTGCTTTGGGTTTTTCATAGTGGTGACAGATAGAAAAATCACCTGGCAAACAGTATGCTGGGACAGCTGAGCATTATTTTTGCAGTTTCCCGTGAAAGCAGTTCTTCAAAGCTTTATGATAAAAGGGTTGCATCAAATGTTTGTGCTGGAAAATTTGTGAATAGAACTGCCACAGAATTTCACCCAAAGCAAAATGTTGAGGCAAGTCTGAAAGTTCCTGCTTGAGTGAAATATCTAAGGAAGCGTCTCAGTAAGACAAATACAGTTCTTCAAAAGGTCCACATATTTCTCCGTGAGGCCCACAGAAAACATGAATGCAGGTTTTAGTCATGCTGTGGGCACTCAACCCCCCTCGGATATGTGAGGTGTCCTATGGATAGTCAAAGCCTGGTGAAGAAGTTCTCTATGCAACTTCTAGGCCCTGGGGCTAGAGTTACTGCTGAATTTTTGATGTAATTTGGAGGTATCTGCTGGTGAAACATGAGGAATTTCAAGGAAAGCAATATGTTTGTATAAGATGGTATAATGGAAGATCAGAAGATCATCAGATGCATGATGTGGTGTTGACAGCTATTCCCATGTTTTGACAGCTGGTTGATAGCTCTGGGAAGGGCAGGGCTGGCTCCACAGCTGTAGTCAATCAAGGCCAATGGAGACTCTGATGGACACCTGAGCTTCATTTGACCTTGATGGGATTTTGAATGGACATGGATGAGGTAGCTCACAGCTGAGCTGCATCTTGGACTTAACAAGGGGCTACAAGGATAAAAGGCATCTTCAGAAGGAGCAAAGCCCAAGAGTACCCAGATCTAGGGGACATGGATGGACCAGGACCTCAGGGAGAAGGGGACTGTCAGGGCTCTGCTGGAGAGGATACAGAGGAGGGACTCTGCTGCGGAAGACTGGACTGTGCTTTGGGAGACTGAACTGGATTGGACTTGGACTTGAGGCTTTGGACCTTTACCCACTAAGCTAAGTGGAGTTTTGGGGAGAGAAATCCTCTGGACAAGAGGACTGGCAGGGGGTAAGTGTTTGTAGCAATAAATTTGGTTAATTGCTATAGATAAGGAGTTCTGTGTTCATTCCTTTGTACACCACAGCTGTTGTTTCTAGGCATAAGGATGTGTTAATTAGCCAAAAAAGTGGGCATTGGGAGACAGAACATTTTTGGGTCAAGACAGATGGTCAACATTTCTCAGGACATTCTGCCATCCCTAAGCAGCTCCCTACATATTACATAAACATTAGTATATGTAATAGAGCCCCAGTGCTCCACTCTCTTTAATAAGATGGGGATGGGGGGAGGATCCTAAGCAGAGAAGTGACAAGTAGAGGATGTTTAGCATTTTCCTGCTTGCCATTTATCCACCTCATATCTAGCATGTGCACATGGCTTTTCCCTATATGGAGTTGAAAATACAGGGAACATTCTCATAGCTTGTCCCAAACATTGAGGGATGGCTGTGCATAAGTTCACATTCTGTATATTATCAGATCCAACTCCTGTAAAGTGGAGGGTGGGGCAACAAGAGGTAATGCACTGGGGAAACAAGATGGATTTGTCCTATAGGCTATAGCCAAGGATTGCAATCTCCTATGAGCTCAAACTAATGAGCAAACCTGTCTTGGAGGGCTATATAGGAACCAGAGAGAACCACCCAAACCACCTTTGCCTAGTGGTAAAGAAAACTTCTTGCTGGAGTGACTGGTCACTCTGTCTTTTGACAATAGCTGGAGATGAGTAGTATGAAGACTGAATTCCTGACATCCTTCAGGTTACCCATTTAAGACCTACTTGTAGATTCAAGCCCATGTGAAATTTTTGCCAAGTAATCAAGCTCCAATTCTCACTTTGCCTGATCTCTGGGTCAATCAGAGGGCAAAGCCTTTCAACTCTGAACAGTTTCCTTTCTCAGGCAGCAGGCAGGCACCAGGCAGGCAGGGCAGAGATTGTTTCTACGACAACTGGGAAATTCTAGCCTAAGTTAACCTTTTAATCTCCTTCCTTCTGCTGCAGCCTGGTTCTGGTTCTGCTTGGCAAATGCTTGCAAAGCAGGTCTGTTTTTGGAAACACCAGGATGGGACCCTCCTTCCCAGGCTACAATTCAGTGCACCATTACTTCAGAATAACACCCATGGAAAGCAGTGGGTCTACTTCTGAGTAAAAAGAGCTGCAAATATATGCAGCTGCATCTCTCTGCTGTGAATTGAATTGCACACTCCCAGTTATGTGTTATGGGTTGTATGTTGTAAGCAGAGCTTCTGACTTAACACACCAGACACCTTAAAGGGGGATTTGATTCATGGTTCAACCTTTTTCACTTGCGTATCCCTTGGCAGCCCATTTCCATAAATTGTACCCTTCATATTAGCAAAATGTTTGTAATTAGTAAGACAAGCCCTCATCTCCTCTATATGAAAGCCCAGACTTCATGTATTTATCACAGTGTTTTCTCTTTTTATCTGTTTTGAAGAACAGAAGACTCTGCCTTTGCACTGTTTTGCACCAGAAGTGTGCTGAGAAATGCTGGCTTTCCCTATTATGTTTCAGCTTTTTTACTGTGCTGGTTTTCAATCACTGGTGCATACATGAATTGATGACCAAAAACTAGCTATTGGTGGGGCTTTCACAGCCAACCAGCTATCTCCCTTCCTGCCTTGCAAGGCATTCTGGAGCATGACCTGCCTTTTTCTGCCATTATTCCATTCTTTTTCAAGTACCCCTAAAAGTCCTGTTGAGTGTCCCTGGGAGTACATGAATACAAGGTTGGGAACCACTGGTATGTTTACAGTGCACTGATAGTGTTTACAAAAAGGTGGTGAAGACCAGAATTCAAAAAAGAATAAAAATGTATCATCTTTTACTATGTTTTTAATAAATTAGAGACTGTACAGTTCTTAGGTAACAATTAGTGGTAGGTTATTTTTCAGGATCTGGCCTTGAGTAAAATCAGACAAAACTATAGTCAGACACCGCCCTAAGTTTAACGTAACTGAGGGTCATAGAAAATTCCATGATTGTTGGCTCAAAACTTGCCCTCAACTTATCTGTGGGGTTGACTTATCGGTGAGTATCTGCAGTATATTTATTTTGTGATGTGATCATAACTTCAGATGAAATGCATACCCTGTCTATCTCTCACACACTAGTTGGTACCAAAACCAGAAGGTTTTTAAAATAAGTTTTCCTCCTCTGCTGAGAACTGAGAATGGATACAGCCCCTGTGATGACTTCTGCTGCAAAGCTACCTCAGAAATAAACAGATCTGTTTCCATTCTACCATAAAACTAAGTATCCAAGTTATGGCATACATCATTTCATACTGGAGCTCCCATCCTATCAAAAGTACAGCAAGTTGTCGTTGTGCTCTGTGCCCTGAGATAAATTTTTAACCAGAAGTAAACTGAAAATGTGATCAAGGGCACATGATAACCCTGTTTAGAAATTTAACAAGGAGTTCCTGGTCCACCTGCACTGCAGAATCACATTTCTTGGCATTAAGCTATTACTTTGGATAATAAAAGAAAGGGTTAATCACAATGATGGTCTCCATATGTACATTTTAAGGTGGAAAATACTGAAAATTGTATACACAGTAGTATTTCATTCTGTTCATTAAGTATTTCATTCTGTTCATTCCCCTAATGTTGGAATGTTTAGGTCATCTTTTTTATGGGATAAATTTCCATTTTGAGAAGAGATTAAGTGGCAATCAGTGATATGATTTTAATAAATCTATTTACAAACAAATTGGCCAAGTAGGAATTCAAAAAATTCAAATTCAAAAATTCAGGAGTACAAAAGCAAGCATTAGTCTTAAAGCAATACCTGTTCCTCAAAAACTAAGATTATATCCCTGGCAATTTTATCTCCAAATCACTGCTCTTCACTACAGATGCTCTCTCCTCAAATTGGGCAAAGCAATTTTGGCCTTGCATCACCACATGTTGCAGATGGGTATGCCTCACATTCCAAATGTTTAGACGCTCAGCTTCTCCCTGCCCCCAAAGTGTCCACTGCTCTCAAAGAATGACCAAGGGCCCAATCCTATCCAACATTCCAGCTCAGGTATAGCCACAATGCAGCCCCCATAATAAGGGAACACATTCCCATACCTTTAGAAAGCCCAAGTGACTGCCCCTCCATGACAAGATGCAGTACACACTGTTAAATAGTGGGTCCATGTAATAAAGGAAGGTATAGAGATAACAGCTCAACACATTTATTTCATCTTCATAATAGAACCTTGCAAGGAAAACACAACGCAAACACCCCTGGCTTTATACCCCTTAGCTCCACTCAGCTTCCCCACAATTGGTGCTGTTGAAACACTTAATTAGAGGGCCAATCGGATGGTAGGATTTTGATCCACCACCTGATTGGCCAGCCATAAGACTGGGTCAATCAGTTATGCAGGATTTTGATCCTGCATAACTTGCATACATAACACACACCCCACTGGCACAACTGCACCAGCACTGGAAAACTGGATAGGATTGGGCCCTAAGCCATTCCACAGTTTAGAGGAATATCTGCTTTATCCACCAGGCTTGCAACACAATTTAGAGAAAAATTATATTTCATATTTTTTCCTATAGTTCTTCCAAATTCCTAAAAGCTTTACAAGAGCCAAACGACCTTTAAATATTGACAGAGTTTGTCAGGCTGGTAATTAAATGTTGATGTATTCTAGAATATTAGTAATTAGGGTAATTTGTTTGTTGAGGGTTTCCAGTTTGTTCAGCACTCCACAAAAAGGGGAAGCATTCATTACATATTGCAGTGTTAATGATGTTGATAAAAAATAAACATAGGGGAAAGGCATTTCTTCATAGACTTGTTTGTATTAGAGCTTGGACCAAGTTCAGTCACCATTAAATGTAGCTTGGGCTTTTTTAAAAATAGCTTGAATTGGTTCTAGCTGCTGTACCCCAGGAAACATCAGAGTTCATCCAAATAATAAAAGAAGTGGTGCTAAATCAAAATGAGGACATTTCACAAGGTTTCCATAGAAATGTCATGCTTTGGGGGAACAGATACTCTTGCTGCATTAATAAGGTTGGTTGTGATAAAGCTGTGTAAATTGCACATTAAGAAATCCCAATGAGGCTTGCATTTTGATAGCAAAATCGACAGGTTGAATCAGCAGAAAGAACAAAAACTTACAGTACTGAATCTAGCACTGTTACAAAAACTTGCAACATTGAAGCCAGTTTACATGTTGAGACCTTTTCAATGGTTCAATGAAGTTGCCACAGCCATAGTGAACTCTCTAGCTAACAAATTAAATATCTCTTATGGTATGTAGGGGCAGTAATGTGCCATCTTTTACTCTGAGAGGATACATTTGCCAGTTTTTTTTTCCCCCTGGCCCCAATCCTCTGCCATTAACAGCAGCCTAGTGTCAGGACTGAAAAAAGAAAAACAATTTCCTGTAACTTCCATGCCAGGGAAAGCTACACTGGCTTAGTGTCTGCATATAATTGGCTGTTAATAGCACAGGATCAAGGGCAGCAAAAAAAGATGGTAAATCCACACATGGTACTATTCACATATTTTAATGGTTCCACTTGCAAAGCTCTGTGTGTGAACAAAAATGTTTCACTATGTGACAACATCTGTATCACTGATTAATTTAAAGCAGCCTCCTTGTGTTGGTTGTAACATAACTACAGATCCTTACTTAGACTGAACTATGCAAACTCCTGAGTGTGAATATTGAAGATGGACTGCGGACAACCTAACTGTAGGGTTTAAGAGCCATTTTAGGAAGAGAAGCTTTGGATGGAAGATAGTTCTTCATACTTCCAATGAATTGGGAAGTGATCACATTAAGAACTGGCAGAGACTCAAAAGCATCTAGGGTTGGAACCAAAACTTTAAGAAACCAAAATCTGAAGCAATTTCAGGATTCTGTCCAAGAAAAAAATTTCTGAGCACTTTCAAGGAAAGCCAAACAACTTTCTATAAGTCATTGACATTCTCTCTCTCTCTCTCTCTGTGTGTGTGTGTGTGTGTTCTGCTCATTTCCAGGTCACAAGGGTCCCACAAGGAAAAACAAAAAATTAAAAAGCCAAACAAAACATGGCATGATTTACATCGTAGATTGTGGAATAACATCATATTGCATACAAATTATGTGCTGATGAGAAGCAAGCAAAGTCTCCTAGAGAAATTCTGTCAATGAGCATGAATGATGCAATGCACAGGTGACAGTGGTCTAAATCGACAACTATGGATGAGGACAGAGATATCACTGTTTTTCAAATCACCAAGAAATATTTGTTCAGTGATAAACTAAGACGTCTGCTGATATTTAAAGCTCATTCAAAGCCACATGGGCATCAATAATTTGAAATGCCATGATCTTTTCTTCTTGCAGCTGAAAGGAATGCATTGCAAAATTAATATTATACAGGCAAATGATTGTCAGTGGATTTTAGGAGGTGACAAAGAGTAAAAGAACAAAAGAGCAAGACACTGCTGGGGGTAATGAAGGGCCATCAAGCTACACAAGAAGGGGAGGGAGGGGTGGATCTGGCAGCAGAGACACATGCTGGAACTTATCCTCTATTTTTCTACCTGCCATGTCCCATGGCTCTCCTCAGACTTCTGACAGCTATATGGCTGGAAAGGACCCCCATAGGTGATTGAGCAGCCTATCAGGGGATAAGTAAAAAATGACTGTACTTACCTCCTACAGGATGTCTGATGGCCACCTGCAGTGGCATAGCTAAGGGGGTGCAAGGGGTAGCAAGTACACTTGGCAACAAGCTTTAGGGGTGCAAGAAGCTGAACTTGACACTATTGGCCAAAATTGTGAAAACCTTGGTATGTATGAATAATACCATAATGTTATACATATCATTGAAAGGTAATTTAATGCCAAATGCATTGAAACAAACGGCATTGGAATATCTGTATTCTACCAAAAGTTATGGTCAATTAACCAGAAAATGAAAACATTATTCTTAAATTTGATTCTGTTGTGGGGGGGGGGTGCTACAAAATCTTCTTTGACCCCAGGTAGCAGATATATGCCTTAGTTATGCCATTGACTGGGGGGAGGTAGCAGAGCAAGTGGGTGGTGAGCTGCTGAGGGGAGGAGGCTGGTTTTCCCCTGATTTTCAGTTTTTTAAAAGCCTGGGCGTGATGTTACTTCCAGTTGTGACATAACTTCCGGGGCATTATTTTGAACTTGACACTGGCCTACATGATTATTAGCTATGCCACTGGCCACCTGCCACCACAGTATGCAGCGCAGTCTCTGTTGGCACAACTGCATGCTATAACATGTCAGGGTATAAAATTGGGGCCAAAGATTGCAACACAATGTAAATCCTATCCATCTGTGGCACATCACCATTTTCATTTGTTTCATAATTTAACCTGATTATTTGGATTTTCTCATAATAATGGCATTGCAGTGGGGAGAGAATACAGCAAGCCTACATCAGAGAGCATTAAAATGAAAGTTTGCAGAATGTAAAGAAGTTCGAAATTTACACAAGAACCTGAGGCTAGGAACACTATAACTTCCTCGAGATAAATGCTTTAATAAAAGGCAGAAAGAAGCATCTACACTGAATCCTCCGCTCCCCCCTTCTTTTTAGCTGGGAAATAACGACTATACTCAACAATAGGTCAAAACTTCTCCCTTTTCCCCTACAGATAATGGATAGGGTTTTAAAATCTTTATTAAAGCACTTTTTTTTTTCCTCTGAGAACTGAATTCTTTGTGCTAAAGATATACAACCTGCCCATTATTCGGGTTTTCAGTGAATCTGCAGCATGGATCTTGAATCCTTATACTTCCTGAAGATAGCTTAGCTCCCGTTTTTCAAGATGAAGTTTCTGCTGCTTTCCTCAGATCATGTGTTTGCTGAAGCTGAATGTCAAATCAGCTACAGGTGCATTAATACAGTCACTACTCAGGATATTCCAATATTCTGATTGCAAGCAGAGGGAAAAAGTCTCTGATATAGGAAGAGGTCTTGCAACCTGGAAATAATACTTTAGATGTGGCTTAATCCTACAAGAGCGCTGAGTGGAAAAGCTGGTTGGATGACACATAATCAGGCCCACAGATTTGGAAATGTTTCAGTGTGGAGTTTGAGTCCTATATGTCTGACTTTATTTGCTCTCTGCAAATACTGATTTCAGGAGCTTTAATTTTTCATTTTTGCTAATATATTTCCTATCCTTCAAATTTGCTGTCAGGTTATAAAAGGAATTATTTTCTTTAAAAAATGACTATTCAATTTTTCTTCTTGTGCTGATCAAGTTTCCTTGATCAAGGGATTATACAAAAATTTAAATTACCTATTCACTACACTTCAAGGATCCCTGCTACACCACTCTCACAAGATTTAGATGCCCATCATATATGGTATGGTCCCATGCTATAGGGTTGTGTCTGCAAATAAAATGACTACAAATATCAGAAGACCACGTAGTCTTTCCCACATATTCAACATCGTGCTACATGGGATAATGCCAGGATGCATAATCTTATAAATGTACAATGCCCCCCTCCTAAGTCATCTCTTTTTTAAAACTAAAGAGCCTCAAATGCTTTAGCAAGTCATTATAGCAAGTCATTATATGCTATGGTCCCATAATCATTTTAGTTGCCCATTCACCAACTATACATGAAGTCCTCTTTCTTATAGCCTGGCATGGCATAACATATGCATTCTTCTGCCCCACCTTCTATGTAATTTTAAAACAGCTGGGTTTGTGAGACGGTCCTATTTGCTTTTCTTCTGGCATGGCAGTTGCCAATTGGGTTGATTTCTCACCTCTGCTGTGCATGGGGGGGAATGCTCATATGCAGCTCTACAGATGCACAGAACTTTGCATGCACTGTTGCATGCTGTTGAAAGCATCCAAGAAGAAGCCACAGAATCTTGTGAATGCCACAAATAAATACAAACTCCAGCAATGCAGTGGAGGCTACGCAAAGAAACTATCATGCTAAACACACAGGTAAGAACCAGCCTAAAGACTATCATATTAGGTCACAATGGACACAAGCATGGACATAAGCTTATTATTAGCAATGTTGAGTAGGGATATCCTGCTTCACTTCAAGAGGTGAACAAAGGATCTTCAGGTATGGCTTTAGTCATAGGAGAAATCACAACTACAGTGCAAGCCTATGCATGTCTACTCAGAAGTAAGCCTCATTGTGTTCAATGTGGCTTGTTCCTAGGCAAATGTAGAATTGCAACCTAAGTTATTAAACGATGCCATCCTCTCAGGCTCTGCACTTCCTACTTTGACCAAATGTGTGTTTTTTGTTGTTGTTTTTTTTGGTCAGGAGCAAAAATGAAAACAATAAGTTCAAAATTAATCCTCACTTATTAACATGTTTGATTATTTTGATTGTATAAACACAGATGTTTTGGGGACCAGGTGCTGAGCAAATGAACTTGCTTCTGTTAAACAAAAGCCATCTTGTTTCTTTCAGAACCCTTCCTTTGTTTCTGCATTGCTGTAAACAATGCATTCTGTATGCCAGATAAGTCTCTTAAATGGCCTTCATTTTTAGACATAATCAACACTTGTCAAAGTCCTACTTGCTTTTCAAATAGTGGGAGAGTCTAGATCAATATAGTTTTGGGAAGATCATTAACAAGGCCCCTTTACTGCCTCTCCCCTTAAAGAAGCATCTTCTTTCAATAAGAACATGTATAAACCCCTACTGAACTGAATGCAACCTCCCAACACACACACACCATGGAACAAAGGGAAGGTGGCAGAACCCTCGCTGCATGGAATGAAAGTAACTAGGACAGAGGGGCACACAGGTTCATCTGTAAATAAGCAGGTGTCAGAACTGAGCCTCAATCTGAGTCTACAAATCACTGACTGGACAGCGGGGCAGTGAAACTTACATGTTGATATCATGTCATGTGCTTCTATAACAACAATCTCATGTTCAGTATCACATCCATTTCAGTCCTCATCTCCCCAACAAGTACACCTGTATGCCACATATTTGTCACAGTCACTTCTAAGATTATATTAGGATCCCATAGCTAAGTGTTAAAGGACCTGGTTTGCATGCAGAAGATTCCAGGTTCTAGAAATGTGATGCTTAAAGTGGCTTGAATTCCAAACTTCTAGTACACCTTCTGGCATGACTCATAGCCCAACCTTGAGCCTGCCTGGAGCGCTGTGCTTCTGCGGTGCCAAAATGACTGCCACGGCATCCAACATGCCCCAGGCAGTCACCGTCACCTGCTTGGGAGAAGGGGACTCCCCTTCTCCCGAGTAAAGGAAGTAGCCCCGCAATAGGGTTATTCAATTCAGAAGCGGCTCTTGAGCCGGTGCCGAATCAGAGTCCTGTGTCGGACCACGTAGCCCAACACAGGGCTTAGGATTCACTGGAGCTGAGCTCCACCAGTCCCTCCCCCTCCTGCTCCGCTCCCTTCCCCACCACTCCTCCCCCCAGCCCTCCACATGCCTTTCCCCTCCTCCCCCCACCCTGGAACACCGCCTCCCTGATCCCCTCACACCCCCACTCACCTCTCTGCCACCCGGCAGTTCAGGTGACAGAACATGGGCCCAGTGTCAGAGCTGACCCAGCAGAGGCTCATGTTGGACTAGCTATGGCACTGGGCCCACTGTAAGGTCTTGCAAATGAGCCAGCGCGCACTGTTCAGGATTGGGCCCTCAGCTAGCAGAGTGCAAATTAGAATGTCCCTAGTCCAAATTTTTCTTCAGTTCTGAATTCAATGTTCTTAGGCAAGCCAATATCTTTCAATTTAAACTTCCTCCCATTTGTAATAGAGGGCTATCTTCATCATCATCATCCTTATCACAATGATTTACAAAATTGTCATAAGAATTACTCAGATTATTTATGTAAAGTCCTATGTGAAGGGAGGAAGGCTAGAGAGGTCTTTTAAAATAAATGAAAAATAAAATAATTCTACATAATTGTTCTATGTAGTATAATATTTATTTTATTATGTTCCATGAGACAGGCCCTTTTGTTTTCAACAAACTACATGCATTGAATGCATAAGAGATGATTTAAAATTATACAGTATCACTTTTTATTGCAGTGAACACTTGATTTATGGATTAATGGGGGGAAGGAGTGTCCATTAATACCTAAAGTCAATTAAATCAGAATGCATTGAGGTCAATTGAGACATGCATGCGCAAAACACATGACTAGTTTTTTCATGAAGCAGCAAATGACTGTTATTCCCAAAGTCTGTTAAATTGAGGGTCCAATGAAATGCAAATAAAACAGACCATTTTCATGTATATGTGCCCTCAAAACAGCTGGAAAATTGTGTTTCCCAAACACATGTACCCTACTATAGAGACACAGAATGCAGCCAGTTTGCAGATCATCTTTGAAGTGCTACAGGACCAGGTATTTTGGGGAGAATCTGAAAATTGCATTTGTTGGCCTTTAAAATAAGAAACCAACCCACTGAGGTTAACATGATAAACAGCATGTCAAGAAGAGCTGCTAGACAAACTATGCCACTGAAGATCAATAAAAAGCCTTAGGCTAAATTATTTAACTTGTGGGGAGCTCAGCAATGCAAATGTCTTCACAGAAGATATTACAGCAAACTGGTGAAGGCAATTCAAGGACTGAGGAAACTCAATACTCTGCACATTCTCTCAGAAACAATGTAGGCAACTGAAGTTAGAAAACAACCCATCGCTAATTAGAAGAAAACCTTCAAAATATTTCACCTGCAGAATTAAGCTTAATCTTCTGGGGCTAAACAGTTTTGTGTTATAGAAGACAAACAAACAAAATCAACACTTGTGGTCACCAAATACTTCACCTCCATCTGGAGCCTGACGTGCCCCCTTTCATATAACAGATCTATGTCAGCAAAAGAGCTTGTCTACATCTGAGCAGGCCCACGGGGGACCAGGAAGTGGCCAGAGAGGTAAGCAACATTTTCCTTTACTTCTCTCTCCTGGCCACCATGGTCTGCTGCTGGTGTGCAGAATACAGCAGCCTCTGCACTGGAGGGGGTAGGATTGGGCCGTAAATGGATTGAACCAAAGTCTTCACAGAAGAGCTACATTTTGAGGAAGAATTTGGAGGGAAGGAGGGATAGGGCACTAAGGAGAAAGAATGGAGCTGTTTAACTAAACAGAAGACCAGCTTCCAACCCAAATATTGTTCTGCATATCCCCCTGCCCCATTATTTGAACCTATAGTCTATATCTCCCTTGGTCTTGATCTGAAAGCCAATATGGTATAGCTAGGGGCAGTATAAAATGGTTTTATTTTTTTGAGTTTCAGTGTTATCCTAAGGGGGGGGGGGCGAGCAGAAAGCAATGTTATGTGTTTTTATTTCAAATTAACATTTTAATCAGTTATAAAGCATTTTTATCATGTGTAATCACTGTCACATGGTATATATATGTTTTTATGTCTGTGGCTGTTAGCAGAGATAACCACAGGCATTAAACACACACACACGCACCCCAAAGAGCACAACCAGATAGTCAACTACTTGAACTAAACTTACAAGAGCCATTTAACCCATTTCTGCCCAGCCCACAGAGGCACACATTTTATCCCTGTTGTGTATATGCAACATTGAGCAGAAATGGCTTAAGATTTGCATGCCACTGCCAAACACAAAGAAGAAATATTAAAACATTGAGAAGATAGCAATTTAAACCAACAGAATTGAACATAGCATTGAATTGCTATGGAAAAAAAAAACTGGTTTTAAATTGCAAAGAAAAAAAAAAACACCAATGACCTTACTATGGTGTCTGTGTGAGGCTGCCAGTGATGGAAAAGTTAACATTGGGTTGACAAGGTAAAAGTCAGCAAGGAAAGTCTCTGCCTTTGGCCATGTTACTAGGCCCGAGTCGCAAGGACCAGCTACAATCAAGGGTGCTCATTAGCACATACCAAGTCTGGGAGAGCTGTGGAGGTAGCCGCTTCACAGGGCCCTCAGATAGGGTACCAGGCTGCTAAATTGGTTCCAAGGTCGCTTGATTAACAAGGTGCAGCTGTGAATTTTTCAGGGCGGGGGGGGGGGAGTCGACCATGAGGGAGAAGGCCTGTGGCACGTCCACACCTAGAATGTTCGGCTGGATCCAAGTTCTAATTGGTGGATGGGTCAGGAGATCTATCAAGGTGGAAGGAAGTAGCTTTCCTTTGTCTTAGTTCAACTCTGGCCAAGGCAGGCCTGAGCTTTGACCATTCTGTCAGGATGGACCCGCCTTGACTGCAGCAAGGATGGGTTGGACTGGAACTCTGAAAGTGTAAGACTTTGGTGAGTGATAGTTAGAATTAGAAGTTAGCTCTTTATTGTCTTATTATTTTTGACTGTTGTATTGTAATGATATGTTCTAATCTAAATTCTAAAATCTATGACTGATGCAGTGCCTGTCTGTAGAACTATTTGTTTAACTTTTTCTTCCTATCTATTACAGCTGACTGGATTATTGGGACTGATGGAACAAAGGGACTTGGTTGTGGGAGCTAATCCATGGTTGGTAGGTATGTGAACTGGATACCCTAGTAAAGGAAACCTGCTCCTGGGTTCAGGCCGAGTCAGGGAGGCTCAGGCTAGAGCACGCCTCAAAGGGGTTTGATAAATTGACCTATCAGGTTTGGAAGCTCTTATGCTTGAAGTGCAATTGGCAATTGAAACAGGAGAAGCCTGAGAGGTGTTAAGTGGCTGGATGTGTTTATGGCCAGTTAATTACCTCTGGAGGCAATAAGCAGACTACACAACACTCTGGTCATAAAGCCTGTCACACTGCCTTCTGGAGCATCTTGGGGGACTCCGTATACAAGTGCTTTCATGCAAACACCCATAGTCTCCAAGCAAAGAAGGGTGAACTTGAACGTTTGGTGGCTAGGGAAAACAATGATATAGTGGACATAATGGAAACTTGGTGGAATGCGGAGAACCAGTGGGATACCACAATTGCAGGTTATATAGGAGGGACAGGGAGGGGCTTGTTGGAAGTGGTGTGGCCATCTGTGTCAAAGAAGTGGTAGAACCTAGCAGAAGTGGGACCACCTTCACCACAGAATCTCTGTAGGTTAAATTATCAGGCTTAAGGAGTGATGTAGTACTGGGGACATGCTATCACCCTCCAGGTCAAAAACCTGAAGGGGACCTTGAAATGAGGAAACAGATCAGTTGAGGAGGGACAGGGTTGTAATCATGGGGGACTTCAGTTATCCTCATATCAACTGGGTCAATTCAAGTTCTGGTCACGAATGAAAGAGAGATTGGATTTCTTGACATGCTAAATGACAGAGCAGCAAGTCTTGGAGCCCACAAGAGGACAGAAGAATCTGGATTTAATATGGTGTGGTACTCAGGACCTGGTCAGAGATGTAAATGTTACTGAACCATTTGGGAACAGTTACCATACAGTGACCTTTTGTCATGCATGTCAGGGAAGAGTGCCAAGCAAATCTAGCACAAAAACCTTTGACTTCCGAAGGGCAAGCTTCCCTCAAATGAAGAGACTACTTAGAAAGAAGTTGAAAGGAAAAGTAAAAAAAGTTCAAACTCTCCAGAGAGCATGGAGGCTGTATAAAACAACAGTAATAGAAGCCCAGCAGAAGTGTATACTGCAAAGAAAGAAGGGTTGACTCAGAGCCCAATCCTGAGCTCTGCGCTCCAGCCGTAAGGCACGTTTGCAAGCCCTAACGCCAGGCAAATGCCAGTGCTAGCTCAGGGCTAGCAGAGAAGAGAGCGGGGGCGTAGGGGGAGGGAGGGAGGAGGCGTTGCGGGGAGGGGGCAGGTGGGGGGAGGTGTGACCGGGAAGTGGGGAGAGGGCGGGGGGCAGGCGTGCTGGGGGAGGGAGGGAGGAGGAAGGGAGGAGGGAGGGAGCTTCGCTGCACCGGATCCTGAACCTTCGTGTTGGGCTTGCCGCCGGACACGAAGGCTTTTTCCTCACCACTGACCTTTTTGGTCGGCGGTGAATTGAGTAGCCCCATTGCAGGGCGACTCCCTTTACCCGGGGGAAGGGGACGAAAGACCCCTTCTCGCGAGGTGCTGCCCATGGCTGCCTTGGGTGTGCAGGATGCGGCGGCAGCCATTTTCGGTGCTACCACAGCTACGCGCTCCAGGAGCTCAGGATTGGGCTCTCAGTCTAGGAGCAGGAAAACTGCCAGAGAAGCAGTTGGCCTGCTGGAGGGAGAGAAAGGGGAGATAAAAGGAGACTTGGAGATGGCAGAAAAACTAAATGAGTTCTTTGCATTCGTCTTCATGGCAAAAGACCTCAGGCAGATATTGCTACCTGAATGGTTCCTCCTCACTAAGGAATTAAGGTTGTAATCCTATGTTCTCTTACCCAGTAGTATGTCGCATTGGAATAAATAGGCCTTACATCTGAGTAGACATGCAATGGCTTGCACTGTTAAAAGAGGTTAGATAGATAGAAGTTAAAAGAGAAAAAAGATAGAGGTTAAAAGACAAAATATTTCAGAACTAATTGACAAATTAAAGACCAATAAGTTACCAGGCCCAAGAGCCATCACTTTATTGGGTGATCATGAGCTAATCCCCTCCTATTTCTAACCTACTTCACAGACCTGCTGTAAGAGTAAAATGAAGAGCACCACATATACTGCCCTGAGAAGGAAGGGAAAGATAAACCTGAAATAATCAACATTGGACATATCAGCATAACATACATCAGCTTTATACCACTTTAAGAATCATGGTTTATGCCAAAGAACCTTGGAAATTATCATTTGACAAAATGCTGAGCTTTCTCTGCCCTTCCTTATATACCTCGTTGAAGGCAGAAAGCTTAGTCAGAAAGCACACTGTTATCTTAGGTCCCTCACATGGACAAAATGTAGAAAAAACTACAACTTGTCAGGAGGAAATTTAAATGTGTATTGACTTGCTTGTGAACTATATCTGGAAAGGTGCTGATGAGAAGTCTTATTTTTTGCACACTGGGGTTTAAATTTGATTAACCAATTTTCTACCCTGGGCATTTTGTGGCAGATGACTCAAAAGTAGCCTCAGAACACATCGGCAAACTTCAGGTAATCTTTGCAAACTAAGAGAAGCCATTCAATTCATTTTGCCAAGGTCATTGCGGTGTTCCCTGATGATGTTGTGGTGTTCATTTTAAGTTACAGTGATAAGTGACTCATGTAATGTTTCAGAACCATATCAAAAAATATGTATTTTTTAGGTTTGTTTTGGTTTATAAATCAAATTTTCCTTATTTTTACCTCCTGGATAATTCGACATCCATCATCCATCAGAAATGCATATATAGTCTAAAATAAAGCATAGTTATTGGTTGTTAAAAAAAACAAAAAACCAGAAGCCTCTCAAAGCACTAATGAATGTTTTTTGTTAATCTCTATGGCACAGTACTGTACACAGAACAACAAATACATTTTACATGTTGTCACGGAGGTGGGCTTTTCTCCCCCTCCTGTTACTCTCCCCCTTCCTCTCAGAGAAATGAAGGAGTGTGTGGGAAGCAGGATACTCTGCTTTGAATTTTGGGATGCTGTGAAGAAGATGCTCTTTGCTTTGGGGTGCATTAAAATGTACATAATTTCATGCAAGTCCAGCTTGGAAAGAAGCGTGAAGTAATTTGAAGTAGGTGAAGTAGTTGGAGGACTGTCCAGAAAGGGAATAAAACAGACATTTTAAGACACCAGAGTGGAGAGTTACTGCTGGGAATAAAAAGGCAGTAACTTAACAGGTGGCTTGTTATAGAGCTATCTGATGAGGATGGAGACAGCAAGAACAGTGACCAGATGCCAACAATTTGGAGTTGCTCCAGATACCTGAGCTATGTGCCATAGCAACAATTGAGCAGATCTGACTCAGCAGTTTTATTTGATTGGACTGGACCCACTGGGAAAGTGGGAAAGGTGGCCCTACAGAAGTGGACTTCTTGCCTGGGGTGCTGCAGAATACTCTGCCCGACTGACCTAACACAGTGGGACCTGAGAACCTATCATGTAGTAAGTAATTAGTTTATTGCTTACTGCTGCTTTTGAAATGCATGCATCTCACTTTGAAATGCATCTGCTTTTAAAATGCATGCATTTGGAAATCCTACTTTTAGAGCTCCAGTATGTGGGATGGAGGAAATTATCTCCTTACTGACATGGTAAAGCTGTAACAAACTTTTTAAGTAAAGTACCAAAGTGTGTGCTTACTGTTTGACGAGAGGAAATTGGGTTGCCCCAAGCTACCCTTGGAAGGCTTGGGTGGAATACTGAAGACCCAACACTCACCCTCCTTCTGCCTGCACCTCCCATAGCTGGAGTCATGGGAAGTGGAGAGGAGGAGGAAAGAAGGTACCAACACCTTGCAGTCAGTGGCTTGTTAACTGGACAATAGCTGGATGGAACACATAAAAATCATGAGAAAATGCCAGATGAGAAAGGATACAGCAAGCCATGGCTGTATTTTAATACACATTCCTACCATTTCATGAGCAGTTGTAGTTGTAATAAGAATGTGCTTCTCAATATTGAATTCATTTTTAAAAATATATATTGTTTTTATTTTATTTTTTTTGTATTGCCTACACTTTAGAACTAGAAGGTAGCTTCAGGTATTTTTGACTTCATTCTTCATGAACAAAAGGAAATGCTTGGATTAAATATTTTTGTACTGCCAGGCAATAATAATAAATGCCATTTATGTCCAAAAGTGTACAAGTCTCACCCATATTTTATAGCAGTCTCTCAACTGCAACTCGAATGGTTGCTATTGAAGTTGGGCTGAGAAGAATTTTGAGCTGTATGTGGAACCTGTTCACATATCCAAGAAGGAGCATGACCTGTCTCACTTCTGAGTCATCCTGCCCCATCTGTTTGCTCATCACATCTGACATAACATCTAAATGACAAGCAACTGAAAGAAGTTATATATGCCATACACCATAGTAACATCACTATTCCAATGTGGAGGGTTGAGACATCTGGGGAATCTGCATACGAGACACCCAGGCATTCTAGCAAATGTACACTAGTCCTTTACCTTACCATAAATAAGCACAACCATCCAGCTCGGTATTGCTCCAGATTACTGGATATAGTCACCTAATGCTAAAGATGGCGATGACCAAGCTGCTTATTGGCCGATATCGCTGCATCTAGCAATAGCTTTTGTTGATTGCTTACCTTCTAAAGTAATGCAGTTACTGATATCTAGCTTTTCTTGTCCAATAGCAGCCAATTGCATGAATTCAATCTGCTTTCTTTCTTTTGCCATCCATTCATCAAATGGTTGTAAAAACAGCACTGGGTGATATGTCATATGCTATTTCAGATCATATGCATGCAGAAAGGTAATGTATTCAAAATTCAGAGGGAGGGAGAAAAAAAACTCCCATCAAGATCAGACACTCAATATTCCACATAAATGTCATGCCGAGTACGGTGATTATATATCTAGCAGAAGGAGAAAACCATGCATGGCATATGGGTCACAACTACAGATTGTGGCTCTGGGCACTAGCTATTCTACAGCTGCTGTTCTCTTCTCCTGCTTACATGTTATTTGCTGAGTCTTTGCTATTCTCAGTCTACATTCCTTAGAGGTAGAAGGGATGCTTAATCACATCTATTCTGTGCTCAGCTCATCCCTTGCCCTGCCTCAATAAACAAGAAGAAATGAGAGCAACAGATGGAAATACTAATGCAGTGCCATTCAACTGTTTCTATGTGCAGGGAGATGCATGTGGGGATAATTGTATTAAGAACTCATTCATCAAGCTAAAGTGATTTGTACATGACTACGTTGAGAGTTGAATACTGAAATAAGATCATTTGGCTTGCATCTCTTCTATATATTCATTTCATGTTATAGATACATATGTGCATTTAGAATCAGTCTAGAAATCTTCATACCTGCCATTGTACGTTGGTCAGTGAATATAATTACTCCAGGTACCTGTCGATGGCCTGCCCAGGCCACACCAAAGCAAGTAAGTTGGTGGTGGTGGGTCATCAGTGGTTCAGGGAAGGAACTGGGGGCACTTTGAGTGTACAAGGGGGAGATCTTGGCTGTAGCAGTGTGCACCAAATTCTATCACCTTTCCAGGCCCAGACCAACTTCCTGACTTCCTTTGGCTTATGCCACCAATTGATGGTCAGGTGGCCTCTGGAAAATGTAAAATATTTATACTTCTCCCAGGCCATCTGGTTGCCCCCCACCACCACCAGCGGTGAGTTTGTTTCTGGGTGAGTAAGATAGGTTTACAGCCCAAGTGTTACTGAACACAGTGGGCTTATTTCAGAGTAAAATAAATGACACCATTTTCAAGAACCTCTAGCTATTGACTGGCAAGAGATAGAATTGAGCTGTTAATGGGTATTTCAAAGACTCCAAGTTGTACCACAGCCACCTCCTAATCTGTGCTGGATAAGGTGCAGGTTAGTCAGCCTCTCTGTTCCAGCACAGGTTAGGATTGTAATTTACTCAGGTGACGCTTGCCTAGTTTGCATCAAGTTGTTTAGGCAGAAATATGTAAAAAAATATCCAGCCTGTTCAATTTCTAGCCATACTTATTCCTATAAATGTTGGTTTTGCATCGCAAGTGCTCCAAAACCACTTGCTTTGGCCTTCACAGATGCAAATAGCATAGAGGTGATGGTCAGTTAATCAATTGGCAACTTTAGCAGCATGGAATACACAGCTCTTGCTGGCAGTGGTGTAGCTAATCGTGTAGCCTGGTGCTGAGCTCAAAATGATGCCCTGGAAGTGATGTCACAACCGGAAGTGACGTCACACCCCAACTTTTTTAAAAAGTGAAAATTGGGGGGAACCTGACTCCTCCCCCGACCCACTTGCTCTGCCACCTCCCTCAACCAGTGCCATAGCTAAGGTATCTATCTGCTACCTGGGGTCAAAGAAGTTTTGCAGCCCGCCCAAGACGAAAATCAAATTTAATTAAATAAATAAATAAATAAATAAAAAGTGTGGCCTTGATTGGTTTGAGACACTGGGGTGAAGAGGGACACTTATTCTTCCCAAGCTAAATATAAAAAAGCACCACTTAAAGCATCTCATCCTTGCCCAGTTAGCAGGGGTTACTTTATTATGATATATGGAAATGAGAGCTGACTCATATTAACACCATATTGGTTCCATGCTATATCATGATAACATGTCATTGCAACATTTCAATAACAAAATAACATGTCATTGGCTCTCAGAGCAATCAGTCTCATAGGTCAGTTTTGAGTTCAGAAAATTCACTTTTTATTCAATAAGGCAGCTGTGTTTTCATTTCCTGGTTAATTGGCCATAACATTTGATAGAATACAGATATTCCAATGCAGTTTGTTTCATTGCATTCTGCATTAAATTACCTTTCCAATGCTATATAACATGATGACATTCATATATACCAAGATTTCCATAATTTTGGTCACTACTGTCAAGCTCAGTTTGTTGCCCCCCTAAAGCTTGATGTCAAGTGCAACTGCTACCCCCTGCACCTCCTTAGCTACGCTACTGCTTGCTGGTCAGTTTGGGCTATTAGGTGTGAGAAGAGGGAAGAAACAGATTACCGATTGACTGGCTACTGATGTGAGAAAGACACTGAAACCATTAGGCATTTTGGTTTTTGTCCCCCCCCCCCCATTGCATCTCCTAGGAGAAAGAGGCACTGGTGGAAGAGTTATCCAAGGTGAAAGGTAAAATATTCCCGAAACACAGGTATTAATTATTCTCCCATACCAGTTTCCTGATGGCAATTTCTGCTGCAGGAACTGGTGAAGCGGTTTAGGAAGAGAAGGCACCTAGCCATTGTGCACAAAGGCAGAAAGACTTGCTGATGTGAAACATTATAAAGGGAGATGCAGCAAGGAACCATTGCACAGTAAAATGAGTAAATGTACAACTTTATTTCTGGGAAAATAATCAGAAGCTGTAATCCTATGCACACTTACCTGGGAGTGAGCCTTCTTGAGTGCCACGAGACTTACTTGTGAGAAGAGATGCTTTGGATCAAACTGTTAATCTAATAAATGAGTGATCTGCAATTTAATAATTACAATATTTCTAAGAGTACAGTGTATGCCACTTTCAAATTTCTGCCAATCCCAAGATTCACAAGATATTTTGTTGCAGTGATAATTATGTGCTACTAACTCGCTGACAGAATATAATGGAATTATTTTTATAATGGACTCATATCACTGCAAATATGATCATGAACTAGAAACCAGAGGCAATAGGAGGGAAAGTGCAAGTTATAGCCCAATCCTAAGAACTGAGGCGCTGCTGGGTGCAGCAGCTCCAAAAGGGTTACCACTGCATCCAGCAGCCCCATGGAGGATGTCAGAGATCTCCTTGGGAGAAGGGGACATTTGTCCCCTTTCCCTAGACTTCTCAGTCCAACATGGAGGATAGGATCTGGCAGAGGAGGCCTTACCTCCGTAGCCACGTAGCATCCTACAACCGGCACTGGCCCGGCGCCGGTGCTCCTTACTCCAAGAGTGCTGTAGCCCCTCCAGCCCTGCCTCCTGCTCCCCACCTGTCCCCCAGGACTGCCCTCACCCCGCTATGGAACGCCTCCCTCCCACCTCCTCCCTGCCCACCTCTGACCTCTGTGTTGGCCAAGCTTGGCTGATGCAACCCTCCCTACCCAAGATGGTGCGGAGGCTGGATGAGTTGGCCCAGCTGACTCTCAAGGAAACACAATGTGCTTCATGGTTTGTTTGCAACCCTCCTGGGCCGGCGCAAGGGACTTGCGCCGGCCCAAGTTGCAGTTACAATTGCACCCTCAGCTACTTGTAATGCCAATGTTTATTGACCATTTTTTTAATCCATCTGTGTAGCAGTAGCTCACTTTTTCCTAGCAGAGGCAAATGCTAGTTATTCAGGTAAATTGTAGGAAAAAAGTGCCTTACTAAGTCCAAAAGCACATTTAAACAGTCATCCATTCAAAAATCTAGAAGTGTTCATTGTTAGGAGTACTTAAGGGTAAGTGGGTGACTGCTATGGGGAGAGAGGATTCATCTAAGTCAGGGGTGTCAAACATAAGGCCCAGGGGCCAGAAACAGCCCCTGGAAGCTTTTTATTCGGCCCTCAGGCTCTCAGCTGCTGAGCAGCGTTGAGGTGTTAC
Source organism: Tiliqua scincoides (assembly GCF_035046505.1). NCBI lineage: Eukaryota > Metazoa > Chordata > Lepidosauria > Squamata > Scincidae > Tiliqua > Tiliqua scincoides. The sequence goes on along the minus strand of NC_089825.1, from coordinate 63,448,696 downwards.
TACTGAAACAGCAGCCCACATGAAAATTGGGCTCTCCCACATCTTGAAATATGATCAAGATTTGTGGTTTTTTCTCTTCTGTCATTTGCAATTAATGCAGTTAATGAGAACAAAGTGCTGATTTCTGGTCATCAGCTGCTTAATGATGTCAGTTCCTGGTTAATGACGTCTGACCATCAGCAGGTGCCCTGAATGCTAACTTCAGCCCTCTATATGAAACGAGTTTGACACCCCTGATCTAAGAAGTATACACAGTGCTGCTAAAGATAAATGAAGATTACTATACGAAGGCCGCAAACCCATACACAATTACACGAGAGTAAGCCCCATTTAATACGGTATGACTTATTTCTAGGAAAACATGTATAGCATTGCACTATAAAAATATTTCAATAAAATTTAGCTTAATTTCTGTAATTCTTTGATAATTCTTTGAGAATTAGGTAGCTTATACAGCCTACTTAAATGTATACAGGCTTTGCAAAACTGTTATTTATAGAAACTGAAATGGTACATAAGAACATAAGAACAGCCTCGTTGGATCAGGCCATAGGCCCATCTAGTCCAGCTTCCTGTATCTTACAGTGGTCCACCAAATGGCCCAGGGAGCACACAAGACAGCAAGAGACCTGCAATCTGGTGCCCTCCTTTGCATCTGGCATTCTGACAAAACCCATTTTTAAAATCAGGAGGTTGCATATACACATCATGGCTTGTAACCCGTGATGGATTTTTCCTCCAGAAACTTGTCCAATCCCCTATGAAAGCCATCTAGGCCCGATGCCATCACCACATACTGTGACAAGGAGTTTCACAGACCAACTACATGCTGAGTAAAGAAATATTTTCTTTTGTCTTTTCTAACTCTCCCAACACTCAATTTTAGTGGATGTCCCCTGGTTCTGGTGTTATGTGAGAGTGGAAAGAGCATCTCTCTATCCACTCTATCCTTCCCGTGCATAATTTTGTATGTCTTAATCATGTCTACCAATCATAATAGAAAGTAAAGACTATTTTGGGCACTGAAAAGAAGGTTTGTGTGTGTGTGTGTGTGCGCGCGCACGCGCGCACATACAAACACACAATTGTAGGCAGGGCTGAAGTCTTAGGGAAGGTTGGCAAGCAGAATGAAAATTCATTTGCCTGATAGCTAAAGGACTCTCTTGTTTCTGAGCATTTGGAAGCATTTTCTGAATTTTTTTAAACAAGATTTAGGGGGACATTCAATAAGTATATAAATTTTACTACTTAAAACAACACATTCACACTGTTCACATTACCCAATACCATATAAGGCAATGAAATTCCACCCTTCTCACATGCCCTGCTACCGATAGTAGCTGTGATGTTATTTTGGGTAGAAACAGTGATTACTACATTAAGGACCCCTGGATTAGGCCCGCACGACCTGGAGGTGTTGCAAATATGTTGTAAGGCACGTTTGCGTCGACCTAAGAGTCAGAGAGGCCAGTGCAAGTCTGAACTGCACTGAATGTTTCCAGATGATGAATCTGATTAGTTTCAGATCACTAGTCCATCTAGCTGGCAAGCAGTTTTTCTCCAACATCTTTAGTTTTCCTTGATCTACTATTTGATAATATTTAACTGGTAATGACAACAACTGCATGCAAATCATGTGTGCTTCAACTGAACTACTGGCCAGTTCAGGCCCCATATGAGGCTGTCACCAGGCTGAAAACCTGCAGGATTTCATAGAGGTATCATTTATATGAACTGTGATTCTATATGGTGGCTGTCCATAAAACAATCATAATCTGAGTTATCACATTGTCAATGATCTTGTGGGGTCCATGAGTTTGTATCAATTGCAGCTTGGTCATTTTGTTACACATCTTCAAGTTGCTTAAACTCAAACTGCATTTATTCAGATGGACCAGTGCCGGTTTTCTACCATCATATTATGCAAATGTTGGATTTAAAATTATGACTGCTAAAATTAGTGGGTATTTTTGCTGGGAAAATTTGTGCCATTCTTAAGCTAGGAAATGGCTAACTAGATCCTTTGAGGACAGTTTGTCTCTTCAGGGCTGATGTGTAGAAAAAGAAAACAATGTATTGATTTCCAGTCCTTCCAGAAACTTACAATACACAATCAGTTTTGCTTTTGAGATGCCTGCCTTTTGACATGCATAATATGAATGGATAACTTGACAATGAAGTGTTTCACTAGCAAAACCTTAGGGGGCTTTGAACAAAGTGGTGATCAATACTATAAAGAGAGCAAAGCAAAGCATGCATCATTTCAAAGCTAATTATGTCTTTATTGCTACACAACCGTTAGAAGGCTGAATGCTCCAGACAGAATGCAGCTATTACACAAAAGTTCTGTATTTTCTCTATCCACTGTGGGTGAGAACGAACAATATGATTTAAACAAATAGGGGCTTGATAGAGCATTGCTGCTGCCACCACCACAACCCCTATTTTTGCACGGTACAACCCTGTGGAAGGGAAGAGAGTCATTAGGCAGAGAGCAGCATTATTGATTAAAAGGATACACTTGGTGGCAGTAGGAGAATGCGTGAAACACAGAGTCAAGCTATATGTTATATGTCACAGCAGGGTTACCTTACCTAAATGGAACAGCAGTTGTGGAAGTCCTGATAGAGACTGGAACTGCCAAAGGGATGAAAGCACTTAAAGAGTTGGGTCATATGTTGGTGCTCCTTTATTTAGAAAGACCAAATTATCTATTTAACATAATACAGGTTGAGCCTGCTTATCCACTGATTTTTGATCTGCGAATTTGGCTCAATATGGGTCTTCTGGACCCCCATTGAGGGGGTCCCTCAGGGGGGACAGAATTGGAACATTCTGTCCAAACTGAAGCCTCTGGAGGTGACCGGATTCAACCTCCAAAGGCTCTTCTGAGGCCCGTAGAGGCTGCACACAGCGTCCACCGCCCTCAGAAAGGCCTCTGGTGGTCTTAGAAGGGCACTTGCAATTTTAGGTTGAGAACTGGAAGTGCCATCTAGGACTTCTGGAGGCCTTTCTGAGGCCCCCAAAAGCATTCAAAGGCAACTTCTGGTTTAACCTTCCGAAGCTTTTAGGGGCCTTCTGATGTTTTCAGGAGGCCTTTCTGAGGCCCGTGGGGGCCACGCACAGCTTCCACAGCTCTCAGAAAGCCCCCTGAAAGAAGGCCCCCGAAAGTGCCCAGAACCTGAAAATGCCAAAAAGGCTGAAAACCGGCCCTTATAGGACCTCTGGAGGCCATTCTGAGGCCTGTGGAAGCTGTGTGCAGCCTCCACGAACCTCAGAACAGCTATGGATGTGAAAGGAGCTCAGCTCCAGTCACATTCGGAGCTCAGTGGACCCTGAAATTCGCATGGTTTGATATCATGTGAAATTAGATATGGTCCAGGAATGGAACCCTTATGGATAACAAGGGTCCACCTGTATGTTTGTCCCCACAGAGAGACCCAAAATTGACTTACAACTTACAATGCAGAATAGTGGTAGCACGAGACTGCTGACCTGGGCTAAAGCCTTGCATTGCCCCCCCATCATCTCCTATGTATGCAGTAAGTCAAAGAAGCTTACTCAAAAGGGAGATGCAGCATTGGCTGCCAGGTCCATATTGCCAACAAAACTCCTCCATGTAAGCCAGGGGTGTCAATGTTGTTTTATACAGTGGGCCAAATAGCATGCATGGCACCTTCCAAGGGCCAGAAGTGAAATCATTACGATGGCCAGAAACAGGGCTGGCCTTAGGAGCTGTGGGGCCTGACGCAAAACATTTTTGGGGACTCCATACCCCCATGGCCCCCCCCACTCACCAAGATGAGCAGCAGTGGTGAGGCACCTGGCAATGGCGTCACTGCCAACTGCTTCGGGGGGGGGGCAATTTCAAGTCAATCGGCCGCAGGGGTGGGAGGGAGGGCTGTCCAGTGGCAATGCTCCACTCAGTGTGCTCTCCTCACAATGCCTCAGTATTGAAGATTCCACCCTGGAGTGTCAGCTACTGAGAGAGGTGCCGGCTGTGGCTGCAGGCACTCTGCTGCCACCCCAGTGTGGGGCCCCTCCAGGCGCAGGGCTCAATTTGGTCAAACTGCCGTAAGACTGGCCCTAGCCAGAAATGAGCAGTCAGTTCTCATGTAGGAACTCATCAGCTACAAATGACTGAACGGAAAATATGCAAATCTTGATCAGTCAAGATATGAGGCAGCCCAATTTTATGTGGGTTGCCCTTTCAGCATTGCCACTTCTGCAGAGGTCTCACTGCACAGCTCAGTAACTGAGAGGTGCTCTGCAAAGGGAAACCTCAGCAGAGGCAACACTGCTGAAAGGGTGGCACTGGGAGAGCCCAATTATGGGCCAAATAAAGAGCTTTTACAGACCATATCTAGTCAGCAGGCCTTATGTTTGACACCCCTGATGTAAGCTTTTGCTGCATCATTTGTGACTATTGCATCATTACACTGTGTGTATGAGTAAATGGCTCCATAACACATGAAAGACAGATCATGTAAAATTGGGGCTGTCAAATGGTTAGGGAGTTTCTGGTTGACTAATCTGCCCATGTAACCCATTATTTGACTAAGGACACAATCCAGACCCATATTTGGGCCTGCACAAGTCCCTTGCACTGGCCCAAGAGAGTCGCAAAAGCACTTTTGTGCCACTTGGAACGAGTTAGGCTGGTGCACAGACATGAACTGGCTTCCCTGCACCGTTGCGGGTCCTGGACGGCAGGTGAGCTGTGTCAGCTGAGCTCAGCTGAAGCAGTGGTCTGCAGGGGTTTGGGGAAGGCGGGGAGAAGGCAGGAGGGAGGCAAGGGGAGGGCAGGTGGTGGGTATTCCTGGGGTGGGTGGGCAGGCAGGGAGTGGGAAGTGAAGCCAGGATCCAGCAGTTATGCCAGATCCTAACCCTGTTCCCAGGAGGCCTTGGGGAGTGCTGGGTTGCTTGGATTTGTGCTCTGGGGCGGGTTAGAATTGGGCTGTCACATGTTTAAATAATTTTGTATACAGGTATAACCTAATTATCCATGGATAATAACTCCTTGCCACAGGATGTGGTGCTGGCGTCTAGCCTAGACACCTTTAAAAGGGGATTGGACAAGTTTCTGGAGGAAAAATCCATTACGGGGTACAAGCCATGATGTGTATGCGCAACCTCCTGATTTTAGAAATGGGTTATGTCAGAATGCCAGATGCAAGGGAGGGCACCAGGATGAGGTCTCTTGTTATCTGGTGTGCTTCCTGGGGCATTTGGTGGGCCACTGTGAGATACAGGAAGCTGGACTAGATGGGCCTATGGCCTGATCCAGTGGGGCTGTTCTTATGTTCTTATGGATTTTTCATCTCAGTTTTATTTCAATGTGATGAGAAGGACCCTTTAAATTAAAGGAAAAAAGTCATTTAACAATAGCCTTGTTAATGAGAGAGAGGGCAACCAGTTGTCAATCCATCCATCATTCTCTCTCCAGGCACTTAAAACAGCTTCGCTCCAAGGCAAGCAACCCCTCCCTTCTCCCTGAGCATGTGAAAGAATAATCACTTTGCTTTCTTTCCCAGCACTGCACTCTGGGTGAAGGGAGGGGTCACTGGCTCAGAGTGAAGCCTTTCTCAGTTCCTGGAGAGAGACTGATTGATGGATCGTCTGCCTAATGACTCTGTCTTACATCACAAAGGTCAGCAAGGTTGTTTTTAAATCACCTAACGAAGGGTCATTGTTTTTTAAATGGATTCGCTTTAATGTGATTTTTGCCACATGTGATTTTCTGGGAGCAGAACCCTTAGGAATAACAAGACTCAACCTGTATGACTAAAACCTCAGAAGAGGTCCTATGATAATAACTCTCTGGTAGAGAACATACTTTAAGTCCCAGGTTCAATCCCTGGCATCCCCATGCAGGACACAAAATGATTCCTTCCTGAAGCTCCATAAACTCAGTGCCAACAGGATATAAAATACTGAGCTAGATTCCAACTCAGTATAAGGCATCTTCATATGACATATTGAAGGAACTGTGTGACAAACTTATAATTTAATAAACAAAAGCTATCACTCATTAAGAGGGAATACTTTTTCATTTCCTCCTATTAATATTCTTATAATACATCAAGATCAAAACAGCCAGTAAAAATGAATAAGCACATTTGCCCTTTATTCCCAGCCAACCCAACTAACTCTTGCCATAATCAATTAAAACTGCCTCATCTGATTAAAAAATTATACTGATTAAAGCTTATAACCCTATGCAAGTTGCACATTATCACTGCAAGCAACTAGAGAGCAACAGAATTAGTAAAGGGGACAATTAACTATACAGTATTAAAATTATCTCCTACTCTTACTTATCATTGGCAAATTATTCTGCATGAGTAGTAGAATAAATGAGTGCAAACCGACCACAGGAATCTACCACTTGTCTAATATTTGCCCATGTAGTTCCTCTGGTGAGGAGGCAGAGGCCTCCGTGAAAGAAGAAACACAGAACTGAAAAAAGAAGTCAAGAAGCAACAGTGGCCAGTGAAAAATAAACACTTCTCAGAGAACATAAGAACATAAGAACAGCCCCACTGGATCAGGCCATAGGCCCATCTAGTCCAGCTTCCTGTATCTCACAGCGGCCCACCAAATGCCCCAGGGAGCACACCAGATAACAAGAGACCTCATCCTGGTGCTCTCCCCTACATCTGGCATTCTGACTTAACCCATTCCTAAAATCAGGAGGTTGCGCATACACATCATGGCTTGTACCCCATAATGGATTTTTCCTCCAGAAACTCGTCCAATCCCCTTTTAAAGGCGTCTAGGCTAGACGCCAGCACCACATCCTGTGGCAAGGAGTTCCACAGACCGACCACGCGCTGAGTAAAGAAATATTTTCTTTTGTCTGTCCTAACCCGCCCAACACTCAATTTTAGTGGATGTCCCCTGGTTCTGGTATTATGTGAGAGTGTAAAGAGCATCTCCCTATCCACTCTGTCCATCCCCTGCATAATTTTGTATGTCTCAATCATGTCCCCCCTCAAGCGTCTCTTTTCTAGGCTGAAGAGGCCCAAACGCCGTAGCCTTTCCTCATAAGGAAGGTGCCCCAGCCCCGTAATCATCTTAGTCGCTCTCTTTTGCACCTTTTCCATTTCCACTATGTCTTTTTTGAGATGCGGCGACCAGAACTGGACACAATACTCCAGGTGTGGCCTTACCATCGATTTGTACAATGGCATTATAATACTAACCGTTTTGTTCTCAATACCCTTCCTAATGATCCCAAGCATAGAATTGGCCTTCTTCACTGCCACCGCACATTGGGTCGACACTTTCATCGACCTGTCCACCACCACCCCAAGATCTCTCTCCTGATCTGTCACAGACAGCTCAGAACCCATCAGCCTATATCTAAAGTTTTGATTTTTTGCCCCAATGTGCATGACTTTACGCTTACTGACATTGAAGCGCATCTGCCATTTTGCTGCCCATTCTGCCAGTCTGGAGAGATCCTTCTGGAGCTCCTCACAATCACTTCTGGTCTTTACCACTTGGAAAAGTTTGGTGTCGTCTGCAAACTTAGCCACTTCACTGCTCAACCCTGTCTCCAGGTCATTTATGAAGAGGTTGAAAAGCACCGGTCCCAGGACAGATCCTTGGGGCACACCACTTTTCACCTCTCTCCATTGTGAAAATTGCCCATTGACACCCACTCTCTGCTTCCTGGCCTCCAACCAGTTCTCAATCCACGAGAGGACCTGTCCTCTAATTCCCTGATTGTGGAGTTTTTTCAGTAGCCTTTGGTGAGGGACCGTGTCAAACGCCTTCTGAAAGTCCAGATATATAATGTCCACGGGTTCTCCCGCATCCACATGCCTGTTGACCTTTTCAAAGAATTCTATAAGGTTTGTGAGGCAAGACTTACCCTTACAGAAGCCATGCTGACTCTCCCTCAGCAAGGCCTGTTCGTCTATGTGTTTTGAGATCCTATCTTTGATGAGGCATTCCACCATCTTACCCGGTATGGATGTTAGGCTGACCGGCCTATAGTTTCCCGGGTCCCCCCTCTTTCCCTCTTTAAAAATAGGCGTGACATTTGCTATCCTCCAATCTTCTGGCACTGTGGCCGTTTTGAGGGACAAGTTGCATACCTTAGTCAAGAGATCTGCAACTTCATTCTTCAATTCCTTAATAACCCTTGGGTGTATGCCATCAGGGCCCGGTGACTTATTGATCTTTAATTTATCAATGAGGTCTGAAACATCTTCTCTTTTAACCTCTATCTGACTTAACTCCTTGGTTAGGAGGGGCCGTTCGGGCAGCGGTATCTGCCCGAGGTCTTCTGCCGTGAAGACAGATGCAAAGAACTCATTTAATTTCTCTGCCATCTCTAAGTCTCCTTTTATCTCCCCTTTCCCTCCCTCACCATCCAGAGGGCCAACTGCTTCTCTGGCGGGTTTCCTGCTTCTAACATATTTGAAGAAGCTTTTATTATTCCCCTTAATGTTGCTGGCCATGCGTTCCTCATAGTCTCGCTTGGCCTCCCATATCACCTTCTTACATTTCTTTTGCCACAGTTTATGTTCCTTTTTATTCTCTTCATTAGGGCAAGACTTCCATTTACGGAAGGAAGCTTCCTTGCCCTTCACAGCCTCTCTAACTTGGCTGGTTAGCCATGCGGGCACTCTCCTGGATTTAGTGGAACCCTTCTTTCTTTGCGGTATACACCTCTGCTGGGCCTCTATTACTGTTGTTTTAAGCAGCCTCCATGCACTCTGGAGAGACTGGACTCTTTTTACCCTCCCTTTCAACCTCCTTCTAACCAGCCTCCTCATTTGAGGGAAGTCCGCCCGTCGGAAGTCAAGGGTTTTTGTTAGAGATTTGCCTGGTATTCTTCCCCCAACGTGCACGTCAAAACGGATCGCACTGTTCCCCAATGGCTCAGTAACGTTTACATCTCTAACCAGGTCCTGCGTACCGCACAAAATTAAATCCAGAGTCACCTGTCCTCTGGTGGGCTCCGTGACTAGCTGATCTAAGCCACAGTCATTTAGCACGTCAAGAAATCCGGTTTCCTTATCGTGACCAGAACACAAATTGACCCAGTCAATATGAGGATAATTGAAGTCCCCCATGATTACAACCCTGTCCTTCCTTGTCACCTCCCTGATCTGTTTCCTCATTTCAAGGTCCCCATCAGATTTCTGGTCTGGAGGACGATAGCACGCCCCCAGTATTACATTGCTGCACAAGCCTGGTAATTTAACCCACAGAGATTCTACGGTGGAGTCGGACCCACCTTCAATCTCTACTTTGCTGGATTCTATCCCTTCCTTAACATAAAGGGCCACCCCACCTCCAACACGCCCCTGCCTGTCCCTCCTGTAGAGTTTATAGCCCGGGATTGCGGTATCCCACTGATTCTCCGCATTCCACCAGGTTTCCGTTATGCCCGCTATGTCAATATTTTCCCTTGTCACCAGACATTCCAGTTCTCCCACCTTTGCTCGTAGACTTCGGGCATTCGCATAAAAGCATTTATACACGGAATGCCCCAGGATGGGCTGCTTATTCGCTCCTTTGTCCCCGCATTCTCTCATTGTGCCAAACTGTCTATCACATCCCATCTCCCTACCTTTCCCAATTTCTTCTCCTACCCTGCCTTTGTCTTGTTGCTCTCTAACCTCCCCATCCTCATCCCATAGGGATGAGGAGTCCCGAACCGGATGCCCCTCGGCTCCTGTCGGCCTTCCCCCAGGGATCAGTTTAAAAGCTGCTCTGCCACCTTTTTAATGTTATGCGCCAGCAGTCTGGATCCATTCTGGTTCAAATGGAGCCCGTCCCTCTTGTACAGGCCCCGCTTGTCCCAAAACGTTCCCCAGTGCCTAACGAATCTAAACCCCTCCTCCACGCATTGAGACCCCTGATCTCCGCCTGCCTAGCTGGCCCTGCGCGTGGAACAGGTAGCACTTCAGAGAACGCTACCTTTGAGGTCCTGGCTTTCAGCTTCCTGCCTAAAAGCCTAAATTTGGCCTCCAGGACCTCCCAGCTACACTTGCCCACATCGTTGGTGCCGACATGCACCACAGCCGCTACCTCTCCCCCAGCACTGTCTACTAGCCTGTCTAGACGAGAAGTGATGTCCGCAACCTTCGCACCAGGCAGGCAAGTCACCATGCGGTCCTCACATCCGTCGCAAACCCCCCTCTCTATGTTTCTAATAATCGAATCCCCCACTACAAGAAGCCCCCGACCCCCCTCCCGCCGAGGAGTATGCCGAGTGCACTCGGATACGGGCCCATCCCCTGGAGAAGGGATCCCCCCTAGGGGATTGTTTCCCTCCTCTCCAGGATGACGTCCTCCAGTCCCGAGACTTCCCACCCGGGCAGCCGAGGAGCTGCACGCCTGAGGTTGGGACGAAGCCTGATCATCCCCAGAAGTCTCCCCACGGTCCTCCTCTGGCTGCCTGCGCTTCTCCAGGTCGGCCACCAAGGCTTCAAGGGAGCGGACGCGTTCCCTGAGAGCCTGGAGCTCCTTGCATCGAGGACACACCCATGACTTATGCCCCAGAGGCATATAATCATACATGTGGCACTCGATGCAGAACACTGGATAGCCCCCACCCTGCTGCTGGCTGTCTGACTGCATAGCTTTTTTGTTGTTGTTGTTGTTGTTGTTTTATTTAGGGGTCCTTTTAAAAACCGTACACTGGATAGCAGCCCTTTTCTCTAGGGAAGAGGAAGGGCAGTGTATGGGGCCCTGGCCTCCTCGCCCTGCTGCTGAACTCGCCCAGATGCTAAACTCTTGTGCCTTACCTGGCACTTAGTTCCCGAGGCACTGGGTTCCCAGAGGCCACACGCGTCTGCAGAGAGCCTCACGCGATGGCCCGCCTAGCTTTATACTCCTGGCTGGCTCCTCCCCCCTCCTTCCTTCCTGATTGAAAGGGGGCTGGCCTTCCCAGGTGAGTTTACAAAAGCTCAGGAAGGCAAACGGCTGCTGATGGGCGTGACCTACTCTGCAGGCTCCTGAATGGACTGCTTGGATTAGCCTAATGGGGCTCTTAATGGGTTGGGAATTGGCCCTTCCTAGGTCCTTTCCCTCCTAGTTCTGTTCTCTTAGGCTGGACTGTTTTTGTAACCTCAAGCTAGTTTTTATTTGGGTTTGTTTAATTATTTATTGCTCTCTAGATCCTGTGTCCCAATTTACTGACCTGTTTAGGTTATGTTCCAACTTAGATTAGGTTTAACCTGGGTTAAGTATAGGTTTAATTTAAACAAGTAGAAAAACCTGCTTTCCACTTTATCCTCCTCCCTTCCTTCGATTAAGTGCTACCTTAGGTGCAGCTAACTTTCAACTTTGATTTAAATGCCTGACCCTTGGGCTCTTACTCACGAGTAGGACTCTTACTCACGAGAGGACTCAAGAGACCGAGGTTCAAAGTGAAAGAAGTGAAGTCCATAGCAGAGATTCATTTATTGATCACATCAAAGTGCCCTATTATTTGGTGGCCAATAACAACAAGTTTCAAAACGTATATATTCAAAAGAGAGCACAAAACAGGAGCAGGATGGTATAGCTGGAGAGGTGCTAAAGAGTTAAACATGGAAGCTTAATGATCTCTTTAGAACAAGTGAAGCTTAAAGTCTTCATTTGCGAGGATTACTCCTCCAACTTGTTTTCTTCCTTCAGCACCAGGGTGTAGTATTGTTGTCCTGCACAATCAGAGGACATATGAGGCGTGAATGGAACCAGCAGATGATACGGATTCTCTCTCCCTACAAAATGAGCCGGAGCCAAGCTAATGGGAGACATGTTCCTTCTGTCTTTGAATCTGACATCTCAAAGTAGTGTGTTGCTGCTGCTGCAGCAACTTTACATCTTACTAGTCTCAAAGTTTCTGCTTGAAGAAGCGGCGAGAATGGGAAACAAAAATGTATCTCACAAAACCAGGTTTCCTCTTGTGGATTCAATCCAAATTCTCTAAGCAAAGTATCAGCCCAGCCCTTACCAACTTTCCAGCAAAGATGCAGCCCTGAGGTAAGGGAACAAATGGTCCTTTACCTTGAGGAGGCCTCTGTGACTGCCCCTCCCCATTGCAGGATGCAGTGTGCAGCCCGTTGGCACAACTGCAACAGCACTGGGAAGTTAGTTAGGACTGGGCTGTAAATCAGTTAACTGAATTTCGCCTGAAAGTTTGTTCCTGCAGAACTATTTTATGTTCCCTTTGACTATTTGAATTCAGCAGTTTCATTATTCTAATGGCTTAGACCAGTCAGTGGATATAGTCAACATGGATACCACATCCCAATTGCTCTGCTGGCATAGTTAATCTATATTTACATAGCTCATTCACAAAGGAGGCTGCTGTGAGTATAGTATTTCAGTCCAGCTTTATTCAGCTAAGAGTGACATGGTATAATGTCAGGGATGGGAAAACCCAGCGTGGCTTGACTCAAGTTGAGTCGCCGAGTCACCACCCCCCAACAACTCAACTCAAAAAAGGGGCCTAACGGGGCTCCGAGTCACTATTTAGTGACTCTCATGGACTCCAGTCGAGTTGCCACCCCTTTAAAAAGTGGAAAAAACAAGGCTGCTCCAGGGAGTGTGTGTGTCAGAGCTGTATTTGAACACTCCCCTGATGTCCCTGCCCATCTGTAAACTGGGCAGGAGGGATGGGAGGGACGGCGCGAGAGGGGACAGAAGCAGCAAGAGAGAGGAGGAGTGTCACGAGCAGCAGCTGCAAGGCTTACCAGGACGACCTGATCCTTGCAGCTCTACTCATAAGTAATACCTCCACAGCTGCTCATTCAATGAGGGTCCCCCTCCCAAGCAACAACAGAGCTATGCCTGCAAAGCATGAGTGCTCCCTTGCCTCCTCTCTCTCCCTGGGCTGAGTCGCCCCCTTTAAAAAGCCAACATCGGAAAAATGGGGCTGCTGCCTCTGTGTGTGTGTGTGTGTGTGTGTGTGTGTGTGTGAGAGAGAGAGAGAGAGAGAGAGTTTGCTTAACTCACTCCCCTGCAAGAGGTAAGAAGGAGGAGGGTCACAAGCAGCAGCTGTGAGGTTTACCAGGATGACCTCATCCTTAGCAGCTCTACTCAGAAGTATTCCTGTTTGTGTTGGTTGTTCAATGAGGGTTGCTCCTCCTCCTGCCCTCCCTCAGCCAATGGAAATACGAGAATGCCGATCCTTTATCCAATGATCATTCCTATCAGAGATGGGAAATGAGAGCCCAGTCCAACCCCCCCCACCCCCCCTCACATTAATCCTTTCCTGCGTCCTAGCTGGAACTCCCTGCTGCTTGCCTTCGGAATGCTGACCCCATGAGGTTTTCCATGTGGCAAAAACAGTAATCCAGCACCCCAGACACAGGAAGGCTCAGCATGCATGAGGATGAGTGCCAAGTCAGGGGGGCCCTGACTCAAGTCTTTTTCAGTGTCTTCCACGTGTGTGACTCACGAGTCACTGAGTCAGCAAAAATCATGCATTTTCATGACTCGAGCCCAAGTCATCTGACTTGAGTTCTCAACACTGTATAATGTTTCATTAAGTTAGAACTGTCATTGACTTTGACCCAAAATAAAATTAGAGGTGAATTTGGAGTATCTTGTCAATCGAAATATCTGAAATATAATTTCAGAGAGAAATAAAAAGAATTTCAGCAAAGTTACTAACATTACCAACATTTCTCAGAAGTTCATACATCTCTAAGTTGTCACCAAGTTTTTCAACAAGCAAAATTCAAGGCAAACCTGGAACGGCATTAATGACAATCAGAAGTGAACAATTAGGGAACCAGTCTCATTCAACTTCAACTCATCCAGAACCAACACAACACAGACCTCATGGTGGTTGACCAATCTGGTTCCCCTGCCAACTTTGGGAGCATGGGGTGTTCAGGAAAGTCGAACTATGGATAATTATTATTAAGAATATTTATGCATCACTTTTCAACAACAAAAGTTCATAAAGTGGTTCACAAGGCTAAATAAATAAACAGTTCCATGTCCCCAAAGGGCTCACAATCTAAAAAGGATTAGAAAGAGACACCAGTAACAGTCACTGAATTAGGAAGTGAAATAGGAATTTATATATTCAGCAAGGAATTGGAGCAAGAAATTGGAGGGTGGGACAGAAAAAAGAATCTGATGAATATTCTATATATTTTACTATTTGGTTAAATGGACATTGATAACTAGAAAAAATTAATCAGTAAATAAGATGGAGAAAATATGATCCCTTTTATGTTTTTAGTTGTTCAAAAATATTTATGATAAGAAAAAAAATTCCTTAAAAATAAACAACAAGAATGAGGAGATAACTGTTGCATATGAACTAAAACATGGGATAGAATAGCCCAATAGTGCTAACTGAGCAATTTAAAGATAAGTTTAGCATCCCAACTATTAAAAAAAGAGTCTAGTTTAAATATAATCCATTTGCAAAGCATCAAAATATCTGCTTTTTAAAAAAAATCTGATCTAAATAATTAAAAAGTGACCACGAAGCATTAATACTGTATGGATAGTAACAAAATTAACTGGAATACATATTAAGAATGTCAGTTTGTACCAAAGGTTCCTACCATGCTTTGTACTTCAAAAGGTGGCAATTTCAAATATTCGCGTTCAGTTAGTTGATTAGCAAGTCAGCAAAATCAATCAAGATTTTTCAAAACATGTCTAAAACACATTGGATTTTTCCTTCCTCTCAGTGCTTTCCCCTTTAAAGATGTTTGGATGTTAACGAACCTCTGCCTGCTGTGCTAGTAAGTGATAAGTGTAGATAATTTAAATTTACAAGTATGATATTAAAAGATTGATTTCAATAACTGTGTGACTGATTAACACAAGATCCATCCACGAAAGTATGTCCTCAAAACACTTTTTAACAACCTTGGAAGAAATGAAAAAATAAGAGCTCTCAATATGCTGATAGGAACCTGGAAGCTGCCTTCAAAAGATGCAAAACTCCTAATCACAGTCAAAATATAGCTTTGTAAAATTGCCAGCAAGTTCCTGTGAGTTTCCCAATTTCTTGGATAATAGTCCATTCTATGTGTTTTACAACCTATACAACCAAGGGCGTAATCCTAACCTGCGCTGGAACAGGCAAGCCAGGAGGCAATCCAGTGCAGGATTGTAGCCAGAAGTGGTTTAGCCAGAGGCAAGAGGAAACTCTTCCTCTTACCCTTGGGTAAGGGCTGCTGGCGCCTATGGGTCTCCTTGGACTTGCGCCACCTCCTGAGGACTTGCGCCACCTCCTGCGTCACCTCCGGGAACAGGGGTTGGAATCCAGCATAACTGTTGGATCCCAGCCCTGCCTCCTGCCCCCCACCCAGGGCCACCCATCGCCAGCCCTCCTCCCACCCAGGAACACCTCCCTCCCTCCTCCTCCCCGCCCCCCACCCCTACCTTTCGTCCTTGCGTTGGCTCATCAGAACCGATGCAAAGAGCTGGGGGGAAGCTAGCACAGAGACTTCCATCAGCCTCCGCAGGCCGGCGCTTCTCAGAGCACTGGCCTGACTTCTTCCCAAGGAGGCGCAAACGTGCTTTACAGCACGTTTGCGACTCTACCAGGCCGTCCCAAGGGACTTGGGCAGGCATAGGGCACAGTTTGGTTTGCGCCCCTATACTATTAAAAGGGCAGATTGTTAACCATAAATAATATTTATTTGAATTTGATTATGGCACATGATTTTTCTTGGAAGACTGCAAGGAACAATGGGCTCCTATTTGTCCACACTGGTCTGTGTCCACACAAAGCATCCCCATCAGCTTCTACAGATACCTTTCTCCTGCTTCCAGTTCTCAGCTGGTCTCACTATCACTGTGCCAGGTGGAGTGGAAGACACATGACCATTCCCAGGAGCAAGAGGTCCTGTATTTCCTTTATAATTTTCAAGCACAGCTCTCTCTTCTCCAAGACTCTGGAATCCTATGCAGACAGAGTAGTGGTGCGTCTAAGGAAAGGGGGGGCAATGACCATGCCGATTTCTTTTTACATAAATTGAAATTACATGTTTGGAACATAGTACCCACTTCATTGCCTCAATCATACTTGTATCTTAAAGTTCTTTGGAAAATTTCACTGTCAATGGCAGCAATCCTATTTTCCCCTCACAATAAGATAAGTGTGGAAGAAACAAGCCTCACTATACATTTAGAAGCGAAGTCTACCTGAGACATTATTTCAAGCAAATGAAGGGAGAGAAAACTCTGTTCACAGGCAGATTACAACATAAATTTAGAATGCTTAGCTAGCCACAATTTGAAACATTAAGCACCTTTACCTTACAAATTAACCGATCAGATCTTGCCATTTGGCTTCTGTAGTCGCTTTCTGGTTTAAAATGGTCTCCACCTCACTTTCAACTCCTTTCCTACCCCACTACACATATAGTGGGCCATTGGTAGCCATAGGTGATCCATTCCAGGATCCCCTCAGATACTGATTTCTGCAGATAATGAAATCCACGAAAGGGCCTCTCCTGACTGCCCAGATGTGACTGGAAGCGCTTCTGGTCACATCCAGAAGGTGTTCCAAGGAATGAGGAGGCTGCACATGGCTTCCCCAGGCTTCAGAAGGCCTCCTAGATGCATCTGGTACTCCTAGACGCATCTAGTACTTCAGTTCTAGCTCTCAGAACATTCTGAGTGATAATGACTTGCGGAATGACACCTTGTTAATTTCATAGCTGGAAATTTTAACATCCTGGACCAAATTCAGCACTGCTTCTACTATTGACTGTTTATGTTAATAAAAAGAAAGGCACTATGCACTGTTTAATCCATTAGCTGAATAATTTTAAAAGTTTTCATTTAAGCCATCTGAAATGAATTGTGGTGTCCTCACTGATTTTATGACATTTTATGAGGAAAATGAACAAAAATGTAACTAGTCACAATTACTGAATAATATCTGATATAAACTCCAGAAGAATCAAGCTAAGCACTTGTGGTTAATTAAGTGGCTGCCAAATATCTACAGAATACTTGTTTGTAGCATTAAATTTTCAATAGAATAATAAAGAATGTTGCTGAGGGCAAATTCAAAGGGAAATTATTGTCATTTTTCTTGCATAATATAATGGCTAGTTTTCGTGAAACAAAGAATACTTAGGGATATCTTTCTTGTAGAGCAGTCTCCCATGCTACATAGCAACCCACTTTTCAAGCTTTTCTGGGGCATTTGGTGGGCTGCTGTGAGATACAGGAAGCTGGACTAGATGGGCCTATGGCCTGATCCAGTGGGGCTGTTCTTATGTTCTTAAGCTAAGACAACTTTCAAAAATAGTTTTGGATGCAACAAGGGGGCTGCTGTCAAAAAAGGTAAAAAAATGCTTTATTCAGGGCTGTCCTTGATCACATTACTCTGCTGTTATACTAGATTCACTGGTTTAGTCCATTTCTAAGCACAATTCAAGGTCCTGGCTATGACCTTTAGAGCACAATCCTAAGCACTCCTAAGTCGGCCCAGTACTGTAGCAAACGTGCCATAAGGCACATCTGCGATGACTTGTGAGTCAGGGTGGCTGGCACAAGGACATGCACTGGCCTCTCCACACCAGAGCAAGCCCTGGGACCAGTAAGTTTGCTCTGGCCTTTCCAGGTTAGCATGGGGAGGTCAGAGGGGTGGAGGTGGGAGGGAGGTGTTTTGGGGCAGGAGAGGGCGGGCCCTGGAGTGGGCAACAGATGTATGTGGGCAGGGGCCAGAATCCGGCACTTGTGCCGGATCCTAACCCCATTCCCAGGCTGCCTAGCGAAGCTCTGGACTGCTTGGATCTCAGATCTGAATAGCCCCATTGGGGCTGCTGCGGCTTTATGCAGGTAAGGGGAAACGACTCCTCTTGTCCTGGGCTGAACTGCTTTTGGCCCCAACCTTGTACTGGATGAGGAATATGCCTGCTGGCCTCCTCATTCCAGCACAAGTTAGGACTGGGCTGCCCAAGTCCTAAAATTTAGATTTAAGGTACTGAAGGACTACCTCCCCCTTTACATGTCAGGTTAATTGGGAAAGTTTTCTACATGTTCCACCATCAGCAGAAGCTCAGTTGGTCTTCTCTGTGATAGCACCATATATGTGGAACTTGGTACCTTTTGAGATTAGACTTATCCCTTCTCTATTTTTGACAGCAACTGAAAAACTCAATTATTTTCTTTAGCTTTTGGAGGCTGTAATCCCGTTTATTTTGGTTGATTCTTTTGTTTTCTGCAGGCCTGATACTTTTGATTGTTTTTGCTGTAATGTTTTGGTATTGTTGCTTTAAATTGTTAATTATCTATCACATTATTGTTTTTAAATGTTGTAAGCCATCCCTGGACGTCTCCCAGTGGAGAGAAGAAGGGCAAGAAACAAATATTTTAAAACCCCACTGGACGTGCCCAAGCCTGTGGTGCTACTAAATAGTTCTCTGGATCCTGACCTATATTTTGAGAATTGAGCAACTACAGCCTGCACAGTTTTCCAATATGTCAACTTATGAATATATACTCAGGCCATTAGTCCACCTAGCCAGAGCTGTCTTACGAGGGTTTGTTGTCAGCTGTCTTATGAAAAGATGAGGGTTTGTTCTCAGTCCTGCTATTAGAGAATGTTTAAAGTGCAGATAGCAGGACTGGACCTGATGTCTCTTGCAGGTAAAGCACATGTCTCTACACTGAGCTATGCCCCCTACCCATGAGCCAAAACCTAGGGGAACAGAAGGGGAACAAGGAAAATAAGACTGACCTTCCTTTGATATACCAACAAGGGTATACTCTCCAGTAAAGATTACTCTGCAAGTCAGGTCACAAAGCAAGCGCATCAGGTACTCACTTCTACTGAAGAAGTGCTGTGAAAAATTTCCCCCAATTTCCAAGCACATTGTTAACTTGTCTTATGTTGACTCGAAAATGATTGGTCCAAAGGAAAAAAGAAAAAGAAATTAAGTCTGAAGTAGCTGAGTTTGCCAGGACCCGAGCGAAGCAGAAAGCTCCACTGTCTGTTGGGAAAGAACCTCATAAACAGACAAAACAAGGGTTGCCAAGGCAGCCATGGAATTCTTTGTGGCACCCTGGAAAGAAATCTAGAATTCTCACATTGGAGGCATTTAATTTGCAGACCACTTTCTCTTTATAGCTGGTATAGTCAGCTTCCAGTTAGCAGAAGGAAAATCTTCCAGCTTAGAGCTAGTTTGGATATCATTCAACTGGCCTCATGCATTGAAATTTATTTTATTTATTTATTTATTTTTCACATTTTTATACCGACCTTCTTCCAAAGAGCTCAGGGCGGTGTACACAACTGCTCCCCTCCTTCTTGTCCTCACAACAACCCTGTGAGGTAGGTGAGGCTGAGAGAAAGTGACTGGCCCAAGGTCACCCAGGAAGCTTTGTGGCTAAGGGGGGATTTGAACCTGGATCGTCCAGGTCTAAGTCCACCACCAAACCACTACACCACCCTGGCTCTCAAAGATGTGTGTGTTCATAGCATGACCATGCCCTGGCCCCTCCCTTCACTTCCCCGGTAAATATTCCTACTTCCATGAGAGAGGCAGCTCAACCATGCATGCTTTATCAACCCCAGAGCCAAAGCAGCCCTTGGTCCAACAGTTCAGATGTCCAACAAATAAATCGCTGTGACGTTAGAGATAAATAACAATTCCTAAGCTATCAGCAGCATAAAAGCAGCATTTGAGAGGAAAATCCTTCCAGTGATGTGTAACACACACTGGTTCAGCAAATGAAGAGAGACAAGGATCAATCATGTGATTTAGATTTTTTATCATCAAATGAGCATTGACAGACAAAACAGGGAGCTTATAGTAGTAGCACCCCAACATTGCACTATGATGGAAACACCAATGGAAGGACCAGCTAAAGGACCCTAGCAATAATAACCAGGAAAGTTGTCACCAATTAATAACCAGGAAAGTCCTTACTATCACAAAGGAGGCTTCCAAGCATCCCTAGTGTAGATCTGAAACTGGGCTACATGTTACACTCACAAAATGAAAAGGAAGCAGGCTCATGCTGAAAGAGAAGGAGACACTACTGGCACTCAAAAGGTGCTCCCTATCTGGAGGGCGCCTCAATTTCAACAGTCAGAACCTGGTTACTTTTTAAAGTGTTGAATACAATATGTGGTCAAGCTCTCAACTGAGTTGGGAAAAATGGTTAGAACCAGACCCCTGAGACAGCAACACCAAAAATAATATGAAGCATAATTTCAAAGTCAGAGGTTTTAAGCTCAGTAATTTTGCTGATATTTATGCACAAGGAGTTTCCATAACTACTCTGTAAATACACTCCATTCATATTAGGAGGTCTATCTGTTCGCTAAACTATAACATAGCTGTCAGATTTGACTAGCTGTGCACACTATGGAGGGGTTCAACTTTTCCCATTCCTGCAACACTGCTGGACAGACATTTCTTCTACCACACAACTATTAAAATGGTACAAGTATCCTGTCTTCTGTTGTATCTGGTCACAGAACAGTTAGCCAGTTAACTGTTAACAGTTAACCAGTTAAGGCTGCAATCCTAACCACACTTTCCTGACAATAAGCCCCATTGAACAAATAGGACTTACTTCTGAGTAGACCTGGTTAGGATTGCGCCCTAAATGTAACAAGTCACATAACAGTGAACCAGCTAATTGTTAATCTGATGATCAACTGCAGTTATTATGCTACACTCCCCTTAAGATCTTTAAAATTGTTACCTTACAATTGGAGGCACAGTCCAGTTCACAACCCTGTCTGCTTTTTAACTGAAAGTTTCCTTTCTATTTTAATCTCCAGTGCTTTTAGGAAATAACAGCTAAAGGATCAAGCAGCTTGCTTGTCTGCAGAAAAATGGAAGGACTGTAATCATGTTTGCCACTTAAAAACACAATCCCTCATTAACTTAGCTACTCTTCCAGCAGTATCTATGTCAATAATTCAGCAGGAAGACAGACCTGGAAGCCCTGTGGGGACTTAAAAAAAAAAAAAAAAAGCCCTGCTCTTTTTCTAGGCATTTGGAAGACTGTACTGTGCAGTGAGCAAGACAGCTGGCCCAGCTTTTGTTTGTCACCTACACCATAATGAGCCTCAGCTGCAGGGATCCATTCCAGGATTGTCAGTGTTGGCTCATTTTTCTAAAATAAAATGGGTTCACTTTCCTTTTCCTGATGCAAGGTCTTAGCACCTCCCTTGCCAGCTGGGCATTCCATACATAGATTTCTATTACACAGGGGGGGGGGGGGGAGGGAGAGAGAGAGAGAGAGAGAGAAAAAAAAAGAATTCAATACAGTTTTGAGAATAGCCTGTTTGTTCTTTTACTGAAAATAAAGTACAAAGTATAAAGGGAACCGCAATCTTTATTTTGAATAAGACTCTTGTCTTTGTCTCAGCAGACAATCACCTCACACTCCCAAAAGTTGGCAAACACAAACAAAGTTCTGCCACACTGTGTAAAATATACTTCTACAAAGACAACTCATTAGCCTTGAATTGAAAGATTAGAATTAGAACCTTTCAGTTTGAACAATGATTGGACTGCTAAATACTCTGCGAACGTTCATATTTTCTCATTGTTGTAAACAATGAGTCCTCACACAACTATACTACTTTAATCCAGAAATTGTAACGCTCTCTTCTTAGTCTATGCATCACTGATGTTGAGCAAAGCTGGAGGGAATCCATCTTTATAAATCATCAGGTGTGTAGTTAAACTGTATACAGTGCCAGAGCTAAACTACCCAAACACGGACAGGCCTGCAGCTTATGTGGATATTCAGAATTGCCAAATAATGGGTCTCAAATATTTGACAAATGCCAGCTGCTTTGTCTCATCCAATCAAATCAGTGCTTAACAGGCTGTAATCTTATGTTGAAGCTTGCTTGGTGGTAATATCCAGGAGCTGGGTTTTGTCCGGGTTATTAGACCAATGTATGCTACGCTTTGGCTGATCAAATTGACCTGGACCTGCAGCATCAGAAGCTTGGCCAGAAGGATAATTCTGTTGGAATATGAAAAAGGCTTGGAACAGGCCAGTGCGCAGCTCAATCCACTTGACAGTTACCTTGTTACATTTATTCATCAGAAAACTGACAGAGGTATTAACAACAGAATAATATAACAATATTGAACCAAAATTGCCCTATGGTTACTGTTAGCTGGCAAAAGGGAAGCTAGGCGTGCTCACTTTCTTTCTGCCAATCCAATTCACCTTATTGTGTAAAAGTTAATGCTGAGTTATGAGAGAACTATGCATGTGCAACCCATAAAGGGGGGGGGGAGTTGAAACAAGGCAGGAAGTTATTCTGACCCCACCCCCAATATTTCTTTCTATAAGGAAAAAGGACCAACCTTGCACAACCTTTTCATGCAAACACTGCTAATAACCTTCTACTTCAACTAACTAGTGAACTAACTAGTTAACCGTTGGACAAAAACAATATATAACATTTCCTTTCATGGAATTGAATTCAGAATATACTGTATTTATCTATCTTCTTAAGAGAGATATTTGTTTTGCTACAAATGGCTTAAATACTAGATGTCTGTTTGCTCTGAGAGATAGGATCACCTGGCTCATAGCACTCTAGTTGGGATGTTATAGGGCAAAGGATGCCCTACCAGGAACTACTGCCACAGAGAATTACCACAGAATCTTGCCTCTTGCATGGAAGTTTTGATAGGGCTACCTCCATGGCTTCAGCAGTGGGGGAACCTGATTCAAGGTGTTGCTCAAGAAACAGAAGCACTGCAGGTACTGCTCTGAGGGTTTTAAAATCCCATTTCAAGTCCTAAGATGAAGGGGGGCTCTGGGACCTCAACAGGTTGAGGCAGACAGTCCAGGGAAGCTACTTGAAGAGGAAGAACCAGTAAAGTCTTCTTAATCCCTCCCCATATAATTCCTTTGAGGCTCCACTTCGCATGGTTATCTCCTGGTGGAAGGACTATCTCCTCTCAGGCAGATCTGGGTGTCTTCCTCACTGTTGCCCCTGTGGTGCTGGGAAGCAGACAGCAGACCATCACAGAATTCATGCCTCATAGATAAATTACTTTTCTGCCTAGTAATTAGTGAACATTTTGAAAGTTTAAGGAGAAAAATGTTTTAAGGCACCTTTGTACAAAAAAATGTGTCTTTGATCACAGTAGCCTTTTGGAATGGTATCACTGCTCACTTTTGACACTTCTTGGCCTCATAATCCTCAGGGCAAGACATGTCTGGTTGTTCTCTGCAAAGGGGCTATAATGAGACATTGAGAATCCACATTTATTTATGATTCAGACTGCACAGTAAATGATATTATTAAGAGAGAACTGCCTCAAACTATTTTAAATGGGAGAGTTCTCTAGATTCTCATTTTCTCTTTTTATTCCAGAGTTCAGTGAGTTTGGTTTTGTGTGATAGGAAGACCTAATACTGTAACGGCATGACCTCATCTATACAGAGAAAGGGTTATTCTCCTTCTCCACCTCCATACATTCTGCTTGGCATACCAGTCACATGTTTAAGCTGTGGGAGTTATATGGTCACTTTCTCTCTGATCTTAATACTAGTAAAAGCTACTTTCTCCCAGATCTTACCACTAGTAACCATTTTTTCTCTCCATGTCCCCTCTCTGCCTCCTCCCCAAATGGCCCAGTGTGATCCACAGCCTGCCACTGCACTACTGAGTGTGCCCCAAACCAGGGCCGTAGCTAGGGGGGCAGGGGGGGCTTTGCACCGCCTGAGCCAGCAGTTTGCCCCCCCCCCGCATTTTTTCCAGACTTGTCATGTAAATGTGGTTGAATGTCCTCCAAGTTAGCTTCTGTTCCTTGAGAGCTCAGCCCCTCCCTGCAGGCAGCCTCCTCCAATTGGCTCAGGCTGCTGTTGCTCAGTAACTCACCTTAGCAGCCAACCATAGCAATCTGCTGATAGTCACAGGACACCAGAGAGGCAGGCATGAAAAAGTCTGGAGGGAATGTGTTCAGTGCCTTCCATTTCTCTCCTGTGAGTTGAGTGGCTGTGCAAGCACTTTGCAGGACCCTGAAGGCTGCTGCTGGTGTCATTTGGGGGTGAGCAGGCAGGAGATTTTGGATGTACCATTTCAGCTGTTTGGGCCAGGAAGGGCCTTTCTCTGGGGGGTGGGGGGTGGAGAGGAAACCATGGGTCTGGCCTCTGAGATTTTGGATGCACCATTTCTGCTGTTTGGGCCTGTCCTCGTTCTGTCTGGTATGGCTTCAGTTGGGGGTCATTTGATGCCCTTTTTGCAACTTTTTTCGTGCTCAGGAGGAAAGAAGGCTTGGTGCTTCTGGTAGGGATGGGGGGGGGAGAGAGAGAGAGTGCGTGCGTGCGTGTAGAGTGAGTAAAACAGGGTCCTGGAGGGTTCCTTGGAAGTTATGACCTCTGGTGACCCTGCCCCCATCCAGAGCACATGGAGAGCGGGGCCGGTCAAGAGAAGCTACAAGGAAGGTCAGGAGAGATTTCTACTTGTACTGGCAGAGGGAGGGAAGGGTGCTATTCTACTGTGGAACATGCTAATTACTAAGAAGGTATTGCTGTGGGGGACAAAGAGAAATGTTTCTGTTTGGCAAAATCATGGTGGGGTTTTTGCCTTTCAGACATATTTTTAAAATTAATGGCTGCTGTTTGGGGCTGGGAACACCCTTTTTCTGATGGAGAAAGCATGGAAAGCATTTGAGCTAAAGAGAACCAAGAACAAGTGTGGAAAAGGTTCTAAGCAGGGATGAATCCAGTGGAGGCCATGGGTGCATACCCCCACCCCAACTGTCCTGCTAGCAGGGAAGGGCACCCACCGGGATGGAGTGCAAAATAGGGTGTCAGGGAAACACCCACTGAGTGGGTGCCAAGGAGATTGGTTGGAATGGGAGCCCAGGTCTACCCACCCAACGAATAGCACAGAGGCTATAAACTCAATGTGGAGCCCAGGTCTACCCAAGTAGGTAGACCTGGGCTCCAACTCCAGCAAATAGCCACAGAGGCCTGAGGGAGGACATGATTGAGACATTCAAAATTATGCAGGGGATGGATGGAGTGGATAGAGAGATACCCTTTTCCCTGTCACATAACACCAGAACCAGGGGACATCTACTAAAATTGAGTGTTGAGAGAGTTAGGACAGATAAAAGAAAATATTTTTTTACCTAGTGTGTTAATTAGTCTGTGGAACTTTGTGCCATAGGAAGTGGTGATGGCATTTTACCTAAATGACTTTAAGAGGGGACTGGACAAATTTCTGGAGGAAAAGTCCATCATGGGTTACGAGTCATGATAGGTATGTGCAAGCTCCTGATTTTAGAAATGGGCTATGTCGGAATGCCAGATGCAGGGGAGGGCACCAGGACACAGGTTTTGTCTTGCTGTCTTTTGTGCTCCCTGAAGCATTTGATGGGCTACTGTGAGATACAGGAAGCTGGACTAGATGGGCCTTTGGCCTGATCCAGCAGGGCTCTTCTATGTTCTTATGTAGGCTATAAGCTCAATCAGGAGCCCAGGTCTACCCAAGCAGGTAGACCTGGACTCCAAGACCAAGTGGGAGCCCAGCTCTACCTGCCCAGCAAATAGCCGCAGAGGCTATAAACTCAATCGGGAACCCACGTTACGTGAAAATCCCCTTTTGCCTTTTAGCTCTGATTTTCTATATATCTGGTTATAATATCATGCAAGCTAAACTGTTCTCCCAGCATACAGGCCACATTTCCAGGACTCTAGTCAAGCCACAAGCTCATGGTTACGCAACCCCCCCCCCCCATAGTCACACATTATGCGAGGAAGTCTTGTGTCTTAATCCAATCACTGTTTATGCAAATGATTTTGGTGTTACCGATTCATTGTATTGCACCTACACAGAAGCCCATGGTTACACAACCACCCCCACCCCCACAGTCACACATTATGGGAGGAAGTCTTGTGTTT
The DNA here is from genome assembly GCF_035046505.1 of Tiliqua scincoides. NCBI lineage: Eukaryota > Metazoa > Chordata > Lepidosauria > Squamata > Scincidae > Tiliqua > Tiliqua scincoides. The sequence goes on along the minus strand of NC_089825.1, from coordinate 63,422,848 downwards.
AATCCAATCACTGTTTAAGCATCTCCTACATTACTGTATGCAAACTTGAACTGCCTTGTGTTGGTATTGTTTCCACTCAGTCTTTGTAAGTTCCCCCTTCTAGGAAGCCAGCCATTGACCCCACTGGATAACTGACATCCTGATCCCCATTCAAATGTATACATACTCTAAGCACCCAGCCTTGTGTTAGCAACCAAGCTACCATCCAGCTCAGTCTGTCTCCCAACCTCTTTTAAGAGAGGGCTTCTTCTCACATGCTCTCTCTCTCCAAGGCCCAACACATCTGTGTTGTGTCAGAGGGTCCTCTCCACAGGACTCTCCCCCCCCACTCCAACTAGATAGATAGATAGATACTTTATTTATGGTCATCTGACCAGCTCGTTACAAACAACAAAACAAAATACACAGAATTAAAACCAACACCCCATTACACATATGTAAAATCATAAAATCAGAGATTTACACTCTCAATTTTCTTCCTTACCAACTGTGCAGCATAACAGAAGCGGGCAACCCTGAGTCCCCACTCCAACTGCTCTACAGGACAGGTGCCTGGAACTCTTTCCCTTCTTCTCCCCCCTTTTTTCTCCTCTTTAGTTAGCAGCTGGGGTTGGCAGAGCAGGGACCCCTAAAATCCTTCCCTACAACGCTTCCTTTTTCTGATTTCCTCAGATGCACCAAATACTCTTCACACGCAACCACCATGAAAGCATAGGACCAAGAAATATCATTTCTCCATGTGTATTATTTTTACCTTTGTTCTTTTGTAATAAACCATAATCTTTTGTTGAAAGTTATCTTTCTCTCAGTCTCCTCTTTAAGCAAAAGGGAATTTCTCTGCATTACGCCATCTTGTTATCCAGCCTACAATCCTGATGCTCCAATAAGGGCAGTGTAATAATTCCCCTAAACAAAACAGCCCTTTTGGTAACACCCAGGTGTACCCAGCAGGTAGACCTGGGTTCCAAGTCCAGATGGGAGCCCAGGTCTACACAGCAGGTAGAAGTCCAGGTGGGAGCCCAGGTCTACCCACCCAGCAAATAGCCACAGAGGCTATAAGCTCAATTAGGAATCCAGGTCTACCCGGTTGGTAGACCTGGAGCCCAGATCTATCCACCTGGTCAACCTGGGCTCTGAAGGTGGTGCTCAAGACCCTCCCCCATATAGACATTGGATCCACCCCTGATTCTAAGGAGATTCAACTCTCAGAAAGATAGGAGAATTCAGCTCTACTAGGTAGATTCAATAATTCATATCTTCTGTACTTTGCTTTTTAAAAGTAATGAATATTGTAAAAAACTAATGTTCCAATGGCATTACTGTATTTGACTTGCATATCTTTCCTCTTGCTTTTATGTAAATAAATTTCATTTTAGTATGTTTCAATGTATCAGCAATGTGTCATCAGCTAATGAAAGGCTTTAAATACAAGCAAATACTACCTGTATCACAGTTATATGCTTTACTTTTGCAGGGATGCAAACCTGTGTATTGTGCTGGTGTGTAAAATGAAAGGATATGTTGTATGTTATTTCTATGTAGACAAATACATTTTACATTGCATACAGAGATGCATTGATTCTATGCAAATTATTGTTACATTGCTTTACAGATAATGAATGCGTGTTTCAATAACCCCCCCCTTCATGAAATTTGGGGGAGTTACGGGTCTTTGATGTTTCTCTGCACTTATCCCTTCATTTTGCACACCAGTATAGATACCCAACATAATTGACCCTCCCCCTGAAAAAATAGTCACCCCCCCTCTAGAATCCTGGCTACGGGCCTGCCCCAAACCACATGGAAGATGGTAATCCAAGCATGAGTTACTAGATGTTGGATTGTAGCCTAAATGATCAGATTTTAGCAAAGAAATGGGGGGGGGGGGTTCCACGGAATTTTTCAAGAAAGAAAGAGAATCCACGTCTGCCTAAGTCATTGAAGATGTACAATAACAAAAAGCAAACAGGTTAGCTATTCTCCCTGGGAAACAAGCTACTCAGTGGCAGTCAAAACACTTATCTTAGGCAAACGGGTACTAGGTTTTTTAAATTAGAAACAATTTGAAACACTTTTTTGTGAATGCTTTTAAATGAGAGCTGAACTGTGGGAGGCCAAACTGAAAATTGTGCTGTGTACAATATAATGAACTTCCACTGTTGTGTTGATACAAAAAGGGATGAAAACTATGTTTTTAACATTATCTTGGAGACAATCAGAACAAAAATACATTTATTTCTTTCTCAAGTGAATGTGATGGCTCCTTAAAGACACATAAACTGGAATGTGACAGAGAAGAATGTTATTTATCAAGCTGAGGATCATGTTAAGGGAATCTAAAATCATTTACAGAGCTCAGAAGCCTGGAGGATAGTATGCAACATTCAGTAATGGAGAAATGTATCACTTAGGGGAAATAAAGTCTAATGTTTTCAGGCTGTGCCACACCCCCAAATGGCTGGATAAACAGATTGGGGAGCAAAGAGAATTAGAATAATAAGCAGCTGTGGTCTGCTTAATTGAGATGATGAGAAATTAATCTGTATGAAGGATGCAACAACTATTTAGGGTTTTCAGTTTGGAAGCAAAGACTACATAGTTACATGAACAAATAAGTCTCCCAAATAAAGCAACAGGTTTCTGAGAAATGAACATATATATGGGGGGGGGGTGCAATGGAGAAAATCAGAAACTTCTTATTTGTATTAAGCCAATTGCACAGAATAAGGAAATCAACAAGAGCTAGTTGATTGGCTGGTTGGGTCCAGGAAGTGATAAATGCCTCCTTGAGAGTGGGAGCAGTCCTGAAAAGATGGTGTGGTGGAAAAGAATGTCAGTAGAAGGCGAAACCAGTGCAATGCCTAGTTGTTAGCAACATCATCCCCATCCCTTTCTCTCTCCTGTTCTCTCCCTCCGGTTGGGCTGAGGGTTTGGTAGGTCTCTGATGCCACCAGCATGGCTGGGAAGCCAGAGGTTGCCTTGGCAAACCACCCTGATCAGAAAAAGGGGTTCCTCAAAATTTGGGAGATTCCAACATAACCAACTAGCCAAAACATACAGTAGCAAAAATCTGGGCAAGCATAGTCAACCCGCTTTTGAACTGAAACCAGGCATGCAATTAAAAACAATAAAAAGGAGCTTATGGAATAAGCAAAGCAAAACTGAAATGGGGAGGGAATGCCAAGAATCAAAAAGCAAAACTCATATTAAAGATAAAACAAGACTGACTTGGGAAAAAGCTGGCATACAGTTTAAGATAAGTGGAAAGTCAAAAGTTCCTGAATGCAAATTGCTGAATGCAAATCCTGTCCTTAGCTATTTACACTGTCCAGAAAGGGAGAGGGTCCTGTTCCTGCAGTCCTATGAAGAGCAGATGAACCCCTCATTAATGCATGGAGATGGAACATCAGTGATGAGTCAGTGTTAACAACCCCAAACAGTTGAATGTGTAAACTTAAACTTGGATTTGATTATGTCATAAGGTCATCCAATTGGATGAGTTAGGATATCTGGTCATCCCATCCTACCACTACCACCTCTTTACCTAACCCAGTAGGCTTGGCTGCCCAATTGATGAGCATGTGCCACTCTCAGCAGATGCTTGGCTAGAATCCTTTATTTGAGGGAAAACCAGTCAGGATCATACCCAATCCACACATCCACATTTGCCTGGGATATTGTATGACCCCTTTGCTATGGCACTGATTTCGAAAAGGACAAGGGCTTCTGCAGGAGGATGTGTCAACAGCATTGTTGTTGTTACAGCATTGCAGAAACCTCTGTGGGGAATTAGAAGTCTCCAGAAATAGGCAAACCAGGAAAGCATGGACTTTTTCCCCCTACTATAGGTGGTCATGAAACCATGCCTTAAGAAAGCCTTCCTGGACTCTAAGGATGGTAATAACCATTGGCCAGTTTCAAATATGAACTTTTTGGACAAGTTGGTTAAACAGGTGGCTGACACCCAACTCCAGGGATGCTTGAATGACATTTTCTAGGTTCATTTCATTCTAGTTTCAAACCTGGTTTCAGCACAGAAATGGCTTTCATTGTCCTGATGGATGACCTTTTCTAGCAGAAGGTAGGGTGAAACTAAGGCTACAGACCTATACACACTCACCTGGGAGTAGGCACTATTGAACTCATTTCTGAGAACACAAGTATAGGATTGTGCTACAACTCTTCTAGACTTTCCAGCAGCTTTTGATATCCTTGTCATGGTCTCCTACTGGAAATGGAATCCAGTAGGGGGCACAGTGTTCCCAAGATACTGTTCCTACCTGGCGGGTTAATTCCTGATGATGATGCTGGGGCTACTACTTGACACTGTAACAGTAATGTTGCAAGGCCCAGCAAGGTTCCAGTTGTTCCCTCATGCTGTCTAGCATCTGCATGAAACTCCGAGTAGCCCAGTCCTAGGCTACTCTAGCACTGGCACTGCAACTGCAGCACAGGTGGAGAGGACTGTGCCACCCCATCAATGATGACACTGAAGAACAGGTAAGCACTGCTCTGTGGGGGGATGGGGAGGGTGTGGGGGAGGTGCTCCTGGGTGGAGGAAGGGTGGAAAGAGGCAGGCTGGGGGAAGGCACAGGAAGGGGTGGGACTGGCGGAGGCCTCTTCTGCTGAATCCTATCCCCCCATGTCCAACTCAGAACCCTGATGGAGTTTCTCAAGTCTGCACCAGTGAAATAGCTGGTGCAGACTCAAGAAGCCAAATTGAGCAGACTAGGGCATTACTTGGGATATGGAAACCAATGGCTACTTACTCCAAGGCGACCGCCAGCCTGCTTGAATCCAACACAGAACCATTAATGGTGTTGGGGGGGGGTCTACCGTTAAAACCCTTCATGGATTGGGACAGGGATACTTGAAGGAATGTCTATTCCCCACATCAGCCTGTCTGTGCATTTAAATCAACAGCACAGATCCGCCCCGCCCCCCATGCCCCTGCAATCTACAGTAAGGTGGTTAAGCAAGTGGGTGATGGGCCTTTGTAATGCAACTTTCCATTTATGGCATGCTGTTTCCATGAAAATTGATCTCATGCCTGAACATAAGAACATAAGAACATAAGAACAGCCCCACTGGATCAGGCCATAGGCCCATCTAGTCCAGCTTCCTGTATCTCACAGCGGCCCACCAAATGCCCCAGGGAGCACACCAGATAACAAGAGACCTCATCCTGGTGCTCTCCCCTACATCTGGCATTCTGACTTAACCCATTCCTAAAATCAGGAGGTTGCGCATACTCATCATGGCTTGTACCCCATAATGGATTTTTCCTCCAGAAACTCGTCCAATCCCCTTTTAAAGGCGTCTAGGCTAGACGCCAGCACCACATCCTGTGGCAAGGAGTTCCACAGACCGACCACGCGCTGAGTAAAGAAATATTTTCTTTTGTCTGTCCTAACCCGCCCAACACTCAATTTTAGTGGATGTCCCCTGGTTCTGGTATTATGTGAGAGTGTAAAGAGCATCTCCCTATCCACTCTGTCCATCCCCTGCATAATTTTGTATGTCTCAATCATGTCCCCCCTCAAGCGTCGCTTTTCTAGGCTGAAGAGGCCCAAACGCCGTAGCCTTTCCTCATAAGGAAGGTGCCCCAGCCCCGTAATCATCTTAGTCGCTCTCTTTTGCAACTTTTCCATTTCCACTATGTCTTTTTTGAGATGCGGCGACCAGAACTGGACACAATACTCCAGGTGTGGCCTTACCATCGATTTGTACAACGGCATTATAATACTAGCCATTTTGTTCTCAATACCCTTCCTAATGATCCCAAGCATAGAATTGGCCTTCTTCACTGCCGCCGCACATTGGGTCGACACTTTCATCGACCTGTCCACCACCACCCCAAGATCTCTCTCCTGATCTGTCACAGACAGCTCAGAACCCATCAGCCTATATCTAAAGTTTTGATTTTTTGCCCCAATGTGCATGACTTTACACTTACTGACATTGAAGCGCATCTGCCATTTTGCTGCCCATTCTGCCAGTCTGGTGTCGTCTGCAAACTTAGCCACTTCACTGCTCAACCCTGTCTCCAGGTCATTTATGAAGAGGTTGAAAAGCACCGGTCCCAGGACAGATCCTTGGGGCACACCGCTTTTCACCTCTCTCCATTGTGAAAATTGCCCATTGACACCCACTCTCTGCTTCCTGGCCTCCAACCAGTTCTCAATCCACGAGAGGACCTGTCCTCTAATTCCCTGACTGTGGAGTTTTTTCAGTAGCCTTTGGTGAGGGACCGTGTCAAACGCCTTCTGAAAGTCCAGATATATAATGTCCACGGGTTCTCCCGCATCCACATGCCTATTGACCTTTTCAAAGAATTCTATAAGGTTTGTGAGGCAAGACTTACCCTTACAGAAGCCATGCTGACTCTCCCTCAGCAAGGCCTGTTCGTCTATGTGTTTTGAGATCCTATCTTTGATGAGGCATTCCACCATCTTACCCGGTATGGATGTTAGGCTGACCGGCCTATAGTTTCCCGGGTCCCCCCTCTTTCCCTTTTTAAAAATAGGTGTGACATTTGCTATCCTCCAATCTTCTGGCACCATGGCCGTTTTGAGGGACAAGTTGCATACCTTAGTCAAGAGATCTGCAACTTCATTCTTCAATTCCTTAATAACCCTTGGGTGGATGCCATCAGGGCCCGGTGACTTATTGATCTTTAATTTATCAATGAGGTCTGAAACATCTTCTCTTTTAACCTCTATCTGACTTAACTCCTCGGTCAGGAGGGGCCGTTCGGGCAGCGGTATCTGCCCGAGGTCTTCTGCCGTGAAGACAGATGCAAAGAACTCATTTAATTTCTCTGCCATCTCTAAGTCTCCTTTTATCTCCCCTTTCCGTCCCTCACCATCCAGAGGGCCAACCGCTTCTCTGGCGGGTTTCCTGCTTCTAACGTATTTGAAGAAGCTTTTATTGTTCCCCTTAATGTTGCTGGCCATGCGTTCCTCATAGTCTCGCTTGGCCTCCCATATCACCTTCTTACATTTCTTTTGCCACAGTTTATGTTCCTTTTTATTCTCCTCATTAGGGCAAGACTTCCATTTATGGAAGGAAGCTTCCTTGCCCTTCACAGCCTCTCTAACTTGGCTGGTTAGCCATGCGGGCACCCTCCTGGATTTAGTGGAACCCTTCTTTCTTTGCGGTATACACCTCTGCTGGGCCTCTATTACTGTTGTTTTAAGCAGCCTCCATGCACTCTGGAGAGATTGGACTCTTTTTACCCTCCCTTTCAACCTCCTTCTAACCAGCCTCCTCATTTGAGGGAAGTCCGCCCGTCGGAAATTTTTGTTTGTTTTACTCCCAGGTCTTTTAATTTATTATAGTAAAAAAATGTGTGCATGTGCATTTATAGATGTATATATATAGACACACACACAGAGAGCGAGAGAGAGAGAGAGAGAGAGAGGTGAGTAGATATATGTTAGATTTTAAAAAATAAAAAATTATCTTTTATATTGCAAGGAATCTGTCACTCTAAATGTTTAAATGGTTGTGTACTGTACTGTTGTTCTGGTGTAGCATCCTGACAATGTGTGCACTGAAGGGCTGGACAGAAAGACATGAGATGAGAAGCCAGAAAGCACTATGATGTGGAGCAAGGACAAGTATCAGCTGTCAAAAAACACTTAGATGGGGAACAACCATAAGCACTAGGAAGTCAGGCAGTACTTCAAATAGGGAATAATGCGTATATGCTAGAATGTGAATAAAAGTATAGGCTGAGTCTCTGTATTTACAAGGATTTCATTCCCACAGCTCACCTGGATGGTAAAAATCGCATTAAAGCAACGCCATTTAAAAAACAATGTCCCTTTGCTAGGCAATTTAAAAACAGCCTTGCTTACCTTTGGGATGTAAGACAGAATCACTAGGCAGACAATCCATCCATCATTCTCTCTGCAGGCTTGTAGAAAGGCTTCAAACCAGTGAACCCTTCGTTCACCCAGAGTGTAGTTCTGGGAAAGAATGCAAAGTGATTATCATTCTTTCACATGCTCAGGGTGAAGGGAAGATTTGCTTGCCTTGGAGTGAAGCTGTTCTAAGTGCCTGGAGAGAAAATGATTGATGGACTGTCAGTTGGCTGCCCTCTCTTGCATTAATGAGGCTATTGTTAAATGACATTTTTTCTTTTAATTTAAAGGGCCCTTCTCATTGCGCTGAGATAAAAACGTGGGTGAAAAATCTGTGGATAATTAGGTTATGCCTGCACACTCGCAGGCAATTTACCCATAGAAAATCTGAAATTTATGAAAATATTGCACATCTATTTGTGGATATATGTTCTGAACATGCGGCAATACTTTCCACACAAAAAATACTTGCAGGAATAACAGGAAAAAGTTGGTGCACCTCTCATCTGCATGTCCTTCTGCATGTATGTCTCCATACATGATTAGGGAAATCCCCTAACTGGTTATTAAAACTCTCTGTTCGGAAAAGAGACTGATGTTGTGGCCCATGGTGGATGCATCTTACCAGCCATGCAGTTATTTGGCAACTTAGGGAGGACAGATTGAGGCAGAGAGGCTGTGACTGACTCTACGCCTTCCAGAGGAAACTGCTGCTGACATGCATGCAAGGTACCAGACCAGAACGTTAAAGGGATCATTGGAGGGCAGGGCTGTCAAACATCTTCTCAACTCCTTTTCTTTAATGTTCAGCACAAGCCACAAGCAATATGTTTTCCAGGCCTGGTGCTACTGGACCTTGGGAAGCTAGGCAAAGGCTGTCAAGGGCAAGTTGTTTGGGATTATAGACAATATTATTCCAAAAATGGTTCACAATCAACAGATCAGATGGATAGATGTACAAAATCAAAAGTATGTACTGTCAAGTGTTAGAAAGAGGGAGAAAAGTGTTTACGTGTGTGCTTGTGCATGTACGTGCATGCATTTTAAACTTACTGAATCTGCATCTTGATGAGCAAAAGCCAAGAAAGAAAAGAGGTTTGATGAAAACAGCCAATTCGTTTTGTCCCATTGTGAGATTTTACAAGTAGAATTTCTCTGGTGAGCAGGTGGAAATTTAAGATAATCTGCTGTCATTGGAACCCCATGGAAGGATAAGTGGCAATGTGGCCACCTGCCTCCCCTTAGGGTGAATGAATATTTGCTAGGTTTCACAGAAAGAATGTGATGCAGGGAGATGAACAGATAATTATCTCATGAGGCAATAAAAGCTTGGGTATATTCAGTGGAAAATGTGCAGAGAGCATCTCCATCAAACCGCCCCAAAGCTTATGAACTTTGGTTGTTTCTAGAAGTTTCAAGAACAACCAGAACCTAATGTGAGGTAATATTAGGTTGCCAAATTTCCAGTTCAGCACATGGCACCTTTGGACTTAATTTTGTATTTACCTGCTTAGCTTGAAATAAGTCAAACCAAATCAGTTCTTTTGCTTCGGATGAATAACAATTTTCCTGGCTCCAGGCAGAAACTTTGTTTGCCAAGTTCTAACCTGCTGGGAATTGTTACGGCCAAGTTATTAGCTCCTGAAGCTCAGCAATTATAATGGAATGCTGACAACCACAACTCTCCTGGCAGTGAAAGGACTCTAGGATAGAGCAGGCAATGAAGTGCACTAGCACATTTAACAACGGTATGGGGATTTCCCCCACAAAAGGATCATTTGCTGATTGGTATGTGGACTTCAGCTTACTATTGATACACCGGAGAAAAGTTGCACACATTTCGAGGTAACAGTCTAAAACATGCTAGAAAGTCAGTGTACTCTGCCCTCAAGGGTGAAAAAGCACTGAACATCTTGGGAAAGTATTATTTCTAAATGTGTGACATGTCTGGAAAACAGTACTAACAAAATGGTTTCAAGAGCTTCATCGTAATTTGGTCCCTCTACGTAACCACATTTTCTCTACCACTGGTGTGTATATCCACTCTCTCTCTCTCCCCCCCCCTCTCTCTCTCTCTCTCACACACACACACACACTCTGTTGTCCCTTTTGCATTCATCTTGTATTGTCTTTGGGGGTATTTTCCTCTTCTAAGTTGCCCCAACAAAGCTGAACCCACACCTATGATCCATATCTGATGCTGAAGGCCTAAGTACAAGTTATATTAAATGCGCAGTTTCAACTTCTCTGTGTATTGTTGCTTTAGTAGCTGTAGGAGAGTTCAGGAAGAATCAGGGCCATGGCAGGTGGCAGAGGGGTTTTAAATAATCAAGGGTGCAGTCCTAACCCCTTATGTCAGTGCTTTCCAGCACTGGCATAGTGGTGCCAATGGGACATGTGCTGCATCCTGCAGTTGGGTGTCACTCAAGAAGGCCTCCTCAAAGTAAGGGAATATTTGTTCCCTTATCTCAGAGCTGGAAAGCACTGACATAAGAGGTTAGGATTGCGCCCCAAGTCATTAAAGCTGCTATTAGACCTGAGAGGAAGACTGATAATGGCACCAATGAAAAACTCCCTTCAAGGGTGCAATCTTTATCAGGCAGGAAAGGTTTAAATGCCATTTCTAGGATCACTGGACCCATACAGTTGTTTGCCTGGGGGAGGGGGGAGACCATGAAAAGCCTAACTACACATTTAACATGTAGTTTGGGCCCCATGACCACTAGGGTTGACAAAGAGGTGTCAATTATAGCTGATACTCCCAGGGCATTGTGAGTCTGCAACAGACTCCACAAATACTGTGGACTTTTGAGCAGAATTTGGCAAACATCTGAAATGGATCTAATTCATGATGCTGTAAGCATTATTGCGTCTGATATCATCATTAGAAAATGAATCCTTATTGTTGCTTTAAGGCATTTTTTCTTCATGCATAAATTGTATTAAATCAAAAGAAAAAGAATTCACATTAAAATATGTGCTGTTTTTTTCATTCAGATGCTTTCAATGGAAATTCAGCCAGTACTGTGGCTAGACCGATGGACTTGGACTGGGGAATCATAGGTTCTAGTACCCATTCAGACATCACCAGTGAAAGGAGAGAGGATCCAGAGAAGCCATCCTATTCTCCTTGGAAAAAGGGCAAAATATAAACGTTATGAATATATAAAGCAGGGTCATAAAATGTATAGAAACAGGAACTATATGGATAAGAAATTATTTGGGCGTGAATTGGACAAAGACAAATACATACCTTGCTCCATCTTCACATCAGCTTTCAACATAAGGCACAAAGACTGCAAAACACTGATAACGCAGTACGGCAAGATCAGACTTTCTATTTTAGCATTTCTAAGATTTATCTTATTAAGATAAAAGTAGATGCAGGTTGTGATCCTAAGTTTCCAACTTGGAAAATAATTCTACTGAAAACAACAGGACATTAGTATTGGTGTCTAAGATACAATTTTAAAGTCCCAGGGCCCAATCCTATACAGTGTGCACTGGCTTACTGCTGGCATGCACTGTCGCAAATGTGCCATAAGGCACATCTGCAGCCCTCTGCGCCGGTCCAGTGTTGGTGCTAGCTCAATGCTGGCCAGCACAGAGTTAGAGCTGGTGGACCGCTACTGCTCTGCCACTCCATGGTTGCGCAGACCTCCGGACAACACATAGGTAGGTGGAGGCATGGGGGGAGGTGGGGAGGAGGTGTTCTGGGGTGGGGGGAGGCAAGGGGAGGGTGGGGAGGACAGGGAAGAGGTGTGCCAGGGGAGGGAGTGTATTGGAATCGCGGAAGACCCAATCGCGGAAGACCTGGCGAGGAGGTAGATGTGGTATCAGCAGAGGCCCCTTTAAGGATGCCTGGGCATCCAGCAGAGTGTGCTGCACAACTGCAGCCACTTGAAGACAATAGGGCCCTCAGGGATATAAGGAGCACCTGAGGCAGGAAGGGTTGGTGGGTTGTAGGAGGAGTGCAGGTTAAATGTAGGAGAGGAGACTGACTTTGGCTTGGATACTCTGACTGATTTGATTGATTACCTGGAATCTGACCTTGGACTGTGACTTGGCTTATTGGCTCTGGACTCTGATTTGGCTACTCTCATTGATGGAACAGACTGCAGAGAGCTGGAGAGCTGAGGTGTGCTGATATACCTGGAAGGACTGCTGCCTTAGGAACTGGGTCCCTGCAGTTTAAACAGGCAAGCTACCCTGGTGGTGGAACCTAGCAGTACTGCAGTAGAGAACTGGGGCCATTGTTGGGGGAACGAAAGGGGAGCTAATTAGCTTAGAGTGGGCATAAGTTCCTTAAGTGAGGCTTGGATTGGGAATCTGGCAGAACAGGGAGTGGGGCAGGAGGGAGGTGGGACCAGTGGAGCTTTGCTCCACCAGATCCTGAGCCTCTATTTCAGGTCACTGGCCTGACACAGAGGCTCTTGATTCTACAGTGACCCTTGGGTTCACTGTGGGGCTACTGTGCCCCCCCATTGTGGGGCTACTTGCCTTACCTAGGTGAAGGGGACAAAAGCTGGCATCTTGAATTGCCAGCTTGAGGGATGGCAGACATCATCATTGCCCAGGTTACCCAAAAGAGAAATGTAGACAGATCAACATAGAAACCTTGTTGTGCCAAGAGGCCAGAGCAGTCCTGGTGATATTGTCAGATCCCTTTATAGATCTGCTATGCCATACTATAAACAACTAGCTCAGCAGTTCTCAAACTGTAAGTACATGGCTCACCAGTGGGTCACAACCCAATTTTTGGTTGGTTGTAAAACTGACAAGGCAGATTAGGTTATGTGCATCAAGGGTTAAACAACCTGGTTTGGGGTTACGGGGGCACTGCTGCCCAATCACCAATATAGCCACAGAATCTTGAGTTGCTGATAGCATCAGGACCCACCTAAAAAAATGTCACTAAAAGGTTTGAGAACCACTGATCTACTCATTCACACTCTCTGCCTTTGCTTCACCTTCTTCTGCCATAAAGTTCAAAGGAGTCCAGATTTGCCAGCCTGCCCACCTCCCAAATATTCCCCCAAAGGCCAGGACATTTCACAGACCTTTAAATAATAGGATATTATTCAGCCTTATCAGATAAGACAGCATCTTCTCTAATCAAATGGAGGGAGAGAGAAAGAAATGTTTTGTACTGTTCATTTTGTCACTCTGTTCATTTATTTTGGACTTCCAAGCTAACCTTCAACTCAAACCATGGAAACAAGAAAGGACAGGGGAGCCTACAGTGCAAGCTGGGTGATGGGCTGGCTCAGTGTGCATCATACCTCTGTGGAATGCTGCCACACAAGTTCCATCCCATACAGCCAGTTCTGTTTTTCAGCTATCCCTGTTTCCCTCCTTTTACTTTTTTCATTTCTCGAAAAGCCAAACACAATTGCTGCCTCATTAGCTAAGAGACAAAAGCCCCATCACCTACACAGTGGAGCTGACTGTGTGGGAGGGAGCTTGGCTGGCTCCATTACTGATATAAATGCCCTTTTTTCCCCTATTTTTGCTCATTTTTCTGTATTTTTGGATACTCTTAACTCCCCGGGGAGCTCCTGTTCCAGGTCAACAGACTTAGAGTTGCTGGAAAATTCTCATGCTGCAGTCTTGTTCTTTGCTTGGCAACTCCATTATTCTTCTTCCAGATGCTGGATGTGGGTTTAGTGTTCTCTTCCTGTCCGAAATGGCTATACCCTCTGCAGGATTGGCATGTGCTTAGCAACTGGACAGCCAAACCTGTCCATCTAGGTCAAGATGTAGTCACCAGATGAGTTCCACTCTTTCAATCAGGTAACTTGGTGTTATCAAGGCAAAGTTATATAAGTGCCAGCTCACAGGAAATCTGTTGTCCTCTGCCAGTTGCCTGAGTTACCCACTCATTCGGAGCTCCCCGAGAAGCACACACTTGCTCACCCACAAGTGCAGGAACTGGAGCTTCCTGAGTAATTGGGCAGCTATCTACCCCTCCCCCCCATTTCAGGCATGCACAAGACATTTTTGGGGGAGGAGTGAAATTTGCACCCTGCTTCCAGTGGCATTTGGACTTGGTCTGGGCATGATTAGGAGGAAGTGTTCTTTGATGTTTTTAATACTTTGCTGTATTTATTCTGGTTCTGGTTTTTGGCAATAGGTGCGTTCCTCTGAAAGAAAAAGCATGGACTCAACAACTTATACAATGTGGTTTGGTTTAAAATCTAAATTAAGAAGGCTCAACTTTGGAAGTTTGGTGATCATGCTCTTACACATGGAAGGCATCTTTCCTTATGCATGTGAAAACTTTATGTTTCTTAGTGAAGAGCTCCTAGCACATGTTTAAAACCATTCTTTCCTATATGAGTGCTGTACAGGTCCTGGTGGGGAGGAGAGAAGGGGGTGGAACAAATTCAAGACCCACTCATAAATCTGAACTAGAGGTCAATTCCATTGTATTCCTAATATAGTTACTTTGGCAGATACTCAACATGCAATCAAGATGCATATTTTAAATCCCATCCCTGGCTAAATTACCTTTCCAAGCATCCCCATTTCAAGCTGTAGCCCTGAGGATCTCAGAAATAGCTAGCAAGGCAATTTCACAGGTTTCATTTCATCTCAAGTTTGGCAGTCAGTGATGCTTTTGCCAAGTGCCAACCCAACTTTATACTAACCCACTAAGGCCTTCTCCTTGGAAACAATTATAAAAGTATGGTGCCATAGGACCAAGATACTGTTTAAAGGTTAATTCATCTCCCTCCCCACCCTAAACTAACCCTTCTCAGTAAATAGGCCAAAGGAACTACAGTACTTTGTTTTAAACTGCTGAGGACAAAGTCCTAAGGAAAACATTAAAACTTTAGGCGCTGGCTGGGGATATAGAAAGCATGCTGAGAATGTCATTATTGTTGAGATCAGTTTGGCTTTCCTCAAAGTGCCTCCAGTATGTTATCTGAGCAGTAGCTTTGAATTCATGCCACTCAACATTATAGTGGCAAATCTAGAATGGGCCATTCTGTTTAAGAGCCAACAGTTTACTCAGCAGGCTTATATTTACAATTCTTAGGCAAGGTATTTAAGAATGTGGTAGCAGATTGACTCCAGTCTTTCTTGGCTATCACTGCTTAGCCTGAAGCTTTCAGATTTGGAATCTGGTCTGGTTTGGCCAAATGTATAAGATAAATAATTACTGCACAAACCTAACCTGCTCTGGAATGGGGAGGCCAGCAGGACTGCTCCGTATCCAGAGCAAGTTTGAGGCCAAAAGTGGCTCAGCCTGGGGCAAGGGGAATTGCCTAAAGAGGTGGTGCAGATCCAAGCAGCCTGGAGCTGCCCCGGGTTGCCTGGAAATGGGGATAGGATCTGGCATTAGTACTGATCCAGGCCCTGCCCCTGTTTTCCTGCGGCCTGGCCACATGTCTGTCGCACGCCTGCGGCCTGCCCTCCCCAAGCCCCACCCCAGATCCCTGCTTTGGCCAGCACGTACATCCCCTGTTCCATTGCCATGGACACTGAATCTGGGCTCCATAGGCCGGTGCACCTCCATGCACCAGCACAGCTGACAGCACATTTGCGACTCTCCTGGGTCAGCGCAAGGGACTTGCATGGCCCAGTGCAGGGCTCAGCAACCTTAAACACTCAAAGAGCCATTTGGACCTGTTTTCCGGAGCAAAAAAATCTCGGGAGCCACAAAACCCTTTTGACATCTAAAATGAAGATAACACTGCATATATAGTTTTTTTTTTTTACCTTTATGCTCTTATAGGTCCCATTTTTATAATGTAGCCCCCTCTTACAGGTTTTAGTTAGTTTTGTCATACATTCTTGTCCTGTGTTTTCAGACGCCTGGTCCTCTATAGTGTTTTGCCTGATTCCAAGGCCATTCTCTACCTGGAGAATTATGCCCACTTTAAGCAAATTAGCTCCCCTTCTTTCCCCCAACAAATGACCCTGGTTCTGTCCTGCTGGACCCCACCTCCAGGGTAGCTCACCTGTTTGACCTGCAGAGGTCCTCTCTCCTACCAGCAGCCTCCCGCCACTACAACAGCCCCTTGGTCCTCAGCAGGTCTTGGGCACAGCAGCCACACACCAAACTCCAGTGTCTCCAGCAGTCCGTTAATCACAAAGTCAGTCAGAGTATCCAGGGCAGAGTCCAAAGTCAATAAGCCAAGTCACAGTCCAAGGTCAGATTCCAAAGTCAGTCAGTCAAATCAGTCAGAGTATCCAAGTCAAAGTCAATAAGGCAAGTCAGTCTCCTCTCCTACTTCCAACCTGCACTCCTTCTCCAACCCACACACCCCCCCTTCCTGCCTGCCTCAGGTGCTCCTTATATCCCTGAGGGCCCTATGGCCTTCAAGTGGCTGCAGCTGTGCAGCACACTCTGCTGGAAGCCCAGGCCTTACCCTTAAAGGGGCCACTGCTGACACCACATCTACCTCCTCACCAGATCTTCCAGGATTCCAATACATATGAGGGTTATGACATCTGCTTATCTTACATGGATACTAAAGAACTCCCCCCACCTTCCAGAGGCACCCTGCTGGAAGGAAAAAAGGACACAGACTCCAGAGGTGGGGAAGAGAAGAAGCCAGAGCTGGGGGGAAAGGTGGGGGGGGGCAGCCACAGGCCAGCTTCTGCCCTGCCCTGCCTGCCTGCCCTCCCTCACTCAGGCTGCAACCCTCTCCACACTATCCTGGGAGTAAGCCCCGTTGACTACAATGGGACTTCTGAGCAGACCAGTTGGTTGGAGCTCTCAGGTTGCAGTCCTCTCCACACTTTCCTGGGAGGAAGCCTCACTGACTATTTGTGAGTAGACCTGCATAGGAGGGGGCTGAGGCTGCAGCCCTCCACACCTTCCTGGGAGGAAGCCCCACTGATTACAGTGGGGCTTACTTGTGAGTAGACCTGCACAGGAGGAGGCTGTTAGTATTAGTTAGTAGGAGGCTGTTAGGAGGAGGCTGTTAGTGTTAGTTAGTAGGAGGAGGCGGTTAGTATTGAGAACAAAACGGTTAGTATTATAATGCCGTTGTACAAATCGATGGTAAGGCCACACCTGGAGTATTGTGTCCAGTTCTGGTCGCCGCATCTCAAAAAAGACATAGTGGAAATGGAAAAGGTGCAAAAGAGAGCGACTAAGATGATTACGGGGCTGGGGCACCTTCCTTATGAGGAAAGGCTACGGCGTTTGGGCCTCTTCAGCCTAGAAAAGAGACGCTTGAGGGGGGACATGATTGAGACATACAAAATTATGCAGGGGATGGACAGAGTGGATAGGGAGATGCTCTTTACACTCTCACATAATACCAGAACCAGGGGACATCCACTAAAATTGAGTGTTGGGCGGGTTAGGACAGACAAAAGAAAATATTTCTTTACTCAGCGCGTGGTCGGTCTGTGGAACTCCTTGCCACAGGATGTGGTGCTGGCGTCTAGCCTAGACGCCTTTAAAAGGGGATTGGACGAGTTTCTGGAGGAAAAATCCATTATGGGGTACAAGCCATGATGTGTATGCGCAACCTCCTGATTTTAGGAATGGGTTAAGTCAGAATGCCAGATGTAGGGGAGAGCACCAGGATGAGGTCTCTTGTTATCTGGTGTGCTCCCTGGGGCATTTGGTGGGCCGCTGTGAGATACAGGAAGCTGGACTAGATGGGCCTATGGCCTGATCCAGTGGGGCTGTTCTTATGTTCTTATGTTCTTATGTTCTTATGAGGCTAAGACTACAGCCCTCCACACCTTCCTGGGAGGAAGCCCCTCTGACTACAGCTTACTTGTGAGTAGACCTGCACAGGAGGGGGCTGAGGCTACAGCCCTCCACACCTTCCTGGGAGTAGCCCAGAGGCTACATCGGGGCTTGCTCTCGAACAGACCTGCGCAGGCTCCCACTCACCTGTCCTTGCGCTTGGCCTTGAGCAGGCTCCAAGGCTGCCATCCCAGGCACCCTTTCCTGGGAGTAAGCTTCATCTGCTGTAGTGGGGCTTACTACTAAGTAGACACACATGATGTCTCCTCAGCTGTGGAGGAAAAGCCTCTCCTTGCACTGAGTGGGGACCTGCAAGGGCTGAGGAGGAGGACGGTGTCCTGCTGGAGAGTTGGGGAAGGGAAAAACAGGGAGCTTAAGCCTGCAGAGCGGGCAAAATTGAAAAGGGAAACCAATGCGGGGCAGGTGGGGGTGAAGGGAGAGGAGGGCAGTGAGCTCAAGGGGCGGAGGGAAGCAGCCTGTCCTCCCAACACAGATGCCTCCTGTCACCCCCTTTGCCACTTTCACCCAGAGGAGCCGCAGCAGACGGCTGAAAGAGCTGCATGTGGCTCCAGAGCTGCAGGTTGCCGACCCCTGGCCCAGTGCAATTTCAGAATTGTGCTCATAGTTAACTTGGGATATTGTAGCATGAAATGATACCCTCTAGCTTGGATGGTTTTTAAAGAAAAATTAGTCATATAGTAGATCTGTGTTGGGGGGCAACTGTGAGCCTTCTATCCTGAGCACCCCCAATGCCCAGGAACAAACAGGGGAGGGGGTCCAACAAGTATCCCTTTCCTTGTCCTCTTTCCTAACAACCTTGCCTTCCTCCTCATCAGAAGTGCAGCCATCAGCTACGTTGCTTTATCTCATGCTTTGTCATTAGTGGCCTAAATAGGCCCTGGCACACAATATAAGTGCCAGGCCATTGGATCCTCATCTCGCTAGCAGACTGCCTTTCACAAGATCGACTGGAGCGTCAATGTCTCTGGGGCATCAGTGCAGGTAGTACCATTCCTGAGGTGTCTGACTTGATTGGGCAGTGTTGACCCAAGACCTCCTGGTGCCTGAGGCAGCATGCCAGATTCTGCCCCTCCCTTATCTAGTGATGTGCCAATCTCTGCTCCTCCTCCCTGGATTTGAAAAGGAAGGGGGTGAAAAACAACAACACCCTACTCTACTCCATTGTTCCTTTCTAGCCCCCTCATCCTGTTTCAAATGCGAGAAAAGGAGAAACAGCAGAGGAGATGGGTGGATGACTGGCCGGCAAAGGGCACCGTTCTTCTGGGCCAGGCCAGTCTACTGCTTCAGGCAATTGTCTCAACCAGTCCCATGGATGGACTAACCCTACAATTGGGCTTGTGTCACCCCGGTTCCAGCTTCTCCCGCTCTACTTCCCTGGTAGCAGTTACTCATGATATAAATGAGTAAATGATACTGTAATATACATACATTAAGTATTCCAGTTCTACAGAGCTTGCGTCCTGAGTACACTTCTGTACTGCAGTGAGTCATGGACTCTTCACTCACAACAGGAGAGGAAACTGAACACTTTCCACATGCTCTGCCTCCGATGCATCCTCGGCATCACCTGGCAGGACAAAGTTCCAAACAACACAGTTCTGGAATCCCTAGCATGTATGCACTGCTGAAACAGAGACGCCTGCGTTGGCTCGGTCATGTCGTGAGAATGGATGATGGCCGGATCCCAAAGGATCTCCTCTATGGAGAACTCGTGCAAGGAAAGCGCCCTACAGGTAGAGCACAGCTGCGATACAAGGACATCTGCAAGAGGGATCTGAAGGCCTTAGGAGTGGACCTCAACAAGTGGGAAACCCTGGCCTCTGAGTGGCCCGCTTGGAGGCAGGCTGTACAGCATGGCCTTTCCCAGTTTGAAGAGACACTTGGCCAACAGTCTGAGGCTAAGAGGCAAAGAAGGAAGGCCCATAGCCAGGAAGACAGACCAGGGACAGACTGCACTTGCTCGCAGCGTGGAAGGGATTGTCACTCCCGAATTGGCCTTTTCAGCCACACTAGACGCTGTTCCAGAACCACCTTTCAGATCGCAATACCATAGTCTCTCGAGACTGAAGGTTGCCAACCAGTTAAGTATTCTTACATTGCATTGTATTTTTTAAACTTTTTATTCTGTAAGCTGCTTTGAGTTACCTGTTAAGGTTAAAAGTACACTATAAATAAACAAATATATACCTGCCAAATGGCCCCAGGCACACCTATTCAGTCTGTGAGTGGCTATTTAGCCATTATAGCCAAATGGAACCTCTCTGCTCTTAAGTAATATGCCCCTGAATATTAATGATTTATTATTTTCTTTTAGCTACTTATATCTCACTATTCCGGCCTTGCTACCAGAAGGTAACTAACAAGACCAACAATGCATAAAATTAAACAACAACAATAACAAACGGAAACCACAGTCAGCAAAACCAAAATAACTCTGCAAAGCTCAGCAGAATAGCCAGGAGGCCACTTGTCTTCAGAGAGTAAATACCAGATGGCCACAGGAAGGGTGACCTCCACCAAGCCCTGCCTGTGAGCTCTTACTGGCATCTGAATGGCTGCTACTGGAAAAAAAATGATGGAATTGTGAATACTCAGGTGAGTCAGGAGCAAAACCAAACCTGGCACTGCAGAAAAGAGGTACTCTTAGTTTGGCAGTGGGCTAGAAATAATAATAAGCAAATGTACAGTACAGACAAGTTAAAAATATATATTCTATGACCAACCATACACACAGCAACCAGAAAATATAGCATGTGACAAGAGATCAATGGCTGTTTGTATTTCAAGAGACCACTAACTCCATCAGGTTCTGCTGATAACAAAATGAATTCAAGGTTTAGAAATCTGGCCAGAAAGATAGCCGGCCCAGCCTGGCAATACTAGTAGCAAAAATGTATGTAATAACTTCACACACATTCACAGAGCAGTATTGCCTGTACATCTGGCAGCAGCCTTATCACTGGGGAAAGAGGCTTAAACAACAAAACCTGTGGTCTCTTCCATCACAGTTCAGGCCAGGTACACAAAAAGGTTCATATTGTGAGCTCCCACTTGTCATCAAAGGTAGCTGAAGTGATAAATCAAGGCAGCAAGACTACAATATAGTAATTCCATTGACAAATAATACATGACTCACCCCTTCTGGTGATCCAGTAGGTTTCTTCTACTCTTGGGAATTTCAGATCAAGTGCAGTTCCACACTGTCAGCAGCCATTTTGCTACAGCAGCTCCACTGTCTCAAAGTGCTCTGGCCGGCAGCCCAATCCTGCATGGGACTGGGCTGTAAGAGTGTGAACAGCGAGTAGGGAAGTCCCAGATTCAAATAGCACTGCAGTGATGAACTCATGAGTTGGCCTGAGGCAAACTCTAAGAACATAAGAACAGCCCCACTGGATCAGGCCATAGGTCCATCTAGTCCAGCTACCTTTATCTCATAGCGGCCAACCAAATGCTCCAGGGAGCACACCAGATAACAAGAGACCTGCATCCTGGTGCCCTCCCTTGAATCTGACATAGTCCATTTCTAAAATCAGGAGGTTGCACATACACATCATGGCTTGTAACCCGTAATGGATTTTTCCTCCAGAAATTTGTCCAATCCCCTTTTAAAGGCATCTAGACCAGATGCCATCACCACATCCTGTGGGAATCAGTTCCACAGACCAACCACACACTGAGTAAAGAAATATTTTCTTTTGTCTGTACTAACTCTCCCAACACTCAATTTTAGTGGATGTCCCCTGGTTCTGGTGTTATGTGAGAGTCTAAAGAGCATCTCTCTATCCACTCTAGCCTTCCCATGCATAATTTTGTATGTCTCAATTATGTCCCCCCTCAGGCACCTCTTTTCTAGACTGAAGAGGCCCAAACACCGTAGCCTTTCCTCATAAGGAAGGTGCCCCAGCCCAGTAATCATCTTAGGGCGCAATCCTAACCCCTTATGTCAGTGCTTTCCAGCACTGGCATAGTGGTGCCAATGGGACGTGCGCTGCATCCTGCAGTTGGGTGTCACTCATGGAGGCCTCCTCAAAGTAAGGGAATGTTTGTTCCCTGACCTCAGAGCTGCCTTGTACCCTAAGTTGCTCTCTTTTGCACCTTTTCCATTTTCACTATGTCCTTTTTGAGATGTGGTGACCAGAACTGGACACAGTACTCCAGGTGTGGCCTTACCATTGATTTGTACAATGGCATTATAATATTAGCTGTTTTGTTCTCAATACCTTTTCTAATGATCCCAAGCAAAGAATTAGTCTTCTTCACTGCCACCGCACATCAGGTCAACACTTCATCGAGCTGTCCACCACCACCCCAAGATCTCTCTTCTGGTCTGTCACAGACAGCTCAGAACCCATTAACCTATACGTGAAGTTTTGACTTTTTTGCTCCAATGTGCATGACTTTACACTTACTTACATTGAAATGCATCTGCCATTTTGCTGCCCATTCTGCCAGTTTGGAGAGATCCTTCTGGAGCTCCTCACAGTTGCTTCTGGTCTTCACCACTCGGAGAAGTTTGGTGTCATCTGCAAACTTAGCCACCTCACTGCTCGACTGTGTCTCCAGGTCATTTATGAAGAGGTTGAAGAGCACCGATCCCAGGACAGATCTTTGGGGCACACCGCTTTTCACCTCTCTCCATTGCAAAAATTGTGCATTGACACCCACTCTCTGTTTCCTTGTCTTCAACCAGTTATCAATCCATGAGAGGACCTGCCTTTTAATTCCCTGTGGAGATTTTTCAGTAGCCTTTGGCGAGGGACCATGTCGTTCACATCACTAATGACCTAATCCTCTCACCTGATCAACGAAAGTGGGACACTGCATGGTTGAGTGCAGCTACAAAGCAAGACTGCAGGGCAGACTTGCAAAATGGATAGCAAGAGGGCTTCCAACAAGGATGAAAGCACCACAAAATGGAGGGATTGGAGCTTCCAATTTACAAGACTTTGGAGGAAAGGAGATATACCTCATCCTCTTCAGGGCAAAGTCTGCCTAGCTCTGAATAATGTCAGCTAGAAATGAAGTTAGGATAAACTGTACACATGTTGGGAGAAAGTACCATTGGCAACAATAGGTACTGAGGGTTCAGGAGCTGGTCAGGCTGGGCCTTCTGATGAGCACTTGGCTGGTGCCTAGCCTCTGATGCTACTCCTATTTCAGAGCAACCCCTTGGTTGGTTGGCAACCTTCAGTCTTGAAAGACTATGGTATAAGCCTACAGCACCTGGTATTCTCAGGTGGTCTCCCATCCAAGTACTACCCAGGCCTGACCCTGCTTAGCTTCCGAGATCGGGCATGTGCAGGGTAACAGTTGCTGTCAATCTCTCTGGCTTCCAAGATTTCACCAGCAGTTTCCCACACATGTATAAATTTATCTTCAAAACTTAAGGGTCAGAAACTTACCTTTTAAAAAAAATGAAACCTGGGATTCACAAGAAGTGCTTGTGAGAAACCATGGCTTAGCCAAGCACCACAGTTTATGTTCATATGCATCCAGATTAGGGCCATTTTCTCCAACATTACTGGCCTCATTAAAACTTCAAAAATCCAATTGCCTAAAGTCTGTCTGTGGCTTTTCAATGTTGAATTTTGATTTTACAGACCTTTTAAAAACAGCTGCGGAAGAAACGTTCAATAAGAACATCGACTTTTACTGGAACAAGATTCCAACAAGCCTGAAAGGCTCTTTAATGGTTTCAGAAATCTGTTGTAAATGATAAACAGAACTGCATTTAGCGCGGTTCAGTGGTAATGTTGCTTTTTATATTAATCACCCTTTCGTTAGCAGTATCTTTGTGTCATACATTGTATGCAGAGCAGCAAATAGCTTTTTGTTTGTGCTGCTATGCTGTTTGCCATGCAGTTTTAGTAAATCCAAGTCTTATTATGCAGAATTGTTACTTATTAAAATTAATCTGCTTTTCTTAAAATGTATTCTTTTTTAAATGGGAGAGGATTAGGTGTGTGCTGATTTTCTGTAACATGAACACTTGCAAAATCAGGCAGCAGCAGAAGCAGTATACTATAAACAAAAGCAGTTTTGTTTTATCTTGGCTACCAGTAGTTTTTTGCAGATGTGACTATATTTGTGAGATTTCATGTCATCTCTATGCATATTCTTCCTTGCTGTCCATTTAAAACTACTGGGATAGAAGTCTGTTACGGTCTTTTAGACTCAAATGTTATGCTCAGACCATTTTTGTAATATGTTACATTAAAAAGTGCTTCCTAAGTGCACTAAAAGAGGGAACACCATAAGGTTTTGTACAATTATTAGAAAACACAGAGATAAAGTATTGAACATCCTCTCCCTCTGCTCTATGTTTCTAATCAGGTCTGGGCTGTGATTGGCTGCTAATTTTATTTTAGAATAAAACTCAAGCAAAACACTGCACTTAGCATCCCTTTTAATTTGGCCGTCGAAGGCGTTTTGTATCAGATCAGGGAATAGATGTTGAAGAGCTCAACCACCCCCCCCGCCGGTGCAGTAACGCCAAAAGCAACAAGCACACTGTACCCAGCAAGGGGAGGGGTGCATTGGGAGACTTCAGGGGCAAAGGAGATTTAAATCCTTTTACACCTCTGTAAGCCTCTCTCTCTGCAATGAGTCTCCTTGGACCTGTGCTAGTGATTTCTCTACCAAAACACTCAGGAGAGAAGGGGGGGTGGGGAGGCTGCTGTCAGAGGGGATAGGATCTGGCATATGCCACTACAGCCAGATCCACCTCCCATGGCAGCCTCCCCATCTCCTGTTCTGCCTCCTCCTTCCAGTAGCATAGCTACAGGGGGCACAGCACTAAGTTTTGCAGGGTGCCTCAAATCACCGTGTGAGCTGCCCCACCCCCTCGCCGTCAGAGCCGTTCCCGGTAGTGACAGCAAAGCAGAGGAGATGTAGAAAGTCAATGACTGCTTTCCAGTTGTTCATAAACGTGTTTACTGACTTCTCTTTGAGCACAATTGTCTGTTTGTCCATTTCTGCTAAGTCCAAAACCTTAATCCACCATTCTTCCACCGAAGGTATTTCTGTAGTATTCTAGTATTGTGTGTTTTCTCACTGCAGTTGTCAGTGCAGGGAGGATTTTCTTTCACAGGGAGCATTCTAAATTGTGATCCTTCACCTGCAGTTTAGAGCAATATGGCCCATTTTACAATCTAAGGACTGCTCAACTTATCTTCCAATTGCTTCACTATCTCCCAGCTTATCAAAAGAGCAAATAACCAGAAAACCTTTCAAGTCAGGTTTGCTACATTCCATGAAGCCTCCCCTCAGGCCCTTAGCAAATGTATGTGAGCACATGAACTCACTGGCAGGCAATGCACTGCTGTTTGTTATGGGACAATATCTTCCATGACTAACTTTATAAGGAGAGAAAGCTTCAGTCTGCCTTGCATGTTCTTTAAATTGAACTGAGA
Source organism: Tiliqua scincoides (assembly GCF_035046505.1). Classification (NCBI taxonomy): domain Eukaryota; kingdom Metazoa; phylum Chordata; class Lepidosauria; order Squamata; family Scincidae; genus Tiliqua; species Tiliqua scincoides. The sequence goes on along the minus strand of NC_089825.1, from coordinate 63,397,829 downwards.
AAAGGGAAATTCACATATTCTTTTTTGCCGAGTGATTTTCAGATATATTATATACATTCTGTGCAGTTAGAGAGACATTAATTGGGTCTTGATGTAGAATACATTAAAGGCTCAAACTGGCCATCTTATTGACTCCAATATATGCACCAAAATAGAGGTTAAAGCAGCACTAAGAGGTTAATGTAAGAACAAGCTTGAAGCTGTGAGCCACAGCACATCACAGTAAGAATCCGATCAGCTATTTCAGCACTATAAGGGGAAAAAAACACTTGCCTTCTTTAACATTTAAAAGAATTGAGATTTCAAACATTGCAGTCAAAAACCAGCCCAACATCTCTAGCTGACTTTCTCTTGCCATGTTCAAGTAAATACCCTTCTAGAGTTCAACACACTAGGTCTGCACCTATCTATTGCAGTGCTTGTATATAAAGAATTTTCTGATATTAAAAGAGATTGCATTTTTATAGAGGTTGTTTCCAGGGAAAGACAATTTAGCCGCTTTACCAAATACATAAAGTTAATGAGAAAACTTGCGCCAGATAACATCAATTGTGCAAATCTGCTTTGGAAACTGCCAAAAGAGCTCAGGCTCTCTGTTTCACCTCAGTGGATCCACGCTGCTGCTTCAGCAGCGTTTGAAAATGAAATGGGGAAATGTGCAAAGAGGTCTGGGGAAAAACAAATAAATAAATTAAAGGCACCATCTTTTTGAAGACCACAATAATAGCTGAGAAAGCTTTGTTTTTGTTTCGCCCCAGGTCTATTTTGGCTCCTAATTCTGTGAACTGCAAAGAAATCAAACAGACTGCAGCAGAAAGGTGATGCTGTCTTACAGAAGAACTGAGACAAAAGTTTACCTTTAACTCTATTGATGTCAACAGAAAATGCCACGCTGCCTCTAAATGACACATTATAGTTCTGAGTGGCGACACAGAATTGACGGGAAAAAAATGCCCAGGTTGCTTCACCTGCATAATAGCCACAGTTCTCAGCAATAGTGATGTATTCTATATTCAAGTTGCAAACTCTACCTGTATACTCTAGGGCAGCAATTTTCAATCAGTGTGCCATGAATGGTCTGCAGCTGTGCCATGGGAGTTTGGGGCAGGGTAATTTATTAGTGGGGCCATTGGGGATGTGAGCTGCCTGCCAACAGTGTGGTGTGCTTTGTCAATTGTCAAAAAGCCAATGGTGTGCCTTGAAAATTTTAACACCTTGTCAGTGTGCTGTGAGATGAAAAAGATTGAAAATTGCTGCTCTAGGATGTCTGCTTCAGATGTTTCAAAGAAGAGTCAAAGGAAATGTGTGACTGGAGTGTCCTCTCTCCGCACTCCCATACAGACCCAGTCTGAGCCAAGATGATGCCTAAAGCAGTGCCCAAATTCCACCATGCACAAGACACCTCCACCAACTCTGCCATGTTAGGAGGAACTTGGAAGTTTCACTCCCATGATCCCATATGACCAGTGAAGGTGAGGAGAAGGCAGCGATCACCTTCTAGATCCCTGGAATGCAAGCAGCAATAGCATTAAAGCAACAACCCCAACCCCTTAGTTCAGCTGTGCCAGTGGCACCGAAAGAAGAGGTATGCTCCCTTCCATACTCTTCTTGTGCTCTGCTGCTGGTTGGCTGCCTTCCTGGTCAGCCACTCACAGTGGATGATACAGTCTGCTGCACAAGTGGACTGCCACAGCTTCTATGTTGTGCTAAGGGGAGGAGGGAACATATATTTCGACTACAGAGAGGCCAATAGTCTCTCAGAGACAGGATAAACATCTTACTCCACCCTCCATGAGATCTGGAAAGGAACTCTCATCGGGGAGAAGGGTGCTTATCCTTTCTCTGGAGGAATAGTATTTCACTGTAGTGGAAATTTTTATATACACCTATGGATTCATGCTCACACACATGCACACAGCTGTTCAGGAGCTCAATAATGCTCCTTTACCCCCCTTCCCGGCTGGAATTACAAAAAGATGACTGAGGTTGTCAAGCACCTAGCAAGACACAATACATGGCTGGTGGACTGTGTGGGCCTGCCTGTCACAGAATTCCTTGCTAGAATAAGATGGAAAGAAGGCTTGCGGCTATAAAGAGACAAAAGGGGTGACATGACAACATATCACTTTACTTTGTATTCCATTTATTTTATGAATCCTAGTCAAATATGTATAGACGTCTGACAGCCTTTTTCCCCTTGAGCAACAAATGACATATTTTCTGTCTTCAAAATTGTCTTTTCTCTCTTCAAAAACTGAAGCTCATACCCACTTTCTGTCCTTCCAGGTATCTTTGGCAAGTTACTGCTAATTTTTTAAGGTTTTAGAACAGCAATTTTCAACCTTTTTCATCTCACAGCACACTGAAAAGGCACTTAAATTGTCAAGGCGCACCATTCGTTTATTGACAATTGACACAGTGGCAAACCTGCCACTGAATGAACGGGGCAAATGCCCCAGGTGCGGAGGCTTGCGCGACTTTAGGACCACTGGCGGGCTTGGCCATGGGGCAGATGGGGCAAAAGTCCCAGGCGCTGAGGCCAGGCAGCCTGGAGAGGGGTGCTGAAGCTGCAGTTCCCCCCCCCCCACCTCGTGTCACTTTGAAAACATCATTGTGTGGCAGCTACTTGGAGGCTTTTTTCAGAGCCTCGGTGTGTGGGTCGGGCAGGCTAGCTTCCCTCTGCCTCCTGAGCTCCCTGCCCACTCCCCAGCCACTGCCCTCCTGTCCTGTCGCTCCATCTGCTCGCCTCTTTGTTCCCTTTGAATTCTGCAGGCTCTGCTGAGGTCTCTGATTTTTTTCCCTTTCCAAGTCTCCAGCCAGCTCAGCCAATCACCATCCAGCAGGCTCCTGGCTTTTTCTTTCAGAATGGCTCAGGGCAGTTTACTGGCTGACCACCAGCCAATCATGGGCCGCCCACCTGCAGCCTCACCCCCTCATCCATTGTGAGAAAAAAAAAACCCAGAGCCTTATCCTGAGAGCAGCTCTCTACTCAGTACAGGGAGTGGCTTTTCCTCCACAGCAGAGGCGGAGACATCTACTCAGAAGTAAGCCCCATTACAGTGGATGAGGTTTACTCCCAGGAAAGAGTGCCTGCGACTGCAGCCTCAGAGCCCACTCCTGTGCATGTCTACTCAGAAGAAAGCCCCATTATAGTCAATGAGGCTTACTCCCAGGAAAGTGTGCCTGGCATTACAGACTTAGAGCCCACTCCTGTGCATGTCTAGTCAGAAGTAAGCCCCATTATAGTGGATGAGGCTTACTCCCAGGAAAGAGTGCCTGGTATTGCAGCCTCAGAGCCCACTCCTGTGCATGTCTACTCAGAAGTAAGCCCCATTATAGCAATGAGGCTTACTCTCAGGAAAGAGTGCCTAGGATTGGAGCGTTAGAGCCCACTCCTGTGCATCTCTACTCAGAAGTAAGCCCAACTATAGTGGATGAGACTCCCAGGAAAGAGTGCCTGGGATTGCAGCCTCAGAGCCCACTCCTGTGCATGTCTACTCAGTAGTAAACCCCATTATAGTCAATGAGGCTTACTCCCAGGAAAGCGTGGCTGGGATTGGAGCCTTAGAGCCCACTCCTGGGCGTGTCTACTCAGAAGTAAGCCCCATTATAGTTGATGAGGCTTACTCCCAGGAAAGGGGGGCTGGGATTGCAGCCTTGGAGCTCACTTCTATGTGTGGGTTTTTTAAAAAAAATATTATTTTCTTGTTCGAGAAAATGAGCAGAGGCAAGGTCTTGCAGCCACCTCCCTTCCTGCCAATTACCAATTATGATACCAATTTTTTTTTTACCCAGCGTTTAATTAGTTTGTGAAACTCTTTGCCACAGGAAGTAGTGATGGCAACTTGCCTAGATGCCTTTAAGAGGTGATTGGAAAAATTTCTGGAGGAAAAGTTCATTATGGGTTACAAGTCATGTTATGTGCAAGCTCTTCGTTTTAGAGGCATGCTGCCCGTGATTGCCAGATGCAGGAAACCAGGATGCAGGTTGTACTGTTGTCTTGTGTGCTCCCTAAAGCATTTGGTGGGCCACTGTGAGATACAGGAAGCTGGACTAGATGGGCCTTTGGCCTGATCCAGATCTTGGGGCTCTTAATAATAAAAGCCACTAAACATCCATAATTTATTGAGAGGCAGGGAATTGGGTGTCTATTATTACACTGTTATTCTGTGCTAATGTTAATAATAATATATATGCAGTAAAAAATGAAGACCTGAACTTAATGAGTACTGCTGCTGATGCTTTATTCTAATGCTCTAACTCCAATGCCCCTTACTGTTGTTTTACATAAACAAATCAGCTATCTGTGGGAAACAGAGATAAAGAAAGCAGGACTAAATTGGCCTTGGCTTAGGTTGATTCACACATGTCTTTTTTGCTGGCCTTGTGGTTTTACCCCTGGGGGCTGGGGGCCAAGAATAGGCCCTCAGTTTGGCTGTACTTGTCGTAAGAGGCGACTAAACAGCCACCGGGTAGATGGGACTCGTCAGCCTAGGAAGGCAGCTCATCTAAGAGAAGGAAACTCTGATCCCAAACCTCCACTGCCTTGTGGCTACATCCAGTTCTGGAAAAGGCTTCAGGAGTCAACCTCGAGGCAAAATCAGGAGCCGGAGTCCCTTAGGCAGTTCATGGCTGAACACAGTCACGTTCTGGCAACTCCTGCGACGCCGCTGGAACCAACCGTATTGGCTTCTGCCTTTCCATTGGACCATTCCAGCGACGTGGAGAGGGGGGATTTGCTGCATGGGTAACAGCCTATCCTCCATACCTTCTTTACCCAGGCTTCGCGCACTGGAGAGGACACTCCAACTTCGCCATACGGCGTCGGCACAACACGGGAAGCAGCAGTTTACCGGTTATAAGTCTTCGCTCGATTGGCGTAGAGCATGACGCCAGGGGCTGCTTCCGACGGTGGGAGAGATCATTGCATCTCATTGGGCAGCTACCGCCCGCCTTAAGCTGGGCAGTCCCCAGCCAGTAAGGTGTTGCCTCGCCACGGTCCGTTAACCTCATGGGGTGCGTGGGGTTTAGGGTGAAAACCGACAAGCGGATCGACAACTCTGCACCATGCAACAGAAAACAGAAAACTACTGCCCTAAAGCTGGGCACCTGGAACGTTAGGACAATGACACCTGGCTTCTCTGATGACCTGCAAGAAATAGACGACGCACGCAAAACAGCTGTCATCGACATGGAGCTGAGCAGACTGCAGATGGACATCGTCGCCCTTCAAGAGACTAGGCTGCCAGATTCCGGATCTGTCAAGGAGAGAAATTTCTCATTTTTCTGGCAGGGAAAACCACCAAACGAAACCAGGGAACATGGCGTTGGCTTTGCGGTCAGAAATACCCTGCTGAAATCCATCATCCCACCTACTGTGGGAAGTGAAAGAATTTTGTCCCTGCAGCTCCAGTCATCAGCAGGACCTATCACTCTCATCAGTGCTTATGCACCGACTCTGTTGTCTCCAGCAGAAGCCAAAGACAAATTCTATGATGACCTGGCCACCACTGTCAAGAAAATCCCTGTAAAAGAGCCATTGTTCATCCTCGGCGATTTCAATGCTAGAGTTGGTGCTGATAACAGTTCATGGCCCACTTGCTTAGGTCAGTTTGGCACTGGGAGGATGAACGAAAATGGCCAACGCCTGCTAGAGTTTTGCTGTCATCACGGTCTCTGTGTCAGCAACACATTCTTCAACACAAAGCCCCAACATAGAGTCTCTTGGAGACATCCAAGATCAAAGCACTGGCACCAGCTCGACCTGATCCTCACCAGACGCTCCAGCCTTCCCAGCATCAAGATCACACGCAGTTATCATGGTGCTGCCTGCGACACTGACCACTCCCTGGTGTGCAGCAGAGTGAAACTGCAAACAAAGCGACTGTATCACACGAAAAAGGAAGGAAGACCTCGCATTGATACCAGCAAGACCCGGGATCAGAGAAAAGTGGAGGAATTTGCACAAGCGCTTGAGGAATCTCTTCCAGGCCCGGCCGACGCAAACGCATCCAACAGATGGGAACATTTCAAGAATACCGTTTACAACACCGCCTTGTCCATATTCGGCAAGAAGACCAACAAGGCGGCAGACTGGTTTGAAGCCCACTCTGAGGAGTTGACACCAGTCATTGAGGAAAAGAGGAGAGCTCAAGCAGCATACAAGGTCTGTCCCAGTGAGCGCAACCTGCAGGTCCTCCGAACTGCTCGCAGCAAAGTCCAACAGACTGCCAGGAGATGTGCTAACGACTACTGGCTCCAGCTCTGTTCCGAGATACAGATAGCAGCTGACACGGGCAACATCAAGGGGATGTATGATGGTATCAAGCAGGCCCTAGGTCCAACACAGAAGAAAATTGCCCCTCTGAAGTCTGCCACAGGCGAGGTCATCCAGGATCGGGCGCAGCAGATGGAACGCTGGGTGCAGCACTACTCTGAGCTATATTCCAGAGAAAATGTAGTCACCGAAGAAGCACTGAACAACATTGAGTGCCTGCCTGTGCTGGAAGAGCTTGACAGTGAACCAACCCTAGAAGAACTTCACGTGGCCCTGGACTCCCTTGCCTTTGGCAAGGCACCTGGAAAAGACAGCATCCCTGCTGAAGTCCTAAAATGCTGCAAAGAGATCATCGTCACTGAGCTGCATGAAATCCTCTGTCTCTGCTGGAGAGAAGGTGGAGTACCTCAAGACATGAGGGATGCAAACATCATCACGCTGTACAAGAACAAAGGTGACAGGGGTGACTGCAACAACTACCGCGGCATCTCTCTCCTTAGCGTTGTAGGAAAGCTGTTTGCCCGAGTTGTACTAAAGAGGCTCCAGGTACTTGCAGAGAGCGTCTATCCAGAATCGCAGTGTGGATTCCGAGCCAACAGGTCCACCACTGATATGGTATTCTCCCTTAGACAACTGCAGGAGAAATGCAGGGAACAACGACAGCCACTCTTTATAGCCTTCATAGATCTCACAAAGGCTTTCGACCTGGTCAGCAGAGACGGCCTCTTCAAGATTCTCCCCAAGATTGGATGTCCACCCAGGCTCCTCAGCATCATCAGATCCTTCCACAAGGACATGAAGGGCACTGTTGTCTTCGATGGCTCCACATCAGACCCTTTTGACATCCGAAGCGGAGTGAAGCAGGGCTGTGTTCTTGCACCAACCTTGTTTGGGATTTTCTTCGCTGTCCTGCTGAAGCAGGCCTTTGGAACTGCAACAGAAGGCATCTATCTCCGGACCAGATCAGACGGAAAGCTCTTCAACCTCTCCAGACTGAGAGCAAAATCTAAAGTCCAGCTGAAATGTCTGCGTGACTTCCTCTTTGCCGACGATGCAGCTGTCACTACCCACTCTGCCAAAGATCTCCAGCAGCTCATGGATCGTTTTAGCAAGGCCTGCCAAGATTTTGGACTGACAATCAGCCTGAAGAAAACACAGGTCATGGTTCAGGATGTGGACTCACCTCCCTGCATTACAATCTCTGAGCATGAACTGGAGGTTGTCCATGACTTTGTGTACCTTGGCTCAACGATCTCCGACACTCATTCTCTCGATGCCGAGCTAAACAGGCGCATCGGTAAAGCAGCTACCACATTTTCCAGACTCACAAAGAGAGTCTGGTCCAACAAGAAGCTGACGGAACATACCAAGATCCAGGTCTACAGAGCTTGCGTCCTGAGTACACTTCTGTACTGCAGCGAGTCATGGACTCTTCGCCCACAACAGGAGAGGAAACTGAGCGCTTTCCACATGCGCTGCCTCCGACGCATCCTCGGCATCACCTGGCAGGACAAAGTTCCAAACAACACAGTCCTGGAACGTGCTGGAATCCCTAGCATGTATTCACTGCTGAAACAGAGACGCCTGCGTTGGCTTGGTCATGTCGTGAGAATGGATGATGGCCGGATCCCAAAGGATCTCCTCTATGGAGAACTCGTGCAAGGAAAGCGCCCTACAGGTAGACCACAGCTGCGATACAAGGACATCTGCAAGAGGGATCTGAAGGCCTTAGGGATGGACCTCAACAAGTGGGAAACCCTGGCCTCTGAGCGGCCCGCTTGGAGGCAGGCTGTGCAGCATGGCCTTTCCCAGTTTGAAGAGACACTTTGCCAACAGTCTGAGGCTAAGAGGCAAAGAAGGAAGGCCCATAGCCAGGGAGACAGACCAGGGACAGACTGCACTTGCTCCCAGTGTGGAAGGGATTGTCACTCCCGGATTGGCCTTTTCAGCCACACTAGACGCTGTGCCAGAACCACCTTTCAGAGCGCGATACCATAGTCTTTCGAGACTGAAGGTTGCCAATATGTGGTTTTCACCATGCCCAGAAGTCTGGGTTTGCTTGCTACAGTGGTGTAGCCTTGAAATAATTTATCAGATGCGAGATGGCTAATGCTGCTGTGTTGTGCTGCTTCTCCAATGTAGTGATGTCTACCTTACACTGCTTTCTGTGGGAAATAGAGATGCAGAAAGCTGGGCTAGACTAGACAGGCCAGGCCAGTTTCCAGTATGGCTTGTTTCCATGCTGTCTTGTGAACCATTCACACAAGTCTCTTTTGCTTTCAGTGAACTTGCATGCACATGTCTGTTTTGCTGTCCGTGTCTCACTAACACTGCAAATCTTTTGATTTTATGTCATAAATATCTATGTTGCTCTCAGTGTGTTCAGCAGGGTTCTTCCCTATGCTCTCAAGCAGTCCAGTGCTGCAAATCGAGCCTTCTATGCGACACTAATAGGCTGCTGTGCTGCTTGTCCAATATGGTGCTGTTTATCTTAGGCAGCTGTGTGTTAGGCAGCTTTTTAAAATCCCATACTTTTAGAAATAATAAATTTAATTAATTCATTAATTAAATTGTGGGGGGAGGGCACCAAAATGTTAGTTTGCCCTGGGTGACAAATGGCCCAGGTATGCCACTGTTTAGGACCATGTGGGAGCCTCCCTGAGGCGCCCGATGTGGTCGGAAACTGCGCTTCCGGTTTGCTAGAAGCACCGTTTAAAGCATCAGGGAAGCTTCAGGAAGCTTCCCCGATGTGTCCTGGAGTCATCAAGGCTCCATGCGCTCCACGTAAGTGGGGGTGTGTGTGGTGGATTTACACACAGGGGGTGGTACCATTGTGGACCTTTGCCCCAGGGCACAGGACTGGAGAGGTCTGCTCTGAATTGACAAGGCACACTGCACTGGTGGCCAGGGGCTGGCATTCCCCATTGGCCTTAATATGACCCCCAAACTCTTGCAGCACACCTGCAGACCATTCATGACATTCCAATGAGCAGTGGCACAGTGGCTGAAAAATGGCATGTAACAAGAAGTGTAGTTATTGTCATAATTAGTTGGGCAAACATTCCACCCCTGTTCATAGGAGCTTTCAAAAATGCCTGAAGGAGGCAGTCCCTGTTCACATCCCACAAACAGGACTGCAGAGTGGAGCAGTTTGTTGTCTTAGACCTACTAATTATAGTCTAAAACAGCTGTTTTCATTCATTTTTTTTTACCCACAAGATTTCTGTGAAACCAGTAAATATTACGTCTCATTCTGATTTGGCTTCAAACAATATTGTGCAGCAAAATACCACTGGATACACGGCATCTTCATGAAGCCAAACAAAAGTGAGGGCAATTCACTCTTACTGTACTGTTAATGTTTACTGCCCTCATTGACGTACAGGGAGTTTAAAAAAAATTGAAGAAAAAAATGCATTTAGTAACAGCATAATGTGCTATTGCTGCCATTGCACATGAGTACACTAACAGAAGGTGAAAGATTGTGAAAAAGGTGAGTTGGCAAGGGCTTTTGTAAAAACTTTCACCACTACCCCCTGTTCAAACTGAAAAAGTTAGTTAACAAACTTTTAACACAGATGCAGTAATAAAAGACAGGAATAAGAAAAGGAATGTCATTTATACTTCTTAAATTAAAAGTGCACTTTAATAATTTGAGAAATCACTTTTAGAGTCATTCAGTGTTTCACTAAGACTGGGACAGATAAAATTAAAACAGCAAAATACAAATGCAAACAACATTGAAGGAGCTTTATATTAGCAGCATGATTTTGATTTCATGGTGTTGCCAGTACTAAATCTCCAAAATTCTCCTAAGGGATTGCAGACAATCCCCAGGTTTCCCTGGAATCAAAACCTCTCCCTCAGAGGTTTTCAAACTGGGGCATTGCAACACCCAAGCCTGAGGACTTCTGCCTTCGCCCCTTTAAGAGGCGGGGATGGGGGAATGCACCAACAGGATCCCCAGGATCACGCCACTGTTGGGGGTGTCAGGGGCTGTCTCTTACTTACAAGAAGCTGCAGCAGGCTCCCAGGGGCACAGGGAGCTCCGTGGAAGCCTCCACAAGGCTCCTCAAAGTGCAGAACTGTAAAAATAATGATTGCGACCCACTTTTGCTATCCCAAACCAGAAGTGGGTTGTGATTGTTATTTTTACAGTCTCCATGCTTTGGGGAGCCCTGTGGAAGCTTCCATGGGGCTCCCCACACCCCTGGGGGCCTGCTACAGTTTCTTGGGGTCCATGATATCCCAGATAGCCATGTGATCCTGGTGGATGTGTAGCTACATTTCCCCCCTCCCCCACAAGAACTTAACCTTGGGAGTTTGAGAACCCCTGCTGAACTTCTACCTTTGGCTCTCATCACTGCCTCTGTCCTCTACACTTTTTACCTCACTAGATCCAGAATCTTTTTTCCTGTATGTCACAGCTCACTTTCCCATCCTTCTGTCACACAGCCAAGAGAAAAAGCAACAATTTTGGGGGAAAGACCCACACGATTTGTCCTGTCCACTTGGTTCTGGTGCCTAAACACAAATTGTAGGTGCATAGCACTGCACTACTGGGAAGTGGTTCTTGTGTGTAGGAGGCTATACACCCCCCCCCCACATAAAAGAAAAACGAGATAGAATGATCAGTTTAACAATGGACGTTGAAATACTTCTCCAAATTTCCACTAGACACAGTAGCTTGAGCAGTAGAGGGACACTTTACTTTTTCAAGACAAGGATCATAAACCCAAAGCCTAAAGTGCAAAACAATGCCAGTTCTTCACAGCTGAAAGCTAAGCAGCAAAATGCAGTTGATGGAAGCATCCAGGAGAAGTCCCACAGGCAGAAGGCAGGTTTATCTACTATAGATAAACATGACAAAAAAATTCATACCCCAAGTTTAAATGAGTTGATGGATGTCAGCATGAACTAAAATGATAGCTGTGAGCAGTAGCTTGGATTCAGGGTGAGATTTTAACTAAGGGTAGTTGGGTGAGGGAAGAAAAAAAGCTTCAGGCAGAAAAAAATCAATTTAATAAAGAAAGATTGCAGATGGTGTGAAAACATCTCTAGTAAACTTCTAAGGACCAAAGACCACATCCATTCATTGGGGTCTACTGTCTCTGCCATCATGTTGTTGGCAACCTTCAATCTCGAAAGACTATGGTATCACGCTCTGAAACTCTATGTCTTGAAAGACTATGGTATCGCGCTCTGGTATCGCTGTCTCTGCTATGCATTAGAAAAATCAAACAATATCCAGCTTGTTCTGTGGACAGTATGATTCAATATGAATATTTAGAGGAGAGAAAACATTTTCTGCTACTTAAAGCAGGGCCTCTGAGAGGAATTTTATTAGGGGGTACAAAGTTTCTTTTGGACCCCTTTGCAAGTGGAGAGGGGTGAAATAAACCTGAGGAGGGTGGTGACAGGTGGGCGGAATTGGGGCAGGGAGGAGCAAAACAGGGTAGGAAGAGGGTGGAGACAGCTGGAAAAGTCTTTGGAGACCGAGTCTACCCACCCATGTAGCATCTTCAGCTAGATGCAGTAATATGGAAAACCAAACACACTCCTATCTAAATCTTTTAAATATAGAAAATCATGCAGAAAATGATCATTATCATATTTAGGCTCACACTAGAATGGAAAGTGTCCTGTGCACACCAAAACTTGCTCCTGCAGCAGCTGTAGTGTTGCAGCTGTGTCCCTGAGCTCCTATACACTCCTTCATGGTAAGAAGTCCCACAAGCCAAAGGGCTACTGTAGCAGTCCGGTTTCCTCCCAGATGTGATACTGTGTAAAGGAGTGTCATGTATGCATTCCTCGGTCTGGCATACAGGTTGAGACTAATTATTTCGCGTGGGTTTCATTCCAAGCACTCATGGAATGCACTATAGCAAATCAATTTAAAAAATAAAGTTTCTTTGCTCCAGTGATTTAAAAACAGCCTTGCTGACCTTTTGACTTTAAAATAAGAGTCATTAAGAAGACAATCCATCAACTAGTCCTCCTCCAAGAGCTTAGAAAGCTTCACTCAGCCTCTCCCTTCACCAATGCAAAGTGATCACCTTTCTTTCACGTGCTCAGGGGGAAGGTCCGCTGGAGAGAGAAGGACTGATGGGAGAAGGACTGATGGATTGTCAGTCAGCTGCCCCCCTCTCATTAAGGAGGCTATTGTTAAAGGACTGTTCAGTTTTTTAAACTGATTTTAAAGGGGTGCATTTTCCCCTTCTCCAGGGATCAGCACATTCCTTCTCATTTGTAGGGGCCATTCGTGTTGAGTCAAATCCGTGTACAAAAAATCCATGTATAAATAGGCTGGACCTGTACATGGCTTGCCAGTAGCTGCAATAGCTGCAGCTGCATGCTCATGGTAGTGTCCCCAGCATCCTATACTGGCAACAGGTCTGAGTAGACAGGAAAATGTCAGATCCCAGGAAATTTCTGGGCCCCCTCCTTTGGCTCCTGGGCCCCCTTTTTGACCTGAGACTCGGTACAAATTACCCCCTTTACCCCCCCTCTCCTAGGCCCTGACTTAAAGCAACTGTCAAAGTAGAACTTCAAGGCTGGAGTCTTCTGACCTTATTTTACAAGGCATTGGACAGCAACTATGACATCATCAACTGGGTTCTTTTCTGTGTCTCATTTATAAGATGCTTCAAACAAGCATGTTTCAGTTTATAAAGCTCCAAATGCAAATGATACCAACAATATGAATCCTGGAATCAGAGAATTAAGAGCCCAATCCTATACATGTCTATATTATATTCAATGGGGCTTACTCCCATGATAGGATTGCAGCCACACTCCCTGCAGAATTTACAATGCAGCAGAGTGCTTCTTTATGTTAAGTACCCTGTCATGCCATACATACTTACTTCCATTGTTGTTTGGGCCAATTCATGATTCAAAAATATAAACCTCAAATGTATTTGAACATTCAGAATGCCATATGGCTTTAGACCAACCCTTTTTAACAGTAAGAAACAAATCATTCAGTAATTTAATGTTTCCTGATTTCTTGCTGTTATAATTACTGATACTCTGTTTTTTTGTGTTATTGCTCTGAGAACTTTTAACTGAAAAGCAGATTATAAGTCCTCTAAATAAAATTTAATGCACTGTCTATTAGATCAATATATCTGTGAAATCCACCATCAAGCTAAAAGCTTCTTAATTTTTTCACCAAAGTCATCTGTCCAGAAACTAGGACACCTAACACAGAGGGGACAACATTAAAGTTAATTTTACAATGGCAATCAATCTCTAGAAAGTGTTGCCACATAAAAAGCTATTTTCATTTACAATATTCCTGATTTTTTCCTGATTCTTATGACTTCTTCATCATAACCCCACAATCCCATATGGAATAAAATGAAAGTGTTCTGTATGCTCAGCATTCACATTGCAAAAGTAATAAGGAGCAAGCAGAACTTAGCACAATGTGTAAATAATTTGCAACACTTTTTCCTAGCACAACGAGGCAAGCTGAGCGAAGACTGATTCATTCCTCATTAATTATAGTCAGTGTTTCTTTTGTTTTTAATCCCATTAAATGGAGGGGGAAAGTACCTCAAAATATTCCCTTTTTTTAAATTTTTTCAAACTACTGAATCAATGACACTCCATGTAGTTTCATCTCTGAAACTTTGCAAATGTGGACATAGTATTAACATGCATGATTGACTTAGAAACCCCATCTAAGAGCCCAATCCTGGACTCGACTGCCGGCTTGCTGCCGGCGCGCACTGTTGCAAATGTGCCACCAGGTGAACGCCCATGCTAGCCCAGTGCTGGCCGGCAGGTGCCTGGCCTCTGCTGCTTGGCGGTCACACAGACAACCGAGCTGTGGAGAGGAAAGTGGAGGCAGGGGAGGCGGAGAGGAGGTGTGACGGGGAGGCGTGCCGGGGGAGGCAGCAGGGAGAGAGGGAGGAATCCAGAGTGTTTGTGTGGGGCTCGGCGACCGATACAAATGCTCTTTCTTCACCATTGACCTTTTGGTTGGTGGTGAAGAGTAGCCCTATTATGGGGCTACTTCCCTTACCTGGGAGAAGGGGACAAAAGTCTCCTTCTCCCAAGGTGTCACCCGCAGCTACCATTGGGACGCAGGATGTGGCGGCAACTGTTTTCGGTGCTGCTGCAGCTGCGTAACACGGGAGCTCAGGATTGGGCTGTAAGTTGTTAAGAGTTCCTTAGAGGAAAGACAACATGCAAACATACACACTGAACAAGGAGGGTTTAATTCAGCCAAAGTCAGGTATTTAAAAACGTCATTGATTTTCATGGGAGCATGAAGCATTTTCTTATTTATTTGGACATACCCTATCCCACACCACAGGCTGACACAGAGTAAGAATACACAAGCTCTTGTGGTTCTGTGTTGTTGTCTCCCTCCACCTTTGTATTTAGTCTAAAAACATATGACTAAATGTATGATGAAGTGCCAAATACATTCCTCCCAGGCAACATATATAAAATTCACCAAAATGAACCCAAGGGTACAAAATTTCAAAGTCACTTGAACAATCCCAACTGCTTAACTTTGATTGAATCATGCCTTGAACTAATTAAAAAGGTTCAAGAAGGCATACAGGTTGTGTCTTGTTGACCGCTTATGTTCAGTTCTAGAACCTCTAGTGGATTAAAAAAATTCATGGATAAAAAATCAGTGGAAAAATAGATTTAAAGACCCACTTCCAGGTTTCTTGCCCCTCCATTGATCCTAATAAGGTTGTATCTCGACATTCACAGGGGTTTGATTCTGGGACTCCCTGCTGATACCATAAAATGTGTTAAATAAAAGCAGTTTTTTTAAAAATTCAAGTGCGTCCCTTTACAATTGTGGTTTAAAAACAGCTTTTCTTACTGTTGTAGAAAGGTAGCAATTAGAAACGCAAAGGACCCCTTGCCTTTGCCGGGCTCAGCTGAAGCATGGAATGATCACGTGCATGATTGTCTCTCTACAACTAAGTAAAGTAGTTTTTAAAACTGTGATTTTAAAGGGATGCATTTTCCCCCTTCTCCTGGGATCAGCACATTCCTTCTCATTTGCAGTGGCCATTCGTGTAGAGTCAAATCCGTGTATAACAAGGTTGGACCTGTATATTGTTCTAATATGGAGGAGTCTATTCTGAACATTAAGTACATAGGCCTTGGGCAGGACTCACCCTTATAAACCTCATGTGCTCAGAAAATCCTTCTCCTTGCACATGGCGGGGTGGGGAAGAGGGCAAACATGTCCACTTCAGGTAAAAGCTAGTGCTACTTTGCTGAGGGGCATGGCGACTGTCATCGCAAGGGAAAATTTAAAAGCTTCCTGTGCACAACCACACACAAGCACCTTGTTGAGTCCTTTATATCTACCTTTATATCTACCAATGTATCAGTTCTGATTATTTTCAGAGGACTCATTTGCTCCATTGCTGTCTATTCAAATTACCCTCCAGTATATAGCACAACTTGAAAAATATTTACATTGTACTTTATTGGGATGCACGGACCTTTATTTTTCTCTTCAGTTACTTTGCAAAGTGCAGTGTATATTGATCGTATAATGTAACTCCATTAATAACTGCAACATATACAGCTGGCCTCAAGATCCTAACTGCTGACTGCATCTATAGCTCCCCCTGGGATACTGGAGAATTACTTCCCCTCCCCTCTCCCCTGCCCTGGTGTTTCTGATAAAAAATCTGAAAAGAGATGCCTAATTTAGGTGAATTGTGAGCTTCGGTTTTCCTACAAAATGCATACAAGCTCAAAATTACCCACTTGCTTTCCAAAAACTACAAAATGGAGGTCTTTGCAATCAGCTAGTCAAGGAGCTCTCAAACTTTGTGACTGCAAATGCTGAAAAATAATACTTAAATATACACAACCTCTTCCATACTGCAGTAGTCATGACCCCACACTTTGAGAACCCCTGAAGTAAGACAACTGGTCCATCTAGTTCAGAACTGCACACACTTAAAGGCCATACCCTTTCAGATTTTCAGGAAGCTTTCCGCTGGAGCGCACTGTCACAAACATGCCATAAGGCACGTTTGCGAGGCTTACCGCTGGGCCAGCGTCCGTACTAGCCCAGTGCCGGGCAGGTGCCCGTCCTCCATTGCTCAGCTATCTCACATACTGCGGAGCACAGTAAGCAGGGGTGGGGAAGGGGATGGTGAGGGGGGACAGGGAGGAGGTGTTCCGGGGAGGGGGGAGGCATGGGGAGGGCAGAGAGAGGGCGGGTAGGAGGCATGATGGGGTGGCGGGGGGGCAGAAAGGGCGGGCAGGAGGAGTGCCAGGGGGAGGGAGTGGGGAGGCAGGAGGCGGGTCCGGTGGAGATCAGCACCGAGCCCTACATGAACACCTTTACCTTACTGCTGACCTTTTGGTCGGCGGTAAAGTGAGTAGCCCCATTGTGGGGCTGCTTCCCTCAATCTGGGAGAAGGGGAAAAAAGTCCCCTTCACCCGACGTGCTGCCCACGGCAGGCTGAGGCGTGCAGGATGCAGCGGCAGCCATTCTCGGCGCCACTGCAGCTGCGCACCCCGGGCAGCTCAGGATTGGGCTGTGAGGTCCCAACAAACATTTTGAGAACTCTTGAGTTAGTGTCTATGCAAACGAAGACATCTGAGTTTGTTGAGCACAATCAAAGCAATATTTCCTTCCAGAACAAAGGAGTTAAGGATCAAACATTAAATTCAGATACACAAAGATACATAATTATGAAATCACCATAGCTGGACTTTGACAAAGGAAAGATCTTGAGTTGTTGTGCATACCTGAAGAAATGTCTATTGGAATCCTCTTCACCCCAGTGATGTTGATATGGATGCTGACTTTGCCCTCAATCAGATCAATCTCAACAGTACCCAGGCCTTCTGCAAAGTTGCTGGACAGCAGACGTCCATTTGGGTTCCAAGTTCGAAACTGGAAGCTGACTGAAAAGATGTCCTGATTTGGGCGACCAGGCACTTCCAGAAAACTGGTAGCATTGAAAAACACTGGCACAGTATGGGGCTCCACACACGAAAAGCTTAGATTTCCCTAGATATTTAAAAATAGAAGAAAAAAGAACATACACAGGCATGAAAAACAAGTTCTGGTAGCTTTCAGCTGACACATATTTCTGGAAAATTGTAATTACATTAATGACAGAAGAAATTCCTACTGAATTTAGTAAAATACTAACTCAAACAGACCTTTATTGGCATATAAGTAAAATGCTGTTATCTCTGCTTAGTAGTGTCTGAACTAAACACCCCTGAGAAATGTCTCAGAGCCCAATCCTATCCAATTTCCTAGTGCTGGTGCAGCCGTTCCAATGAGGCATGTGCTGCATCCTGCAGGAGGAGAACAGTCACAGATGCCTCCTCCTAGTAAGGGAACATTTGTTCCCTTTCCTCAGGGCTGCAGTGTGGTTGCACCAGCACTGGAAAGTTGGATAGGATTGGGTCCTCAGTCATTTCAGAGAGTCATTTCAGTCATCTCAGTCATGAGAGATAGGGTGGTGTAGTGGTTTGGGTGGTGGACTCAGTCCTGGAAGATCCAGATTCAAATCCCCCCCTCAGCCACAAAGTTTCCTGGGTGGCCTTGGGCCAGTTGCTTTCTCACAGCGTTGTTGTGAGGAAAAAAGGAGGGTAGCAGCCGTGTACACCGCCCTGAGCTCTTTGGAGGAAGGGCAGTATAAAAATGTGGCCAATAAATTTCAAAACTTTTTTTTCAACTTCCCTCAACATTTTTTTTCCAGATACTTCAGCTGAGACATTCAGCTTGCCCCGAATCTCAAAATTCAGTGACACCCTAGGAATGCATGGAACTCAGAGGAAAAAGCCATGAAGAAGGGAAAGCAAAGCTCTACTCATGTACTGAATAGAGAAATGAAGCACAAAGGAAAGGAAGGCCTCCTTTGACATCCTTCAGAGTTAGAACTTCTTACTTCCTTTTCCATGCTGCAAGTTTCAGGCCTTTCTAGGAGTGAGTGCACTACTCCTCAGGTAAAAAAAGAAACCTGTGATGAATGTGGAAAGGAATGGTTATTTATGAACTACCGGTGTAACATTATGAAGAATTTAAAAAAAAAATTCCTCATTGAGTTTAGAGTTCCACATAATGTAATGGAAGTTGCAGTAAAATACAAAAAATGCCCTTCCATCAGTTAGCACATCACACACTACTTTTTGATGTTGTAATGGATAAGAGCACAGAGATGGATTGGCGGCATCCCTGATGTGCTGTCTACCAGACATAATGTATCTGGCCTGTTGTGTGCATATGGTAAGAGTTCTTGCTAATGGACGAGCAGGCAAGGTTTTCTGTAGCAAACAAAGAAAGCTGAACAGACTGAAAATGAATGCAGATACACAGACTTACATGATTCAGGTTTGGTTTTTTTTTTTTTTACTTGACTTAACTGCATTAAGATACCACCCCTCAAGGCAAACGGCTCACTCTGTCTAAATAATATTGAATAAAGAATAGAACACTCACACACAGTGGATTGCTTACAGTGTGTCCTCATTTTCTGTAGCATAAAACTTAAGAGCATGGATGCTATTTCCATGCTATCTTTCAGATAACTTAGTAGTAGACAGATGACTTGTAACACAACCCAATAAACCATGATTCATAGAACTCGAAACATGGCTTGAAATTCCCTCAAAACCATACACTCATCTATCACCCTCTCACTTTATCTGCATGTCCTTCTAGCTGAATTGTGGTTTATTACACCATGGACCCATGGCTTGTCTAAACCAGGAGCTGTTGTTTAACTGTGGTTTAAGAACCAGGATTTGAAACCAAGATTCAACCATAGTTTGGTTGTTTGTGTGGGCCAGGAGTGTTTCTGATGAACAGGAAAGGTTCTCTGGGTGGAGAAGTTCAACTTGTTCAAGATGCGGTAGGACTCCCTCTGAAGCAGGAAGAAGTCATAGCTCAGTGGTAAACTACATGAGAATGAGAGGTTCAGTGCTGGCATCTTGAGGTAGGGATGCAAAAAACCTCTCCCTGAAGAGCCACTGCCAGACAATACTGAGCTAGATGAACTAGTGACCTGACACAGAAGGAGGCAGTATCATATGTTTGAGGCTCAGATTTCCACAGTCTCTGCTGCTGAAGGAATTACTGAGATAGTGCATGTATCCAAGTGAACACTGAACATCTGAAATATTCTATAGCTGTGTTGTTAACTGTATTAGGCAAACATTTTCAGTGTGAAAAAGATGTTTTTGGTCCTCAAAAGCTTTTTCCTGAAAAACTTTATCCTTTTCATGTCAGTTTGCTACTTCTGTTTCACCACTAGTTTTTGTCCAACTTCAGCCTTCTCGTTTTCAGTAACTGTGATCTTGTCACACAGTCCTTCAGATTTGGCTATGCAGAGATATCAGTTAGCAGAATAATGGTTGATTCTCAACAAAGCGTTTTGAGGCTCTGTTTGGCTGAGGCCACTCAGTTCTCTCTCTGGAGATTTATACCCCACATCTTTCTGCCTCCAAGAACCCCCCCCCCCAAGGTGGCTTACATTTAAAATATATAGATACAATTATTATTATAGGTAAGGCTTTTATTTAAAAAAAAAATTCCCAAATTCACAACACATAACTGAAATGAGAGGCACCTAAAAGTAGGAAATCATAGAAATACAAGCAGGGGTATTAATTTAACTAAATGCCTGCTTAAACAGCAGAGTCTTTGAAAGTAACCAATGAGGGGGTCAAGCTAGCCTCCAGAAAAAGGACTATGAGCAAAGAGGCTGTCATGTGCTGCTTCCCTACAACAGACTTCAGAAAGGGGGGGAATGGTGAGCAGGAACTCCGATGTTGAACTAAGTCAGCAGGCAGGTTCATAGAGGGAGAGACTGTACTTTAGGTATTCTGGTCCCAGACTATTAAGGTATTTGAAATTTATAAGGAACACCTTGAATTGAGCCCAGAAGCACATTGTAACTAGTGAAAGTGCTAAAGGATGGGAGTGATGTGCCTCCACTGTGCAACAGCATTCTGTAATAGCTGAAGCACCAGACCAGGCAGTCTTCTAGGGCAGCCTCATGTAAAATGCATTGCAGTAGTCTAGTCTAGCATGTCTTATACTGGCTAGGACTGCTTTCCTCAGAAAGGGGTAAAGGTGGTGCACCAACTGAAGCTTTGCAAAAAGCACCCCTGGCTGCAGTTGTCACCTGACCATCCAGTAGTAAGGTCAGGTCCAGGAGCACTCCCAAGCTGCAAACCTGATCTTTCATGAGATGTACTACCCCATCCAGAGCAGGCTGAACATTCAAATCCAAGTCAGCTGTCCTGCTGACCAGCAACACCTTCACCTTGTTTTTATTCAGCCTCAGTTTATTAGCGCACATACATCTCAGAAACCAGTTTGTTACCTCCACTGCCTTCCCAGGATCAGAAGGAAAATGAAGGTAGAGTTGCACATCAGCCGGCATCTGTATACTGATGACACCTCAATCCAAACCTCTGGATAACCTCTCACATAGCAGTCTCATGTAGATGTGGAACAGCATGGGAGACACAACAGAGGCACCTTGTAGGTCAGAGATTAAGGGGTCAAACAGTGGTCCCTCAGTACCAGTTGCTTTTTCTGAGCAAGAAGTGAATAAATGCAGATTGTATCTGTAGTGGGCCGGAGGGAGGCAGTAGTGGCAGATTTGGGGTGAAGGGAACTCTGCACTCACTGTCTCCCACCATCCACTCCTGACGCAAGCTGCATCAGGCTATTTCATGGCTGGGCTGACACTGTCCATGCAGGTTGAGTCTAATTACTCTTCCTCCAGACCAGCCTCTCCTGTTACAACTATGTTCACAAATTAAATGGATGTATCCAACAAAGTAGGCTCTTGTCTATGGAAGTTTATGCCCAGGTGTACACAAATCTGGCTTACTTACTGGGCATCTCATTTGTGGTTGCTGCACACCCACTTCTTTCCCCTGAACTCTGGCATGTGCAGGGAGTTGGGGGTAGATGTACATCTCTCACTTGTACTGCACAATAAATGTGGCGAGAAACAGTGGAACTCCCATTATCTCTTGCTGGCTGTGAATCTCAATGCAAATATGCTAAGATTTCCCCCTTCCTTTTCCCTTAAGTTTTCTGCACATGCCAGAAAACTCAAGGAAGAGGCAAAATCTCATTTTCAACAAGATTTGGAAAAGACAAGAAACTACAAACACAGTTTCTAGCCTTCCTCATGCTGCACAAATGAGAGAAATTGCTAGCGTGATTGTCACAGGGGGAGAGGCATTTGAGATTGGCAATAGGCTTTGCAGAGCCCTGCTCATGCCACAATTTGCTTGTCAGTCATTAAGCAAAACAAAATGCTTTGCTGCTTTTTCAAAAACAGATTAACAAAGAGAAATTCTTCAATTACTACTTAACAAGAGTACATATTACTAGTCAGCAAATAGTTATCAGCATTCACCCAGTTTTGCCGCCTAATGCTTTTCAGAAGACGAATAGCATGAAAATGTGATTGATAGGTAGCTAGACAAGGAAAGCTGCCATGAGTTTATTAAGCTGAAGTAACTATTTGTGTAAACATGGCTTCAGTGGGCATCTTCAAATTTGGGCAGAAATGAAAGGATTATCCCATATTCATTTTTTTTAAACGCAAAGGGGAGGCACTGGGAAAGGCAGGATGAGCTTTGTAAAGATGTAGGTTTGAGATTAGAGTTAGAAAAAAGGAAAATCTCTCATGAACGGTCTTTCCAGGATCCCAGAAATTATCTGGAGAAATGCACTTCTTACGTATTCCAACGCAATGCGAATGAGACCTTGTGCATAATATTCATTACAGCATGCCAAAAACAAACAAAGATACAGTCAGTTCTCATTATCTGCTAGGGGTAGGTTCATGGAAAACCTAATGGATACCAAATTAGCAGATACTGAATCATTGAATATATGGAGAAAATGAGATTAGGTTCCTGGGACTCTTTTCACCGTACATTCTATGAATGTTCTGAATAGGAATCTTAACTTGAAGTCTATGGGGCTGGGTGATAGTGAAGGCTCATCTACATCTCCAACATCTGATGCTTCCTTCACTGTGCTGGATATTCCTTGAAGCATTGAAGGTTGTGTCGATCGTGATTTCTCTGTGCTGGCTATTCCTTAACTCGTTGAAGGTTGCTGGCCCAACAATGAGGCCTAAGAGATCAGCAGCAGGGAGGTTGTTTCACCTGTCCTCCTCCACCACTCATTCCCTTGGCTTGCCCAGCCCCATAGCAGCCCTCAGGTAGTCTTCCAGAGACCTCTCATCATCAACCTCTCATCATTGCCAGGTTTGTGAAGGTTCACCTGAAGTCCCTGAGATGGTGCCCAAGATGGTGGAGCAAGTCTGCAAGCAGACACAAATATGCCCAACAGTTCTCCATAGGCCAATACCAATGCTTGTTTGATGAGGTACCAGCACAATATTAACGGATAGAGACAACAGAGTCACAGATAATGAGAAGTGGGTGGCAAGTCTGTGAATCTGCTTGTCTTTGAAGGGCAGATAGCTAATTCGCAAATAAAGAGAACTGACTGTAGTTGCTATTTTACTTTCGAAAAGAAATGTGAAACATTTTATAATGGAGTGTCATTATTTCAAGAAGATTTGTGGTCAAATATGCAAATATAATGCAACATGTTTTAGATTTCTAGAAGAGTGCATATCATTCTAAGCTTTTTTTAATGCTAAACTCATCCCAAGGGGCAATAACTATCAAAAAAGGGAGGGAGAGAAATGAAAATCTATGCTGATTTAATTAGAACAAAATTGATCTTGTTTTCCTTGAGGTACAGTAATGGAAGTAACTCAGCATGAAACAAAAGGAGACAGCAGTTTTTATAGCCTCTTTTTGTACTGGAAATCAAGTGAGCCCTCAAATTATAATAGCTTGCAACAGTCTCTTGCTGAAGCACTCATGCATTACTAACATTGCATATATAGGTTTTGCTGCAGTGTTAAGTAATAAGAAAAGAAAATGCCATCATTAACAGGAAAGAAATGGAATCCAGGACCATCCTGCCCATTGGAGAATAGAGTCACTTGCCCCAGGCTCTGTGACTTTAAGGGACAATTCTCTGCCAGTCACTTGATGTCATAATGTGTCCTGAGAATCACACACTGAAGTTGCCCAGCAACCCTAGGGTATGTACCTCCAGCTAACTTAGAGATGGATAGCCAGAGTTGAAGTGCAGATGTGTAAGTAAACCAAACCCCCCCCCCCCGCAGTAAAGAAGAAGAAGAAAGGGTTTGGGTGGAACAAGGATAAAGAGATCAAGGAGTTAGAGATTAGAGAAGATGAAGCAAGAGAGAAAAATATGATGCTCCAAATCAGAAAATAAGAAAATTTGAGAAAGGACAGAAATACAGAGGTACGTAATTAAGAGGAGTACAAACAAAGAGGGTATTATGGATCAGAAGGCTGGAGCAGGGGCAGGGAGTATACTTAAAGTCCATTTATGTGCTGCCTTGGGTACTGTTGTTACCATCTACTCTATGATTGCTCTCATACCACTCTAGGTAATGTGGACATCCTCCATTCATGTGGTTAAGTATGGTGACACATCAGGTTGGCAATACCTTCCCTAGTGAGGTGGGCATCACTTATGAAATATACAGCCATGAATTCATACTAACCACACAATGGAAGACACACACAGAGCATTGGGGGCAGCCAGGTGATATGTAAATCTGGCCAAAAGCAAAATGAGAGGTAAATTGGTCCAGGGTGGTTGCATACATAGCTTAAAGCTGCTCTTCAGCAATGACGCTATTCCAAGTCACAGGCTGGCTTCTGTGATTAGACACTAATGTCTCAAAATCATATGTTGCTGGTTTCCTTTTCCTCAGACTAACATTCCACATATACTGAAGGAAATTGCCTTTTTCTACTGGCTTTCTGCAAGGCTTAGCAGCATTCATTCAGACTGCCTGCAAATTCTCTGCACGATAAGAAAAGAAAACATTTCAAAAGGCCAGGGTTTCTTTAAACAAACATTTGCCCTTAAGGTAGCTCATAATTCTTCATATGTATGCTGAGTTATTTAAAGAAACCTGACATGGTAATGGAGTTGCAAATGTGTTCAAACACACATGTAAAATGCCACGTTTCCATTTAGATGCTGATAAAATATTGTACTCACCACATTAGAAGGCGCTAATTTCCTCCTCCTGGCCATGTCTGTGATATTAATGGTATTGTAGATTATGCTCTCCATGCAGCCTTTGAAATTCTTTCTGCTGTTTGAACTTGGCTTGCCAGAAAAAGGCATTCCACCAAACGTTATCTTTGAAAAGAAATGTGAAACACTTTGTAATGGAGTGACAATTCTCCCCCTTCCCCACACTAGATTTTATTAGCAAGTTTATTTTAAACTCAGAACACAGTACCAATAAATAATAGAAACCTGTTCACAAACTGATTTTATAATCCGCTCTTGTACTCATTAGAACACTTGGCAGTATGAATGAATCAGAAGTCTTGGAAAATGCGTGCTTTGATCAAGTGTTCTGTGGGCTCTGATACCTATATGGAACTCTGTGCTTACAAGTACTTTCTTGCTTATTTATTTATTTATTTATTTATTTATTGGATTTGTATTCTGCCTTTCTCCCCGAAGGGCACCCAAGGCGGCTAACAATCAAGTTAAAAAATACAGATAAACATTAAAAATACAAAACACTTAAAACAAGATAAAATACACAGCAGCAGACTGAAAGTATGCAGTAAAAGACATAAAAACTGCCCTTATGGTGCCTCATAGGCTTTCCTGAATAAAAAAGTCTTCAGGAACGTTAATAATGAGGGAGCTGCTCTCAATTCAAAGGGGAGGGAATTCCATAATGAAGGTGCCACCACTGAAAAGGCCCTGTTTCTGGCCGCCATTCCCTTCACCACTCTCAAGGACGGCACAACCAACAGGGCCCCTTCTGACGACGTTAGAGAACGGACCAGATTATACGGAAGAAGGCTTATTTCAATGGTCAGAGAAGTTTCACAGGCTGCTGTGCTGTTCCACTGAAATGATCTTTTTAAAAGTAATGTTGGTCTGAAGGCACATGGGACAGCTCTGCTAGTAACTGAAGTTAAACTCAGCTGTTGGGTGGGAGGACCACCTAAGAACCATACAATATCCATTCTGTACTTTCTGGAGGAAACTAGGCTCTCTGTATGCACTACAACGCAATAAACTGATGGATTTACTCCATTATATTGTGTAACTATTCATATAATATTCTTTACAATCAGAGGAATATTAACTAAGAGCCCAATCCTCCCCCCCCCCCCACTGGTGCAGCTGTGCCAAAAATGTTTGTGTTGAATCTAGGGGCAAGGGTGGTCATAGATCAGGAGACTTCAGAGTCAAAGGGAGATTAAAATCACCTTACACCTCTGTAAGCCTTTCACTTTGCCATGGGTCTCTTTGGACCTACTCTAGCAATTTCAATAGTGCTAGTCCAAGGAGCAAAAGGGGATGGGGAGGCTGCAGCTAGAGCGGTCAGAATCATCATAGAAGGAGCATTCAGATTTTCTCCCTAGAAGATCACCTGTAAAGGTGTGCACTAAGATAATGTCCTCTCATACATGGAAACTTTTAGGGAAGAATGTGAACGCACCTGGCTGGCTCTTGTCTCTGCCACTATGGCAGCCATTGCTATTCACACAGTGGGAATATTTGTACATAAAAACCCTCCCCACTGCAGCAGCAATGATGAAAAACAAAGAGCTTGGTTGACAGGAATATTCAAGTTGTTGCCCAGAAGATCTTCTGTATATGTAGCACCATTTTATATGGACAATGACACAGTGGACTTTCTAGTCTTGAATATCCCATATTGAAAATCCCATTCAGAGGGTAAGTAATTGCAGCAGCAGTGCTGCTTCTTATGTGCTAGTTCAGTCCCCAGTAGGATGCCACAACTGAAGACTGTCTGGATGAGTCCTGCAGTGGAATTTCTGCACAACAATTCACAGATCCCTAGTACTTCCTATACATTTCAGAGATGATGGCCTTGGAGCTAAGCTCAGAGATTGTATCTATGCTTTAAATAAACTTAGTTCAAAAGGCTATGCACACTCTGAAGGTAATTCAGAAGAATGAACAAACACTGTCATACATGGCATGCCATAAACTCTCATTTTAATCTAATATAGCAAGGCTGTTAGACACAAGGTTTGGGGCCTTATCAGGTCCCTTTGGGTTCCCTAATGTTATCCTTGATTGATACATCTTTGCACTACACACAAACAAAGACTTCAGGGCTGCGAAATAATGCCTTTACTAAAGCTAGTCACTGACTGCATGCCTCCACATTTCTCACCATTCCCTTGAAATGAACAGCAGAAATGTTAAGGTGCATGAGGGATGGGGTGGACAGGAATATAGCTGAAGATGGCACAGTCTGGGATTTCCAGGTCTCTCACATTTTGTAGGGAAAGCAGTGGCACATGGAAAGGGGCAAGTACGACGGGGGTTTCTCAGATCTGCTCAGTCTAGAGGTGGGGGTGGTGGAGTTCTAGACCAAGTGAGTCTTCGTCAAATTCAGCACTTTTTAAGTCTTCTCCCTTGGAATCTGGAATCACTCAACATAGCTCTTTCTGCATAGATGGAGCCTTAAGTCTTGCCCAGAAAATAGGATTGATCTCCCAGTGCTTTTTTTGTAAAAGAAAAGGTGCAGGAACTCACCACTTGTTAATCTTTTATTTATTTATTTATTTATTTATTTATTAACCATTTTTTATTGGAGAAATAAAATCTTTTTTATGTGCTTCCCCCCTAAAGATGAACTTACTTCTGAGTAGACATGCATAGGATTGGGCTGTCAATCTCCACATCCCCTTCGCCCTAGCTACTTTTTCTACACACTGTGTAGAAAAAATACTATACAGGTGCACTTGTAGCGTGTAGTATGTAGTGTGGCACTACTTTAAGGAGAGGAAGCAGTGAATGGATTCTGAAAAATGGCTTACATGAGTTCCATGTAGCAAAATTACTCTAAGCAACTGTGGGAGTAAGAACAAAAAAGGAATTCTTACATGAGGGGGTCCTTAGGTGCACATAGAAACAGCTACATTTGCAAACAAGCGATTAAATATGGTTTAATTCAGGTATCAGAATACTCTATGTCTTTGGGAAGGCGCTTGGCATGCAATTGTATGTTCTCTGCTGCCCTGAGCAGCTGCTGTGCATTGCTGGAGAGGAGCTGCAAATGCTGGCTGGCGGAGGTCATGCTTGTGGGGGAAGGATGAGGAGGATCTCTGGCAAGGCTGGACAGCATGTTGTACACACGTAGAATCCCTTTTCACCTGCCCTTAGCATGTGAAAACAGGTGCAGATATATATCTCTGCCAGGAGTAGACATCTGAAGTAAGTCTCGTTCTAGTCAATGGAGCTTACTCCCAGGATAGTGCCTAGGATTGCAGCCTAAGAGCCCAATCCTATGCATGTCTACTCAGAAGTCCACTTTAGTGAATGGGGCTTACTGTGGATAGGATGGCGGCCTCAGGGCCCAATCCTGTGCCTGTCCACTCAGAAGTCAGTCCCATTAGAGTCAATGGGGCTTCCTCCCAGGAAAGTGTGGAGAGGACTGCAGCCTCAGAGCCCTTCCTCTGCCTGTCTACTCAGGCTGCAAGGCTATGACCCTTTCCTGGGAGTAAGCCCCATTGAACACAATGGAACTTACTTCTGAGTAGACATGCATAGGCTTGGGCTCTCAGGCTGCAAGGCTATGCACCCTTTCCCAGGAGCAAGCCCCACTGAGCACAATGAGACTTACTTCTGAGTAGACCGCCTAGGCTCATGCTGCAGATTGGCACGGGGGCTGCACCAGCCAGCTTCCTTCCCCTCCTCCTACGCCAAGCCAGCACCTGGGCGTTCCACGGGTGCCACAGCCCGTCTCCCTGTCTGGCTGGCTGGCTGTCCATCCTTCTCCTCGGCGTCGGTGCGTGTTCCCCGCGCCCTCCACTGGCTTGGAAGCTGCGCAGGGAAGCAGAGCACGGGGGAGGGGAGGTGGGCTGGGATCAGGCGAGAGCTTGGGGATGGGGCAGGAGGGGGTCATTGTGCAGTCAGGCAGGGGCCAGGCGCCCGCCCACCCTGCACCCCCCAGCACCTACCCAGCGAATGCCTCTGTTTTGTTCCCCCCCCGGAATGCCTCTGAAGGGGAGGGGCCCCTGCAAAAAGGTGCCGGAACTCCGTCCCCCCGCGTTCCATTAGAAAAAAAGCCCTGGATCTCTCCCTTTCCCCTTTCTTTTGGTACTTTTAACAGTTCCTTTTCTCTTTTTCTCTCCTAAAGCCTCCGATTTGATGTGTATGTATTTCAAAGTTTCCAGCTAAATCACCTTCTTCCGCTGGCTGATTGTGGAGGAAACCCCAATCAGCACAGCATCATTCCTTTGCTTTCTCTTTTCAATTAACTCCCACTTGTCCAAATGCAGCTATTTGCAAGCATTTCTTACACGTGCAACCACTTAAAACTCTGTAACCGATCCCCTAAGCAAAGTAACTGACAGTAAATGTGCCTTTTTCCTTGCCATCTATATTTCTTAACAAAAATCTATCTTGTTTGAAATGTTCAGTCTCGTGGCTACCGATAGTCTGATTAGACGCACTTTGAGGTTGTTTTGCACTGCTCACCCTCAGCAACAATCCTAAAACTGTCAGGCACTGCTAAATTTGACCTCACTCTACAAGTATTGCTAATTACCCCAATTTGAGTTATTGTGTGTGCTCATGACATGTGTAAGAAGAGAAACCCATGCATGTGAATGAGCAGTGTTGCCAACATCATCATTTGTGCATCACGCTATGCTATCAGCATCCCTTTTGTCTGATCAGGTGAAAGATGCCATAGGAATAATCTATCAGTGACAAATTACCAAAATCATATATCTGAGTTGCTTTGAAACCTTCCAAAAGTTTCAGTGATGGTCTAGCACGGCATGTATCAGAAAGATGTTGCCCCAAATGGCAGTCACTGTTCCTAATGTCTTGACTCTGTGCTCTCTCCCAGTGGTCTCCAGGATCTGGAAGGAGTGGAGTGGTGGAGACTTATAACATGTTGGTTGTCAATCCATATGGTAAATAATCCTGCTGGTACGAAAAAGCTATTAAATATGTTCCAGCAGCATTCCTATGGTGGATGCAAAGAGTGCTCTAGCAATCTCCATTATATGACTCTCTGCAGGCAGGACCTCATCATGACACTGACTGATCTGCTCTTAGGCTGCAACTGGTCTAGGCAGGTAGTAATATCACAAGCCATCTGGTTCACTTGCTTATTTGTTCTTATATAATAGAAGGGCTAAGCAATGAAGTTTCTGGTGAGTGTTAAGGGGCAACTGAGAAGAAGTTGTTAAATTGTATACACAGTACCTACAATAAGTGGGTTTTTGACATCACGCTATTGGTACAAACCAATACCAGTTGAGCACCGTCAGTGAGCACTGACAGATGATGCTGGTTTACTTATATGCATAGCTACAAACTGAATTACATACCTCATAGTCCAGGTCCAGGTAATCAAATTCACCATTGATTCGGAAATGCTGCATGTGTCTGTCAAGTGTGAGGTTGATGTTCCTTCCATGACGCTCTATTACTACAGAATGCCAGTGGTGATCATCCAAGAGGCTGCCTGTTGTCACAGATGTGTGGCCATAAATTGAGCCATACTGGTTACTACCTGGGATGAAGAAGATTAGGAGACTCAAATTAGATACGGAGTGCCTACATGGGAGTACATTCCAGGCATTTGCTCCTTCCTGTCATAATGCCTTTCAAAAAAGCTTGTTCCATATAAGTAACATCACAATGAGGAGTGTTTGTTGGTTTTTTTTGAAAAAAAATCTGTTCTACTCATCTATTGTGGTTTTTTTTTTAAAGGTATCTTTTATCATATCATACATGAGATACCAGTTCCGAGGCACAAAAAACCTGCAGTTTTAATGTTCGAATATGCTCTAACAAGTGTTGTAAAAAAGAAAAGAAAGCAATAACACACTCCACTAGTGTTTACGATGAAGTAAAGGATAAGATCAGGGGTATTAAATGGAGGTATTTTTCATGGAAAGAAGTGGTCGTGAAGCACTGAATTCAGTGCAAGATAAACAAGATATATTACAGGCACTACAGAAACAATATTATTTTTCTGGAAGGAAGCTCTTTTCAGCCCTACAGCACACATCCCATTGTTATGTTCATTAGAATAAGACCCACAGAATTCTATGTTTATCAGACCACTGGTCAGCCTAGTCCAGCATCCTGTTTCTAACAGTAGCAAAGTAGAGCAAGATAGTGGCTATAATAATAATAATAATAATAATAATAATAATAATAATAATACAGGTATTTATATACCGCCTTTCTTGGTCATCAGATTTCTCCTCAGACTTTAATTCAAGGCGGTTTACATAGCAGGCTGTTTAAATCCCCGCAAGGATTTTTACAATTAAAGAAAGGTTCTATCTTTCAAGAACCACACAACATTTCAGATGGAACTTTTGCGGTCTGTTATCACTTTCTGGCTTCCTCCCACACAGGCTGACAAGCAGCTCCTTCCGAAGTGCAGGTGGAATAACTCGGCTCAGCTTGTCAGCTGCTTCAAGGTCTCGCCATTCATGGTGCCGGTGGCCACCAACTGGCAACCTTCAGATGTTATCTTCAGGCAATTGGAGGCTCAACACTCTAGACCAGACCTCCTGCCCACTGATGGTTATTCTCAGCATTTGGAAATATACCACTCCTGAACATGGAGGCTCCACTTAGCCATCACTGTGAACCGCCACCCTCAAAAAAGGGAGCTCCAGTGTTTTTTGAGTTGTACTGTTAAGTTCTAGCCATTAGATCAGGTAAAAAAAGATTTTCAGCTGCAATAGAGGAGAGCAATTTGGCAGCAAATCAACGCTGAGTCATGTTGCACAGTGACCTTCTGAATTTTTCCTGTTTTGACTGCAATTTGATCTAAGCATTGTGTAGAGGATTCTTGATAACTAATTTCTTTTCCCAGCAGACCCTTCCTAACCCCATTTCTGACCTCAGAGTATATATTCTCACCTCAACTAAGCACATATGTAGGAGATGTCATTTATCATACTGATAACTACCTGACTGAATTGAAAAATGTAAGGAAACGACATGATTAGAATTTCAATGGTATTTTTGTCCAAAGCAGTTTTGTTCCTGGGGAAAGTTATGCTATTCTCATTTGCATGAAGCAGAGCTGTTGCTTTTTAGACCACAAGAAAATAGAAAATTGTGTCATACCAGCTTAGTGCAGTTGACAATGTTGGATTAGGAGAATGGAGGTTTGGTTTCAAATCCCCAAGTGGCTATGAAGCTTACTTGGTGTACTTGGGCCTGTCACTATCTCAGGTTAACTTATTCCACAGGGTTCTTGCAAAGAATTAAAGGGGAGGAAACCAAATCAGATGCTACTGATTTTGGCTAGGGAGGAGGGCAGCTGCATCCTGTGCAGAGTGACTATGGATGCCTTACATCAGGCTGCAACTGAGCTTAAGTACGTGAACACAAAATAACTATGTATTCTTTCCTGTTGAGCATGGCTTCCCACTTCCCTCCACTGACTCAGTTTTTAGACTGTGAGCCCCTATGGGACAGGAAACTGTTTCATTTTTTTGTGATGCAAACCACTTTGAGAACACTTTGTTTTGTATACAAAACAAATTTGTGCTGCTTGGAGCTCCTTGAAGGGAAACATGGAAGCAGAAATAAATGCCAGTAGAAATAAATGCCATTGACTATGAAAGATTTTAAAAGAATAATCATCGTTCACATCCTTCCAGAAGAGAAATATCTGAAGAGAAACAATTAAAAATAGATATTCTCATTGGAGCCAGGCTTGCCTCCAATAATATACTGACTCAAAAACCAGGAAACGTTTTATTTAACGAGGGATATTGTTCTTCAAATGTCTGTCTAACATACTGCAATAGGACTAATATTTTTCCTTTCATTTATTCTACAGATAGTAGCAACTGTTTCTACAAGTGCTTTCTTTGAATTTGAATGTTGGTTAATACTTGACATGGGGCAGGGGACCTGTGTGGTGGCGGCGTGGACTGGTGCCACTCTTTTCCATCATGAACTCATGCAGTTACTCAACATAGAGGTCCATGTAAGTGGTCATGAATTAGTGTGAGACATTCAACCTTTTTTTTAAAGGAAAAATGACTGCATGAATCAGGACATTGCATCTGCCAATCTCCACAGTAATTGCCCTACCTCATGCTCTTTTGAGTCCATAGTGAAAGTCAGAGACATCTACCTATTCCTCCAACACATGAGGAAGTGGATACTACTGTGGGTAATGCATGCATGTGGCGGTGGAGTTGGTTGTAGCTAATTCATGCACAGCGGAAACATGAGGATTCACAAAAGGTGGCCTTGGGCAAACAACTGTCTTGAGGTCTTGGATTTCCATCTAGGTAAGGAAATTAGTTACCAGCCTGGACTCCAGGTTTATGGGTATAAATGAGATGAGAAAGTGGGGAATTGTTCTTACAGCTAGAGGACAAGATGCAAATTACACTCTGCACAAATGACAGCTTGAAAATTGTATGTCCCAGTTATGGTGGAAATTACTTTAAAACATCTTAGCAACATTGTGTGTCTAAGCCTTTATGCCATACTTATTCCCTATGTCATTCGCAAGCAATTTTTTCTAGTCCCAGTACAGACTTGTAACATGGGTCCCTATCCCTTTCCTTGTTAGTTAAAAAAAAAAAATCTGACCAGAGAGGCCTTGTTTATTTTGAAAAGCTGAGTGTCCTTCAGCTTCTTTTACTTTTCTTTATTTAGCTTCCATTGTTTCTACCTGCTTTTCTTTATTTAGCTTCCATTGTTTCCATTGATTTGTATTTATAGGTAGCTAAGGCAGTATGACGTGTATTAATTGCACATCTGACAAAAAACCTTTAGGTGTTGTTCTCTGTTTCTTGTATTTAGTGTCAAGTTCTTCCAAGAAGCAGCTCAGTGGAAGAGCATCTGCTTTTGCATGCAAAAGGTCTTAGGTATCCCTACAGCACCCTTTTTTGAATAAAGAGTAAAGTTATCCTAGTGATCCTAGGATAACCAGGGGACATCCACTAAAATTGAGTGTTGGGAGAGTTAGAACAGACAAAAGAAAATATTTCTTTACTCAGCGTGTGGTCGGTCTGTGGAACTCCTTGTCACAGGATGTGGTGCTGGCGTCTAGCCTGGACGCCTTTAAAAGGGGATTGGACAAGTTCCTGGAGGAAAAATCCATTACGGGGTACAAGCCATAATGTGTATGCGCAACCTCCTGATTTTAGAAATGGGTTATGTCAGAATGCCAGATGCAAGGGAGGGCACCAGGATGAGGTCTCTTGTTATCTGGTGTGCTCCCTGGGGCATTTGGTGGGCCGCTGTGAGATACAGGAAGCTGGACTAGATGGGCCTATGGCCTGATTCAGTGGGGCTGTTCTTATGTTCTTATCCTGGCTTACAAAATAATACACAGGGGTTAATCTTGTCATAAAACAGGTTGCTTGGGATGAAAATATGACCAGGGATAAAGGCAGGTCTAGTGTCAGAGGCCAGCATTGTTGAGCACCTGTCCAGGGTTCATACAAGAGCCCCACTTTTGAGATACGACCTTACCCTTTGTAAGGTGCAGCAATGGAACAACTCACTGGATCAAGAACATTGGTCCGTCTCCTCCTACCTGTCTCATCTGCAAATACGATGGATGGGAGAGAGGATGCAGCAATGGAGCATGACTTCTTTGCTCTACTTTTAACCCTATCAGCCCTAAAGGAGAGCTTTAAGAGGGCTGGGAAAGAGAGGAGGACCATGAAGGAAAAGCTTTGCTGTTGTTGCCAATGCCAGTGGCAATGGGGGGAGGGGAATAAGGAAACAACCACCTCCCATGAATATCAAATTAAGTCCCTCCACAAACCTTGTGGGGGCTATCCACATAGAAGGGGGCCATGAGTGGCACTTGACTAAGGGCCACCTCAAAGCCACCCTGGATCAGAGTCTGGTGACAGTTCAAGATCACAACCAGGTATATACCATTTTGCTGGCACCGCAATTTGAGGCACTTGGGGGTGGAGGATGGGCATAACATATTTGTTCCCATTACTGCACAAAAGCTTTGGCAAATGATCTGTAATCATTCTAACTATAAATGAAATTGCTCACTATACCCTAAAACACCTCTTTTTTAGATATGTCTGAAGTAAAAAAATGGAGATGAGATAAATGCTCGCATTCATTGAATTGTTTAGATCTATGTTTTCAAACTGTGAGTTGGGACCCAATAGGTGAGTTGTGAGCCAATTTCAGGTGGATCTCCGTTCATTTCAATATTCTATTTTTAATATATTAGACTTGATGCAACCATGGAATGTGACTGCATTTGGGGAAATGTTACAGACTTGTACTTTTAACAAGCTACTATGTATATTCTTTTAACAATGATAGTAAAAGGAACTTACTCCTGGGTAAGTGTGGGTAGGATTGCAGTCTAGGATTGTTAAAAATTTCCCTGCTTGATGATGGCACCTTCGGTAGGTCCTGACAGATTCTCATTCTAAAAAGTGGGACCTGGTGTTAAATGTGTGAGAACCACTGGATTAGATCCAATGCAAATTGGCAGATTTAAAAATAAATATTCAAACCATACCTAAATTTAAATTAAGGACCAGCATGGCTTTTTTCAGTTCCAGCGTGATATAGTCTCCTTGTTGGCCTTCTCCATGGAAGATGATACCTTCACTTTCAGAGGTTTTAAATTTCAGAGCAATGACATCTTTCAGCGTTTTCAGTGTTTTCTTCTTGTGTCCAAATCTGTACGGTAACACAACATGGCCATCAAAATTGATAACATCGGCCCCTAAAGGGAAAAATAAATGAAATGGTTGCTGAGCAGTTATGCATTACTGGGGCCATCTAAAACAAAAACACATATATTTGGAGCATCCAATAAATGTAATATGTACCCTGAAAACATTTTCTCCTGGCTATAATTTACTGAAAGAATGAAAAGTAGAATAGTGTCACAATGTAGTTAATGTTTGGATTTTTTTTTTTTTGCGCCAAGGATGAGATGCACCAAGACAAACTCTGCAGACCATTCTCAGACGAAATAACTGCCTTGACTTTAACCTAAATTTCTGTCCATGACCACCATTTGCTGGTTTCTACCCTAGAGATTGTATACAACACATCAGCATTTGTAGACAGAGCACTACAACCAACCATCAATTCCCTAAATTGCACCAGAAAACCTAGGGACCCAATACAAGGCATACTCTTCAGCCACATACTGAACCACCTCCATTTAAATGTCTCTCCTATCTTTAGGCCTAATTTAAACTTGAGGGATGTGATGAGGAGTCCACCAAAAGTACTTACCCGTGGAGGTGCCCCATCTGGCAGTCAAATTTTTTAAAAGGCTCTTCCTTCTTGCAATTATGAACTGTGCTTGCATGTCATGTCAATGTCATGTCTAAGGTTGACAGATGATTTTTTGTTAGCCCCCTTGAATAGGGGAACCCCTTCTCCTTTATTTTGCTATGTAAAATGCAGTCTTATACACCGGTGGTTTTTTTTGGGGGGGTGGGGGTGGTAGTGGTCAAAAAGTGGTATATAAATATTTTTAGTAGTCAGTACTAAATTTTAAAATGCATTTAATATTTAACATGAAATATATTATTTAATAATGAAGAGGAACTAACTAAAAGATTGATAGTAGATCATACTAATGCTTGTATTAATAAGGTGTTTGGTATAGTGTAAGAAGTTAAAGCTTATGGAAATGTGGGTATGGTTTGGCGGGTATGATTTCTGCTATGTCCCAGAATGCTTTGCTGCTGGAATTCCTGTGTTGAATATGAAGTGAGACAATGCCAGAAAGATACAACACTTACATTTACCATTCTAGTTAAAAATGGCTGAGGCTAAACAACGGGGGATTACTGTATATCTATTATGTTCTCCTTGGGAGCTTCTCTAGAGCATCCGCTTACCCATTGCTGGGAACAGAATCCTGAACTAGATGGGCCTGTGAACTGATCCAGCAAAATGGCTCATATGTTTTTATAATTAGTTTGGCCCTAATTGAAACCTGAACCTTGGGCTGCTACATCACTATATAGCAAATGAGAAGGCGATAATCATTACTCTATAAAATTGATACAGTTTATTGATGGAAGAAGGATCCAAGTTATTTCCATATCCAGGGGAACAAAGAAACAGTTACTGTTCTTATGCCTTTTGTTACCCAACGGCAGAATGCTATCATGTTCCAATCCTTTTAAAATTCTTCTTTCCAACCGCTCAAACATTTAAATAGCATATTATAACATTTTTTAAAATGTAGAGTTCAGCAACCTCAGTAATTAAACAAGTAACACATACCAGTATTATTATCTCCATAGTAATTGGGAGCTAATACCAACTTGCCATGACCTGCTAGTGAGTTAGTAACTAAGGTGACACTTGAACCCAGAAACTGGCTCACTAGTCACAGTCTTACCTATAGCACTGTTTCTGCTGTCCAAGTCAGAATGCTTCTGAGTTGGCAGGTCACTGTTCCCACCATTTCTTATTCTCCCCCTCCCCAAATCTGAGGCTTTACATCAGCCCATAAATAAAACAAAATCTAAACGCAAAAATAGATCCACCTCTAGTATTAGGCTCATGAAACAAAGTCCAAGGATGAATTAAAGTCTAGTGCACACAACCCACTTTACAGAAAAACACAAATTCCAACAAACTACCCTTGCAATAATAAATCCCTTGCAAGAAGCAATGCGTGCCTTGAAAGGGCAGCCTGCACTATCAATCCTCATCTTATGAATTATACTTTCAGGAGTAGGAATTAGTTCATAAATAAATACAAAAGTGGAATTAGCCAGTTGTAATATACAGAATACAGACAAATCAAAACAGGACACAGGGGACTTTTTCAATTTGTCTTGCAAAATATCCAATGTCCCCATGTTCATTAAAAACCTTGAAAAAGACAATAAACTCTGCAGAAAAGGTCATCATATTAGAGATGCAACAAAGCCTCCATGTAAATCCATCTCTCTAGTTCCTAATATCCATAAGACACAACTGATCCTCCTTTTAAATCAAATGATATCCACAGCCCCTCTGAGAACGTCTAATGTTCTTACTGCTTGGGGAAATCTATACGGAATCTAGCTCTAGCGGTTACTCCAAGGGGAAGTATCATTCAATGCTTTTTGTGTTCCAAAAGGCAAAACACTCTTCTTACAGTGGCACACTACTTCCACACAGTGCAACCCCACAGCTGTAGACTGCATATGTAAATATTACAAACATGTGGGCAAGACCATTCCTGCTTTTCTCACCTGATTTGAGTGTCAGTTGGGTGAGAAAGACCCTGGGCTCCACTGATGTGACTGCAATATTCAGACACAATCTCCAGCTGTTTTGAGTGCACCATAGGGAAGCACCTGTGCGTGTATGTGTAAAAGCTTTAACAAATCAAATGAAAAACAGCTGGTAGGACTGGATGATAGGAGTATGGTGCCATTCCCAATGGGATTCATTTGCAAACCATCTTTTTCAAGGGAATAGGAAAAAAAATTATAATAAGTTCAACAGAAACTCAAGCAACCCCTTAAAGGGGCCATTCAGATTTTTCCATGCAGATTTAGTTTTGTTCTGATGCAGCAGTTCCGAAATTGCGGATTTGTAGCCCACCAGTGGGTCACAACCCAATTTTTGTGGTTTGTGAAACTGACAGGGTGGATTAGGCTACAAGCATCAAGGGTTAAACAATTGCAACTTTGGGGGAAGTACTGCTGCCCAGCCACCAAGGCTTGAGTGGCTGGTAAAGTGAAACTTTTTTTAGGTGGGTCCCAATATTGTAAAGTTTGGGAACCACTGTTCCAATGACTATGTTTCTGAATAGAATTGCCACTGAAATTGGAGGTGTCTCCTCAAAGAAACTTCATAGGAATTTGAAGTCTTAAAGTTTCTAGAGCACTGGTTCCCAACCTGTGTCTGGGGAACACAGGTGGTTGCAAGACCCAGAGAAGTGGTCTGTGAGGTCTCAGGGGGAAAAAAATCCCTTTTTATCACTTCTTGTGTCTCTCTGAGCAAGCAGTTCCCCATGAACCACCAGAGAAGGCAGACAATGGACTGCTTGCAGCTGACTGCAAAAGCAGCAAACCACAAGTCTTCTCTAATAATAATTAATCTTTAGTAAATCTTTTTCTAATTACAGGCAGCCCACATTCTCAGCAAGTTCAGTACACGTGGATTTCTTCATCTGTCCCAAAGTTGTGATGCAGGTCAACCTGGAGCCTCCAGAGGTGAGGGGAGCTGTGCTCCTCTCACCTCAGGAGGCTCTTCTGAAGTCTGCCTGTGGCCTCTGTGAGCTTCAGAAGAGCCTCTGGACCGACCAGAGCTTAGCTCCAGATGGGCTTGTGGGGGTGAAAATCACAGGTTTTCTAATACCTGTGGTTTTCCTTATCCATGGAGGTTCTAGGAATAGAACCCCCTTGGATAATAAGGGCTGCCTGTTTTACAAATTTAAATGTATTTTTTGTGCAGGGGGTGGGGGGGGGGAGTTGCATGTGGTCCATAACAATTCCAATTTTTGACTCACTGGTCTC
This sequence comes from Tiliqua scincoides, assembly GCF_035046505.1. Lineage (NCBI taxonomy): Eukaryota > Metazoa > Chordata > Lepidosauria > Squamata > Scincidae > Tiliqua > Tiliqua scincoides. The sequence goes on along the minus strand of NC_089825.1, from coordinate 63,358,942 downwards.
CTAAAGGTTGGGAACCACTGTTCTAGAGTGAAATATCTTAAAAGGCTCTGCACATCCCTCAGCTCCACTGGATTCCTACCAGAAGGGCAATTCAAAAGAAACTAGGGATGCCTCCTCAGGTGAAATAAACCAACCATTTTCATTTTGATGGAAGCCACAAGAGTTTGGCTGAGATTGGTGAAGTGGCTAGGGGGAATTTTGCACATCCTTAAAATTACATGTTTGGAGTATTTTGAACACATGTAATTGTGTTCAATTATAACACAATTGCATCTCTTAAGCAATGTAGATGCACTCATAGTATTAGCAACACAGAAGGAGATGTGCTATTCTTCCTCCTCCAAGATGATCACGCTCTCTTGTATTTGTGGAGGCCATAATTTTGATCATGTCATAAAATGTGCTCTTTGGACTGACCTCCCCTGCATGCATCCTCCCTTAGCTAGCTTCTTCATTATGGCACCCCCACAGCTGGTGCATTACCATTCCCTTTGAGTCCTGCTGCAGTCATATTTTAGCATCCAGGGGATGATCTATAGCCAATTGAAGTCAATAGGAACCAATCCACAGGCTTCAACACTCTTTGAATTAAGCCCTAAAGGGAGATCTTCCAAAAGCATATTTAAAGGGAAGGTTTAACCTCATAAACAAATGCATCTGGCACACTGGCCCTTGTAGCATTTAGTTGAAAAGGCAACAGTAAGCATCCTGCAGTTAGACCTTAACTGTTTCACTTTTTTGGAGTCCCCGCAAGCTATGCAACAACTGGTCCTTTTCACCTTTAAATTTTAAAAGCTCTTGAATTATCATCAGAGAAAAAGACAGCTAGAAAAATGTGTTGGGGAATAGCAACACTGAGTAGTATTCATCAGTTGAGGGAGCATTTAGTTCTTTAAAGTGAAATTGTATGTGGTCCCTTCAATGGTCATTGTAAAGGGTGTGTCTTTTGCTGATTCCTCTTTGTGTATATATAGCTTCTTGTCTGCTGATTTTTGCATTACAGAAGAGTGTATCTTAGTCTCTGTTTTTAGCTATTGCTTTTTTTTATCATATCTGCATGCAGCCAGGGGCAGCTATTTAGGGCTCCTGGTCTTCCAGTATTAAGAATATTTATATGAGTAAAGTGTTTGTGTGAGCTTGCATCAGATTGTAAGTAAACTCTTTTTCAGTCTTAATTTTTGGCTTGAGTTTTTTTTTTGTTCCTTGGTTTGCAAGCAGCCTGGGTAGAAGAGCAATAACCAATGTTTTGTGACACCATGATATTGTTGGCAACCTTCAGTCTTGAAAGACTATGGTATCGCACTCTGAATGGTGGTTCTGGAACAGCGTCTACTGTGGCTGAAAAGGCCGATTTGGGAGTGACAATCCCTTCCACACTGGGAGCAAGTGCAGTCTGTCCCTGGTCTGTCTCCCTGGCTATGGGCCTTCCTTCTTTGCCTCAGACTATTGGCCAAGTGTCTCTTCAAACTGGGAAAGGCCATGCTGCACAGCCTGCCTCCAAGTGGGCTGTTCAGAGGCCAGGGTTTCCCACTTGTTGAGGTCCACTCCTAATGCCTGTCACAAAAAGGTGCCACCCATTTCTGCTATCTTTTCAGGCCCTATGCAAACAGGGGTGAAAATGTTCAGCTCTTTTGAAGGTAGAAATTTACGCATTAAAGGAGGGGATCCAGGCTGGAATTTACATTCCTTCCTGCTTTGGCAGAGACAGGGAAGCAAGCAAATGGTGCTGAGGTTCACCTGTGCACATTTGCCAAGGGTTTTCCCCTCTCTGGGAAAACACTGGCCAAGAGAGGAGTGATGCGGATCACCTCCTATAAAGGGTAACTGCCACTTCAATGTGTAGCTCATAAGAATGTAAGAACAACCCCACTGGATCAGGCCATAGGTCTGAGCCAAAACTGTTTGGCTCTTCACTCATCAGCATGGGCATATGCCAAAAACAGAGAAGAGACTATGATGTACATTGTTTTTCCTGAGGGATAGGCTGTCTTTGGTGATATGTTCATCACCACAACCACCACCATCCCAAAAAGCAAACTTTGTGATAAACTCAATCCCTAAACAATTCAGTAAGGAACTAAAGGCCCAATCCTATCCAGTTTTCCAGGACCAGTGCAGCTGTGCCAATGGGGCATGCACTGCATCCTGTGGTGGAGGGAGAGTCCCAGAGGCCTCCTCAAGGCATGGGAACATTTGTTCCCTTACCATAGGGCTGCATTGCAGCTGCTAGAAATTTGGTCAGGATTGGGCCCTAAGTAATTCAGTAAGAAACAAAATTCAAAGGGATTGATACCAGTTAAGGTATAAAAAAGAAGGCTGAAAAATTTGCAGAACCTGGGAAAAGGCAGGACAAGTTCAGGTGAGTTTGTCAATTGCACAACTTTCTGAAGAGCAAAAGGCAGGCCTAGTCTACACTGCAAAATTATATGGAAGAACACTTGCCTCTACTGTTCCTCTTCCCCCCTGTCACTCCCTGGATTGGAATAGAAAGAGGGAGATAGAGAGGAAGGGAAATTGTAGAGGGGAGGAGAGTGGTGGGCCAGTCCTGTTTCTAAGCCAGCAAGTGTGAGGAGCAGAGACTAACACAACCCCATGTAAGGGAGGGACAGCATTTGGCATGCCACCTCAGATGCCAAGAGGTTTTAGACCAGCTCTGACCAGTGAAGGGTGCTAAACCCAGGGCATGGCTTGAAGACATATGATAAAGCCATCTTGCTGAAGTTAAGCTGGTTAAAGTCTGAACACTGCCTTGATGGGTGACTGCCTGGAACCTAATATACACCATGATCATGAGTTTCATGATAATATAATAAATGCTACCCATTCCCAAACTCTGCCCCTAAATAATGACCCACAAGTTATGTAGAAGAAAAATAACCCCAATACATCAAGAAGGTACTTAGCACAGTCAGAATACTGATGTGCTAAGCAAGTTTGGCCACCTGATTCTCAAACATTTTTCTTTCAGCAATCAAACATATGAAGTTTATCATACATGGCTCTTATGTTAAGCAGGTTTGGCCACCCGGACATAGAGCATAGGTGTAGCATAGAAACAACAGCAGTTAAAACCCAAGCAAACCATTCCTCAAAGCAATCTGAGAGGTCCAAAGACTCTCTAAATTAAAAGAAGGTATTAACTTCAATGAGTTGTAGCCAGCAACTGTTAGCCAGCACATGCTTGATCTTGTCTGATCTCGGAAGCTAAGCAGAGTCAGGTCTGGTTAATACTTGGATGGGAGACCGTCTGGGAATATCAGGTGTTGTAGGCTTATACCATAGTCTTTCGAGACTGAAGGTTGCCAACCATTTGTCTAAAAATCAAGGCTGAAGAAACAGGCCTCCCCAAGAGGGGGGTTCCTTGCTATTGACAAGAGACTGTGTCTTAGATCACCGTCCACCACACTTCAGATAGTGGAGGAACCTGGAACAAGTCTTCTTAGGAAGATTTGAAGGGACAGCTAGATCAAAGAGGTGAAGGGAATTTATTCAGGTATTTATGCACCTACTTCTGAAGGTGGCTTATAAATATAATTATAAAACTCTCTGTATTTCTGTGCTTCTAAGAAGTACATAACTGTAACAAACCTTTCAAGACAGTGCTGGTCTCTATAGTAGACAGTGTTATGGGCTCCCTCTGGCCCAAGCACTTCTTCTTTCTTCCCCTCAGGGCACACATCTCTTATGCAGTCCCTGGGAAGTTGGAGGAGGGGAGCTCTGGACCCAGAGCAGTGCCTATCAATTGTATACATTCATATAATGGTACTTGTATGATGGCAAATGGTATTTGGCCATGCAGGTTATTAGTCATGTGCATGGCCACGAAGCACTGCTCTGCCTGGCTTAACCTCACCAGAAGTGGAGAGGGTTAAAGGCAGCAATGTGCCAGCAGTCACATGGGACTGTGTCTTGATCCTGCCCTTCAAAAGACAGCACTCTGGGCAAGGAAGGAGGAGTGAAGGAGAAACCAGGAGGCAGCAACAACTGGAGAAGCTGGTCCCTTCCCGCAGGCATGATTGTGAGGTGAGTCACCTATTGCAGCATATAGCAGCTGCCTCTGGAGGAAGCACTATTCACAGAGGTAACAGTGGAAGTGCCCAGGTACAGGCTAGTTAGGGCTTTTAGTGTGTTAGCATGGGAAACCATGGGTATGGAAAACCCCACCCCCATGCCCGTTAACATGATTTATATGCTTACAGGAAATTATTCTACCGAAAATATTCTTCATTACACAGGTCGCTATAAGCCTACCGGTTTATAGCAACGTGTAGGCAGCCTCCTGGCAGCCTGAACGCTTGAAAAGACTCAATTGAGGTTAATAGGAAATGGTTAGCTTCCACTTTCTGTTAACCCAGATCGAGTGTGTTCAAGCGTTCAGGCTGCCAAGAGGCAGCCTGCGTATTGCTGCTATAAGTTATAGTGATCTATGTAAGGAAGAATATTTTCCAGCAGATAAATCTTTAAATCATGTTAATGGGCGTACGGGGGGGGGGATACATGGATACCAGATTTGTGGATATGGGGACCCGCCTGTGTGTCACTATTGGAGGGGCACATTATTTTTAAAAAAAAAATTCACATTTTTATACCACCCTTCCTGGTGGTGTACGTAGTTCCTTCCCCCTTTTGTCCTCAGAACAATCCTGTGGAGTAAGTGGGGCTGACAGATAGTGACTGGCCCAAGTTCACCCAAGAAGCCTCATGGCTGAGTGGGGATTTAAACCTAGATCTTCCAGGTCCAAGTCCAATTCCACTACACTATCCTTGCTCTCATTAGGTTCATTACATATTAGATTTTGAAGCTTCATTGGTTTTGCTACAAAGTGCATTCCATTCTTCTCCTGTCTGATCAGTATACTTAAGGTGTTGCTTCAGCTCCTTTCTTTCTCTTTTTTTCTACAAATTAAGGCAAAAAGAAAAAACAAATAGGTATTACAGCTAAAATAGCTGCCCTAATTTAAAAATACAAATGCACCATAAAACCATGCATTCAGATTAATGAATAAAATGTCACTGAGGTTTCAGCTGCTATAGATGAGGCTCTTTATGATTCTTAGGTAATGTGTGGCAAATTTTAAGTGCACAGTTTTCAAACCTTAAAAGAAATGAAAAGGCTAGAATAGAAAAAGCTAATTGTTATAAGATATTGCTAGGGTAAGCTTGTTTAAACTATAATTATCCTGAAGACTTAAGGGACACCTTAACTCTCTAGATAATCTTGGTTAAGGGGGAGGTAATATTTTAATCTGCAGAAACACTACAACACAAATATTCTCAAGGGATGTTCTGCCTTTCAGATGACATTGCTTTAAACGGTTGTTATGTTCAAAATTAGTGGTAAGTGTAAAAACTTTTTCTTTGCTTTTGATTCTGCTAGTCTTCATTTTCAAATCATATGGCATGATATGCCAGGGAGGGTATGTGGATTAGGGGAAAAAGTTAAGTAGCCAGGTGGGGCAAAGCCCATCTCCTCCCCCTGTCTTTTAACCCCATTGTGTAGTTTTTTAAAATAACACCACAAGGGTTTCTAAAACCCAGGCATACTAGAGAAGATGCAGTATTATTATTAAGGCCATAAAGCAGCAGTTTTTAAACTCTGGGGGAGAGTTTGAGCTGCTCTAAGTTCTTACAGGGGCGGAGAGAGGCAGTAGCATGATCCCCAGGATAGAACTGCTCAGGGGAGCTGCAGGGCTTGGGTGCACTTACCTGAGCCTCCTGCAGCCTCCCAGGGGTGCGGGGAGCCTTGCGTGACCTTCTGCAGGGCTCCCTGCAGCTTCAGAAGTGAAAGTGGAGCTTTAGCAGAGGTGGGGCGCGATTGCTCCACTTTCGCTTGCAAAGCTGCAGGGAGCCCTGCAGAAGGTCGCGCAAGGCTCCCCGCACCCCCGGGAAGCTGCAGGAGGCTTGAGTAAGTGCACCCAAGCCCCTGCAGCCCCCCTGAGCGCCACGATCCTCCTCCCTGCCTCCTGGCTACCCCCGCCCCTTAAGGGGGCAGAGGCCAGGGCCCAGAGGCTGGGGCGTTGTAACGTCCCACTCTGAAAAGCCCTGCCATAAAGACTGCAGCAGAAGCAATAGCCCAATACTACTTATAACACTAGCCAATTTGAGACAACCTGATGCCCCATGGCTTAACATTACCATCATGAGCTTCAGGCTCATGTGCTCCGCCTGCACCTTCACAGCCGAAGGGGAAAAATTTTCAGTTTCCATTCCTGGCTTAAAACTGAGACTTTTCATTACATACAAACCCGGCAAATCCCAGGCAGTTTGCAGCCACACCAGGATATCAAACTGACATCTTGACATGCTCAAAGACTGTGGGTAGAACAAGATAGGATTTACTGGCTCTTCAGACACAATGACAAACCCCCATGTGTTTCAAAATAGGAATGGAAGTCACAAATTTTCTCTCTTTGATAGGAGACGGAAGTCTGCAAAATGGTGATGATGCCAAACCATGTTTTAATTGTAGCTTAGCAGAGCATCTGATCCCAGTTATTCTGTACATGATCTTTTCAATGACTCTCCTTTGCAGCATTTTCATTCTGCAGTTACCTCACAGAAGCGACCACCTCTTACTTCCTTCAAAGTCCTCAAGGCCCACCAGAGGCTGTTCTGGACTTTTCTCTGCTCAGGGCCACCTCTCAGTTTGCCACGCCCCCTGTGACCTCTGACCCAGAAGAAAGCATGGTGATGTCATCACATACACTGCAAGAAGCTGGTGGAGCTGCTAACTTCTTTCTCTTTTTTAAAAAGAAAGATAAACAGGTGGTGGGGGCAAGACTGGCAGTGCTACCCCCTCAGTTGCTATGCCCAAGGAATTTGCCCCTGTTGCCCTCTCTAGGTAAGACACTGAGCCCCACCTTTTCCATGAAGGCTTGAGCTTCACCTTTTAAACTTAATTCCCAGCCAAAACTATTTAAATCATATTAATTCACATTCATCCCTTGTTCTCCATGTCTTTTGCATGCATTACCCTATAAATTGCCATGCACACTGGCTCCATTTCATCAAGCTATTTCTGCCCAGCTTTGCATATACACAACAGGGATCAAACTGTACACCTGTGGGCTAGGCAGAAATGGGTTAAGCCTGCAATCTGAAACACACTTTCCTGGGAGTAAGCTCCACTGAAGCGCCCCCCCCCATACTTACCTAGCCATACAGAGCCTTGTGTGACATTTTGGACCACTCCAAAAGCCTTCTGAGGCTCCCAGAGTGCTCTTAAGAGGTTAAGAGTGCTCCAGGAGCCTCAGAAGGCTTTCAGAGTGGTGCTAAATGCTGCACAGGGCTTTGCCTGTTCTGGTGGGCAGATGGATGCAGTGTGGTGGGTGAGGTGGTGGTGGCATGGCAGACATGGTGGTACCACCCCTCCAAGGCCAACAGGTGTGGCATCAAGTCTGCATGGTATATTATAAACATATACAGGTGCAGCCTATTTATCCACATATTTTTTTTATCTTCGGATTTGTTTCAATGCAAATGGGGTGGGGGAACTGAAAGTCATACACACCTTTGCCCTGTGCCGGCCTCTGCTCTGTTTCCAGGCAGCCCAAAATACTGCAGAAAGGCTCTGCCTCACCCAGGCAGGGAAATAGCCCTGGAAGAAGTTCCCCTTGCCAAGGAACAGTAACACTCTTGAAGCCCCTGAGCCAGCAAAGAGGCTGAAGAGGGGAAGGGGGGGGCCAAAAACCTCTGTAGCCAGAGCACATGCAGCAAGGTGGAGCTCATGCTCATGCTCATGCTCATGCTCTCTCGCGCTCGCTCGCTCGCTCGCTCGCTCTCTCTCTCTCTCTCTCTCTCTCTCTCTCTCACACACACACACACACACACACAGGGGCAGTAGCAACAGAGGGGATTGCTTTAACAAACCCGGGGAGTATTTCCCAGATGATGCAGGCTCTCTTGCTCTAGCCGACACAAACAAAATGATCCACACTTTCCTGGGAGTAAGCCCCATTGACTACAGTGGGGCTTACTTCTGAGTAGGCAGGCATAGGACTGGACTCTTAAAAGCTCAGCATCCCACCTGTGAAAGAAGCAGGACAGCTGGCAACGGGAGGGCTAGTACTTCAGAGGGTAGGGGATTGATAACAGCTGCCTTAGTTTCCTTCCATCCGGAAGCGTCAGGCTGCAGCGTATTTGTGTAACTCTATAGAATTTAGGACAACAATTTTTGTTAATCTTGCCGAGTCATGGAATGGAACTAACTCGGATAAATAGGCTCCACCTGTATTCATTTAACAAAATCTAAATACTGCATATCTCACTGAATAATTTGAGTACTGGAGGTCATATTTACAAAATATTTGCATTACAAAATGAACTCTGACAGCTAAATGGTGGTTCATCCTTGGGTCTCTGCATGACATATGAAAGGATGCAAGTGATTCATTCCTTCATCTTGTTACGTAATTTCATGTTAATTTGTGTTCAAACAACATATCAAATTTCTCAGACACTGGAGATGTGAATGACAATCAGAACATTTTCTCTCAAAAAAGTTAATAAACATGCAGTCTGCCTTTTCTTATAGATCATGCTTTGTTCTTTCTTATGGGTGTTCATAGAGAAACACCAGAATATTTTCCCACAATTAGCCTCAATATGTCTAGTGTGATGAGGCTTTAGGAATTAATAGAGAGATGTTCACAACATGTGAAGATTTAAACCTGGAAGGTAAATGCCTCAAATCTCAGAAGCAATTTAAAGGGTAGGGTTTTTTCTCTTTTTTTTTCCTACCTCATATAAGCTGAAAAAGCCATGCTTAATCCTGTATGGGTAGGATTTCCTATTTTCCTCTCCAACAAAACAACTCTTATCTCTCAAAATGAAAGAAAAGTGTTTTCTTTTTCATGGGAGCAAAATGTGCTGCTGCAAAAATAATTACTTTGCCAGTGAAACAGGTGTGAGAGCAACTGTGGTTCATGGTGGAACCTGGGCCTGGTAGTCAGATTTAAATTTCAAATGGTGACCATGAGTACTGATCTCTTGGGATGTGTGCATTTATCAGATAAATCATGCAAACTAAATCTGCACAGCTCTAAATCACTCCATAATGCGCTGGGAGACCATGGACAAGTTACTGCATCTCAGCCTCAGTTTTTCAATATATATAAAGGAAACACTTATGACCTACTTCTCAGGGCAGAATAAGGTCTCTATGGACAAGTAATCAATTGTTAACTGCACCTAGACCTTCTATGTTGGTATCCTACAAACTTTCCCACATCCTTGTAATGCTGACAATGTCTTATGGAAGTTTTTGCCTTGCAAAATTGGGGGTAGGAAGAGGTCCTAAAAATAGGGTTACCAGAAACAAAGGGGGACAGAGTGTCTATACCAGCCATTTTCAACCTTTTTCAGCTCATGGAACACTGACAAGGCACTAAAATTGTCAAGGCACACTACCAGTTTTTCACTTACATTAAATTACTACATTACAGTTAATATTGAATTAATAAAATTAATACAATTAAATCATTACATGACAAAAAAATTGACAAGAAGCATGAAGAGCGAAGTATATGTGGCAGGAGGTCTGGTCTATATAGGGCAGGAGTATATAGTATATAGGGCAGGAGGTCTGGTCTAGAGCAGGGGTGTCCAAAGTTTTTCACAGGACGGCCACATCATCTCTCTGACACTGTATCAGGGGCTGGGGGGGAAGAATTAATTTACATTTAACATTTGAATAAATTTACATAAATTTACATAAGTTAATATACTAGAGGTGGAACTTATATGAATGAATGAAGGTCTTGCAATAGCTCAAGGCCTATAAAAGGCCTTGCACAACGCAAGGCTGGCCTTTCCTTTGCTGCTGCTACTGCATCACAGAAGTGAAACAGCAAGCGGTGGAGGAAGCCCTCATCCCACAGCTCACGCAAGAGGTCAAACAGTCGCCCTCACGCTGAGAGCAGTTGCGTCAGGCCAGTGTGGGCTCCAACAAATCTCTGGAGGGCCAGAGGCTCATTGGAGACTGGGGGCTCCCTGAGGGCTGCATTGAGAGGCCTTGAGGGCCGCATGTGGCCCCATGGCCGGGGTTTGGGCACCCCTGGTCTAGAGGGTAGAGCCTCCATTAGCCCAAAGATAACATCACAAGGTCACCAGTTTGAAGACACCAGCAGCTCCCTGAATGGCTGAGAATGGTGAGACCTTGAAGCAGCTGACAAGCCCAGGTGTGTGAACAAGAAGCACTCTCTCCATGTGAGAGATGGAGCTGCTTGTCAGCCTGCGTGGGAGAACTGGAGGCCAGAACTGAGACCAAACCAGGAAGATCCATTCTGAAATGTTGTTGGTTCTTGAAAACCTCTATGATTGTAAAAATCCCCTTGAGGGATTTAGAAACGCCTGCCTATATAAACCGCCTTGAATAAAGTCAGAGGAGTAATCCGATGACCAGAGTTACGTTGGCAACCTTCAGTCTCGGAAGACTATGGTATTGCGCTCTGGATGGTGGTTCTGGCACAGCGTCTAGTGTGGCTGAAAAGGCCGATTTGGGAGTGACAATCCCTTCCACACTGGGAGCAAGTGTAGTGTGTCCCTGGTCTGTCTCCCTGGCTATGGGCCTTCCTTCTTTGCCTCTTTGCCTCAGACTGCTGGCAAAGTGTCTCTTCAAACTGGGAAAGGCCATGCTGCACAGCCTGCCTCCAAGCGGACCGCTCAGAGGCCAGGGTTTCCCACTTGTTGAGGTCCACTCCTAAGGCCTTCAGATCCCTCTTGCAGATGTCCTTGTATCGCAGCTGTGGTCTACCTTTAGGGCTCTTTCCTTACACGAGTTCACCATAGAGGAGATCCTTTGGGATCCAGCCATCATCCATTCTCACAACATGTCCAAGCCAACGCAGGCGTCTCTGTTTCAGCAGTGCATACATGCTAGGGATTCCAGCTCGTTCTAGGACTGTGTTGTTTGGAACTTTGTCCTGCCAGGTGATGCCAAGGATGCGTCGGAGGCAGCACATGTGGAATGCGTTCAGCTTCCTCTCCTGTTGTGAGCGAAGAGTCCATGACTCACTGCAGTACAGAAGTGTACTCAGGACGCAAGCTCTGTAGACCTGGATCTTGGTATGTTCCGTCAGCTTCTTGTTGGACCAGACTCTCTTTGTGAGTCTGGAAAACGTGGTAGCTGCTTTACCGATGCGTTTGTTTAGCTCGGTATCGAGAGAAAGAGTGTCGGAGATAGTTGAGCCAAGGTACACAAAGTCATGGACAACCTCTAGTTCATGCGCAGAGATTGTAATGCAGGGAGGTGAGTCCACATCCTGAACCATGACCTGTGTTTTCTTCAGGCTGATCGTCAGTCCAAAATCTTGGCAGGCCTTGTTAAAACGATCCACGAGCTGCTGGAGATCTTTGGCAGAGTGGATAGTGACAGCTGCATCGTCGGCAAAGAGGAAGTCACGCAGACATTTCAGCTGAACTTTGGACTTTGCTCTCAGTCTGGAGGGGTTGAAGAGCTTTCCGTCTGATCTGGTCCAGAGATAGATGCCTTCTTTTGCAGTTCCAAAGGCATGCTTCAGCAGGATAGCGAAGAAAATCCCAAACAAGGTTGGCGCAAGAACACAGCCCTGCTTCACGCCACTTCGGATGTCAAAGGGGTCTGATGTGGAGCCATCGAAGACAACAGTGTCCTTCATGTCCTTGTGGAAAGATCTGATGATGCTGAGGAGCCTGGGTGGACATCCGATCTTGGGGAGAATCTTGAAGAGGCCGTCCCTGCTGACCAGGTCGAAAGCTTTCGTGAGATCTATGAAGGCTATAAAGAGTGGCTGCCGTTGTTCCCTGCATTTCTCCTGCAGTTGTCTAAGGGAGAATACCATATCAGTGGTGGACCTGTTGGCTCGGAATCCGCACTGCGATTCTGGATAGACGCTCTCTGCAAGTACCTGGAGCCTCTTTAGTGCAACTCGGGCAAACAACTTTCTTACTAGGTTAAGGAGAGAGATGCCGCGGTAGTTGTTGCAGTCACCCCTGTCGCCTTTGTTCTTGTACAGCGTGATGATGTTTGCATCCCTCATGTCTTGAGGTACTCCACCTTCTCTCCAGCAGAGACAGAGGATTTCATGCAGCTCAGTGACAATGATCTCTTTGCAGCACTTTAGGACTTCAGCAGGGATGCTGCCTTTTCCAGGTGCCTTGCCAAAGGCAAGGGAGTCCAGGGCCACGTGAAGTTCTTCTAGGGTTGGTTCACTGTCAAGCTCCTCCAACACAGGCAGGCACTCAATGTTGTTCAGCGCTTCTCCGGTGACTACATTTTCTCTGGAATATAGCTCAGAGTAGTGCTGCACCCAGCGTTCCATCTGCTGCGCCCGATCCTGGATGACCTCGCCTGCTGCAGACTTCAGAGGGGCAATTTTCTTCTGTGTTGGACCTAGGGCCTTCTTGATACCATCACACATCCCCTTGATGTTGCCTGTGTCAGCTGCTATCTGTATCTGGGAACAGAGCTGGAGCCAGTAGTCGTTAGCACATCTCCTGGCAGCCTGCTGGACTTTGCTGCGAGCAGCTCGGAGGACCTGCAGGTTGCGCTCACTGGGACAGGCCTTGTGTGCTGCTTGAGCTCTCCTCTTTTTCTCAATGACTGGTGTCAACTCCTCAGAGTGGGCTTCAAACCAGTCTGCCGTCTTGTTGGTCTTCTTGCCGAATATGGACAAGGCGGTGTTGTAAACGGTATTCTTGAAATGTTCCCATCTGTTGGATGCGTTTGCATCGGCCGGGCCTGGAAGAGATTCCTCAAGTGCTCGTGCAAATTCCTCCACTTTCCTCTGAACCAGGATCTTGCTGGTAACAATGCAAGGTCTTCCTTCCTTTTTCGTGTGATACAGTTGCTTTGCTTGCAGTTTCACTCTGCTGCACACCAGGGAGTAGTCAGTGTCGCAGGCAGCACCGTGATAACTGCGTGTGATCTTGATGCTGGGAAGGCTGGAGCGTCTGGAGAGAATCAGGTCGAGCTGGTGCCAGTGCTTTGATCTTGGGTGTCTCCAAGAGACTCTATGTTGGGGCTTCGTGTTGAAGAACGTGTTGCTGACACAGAGACCGTGATGACAGCAAAACTCTAGCAGGCGTTGGCCATTTTCATTCATCTTCCCAGTGCCGAACTGACCTAAGCAAGTGGGCCACGAACTGTGATCAGCACCAACTCTAGCAGTGAAATCGCCGAGGATGAACAATAGCTCTTTTACAGGGATCTTCTTGATAGTGGTGGTCATCGTAGAATTTGTCTTTGGCTTCTGCTGGAGACGACAGAGTCGATGCATAAGCACTGATGAGAGTGACAGGTCCTGCTGATGTCTGGAGCTGCAGGGACAAAATTCTTTCACTTCCCACAGTAGGTGGGATGATGGATTCCAGCAGGGTATTTCTGACCGCAAAGCCAACGCCATGTTCCCTGGTTTCGTTTGGTGGTTTTCCCTGCCAGAAAAGTGAGAAATTTCTCTCCTTGACAGATCCGGAATCTGGCAGCCTTGTCTCTTGAAGGGCAACGATGTCCATCTGCAGTCTGCTCAGCTCCATGTCGATGACAGCTGTTTTGCATGCGTCGTCTATTTCTTGCAGGTCATCAGAGAAGCCAGGTGTCATTGTCCTTACGTTCCAGGTGCCCAGTTTTAGGGCAGGAGTTTTCTGTTTTCTGTTGCATGGTGCAGAGTTGTCGATCCGCTTGTCGGTTTTCACCCTAAACCCCATGCACCCCATGAAGTTAACGGACCGTGGCGAGGCAACACCTTACTGGCTGGAGACTGCCCAGCTTAAGGCGGGCGGTAGCTGCCCAATGAGATGCAATGATCTCTCCCACTGTCGGAAGCAGCCCCTGGCGTCACGCTCTACGCCAATCGAGCGAAGACTTATAACCGGTAAACTGCTGCTTCCCGTGTTGTGCCGACGCCGTATGGCGAAGTTGGAGTGTCCTCTCCAGTGCGCGAAGCCTGGGTAAAGAAGGTATGGAGGATAGGCTGTTACCCATGCAGCAAATCCCCCCTCTCCACATCGCTGGAATGGTCCAATGGAAAGGCAGAAGCCAATACGGTTGGTTCCAGTGGCATCACAGGAGTTGCCAGAACGTGACTGTGTTCAGCCATGAACTGCCTCAGGGACTCCGGCTCCGGATTTTGCCTCGAGGTTGACTCCTGAAGCCTTTTCCATAACTGGATGTTATAACTGGATGTTATAACATTCCATAACTGGATGTTTTCCATAACTGGATGCCTGCTCCCTCTCTCTGCAATCCTCCATTAGCCCCACCCCTACTCCCTCTCTCTGCAATCCTCCATTAGCCCCATCCCTGCTCCCTGTCTCTGCAATCCTCCATTAGCCCCATCCCTGCTTCCTCTCTCTCTGCAATCCTCCATTAGCCCCATCACTGCTCCCTCTCTCTCTGCAATCATCCATTAGCCCCACCCCTGCTTCCTCTCTCTCTGCAACCCTCCATTAGCCCCATCCCTGCTTCCACAATCTTCCTTTCTGCCTCTCCACTCCTGCGTCATCCCCCAGGGGCCGGGGATAAGAACAGGCCCTCAGTTTGGCTGTAAGAGGCAACTAAACAGCCACCGGGTAGATGGGACTGGTCAGCCTGGGAAGGCAGCTCATCTGAGAGAAGGAAAACTCTGATCCCAAACCTCCAATGCCTTGTGGCTACATCCAGTTATCATGACCAGAAAGGCAGTATATATGACCAGAAAGGCAGTATATAAATACTGAGTTGTTGTTGTTATTATTGTTATTATTATTATTATGCGGTTTCTGAAAAGGAGGAAAAATCCTATGTTCAAATTCTTATCAAAAGCGCCAGAAAGTGTTGGCAAAGACAGGGCAGGGTGATCACATAGTGGAGAATAGTGGAGTGAGGGGCAGTGATTGAGGAGTGAGGAGACATTTGAGAAAAAAGAGTGCAACCAAAAGCCCAATCCTAGGCATGCCTGCTCACCAGTAAGCCCCATTACAGTCAATGGGGCTTACTCCCATGTAAGTGTGGATGGGATAGCACCCCCAGAGCCCAATCCTATGCAAGCCTGCTCAGAAGTAAGCCCCATTATAGTCAATGGGGCTTACTCCCAGGAAAGTGTAGACAGGATTGTGGCCTAGCACCCTTCCTCTAAAAGTGCAGGGAGGGTAGCTTTGGGGAGTTTTAGACAAACTGGCAAGGAAAAGGGACTTTCAGGGACCCTGAAACCTTAGGTTGGGGGACACAGCAGACTCGCTTGCTATGTACCTGCTTGCCTGCTTCTGGCTCCCTCTTTTCAGTCACTCCACAGCTCCCACCTCCTGGCTCCTCTGGACTTCTCTGGTTGGGCAATCAGCAGGCAGGCAGGCGAGAACCTCCTTCGTGCCCAACCCTATGCATGTCTACTCAGAAGTAAGCCCCATAGTAGCCAACGGGGCTTACTCCCAGGAAAGTGAGGATCAGGTTGCAGCCTGAGTCGTGCTCAGTAGCAGGAGCAAGCTCCAAGCAGACTCTTCAGCTGCTGCGTGGGATGCAAAGCAGCCGCAACCAGCCCCTTCCCTGGCTGCTCCCTTGCTTGTTCTCCCTGCCGAGGGAGGCTCAAAGCAGCCACTTCTCCTGCAGACAAGCAAAATGCATTGAACCCTATGGAAAGTGAGTGATACTCATGTGAAACTGACATGTTTACTTGTGAGTAGATGAACATGCCTTAGTCCATTGCAAAGGGCAGGTCCGGAGGAATCCAATGCCACCAGAATGGTCCTGATCTGATTAGCATAGCCCCCAAAAAACACCCAAGAAGGAAGTCCCTCCCTCCAAGCTGACAAATGTATTGAGCGCTATGGAAAGTAAAACTAAGCCACATGGTTGTGTATACTCATGAGTAAGCAAACGTGCCTAGGCTCCTGTGGAAGGTCAGGTGAAGAGGAGTGCAAGGCTACCAGAATGGTCCTAATCCTATTCATGTGGAGTTCAACAAATGTGCCAGAAGGCAGGCCCCCCATCACAGTACAGTAAAAAGAGGCTTGAACTGGTAAGACTTTTTTTTCTTTTTTAGTCTTGTAAAGCTACTCAGGTGAGTCCTCCTGATGGTGTGTAATTTTAAAAAGTGGATTCCAGTGATAATAGATTTGGAACCACTGCTTGATTGGAAAGGTTTGTTGTCTTTTCCAGATTCCTCCCCCCCTCCAGTGGAGTCTCATTTCCTCTCCTCATCATTCTGGATTTTTAATGCTGTTTAGAGGGAAGCTTTGAATCTCAGTCCTGCCCAAACAAAAAACATGCTGAATTTAAAATTGATTTTGTCCCAAATCACACTGAACTGGTTTAAATATAAGAACTAAAATTGAACTAGGCATTGGGTAAATCTTATGGTTTTTTTGCGGGGGGGGGGGGGGGGAGGTTAAGGTTTTTGCAGACAGGCTACAGAGAGAAACTTATTCATTTCAATTTATTTATTTATTTATAGCCTGCCTATTGAGGAAAAATGGCACAATTTCAGTGCTTGCCATGGACAATTTCAGTGCTTGCTGCATTCTCAGGAAAGTGCTTCCTACTTGATGATGTCACTTCCAGCCATGACATAAGTTCCAGGTTAATGAAATCACTCCTGGTGGGTCCTGGTCAGATTGTCATTCTAAAAAGTGGGTCCTGATGCTAAAAGTTTGAGAACTACTAGACTACATTGCTACACTAGCCTTCAGGCTTTCCACTCTATGCAGCATAATTATGAAAGCCACTGTTAACGAACATTTTGGTTTTGTAATCACAGCTTATCTTTTAATTAATGTCCTATTCTTCCCTGCTTAATTATATTTCCTGATGCTCAGATAAATTAGAGAAATCAATCTGAGAATAAATGGGGTTGATTCAGAAGAGAAAGTATTTGTTCAATGATATGCATGATAACACATAAAGGAATTCACCCTCTTCCTTAATTGCCATCCCATTAAGGCTTATGGTAATGAAAATGCATTCTAGTGTTAAGTCTTTATTGTAGCAAAACTAAAGTACATGTTCATTAAGTCATGGCATATTCTTACACCCAGTTTATTCCTGCTTTCTCTTTCCTCCTTGTGTCCATTTTACAGCATGAGTCCAGTCGGACAGGGACCTGTTTTCTCATTACTTTTGAAGCATGCCATGAATGAATGGCACAAGGAGAACAACCAACTTTAAAAGCACCGAAACATGCATATGTCTGTTAAATGTATATTACAAGGAAACTACAATATGTTGCATGTGGTTTGTGTACTGCAGACCTGCACAACCTGTGGTCCACTAAGCTGACAATATCCTATGAGTCAGTGTGGTCAGCCAGGTGCTTGATCATTTTCCACCCTCTTTTTGTTGTCCCAGGTAGACAGCAATACCAAGAGGGCTATCGAGCTCTTTGTGAACAACTTCCAGGGACCTTAAGATTGTGTTTGACTTACTAAGGGCCCAATCCTGTCCCCCGCCAATCCATAACATACAGTGCCTCTACCAGAGTGCACGCTGCATCTATGGTGGGGGTATGTGGGACCAGAAAACCCAGGAGATGTAAGAAAAAAATCTTTACTTACCTCCCTGTAGGCTGCTTGGCTTCCAATAAGCCGCCTCAAATCTGTGCCAGCTCTTTAGCCAGCACAAATCCGAGGAGACTCCTGGGGGTTGATTTGGGTCAGGAAGGGGGATAAGATCTTGGCTTGCACTACTGCTGCTGAGATCCTCTCTGTCTGCTCCCAGTCCTATTCCCGCTCCCAGTCCTCCCCTGAACAATCCCCTCCACTTAACTACCTGATCCAATGGAGGATATTTGCACTGGTGTGCCCACCCTGCAGAACAATGGAGTACCTTTCATTCCATCACTTCAGGGCTTATGGTGGTGAATAGTGAGATCTGCCACTGTAATGCCTGGATAAGACTGGGCAAAAATGGTGCAATTCAAAACATACTTGCCTGGAAGTAAGCCCCATTGAATACAGTGGAAATTACTTCTGAGACCATGCTAAGGATTACACTGTAAGGGTGCAATCCTAACTTGCACTGGAAATAGGCAGGTTATTGGGCGGCATCCAGCACAAGTTTGGGGCCAAAAGCTGTGCAACCTGAGGCAAGGGAAGCTTTTCTCCTTACCCCATGTCATGGTACAGTGGCCCCAATGGGTCTACTCAGATCTGCACCACCTAACAAGCCGCACCATGCTGCCTGGGAACAGGGTCAGGATCCTGGCCACCGGATCCTGGCTCTGCCTCCCACTCCCCACCCACCCACACACCCCTGGAAACATCCACCGTCAAGGCTGCTACCTACTGTTAACTAAAGATCAGTATCTTCCCCTAAAGCCCAGATAAAGTGAGGAAATGCAGTTCAGTTTGAGAAAGTCATTCATGGTGAATGAAATTCTGCAAGCCATTATGTTAAACAGCAAAAGTTGTATTGAACTTTATATTGAACTAGGAGCATGATGAGATCCCAATGACAAAGCATCATGGTAAACAGGAAGCAAGCCAAGGAGTAAAGAATTGGTGTGAGGAGAAGGTAAGCATTGGCATTTATTTTTATTTAATTAACTGAGCTTTAAAAAAGGGTGCAGTCAAGAAGGGCATTGATTGTCAGGACCTGACCTGACTCCTAGAAGATTAACAGGCCAATCCTGTTGTGCTCAGCCACCTGAAGAATACTCATTCTCCTGGTGGTGACTGCTGCAAAGCAGCTGTAAAGTACCCTTCAGTAGTGTGCAGAGTAGTGTGCTGCCCAAGTGCTGGTGAGAATCACAAAGGCTTTCCGCACACATTGGGGGGTTGCTGACCACCCATCGGAGCAGTTAAGACGGTGGGGAAGTAGGAAGAGTGGGGAATGGCAGAATGGGGGTAGAATTGCATGGAGAGGCTGCATCACATTACGTTGTTTTCAGTCCTCCAACCTGCTTCCTGGTAGCACTTCCTGTTAGCATTTGCAGACAGCACAGAAATAGCACAGAAAGATGAGAGACAGTGACAGGAGGGCTGCAATTAGAGACATAGGTCATTTGTGCAATGGGGTAATTTGTGAACTGCTTTATGGCACATTTGCAACAGCCTGTGTGGCAAAGTGCATGTGGCACAAGTGGACTAGACTATTAATCCTATGAGGCACTCAGAACCTATGTGGCACAGTAAGATGCAAGTGTTGTTGTACCGATGGGGAAGAGTGACCTTACTGCTATTCAGTTCAACATAACACTGGAAGGTTTTCAAAGGAGCCCAACACTTTGGACTTCAAAATAGGAGATCTCTCAAAAATGAGTGGACTAATAAAAAGGAAATTGAAAGGGAAAATTGGGGGGGGGGGTCAAATCTCTCCAGAATGCATGGAGATAACATGCATGGATTTAACCTGAGATAACAGAAACTGCACTAGAATATATTTCACTAACAGCCCCTGGTGGGCCTGCCCTGCATCCAAGGCAGGGTTGGGGTTGAAAGTGGCTCAGCCCGGGGCATGGGGAACTTAAAGAGGTGGCACAGATCCAAGCAGCCCAGGCTGTCCGGGAACAGGGATAGGGTTTGGCATAAACATCAGATCCTGGTTGCACCCCTTTATCCACCATCCACCAATGGGCCCACCCACCGTCTGCCATCCCTCCCCCTTCCCCAGAACGCCTTCCTCCCGCCCTTTCCATGCCCCTCCAGACCCCCACACCAGCCAAACTTGGCCAGCACAGGCTCACCTTCTGTGCCGGCCCAATGGGGCTTAGACCCCGCCTCCCACCTCTCCTGGTGGCGCAAAAGTGCTTTATGGCACTTTTGCACCACCGGTGAGCCGGTGCAAGGAACTGACACTGGCCCATGCCCTTATTTGAGTTGTGCCCTAAGATCACCTAATACAGGTGCAATGCTCACATTATTTAGAAGTGGAGTCCAAGAAGTTATAAAAGGCAAGAAGTCTGCCTTTAGAATATGGAAGTCTTGCCCAAGTGAGGAAAACGCAAGCTTCAGCAATAAAAATGTTACCTGACAATAAGGGAAGCAAAAAAATTTTTTTTTTTAATGAGGAAGCAGGGCTCAAAACCTCAAGGCAAACAATGAAAACAATGTTTTAATTATATCAAAAGCAGGCAATCTGTCACTGAGGCAATTAGATCAGCATTTTTCAATCAGTGATACACATACCACTGGTGGTACTGGTGTTGTACAGAGGTATGCACGGCTCCCAGGGGACACCCACTGACCAGCAGTGAGACGCTACAAACAGCAGTTTGAGGTTCAGTGGGCAGAGCTCCAGTATGTAGTTTTTGCATGCTTGTAAAAGATCACCCACTCACCCTGAGCCTCTTACTCCTATTTGTAGCATTGTGTCTGGCCTCCCAACCTGGAAGTAACTGGTGATGATGTCCTCACCAATTTTTTTGTGGTATTTTTTTGTGATAGACCATGAGAAGTGTTACATCAGGGGACAAAGGTTGAAAAACACCAAGTTAGACCATTTGGGAGAATTAAAGGGAAGCTTAAAAAAAGATGTAGAGACTGGAGAATCTGAATTAAATCTTGCATCTGTCTTCACTATAAAAAGTAGGACATATGTCCATAACTAACTGACCTTCTCAGGATCAGTCTGAAAAACAAAGGCCCAAATCCTAACTTTCCAACTCTGACACAGCTGTGTCAGTGGGGCATGTGCTGCATCCTGCAGTTGGGGAGCAGTCATGGAGGTCTCCTCAGGATGAGGGAATGTTTATTCCCTAACTTCAGAGCTGCATTGCCCTTACCTTTGTGCTGGAAAGTTGATTAGGATTGTGCCCTAAACCAAATAGAATGGACAAGGAATGAGATTTGAAAATGTACCGAAAGATTAACAAATTGCCGGATCCAGATCACCTACCCAGGAACTCAAATGTGAATTGCTGATCTTACAACAACAACAAAAAAAATACATAACTTGTCTTTTAAATCACCCTGGCTGCCAGAGGAATAGAAGATAACCAAACTCAGATTATAGTGATTATTGCAGTGTCCAAAAACCTACCACAAAAAGTACTTTGGTGGGTGTAATATATCATCATTTGAAGCTCTTTGGAAGATACCAAACCTTGTCATATAATAATAATACAGGTATTTAATACAGGTATTTCTATACCGCCTTTCTTGGTCCTCAGATTTCTCCTCAGACTTTATTCAAGGCGGTTTACATAGGCAGGCAATTTAAATCCCCGTAGGGATTTTTACAATTTGAAAGGAGGTTCTGTCTTTCAAGAAACCACAACATAAGCTTAGGGCACAATCCTTATCAACTTTCCAGTGCTGGCATAGCTGTGCCAGTGGGGCATGTGCTGCATCCTGCAGTTGGGGGGGGGGGCAGTCACAGAGGCCTCCTCAAGGTAAGACAATGTTTGTTCCCTTACCTCAGAGTGCCACTGCCCTTACCTCAGTGCTGGAAAGTTGGTTAGGATTGCACCCTTAATCTCTTCTACAGTTTTTGAAACTAAGTTTTGAAATCCAATCCCTCACCCAAAAGGTAAGATAGCCAATCATTGGAATCACACCCTTAGATAGACTATGCCTTAATTTTCAGCCTCAGAAATTTTGCTTTCTATGGTAAAATGTTCAGTGAAGTGTAGTTGATATCGTCTGCCTTCCCCTGATGGAGGGACAGGTTTAGAGATAGATATAAGAAGTTCTTATTTTTCATTTGTTCAGTGTCACCACTGTGGAGTGGAGCAGTGGAGAAAGATACTAAGATGGTACTGGAGAAGGAATAATCCTGAAGGAATATTCTTTCATTTCTTTCCTCATTATCATTTTCTAACTTATTTTATAGCAACAGCATAAAATATGCCTCAGAGTAAAGTGAAGTCTGAAAAAACAAGGCTATGGGAGACAGAAGTAGAGAATTAATATCAATTTTAATTCTAAACATGCTATACAAGAGTCAGTTCTCAAAATCATCTCCCACCAAATTCTCTGCATTCAAACACAAGTACATGCAACGGCATAAAAAAAAACATGCATACAAACAGAAATGGTTTCATTACAGATATTTCAGTGATCCCAGAGGAACAAATAACTCATGCCAGAAATAGCTGCAGTGTGCTCCAGTGGTACCTGTAGTACTTTTTTGGGCGTACCCAAGAACAATTGTTTTAATATATTCCCGCAACCAAAATGAAAAGCCCAAAGTATAATGAGCACAAAGTTAGTAGAATTCCAAACATTTATTGATGCAGGTAAACAGTCATTTGAAGAAAAATTATATTGTCTGTGAAATTTAGGATGGGAAATCCAAAGCAGGTTGAGTCTTTTATTCACAATGGTTCTGTTCCCAGAACTCATGTAGATGGCAAAAATCGCACTAAAGTAAATCTATTTAAAAAACAATGACCTTTAGCTAGGTGATTTAAAAACAGCCTTTCTGATGTAAGACAGAATTGTTAGGCAGACAATCCATCAATCAGTCTCTCTCCAGGAGCTTCGAAAGGCTTCACTCTAAGCCAGTGACCCCCCCTTTCACCAGAGCACAGGGATGGGCAAGAATGCAAAGTGATTATCTTTTTTTCACATGCTCAGGGGGATGGGCGGGGTCACTTGCTGGAATGAAGTTGCCTTCTCTCACATTAATGAGGCTATTGTTAAATGACTGTTTTCCTTTAATTTAAAGGGCCCTTCTCATTGCCTTGAGATAGAAAAATCCATGGATAATTAGGTTATATCTGTAATTGCATGCATGACTGTCTCTCCACAGCAGTAAGAAAAGCAGTTTTATAAACTGATTTTAAAGGGATGCATTTTTCCCTACTCCAGGGATCAGCACATTCCTTCTCATTTGCAGTGGCCATTTGCGTTGAGTCAAATCCATGTATAAAACATCAGTGTATAACAAGGTTGGACCTGTATGACTTGAATGATTCAATCATTGCAGGTTCGTATCACAAATATTCTTTGGACATATCAGTGGCATTACCAGGTACTGTGGAACCTGGGGTGGTGACATTGTGACATCAGACATCATGACATCATGATGTCACTTCCAGAGGAGGAGGGAAGTCTCTTTAAGCTCTGCAAACAAGAAGAGGAGGTGGTTGCGGCAGGAGGCTTTGTGGTCCTGCTGCTGCCCCATCTCTTCTCCTTTGGAGGCTCAGCCTTCATTGGAAAAGGAGCAGGGTGGCAGCAAGATCACAAAGCCAGTAAACATGAGGAGGCAGCAGCATTTTACTTGCGTCCATGCTAGTGCTGCTGTTGCTTCTCCCACGCCATCTTGGATGGGCCTCAAACAGCACCCCCTTCCTGCTTGGCACCTGGGGTTCTGTTCTAGTCTTGTATTCTCTGTGATATGCTAGTTTTCTGTGTGCAGGAAAGTTGTTGTTTTTATTTCTGTAGGGGAACTTCCTATGATATGATAACTCACCTGCAGCATGGAATGCCAAGAGCCCTCGATCACATGATTCTCAGGATGGTGTGGCTATAGCAAGAAAGGTGTTTTACTGAGGTTGCTGCACCCTGAGATTTTGGTAAGGGCAAGGTTACTCAAGTGATGTGATTTCCTGTTGAGAGAAGCAAGCCCTTTGGGAAATGGGACCAGTGACATTACCCTTCAGACTTAGAGTGAGATTCTGCAGTTTTTAGTTTCTTTAAAATCAATTAATTAATGAGTTAATTACAGCATTTTTTTTTAAATCAACAGGACAATCCTTTAATCAGATGACAACCTAATACCTAAGCATCTAATGCTTCCAGAACCCAAGAATATATAATTCCAAAGTTTCTATTTAAAACACAATCTACATCTAGGACATAAAACTAAAACATATTTGAAAACCAACATTCCTTGCTAAAACAAACATGTGCACGCATGTTCATGCATGCGTTGGTAAAGCTATATCCAGCCTGCACTGTCTCCATGTTAACCACATACCCAATCCTATCCCCCACAACTGGCACTAGTGTAGCTGTGTGGATAGAGTGTGCACTGCATTCAGTGGTGGTGGTGGGTGATCAGACAGCTGGCTGGAGGTAAGTAAACAAGCCCTCAGTGTGGGAAAGCAGGAATAAATTGGATGTAAAACCAGCCCTCAGTCAGCTCTTTCTCATCCTGGACCCTGTCCCTCCCAGGTTAGTACCTTTCTCCTGACTTGTTTCATCCATATGGCCTGGCCTCTAGGTCCTAAGCCTCTTCTCTGGGGAGGCTCCTGCAAGCACTTGCCACCTCTTACTTCACTCCAGGCTCTCTCAGCCTATACCTGACCCAGTGCCTGCCAGACAGGCTGCTCCCTAGGTCGGGCAAATTCAGCCCCAGTCACTTCACACATAAGAAACTCGAGTGAATTAATTGGAGCTAAGTTCTTAACTGTTTTTGAAGTGGCTTCTGAACTTAACTCAGGAATAGAGTCCACTGTGAATTGTGACTCCTAACCAAGTTGCTCTAATTCAGATTCACACAAGCTGTATCTTTGTCAAAACTCTAATCAGGACCAAAAAAGGACTATGTTCTTGTCCCTAGGATAAAAATAGAACTTGGCTACTGATGTCAGAGAGTGACAGCCACTCAATGATGAATGCTTATTAAAATTCTAGCTACTTCTCGTCTCCATCCTCTGGCATATGAGTTCTTTGAAATGAGTTGCGGGGTGGTTAGTTTGCCCTGACCCTATTCTAGGGTCACCTAGTCACTGGGAAATTAATCTCAGTTGTGTCAGTTGCCAAGCTGGCTTTCTTCAGGCTATCAAAGACATCTGGATTTCTCACTAACTCCTCTCCTCTCATTCATAAAACAAAATAAATATCTAAAATTAATCCATCAAATTCCCCAGCTACAAACTATCTAACCAAAATGCTAAGTCTGTAGCCAGGGAGTATCATTTAAATAGAACTGTAAAATAACAAAAGATTATACTTAAAGTGTCACCAGATTCAAACACTCTCGATTCTTTGACACTTTCTTGGAAAAAAAAAATTCCTTGCATACAAAAAATGCTTATGTGAGATGAAAGACTACGTTAGAACTCCTCTGCCTGACAATTTTCCATGGACAGCACACATTTCCACACCATGAACAGAGGAGCCCCGACTTATAGACTGAAGTGGTATTGTCATCCTGGAAGAGCTGTACCACATGCTTGTTCTAGATGTCTAGTTTAAATCTAATATTCTGCCAACATTATATCATTGAAATGATTTTGTGCTAAACAGACAAAAAACTGGGGTATGAGTGTATTGGCTGAACTTTGTACGCCCATTCTAATTCAAACGTCACAAGATTTTATTGCATTGCTGAGAGATGTTTTATTGGGGATTTCTGCTTGTTGAGCCATGGATTATGCTGTCATTTTATAGATCTGTGAAACAATGTACTTTCTGAAACACTCTGTCCCTCCAGGAATACTATATCAACAAGTAACAGGACTTATGTTTTTATTTTATTGAAAGGCTGTGTTGTATTGGTGGAAACATCTATAACAAAACGTTCCATTTTGCCTGTCACGGTGAAGAACACAGCATGTGATTTGGTGCCAATAGTTGCTGAACGATGACTTCAGTGTGTGATGTCAGCAACTAGCTGAGCCTGGAGCATTTTGGGGATAAATCAGCATTACCTAAGAACTGCAACTGTCAGGTTCAGAAGTCCATATTAATTGACTGCAAGTGACATGTATCTGCTCCAGCTAAAAAGACCTTCTGTTAAAATGGCCTTGGGTTGGAAGCAATCCAAACTGACCACTTGCACTGCACAAATCCATTTACTCCACTGCCAATATTTGAATAACTGACCGATTCCAGGCCTTTTTATGCAAGCTAACCATTTTACATGATGCAAGTATTCAAATAATGCCAGAGTGACATAAATTCTGCCAAGGGAAACTGTCAAAATTCAATACAGGTGGGCATCCCTTTTCCGAAGTACTTGGGACCAGATGTGTTTTGGATTTTTCCATATTTCTGAATGCCCACATATACATGACGAGAGATCTTGGAGCCCAAGTCTAAACAAAAAATTCACTTATGTTTCCTTATCTACATAGTCTGAAGGTAATTTTATGCAATATTTGTAATAATTTTGTGCCTGAAACACAGTTTGTGATCTTTGGGTACTCAGCCTGTAGTACTAGTAATGTGAATCAGCTCTCAAAGCTGAAAAAGTAAAGACTTTCACAAGGAAGACAAAGCTAGTCATTAAGGAACATATGGTTCCTGGAGGCCCTATTTGTGAACTCCAGGAGAAACCTGGTTGGCTGGTCCTGCAAACAAAATTCCGGACTTGGCCCGACACAGCCAGGCCATTCATATGTTCTTTTGTGTAGTAGAACTACTACACAAGTAGTTGAGGAAAGCAGACCTCAAATTGCAATGATAATGTGTCACTGAAAATTCTAACGATTCTCTAATCAAAGACAACAAAAAACCCACACAAATTATCTGTTAATTAAACAAACTATTCTATGTATCAGGTTTGTTTCTGCAAGAAAAAAAACCTGCTGTATTTGACAAGAGCAATTTATTTTAGTAGTAATGAGTACAAAATGAGCTAACTCTCCTGACAATTTTTCATAAGAACATAAGAACAGCCCCACTGGATCAGGCCATAGGCCTATCTAGTCCAGCTTCCTGTATCTCACAGCGGCCCACCAAATGCCCCAGGGAGCACACCAGATAACAAGAGACCTGCATCTTGGTGCCCTCCCTTGCATTGGCATTCTGACATAGCCCATTTCTAAAATCAGGAGGTTGCACATACACATGGCTTGTAACCCATAATGGATTTTTCCTCCAGAAACTTGTACAATCCCCTTTTAAAAGCATCCAGGCCAGATGCCATCACCACATCCTGCGGCAAGGAGTTCCACAGACTGATCACATGCTGAGTAAAGAAATATTTTCTTTTGTCTGTCCTAACCCGCCCAACACTCAATTTTAGTGGATGTCCCCTGGTTCTGGTGTTATGTGAGAGTGTAACGAGCATCTCTCTATCCACTTTATCCTTCCCATACATAATTTTGTATGTCTCAAACATGTCCCCCCTCAGGCGTCTCTTTTCTAGGCTGAAGAGGCCCAAACGCCGTAGCCTTTCCTCATAAGGAAGGTGCCCCAGCCCCGTAACCATCTTAGTCGCTCTCTTTTGCACCTTTTCCATTTCCACTATGTCCTTTTTGAGACGTGGCTACCAGAACTGGACACAATACTCCAGGTATGGCCTTACCATCGATTTGTACAATGGCATTATAATATTAGTCGTTTTGTTCGCAATACCTTTTCTAATGATCCCAAGCGTTTTCCATAGCTTTCAATGAAGACAAGATTTCAACTTTGAGTCGTTCATCCCCTCATTCAGCCCAGACAGAGGAAAATCTATACACTCTCACAAACATCACAACAGCAAGACCCAGGCCGGTGAGTCAAGATTAAACCATATAATTTATGTATTATTTCTCAAGATACATTGATCTTTCTGAAATGCACATTGATTTTTCTGAAATGCTTATTAAGTGAATCTATTGCTTATAAATTATGGCTTTAGCCTTATTGTGGAAAATCTTATTATTTTCCTTCCAAACACTAAGAAGTAATGTTGATATTTATGCAGACCCCTGTAAACACTACTTGAGGCATCAGAAAATAAATTGTAATTATAGCTGGATGACTGAGGCATCTTTAGACATTATAAGAATAGAGGGATGTATGTATATCCCGTTTTTGCATTTCTTGAGGAATGTCTGAAATGGGGATCTGCACGTATCCTTTTCAGAGATGTTTCAGGTGCTCTTACATCTTGCCATGGCATCAGCAGATGGGAATCACTCACAATGAAAGCTGAACTATGGTGATGGCTTTTGGCATTCCACAGGAATGGGAACTAGAGTCTGACTCCGGCTCGAGTCACAAAAAAGTGGGTTTTTCGCGAGTCGTGGAAACTTGAGTCATTTGTGCCATTGACTTGGGGCTGACTCATGACTTGTGGCAGTGACTCGGAAAACAGTTGTGACTTGAGTCAAGACTCGCTTTTGTATGTGCTTACAACTCTGTTCTGTACGTGTGCCTGCTTTTTTTCCTGCTAGTTCTGCAACTTGACTTGTTTCTCAAAATGATTTGGTAAGCGGCTCAGAGCAAGTTGTGATGGGCATGTGCTATGACTTGTGGATGAGTTGAGTCATGGGATCCTTGACTCAACTTGATCAAAGTGACTCTGGAACATCCTTAATATTTAGGATAAGAAGAAGAGATGCTCAGGTCCCTATGTCACACACTAAATAGGAAGTTACTCTTTGTTTCCATTTTTAACATCTGAAGCTGCCCTGTGTAATACGTTAAGTGTGTTTGTGTTCAGTTGAAGATAGCTATCCAAAGCAGCACTAATGAAGAACCTTTCTTCCTATAAGCCACCCCACATCTCATCATAACAAAAGAAAAACACAAGCCTATCACCTTTGATTTGAAGAGGAAAAAAGTGTTTTTTTTTCTTCCCAGGCACATCAAAAGAGGCAAGAAGTGAAAGTGTTTTTGAATATGACAAGCAGCAAAGCATGTGGTTTCTTTAACTGCGACAAGAAACTAAGCACTCAAGTTCTTAAAGCCATGCCAAATATATGGCATGATAGCAGCTAATAATTCAAGAGCATTCAATAATGACCTCCAGTAAGAAAAACTTAACACATCTCCTTGTTTCTATTATGACTCCGGTTTACATGTAGTCACTGGCAGAATAAACCTCTTATGAAGGCAATTCAGCAGCCATGTTTTTCTCCTTCTGAAGGATCTTCACATACTATTGATAGTTGAACTGGTACATTTCCTACTTAAAGCACTTCTTCAATGAAAGAGTGCCCTTGCTTATGTGTGAATAGTCCCAGCTTGTTCTCAAGTGCCTGAAGACAAGCACTTGAGTGGAGAAATAGATTGTGTGAACCTGTTAATCAAGAATGTGGTAAGCAAAAATTTCCATCATTGGAGTGGTATTTTTATTCCTGGTTAGTAGCATAGTCCAAACAATACCTCTCTGAACAGGAGTATGTCTGGGTCAACACCACTCCTGTGTAGAAAAAAAAAGTAATGTATTGCAATAGAGCAGCATAAGAATACAGCTAACTTTGAATGTGAACCTAAGTCAAACTCATGGTCTGAGTAAAACTAAAATGAGTAAAATTAAAGGGGCTAGCTGTTTTCAGAGCCTCTTCCACTGGCATTGACTGCTATAATGTAGTCAGTGCCAGTTGTAAAAGGTGCTCTGGCAGAGTGCTCAGTAGTGTACTGCAGGAACACTGGAACTGTCTGCCACCGAAGGAAAAGTGGTGGAGAATGTGGGAGGGGTGATGGGAGGGCATAACAGAGGAGGGCAAAATGGCAATAGGGTGAGTGAGGATGGAATGGGGTGGCAAAAGGGGTGGGGAAGGGTGGGTTGGGTCCAGGAAGGTGGCAGGTTCAGTGGCAGTGGAAGCTGCCAAATGTTAAGCTGGATCTATTTAGCTAGTGCAGGTTTAAGTAGAACCCCCCCCCCCCCACAGCCACACCTTACAACTGTTCTGTTACCCAGAGGAGACCTCTGCAACCGCCCTCCCTTCAGTATGCAGCAGTAGCCATTTTGGTGCAACTGCATTGGCGGGGGGGGGGAGTATAGGATTGGGCTCTCAATCTTTATTTTCATTTTTGCTATGGTCAAAATTTTCTTTCAAGTGAGGTGCAGGTAAGTCTCAGGTAAGATTCGCCCTCTCATTACATATGGAGCATGCATTGTAATTGGGAGTCAACCAGATGCACATTGTCCCCTACCCACCGGATTCGGTTTTTTCCCCCCAATCCAAACAATTGTTGCCTATATCATGCATACTGTCATCCACAGTTAGGCACCATGTTCCCAATTCAAAGTCACGGATAACAGTACAGATCTGAGCATAACCGCACATCACTTATTTAATTGGCTTACGGCCCAAACCCTATCCCAGGCCTTCCATTCATGGAACTAGCTTTCCGTCAGCCAAGGGCCCAGACAGCTGGTGCTGCAGCTACAGCATGCAGAATGGGGCCACCAACACAAATGGCTGGTGAGTAAGGGAGGGCCATGGGGATAGGGGAGGAGGATCAGAGCAGGGATCAGGACATGTTGGGGAAAGGCAGGGGGTGGATATCCTATTTTCTTTTTTCCTTTACCCTTTCCTGCTGTGTTCGTATTTTGTATTGTGTTTCAGTATATTTTTCTCTCACTAAAAGAAAAACAATTAAATAAAAATTAGCTGTGAAACTAATCCAGAATGCTTTTTCTTTTTGTGTGAATATTCTTTTCTAATATTTGCAAACCTGCTGCCTGCCTGGGACATGCGTCTTAAATAGCAAATAGTGCATGTTCCTGACATCTAGTCAAAGGTAAGATTCCAGTAAAAATTCTGAAATGTTTTTAACAATTACTCTAACAAAAATACTAGCTTTTCTCATGCACTAACATAAATAAAATGGAAACTACATGAAAAAGAAGTTAGGTTCCCTCTAGGGTAAGATTTATAGGGGGGCTGTGCTGGCTGAGGTTGATAAACCTCTGCAGCAAAATGTGATAAAAGCATGAGTTAGGTTTATTCATAGACTATTCTTAAAGCCTGCATGATGACGGAAGATCAATCATTTAAATTCTCTCACTATACCTATTGCAAATTCAGTGGCAAAGTGAATTATTTCATTGATGGCGTTTAGAACTGACCTTATTTCTATACTGATAGAAGCAGATTCAAGTATTAAAAACGATAAAGCCAAGGTTCTGTGTAGAATTCCAGGACAGTGGTCAGTGTGTCCAGTTCTTGTATATAGAGATGGTGCCAGAGGTTGATCAGGTCAGGCACTGTCCAAGTGTCCACCCAGTCAGGCCAAACCTTAAACCCTCAGTATCAGAGGGTGGATGGTAGGTGCCATGGGGAGTCCAATGCAGGGCTTTGCCCTACCTGACACTAGCATTGATTCTATGAATTGAACAATTGCTCCAGTACACAGTCAATTCTTGTTATCTGCTGGGGTTAGGTTCCTGGAAAACCCAGCAAATAACAAAATCAGTGGATCCTATGAGATCAGTGGGGTTAGGGGGAGGGGTAGCTAACTTGGTCAGGAATGCCAGCAAGGATAGCTTCAGAATGGTGTAGAAAGCTTCAGAAGGGCAGCACATAGCCCAGAATGTCTATGAATAGCTTCAAAATGGCTGCCAAGGATACAGGATGGCCATCACAAATAGACTCAAGATGGATGTGGATGCTGTAGATTGCCTCAGAATGGCCACAGATAGCCAAGAACAGGCAGCAAAAGATGCTCTGGAACACTGTTGTTTTCATGGATAACTGAATCCACGGAAATGGAGTTTACAGATAGTAAGAATTGACTATATATGTATGCTATGAAAAAGGAGTTCATACTGTTGCAATAGGCATTATCTTCTTAATAGTTAATTGTCACACCCCCACCACTCCAAAACAATTTAGGGTGCAATCCTAAGGTGCCTTGGGCCGTTGCAAGTCCCTTGTGCTGGCTTAGGAGGGTCGCAAATGTGCTGTAAAGCAAGTTTGCGCCTCCTTAGGAGTTGGGTGGGCTGGCGCAGGGATGAACGCTGGCCCCTGGAGGCTGAATCCAGCTTCCACACTGATTTCACGGAGGAGTCTTGCGTCAGCCAAGCTCAGCTGATGCAAGACTCTGGGGAGGGCAGGGAGGAGGCGGGAGGGAGGTGTTCTGGGGTGGGTGGGGAGCGAGAGGCAGGGTTGGAACCCGGCAGATATGCCGGATCCAGCCCCCTTTCCTGAGCAGCGTGGAGCAGCTTTAAGGTGCTCTGCTCTCCTAAGACCTATGCCACTTCCAGAGGTGGTGCAAGTCCGAGGAGACCCATTGGGTCTGCAGTGGCTTACCTGGGGGTAAGGGGAAGAGTTTCCTCTTACCTCCAGTTGAGCCACTTTGGGGCCCTATCTTGCGCTGGATACAGTGCAAGCCTCCTGGCCTGCCTGTTCCAACAAAAGATAGGATTGTGCTGCATGTCAAATATGTTATTGTCCTATTCTTAACATGTCCACTCGATAAGGATTGCTTCAAAGTGCACTTATAACACAATCCTATGCATGTCAATGCAGATGTAAGTTCCACTGAGTTCAATGGGATTTACTTTCAGGTAAGGGTATTTAGGAATGCGACAGTACCATCCAATGCACAATTACTCAGAAGTGTCACATTGAGTTCCCGGAAAATGTGTTACAGTTGCAAACCTATGAATGCATTGATGGAGCCCAAAGACACACTGCATCAGGGACCCATGCTTGTGCTGGCCTAATGTCATTATATTGTTAACCACAACACTAGTAGACTTTTGCTTGAATAAAGACCAAAAATGGTCAATGCTATGTTCCTATTGGCTGCACCAAAGTCTAGTGCCTCTGGGTTTGCTGAGTCATGTTCATTTTATGTGCACTGGGCACTCCAGGGTTATTTCATAGGGTCATTCTGCTATTATTGTGTACTTCCTGATTCCTTCTGTGCACGGTAAACATGAGAGTGTCGTCAACATGTAACACTAGAATTGGTGATTGATGGCAGAATTGTCATGGACCCTGGGGGACTGCCATATATTTGTTAGATTGACTGATTGTTAAATTGATTGATACCCCACTCTTTCCTATGGGCTCAGAGCAGCTTGCAGCATTTTCCTAAATCTTAATAGTTATGTCCCCCAAAAGCTCACAATTTCTAATAACAATAAAGATTTGGGGAAATGAATGCCAGAAGAAATCAAAGTAACACTGCAAACATAAAGGATAGCATATCCTCCTAGGACTGCAGGTCTTTTTACTATACATGGACAGAGAGGGAATAGCCAGGCCCAGCCACTAGGTGCCAGATGAGCTGCTGAGTGTTGGCAACTGGCTCTTTGTTTGCCTCGATGTTCTAGACCCCTTCTCTTCCATCCAAGACTGCTACTCCATTGTCTCTTGTTGCTACCAAAATAACTTTTTATCTTTGCTATTGGGAACACTAAGGATTGTGACTACGTTACACTGATGTCAACAGCTGCCCAATGTAATGGGACAATTGAATCAGGCTGTCCAGGGTGTAGTTGTGGGGATTCGTTGTAGGTACTTCACATATGCTCCAGATCAGACTGGTAAATAGCCACTTCTTTGGTCACCTGTGGCAGGTAAGAACTATCCCAGAGAAGAAAGGTTTTGCAGAATGGGAGACAACTGGTAGTTCTTTTTCCATCTAGGCTTTCAGTGTCAGAATGTCAGGCTATCACAAATAACTGATCTGTTGGCAAAAAAAGTGGTAAACAACAGCTAGTAGCTTTTCTGGACCAATTTGTAAGCTTGATTTTGAAGTTTTGTGCCTTATGTTCCTATACAACGAACAAATCTCATTTACTTCTGGTTCTTCAGACCAGACAGATCCCTGGGGAAACAAATTGTGCCTTATCTCCAGGAAATTCTAGTTATTTATTAACTGCTGTTCTCAATTTAATTTTTTCTTCTTCTCCAGTCACTTATATATATAGATATATACACCTGCCTGCTGAGCATGTCACCATGAAAATAGCATCCCTTCATGCATCTGATGAAGTGGGCTATAGTCCACAAAAGCTTATGCTGAAATAAATATGTGAGTCTTAGGGCCCAATCCTATCCAACTTTCCAGCGTGACTGAAGTTAGAATGCAGTTCCAAGCTAAGGGAACAAACATTCCTTTACCTTGAGGAAGCCTCCATGACAGGATGTAGTGCACACCCCATTGACACAGCTGCATCAGTGCTAGAAAGTTGGATAGGATTGGGCCCTTAAGGTGCTACAAAACTTTCTTGTTCTTGCTGCCAGAGACAAAAATGTCTACTCTGAAACTGGTTATTTTTTGAGGTTCCTGACCAAAACATTGATAAATTTTCCAAAGTAAACTCCAGGAGATGAATGGTGATTTTAGGACAGTTTCATGAAGATCAAGAGGAAGACAATGCTGTGAAATTACCCTTCACTTGCCTGGATTTCAATTGCTGAAAAAGTGAAGGCTGATTTTCAAACAAACTCCGGATACTTTTGCAAGTGTTATTATTTTCAAAACCTTTATCATAATGAGCATCATCTTTCTGCAGCTGAGAAACTAACTAAAGATATGCAAAATGGATGCTCAAAACCCAAAGAAAAGGGCGTACATAAAGTTATTTTGCATTGGCTGGTATCTGGTGATGACGCTGAAGCAAGGAAACAAACAAAAAACCCTCCTTGCTATTTATAGTATTTTAGTTTTCATTATGATTTGATTTCCCAACGCATCAGCTTCTGCTTAAAGGATGCAAGTCATTTCAACAAAGTCAGTTTGTGGTTCCTTGCCTTTAAAGCCACTAAATTGAGTGGAATGGTTTAACATCAAAGCTGGATAGTTCAGGTGCCTCACATCAAAAGCCTTCTGTCACCAGAAGGAACAAAGCCCACACAGTGTCAAAGAAAAGTCCTGACTCTACTCCCCAACGGTTTTGCATTAATTTCCCTATTGTGCAAAAGGGAATGGAGTCCCTTCAACTTGGCTGACAATCTCCGGCTCTGGATGCAACCTGACACTGCAGTAATTAGAAAGCTGAAAGAGGAAGGAATGGAATCGAAGAACTGCTCACTTGGGGCAAGAAAATGAGAGGTCATAGGAGAGGCTTTAATGGAAGAGAGCTCCCAGCACAGAACAAAGAATGAAGAGGTCAGCAGGAGAAACGCTGCAGTAATAAACCACTGAGAGACATGCAACTCCCAAGGTTCTTTTTGGCTCTTTTAACCCAGTAGTCAATAAAAGGGCAGTCTTGAATCAGTTTACTCAGAAGCAATTGTCTCCGCTGAACAATTATCTATGTTAAGATAGCAAGGAATTTAAAATGGTGTCTCATCAACAACTCAGAGTCAGCCATACGTCTCCAGCAGAACCACATTTTTAATGCTGCTATGTGCAATAGATCCTTTTCGAACCAGTTGACTTTTCCACAGTATGACATCAAATAAATGAAAATCTTCTTCCATATGGACATGGGTCCTAACTTTACAAAATCAATATGCAGGAGTTTGGTGACCTTTTGCTTTTCAATGTCCCATTTTTATCTCATCCTTTCTCCCAGAAAACAAAGAGTAGTATATAATGTTTTGCATCTAAAGGTTCCTGTTTGGAAGAGTGTCCTCTACAGGAAAATATCCTTGCGAATTACTAGCAGACTCCTTCCCCTGCATCCAAACCTTATGATGCAACCCACGGTCTCTTCCCATTTTATTACCGGTGATCTTTGGAACACAACAGGAATTTTAACAGGCTCAGCCTGACCTTTTCTCATACCCAGTACCAAAGTCTGCTGCTGTCCTCTCTGCAAAGTGCATTGTACGGTGTTAATTTTTCCCCCGACCTGACCATACATTGTCTTCCTGCCCTTGAATCACTCCCATTCCTAGACCGACCCCTATGTCTGTCAGTTTGGGATCATCACCAGAACTCTCCCACTCACCCACCTCCAAACCACTCCACTTATCTGCTCATGCCACCACCCTTCCACCCTCTGCAATTTGAAATTGTTGGGAAGGGATAGGAAGTGAATCAGAAACGGAAGACTAACAGCCCAGTCCAACATCAATCCCCGCATGGTGATGCAGCAGTGCTGCACCTGGGATGATGTTGGAGGTAATCTCAGGACAAGGGGACATTTTCCCCTTGCCCCAGGGTAAGCACCAGCAGCCACAAAGGGTCAACTTGGACCTGTGACAGCTATACTGCTGGTGCAAGTCTGCATCGATCCATGCAGGTAGATCAGACCTAGGAAGGGGATTTGGTGCACACTGGTACCATCAATCCTGCCTTCCTTGACCAGATCCACTGATGCCCTGTCCCCATTCCAATCCCTGCACCAGACTTACCTACTCCAGCAGGCCACCAGCGTGAGCAGAAAAGGCTCTGGCCTTCAGTCTGGTGCACCAGCTCCCTGCACTTTATGACACTTTTGCGGCAGATAGCACCAGCTAAACACACATCCTACTGGCACTCCCCTCCAGTAGAATTGGAGTGTAAAGACTGACTCCTCCCCACTTCCTTTCTCCCTTCCCTATGCTTGCTGCTGTGTAAAATGGAAGCAGGAGGGAGAAGGGCAGCACCAGAACAGCGGCAGCTTTTTCTTCATTTTGCCATCAAAACCACTATATAGTGGGAACATGTTCTCTCCTAATGTGCCATAAGCAACGCACGTTGTCACTGGGTCTCATCAGAGGGTCAGCAAAGAATTTCAAGACAGATGTCTCTAATCAGTTCCAATTGATTGACAAATGCTATCCTATGCACCACATTGACTCTCCTGAGGGTAGCAGCAGGAGGCTTGAGCACAAGGTGGAAGTGTAATATTAAAGAGAAAGATTAAATGTATTTAATACAACCCCATTGTATGCATTTAATGTAAGTAGTCACAAACAGAACCCAAAATGTCAGGACTTGGCATCTCTCAGGCCTTGAAATTGTTATGAGCCAGGATGTGGCAGGAGGCCTTGATGTCCAGGCCCGGTGAATGTAAACAAGTGTATCTGGAGCACTGATCAGTAATTAAATGCACCTGCATAAGGTGGGAGCCATGTGACTCAGGGAGATGTGTGCTGAGGCACGGAGGAGTGGTGCAATGCACCACTAGGCAGCCAATCAGAGCAGGTCACAAGACTATGAGGCCGCCCTGTTCTGATTGGCTGACTCCAGTATATAAAGTGCCTGGTGCAGACACCAAGTGTGGGTTGCTGTGGTGGATATTCTAGGTGAAGTGCTGCTGGTTTGTTTTCTGACTTGGACTGCTTATTGTGACGGTGCCTCGCTGCATCCCTGACTTCTGGACCGTTTGACTGACTACTCTTCTGCCTGCTCCTTACCAATATATGTTTCTGCACTCAACAAGCCTGTGTCTGTGGCTTTGTTTGGGGCCAGTTGCTTCATGTGCTGCCCCACTACTCTGCCACTCTGCTCTGCTGCTGACAAGGAGGCACATTCCATCCTCCTCTGCCAGCCTGACACAAAAATGTGAACAAAATTTGCAATGTTCCTCTTTACATTGTGAGCACAATAGGCATTATAGATACAAGAGGACAACATATGGCTTCTAATTATCTCTGTATTTGAATTTGCATTTGTACACTTGCTTTGCTAACAATCAGATCTATTGTTTTCAAAACCGCTTCCTTTCAAAACTGTGCATGCAGTGAAAATTAATATTTATTGATGAATATGCCTAGGTCTATTCAAAAAGCAGACAATGAATCCAACTTTGCATTCCATTGATAAGAGCACAGAAACGGAATCATGGTACAAACATATTGAAGTACGCACATTGTTTCTGGTATTGAGAATTTCAAAACAACAGCAACTGTGCAGGAGTTCTAAATAGAGTCACCACAGAAATGACATCTTCATGAAGTCATTATTACTGCTTTAGCAGCATATCCATGCATGCCCAAGGACATTCACACTTGAATATTGAAATTCACACTTGAACAATGTAAAAGGAAAACCACATGTGATACAGTGGGGCTCTAAACTTGGGTCAAGTCATTCTCTTGATGTCAACATTTTGTGCATTTATGATAATCATTTTAGCACTCATGCTTAACATTTCTAAGATCTGATCTACCATACAGGTTGGTAGATCAGACCTGATGTTGGATTAATCAAGTGAAGGTTTTTGACTTGCATATGACCCTTCATGGACATATAGCCAAATCCTATCTTTCCCCTTCCCTGCCAATGCAGAAACACAACTGGAGCATGTGCTGCATCCTGGGGGAGGCAGTGCAACATTTCTTCTCTTACTCCGAGGTAAGCCTGGAACAGTGTGGAACACTGTGCTGGAACAGTGACCTGGCTGCTCCAAATAGTGTGTAATATTTTGCAACAGCCATAAAAGACCTTATGCTGGCGGAATGCTAGTTCCAGCAGCCTAAAGTCCACATATGATTGGACTGTTAACACCCCAAACTTGTATGACCTTGGTCAGACAAGCCCAGGCACATGCAAGCAGCTCAGGTGTAGAACAAGGCCAGCAGCCTCATGCTCCAAAGACACTTGCTTGAAGGCAACATTTCAGAGAACTCATACCTCCACAGAAGGATTGCTTGTGGCATTGTTACTCTGTGTACTACACAGTGTGCCACAATTGTGCAATTCGTGATAACTGCCCAAATAGCACACATGCTACTTTTCATAAATGGAACCTCTTGTCAGGCTAATAGCTTAGCAAAGGCCCGGGATCACTTCCAAAGAGACTTGGGTTGGTATGAACCAGATCATATCATTTACCATAATCTCGAACACAATCTTATTTAATGGAGTCACTTCACATGTTCAGCAGTAAGTCATCAGACATTCAATAATTGTGATGAGAAATGAAGTGATAAATATGCATGTGTGACCTAGTCCCACAATTCTATCAGCTGCTACAATGACTTACTTATGTTGTGGTTCCCCAATCTCCCCCCCCCCCCCATTTAATAAACTGGAACATAAAAACAATTTGCTAATGAAATAGTACTTCCCATGGGTATTACTGTTTCCTTTGCAAGAAAAAAGGAACAAACAGGATCTTGGAGACTCTGTTCTTTTAAAGAAAACTGCAAGTTTCATCCTACATAGTATGTAAATACAGATGACACGGAATTTGAGTAGTTGTACTGGTGCAACTTCATGCATTATGAGAATTTATTTCTTATTTTACAGCCACTACAAGCAAACAGATTAGGATAAGGTGCCAGGAAGCCAAAACAAGAAGTGCTTAAAAATAGACATCCAGCCATTTCCGATGACCTTAGGAAAATGATGACCTATGTATCGGTTTATTAAGCAGCACAGTCCATTGGGGGAACTCCAATATCAGCACAAAGGCAACTCCCTACAATTTGTCATTTGGGGCCATGTAGAAACTTCTAACTTGACAAGCAGAGGCTCAAGCATTGACTAACTGTATTCATTTCTGAATACAGTTCCAACATTTCCGTGAAAGTCTGCCACACTCTGTAAAACATTTCAAATTTCCCTCTCCATTCTGTGCACTGAACCCTGTAGCCTAATGCTGGACATATGGATCACTTCCAGGACCTAAAGTGCTATCTTGAGAAGCACTGGACCTCAGTTGCCAACCCAGAATAGGCACAAGGGAGTCTGGCTAATGAACTTCTTTACATCCCTGATGAACACTTAATTATTAAAGGAAGTCCACTCTGGTGTGGTAGAGAATAATAGAATCCTGGTCTGTTGCCTGTAGTCCTCTCCTCCATGTGGTCTTCCAGGAAATAAATGATGACCAGGGGACCCTTTTGACCATGTAGAATCATGCAGCATTTTATCAGCTGCGATCCTGTCACCCCCTGCTGCTATGGCCGTTCTACCTCTAAGGGGAAATACAAATGAAGGAGTGGCAGAATACACGAAGACTGAAAATAGCTGCCATTGCGATTATTTATATTTCATTCTAGACATGCAGTGAAACAAAGACAGAGGCAGCCCTTTGGGCCCAAAACTAGTGGCATGGAAACAAAACCAGAGTCTGAAGTCTGGTGAACTTTTCCTTTCAGAAAGAGCAACACCTGATTTCCCAGGTGACCAAGTCACTGTGGACAAACGGATCAGTCACCGCTTAAGAAATGACAAGGCAGAATGCCAACTGCAGCCGTCATGGACATTCACTCAAGCAAAGAGCCTGAAAGGCTATGCAGAACAGATTAAACCATGATTCCTGAAATGTAAATGTTCCACATCTACCCTGCCACAGCTGAACGAAAGGACACCGGTGTGACTTCATTTTCCAATTACTTGCTTTAAATGCCAGATTTGATAAAACCTCTTTCCCGTCTCCATGATGGCTTACTAGGAGTACTATTTACAGTAACTGAAGTGCTGGAAAGGTACCAGGGAATGTTGTGATACAATGCTGGATTTTGCTAGAGTTTAAATGAAGCTCTGCTTAATAGTCTGCTGTTGCTTGAGGGAAGATCTGTGATTTATGTTAATATTAAAAGAATCTATTTTTGTAGCAATATCATGTGCCTTCAAGACCATTCCTCAAAGCGGATAATAAAGGGAGAAATGGACTCAAAACTATAAGGTAATTGGCACATAGCATTCCAATTCAGACATAAGATTGCTTGGAAAGTCCTATGTGAGTGGCCAAAACGGGAAAACTAGAAGTCCTGTTGGAAACTGTTCAGCAATAGTTTCAACAACCCTTATAACATCTGCTCTGTATGTATGTCCCTCCCCCTTCTCTTTCCTCTTGTTTCATGCCCTCCCCTTTCAACCTACAGGAAATATTGCATAGCCATTTCTTCTATCCATTCCCAACCTGACATCATAAGGTTTCAGAGTCTTACTAAAGAAGATATAGAGGGAAAAACCCTTTTATTCTGCTGTATGGAAATTTACCAGAACCTTTGTTTACTCTCATTCATTAAACTTTTATTGGCATATATAAAATAACAGTACAGTTTTAAATACAAATCATCATATTAACTATCCTCCTGTATTCCAAATCTTGATTTGCTGCTTCTCACCACTAGCTCCAGGAAGGTAGCTACCGTTACTACTAAGTCCAGAGCACTAACTGACTGTGGGCCCAATCCTATCCAATTTTCCAGTGCTGGTGCAGTTGTGCCAGGGATGTGTGTGCTGCATCCTGTAGTGGAGGGACAGTTACTGGGGCCTTCTCAAGGTATGGGAACATTTGTTCCCTTATCATGGGGCTGAATTGTGGCTACACTGGAGCTGGAAAGTTGGGTAGGATTAGCCCTATCTAAGGATCATGATCAATTACCCTCTTTTCCTCCCTCTTTTAACGGTAAACAGATAAGAGAACCTCAGACCTTCCCATTCCTGCATCTAGGGGATGAGCCAATTGATCTTATCAGAATGGTGTGAGATGTCTTTTATGCTTTAACGTAATAAGGACTCTTTGAAATGTTTGGAAGGATGAATCTTAATTCCTATAATGGGCATTAAACTAGTTATCAAACCCATCATGACACTGATATGACAGTAAACAAAACCACCTTATGGGTCTCATGTTTTTAGAAGGCTAGACGTTGATCTTGTTTTTCAAGCAATAACATTAGTCAACATCACTATGTTCAAAGAACAGGGAACCCTACAGTATATGAAATGTCTATTAGCTTTAAAAGAACTTCAAATTTCTTTTAGGAGGAAAAAAAGCTGTTCAAAACATGTTTCTTCCTTTTAGCCCCTTCAGCATGGTGGGCTAAATGGTAGAGATGTACAGTATTTTGAACATCTTTTTTTCCCCCAAAAGAAATTTAAAGCTAATGGACATTTTAATACTGCATACCAGTGATTTTCAACCTTTTTCATCTCATGGCACACTGACAATGCACTAAAATGGTCAAGGCACACCATCAGATTTTTGACAATTGACAAGGCACACCATGCTGCCAGTGGGGGTTCACATCTCCCATTGGCCCTATTAATAAATGACCTTCCCCCAAATTCCTGTGGCACACCTGTGGACCACTCACGGCACACCAGTGTGCCACTGTAGAGTGGTTGAAAATGGCTGCTGTATACTGTAGTTATCTCTCTTTTTGAACATGGTGATGTTGACTGTAATTGCTTTAAAATTATTATGGATTAATTATGGATTGTGGAATATCATAAATGGATTATGGCTGTTTGACAGTCATCACCAATGTCCTGCTCAGGAGTTGAGCAAGATATGAGCCTACATCCTGGGACATGAGGACAAGCCAAATGATGGCATTCCTTCCGGTGCAAATATTCCCCTTCCTTCCAGGCAATGTTCACATTGAAAAACCACTTCATTAGCTCTGCCCACATGGTTCTTTCATGCAGACTTTGGTTCATCTGCGTGGGAACTAATGATGGGAGTGGCTAATATGTTACCCTAATGTATGATGTAATAACTATGTAGAACAATTGTCTCTCAGTCTTACCTACCCATGTGCACTGGTCCAGTATACCCCCCCCCCTGAACTTCTTGGAGGAAGGGTATTTGGCACACCACCAAATCAGGTCTTGGTTGGCCCCTGCCCTGCAGAAGGCAGGGTTTCCAACCACATGTACGTTTGTACATAGGTAGGTTCTTATTAGTCCTAATTCTGAGAGATCAGTGGGTGTGATTCTGTTTCCCTCTCAGTGTGTTCAGTGAACTTGTGGATACCATGTGAAAGAGGCTGTGGTAGATAATTTCATTGCCTAAGAAATAATTTATCTGGACCTGAAGAAATAATAATTTATGTGGACCATTCTTTGGAATGGTACAAACTGGTACCATCCTCAGACAGCCACTAGAAGAGAGATTGTGCTGAGGTGAAGAGGAACAGTTGTTCTCCCCTTGCTAAATATGAGCACAAGGTTCTCTTTGCCCTGTTAGCAGGGGCTCTATTGCCTCATTTGTTTATATGGCCAAAAAAAGGAGGGGTATGTCAAATCTCCTTAAGCCTGGACACCCTTATCTTCCGTTTCCTGTTGTATTGCCTTCCTGCAAGAACGACATCCAAAAGCTGTCAGCCAAGGAGGGGTGTTTTCAGTCTCTGGCCAGGACTGAAATTTTTCAGTCAATTTCACTCTTGTCTGAAAACTGTAACAGCTAGAGAAAAAATTCTTTTTCTTTTTCCTATAGGTATTGACTGACTGCTTACAACACACTAAATTCTAAGATTTTGGAAAAAAATTCCTGTTATAAAATTCCTGTTATTCCATGCTGTTACTACATTTATCAATAGCAGTACTCACAAAAGGAAAAATGTAGAAACAAGTGGATCTTCACTTGTTTCACTACCACAAGAGGATGTAGCAATTCCCTTGCTCCTCCTACAGTCAGGTGGTTGGAGCATGCTCAGTAAGTAGCACTCCATGGGTATGCTATTTATCCTCAGAATATTCTAGTACAGTTTGATCTTGCACTAGAGAGAAAGGACCTGCTCCAGGGCAGGTTAGGATTTGTGCAGAGCTGACTGTTTATAGACCTGTTTGCAGGACTTGAGTCTTCAGGATTTACTGTTACCTTCCAAGTACAGGTGACCCATCTGTTAATCCAAAAGAATTATGACTTTTATTCTGATCAGCATTCTTGGACTCATGCTGAGTGATGCTATCTTGTGCTATAACATTGCTTATTCTGGTTCTAATTTGGCTCCTTGCTGGTGCCAGCAAATTTAACCCCCATATAGACACACAAGTATAGGGAAATAACTCTGCATAAACATCTACATATATAATTTACAATTTATCCTCATTGTTTTCCTTGTGGAAGTGGGAAGAAACCAATGATGCAATGCAGGGGTTCTCAAAGTTCTCGGGACCAAAGCTCCCAAAGTGAGTGTGTGTGGGGAATGAGCAAGGGCAGTGACACGATCCCCAGGATTGCGCCGCTTCTGGGAGGCAAGGGGTTCTTTTTACGAGGCCCTGCACAGGTCTCCCCAAGTCTCTGAACGCTAAAAATAAGTGATTGCAAACCACTTCTGGTGGAGGGCTCCACAGGGCTCCCCACATCTCCTGGAGGCTGCTGCCTTCATATGTAAGTTTAAAAAACCCTCCCTTGCCTCCCAGAAGTGACACGATCCTGGGGATTGTGC
This sequence comes from Tiliqua scincoides, assembly GCF_035046505.1. Classification (NCBI taxonomy): domain Eukaryota; kingdom Metazoa; phylum Chordata; class Lepidosauria; order Squamata; family Scincidae; genus Tiliqua; species Tiliqua scincoides. Next base: position 63,315,476 of record NC_089825.1, on the reverse strand, counting down.
CGCTGCCTCCATCCTTCCCCCACCCTTTAAGAGGTCAGGGGCATCACAACACCCTAGTTTGAGAACCTCAGGTTCAATGGTAACTGAATCACTGTAAGCAGGACCTAATCCACTTCCTATGCTTGATCATTGCATATACTGATGGGGGAGTGTTCTTTTGCGAGTATGGCTGGTAGTATGAACCAACACATTTCCAAAAATAATATAAAATATTTAGAAAATTTATAGAGCTTTGATATGACAGACATGACTACAAAATCATGAATTACATTATCTTTTTAATTCACACCCCTTAGGGTTTTTAATGCCTTTTTCCGACATGCACTAAATGTGTTGCTCTTGCATTGGTTTGCTCAGAGCACAGCAATACTTCTCTTTGATAGCAGCAAAAGCACCGAGCAAAAGAAATGATGTACAATAGTGTCAATTATAACAGCACCTCCTAATAATGCGCTGTTCCGAAAATCAAAGCTAGGATCGTAACATCCAGTAACCGTAGCAAATAATAAGAAATATTTCACATTTATTGAATGCTTTCAAGCATTCACTGTACACGTTTATTATCTCAGTAATTCACACAACAATTCTGTAAGGTAGGTCAGTTTCATTATCCCTACATCATAGCTAGGAGGCTGAGGCTAAGGAATAGTGTCTAGCCTAAAGCCACCACCCAAGTTATAGCTTAGACTTTTATATTATATTATATTACACACACACACACACACACACACACACACACACACACACACACACACAAAAGAACACACACAGAATTTGTGTACTGATTGATCATTCTAAGCTAAAATACCATTAGGTAAGAAGACTTCTAGAAAGTAGACATAAAGAACAGAGTAGAAATTGAAAGAACTTACAGTAAGGACAGCCAAAGATCTCAATCCTCAGCCCAATTTGACCCTCAGCACTCCAGTCCAAAGGAAGTATCCGTACATAGCGAGCGATGACTGGATGCTGTAATTCATGTCGCACCACAGTGTCAGAATTTATATTTCCAGGAAATGCCTAGGGGGGGAAACAAAACCCTTTTAATATTAGAGCTATTTATAACCTAGAGTACTTTGGTGAGTATGTATAAGAAGAGAGATACTGCTCCAGTACATACAAGCAGTGTAAACCCCTCACTTTCATCATGGAGTGAAGTGAACCTCCCCTCCATCTTCTGTGTGAACCAAGCTTTCTATATGGACATTTTTTTTAAAAAATAACGCAGGAGAGAAAAGTGCACACATGGAGACAGATTGCGTCTCTGTATCAGTAGGGCACATCACATTTGCATGTTGTAGAAGTCTTCCACCCACAGCTGAACATATGAATCAGGCATTGTTTCACACTCTGTACTTCCCACTTAGGGGTAGGAAGTTCCACGGCAGTTTTCCAGGGTCGGTTTCCTCATGCCAGGTGATTTGTGCTATTTTTCTGTTTGCTGAGAAAAATACAAATTGAGCAGTTGAGTAGCAGGCAGGAAGGGACTATAAGCAATAATGCAGCATCCATCCCTAAGAGCAGTAGCAGTACTGATGAATTTTTACACTCATCCCATGCTTGCAAGATTTCTTCTCTTAAGTAAAGTCTGTTGTACCATCTATAGCTATTAAAGCAGTGGTTCCCAAACTTACCAGGTATGTGGCACCTTTTGTACTCAGAGGAGTACCATGCAGCCTCATTTTCCCAACTTGCCAGTGTGACAATGCACAAAATCTCAAGAGAAGAGCACTAGATCTTGAGAGATTTAATGCAAAGTCAGCCCAGCGAGCCAGGAAAAAGAGGCCATGCAACTCCACACAACCCCCTGTGAGAATTGAACCTGAAACCTTCTGTATGTGGATATATTCTTTCGATTGAGCTATACCCCCCCCACTTCAGAATGCAGATGAGACATTCACTTATTGAAATCCTTCCCTCATATGAAAACCCTACACACACACACACACACACACACTCAGGAAGAAGTGTTATAGTCAAACTTTCTTCCTGATATGCGAAGGCACAGAGTTTCTGAGATAGGGCAGCACTGAGTCATGTGGTCCTTCACCTGCAGTCTGCAATGGTCATACCACAAGGTTAGAGATGTTCACAAACATTTTAATTTTTTGCAGATTTTGTTTTCTTCCCCAAGGATGAAAAGAGCAGAAAACAGTGTTATGTGTTTTTATTCCAAGGCACATTTTTGTAAATTATAATGATAAACTATAATTGCTTTAGAAGTTTACTAGGTAGGTGATATAAGTGGCATAGTGTCAGCAGATGCAGCCAAAGCCAATCCATGCACACTGACCTACACACCTAGTCCACCTGATTATTTTTTTAATTTTTTCCAGATTTCTCAGAATATTTTTGAAGATTTTGGAGTTTTGTTTGTTTACAAAATGAGAAGTGCAGAAAGCAGTGTCAGGTGTTTTTATTTTGCTTTCTTGGAGAAATCACACAGCTACACATGCTTTTTCTAAACATACGGATTAGTTAATAGACTCATCAAATAAAACACGTCCCCATCTCATTCATTCTCATCACTGTGCTATTATGATTCTTCTTTTTTTATTCGAATACAATGTGCTGGCCACACTGCCTAGTGAGATACAGAAGCCAGTGAAGAATGCAGTCTCTCTCCAATGCATTAATATTCCCTGAAATAAAATTAATAATGTGACTAGCTATTTTTTTTTTTACTTTGTACTTTAGAAACCTTTTGGCACAGTGATTCATTACACTGGGCATCAAACAAACAAACAAACAAACAAACAAACAAACAAACAAACAAACAAACAAACAAACAAACCCTCCTTGTTAGCTCTGCTTCACTCTTTTCCAGCATCTTCATTCATAACTATTGGTTAATGGACATAAAAAAGTACTATTTAATAAGTTTCTCTCCTGCAATATTCTCTAATAAACTATTTAGAAGAAATTTCCATTTCTTTTATTTGCTTCAATGAAGATTAGGTGACTTCTGGCTTTTAGGGAAACAACCAATAGCCAGAAACACTGTCATAAATATATATAAAGAACAGTTTCCATAAAGATTTCTAGAGGAGAACATGCAGCCAATATTTGAGCACAGTAATGCTTTAGTATATGAATTGATCTTTAATTTTAACATTCACAGAATCTCAATTCCAGTTATTCACCTTACAGCGGAATCCCAGCTGCTGGGTTAGGCCAGCACAAGTCACTTGTGCTGACCTGGTGGTGTTGCAAGTTTGCGCCGGCTTTAGAGTCGGGAAGGCCAGCGCAAGGAGTTGCACTGGCCTCCCTGCACTGGATCCAGGCCCAGGGGGATAAGTTTGTGTCGGCTGAGCTCAGCCAATGTGGGGGTTGGGGGGCATGGGGAGGGCAGGGAGGAGGTGGGCCATGGGCATTCCTGGGGCAGGGAGCAGGGCCAGGATCCAGTGGTTATGCCGGATCCTGACCCCATTCCCAAGTGGTGTGGAACAGCCTTTGGCTACTCCGCTCTACTCAGATTTGTGCCTCCTCCTGAGGTGGCTCAGATCCGAGTAGACCCATTGGGGCCAGTGCTGTGCGACACGCGGTAAGGGGAATGTTTTCCACCTGCCTTGGATTACGCCAATTCTGGCCCCAAACTTGCGCTGGATGCAGCGCAGGTCTGCCTGCTCCAGCACTAGTTAGGATTGCACCCTTAAAATATTTTCTTTCAGTAGTCTCAGTTTTCAAGCCTGGGACTCAGCTGGGCTATTAGGAACACTTATATGGGGGGGCTGTATCTGTGGTTTCAAGTAACCACGGATCAGATCTGTGGCCATGTGACCCATGTGACCCCCCCATAGGAGAGGGGGGCTGTGCTCCTCTCACCTCCATAGGGTCTTGGGAGCCTTATAAGGCAATAAAAATGTCACTTCTGGTTTTACAATAAAACTGGTAGTAGTTTTTTCAATTTAACAGCCATTCTGAGGCCTGCAGAGGCTGAGGTGGACATGTATGCCCTCTGCAGGGTTCAGAAGACGCTGCAGAAGTAAGCGGAGCACAGTTCCCCTCACATCCAGAGGGTGGAGGAGCATCCACCCGTATCCACAGACTCAGCTATCCGTGGGGGGTCCTGGAACGAACACTTGTGGATAAGGGGTACACGCCTATATACAACTTTTCAACAAATAAGTTCACCAAGTGGTTTACCTAGCTAAATAAAAAAATAGTTCCATGTCCCAAAAGGTTTGACAATCTAAAAAATGCAGGGGGGGGGGAACTGGCAAACAGCCACTTGAAAATATGCTCTGCTGGGGTGAAAAGGAACAGTTGCTCTCTCCCTGCTAAATACAACAGGACCACCACTTTAAACAGCTTCTCTGCTCTTGACCCAGTTGTTGCTCAAAGAATCTTGGCCACATTAGAAGGAGGGATGAGGAAGTGGGTGGCTGGACTCTTCCTCCTTCCTGGCCAATCAGAACCCTTTAAGTGGTGGAGGTCTTGTTGCCACACTGAGAGTACCTGGTCTTCACATGCACTGGCCTCTAGAACCGAAGGGAAGAGGAAGGGCCTACCTGGAGGACCAGCACTAGAAGACTCCTGGAAGAATTCCAGTGGCTGCTATGGAAGTCACAACAGCTTCAAAGTCCATCTGGAAACATCTTGAGACTGAGTGACTCGATTTTCCCAAGTGAATTTTGAGGTTACCATGATTCCCACAGCAGTCAATGAGGGGAAAGGATGAGGTGGTTAGGGTCCTAAGAGATTCATTAACCTTGAAATATGCTGAGGTAAGCTTGCCCAGTCTATTTGCACATTATTTGCTCACATTTGTGCCTTCTTAACAGCCTTTCTAGATATTGTCATACGCCCATCTCCACCAAATTCCCAATCCGCAACTTCATGTTTCATATCAAGATACAGCCTCCAGCAGCCTCAGGCTCTATAGACCCAAATTTGACTACTTGTACACCTGGTCACAGTTCACTGAACCATGACACCGCTGCAATCATGCATTTCAACATAAAGCAGGTCTTCCAACATATTTTACTGTAGCAGAGCTGTCCCTCTTTGCCTATTTGCAGAGAAAGATGAAGTTCCACATATTTATTTTTAGTGCTGTGTACCTTTGAGAATCCCTGCTCTGTTCTGCTGTAACCTCCTATAGTTCTGCAAAATATCATGTAGGCTACAACAGAAAATAGAATATTTATCCACTATGTGCAAGTATTCCCTTGCTGCTCAGCAGTCATTAAATGCCACAGGTCCTGACACCTAAGAACCGACCACAGTAATTGCTTGAAACGTGAATTAAAGGGAAGCCCCATATCTGTGGATCCCATATCTGTGAATTCAGTTATCTGCAGATTGGGGCCATGGAGCCTCCTGTGGCCCCCTATGTGCCCCCCTCCAAAGGTGAGGGGAACTCTGGAGGTTACCCTGAGCTCAGCAGAGCATGCAGATGTCCCCTCGCCTCTGGAGGCTCCCATTGCCTCTGGAGGGTCCAGCTCATGGGAATGGACATTTGCCCATATCCGCAGTTTCAGCCATCTGTTGGGGGGGGGGGGGTTGGAATCACAGATAAGAAGGCACACCTGTACTTTGAATTGGACCAGGACATGCACCAGGAATGGGTGCAAGAGGGTACATCCTAGAAATGTTCTCAGAGCATATCCACACTAACAAGTTTAATGCAATTTCAAATTTAACTATGGAACCAAGGGAATTGCAGCTCAGTGAAAAGCCAGGGATCTCCATGAAATCATTTGCAGCACCTTCAGAAAATTACAATTATTTCCCAGAATTACTTTTAAAAAAGAAAAAAAAAAACACTCTTCAAAACTGGTTTTACATTTTTACATTTGTGTAACGGAGCCATGCCAACAGCATGCGTGCTGCATCCTGCAGTGGGGGGGGGGGGAGTCATCAAACCTTAGGACTGCACTGCAGCTGCACTGGCACTGGAAAGTTGGGATAGGATTGGGCTCTCAGTGGTCACCACAATATTATCTTCTTCTTCCAACAGGTTTTGGAAAGAGTCAAATAAAAATTTATTCCTGTTTCAATGCTATTGGGGAATAAATTTGCATTTGCTGAACATTAATTTTATGATAGCACTTTGTCTCACTGAATTATATTCACATGTACAAATATTCTGCCCTCCCCTTTACCCTCCCCAAATCCCAAATTTATATAATATTAAATGATTAGAATTTAGAAAATCAAATTCAGCATTTCAGAGACGTAAATCTTAGACATTTCTTTCCAGGACCCATGGGGAAAGACAGCAGGGATGTAATCAGGACACAGGATAAGAGGCAAAGGCCCTTAATCTTTGTAAGGAATTATGTGGTCCACTAGTGCAAGATTCTAAATAATAAAAATCAGTTGTCAGATTGATGTTATTTCACAGTGCAATCCTATGCACTTTTATTCAGAAGTAAATCATATTGTGAATTTTCTCCCAGGTAAGTGTGTATAGGATTACAGCCTTAGGGCACAATCCTAACCAACTTTCCAACACCAATGCAGTTCCGAGACAAAGGAACATATGTTCCCTTACCTTGAAGAGGCCTCCATTACTACCCCCACCATCGCAGGATGCAGCACATGTCCCACTGGCACAACTGCATCAGAGGTGGAAAGTTGAATAGAGCTGGGCCTTAAGTGAGCCACAAGATTTTCGAGGTTCTCAAGTGGATGTGAAGGCCACAAAGACTAAACGTAGAGTCTCCAATCACTCTTCTGATCAGTAAAACTATTTCTGACAACTAGTAAGTACTGGGATCTGAAAAGCTCAAAGTTTGTTATTTGCCATCTTCCTTTAAATGTGACTCCTGAACAAAACAGGTTGTTCCTGGGCTCAGCTCCACATACACCATCTTCAGTCCTGGCTTCACCCCAGTCTTGCCCAGGGGATTGGTATTTTTGGAATCAAAAGGTGCAATACTCTAGCAAAAATGAATTGCTGCATCAATCAAATACAAGCACGTATGCCTATTATAAACAGTCCCTACCTAGTAATTCATGTTCCTGCCATATTGATAAAGCTATTTTGCAATGAAGCTCGCACCATTAATATGAACAGTGATTATAAAATACTTAAGGAGAATATTACACCAATTAATGAAAGTACAGGAGAAAGCAATAACATCTGAACTGCTATTCTCTGAGAGCTGTAGTCAATTAGGCAGACACATATTTAAGAAGCTAAATGTAACATCTCAGTATCTCACTGCTAAAATATTCCAAATGTGTTTAAGGACCCATTGTTGCTAGAATGATAATTACCCATGTCAATTTCTTGTAACTTTTGCAGCCCAATCTATGTCTTCTCAAAAGTGCCACTAAGGTGTGTCTCTGTGTACAATTCTATGCAAATTTTCCTGGGATTAAACTCCATTGAACATAGTACAGTTTACTTCTGAGTAAACAGGCATACAATTAGACTGCACCAGGGCCAAAAGTTTTGGAGGGCTCCCAGTGGTTTTTTGCCAGCCAATTAATTGGGTGGCAGCAGCAGCAACTCATTCTTCAGTGCCCTCCCATCCAGGAATGGATGTGTCATGGATGTGTGGAGGAAGCCCATGCAGATATGGACGACGGAGCAACTCTACCGAACAGCAGCAGTTGTGCAATCATAGGCAGTCGGGCCCCAGGGGTGAGCTATGGGCTCTGATGAGTAGTGCATGAGTTGGCCGGCCCTTGATGCTAACCCTGGACTGCAACAGCTGCCACCCTAAGCATGCTTACCAGTAGAAATATCTTGGAAATTGGAAATTGACAGGACTTTCGAAATTGACAGGTCTTTCAAGTACAGTTGGAGGACTGGGAAGCAAATAACCACAGTGACACTTTCTAGAATATGGATATAAATGCTGGAGAAAACAAATACAAACATGAAGAAGAGCAGGGAGACTGGACACACCATCAATTTCACTGATAATTAAAATGCATTTCTTTTAGACAACAATATCCTTTGAACTCCAGCCTTCATTTAGATAAATGGTTTACAGTAATGTGCATTCTGTGCATAAAGCAAACATCAGGCCCAAATCCATCACTGCAAGGCTGAAAAGGAATCAATTTACAGGGCCTGTGAATTAAGTACTGGTGCTGTTAAATTTCCTTTACTGATGTTGGTGCACTTGTATATTAGGTTTCAAAAATTGAACTCTCTGCAATTCACCAATCCTCATGTGTGCCAATGTTAACAAACACTTTGTTAAAAATAACAAACTTAAAAGTATAACTCAAATCAATATCACTGTTTTTTCTCAGAGTATTGGAAGCTAACATAAATGTGCAATAAATGTACTGTTGTATCTTTCTAAAAAAGATGCATTTAGGAAAATAAGTGCAGTCTTTTATTAGAATAACAGTTATGATGCCATTCTGTGTAGAACAAATGTATCTATCTCACATCTCATCTTCAAATCTCTCTTGATATGACTTTTACAGTGTGCTCATGCTAAGTGGACAGAACTGCTCCTTCTACCTTTCAGACACTTCTCTGGTGTCCACAGGCACTCTTCCCTCTCCTCCTGTCCTCCACCCTGGAAAAGCACTTGCCCAGGTATCCCCCCACAAGCATGTGTGACACAAAAGACTTGGTTGAAACAGGGCCATGATTTATTCCATTACAAGGCTGCGCAGTGATTGGTGCAATGCAACAGGTCCTAGTTACACTCCACCCCCCTTTAGTGCGGGCTCCTAACTAGGAGGAGACAGTTCCTGTCTGAGCCCTCCTTTGGGCAAACCAGCCTGACTCAGAACCTGAGCTCGCCCAAGGCTCCCCCAGGTTCTTCATCACCAACCCCTGGAAACGGGGTCCAGCCAGCTGAATTGTTCTGCCCACCCTGAGCTGGGGAACCACGAAGATGAGCGTCCCAATTCCATTCCGGGGTCAAGCCAGGCTGCCCCCGATCCGGGTAGCCTCGGGGCTCAGCACTGGCCTTAACCCGGCCTGTTGCTTGCCTGAAGGTAGACACAGGTTCCCTATTTCTCCTCGAGTTCCCGCACTACCCTGCCACATGGGGGAGGGGGCTAGCCTAGCACTTAGCATCCCCCCGCCCCATCTAAGAGTCCTCGCAGGACCCATTGCAAGTCTGACAGAAAGATATGGTTCCCAACCTCTGAGAGATGCACGCCGTCTCCCCTGTAAATGTGTGGCAGAGAGCTCACTATATCTGGGTGGCGAAGCACCAGGTTGCCAGCTGCCAACACTTCCTCCCCAGGTGCACATTCACCTTCCTTCTGGCTCTATCAATTCCAGCCGGGCTTGTGGTACACCTCCAAACCTGGCGCGGAAGCAGGTCCGACCATATGATGATCAGGCCAGGCGCCCAGCTTCTCAGTGTGGCGAGGTCTTCGGCCGCCTGCTGCCTTAAGGACAGCCCTGTCCTCAGGCAAAGGTCATTGCCCAAACTGCCCAAATGCGGAAATGCTGGTCATAGGACTCCCAAGCATTGTTCCCAAAGCCCAGGTAGGCTCTATAGACGATGTTCAAGTACCTGAAAATACCCCTGGCCTTTTGAGGGTGGCGTTCTATCATTACCCCTGCATATATGAAGTAGCCAACCAACCAATTTGACCAATTTTTGTCAATTTTTCTGTGCCTCACAACATTAGGGTCTTTTGTGGGTTCCCTGACTCTAGGAGCAGTCTCAGGTTCCTTATGAAGCAAAGAGAAGATATCCACAGACTCCCCTTCCGAGATTTTCTCCTTCACTGACAAGGCCAGATGATCCCCAAGAGGAGTGGAGAAGGAACTGGACAGCTGCAATGCTGTAGCTGAATCCCCTGCTGGCGCTGGCGCTGGCTGAGCTGCGAGAGCTGCGGTGGCTGGGCCACCGAAGTGCATCTACATGCACACTTGACCTCGGAGTTGGCAGGCAAGACATCCTGTGCCACCGAGTTTGGTGGGGGACCTGCAGGGCCTCCTTTGTCCTGCCACACCTGGGCGCAAACCGCAGCCTCTGCCACAGAGCCCCGAGCCCCCTCACCCTGTGACCCTATAAGCCCAGGTTGTGTGATGGCCACTGTGGTGGTAGCTAGTCCCTCATGTCCTCCTACCCCTTGGGATGTGAGTGTGGTAATCTCGTGTGCTCCAAGAGACTCCTCCATGGATCCTGTACTTCCTTCATCTAAAGGCAGGCCTTGCATGCCCTGATGTGGCTGGGCACTGCCCTCCCTTGTGTTGTGTGCATTTGCATGCTCACCTGGTGGAATCCGTGCTATTGCACCCTGCCTTTGAGTTGAAATCTTGGAGTTTTGAGCCTCTGATGACTGTGCAACAGGTTCCCCAGGCAGTCTTTGCAGCATACCTGTAATGGTTGAAAGCTGGGAGAGAATGGACTGCATGAGCGTTCCATTCCCAAGCTGTGGCCCACCACTGTGGGAAGGAGCCAGAGATGAGGATGATGGGGGAACCGCTGGAGAAGCAGGAGCCACTGAGGGAACAACCACCCCCCGACTTTCTGCCAGGGCCCTTTCCAAAACTTCCGCCCTTACCCTGAAGCTCCTGTTAGATTCCACGTCTCCCTCATCAGATGGAGGAAGGGGCAAGTGCACCTTACTGGGGGGTTGCCTGGTTGCCCCCCTCCCTGATTTCTGAACCCTTTTTGGCATGCCTAAGGATCCACCAACAACCACCACCAGTAGCCTAAGCCCAGATTAAATCCAAGATTTTTTATCCCAAAGCACCCAGGCCCTGCCAAAGGCAGCCAATATCAGGGTCTGAATCCTGTCTGAACCCCTTGGGCTGAAAGAGCAGCTGTAGGTCTGTCCAAGCCACTAATGCCTAGTCAGGCTTTGCCCTGCAGCGTCATCCAACCACCCTCAGTTATGAAGCAGCCCAAAGAAACCCAAGGAAAGACGCGCAAACACACACACACACACAGACACTGCAAGGCTCAGGCATGGAGCTCAGGTGCCTTCCCTGCTCCAACAAGTGAAAGGTGCAGGAAGTTGGGCAGCCCCTTTCCCCCCCCCCCAACTAGAAATGAGAGCGCTGCTCTGAGCCTCGGCTGAAAGAAACACCAGAGAAACCGAGGAGGAGGAGAAGGCGGGGCGGCTGCCCCGCTGGGGATAAACAATGAGGAGGAGAAAGCTGAAAGAAACACCACTTGGGTGGCTCGCACACCCGGGAAGAGCTACCACGCCTGGGGAGAGAACTGAGGAAGGATGAACAATGAAGGAGGGATAAATAGTGCTGAACAGAAAAGCCACATGGGTGCCGCCACAGGGAAGCTGCAACCCATCCCCAGTACCAGATTCCCCTCCCCAGCCCCTCAGGCCTGCCATGCTGGTCCCTCGTCGCCTCAACGCTGCAGCTCTCCACTGCTGCTTCCATTGCTGCCGAGGAACAAAGAGGCTGGAGGAAGCACGGGCACCCGCCTGTAAACGACACGCCCCAGGCTTGCCCCTTCCCCCAACCAATAGCTGCTCAACACATCATGCAGGCGGGGAACCAGACAAGTGTCCCTCCACCTGCATTCCCAGCTGGAGGGCTTTTGTCATTATATTCATGCCCTTGTTTCAGAGCCTACTGCTGCACTAGGCCAACAGTGCACTCAGGCTTCCTTCCAGGTCTTATGCAAAAGCAAAATGTGTGCCTATGCCGAGATCCCTGAACCCACTTCTATGTTCTGCTGTGAAGGAACAGCAAAATAAAGGATCAGGCCCTGGACTGTAATTCTAAGCATCCTTACTTGGATGTAAGTTCAACCAAAATAAGAGGCGTAATTGAGTTAGCCAATTGCAGCAGATATAATACAGAGTCTGGCGGTACCTTAAAGCACAACATATTTCGACTATTTTTGAAAGGAGAATGAGATAGTAGACAGCAGTCATACGATTCTGGATTGTCCCACTCCAGAGTTCAGGCTCCAGGTAAGAGATTACATTTTATAACCCTGCATGTAAATAACCTTGCACACCCCTGCTAATGGGGCAAAGATAAACTTTTAAAGTGGTGCCCTCTTATATTTAACAGGGGGAGAGCAACCAGCCCTCTTTGCCTCAGCATGACTTTTTTCCCAAGTTGCTGTTGTTGGTGTCTCCTCTGTATTTTTTTTTTAATTTTTTTCAGATTGTGAGCCCTTGGGGAAGAGGGAACTGTTGATTAATTTTTCTGCGTAATCCGTTTTGTGAACCACTCTTGTTGAAAAGTTATATAAAAATATTCTTAATAATAAATCAACAATAATAAACTTGCACATGTACAAAGTAGTACTTGATGAAGGAAATTCCTGGAACCCTCTCACTAATGTGCTAGCATTCCACATGCAGAGAGCTTTTAAAGAACGGGATTATTCAAAAAAGATAACCTCCATCTGAAGTGAGACAATTAAGAATTTGATAACTCCCATTTATCACCTTTTTCTAATACTAAGAACCCAATCCTATGGGCTTGAGTGCCAGTGATGCAAGTGCACCTCTGGGGCTGGGTGCTTTATGGCACGTTTGCAGCACCTGGTGAGGAAGGAGTGCTGGCACTGAGCCACTGCCAGTCAGCACTGGGCCTCAGCGCTGTGAGGATGCCAGTGAAGAGCCACTAACATAAGTAGTGATGTAGCTTTCTGAAGCATGGGAGAGGTGTTTCAGAGTGGGAGGAGGGCGGAATGGGGGAGGGACTGGCTCGGGAGGGAGGTGGGACTGATGGAGACATCCTCCGCAGGATCCCATGCCTTGCATTGGGCTGCAAAACTCAACATGGGGCTTTTCAAGTCTGTACCAGCAAAATAGTTGGCGCAGGCTTGAGTAGCCCCATTCCAGTGGCCAGGGCTTTACTCTCCCCTGAGAAGACCTCTGGTGGCCTCTCTGGCTCCACTGGATACATCAGCAGTACCCATTTCAGCACCACTGTACGTAACGCTGCCGGGGGGGGGGGGATAGGGCTGTAAATAATATGGAGACCTGAATGCTTAGTCTCATTCTAATACGAAATAATGCAGTAAGAAGGTTATCAGTGAGAAAATCCTGACCAGAGTATGACTAGATTTCCTTCTCGAAACAAAGTTGTTCAGAGCAGGACTGCCACAACAGATTTGACAAATCAGGAAGACTCCTATAGGAGATTATTGTTAACATACCAAGATCCAGGTCTACAGAGCTTGTGTCCTGAGTACACTTCTGTACTGCAGCGAGTCATGGACTCTTTGCTCACAACAGGAGAGGAAACTGAACGCTTTCCACATGCGCTGCCTCCGATGCATCCTCGGCATCACCTGGCAGGACAAAGTTCCTAACAACACAGTCCTGGAACGTGCTGGAATCCCTAGCATGTATGCACTGCTGAAACAGAGATGCCTGTGTTGGCTCGGTCATGTTGTGAGAATGGATGATGGCCAGATCCCCAAAGGATCTCCTCTATGGAGAACTCGTGCAAGGAAAGTGCCCTACAGGTAGACCACAGCTGTGATACAAGGACATCTGCAAGAGGGATCTGAAGGCCTTAGGAGTGGACCTCAACAGGTGGGAAACCCTGGCCTCTGAGCAGCCCGCTTGGAGGCAGGCTGTGCAGCATGGCCTTTCCCAGTTTGAAGAGACACTTGGCCAACAGTCTGAGGCAAAGAGGCAAGGCCCATAGCTAGGGAGACAGACCAGGGACAGACTGCACTTGCTCCCGGTGTGGAAGGGATTGTCACTCCCGAATTGGCCTTTTCAGTCACACTAGATGCTGTTCCAGAACCACCATTCAGAGCGTGATACCATAGTCTTTCGAGACTGAAGGTTGCCAACACTCCGTGGTTCAGCCAGTGTACTCTACTATATGAATTAACCTTAAATCTCATCCTAAACGGCTGCTCAGCCAGTTGCCTGCCATCTTAAACTCATGCCTCTGATTCTTCTTTCTTTCCTTTGACACCTTTTCATATTAAATTGTATTGTATTGATGTCAGCCCAGCACTGAAATTATTTTTGACATACAGTGTTCTGGAATGTATGCACTCCTTCCGAATTTTGTGTCACCCAGAATTTTCCCTGCCAAATGTCTTTTCAAGACAGAGAAGTCTGCAGCAAGGTCAGGGACTGCCAATCCAGAACTGGATGCAAGCATTGAGTGCAATTTCATGGTCTGCATCATACCTGTCAAGGGCCTCTCATTGTGAGTGACAACCTGCATTTGGCACAATCCGAGCAACTCTCCAAGTGGTTGAATGGCTACAGGCAGGCAGCGCACTGCAAAAACCAATCTGCACATCTCATGGCTGTAAATCTTATGCATCAGCACCTGACAGCCACATAAAGCTTTGCTAAGCAAGTTGGTTAAAACTTTTGCATGGAGTCAAGAAACTTGCCTGCTTTTTTCATCCAGACCCAATGGTCATATGAAATGTATTATGAGTCGTTTGGTAGTGTCTGGATTCAGATGGTCCTTCAACATATATCTTTGTTTAAACTTTGGGGCAGAGGACCTTTATTTGCCTGCACAGGTTCATTCTGGACAAAACAAAATTCCCAGATTTGAAAGAAATAACATCAAGGTTCACAGAATAATGTCTAAGATTCTCTGTTGGTCCATATAACATGCAAGTCAGGATGGGAAACACTGGAGGAGGAGAGCAGGAATTCTACAGACAGTTTCTAGAACATCTCACTAACACAGCAGCATAATACATGTAATACAAAGTTTTTTTTGAATGTTCAGCTTCAAAGCACTTCATATACATTATATCAGTGAAAAACCTAGAGGGGTTGCCTGGTATTATCACGACCATGTTGCAGAGAGAGGCTGAGACAGAGGCAGATAGAGGCTGAGACTGTGGTTCATCCAGAACGCCTCATGAGCTGACACCAGTACCAGAGTCTTCCAGGCATACCGATGAAATTCTAAGTTGCTATGTTCAATTTGCATCCATATGACAACTGCCAAGTCACAGCTGGTAGGCATATAACACTTTGTGACAATACAGATGCTGATATCTGTGGACTGAATGGCACTCTGTTTTCAGAAAACTATTTGTGGAATGTTGGGAGTCAGGACACATGAAAGGTATACCCTCACTATCTGTGCAATCAAAAGCTCACATTAAAAGTAAAAACCACAAGATGAAAAAGGAGTATATTTTGATTCCTTTTTATTTGCTATCTCAAGCTTATAAAATATGTTGCTATGCCATTTTTAAGCTTATCTCTGTGGTCCTGAGGACTAGAAATTTATAAGAATCTCAGTTGGTTTGAAAAAAGACTCGGAAGGGCCTTGGAAGTGCAAAACAGCAAATATTGTTCAATACTATCCAAAAAGTTACAGGCTGCACAGATTATGGCCTGCTGGATCATCGGAACCAAGGTTTTGTGCAGATGGCCATATTAGATTACACATTTCCTTTGAAATTATCTCTAAGGTAAACAGTTGTATAATAATTGCTTCAGGAATTAGAGAGTGTACAGAGAGTGTACAGGCTGATCTGTTTCTTTTGACAAAACTTACGGCAATAAAAATGATAAAAGAATTCAAGGTGAATTTGGAGGGTTCTGATCAGGTAATAATTTCAGGGATTACAGGAGCAAAATTGTTTAACATAAGGTTCTCATAATTTGGGGTGGGGGTGGGGAGATCATTACACATCTCTGGTTGCCACTTGGTAAATGCTGACCTATATCCACACTCTGCCCACGTTATCCAGGGCACAGCCCTTGCTAGCTCTACTACAAACTGCAAAAAAGTAATCACAGAAAAACTAGAATCAAAGAGAGGTGAAGGGACAAATAAAACACAAACCTCAAGAAACCAAATTGCACAAACCCAAGAAATCAAATTCCAAAGGGGTGCTTTGGAAGAACCTCACCAGATGGTTAAAACTATGTCTGCCACAGCAAATACTCTCCTATTTCAAATAAAGGGTTGAAATAGTTACAGTATTTTGGTGGAATTATTTGCAGAAAAATAATTACTCTGATGACTTGTGAAATTAAGTGAGAGAGACAACGTCAGACACACGCAAATGCATAAGCACACATTTTCAGTAGGGATGCTTAAAAATCATTGAAAAAGAGGCATTTTGATGTTTGCTAAACAACTGAAAGTAGTTTTAGCTCTGCTGTAGTTCAAACAAATTACGACTTGATTTTAATATTTAATTAATATTCAGTGTAACAACTGTAAATGAATTTCTGCCTGTGAAAATTCATACATTTTAGTAAAATTCTTTGGCTTTCCTCAAAATTACCCCACATGTTTCCCAAACAAGAAGTTCCAAATTCAGCTCAGATTTTGGTTTAAGCAGCATTAAATGGTGACTGTAATTGTGAGACTTTTCTGTCTTCACTCATTGAAGGCTTCAGAAAGAGGATTAACTTTAGCTGGAAGGAAGTGATCTAAATTGTTCTCTTTCCCACTTTCCCTTTTCTGCTCTCACAGTAGTTCATCAGCATGTTTTAATTTACATAGTGTAATGAACCATAATATCTAAAGCCAAACAACAAAAGGCTCCCAGACTGAATTGCTTTTGTTATCTTCTTGTTTTCTAATTATTCACACCTTTGTAAACAGAATATTACTGAGCCATTTTCATGTTGCTAGAGAACGTGCCGGAGGAGACAACTCCATGAGTGGCGTCCCTTCAACCCTCTGCAGAACTCAAGCTGAGCAACTGAATTAGCTCCAAAAATTCCTATGTATGCACGGAAAGCGCCTCTTCTTATTTAAGAATATTTAGGGCGCAATCCTGCCCTTCACTTGGGCCAGTTACTCCTCGAGAGTAAACCAAGCTGTGGGGGCTTACACAAGCCTTCACGCTGGCTTCCTTGGCAAGCCTTGCATCGGCCTGGTTGGGTGGGGGGGAGGGCAGGCAGTGGGTGGCCCCGGGGGCAGGCAGGTGGGGAGCGGGAGGTGGGGCTGGGATCCAGCACTTATGCTGGATCCCTACCCCCGTTCCCAGGGACTTCGGAGCGGCTTCAAGCCACTCTGCTCTCCTCGAATTTGTGCCACCTCAGGAGGTGGCGCAAGTATGAGGAGACCCATCGGGGCAAAGGTGCCTTACCCAGAGGTAAGGAGGAAAGTTTCCCCTTGCCTCTGGCTGAGCCACTTTGGGCCCCTATCCTGCGCTGGATACAGTGCAAGCCTCTTGGCTTGCCTGTTCCAGTGCAGGGTAGGATTGCGCCCTTAATCTCATAAGGGGTATAGTCAAGAGCAAGTGTGGGGGAGCAAAGCCCTGGAACTTATAGCAGGAGCCATGGTTACATCAGCCAGAGTGCTTAGGTACTACCTTTGATGAAACTTTTTTTTAAAGGACTTGAAGAAAATCAGCTTAGCTGGGGGCAAACTAAGACATTTGCTGAAAACTGTGCCTTCCCACTCTTACACGAGCACAAGACAGCACCAGTGCAAGAGAGGGCTCGGATCAAATACAGTCATGCTAGCGCCTTATCAAAATTGAGTTCTTGACATAATCTTGCAAAGCCTCTTCTCACTTTCTTGCCCTGCAGCTCCTAAGACTGGCCCTGCTCAGGTTGTTACTTCACAGCATTGTTGTGAAGACACAAGAGGTCAGAGGAAATGAGGCAGGTGGGTGGTAATGGAGTGCAGGGCAATGGGGCGGATGGGTTGGATCCTGTGAAGTGAATGAGATTGGCAGCGAGTCCCCAATTTCATTATTTATTTGGGTTGAAAAAGGTTGAAGACCATGAAAAAGGTTGAAGACCACTGCTGTTGTCCTATATATCAGTGCAACATGCACCTCACTAGTTACAGAGAATGAAATGGGGCGGGGCGGGGCTGTAAAGTAGATAGAATCTTGCTGACATTCGTGTTACTTTCAATACATATGGGCCAGCTATGTGATGCATCAATTCATCTCTCAGAAATTTAACTTCTCATAAAGTTAGAGCTCAAAAATCACAAATAGCAATACTGGTCCACGGGTGCAAGCTAAAACCAAATAAAAATGCAAAATCTACTTTAAGAGGACAAAAAAGGGAGGAGCAGATCAGGAGTAGTAACTTTACTAGAAACTGGCACATAAAAACAGACTACTCCTGGACAATAGGGGCAGCTGGAATATGTGGCAGTGTTTCATATTTTCAAAATCTAGCAGGGAAGGGCGAGTTCAGCATGGCTTGGCGTGAGCTGAGTTATGAGTCTCTGCCCCTGAGACTTGACTAAAAAAAAAAGTCCTAATGGGAGGATTTCCAAGTAACCCTGAGCGTTCTGGCAACTCAAAAAGATTCAAGTCATGAATCTTTCCCTTTAAAAAACCAGCTGTGGCTCTGCAGAAAGAAACAAAGTTGCTGCCAGGGTGTGTGTGTGTTTTAGAGTTCTCTTTAAACACCCCCCTGCTGTACCCATTCCATCTACAAACAAGGTGGGAGGGGCTGGGATGGACTGCGTGAGAGCGGGGACAGAAGCGGCAAGAGGGACGAGTGTCATGCCCAGCACCTGCGAGGCTTACCAGTATGACCCAATCCTTTGCAGCTCTACTCAGAAGTAGTCCCATTTGCGCCAGTCATTCAGTGAGGCTTCCTCTTCTCAAGTAACAACAGAGCCCACAGGAGCCATGAGGTTGGAAAGTGTGATCGCTATGAACCACCTCTCCCCCAACTTCCCCACCTCCTTTTTTCCCCTCCCCGGGCTTCTCTCTTGGCCTCCTCCTCCTGCCCTGCTTCATCCAAAGGAAAAAAAATCATACCATGATCATCGGTTCCTTCAGCAATGGTCAAGAGATCCCACTTCCACTCCCCTCCTCCTGCTTGATGCAAAAGCAAAACATTAACCCTTCACTGCCTCCTGCTGGAACTTCCCTGCTGCTCACACAGTTTGAATGATGGCCCCACAAGGTCTTTCATGCCACAAAAAAAGTAAGCAAGCACACCCAGATAGACTTCAGTCTGCATGTGTGGTGAAACAGTGCCGAATCAGTGGCATCAGATGCGAGTCAGTGCCGGAGTCATCAACCTAAGTGACTAGAGTGTACATGAGTCAGCAAAAAAATGTGTTTTTGTGACTCTGACTCAAGCCACCTGACTTGAATTCCCATCCCTGAAATCTTCTGACATTCAGCTGGAGTTGAAAGAATCTCCCCAGTTGTGGTATCACTGCCTATGCTGCCACAAGAAGATAAACTATAAGCTTATCATGCTTCTGTGGTGGATTTTTTTTTACACATAAGGCCCCAATCCTAACCCCTGCCACCAGTGCAGATGCAGCCATACCACACTGGGGGGGGGGGGAATAACCCAAAGGCAAATGGAATGTAAGTAAAAATGTTTTTTACTTACCTGCATGTAAGTCTTCAAGACACCTTGAATGTGTCTCCTTAAACATAAACCACCTATTCTGGTGGCATATGACCAAGGAAGGAAAATGTGTTGGGAGGTTTTCCAAAGAGGGGATAAGATCTGGCATTCACCACTGCCTCTGAATCCATCCTGTATCTACCCTTCCCTGCCCCCTGGTACCTCCCATGAAACTTCAGTCCAAATTTCAAGAGATAAAAGTGAAATAAATAGTAATACTCTGGTTTCTCTTCAGATTGTATAATAGTAAAAGGCAGAAAGCAAAATACTGATAAAAGTAAAGACAGGGAAAGGAATCAAAGAAAAGTTACAAGAGTCATAAACTAGAATACTGGATAGATACAGATAATCAAATTATGGCATTGAACATTGTCATACACACACACTTTGTTGTACACACACTACAGATACAGTGCTTTCCTGAGTGTTCAATTCATTTGACACATATAATCTCAGTAATTGTTCCAGGAACCTATTATGGAGGTCAGTTTTGATTGCCAACTCAACTTTTGGCTGGAACCAAAGGTCATCACAAAAACAATGTACTGATCCAAACTCAAGAAAAAGCCTCTTCACATACAAATGCAAATGGGATCAGTAAGAGGATTGTTACAGAGGATTGTTACAAATGGAATCCTGACAGATTCCAAACTCCCGTTTTGGGCACATGCCATTTATGAAGAGGGTGCAAAATCATTTACAAGGGAGCAGGGAGAAGATGTTCTAGTTGTATAAGTTCCCTTGCCCTGGGATGCAACTCATGCTGTGCACCCAAACAATATCCAAATCAGGAAGGATGCACACTTGTATGTGTGGTCCAAGTTTCAAGTTCTATCCTCATTCAAAAGGCAGCCTTCTTGGCCCCATGGTTCATTGCTAATACTCAACAATAGCAAAAATTAAGTAACTTAGCTTAGAGGGGGAAAAAATGCAACATGAATTATGAATCACTAGAGAGAGTTGAAGAAAAAATGAAGAATGAATGAAGGGGAAAAATGAACATAAGAACAGCCCTGCTGGATCAGGCCAAAGGCCCATCTACTCCAACTTCCTGTATCTCACAGTGGCCCACCAAATGCCCCAGGGAGCACACAAGACAACAGACACAACCTGCGGCCTGGTGCCCTCCCCTGCATCTGGCAATCAGAGGCAGCCTGCCTCTAAAACCAAAAGCTAGTTAGTAGTGTTACTAACTAGTAGTTACTAGTTACAAGCAACTTGAAAATTCATGCCTGCTTTCGTTGCCAATGCAAAAAGAAAGGTATTGCAGGGGATTCACAAGTGACCACCCTGAGAACAAAGCTGCCCTAAAGGGAAAGTTGGATCACCTTCATTTGGAAGGAAAGTCCACAACATTTGGGACTCTAGTTTGGAAAAAGGGTAATTTACAGCTCAATTCTATGTGTGCTCTAACCATAATCTCACATCCTGTTTAAAACCCATTTTTGCCCCACTCACAGGGGTACACATTTGATCCCTGTTGCAAATATACAACATTGGGCAAAAATGGTTTAACAGTCAACAGAGATACCTTTCTTTGATCGCTACAATGAAAAGAATGGCAGGCATTTTTTTTCCTCTTGAAGTAGAATCAATTGGCTCTGTGGTTCCCAAACTGATGGGTCACGATCCATCAGGAGAACTGGAAGAGGGCCATTCCCTCGTAATGAGAGTGGCCCAGAAATGGGTGCCCTGATGCTGGCACAGCAATCATGGTGCTGCTGGGAACAAGAGTTTTTCAACTCAACCTAGGGATTGCACTGGCTTCTGGGACGGTCTGGGAGGCTCGCGGCTCCCTCTGCAGACCTCCCCACTGCGCCAAAGAGTTCCAAAAAGTGGGCTCCAATTGCTGATCAGAACTCTTTGGAGCAGAGGGAGGCCCATAGAGGGGGCTGTGATCCTCCGGGACACTCCCAGAGGCCAGTGCAACCCTCCAGGTAAGTTTTAAAAAAAAAACCTTGTTCCCAGCAGCAGCATGATCGCCGCAGTGCAATCAGGGCCACCCCCAATCCTCACAAATACTGCGGTCTCAAAATCCAAGTAGGACTTTAGGAACTGCTGAATTAATTTATATGTACATTTTCATTTTACTCAAGATATTTGAAGCCAGAAGACTATCCTCCAGCAAATCACCTATGCAAGTAGCTCCCAGGCACACAAGTTCTTGCACAACTGTACTATTATTATCAATCATGATGATGTAAATTATCACTGTTTTTCTTATGCTTTGTATAAGTCACTTGTTGTGCTCTGTTCATAGTCATAGTCTTACATAGTCATTTGGTCTCATCAATCACGCGTCTGGGTTCACATGCTTTGACTGCAGTAAGCACCATCGTTTCTATCTCTCACTAAAAATTAGCATAGGGTCAATGTCAAGCTGCCGTAGGTCCTGAGGCACATCTATGTTTGAGGCCATTGTGTGTGCATGCACACTATTCTAGGCTCACACACCTCCCTCAGTTTATCTGGTGCTGTGCAGGCTACACCTCAGAGGCAGCCACTTGGCAGGTGGGAGAGGGCAGTTCTCACTTTGCCTTCTCATGGCTACACTGGCCCTTGGGGAGGGGAGAGGAAGAGTCAATGCAGACTCCTCTTCCTCCCTACTCTCCCAGATGCCAAGACGGGGGCCCTTCTATCGAGGGCCCTTTGCAGAGTACTTCAGGCAATAACCCACTTTGGGAGATTTCATGTGACTTGCAGCAATCCTGAAACTCTCCTTGAATTTCTAGAGTCTCATTCTGATGCTAGATTTTCATCATTTTATATAAAATATGGTGGTGTAACAACTCCCAAAGGAGGGGATCATAATGGGCAGGTCCTTGTGGCGTTATAGGTCCCCAAATAAACCTGCAAAGCCAGGAAGCTGGTTTTCTCTTCTGACATCACTGTTATGAATCATCACTGAGCTCATGCCTGACATTCAAGCTTTGCATACAAATGGTCACAGAGCACAACTTTTTATGTTTTTTCTTAATTTTCTTTTCCTATTCCCATGTCTATATATATGTGCTAACAAAGCATAACACTTCATGCCTCTGTGAATCCACAAAAAGCTTATGCTAAAATAAATGTGTGAGTCATTAAGGTGTCACAGGACTCTGTTGTTCTTTCTCAATGAATCATATACCGTTCGTTATCTGATAAGATTGTTGTATGTGTTAATCACTTTAAGATTATGATTACAGATGTCTCCTAGAAATGATCCTATGTCTTCAAAATTGCCTTTTCTTTGCTCTGGTTGATAACTGCTTAATTTTACTAATATGAGGAGCCCAGAAGTCAGTTTGCGCTAATATCTGAAAAATCCATGTTCATACTGCTGTTTTAAAAACCAAGTCCTACAGCTAAAAAAGGAGATGGTAGAGAGTGAGAAAACTGGTAGTCAGTTTTGGGGTTGGGGTTTTATTTTTTGTTTGTATATTGTGTCGGTTTTTTTGGGGGGGTGGTGGTTATTTTCTTTAAGAAAAGAAATCTAAGCATCCCACTTTTTGTTCAAAAGTATTTTTCCCCCAAAGGTTTTGAGAAATAGCTATTCCTAGCACATCATCTTGTTTTTAGAATCAGTTACTAAATGAGACTCCAACATTAGCTGACACCATTTCCTAGACTGGAGCAGGAAGTATTGGCTGTAGAAAGCCAATGCCAGAGAAGCGGCTTCACCTACGTCTCTTTCTTGTTCTTGGCTTCCTAACTGCAGAAGTCATCAAGCTGGCTGCCCCCAGCACAATCTAGGCAATGAATCAAATCTGTTATAAACGGCATAAAGGAAAATAATAGGAAAAGAAGAAGCACGCTGCAAGCCATGCAGTCATTTAATTTACAATGTGTGTGTCGCTCCAAGCTTTACGAGAAGTGCCCCACCATTTTTAATCTCTGTGATTCATCTGTTCAATTTATGGCATCATGGCATCTATTCAGGCATAGCCAGCAACACAGTGATTTTACGTACGGCTAAAAGACTTCAAGCTTGTGTTTGGATGCAGCTTGCATGTTTAGGCAACTTGAAATGACCACATAGAGAAAAAATAGTCTTTTGCCCTTTAAAAGATACAGGCTCACACAGAGGCTGAGATATATTGCTTAACTAAATAAGCATCAAGTAGCCACAAAAGGCATATTCAATTAAAAACACGAATGATTCTTCACTATCAGGTATTTTTTGAAAGTACTGAAAGATATTACAACATATATGCACAACTCACTACTCCCCAATGCCTGAGGCAGAGCTGCAAAAGCTGCCCCCCCCACTCAGTAGTCCACCCGTCTACATCTGCCTCTCCTCCCACATTCTGGATGGAAAAAGGAAGAAGACAGGAGCAGAGAGGAAGTGTGCAGGAGATGAGAGTAGTAGCCTAGAACAGGGGTGCCCAAACTCCAGCCCTGAGTCCACTTGTTGCCCTCGGGGGCTCCCAATCTGGCCCGTGGGGAGTCTCCAGTCTCCAATGAGCCTCTGGCCCTCTGGAGACTTGCTGGAGCCCACGCTAGCCTGACACAGCTGCTCTCAGTGTGAGGGCGACTGTTCGACCACTTGCATGTGCTATGGGATGAAGGTTCCCTCCACTGCTTTCTGTTTCATGTCTGTGATGCAGCAGCGGCAGCAAAGGAAAGGTCAGCCTTGCTTTGTGCAAGGCCTTTAATAGGCCTTGAGCTACTGCAAAACCTTCATTCATTCATATAATTTCCATCTCTATTAAATTCATTTATGTAAATTTATTCAAATTTGAAATGTAAATTAATTTTTTTTTCTGGCCCCCGACACAGTGTCAGAGAGATGTGACCCTCCTCCCAAAATGTTTGGACACCCCTGGTCTAGAGCAGGGATCTCCAAACTTTTTGGCCAGAAGGCCACAGCAAATATCTGGCGTGGTGTGGAGGGCCGGAAAAAAAAATTTTTTAATATAAAATTTAAATAAATAAATTAGAGTTGGAACGTAGATGAGTGAATAAATGAGTGAATGGGCTCATTTATTCAACCTCTCTGGCCCTCAGAAGACCCTCCAGTCACAATCAGAGCACAGTTCTGGTCATGTTTAGTTGAGTGAGCCAGAGGCTTTCAGGGGACAAGATGTTGGCCATGGGCCGGAAAGAAGTTTGCTGTGGACCGCATCTGGCCCCTGGGCCGGGGTTTGGAGAACCCTGGTCTAGAGCATTAGAGACACTCTCCTCTTCTTTACACTTCTGCTCCATTCCTTTTGCTTTTGAATGTAGGGAGCAGGAAGACCAGAGAGAACCAACAACAGCAGAAAAGTCAATCTGTCTCCCTGTCAATCTGTCACCTGATTGGCAACTTCTTCTGTTTGGCCTCATGAATGAACTGGCCCTATCACATATGCAGCTGCCTTAGCAGCCTATAATCCTAGAGAGCAGATCCCACTGAACTCACCAAGACTTACATCTGAGTAAACACGGTTAGGATGTTGTTATTGAATCATAGTCTATACTATTAGAATTTATAACATGTGTGCTTGCCTGTACACACATCTGAAAACACAAGACCAGATGAAGGACTGCCTAACATGCAGTAAAATTTTTGATCACACCATAAACACCTGCATTATTTTTTATTTCCTTCCTTAATAGTGCATAATGTTTTTGTCTTTCTTTTTCCTTTCTGCTGCCCAAAGCAAGAAGCTATCAGCCAGGTAAAGATGTCCCTCATGGTATCTACCCATTTTGCTGATGAATTAACTCAACTTGCTGCTACACACGTGTCCCAAATGAACTGCTTTACAATGTCCACGGCTTATCCAGAATTTCCTCTATATTCCTTGAGGTTTGTTTACAGCTTGGCTTAAATCGGGTCTGGTGCCTCCCCATGTCCACTGAATACCAGTTTCAACTGTACTTAAGGTACCATTTCTGCACTGCTGCTACTTCGACAGAAGAATAACTGGCAAGACCAAATCATAGTTCTACAGAAATATAATGCACACCCTATTGAAAAGCAAACAAAGAAGTCTGTGGAGTATAATCTTCGCATCTTATGATGGAGAAAAATGACTTGCAAGCAAGTAGTAATCAATTGACTCTAAGTGCCTATACTTCCAAGATTTATAGCACAAGTTGAAATTATATTTAGAAAGTTTCTGTTGTGTGCAAATGAGGCCATTAAATCACTTTACAACTCATTTTATATAGTTCCCTACAATCAATCAGGGCAAACAGGTAGGGAATTATGCCTCTCTTGGAATTAGCTTAGTGCACAATCAGATATCAAATGTATGCAAAGAAACACAACCGTACAGAACATCTGCACTAAAGGGAGGCAAGATGAAGTAAGTGAAACTACACTGCACCACAAGGCAGGCAACAAACAGCTCATACTTTCATAAGAACAGCCCCACTGGATCAGGCCATAGGCCCATCTAGTCCAGCTTCCTGTATCTCACAGCGGCCCACCAAATGCCCCAAGGAGCACACCAGACCTCATCCTGGTGCCCTCCCTTGCATCTGGCATTCTGACATAACCCATTTCTAAAATCAGGAGGTTGCGCATACACATCATGGCTTGTACCCCGTAATGGATTTTTCCTCCAGAAACTTGTCCAATTCCCTTTTAAAGGCGTCCAGGCCAGTCGCCATCACCACATCCTGTGGCAAAGAGTTCCACAGACCAACCACACGCTGAGTAAAGAAATATTTTCTTTTGTCTGTCCTAACCCGCCCAACACTCAATTTTAGTGGATGTCCCCTGGTTCTGGTATTATGTGAGAGTGTAAAGAGCATCTCCCTATCCACTCTGTCCATCCCCTGCATAATTTTGTATGTCTCAATCATGTCCCCCCTCAGGCGTCTCTTTTCTAGGCTGAAGAGGCCCAAACGCCATAGCCTTTCCTCATAAGGAAGGTGCCCCAGCCCCGTAATTATCTTAGTCGCTCTCTTTTGCACCTTTTCTATTTCCACTATGTCTTTTTTGAGATGCGGCGACCAGAACTGGACACAGTACTCCAGGTGTTTCCTTTTGGAAACAGTTAGCAATGAGCAACCTTCTTCTGGTTCCAGCATCTGGATAGGTATAGCTGCCTTGTAGTCACAAAGAGGTTTTCTATGCTCTTTAAGCAGGTGATCAAAGCAGGGATTTATGTATGTCAATACAGTTTATTGTGTTCCACCAATGCACTACAGTCTCTTTATCTGCAAGTGAGGGGAGGAATTTCACCTAAACTAATTATGGGGGCAATGAATAGCAGTTATCAACAATCAGAAAAGCCACATGTGTACAAAATGTTTTGAGCAGGGTCCACCCATCCATGACACTAACCAAGGTCATTTTCTCAGGCAGCAGAGTGGCAGGGGTTGTCCACCTAGGGCTGTATGGTCTGCAAAGTCTTCATTCACTCCCAGTGAAGTGGGCAGACCCCCCATTCATAGCTATGTATGCTTTTCCTCATCTCATCCAAATCAATACCCATATTCATGTATTGATGACATTCCTTCCATCTACTAAATTGGAACTTTCAGAGTGAAGGACAATTCTACACAAAAGTAAGAGAACAAGAAAATCATCACATTTTAATGAAAAATGGCAACAGACTATGTGAAGTGGGGGAGAGGGGAGATCAGCAGCAATTCACTGAAAGCAATGACTTCCATATAAATACCACCACACATGCAGGAGATCTATGTGCACTGATTGGGGCTCATATCTGTAACCTAGATTTATAGACTCATTTCCTGTTGCCTCTTGTGGTGGTCCACTGCATCCTCATAGCCCACTGGAAATGGGAGGGGGAATAACTTTTTGGAAGACAACTTTTGCACTCTAAACAAGAATGTTGCTACCAAAAAGAGAAATTTACTTTCTCCAAAAGCAAGAGGAAAGCTAAGCTCTCTTCCTCACTCCAACTCCCATGCAGTCAGCTTTAATGGCACACAGAATGACTCAGCTGAGCCCTTTTTATGTTAAACCTACCTCTGGATTTCCTTAAAGCAGTGGTTTCCAACATGGGGTACATGTACCCCTAGGGTACTTGCCAGGACCTTTGGGGTACTTGAAAAAGAATTGAATAATGGCAGAAAAAGGCTTGCAGGGCTAGCAAGGCAAGAAGGCAGGCAGCTAGCTGACTGCAAATGCCCCACCTAGTGCTAGTTTTTGGTCATCAAATTGTGTATTATCAGATATGGATCAGTAGTGGAAAACATAAATTTGAAATAACAGCATCTATATTAATTACAAACATTTTGCTAATGTGAGGGGTACAATTTATGGCAATGGGCTACCAAGGGGTATGCAAGTGAAAAACACTGGGAACCACTGCCTTAAAGGAACAGGGGGAAAAAGAGAACCAAAAGGAGGTTCACCACACCAGTGTTAGGGCTGTTTCACATCTCACAGATCGGTTATTATGTTTTCAATGCAAATTCACCCATTTGAATGTCATTCTGGAAATGCAAGCATCCAAGTTACCCTTCTCGCGTAACAGGGCTTACACATGTGGAAGAGATTGCACACATTTCTTTAATACAGAAATTCAAGTGAAATCCTGACATGGCTCTCAGATTGCGCAACATTCGAGTAAGATGTTACACATAACATTCTCAACATCTCGATGTTGTGTAGTTTCTTCTCTATGTTGTTACCATGTGCACTCTGAGATACATGTACTACCATGCATATATTGTGGCAAAGACACATACAGGTATGTGGTATTGTGGCCACTGTCCATGTGCTAACTGCCAAAGATTTGGCATCTGAAAAGAGTGAGGGTGCAATCCTAACCAACTTTCCAGCACTGATCTAGACACAAAGCAGCCCCAAGGTAAGATAAAAAAACATACCCTTATCTTGAGGAGGCCCCCTTGACTGCCTCCCCACCACAGGATGCAGTTCGTGCCACATTGGCACAGCTATGTCAGTGCTGGAAAGTTGGTTATGATTGCACCCTAAGTCTGAACAATAAACACAGTTTTTTTGTGCTTATTGAAAGGATTATTTTACAATGACTAGGAGGGGAAAAATGTAAAATAAACCCAGGACAAATTCACCAGTAATTGTAATTCACGGACAGCCCAATCCTGAGCTGCCTGGTGTGTGGAGCTGCCACGGCATCAAAATGGCTACCGTGGGATCCTGAGTGTGCTGGGCAGCCGCTGGCATCTCTTTAGGGGAAAGGGACTTTTGTCTTCTTCCCCGGTTAAGGGAAGTGGCCCTGCAGTGGGGCTACTCAATTCTGTGGTGGCTCTCTGGATCTGGCAGAGCTGAGCTCCACTGGTCCCACTCTCCTCCTGCCAAGCTCCCTCCCCTACCACACCTTCCCCCACCCTCCACTTGCGCTGGAACACTTCCTCCCCACCACCCACCACCCCGTCTTACCTCTTCACCACCCAGCGCTTTGCACAGAGTGCCAGGCGGCAGACTGTGGGCCCAGCGCAGGAGCTGGCCCAGCACGAGCTCATGCTGGGCTAGCTCAGGATCTGGGTCCATAGTAAGGCTTGCAACTGTGCCTTATGGCACGTTTGTGACAGTGCGTGCCAGAGGTGAGCCAGCATACCAAGTTCTAAGATCTTGTATCTAGTAGTGGAGGGGGACTGCAGGGGAAATTAGTGAAGGGACATTGACTTCACAGGTATGTAAAGCCTATATTAACCCAGTAGCCTTAGTGCTGGTGTGAGAAAAAAAAACAAAAAAAACAGGCTGTTTGGGAAAGAAATTCAGAGAAATAGCCTTCTTGGCTTCTTGCGTCTTCTGACTGAAGGCAGAGAAGCCAAGTTCCTGATTTTTATTTTTTTTTTTTTGGGGGGGGGAGAATAGAGCCAAAGGGATGGGATATCTGGATCATCATTTAAGGGGGCACTTGGGAGATTTGCAGTGAAGCTGAGTGACTTAGGGCCTGATCCAAGTGCCGGGCAACATGGCTCTTATGCACACTGACCTGGCAACAGCCACTGCAAACATGCTGTAAGGCACATTGCAGAGGTCAGGAAAGGACAGGCACTTTCAGGGAGGCCAGCAGCAGTTGGCGCTGGGCCTTCACGCCAGCAGGAAGATCAAGAGGGGCAGTGGATGATAAGTTCCCTACTGGCTGGCAGGGAGATGTTCCTGGGTGAGGGGACGTTTGGGGGAAAGTGGGGTGGGGCAGACCTGGGCAGGGGAAGGTGGAAGAAGACAGGGATGGGGTGAAACTGTGTGGGGGAGGGTGACCCGGGGGTGCTTCATGCCTGGGAGGAGGGCGGGGACAGTGGCAGAGGCTGCTGCTGAATCCTATCCCCCCTCCCATGCCTGAAAACCCAACATAGCAATTCAGATCTGCACCAGAGATCCAAGTAGACCCATAGGGGCTGCGGGGGGCGCTACATAGTATAAGGGAACTGATCTCTTACCCCAAGGATAGCTCCGGCTGCTTCTCCTGCTCAACAGGATACACCTGCGGCCATTTCAGCAGCTCTGTATCACAGGGTAGGCAAATAGTATTGGATTGGGCTGTTCGTGAGGAAGGTGGCTAGTGGTGATTTGTTGGGGAAGCTGAACTAAGTCCACAAGAGTGCTTAAGGTTAGGAGGATGACTGATGCTTATCTGAATGCCCTGCAGAGGGCCCTTGTCCAGGTACACAGAGCAGAAAAGTGCTGTGTAAAGTGGACAGGCCAGCCTGGAAAATCTGGACGAATTTCTGTGGACTAGTTAAAGCCTCCTGAATAAAAGACAACACTAGAATTTGACGATGACATTACCAGGTTGGGTTAAGGGAATTTCCAAACAAACAAACAAAAACCTGGGGCTGGGAACAATTTCCTGATAAAATAAAAGTGCTCAAGAGCCCAATCCTATGCATGTCTATTTATAAGGAAGTCCCATAAAAGTGAAGTAAGTATGGATAGGTAAGTGTGGCTAGATTGCGGCCCAAGTTTGAATCACAATGTCCAAAACTTGTTTTCTTATTCAGAGAGATTCCCAAACAATCAAGGCTGGTCAAATATAGGTGCAACAATGCTGGTGACTGAAGTTCGCTGGTCAGGCAATCAGAGGATCTCTGATGCTAGAATGGATACAGTCCTATGTGTTTATGTGTCTTCAGACAAAAACTCTTTCTCTCGATACCGAGCTAAACAAATGCATCGGTAAAGCAGCTACCATGTTTTCCAGACTCACAAAGAGAGTCTGATCCAACAAGAAGCTGACGGAACATACCAAGATTCAGGTCTACAGAGCTTGCGTCCTAAGTACACTTCTGTACTGCAGCGAGTCATGGACTCTCCACTCACAACAGGAGAGGAAACTGAACGCTTTCCACATGCGCTGCCTCCGACGTATTCTCAGCATCACCTGGGAGGACAAAGTTCCAAACAACACAGTCCTGGAACGTGCTGGAATCCCTAGCATGTATGTACTGCTGAAACAGAGACGCCTGCGTTGGCTCGGTCATGTCGTGAGAATGGATGATGGGCGGATCCCAAAGGATCTCCTCTATGGAGAACTTGTGCAAGGAAAGTGCCCTACAGGTAGACCACAGCTGCGATACAAGGACATCTGCAGGAGGGATCTGAAAGCCTTAGGAGTGGACCTCAACAGGTGGGAAACCCTGGCCTCTGAGCGGCCCGCTTGGAGGCAGGCTGTGCAGCATGGCCTTTCCCAGTTTGAAGAGACACTTGGCCAACAGTCTGAGGTAAAGAGGCAAAGAAGGAAGGCCCATAGCCAGGGAGACAGACCAGGGACACACTACACTTGCTCCCAGTGTGGAAGGGATTGTCACTCCCAAATCGGCCTTTTCAGCCACACTAGACGCTGTGCCAGAACCACCATCCAGAGCGCAATACCATAGTCTTCCGAGACTGAAGGTTGCCAACAAACAGACAAAAACTGTAAATGACCTTCAAAGTTACAGAAAAGGTGTCAATGAACAACAGTAAAAACAGTGGCAGACTAGCTATAAGCTCTAGAATGGCTCCATTCTTTCTTAGTCACACAGTTGTTTCTACTTAGTACTGTAACAGTGAATTATATACTTATTCAGTTTGCTGTGCTGTAAACCAAAAAGGAAACCTTCAAGCAGTCTTTTGTATGCTTCACATCAATTCAGCTACCGCTTAACTCCAAAGTGACAAAGGCAATGCAGTTGCACAATAGCTAATATTTCCATTTAAGAAGAACCTTGCCACCTTATGCAATACACTATCATTTTAGATAATCTGTGTTCAAACCAAGCAATTGCTCTAAATAGCGCTTCCAAATAGCTCTTAAAAATATTAAATATGTCATATTAGCAAACCAGCAAACGTGGTGAATATCGAATTTACAGGAAAGCCTGCAAGAGAAGTCAATCTATCATTGACTGGAGATGAATTTTTACAATAGCCTATTTCACACGCATACAGAACCAACAAAAGCGTTTAGCCTTGCTTGCCCAGGCTCACTTCAGGGGAAAAAAATAGGAATACATTTAGAGACAGGTGGGAGAAAAACAACATACAAAGGAAGGAGCAACAAAGAGATAATGCATTCCCCAGGTCTTCATAAATTCCTCTCTGAAACCAACCCAATTTCTTTGAAGGAAACAAATCAATGTTTCTTCACGTGCAGGATATGAGTTAAAAATCATTACTAGAAATCCACAATTTTGTTTGTTTTTAATAAAAAAAGATGCTGATAGTACGAGGGTCGCCCAGAAAGTAATGCACCACATTTTTTTTCTTCAACAATTATTTATTGAACACAATGAAACTTACACACAAGAAAGAATGATGTTTCTTCTACACTTCCTGTTTTTCCACGTAATCTCCATCCAGTTCTATGGCCTTCCTCCAGCGAGACACAAGGGCATGTATGCCCTGTCGGTACCACTCCTTGTTCTGGTCACGAAGCCATTGCTGCACTGTGCGAATCACCTCTTCGTCATCCTCAAAATGTCTTCCGCGAATGGCATCCTTTAATGGCCCAAACAAGTGGAAGTCTGAGGGAGCTAGGTCAGGGCTGTAGGGTGGATGGGGTAACACAGTCCAACCCTGTTTAGTGATGTGTCCCAAAGTCCTCAAACTTGTGTGAGGCCGAGCGTTATCATGTTGAATCAAACATTCACCTAGGTTGTTATGGCGCCGAAGTTGCTGGAAGTGCTTCTTGAGTTTGGTTAATGTTTTCACATAAGCTTCAGAATTAATGGTGCTGCCTCTTGGCATCACATCAATGAGTATGACGACCTCACAGTCCCAAAACACAGTGATCATGACCTTACCGGCAGAAGCAGTTGCTTTGAATTTTTTCTTCTGTGGAGATTGAGGATGACGCCATTCCATCGACTGTTGTTTTGTTTCGGGCTCAAAATGGTGAACCCAGGTTTCATCACCTGTCACAATCCTGAACAAGAACGCTTCCCCCTCATCTTCAAAACGTTTCAGCAACTCAGAAGAAATGTTTTTTCTGAGAGATTTGTGGTCCACCGTAAGACAGCACGGAACCCATCGTGCACACACTTTTGAGTAATCAAGAGCACGGATGATTGCATCCACACTTCCTTTGCTGATTGACAGCTTCAGCGCCAACTGCCTAGTCGTTATGCGTCAGTCCTCGCGAATGAGCACATCAGCAAGCTGCGTCTTGTCAGGTGTGACAGCCGTGGATGGCCACCCCGAACGCTGCAAATCTTGGAGCTCTGCCGAACCGCCTTCTAATGGCCTCACCCTCTGTGCCCAGCGACTAACCGTACTTCTGTCGACTGCAGATTCTCCATAAACTGTACACAAATGTTTGTGAATGTTCCCAACAGTTTCTTTCTCCGCAGTGAGAAATTCAATGACGACACGCTGCTTGTAACGTACATCACTTACAGACGCCATTTCGAAACACTGCTGCAGCTACGCTATCTGTCTGAAGAAACCAAAAATTTGTGTGTGCACTCCTGAAAATTCAAATAATGTATATCTAAAGTTTCGCATTCGTACCATTACTGTAGGCTGAGAAAAAAAATGTGGTGCATTACTTTCTGGGCGACCCTCATATATGGAAGAGCTTAGACAAATGCATGCAAAGTGTGGGTTTAGTTGTGGAACGCCTCACAGTGAGACAGTAAAGAAGATCATGATGAGCCCACAAAGAAAGTGAGAATACACCAACCTAAGGATTTTTGGCCAGCAGGTGCGGCCCATTAATGAGGCTGACTGAGAAATCCACCTCAGGTTCAAAGTGGATGAAGGGTGCCCATCTCTGGCTGCCTTCCCACATCCACCCATCCTCTTAATTGTTGGAGAAGGGGGTTCTAGCAAGCAGAGCAATCAGCAGAACCCTTTTCCTATTGTAAATTCCACCACCCAATCAGTTTGTCTCTATCAATAAACACAAAGGAGCAGAGGCAGTCAAGATGTCAAAAATAAATGCTTTACAATTGTTTGCATCTTCTGAGGTATCAAAGATGTCTTCCACCTAGGGGACAGAGAACCCTATAGCTGTTCGCTTTGTTTCAACATGAGGGGATGCTCTTCAGCATTGGTTGGTCACCATTCAGGGACAGAGCTCAGGAGCCTGGATATTGCTCCTTCAGTGGTCAGGAAAAGAAGGAAGGGTAGAACATGTAGGAGGAAGTTGGACACACCTTGTACAAGTACTACAGAGGTCAGGTAAGGGGCCTCAGGTGTCTGTACCCCAGGGTCCTGCAGGCAGAGTTGGACCCATATTCCAACACTAATTTGAAATTTGGAAAGGAATAGGGGAACAGAATGGAAAAAGGTGTGTGGAAGAGTGAGCAGTGGGCTAGGGTAGCACCACCCTCCTCTACACATCTGCTCTGTTCATGTCTTTTCAAATTCAAGGATCAGAAGGGGGAGTGGCGAGGGCTGGCAAGCTGCCAGAGAAGAGAGTGGCATTTGGCATGCCACCCTAGTTGCTAGGAGGTTTTGGGCCTCCATGACAATGGAAAGCTGAAGAACTGTCTGCCATGAACTACCCAGATCTACTAGCCAGCAAGCAAACCTACATTACAGAAGGACATGTTAACAATGGCTAAAGTAATCAAGACTTATCCCAAAGTTACCAACTCATAACACCTTTGCCAAGGGAGGTCAAACAAAATGACACAAAATGGTGAACAAGCTTTCAAGTTATCCAGAAGCCTCCATCGAGCTTGATGTTAAGAAAAAAAGAAAGCCCCTTCAATTTATAAACAGGAAGTTCCAAGACCAGCATAAAAGGTCAATTCCTTGCAACAAGAGAATACTGAGGCTTGTGGCATTTATATTCCATTTCTCTATTTACAAATATACTAGGAAGGGGAGGGGGAATATGAAGGCACAGAGATGGTGCCACACAGTCTTAAAGCAGCATCAATCCCGCAAAGCAACAGCAAAAGCTTTACAACTCTTCCAGACTGCTTATTGCCAGTCATCTCCAAAATCCCAACAGTTCTCTCTGTCCAATAACAAATGCTCTGTGCCCCCCACCCCGATCGAAGCCCAAGACTGTTTCAGCTTTTATTCAGACAGATGGGTATAATTTCCATCTGGCCTTGATTTTCTAGTATTTGGCACTCGTTGTTTGTAGCCAAGCCATGCAAAATCCGAAGGGAGACTCTGAATAGCATGATATAATGACCCAGAAATACTATTGTCAACCATTGATTTCAGAAGGTCCATGGAGGAGGTTAAGGGCGCAATCCTAACCCCTTCTGTCAGTGCTTTCCAGCACTGATTTAAGGGCAATGCAGCTCTGAGGTAAGGGAACAAATACTCCCTTACTTTGAGGAGGCCTCCGTGAGTGACACCCAACTGCAGGATGCAACACCTCCCATTGGCTCCGCTATGCTAGTGCTGGAAAGCACTGACATAAGGGGTTAGGATTGCACCCTGAAGTGTAGCCAAGGTTGGTGCAACCAAGGAAGAACTTGGTTGGTCAGGGTTCGAGGCAGGGCAGAACCTGGAACATAGTGAATTTTCCGATACTAATACGGGGTACTTACAGCCCAATCCTATGCATGTCTATGCATGACCCATGGGACTTGCTCCCAGGGAAGTATGAGCAGGATTGCAGCCTTATATTCTTGATGTAAGCCACTTTGGGCATTTTTGTTAAAATAGAAAGATTTTTGCTGTAATCATCATCATCATCATAAGAAAATAGTTTCACCAGGTGAAATACTAGCTAGTTCACAACTTGACCTATCATGGCATTTTAGAAACTAATTTGCTGCTGAATGTTTTGCTATTCTTTCCTGACCACATCTTTGCCTTTCTTTTTACAAGAACTGCAAATGCAGAACACTTTGCATTGAGTATACACAGGACTGTTAAATTTCAGATGTTCTATTTTTGGCAGGCCAGACTGGGGGGATGGGGAGATACCTCTAGAACACGAATCCATCCTTATGTCAAGGATTTGTAACAAATTGGAAATGGGCCAAACTTAATCCACTCTCATTAAATTGTAATCTTGTGGTTATCCTTCAAAACCACACAAGCTTTTCCTTTCTGCATCAAGAATTCTAGAAAGTGGATTACAGTACGTGAGGAAATTGTGTCTTGGGTAAAATGGGTAAAATGTGATAATTCAAATAAAACTCATCACTACAAATATTGAAAATAGTACAAAAATCCTCGGATTCTCACATTCAGGAAGGAATGTGGAAAATAGAAATCAAATATTGTGGCAGTGTTTTTAAGCCATTACCATAGCAGAGGATGTCACTCAGGTGTGCAAGGTACGTCAGAACAAACAGATTAAAAGGTCAATGATAATGCACCGTCACTTTAATCCTGGCATAGCGTTGTTTAGACCATTCTGCAAACAGCTGACCTTTTTACATCTACTGCATCTGCTGCTTTTATTATCTAGCATTTCATTTCTCTCTCTTTGTGGAGCCTCACAGACTGAGTGGCAGCATAAATATTATAACTGGGAAAGAGAACCAGCTGGTCTTCCTTGCAGACTGCTTCAACAAGCTGATTTACATCAGTGTATCCTTTAGGAAGCAGAAGATGGTAGTGTGCTGTTATAATACTTAGGGGGCCATAGGAACATTAGGAACTTCTTTGCTAGAAGAATCCAGTTTAGGATTGTTTCCAATACTGGCCATGTCGATGCCTTAGGGTACAATCCTAACCCCTTATGTCAGTGCTTTCCAGCACTGACATAAGGGCAATGCAGCTCTGAGGTAAGAGAAAAAACAATCCCTTACTTTGAGGAGGGCTCCGTGAGTGACACCCAAGTGCAGAATGCAGCACAAGTCTCAATGGCACAGCTATGCCAATGCTGGAAAGTACTGACATAAGGGGTTAGGATTGCACCCTTAGAGGTGAATGGACTTTGCCATGATATATGAAAGGGAGGTAGTGGTGAATTCTCTCTTGGAGGTTAAGGGGGAATATATCCCATTGGATCTGAAACTGCTGGCTAAATTACTAGGATATTGCAGTCAAAATAGATAGGTGGTTCCCAAACTGGTGAGTTGCAACCCACCAGGGGAACCAGGAATAGGCCATTCACCCTCTCAGGGAGTGACCTAGGAATGCATGCCCCAATGGCACCACAATGATCATGGCATCAGAGGGAAATGTTAAGGTACCAGGGGAGGCTGCTGAAGCCTCAATGAGGTTCCTGGAGGCTTGCAGCCCCTTCTGTGAGCATCCATGTGGCTGTCCTGAGCTCTGATTGCCGATTGGAGCTCATTTGGTTTGCGCGATCACAAAATGGAAGTGTATTCTGATCAGCAATCTCGTGCCAGTGGAAAGCCCCAGGTGCTGAGGATGGTAAGTTCCGCAGAGTGGTAGAGAGGTGAAATGGGGTGGGGGATGGTGAGGAGCAGTTGGAAAGGGGGGTAATGGGGCAGGGGAAGGTTATCCCCTCTTCCCAATGCAGTGTCAGGGATGTGTAGGGATGAGTGAACCGAACCTGGGATGGGGCAGTGATGGAGGCAGAGACTCTCACTGGATGCTATCCCCCCTCTCAGGCCCAATCCACTAACAAAAGGCTGCTTGGGCTTGCACCAGTGGTGCAGGCCCAGTAGCCCAATAGCAACTGCTGGGGTTTTCCCTGGGGCAAGGAGACAAATGTCCCTTTACCTTGGGGAGACCTCCAACAGCCTAGTTTCCCTTGCTGGATATAGCAGTGGCTATTTCGGCACCGCTGCATTGTAGTGCAGGCAGTTTGGTTAGGACCAGTGGCGTCACTAGGGTTCGCGTCACCCGGTGCGGGATGCCAGCGCATCACCCCCCATGCAGTGGGTGGGGCAACACCCCAGGTGGTGGGCGTGGTGATGTACCATCACTCTGCCCCCACTGGTTTTTGGGCTGTGCCTTTTTATAGAACAAAGATAGAACACATTCTGCATGAAATTACACATTGATTGATATATAACATGATGATATTATTCCGCCAAACTGTGATTTTAGTGATTTTGGTCACTAGTGATATCACCCCCCCCCCCGGGTGTCAACTTACTAACACCTTATTGCAGCAGTTCTCAAACTTTTAGTACTGGGACCCACTTTTTAGAATGACAATCTTTCCAAGACCCACCAGAAGTGATGTCATGGTGGAAGTGACATTATCAGGCAAATTAAAATAAATAAGAATAAATAATTAAAGTAAAACAAATAAATAAGCAGAAGCCAGCCCTGTTCCACCAAGTGAATTTCCTTTGTAGCCTGCCTGCAGTAACATCCCCCTCCAAAATCAGTAAGGTTTTCAGTCCCACCCAGTGCCCAGTTCAATTTAAGAACTTCTGTTTAAACCAGATCACTGTCAGGATCCACCTGGCTTTGCAAGTCTCAAAAAGGTTCACCTGATTGACTGAAGATCAGTCTGAAGATCGACTGAAGATCAGGGGGGGGGGAGGCTGCCTTCTGGAGCACTTGTTGAGCTCCAGTTCCATCAGATCAGGACCATTCTGGTGGCTTCACATTCCCCTTTGCCTGGCCTGACCACCAGCCAAGGCACGTTTGCTTACTCGCAAGTAAATACAACCGTGAGGTTTAGTTTCACTTTCCATAGGACTCAATACATTTGTCTGCTTGGAGGGAGGGAATTCCTTCTCAGGTGTTTTTGGGGGCTGCATTCATTGGATCAGGACCATTCTAGTATCACTGGATTCCTCTCAGCCTGCCCTTTCCGATGGACTAAGGCAAGTTCGCCTACTTGCGAGTAAATGCGTGATATGGTTTAGTTTCACTTTCCATAGGGCTCCATGCATTTTTTGTTCTCTGTTTTTTTGGCCATATCTTTTAATAGAAAGGGGACATTTCACTCTGGTTTTTTTGCACTGCATTCTGCTCGAAATTCTGCATCCAACGGTATCCAACATGATGGGGTTACACCTAGCCACTGCGATTTCAGCGCGTCACACCCCAAATGCACGTCACCCCCCCGTGCGTGTCACCCAGTGTGGTCTGCACCCCCTGCACCCTCCTAGCGACGCCACTGGTTAGGACTGGGCTGTTAGTTTGACCCTAAGATGAGGAAGACCACAACTTCTATAGAGGCCTTCTCTCTCAACCCCCCCCCCCCCAGTTTCTGCTGTACTGGTGGCCAGAGAATTCATTCTATAAAGTTCTGTAGTTTTAATTTTTCCTGGAAGGGAGAAATCAACCCAGAAAATTACAAACTTGAAACAATGAAGAAAAGGCAATCTCATTTCTTTTCAGCCATTATCACCAGCTGCAGAATTAATGTGGAAGTGCCCTTTCTGTAATATTTGGGATTTGAAAATACACTTCTATCATTTACTAACAAATGTTGCTTCTGCTTCATTTAAAACATATTCTGTTACATATTCTCTAATGGCAAATGTCCATTTCAGTACTAGGATGACAGAGTCTGAAGTTTT
This sequence comes from Tiliqua scincoides, assembly GCF_035046505.1. Classification (NCBI taxonomy): domain Eukaryota; kingdom Metazoa; phylum Chordata; class Lepidosauria; order Squamata; family Scincidae; genus Tiliqua; species Tiliqua scincoides. Next base: position 63,276,560 of record NC_089825.1, on the reverse strand, counting down.
CCTTTACACATTTCATTATTACCTGTCAATATAACTAGAGCAGACTGAAGCATTATGAAAGAAGTCCAACCAACAAGACTATTTTGTCAGGCCTACACAGTACAAAGCAATACTTCATAATGAATGTAGGTTAATTGCCATTGGAATTAAGTGATATTAGATATGAGGCCAGAGAGCTGCAGATGGACAGACTGACCTTCAAACATGTATAATTATGTATACATTCAAGTAAGTTTGGTACAACCAGCTAAGCCAATAATTCTCTGTATAGAGCCAGCTAATTCAAGTGTAACCAATTAATTCGAACACTCTGGGAATTTGTTTAAATCTACATTCACAAAGGCCATTTTCTGGTGGAAATTGGATTCCAGTAGTGAATGTGTTATTGAACAGCTGTCCGAGGCTGTGCTGGATTAGACACTCCAAAGTCACCCTGATATCAGCCTGTGTAAATGCAACAGTATCCCAGAGGGGTTTGTTTAGACTTGGCAGCAGAAGCATTGCATCTGAGACCAAAGGGCGTCTCTTCCATTTATGCTAGCAAATTCTCAAGTTTCTACCTTTGGGGGTCCCTTTCCACATCAATACAATGCTGGGTATATTTATTCAAAAGACTGATATGGAACCTTGCAATTAAAAAATCAGATTTTAACCTTTAAGGCTCCACACAACTTGGGACCCAGGTAGCTGAAGAACCTCCTGCTCCTACATGAGCCTACTTTGTTGTTGAGATCAACTTCAGGGATCCTTCTGCAGGTACCATGGTTCTGTAACTGCTGGCTGGGGAAAGGGTCTTCTAGGTGGTAGTGGCCTAACATTAGAACACTCTCCCTAGGGCTGCTCACCTGGCACCTGATGCAATAAGCTTCAGCTGCCAGGTCAAGATCTTGCTATTTGCTTTCACTACTCTATAAAGTGGCTACGGCTGATTAACTTTATTTAATGTTACTGCTTTCCCCCCCTATATTTTCTGTTGTTTTATGGATTTGCTTTTCAAACAACATATTTTCATCTTCATGTATATTTATTGCTGACTTTGATTTTGTTTGAAAGTCAGCCTGAATGTTTTTATAAGGCAGGCAGAAATTGTTCAGATCAACCAATCAATCTGCCATGTGTCAGTCACAGAAACTCAGGGCCCAATCCTATCCAATTTTCCAGTGCCAATAGGGCATGCACTGCATCCTGTGGTGGGGAGGCAGACACAGAGTGCTCCTCAAAGTATGAGAACATTTGTTCCCTTACCTTAGGGCTGCATTGTGGTTGCACTGGTGCTGGAAAGTTGAATAGGTTTGGGCCCTCAAGCTGTTACCGAGGATTCTAGATTGTACACTCTGTTTATGACCTTTTGGGTCTCAGCACTGATGCATGGTGCAATCTAGAATACACCCAGCCTTCCCTTGTGGGTACATATTGTAGTAGAAGATCAGCATTGATGGGAAAGCTGTCCTTCAGGGACATTAGTGGTTCTGTGGAACACTGTCTGTATTCTTTTTTCTTTGTTGTTCGCCATTTGCATTTTCACTGTCATTCATTACAACTCATTAAGAGAGGCTCAAATTCTTCAGCTATCACATAGCTGAGGCATCTGCCCTAATCTGTTCACATTACTCCAAAGTCTGCTGAATTTTGTACCAAACAACAGGTTCATCCAGGAGGATTTTGAGGTTATACATTTGTCAGGTTGGCTATCAGTTGTAAGTAGAAAAGAGCAGATCTACCTACTATATCAGAATGGTTGGTTAGGTAAGAAATATGGTCAGTTTTGTTTTTGTTTTTACATTAACCAATCATGTGAAAGGAAACAGGCAAATGGTGCCTTATTCAAAACGACTGCATCTTTGTTTTGTTTTGAAATGGTAAAAGTATAAGACAATTTACAACCCCATGTTTACTGAAACAAATTGAAGAAAGAATTGGTACAGGTAAAATGGATGGTTATTGTGTTCGAACATATATACCAATTATGATATATGTGTTACAATGTTACAATACTACTAGCCCTTGCTGAAAATAAACATTAAAAACAACAGGTTAATCCATTGCTATGTCTTATGGTTGTGTCTGCTCCCACTGCTCTAGCACAACAACCAGGTCAAGAAGTCCTTGTAACACAATCTACCCACAATTTTAGGAATTTGCTTCATTCCAGCTAGAATCAACTGGACAAAAATGTTCATTTTTAGCTGGATTGCACCTTGTGTTACTGGAAGAACTATCATGCCAATTTGCACTGAAATTTTTTTTTGAGGAAATTCTTTTAGAAAGACTAAACCATGTAAGAAGTGCAGGCATATTACTTATTCTAGCTACAATATATATCCTAAGGAAGTTGGCCCTGAGCATTACAACATAGCCATTGCACAGAAGTTCTGCAACATGGCTACCTGTAGGTTCCAGGTACTACCAAGCGGCAAGTGACTCTTCTTCAAAATTAACAACAAATAGTTAGAGTTGCCAATTTTTTAATGGGCCTTTCTCTTGTCCTCTAGACCATTTTCAGTTGCTTCTTTTCTATACCATTTTCGGTATACCATTTTCAGTTCTGCCACTTAACTTTTTGCAGTTACAAAAAATGTCCTAATGTTAATCACATTGAAAAGTTATCCAACAGCATAAAGCCTTGTCAGGGAGCAGCATTATCATCTGTTTCCTTGAACCCACCAGAGTCATCTAGGCAGCCAAGTAGCTGTACACACACACATGCATACACACCATTTGCAGGGCCTTGAAATAATCTTCACCCCTACCAGTTAAAGTGATGTGCTACCTCATGGGAATATTAGACACAAATGTGTTTAATACACTGACACTTTGACTTGAATCCACTCCTAACAAAACAGCTTTGCCATGTTCATATGTCTGGTAGATTTGTGAGTTTGATCCACTTGAGACAACAGCACTATCAATAAAAGTGGTGCTTATAGTGAAGGAACATCACCCAGGTCATGCACAGGAGCTGACTGGGGAAAGAGGCACTGTTTTTATATAAATGTGTGGTTACTGCTTGAGTGATTATAGTACTAAAAGTACAGTGTTATATCAAACCAAAGTAAGTGCCAACCAGTGATTTGTGTCTCACTTCAAAAAAGTACATTCTAGAATGAACTCATCGTGGTAGAGACTGTTTATCAGGAACTGGAACTAACCAAGTTACAAACTTGCTGCAACCCAAGAATAAGATCTATCCTATACATTATGCAGATTTATCTTTATCATCATCATCAACAAAACAACACTACCACCACCGCCACTTAATTTAGATAGCAGAATTTTGGAAAGTACAATATCACTTTACAGTGTTGCGTGCTGAGTGGCATTTTTAGTGCTTTCCCACTCCTGCATGGAGTAAGTTAGTATCGTAGAAATGGAAGGGACCTACAAGGTCATCTAATCCAACCCCTTGCCTGTAGCATTGTTATAAGGAGAGAGTTATGCTGAACTTTTCTCTCTATAGAGGTAATTTTCTATATTTAGGGAGTTCTTTATTTTTATGTGTGGGGGAAGCCACAAAAATGCAATTCCCAGTCAATTGTTATACAGTCTCATAGCTCTGTCAACTTGCTCCTCCTCCTCATTTTGCAAAACTTATTGAATGATTCTGAGTTTGATATCTCAGACAAAACTCAAACATCATTATGCCTGAGTTGTAAAAATGTTTTCTAGCAGTGTTGTTGTTTGAAAATACAGGAACTCTTTTTTCCCCCCAGTATAGTTTGTTCCTAGAAGTACCCTCTTCTGTGGGGACTTTTATCCCATATTACAGTGCTGTGTAGCAGATGTGAAGAATCCCTGGAAAAGTTTTGGTTATAGAAATTTACAGGGTCAGTGCCAGCTCCCTGGGGCCCTGGGGAAAGGTCACATACTGGCGCCCCAGCACCCACCTCCCCATCATTGTCCAGAGAATGGAATCCCTGCACTCAAGAAATGAGGCGGATGAATGAGGAGATGGATTCAGGGGAGGGAATTTTCCCAACTTCTGGAAGCCCTGCTCCACAACTTCTTACCCAAAGGGTACTCTATGGTTGGACTCAGCACCCCTTCTGTGGTCACAAGGCACAGCTTTATTCTTCTCTTCAGACCCTAAAGACTCTCTTGAGGAACATGCAAATCAGGCCCCATGCAAGAGTCCTTTCAACTACCACAGCAGGCTTCTAGGCAAAAGGGATGGAGCTAGCCAACTGGCATACTCCAGCAGGTTCTCAGTCTGCTTCACATCTCAGCAGGAACAACATCCAGGCTTGCCTTGCTTGCTATATCTGGCCTTGCCTTGGAGCTGGCCATGGTCCTGATTGTCTGCATGTTCAGAAATTTGTCTCCCTTGTAAACTGTTGGAAGTGGGCTCCTTAGATTTAAGCCCATGATGCAATCTGGACTCCTGCACTACTGACAAGCCCATGATGGTAGAAGGAACATGATGGTGCACTGGGTATTAGTGGTGGTGCACTGGGTACCAGGAGAATTAAGGGAGTGGCTCGCCCAGGTGGACATAGTCCAACAGTCAGTGCCCAACTTCGCTTATCCCTGATGCCACCTTATTTGCTTTCTCTTGAAAATTCTCTTATTTTTTCACCTACCAAGGAACCACTGCATGAACCACCTCAAGATGTGGATTGCACATGAACTCTGGGCCACCAAAATTCTAGGAGGCAGACTTCTAGGTGGAACATCCTTGGACTGGAATAGCAGGCAATAACTGTGGACAAAATTTTCTGGATCCTTAAAAAAAAATGTAATATCAATATTGTTTGCTGGTGACACTTGGTTCTGCCTAACTTGGCTGGTGACACCTTGGACCCCAAGATCTTGCTTCCTGTACTTCTTTGAGTTCCTTCTCGACTCATAGCCCCACAAGTTCCTGCACCTCCCTCCCTTCAAATTAGACAAACTCCTTAGAACTCAGCTACTGGCACTACCCCTCAATGCCTTCACTGCATATCCTATTTAGATTCTATGGCTACTGGTTTTTCTGCCAAAAAGACTGCTTTGGGCCCCCAAAGTTGCAATTTGCTACACCCATACTTCCACACCAGAGACCTAATCAGACTGGACAACTACATGGCTACTGCATTACAGTAAAAATACTGTAAGCCCCTAACCAGACAATGACACATTTGATTTATTGGGCTAGTTTGAAGTTTCAAAACTGATGGCAAGGCAACTTCTAGATGTCCTAGGGGAGAGATTAATGGGAAGATAGCGCTTGAAATTCTTATTTATCCTTTTCAGTTCTAGGCATCTGAGATACTTTGCATGTTTGCATGGAAAGACAGCACACTTCATCCTGATTGTACTGGTCCATGTGAACTGTCACCAAACCAAACACCCTGCCTGGATGTCTGGCCTGAGGATGTTTAGCACTCTCTCTATTCAGAATTTCTATCAAATGAACTCACAACTTGCAATGACTGGAAGAGTCAGTCATGACATAAATGTCATGTTTTAAAGCAAGGATTTTTGAGGTTCACTTTGAAGATTATCAGTTTGTCTTGGGGTTCCAAGTAGTTAACTTTATTCCAGTAATCAAAAAAAGTTAAGAATTCTAATTCTAAAATGTCAGCTGTTCTTGTGAGAGGCTGCCAGAGTTGCATATGTGATTGGGAATCAGGAATGCTGGAAATCAGTTTTATGATGCATGGCAAGAATGCTCTTTCACATTATAGTATCTTTGGTCTGGCAATAAGCATACATCAAAAGTGATAGATTTAGATTAGAATCTCAGCATAATTTACAGAGGTGCTAAAAATGACTCCGTCTTGCTTATCGACATGAAGAATATAACTTCTCTAAACTCCCACAGCATCCAAAAGCTATGCTGACACCTTTCAGCACAATTACTTATTTGGAATGAGCAAATGTGCGTGAACCAGGAAGAGACCAATAATCTAGTATTTTCTAAGAAAATATCAAGCAGCATGGAGCTATGCAATACTAGCCTATGCATGTTTTCTCATAAGTAAGCACCATTTTGTTAAATGGAATTTCCAGAAAAGTGTGCATAGAATTTCAACCTTAATATATTTTTTACCACATTTGCATCACACCCTTCTTCTAAAAAGCTTCAAAAATGTCTGCCACAGCATCCTCAGCTGCCAGCATCTCCTCAGGGGAAGGGGATATTCGTCCTCTTTCCCCAGGAAAGGAAAGCTGCCCCGCAATGGGGTTACTCAACTCTGCGCGGGTTACTTAGCCAGCACAGAGTAAAGATGCCTTGTGTCAGGCCATGGGGTCTGACCTGGAGCTCTGGATTCAGTGAAGCAGAGTTCCGCCAGTCCCACCCCAGTCCCTTCCCTGTCACGCCTTCTCCCCACCTTCTCCCGTCTCCCCCTGCCCTGGTACACCTCCCCCATGCCCCCACTCACATCTCCACCACCTGATGCTTCTCAGAGTGCCAGGTGCCACTCCAACCTGCGCTGTCCCAGCCTGGGCTTGTGCAGGGCCAGCTCCAGTGCTGGGCTGGCGGTAATGGTCAAAGACGTGCTTTATGGCACGTTTGTGATAGTGCGCGCCGGCAGTAAGCCTGCAAGCACTCATCAGGATTGGGCTCTTAGATGGCTAAACTGATGTGGTGAAACAGTGACAAACTTTTGTATCAGTCTTTGCTCCTGTGCCTTTATCAGCCACTTTCTCTGCAGATATTGTGAGGTAATAATGCTCAGTTCTATGTACTCAAAAACATTACCTGCTGATTTCTGTACATCAAACTGCTCTTAAAGACACCACAGCAGCTAGAATCAACAATTTTTTAACAAGTCAATTACAAACTGAAGGGAAGTCAGGAAGAGAGGAGATTTGGTGTTTCACATTTGGGATAAACAATATTGGACCACACTGGGATATTCCATGTAATATTTCATATTCAAAGCTTTTAGAATTGGCACTTTTCCATGTGGCTTTGTAGACAGATACATTATTTTACAGTGACTTGTTAGTATGAACTGAGTATTACATAGGACAACATGGCAGCCACTCCGCCCCATACCAATGTAAAATGAACTCTGCTGAATCAGACAAAAGGCCTATTGTGTCCATCATCACATGTCACAGTGAATAAGTAGCTGTTTCCTATCCCCTTGTAGCCCCTGCTCCCAATATTCAGAAAAATGCTGTCTCTAAGTGTGGAGGTTCCTTTTACTCATTTATGGCTAATAGACACTGATAAACCTATCCTCTTTCTCCAGCATCACAATCACAGAGATAGATGTTGATTCACTGCGCAAATCCCCCCAGGACTCACATTAACCTTTCTCCTGGTGGTCATTTAACTGCACAGACAATCACATGGAGAAATTCAATAGTATGAAATAGATAATACGTTCTTGAGAGATTAAATATAGACAGTATGTCAAACACAGTCAAGAATGAGTGCTGCTAGCTCCCGCCAGAGCCACATATAATTGTATCACAGTGCTGTATCATAAACGTTTTGAACAGAGTTATCCTGTTTGGCAGCCCTGGGTCAATTCAACTGTAGACAGAAAAGGAATGTGTAATTCACCTTTCTTGTGGAGTCCTCCCTGGTTGTACCGTATGCAAGTTTAGACCAACTGACCTTGAGTAAAACACTCCTACAAGAAGATTTTCTTCTGCCTTTATGAGGTTATGTACAAAGTTCTCTCAGAACTACGGTATTTTGCTTGACAAACCACTAAAGATTAGAAGATCCACCCCATAGGGGTAATAAGATAGTTTGGGGAAGTTGATCTTGCATTTGTTTAAAAAAAAAAAAAAAGATGATTGCAATATGCAATACAACTTGGAAGTTAACATCATAAGTCCACCCTCTCCTGCATCCCTTTCTCTTTCTTCCTTCCTCAACTGGGTTTGCTTACCTCTTTATTGCTCTTCTGTCATTGTGGGTAGATAACTGACATGGGGTGCTAGGTGCTTGGAAAGAATCGTGGTAGGAGGTGAGGAGGGGACTGTGGGGATGTTTTCTGTATGATTATGATAAACTTGTGTCACACAAACATACATGTTTATCTATGTTAGCACAGATAAAGACTTATTTAATGCTTATTTTAAAATTGCATACACTTGCATGGAAGAGCGCAAGATTAACACCCCAAAAGCTGCAGGTGTAAGAAAAATGACATTTTAGTCTTTTAAATTGCCTTATACTTGATCCATGAAAGCAAGAATCTCCAAATGAGCAAAGTGACATACACACACATCTAATAAGTGACAAATGAAAATTCACATCTCCAGGAACTGGGTCAAGGCAAATAAATAAATAAATCATTTTTTCTTCTGAAGCACATCAAGCTAATTCACATGATTGCAATCCTGCATTCATACATGTGTTGTCTTTGCATTTTGAGTTATATGGTTTAATGACTGTGAAAAATCAGAGTCAGTTTGAAGGAGAATAAGGTGCAGTGAGAAATCTCTAAGGAACAGCTGAAGAACTGAACATGTTATAGAAGAAGAGAAGGCTGGGAGGAGCACTAGCTATTTGAAAAGTCCTCTATAGCCAAGTTGGTGGAAAAATTCCTTTCTAGTTTCTGAAGATGAAACACAAGACAGCAGAGTAAGATTTTAAAAAAGGAAGATTTGCAGTGACAGACATGATAGACATGAAATCCTACCACCAGATTATTTTAAAAATAGGGAAAGTGTGTCATGGCATGTTTTAGGCATTTCTATAAGGCAGCAGTTCTAGAAGGCAGCAATATGTCCTTGTGGGGGCAGGGGGGAGGCAGCGACACAATCCCCACAACCACATTGCTAAGGGGACTGGAGGGACTGCCATGCACTTACCAGTCCCTGCAGCAGCCTCCCAGGGGTGTGGGAAGCCCTGTGCAACCCTCCGCAGGTCTCTTCAGCCTTCAGGAAGTGAAAGTAGAGTGACTGCACTCCACTTCTGGTTCCACCCCACTGATCGTGGCGGTGGGCGTGATCACTTTCACTTTCACTTTCTAAACTTCGGGGAGCTCTGCAGAGGGTTGCGCAGGGCTTCCCACACCCTCAGGAGGCTGCTGCAGGGACTGGCAAGTACATGCCAGTTCCTGCAGCCCCCTTAGCGGTGCAATCCTGGGGATCATGTCACTGTCTCCCCCCTGTCCCCACCCCTTAAGGGGGCAGAGTCCAAGGCCCACAGGCTGGGGTGTTGCATGCCTTAGTTTGAGAAGCCCTGCTATAAGGTTTGTATTTTCTTCAGGCAAGTTTAGATAATAGGTTTAGTGGATTGTATCCATAGTTTCCTTCTCTTGGAGGATGAGACTGTGCTTGGTACGAAAATTCCTTACTCTGAAAAAGCAAAACTGTGAATGCTGCCCTTCGTCCACATGATAATGAGCTGAGCTATTCCTAATCTGAATGGTGATAGAGGCATTTTTGTGCCACGTATTCAAGAGGAGACTTTATACTGTAGGGTTAGTCCATGTATTGAAACATACATGCACTATGTATGTATGTTAGTCCATGTATTGAATCCATGGTGATTTGTGAATGCTCAGCTCACACATGATTTAAAAAAAAGGGTATTTTAGAACAGCAGGGATAATTCATGTGGACAAAAATACACTAAATGAACCAGCTCTGTCTAGTTGGGACTTCTTTTTGCTTTAATGTGGAAAGACCTAATTTGTGAGCAGTGGATTAATATCCATGATCACCCAGTTCACACACAAGGCAGATTCTTACATGGACAAACAAAGAATCTGCCTGGGAATGAATGGAATTATGCATATAGACCAAAAATGTATGGTGTGAACCAGCACTTAGATTTCTATGATATAAGCTGAATATCGCAATAATTGCTAATATAAATAATCCATCTTGACTTTATAGCTCAATTTTTCTCTCCTTCATAATTGTTGTAATTAGGATTGACTCAATACTTCTTATAAGGGTGAATTTCTTTTAGTTGATGCATATAATTACTTTTCCCCCCAAGCTTTGTAAAATAATGGGAGTTGAATCCTTTAAAAGTCATCTATCAGAAGATACATTTTCCATCAAATTAATACCTAAAGGTGTGGAAAGAATACCAGTGCCATCCATATACTTCCTATTTCTTTTTAAAAGAAATGCTAGACCAATAGTTTGCCAAAATGAGAGGCATGCACCCTAAAATTCTATAAGCATGGATAAAGGAATCATTAAAATGTTATAATATTCTCCACTATAGTGTTGCCAAAAGTGACGACATTCAGCGCTATTTCATTCAAAGGGATTCCTCTTCAGGCCAAATACTGTATTTCAGAGTCCTTTCTGATCTGACATTTATGAAATGTGAGCTGCTACAATGGATGCTCCTCTTACACAACTCCAGGGCCAATAATGTTGGAATAACTGGGCCATGTGAGAAGCCCATGACTCTCCCCCTTACTAAAGTTGATTCAATGTTCAGGTGGACAGTGCAGGTGTGAGAAGGCTGCCTCCTGTCTGGCCCCAAATCTTCTGATGTAGGGTTACCAGATACAAAGGGCAAGAGAGTGCCTGTACCTTTAACCATTGTATAGAAGAGGGGATTTTGGTAGGTGCAGCTTTTTAAACCTATGTTGAGCTGCACTTGCCAAAATTTCCTCTTCTATACAATGGTTTAAGGTTTAGGCATTCTGTCCCCCTTTGTATCAGGTTATCCCATTGTGATGTAAACTTGAGTACTGCAGGAAGAGTACACAAACATTGCACATCAAGAAGATAGTTTGAGGAATTGTGAGGGAAAGCCCAAATACGTTTGATAAAAAATAATGAAATGTCTCAAGGATACAAGAAATCTTTGATCTCATCTCAAAAAGAATATTTTAACATTATTCCTATGAGGCATGTAGGATATTCTGAATCCGAAAAAATGTGCTAAAGAAATATTTATTTAACTGTAATTATTGTACAACAATAATCATACTTGCCATTTATGCAACATTTTTTAAAGTTCAAAGGGCTTCACATGCCTTATTTTGTAGCTATTCTTTCAACAAGCCTGTAAGTTAGGTTAGTATTATTAGCCCCAAATTGTAGAAGGGCAAGTTGAGAGATAGCAGCTTGTATACAGCCACCCAGTGACTCCTTGGGTGCAGCAAAAGTTAAATGGGTGACTTCCTAATTAGTAGCCCAGCCTCTTAGAGCCAAATTCTATCCCCCGCCACACTACAGCATGCAGAAGTGCCAAAAAGGTAAGTGCTGCATGGTATGATGAAGGGATCTGAAGGCAAACTGGAGGTAAGTGAGAAACATTTTTATTTACCTCAAGTAAGCCCTCAGGCAGATTATGGGTTTCCTTGGGTATACACTACCTATTTTGGTAGTGTATGCCTGAGGAGGGAAAAGGGGCTGGGAGATTTCAGAAAGACTGGGAAGTCAGGTGTGTGCCATTACTGGCAAAGCCACACTCTCCCTCCTTGCTCACAATCTGCCCCCTGAGTTGGTTTGCCTGTATCAGGGTCAGTTGCCAGCTGTGGCTGCAAGCCTCCAATGTTGCCTCTTCTTTGCAATGGCGGGTCAAAAATGGCCACCAGCAGCGTGCTGCACACATTTACTTTTTATGATACAAAGTGACATGTTTCAGTGGCGTACCTGAGGGAGCAAGGGGGGCAAATGCCCCAGGCACCAGACTGGGGGCAGTGCTGTGTCACCATTCACACACCCCCACAGCACCCCCTGAGACACTCAATCAGCTGCTGATAGTATTGGCGTGCCAATCTGAGGGTTATCCTTTGAGGACCTCCCCCAGAGGCCATCTGAGGGCCAGGGAAACTGCACATGGCCTACCTGGCCCTTAGAAGGCCTTGTAACGGCCTTCTGGAGGCTGAAAATAATACTTCCAGTTTTCAGTCAAAAACCAGAAGCGATGATTTTTGGCCTCCAGAAGAACCTTTGAGGGCCAAGAAGCCTCCCCGGCCCTCAAAACACCTGGGAAGGGAGGCAGCATCCAATAGAGCCAGAGCCTCCTCGGGGTAAGGGAACGGTTGTTCTCTTGCCTGTTGAGTGCTGTGGTTTACAATAGCAGGCACAAATCCAAGGAGACCCATGTTGGCCTTACAGGCTAGGGAGGGAGCATTGGATCGGAAGCATAATTTTTCCAATTATATGGAAGCGCACAAAAGTACACCCACAGAAAAAAAAAGAAAGATGAAAAAGAAACAAACACAAACATCTCATCCATTTTCCTCCTGCATTTGTATATGGCAATTATACAACTGGAACCATGCCAGGGACCACTGGAGAGTTCAACAATTAGAATGCATAACCTGACCTTTCATATTAAAAACAGTGACATAAATATATACAAACATTCTAAAAGTGTCACAAAGGGCCATTTTTCCCCAGATGGCAAATCTGAACTAGAACTGTTACTGAATCATATCCACCCCTCCCTGCAAATGGGCAATCCACACGCAACCTTCAATTCTTTCTTCCTTTGACTCTTTTAACATTTGCAGCAAAGCATTCTGCTTTCCACTCTGTTATCTGTGATACCGGAAACAAAATACTGTGTTTGATCACAAGCATCAAGCAGTAAGTCAGGCAGAAGATATGCAAGTTCACATGGTCTGTTGCCCATAGTGACTAAGCCGATGGCATTCAAGAGGGACACTGCACAGTCATGGCCAATATATTTCTGCTCCTCTCTTTTTCATGTACACACAAAGGGAGAAAGAAGAAATGTGGCATGTGCCACAAGCAATTTCTATTGTGTTATAGCTTCTGGACAAAAGGCAGTGCATTTTTGCTTCATTGCGTAGCCCTCAGACTCAAAAAATGTATTAATGCTTTATTGCAGTTCTCAAACTTTCAGCACCAGGACCCACGTTTTTAGAATGTGAATCTGTCAGGACCCACTGCAAGTGATGCCTTGATTGGAAGTGGCATCACCAAGCAGGGCAATTTTTAGCAATCCTAAACTGTAATCCCAGTTTAATCCCAGTTTAATCCTGGGTAAACACTTACCAAGGAGTAAGTCCCATTTACTATCATTGTTTAAGCATATATATAGTAGCCTGTTAAAAGTACAGATTTGTAACATTTCCCCAAATGCAGTCACACACCATGGTAGCACCAAGTTTATTATATAAAAAATAAAATGTTGAAATGAATGGGGCCCCACCTAAAATTGACTTGCAACCCACCTAGTAGGTCCCAACTCACAGTTTGAGAAACACTTCTTTATTGGTCTGCAGTGCAGAATACTAGACCACTCACCTCAGGGAAAGAAAAAGAAAGGAGGATACTAAATGCAAAAGACAGGCAAGATTTCTTCCTGGCCTTGGTCTAAAGCCAATTGAAAGCTGTCATTGATTTGAGTGAATTTGAGACATAAATCTTCATAAGTAATTTGGATTCTGACCATATAATGTTGGAAGTCAACTGGGGATGTAGGATATGGTAGGACATCATGTCTAGAGATGAATGAAGTCCAGATGAGAGGCAAACTAGAAAACAGACCAAACCACAAGGGAGACAGCATGGTGTCCACAAATGCTGGGACAGAGGAAGCCATTAAAAACCAGGTCAGACAACTGGTTCATCTAGCACATTACTGACTTGGCAGTGGCTCTGCAGGATGTCAGACCTCCCTGGAAACACCAGGGGATGAACCTTGAACCTTCAGCATGTGAACCATAGGCTTGACTACTGAGCTACAGCTCCATCCCAAGTGAGGCAGGTGAAAAAAGCAGGAAAGCTGGTGGAATGCGGAGAATCAGTGGGATACCGCAATCCCGGGCTATAAACTCTACAGGAGGGACAGGCAGGGGCGTGTTGGAGGTGGGGTGGCCCTTTATGTTAAGGAAGGGATAGAATCCAGCAAAGTAGAGATTGAAGGTGGGTCCGACTCCACCGTAGAATCTCTGTGGGTTAAATTACCAGGCTTGTGCAGCGATGTAATACTGGGGGCGTGCTATCGTCCTCCAGACCAGAAGTCTGATGGGGACCTTGAAATAAGGAAACAGATCAGGGAGGTGACAAGGAGGGACAGGGTTGTAATTATGGGGGACTTCAATTATCCTCATATTGACTGGGTCAATTTGTGTTCTGGTCATGATAAGGAAACCGGATTTCTTGACGTGCTAAATGACTGTGGCTTAGATCAGCTAGTCACGGAGCCCACCAGAGGACAGGTGACTCTGGATTTAATTTTGTGCGGTACGCAGGACCTGGTTAGAGATGTAAACGTTACTGAGCCATTGGGGAACAGTGATCATGCTGCAATCCGTTTTGACGTGCACGTTGGGGGAAGAATTCCAGGCAAATCTCTCACAAAAACCCTTGACTTCCGACGGGCAGACTTCCCTCAAATGAGGAGGCTGGTTAGAAGGAGGTTGAAAGGGAGGGTAAAAAGAGTCCAATCTCTCCAGAGTGCATGGAGGCTGCTTAAAACAACAGTAATAGAGGCCCAGCAGAGGTGTATACCACAAAGAAAGAAGGGTTCCACTAAATTCAGGAGGGTGTCCGCATGGCTAACCAGCCAAGTTAGAGAGGCTGTGAAGGGCAAGGAAGCTTCCTTCCGTAAATGGAAGTCTTGCCCTAATGAGGAGAATAAAAAGGAACATAAACTGTGGCAAAAGAAATGTAAGAAGGTGATATGGGAGGCCAAGAGAGACTATGAGGAACGCATGGCCAGCAACATTAAGGGGAATAATAAAAGCTTCTTCAAATATGTTAGAAGCAGGAAACCCGCCAGAGAAGTGGTTGGCCCTCTGGATGGTGAGGGAGGGAAAAGGGAGATAAAAGGAGACTTAGAGATGGCAGAGAAATTAAATGAGTTCTTTGCATCTGTCTTCACGGCAGAAGACCTCGGGCAGATACCGCTGCCCAAACGGCCCCTCCTGACCGAGGAGTTAAGTCAGATAGAGGTTAAAAGAGAAGATGTTTCAGACCTCATTGATAAATTAAAGATCAATAAGTCACCGGGCCCTGATGGCATCCACCCAAGGGTTATTAAGGAATTGAAGAATGAAGTTGCAGATATCTTGACTAAGGTATGCAACTTGTCCCTCAAAACGGCCACGGTGCCAGAAGATTGGAGGATAGCAAATGTCACGCCTATTTTTAAAAAGGGAAAGAGGGGGGACCCGGGAAACTATAGGCCGGTCAGCCTAACATCCATACCGGGTAAGATGGTGGAATGCCTCATCAAAGATAGGATCTCAAAACACATAGACGAACAGGCCTTGCTGAGGGAGAGTCAGCATGACTTCTGTAAGGGTAAGTCTTGCCTCACGAACCTTATAGAATTCTTTGAAAAGGTCAACAGGCATGTGGATGCGGGAGAACCCGTGGACATTATATATCTGGACTTTCAGAAGGCGTTTGACACGGTCCCTCACCAAAGGTTACTGAAAAAAACTCCAAAATCAGGGAAATAGAGGACAGGTCCTCTCATGGATTGAGAACTGGTTGGAGGCCAGGAAGCAGAGAGTGGGTGTCAATGGGCAATTTTCTCAATGGAGAGAGGTGAAAAGCGGTGTGCCCCAAGGATCTGTCCTGGGACCGGTGCTTTTCAACCTCTTCATAAATGACCTGGAGACAGGGGTGAGCAGTGAAGTGGCTAAGTTTGCAGACGACACCAAACTTTTCCGAGTGGTAAAGACCAGAAGTGATTGTGAGGAGCTCCAGAAGGATCTCTCCAGACTGGCAGAATGGGCAGCAAAATGGCAGATGCGCTTCAATGTCAGTAAGTGTAAAGTCATGCACATTGGGGCAAAAAATCAAAACTTTAGATATAGGCTGATGGGTTCTGAGCTGTCTGTGACAGATCAGGAGAAAGATCTTGGGGTGGTGGTGGACAGGTTGATGAAAGTGTCGACCCAATGTGCGGCGGCAGTGAAGAAGGCCAATTCTATGCTTGGGATCATTAGGAAGGGTATTGAGAACAAAACGGCTAGTATTATAATGCCGTTGTACAAATCTATGGTAAGGCCACACCTGGAGTATTGTGTCCAGTTCTGGTCGCCGCATCTCAAAAAAGACATAGTGGAAATGGAAAAGGTGCAAAAGAGAGCGACTAAGATGATTACGGGGCTGGGGCACCTTCCTTATGAGGAAAGGCTACGGCGTTTGGGCCTCTTCAGCCTAGAAAAGAGACGCTTGAGGGGGGACATGATTGAGACATACAAAATTATGCAGGGGATGGACAGAGTGGACAGGGAGATGCTCTTTACACTCTCACATAATACCAGAACCAGGGGACATCCACTAAAATTGAGTGTTGGGCGGGTTAGGACAGACAAAAGAAAATATTTCTTTACTCAGCGTGTGGTCAGTCTGTGGAACTCCTAGCCACAGGATGTGGTGCTGGCGTCTAGCCTAGACGCCTTTAAAAGGGGATTGGACAAGTTTCTGGAGGAAAAATCCATTATGGGGTACAAGCCATGATGTGTATGCGCAACCTCCTGATTTTAGAAATGGGTTAAGTCAGAATGCCAGATGTAGGGGAGGGCACCAGGATGAGGTCTCTTGTTATCTGGTGTGCTCCCTGGGGCATTTGGTGGGCCGCTGTGAGATACAGGAAGCTGGACTAGATGGGCCTATGGCCTGATCCAGTGGGGCTGTTCTTATGTTCTTATGATGGGAACAGGAAACTGAAATATTTTTGAGCAACCAAAGACAAGATGAAACCAAAATCTGCCCACCAATCCCAG
The DNA here is from genome assembly GCF_035046505.1 of Tiliqua scincoides. NCBI lineage: Eukaryota > Metazoa > Chordata > Lepidosauria > Squamata > Scincidae > Tiliqua > Tiliqua scincoides. Next base: position 63,259,974 of record NC_089825.1, on the reverse strand, counting down.
TCAAGGCAGGATTCCAGTGGTGACACTTTTCCTGCCTACAAACTCCATCTCTTGTGAAGAGCTAATGCATTAGTTGAGCTTTCCACTTCAAGGGCAAAATGCTCAAGGCAGGTACTATCCAGTCCAGCTTGAGGTTGGGCCTGGGAGAGAAGCATAATTCCAGGAATCTCAGTTCAAAACATCCATGTTATTTTCTATACTTCCACTGCACAACTCTAGCTTAGCAACACACACTGCCTTATGCACCAATTTAAGGATGGCAGGATAGCATACAAAGGGACTGGCACTTCTACATTATTCACCAGCTGCAATTGTCCACTTTCAGCCAATGCATTTGCAGGAGATTTATATGCGGCAGATGACTTTGTGATTAAGGTCTGCTCTGTCTCCATATCTTGTGTGTTGAAGTCCAGAAACAACAATTCCCAATTCAAACCCATCTGGGCATTGGTTAGGTCAGCTACACAATAATCTTCCCTATTAGACTTACTGCTCCTTCGTGTCTGGATTTCCTTAAACTGGCTTTTAAAAAAAAAAATTTGGGCTGCATTCTGCTTTACTTATTTAAGCTGGCTACACATAAGGACAGTTAGTTGGCAAACTTCAGTCTCGAAAGACTATGCTATCACGCTCTGAATGGTGGTTCTGGAACAGCGTCTAGTGTGGCTGAAAAGGTCGATTCGGGAGTGACAATCCCTTCCACACTGGGAGCAAGTGCAGTCTGTCCCTGGTCTGTCTCCCTGGCTATGGGCCTTCCTTCTTTGCCTCTTCACCTCAGTCTGTTGGCCAAGTGTCTCTTCAAACTGAGAAAGGCCATGCTGCACAGACTGCCTCCAAGCGGGCCGCTCAGAGGCCAGGGTTTCCCACCTGTTGAGGTCCACTCCTAAGGCCTTCAGATCCCTCTTGCAGATGTCCGCAGCTGTGGTCTACCTGTAGGGCGCTTTCCTTGCACGAGTTCTCCATAGAGGAGATCCTTTGGGATCCGGCCATCATCCATTCTCACGACATGACCAAGCCAACGCAGGCGTCTCTGTTTTAGCAGTGCATACATACTAGGGATACCTTCAATGCTTTTGAGTTAAGGTAACTTGAAAGTGGCTCAAATTACTGCTATAACTTTATCTCTGCTGCCCAGAAGTAGCGGAGATCAAGTTTCTGGGTCAAGTTGAAAGTGGGTCAAGTTTCTGCTATAAGTGTACCTCTGCTGCCCAGGTAACCATTAGTTGCATCTGGCATTGGTCCTTTGTTAACTACTGAAGTGTGACTCCTGTGACTATTCGTGCCAGTAAATACTTATTTACACCCCATGCAGATGCTCAACTAATTAATGTAACTGAATTCCATAGAAGACAGGAGAGAATGAGTGTAAGTTAGTCTCAGATAATAAATATACAAATTCCCTTTGAAAACCTTTCTTTAAGCAGAAGGAGCTCTCCAAGACAGAGTGCAAGAATGGAAACAGCATGAAAGGAAGCATTGCAATTTCAATGCACACAACTCATGTTTTCTCCTCACTAATTTACTAAATGCAAGCTTACCAAAAATATCCTAAATCAAGCACTTTTAAAGCCGAAAACGATTCAGGCAGGAACGTTCAGTGGTAGAATGCAAGCTGTACAGCCAGCATTTTGCAATGAGTCGTAGAATGAACTGTACCATTTCCAACACCAGGTGGAAGATCACATGTTTTGATGCTGTTAAAAACTCCCTGCAAACAGAAGATCAGCACAGTATGCAAAGGGCTAAGCTATGCTCATGGCACACACATGTCCTGGCCCCTCCCCCATTTCCCCTGCATTCCTAGTAAGCCGTTGGTGGGGGGGGGGGTGTTATCCAAACCATTTCCCTGTATGTGCTTTTAAACCATGGCTGCCCCAACCATGAAGTGACCTGTAGTGGGGCTTGCATCAGTGGCATATGGTGGGGAGGGGGGTGTCAGGTACAAGAAGCCCTTCACTCTGAGACTGCCGCCACCTCCCTCCAGCCTGACATGGACATGAGCCACATTGATCCACTTTATTATTATGCTCAGTCGTGCAGTTTTTGCAAACCAAGAAGTGTTGGATTTCCAGTTTTATTTACAGGGTCTACATGAACAAAAGAGTTCCTTATCCCTTTCAATAAAACTGGAAGTCCCACACTTCAAGGTTTGTGAGAGCCATGTGATGGAGCATTGCGAGGGGCTTTTTATCAGCATGTAGCAGCAGTGGTGGCGGGGTAGACCTGGCGGATATCCCAGCATGTGTGTGACTTGATAAACTGCCCCCCCCCTTATAATGACTTAATGGGAAGCAAAGGAAGCATCCAGTACTGTTTCTGTGCCATGACCCCACGTCTTTGATGTTTGGGGCATGTCCAATAAGAAAACTACCCTCTGAGCTGGCGCACTGTTGAAGGTGTATGGTTGCCTATGCACTGAACACAGACGGTGCACAACCACTTTGCAATGAAATGGTTTTTCTAGATTTGTCTAAGCCTCCCTGTGGAATTACAGAATCCTGACTGAATTCAGGATTCCAGTTAAAGCTCAGAAACAGAACTGGAATAGAGAATAGGCCTCAGGGCATTTATTATTATTTGTTTTTCATGTTTTCATGTTTTTACACCACTAGTTCAGATTCTGCCTCTGGAAAGATTATTTCTGGGTCTAGAGTTCTTCCAAAAGTTGAGATGGCTGAACTGCAGAAATTCCAGAGAGTACAGTGGCAGTGGGGGGCCGCTGTCAGCTCCAGATCTGCCCCGTCCCAGGGCCAAAACACTCGTTTATTTCTGCTACCAAGTTTAAAAACAGTCACAGAGAGACCATCTTTGAAACCTCCCCTCCAAGTTGCAGGGAGGATCCTCAAAAGCCTATGCAATAATGTGTAGCCAGGGTCCAAGAGGCCTAGCACAAAACTCTGAGTCACAGACAGTTGAAGGGTTAAAACAATCAAGAATTTATTGGATAAGGAACTCAGTGGAAGAGCATTTGCTTTGCATGCAGAAACTTTTAATGTTTAATCTCCAGGTAAGCCAGAGAAAAATTCTTTCCTAAAGCTTTGGAAAGCTGCTGGGTCTCAGTGTTAACAATACTGAGCAAGATGGAACAACTGTTTGCCTCCACCACATCCTCTAATGGTTGGCAGAAGGAATGTTGAAAGCCCAGCATTCTTTCCACAGGTCACTAGAGCAGTGTTTCTCAAACTGTGGGTGGGGACCCACTAGGTGGGTCGCGAGCCAATTTCAGGTGGGTCCCCATTCATTTCAATATTTTATTTTTAATATATTAGACTTGATGCTACAATGGGATGTGACTGCATTTGGGGAGATCTGTACTTTTAACAGGCTACTATGAATATGCTTTCAACGTGCTAGTTAATGGGGCTTACTCCTGGATAAGTGTAGGTAGGATTGCAGCCTAGGATTGTTAAAAATTTTCCTGCTTGATGATGTCACTTTGGGTCATGACATCACTTCCGGTGGGTCCTGACAAGATTCACATTCTAAAAAGTGGGTCTCAGTGCTAAATGTGTGAGAACCACTGCACTAGAGGAAGCAATAGTGGAGACAGTAACACTGGACTTGGAGGAGGGAGGTAAGCTGCCTCTGCTGTGTTGTCTTTCACTTATCTGTCTCCTCTATGTCCAGTGTTTCCTCTAGTGGCCAACATAGAGCATTTATGCATACTTCCCTACATGCATACGTACACCCTTCATAACGATAGGCCCATAATAATAAGTATTTAGCTGGTATAGTAATAATGTCTAAGGTTTAATAGAACAACAATTTCCTTTGCTTTCTTTCAGAAGTTCTTATTCACCATCATCATGGCATAATTCCTGACCCCTTCTAAGAGCAAAGCATTGATCATAATTAATTTCAGTGATATTTAAAGGCATGTGAAAGGTACTGGTTATTTGTTTAATTTTCACAAGTATCAAACAAAGAGAAAAGCTGAGTTGAAGCAACTTGCTATACAGTGTACTGAGCTCACAAACAAGCCACTGTGGATAGAATGTACATTTCCAACAAAAATCACATTTGCATTGAATTCCTGATGGTAAATATAAATGCAATAAGTGAAGAAAATTTCTGCAAAAGATTGGGTTTGAAATGAAGGTCTTTAGTTATCTATAAATACTCTCTTGCTTTCTAATGATCAGTTGCCTAGTTGTTACGACTTCTTGAAGTAAATGATAGGATTGGCTTTTCTGTGTGTTTGTAGTCAGTGTTACGTGATTCATTAATTCAGGGCATGCTTATTTCTGGAGAGGTGGGGGAGAGATCCAGTTACTTTGATCATTCATAACTTATCTAAAGATATTTTTTCCATGAAGGATATTTTATGCTTTCCAGTTCTCCCTGCTTTTGTTTTTATCTACACAATTGAAAATCTTGACACCATGATTTCCAAATAAGATTGCGGGAAGGGGGGTTGTGGTGCTAGTGCAGAAAATTTATAGTTTGAATTTTTTATGTGTGTCAGCAAATCTTTCTTTAGTTCCTCTGCTGTCATGGTTGCATACAAAAGTTTGGGAAAAAACAAAGAAAATGAGAATTAATCTGTTACACTTATGACAGATTTTGACGATCTGTGTGTCTGTCTGGATCGACAATTGTACTTATGGAAAACTGCCTGCAGGCTTTGCCTTTGTAACCTCACCACATGCTGAGCATCTTCTACAAGGGATGTTTCACCATTTCGGCAAACAAGTTCTCCTATTATAGTACTAAAAACATAGTTCTAGATGACTGGCTAGTAATCACTCAGCCTTTTTACATCTTAGTTTCGGCACACAAATTCTTGAACAGCTTCATCAAGGAATACCAGGTGCTATAGACTTATACCATAGTCTTTCGAGACTGAAGGTTGCCAACCATCATCAACAATCTCCTGAAGATTATGGGAATTTTGCAAGATTTGAGAACTGGGACACGTTGAGCTGCCCCTATATTGCACTCAGAATGTAAAAACCCACACAAAATGCTGGCTGCATAAAGGGCCACAATTTTATTAATGTGTCTGCACATCTGCAATGTGATACATCAGAATTCATTAACATTGCAAGGTCTCTTTTCAGTGCAGGCACTTCCTTTTGGGAACGAGGCAGAGGTAAACCACCCTAACCTGCCTCATTCTTGTGTCTGGGCAACTTCCTGGCCCCAAGCCCCTGAACATTCTCTTAGGTTCCTTAGGGTTCTTCCCAGCCAACACCGTAAGTTCTAGAGAAAAATGACAAAGTCAGCTTCCCCAAGGTAAGGTGCTCATGCCCCACAGTGGATCCATACTCATTTTCTAAAGTCCAATAGCTCTCAGTCACCCAACTGGTCAGAATAATTTTCTACATCCTTCAAAGAATGTTTCATCCAAACGGATTCCTGACCTTTACTCAGCATTGATTCTGTATATTGTTCCCAAAGTGGATAAGACTGAGTAACAGCCCAGTCCTAACCTTCTCCCCCACCCGGCCAATGCAGTCTCACCAAGGAGCCTTAAGCTGTATCCTCTGTGTGTGTGTGCGCGTGCATGGTTCATAATATGATGGGGAAATAGAGCAAAGTTCTGCTTTCCCTACTTCACTATGCAATCATTTCCTACGGGTTTCCTTGGGCCTGAACCAGCTCTTTAGCTGGCATAAGTTCAAGGAGACAAACGGAGCTTGCCAGCTGCTATTAGAGAGGATAGCACCCAACGCAAGTCACCCGTGCCAGGTGTCACTCCTTTGCACCTCCATCATGTCCTTGCCCTTCCCCTCTTCCACCCTCCCCACTGGTCTGGTCCATTTCCCCCACTGACCCACCTGAGTCGACAGGCCTTCCTTGACACATCGCAGCACATGGGGTTGCTCTGGCCTCTCTGTGAGCATTTTGGCAGTGCATAGCTTTACGCTCTGCTGGAGCAATTTTATTATGTCCATGAGGCAGGATCTGCTGCCAGAATGCTAGTTCTTGCAGAGGAGAAGCCCAATAAGACTGGGCTGTAAAGCAACTAACAGCCTAATCCTAAATTGCCCTGGAGCAGGCAGGCTGGCCAGCCTGCCACGCATCCAGAGCAGGATTAGAATTGAAAGATGCTCAGCCTGGGGCAAGGTGAATCACTTCCGCTTATCCGGGATAAAACCTCAGCAACCCCAGTGGGGCTACTCAGGAGATGCACAGATCCGAGCAGCCTGGAGCTGCCCCCCAGGACAGAGGTTAGGATCTGGCATGAGTGCTGGATCCTGACCCTGTTCCCCACTCACCCACTGCCCGCTCACAGACCCACCCACCATCTACCCTCCCCTGCCCCCAAACACCTCCTCTGTGCCCTCCCCAGACCCCTGTGCCAGCCTGACTCAGCCGGCATGGGCTTACCTGACTCACCAGTCCAATGTGTCTTGGGCCGGCATCCAGTATGCCAGCTCCTTCCTCAGAAGGTGGTACGAAAGTGCTGTATGGCACTTTTGCAACACTCTTTGGCTGGCATAAGGGACTTGCGCCGGCAGAGGGTGCCCTTTGGATTGCACCCTAAGGCTGCAATCCTATCCACACTTACCTGGGAGTAAGCTCCACTGACTATAACAGGACTTACTTCTGAGTAGGCATGCATAGGATTGGGCTGTAAACCAGCATACATTCTGGCCTGGTTGAGGTTACATTATGGTGCTGTGTTAGTAAAATGAACCTCAAATCCACACATTTCCCCCTAATGTTCATGCTTAAGAGGGGGAAATTTGCTGCTTCTGATCTTGGGTTAAAATAAAACCTTTAAACCTTGTGGTAAACCATTGCTTAGTATTTTAGGGCTGAGCCAAACGTTAACTGAAGAGAAATTTTGCTTGACATTTTGCAGGGTTCATGGGTGGATTGAACTGAAACTGCCTCATCGGCTAATCCTTTTCTCATGGTCTATTTTCTGGTGACACTACCCTGGTATCATTTTGAGGAAGGATTCTGGAGTGGGGAAAAAAATGTATTGTTGCCAAAAGCAGTGCTACAACCTCTACCACTAGAGCCTGCCTTTGACCTTTACAGTATTTACCCCCTTGAAAATCACCAAAATTCCCCCGGCCAGTTTTACCATGAACATCTTACTTTGGCAATTTAGCAGAACTCCAGCGTCCTACTTCCCAACATCCCATCTCTTAGGCCTAGTTCTTGCAAATAGGCAGCATACAAGATAGTAAGTTTCTTTCTTCGAGGTGACAGACTGCAGAGAGAAACTCAAATTACTGCATACTCATAACATAAAAAATCCCTGCACATAGAAAACAAGCATATCAGGAAGAGTGATAGACTAGAATTGTTCTCCCTGACAATTGTTCTAATTTCAGTGTGCTACCCTCCCCCCACTACCTGCAGTCTAAAATGGTACAGTCCAGAAACAGGTTTACCACTTCATCTGCTGCTTCTAAGGACTAACACCATGATCCTATCCAACTTTCCAGCACCAGTGTAGTTGCAATTTAGCCCCAAGGTAAGAGTACAAATGTTCCCTTATCTTGAGGACTCCTCTGTGACTGTCTCCCCACCACAGGATGCAGTGCATGCCTCATTGGCACGATTGCACCAGTACTAGAAAATTGGATAGGATTGGGCCCTCAGCCTTGCCATCTTTCAAACAGACACAGTAACATTCTTTTCTAGTTGACAAATATATACTCATTTATTTCCAGGAAAAAAATAATGTCCTTTAGAAATGGCTTTCCTTTGGATACTACTGATTTTATCACTTAACTTTTTGTGTTTAGATGCTGGAAATTGGACCTGCTTTTTTTCTGATTGCTTATCTTTTTAACCCCTTTGTGGTTTAATTCAGCACCATGTAGCCTCAGGCTGCTATTCTATCTGAACTACACAAAGCCCTGAAGGAGGAAAGACTCTGCAGCTGGCTGGCATTTTAAAGAAATCGGTCAGCATAATGCACAGCACCAAACTCAATCTGAGCAATATGCCTGAAGGTAGGAAAGCAAACAAGATCTCTGTGCTTCTCTGTGGATGATCATGGACAGAGCCACAGTGCAGGTAACCGGCTGATCTACAACAAGCTAAGTAAGCCAGGATAGCTAGAATTAAACCAATATAATCCCACTGAAACCCAAAGGCTGTATACACAAATTAGAAGGCACATTTTTGGCTGACTGTTTAAGAAAGTTAAAGTGTAAAGTTTAAAGAAAGTTAAAGTGTACCATGGCAATGGTTTCTTGTTTCTTTAAAGCTTATCTAATGCCTTCCTCTGCAACACTGAAAAATCAGCTCTTTTTCCGCTGTCTCCTGTCAATTATATTTAGGTGCATGGTTGCTTGTACATTGTGATGGTTTTTACCTTCGGTAGGGCTTTTGCCATGTTGACTAGTCTGCCCATGAAACTTTGTACGTCTGCTGAATACCCCTAGGTGTTACAGAGGATTTGAGTCATCTTCTAGGTCACACTCTCAGCTCAAGCAGGCCTTCTGGGCCTCTCACTCACTTTCTGTAAGCCTTGGAACACATCTAATACACCTTGTGGATGAACAATGTACAGGAAGATGACAGTACTGGTGAACAAGCTACCTTTCAGGGATGTTTCTCATTGCTGACCTTACTGAGGAACACAGTATGGAGCATCAGGATGTCCTGGAACCAAGCTCAAAAATCAAGATTTAGATACCAGACCTTCCTTTCTTGCCCTCTTGTTGTTTATTGTAAGGCTCTCATGCTCTCTCTTTCTCTTAGTTTTTACCCTCATTTATTTATCTCCTCCCATCTCTTAATTGCTAGTTCTACCCTGTTTCTTTTTCTCTCTCAAATTTGAGAGAAAATAAAGGATGTATCTCATTTTGCAATTAGTTTGAAAAAAATGCCCCACTTCCAATCTGCAGCTGTTGCTCCTCCTTAGATATCAGCTCCTCTGAGCATTTCCAAAGCGCACCATTCATCTCCTCTGTTGCATTTCCCTTTCACTCTTTGCTGTGCTCCAGTGCTTAATGCCCTCAAGTTAGAAATCAAAGTCTGTTTTTTTAAGGGAGGTGTTGGGCAGTAAGTGTTGATCCAATGTAGAGTCCTAACTGTCTAGAAGCCAAGCTGTGAATTCAGATTTTCTATGCTTTACTTTTCCAAACTGGGTCTGCCCCAGTCTGGATGCTAGTGAGGGAGATTTATCTGTCCTTTCAGGAGAAAAACAATGGAATCTTCCTCCTCCTCTGATAAAATTCACCCTTGTCTTTGGAGCCCTCAGTAAAGATATCTTTGGTATGGTGTGGGCATTCACCTCCCCCCCCCCCAACCTCTGAGCATGTACAGTAGGTATATGTTTGGAAGGATTGAACCTCATTTGGAGAGTTAATAGTACAGTAATTTAATCTCCGCAAATCCAGGGGTCACCCCAACTTCCCAGAACCCCCCTTTTTCTGTGAGTAGCTTGGTTTTGCCTACAGTCCTCTCAGCATGCAAATCCTAAGTCCAATAACAGAGGAACAGGTCCCAAAGGTTTTCCTTCTCTATTGGTCAGCAAGCATCTTTTGTCAGTTCCAGAGAAGAGGTGGAGAAGAAGCACAGCAAACAGTTCCAGGTGAGGTTCTCCAAAATCCATTTTCCCCACGCATTCCCCTTGTATTGTGGTGGAGAATAATCTGTCCATCCACAATGACTGTAGTCCCTCTCCTTCAAAGAAGATGGGCAGCGAAGGAGTACATAAGGTAAATGAGCTCCATGAGATGTTCCATTCCCTGTTCTTTGTGAGAGCCATTACTTTTCTGAAAGTCAGTCACCATTACTGAGTGGCTGTGGGGTGGAATGCCCAAGAATGATGAGAGGGAAGCATGGGAAAAAGGTTCCTATAGCCAAAGGTCACTCTAATTGAGCATTTGCTTTACTTAAAAAGAAGTAAATAAGCAGTAGATATTTTGTGTATTACAGATGGCAGCATTATAGAGACAATGAATGATAGCTTTAATATGTGTGTTGGAATCCACAGAGGAGAACACACATTTCCTCATTGGAACATTACCACCACCACTACCACCCCCTCCACCCACAGCTTCCAACCCCCCCCCCCAAGCAGCAGCAGCAGCAACTTTATATAAACTTGTTTACCATCCCTGAGAGATCATAAGGGACAGATTCAACAGTACTAGGGGGACTATTTAACTTTCACAATGTGGATTTGTCAAAGCCTTCCAGAAGTGTAATTTTCAAGAGCCATGCTTGTTTAACCAACAAGTCACACTATGCTAATAAGCCACATTAGTATGCTCTAAGTACACTTCTTGGGTGCTGGAAGTGTTCTTTGGAAAGACAGCAAGAGCTAACTAGCACATACCCTGCTGTGGTTTATAGCTTTATTTCAACATTTTAACAGGAGGTTGCAATAACAGAAAAGGGCACAACTAAAGAATCGAGCTGACCTGACATATTTTGCATTCCAATTGCTCTGAGAGAGGATCCCATCTCAGCTACACCCCTCCAGAAAAACTTCGTGAGTTTCTCTGAAACAGAAAATTGGCAACATTCATTAACATGCACCATTGTTTTGGTAGTTCTGGGGATTTTTCTTTTTCTTTTGTATCAAATGACTGGGTTTATAATCTCTAATTATTTCTGGTTAGGGAAACTTAGGGATGTATGGTACCCTTAGGGATGTATGGAAGGGACACATGGAAGCAGGAAAAAATACTGCTAACTTTTATAAACTCTGTTGACTTCAGGCAAAATTTGGTGGCAACATAAATTAAAAAAACACCCCATCCATAGAATGTTGGATGACAGTGGTATCTTATGACCTAAAGCAGCAATCTCTGTAAGTGCAGGGGCTCTCAGGTATGTGTGGACATTTCCCACTTTGTTTCTCTATTCATTCTAACAGAAACAACTGCCCTGTATCCACATTTATTATGCAATCAGTTCTGAATCAAATATCACACCGGTTTGTGTGCTCCCACCCCACCATGCTGGGATGACAGAATTTTCCTTGCTGCTTTCTTGGTCCCCATATGTTCCCTAAGATACTTCAGAATCAACCACATTATAGAAAGACCACATAGCCAGGCAAGCAGGGATTGGTCACCTTCACCACCTGGGTCCAGCAATAACAATGGCCCAAGCTCATGCCTACTGACTTGTTTTCTCCTACCTCAAGTGATCTCAGCCAAATATAGTCCTTACTGAATGTGATGAAGCCACAGTGTATAATCAACTCCTCCTGGTAAAATGTCAAAAATATGAGGTGAGCCCTACCTCTTTCCTGGTTAATTCATTTTTTTTTTAAAAAGGGTAGTTCAGTGAATTTTTAATGTGTCACCTTCACCCAGAGGAATTCTGAATGATGTGCAGTTCGAAATATTATTCTCAATCATTTCTTTATTTCAGAGTGCAAAAGCCTGATGTTCCTTACAGCATACCTGTCAGATATATCAATTAAAACAGTTCATCATTCTATAACACAGAATAGTGAAATATTGAAACTGGTATCATTTTTGGGTTTCCAGTCAAATGATGATGAGATGAAGAACACTGGCAATTAGTAATAAAATTAAATGATGCATTCTCTTAAATTTTTAAGTAATGCTCCCATCTGTGTAACCCTCATCATCTTAAGGGAGGGGGGATCTTTCTCACCAGTGAATAAATCAAAATTCTCCCTTTGCTTTTTCCCTTGCTGGTTCTTGAAAGAAAATGACATTTGAAGCTTTAATGCTTCTTTGCATCTCTCATCCAGATGCAAATATGAGATTTAAGAGGGATGAATCCAGAGAATGAACCTGGAGCGTGAACTAAACTTTTTTGAGAATTGGGACTTGCATATGCTATCCCAATTCAGAATTAACTAACAGGGAGCTGCAGCTACTTCCACTGTTTTTGCAAAGTAAACTAGTTTATGGCCCAATTCACCTTAACTTCCCACGAGATGATGAAGTGATGCCAATGTGGCTTCCACTGCATCTTGTGGGGGGGGGGGTTTGGTCTTTGGAGGTCTCCTTAGGTGGGCCTACTCAGACCTTTAGCACTGATATAACTAGCGCATGTTCATGTGGACCCATGAAGACGGATTGAGTCTGGGACGGGGTTTGGTTTCAGCAGACATCACTGCTGCAGAACCCACTCCTTTCTGGTTGCCATCTCCCTCCTCTCCACCCTCTACCACCTGCCCCAGCTCTCTCCCACCCCTATGTGATTTGACCTGGCCTGGCAGGCATCCAGCATCTGCTAGCATGCAGAGCCAGCTGATCATCTCTTGCGGCGGCCAACTAGTGCACTCTGGCATGTTGCCTTTTGCGACAGCTGGAAGTGCCTAGTGCCACTGAAACAGTCAGCCCCATTAGGATTAGGCTCTTAGAGTTATAGTCTCACCTATGTCTGAAGCAAGTGAGTGAAAAGTTCATCATATTCCTTCCCTCCCATGATTCTCTATAGCAGTGGTTCTCACACATTTAGCACTGGGACCCACTTTTTAGAATGTGAATCTTGTCAGGACCCACTGAAAGTGATGTCATGACTGGAAGTGACATCATCAAGCAGGAAAATTTTTAACAATCCTAGGCTACAATCCTACCCACGAGTAAGTCCCATTGACTATCATTGTTAAAAGAATGTACATAGTAGCTTGTTATAAGTACAGGTCTGTAACATTTTCCCAAATGCAGTCACGTACCATGGTAGCATCAAGTCCAATATATTAAAAGTAAAATATTGAAATGAATTGGGAACCACCGGAAATGGGCTCGTGACCCACCTAGTGGGTCCCGACCCACAGTTTGAGACACACTGCTCTATAGTAAAAACAACATTCTCCAGCTGTGAAAAATCATGGCATAACATAATGCCAATCATTGGCAATTATTGAAAGGTGTCACAAAAAGAAGCCAGCACTGATGGCAGGTAAGATAACTAGGGCTGTCCCTAAAGGTTGCAAGCATGATAGGAGGTTATTGAATGGAGCTATTTCACTCAATATGATTCCCGCAGAAGCCTGATAATATGTGAAGGACTAAGGATTGTTTGTGTCAAAGGAATCTACCTTGTGCCATGAAAACTTAAGTTATATACTTGGAGCTGATTATTCAGATAAAACAAATTTGCATATGCAGGTATTACATACTCTTGTTCCAAGGCTTGTGGCATGTCAATTTTGCAAGAGGACTAAAGTCAGAGGTAGTTGAGGATATGAAAGGCTTGGAAATGCAAACTCCTGCTATTCCTAGAAGTACCCAAGTTAGTTGAGTTATACTAGAAGAATTTGGGTCAGTCAGCATGCATGCACAGATTGAGATTGAGATTGAGATTGAGAGAGAGAGAGAGAGAGAGAGAGAGAGAGAGGGAGAGGGAGATTCCAATGAACTAAAGTAGTTGTTCTCTAGACACAATTTGATAGGATATTGACTACATGCAATGTTACTGAAAGGTCTTACCAGTGTTGGGAAACCCGGCGTGGCGTGGCGTGGCTTGACTTGAGTCAAGTCACTGAGTCACCACCCCCGACAACTCAACTCAAAAAAGTGTCATAACAGAGTCATTGTCTAAGTTGCCCAGTCACCCTTTAGAGACACTAATGGACTCAAGTCAAGTCAGCCCCCCCCCTTTAAAAAGCCCTCCTTTAAAAAGTGGAAAAAATAGGGCTCCTGCCAAGGAGCATGTGCATGTATTGGAGATATATTTGAACACTCCCCAGCTGTCCCCACCCATCTGTAAAGAGGGCACAAGGGTGGGAGGGATGGCAATAGAGCCAGGAGAGAAGCAGCAAGAGGAAGGAGGAGGATCATGAGCAGCAGCTGGGAGGCTTACCAGGGTGACCCAATCCTTTCAGCTCTACTCAGAAGTAGTCCCTCTGTAGCTGCTCATTCAATGAGGGTCCCCCTTCCAAGTAACAACAGAGCCATGCCTGCAAAGCATGATTACTCCCTTGCCTCCTCTCTCTCCCTAGGCTGAGTTGCCCCCTTTAAGAAACCAGCTGTGGGGAAAAATGGGGCTGCTGCTGCCGAGGGTGCGTGCATGTGCCAGAGTTCTCTTTACTCACTCCTCTACTGCTCCCTTCCATCTGTAAAGGGGGGGAAGAGTCGGTGGGAGGGAGAGCTGGGACAGAAGCAGCTAGAGGAAGGAGGGTCACAAGCAGCAGCTGGAAGGCTTACTAGGACAACCCAATCCTTGGCAGCCTTACTCACAAGTAGTCCATTTGTGCCAGCCATTCAATGAGGGTTGCCCCTCCTCTGCTCCTCCTCCTGCCCTCCCTCAGCCAATGGAAATATGAGAATGCCCATCCTTTGTCCAATGATCATCTGTTCCATCTGTTCCTATCAGAGATGGAAAAAGAGAGCCTAGTCCTGTATCACCCTCCTGTTCACATTAACCCTTTCTTGCATCGCGGCTGGCACTCCCTGCTGCTTGCCCGTTGGAATGCTTGCCCCTTGAGGTTTTCCACACAGTGAAAACAGTAAGTAGGCACCCCCCGACACAGTCAGACTCGAGTCAGCATATGTGGGAACAAGTGCTGAGTCCGGGGGGGCCCCCAATTCAAGTCTTTTTCAGAGTCTTCCATGCACATGACTCACAAGTTGCTGAGTCAGCAAAAATCACACATTTCTGCCACTCCAAGTCTGAGCCACTGACCCAGGTTCCAACACTAGGTCTTACCTATGTAAGCATTCCATGCCACTTATGTCACATTTAAAACATTTTTATCCCATGTCAGCCGATAAACACAATATACAGAACCTCCAGAGTGAATGTTGCCTGAGCTACTTGCCTGAGTCACTTACATGCTATCGTTGCATGTACATGGGCTAGGATATTGGATTCATCACGATATTACATGATGGTGGCTCCTCAATAGGCTCATACTTTTTGCTAACACAACAGACAAGCAACGTTATGCCCAACTTGGCTCTACAAGCACCTAGAAGGCTGAAAAGAAAAAGTGCACTAATGAGGCCACAATATTGTTATATGGCGACCCAAGTTAAAAGCACTTTTCAGTCAGCATGCGCTTAAATCTCTCCCATTGTAATCCTCTGACTAAAAAGTGCTCAGCTTTTGCTAGATTCTGCCCAGAGTGATTTTTAGATGTGTAATCCTTTTCTTTAAGTGATAGGGGCTGATTTTTATTTGATTCTATTAAACCACCATCGCAGCTGGTCAGAGATTCTGTCTGGAGAGATGGAGAGTTTAAAAAAGCTTTTGCATTTCAACAGATGTCTACATGAAAACAAGGTCCGCTCATGTAAACCAGTTGATCGCATGCATGCCCTTTTGAGTGTTTGTTCAGCTTTGGCTCTATGCGCAGAGGCTTGTTGAGAATAAGCCCTGGGGCTCACCCCGACAACTGCCATATGTCTGAGCAAAGCACAGATGAATAGGGGCAGTAGTTCAGTTGCCTAAGGTTCCTTTCTTTCTCTGTTGTGCCACTTTCTTTTCAAGTACCCTTCAGAAACATGGACATCTCAGCACAGCATCACAGGGAGAGAACAGACTGTCAAATCTTGATACATATTCCCTAAGCCACTGGCACCAGCCATCTTGTTCCAGTTATCTCTTTCATCACATTGGTCTCTCATGTTTAGATCTTTAGACTTGCTTTTTGTGAAATGAAGGATCTTTATGAATAGCATATCATTTACTCCAAATTATGGCTGATAATCAATTGATATGTAAATCAAACAAATATTAAATTTAACCGAGAATTCCAGGGGGGAAACACTGTTCTATATTCAAACTTTCTATACTGAAAAAGAACTCTTTCCAGACCACTTAAAAATAATAATGAATAGGACAGGGGTCGAAGGGCTACATCAAATATATGGCACAGTGTCGAGGGCCAAAAAAATAATTAAATATAAAATTTAAATAAATACATTAGAGATGGAACTTAGTTGAATGAATAAATAGGCTCAAATGTCCAGGATTTCTCCAAACACCAACACAGCCCAAAGTACACACTTAAACAGACCCCCATTCCCCCACCCCACAAGCACAACTCTGGTTGTGTTTGGTAAACTGGGCCAGAGGCTCTCAGGGGATCAAAGGTTGGCTGCGGGCCAGATAGAGGCTTGCCACAGGCCGGGCTGGGGTTTGGAGACCCCTGCTCTAGGATCTTTCAATTCCTGTGCAAGTTACAAGGTTGAATTAATACAATGCTGGCTCTGCATTAACTGCATTTTAAGATACATTTTGATATTACTTTGGAATGTTCAAAGCACTTTACATACATTTTCTGTCAGTTTAATAACATGCAGATTCCAAACTTTATGAAATCTAGATGTTCCTAGGTAAGTAGTATAGCATAAAAACAAAACATCAAAACAAAAACTTAAGTTTTTTTGACTTAAAAACAAAACAAAAACTTGCAAAGTCTAGTTTTTTCAAAGCTGTTCTTATATCAAAAAGACAACAAATGCTAAAAAATAGTAATACTCCTAATTTGTCTTGATTTTTATGTCTTTTTTTCTTCCAGTAATCTACTCTTATATACTTGTTGACACCAAGCAGCATAGCATAAGTGTTGTTGAATCATTAATACATTTATGTTCAAAAACAGTGGGGTAGCTGTGGTGTTTAATCAGAACAATAATGACAATTTGAAATGGACACTGGACATTCTCAACAGTCAGGAGACAGAATAGCCATCAAATTAGGAGCGACGATCTTCCAAAGTGACAAGATTCTGATTCTCCATGCCTATCAGCCATGGCCTGTCTATCAAACTGCTAACTTCAAGCAGTGAGTTTGAGGGAATGGCAGGGTGCCCTACACCCCATTTCTCCCACCCCCTGGCCTGCCTCTCACAAAGCTACTTCAATCAGTTTTCCGATACTCTTCCTGCTCACTGAGAATGAGCAAGAAACAATGTCTTCTTCCATCGTTGGTGCTTCCACCAGCACCAGGAGATCTTGGGCAGCCCTGGTGTTCCAGCTAACTTACCAGCAATCATGAAGAGAGAACTACTACATTCCTTTAGTGAGTGACTAAAAACATGCATCTTACCTTCAGCATAATAAAAGGGGGTCATTGATGTCTATATGGCATACAAAAATGCAAGCGTGTTCTGTGGGTGGGTTTGAGAGGAAAGCAGCATCTTCTCTGGGCCTAAGTCCCCATGAATTATTAAAACACTCCTGTTTATGTGGATAATTTTTAGAGGATGAGCAGCTGGTCCAGAACAGTGGATTTCCCCTTCAGTTAAGCAGACAAATGAAGACATAACAATGGAGGATCACATACTTGGATGCATGTGCGCACACTCATCAGGGATGCTCAAGGCCTAATGGGATCTTTTTTTTGGTTCTGTCTTCACTTTGAGAGGGGTGAAAAATTTCATCAAAGCAGCAGAAACGAAATTTATTTTGCTGTCTTGTTTTCCCAGCTGTAAACATCACCTCTAACAGAAGGGGACTGGTAATGAGGGTTGGAAGGGAGAAACACCGATCATTTCAAGAGACAGGCAGTTCTAAAACATGCTGAAAGCACAAACCATGTGGCAAACTGTAAGATTTTAATTCACACGGTGCCCTTGATCAGTCTTTCTTGCTTTTATCCAAATGCAAAGGTTTAAGGCAAGAATGTTTCAAAGAACTGAGAAGGCAGCAAATGAGTAGAAAGAATGTTTTGGCTGCAAAGGGTATAGAGCATCCAGTACTATTTTCCAGAATATTTTAACATTTCTTTTCTGCACCAAAGCAATGAATGTGATAGAGAACTGATAATGCAATGGATCTGTAATGGACCAGATCCAATGGATCTGCAACGGAACTGTAGGTTGTAGGTTGGCAACCTTCAGTCTCGAAAGACTATGGTATAAGCCTACAGCACCCAGTATTCCCAGGCGGTCTCCCATCCAAGTACTAACCAGGCCTGACCCTGCTTAGCTTCCAAGATCAGACAAGATTGGGCATGTGCAGGGTAACAGTTGCTGTCTCCCAGGAGATATTGCAGAAATGTACTAGCATGAAGAGGAAAAGGTGAGTAGCTCTCTATGGCTTGGAGAGTTGGTCAGCTGTTTATGTCACAGTGATCCACACAAGACAAGGATCCCAATCCAAGTAGAGGCATTATTACACGCTGAATGCCCATACACATTACACAATAGATGGGACAACTAAACAACTAAAGCAATCCAGGTTGCTTTTTTATTCCATTGTGACTTGCAAAATGGGTCATAAATAACCATTAGTTCATTAGAAAAAAACTCAACCACCACAGTGTTGTAATTTCTTTTATAAGGGCCAACCTTATAAAGATATAAAAACTTAAGTCTTTGAGTTCGTCAGACATGGGAAACTCAAAAAGCTTGCTTAAGTTTCTGTGTCTTTTTGGTTTATCTTAATAAGAGGTATTCCTCCACTGTGGCTATAAAAAGACAGGCAAATTTTCCCCCTATCTTTCCCCTCATTTTTCCTTTTAAATTGTCTTCATCTCATCCGCATGTTTTCTGATGAGGTCAAATGCCCAATAATTGGTACTTAAAATAATATAACTTAACCAAGATAATAATAGGGTAGAATAAGATACAACTGCAAAAAATGTATCATGCCATGTACCGATTATGCAAGACTTCAGAAAATGAAATTCAGCATCTTATTCTGTCTTCATGGGACATTTAAATGAAGGTGAGTTGGGTACAATTTGAGAAAATGCAAGGAAGCTTATTTTGATTCTGTTTGCACAGGCAACCAAGTAATGCTGAACTAAGGAACTTAACTATTCTGTTCCCAAGTGAAGGCCACAAAACAATTCAATGAGCAAACCAAACAAAGCAAACCAGGCAAGAATCCAAAAAGAGCCACTATATCATGCACATTAGTAGCAGCTAGAAGGAGCACCTTCTACATACATGGCCGTAACTAGTACTAGCTACTGCACATCAGCAAACTCTAAGTATGAGCTACAGGATAGTAAATTTTATAATAGGATTGCATTTTATACTATCTTACTAACAATCCTAACATACCCTGGAGCAGGCAGGCCAACTGGCCTGTACTGCATCCAGAGTAGGGTTGGGCCGGGTTGCAGCGCAATTAAAAGTAAAAGGAATGCATTTTCCTTACCCCATGTCATGTAGCAACTGCCCCATGATACTACTCACCACCTAAAGGGGTGGCGCAGATCTGAGCGGCCTGGTGTAGGGCTGGGCCGCCTGGGAGTGGGGCTAGGATCCAGCATAAGTGCTGGATCCTGGCTCCACCCCCTCCCAGGCCTGATCTTCTCACCAGCCCACTCATTGCCCGCCCTCCCCCTGCCCCAGAATGCCTCTATTCTGTCCTTCCCCAAACCCCACGTTGGCGCAAATTCACCGGTCTGCTGGTGCAACAGTGCCAAATTGGCCTTTGGAGGCTGGTGCTCATCTGTGCGCTGGCATTCCAATTGCTGAGGTGGCTTGCGCAGGCCTAAGAACGCATCTGGATAGGTTCAATTTCCACACACAGCATGATGCTTTAACTGCAAGTGCATTTGCACTGGCTCTTTATGTCAGATCTCCTCCTATCCCAATACGGTTCATGCCTAATTAAGAGTAGCTCTATAGCTTGATATTCAATTAATAAAAATCTAGCAGTGGTTTGATGCTATAGGCTGTATCAAACAGAGAGGAGAACCAGTTTGGAAGTCAAGTGTAAGCACGCAAGACCTCCTCAGCAGAAATAAAGTCATGCGTCACATAAGGACGGGGATAGAGATTGAAAATCTCTGTCATTAAATGGTCCCGTTGTTAAACTTTTAAATAGAGGCAAGGAGGTGCATCCTGCCAAAGGCGCCCCCCCATCTGAGTGTCTGGAGGCTGCAATCCCCTGTCTACTTTCCTAGGAGTAAGACCCACTCTTTGTAATGGGACTTCTGAGTAGGCTTTGCAGAGGCTTCCCCTTCTTGTTTGTAAGCACCACCTGAGTGTCTAAAGGCTGCAATCCCTGCCTAATTTCCTGGGAATAAGCCCTACTTGTTGTAATAGGGCTTACTTCTGAGTAGGCTTTGCCTTCCTGTTTATATGTATGCTCATGCCAGCAACCCTCACCTCCCGAGCTCATTAGGCTTTTAAGCAGAGGTGGGTGCCAGCAACAGAAGCCCTGATCTGAGCGTCTGGAGGCTGCAGTCCCCATCTGCTTTCCTGGGAGTAAAACTCACTTGTTGACTTCATGTTTTTGTAGGGTGCCTGGGGGCAGTTTGGCACTAAAGCCCATTAGGCTTTGATATCGGGTGACCACCATCACAGTATATGCAGTCGGTCGTTAGGCAGAATGTCACTAAGTGGTGCACACCTGTTCAGTGTCTTTTATAAAAGCAGCATCACCAAGACTCCCTTTCTCACAGCAAGAGAATATGCTATCATCTCTACTTTACTTTCCCACCTGGGACAAAGCAGCTATTTACTTTCCACTGAAGAGGCTGTGTAGATGGTATAGAAATAAAGAACTGTATTGCTGATGTTATTGTGGAAGTAAACAGTGCTGTATGGCAAAGGCAGACTTGAATACATTCCACCTGCGGCAGAAAGTGGCTAGTGGCCACATGTTAATAGTTATAGCAGTGTTCTTCATCCTGTGGGTTGCAACCCCTATGGTGTCATGAAGCATCAATTGGGGGGTTGTGGCAACCTTTTAAAGCCTATGCAAGAGAGCTTGGTTCCAATCCAATAATGGTACTGCCTAATCAAAACTGAGTTCTTCTTGCTCTCTTGCCCTAAGACTGGCCCTACTGAGGTTGCTACTTCAAAGAGTTGTTGTGAAGACACAAGAGGTAGGTGGCAACAGTGGTGGGGGTGGATTGATCAGGTCCATGGAGGGGGCACAATCAGCAGCGGATCCCCATTCTCATACTTATTGGGGTAATGGCATGAAAAAGAGTTCTGGTTGATAGCATAATCCTATGAATGTTTACCATGCTTAGTTGGAAGTAAATCCCACTGAGTTCAGTGGAACCTATTGTTAGTTAGTGTCTTCAGAATTGCAGCCTTAGTTCGATTTGCAGTTTGTATTTCCCAAAATACATCATGCCATTAAGCACATGTGCAAAAAGCAAGAATTAAAATGATAGGACTTTTTTAAGCTTAATGAGAAAATAGAGGTTGAGGTTCTTTGTTTGGGAGAAGACACATCTAGTTGCTTTTTTGCACCTTTCCTCACTTCACCTTTCAGAAATTTTAGAACGGAGCTGACTTCTGACCATACTGATAATGAGGATTAGTTCTACCTGTAACCGCTCTTGTGCAATCTCTAAAAGTTCCTAGCAATGGGAGAAATTGTTGCTGCAAAAATACCACATTCTAACCAATCAGCTTCTTCATGCCTGCTCTTTATAGCCCCATCTCCTTAAATAAAACAAAATGCTACCAAGGTTAGGAAAACAACTCCACAGGGTATGGAATTTCTCCCTTGGACCTATGCACAGAAGATTTTGACATATCATGCTATTTTTACCTCATCATTTTTCTTGTGCTCTTTTGAGTTGTACTAGTTTTAAAAATATCACCTTAAGTATATGTTGTCTCAACTGTAAGCTTTGTTGTTGAAATGCTTGATTTGAAACTTTTTTGGTATATCCAACGTAAGAAAGAATCATTTCCCTTAAATACAAAGTTCCTTGACAACCGTATAATAGTTACATAACCTATATCCAACAGTTTGTCACAGTCTAATGTGACATGAAAATAGCCTGCAGGCAGAGCAATGCAGATAAGGTTAGGGTTACCAGATACAAAGTGGGACAGAGTGCCTATACCTTTAGTCATAGTACAGAAGAGAGAATATTGGCAGGTGCAGCTTTTTAAACACTTCCCTGTTGAGCTGCAGGGCCTAGGAGAGGGGGGTAAAGGGGGTAATTTGTTCCCGGGCCTGGGGTCTGAAAGGGGGCCCGGGAGCTAGAGGCGGGGGCCCAGAGCGGTACAGTTTCCTGAGAGCTGAGCAGACTGCTGCACGGGAGACAGGACGCTGACACCACTCCCATAAGGCAAAGCAGCAGCGCCACCTACTGGGCTTGGGCACTAGTACATGAGGTGGAGCTGTGCTCTGAGCTATAAGAGAGGGGCTGAGATCTGTTCTTGTGGCCTGCTGGCATCCTAAATATACCCTAAACATTTTCAACATCTGAAAAAAATTTGTGGCTTCTCTTCAGTCTGGTCTGTCTCTAAAATGTATTATTCTCATAAATCAGGAGCCCTGAAAAGAAAAGACAAAAAAAGAACGAGATGAAACTCATAGAAGGGGTCAACAAACACTTTTCCGTTTGGGTTAGGTGCAGCTTCACACGCACAGAGTTCCCCATTGAGCTCACCTGTAGAATTGGAAAAGGAAGAAGATGTTGAAAGCCTTACCCCCAAATTGATTTGGGTGCTTCTGCACAGAGTTTTGATAAAGAGGCAGATGCAAAAAATGAAAATGAAAAACAGAAAGAAGTAGACATACAGATGCATGTGATAGTGAATTTGGAAGGAGAGAGGAGTGATCATAATGTAGGCCTTGACACTGGATATATCACAACTGAGTTTCCACCTCAAAAGGAAAGAGAAAAGTATGTTATGAATGGAACTTTTACCATCAGTGCATAAAGCACATTTTGGAACTGCACAATTAAAAACCATTAGATCTGTTGAACTTGTGAACAGAGTACAGACGAGGTGACCTGTTTCCAAATGTTTGTATTAGTTTAAGAATATTGTTAACAATTCCAGCAACAGTAGCTTCTGCAGAGTGGTCATTTAGCAAACTAAAGCTAATTAAAAATTATAAGATCTACAATGTCTCAGGGACGTCTTGTGGATTTGGCCAGGCTAAGTATCAAATCAAGCATTGCCAGAACAATTAATTTCCATGTTGCGATTCAAAACTTTTCACAGAAAAAGGCCAGGAAAGCTCTTTTTGCAAAGTAAATACTAAAGCTATAATTCTATACACACGTTCCTGGGAGTAAGCCTAATTGAACACAATGAGGCTTACTTATGAGTGGACATGACTAGGATTGCACTGTAATTTTCTTAATAATAGTTATGTCTTCTGATGATCATATTTGCATATTAATATAAAATGATATTTCAATGTGAATTCTGTCTCCTTATCTGTATGGTTCTTTCTCATCTGCATTATAGCATAAACAAATACGTTCAAATCAAATGTGCTTTGTTATCTTTTATTTATTTATATTTATTATACTCATCGACACCCTCCCCCCTTGTTGACTCCTCCCCCTTTGGGAAGGGGCCCAAAAGAAACTTTGTATCCCCTGCCAAAATTCCTCTCAGAGGCCCTGTTGAGCTGCACCTGCTAAAGTTCCCTCTTCTATACAATGATTAAAAGTATAGGCACTCTATTCCACTTTGTATGTGGTAACCCTAGATAAGGTGATGGTTTAGTTCTCCATAGTTCCCATTACACCTCAGTGAGCTTCTAGGTTAGGAGCAAGAATCACTTTTTTCTTTCTCTTCCTTCATCACCTCTCCTGGAATCTGTGATCAGTTTAGAGGCGCTGAGAGGCAGTACCAGGTTTAGAAAGCAGGCCTGCCTCTACCCTTGCTCTGTGTGAAGCAACAGTAAGAGATGAAGGGAGGGGGAATAGGCATGGAACTATATATAGTATCTCTAATACACCACAGATCAAACTTAAGAATCCTTTAGTAATTTAATAAAGATCAGCATTAGTTAGTACTACAGCAGGTTGGAGAAGTCAACACTAACAACAAAAAATCTGCCTGGGAAGAGTTGGTAAGCTTCATCATTTGACTAGAAAAACTTGGGAATGGTTGGCTTTAATGTTTTGATTTTGACTCCCCCCCCCCATGTGGTTGTCCTCTTCCTGCTTTTTGGATTAAATTACTGCCTTATGGGTGAGGCCTAGGAACTGTCTAGAAGAACAGGAAGCAAAGTTTCCAGAAAGACAAAGAAGCTGATAGTCTAAGGCAGTGGTTTTCAAATGTTTTGCACCCGGATCCGCTTTTCAGTATGACAAGCTGACCAGGACCCATCAGAAGTGATGTCATTAACCTGGAAGTGATGTCATGGCCAAATGTGACATAATCAAGCAGGAAGTATTTTCCTGAGAATGCAGCAAGCACTGAAATTGTCCATGGTAAGCACTGAAATTGCACCATTTTCTCTAGATAGGTGGGCTATAAATAAATTAAAATAATTATAAATATTAAAGTAAAACAAATAGTTAAATAAGGGGAGGTGACATAGGGAAGCCAGCCCTGTTTCACTAAGGACGCAATCCAAACCTGCGCTGGAGCAGGCAAGCCAGGAGGTTCGTTGGGTGCAGTGGCTCAGCCACGGCCAAGGGGAAACTCTTCCCCTTACCCCTGGGTAAGGGCTGCGTGCCCCTATGGGTCTCCTCGAACCTGCACCACCTCTGGAGGAGGTGAAAGTCCAAGGAGAATGGAGCAGCTGGAAGCTGCTTCGTTCTCTCCGGGGACAGGGGTTGGAATTCAGCATAACCACCGGGTCCCAGCCCCACCCCTGGCTCCCTGCGCGCCTGCCCTGGGGCCACCCACCGCCTGCCCTCCCCCCACCCAGAAACGCCCCCCTCCCCACACCTACCTTTGCCGCTTGTGTCAGCGTGAGAGCCACTGTGGAGGCTTCTGCCTGCCTCCACGTGTCGGCGCATCTGAATGCACTGACACGGCTCCCACCCACGGAGGCACAAATGTGCTTTATGGCATGTTTGTGACCCTCCATGGCCTCCTATGCTGGCATAACTGCTGGTTAGGATTGCGCCCTAAGTGAATTCTCTCTGTAGCATGTCTGCAATTTGTCAACTTGGAGGGAGGGACCTCTGTTGCCAGGTGGGCCTACCCCCGAACCAGACCCCAGAAATTAACTGTTAGTTATGCGTCAGTGGGCCCACTAAAAACAGGAAGCTAGTGTGTCTCTTTCAGCACAAGAACTGCTTCAGCTGAGTGCTCTGAAGTTGTTTGCTGCCTGCTAAAAATGGTGAAACAGGAACACACTTGCCAAATAGAAAAGTTAACCAATGTGTGAGAAGCAAAGTAAAACAGCAAGACAATGCTATAGAAGATGTGAAATTTCCTGCATCCAGTGGCTGTTCGTGCTCTCTGACCACAGCCCCACTTGCAAGTGTGAAGTAAAGCCTTCACTCATAAAAACCTCGATGGTCGTTGGTGTGTCCTTTTATTTCATCCAATCCTGCAATGCGTTAAAGCTGAACTTGCCCATCAGTCTCCAAAGACTGGGCAACACTTCATTGGAACTGGACCATTCTGGTGGCATTGGATTCCGCTCAGCCTGCCCTTTCTAAGGGAATAAGGCATGTTAATCTACTCGTGAATAAACACACAGCATGGCTCAGTTTCACTTTCTGTAGGGCTCCATGCATTTTCCTTCTCTGTCACCAGCTTGTCAGTCTCAGCTTTGCAACCCACCAACAATCAGGTTGTGACCCACCAACTGGGTTGTGACCATCAGTTTGAGGGTCTAAGGAGTCACCTATGACTAGGAGCTGACTGACAGCTATTTCCCCCTGGGAAACTGTCTTTCTGGCCACACTGCCCTATTCCTTCCTGAAATATGAAGAGGACCCTGATTCAGTACACATGTTGGCATTTCACAAGTTTGGTTTTTCCTAACATCATCTGTTGATATGACAGTATTATACTCAACAAATTGCTTTAAAACAAAGTCAAGTTGTACTTAAGAGACTATGAGGGCACAATGCAATGGCAAGTGCAATTTTTTTTAAAGATCGTGACCCCCATGGAAGAAACCTGTGCATTTTATTTATGTATAGCACCTAGTATGTTTTAGGTGCCCTTATAAATAATAGATTATGATGGTGAAGCAGAAGCAGCAGCAGCAATGGGGAATTCACAAGAGAGAATGATTCATGGAATAACTAGCTCATCTTCAGGACAGGCTGTGAGCAACATTTTTCAGGATGCACTTGTTCTGTTGCTTTGGAAATAGATCCTATAACAATGTAAATAATTGAGGCTAGGAAATGTGTACCACCACCCTGAGAAATTTCACTGGTTGCATCAAAATTCTTTTGGCTTTCCTCAGTGTGTCTCTGTTGTTGCACCACAAGAGGAACTTTCAAACCTCATTTCAAATTTTGCTTTTTGCAAAAACTAGTGGCAGCCTAGGAATGCATTTTATGTACTTTTTTCTAGTTTTATGAAAAAATTCAGTCATAACTCCTTTCATGTTTTACCTGATTGAAATTCCCATGTCCCAGTTTCATTGAAGGGAATATTTTGGTGACTGTTTTAAGGCTGTAATCCTATACATACTATCCTGGGAGTAAGCTGCATTGAATACTGTGAGACTTACTTCTGAGTAAATATGCATAGGACTTCACTGTAATTAACCCAAATTCCTAATCAGCTTGGCCTTTTCCTAGCCATCATAAGGCACAGAATAAAACAGTTGTGTCTATTGATTTTTGTTTCATACTTCATCTAAAAAAATTTCACATTTATTAAAAGACTATTTCTTGTTCCAAGTTTTCCACACTTGCCTCTTTTCATTCATACAACCATGTTTCCAATAGCTACCTCTACATTTTGCTCCACTTTTCTTTCTTAACTGTCACAAAATTACTTTGAATCAGAGGGAAAAAAACAGAATGAACAAAACAGGCATTGCCAGAAAGTCTGATGCTGCCAGGAATAACTTGGAAGCCTTTACCAAATCAATGGAAGGCACATGTTATAGCACCTTCCAAATAGGCTTTTATTACCAGTAACTGAAATACTTCCATTAGCTTTCCTCTTGTTACATAAATCTTTAAAAGTGCCTAAATGACTTTTAGAGTTTTCCCCTTACTCATCAATATAGGCAACATTTGCTGATGCACATGATCAGATCTGCCTCATTAGTTTATTTAAAAAACTTAAATCATACTTTCATATTTTTTGATGCACATTATTTGATCTGTCTCATTAGTTTCTTAAAAAGCTAGTGGAAATTGTATTTTTGCTAATGTTTCTATTAATCTCATCTTTCGACAATTTTTTCACATCAGAGACTTGACACAACGCAATAATGAAGCATAGAAAAGGGAATGGCAATGTTCTGAACATTGTGGGTTACTTTGTTCTCTGATTTCTTTTTATCTGCCCTTGTTTTTTCCAGGCTCAATTCTGTCTAACTACAGAATTTCCTTATTATATTTTTAGTCTTGGCAATTACTATTCTGCACTTTAATTAATTACACATCTGCAATACATAACAGTGCCCTTGATTAAACGGAACACAGAGAGATTATCATTGGTTCCTTACACTAAATGAAGAACAACTGTAGCACAGGAGTAGAAATGTACAGATTAATGACTAAACAAGGTCTCTCCAGACTCTGGCCTGCAGGCCAGATTCAGCACCCTTCCTAAGCCTTCCCCCGCAAGAACGGTGCTTACTGTTCCATGGGAGACCCCTTGCAAAGCACCCCCATTCTTTGTTGAATCCAGCAGCTTCTGGCCTCTCATGTCCCAGCAGGCTTTGCATTCTGATTTCCAGGCAGAAGCAGCTGGACTTGATGAAGAACAGGGGCACACAGAGGTGCTTTGCAGAGGCTCCTGGCAGAATGGTCAGTGCCATCTGCACTGGAGAAGCCTTTGCTTCTGGTCTAAACCATGTGACCATGAAGCTTTAGGGAATATACACTTCTGCAGGGCGTCTATTACTGTCGTTTTAAGCAGGCTTCATGAACTCGGAGAGACTGGACTCTTTTTACCTTCCCTTTCAACCTCCTTCTAACCAGCCTCCTCATCTGAGGGAAGTCCGCTCATCTGAAGGGTTTTTGTGATTTGCCTGGTATTCTTCCCCCGACGTGTATGTCGAAATGGATTGCAGCATGATCACTGTTCCCCAATGGCTCAGTAACACTGTCATCTCTAACCAGGTCCTGAGTATCGCACAATATTAAATCCAGAGTCACCTGTCCTCTGGTGGGCTCCATGACTAGCTGCTCTAAGGCACAGTCATTTAGCATGTCAAGGAATCCGGTCTCCTTTTTGTGACCAGAACACAAATGGACCCAGTCAATATGAGGATAATTGAAGTCCCCCATGATTACAACCCTGTCCCTCTTTGTCACCTCCCTGATCTGTTTCCTCATTTCAAGGTCCCCTTCCGGTTTCAGGTCTGGAGGACGATAGTACACCCCCAGTATTACATCGCTCCTCAGGCCTGGTAATTTAACCCACAGAGATTCTATGGTGGAGTTGGACCCACCCTCAATCTCTGCTTTGCTGAATTCTATCCCTTCCTTAACATAAATGGCCACCCCACCTCCCTCCTTGTCCCTCCTGTAGAGTTTATAGCCAGGACTGCGGTATTGCACTGATTTTCCACATTCTACCAGGTTTCCATTATGCCCACTATGTTAATGTTTTTCCTAGTCACCAGACATTCCAGTTTTCCCATCTTTGCTTGGAGACTTCAGGCATTTGCATAAAAGCATTTGTACATGGAATGCCCCAGGATGGGCTTCTTATTAGCTCCTTTATCCCTGCAACCTCTCATTGTGCCAAACCGTCTATCACATCCCATCATACTACCATTCCCAGTTTCTTCTACTCTGTCTTTGCCTTGTTGTTCTCTAACCTCCCCATTTTTGTCCCATAGGGATGAGGAGTTCCGAACCAGATGCCCCTGGGCTCCTGTCGGCTTTCCCCCAGGGGTCAGTTTAAAAGCTGCTCTGCCACCTTTCTAATGTTATGCTCCAGCAGTCTGGTTCCATTCTGGTTCAAGTGACGCCCGTCCCTCTTGTACAGGCCCTGGTTGTCCCAAAACGTTCCCAAGTGCCTAATGAATCTAAACCCCTCCTCCCTACACCACTGTCTCATCCACGCATTGAGATCTCTGATCTCCACCTGCCTAGCTGGCCCTACGCATAGAACAGGTAGCACTTCCAAGAACGCTACCTTTGAGTACCTCACAGGGCACAATGTTCAGCGCAGCCCTATCATGTGGGCAACTGAGGTGGTCATCTCAGATGGGGGGGAGCTCATTTCCATCTACCCACTCATTGCCACCACTCCTCTGCCCTCCACTTCCTGAACTGAAAAAGAAGAGGGGGAAGAAAATAGGAGGAAGTGTGGAGGAGTGGAGAATGGAGGGCTATGGCATCCAACACTCTGGTCACCTCTTCCTCTTACAGTTCATGAGTACGAGGTACAAAGGCTGGCACATCATCAGGTAAGGGGGCATCATCTGACACACTGCCTCCAGGGTCAAGTGGACTTGGGTTGGTCCTGACAGTGGTGAGGATGACTGACCTTCAGTTGTTCCCAGCATTTGTTACCAACATTAAGGAGAAGCATTCTGCATTTAAACGTAGTTATTTTAATCCTACTGTGTTGGGGTTGGGTCCATGGTTGTTTTATTTACTCATTGTTATAGCTGTTAATTAATTGTCTGTGTTGAAATCTGTTGTATAAAAATATTGTTTAACTACCCTTGAGACAAAAATACTAATTGCCAGTCTTTGTACCTGTAACTGAACTTCAAGTGAGTTACCTAGACAACTGTGCATGGTCCAAGGGTATAGCTAGATGTAACATGAAACATTTGGCCCTGAGTGTTTTTTTTCCCATGTTAAAAGCAGTAGCTAGGGCCTCTGAATCAGACTTAGACATGGTGGGAAATTGTTCTTTACTATTTGTACCTGTCATGGTTCCAGTAAGGATGAGGGGCCTTATGCGACCACACCACCCTTCCTCTGTGAAGGAGGGGTAATTGGCACCAATACCTGGGGCCTAGGTGCTAGAGAGAACAGGGTGAATAACTCAAAATCTCTGATAAAAAATAAAAGATGCCACTTTTCTCATGCCCCCCCCCCAAAAGCCCACAGGTGCAAGTACTAGCCAAGCTGAGCATGTAAACAGTACAAATCACCATATAGCTTCTGGGCTACACAACTCCTGATTGAAATTTTAGAAATATGACTAGCATGTAGTTAGTGATATTCTGCAAGTTTGGACAGATGATGCACTTCATAAGGTTGGGAATGAAGGGCAAACTTGCCACAAAACAACAGTTTCCCGATCACCCAATTAAAGAGGTGGTCGGAGTTTGTTTGGCCTGGCCTGGACACGAGAGTCCAGCCCCTCCCCAAAGGGGAGGTGAAAGGGGCTGGGTCTAGCAGCCACGGCGGACCTTTTAAAAGGGGACGAGACCCAGCCCTCTTCCTCCTTGTGCACATGGGCACCGTGGGAATAACAACAGGTCGTGAGTTCCAGCACACTTTCGAATTCCAGCACACTACTGGTTTCGGATACTTGTGGTAAGGTAAGGGAGCGGAGCAATTTTTGGGCTTTTCCCTTCCTTAGGCGGTTTGCCAGTTTCATTCCCCCCCCCCCACGCATTGCCCCAATCTCCAGCAATTTCCCACATGCCCACAGACCCAGACCCCGCATTTTCTGGTGCCTGCAGACCTAGCCCGAGCAGAAGTTTCTCGTACTTCCCTCGATTGAGCCCCCCCTTACCCTCAGTGCCCTCAGGTGCAGGGAGCATCTCTGGGCTGCCTGACCCAGATCTCGGATGGGGGCCAGGCCGTGCCCCTTGCCCAGCGTGCATGACTCACGGGTGGTGTGGATCCAAGCAGTCGGGTGCGGGCTGGCCACTCCGGTGCAGGTTGGGGGGCCGCAGTGGGGGGCATGCTGCAGAGCCTGCCGCCTCGGTCACAGGTGTGGCGGGGGCCGGTAGCCTGTGGAGCTAGCCCTGGACTTTGCGAGGGCTGGCGTCCGCTAAGCCACCTCCGGGCTCGGGCCTCCACGCCACTCAGCGGCAGCCTGATGCGGGGCCTCGCCGCCGAGGCTGCGAGCTGATCGGGGGGGACTTGCGGCCTTGGCGCAGGTGAGGCGGCCACCTCGGGGGGAGCCGGGTGGCAGCCACCATCTTGGGGAGGGCTTCTTCTGCTGCCTCTTCCTCTCTGGCGCTTCTGTGCATGCGCGAAGTGGGCGCCATCTTTGGATGGTCTTGCCTCACGCATGCGCGAAGCGGGGCCCCGGCTTTGCGCATGCGCGGCCGGTGCCATGATGGGGGTTTTTTCGTGGGCCGGCAAGGGCGCCATGTTGGGAAGGTCGTCCCCTTCGCGCCGGCGCAGCAGGGCGATGGGCCGGCTGCGCGCGTGCGCGGCCAGCACCATGCTTGGAGGGACAGGCTTCGGCCCCTTGGGGCACCATCTTGGGAGGGTTTTTTCCCTCCTTGCTGCTGCGGCCAGGCCTGCGGCAGCAGGGCCGGGCCCTGCCGGGCCACCTGTAATGGCATGATCGGCGCCGGTGAGGGGACTGATCCCCCCTTTTTC
Source organism: Tiliqua scincoides (assembly GCF_035046505.1). NCBI lineage: Eukaryota > Metazoa > Chordata > Lepidosauria > Squamata > Scincidae > Tiliqua > Tiliqua scincoides. The sequence continues at coordinate 63,228,810 of NC_089825.1, read as the reverse complement.
TATCACGCGCTCGGCTGGGCGCCCAAGTGCCTCAGACTCCGGGCCCCGCTGGACCGCCGCCGCCGGCGGGATAGGTGCCGGGGGTGTGGACCCCCCCTTGCACCCGCTTGGCAGGGCGGGCCCCCCAGGCCAGTCGGCCGGATGCCTCTGACCCCCCCAGCGAGTGGAGCTTAAGGGAGCCTGGCTGGCTTCCATGCCCCCCCTATGGGGGAGGTGTTCCCCCTCTCCATGTGGACCAGTCACCTGGTAGAGGCTCCTCAGTCACTGCCCCCCATTGGCAAAGTGGTTGGTCTTTTCCCTTGGGGTTACCCCCCCGACGAGCTGTCGGGCTTTATTGAGTCACCTGTCCAGGCACAGCCGGAGGGTGGTGCATGGCCGGGGGGGCTGGCGGGGGTTTGGGCCTCGCTCCCTCCATCGAGGTGTTGAGTATTGGTGCGCACTCACGGCTCATGTGGGTTTTATACATGAGATTTTATCTGGCACTAACTGCTGCTGGAGGGCTGCAGGCCGGCGGCAGCGGCGACACCAGCGGCAGAGGAGAGGCCTGCCACAGGCCCAGCTTTGACCCCAGCGAGGGAAGCTCCAGAGGCCTCCACGGGCAGCGGTGCAGCAGCGGCACCAGCCACGTATGTTGCAGTGCCCAACCCCAACACGGGGGCCCGGGCCAATGTGGGTGAGTATGAAGGGAGAGGCTTAGAGGGAATTGCGGAAGTCTGGGGTGGTTATGCTGTTCCGCACAACCAGCGGGGGTGCCCAGGGTCTGTAATGGACGGCACGGAGGGGCAACCAGGTTTGCCTCAGCCTTCACCCGTCTTGGCTGTGGCAGAGGCTACGCAGCCCCGCTGCTTGTCAGGATCTACGCAGCTGCTGGAAGGCAGACAGCCAGCCTCCCCGCAGGGATGGGCCACCCAGCAGGCTGCATATCAGCAGGGTGGTACAGCACCGCTGGTTCTTCCCCAACAAGCAGGGGCTGTGTTGCATTCGGGCCCCTCTCACGTGCAGGATGGTGCCCAGGGAGCGAGCGCGCAGCTGGCTGCGGGGGCTGCAGTGCCAGGTGATCTCCCGCCTGCGCAAGGGGAGGCTTACCCAGCGTCTCAGCGGGCCAACGCAGCTCAGGCCTGGCATTGTGGGCTTCCTGTGCAGGGCGGGGCTGGGCCGGCAGCTGGCGCATGGCCACTATCATCACCAGCTTCCAAGGCAGTGGTTCAGGGGGCTCCCCCCTTCCCCTATGCCATACGGGGAGGAGGCGCTTCCACTGGGGGATCATCTGGCCCTGGCGGTTAAAGAGAAGATATGGAAGGGGGAGTATGTAGACCTCTTCAGTCTTCTCCACAGAGAGCCAGAGCCTGAGATCAGGACAGGAGAGTGCTCTAGGGAACATCAGACATTTTGTAAGCCTAAAATCGATCGGAATTGGACTAATTGGCTAGCAGGGTTTACCATCTACATGGGGGTAGTACTGCAGAGAGATATGGCTAAGGGCCCAGCGCTAGCAAAGTACCTGGACTTGATTCACAGGGCTTTTAGGGGATACTCAGGTTCAGGTTGGTTGGCCTATGATGAGCAGTTCCGCATGCGCATGGGAAATAACCCGCAGCTTTCTCGGGAAAGGACAAACTCGGAGCTGTGGATGCAGCTCGTGATGTCGGGGGGTGCTGTGGGGGTGACCGATCGGACAGCGGTCACCTGATTGCCAGGAGCAGTAGTTCGCACCCAGCGGGGCTGCCTCAGGTGGGAGCGCCAGGCCGAAGGGTTCAACCCTCGCGTATCTGCTACGAGTATGCCTCCTCGGGGCACTGTTTTAGAGCAAGTTGTGCATTCCTGCACAACTATGCACTGTGCGGCGCAGACCACCCGCTCACCTCCTGCCCGAGGGGTTACTGGGACAGGAGATATAGGCGCCGAAGCTCAGGTCAGGAGAGGGGAGGAGGTTCAGGTGACATATCCAGTTCCAAAGGAGCCAAGTCCGATTAGGCTGCTGATGATGGCTGAGCTGCTGCGTGAGTACCCTGATCGCGCTACGGCAGCATTCCTGTGGGAGGGTTTCACTCTGGGTTCCGTATCCACTCACCACACCCCAAGGGCATGAGCTTAGCTCGAAACCTGCAGTCACAGGCATGGAGGACATAGTCAAGAGGATGATTGCCAAGGGGTGGGTCTAGGCATGAGTTTTCTGCCCCCTTTTCCTACTCTGCGGCAGCAGTTTTGGTCTGGTGGCTGAGCAGAAGGCTGTTGGTAGAATGATATGCAGGAATGGTCCTGGTTGAATTTCCCCCTGCCTGACCTTAAGGTTCTCCGCTGGGGGTGGCGCCTAAGAAGGTCCCTGGGGAATACCGCCTCATTCACCATTTGTATTGCCCCACGGGGACATCAATGAACGGTGGCATTCCTGACCAGTACTGCACGGGCCATTTCAGTGGCGCTGGCATTCCGGGCATTCCCCCAATCTGTGGGGGAGCAGCATTAAAGGGGATGCCTTGCTATAACCTCTGCTTCATCTTGCAGGACGCTGTGGTGGCACGGGGCGCATGTTAAGTTGCAGCAGCATCAGAAGGGATGCATCACATTAATATCTCTGCTTTCATCTTGTAGGACACTGTGGTAGCCCGGTACGCGTGTTAATCTGCGGCCACTCCATTGTCTTTGGGCCCGCAAGAGGGCGGCTGCAACCCTCCTCTGATCGCATCTGGGCCTCAGCCAGCAGTGCAGGTTGCTTGGCTAGCCAAGAGGGGGATGAGATGGGGCCAGCGGCTGCCTGCCCTCATACCATCATTTTGGGAGGGGGTCCAAGTCTGGTTGAAGCCAGATGGGCAACTGAGACAGACCCCAAATTCTGCTGCTCTTTTCTTTGCACACATTCTGAGGTGCACTTCATTTCAAGACACTGATTGACTTTCCAGCCTACCAACATAAGAGGCAGGCCAGCTCTGTGCTGAATGATCATCAAATTTCAACCTATATGCATGAGAATGTCTCTTTCTAGAGCAAAATTTCCTCTAGGCTTATGTTAAGGTTATTTAATTTATTTTTCACACCACCCTTCCTCCAAGTAGCACAGGGTGTTATACATAATTCCTCCACTCCTCAACAACACTGTGAGGTAAGTGAGACTGAGAGATAGTGACTGGCCCGAGGTCACCCAGGAAGCTGCATGGCTTTGAACCTGAATCTTCCAGGTCTAAGTTCAACTCCCAAACCATTACATCATCCTGGCTCTCTGGTTACTGGAACGTGTTTTATTTACGAAGAATGGCAACCCAAAATACAAATGATCAATGCAGCCTACAGCACAGATCAACAAATAATCATATTGTTAAGGGTTCATCCCTGGGACAGAGAGAATTTACAGGCTGAATAGCAGCAGGCCTTGAAGCCTTGGCCTGACTCAGCCAGCACAGCATCCTGGGAAGAAAGAATGATGCAACATCGGGTGATGTAGATCAGGTGACTGCTACCTGTGTGTGTGTGTCACTCCATGCAGAGTCAGAGTGACTTAGCAGTTTCTTACTCCACACTGATTGGCTGACATGCATATAAAGTCCAGCAGGGACAAGCTGGGTTGTGGGAGATGCAGAGTGAAGTTAGTGCCGAAGGCTACGTCAGTGAGAACCGTGATTCGTGTGATATCTGGACTGTTGTTGTACATATTGTATATAGTAAAGAGGTGTTTGGTGGAGAACTTCTGCCTTGTGTCGTCTTGTTCCCGGGAGTGCCGGTGCTCTGGCCTTGGGAGATAAGCAAGCCAAGCAGCCGGGCAGCAGCTGGCGCTGTACACCATTCATCCAGCTCGCAACACATATCCACTCATCCTTCTTGCAATTATTGACCCTCAGACTGAGATGTGCAGCAGTGCACATATATGGCATGTAAGAAGGGAAATGTAGGGTGCAATCCTAATCAACTTTCCAGCAGCGAGGTAAGGGCAATGCAGTTCTAAGGTAAGGGAACAAACATTCCCTTACCTTGAGGAGGCCTCTGTGACTGCCACCCAACTTCAGGATGCAGCACATGCCCCATTGGTACAGCTATGTCAGTCCTGGAAAGTTGGTTAGGATTTGGGCCATAAAGCATTGTGATTTTTAAGCAGATAGAATAGTTTTTGTAACCACTATATAGATAAAGGAAGAAAGTAAAACTGTCTGCCTGTTGTAGCCTGAGAAATATTCCTTTCTTATAAAATAGAGTCCACTCTCTTTCCCCTCCTCTGAAATTTCCTTCTCAGTATATAAATATTATTTTACATCAACCTTGTGTTATTTTCTGTTTCACTAGAGTACCTCCCAGAATACACAAACAGTATACACCTAAAGTACTGTCAACAAAATATAGCAGGAAAGGAGAGAGACATACAAACTCTAGATTGTGTTTCTGTGAAAATGCAAAACTAGGTTTATCTTACAAAAGAAAGCAGAAAAATACAAAGTTTTATCTTCGAAAAATGCAAGCAGAAATCAGTGATACCCAGAGAGAGCAAACTGAGAATAAAAACCTTATATGTTTCTGAAGTACAAAGGCAGACAATTCAATTATGGTAAATGGGTAACACTGTAATGGAAGAGCAGTCATTGCCATTGAGACGTTTGATTGAATATGAAAGAATGGTTTGTCACTCATTCTCATGCAAGTAGTCTACAAGATGCAAAAACTATGGCTTATGGGTGCAACAATTAGGCACCTGGATACCCTTTTCAGTGGGTAATACTGCAAAAGCCTGACCTGCAAGAAAATGCTTGAGAGTGGGCATGGGAATAAATTACAAGACACGACAAATTTGAGAGAGCCAGGTGAAGAGCCACGAAGCTCATTGGGTGAACAGTCCAGGGTGTTTGAACTCAACCGGCAGGGGGAGACATGCATGTCTACTGAGAAGACACCTGCACATCTACTCAAAGCAAACACCATAGGACTTACATCAGAAAGGCATGCATAGGAGTGCAGCTGTAGTTTCATATCCCATTCAGTCATTATACTCACTGAACAACTTGCTATCTTTCAGTCCAATTATGTCACATGGTTGTTCCCCATAGCTTAGTAAGAGCATATAATCTAGTCATCTATGGAAACCTAGTCCTTGGGTTTCCCAGACAGGGGAAAATATGTCCCACGTTATTCATAAGGATGGGGCAGAATACCACCCTAATCTGCATGAATGCTAGGGAATCCATATCCCCAGCAGTGGCACAGTCACCTCACATGCCTAGAGTAAGAGGACTATGTTGTCAACACCCCTTCACTGTAATGCAGCCTCTATTAGAAAAGTCCTAATGTGGTCCTGAGCTGAATATTCCTTCTTGACACTTAACTACACCTAAAAATCTAGATATGGCAATGCATTTTTTTTCAAACTACTGCTGCATTGTAGGTCCAAAGATATACAATGACAATTGTTACTCCTCTCTCAAAGTAACCAAAACTCAGTTTGCAGATGTCACAGAGGGCTACAGTCACATAAATGGATAAATGGCACCTCTGCATGAGCACTGTCTAGAGGTGATGCCACATAATCATAAGGCGCACACTGGGCCCAATCCTATCCAACTTTCCAGTGGTAGTGCAGCCACAGTGCAGTCCTGAGGTAAGTGAACAAATGTTCCCTCACCTTAAGGAGCCGTCTGTGACTGCCCTGCCACCACAGAATGCAGTGCGCCACCCATTGGCATGGCTGCATCAGCTCTGGAAAGTCGGATAGGATTTAGCCCCCAGTCAGGAGCCCATATGAAACTTGGCCACAGAGAACCCCAAGGGTGTGATCCTGTGTATGTGACTCAAAATAACTGCAGTAGTACTCCCTCTTTAAGAATTCCAGGACAGAAGGTGAGCTTGTAGCTATCACCTCTTTTGTGTTGAGAATTATCTGTGTTAGAAACAAAGAAAGTGTCTGGTGAGCTAAGCTTACATTTTGATGTACAAGCCTAAGAAAGCACCTAGCATTTACAAGACAATGAACATTAATGACCAATCCAAACTGAGGTTTCCGTTGGCAGAAGTGATGCTTTGGTGGCGCACACAATGAGGCCACTAGTACATATGGCTGGCAGGTTGCATGCACAGACCAGCAAAGAGGCCTCCCACCACCATGGCCTGTAAGTTGGCGGTGGGGGTGGGCAGTGGGAGGAACGGGGGATGTCTGGGCAGGGAGGTGGTGGGGACCGTGACCAGTGGCATTTGCATGTGCTGGTATACTAACCCCATTCCCTCTTCCTTACTATCCTCAGTTCTGTGCCAGCAAAATAGCTGGCACAGACTTGAGAAGACCCATTGGGTGGATGAGGTTTACCCCAAGGTAAGGGAATGAATATTCCAGGCTGCCCTCCCACTGAATGCAGCACACATTGCTGATGCAGCTGCATTGGCAGGAGGGCTTAGTTAGATTCGGCTGTTAATCTTGACACTATAGTAGTATTTTTAAAATAGCTTGATAAGGAAGTCAGAGATTGGCAGGAGCTTTTTAGCCCATCATTTCTTCTAATTAACTCACACGGGAGGCAGTAGCTCCCTCTACTTCTCAGTAAAGAAACAACAACAAAAGACAAAAGCAGTTAACAGATGGCACAGACTAGGGTTTACGTCTCCATAGGGAGATTATCAGGACAGTCCAAAATGTGTCCATTATTGTTATTTATTTAAGTTGTTTTTGAAAGCCTCTGCCATGCCTCTTCAGCAGGTGTGCCATGATAAATGTGCTGTTATTCTAAAAGGCATTCAGAATCACCCCCCAGAGATCAAGCTGGCCATTTGATTTCTCAAGTTGTGCAGGTTAACATATGCCTCCTCTCACATTTCTCAGCATAAGGACATTATTCTTGTTGGCATCCTTCAGTCTCAGAAGATTATGGTATTGCGCTCTGAATAGTGTTCTGGAACAGAGTGTCCTCTCCAGTGCGCGAAGCCTGGGTAAAGTAGATATGGAGGACAGACTGTTACCCATGCAGCAAATCCCCCCTCTCCACGTTGCTGAAATGGTCCAATGGAAAGGTAGAAGCCAATACGGTTGGTTCCAGTGGCATCACAGGAGTTGCCAGAACGTGACTGTGTTCAGCCATGAACTGCCTCAGGGACTCCGTCTCCGGGTTTTGCCTCAAGGTTGACTCCTGAAGCCTTTTCCATAACTGGATGTAGCCACAAGGCAGTGGAGGTTTGGGATCAGAGTTTTCCTTCTCTCCAATGAGCTGCCTTCCCAGGCTAATGAGTCCTATCTACCCGGTGGCTGTTTAGTCGCCTCTTACGACAAGTACAGCCAAAGACAAGAGGGCCTATTCTTATCCCCCAGTCCCCAGGGGTCCAAGGAGATTATTACAGCACATAATTAATAGTGCTGCAGGAGGAACCTTTTTCTAGGCTCTTGCTTCTAGGTTTAGGCATGCCCTGGACACTTTCTATTACTTCTAGCTGGCATGGTATGCATGCCCCAAGGAAGAAAAGATTTTGTGCTCTTGGTGCCAAGCAGCCAGTGGGCATCTTTACTACCGTAACCTGCAAGGAAAATATGTTACTTTGTTTCATTTTGTGATAGGATACCATATGAGCTGAGTCTCAGCCATGGAAGCTGTTTTTAAGTGCAAGGGAGGGCTGCCACTTAGAGGATTGAATGAAAATCAGATCAGTTTATTTTCAAGCAGGTTCAGAAAATATGTGTTTTTAGCAGCAGCAGGGAAGCAATTGGTGACATGTTTGGAGGTTCGTGGGAAATTTGCAATAGCAGGGCATAATTTTTCTTGAAGGTGTTCCCTCTCCATGATTCAGAATTTGCATATTTCCACACCCATAAGCACTACTGGGGAAGGCAGGGGTGAGGCCTTCAAAACAGCCACAACTTTGTCCAGAAAACTCCCTTTCCTTCAGTATTGAGCATTCCAGGATGACATGGCCACTTTCACCTAGTGCCTGCTACTTTCATTTCCTTGACCAATTCTTACATACTCAAATGTGCACTGATGACTGAATAAATGAACACTTATACATTTCTTGTCAGACTCTTCAATACCTCAAATAACAGTATTTCATACTCTACAATACTGGTTCCTAGTCTGATTTTAATTGAGACCATCACTGAGGTGCTATTTGTATAGAAAATCATAGGTTTCCCCTCTTTTTTCTGCCCTTGGCATCTTAACAACTATTTTTACGAATCTGAACCTAGACCAAAGTTACAGAGCATAAAATTACAGCTCATCTGAGTAACATTTATTTATTACAGTATTTATATACTGTCTCTCTCATAGACTCAAGGTGGCTTGCATAAGCAGGCTGAACATATTCCATTTTTAATGAGATTTTTACAAATATTTTTCCATGAGAAAATCTCACAGAACAGTGTTTCTCAACCAATGGTACAGGTACCACCGGTAGTAATTGTGTCTGGTGGTACTTGCAGGACCCTCAGACACCTGCCACCCAGCAGCAAGACCAGGAACATGACACAACAAACAGTGGTAGGACAGGCTCAGCTCAGAGGACAGAGCTCCAAACCATGCCTTTTCGCAATCAAAAATGCCCTCCCATCCACCCTGAGCCTCTTACTGGCATTGGTCACGTCACACCTGGCCTCCCAACCCAGAAATAACTGATGACGATAGCATTACCAGTTACTTCTGGTGGGACTTCCAATAAGTGGACCATGTGAAGTGATATGGTAGAGGACAAATGTTGAGAAACACTGTCATAGAACCTCCACTGTTCTAAGACAGATTTTTCCAATCATAGTGCACCCTGGCTGCCGACCCTTGTGCCCTCCAAACTCTCGCAGGCAGCAGCAAACCATGCTTCAGGTTGGTTCTCACAATGTTATCTTTTTGGTGGGGGGCATCTGACATAGCTGCTTTATGATTATAAATGTCAGATATTGCCAATTTTCTAAACAAGGTAATGCTGTTTTGAATGTCCCCCTCCTGTCCTCCTTCCTATAACACTTATGGTGTGGTAACATGTGAATGCTTAATCCTTGGGGCAACAACTTCAGGAAAAAAAACAACAACTATGAATTACGTAATATTGCATCACAAATTTCTCTCAGAAAAGCAACAGCTCCCATTCTAAAGATAATGATACAGTCCAACTTCTCTCTCTCCAATGAAGTGGTGCACTGCATGTGTCAATCACTGGGCAGGCAGGCAACACAGGGTGCCTATGGTAATGTAAATAAGTCTATTGCTAGCTAGACCTATTCCCTGTCTTAATTACCTGAAGGATGGAATCTCCAGCCCTCCTCACTCACTACTGGGGCATTTGGTGGGCCGCTGTGAGATACAGGAAGCTGGACTAGATGGGCCTATGGCCTGATCCAGTGGGGCTGTTCTTATGTTCTTATGTTCTCCATGAGTGGGTCATTTCTACCAAGAGCCCAATTACATCCCACCTTTCCTATGTCAAAGCTCACTTAGCTGTAATGACAACATCTGTCTATCTGATTAGGGGAGGGGGCCCAGCTAGGTATCTGCCTCTCCACGCCCAGGAGGAGAAGTGGCAGGAACATGAGCCAATCAGGCAGCTCATTCCTGACTCAAAGGCTCTCCTCCTCCTTGTGGCTTATAGTGTTTTGCAAAACAAAGGGACAAGACAGCAAGTCTGCTGCTTCCAGCAGATGCATCCACAGAAGCTACTGTGGAGCCAAAAATGGGGAGCCAAAATGGCTCAAACACAGGAAATTAGCCAGAAAATGGTTGGCAACCTTCAGTCTTGAAAGACTATGGTATAAGCCTACTGCACCTGGTATTCCCATGCGGTCTCCCATCCAAATACCAACCAGGCCTAACCCTGCTTAGCTTCCAAGATCAGATGAGATTGGGCATGTGCAGGGCATGTACCTGACCTATTCTGATCTTGGAAGCTAAGCAGGGTCAGGCCTGGTTAGTTCTTGGATGGGAGACTGCCTGGGAATACCAGATGCTGTAGGCTTATACCATAGTCTTTCAAGACTGAAGGTTGCCAACCATTAGCAAGAAAATACACAGAAAGAAACAGAGGAAGTCGGGGAAACACAAGGATTCATCATATTGGGTAAGACACACGCTATCAGCCCTGCCCATGCAGTTGTGGAAGTCATATTACCATCAAGAGAGCACCAAAGAAAAGTCTCTCTCTCTCTCTCTCTCTCTCTAGCAACTAGTTTGAAACTTTGGGGTAGTAACAACTAGTACCATAGTCACTGGCAAAAAAATATTACTAATGCTCGTGTTTGATTTTCTAAGATTGCATTTTTCCACTGTTTCCACAGCACTTCTATAGGTTCCACAATCTGATTTGTTTCTGGTTTTATTTCACATTCATTAACTTGACGTATTCCCACAATTATTGGTATTGGTCAGAAACTTCAGTCTACCATTTGATCACTCATTCGAAGATTGAAATAATATAACTATTTTTTAAAAATAACCTTGATTATATGTTAGATTAACCCAAATGAAGTGACTTTATAAATACCCCTTGTGGCTTATGTAATGATTGTATCTACTTGTTGCCATGGGAAAAAAAGAATATATATATGGGAAAAACAAGATACTCATACCATACAAAATTAACACTGCCTTTTTTTTTTTCCTGGAAGGAGGTGGCTGAATTAGAAGCATTATCAGACCTTCCTTCATTGCTTATGATAGCAAAAGGTTAACCACCCAATCCTACCTAAGTCCCTGCATGGTGATGCAGTGGCACCCACATGGACTATGCTGCAGCCTGCAGGGGATTTTCGGCTACTGCTGGACACATGCCCCTTGCCCTGAGGTAAACTTCAGCAGCCACAATAGGTCAACTTGGACCCATGCTAGTGATATCCCTGGTGCAAGTCCATGTTGATCCATGCAGGAGGATCAGGTCTGGAAAGGTGCCACCAATCCCATACCCCCCTCCTGGTCCTGATCTGCCCAACCCTGCCTTATCTCCTCCCTGTTCCATCCTCCCCACCCCACCCCACTTGCCTTCCTTCCACCCTGCGCTGGACCTACCTGCCCCAACTAGCCTCTGCTGCTCCACTGACACCAGTGGGAAAGCTCCAGCCTTCCTGCTGGTGTGCCTGGGCCTTGCGTTTACAGAATTTTCATGGTAACTTGCTCTGGCAGAACGTGCATTCCACTTGTGCAGGCCCTTAATTGGATTGGTGCATAAGAATTTTTCAATTCAACAGACAATAAGTGCTCAGATCTTCATCTCAAATAAGTTTTGCTTTGCAGTTAGAGAGAACTCCCTCCCCTCCCCTCCCTCAACTGTCGGTGCTGAAAAGGGCATTTCCTTAAATGGCCTCAATCAATCAGAACTTTTAGTGTCCGAGGATCTGTGTGCTCTCTGGAGAAACGCTTGCAAGAATTTTGTCCTGCCTCTTAGGAAAAACCATTAACTTTGCCGAATCGCTCCAAATTACTTGTGAAACCTCTTTTGATACAAGACATTGTCCACCGGGGAAACTTCAAAACCCATTTGAATTACATGCTGAGCTGGTTTCAGCATGTCAGCCTCTGAGGAGCCCATAGAGGCCTTTAGAAAAAGCTCAAACAAGTAATTCATAACTCGCCTGCTTATTACTCTTTAATTCTATGCTCTCCTTTCAGTTGCTACAAAGCATTTAAAGTATTCACTGTCACACTCTGCACCCCTCTTCAATTCTCTCTTTATATGTGGGAAAGGAACACACACTGATATTTTCACTTTTTACTTAGATCAGATTTTCCCTAATGCATTTTATACTCTATAAAAACACATTTTTAGAATGCATCCTTCATAAAGAAATCTCAACAGATTCACTAGAAGGCCTTCAAACTCTTTCATTCCCATCTCAAATGGATCTTTAGTCAAACAGCTTTTTAGTGCTGATACAAAATACTGATAATTAATATCTCATCACACTAGGAAAGAAGGTGTTAAAGAGTCTCACCTTTCCTTCAACCATGAAAACTTGGCTATCATTTGTGACATGTTATTCTGATGACAGTAGGTCAATTGGTTCCATGCGGAAAACCAGGATAGGGCTTCCTAATTCATTCCTGAAATCTGGAACTTGCACTCCTCTTGTAACATGAAGATAACCTTGCATGCTGGGAGCATTTCATTAAAATAGGTCCAGGGTATCTGCCAATGATATAAATCCCAAATGACTCCCACCCAAAAAATGAGGAGCCACCAATTCTCATTCCATTCTAAGCCTTTGCAAATAGGTCCATAGGTAGCCATATACATTCTACTTTGAAGCTGCAAGATTCTGTCAGCAGCCATGGCTAGAGGTACATGCTCCTGCCTTGCAACAGATGGAGTTGCATATGTTATGTTAGGAGTAGGAGTGGAGGAGCTAGTTTGCTGCTATCCCCCCACTAAAATATGTCCACAGTCTTTGTGTTCACTTCTTTATGCAAGTGCTGGTGTTACCAAGGATCAAGCAGACTTATGACAAATATCATCTTTGGGTCCTTCTACCCATGTTTCACACAACTGATTGGCAGAACAACTTGTCATTGCAGTCACTGTTCCTGGGAGATCACAAGCCCAAAGAACCTCATACAGAAGGTGGTACAACTGCTGTTCCTTTTGCTCCCTAACTGTGGAGCCAGCTAGAAATGGAACCTACTTGAGAGATAAAAGGTGGGAAAGCAGGCAAAGGAAGAGATTAACTATGACCCCCCCTTCCCTGCTTCTGCTCCCTACAACTGTGTCCCTATTTGTCCACGGTTTAGGTCCAGTTAATATCAAAAGGGGAAATCATTCAGTCTTTTTCTTGCTTTGCAGCCTTCAGGCATGATTCAACCATTGATTTTCATTTGGTGGGTTGTATCATATCCCAACCCAATATGAATCACACCAGCAAAGCAGATTTCAGTGGTGCAGAATTGCATTACTTTCTGTGAGGCACCCCTCCATGGTTTGCTCTCTGGTGTGGAAGGAAACTGCATGGTTCTCAGAATGAATGTGAAATGCACTAATTTCAATTGATTGGAATGAGTCATTGCACCCATATCATATGTACCCACAGCAGGTGTGCAAGAATTCTTATGAATATTGCCACATGACATTTTCCATCTTAAATCAGATTTTATTTCTAGATGGAAGATTCAGATCTTTCATGAAGTTTGGTTAACAGATTAGACACTGAAAGTTATTAAGTTAATACCACAAAGTTAAAATACGTACTAAGTACACAATTCAATTCAATTTATTTGCTTAAAACCATAGGTCATTGCAATACATTAAAAGAAAAACAACAACAAAATATATAACAATAACCAATAAAAGCACTCATCCTTAAGATTTATGGAGTTTTGCGGCTTTAGCAAACTTTGCTACTTGATAGGTGATAGTAACATCTGTACCCACAAGCAAACTGCATAGCTGAACAGGCAAGGGTCTGTCATGCAATAGTCTAAGTACACCAGCAAGAAATTGATTCCTAGGATGTTCATACAAGGGACAACTAAATAAATAGTGAAAGATATCATCAATAACCCCTAGTCCACATAGACAAACTCTTTGATAAAAGGGGGTATTATTATATTTCCCCTCCAACCAGGCCGATGGCATACAATGAAAGCGAAGAGCCGTAAATGCTTTTCGTAACGGAGCAGCAGTTAAATTTATAAAATAATTTTCCAAACCAAAAGATGTTTTATAAACATGAAACCAAAATGCAGATGACATTTGGGAAATAATACATAAATCCATCCTCTTAGAATAAAGGCTAATTTTTTCTTTGAGCAACTTCTTGATTTCATTAGTAATAAAAGTAGGAAGGGACTCTACATTGAGTCCATATTCATCCATTATAGGTCTAACCAAATTTGCCGAACTCTTGTACTAAGTACACAAGCAAATATGGTATAGCCCAGGCCTTAGCAAATGATTTCATTTAATTACTGCTCCTTAATGTACCACCTTATCAATTAAGAGCAAACTATTTTGTGAAATACAAGGGGGCCTCATCTCCACAGATTCTGTATTCACAGATTCAGATATCCATGAATAAGGTCCATGGGCCCCCCATGTGCACACGCCGCACGCACCCCCACCAGAGACAAGGGGGGTTCTGCTCACCTCACCTCCGGAGGGTTCTCTGAGCTCAGCAGAGCCCATGGATGTCCATCAACAGCATCTGCCAGGCTCAGACTCAGCTCTAGAGCTGAAAACATGTGACTTCCGGTTTCCTGGAGAAACCAGAAGTGACTTTTTAATGCCTTATAAGGCATTGGGAGGCCTGAGAAAGCCCTCCCAACTCTGGAGAGTCCAGAACATGGGGACAGGCGTTCACCCATATCCGCGGTTTTGGCTATCCATGGGGGCTTCCAGAAAAGAACCCCCATGGATAAGGGGGGCACACCTGTATAGCATTTTGAACAAAGAGTAGTACAGTATTAAGTGCAAACTGCTATGTGTGTTTAGATAAAATACCTGGAGACATCCACAAGACTTAGAAACCTAGATGTTTAGGAATATTACTCAGAATCAAATTGTCATGAAATTGTTCTGTAAAGAAGTGCTTGCAGAAAAAGATATATATAGGATGGAAGGCGTGTTTTTCAAGGAGGCTTAAAGAGGGCAATTTCCCCATTCATCATTTCATATCTAACACATCTCTTTTTACTGAAAGACTGTGCAGACACCAAAGCTATGAAGAGATGAGAGCAAAACAAAGAAAGAAAATAATGAAGGGCCCAATCCTCTCCAGCACAGGAGCAGCTGCACTAAATGCTCATTGTTGTATCCTGTGCTGGATACAAGCAGGCTGGAGGTCTCCTCAGAGGAAGGGGACATTCATCCCCTTTCCGGAGGTAAAGCTCCAGCCTGCTCAACGGAGCTTCTCAGAGCCAAGTCAGCTAAATCACTAGCACAGACTCAAAAGGCTCTGTATCAGGCTTCTGAGCCAGGCACAGGGGGATAGGGTTCAGTAGATGAGGCCTCCACTAGTCCCACCCACTCCTGGGCTAGCCCCTTCCCTGTTCCGCCCTCCCCCTGCCTTCCCCCCACCCAGAAATGCCTCCCCCATGCCCCTTGGCACTCACCTTTTCTATGCTGGCAGCCAGGGTTTTATTTATTTATGCAGGTATTTATATACCTCCTTTCTTTGGTCGTCAGATTTCTCCTCAGACTTTAATCCAAGGCGGTTTACATAGGCAGGCTGTTCTAAACCCCCGTAGGGATATTTACAATTGAATAGTTCTAGTCTTTCATAGAACTCCTCATTCCAGCTGGACTCCTTCCCAGTCTGGCCTCTCTCTGGCCACCTCCCATGCTCCACTTGACGGCAACTCCACTCTGCCACCTAGGGTCAGCACATCAGTATATCAGTGTGTCGTCAGTTCTCGGGTACTTCTGGTTGCTTCGAATTGGCAGCCTTAGATCTTCAGGCATACAAGGCGGCAGCTCTACCAACTGAGCCAGGGTTCCTGCAGCAGTGTCAGCCAGATGGTGCATGCCTCCCCACCAGCGCTACTTACTCACTGGGTGGCACAAATGTGTTTTATGGCGCTTTTTTGACACCCACTGCTGGCAGTGCAGTCGCAGCTCTTGTGGTAGGGCAGTATTGGATTGGGCTGCCCATGTAATAAAGTGGACAATTCCCCCACTTTTTATACGTTCATTACCCACTGCTACTGGACAGAATTTGTTATGTGGTGGTTCTTTTATATTTGGTAGGGGGAAGCAACTGTCCCTAAACATTATGCATTATGAATATGCTTTTGTTGAAAAGTAGTATATGAATATTCTTATTGCAGGACTGGAGTTTTAGCTTGAGTTCCAAGTGGAATTCCAGTGAGAGTACTACTAACCAATGATTAGAGCAAGATCACTCAGCTGCAAGATGAAACTATCCAACCCACTTTTAAAAAGTGGCAAAAACAGTTGGGTTGCCCTCCTCCCACAGGTCCCCAACTTACCCAGGGAGAAGACTTCTGGGCTGGAGGATCAGGGAGGAAGCCGGTGGAACATAGGGCCACCTCCCCATAGGCCGCCTGGGCACTCCTGCGGGCGGCAAAGCACAGCAGAGGAACACTGCGTGGTTAACCCCCGCTTCTCCCTCCACCTTGGAGGAGGGAGGGGGGAGACAGGATGCAGGCCATTTGGCTGCTGGGCAGCCACCCTCCCCCGCCTTGGGGGTGAAGGGGAGCACTCACTCACCCAGCCAGCCACGACCTGCCTTGCCAGGCAGGGCACCTGGCTATGACATCGGGAGCCCACAGCTGGACCTCCTGATGTCATCTGCAGAGCTACAGGACTCAGGTGGGCAGGGCCAGCCCACCCCCCAAAGGCGGAGACCACAGCAGAAGCAGCAGCCTTCCCAGACGTCTCAGGAGCAACCCTGGCAGCTCCAGGTGAGAGGAGGTGGGAGGGAAACAGAAAGAGGAAGGGGAGGATTTGTGGTAATCCCAGGGGAGGGCAGTCCCAGAGGCACGCCCTTTTTGTACCATCCCTGTGAAGGAAGGGGAGGGGCCAAAGGGGAGGGGTCTGCCCTACATAAACCTGGAGGCCAGGGATGACAAGGTAATTGGGAGTTAGAAGAGCAGGCAGGAGGATCTGCTGATAGCAGCCCTGACACTGGCAAATGCTGGCAACCCAAAGAGGGGGAGCTGGGTGACACAACCCCCCCTTTCTTCTGGTGAACTAGTCTGAGGCCTCCACAAGGGGGTCCCTCTTGGAAAGCCAGGTGGGCCCTCCCCTCCTCCCACAGGGAGGCCTCACAACAGTTTTAGTTTTACAAAGGCTCAGTTGCAAGACCATACAGAGAAAAGCCAATTGTGTACTTGTGTGTGTATGTGTAAGTAAATTACAATGAGCCCATTTAGTTCACAATTTTACCACACATTGACACCAGCTCTGTGATAAAATCCTCCCTTCCAATTGGCAAGTTACCCCAGACCAAAGCAATAATGTCGTTTGACCATTTGTATAGGCTCAGTGAATATTGAGTTTCAGATTAATTTCTGTAAATGCCTAGAGTGTGCACTTTGGGAACTTACATAAGTGAAGGCTGGCAGTCGCATTTTGGGAACTGTCAAACCTGGCATGTCACTGAGTTATATTTTTAGAGTCCATTTTATGCCTCTCTGTGAATCATAGCTGGAGCAGATTCTGCACTGATGCCAAGGGAAATAGCCAGAGAATCATATCAAAAGCAGAAGAGTGGAACAGAGACAACCCAACCCAGAAGAAGTGGAGCAGGCAATAGTAGTTTGGATAAGCCCAATAGTAGTTCGGATAAGGCTAGTAGTGTCCCTGATTGGTCCTTGGTGACCAATCAGCTCCTGCAGAGGATGCATCTATTCTACAGCTGGATCAGAGCTAGAGCATCCAACTGGCAAGAAATGGCTCTGGAAATCTGATAAGCCAGTCGGACTCATTTCAGCATAGTTATCCTGCTGCTTAGCAAAGATACCACCATATAAAAGCAGGTAAAAGCAATCCAAAGGACTTGGGTAAGCCACAACCCCATCTAAAAGTTTCAGCACTCCACCCCACCCCCACTTGAGAGTTAGGCTTGTTAAAATAGGCTCCAGCAAGGTGATTGGGAGCAACGCAACAGCCACAGGCAAATCATGGCACAGTGCAACAGCTTCATGCCTCCAAAACTCCAGGGACAGTCTTATTAAAACAACTGCCCTATTTAGAAGAAGAGGAGCCAGCAGAGCAAGTTGTATGGATTTGAAACAAAACTTCAAAAATAAGGATGCATTTAACATTTCTTGATCTGGTAAACACACACCCTTTTTGGTCTGAGATACAAACCAGATAACAGTTTGATACAACTCGAAATATGCTTTCTTTTTTCAGTTCTGTCCCTACATTGAAATGCTATAGAAGAGGCTAGAAATTGCTACAGGGATGACATGGTTTTTGTATTTTCTTACAAAGGTGGCTTTCAGTGCAGATGGGGATTTTTCTGAATGAAAGTTGCTACAGAAGAGGACATCATTATCCTGGAGCCCACGGGGAGCCACTTATACCACTGAATAATCAAGCTGACCAAACTAGCCATTGCCCCACCTGTGCAACCATCACATTGCTGACCATTGCTCATTTCGAAAGGCAACGTTAATCCACTTGCACAGTGTCTGGAGGAAAGCTATGGAGCTTAATTACTGGACCTGCAGCTTTCCAAACAGATGGCCTTACCTCCAGCTGTGAAACACACAGCCTAAGTTGATAAAAATAAAAATAAACCAGGAAAACAATAGGATGAGAAATAGACCAGAATAATGAAATCAATAGCTGATGGAAAGGCAGAAAAGCACAGAAATAGGTTTTTCAGCAGATTCTTTAATAGGCTTTTTATGAAACCTTTTACCTGAAACTAATTCAAATTGGCATAAATAGCTACAGTACTATTTCATTTAGGAACTAGTCAAAGGACTTTTCAATTATGACCACTAAATTGGGGGAGAACCTGGGAAGGAGCCTTCCTTGAATTTTGAGTTGAAATTTGAAAATTTTGAAAAGTCGAAATGTGGCTCTTCTTTCATATCATCAGTAACGCAGCAGCTTATGAAACACAGTAATGGAATTTGCTGATTGGCCCAATCCTATCCCCTTTTGTAACAGGTGGCATTCTGCATGGGGAAAGTAGAGCAGATCTAAATATCACCACACTAGAGCAAGTGCTGAGCAAAAACTCCAATCCTAACTTCACCATCCTGTTCAAAAGCTGCAAACCTTGGGGGCACTTTGGAGGGTGCATGCAAGAGCAAAAATATGGGGTGATCTTACCAGCAGCAGTGATTATGCTCCTGGCTGTTGTTGGGTACCATTTTTTTTAAAACTAGGAGATGCTTCTGTGGGGACAAGAAACTATTGCTTTCACTCTGACTTGCTCTCATGATTATATCACATGATGATGTCTAAAGCCAATTTGGAGTGGGGGCACTATTCCCTGCCCTCACTATGAGTCCTGTGAGTGTGTTGTTTTTTTTTAAAGAACTAAGCAGCTTAAAATGCAATTGCTGCCATTGACGGGGCCACAAAATAATCACTAACAAAGGGTGCAATCCTAACCAACTTCCCAGCACTGACCTAGCTGCAATGCAGCCCCAAGATAAGGTAACAAACATGCCCTTACCTTGAGGAGGCCCCCTTGACTGCCTCCCCACTGCAGGATGTAGTGCATTCCCCATTGGCACAGCTATGTTAGTGCTGGAAAGTTGGTTAGGATTGCGCCCAAAAAGAAGTAGATGAGTAATTTTATGAAATTTCTTTTACTCACACTCTCGCACCAAGCAACCACAAAAGCAGGAAAAGCAAGCAAAGCTTCTTTTGGTGGAAAATTTATGAAATGCAACTCTGACCTGTTTTGATGCTGCACTGGCATTAGAAGGAGGGGGTGATAACCTGCTCCCATTGGCTCCATTGGCCTAATATTGGAAGACTATTCAGATCTAACCCTCCACCAGATTTAGGAACTTCAAGGGACTAAGCCACTTATTGATCAAATGCCATGCTTAGCTCTCTGAAAACATTAGTGCTGCTCTGTTTTTAATTAAGTACTTGGCGTCACAGTGTAACTTTTCAGAGTTCATTCTTCTCACCAATGACATACGGCAAACCATGAAAACTCTGCCCTTTAGAGAGTTCAAATTAATGCATTTTATACAACTAGATTACAGTTTTTACAAGAGGCGCTGTAAAATTCTCAGTGGGGATGAATAAGAACTGGAATACTAATCAAGGCTCTGCAGGTAGAGAGGGTCACTCATCAATAAGCAAACTGGTTAGATTCAGTTGGTATTGTTTATTCTGAAAATCTATCAGAATGCTATATAGATTTTTAAAAAATCCTTCTATTCCTGTGTCTTATTTGTGTCCACAGTTGGGGCCAGGAAAAGAAACAGAAACCACTAACAAAACTGGGTGACAACAAATCATGCAGTTATGGCTGACAACAAGGGTATTTTTTTGGTAAGGGAGATTACAGGACTAATAGTCCAGGTAGTTTCCTTAATGACCAACAGATGGTTCTTAATGGGACCTGACTGGGAAATACACAGAGATGGATCAGGAATGTGGAAAACTACTAAAGCTTAGAAGAGATGACCCTTAAGCTAATAGGAAGAACTGTGAAAGGTTCCTATGCACAACAATACCTTTAATATAGGACTGGGACAAACCAAAGAGAACCAATCTTACCTTCAGCCTGCTAAATCCTCATTTTGCCCCTTTTCCTATTGTGAGTAATCTCAGGGGCACTTTCAGGGGCTGAAAGGTGGAGCATTAATTAACAAATCATGGTGTATCACACTAACAGCTGACAAATGGACACATGGAGAGGACAAAGAGATCAGAAGTTGTATTTTGCTTGTGTGTGACCTTCAGCCTTCTATGCCACTCTCGCCTTTCTAGGCTTTGCCCTTCTCTCCACCAGAAACCAGAGGGCCGCTGCCTGACAACCCTTTCAGGTTCCAAGAATTGTTTTTTTTTTAAATGAGGGAATTATTGGCTCAAAAAGGAAGCGACTTTATACTGAATGAAACACACACCTCAGCACCAGAGGGCCAGGACCTGCAAAGACTCTGAAAAAAACAATGGGAGATCTAATTCATCTCCAAATGTCTTGTCTCATTGTGCCCCCAGAGCAGTTTCACTGGAATGCAGAAGGAAGTGGTATTAATTCAGAAACATTTCCAGTACTGTAGTCTCTCATGTGGCAGCCATTAACAAGAGATAATCTGGTGATCCACAGAACAAACAGTTTAATAGTCTGTGGATGACAATATGGAATTTCTTGTTTGTTCCCAACACTTGTGGATTAGTGAACACCTTCTGCATGAGGATGTGCGCTGTAACTTATCATGAATACTCACAAACCATACAGCAACAAAGTTCAGTGCATCAGATTATAGGCTGATGAGGTAAATAAGTTGTTTAATAATTACATACGATGCAGTGTTGGGGTAGCAACAGAAAAATGGCAAGTTGGTTGTTTTTGCTCTCTTAATTCTTGAAGGCAATGAAGTATCAAATTCCTCACTGATTAGTTGATTGCTGAGAGACAGGAAATAATGACATAGCTGAGATCATTAAAAATTCAGGCTGGGGACAACAGCTGAACCATACATATGACAGCAGTTTGCATGACCAATTGGACATGGAAAGCACACACAGGATTTTAAAGCACACTTCCCAGGGCAACTGTGCACCCTCTGATTTTGTGAAGTGACATTCACTCTTCACAATAGAGGGCACTCCATTTTCTTGAAACCAAACCCTAAGCTACATAGGAATAATTAGTGTCCTATAATAAAGAGAACTAAACTCTGCAAATTCAATATTCTTTCACTCACTTCTAAAATTACTAACTTAGAGCCCAATCCTGACCTCAGCACTCCGGCTTTCCGCTGGAGCACACTGTTGCAAACGTGCCGTAAGGCACGTTTGCGAGGCTTATCGCTGGGCTACCGCCCGTGCTAACCCAGTACTGGTTGGCGCTGGGCTAATGCCGGGCTAGTGCCCGGCAGGAACACAGCCTCCGTTGCTTGGCGGTTTCACAGACCGCTGAGCCGCGGAGAGGAAAGCATTGTGGGAGGGAGGCGAGGAGGAGGCGTCACGTGGAGGGGGAGGCTGGTGGAGAGCAAAGAAAGGATGGGGAGGAGGCATGACGGGGAGGCGGGTCGAGGGCAGGTGGGAGGCGTGCTGGGGGTGGCAGCGGAGAGGCAGGGAGGCAAGTCTGGTGGGGCTCCACTCCACCGGATCCAAAGTGTTCATTTGGGGCTTGCCGCCCGACACAAACGCTCTTCCCAGGGCTGCTTCCCTTACCAAGGGCTGCTTCCCTTACCCAGGAGAAGGGGACAAAAGTCCCCTTCTCCCAAGGTGCCACCCGCGGCTGCCCAAGGTGTACAGGATGTGGCGGCAGCCATTCTCGGTGCCGCTTCAGCCGTGTGCCCCAGACAGCTCAGGATTGGGCTGTAGCCAGCACTGTCACCTAATATCCATCCAGGATTTCAATTAGCTCTGGGCTGTCAAACAGTCCTCATTAATGTTAGACTTCTAATCAAATACTTTGATACTATTACTATTGAGACACTGTTAATTAAGTTTCTTGTTTTCAGCCCAGGTGAGACTCTTCCCCTATTAGCATTTGCAGATCATATTTTCTATGAACAAACCACAGGGTTCTTCAAAATCTTCCTGTAAGGCATTAGTCACTTTTATAACCATGGGCCAAACCTACACACCTTGGGCCCAAGATTGACTCATGTGATTCACTGTGGTGATACAGTTGTCCTGAAATTTCTGGAGCAATGTTACTCATGTCTGCTTGGAAGTCAGTTCCAAGCCCAGTGAGACTTACTCCCAATAAAGCATGCATAGCATTGCAGGCTTTTTGCAGTTTTATTTATTATCCTCAGTGGGAAGTTGCATTTTTGTCACAAGAAAGGGGATAGCATCATATTTACTACAGTTTCCTCTTAAAGAATGATGAAAATGATCCACCACCCTTGGCAGGAATTTCAACTTTTTTAGAATTGCCTCCAATTTTGTCCTAAAGGATCCTCCCATCGTTGCTGCTTTTTGTTTTTTAAATATTCCCTCTCGTGGTTCAACTATGGAAGCTGTTATGAGATACTGACTGCAAGCCTGTTTCAGTTTTTCTAATGAATTGGCAATTTTGATACAATGCAAACAGCAATATTATTGGTCTACACTGAGAGAGTGAGAGTGCATGCATGCACATGCAGATGCACATGTAAAACAATGTGTATATAAAGTGCAGTGCTTTCATTTAACCTGAACTGAAACAACCTTATCGTCTGTTGTGCTCACTTGACCTCCCTGCAGTTCCATCTGCTCCGCTGTCTAACAAATGTGCAAAACTGTTTGACTTCTTTGGATGCAGAGATCTTGCTTCATTAGCTGTTGCAAAGGCTCCGTTGAAGGCTAGAAAGATAACACTAGCCCCATGAGCTACAGCTTTGCGCAAATTAAGAAGAGCAACAGAGAGCTAGCCTGAGGAATAAAAGGCCACATGAGGTTTCACTGTAGTTCCTAGAAAAGCCCAATAGGAGGCACCCAGGAATTTGAGTTAAAGAAGCCCCCAGGGAATGGCATTACATTTCACCATTTCTGCCTCTTAATTGTACTTCTTTTATTTAGTTGTACAGAAAGAACCTGAAGTGGAAAGAGTTCATGGGACGGACAGAAGGGGGGATGACTACGGCTTTGACCACAAATCCTCAATGTAGCAATAAAAATGAGCTTGTGATTTTATTGTCCAACAGCTGTTCAATAAACTAGATCAGGGGTGTCCAAACATTTTGGCAGGAGGGCCACATCATCTCTCTATCACTGTGTCGGGGGCCAGGGGAAAAAAAGAATTAATTTACATTTCAAATTTGAGTAAATTTACATAAATGAATATATTTGAGATGTAGCTTATATGAATGAATGAAAGTCTTGCTGTAGCTCAAGACCTATAAAAGGCCTTGTACAAAGCAAGGCCAGTCTTTCCTTTGCTGCCACTGCTGCATCACAGACATGAAACTGCAAGTAGCGGAGGGAGCCCTCATCCCACAGCTCAGGTGAGAGGTCAAACAGTCGTCCTCACACTGAGAGCAGTTGCATCGGGCCAGCACGGGCTCCAGCAAGTCTCTGGAGGGCCAGAGGCTCATTGGAGACTGGGTGCTCCCCGCGGGCCGGATTGGGAGCCCCCAAGGGCCGCAAGTGGCCCCTGGGCCGGGGTTTGGGCACCTCTGGACTAGATAAATGACTCCACATTTTAGGCTAATATCCAAAATAAAGAATAATTTGTACCTACATATCACACCAGTATAAAGGACCAATATAAGATTAGATATCTCTAGTATGTAAGGATATCCAAAAACATTTCTCCACCTCAGGAAATGTTAAGGAAATCAAAACAATAAAAGCATAGTGATCAGCAGCATGAGCTAAAAGTTCCTGATTCACCTCTTACCTCAGTCACAAGAAGGCCTTAGGCAAGATGTTATTCTCTCAGCCTTCCATCTACAATATGCAGATAATAATAGTGAACCATTCTGGAAGGTTGATATGAGAATAGCTCTGATAATATTTGTGAAGTGCACTGAAAAATGCACTTGAAAAGTGCTATATTATTTCTAAACTGTTATGTTTATCCAACATTAAAATTTTGGATGTTAAACTATACTCTTACTAGACAATCCCTACAACAGCAAGCTCCTGCCATTCTAAATATCTGAGCAGCTTGATGCAGCAGGTCGCTATTTAGGGTTAGATTAGAACCAGTTTTTTTTTTCTTGCATTATCCTCTTCAGTGTCATTAGAAGTGGTCTGATTTGTTTCCCTGTTGAAATGCTAAGGGTGTTATTGGTACCTAAAAGGTGAATTGGGCACTACAGGAACAAGAAACAAAGCTCAACAAGAGTTAACTGATAGGCCACCACTGCAAAATTAACCTAAAAAGGATGATCACATTCAGCTGCTGAAATTCTTGTAGCAATTTCCTCTAAAATATAAGATATCAAGAAGGATACCTTTCGATGGATATGGCTAGAAATAGGAGATGGAGGAAACTCAATGATACAAGATCTGCAATATCAAAACTCTTGCCCAATCCCATCCTTGAGAAATGAAGGCATATCACTATGTACGCTGGCATAATGACAACCCTGTTGGCACAGAACACCACCCACCCACCATAGATGCTTGTGTAACACTGGGAAAAAAATCTGCACTGTCATAGCTCAGATGTAGCTCAAACAATGATGCAATTCCTCTTGTGGAGAGGCCAAGACAGGGAGGAGATTGGCACACAATGTGGGAGGGGTTTATGCAGGATATGGGATGAAGAGGAGTTGGTGTACACCATATCCTAACCCCCTTTCAGACATACCCATGAGGCCAGAAAAATGCTATGCCAAAAACAAAAGCTGGTGTAGGTAGGAGTAATTCATTAAGTAACAATGGAAAAGGAAAGAACAGCAGAAATTAGCATCTCCTATCACCTCCCTGTCTTGGCACTTTTGTATGATGCAGCATAGTATATGGACTACATTTGCAGCCAATCACAGCATACCAGCTCCAGTACTAAAGCCCCTGCCACAGAGACTGCATGTCAGATGAGAAGATGTGCAACACTGGGCTATACCACTCTGTTCTCTCACAGGGCAACTTCTGTGAGGGAAACCTTGGCGACTTGGGAGAACTTTGCACAAATGATCTCATCCCTCACATGTATGGCAAGATGCTTTGTTAACTTTTGTCTTCTCAGAATTCTTACTGCAGGTATTCTGCCCCAGGAAGATTCCTCAGATAGACAACAAACTGGAACCTCTAGTTCACCACTCTACACAGGAGAAGCAAGCACAATGCACCCTGCCCAGATAAACAAAGGTGAGAAAAGAAAGCCCGTACTGCATTGTACTGAAGCTGCACCTCCCTCTTCTACCTCCCTCCACCATTCTGACCCTCCACTATCTATTGCCTAACTATCCCTTGATTTTACAAGAATTAGGAACGCCCTCTCTTTTTCAGAGAATGCCAATGACTCCAACCATTCTTATGGTTGGCCAAGCATTCACCAGAATCCTTTCTGTTTTTCAGGACTGCACCATGGTAACAGGAAGGTTGAACACTGGTCCTCTGAGGAGTTCGACTGCAGCCCCTGCCACCAGGAGAGGAAAGGCAAGGTTCCAAACCGCTCTGCTTCCACCCCCTACAGGGTACAACTGCATATACACTCCAGTGACACTACTCTCCCTCACAAACACCAAGTATGCAACTCAAACCAGAGAACAGGTGTGGCTGATGCTGTTGTCTATTCCTTGAAATCCCTATGTACTTCTTCTTGCTCCATGGGCAGCTGTCCCACAGGTGAGGACATAATGCAGATTCCAAAGGACACCTGTAGCCAAAGGGCCTCTCTGCTCCCAGAGTTTGCAGTAGCCTCACTCCTTGGTTTCCCAGGTGGCAGCTGTGGCTAGGGGGGCCTTTGCTCAGCTTCGGCTGGTGCGCTAGCTGCAGCCATACTTGGATTGTACAGACCTGGCCATGGTGATCCATGCCACGGTGACATCGAGGTTAGATTATTGTAACACGCTGTATGTGGGGCTGCCCCTGAAGATGGTTCGGAAACTGCAATTAGTGCAGAATGCGGCAGCCCGTGTGGTCACTGGAGTTAGGCGGTTTGACTCTGTCAGTCCGCTTCTCCGGGGGCTACATTGGCTGCCCATTCGTTTCTGGGCCCAATTCAAGGTGCTGGTTTTGACCTTTAAAGCCCTATACTGCTCTGGGCCAGGATATCTTAGAGACCGCCTACTCCCGTACAATCCGGCTCGCCCTCTTAGGTCATCAGAGAAGGCCTTTTTACAAGTGCCGCCACCCAAGGAGGTCCGGGGGGCGGCTGCAAGAAATAGGGCCTTCTCGGTAGTGGCACTAACATTATGGAACTCCCTTCCCCTTGACTTGAGAATGGCTCCCTCTCTTGAGAGTTTTCGGCGAGGCCTGAAGACACTGCTGTTTATACAAGCCTTCTGATTTTTTGGCCTTCTTAACATTTTTTATACATCTTTTAGTTTTTTACAGGCCTGATTCCTCTGTGACTTGCTCTTTTGTGCTCTTTTTATTCTGTCTTTTAATCTGACTACTGTTTTTATGGTCTCTATTAATGTGTTTTTAATATGTTTTTTTATCTGCTATTTGTGCTAATTTATGTTTTTTAAATCTGTTTTTTACATGTTAGCTGCCCTGGGTCCATTTTAGGGAGAAGGGTGGGATACATTGTTTATTATTATTATTATTATTATTATTATTATTATTATTATTATTATTATTATTATTATTTCCAGGGGAGGAGTGATCATGAGCCCCTATTCTCTGCTGTCATGGCGAGCAGTGGCAAGGGGACAGGAGGGGGAACATGCAGCCATGTTGCCATGGGTGTTTCAGGTCAGTCATGCAAAAGTTGAGTGCCTTGCTGCAAGTCCACTGGCTAGACTCTAACCTGTCTCTTGTGGTTCCCAGCCTGTGTATTCATGCAAGTCAAGCAAAGATTTTTAGATATAGAAAGTCAAAATCTATACTCTATGGCAAATAAAGTTTGCTCCCCCTTGAATCTAATAGCGGCGGTGAAACACGAAAAGATGGCTGCATATTTCTCATTCCTAACTAGTTCCGAGGAATGTTGTGTTTTTTTCCACTCTTTAGATTTAATTTTTTACCATTGGAAGTCCTATTTGGTCAATTTAGAGGGTGGTTTTATTCTGCTAGGTTCTGCTCCTGTGATCAGGGCTGCACTGAAACTCTTCAACATATGCTATTGCAATGCCCTATACATGATGATATTAGAGCCAAATATTTGAACCTGATATTAGCAGATGAGAAGGAATATCCTGACAATGTTAAAATACAGTATTTATTGAATGATGTTTCCAGTGTTGTAACTGAGACAACTGCAGCAACTGTTACCCTGCACATGCCCGATCTCATCTGATCTCGGAAGCTAAGCAGGGTCAGGCCTGGTTAGTACTCAGATGGGAGACTGCTTGGGAATACCAGGTGCTGTAGGCTTATACTATAGTCTTTCGAGACTGAAGGTTGCCAACCAACTGAGAGGGTTGTGGTTTATTTACAGTAAATGGCGGTAAGTAGAATCAAGAGATAACATCTAACAATATATCTAAGGGGTAAATAAAATCCTATTTGGTAGTCATTAATCCCACAAAGGGATACATTAATTACCATTGGTCCGTATTTACTGTCATTGTATTTGTATTTTATGCCAATAAAGGTCTGTTTGAGTTTTCCTTGCTCTGCTCTGTTCAAAAAAGGTATTCTTTGCATATGTGCATTTGTGTGAATGGGATGAGGGGACTTGAAACCTGGGTACAGAGGTTCCTAGCAGTTCTTTGCCTTTACTTTGTTGAAAAATGGTGCTATGGCATCCTCGTGTCGATCAGCACAGCATCCAAAGAGGATTGGGCCTTTAGGCAACTCCAAGCCCCTAGAAGTCCCCTTTATCTCCTGTAATTAATAGCAAGGATTTTAATTTGGCAAAGGAAGCTAGGAATTTCAGTATATGGATTAGAGCTAATATATGAAGATCGAAAGATTCTTTGATGGATTTTAATGTCTCATGTTCAATTGTGTCAACAGAGCTCAGCTTGTCTCCCCCCTTCTTCAACATCTTCAGTAAGCATGAAATTGCATACAAACTGTTCCTCAAAAATTCAGTGCAAACAGGGCTCCATCTGCCAGATATTTTGCTGGCACAAACTGGCGGAGCTCCGTGCTGGGCTTTTGAGCTCAACATGGAGCATAGGATCCCAAGGAGCAGGGCTCTGCTGGTCCAGCCCCCTTCCCACTCCGGTTCCTCCTCCTGCTCCACTCTCCCCCATCCTGGAATGCCTCCCCCTGCCCCCAAGGCCCTCACCACTGCCTGGAGCTTATACCATGCTCTGAGCAGCATCCGTCCAGCGCTGGGCTCTGCGTTGATTGGCGCTGGGTAAGCACCAGCACTGACTCCTCTTAGGGTGTCACAGAAGTGCCTTACAGCACAATTGCAATACCCAGCACTAATGCTGAGGTATGTTAGGACTGGGCCCTTAAGTTTCAATTTTAGTAAATCTGCTGTTGTTCAGGTATTCCCCCTCCCCACAAACATGGAAAGGCCACAGATTTGGAAGGTAACAGGGCCATGTTTGATTGCCAAACCACAACACAGGCAATTGCAGCAGGTCCTACCTAAACTCCACCCCTAGTGCAAGGACCTAACTAGCAGAGGACAGCTGACCTTAGTGCTCCATCTGAAGAACCACCCTGGCTCAGAATCTGGGGTCATGGTTCAGCTAGCTTGTTCAGCACCAAACCCTGTAAAGAGGGCCAAGGAAGCTAGAGTCCTCCACCCATCCTGAGCAGCGTAGGCATCCAGCTAAGGTAGGCATTCCCGTTGAAGCCTGGGGTCAAACCAGCCTGTGTAACCAATCCAGGTAGCCTCTGGGAACTGGTTCTGGTATTGATCTAGCCTCTTGCTTGTCTAAGGACACACATCTGATCACTGATCCTCCTCCCTGCCCCACACTGTCCTGCCAGCCTGGCTAAACCTGACCCAAAGATCGGGGTAGGTTGAAAAACTCCCTCCCTGGCCAATCAGGAGAGGAGCAAAGTATTCCTACCTTGTTCCACATGGCTACCAGCTAGTCTTCAGACTGTTGCTTACTGGACAGGTGAGAGGTTTCCACTGCAGCTGCATGTAAATGGCTGTGGAAGACCTCAATGCTGCAAAGCAGCCTGCTGAGACCTTCCTTCAGGCCTGCCCAGTGGCAGCCTATCACATCACGTGGGAGGAAGAACCCAACAAGAAGCCTCCCTCAGACTCAGGCAAGCCCAGTGGTGCTGCTGGTGGTGCCAGCCATTTTGGCACTGCTGCACCTGGCGGAGCCCAAATCCTGGCTTTAGAATTGGGTTGCCTGTTGGCTAGTAGTCGACTAAAACCGAAAGGTGTTCTTTCAGAAATGTGTGTAATTTTATTGCAAATGAAGAATTAAAAAAGAAAAGTAGAAGTTGACTGGGGGGAAAAAGAGTTTAATACTGTAATATGATAACATATTTGGAGAAGTATGTGTTACTTCTATAAAGTTGACTTGCAATGTTACTTCTGAAGAAAATGTCCATAAGCTGCCTTATAGATGGTTTTATATTTCATATGAACTTTCAGAAATGTTCCTGAATGGCTCAAAAGTCTTTGTTGGAAGTGGGCGGAGGTGCTTTTGCCCTCATTGGGTTACCAGCTACCAATTCTTAAGCTTTGGCAGTGTGGATTTATGTTTAGCAAGATTTCTGCCTACAAACATTTGTGAGAAAGGAGGACACATCCAACGGAATTATTTTTTAAGACAATTGGCACCTGTATATTCAGTATTGAAATCAGATATGACTGGGACAACTGGTGACAATTCTTAGGTTTGTTATAGTTCTTCTGGATTGTTGAGATGTCTGTTTATGGTCCATGATTTTTTATTTTTCTTGTGGTAAAAGTATTTTACACATATATAGTCAAACTGGTCACCATTTTAAAAGGTAACATTTGAGAGACTGTTGGTCAGTGAAGTTGTACCCTAGACTTCTTCATGAAATTATACTTTTCAATACATAGGGGGTGGGCAGGTAGGTTTCCTACCTTCCTTCAGGAACATTCTAAAATGTAATCTACCCATCTCCAATCTAAAATGGTCCAGCCCAGAGATAAACCATACATAATTGGTTTGGTTGTTTACTGAGATGATTGAACTGACAAGGGCTGGGTGATTATTTTTGGCATATTGACTTCTTTAGCACTGTACAGAAAGAAACAGTTTGAGTACATCAAAAGTGTCTACTGTCTTGAGTACTCCGTAAGAAGGGACCATTCAGATATGCTAGAAATTCCCACTCTTCTGGTTCAATCCTTCTGATAAGATATTATAGTTTGACAAGGTTACATTATTTCCTTTTGCTAACAGCCATTTTTTTCAGCACCTGGTGTGCTGGACATTGTAAAGGATTTAGCCCTATTAAAGAGCCACTTGATATCAGCAAAATTCTTCTGGTTCTCCTGTCAGCACACAGGAGAAAATGCTGATGTGGCCTTAAGCGAAAGTAATTTTTTTCTTCTTTTTGAAACGGAGAGAGACTTAGCCTTTGACTTTTTTCTCCTTTATAGCTCTTGCTTGCTCATTGTTAACTAAATTCCACCAAGGTCCTCAACCCCTGCTGTCCACTCCCCATTTAAAAATGCTGAGGTTGTATATAATCATCTTTACCAAAACAACTCAAAAAAAATCCTAAGGTGTTTGTTATGGTCTGGACCAATCCCTTTTAAATTCATTCCTCCCCCCCCCCCCGCTAAGGAAAGGATTCTTTTTTATTACTAACTATAGCATCCAGCAACCCTTGCCCCATTCTTAGGAAAGCTGAGAATTATTTCTTAAAGCATCACAAATTCAGCATTGCTTTAAGCTGCTTCAAAATGCTGCTTCAGAACAACAGATACTGAACGTGCAATTTTGCTATTCTGGCAATCCCTTCTTAGGGATGATACCAGCAGCTCCCCAGTACTACTTAGTACCTTTCCTTCCAGGCTTATCCACAGAAATAAGATGTACGTATAATACACTTTTGCACTAAGGTCCCTATTTCCCTGAGCAGTAGGAAATCCTTGGAGCACACCTGCTATAGCCTGCTCATAGAAGCTGATGGCATTTTTGTGACATCGGTATATTTACAAATATACATACAGTATGGATATGTAAGCATATGGAACATGGGGAAGTAGGGAAATATTCAATTAGGCCAAGCTAGTCTGATAAGCAGAATCAGTTCCTCGAAAAGCAAACATCACTGGCTTGGATCCTTCAAGGCTCTTTTTAACTAACTGTAAAATCCTTTTCTAACTAGAGCCCAAATCCTCAACTGCCTCTCACATGTATCTAAGCACAAAGAGGAGAAATGACTTAGGCCCAAATCTTAATCAACTTTCCAGCACTGGCACAGTGGTGCCAATGGGACATGGGCTGCATCATGCAGTTGGGGTCACATATGAGGCCTCTTCAAAGTCAGAGAAAACTTGTTCTCTTACCTCGGAGTTGCATTGCCCTTATGCTGGTGCTGGAAAGTGGGTTAGGATTGTGTCCTTAGGTAGTAGCCACCAGCCATATTTTTAAAAAATCTAGCCATCCAAAGCCACTGAGGAGGCATCTTCAGCTAGTTTGAGGAACACAGTATTGCTGTTATGGGTCACTAAGTGAGCAAGTCAGAACAATGACCATCATACGTGATCCTGCCATTGCCAATACACACTCATTTAGTCTTCAAGACAGACTTTGTTACCATTCATTCCCTTTAAAGAAAGCTTCATGGATTCACACAAGGAGACATGCGGTAGCTATTTGGCAAGAGCTTCTACCTTAGATTGTAAAGGGGGTTAATACAGGGTTTGAGCAACCCCTGGGGGCTGGGGGATAAGAATAGGCCCTCAGTTTGGCTGTACATGTCGTAAGAAGCAACTAAACAGCCACCGGGTAGATGGGACTCGTTAGCCTGGGAAGGCAGCACATCTGAGAGAAGGAAAACTCTGATCCCAAACCTCCACTGCCTTGTGACTACATCCAGTTATGGAAAAGGCTTCAGGAGTCAACCTCGAGGCAAAATCCAGAGCCAGAGTCCCTGAGGCAGTTCATGGCTGTACACAGTCACGCTCTGGCAACTCCTGTGACGTCGCTGGAACCAACCGTATTGGCCTCTGCCTTTCCATTGGACCATTTCAGCGATGTGGAGAGGGGGGATTTGTTGCATGGGAAACAGTCTGTCCTCCATATCTACTTTACCCAGGCTTTGCATACTGGAGAGGACACTCTGTTCCAGAACCACCATTCAGAGCACGATACCATAGTCTTCCGAGACTGAAGGATGCCAACAAGGTTGAGCATGCTTGTCAGATGTTAGACGTGACCAGGTTCCAATTCAACCCAGGTATATAGCGGCAAGCTCTTCAGCACTTCCTGTGCAGCTTCCTTTCATCTCTTTATCCCCCCTTAGAATTCTTCAGGTGAAACAGGCTATCCATCTAAAGAAGACTATTCAGTAGAAAGGCTAAGCTTTCAGGGCAAGTAGAATGCTGCTATCTCTGCTTTAGTACACTGCAAACATGAGGGGCTTTGTAATTTCTTCACTGTAAGGGAAACAGCTTGCTATAAATCCAGTTTGCATAAAAGCTGAAGAATAGCTTGTAAACCAGTCATGATAATATGTACAGAGATTTATTTTGAAATAATGGCATTTCAGAACCATGCATTTACACAATATAGGTTTCCATTGTAGGAAGGTGTCATTGTGTTCAAAATATGTATCCAGGGCCTTTTCCTTTGATTAGTAAATCAAAGAATTCCAGAGTCGGAAGGGCTTACAACAAAGCATGATGTGCACAGTCAAACACACACAGCACATCAGTCCATGTATAACAGAAACTATAGTCAAAATAATGAATAGAATTTGTTGCCTGGGGAGCCGAACACTCAACTTCACTGAAAGCCTATGGAGTCAGTATGAACACAGTTAAATTTGACAAAGTTGCTCAGTTCTTAATGTCCTGAAGACCTGCTTAGCACTGAGCAATCTTTTCCTAGGCTGAACAGTCCTTCTGTGATATTGAAACCACTGATACCAATTAGGAAAGACAAGACCACCCAGCTCCCAGAGGCTTACATTGGAGCATATCATTTAAGAGATCCCATCATCTGGATCCCATCATCATTATCTGGATCCCTTTCAATCTGGTTTCAGGCCTGGCTTCGGGACGGAGACGGCCTTGGTCGCCTTGGTGGATGACCTACGCCGAGGGCTGGATGGAGGGAGTGCATCCTTGCTAGTCCTTTTGGACCTCTCAGTGGCTTTCGACACCATTGACCATGGTGTCCTTCTGGGATGGTTGGCTGAGGTGAGGATTGGGGGCACTGTTTTGCAGTGGTTCCGGTCCTTCTTGGCTGATAGGTTCCAGATGGTGGTATTGGGGGACTCCTGTTCGGCACCCTGGCCCTTGAGATGTGGGTTGCCACAGGGTTGTTATCATCCCCCATGTTGTTTAACATCGACATGAAACCGCTGGGAGAGGTCATCCGGGGATTTGGAGTTGGGTGCCATCAGTATGCTGATGACACTCAGCTCTATCTCTCCTTTCCACCTGACTCCAGGGTGGCTGTCTCTGTCCTGGAGCGTTGCCTGGAGGCAGTTGGCATCTGTATGAGGGCGAACAAGCTGAGATTAAATCTGGACAAGACAGAGGTCCTTCTGGTGCAGAAATCCACGATGCCGGTGCTGGACTATCACCCTGCTCTGAATGGGGTTGCACTCCCCCTGAAAGAGCAGGTTCACAGCTTGGGGGTTCTCCTGGACTCACAGCTCCTCCTGAATGTCCAGGTGTCAGCTGTGGCCAGGGGTGCCTTTGACCAGCTTCGGCTGGTGCGCCAGCTGCGGCCGTACCTGTCTCGGGCGGATCTGGCCACGGTGGTCCATGCCATAGTGACATCAAGATTAGATTATTGTAACGCGCTCTATGTGGGGCTGCCCCTGAAGACAGTCCGGAAGCTACAGCTAGTGTAGAATGCGGTGGCTTGGGTAGTTGCTGGGGGTCGGCGATTTGACTCTGTCACACCACTACTCCTGCGGCTGCACTGGCTCCCCTTTCGTTTCCAGGCTGAATTCAAGGTGCTCGTTATGACCTTTAAAGCCCTAAATGGCTTGGGACCAGTGTATTTGAGAGACCGCCTTCTTCCGTATAATCCTGTTTGTTCTCTTAGGTCATCAGAAGGGGCCCTGTTGGTTGTGACGTCATTGAGAGTGGTGAAGGGAATGGCGGCCAGAAGCAGGGGCTTTTTGGTGGTGGCACCTACACTATGGAATTTCCTACCCTTTGAATTGAGAGCAGCTTCCTCATTATTAACGTTCTGGCAGGGCCTGAATACTTTTTTGTTCAGGAAAGCCTTTGAGACACTTTAAGGGCTGTTTTATAAATTTCTCTTTTACTGCATGCTTTCAATCTGCTGCTATGTATTTTATCTATGTATTTTGTCTTGTTTTAATTGTTTTTCAGTGTTTTGTATTTTTAATGTTTATCTGTTGTCTTGTATTTTAACCTGATTGTTAGCCGCCTTGGGTGCCCTTCGGGGAGAAAGGCGGAATATAAATCGAATAAATAAATAAAAATAAAATCAGCTGGGAAAATGCTAAATCAGTTACAATGAGATCTTTCATCCACTGGATGATGAAGGGCATATCTTTCATCACAGTCCAGGGTATTTCCTATGAAAACATCTTGGATGGTGGGGAAAACCTTCCTCTCCAGTCTGCAAGCATCATTCATAGTGCTGGGTGGTGGAAGTGCAGCATTTCACTCAAGAGGGAGAGAAAGCCTTATTGGACAGAACGGCTTTCTCCACCATCTTAGTATTATCTTGAGACATAAACTTTGTTAGAGGCAAAAAATCTACTCCATCACCTCTAGTAGTCTAACTAGAGTCACTTCCCCTTCTCACAACCCCCTACAGCAAAATGTCATTTCCATTTCCCACTGCTATGAGTTACCTGCTCTGAGGTAAAGTTGTGCCTCCAATGCCCCCCCCCTAACAATCTCACCCTACTCTGGAGCATACTCAGTTAAGGTTACTTGCCTAATGGGGGCATAAAGTAGTTGATAGGGACAGTGCTTTCAGCCCAGGAAAGGGGCTTATCCAGGGCTGTTCCTACTCTGTAGTCTGAATCTGTCATTCATAAATTAGGATCAACATTTACAAAAAATGTTGGCCAAGGTGAGGATAGTCTTGTGACTCTTACGTTTAATAAAATCTCAGTGGCGTAGTTAGCGGGGGTGGGGCGGTCCACCCCGGGTACCACCCTTGGGGGAGGTGTACCACAAATGCCCCAACATCACTAACATCGCAGAGGTTATGAGTAACCCCATCATGTTATACACCGTTGGATGCAGAATTTCCAGCGGAATGCAATTTATTTATTCTATTTATTTATTCAATTTATATTTCGCCTTTTTCCCCAAAGTGCACCCAAGGTGGCAATGCAAAAAACCAGATTGAAATATCTCCTTTCCATCAAAAGTTATGGCCAAAAAACCAGAAACAAAAAGATGCATTGAACCCTATGGAAAATGAAACTGAGCCATATCACGCTTTTACTCGCAAGCAGGCGAACTTGCCATAGTTCTTCAGAAAGGGCAGGCTGAGAGGAATCCAATGACACCAGAATGGTTCCTATCCAATGAAAGCAGCCCCCAAGAAACACCCAAGAAGGAAGTCCCTCCCTCCAAGCAGACAAATGTATTGAGCCCTATGGAAAGCGAAAGTAAGCCACATGGTTGCATTTACTCGCAAGTAAGCAAATGTGCCTTGGTTT